>NC_138823.1:58633238-61603643 GCF_965183815.1 Platalea leucorodia | reverse complement strand
CCATTCAGAGGTGTTCTCAAAGAGCAGTCTTTCCAGCTGAGAAGGGTTGGGGGGGGGGGGGGGGGGGGGAGGGAAAAGAGAGAGAGAAAAGAAAGAGGAATAATATGATTAAAACCCCCTGTTTTTACAGGGTGAGGCTAATGGTCTCACCTCAGAGTAAGGTGGACATCTTAGAAATCAGCCCAAGATCTAAGTTTTCCATAAAATTAAGTACCTGAATTTAAAAAGAAAAAAACCAAGAGGTACATTAATCGTACCTTTAAAAAAGTAAAGCATAGGTAATGTTTTAATATAGTAACTGGTAACCAAATCTTATTTCTTTCCCTGCTATTTATGGAACAACAGTATAAAAAAAAAAAATAAAAGAATTTGTTTTAAATAACATTGAGACTGATTTTGGTCTGACAGCGTCAAAGTTTACTTTTTATTCCCAAAAGATGAAAAATCAGCATGTTTTTAGTTACAGTCTGTTTACACTTTAGAAGGACTATCATGAATATTCATTAAACTGAAGAAGTTCTAAAGTATGCTTTCAGTACTAGAAACCGCTATCCTAATAACCAGAGGGAAGACTTTTAAGTTTTCATACTACTCTCTTCTTGAGGTCATAATTAAGAGTCTTGAGGGAAATATTATCTTTTATGACCAATGCTGTAAACTTAATTTAGGATAACCCAGATTTCTGAATTTATTTATCTAATCCACATATAGGGTGAATTAAATATATCAATAAAAAGCCACATTACTAAGTCATATAAAGTAATTATCTAACAACTGATTTTATTTACTCTTCAGAGACAACTAGGCAGAGGTTTTGTCAAGAATGTATGAAATGTTCCTCAGATTTCAAAAGAAAAACTGGTAAAATGAATTTATTTTTATAGCACAAACCAGGTACTTAGCAGGTACTAACACATATTTAACAGAAGATTATTATTGACAAGTACTTATTATTAACAAGTTATTATTAACTGGTACATATTAGAAGATTAAAAGAGATTAAGATAGATTAAAAACTGTGAAAATGAAAGATTCCAGTTCTTTCAACTGAGATGAAAAAAGAAGATAAATGCTAATACATAAAAGTAAAAATTTTAAGAACTTTACAATTTTCAGTTCTATGAGAACTAAAATGGATTATTTGACAAAAGCAGAGACTGACAACAGTGCAAGGCACTTCTTCATTGAATAAACAGGATGTCGGTGCCAACAAGGCTTTAGAAAGAGCCAGAGAGGTGTATTTTTTTCAGATATTGGTTACTTTTATTTTAAAATCAATTTCTGGTAAGTAATGAAAAGCTACTAAACATGAAGCAAAGAGAATGGGGTGTTACAGCATCAGAGAAACATAATTCAGACACTGTGAATTGTTACAATGTGATTATCTATGTAAATCAAATAGTAAACTTGTCTGTTCCCACATTATTTCTGAGCAAATAAAAACAGTTAGAAACTCTGTAAAGTTAAAGAAGCTCATTCGGATTTTCAGAGGAAAGTAGAAATACTTTTTGAGTCTCTCTAGTAAGGACAAAAATCATATTCAATGGAATATAACGAGTGATTGTTTACTAACAATGATAATATTTTTCCAGATATTTCTCTAGCTAATATTCTATATACAATAAACTAGAGGATTCCCCAAAAGACTGAGTAAAGTAGGGGGGGGGAATAACGCTCCACAAGCTTCATCTTCTCATGATGAAGAATGATAAAAGACAGAGAGCAGTGCTGATGTTTCAAACAGTTTCCATGTATAAATCAGACCTTGACCATAAGCTTATCCGTTTGAAAATTAGGTCCATAACGTCCAAAGGCTTACATTATTTAGGTATGGGTACTTTATGAACTAAAGTTGCATCTAAATACTAAAGTATAATCCTTGGAATAAATAGGAAATCAAAGACAAAAGAACTAAGGCATTACAAGAAAATACTTCATTAGCAAATAATTAGAGCCATTGCCAAATTCCATTTCTAAGCAAATTCACATACCATATTGCAGTCACCAACCGTATGAAATTTAAGAAGAGCAAGTGCCGGATTTTCCACCTGGGATGGGGTAATCCTGGTTATACATACAAACTGAGGGACAAGAGGCTGGAGAGCAGCCCCAGAGAAAGACATCTGGGGGTCTGGGTTGATAGCATGTTGAATATGAATCAATGATGTGCCCTGGCAGGCAAAAGGGCTAAACCATGTCCTGAGGTGCATCAAGCACAGCATAGCTGGCTGGTTGAGGGAGGTGATTGTCCCGCTCTATACTGCACTGGTGTGGCCCCACCTTGAGCACTATGTGCAGTTTTGTGCACCTCAATATAAGCAGGACATCAAACTATTAGAGTGTGTCCAGAGGAGGGTGACCAAGATGATGAAAGGTCTTGAGGGAAAGACTTATGAGGAATGTCTGAGGTCACTTGGTTTGAAGGCTGAGGGGTGACCGCATCACAGTCTACAGCTTCCTCAAGGGGCAGGTGCTGATCTCTCTCTGATGACCAGAAACAGGACGTGAGGTAATGGCATGAAGCTGTGTCAGGGAAAGTTCAGATTGGACATTAGGAAAAGGTTCTTCACTGGGAGGGTGGTCGGTCACTGGAACAGGCTCCCCAGGGAAGCAGACACAGCACTGAGTCTGTCAGAGTTCAAGGAGCATCTGGACAACACTCTTAGTCATATTGTTTAGCTTTAGCTAGTCCTGCGAGGAGTAGGGAGTTGGACTCGATGATCCTTATAGGTCTCTTCCAACTTGAGATATCCTATGACTCTAAATACAGAGGATGAGTACCAACTACTTCCCTTAGAAAAGTCAATTGTCAGAGTTAAAACCTGAATGGATTATGTTTAAGGCATTTTATTCTACCAACAAAAAACTTTTCCTCAGACTGTTCCTTCTCATCATGGATTATTTTCTCCCCTTAACAAAGAAAACAACAAGAACAACAAATGAATAACCCTCCCCACACACCCCCAACAGAATTCCTAAAACCTTGGCCAGTCTTAACATCATGATACACTGTTGGAGGGTACTATTTAAAGAGAATTCTGAAATATTTCTTAAAAGTAAAATGGGCCTTTGATCTAAGATTAAGGATACTAGCAAGTAAGAAAGATAGGAATATATTCCTTTCGTACTCTGTATCATATTGGCAGCCTAACTGGGAACTAATTTTAGCTTTTTAAACAATTATGCTATTCAGCAGTTGTCTTTACATTATGGACTTATTCTTGTATGAAAAGACTTTAAACAGCTACAAAACTGCTAGTTTTGGGGGATGGTCCATCTGGGTAAAGAAAAATACAACAGAGTGAAAGGCCTATGTATTTTATATTCTTACTGCCTCACAGTCTTTAAAGGTTATTTACCAAGCTAAATTCCTTAGAATGTGATAAACACCTGTACTGAGATTAAACAGGGAATCAGAGAAGGATAATTTTGTACCCTTGTTTTTGTGTTTGGGTTTTTTTTGGCAAGTCTACCCACTGGTGATAGAGTACAAGATGTTAATTCCAATACACAAGACAATGTTAGATGTTCACATGTTCCTACTGAGGTCTTTAAACTCTATCTACTGAATCTCTGTACAATAACTGGAAAAGAAGGGATCACATATTTGTATTTAGCACCAAATCTTCCCCTTCCCCCCACCCCCCAAATTGTGCAGATTTACATTTGTTCAAATATCATCTACTGGGCTACAATCACAAAAACTGTATTTTTCTAAATAAATAAGCAGGCATGCGTCTTACAAGTACCCATGAAAAATTTTGAACACAAGAAAGCCCTATGTTCTTACAAAGCATCTGCCAAAAGACACAACTCAAATTTTAAGCCTGAAAGTTCACCTTTTCACAGTGATGACGATAATCAATACCAATTCATTTTTTGCAGACTTCAAGTAGAGAAAAATCACAAAGCCATCCAAGGTTGAATTTCAGTCAGACAATTAAGCACAAGATGACTACCAAACCAAGATCTCTGATGTCAAAGATAAACTTACTTATCTTTGTGCCTGTAAAATTTCAATTAATTGCACCCAAGGTCTACAAACTCTAACAATGATAAATTTAAATATTTAATATATGATATACATAAAGAACTCCATAATAAAGTCAGAAAAAAACACTAGCTTGTACAAAATCATGTCTAGACAATTTTAGCATCATTGATTTTACTACAAATCATTGTCCAGCAAAGTACTAAAACTCATGTTTTCTGAAATACTAATTTTCAGAGTGTTAGTAATCAGGGTTGGTTTGTTGTTCATTAGAGTTCTCCCAAACTATACCTTAGGCTTATTCCAAATAACACTTTTTAAATAATGCTCTCATAGGAAGTATTTGCTGTCTTTTTCTTCTTTGGTAAAGAATGTGAAAAAAAAGTGAGGTGTGAGATCCCAACTTTCAGATTTCAAGTCAGAACGCTAAATTCACCAAGTCATCATGTGTAATTCTGTCGCTCCCAGCTAAAAAGATCAACCTTCTCTTGAGTAGACAGAATTTGTCTCCCACACATGTGCAATGCATTCCTTATCCCACTTCACACCGCAAAACCCCTGTCAGGGCCCTTCCACCTCCAGGAGGTCAGCTGGCAGCACTCAAGGCCAGCTAGCTCATACGAGCTGTTGTAAAGAGCTGGAAGACTCAGCAGAGGGAAGTCTCTCTTTGCCTCGGGGCTGCTTTTAATCTGAATATTCCACACCCCATCCTTGACGGAGCTATGATGCAAATATTTTCATATTACATTTAAAACAGACAGGAGAGGTTCATACAAAGGTAATAGAGATTGCAGAAAACAGCTTTGATACCCCTATTGTTTTATGAGGAGCACAAGTGTTCCTGAAATGACTAGTCTCATCTTTCTATATGAACTTTTCAACATATTTTATCTTGAATCAAATAAAATTAATTATGTCTGAAATTATATATTTTTAACTTATTTAGTGGAAAACTGAAATATTGCTATTAAAAAGGCCATGAAGGAGATTTTTTTTTTTTTTTTTTTAAGGACAAAAATAACTGAAAATTACTGCCCAAGTAATTGTTGGTAACATCTTTGCTAATTAATCTTCTTAAAGTAAAGAAGGATGTACACATTTATTTTCATTGACACTTAAAGAATATTATTTTACATTACTTTTTCTGAATGTTTATGTTCTATATTAATATATAATCTAATCAAGTCATCACAATTTTTAAGCAGGATACTTCTGGCATGCAGAATAATGAGCATGTGTAAATATACATGTTGATATTTGCAGAACAAAAATTGAAAGGAAAAATATGTGCTGCTTACAGTATTTGTCCAATGACATACATAAAGACAATTTTACTTATTTTTTACTCAGTCATATTTTCAAAACAATGTAAACAACTCTTAACTCTAAGCAATATGGGTATTGCATGTATCAGGTGTGAGAAATATTTCCTATGCAAGTTCAACTACTTGTTCCATGAATTAGCTTCACTCTTTTAATTTAATTAGGAACTAAAACATCTTAATGGCTTACTGATTGCTCAGGATAGAAGCAATAGCATATTCACAATAGCCTAAGAAAACATGTGAATGTACAGTATTATTACAGCTTTTAGTTGTCCATTTGAATCCATAAAAAAAGAAAATTGGGTCAGTTATACATATCAACTTATGGTTTTTAAAAAGTGACTTAGAAGTTACAATGTTATAGTCTCTTTCTGTTCGCCGTACTTCAAAGATGAAATACAGATATTCACAGCAGTAATATCCCATTTAAGAATCGCACTACTGTTTTTCTAATTGAAGTATGACTTCACAAGGCTAAGTGCCGGGTCCTGCACTTGGGTCACAACAACCCCACGCAACGCTACAAGCTGGGGGAAGAGTGGCTAGAAAGCTGCCTGGCAGAAAAGGACCTGGGGGTATTGATCAACATCCAGCTGAACATGAGCCAGCAGTGTGCCCAGGTGGCCGATAAGGCCAATGGCATCCTGGCTTGTATCAGAAATAGTGTGGCAGGACTAGGGAAGTGATCCCCTGCACTCAGCACTGGTGAGGCCACACCACAAATACTGTGTTCATTTTTGGGCCCCTCACCACAAGAAAGACATTGAGGTACTGGAGCATGTCCAAAGAAGGGCAACGAAGTTGGTGAAGGGTCTAGAGAACCAGTCTCATGAGGAGCAGCTGAGGGAACTCCTCATGAGACTTGTGCTCTAGAACCAACCTTATTTTCCAATGATGAGCTCCCTGCCTTTAAAGAAAGTAACTTTTGCACTTAAAAATGAAAAAAAAAAAAAAAAGGAAGAAAAAAGAAAGTAGTTACATATGCTGATGGGCTCTGTAGACTGTTTCATAACCGTTACAACTAGAACTGCTCTGTGAGGGACCTATTCCCCCTCACTGAGCTTGAATGCACCCCTGGGATCTGTTGATCTACTCGATGCTACATAGTTTCAAAAGGCTGAAAATCATCTCATCTATTGTGCAAGTAACTTGTGCAGACCTGCTTTCCTTTCTGCTATGCAGCCAGAGAAAACAAGTGTCGTGAAACTTAATACAGCAAGATGAGGAAAGCAGATAGAGGAACTTCTCTCAGTAATGAAGTTGAGCCAGATGCTATTGAAAATGCAACACAAGGCAAACATTCAAAAAGCATTAGCTGTTTTGAAACAACCAAATGAAATTTCTGTGTATATATTTACATGTATGTATATGTGTATACACATAGACGTGTTCCTGTGCTGCTTTAAAGGGAACCTGGCGTTTTTAATTTTTTTTTTTACCTTTTCATTACATGAATTTAAATTCATTTATTGCTGCCTTGAAGTCTACTGTCTCCGTTCACTTTTCACACAAAAACATTTCATAGAAACAGTAATATTTATTTTTCATTTTTAAATTTATTACTGAAACTTCAATTAAAAATGCAAATTGACTGAATAGCAGTGATACTTATCTCACATCTACACTGAAAAGAATTTCAGGCTTTTTTTTCCCATGTAAAAGATACATTTTCATACGTGTACAGAAAATAAGCATTTTAGATGCTCTTGGGTGGAGCTACAGATTCTGATTTATAAAGAAATTGAAAGCAACAAGTGAAAGAAACCATTTGCAACTCAATGTTACATGTTAAAAAAACTTGGGATGTTTCATTTTCCATTCAAACGTGAATATTTTCTCTCCAGAAAATGTCTCCACAAACTTGCACTGAATTTTGCTTTTCAATAGGAAGACCAGAATAATGGTGGAAGCATAGTGAGGTCAAGGTACTGTCAGTGAAGTGGATAATTGCTAAGGTGAATGGTGCAAATGAAGTACAGTGTACTGACCTTTTGAAACTGGATAATTATGTCTTAGAGCTAAACTACACCATTTTATGACTAATATAAAAGACAAAGGCCCTGAGAAAAACAGACACAGAAAAAGGAACTCCTCGTGGTACAGTTCATTAGCAGGAAAATCTTAATGCTGTAGTTGAGTTTAAGGCAACACAACAGTGGTTGAGGCTCAAAAAGTTTTATTGAAACAAGTTTTTCTCCTTCTCTTTGGTCAAGCGAAGATGGAATAGGATGGAGGACAAAAACTAAGCTGCCTGCTGATTACTTAATGGGAGCACTGACAGCAAGAAAATAGGATGGCGAAGAGGAGATGTAACAATCAACATTATTTTGGATGGAAAAGGGAAAATTTTCCACGCACCCTTGAGGAGCAAGGGAGATTAAGAAAGCTGCAATTTTTGTTTGGTTTTAGCACAAAGTTTTGTCAGCTTCCTATAATACTAACTATAAAAAGTTAGGAAAGTGTATTTAGAGAGTTACAATCTCCAGCTTTCTAAAGGAAGCATTTAAAATAGAGCTGGACAGAAGACAAGAATTATGGTAAAAAGCTGTAGTTTTTATTTTATCTGAATAACAATGATATCGGAAAAAATGCCAGTTCAACTAGAAATTCTCTCTGCAAAAGGTTTTTCTGTCACAAAACTGGCACTTTTTACCAACAACATTTTCTGAGAAAGATTCTCCAAACGTCTTAAAAGTTATCTGTACAAGATACTTCACATTACGTGCAAGGCCTTTTCCACAGCAGAACTGACTGAAAACAGAAGAGTTTAATTTATTTATTTACAATCTGAGCCTTACTCAACCACACCAAAACATTAACTTCTAATGCTATCTGTCTTCATACTAATCTACAGGCAAGCCAGATACGGCCTACAAACTTGTGACTCAGAGAGGCAAGAATTCCTGTTTAAACTAATAAAAAGAAACCTCTGGCAGCCTCACTCAAACACCTGTAAAACATCTGTTTCAGTTTGCACAAATCAAAAAAGAATATTTAAAATCACTATGCTTTTGTGTGCTTTAAATGACTACACAGGACTTCTTTGGGTTTTAAAGCAGGATGAATGAATACACATTTTCAAGATTCTTGATATCCTCACCATATTGTGCATGGAGGTAATTTCCACTCATCTACACTACAATTTATTCTACAAACGTAAATCAAGAGACAGATTGAACTGAAAGTTAAATGAGCCACAAGTTGGTTATTAGGGATCATGTCATCCTCCTAAAAAAGAAAACCTATTGAAACAACTGTACAGATTCATAAAGAAATTAGTGAATTTGACTTTTACAGATCTTGTCCCCACAGTTACTTACAAAACTCAGGCACAAGAAAGTTCTTTTTTTTCTGAAGAAAATGTTCATTTTCTGTAACTCACACAGGAATACTATCTCTCAAAAAAAGTCATATCCAATGACCTTTTCAAAGCCAGAGCCAAGAACTCAACAGTTGTGCAATTTTGCCAACAATCTTCCAAGTAATTGCACATTGACAAGTGTCATGGTTTAACCCCAGCTGGCAAATAAGCACCACGCAGCCGCTCACTCACTCCCCGCCCCCCAGGGGGATGGGGGAGAGAATTAGAAGGGTGAAAGTCAGAAAACTCATGGGTTGAGATAAGAACAGTTTAATAATTGAAGTAAAATGAAATAGAATAGTAGTAGTAGTAGTACTAGTACTAGTAGTAATACTAATAATATAAAATAATAATATACAAAGCAAGTGACACACGCTATAATTGCTCACCACCTGCTGACCGATGCCCAGCCCACTCCTGAGCAGCGATCGCTGCCCTCCGGCCAACTCGCCCCAGTTTATATACCGAGCATGATGTCATATGGTATGGAATAGACCTTTGGCTAGTCTGGATCAGCTGTCCTGGCTGTGCCCCCTCCCAGCTTCTTGTGCACCGGGCAGAGCATGGGAAGCTAAAAAGTCCTCGACTGGTGTAAGCACTACTTAGCAACAACTAAAACATCAGTGTGTTATCAACATTATTCTCATCCTAAATCCAAAACACAGCACTATACCAGCTACTAGGAAGAAAAAATCAGCTCTATCCCAGCTGAAACCAGGACAACAAGAAACGCAAGGACAGAGAATATGCCATTTCACAGTGGTAGTTTTGTTTATTTATGAGATGCCATCAACTTCTAAGGTATTGAATTTGTTGCTGCTGCTAGAAGAAACTGCAAAAGTGCAATTTCCTTGAATATGGCACCTAGGTAGATTGAATCAAATAAATTAAAAAACAAGCTCTGCCTGAGAAGTCTACCATCAAGCAGAAGTGTCACATTTCTTCATCAAGAGTGTATTGTGAAACACCATTACAATTTGTAAC
Organism: Platalea leucorodia; assembly: GCF_965183815.1. NCBI lineage: Eukaryota > Metazoa > Chordata > Aves > Pelecaniformes > Threskiornithidae > Platalea > Platalea leucorodia. The sequence continues at coordinate 61,593,982 of NC_138823.1, read as the reverse complement.
AGTTATAATACTGGGTCTGAAGCTCTTTTATCAATGGTCTAAAAGCAATGGTATCAAACTGTTAAAGATACTTTCATTACAACTGGGAGAAAAAAATGTCTGTACTGGAAGATTAGGAAAAACCTGATAGAGGCAGAAGCATCTTCAAAGAGATACTATATACAAGCAGAAGAGATCAGTTAGATGGCTGAATCTGAAACTCTGAAATCTCTTTTGGCTTTAGGTCAAAAGTGTCTGTAGAACTTGGAAGACGACAGTGGTTCCATCCCACTGCATACCTCCCTTTGGGAAAGGTGGAAGAGGAAGACAGACTTCACATAAGCAAAACACCCTTGTCCAAGTGGATAGGAAATACTTTCAAGCATATACCGCAATATAGCTTTTTTTTTTTTTTTTTTTTTTGGGGGGGGGGTATTTATTTTATTTGTTTTGAGACTTCTACTGCTAGAAGCCTGTAAGAGTTTGGTGACAACTGCAAAAGGTCCTAGGTCTGAAAAGAAACCCATCAGCTTGCCTGCTTCCAAGCTCAGCACTGCTGTGCAGAGGTGTGATGCTTGCTGGCAAGCAAAATTATTACTCATCATGTGTGACACTAGGCAGTTTTGTAATGATTATTTACAGTGTATGTGACTGTTTCTAGAATTCTTTTCCTTTTTCATCTAAAAGAAGTAATCAAAGACTATCAGAATCCATAGCACTCCTTCCACAGGAAAGGGAAGACAAATGTTGGCTACCTTTTTATTTGACAAGTACTTCAATATTCAATATAGGAAAAAATAAATTTACTCTGCTTTTTTTCTTATCGTGAGCAAGTCTGCCAAGAGCACCATTTAGTCCATCAGAAACTATACTGAAAGCATGATAAATGTTATTGTGCCTGACAATATCTTGAGACACCAAGCCTTGCAACAAATTGAATGTTTTAATGAATGCTTATAGTCATAACAATGGATGTATCTGAGCTCCAGCATGTTTAGTAATTAACTATTTTTTTCTTCTGGTACTACTCAAATGTTTATCTGCTGCAAGCTGATATCATTGCACTATGTTGACATTAAAAGAAAAGTTGCTCATTAACTGGCATTTATTTTCCTCTTCGCCATCTGCACATCTGAAAATTCTTTTGAGTGTATGACTAATTTACCACAAGAGATTTAGGCAGGAATATAAGTTGTCCATAGATACATAAAAAACTTAAAGGCTGAAACTTTACAACAATCATGAATAATATATGCAGAGAGGCATAAATTAGTTCAAGAAAAGGAAAATGCTGGGAGTGAGGTGGGGAAAATTACCCTTGATCTCACAGATCTTTCTTTGTATGTTGATTCTGTCAATGCTTTTATGAGTTTCTTTTTAGTTCAAATTTATATGCACTATGTATTACATTAAACTAAACAAACACTAACTTCTTTACTGAAAAACTGGGAATGGTGTCCATCTTAAATAATCCTTAATGCAGCTTTAACAGTCCACATGAATGTGCTCATCAGCACATGAGAGTCCTGATATTTCAGATGATGTTTGTTGCATTCATGACTCAAACATAGCATCTGGATGGATCATAATGTATCTGATGGAGCTCCACTTAAAACAATGAATTCACATGAAGAATTGTTTAATATCAGCTACCTGCTGTTCCAGAGAATCTACTATGCATTCAAGAAAAAAAGTTTTTCTGTCAATGAGTATCAGAGAAAATTATTCATAATGCCGGTCCAAAATTCTACTTTCACTAATTGTCTGAAATTAATTAAAAACTTCAGAGTAACTACTTTTACCTATCTAAACTCTTGAGATCAGTAGAGAGAACAGCAAGAGATCATGCACACATATTTACTATAAAATTATGAAGTCTTTTTATGTTTTATCTTATTTTAAACAAAAGATATATTTACATTTTTCAGGTGGAAAAAATAAGGAAGATGACTAAACAAATACAGAAAGCTTTTTGCTATATGCTAGCCTTCTTCACTGTAATCATAATTCATAAAAAGATTGAGACTAGAAGAATATCCAAACCATCAGCGTCTACCAGGTTGAACAGTACTGTTTACTTATTTCACATTTTCATACGTGAATAACATGCTATTGCAAAAAATATCTAGTAAACCAGTTAGAACTAGAAAGGACTGTTAGAATAAAGATATACAAACACATACTATAAATAAAATATCTGAGATCCATAAGATGTAAGGACAATTCTGACAAGTAGACATTCTTGTAGGCTTGCCAAAAAAGCATGAATGTTTGAATGAATATTTAAAAACAAATAAAAGTACGATTATTTTTTCTGATACATCTTGTGCTATTTTAGCTGTCTCTTCTCCAACATAATGTCTATTTTCCTATTTACATAATTAATTACATGATCCCCATGAGAGCCCTACTATCTCAGATTCCCTCTGGTTTAGTATAACATTAAGTAAATAAAAAATTCTTTATCCCCACTGACCCCCAAGATAGATTTTCCTGTTGATGAAGAAGAATAGCACATCTGTCAGGTAAACTATGACCTAGCTGATGATTAGAGCTAGGATTTAAAACTGAAGGGAAGTAGTTGGTTTCCTTCTGACATCTAGGTCCATCAAATGAAATTAAAAGACAAAAAAATATGCCTTAGTTACACCTGCAGAAGAATTCTGCACTTGCACTATCTTCAGGCCAAAAGAAGGTCTACAATAACAATACTTGCCAGTGCCCAAAACTTGGTGGCAACCAGACTGACTGAAAGGTCTTCTGTCAGAAACTGAAAATACATCTTACATAGCCAAAAGACTGCAGTGTTTAAATTACAATTTATGATTAAGAGGCTTGCTATAAGTATATTTCATTTTGCCGCTAAACCCAATTAGCCTTAAAAAAACTAGGTCCACTGAAAAACATTTACAATCTCTTCAAGAGACAATAGCTCCAAAAGCTCCATAAAACTCTACAGCCCTAATTATAAAAGTCTGGTAGATAGATAGTATCCTGAAATACGTTAATCCTTTTTAGGAATCAATCAATCAATCAACAAATAAATAAATAAATAATAAATTCTGCCACAAGGATCCAGGATGCTTGTAATTGTGATTGTATCATCTCCTCAGTCTTTCTCTAATAGCTGGTGACCAGTATAACAATAAACTGTATGCGAAACAGTGTGGTATCAACAGAAGGCATTTTTCTAATGGGGGGAGGGAGGTGGAGAGATGGGATATTATTATGGCAACAATAATATACTTTTTTTCTGAAGTAAATAAGTTTAATGAAGTGCTGCTGCCTATTCATTAGTGTTCATAATCAGAAGCTACAGACTAACAAAGAATTTATACAAAGGACCTGTGTACTTACCCCTAAAGTAATATGAAAATCAGCTTTCCAGAAGATCAACTGGTATCAAAAGGAGTTATCAATCATAAATTAAATTAAAACAAAAACAAATTAAAAAAAAAGACCACCAAACAACAGAAGTTCCCATTCAATGTTTTTGTTTGGTTTGTGTTCTCATATTAAAAAAAAAAAAAAAAAAAAGCAATCTGATAAAAGGCATGTATTCTTGAAATACTGAAATTAACATTCACACTCACACTATGCAGAAAAATCACATATCTCATGTCCTTTATTTTAGTGAATGTATCCAGGGGAAAAGGGATGATTACAGGCATTCCAATAGCTATATAACGTTAAAGAATTTTTCCAGACAAGAATACTGAAGAAAGAAGTCTTCTTACATAAGAAAACACTTCTATTGAGATATAAGCCAAGGGGTAAACCATTTGTAGGCTGTCTTGGAAACTGAGGGGCTTTCACTCATGGTGTGAAGTGAACAAATACATAAATGCTTTATTCATTTTTATAGCCAGGCAATATATCAAACATGTCCACATGTCCTGATCAACTAAGTTACTAATACACATGAAAAATGGACCATGTACTTTATTATCTTTCAGAACAGAACTCAGCAATCTGTAGTTCAAGATGCAAACCTCATACATTACCAGTCCACACAAATATTTGTAATTTTTCTTATGAGCAAGGTGTGTTTCAGCTGAGAGGAGTCACACACAAAACTGATTCCTTGGTTACATATATCTTAAAAAGCACGCCTAATTATTATGAGCACTAATGCATCATCTATATGCAAATTTAATTAGTGAAAATAATAAAAATAATAAAAACTAAACATGACCATCTTCATCCACCTTGCAAAATAAAATGGAATATCTGCCTCATCTCAGCAGTCATTCTCAGTGCAGCTTTGTGTCATATTTGCTGATATAAATATTTCAATATTTTATTACCATTCCTGGTTGGGGAGCTCTCATTGTACGCCTGTTTGCAGTCAAAAAGGTAGCAGGCCATATATTTGCATACCTCAAAATAAAATATTTGTGTAAGACCTGTTCCTGAATTTTAGCATCAATACTGATATTGACTGAATTTCTAAGTAGCCTAGATGAAATAATCCCTGTGAGTACATTCTCCAGGTTAAAGTTGAAAGTATTCTGTCTTATTGAGTTTCTGAGCACTTTGTCAGGGATTGTTGGGGGATTCATAGGAACCCTCTGAGGAACTTGTGGGTACCTGCTGCTGCCACGTAAGGAACCACTGAATAACTGTCCCTTCACTATCAGACTCTTGGACTCAGACAGATCTTCAGAAGGAGGATGCAGCTCTGCAAATGTCGGGCTGCAGGGAATCCCTTGAGCCTCTTGCTGGGCACATGGTGTCCATGACTGCAGGAGGTGTGTAGTTGTCAAGGGGTTGTGCTTCCTTGTGAAAGAGCTGTGGGGAGAGGCCACCAGACTGCACAGCATCAGAGAGGATGAGAAACAGATGGACCAGATCTTCTCTGAGACCTTGCAGCTTCAAGAGTCCAAACCTTCAACTATAAGGAAGGGGCAGAAAGAGCTTATGCCTATGAAGTTGGAAAGTGGAAACTTCCGTGACGATGAAGGCTGGAAGCTGGTGACTTCTTACAGTAGGAAGAAGGTTCATGCCCCACCAGATAACTTGCACTTTCAGAACAGATTCACTGCCCTTGCTGTTGATGAGAAGCATCTCCTCTTTTTCATTCTGCAAACAGCATCCTAGAATCATAGAATCGTTGAGGTTGGAAGGGACCTCCAGAGGTCATCTGGTCTAAACTCCCTAGCTCAAGCAGCACCACCCAGAGCTGGTTGCCCAGGACCATGTCCAGATGGCTTTTGAATATCTCCAAGATGTGAGACTCAGTAGCTTCTCTGGGCAACGTGTGCTAGTGCTCAGTCACCCTCAAAAGTGTTTACTGATGCTTAGAAGTAACCTCCTGTGTTTCGGTTTGTGCTCATTGTCTCTGGTCCTGTCACTGGGCACCACTGAAAAGAGCCTGGCTCCATCTTCTCTACACCTTCTCTTCAGGTATTTACAGACATTCATAAGATCACCCGATCATTCTCTTCTCCAGGCTGAACAGTCCCAGCTCTCTCAGCCTTTCCTTATATGACAGATGCTCCCATGCCTTTGTCATCTTAGTGGCCCTCTGTTGGACTCTCTCCAGTATGTTCATGTCTCTCCTGTACTGGGGAGCCCAGAACTGGAGCCAGCATTCCACGTGTGGCCTCACCAGTGCTGAGCAGAGGGGAAGGATCACTTCCCTTGACCTGTTGGCAACATTCCTCCTAATGCAATCCAGGATACCATTACAATTCTTTGCCGCAAGGACGTATTGCTGACTCATATTCAAATTTTATTTAATAGTCTCTATTTTTTTCTTCATCCCACCCCCAACACCAACATTACTAGACTTTCTCTTTTGCTCAGCCCTAATCTTATTTTCCAGTTCTGACTGGAGCTAAGACTCCCACCTCTGGCTCACACCATAAAAGCCCTCACAATACAGATCTCTTGGCTGTCCTAACTTTTCTTTGGCTGTCCTAACTTTCCTTCAGCTGTCCAGTTCCAGCCCCACTCCAACAGCACCTGTAAGCTTTCTCTTTTGCTCTGAGCTTCTGGCTCAGACTAAGACAAAGAACCTCATCTTCAGAACTTCTGTCAGTATCACTCGCAACCTTGCCTGCCCTGTGTTTCTTATTTTAGACACTATTCAGATATATTGCCCTCCTACTTATATGGCTTTGCTGTATTTTAAAAGTAATGCTTGTGCTACAAAATGTACCAACAAATACATCAAAGGTCATATTGGCCTTACTCAGCTGCGCCAAAAAGATGCTACACTAGCTTACTTCGGTAATTTGACTCTGAAAATTTACTACATGGCTTAAGAAAGTCCCCTTTTGCTATCATCTTTCAGGCTATCCAATATTAACTTTCTACTTGGGATCCATTCTAGCCTACTTCTTCATGCTAGCCAGTTCTAAGGTTTCCCATTTCCTTGAAATTGTTTGTAAGTCAAACATTTTTCATCCCTACTTGTACAAATCTGAAGAGTGTGACCCTCAGAGTAATTCCCGACTGCAGAAACCAAAGTTGAAGCCTTGGTTCCAATAGAATTCAGTAACTATATACTCATAACTTTAATATTAGGTATCCTTTAAGTAGCCTTTGACTCGAAGGTTGTTTTTTTGAATAATGACAAAAACACTCAGATTCAAGTGCTTCCCATAATTAGAAACAGAGATTGAATCTAAACTCCTTTGGATGTACTGGACATCTGTTTGTAAAATCCTTTTTACTGCAAGCTCTTCAAGTTATCAATTTTTTGTTATGTTTAGCAAAATATTGGTGCCTAGATAAGCATGACCTTACATAAAAACGGCATGTACAACATACCCATTCGCTATATTCCTAAATGAAAGTGATATTTGAGATGGGATTAATATGACTTAATTCTCAAACTGCATTTCCTTTTTGCCTGAAGCTGAACATAATAATTATAGTTCCAACCAAGATTAATCTAAATGAACATTGTGGTTTAGGTGAATTTAAAATGTTCTCTAATCTCAATCAAGAAAAGAATTCACATTTCAGCTAATCCCTTGGAGAATATTGCTTGAAATTTATAAGGGACACACATCAACCAAACCTCTCAAAACTTCACAAGCCATCACTCATCTGGACAATCAGAACTGCAATGTGCTAACAAGTGCGTAGTTGCTTTTGCTGTTATGCATGGAGAGGTTAAACTTTTAATCCAGGCAATAAACAAGCAAAAATTCCCATATTAGCTAACAATCAACTGATCTAGGAAATGTATCTGAAAATAATTTAAAAAAAAATAAATGAAAAGCTCTTGACATTCACACCGAAAGGGTTTTGTTTGTTTGCTTTACAAACAATGGCATGCTTTTCTTGCAGTTGATTGGATTTTGACAGAACACAGCAGGGGTGACAGTGGTAATAGATTAAACAAACTGTGTTAAAAAACCTAAATAAATGGCAAAGATTCTTTTAGGCATAGGGATTACAGCAATTATTTCTCCTAATTTAATTTGAAATCTCAAAGGGCAGCTGGTTTGTAGCATTCTTAACCAAAAAGATCTGAAGCAAAGCATGAGCTTTCATCCCTTAATTTGCCTCAGTGATATCTTAGCTTTAAAAAAAAAAAAAAAAAAAAAAAAAAAAAAAAAAGACTGCTCACTAGTTCCCCAGTGTGCTTAAAGTTTCAATTCTAGACATTTTGGGTTATATTTCAAAAGAAGGTATAATAGGTCTCTGCTGAGAACATTTTTTTTTTTTAAATGACACTTGAAACCTTTTATTTAACTCTGCTTATTTCCCTTTTCATCTAAGTATTGTTGTAATGGCAAGCTGAAGTTGCCCAGTTTAAGAGTTCTTATGATCTGAAGTTAGTTTACTTCTGTTACTAGTGTTGTTATCAGGGGGAGGGAACTGGGCATGTGTGTGGTCTTTGGGGTTTTTTTCCTCCCTAAATCTAATACAACAAAATTCTTCCCAAAATAAGGAACACAGACTACCCCCTTAGAGAGCAGAGACTGACTAGTGCAAATCTTTTCCAACATCAAGATAAAGAACAGATTTGTCAGTTCACATGCCTATGAGAAGAAATACATATATAGACTGTACTGGAAGCAAAAATAAGCTTCTATTCTATGCAAAAGGATGACTGATTAAATTTTTAGTCTTAACTCTCAGAACAATGATAATTTATGTGTAATTTACCAAAGATAATTTAAAAATTTGGGATTTTTACAGATAAACAGGATACAAATTTAATTATAGTCCAGACTATAACAGCCTACCTCACTTTGCTTCAAGTAGTTATCTATTTCTGTGTGTGTAGTAATGCTATTAGTTATTATTAGTAACTAATTCAGGGAATAGCCATGAGCTATTATCTCAGTTTACAGTACATTTTTTTATGTAACTGATAATGAATCATACCAACAATACACCAAAACTGACAGCAAGTCAAAGTGCTCTACATTTAAGTCAGGAACTATGCAAGATCACTTATCTTACAGATGAAGACTGTTGACTTTTCAGATTAATAGTTAAGTGGTGCTGGGAATAGGATGTTTGCTGTAATTGTAGATCTCTGAAAATAAATATATCTTAGATAACTAGAATACTAAGTAGTGTGAAACCACACTAGAATTTGTAATCATTACTTTCCTGTAGGCAAAAAAAATCCATAACAACATACATAATAAAAATTTGCAAGTCTGACTGGACATAATATTAAATTTTCAGGAAAATCAAGACTGCATCAAAATTGCTAGATGAATACCAGACTATTATACCAACATTACTTAAAAAGCAGGTAATTTGTACTATACGCTAGATTCCAAAATTTGCCATGTTCTGGTGCAGTGAGCTTTCTCCTTAAACAACAGCCTATGCTAAAAGGGACAGATTAAACCGGTATTTAAGCTTATTTTCTCTTCTAAACTGAAAGTTCAACAGGATTCAAGAAATGCAGGGGCTGACTTTGTTCAAAGAAATTTTAAAGTGTTGCGTTGCTTAGACTTCAGAGAAGTATGGTATAGACCATTGTCTCCACAGAATAGGAACCTGAAATACGCAGCTTTAGTCATTTGATCTAGATAAGCAATTACGGAAGGTAATTTCTGTAGCTCAACAGTCTGGTGGCAAGTGCCTGTAGAAATAGTTCTGCTGTTTTCAGTGCAGTTTACATGACACCTCTTCTGAAAACAGTAAATCAATAGTGATCAGCATGATTGGAAGCACTCAAAGCAAGTTCCAATTGTCATCAGTCTCAAGAATTTCCTAGATTGTATCAGTTTTATCTGAACCATACCTACAATAACACATTATATCTTGGTATTTTGAAGCTACAAAGGTCTCTGAAGAATCTCCTGGCACAGTTTGTATATCACCTGTTACTACACAGTTTAAATTAGGAACTGATCCAAAGTTCATTGGCATCAGCAGATTTCTCATTGACTTCAGGATATCACTCATGTTGTTGCTCAAAGAAATATGCAGTACTCCACTGATGTTAACAAGGAAAGTTTTTGACTGTATCCAAACAAAACACTCATTAATTTTTTCTAAGACTGAATCCTTTGTTTGAAAGTAATCTGAAAATGTAATACTTCAGTGCAGAGGCACTTACTTCATTGCCAGATAGTTCCCTTTAAGCATGAAGACCAAAGAGGAAAATTTCTATCACACATTAAATAGAAAAAAGAAAGCGGGGGAAACAAAAGAGGGAAAAAAAAAAACAAAACCAGAAAACAAAAAAACAAGCATGGCTGGTTTTCTGGTTTTCTTCCTTTCCTACCTCCTTTTTGTCTTTTCCTACTACTTTGTTCCGAAAGCAATACAGCTGTCTTGTATATGCTATAGCAGAGTCAAAAAGAACATTCCAGTTCAGCAGACATAATGAAACAGTAAGTCTGACTTTTTATTCCACAAATATAAGTTAGGAAGCAAAATTACCTGACCATCCTGAAAGCTGAATATAAATTAATATAAATGTATCCTAGATGGTAGGCATGAAGCTACATTAATTCTAACACTAAATGTTTAAAGACCTTCTTTATTTCATAGAACATGACAAGATCCTTTAAAAACAAGAAACTTCATTCCAGCTCTTCATGTGTTTTCCCTTCAAAGGCATGCAAAAAAGTGACTTAATCCATTTACCATATAGTAAACCTGAAACTCTAGATTACTACACAGCAATGGATTTCACAAACCTTCATGGCTTGCACAGACTTGTGACTCAACATAGGCAGTGACTCCTAACAGTTCTGCTGAGTCCACAACAGAAACTGTTCATAAGTACAAAGATGTTAGATCCTGGATAAATAAAGTACCACTTACACATTTCTTATTAACATTATGACAAGAGCTTGCAAGGTGACAGGGTTAGTTTCCATGGGGGGGAAAAAAAATCCAAGAGATAGGAACTTGTTGTTTGTTTTTTTTTTTTTCCCCCCAAAGAAAATTAAGCCTCTTTTTTTTTTTTTTTTTGGAAGACCAAATATTTGTAATGCCTAAAAAAGAGCATTTTATTTTCAAAAACTAAGAAAGAGAATGTTCTAAGGCTATTTTTCCAATCAAACCTCCCCCCTAAATTAGATTTTCATTTTTTAAGTGACACATTGCTACCCTTATCTGGATAAAGATAGACAAAAAGCAACTGCCTCATTAAGTACAAAATTCTTGTATCTTTAATTCAATGTCTTTAATATGTCAGACATTAAGTTCAATTTTGTATGTTCTACCACTCGTTACATTTAATTCATCAGTGTGGCTTTTTCTTTTAAAAAAAGAAACTTTTTATTTTAGTCCAAGTTGATTTTAAGTGAATGAATAACAAGTAAGCCTACTAGCAGAAATATTTACTTAAGCAAGAAGCTAAGTGAATACTAAGATATAATTCTAAAAGGCAAATTCAGGGTATTTAAACATATTTAATAAACCTTTTTTGGGGGTGATTTTTTTGAAACCATACACAGCAAAAAAATAATTTCTGATACAGAACCATATGGTGAACTGACCACATTAATACATTATTAAGAAGTAACTTTGTCATCATTTTGGACTTCCCAGTCTAAGCTATGAATAACTGATTTTGTTAAAAATGCAATGTTAACCTCTAGGACAAAGATTGCTTCATGTATACAAACACATATATACACACATATATATAAGTGTGTGTATGTGCATATTCCTCCCTCGTCTTCAAAACATTTCCTCACCAGGTTATAGTTTCTGCTGGTGGCAGACCAATAGGCAAAATAAGTATCTACAAATTATGCAGTTTTGGCATGGTATTCCTTTCACAGAAAATCAGTATGCACAGATATGTTTCGGTATGCACAGATAAGTTTCAGTATGCACAGATATGCTTTTCCTAAACATATATCCTCGCAGAAATAAGTGAATTTTCATCCTTCAGTTGTAACAGAAGGCCCTTAAATAAAAAAAAAAAAAATTCCTGTTCTTGGTCTGTATTTTCATTGCCAAACATGCAATGAAGACCCAGGAAATATCGGCAAGTACAACTCAATACAGTTTAAATATCTTGTTAGAAGCCAGTATAGGGGAAAAAAAGTCAATGAAACAGTAGATTTTACCAGCATTTCCCAAATTACATTTGTAGGAAAATAGGCAATCAAATGGAACCTTGATATTAGGTACCATCACAAATTATACTTTATGTTTGACAGGAAAAACATTCACATTAAGTACATAATTTCTAGAGATAACACTATATATGAACTGGTACCTGATTTATGAAAACAGTGGAAAGAATAGTTAAGGGTCTACAAGAATTCTTGCTTAAGCAACGCTCCAGAATTCTTTCCTTACTCTCAAGCCATCTGTAAGATATTGTAATTTAGACAGGAAAAAGAATGTCTAAAGCAATTTTTTAAGTATTTTTATCAAACCACAAGTCAGATGTGTGGTAACATCATCATCTCATTTCACTGTCTGAAAATCACACCAGCCTCTCAGACAAATGAAGGACTGAACCCGGTAAGGAACACTCCAAATTTTAGATCTAGTCTAAAAATAATGAGATTTTACCACAAGAAAATTAACTGCACTGAGTTTCCACTCTATAAAGTCATTTGAGTTCTCAAATAATTCAGATGTTGTTCTCAGAAAACTGCCTAATGATATTTTAAAACTCAGCCTTGATGATTCTGACATCAAGGTTTATAAAGACTCCTTTAGCTCACTCAAACAGACTACTGGCTATTCTGTAGTATATAAAATCATCACAAATTTAATTTTTGGGACATCGTTTTATTCCTATGATAGCTATGCATAGTATGGAATATTTCTGTGCATCTTAGGTGAGAATTAAACAGAACAATTCACAGTAGCCAGTATAGCCATTAAGGCTACTGTTTTATGTCTGATAATTATTATGTTTTCTGCAGGATTCAGGGGACAATCAGAAGGCGTATTTAGAGTCAGGCACAGAGTATGGGATAGAATAGATGGTCCTACTACATGTATCTAAGTTTCCTGTAAGATTATCAGAGTATCACTATTTCTAATTCATGTATGTACTAAGTGAATGAAAATAGCAATTATAGATAAGCAGCTCTGCAGCATCTTCACACTATAAGGTAATTTCCGAATAAAGATTTCTGGAAAAGGTGGAAATAATGCAGAATCTTTAATAAGAACTAGCTGTTAACAACCTGAGTCTCCAAAAATGCTCTTCCATTTTAAACTGTATTTAAATGTCTACGGTGAGAGTAGGAAACTTGATTTATCCAGAAGCCTCACTTGCCTCAGTGGAGTTTCCTCCATCTGGGAAACAACAGGTAGGGACCTGTTACTGTTCTCCTAAAGAAAGTGACGCACCTAAGTAACAATACATAGATTGCCATAATATACAGTGTAAAACATCTCTATACTGAGAGAGAGAACAGAAAACTTTTGTTTTAAAAGATGTTTAAAGATATTTCTTTGGCTCTAGTGCAAAACCAACAGTGCTGGTCACTTACCTTCAACTCTGTGCAAAAAAGAGGAAGAACAGAAATGTCTCTGCATAAGATACGAAATGCTAATTTAACCTGTGATCCTTTTCATCTAAGGATACTTCTTTTGACACTGATGTTCCAATAAGCTTTAAGTACCAATTAGTGTAATTTTTGTCTCATATCCCACAAACTGGGATATGAATTTCCCTCATTAATTACCAACACACTAGACAATGTAGGGTAAGGGCACATTCTGTATTTCAGCTAACAGAAAATTATTTTAAGCAACACAGAAGTCACTGCCTATAGTGGCTTTTGTAAGTCTACAGTGCACACCAGTGGAATATGGCAGTATATGCATTTTCTTTACTGTTTTCAGTGTAATGTAAAATTGACTTGTAAATATTCCATCTTATTTAACTTTTAAATCACCAGAAAAGCATGTCCTTCAGAAATGATAAAGACAGATATAAAATGTTGAGGAAGACTTGAAAAGAGTATAAACAAGAATGTTTTATTGTGCATGTTATAAGATTAAATGAGCGTTCTAAACCCTAAAACTTTAAGTCTTGCTAACTACAATTCTGTGTTTACAAACATCAGGGCAACACACCAAGGATTCACTCTGTTTTATGAAGAGTCCAAAGACCTAACTAATCAGACTCAGATACATTTTTTTGTGTCTTTCAGACTGTAAGGTTAGTTAATTGATCTGTAAACTAAGCTGCATGTGACAAAACTGGATAGCCCATTTCTGGGGACGTTCAACTAACAATGTTATTGATGTCAAAATTTTTGTGTTCTTCAGAGAACTTAAAGATTCCTAGTTTTTCCTACAAAGATTACTTTAAAAACAAATATATCTAATGTCAACACCCTTTATTTATTTAATGTTTTTACAGACTTGATCGTTGCCCTTCTGTGGATTCTCATGCAAACACAACAACGATGCAATTGAGCAATTGCTTCCCCCTTTTTAAGAATTAGAAAGTGTTTTATAGTTGTTAGTAGGTTATTTGTAACATATGTGAAATGCAAGGCACAGGAAATATTAATTGATTTAGTATCCCACTATGAGCTGCAAGCTCTTCTAGAAGTAGAACTGAAGCTTATTAACTAGACAGTACATACAAAATGTTTTTGACAGCTAAGAAATGTAGACACATAAATCTTAGTTTAAGATGTGATCTTATGGACTGAATATTGTGTAACAAGCCCATAAATAGGTCTCTTCAAAAGCCTCAAATGTATCTAACGATCTCTGATACTGATAGCATTTTTAGGCCACAAATTCACAATAATTTATAAGATAGATAGGCTCCAGATAGTACAATACATTTTCCCTGCAATAAACACAAAATGTAAGGAAGGGACACTCGATTTCCATTCCTCCTTTCTCCCTGGAAAAATATTTGGTATACATAAAGTCTCTCTAAAGAAAGCCAAGACACAATTTTCACTATCTAGCCAGCCAAGTAAGGTAAAATTCAACCCCTAATATGTAGTGAGGAGGTAATTTTTAAGAAGAATAGCCAATTAGGACTTGGTTTTGAACTTTTATAATGAAAGAATACTTGAAATTAAGGAAAGGTCAGAGAAAACTAAATGAGTAAGGACTTCTCAGTGTCTTTAGAGAAACAGACAAAATCACATGCAGTAAAAACAGATGACATTTGACTGCTTGCAAATAAAGAAAGAGTGCTGTCAAACATCAATCAAGATGTGAACAATAAGCTTCTTAGTGTTAATCTTAACTTCTTATTTTACTATTTAATGGGACAGAAGAAATTTTATAATAGAAAAAGAAATTATCAATTTCAACACTAAATGCAACTTCCTGTTGTAACTGTTAAAATGGTCTAATTTATGACCCCAAACAGGACAAATTCAATGCTAGTGTCACACAAAGCTACATATAATGCTCATAGTTACTACAAACATAAATTGATACTTTACTACTTTTTTTAGTTAACTCAATACATTGAAAACTTATTCACAATTTCCAAATTGATGCAGAATGCATCATTTTTTAAAAAGATGATTATCAAGATCACTGAGGCTTTCCATATTTAGTTTGTTCCAAGGTGAGTGAATACGCATCTTTTAATAGAAAGTAGTTAGTTACTGGGAGCACTAATACTCAAATCTTGGCAGCTGTGAAGCTTTTAACATTACACAAAATCTCTCGAACTTCCAAAAGGCTAGCAGAACTAACCATTCCTAAAAATAGTTTAATTGGCAGTGGCTCTGTCACTTGCAAATCAAGTATTTTTTTTCCACATTCCCAGTGGGACTGCCAGGTGATTTAACAAAGGAAACAGCAGATTAATTTATGCATGACTGAAACCAAAAACTCTTAGTCAAGGACATGAAAATAATCCAGAGGTAATAATTAATCTGTTACTAATGTAGAAATTCCTTTGTCATTTAATATTTCAAGTGTGTATACAAATCAGATTCCATGCTTAGCCTAATACGTCTGTGCTTTCATTTCACTTTCAAATTTTTCACTGTCCAAAACCTTGTATGTTCCAGCATCCACTTCTCAACAGTAATATATAGTGACATTCACACACACTCCACCAATACACAAGATCTGTTTTTTGTTGTTTTTTTTTTTTTTTTTAATAAAGGAAGAATTTTCACTTACAAAAAAAAAAACCACAAATACAAGTAATTTCATTCACATTAGTCAGATTCATCAAGACCAATTTTTTCCTGTAATTTAAAAACTAGATGTATAAGTCTTATAGATCTGAGAAGACAAACAGAATGCTCAACGTATCACCTCCTGTTATCAATTAAAGCAATTCAGCATGTTCCCAAGAAAAAAGCAGCAACACGAATATATATGTATATGCATGCACATATATAAAAATTGGAATCTATCAATCTCCAACTAATTCTCAGCAAGTTTTTACTTCTTGTTATTCTGTTCCTGCTGACAGTGCCATAAAACATAAAGACTACATTTCTTAAGCAAAACAATTAACTAAATCTAGACTTCCTCTGTTGTGCAAAAGTATGACAAGCTAAAATCTTACTTAATGAGCAAGCAGAAAACAAAGAACTAAAATCTGAAGGAACTCAAACATGACAGAGATTTTAATTTGTTGCTGTGGATGTTCATCTATGAAGGAAATTCCATTTACATATGCAACACCTTGTAACGAGAACTTGGAATTTAATAGACTGGTTGCAATCTTTTCCAAAACATGAAAATAAAGTACTTAATTTTCCTGGATTGTTCCAAATCTGAGATGTTAAATTTATAGGAAATTTTAAATTCTCTATCTATATTTAGTTATATAGATACACATTTCGAGTTTTGTTGGATCTAAGAAATTCCTCAACCCACTGTTCTGAAAGCTAAATCTTGAAAGCTGCAACACAAATATTTCTTATTCTTCTACTCATGAACTTGGATTGAAATGAACACTTCTTTCCTAACACCATTCCTACAAAACTAGGGAATGTTCTTAAATTACTTATTTGAAGGCTGATCTCCTTTATAAAAGTACATTGCTTTCTGGCATCTGAACTCCACCAAGAGTTCCCTGTTAAGCTAAATCAGTCTCCTGACACACTTACCTGTTCTCCTCAGTATTAGGACAAACCTTTGTTGCACTTGGAAGATCCTGTACTTCAAGACTTGGCAGCTTTGGTGAACTCCTTTGTTTACCATTCAGGGCTGCCTCCCATGGGATCCTACCCAACAGTTCCCTGACTAAGCCAGCGTCCTGCTTTCCTTTCCGGGTCTGTGCTCTGCTGCTTGCCTTTCTCACTTCCTTCAGGACCACAAACACCACTATTTCAAAGTTACTACAGACAAGGAAATTATTCTTCATCACATCCCCAACTAATTTCTTTCATATTAGTCAACAGCAGGTCCAGCTATGCATCACCACTGGTTGGTCCATTTAATACCTACAACAAGAAATTATTCCTGAAACCCTCCAGAAATTTCTTTGATTGCAGCAGCCATGTTGCCTTTCTAGCAGCTGTAGAGTCCATCCCCCATGAGAACCAAGGTCTACAACTCAGAGACTTGAGTTCTTTAAACACTTTATTTGCTTCCTCATCAGATGGTCTGTAACAAACTCCCACCACAATGCCACCCTTACTGACCTCTCCTCTGATCCTCAGCCACAAGTCTGACTATCACCCATCACGCAGGAAAGCTTGAAAGATCTGAGCTGCTTATAGATCTGAGGGCAACTTCCATCCTCTCAGCCCTTCCTTGCTAGTCTTTCCTGAAGTCCTTCACAGTACTCCAGTTGCATGAACTTGGCACAGTATCTTAATTGCTCCAACAATATTGTAGTTCTATAACCACAGACAGCTCTAATTCTTCCTGCTTGTTTCCCAGGATGCATGCATTTCTGTACCAACACTTGAGGTAGGTGTCCCTCCACTTTGTTTTGTCATTCCTGAAGTCTTTCTTGGTCCTATCAACCTGCATCCTGAACTTTCCACCCCTGACCACCACTTCTTCACTTTACTGTGGTCTGTAATCTCCCACCCCTACCATTCCTAGTTCAAAGCTCTCCTCATTAGGTTGGCCAGATTGTTGGACCAAGGAGACAACACCTGAGTCCCCATGACCTCAACCCCAGAGCTGTGTGGTCATTCCCAATATGCACCCAGGTGGTGCCCTTGTGGATGTGCAGCAGGGAACAGCAGTAAAGGGCTGGACAGACCTTGACAATCTCTCTGCAATGTTCTGGATCCAAGCCCACAGCCAGCCAGATAACCCTCAAAAAGGCAAGTGGGACACACAGGGGTTTCTCTCCCCACAGGAGGGTCTCCTACTACTGCCACTCACTGCTTCCTCCTGATGTTAATGCATGGTTCAGGTTAAGGCTTGCTCTGATGCATCCCCAGTGATGGCTTTCTCCTCCTACTCTGCTACTAGGCTTTTGAACCGATTCTGCAACTGCAGATCTGCATGTGGAAAAAGAGCCATCCTCCAGTTGCTGGAGATCATAAGTTTGCAGCTTTCCTACTATGGGACTCTATTTACCTTGCAACTGATCACAGTCTCTGCCTGCTCCTCTTGTGTGGTTCAGACTCTCTTACCTCTGGGAACCCCGTGAAAATCCTGTTAATCTCCTCTTTGTCTTCCCTGAGCCTGCCCAGCCTTCTCACTTCCTCCTGCAGCTCAAAAGAGGCAACACGTTTCCTCAAACAGTGTACACCTCTTGTAGGCATGGGCACCTCTTTCCCTTGCCCCAGCCTCAAGGGAAGGTGTCAGGCACTGCCTGCAGCCCAAGGCCTGGGGACCTGCATCCTCCCTCAGCATCTCTGAGCTGAGGTCTCTGCTATGCCAGCAGCAGCAGCCCCAGCTCGTACTGGGGACCATGCTCCAGAGCGTGCCACCGCTGTTGATGTGTCTCATGCTGCCACCAGCATGTTTCCAGCCTCCTCCCACATGCAAACTGCTGGACAAACCACCGCTCCCCACAGACACAGCCTGGGACCTGTGCACTGGACCTAGCAGTTACACAGCTCTCCCCCAGTGCTACCTGAATGGGCACTCAGCTCTCCTTAACCAGGAGTCACCTCTCATCTCAGGATGCCCCCACCACATCTGAGGATGCCACCCCCCTCCTTGCCAGGCTGCCACTGCTGCCCCCACCATGCCTACTCGGTAGCCTGGGAGCAATGTCCTCACGGTGCTGGGGCTTCCCCACAGACCCCCTTGCCCCACATGGGCCCCTTCTGCCTGAATGCAAACCCAGCTGGACCTTGACCGCGGCTCGCTGTATATCAGGACCACCACCCTCACGACACATGGGGACGAGGCACCAGCACCTGCCTCCTCCGGCTGGTCCCTTCCTGTGAGACTATGGAGCCACCTTGGTGTTGCCCTCGCAGCACCCCAGCACCAGTGCCACCATGGCAGCACATGATACCTGCACCGGGGCTCAGCTTCTTCACACACATTCAGGAGGTCCCTCTCCCCAGGCTATGGGGATAAATAGTTCATAAATTGTGGATTTATCACTTTCATAAACCCTAGATACAATTTTACTCTTAGTTGCAACACAAGAAATCAGAAGTCTCAATTTTATTTCTTACTCCATGTGATAACGATGTACTGCTAACATACCTGTTTCAGGCTTTCCAGCTTGGTTTGTCTCAGTTCTTCATATTTCCATTTCCAAAGAAATAATTCATTTTCTGTCTTTTCCATTTCTTTCTCCAGAAATACATTCATTCTGAAAAAGTATTTTAAAAGTCAACATTACATCTTTTTGAAGTTGACAACAGACAAATTACCTTGAATTTCCTTTTCATAGCTTGAGTTATATTTTGCTGCCTTTGTCAACCATATATCTGTTTTTTATTAAAAACCTATATTATCATCATATAATTATTCTAAGAGATTTACCAAAAATAACAGCTAAAGAGAACAAAGAAAACTGGTAGTATAGAATTAAAATTTTAAATTAAATAAAGTTTTGGGACAAACTGAAGAAAATTTGTAAATGGAGTTCAGTTAGTGATTCTCGTCACCTCATACATGGCGAGTTAGTGAAGATTCTCAGAGAAAAGATACTGTATCACTTTTATTTGGGTACAGACACAAGATTATTTTAAACACACATATACAGGGGAATATATACAGTACGTAGACTACTGAAACCAAAGATGATCTACTTTAGATGTAAAAAAAATTATTAAAATATGTATATTTCATGTTTCAAAAAATAAGTGCTCTTGAAAGAACATGCTAGAAGAATTTTAGGAAAATGGATTATTTAGCTCAGAGGTACTACACCCTCATTAAGCATTTGCCTCTGGAATGTTATTTGAGCATAAAGTCCATTACTACATTCAGGAAAAATATTTAGGATACGCAATTCACAAAGAATGTATGATGATTCCTTGGAGAAAGGTACTGTATTACTGAAACAATGGACTTTGATATTTACTTTTAGCCCTCTTCTAACCAATCAAAATATTTTTAGTCATTCAGGAAATAATGAAAGATATATGAAGCAGAAGAGACACTACAGATGTTCTTGTCTTTGACATCAATTAAAAACTAATTCCTGTGTTCACAACAAACACTATTAGCCAAGTTCCAAGGACAAGAATGAATTTGTCATAATTTCATTTTGTGAAATTCCTTCATAATTTCATCTTATATTTGTGTAATGCATATGCATCATTTTGCAATTTTGCAACAAAATAGAATTTGGAGTATAATTAAATGTGAAAAAAAAATCTTAATTACAAATAAAAGCTTTCAAATTACATTTCTAAAATTTCTATGAAATTGAATCACAGTTTAAAATCCTGGAATACTCCATTTCCTGTAAACATCAATATAAGACTAAAGCTTAAGGAGTCAGGACGCTGAAGAAATTTAAAATCTGAAAAACAGTAAAACTGCATAAGTACTATAATGTTGGGAGATGAAAAGTTTACATTATATAAATTCTGAGAAAATGAAGGGATGAAGGTCTATTATATCAGAAAAGAGAAAAATATAGAAATACTTGAAAAGAAAATTTTAATACTGGCAATTAAAGAAACTGATGTATGCTATAGTAGTTATTTTCTATTCTGAGGGTAATGGAATTTGTCAAACTTTTTACTAAAGATCTTGTTGCCAGACTGACTATAACTACATTCCAAGAATATTTGGTTTAAAATTCATCTTCCACAACAGCATTGTTAACTTTAAGGAATTAAAGCAAAGGGTATTGATGAGATTTGTCTGGGGCATATCTATGAAGCATACTGCAGGCTAGCGCAGAGGTACCAAAAGTTACCACTGCCTGGTCTGGCTCAGGTCCTGGCAGCAATGTTAGCTACATTAATGAAGCAATCCACTTGAGTGAAGTATCTTCTTGTTCTTTCTTCTTTTACAACCAAACCTAATGTTCTTGAACCAGGGATATCCTTTTTCTGCACAGATATAGCACATAGTACAGCTTATCTTAGTAAACACCTATGGGTCCCATAACATTATAGTAATAAAATAAACACCATCACTCACAAAGCAAAGCGGAGCAATATGACTTCTGTCATGTAAGGTCTTTTCCAACCTAAACGATTCTATGATTCCACATGTAAAGAACTTAAGACATGCATTTCAACTGAATAGTTTTCTTCTAAAGTAATGGGATATCTCAGTGGAATGGTATCATGATTTCATTGGGGAACTAAAAGAATTATTAAGAGGGATGTTTAATACAGTAGAAAGTGAAAGCATGAAAAATGACAGTTTAATACTTTGAACAATAGTCTATTGACTGTACTGAATGCATTGAGAGTCCTTAGAAATGGTCTAATCTGAAAAGTAAAAGAGGAATATCCAGTATGTGGTGCTTACTTAGAAAATACTACTTTTGTTTTGTGTTACAGTACCTCTTAAGTGAGATCAAGTCCTTCTGATGCTACTTAATGAAACAGATGATCCTGGCTACATGAAGTTTACTATTTAAACAAAGAAAACAAAGAGTGGAAGAAAAAATATAGCAGAGATCAGTGAAGCAGCTTATTACTACTTAAACAAAAAATCAAGATCAGAGAATTTTTAATGGATCTTGTAAGTACCTATTTTAACTCCTTATTATCTAATTAAATAACAGAATTACACAGAATGGTTGAGGTTGGAAGGGACATCTGGAGGTCATCTAGTCCAACTCCCCTACTCAGGCAGGGTCACCTAGAGCTCGTTGCTCAGGACCATGTCTAGATGGCTTTTGAATGTCTCTCAGAAACCTCTCTCGGCAACCTGTGCCAGTGTTTGGTCATCCTCGCAGAAAAAAAAACTGTTTCTTGATGCTCAGACAGAGCCTCCTGAGTCCATTGCCTAAGTCTACCCATCCAGCCCTAAGCAATTCCTCTTTGATATTATTGACTGCCAGTGTAGTTGTGGGCTTTTGGCTTTAGACCAAAGAAACACTTTTAAGTTCAAAATGGAGCAAATTAAGACCATGAAACCAGAAGACATTTAGACGAGCACATTGATACAAAAGATGACTAAAGATAGCTATTTTAGGAAAATGATTCTTTGAAATGCTGAACAACTCATAAGATCTTTAATTCCCATTCATGTCAATGAGACCACAAATGTGTATTTGATATGAGCCACAGTGCCTAGTAGAGGATTTTGGTGTGTGATTTTACATTGTAAACCTAACCCTGAAGTTCTTTGAAAGTCAAAACATAAACTTTGAGCTCTTCGTTTTGTTTTGTTTTTTGTTTTTTAGAGCTCTTCTTTTTATATTTTGCAAAGCCTGATCCTTGGCTTAAGGGTATATTGACATTGCTGAAGATAGCTCTAAACAGAATGCAAGAAGCATAGGTCTTCTCAGGGTGAAGAAGCAAAACATCTTATGGAAAGATTAGTCAGCTAACTACAGGCAAGTCCAAACAATGGATCTGCATGAGCTAACTTGACTCTGGAAAGAATGTAGCCACAGTTTGGGAGTACTGCATGTAAACCAGAAAACTGCTGAGAAGTCCTGTGCTGTATGAGTAAGATCATACTGACTGCCTTTGGCCTTGGGGTTCAAGCTGTCTGTGATCCAAGCTTGCTTTTGATGCAACACAGCTGTGTGTCCTTGGCTCAAGTTTACTGAGAAAATTACTAAGTTGTGAGGAAGAAGCTGTGAGAAAATACTTACACTAGAGCCATGCAAGATAAGAAAAGTAAAAATGCAAACAGGGGTGAGATTGTTGAGATAATCATTATTAGTAGCTCCAGAATCCAGCAGCAAAAATACTGACATGAACAAGTATAAAACCCTAAGAGGAAAAACTGGGAATCTGAAGATGGAAACACAGCAAAATAAGCCCATTCCAGTAAGCAGTGCAGACCAGCACTTTCTGAGCTGGCAGATGATGGCAGAACATCTTTGCACATGGGAAATGTTGCCCAAAGTGACCTAGAGAGGGAGTTGTTACACCAATGTGCGCTTTTATGTGGAAATCACTGCTCTGTGAGCATTTGCTACCTGAGGTTGGCACTGCCATATCTTGCACAGTGTAGACATGCCCCAGTTCTTACCATGTGCCAGTAAATTTATTACCTTATACCACAGTCAGTATATATTTAGGGATAAATGGCAAAATCTGCCTCTCTGAAGTACAGTTACAAATTGGCTAGAGAAGCACATGAACAAACCAAAACCAAGAGGTGGAAACAGGGCTTATTAAAATTTTGTCTAAGAAGTGACTAAAAAATAAGAGTTGAAAAATTATCCCCTTTTTAAGCGGAAAGTTTTATAAATGCATGTATGTATTCTGTGATTGCTGTTGAAAAATGAAGTACGTAGGACCCTAAATATTTCAATCAGAGGAGAATGGATGAGGCATCAGTCTCTTAACTCACACGAAATACCATGACAAACTGGAAAATTCAGGCATTCTGGGATTTTTGCTTCCACAAAACACTAAATCCTTTTTGATGAGATAAAACATACTTCTGGTCATCTGCTGCAAGATGATTCAAATAAAGAAGTATTGTATGCTTTCTACAGCTATCTAATTCATATAACAGAACACAGTAAATACTAGTTAGGAATTTAAAGGATTTTTTTTTTTTTAATCAATCAGACTTGTACTATCTACAGGACAATTGTGAAAAAAACTGACAGGAAATAAATTCTTCGTCATAGCTTACCATTACAGACTCTCTGAACAAAAACTGTTGAATGTATTTGCAACAAAGGGGGCATTTTCTTCCTTTTCATTTTCTCATTAACTTCAGCTGTTTTTGAAGTTACAGTCACATAGTGCCTGAAGTCTCCTACTAAATCCATCATACATCACATACTGTGTGTTTCCTTGGAAAACCTTTTTGGTGTGATTCAGTCTTGCTCAATACTGATCATCTATATGAAACATCAGGGAATTCTACCAACACAGAGACTCGCATGCTAGCATATAGTGTGTAATCAACATTCTTCTTTTAGGCCACCAAAATGCACATTTACTATTTATGCGAGGTAAATTTTATATGATACAATAAGCGTATAATGTGTGTTATTCTTTCTCTATTATCTGCTTTTGACATAGACCTTACTACAAGTGAAGAGGTTAAGATTAACAGCATTTTGCAGATGTATTCATGTACTTTTAATTCAAAAACAGCCTTAGTCATTCTGCAGTTGGACTCTTTCAAAGTCTGCTGGTAGAGTATATGAAAATTTGTTATTATGCACAAAGCACACCAATAAGTGAGCATAGCATACATTAGATACCACTTCATTGATACCAAATTACTAGTAAGTATAATTTTTTAATTAACTGTATGTTCTTAACAGTTCTGTATGGAGCACTTCTTATTTAAATGACAGACAAGCCAAGGAAAACAATAAACACATTATGCTGAATTTTTTCTCTAAATTCTTATCAGAGCCTTGTAAATAGCAATTAATAAAGCTTAGAAATAACAACATATGAGCTATAAATGCAAATATCATCATATCTATTTTACAAAGTGTCTTAAAAACCTTTACTTTTAATAGAGATTTCCCCAAGTAGGATATATTTTGCACTTACTCTCTTTCCTTCTGTAAGATTTTCTGCATCTCAGCCAAATGCAAATGCAAGACTGAACCATGTATTAAATCATTCCCTGTTGTCTTAGCTGTACTGTCCATATTTTTTTTAGGTTCCTCCAAATAGATGTTGGGAACTCCACTGGGAAAGGAATCAGGAGGCTTCGGAGTTATTTTTTTATTGTGATTGCTTTGGTCTTTGATTACGTCTACATCCTGAGAAAATAAAAATATGACATCCAAGAAAAACAGAAATGAAGGGAAAAGTCTAACATAACTTCTGCAGGGCCTACCAAGGCTCTTCTAGACATTTAAATCATGTAAGAGAATAAGTAACATCTTATACAGTTGCACTGTATATGGATAGAATGTGCAAAAAAAGTCATTGTAGTTGGATCACTGTCATTTTGTGACATTTCACTCCTTCTGTTATGACAAGCTTCATATCCAAAATATTTTTAATGTACCTTTACTAAAGAAATAGAATCCAGTTATCATTAGTTGGCTATAACTATGGTGAAGACAGATTCCTGGAACTCACAAAACCAGGAAAGCAATTTATGCATACAAATAATATATTGAGAAACTCTACATTAAGAACTCTCAAACTTCTAATGTAAATCATTTTGAAGCAGGTGATGGACTTACACAAGTTTTGTATAAAGACAAAAGTTACCTGCATAACATACCAATTTGGATCCCATTCAGAAACCAAAAGCACTATAATATCTATTTTGAAGATACACATTTTGCATACAAAACATAAGCAAAACTAATAACAATTAGAAAAAATAATTAAAAAATAAAACATCTCTATTAGGAAGATGAACATCTCTTATAAACAATAGTTTCCTTTAGAAATGTATTTAAGATTTACCACCTCTGACAAATTATGTTTAAAAGCCAATCTCATTTTAGTACCAACAGTACTATTTCATACTACTCTGCCTTTTGAGCTTTTAGAATGCCTGAAATCTATACCAGAAAATACTAGAAGCTGCTGAAAAGACGACTGTTTTCCATTCATATATAAAGGTTTAGTTTTAAAGTAGTGCATTATTTTATACTAAGGAGAAAGAGAAAAAGTTAAAATATATTTTGTGTCAATTCCTTCCTATGGCCCATTTGTCTGCCCAAAAATATGAAATGCATGCATTTTTTTCCAAATTTGTTCTCACTACTAACACTATCGTGGTTTTTTGTTGGTTTTTTTTTTCAGAATTCACAAGAATGTAAGGTAATTTAGGTGCATTACAGAGCGAGTGAAAATTCTGAAAGTAATACATTCATGCCTAAGATCCCAATAATTTTTATTGAACTGAAGTAAAACATTTCCTACATCCTACAGTGTAGGAAAAAACATTTTCCAACAATGTAGGAAAAAATTTCCTACATCTACAATGACTGCTATCCATCAGACAAATAACAAGTATAGTTTTTACATGGCGCTGTCTATAACACAATATAATACATGCCAAGGCACAGAATTAAAACCGGTAAAACGTGAGCAAATAGTTCCATTTTGATGAATAGAATTGATTCTTTTGCATGGAATTAGAAGCTGTATTAAACCATGCCCATACTTGATTGTTTAATTCTACGTAACAATGTAATTGCTCTCCTTGCCAAATAAAAATCTTGCCACTTTGCAGAAGAATTTGCCTCACCTCTTCCCTCATTTCAGAAGTTGCTTTAAGGAAGAATTAAATTATTTTATTTTAGAAGCCAGGAACCTACATTACTTTTTTGGACGTAAAAAAAAAAAAAAAGAGTACACAAAACATGGAGAATTCAGGTAACAGAGGTAATCTGTTACCTTAAAACATGAGGGAGAGTCGGAACAACAAGTTATTGGATATAACAGTCTGCCTCTGTTACTGAAATGTTTAGCCATAGTTGAAGGGTATGAATTGTTTTCCATATTTCTCTATATTAGGAATATTAGATAGGTGAAAAAAGTGGTTTTATTATTGAATGGATGAGGTAATATTTTGGTCAAAATCCTTGAAAAATCCCATTTCTAAACACACATCCATAATCTCCAACTTCCTCATGAACTAAAAAAAATCCCCATTCTTTACCTTCTTTGTGTCTTCTGCCCCAGGATTCTTACTGGTTTTGCTCAGTTCTTTCACAGGTTCTTGTTCCAGAAATGTTAACTGGTTTAGGTCTTCTTTATTATAAGATATTTCTGAGCAACTGAATTCTGTTTTCCAAGCAGTTACATTTTCTAAGTTTTCCTTCTCACCTACTAAATCTTGATATTTTTTTTTAAGCATACTCAGTTCTTTTACAACACTGTCTAATTTGATTCTCAATTGACTTGCTTCCTCTCGGGCTTTATTTCTTTCTGCTCTAACTTTGCTCCATTTCTCCCTCCAGTTAGCTGTACAATCTGACCACCAGCGCATGGTCTTCTCCATTTGGGCAGCTCTGGCTTTGACTTCTTCCAGTTCCTGAATTCTTACTGCTTCAAAAATTTCCCAATCACTGCTGTAATTTGTATGCATATATGGATAATGAGATGGATATGGGTAGAAACTTTGAGACAGCAGATTTGAATTACACAGATGGCCACCTGGTTGGCAACCTCCAGCTAGTTTATAAGGTTGTCTTGGTTGGGTCCCCAAAACCCGTGTCTCTTCCATTAGTTTCTGAATGGAGCTTAAATTCATGTTTTGATTCATAATCTAATTCCACTCCTAAAAAAGACAAAGAAAGACAATAATTTAGCTTTGCTCAATTAAATTATATGAATAACCTCAAACAGTAGTTTATTTTACTGCTATAATAATGAGATAATCTTAATAATAATGTTGATGGTTTAGAAATGTGCTTCATCAACAAGAAATAGCTATTAAAATATATTTATGTAACACTTTTTGAGTACAGCATAAACAGACATTCTTATTACTTGACTAGAAATTGCTAGAAAAGGAAGTGTCATTAAATGATCATAGTGTTCTCAAAAATTTTTGAGTCTAGAGAAACCAGGCAAAAGCTTTCTTCCTTCAAGACAAGATTAAATTGAATCAATATATATTTTAAATGTCTAGTAAGAGGAAAATATTTATCTAGAACCACAGTCACACATTCGCGTGCCTTCTTTCCCAAACTGTGGAACTTCATACTAGGCAAAACTTACCTTATAATAATTTGCCTACCTAAGCAAAACCTCCCCCCCAAAACAAACAAGCAAACAACTGACCTTTGGATTTTCTTTGTTTCATGAGAAAAATCAAACATTTTTATAGGGGGCTTTATTTTGCTGTCTACATTCCAGAAGCTTTCCAGGAAGTATATTCTTATATTATTTTTGAAAGGGTAGCACTATCCTACTGTACTGTATAGCATACCTCATGATGATATGACTCTACTAGCAAATCTTGTAGTGTTCCTTTTCATTATTTATCTGCTATTGCACATTCAGCCCAGAGGAACACTAGTGTCTCAGAAATTGCTTTCCCACCCCAGTGCTGAGAAAATGTTGGTGTGGACAGTCTGCAGAGACTAGTCACTTATACCTTCTTGGTTTTTCCTTTTGAGTATCTTAAAAAAAAAAAAAATCTTGCTACACCAGTAGAAGACTAAGTTGTTTAAAGTAAAAAAAATGTTCCTATATTCCAACATCCATCTGTAAAAAAAATCATGCTTATATGTTACAGCGATTAGTCTTAACACCTGTAGTTGAAATGTAGGAGTCCAATTCAGTAAACAAAATACTGAAGAGTAGATAGTCTTCGCATTATGATTCAGTCCTGTTTCATTTAAGCTGAATAGAAGGTTTTGCAGTTTTTGGTTTTGGTTTCCCAGTTATTTTCAGCTTTTCAGTGCTTTCCAGGACATTTATTTGCCATTTGTTAGAAGCTTCTGGAGAACTATTGTAGTCAAGTATGGGTGCGAGAGAAGAGAAGGAAAATGACAGTAAAGGACTCCAACTCCCTTCACTGCTACACTGCCTGGTGTAGCACCACCAACACCCACAACAACACTACACAGATGTAGAACAGCTGCTGCCGAAGGTTGATCCAAGTCAAGTCTCTTTCTTGTTGCCTGACCTACTCCCAGAAATTCTTGTGCTTATGCTGTATAGCTATTTATGAATTCATTTATAAAGCCAAAATGATCCAACTAAATAAATAAAACAGGAAGCAGCCTAGAAAATCGGACTACATTCATTATCTCTATTTTAATTGATTTCTCAACTTTTAGAATACAGCATAAGCACACTAAGCTTCTTTGTTCACAGTTTCTTAGAGATAAGTATGGTTGACGTTGTTGATGTAATGCTCAAATGCACAGACATTTATTTCAACAAAGTATTACAGATGTCACCTAATAACACACATTATGCCTGCCCAAGGTTTTGATTTATCCACAAACTTCTAAATTAAACTTATCTCAGGTGAAATGAGGACATTTCTTAACTGGAAGACAGTCAAAGGAGATTTCTTATTATTGAAGAATTATTTGCTCTTTAATCTTTAAGTAAGGTCTTCAGCAAAATGGATTTTTTTTAATGTATATAATTGCTTAATTTTCAAAAGAAAAAAAAACCCTCAAACATCAAATTGCAAAGTGATAAAAACCTGTAAAACCATTCAAGATCTGGTGGCTTTATAGAATCATCCCTCTAATTTTTCTTACTAGTGCTTAAAATGTAATTCAAATAAATAGAGACTTGTAGAACAGGTTGACTAAACTGAAGAACATTCCTGTTAGTTTGTAGGATAAAGTCTTGGGTGGAGGCAGGAAGAAGAGAAAAAAGCTAGAACTGTACCATGGAGCAAATCTTTCGTTCAGCAGGTAGGGTAACTTACTGAAGAAAAACTCTGACACCTATATTGGTAAAAACTACCATTTAACTGGTATCTGACCATGAATAATCTTAAACATCAATGAAGTAGATACAGTAGATTAATGACTAGAAAAACAGACCTTGTCTTTGGTCTCCCCTTTGACAGAGGTCAGTAAAATAGCAAATCATCAATACACGCTTAAATTTCCCTACTTGTAAAACAAGGCTAATTTACTGTTTGAAACAATTATTGAAAAGCACTGCCCAAAGAATTATGCATTGTTATGGCTAGGTGTGCAAAGATTTTTTTTCTTTTCAAATAGAAAGACGGCACTGAAGGGTCTACAACCTGAATCCATAATTGTTGTATTGAAAATACAGGTTTGAAATATCTTCGTGTTTCACTATGTAGAAACACATGCAAACTTTTTTTGGTCAGGTAGTCTATTTTCACCCTGCTATTTGTACAAATAATTAGCAGCTTTCATTGCTTATGGACAGATTGTTTCATTCTGTCCCCTTTGCACACAATGCAGACAATCAAATATTATCACTGAATCACAGAGGAAGTGATTAAGTCAAATTCCCAAAAATAAAAAAATGAAACGTAACTAGAGCCCATGAGACACTGAAGGCTTTTCAGATCTCTATTTCATCCATGGGATTTTTTTCTATGCAATTTATCTTGGAAGTTTTATCACTTACTAAAAACAATAGAGGTGTACAAAAGTGCAATGTTTCTTCGAAGTCTTTTAAATTTATTTTTTGTTTAGTGAGCAAGGTGCAGTGGAAGCCTCTTAATTTAAGAAATACCTTATAATTTAACATTACATTTAACACAAGAGAGAACATGACTATATAGAATGTGGGAAGCATGATTCACGACTTATTCTGATTTTAATAATAACCTCAAGAAAAAAAAAAATTACACTACTGTTTACTTCGTTGAATTTCCATTTCATTTTGTAGTGAAACATCCACAAGTCTTCTCCATACAGCCCTGGTTTACCTGAGGTAAAAGGGTGTTTTCACATTGGCATTAATGAAAGTAGGATTTTCTGCTTTGCAGAAGTGGTGTACTTTCATGACCAATGCAACCCAGCACAAATCCACTGCTGCTGAAAAGACAGCCCCTCCTTTCTCACACATGCATCTACATGTTCTTGACTAAGTAGTTTTTTCCTTAGTAAAACCAGTGAAATAATCAGGTCGAACAGATGCAACATTCATAGCTAGTAGTTTTTCAGCTTCATCAATGCCCTCACATTTCACTAGTGGCTGCATGAAACCTAGTGTTTCCACAAAACATGGTGTAGAAATACGAGATGGAAGGAAAGTAGGACTGTCTCTTTTGACATCATCACAGAACTGTATTCAATTTATAGACCTAGTAGAATTACATAAGTAACATCCAGGGAGCAACAGCCAAGAGTTTGTAAAAAAAAAAAAAAAAAAAAACAAACCAAAAAAATCTATATATTGTATACAAGATTATACTTAAAACATGGTATTTGACTTTTGTGAGAATATTTTATGAAACTGAAAGAGGAAAGTGTATTTCAGTGATGACTATAGCAGATTTGCCCTCCTATGGAGAAAAGGCTTGTGCAGGAACGTCTTTTTGGCTAAAGTGAGTTTTTGCCTACAAACTTCCTTTCTTGGCAAACAACTACGATGTATTCTGCTAATCTACTATGGTAACCCTACCTGTCAGGTTAGTCAGCCTCCAAGACCATGGGTGGTGAAAGCAAATGAACTACCCTTTAAACTGCCACACATCATTGTAATGGTATTTCCCAGCACTTTTTTTATTATTATTATTTTGTAGAAAACTCCTAGAATGTCTAGAATTGGACATTTTAATGTAATGTTTAAGTTTTCTGCAGATATTTTTCAAACATTTACATATAATCAGAAGACTAATAGCTTCCCATGAGTGTTAAAACACAAGGCTAATAGCATCAAGGATGAATATTCTTACGCAGCTAGTGTAATAATATCCATGTCTGAACAGAGCAACTCTGATAAAAATGGCAATAGGAATTCTATTTCAACTGTGAATGACTAAGACTTGTGCTTGTATCTATTTTAAAAGAAATACACTAAAATACTAGTCTTGAAAGGAAGAAAAGATTTAAAAATAACAAAAATGTGTTCATTACCATAAAAGTGCCTGAAATGGTCAGAACCTCACAGTTCCAGAGGGATGATTAAGATGGGCTTTTTTTACACGTCACATCAATCTGATCTTTTATTTCCTCAAAAATACCGCAGTGATTAAATAATCATAATAAAAAAAAAAAGTTTAACTGAAGACTGGTGTAATACTGAATCACTTGATACTGAATCTTT
Organism: Platalea leucorodia; assembly: GCF_965183815.1. Taxonomy (NCBI): domain Eukaryota; kingdom Metazoa; phylum Chordata; class Aves; order Pelecaniformes; family Threskiornithidae; genus Platalea; species Platalea leucorodia. The sequence goes on along the minus strand of NC_138823.1, from coordinate 61,562,447 downwards.
AATCATCCTTGTAGTTACAGTGATACTTTTAAAAAATCTTCTCTTCTCTGGTATATGACCACCTCATAGAAAAATAATTCAAGGTAAAATACCACATATCTACATTGAACCTTGAAAACTCTCACCTGTAGAATATTGCCAATCTGTTCCAGGGAGGAACAAGAATAATTTCTGAGGCATATGTTGAAGATAACTAAGAGAAGAAAGCTATGTGTTAATATTGTTACAGACACAAACCTCTAAAAATCAGAAATTTCACAAGTCTGAAAACTCAGGGAAAAAAATAGTCTGCAGCTATTTTTAAAGTTGCTATCTTGAGTTTGCAGCAGCAGACTAGCTAGCACAGCATATGGAGCTCAGTGAGCATAATTACTTAATGAGAGATAATTGGATGGAAGGGTAAGATAAAGTTAGAGAATTGGACGAAAGTGAGGATTTTCTGTCCAGGGAAACCTTCTGATAGTTCCACGCAACGATTCAGGGATAAGAAGTAACACAGAATCCCTTTTAGAGTAGTTTTTCTTAGCTGAATAATCTAAAATAAGTATGCACAAAATACAGGAAGCAACATTCATTGTATCATGCAAGTGGGGTGGGGATAGTATGAAAGAAAGAGAGAGCGGGAGGTCCGATGGTTCTCAGAGAAAAAAAAAGGTGCAGACATTTGGCAAACACTGCAAGGAATATAGGTCTAACCCATATTTCATTATATTACAACCTTTGCTTATTTACCTAATGATCATAAACACCAGTAAGAAAAAGAAGAGCTCTTGATTTATTATTACAGGCTACTATTGTTATGGGCAAAGAGAAATGTATTAACCCTTGGTGGCACAGTTAACAAAATCACCAGGAGAGAAAAGCATTATTACATTTTCCCCATGTTAATACCTGCTCACTGAACTCAGGTTTTTCAGTGAGTTCAGTAGCTATAACTTTACAGCAAATGTCTGCTTCAGATTAAGCCAGTTAATTTTCTTTGTCTAATCTATAAATGTAATTGGACAAAATTAACCATTAAAACTGCACGTGTGCTTTTGTAGGTGCTACAGGAAAGTCGGAACTTTCCATGATATTGCTGCAGCTGCCCCTTCAATCAACAAACCCCTTCAAAGGAAGAAGGCTTCGAGAAGATGGGCAGGGGTCATAGGCTCATTATGGGAAGAATATAGGGAGTGGCTGACTGTCACTCCCTGAAAACTTGGCTGTTTACAAAGGGCTGCTAACAACCGAGCCATCAACTCAAGAAAAAGAGATCAAGTTACATGTGCCTATTCCTGTTGTAAAATTGATTTTAACTAGTAAGCCGTTACCCTTAGGGGTTCCACGCTGTGGCTAGAGAATTGGGTGTAAAAGTATTGACAAGTAAATGGTAGAAATATATGGGGGAAAAACCACCACACTGGAAAGTGATTTATGATATAGCTCAGTCTAAGAACACATCCATAGAACATGTATCTAGTCAACAAAGCCCTAAAGATCCTGAGGTAATAGAGAGTCAGGTGGCTGATCATTTGACTAGAATAAATGTAGCACAAAACTCTGAGGCAGAATGAGTATCTGGTTACAAGAATGGCTTGGACACACTGGTACTTATGATTTATTTCAACAGGCTGTAAGGAGAGGATGCCCGGTGGAAAAAGCTCTGGCAAAACAAATTGTAGATTTGTGCCATTTTTGTGAAACAGTGGTACAGCACGTCACCAACATTTTTACCAACTTCAGGGAAGGTAAACGAATCTGGGAAACTTGACGCATAGATTATATTGATCCCTTAGAATGAATACCTGGAGGGTGAAACGACATCCTTATCGGAGTAGAAATAGTGATATAGGGAATGTGTACCCTGCCTAAGGCTACCACTGGTCTCACAACAGTTGTTGCTTTAAGCCAGTGCTACTTTTCCCTTATCCAGAAAAATACAAACTTATAATGGATAACATTTTAAGAATAAAGTAGTACAAGCTTGGTGTGGTTAAATTGTTGTAAAATGGATTTTCCACCTACTGTATCAGCCTCAAAGTAATGGGACAGTAAACTGATGGAATGGACTACTAAACCAGCAGCTATACAAGAGCGAATCTATTAATACTCTAAGCGGTGATCCTATCTGTGGGAACTTGTAAGTTGGCTACACAAGTGACAAACCCCCATGGGAAGTATCATAGATAAGGGATTCATAACAGTAGCTGACCAAATTCCTGTTAAAACGGAAGTAAAACCCTCCTGAAGTCCATAAAATTAGTTTGCAGTTAAATAACCAACTCAGGGGTTATCTAGGTGACTCTCCTTTTACAATGAAAAAGAAGCATGGGACACTGTAGGCACTAAAGGCAGAAAGTTAATGGTTTGGATTATGTCCAAGACCCGAGTGTCTTCTCTTTCACAAAATGTGGCCTTACCGCATTGCTGTGGCAACACTGATAACCAGAAGATACAGACAAAACTTGTCTCTATCAGATCCTGCCCTTTGACATTGCCTATGGAACAACTCAGGTATTGCAGATCAGTCATAACCCACCTTTAAAACTAGTTACAGGAGGAATACCATCTGTACCACCACATTGACAAGTATTGGCAACAGGTGATAATGTTGCATTAATCCTAAGATCTAAAGTTAACCTGAATTTACCTAGATGTAGTAACACTGGATGTGAAGATGTACATGGTTGTGACAAGAGTTAAATGGGTACTACAGACATGTAAGTAAATCATACACTAGTGGCCCACAATAATTACACTAGTACACCATAACTGTACACAATGAGAAAATAATACTTGGCAATTTTTTCCATAAACATTCTTAATAATCACTGGGCAAGTCAATGTAAATGGACAAAATTAAGATACCATTTGTTCTTGATTGTGTATCTTAAAAAACAAACCAGACAACTTCTTAATAAAAATACCCTTCACTCAATGCAATTGCATGATAGACAAGAGCCTATGATTATGTCTCCAAAATTAATGACAACACGTGTACATTTGAACTTAACCAATGTATAAACTACTGCATGGAATAAAACTTGTGTTGATCATCTTTATGACTTGTAGCTGCAAAGTCATAGACCAACAGGACATAGAACTAAAAAAGATATTATTCAAACTCTGTGGGGTGAAATTGGTATAAGAACTGAACTTGATACTGAAACCCTAGCAAATAAATCATCAGTATAGGAGAAACTGAAGCTAGGGTAACAAGAATGACCTGGAAAATGCTTAGAGGAAAAAGAAGTAAAAATATGATAATAATGAACACACAGCTCAAGCTAAAGCCTGATGTATGCTGGGAGCAGTGCCATTAGGTCAAAACGAGAGCAACACGTATGTAGGACACAGTAGACAGGAAGAGATGATGGCTGCAGGAGATATCAGCCCTTATCTCCTACGTCTTTGCAAAGTAACTGCCTAGCATTTTTTCCAGAAACCGCTAACTCATGGAAATGCTATAGAACAAACTTCTGAGCTGAAAAGTATAAATATGTCAGCTTACCCCTAAAGTTTTTGAAGAAGATGCAACAGCAGTCAGACTGCTGAGGCTTTTGTGCTTGCCAGTGTGATACAGGGGACACCCCCACCATGACAGAGGAGGAGGAATGAGCACTCTTACCATCAGCTCAGTAACTATTTTACTCATAGGTAAGTTACAAATTCAATAACTTGTGAATTAGAGAGGTCATGAATTAATGAAATAATGAATTAGTGAATTCATGTGTTGGAGTAGTCTGTACAAAGATGATTCAACCATTGTTTGATGTCTTTCTATGTTTTGGTGGGGGGTTTTGCTGTGGTTTTTTTTCGTTTGTTTGTTTAAGTTACAGGCTATTAATTTACAGAGTGCATTGTTTAATTTACAGTTTAATTTACAGAGTACATTGTGCTGTAAATTTGAGAAATCCAAACAGACCATGACAACATATACAGGTTATCATAATTCCACAGTCTGGGTCTGATCATGGTCTCTGTTAGCAAATTAAGAAAATTATTATTTTAGAACTGAAAATTAAAAGATGGTGATAACAAGACTTTTCAATGCACAGCCAAAGATCATTGTGTTTATTTTTTCCACAGCTATAAAACATAACAATATTAAACCATATAGTATATTTTTAAGTTATGTTGTTTCCGAACATTATATTCCTTACATGTGTCATAACTAAAAATCAGCCAAAAAAATGTCCTGAAGAGACAAACCATGCAAATTATTTACTTCCTGTCAGGAGTTATCTGCTATTTCCTTTTTTTCCTTTATAGATTTCTCTAGCTACATTCCTTTTAATATCAAAATATCAACACAAATCTAACTTTTTTCCAAAACCCACTTTATTTACTTCTTATGTCTGGTAACTAAAAACACTTATGCTGTGAAAACCGTAAAATATGAAGTTATGTTTCTCACTTCACAAAGAGAAATGTTCGTGGGTTTGTAGGGTTTTGTCTTTTTTTTTTTTTTGGTCCAATTATGAAATCTGTAAAGTGCCTGAAAGAAATGGGTTTTCTCACTGTATCGATTGCGAAAGTATGGTTTGTTAAGTGTGTCTTTGAGATCAAATGAAATCACAGCCACAATTCATTAGTGTCCTGACACGTAAGATAAAAGTTATGCTCATCTTCCTTGTGTGACCTATCCTCAGCCTGAACATTTGAAGTGTAAGGGACAATGTCAGGCCTAAATCTTAATTTCAAATTACCTTAATTTTCAAAGTTCCTAAACTACAGGATTAAAACTCAGATCTTTTATCAAAAAAAAAAAAAAAAAAAAAAAAAAAAAGAAAGCAAAGACAAAACTGAGGGAAATGGTAAATGGAGTCAAATCCATTTGGCGGCCGGTCATGAGTGGTGTTCCCCAGGGCTCAGTCTGGGGCCGGTCCCGTTCAATACCTTTATCTATGATCTGGATGAGGGGATCAAATACACCCTCAGTAAATTTGCAGACAACACCACGTTGGGTGGAAGTGTCCATCTGCTGGAGAGGAGGAAGGACCTACAGAGGGATCTGGACAGGCTGCATCGTTGGGCCCAAGCCAACTGTATGAGATTCAAGAAGGTTAAGTGCCGGGTCCTGCACTTGTGTCACAACAACCCCATGCAATGCTACAGGCTGGGGGAGGAGTATCTGGAGAGCTGCCTGGCAGAAAAGGACCTGGGGGTGTTGGTTGACAGCTGCCTGAACATGAGCCAGCAGTGTGCTCAGGTGGCCGAGGGCCAGTGGCATCCTGGCCTGTATCTGAAATAGTGTGGCCAGCAGGACCAGGGAGGTGATAGTGCCCCTGTATTCAGCACTGGTGAGGCCGCACCTCGAGTACTGTGTTCATTTTTGGGCCCCTCACTACAAGAAGGACATCGAGGTGCTGGAGTGTGTCCAAAGAAGGGCAACGAAGTTGGTGAAGGGTCTAGAGAACAAGTCTTATGAGGAACAGCTGAGGGAGCTGAGGTTGTTTAGCCTGGAGAAGAGGAGGCTGAGGGGAGACCTTATTGCTCTCTACAACCACCTGAAAGGAGGTTGTAGCGAGGTGGGTGTCGGTCTCTTCTCCCTAGTAACAAGTGATAGGATGAGAGGAAACGGCCTCAAGCTGTGCCAGGGGAAGTTTAGGTTGGATATTAGGAAAAAACTTCTTCAACGAAAGAGTAGTCTGGCATTGGAACAGGCTGCCCAGGGAAGTGGTTGAGTCTCCATCCCTGGAGGTATTTAAAAGAAGGGTAAACGTAGTGCTTGAGGACATGGTTTAGTGGTGGACTTGGCAGTGCTAGGTTAATGGTTGGACTCGATGATCTTAAGGGTCTTTTCCAACCTTAACGATTCTATGATTCTATGAAAATAAACCCAAAATATTTAGACTGGCTGAGAAGGAGTAAACACAGAAGTGCTGAGTAAAGCCTTATACATTTCCTATAGGTCTGGCCAAATATAAAATCTTGGAAAAACTGAATATCACTATTTTCCTTATTATTTCTTTATGGTATAAACACCTTTGCCTTGAAAATAAATAAAATTTAAACTTGGGAGAGGTTAAAAAAATTCCAGAGGCAGTAAAAGGAGTAGGACCAAATGTAAGTAAGGACTTGTGAACAGACTCTGTGCAGAAACTGGAGTCAGATCCCACTTCTGAGTTGATCACTGGTAGATGATGGGAAGGAATAACATGACAGAGAGAAAGAAGGCAAAAAAGAGACTCAAGTTTCAGCTTGGCCTTCTATTGAAAAATCCAGAAACAAATTTTGTTAACTACTCTATCAAGCCTAAAAAGTTTAAAACCAGAAAGTAAATTCAGGAAAATGGTAGTTTGGTAGGGAAAACTGCATTTTACTACTACATAAAATGTTTTGACAGGCAAGGTTATAAGCCCAAGACATGGCCTTATTGAACCTCATGAGGTTCAGATGGGCCTAAGTGCAAGAGCCTGCATCTGGGCCAGGGCAATCCCCAGTATCAATACAGGCTGGGGGATGAAGGCATTGAGAGCAGCTCTGCTGAGAAGGACTTGAGGGTATTGGTGGATGAAAAACTGGACAGGAGCTGGCAACGTGCACTTGCAACCCAGAAAGCCAACTGTATCCTGGGCTGCATCAAAAGAAGCGTGGCCAGCAGGTCAAGGGAGGTGATTCTGCCCCTCTACTCTGCTCTGATGAGACCCCACCTGGAGTGCCACGTCCAGTTCTGGAGTCCTCAGTACAAGAAAGACATGGAGCTGTTGGAGTGGGTCCAGAGGAGAGTCACAAAAATGATCAGGGAGCTGGAGCACCTCTGGTACGAGGACAGGCTGAGAGAGTTGGGGTTGTTTATCCCGGAGAAGAGAAGGCTCCAGGGAGACCTTGTAGCAGCCTTCCCATACTTAAAGGGGGCCTACAGGAAAGATGGGGAAGGACTCTTTATCAAGTAGTGTAGTGATAGGACAAGGACTAATGTTTTTAAACTAAAAGAGGGTAGATTCAGACTAGATACAAGGAAGACATTTTTTACAATGAGGGTGGTGAAACACTGGAATGGGTTGCCCAGAGAGGTGGTAGATGCCCCATCCCTGGAAATATTCAAGGTCAGGTTGGATGGGGCTCTGAGCAACCTGACCTAGTTGTAGATGTCCCTGCCAATTGCAGGGGGGATGGACCAGGTGACCTTTAAAGGTCCCTTCCATCCCAAACCATTCTATGATTCTGAAGTACCCCCAGAAAGTGAACTATTATGTTAGCAGTCCATGTATAGCTAAATTCCCAGGAGACAAGGTACAGGACAAGCACATTAGAGATAGTGACTTGAAATGCAATAAGCCACAAAGGGATTAGTAAGTGAAAGGGCTACTCAGGAATAGATGAAGCTTTTACTGTTTTATTCAGAAACAAGACAGGATTATCCAGAAACCAAAAGAAAATAAAGCAATAACCAGAATGCTGAAATAAGCATTTTATGCTATACAACAACACTAAGTATACTGCTACTTGATATTCCGGTACTCATGGTAAGAAAAAAATTCTCTGACTCCAGAGGAGGAATTCTTTCTATTGGTTATAGGAGTTTGCTTTTCCTGAAGGTTTTCATAATTCACATGAAGACATGTAGGGTAAAATTTTATATATATAATTTATAATTTCACAAAAAGAAATGTGAAGTGACCCTGAGCAGCCCTCAGGCTGGCCACACCAGTCACATTGCCAGTTTACCCTCGTTTCCTATCGTTCCTCATATAACCTACTCCAACCCTTTGAAATAAGATTTACAGTTCGAAGTGGAAATGGTCCTGCCCATTTTTGAGAAATTAAATTCTCTAGACTGACAGCAATTCTTATGAAATAAAGGCATGCTATATAGAAGTCCTGAGTAATCTGCTCTGAGGAGGGAGCTGGATTAGATGATGTCTAGAGGTCCCCTCTAACCTCAGCCATTCTATGATTCTCTGAGCAGTGTGATTTCTGAGGAACTGTGTATGCCTGCTTCTCCCAGTTTTAACATTGCCTTAACAGCCAGGAAACACAAAATCAAGATCACAAATTCTGTATCTCTGAACACATAACTTTTAGCAAAATGGTTCGCAAAACACTATGTAAGTAGAGAAGTGCCATAAGAAATAAACCCATTTTATGACAACACTAAACTGCCTTAGAAGCAGCAATTCTGTGTCATTGTCAAGAACCATACAGTAATCCACATTTTTGACTTCTACAACTCTTCCAACTTATTTCTTTTTAAAAATCAAGTACTTTTATAATGTAAATAACTTTTAATAGGAAGAATATAGGAATATTTTGATTTATTGTTTTTCATGTGAACACATTCATGGTCTAGAACTTTGTTCTAACCAACTTGATTCTTGAACTTTTAAAAAACATCAGCAGATTATGTGAAAAAAAGTATTTTGTTTTCAATGTTGCGTGTTATAAATAACGATTTGTTATTTACATACTTCTAAATAACAAAACATTGATATTCCATTATACATATTAGCATCAGAATTCCCTCACACAGTTATTGAAAAAATAAACACATTGTGTCTCCTTAAGAATTCAGTGACATATGGAAAAGATTTTCTCTTAACTATATTCTCATTTAATCCATTTTCACTGTAGTGATTGAAAGGTAAACCCAGACTATCTGCTTAAAGAAACCTGCCAATTTATCTTATGTTTCAAGGGAAGTAATGTATTTTCTTGGAATGTCCTTGCTTCCATTCCAAACTAAAGTATAAAACAAAACCAAAGAAATAAAAATCCAAAAGTATGCAGCAGTTATTTAAGACTGCTACAATTCACTCTTGAAAAATCTCTAATTTGCTAAGAATTTGATCATTTTATGGGATTACATTTATATTGCTTCTGTAAGGGTCTATAAGGGTCTACACACTCTCATCCATCCATCAAACATATATATTTTAAATAGAAATGCAGTTTTAAAATAGCTTGGGATGTGAAACCTGATTGCATATTAACATAAAATTCAACTGGGTAACTTTCCCACTTCCATTATTCCAAGTCGCTTTGCTTCTTGTTTCCAGGGGATAGAGAAGTAGAAATGCAAAGAAAAGGTTTGTTCTTAAAATAAGTTTGCAAAAAGCAAGAGGTGCTCAAAAGAACATCTACTCCTCACACACCAGAAAAACTCATTTGCAGATTCAAGCACTAAGTATTTAAAGCTTGGCATAATTTAATACTTGGTTACTTTGGAATCAAGCAGGAACTAGCAAGACAGATGCTGGATATAGGCAAAACCAGAGATTTATTCAGTTAAGTATGAGCAAAATTTTAAGAAAAGTTAAATCTAAATAAGTACTACAATACGGAATTACTCTGAAAATAAGGACATTATATTTCACATAACTTACTTTTTCTTGAGGTTGAGCGGTAACCAGATTGTTTGCTCAGATCTGCAAGACAAATCCCTGTGAAAGATTACCCTTTTTCATCTTTAGATATTTCTCTTCATTTCTGGTAAAGGATCTATGGTGCATGCTTAATACTTATTATTCTTAGGGATGCAGATATAGAGATATGATGCCACAAAATTTTCTTCTGTCCCTCTTCATAATTTTCTAAGATAATTGAATTAGAAGCAAACTAACAGTCTTATTTCCACTGCAGGGTGGGCCCTGATACAGCAATGTGGAAAGGCACAGCTGTAAGGCACAAGGAAAAAGAAGAAAGAAGAATGTGTATAAACCTTGGCTTTATCCCCATAAACTTGTTCTGCCAATATAAACTGCAAATATGCAGAGCACTGTGTGTGAAGAAAGTGGTGAAAAAGAAAATCAAGCATTCCCAGATACTTCCCAGGCTGAAGGTCAATTCTAAGCACAGGTGGAAACAATCCATAAAAGATATATCTGTAACAGCAACAATTAGTGACTTTCAGGAAACATTTAATTTTCCATAAATTTCCACAAAATTTTATATTTGGATTGATGCTTTTATTGAAACTATTACCTTTACTATCATTCCTGTAACCATGAGGTATTATATATTTCTCTCAATGTGTGAATTGCTTCTGTAAAATATAGTGGAAACTTCCTATGCCAATAGCAGAATTTGACCACAGAAGCAGTCAAACCAGGATGGCTAAAAGCTTTCAAGTACTTTTTTTTTTCTTTTTTTTTTTTTTCCTCCCCTCCTTTCATTAAAAGAATAAAAACCCTCTAGGTAAAGAGATTTTGTTCTTTCAAGTTACAGTAAGACATAAGATGCCAACAATTAAAAGCAGTAACTAAGAGCAAGAATTCTTTCACAGCATATCTTACATTATTGTTGCCAATGGTCTTCTTAGAGGCTCTTGCTCAAAATGAAATGCTGTAATTCTCTTTGTAAAAGGAGGTACCGGAAGAGAACTTGGTCCACTTCTCTGTGGCCCTATGTACTGCTTTTCCATTTAACATTTTCTCCACATCTCTAAATATCCATTTTAAAGTAAAATCCTGTTCACTGTTTCAGTTTCTTTTTAAACACACGAATAATATTTTATATTATATAGATTATATACATACTGTACACATACACATTCATGAAAAAGACAACTTGGAAGGTAGTCACAGATTACAATAAATTTAAAGACTAAACAAATTCTATTCTTTTTTTCCTTTTTTGGCTGCCACTTTCAATAAACTATAAACAGTTTGGATACTACTTCTTCAAGATGAGAAGCAGTAGTATATACTCATCGTGATTTAGGTCTACAGGTTAACACAAGACATTACATATCATTGCAGTATCTTCCAAGATCTTTTACATAAACAAGCTGATGTTTCTTCACATGTCTTTGAAGTTGTATTCAAATCCTTAGGGTTAAATATGGGTAACATAAATATTTGTACATAGAGATGTTGCCATTCCCTACCCATAAGGCCAAAAGAAGCTCTGAAGTACTGCTTTAAATATCATTTACAGTAACTTCATTTCCCCAAGAATGTTTTATTTGATTACAAACCTTCATAATATATCAAGCATAATTTTTATACCTTTGAGTCTGTAGAACTGATACTTATTTCTCAGCCACCACACTTGAAAAAATAAGTTATAATCAAATCATGCGGGGGGGAGGAGGGGGGGGCGGGGAGGAGGAGCAGGGGGGAGTGTGTGTGAAACAAACAACTTTCCCAGAAAATCTCAAACTGAACTAAGTATTAAGCAGAAGCCAAGACAAGCTTAACACAATTTAACTAGCTAGCTGTGGCTTTTGAGACACAACAGTTTGCTTGGCTGGCTCCCCTTTGAGGTTGCCTATCACTTTTTATTAATATATGATCAATGAAAAAAAAAAAAAAAAAGCATTAAAAATCAACTTCCGCGGTAACTAGTATAAGTAGGAACTGTCAAAGTTTTAGATCTTTTCAAGTAAACCAACTTACAAACAGGTTTACAAAACTTAGTGTAAACTTCTAGACTAAGCAAGTAGCCAACTCACCTGAGTGCTAATCTAATTTCATTGATTCTGTATGGAGATTGGTAACCTACTATGAAGTACCTTTGTTTTCTGAATGATGCTCTGTATGACTGTTAGGAAAGACAGGCTATGAATAATAATCTGAATAACAACTTAAACTCATACCAAATTCAGAGTGTATTTAAACTAAGGCAATATTAATTCATATAAATGAATTCATATCAGTTAAAAGTCTGGTCTAATAGGCATCTTCTGAATAGCATAGAGAGATTTTTTAGAACAATAGCAATCTGTTCCCAAACTTGAAACAGGTAGTTGCTTCAGAAGAGGAGAGTTCACATTAGTTAATATTAATTCAGTATACTGAAACACTATCTTTTTAATGCCTAGGGCTAAAGATGCAGATGAACACTTTGTATGATTTATCAAAACACCTAGACATCTTGTTCTTCAGACACAATAAGATTTGCTTTTAATCACATTAAAATGGTTTCTGATATTTTTTTCAGCTGAGGCAAAGAATAACCAAGTGCATGAGTCTTCTTCCTCTGTTTCCACAGAAAGAAAAGTTAGTTTGAGTGAGTGTTTAATGTGACGAACATTTTTTTACCCCACATTGAAATGAACAGTGAAAGTGTCGTAGCCCCTTTATTGGAGACAAGTAGGCTAAGCAGGTAGCTGCTTACACTGCTGAGCTCAGTTGCAACAGAATCAGTTGTCAGTGAACAACAGAGAATCTCAAAAGACTTCACATAATCAAAATTGTCAGTGTGTCATTACAGGATACACAGCTCAGCCAGTACACACATGCACTGTCTTACTTACACTGACAGACAGCCCCTTGACACAGCACAGAACAATATCTTTCACGGATTTGCTCTGAATTTTCCAGAAAGATGGAAGACTCCAGAAACATATGGGAACAATATCCAAGACATACATCATCCACAAGGTTAGAGCTGCATTTAAGCATGTCATTCATCATTGGTCTTAAAATTATTTTTAAAATTTGTGAGCATTAAAGCCAGTTGTAAGTTAAAGTCAAAGAAGAAAAGAAAGCTGAAAAACATCTCATTCAGCTGTTTGTTTTCATCCAGGCTGTTTGTTAATCAATTTAACATATCTGAAACATAAATATTTGCAAGTAAGCTTTAAATAAGCTTACAGTACACTATTCAGACCAAAGACCATGGTATCATGTCAGGTTCTCAATGGTTAGATTCCTTTCCCAGCAATTACTAACATTAGCATTGTACTATTTAATGTTTTATTTATTTATTTTTAAAAGCCAAATTCATGTCTTTGTGAAAGCCTCTGTAAGTTCTTATTGGGTACAGCCAAAATTTAAGATGCTCAGCTACTCCCAAATGGCACTGGAGACTTCAAAGACCTGTGGGGTTTTTTTCACATTTTTCAGATTGGGCTATAAATCAGGTCAGCTGGGCTCCTTTCAGTTTCAAAAGGAAGTTGAAAGAGGCAACTGAAGACAAACTTCCTTAACATGAAGAGCACTTTACTGAACAAGAATTAGGTCAGACACAATGCTAAAACCTGTCCATCCAAACAGTAGAGGTCACTTAAATGTATAGAGAAGCTTCATTATTTAAACAAAAATCATCACAATTTTATTTTCAAGAATCTATACCACATTTCAAACAACCTTTTGTATGCTAATCAGTTGGAAAGTGACTTTAAACTGGATGGCTTCACTTTCATTTACAGGCTTTTTTTGCTTACTAACAAAACAACACTGAGGGGTTTTTTTGTTTGTTTTCAATATGTGAGGATGTAAAGGCATATGCCTGAAAAAGTTTTTAATCCCTGCTTATATTCTGAGAAATTCTTAATTTTTTTTTAATTCTTCACAATATCTTAAAATTATATGCTTTATGATATAAGAGATTAAGAATTGTCCTGTTATAGTTGTAAACGCTTATGATCTTTTTGTAATCGAAACATGACCTACTTTCAAAAGCAATTTTGTAACACTGGAAGTAGGGAAAATTAATCACAGATATCCGATGCATTGTTTCAGACCAAGACACATAAAACATTCCAATGTTTATTAGGACACAAAACAATTTTTCTTCAAAACACTCCTCAGAGTCAATCTGGAAACAAGTTATTTTCCCACCCACATAAGCAGACAAGAATGCTCATGAATATTTTTTTTTTCTTTGGGTCAGAGCCTATCCCTTTGGCTTGTTCAACTACTTTGATATAGTTGTATCAGAATTTACAATTCTGTTGTGCAGAGATATGCTCAGTTTTATCAGAATAGTTTTAGAAGCCATTTCTTCTATAATTAAGTCTTTAAAAAATATTCTTTTAAAAAAGAGATTACTTCTTGGACATTTTTATGTAATTATTCTTAATTGTCCTTAACCACTGTAGTATTTTAACACCATCTTATGTCTTTCAACAGTTCAAGGACTCCTTTGTGGGATTTAATGCCGTAAGATAGCATCCTGTGATGACTCCCAACTCCACTAAGTCTTCTTTGAGGGAAATGTACTTAAGAAATAATTCATATTGTCACATAAGCCATGGTTCTACAATTACTAGAGTGGTCACATAAAATAATCCACAAAGTACCATATGTTATATCCTAGAGGTCACTTAAATGCATAGAGAAGCATCTCTATCTATTCTCTCAGTGCCCACAGTAGGCCAATGAGTAGTCCCACCAAAAGAGAAGAAATTAATTGCATAAGTAACGGTTACTCAGCCTGGCTCCTTCTGCATACTTTCTTTTGATTATTGTCCTTCAGACAGAAGGGAAGTTGGCATCTTTTTGCCAACCTGGATACCTAGGAAAGTTATGGAGAAACCTTCAAGTCAACTGAAAATATATTTTTAAAAAAATAAATAAATCAAAACAATAAGAGCCTTCATGGCACTTCCTCCCTCGTATTCCTCCAGTAATGTGATTGACATAAAATAAGAATGGATTTGGCATACAACCTGTCTTATTTAACTCAACGTGAATCAGACCTCTGTTTGTGCCGTTTTGAGTAATCTAGAATCAAGCTGTTCAAGGAAGATCATTTTCACAATAAACCAGTCAATGAAAGATTATTGTATGGACTAAAAAGGGAATAGGAGCAACAGTGTCCTTTGATTAGAGACCTGCTTTTCCAAAGGAAGGCAGAATATGGTTTCTAGCATGTCTTAATAGGAAATTGATACCAAGATAATGTAGTTTCTATGTATTGATACATCTTTATGTGATGTCAGTTAAATAAAAAGTAAATCTCTGTTGTACAATCCTGGTAATACCTTTTTAAAAGACAGAGGGGGGGTGGGAAAAAGGCGTTTCTAACGACTTCGAAAAGAAAAGCCCAGTAAGGGTCCCTAAAAGTGGAATGGACTACTAATAACAATAAAAATGTTGTTTAGAAGCTAATTTGCTTATTTTTTAGTTATATAGAAGCTTACCAGACATAACTGTAACTGCAATAAAGATCTCTTGTTTTGGGAATGCAGGAAAATTTTTGACATTAAAGCAGCCCTTACAAAATTGTGAGATTAATGTTCGGTTTTCAATTAGCGTTGTAACTAACTGAGTTAAGTAGAGTGGAAGATTCAAAGCTGAAAAAGAAGTGAAGAATAAGAACAAGGAAGCTAAAGAATAGACAGTCATTAAAGAGGATGGACACTGAGAATTTAAAGTAATAAGTATTATGAATCAATCCCTGTTAGGAAAACAAAACACACAAACTTAAACTGATGATTTCAATATTACTCAAAAGTTCATTATTCTTTCTTCCCTTTTCTCCATTTGGCTAAAATACAGTTTCATATAAATGCAAATAAAGTACTTATCGGAGTTTTCCATGGAACTTCCCTTAAAACTGCTGTTTCCAAATGCAAATTTCTTGGGATACCTGCACCATAGAGAGGTAATTGCCTTTAGACACACTGGCAGCTACTTATAAAATGGATGACATTTATGGAATTCATAATGCACCATAACCAGACTCACAGTCTTTTCAATTAAAGTAACAATAACGACATTAGTAACAGCAGCTTTCACATGTATATAAATGATTTACTGGCACAGAAGGAACTGTTTCCTACCTCCTGCACGGAGCCAAATTTCGCATCTCTCTCTGAAGTACCTTGCATTGCATAGAGATTCTTGGAACAGAAAAGTTCACGCTTGTGTGACTTTTTTAATACCTTGATGAAACTTTTAGTGATGGACAGCAAGACATGTCTACTAAGCAACCTGGCAAGCTTGTACACACTTTAGTGCCCTATATTCTTTTTCTTGATGCTGGAGTGTTCAGTGGGTTGTTTGCAGTTGTTCAAGTGGATGAAATCAAACCCAACAGTGAAGAGCTGCACTATACACTTCAGAGAACATGCTACATATGCCTGTTTACAGATCTAATTAGTGTAGCCTGAATGTCAATGCTAGAATTGCTTTTACCGTGGAATTGTGCTTATACTTTTTTTCAGCTGTACTATTGTAGTGACTTCACCATTTATTAGCAATTGGTACAAGTATTTGATATAGAAAAAAGGCAAAAAAGTAGAAAGAAGTATTTAAATAAAAATAATATATACTTCACTATAAGAATACTTTATAGGCTACAAAAATATAGCTAGTTGAATTAAAATCTGCACTAGCAGTTTTTCCTGGTAGAATATTGCCTTAAATGTCCATATGTTCTTGCCAATTATAGTTCAGAGGGAAAGGGTAAAATAAAACTTGTTTAATAAAAGTGGTAGTAGACGTTGCTTTATTTTGAAAGCTTTATGAAAAGTGATTTAAAACATAAATTTTTAATTTTTCTGTTTGTTAAATTTAGCAGATTCTAATGGAATAATTGTCATCAATATGGAATTATTATTGTGGGTAACATTAGCTAGTCTCTTCAACCCACAGAAGAGTCAACTAGTGGCATACGATATGGATATGACTAGTTCAATTAATGATACCTAATATATTACAGAAATTCTTTTATCTTCATTATATTATGCAGAGAATTGCATTCAGAACCCCCCCCAAAAATGTACATTTTCTAACACAGGTAATCTAAAACAAAAGCTAGGCTTCTACCAATAGGATTATTTATAGCAGAGTCTGCTTCACAAAAAGGTTGTAAGAATCATTGAGAAATAAGACAGACAAAATGCAGCTATCTGGATAGTCAGTAGGAGGCTTGTTAGTACTATTGTTATATATACTTACTAAACTCATCAACATTACTTTTGAAATTTGATCCTTGGTTCTCATTGATGATGGATCATCCATACAGTGTCATACCATCTGGGATATTTGCCTTTCAAATAATGACAAACTATATATCCTTGTCCAGCATCAACAAATCAGAGCACCAATAAATTGTATTTCATTGCATTAAAATAATATCATATAGCTACGAACACACTTTTTCCTTATCCTATCATCAGATATTTTCTGAAAGAAGTTAGGATTATACAACACATTAGTGGAATTTATGAGAATAAAAACATTGTGAAAACACTGCTTTCTAACAAAAAAATGCAATATAAACTGCTGTGAACTCATAACAGTATTGTCATGACACTTATGTTCATACTACCAGCAATGATTTAAAGTTACCAGAGTTTTAACAATTTATCCTGTTGCAGATGCATTTCACACAGTGATTAAAAAAATTTTCAGTGTTGAAGCAGTATAATCCTTGAGCTTTCTGCATTTATACTAATTTCTAAATCAAAACCAAGAAATAACCATTTAACAAACTGCCACTCTGAAAATTTTGAAACCTTACCTGGTTATGGTAAGCAAGGATCCTACCAGATCTGAAAAACAAGCTACGTTTAATGGAGTGTTAGAATTAATACTACACAATAGTAGCGAAACGGACAGAAGAGAAAAATCTAGCTAGAGCTAATTTAGCCACACATTTCAAATACTATCTATCTGCTTCGTTTCCTGTGTATTTCAGATTGTTTTCCTCCTTACCATCAGCATGATAGTAACCCATACTTTGTCCCTGAAGAGAAATATAAAAATTAAACAGTAAACCCACAAGCTTAAGATCCCTTACCCTCTGGGTTTGCTGGGCTCCTCTTCCTTCTCAGTGTTACAGACACATGTGTAAACAACAGAATTTCCTGCATCCTTTTCTCATCGGCACAGTACTGGGACTCGGCCAATGGGATTATGTACAGCATTAAGGCCATTCCACAGTAACTGAAAATGAAAAATGAAATAGCTTTGCATTAAAATTTAGAGTTTCAGTATTAAAATAGGAGGAAAGAAATATTTCTTTAAAGAATATCAGCTCAAACATTTTTGTAACTGACGTGACAAATCATGACACCACTGTCCCAAGACCAATATCACAGGCCACCTAAATGGCAGGTCCTTGAGGCATAAAACTGATATGGTTAGACACAGCTGAAATTATTTGCCATAGCTCTGAAAAGCTAAATATTTCTAATTAAAAAAACTCATCATGTACAGAATACTTACAATTCCTATGTCAAGATCTCAGACTGCGGAGCCAGATTTCCTTACTCATAGCTTTAAGGAACATATCTCTACTTTTCTACTAACATCCCACCACTTTTTAACAGCAGTATAGCAGGTAGTTTTTTCATCATGAATAGTAGCTATGGCTGCAGGACTCTGCACTTAAATAAGGGGATTGTCTGATACTAGGATTTATTTTTTTTTTAATTTATTTTAAGGAAATGAACAAGCAAAACCTCACATTCCCATCAATTACATGGACATTATGTGACTTTTCGTGACTCACAAAATCTACTCCACTGCCAGGAGACAAGAGACATTCAGTAAAAAAGGTGAACAAACCGCTAGACATTCCTAGAAAAAACAACACAAAACAAAAAACAACAAAAAAACCTGTTAGAAGTACTGCTAAGTATATGTTAAATACTTTGCTATGCATGTCTTAAAAAACCCCAAAGCCTCTTTTTGAGTTCTTTTCTTCTGAACATTCATTTAAAAAAACAAACACAAATGACCACTGTCATTAACTACTTTTTGGGAAGGAACACCCTACTCTTCGGGAAAAAAGACACAAAAAAGAATTATGCGTAATAGGCCAATAATAAAATAGACCAATAGTAAAACTATAACAAAAAGGTGCATTCAAATTTAATTAAAAAAATTACACTGTAAATTTGGGAAGTTACCATGTGAAATTGTATGGACCAAACTATGCAGATGATATGTTTTATAAACTTTGATGAAATATATCATCAACTTTAAAAAAAAAAAATCCAAACAAACCAAACAAACAAAAAAACCAAACAACCCCCCCAAACTTTTCATAATAAATAAGCTTGTGGATTGCAACTTTTCATGATGCTAGGGAACTACTAGGGGAAGTACTATGAGGTACTATTAGGGAAAGGTAGCAAGGAACCTGACACACCAATAGTGCTAGATTTGATAAGCCATTTTAAATGTTTATTGGAAAATTAGGTGGAATAGTCAGTTATTTTTATATTTTTGCCTGCAAATATATTCTTTCTTTTTAGTCTCATTTGACCATTGTGCTTGATATTAGGCCTATCACTGTAATAATTACAGAACAGTTGTTGCCAACATGCAAGCTGGCTAATGCATGACCTTCACGTAGGAAGCTGAATTGTCTTCCTAGAAATCTCCAGGTATGTAAACAATTCTTAGTAAGTTTATACTAAAAACACTGATGTGCTCATCAAGGGAATGAGACTGTGGTCTGGTCATTATTTTTGTAAGGAAATTGTACTGAAAAAAATAAGATAAAAACTGTAGGCAGCATCAATAATCTAGAACATATGTTTTGATACATGGCATTAGCTTTCAACTAGACTGTTGCATGCCTGATTAGCATGTGATAGACTCCGCTCACTTTGAGTACATTTGAACTTTGGCAGCATGCCTGACCTGCTTTTTCCAAGATCCCCAGAGAAGCATTATCAGAACATGAAAGCTAAATTTTGAATTTTTAAATGTCAAGACCCATCCCTTTGGGGTCACAAAGGAAGAGACCTGATCCTTTTCAGGATTACTGAGCCAATGAAGAAGATTATTTAATTTGCCTCAGAGGAGGAAGATAGAACAAGTCTTTTTCAAAACATAGACGTTAACTATATTTACTATATTGATGCAAATTCCTTAACAGATATAAAAAATTAAATTGCATTACTGTTCAAACCAAAAACAATAAAGCACTTCAAGCACAAATAGCAATAAATCGGGACATTCCTATTAAATAAATTGGCAAATAGAGAGGGGTATAAAGCACTAAAATTGTAACCTTTTGAAACTGATCTTCCTCAAGTATTCTCCAAAAACACATAACCATGCCAGTTCTTCTTTGTTGATGAAATTCATTTTTACTCTTACTATTATTTCATATTATTCCACACAATTTCATACAAGTGAAGCAATAAACATCATGATGCATTTGCAAATATAAGGACAGAAGGTCATCCTTTCCTGTACCTCAGCTGCAGACTGCTCCCTTAGACAATGAACATAAATAGAAGACAGTTTGAGAATAGAAGGTACCTTCAATGTATGAAAGAGAAGAAGATAGAGGCAAAAAAGTCATATAATTTTTAATCTCATCTCTGCAGCAGCAGCAAAGCCCAAACTTACATAACAAAAAAGCAAACCTGTAAAGATATGATTAGTTACAGAAGGGATAAGTTAGTAACCAAAACCACCAGCAATGTGATGCCACCAAACCTCATGCATAGACTAGTCAGTGTGGAAAAACATGGTGTGGTTCTGTTTCTTTGACACACAGACTAGGAAAAAGACACAGTTAGTGTAATTATTTTCTAGAATCTCTCTCTAAAATTAGAAATTCAAAAAAGGGATAACGTTTCTCCTGTCATTTTCTTCTAAGTTCTAGCATGTACTAAACAAGCAATCATAACAAAGTTTTGCTTCCTATAGGCTTTCAATTCAGCAATATTAATTTGAAATGACCCATTAACAATACTAACCTAAAAACTTAACTAGTGATCTTTGAACAAAATAATCATCACATAACAAGGGTATATTATATTTAAAACCTTCAAAGCAGACAACAACAGGTTACACACAGGCATAACATGAACATAATCACTTAGGTATTTAACACCTCTCTCCTACCCAAAGTAACTTTAAAACAGAACATAAAACTTACAAGCAACATCAAACAGCAATGCCTTGAGAAAACTTCTTAGTTTATTCTGTCACAGTCATAAAGCATAACAGGAAGTTTATCTAGAGGTAATAATTTGCTCAGCTTGTTAGTCCAATTCTGACTTCACCTCCGCAAGTTAAATTGATTCACAAGTGCAAACAGTTACAGCAGATAAATGTAGACAATGTATCTTGTACAGGTCTGTGCTACTGATTGAAGTTCTTTGCTTATTAGAAGTGAAACAGGAAAAAACTACATATTACATTTGAGTGGTGTTAAGCTATTCAATACTTCACAGCACGTATAGCAAAACTGTGATAAAATTACTTTTTTTTTTTTAAAGATTCACTGTAAATACAATCTTTACTTTCTGTAGTTCATTGCACTCTTTAGTGAGTTATATTAACATATAACACCTGAAACTGGATTGCTTATGAGAGATAAGTATACTTCAACAGGCCTCAGCTTAGCAAACTACGACTGATTCCCAATATCCATGAAATATAAACAAAGCAGATTATAAAATAGGCTCTAAAGTTGAAGACTCCTGTGCCCTGGAACTTATCTCTACATGGCTGCACAATTTGTGTTTTATGTTTAAAAAAAACAATAAAGAAATCAAGAGAAGCCAGCTCAGTTATGTCAACTGTTCCTGATTTTATTCCAGGTGTCTCCTGACCAGTTAATGGTTATTTTTTAAAGAAGTTATGGAATTTGCAAGAGAACAACATTCTGGCAATTTTAAGATGAGAAATACAAGTAAAAATGCAAGAATTGTTCTTTTGTGATATTGTTTTCTACTGAATGCCTACAGAAATGTTTCCATTTTCCATGCATTATAAATAACTCAGCAAAATAGTTTCCAAATAAAGTCTCAATAAAAATATCATTAAAAAATTCTGGTACATCTGATGGAGAAAACACTAATATAACTTGGTAATTTATATTTATGACTACAGTTTACTGTTGAAATAATGTAATGTTGAAATAGCAGCAACATACTTTAGAAGAATTTTAAATGGAATCAAATTAAGAATAAATTAAGCAGGTTTTTTTTTTATGAAGGAAAAAATATTGTTTCTAGTTTGATATTTCAATATGAAAAACTAAAACCAATTGAGTCAAAGAGATATGGTTATTCTTGCTCTTCAGTGTAACCAGAGTGTATGGAGAGGTGGCCTTGCCAAACCTTCCATTCACTGCACACAGGTGTGATGCTGCTGTGAATTCTAGATTTGTTCACTAATGCACTGATTAGAAAGACATTCACATGTAGGTGCAAAGAAGACAGAGACTTAGCACAATTTTTCATTTCATCACCTTCAATCAAACACAAAAATCTGACTTTCAATGCATCAGTACTAATCAACACATTCCTATAAAAGAAATCAAGTTATCTCTATGTATATTTCTGATGAAAAATGTGAAAGGTCCCACACTATAACAAAAATTATGAAGCCTCACATTTTTAGGGTAAATATATTTCTTGATGAATCATTCATATGCTCAGATGTCTCAGTTTGCTTTCCTCAGATATCAATCATAAAATAATTTGTTTTCAAAAAAGTTGACAAATACTGCAATGAAGTGTATGAAGAAGTATTACTGCAGGTATTCAATATTCAAACAGCAACAGTGACTGCCATAAAAACTGTAATCATTGTAAATACAGTTACTGAGTTAGAAAGTTACGGTTTATTCACTTTTACAAGGAACAGTATCTCTCTGACGGTAGAGCTGCCATTCTCAATAATGAAAACATCTTGTATCTTCAGCATTTTAAGTGACAAAATTTGGTAAGATTGAAGGTTCTATGTATGTTATTAATAAAATGAATGTTTTCATTTAGGTTTCTGAATATCTGGACTTGATCTGTATCTATTTCAGAAAAGAAGCTATCATAATTAGGTCTTGAAATCAGCAGATTATAAATAACATCCAAAGGAAGAAGTGTTCCTGATTTTTTTCCTGTAGTCCAAAATGAAGATTAACATCAGCTGCATACAGATGTTGAAAATTAGTGTCTTAGCACTACTTATAGGTCAACAGCGGTTTAAAGAGGCCATGAAAAGAATGAATGTATTTAAGACCTTGCTCCACACTCCTGTCATGACTTTGATTAGATCAGTTGTCCTTACCCAGGATTAAATCAAAATTAGAACCCAAATCACATTTATATGTAGGAAGTCAAGCATGAGTCTGTTTTTTGGTTTTTGATAGGATCAATGTACATTTTTTTTTGTTTTTCATACACAAATAATAACTACAGCAATAGAATACTTTTATCTTTCTGCAGTTTTGTTTACTCAAGGCTATTCTGCACCACTAGAGCATGATCAAATATTTACTTCTTTTGGATAATTCAATAACCAATTTTAGTTAATAAGTAATTTCTCAGCAGCCTAATGAGAAACACAGGAATCTCTTCTTGCAAGCTTTTACTCTATTGTTTGTTAACCTAGCTGTTATTGTTGTAAAAATTAATCACAGCTTCAAAACAAATGTTATTAATCACCTAAGACTATTATATACAGAGTAAGATGGTACCACGAAGAGATACGCAAACTATTTCCAACATTATTGCTGAAGAGTATAAAAAAAGAGAATGCATTGGTATGGGCAAAGAATCACACAAATGTCTTGAATTAAAGTTGTGGTGCAAATCACTTTTCAGCTATGACAGCACAGACAGTATTTGTGGATGTACTTGTATGTTACAAATAAGCTGCAAGTACTACATCATACCACGTGCTAGAAGTGGTTGTAAAACAGTTGACATTAATCTAAAGACATGAATCTTTATTATAGTTTAAAAATACCCTTAAAAGTACTATGCACAATTTATCTGGCTCTTTCCATGTAGTCTCACAGCCATCTCTATTAACATTTCAAATTTTACCTGTCAGCAGTGGTCTGAACAGATGAATACCCATGAAAACAGCATGATGCAGCTGAGGGTCAAGATTGTCACAAATGTCTCGCATCTGAGATAACCCACACTTCTTGCAGCACATCTTTTTTAAAAAACTCTTCCACATAATCCCTCAGTAACAAGGAACACTTTGGTAAACCAAGCCATTCTAACGGTACTCTTGAGAGCCCTAAAGTTAATACATATGAAAGTGGCTGCTATGGATTAGCCGAAGTACATCTGTTTCCCAGGAAATTATTAAGATTACTGCTGAGTTGACTGAATTTTATTTTGAATGGTTCTGTTCAATGAGAACATGTCAATAGGAACTCTGACTCCAGTTTAAACTTTATTTTCCATACTAATGAGACCAGAGCTGTGGCCATGTTGTTTTATGACTTTTTTACTGAAATGGAAAAGGACACTGCTTATTACCTGCATTCTGGGCTTGTCAAGGACATATGTGTCTTCATCATTTCTAAAGAAATACTACAGATTGATGTGTATACATTAAAAATATTTAATCTCTCATTTAACACTTTCTTTTACATTTTAATTTCTTCACCTTTTTCAATAGCAAACTGCTCAGCACAATCTTGTACTGCTTCAGAGTACCTTCTCAATAATGTATTATGCTTAATCTGATTATTTCTTTCTGTTTTTAGTGCCTTTCCATCATAATTAAGCACAGGGTAGCCCAGCAGAAATGAACGGATGAACTTTCCCAATATCCAAGATCCTATCACAGATAAGCCAAAGAAATACATTCTGTACTGTTTAACCTGACATAAGTTGATGGCTAGCATTTCTCCTGAACAAGAAGAAAAGGAGAGGAAAGCAAGAAACAGAATAAAAACTATTCTGTAGAAACTTTGCTCATTAATGAAATTCAGACAGGTAATGTGAGCAGCTACAAGGTTAATTTTCAAAAATATAAAATATTATTAACTTAATCCATCATTCTAATATTTGGGATAGTTAAATGAAGGCGAGAATAACCTACGGAAAGTGTGTGTGCTCGGGGGGAAACTAAAGCAAACCAACCAAATTTATGTATGAAAATATCTATAAGTAGGGATCCCTTCACCCTTACAGCAGCATCTTTGTTTGTATTCTAATAAAATTAGTTTTGTCTTACAGTGCAAGCATCCATTCAGAAAGTATTCTTTGGTGAGACTTTTCTAGTCCTTGTTCTGCTAAATCTCCACTCCATTCCTTGCCTAAAGAAAATCTGTGCTAGAGTTCAGAGAGATCACTTTCTAACATGAAAGGAGTTCTGTTCTCCACCCCTCATAGTCTAGCTATGAAGATTCAGCTTTAATAATCACTAAAAACCGTGTTGTTGTAAACAAAAAACATGCTTCAAAAATATGGATTTGCAATGAGAAGAAATATGCAGGCAAATTTAGATATCAGAATTAGAAACAGAAACCATCAATAAACTAATTTAGTAACTCAACCATACATAGATTACTGATAAATTTATTTTTTAAAATGGGTGGTGGCTACCATCAGTCTGTCACACTGATAAGCCTTAAATCTTTTAGTGCCTGATGAGTTCTGTTCTACAAACAGGGACTGAGAATTAAGGCCTGCCTAATACCTGAACAGGTGATCTGCTTCACGTGTGTGAGTTTGGCTAGGATCAGCATAATTTTGACTTGGCCTTAGCCAAGTCTGAATTTATCTAGTGTTAGAAGTTTAAGGTATAGTTGAAATCTTCTAGGTAATATAGTCTTGAAAAATGTTGAAATAAATTAATTAATTACAAAAAGTCTTATGGGAATGTTAAAAGAGATTTGTAATCATATCTGTACATCTAGAGGTTTTATCTACAAAGATCAAGGGATCTGTATAAAAATGTATAAAAAAAGTTATAAAATTTTGCTGATGATATGTCTCTGAAGACACAGAAAAACTTAATATACAACTTCCATTGCAGCTTCCTTGTTTCTATTTCTTCTCTCTGCCCACCTTTTCCAAGAGAGCAATTAAAGACAGAAAGGTGATAAGAAAGGAAAATACAAGAAGTTTTAAAAACAAAAAATTACCATTGTATCTGTCTGATATTTTGATGTATTATGTGATGTATTGTAACAAGTTAATCTACCACAATGAAAAGATTTAGTCACAAGAGGAATGTCTTACTGATTAAAAATCAATACTATGCAAGTATTTATCTTTTTAAGCTAAAGTAGACAAATTAAAATGTAGACAATATTGTGAAGGGATGACAGCATCAAGTGAAGTGGAAATCATTGTTTGACTTCTCAAATAAGCAAAACAAGAAACATTCCAATAAGTGTTAATTTTGTCTAATGTATATGGCATTTAGAGAAAGCAACTACAAGTCTGCTCTCAGAACACTGGATATAATAACCTTTTTCTCAAGAAAAAGAAACAATGCCACTTTCTGCTAAATGGCCAGTACTTGCTTTTATTCAGCTGGCAGTAAGAATTACTGCTGATGAAGGTAAGTGGTAAAAGTTCCACTATTTCCCTTTGGCTAAATATATCTGTTGGCAACCCTGAACTTGAGTGATCTAGTTCTCAACAGTCCCATGACTAAAGGAACAGATTTAAAAGACAGACAGATCATTTCTTTTTCCATTGATTTTTTTTTCATATGCATATATTTTGTATGCAATGGGATTACATTTTTTTATATCTGTGGCTGATTCAAATCCATTGAGGTCAATCTGAAGACATTAACTTGTTAGTTTAAATTATGTGTGTTTTTAGCCTTGTTTTTATTCACAAATAAGTGCAGTGTTCTTTGATGTATCTTGTGATGAAATTATCTCTCTAATGCAGAAAAAAAACCACACTCATGCATGTGACCGTGGATATATTTTAGTTGAAATTAATTTTATAGTCTGGCTGTGAAGTATTTTAATTTATATGAAAAGAGAAATTAGATGGCAATCTCATACTCACTGAAACAGGAGATGAAACCTACCAGCAGCTGATTACCATTCCTGAAGGTTGTGTGTCTAAATAAAAGGAGAATATACAAGTATATAAGGCAGAGATAATTCAAATGAATCAAAAAGATTCATAATCCTGATACTAACATGCTTTCATACTCAAAATAGCACTCATGAAATAATAAAAACACGTTATCTTTGGCATGATCTTTTTCTTCCTTGTTGGCTTTAGCAAATGTTAAATTCTAAGAGGAGACACATGACATCAAGTTATTTAAAATAAACCACATGCTTTTGGCTTTAAACTGTTCTTCTTTATGTGTACCAAGATCTGACATCTGTCTCATAATCCATGAATTCTGTTTTACAAATCTAAATGAAATTGTAATTTGACCTGTTAGTACTTAGTTATTAATTTTTCCAGTTTGAACATCACATATAGTTAGAACATATCTTATATGTGCAGAGGTGGCTTGTGTCCTCCAACGCCAAGTTATATCATTTCCACATTAAAGATAGGATACCACTTTCAGAGCATGTTTACCTTATTTTATCTCATCTAAAAGATTATTATCTTCCAAAACTCAAAATTCTGAGCGATATGTGAAAACGGCTCTACAAGATTTAACTAGCAAGCAGACGGATAGAGAAACTGGAAAAACTACTTTCAGCAGATTATAAATCTGTAGATGTCTGATTTTCATGATGAGTGAGAACACCTGTGTTGGTATTAGCTTTTACTGCATTTCCTGCTGTGGCTGTCCCTGGGCAGCTGCGGGGAGACTCAGCCAATTGTAGATCCTTTCTGGCAAGGAAGGTAGAACTGCCAAAGTTGCCTGGCCTGAGTGCCTTGCACTAGAGCCCTAGATTTCTCCACAAGGATAGAAAATTACTTCCTTTGAATCCTCTCTCAGTCACTTAATACTTCCCTTTGTTCTCTCTGATTCATGCAATATATCTAGATTAAACCAAGGAGATAAATGACAAAATTTCCTCTCCTAAAGTTCTTTCCATGTTTTTTATATAAGGCTAAGCACACAGTAAATATGTACTAGTATGGTTTAGTAGCATATAATATTTCATTGGAGGTATGTTTGATTAAACTAAAAATATTTTCTTTGCCAGTTGGAAACTAGATTTATCTAAAGTCAAAAAGAACATTGATAGGAAACTTTTAACTTCTAAGGATAAAAAGCAGAAAAGATTATGATTATGCTGATATTTTGTGCTAGAAAGGAATCACTGTCAACCAGTGCCAACAACTGCAACTTGAAAGGTAGAACTGATGTCTTTTTAGTTTGTCTTCTTAACGTACTCCATTTGAGGAAAGTGGATAATGTACAGAACCAAAGAAGTGGTGATAGCTTGCTCCTACTTTGCTTAAGTGTAAAATTTAAATGTTTGAAGACACTGAAAAATTTTGCATTTTGCTGATTAGATTTCCTGTTCAAGTTCTCTTCAAAGCCTTGTTAGATACATGATCACCTAAATATATGAAAGAAGCAAGATCTTTGGGAGAGGCAATATATCTTAGAAAATCTTGCTCAAAAATATAACTTTTTTTTTTTTTTGCAACAATGTAAAAATGTCAAATACAAAATGTTAACTACCTGTGTAAATATTGTCTTTCTTACTCAATATTTATGCATTTATGTATTTTATAATTCTCCTAATATATCTATGATGTCTCAATTGCCATACTAACATAATAAATACACAAACAAACTTAGGTTGGTAAAAGTCAACAGAATACAGAACAGAAAGAGAACAGGTTATCTAATATTAAACAGCATAAGGTTATAATCAGGCTTTCTATATGTGTTTTCTGAAGTAGACTACAACTAAAGTTAGAAGTTATTCTGATATCTCTTTTTTTCCCTGTGAGCACATAACTACAGTTAGCTCAGATTTTTTTCTCCTAATAATATTAATATTCTAGAATAGGAGAAATGGATAATTTGAATAGAAACAGCTAATAAAGCAGTTTAAAGAGCATTTATGTTATCTATATGAAATTGTGCTGAAATCAAGAAAATCTTTGCTTAAAAAAAATCTTCTGCATATACTATGATACAAATAGTCTGCAAGCTTGCAAAGCTGAGTTATGGAAACAACTAGAATTTTTGAGAATATTTTTTTATTTAATTATTGTTTATATAATATTTAAAATAACTATTTTCCTAACTATTTATCTTCATTTGTTTCTTCTGATAGTGACCAAAGTTCCTCTAGGAAATACTTGCTTCTGGAGCAATAATTATGCTGCAGGAGTCATTGTTTATAAATCTAATGAGGTATGAAGCAACAGATCCAGATTCTGACAAAGAAACCTTGGCTATAGTTACACTAAAATGATGGCTCTTGTCATCATGGCAAAATACAAAGAGAAAAAATGTTGTAAATGGAAAATTTTTTAATTTCCCAATAAAACTGAGTCAGCAGCAAAAATGTTCTGGGACAATTCTCAGCACATGTGCTGTCATTTCCAAACATGTGAAAAACTTCAGTTCTGCCACCTTTTGAAGATTGGACATAGTGTTTTCAGATGGTTTTTGCTCAATTATATGGCTACATTCTGGGAGGGATACATGTTTCCAGGTAGTTAAAAACATATTCTGTTTCAACTTTACTCCATGTGGCTCCTGAATGGGAAAAGATTAAATCAGGTCCTATATCAGTTTTATTAAAACTTTTTATGGTTCAGTTAAGAGAGTCCTTACCGGTAGGTTATTCTGATTGGAGCTGACTAGTGAAGCTGAGACAATGGTACAGGCACTTGGGCTTAAGAATAACCTGTTTCAAATGAAGGGTACCAAGGAAATATTGAAGTACACTTAAGTAACTTTGTAAATTATTTACCCATAATGATGTTTACAAGACTTAAAAATTAGTAACAAACAATATTTTGTTGTTCTGTGGAACACTATGCACCTTATGCACTGTGAGTCAGAATACAGTATTGAAACTCAACACTACTGTATGATCATATATGCTTTTGTACTGTCAAAATAAGCTTAAAAATCAAATTACATATAATGAATAAGCCAGAGGTCTTGCCTGGTTCTTTTCCAGAAAAGAGTGTGAGCAGAAATGTCTGTGAGCAGACACTGAAGAGTGAAGATGAACAGCCTTATTCACCCAATTCCACCCAGCCTGAACCTGCCATAAGACTGGGACAATACAGAGGTATTTGAATAATAATTCAACCTGTGTATTGTAAAGCACAATAGTTACTGAAATTGTTCCAGCAGATTTTGTCTAAGGCATATCATGCATACGTATGAAATAGTAAATATCAGTTCTTTGTCCACAGACTCAGCAAAAAAAAAAAACCAAACAAATCTCTACAAAGCAGATTTCAACAAAAGCAAAACTATCATTATTCTCACCTTCCCATAGAGAAATTAGGTGGAACTTTATTTGACTTTATCATACTTACGAGCAAATCAACAGCAGAACCATGGAAAAAAAAAAAAAAAAAAATGTCCTGAGCATCAATGCAGTAGTAGTAACCAGTATATATTACCTCATGAGTAAATTTCACCTGCTCTTTGAATTGATACTAATATATTCGTTATGATACTGTAACATTTCTTTTGGACATCCTGTGCCTTGATGAATAGTCCTGCGGGTAGGATTTTTTACTGCTAATATTCTCTGAATACAGTTCTGTGCAAGGTGTCGGGGCACCACAGGGGCCAGGAAGGCAACAGGGGCTCCCCACCGGTCCATCAGGGCAAGTCCAGGCAGCTAGGGCCCTGCCCCAGACAGGAGCAGGCAGCCGGGGGCACCGGGGCACTTCCCTGGGGCATGGGCACCTCCCTGGGGACGAGGATGAGGGTGGGCTGAGGCTGGGACATGGGCCCGGCTCTGGGGGCCTATGGCCCAGCAGGGTAGGGCTGTGGGGAACTGGAGACCAGCCTGGCTGTGGTGTCGCTGGGGCAGGGGCCACAATGGGGTGCTGGGATGTGGGCAGGGCGGGGGGAGCCCCAGGGGTGGGTAGGGACAGGCAAGGCTGGCAGTGCCTCAGGGCCATGACACAAGGCACTTAATGACGTCTTTTTTCCCAATTCAGTCAATATCAGATATTTTAAAACAAATCAATATAAACAAAAAATGTATTACAGAAGTCAACTTAATTACATATACGAATTTAAAAAGATATAATTATCTTTGATACATTTAATAGTTATCTTTCATCATCATACCTTGATACTTGGCCATGACTTCATACCTGCATGCAAGGACATGAAATTCAAAGCTAGACTTTCAATAGATCATACTCATATGATGAATCCAGTGTCTTAAACCATTTATGCTATGCTCTTTTGCCTATTTTTCCCATACCTGACTTCAATTTTTTGTTTCACTGCCTTCTTCACTTCTGTGCATACAGAACTATCTTCAACAAAACATCTGGCAACAGAGTTGTTTTCTACACAGGCTGTAAAAAATAGGCTGAGAAAGTTTTTCTTAGGGGCCTCAGCCTTGCATCCAGCTGTGTGTCGTTTTTGTGCACTACCAGTTATGTAAAACAGTAATATTTTATCCATGTATATTGCATTGTCTATCTAATTCTGTACCTTGTGCAGGTATTTTCCCGACAAGATAAGTGTGTCCTTTTGACATTTTGGTATTTCGGGACAGCATTTAGAAAATTCTTCTATAGTTATTGTTCTGTCAATTACATGAGGTTGGAATCCTAAAAATCTCTCTAGTTGGTATTGAAACTCTTGTCTGGCAAATGCTGAATTTTTGCACATGTAATTGTGTCTCAAAACCCAAAAAGGGTGGATATGTTAATACTTTCAGATTACTTTAAATAAAAACAAATCTTACTTTTGAAGCATGGGAAAACATTAACCTTAATTCTAAGCCTCTAACCTCAGGACAATGAGAAATTACAAAGCTAGGACAGAGCAAAGGTCATCACAGACTGGATGCCTACTGACAGAAAACGTCTGGCTCTAAAAGAAAATTCACAGTACTGTTATGTTCACTTGCATGTTTAGAATACCAAGAACTATTTTTGTGGGTTCTGCTGTATCCTTCTACTCAAACAGAACAATACCGCTTGCACTCTGCAGCCACCAGCCCCTACCCCAGCGACACTCCAGCAGGGCTGGTCTCCAGCTCCCCACAGCCCTGCCCTGCTCTGCCCACCCACGGGCCCAGGGAGGTGCCCGACGCCCAGGGCTGGGGCTGCCCCGATGCCCCCCGGCTGCCCTGCTCCTGGCTGGGGCGGTGGGACGGGCCCTGGCTGCCAGGCTCTGCCCTGCCAGCCCATGGGGAGCCCCCACTGCCCTCATAGCCCCCCGGGGCCACCAGCCCTCACAGCAGCCTGATGGTTTCTCCTTTCATGTTGCACAGACTCAGAGTCTCGGGCTGTTGGTGGATGCCCCCATGGAGTGCTCTTCAGCTCTTCTGCCCATGTGCAACCATGGAAAGACGTCCTGCGTGAAAGATGATGAATGTAACATGGTTTAAGTTCTTCATAACATCCTGCAGCAACTCTTCTTCAAAAGAAGACAACTTTTCTCATGCAAAAATCGCAATAGTTACCAGCCAAAGAGGTTGGTTTTCTTTACTACAGTGTCTGGTTTTTATCACAGATATTACATGGCACCCCGCAATCTACTTGCATCCTGTGGGCTCTACAAATAGACCTCTGCAGATGTTTGCTATTATCCACAATTTAGAAACTATTTCACCAAAGAAAAAAACCCTGGGAATTAATCACCCTCTTTGGCAAAGGGCCCTTGAAGAAGCAAAAATGTCAGAATCATTACAAACAAATAAAAAACTGCTTGCATGTCCATCTAAAACAATATAACATTGTTCTTATTAAACAAAAATTA
Source organism: Platalea leucorodia (assembly GCF_965183815.1). Lineage (NCBI taxonomy): Eukaryota > Metazoa > Chordata > Aves > Pelecaniformes > Threskiornithidae > Platalea > Platalea leucorodia. The sequence continues at coordinate 61,530,243 of NC_138823.1, read as the reverse complement.
ATTTATTTTTAATTTTTTTTTTTACCATGCAAGTATTTTACAGCCCATGCTACCGTACGTCTATAAAAACTCTCCATTAAAAGGAGGAGAAAGAAAATACTTAGGTAGCTGGTGATACATGGACATGTGCAGACCAAATTAACCTATTCAAATTCAAGAAGGGTAGTGGTCATCATACACATAGTGACACGTAACTTCCATAAACTAAACGGGATTGTTCTTCTGTGGTTAATGACATGTAGAGGTACTAAAATTACAGTGATCGGTATTAAGAAGTTATTTTACTCACATTTAGTCTGATATGGCACCTTAACCTGATATTGCAAAATTTATTTTAACCATAGAAAATTTTAACCATGGAGTTGCCAAGGAAAGAATAATTAAGCTTTAGAGTAATTATAATTATGTTTTGTCCCAATTCCTCATGCAGATGTTGAATAGTGTCTTTTTGACAATATGTTTTCCACATACATGAGACAGAATCATAGAATTGTTCAGGTTGGAAAAGACCTTTAAGATCATCAAGTCCAGACATTAACCACCACCAGTCACCTCCTGGCTGCTCTAGGTAGTCTCCCAGTTGGGCAGGTATTTTTTGTTACCTTCTTACATTTCTAATGTTTCCACTTACTTACTGTATAGGTAACCTTAGTGCTGGATCACACTAAGCAAAAGACACATCAAAATTAGGAGTTACAGGCTGAGCACTGGTAGGAATAAACCCTTTTATGGAACAAACTCTAAATTACTAAAGTGAGAAAAGACAATTTTTTTTTTTATTAGTTCAGCTCTGTTTAGCTTTGTATTTTCTTGACAAATGAAAATAAGCTGGTTATATTTAGTTTTGACCTCTTGACTCAAACAGGGCCTAGTGAGGGGTGAAATCAGATTTTTCACAGTACTAAGATAATAACTTAAACTATTTAAATAAAATAAACTTAATTTTTTTCTTTCTTTGCATTTGTTACAATTGTTTCCTTAAAAATGTTTCTGTCCATTTATCTTTTATGTAACTGACGAATGATATCTATGTAATTTCTAGTCTATGCATTCTGAGCATACCATTAATTGTGAATAGTAACTGACTGCTTTGGCTGGTAGGATTAAATAAGATTAAAATCAAAGTTCTAATAGAAATGCTTGTTTATTATATTTTATGTCAATAGCTGTGATATTTATGTAGATTTGCTTACTGATGACTAATTATGAAATTAAATTGGGCACCTAAAATAATTAAAAACTGGTAGAAGTATATTTTAAGTAAATTGATTACAAATTAAAACTATTAGCATCTCATTATTCACCCTCTAATGAATACAATATTTAACAACTGAATAATTAGAAAATTCTACTAGCAACTTAGCTACTAAAGCTGTATTCTTGATTGCGCAGGCATAAGCAATTTCTTCAGGTGAAAATTACATAAAATAATATTGTTATTAGCCGGACTCTTCACAAGCGAAATGCCTGTGTTACAGAGTATGTGCGATAAGAATTAAGTCATATTTAGCAAAATGCAACATTTCAAACTAGAAAATGTAGTCTTTATACTTCAAATGTCACTAATTTTGAGATACAGTATAGGTAAGTTCTAAATGTATGCTGTGACTATTTTCAAGGCAGTGTAGTTATCACAGGAGAAAAGATCTTTGGCATCATTTTTGTAGATTTCTCCTTTTCATATAAGAGACCCCTGGCTCATTTGCATTTATCTTTCCTTGACCAATGTAGTATACTTCCCAAACATGTAGCTGAATGGCTACTTGTTAGAATTAGTGATTTTGCACTCCAGGTGCTAGTTGTGGCTTTTCATGCGGTTTTATTTCAGGATTCTGTGTTATCTCTTAAAGCTGCAGTGCACAGACACCTCACTTACTTACTTTTTTTGTGTGTCTCAGTTTCCCCATCTCCAAAGCAGAAAATTGCTTTAAGATTTCCTGAGAATTTTGCTTTACAGAATCTACATATTGTTACTTATATGGGAACAAGGAGTGGGAGGAAGCAAGAAACTTGAAAATTTGAAATATTCTCTGCATCTAAAGAATCAGGAAACCATGTAAACTTTATTTTATCATCAGAGGGCAGCTATGTTTTGATTAATGAAACTGTTACACAGAGGTCCTAAAAATAAACAAACAAGGATGGTCTGCGGCATGCCCAGACAGAGCACAGCTCTTCTGTAAAGGCTGTATCTCAACACTACCTGCTTGTTACTGTATGACCATGTGTCAGCTGGCTAGAACATGATTTAGCCCAGAGGGAATTCTTAGTCCCTTGAAGGCACTAGTCAAGGTAACCCTCTCCACCTACCTGATTTTTCTCTAGGCCACGACTGGAATCTTTATGTAATCTGCAGTGCACCAAATTTAGTATATTTGCTTCTTGTCCTCATGATCAGCAGTTACAGATCCACTCTAGCGTGACGGGTGAGGGATGCTCGCAGACACAGGGCACTGCCCGCAGAGGCAGCCAGCAGACAGCGCAGGTGGCAGAGAAGGGCGCACAGAAAGGGCCAGATGCTCTGCTGAGAAGAGCATCCCTGCGCTCAGCAGTGGTGGTAACATCCCACAGGGTACAGTCCCCAGCCTCCACTGGAGGAACTACCCCCGCACAGCAGAAACCTCAACCCAGAGCAAACTCCCAAAGGAGGTGCAGCTCTGCTGATCTGTGGCTGCAGGGATGCCTGGGGCCTCTTGCTAAGGTAGACAGGCTCCTTGCCTGCTTGCTCATCTTGTGACCAAGCAAAGGAGCTGTAAGAGGAGGTCACCAGCCTGTGCAGAATCAGAGATGATGAGAAATACATTGGTGAAAGGGCACATGGAAGAGGAGAGCACCTGCTTCATTAAGGTCATCATCTGATCAAGGACCTTTTCAATGCATTCATTGTTATTTACTCAATAATTAGTAAAGGGGGAAACCATAAACAAGAGCCCATGGAGTCACAAACCTGGTCACAAACAAGGGATAACAGAGACAATGCCAAGGACTAGAAGCCTCCAGTTGCTAATTGATGGGCCATCAAGAAACTGCAGGCACAGCTTTGGAAAGGGCCAACCTGGACCTTGTAACTGGTAAGAAGTAGGAAATAAGAGGAACACAAGGATTTGGGATATTTGAGGGCAGCCTGTGGGACTGTGCAAAACTTTTGAAGGAATGTTTAGGGGAAGGGGATTGGGGAGGAACAAAGTGTGAAAGAGACAGAAAGGGCTATAAATGGGACCAGTCACTTGTAAAACATAGCCGGCCAGCCTGCTTGTCTGACCAAGCTCTGTGCCTAATCGCCGCAGTTTGTCCTATCCTTTCATTAAATCCTTTCTTAACTATCTTTCTGTAGAATCTCTATCATCTCATGTGTGTGAGTGCTGTAAGGGCTAGGTGACAGCTACAGACGAGATAGGTGTCAGTGGGTTTGTTGCCAGCTACTGGAGTAGGCGAGGGTTGTAGCATCAGTAGCTAGAGGGGGCCACAGTTCTTGGGAGCATCTCTATGGGTCCCACAAACTTTGTGTCTGGTGTGCCAGCTATGGAAAGGACCAGTGAGTGCAGATAGGGCTAGCAACTGGAAACAGACTGAGGGTGCGGACACCCTGGGCCTGTGGTGTCAGCAGCTGGAGTGAATGGGGGTCTCTGCTCCAGCCACTGGGATGGGACTGGTGGGTGTCCCAGATGCAGCTACTGGGGGGGCTGGGGTGAGCAAAGTGAGTGACAGGCTCAGCGACAGCAGCTGCAGCAGGACTGTGGGTCACAGCCCATGTGCCTGCTGCCAGCTGCTGGGCATCACTGGAGTGTTTGCAGCTTCCCCAAACCTGGTGTGCATGGGAGTGTACATGTGTAATTCACTAGCAAACTTCAGGCTGGACCAGACAGTGAGTATGAATTAAGCGTTTGGGTTTTTTTGTTTTTTGTTTTTTGTTTTTTTTTTAAACTGATAAAACCTAATAGAAAAGTGTATTCTAGTTTAACTTTACATCTGGTGTGGGTTCAGAGCACATGGGACACGTAAGTCATTCACTCAGTACCACTGGGAGCCTCTCACTAAGTGAGTGACAATAATGGAAGCTTGCTCTCACATTCTGGATTCTGCACAGTTTCATCAAGTTAAAGAACTTCCTGGCAAACGAGTTGGTGTAAATTCTAAAAGCATTATTTCTTTGGCTGCAACCATATTTCTCTGTTAAAGAAAAACAAAACTTGCAAATACAGGCATTCAGTTTTCTAGACCAGGTCTGAAAACCATCAAGACGTGTAAGTAATCTTTGTTTTAATTCCTCTGAATCAGGTCCTTAAGCATTCACTAATAACTTTGTCTGTGCATCATTTCAACTTTTTGCCTGTCTCCTGACCCAAACTAGAAGGTTCCTATTTGCCAGGCAGCATCTACTGCACGCCAAGAACACTCCTAAATTTATCTGACCACACCGTTACTAGTATGTTTTGACTTAAATGACACCACCAGCTATGTTAACTACCATTAATTTAAAGCATATCTTCTCTTGTTTTCTTGTTCTTTCCTCCTATATCCTGAATATTTTTGCTAGAAAATGATGTGGCTAAGTTGGGGAGAAAATACTGTTGAACAACTCTTTACATTTCCTCTGGATCTCCCAAAAATATCATGATCTGTTCTGGTTCCTATAGTCAGAGTGATGGGCAAGTTTCCTGGCAGCCAGCAGAAGAGTCAAATTAAAGTATAAGAAAGCTACATACAAATCTTGCATAGGAGAGCTCCCTAGAGTTTCATACATTTCTTTTGCATGAATTATTCTTTTGGAGTTTCAAACTATATCAAATCAGTGTTGCACAGAAAATCACTGCACTAAGCATAACAGAAATTCAGATGTGAAAACCACTCCTTTGAAGTGCAATTGTAAGCATTGCAAAAAATCACTTCAAAGTGTCTGTAAAATTTTCCTAAAAAAAAATAAAAAAAAGCAAGACTGCATTAATTAGCCCTTAAAGACTGTCAAATGACATCATGGGCACAGGTCTGATAACTGCCCAATGAAAACAAAACAAAACAGCCCACAAAGATAATTTCCAATAAAAATAACCACAATGGCAGTTTTGTTTCAGTAAAGTAAAAGCTGTAAAACCACATTCTAAATTTGGATAAGAACGTTCCTATGTTACTTGTATTTCTTGAAGTGAATAGTGTTCATTTTAGCTGCAAAAATTCAGATCGATTCCCAGCCATCCCCACCCAGAGTAAAATACAGATACCTAGCATTTAAAACTTACTTTGTAGTACATGCTCATGTGGAAAGAGTGGATGGGGATTTTTTTACCTAAAAGCCAAACCCAGCTGCTGGTTAAGAAGGCCATGGCTGGATGACAGCGCCTGTCCACCTGCTTGCAGCTGCTTATGGCCATGCCCAGCTGCATTACGAGAAAGTCATGAATCTGCTGGAGCTGTGCAAAGAGGTCGCTGCTGTGGGTGGGTGTCAAGAGCTGCTGTGGCAGGATGACGACAGGGGTGGAAGCTGGAAGAAGCTGCTGTAACACCAGCGGCATTGCTCCAGGGTCTGACTGACTCTGCCTGACAGCCTGGGAGTGGTGTGAGAAGAGATCTAACGTTAGCAACCCATGTAATTACCTATTATGCTGTGTAATTACCTGTAATTGCCTATTATTTATAAAATTCCATATGCATGGAGTATTATTAAAAATTTTCTGTGGTAGCATAGTCCTGTTCTTGGCAGTGTTTCTTGACAGTCGATCTGGACATCAAACTGGTTCTGACATAACTTTTTGGTCATCATTTCAACCTCTTAAAACAGACAACTCGGAAACAAAACACATAAACTGAATGCTGAAAACATGAAAACCAAATACTGATTATTCTAACACTAAATTTTGGAAGAAATATATTTTTACTTCGCTTCGCCTATAATATGCCCAAATCTCTCCTCAATATAGCTCTGATAGGGAAGATGCAAGAAAAATACCTATCAATCATCAACCATGAGAATCAATATCCAGTACATCCTGAACACTATGTAAATGTTCTCAATTTAATTTTCAAATGATGTAGTACCATAATGTAGGAGGTTCTAAATATAAGTGATATATTATAAATGATACAGCAAACTTTAAACTAAACCCAGACAAAAAAAGGAAAATGTTACTTTTGTAAATACATCCAAAGACCACCAGGTGTCTCTGTAATAAAAGGAATGTAAGAATGTGATTTTTTTTTTTTTTTTTTTTTAAAATTCATTCTCCAACCCACACCCCCCCACACCCCCCCAAGGATCAATCCAAGCTGTTCTTAAAAACTAAAGTTATATGGAAAAGTGAAATGTTAATACATGATCAGCCAAATTCTGCTGCCAGTGTCAACAGTATTAATGCCATCACAATTATGTTCTTAATTCAGATTTACTTCATGTTGTGCCTTGCAAAACCTACAAGCATTCTCATGCAAAGCATGTAAAAAGATCCCTAAAGTGTAAGAGAACATGTGCAATTATCTGTTCTTCTAATTAGATATGAAATTATTTCACTACAAGTTTATCACTACTTTGAATTTAACTATGATTAATGACAATCGTGTTACTGGTTTAGTCCATTTTACGAGACAGACTTAGGCTGTATCTATAGGAAGGTACTGACACAGCTGAAGTGGTGCAAACCCACTACCATAGATGCAGTCACTATGAGAAGATACTACATATCAGTACAGCTTATTCCTCTAATGGAAGAGAAATAAGCAGCACTAATATCAACTATTTATTGCAGCGTAACTTTGCATATTGTCTATTACAAAACTCGGTACTGAATGATACAGTTACTGATATCCTTGTCTGTAACAGTACTTGTATTACAGATGAAGACAAACACTTCCATAGCTGGCCTGTAGTTAGTTACAAGAGTGCATAGAAGTGCTTTGTAAAAATGTAACAACACAAGCGTTGGTTCACAAATGTACACTTATCACTTTCAAATTAAAGTATGTATCCTCCATTCCCCTTCATTGCTACTGTCTATCTGGTTTATGTGAAAAGCTACTTGAGTAGTATTTATTTAGATTTCTGTTTTGCTTAACATATCTTTGACAGCAGTTCTTAATTGTGAGCACTGTGATCTTAACTGTTTGATAAAAGGTAAATACCAAGGAGGTGAATATTCTCAAAGTACGGAACACCTGTACCTTACGAAGTAGTAAGAAACATATTTTTCCATGCCTTGAAAAAGAAAACTCTTTTAATTTTGAAATTACTTAGTTAATTCTGGGACTACTTCTACTAAAATTGAAATATATGTTTTTCCACACATTCTCAGATTTCATGTAACAGCAGGGAAAACATGAATAGCTGGAAAACATTTTGTATAAAATCTTTGTGTAAATCTTCAGAAATAACATTTTGTAAACTTCGTTTTGATGTTTACATGTTTCATGTTCTATAATAGCAAATATATTTAGTAAATAATATACAATGAAGTCAAAATATACAGCAAAATTTATATAAAACAAGCAGTAAAATATACCCCAAAATAGTAGCATCATCAAGAGATACTACTGGTGGCAAAATTAGAAGGCATGTGAATTTCTTGGTTTGCCTTCTTCATTAGATAGAACTCATTCTCTCTTCAGCTTCTCAGCTTCTTGAGTTTTCGTAACTTGTAACTTCTTCCCTCCCTGTCATAAGCTCTTGATGTAGGCTGCATTATCATCTTACCACCAAATCTAGCTCCAAAACTTTGTCCACCTCAAAATGCTCTTCCATCCTCTTCTATGCCTCTTTTTCTTGTTCAAGCTCTCATTTTGCCTTCTTTCCTCTTTTTTCCTGTCTTTCTTCTTTTCTCTCTTTCCACTCTTCCATCCTCTCTCTACACTTTTAGTCTGATCGTTCCCTACGACCTTTCATGCCTGGCTGGGGAACGCGGGGAAGTCTCCTTTAGCATCGTGTCACAGATATGCTGCTCACTGTATAATAATAAAGATGTGCACAAAGAACTTCAGTATTCTAAGGATTTTATTTATGCCTATGTGTATTGAAATCGCCCTTGGTATTCTGTTGACAATGTTAATGAATCTTAGACAGGAAATTATTTGAAAGAGATTATTTCTGTTAAGGCAAAATTCCAGACATTCCAGTAAAAATAAGTCCACATTGTATAATCTAGACAGAGTTACAGATAAGTCCTCTTCCCTGCCCTTCACACAGGGCAAGAAGAGTGGACAACCTGCACAAACAGACTGAAAATCTTGCAACAGCAAAAAAGCTCTGAAAAGCAGCCTTCAGCAGGCCACGAGGCAAAGCTTGTATCTTGCCTTTGTTGAACCTCCCAATCTATTAGACTCAAAAAAAGAACTATCTGGGACAGCAGGACCATTAAATCTTCCTACACAATATGGATTGGAAGGAGCCTTCGAAGCTTTGTATGCGAACTTGTCTGTTCAATTTCCAATGTTTCATTGATTGCTGATCTCCCTATAATTCCCACTTTTTCCTGCAGTACCTCCCAGGATTTCAACAGTATTCTCTGTGGTTTTTGCTTTTTACCCTTCTCTGTCTTTTTTTTCACACCTCCTGCTCAGTTCATTTACCAAAGTCATCCCTTTTCTTCTCTAATTATCTTTCTTACACTAAACTCCAGTGAGTTTAGTAATCTATTAATAGTAATCTATTAATCCTGTATTTTTTTCAAATGAAATGTTCATAGTAGAAATAATACAAACACAAAAACCCCTTGAGATTTCTCTAGACCTCATCTGTCATTATCCTATTTATTTCTTTTGCATGTCACATGCTTTTCCCATGATACTTTGTTACTTGGCTTGAGTGCAAGAACTATCTTTTATATGCATATCACATTTTAGGCAGTAAAGTGGCACTTAAGTTGTACAAATAAATATAGCATAGTATTGTGTTGTGGGTGTACATAAATTTAGTTACAAAGAAGTAAATATACAGTGATTCCTTCATTTTCAAAATAATATAGCTCAAGAATAGTGAACAGGCTTGCAGAAGACTTTGGCTCACAAAATGCAAAAGTTAGGAAGAGTATATTCCATTATTTGCAGAGAGAATAAACTTCAAAGCTGACAAAAAAGACTTAAATGATGTGCAAATAGCTTTATTCAAACCTATACAAAACTATATAAAATGTTTCTTTCACTTTAAAAGTTATTTAAAACCAACTGTGAACTGTCTGAGTAAGAGAACAGGATTATGCTAATTTAACAGTTACTTGGCTATTCCCATTTTCTCCCATATGGATTTTCCACTAAAGGATTGATGGGGTAAATTGTTTTCATTGTCTCAGTCTAGACAGCAGCTAGATTAGGATCAAAACAGATGCCAGCTCTCATTTGGTCAGGCATACAGACATCACTTAGCTAACTGTGGTATACAGAAAGTGAAATGCTGTGGAACAGAAATTCTCTGTATTCAGTGAACAATTCTCATAGTTTATCTAATACAGATGTTAGGAACTTATGAAAGTCCTATTGATGGGGGGAGGTGGAGGGGGGAAAAAAGAGTGAAATAGTCTTATCAAGATGTGTAATGCTGCATAATCTTTCAGTGAAACACGGCTAAGAAAAAGATACGTCCACCATAGGCCAGCTACTTTTGAATTCTAATGTGAGCTGTGGCATACACTCTCAGGTCTTGACCTGTTTCTCAGCCAATAAACCTATGATTGGCAGTTGGCTTTTCCAAAGGGCTGGACAACTCTGGGGATCATTTGATGAATCCAACATGCTATGCCCACAAAGCATTAAGCGATGGGGAGGTCCTCACCAGGCCAGGTATGGCCTAGTCAGGAAGGTAATGAATAGCCAGTTCATTTTTATTGCTAGAGGACAACATGCATCTAGATGTGCAGTAACACGCACACATGCGCGCACACACAGACCAGCTCAAAAGTGAGGCAACTGCAATGTTTGCTGCTTGTAGACCATATCATTAGAAGAAGAGACATCAACACTGAAGTCAGAAGAACTGAATTGTCACTGGAAAGAATCTATGCTGCTCCAACAAAGACAGCAAACATCTACATGTACAGCTGAGGAAAGGAACTCCAGTATAGGGGAGGAAGACGTATGTAAGAACTTACACTGAAGGAGTCAAAACTGGAAAGGAACAGATCATGGAATCACAGAATGGCTGAGGTTGGAAGGGACCTCTGGAGGTCATCTGGTCCAACCCCTCTGCTCGAGCAGGGTCACCTAGAGCTGGTTGTTAAGGACCATGTCCAGGCAGCTTTTGAATATCTCCAAGGTGGGAGACTGGTGGGCAGTACTCGGTCACCCTGACATTCAGAGGGAGCCTCCTGTTTCAGTGTGTGCCCATTGCCTCTTGTCCTGTCACTGGGCACCACTGGAAAGAGCCTGGCTCAGTCCTCTTTGCACCCTCACTTCAGGTACTTACACACATTAGTAGGATCCCCCTGAGCCCTCTCTTCTCTAGGCTGAATAGTCCCAGACCTGCTCTAACTGAACTTCTCAAAAAAAGGTTTCTCAGCTGGATTACTTGCCCTTCCAGGACCTGCAGATCTGTACTGAAAGAAAGACGAGCTAGTTGAAGACAGGAAAGACTATAACAGGTTTGAAAGAATGAGGAACGCTAAAGAGAATGATACGGACATTAAGCAGCAGGCAGCAAGCCTGTGTTTTTCATAAGCGTGTTGAAGGAGGGATGCTGACATAGCATCATCAGTCAGCAGTACGGAATGAGCTCTACCCGTGGAAGACAGCTGGCAACATGACAGGTGCTACACCTTTTCTGCTGAAACTCACCTTCCAAGGAATCAGAGCATTGATTTTATTGAATGAGAGAGCCTGGCGGGCTCCAACTCAGCAAACCACTGGAGGTGACAACGTCCACCCACGCCGCGTCCCGTCACCGTGTCACAATTGCCCCCACCCCTCCCCGACTCCGAGAGCGCCCTTCGGCGGCGCGGAGACCCGGGAGTCGGCGGGGCCACGCCACCCCGGGCCGGGCCAGGCCGTGGCTGCCGTTACTCCCCTCAGGCAGAACTGCCGCCTCCGCCTTCCCACACGCACTCTGCGTCAGCTCGCGCAAACCGGCCTGCAACGGCCGCTCCCTCGCCCCGCGCAGCCGCCCACGGCCTCCGCGCCTGCGCAATAGGGAGAGGTCGACACGGCCGCGCGCTGCTTCCCCTTCCGGCCGTGCCGGGACTCCTGTCAACATGGCAGCGGCGGGCGGGCGGCGCCGGCGGTGGCTCCTCTGGGCGGCAGGTAACCGCCGGGCGGCCACCGGCCGCTCTGGGCTGGGGGCTGTAGCCTGGTGGGCGCAGGGGGGAGAGAGGCCGAGGGGACCAGCGGGCAGCGCCGTGGCGGCCGGGGGCGGGCGGGAGGTGCGGGACAGCGGGGAAGGCTGGGGCTGTGGGGAAGCGTTGGAGGCGTGAGGGGAGAGGGGGAAGGGCGCGCTGGTGGTGAGCCTGTCAGCCGGCATGAGTGAGCACCCCCGGTTTGGTTTGGAGATCGCTCACGGTACGCTTTTCCTTACCTCGCAGTGGTTGCACATGTTGTGGCATCAGGTGCAGGTTTTGTGGAGGACCTAGATGAGTCGTAAGTACTGAGGTGTCTTGCCTTATTACTTAAATATTGGTTGGCTTTTTGCGGGGGGGGATGACCCCAGACTGACAGCTTTGTGCAGGGTGTGGTTGTCAAGAAAGCTACGCTGGAAAAGGTTGTCTTTTTCTTAGCAGGAATGGCAGAAAGATTGTGGCCTGTATTAAGTAGGTGCAATTAATAAAACTGAGAAACACTTTAATTTTGCAATTTTTTTAAAAGCTATTATTACAAGTGCTGTTGCCAAAATGTTCTCCGGATTCCTTGCTCTTTCTTTGTGGTAGAGTAAATATATTGGTGGATTGATGCCTGCCCCAAATAAAAGCTGATTGCGTTTAACCAGATTCTTCATTAGAGTTTGCTGTGTAACTGCCACAAGGAGTTGGGAGAATGAGTACAAGTGCATTCATGCATGGCCAGAAACGGAAAAGAGAAGGAGGCCTGCAGAACTAGTTCATGGCTGCTTGAAGTGCCAATTATATGCCAGTGTAAAAATGTGCTTTTACAACAGATTTAGCCCTGAGATTGTGGAGGTGTTGAAATGGGTAGTCCAGCCCTTAACTTGGTTGTGTAGTGTCATTGTTCGTGTACTGCCTTGCTTAAGCAGTTTGGCTATGTACTTGCTGTTCCCAATAAAAACTAACTTTCCAAAAATCAAATTAATTTTCTTTTGTCAGATGAGCAGGTCAATCTAAAGTGCTACAAAGGAGCATGATTATTAGAATTGAAGTAGAACGTATAGAAAATACTAGTTGGTAGGGGAGGAGAAGGTGGCATTAGATGGCTGCTTTATGATAAATTTAAGCCAGTCAAAGGTGATGTTTTCATGAGGGTTCAATCCATGATAAATTGCATCATAGAGCTAAACAGTCAGAAAACCATTCACTTTTTTACCATATTGCTTATTCAGCTACAGCAGATAATCATAGGATCAAATGAGGTGCAGTGGAATTATGGGGGAGGGAATGGGAATGTGTGGAAGCGGTACTGAAGAGGGATACATCAGCATCTCTGACTGGTATTTAAAGTGTTGTGAAAAAGCAGCTGAAGCACATGAACTGCTTGGACTTGATTTTCAAAGCTTGTTTTTGAAACATGCCTCATATTTTCAAGGACTGAAGATAGAGGCTAAGTGAATAAAATAGCGTGTATCTGTGCTCCCACATCACATTCCCATATCATGTTTCCACAGGTGTAAATTTAAATGTAACTGCTGTTTTGGGGTGAAGAAGCATAATTCTGTAGTCACATAACTTTTTTTAAATAGCTGATAAAAGAAAATCCTATTTTAGAACACTTGGATTTTTCAACTATAAAACTCTGCAGAGGCCTGATTTGCAATTGGGAATAAGAATTAAATGGTGAGTTGTTCAGGACAGTGGGTTGGTGTTTTGTTGGTGGTTTGTTTTTTTTTTTTCTTTTTAGCTAATTGGCAAATGGTGAAAAAGGTCAGGAAAAAAATCTAAAAAAAAAAAGATTGGGAGCAGTGAGTGGTGAAGGTTTGAAGTTTTCCATTTTATAGATACCTAAACATTATGGAATTTTTGCTGTTGCTGAAAACTTCGGGGTTTATTTGAATTTTGATAGTTCTAAACAATGTCTACCAGCACAAGGTGCAGGTCCGTTTCCCAAGCTTACAGGATACAGGAAAACAAGTAGCAGAGAAGAACTAACAGAGGTGCAAGTTACCCAGCATCATCCAGCTGGGCTGTGGAAGGGATGTAAAATAAGAGCTATGGTTCCTGTCGGCTTATGCTGATCAAACTGCTGGCTACCTCAGATCAGTACTCATCTTGCTATATTTGCTGACTTGTTCCAGTGTGATAACGAAGTAGATAAGTAACCTGACTAAAAAAGGAAATATTTTTCTGTCTGTGAGGATGCATTGGTGGCTCAACCCAGGATCAGAATCATCAGAAACAGTGCAAGGAGGGTGAGAAGGGAGACAGGGAGGAATAGAAGCAGCAACTGGGTTGGTTTAAGGCTGTTGGAATTGTGGCTTTGGTCTTCAGTTTTGCTTCATGCTGGTTTCTTTTAACCGTTAATGATTAAGTGGGGTGCATGGATTAAGTAGAGGTTGAGACAACATTTGTAGTGTCAAATGTTGGGAAGTCGTATGTATTTGAGACAAATAATTTTTGATTCAAGGGTATGCAACTCCTATATCATCTTTCCAGCACTGTGATTGTGCCTGTGTCAGCTGACAGAGAGAGAATTGCATAGGACAGTTAAAAAGAGAGACTGAAATTTTACAATCAGAAAAGTATTTACAGGGCCTAGAAACAGCACCTTCAGAAAATGCCTAAGTACCCATTTGTACAGAGATTTCTGTTTTTCTTCAATAGTATGTTGAACTTTCTTAATATTGTCTAATAATTTAATCATTGACATTACCAAAACTAGAATGAGTTTGATAGTTCGTTTTAGTCACACTTCAGATTTTAGTTTCTGCGGAAGCTGATTAAATAGGTGCTTGTAAATGGGTGGTACAACTTGAAAATTATTATTGTAGAAATGACAGTATTTTTTATAATATCTTAGGCCAGAGTTATTAAATTCCCTGGGAATGTTCTGCCTCCAGATGTTTCCTTTCTTTCCCTCTTTCCTTTCTGCTGTCTACTGGTTTTGTAGATTTCAGTCTACCTTTCTCAGTGCTTTAATGCTCTTTGCAATGTCCTGTGACAGTCATACTGTGGCAGCGGGAGGAGAACATTTCATTGTAAATTCTTCTTTTACAAACCAAAGGTGATATTTTAAATTGAAGCACAGCCCAGGATCTCATGATTCAGTAGCTGCTTTCTGCCTCTTGCATCATAACCAATTATTTGACATTGTAATTGTAGTTAGCTAGAGCTTCATTAGAGTTCTCAAGAGATGCTAGACTCTAACTAGTTCTTTCATTAGCTCTGTAACAGTCTAGGGTGGTGAAGTAAATTTTTAGTGAAGTCGTCGACTAAGCAATTCTGTGACTTAAAAATGCTGCTTTCCTGTAGCAGTTTTATGTTAGTTGCTGCAAATACCTTTTCTGCTGTACAAGCATTACAACCTTGGTATGCCATCAATAAAACAAAAAAGGCTTGAATTTAACAGTGAAATGCTGCAATTCTAAGTTTCAAACACTCAGCACTGTAATTAGATTATATTAATGATTTCTGAATTCTTTCAAACACTAGGCCAGCATCAGCATTTCTTCAAGATCCTTGTGGACCGTTACAAATCTATTCGACTTGAAATAAAATATAATAAATGTTCTCTGATTCTGATGACTGCCTATGAGCCATTTATAGGCATGCTGCATATTGGGAATTGATGAGTTGGGCTATAACTTCTTTTAATTGGATATTAGCTTAGAGTGTAGATCACACTCTTATTGTGTAATTATATATCTCCTTTCACAATAAGTGTTACAGTAAGAATGTTGTATAATGTATTTTATAGCATGTGACATTACTCCCAATTCTTGTCACTTTTACAAAGCCCATCTTCTACAAAAATAAACCTTACATTAAAATTCTGGCTTATTTAATTCTCAACATAGAAATAGTTAAGTAATGTGATAATTTCTATGATCTTGTAGTGACAACAGTTCAGTGAAATGTGTAAGCAACATTTCAAGAGGTACCAAGGAACTTTGATTTATCATGTTCTATTTTTGTTTTAGAGGTTTTAGCATTTAGTGACAGATTTACAGTTAATAAAGCTAGTCAGTTCATTAAGATGTCATATGTCTAGCATTAAGAGTGTTCAGTAGTACTTGTGTATCTGTTTTTATCAATATCTTGAACATTCTTATTCCTGTAAGTTGCTTTCTTGTGTGCACCTTTGATAAAAACATAAACTGGCAGACCTATAGTACAATGTTGAAGGAGGTTGAACTAAAATTGCTTTGCATGTTAACATTAAAGATAATTTAGTTAGTCTACACTCAGTAAAGCTAAGATTAACAGTGTAAACCAATGCTCTAAGAGTCTGTATTAGTTGATCTATAAAAATGCAACATTTTCTAAACAGTCGACCACAGTATTTAATATAATTAGAACAGCTGCAAAATACTTCTTCCCCTTAGATTACAGATCCTAATCAAATATCTTTTGTATGTTTTGGTGTGTTTTCTGATTTCTTACTGTTCTTCTGTTGTGGATTTTATTTTTTTTTTTTGTCTTAGCAAATAGTTATAGAAACCTAATTAGTACAACTGTGTATGTAGTATCATGTGCAGGGGCAATCTTAATACTGAAAAATAACTCTTTTCTCCTTCCCTCCGCCCCTAAAGAAAGAAAACAAACAGAATTCTTATATCTATAGCTTTATACCTACTTAATTGTAGACTTTGCTTGTTTCACACATGCACTTCACTATATTTTCAGATATATCATATATTGATTTCTTTTTTTTTCCCCTCCTAGATTTAAAGAAAACCGTAAAGATGATATTTGGCTTGTAGATGTGAGTATATGAGAAAAATGGGAAGACCTGCTAGTGGAAATCAAAACACAAAATGTACAATGCTATACTTTGTAGTAAGGCTGCTTCATCATTTGGAAAATCGTTTATACATGGTGGAGAAAAATTCTATGACAGTAATTCTTCTGACAGGATGGATAAGCAATCTGTCTGTATTGTTCAGGAAGAACCAGGAATTAGACTGAGTGCTGGATGCAGACAGGCTTCATCCTACATTTTACAGTCCTTAAAAAAGGAAAGCGGATTACCTAACACTTACAGTCAGGAGGTGATAACATCCATTCAGAATTTTTACAGTTCCATTCTATAGTAGTACCAGCTAATTTGTGTTCTAGACATTTAGCACTACAACATCAAATATATGAGAGGCTTCTTTTACTTTTCTAACATATTTGGAAAGATTCAGTGCTCCTTATTTCAGAGGCAAGGCATTATTAAAAAGATCGAGCTTGTTTGGGAATGAGATTAAAATTCTTCTTAGCTCACCCAAATATGAACTGTAATTCCCAAATTGTATAATTCAGATTTGTGATTTTTGAGTGGGGAAAACTATATGTGCTATTCAGAATTGATCAGTAATGTATAGTAAAACAAAATCCAACTTTGTCAAGTTGTGACCTGATCTTGTTATACCAAAACACCGATATCTTCCTGATTAATTTCACTGAGGTGTTGCAGCAAGACATAGGCAGAAAGATGAAATGAAGTATCTCAGCTCTGCTTGGCCCTAAGAAAAGGGGATCAGTTTTACAGTGTGGTTGTATAAAAGTAGTTGCTGAAGAACTGAAATCCAGAGGGCAGCTTGGGGAAGTATACATATGTATATTGCCCTTCCTTTCAAAGAATAATATTCCCCTATTGGCAAATAAATTCATATTCCCGGATAGATTGATTACATGATCTTTTAACCTTCAAAAAAAGAGGAAAATATTCCAAAAGATATTTAATTTTTTTAAAAAAAATGTTACCACACAGTCTATTTTTAAATAAGAAATCGTATAATAGTACAGCGATTGAATTTATTCTTTCCAAACTTGTGCTTTCATATTAAAAATAGCACCAAATCGTAAAAGCTCTGTTTGTTACTCCAACTTTGTAATTAACTTGCAGTTTTATTAAGACTTAAAGAACACAATGACTGGAAAATAAGCTTCACTCATGTATTTGAGGGTTAAACATAGAATCAACTTCTCTTAATTTCTCTTCATTAACTTCTCTCTCTCTTTTTTTTTTTTTTTTTTTTTTTTAATTTTTTAAATCAAATGTATTTGCTTCTCAGTTTTACGCACCTTGGTGTGGCCACTGCAAGAAACTGGAGCCTGTGTGGAATGAAGTGGGTATAGAAATGAAAAACATGGGCTCTCCAGTAAAAGTTGGGAAGATGGATGCAACTTCCTTTTCTAGTAAGTATGGTTTGGTTAAGGGTAATTTCATGACAGCCTCTGTTTTAAAACTGTTCTTAATTTTTTTTATTAAGTCATTCTTCTGTGTCATAGCAAATGTATGCAAACAGCCACTGGAGCACAATTTCCTGATCTTTTTCTTTCTACGTGCTGTAGTATGCGTTTATCACACTTGTTTCTGCTTTGTGTAGGGAATTCTTCCTGGCAAATGGAAGGTAAAAGCTTTTCAAAGATCCGCTTTTGATATGCTTCTCAGAGTACCGTTACACAAGCATCTTTATGTGGTGTGACTCTTGACAGCATCCAGTTTTAGGTTCCTTGTATTACTGTTGGACAAGTGCTTCTATTCTTGCTGTTATACTTTTCAGGTAACTAGTCCTTAAGATGTTACACCAAAAGCCAGCTGGAATCACTGAAGTCATTACATCAGTGTTGAGCCAATTTCTCCCCGTGTTTCTCTGTAAATGTCTTGTTGAAGAACCAATTTCAGCTATTTTAACACTTTCTTTTTTGATGATGCCTTTCATATATACTGACCTTTTCAGAGAAAACCCAAAACGTTAGGTATTCTGAGAAGTGGTTTGCGTAGACATGAGAGGATTGTTGCATGCTTAACAGTATTTTCTTAGTTTTAGTGTGCTTTTTTATTGTCATTTCACTTAAATCTATGTTGAACCAGGAGGATATTTAAGAGGGAAGGCATAGGGGGCAGTGGGGCCCAAGTAAGATATATATGTAATAAAACTCTGTTAATACATGTAATGTTTTTGGTTAATACATGTTAAACCTGACAATTCAGGATTGTTATATTTGCATAAAATATTATGCAGAATACCTTTTTCAGAGGTATTCCAGTTTTTCTGTGCTTACATATAGCAGAGTTTGGTCTTTTGAGATCAAAGTGATCTTGTCTCAAACACCAATTTTTTGTATGTAGCTTTCTCTGTAAAACCACATAAATTTGACCTCGTGTTTCATCTTAAAGATACATATTTGCTAAGGAAAAATAAGTCTGGAGAATTAAAAATTTCAAGATCATGCAACCAGGTAACTTCAAAACTGAGAATAGATTTGGTGGATCTCTAACATTCCAGTCATGTATATAAAATTCTAAATCATATAAATTATATAAACTCTTACCCTGAAATATTTGCATCTGTCATCCTGATACTAAATTTTTGTGTTTGATACCTAGAACAGAATTGGCACTTTGTTCTAAAATTCAGTTTTGCATATTTAAAAAATTACTGAAAACTGCAAGGGTACCTTTGTGCCCTGGAAATGTTGTTGTTCTCAGATTTGTTACCAGTTTTATGAAGAACAAAGTGCAATAAATCTTTTGAAATAGTGTCATGCTTTTATTTTGAAAGTGGAAATTTTACAACATCTGGATATGAAAAGCTCAGTCACCTCTGCTTAATGTCTTCCCAATCTAAAGATTCTCTGAAATCAAAGTAATTTAATCTTGAGGATATCAGAAGGAAATGCAGCTGGGCACACGTGCGTAACTAGGAAGGAACATGAATGGTTGGCTCTGCATAGTTTGTGTTCCTAATAGGAATGTGAAGTAGTATGAAAAATAAAAACTTTGGGTAGCTTGTCATCAGAGAGTTGAGATCACAGCTGAACATATAAAGCATCCAGTAAGTGTTGCCTCTGGTAGCTGTGTGGAATGAGGATACAGCAGTTATATCAACAGAACAGTCACCCAGTGCGGTATCAGTTGAATTTTCATGGGGGTTAGCCTCAGAAGTCCACTGAATGTGATCGAAGTAGAAATACGTCACACCTGGGACTAGCATAGTTGCTGCTGTTTGCCTATACTGCATTCTTCGTATCGGCAAGTGAAGGTAATGATGTAAATAAGTAAATCACTTCTATGATGTTGAAAAGATTTTAGTAATCTCCGTGGCTGGGATGTTTAAAAAATATATTAAAAAAATGTCTGTTTTGTAGTTCTGACTGTACCCAAGAGCTGTGCAAGGAGAAACTAACTGCCTGTCGACAGCTCTTGTGATTCAATGTTCTAATACACGTTTTAATGCATTCTAGTTCTATGTAGTACAGCTATGAGGGAAAAGGATCAGAATCAAACTGATCCTAGTATGCATATCTCTTAGATCAGTCTCCTTTGACTAAGATGCCGGTAGGTGAGCTGCTAGTTTTGTTTATAGTTCTGTGCAATTATGGTTTTGATCCAGGCAGACAACCTTAAGGTCATAGTTTCTGAACTGTTATTCAGAGCCCTGCACACAGGGCTCATTTATTTATGTGGTTTGAATAGTAAACTATGTTTAAAGATTAAGGTAAGAGAGCAAGAAAGTCTTGGTTCACTCTGGCATTAACACATTTCTTTCAGGTATTGCATCTGAATTTGGAGTGCGAGGCTATCCAACAATTAAGCTGTAAGTTGATGCTTCCCATTGAATTTCTAACAGTTATCTATCCTACCACTGATTTCATGACAGTAAAAAGTAGTCCTCTCTGCTTAAAAATCCCAAGCAAACAAACCACAAAAAAGCCCCAAAACAAAACCAACCAAACAAAAATACTCCACGATCTCATTTTGACATTATCTTTGATTTCTACTGAACTGTTTTGCTTTGAAATTCAGTAATATCAAGCATCTTACTTAGAAACAGAATTCTTAAAGGCAGGTTAGCAAATTTGGAATTCATTTAACTGCTGTTTGCTATGCAACTTTGTAAAAGTGTGTGTATAGAAATATATATTTCAAATATATATATATATATTAAATTATTAAAAGGAATTTCAGGCACCCATTGAAGTGATACCTTTAGAGTGATTCAGGCAGTAAGTGCATACCTGAGTCTTCCTGTTAACTTTTTGTGAGTTGTTGATTGCATTTTCTTATTTTTAATTACCTCTCTCCTCTTCAGTGTACCTGAAAATCTGATGTAAATGACAGTAGTCATTACTATATAGGGTGAAGTGTGAGAGCAGTTATTCGACAAGAGAAGTATATATAGATTTTTTTTTTTCTTCATGTAATTAAAAAAAAATCAATGGAGGACAAAATTTATAGAAAATACCAGTCTGTAATGATATTATATGTACTTACTTATAACGTGTATAGTCCAGTACAAGGTCATGTTAAATAAAGGCTTAATAATTTTCGAGTACTTTTTACTATGAACATACTGGGTTTGTTAGCAGGTTATTGTTTAAGCAAATAATATTCGTAATGTATAATAAATCTTGTTAAGTTAGTTTTCTCAAAAAGGCGGCAAAGATGTTTAGCTTATTAATCTTTAAGGATGAAAAACTTTATTGGCATATAGAGGCATAGAAAATGGGGTTTATGATTACTTTTTTCCTGTGAGTTTCCTAAGCCTATATGGATCCATAGAAAGCCTGTTAGAATTTGTAAAACTTACTCGACTATCCTTATAATGCAAGCATGCTATATCCCCTGTCTGCAGAGTACAGTAAACTAACCAAGACTTCACGGAAGCTTAATTTAATACATAAATTCAGAAGGTTTTGCAGGTCATTTGATACTTTTCAATTATAAAAAAACATTAAAGAAGGTTATATATTTGTCTTATACCACTTAGGAATTAGTCCTTGTGAAAATGCTGAATGTTTGGGGTTTGCTTTGGGTGTATGGGGTTTTTTGTGTGGTCATAAGCAAATGTTCCAAATGATCTGTGTGTTTACAAAGTAAATGACTGCTGTGCACTAGAAAAAAATAATCATAAAAGAATGTTAATTTTTTTTAGAAGTCAGTAAATCAGATATTGTGTAAATAAGTTTTTACTCCATAATTGTGTTGTATTGCATTATTGAGTTTTATATTTTGCTGACCGCTTCTTTTATCTGACTATTTGAAAAAATACCTTGCTTATCACTTGCTAAAAGGTGACTGTAATAAACATGTGAAGATTGAGTAATTATACATGTGCAGACATAGCTTAGTTGATTCTTAGTTGATTCAGTTCTGTTCTTTTTTTGTCTTTCCTATTTATCTAGCTTAAAAGGTGACTTGGCATACAACTATAGAGGACCTAGAACCAAAGATGATATAATTGAATTTGCTAATAGAGTGGCAGGGTAAGTATACTCTTCTGTGAGCCTGGTTCTCGTGGCTTAAAACTTCTGTAGGATTTTGAGGTGGGCCAAAAATTAAATCTATTTAAAAAAGAACAAGACATTGACCTGAAGTTAAAAACTGTATGTACTATACATGCGATTGCATGTGAGACTGGTGGTGAGTGGCACGGAAGAAGTAAGTAGAGACTGGCTAGTCACAATACCTTCTTTACAGTGCAAGAACTAAGGGGCTTTTCAAAGTAGTGGAAACGGAACAAATGAAACTCATGGAGGCCAGAAACAAGACTACTGACCTAAATGTTGGCTGATAGGTAGACATCATTACTAAGGCAGAATCTGTTTAATACTTGAAAATTATCTTAGAAATATCAGTTTAATATACGCTTATGAATCTGAAAAGTTGCGGCAATTGGCAACATAAGGAAATTGCTTTTACAGAATTGTTCATAACAATTTCTGTTGGCTTTTTCTTCCTTCCCTACAGTGGCCTGTGGCCTCAAAATGTTATGGACAGTAATCTTCATGAGAAAAAAGAATCCCATTTTTTCCTTCATTCTTAAATATAATTAAGAAGCATTCATATAAGTACATAATTATTGTTCAGAATTCTGTAGTTTAGGAATATCAGTGATCTCTAATAATTCACCATAATTTTGTAAGATTATTTATTTCTAAAACCACATTTTTTAACTGCTGTGCTTACATTCAGAATTTTATCTCTCAAATCACTGAGACCTTATCGTGGCTGGGAAGACCTTATTGTGGCCTTTCACTATATAAAGAGGGCTTATAAGAAAGATGGAGAGGCACTTTTTATCAGGGCCTGTACTGACAGGATAAGGGGCAACGGTTTTAAACTGAAAGAGGTTAGATTCAGATTGGACATGAGGAAGGCGTTTTTTGCTATAAGGATGGCGAGACACTGGAACACGTTGCCCAGAGAAGCTGTGGGTGCCTCATCCCTGGAAGTGTTCAAGGTCAGGTTGGACTGGGATATGAGCAACGTGATCTAGTGAAAGATGTCCCTGCCCACAGTAGGGGGGTTGGACTAGGTGATCTTTAAGGTCCCTTCCAACCCAACCTAATCTGTGATTCTGTGGCCAGTAAATGGCATGCATGTTTACATCATAGCAGCATTTTGTGCTGAGATATTAATTTAAAATTTAAGTATGCTATTTGAGGAACATAACAGGTTTATTTGGGGGGGGGGGGGTTAGGTTTTTTTGCTTTTAGTTGAAACGGAAATAATAAATTGAAAAATTAAATGAGTTTGCATTGGGGAGTTTAGTTTAAAAAAAAAAAAAAACCACAAAAAACTGTATGGCATTTTCTTGGGAATTTCTATTTGGGTTTTTCAGCTTGCAGAAACTGAGATTTTTCTTTCTCTTTTTTTCCCTCCTCCCAGACCTCTTATCAGGCCACTTCCTAGCCAGCATATGTTCGAGCATGTGCAGAAGAGACATCGTGTACTTTTTGTGTATGTTGGTGGTGAATCTCCTTTAAAGGTTTGAAGCTTGATTAAGTAAAGTTACTTCTTTTGGCTCTTCACAGATGTAGTTTAAAATATCTTCTAAAAAAGACTGAAGTGCAAGCTTGTAATAAATTCTCGTCTTTTTTTACATTTATTGAAGTGTTTTTACAATCTTGTGTCATAACTATATTTTCTAATTACTCTTTGAAGATAAGGTGTGTCACAAAACTTTTGTTTGAAGCATAATAGAAGTTCAGAAATTAAAAAACATTTTTTGTATTTTTGCAGGAAAAATACATTGAAGTTGCTTCAGAACTAATTGTTTATACGTACTTTTTTTCTGCCTCAGAAGATGTGCTGCCTGAGGTAAGCTGTTTCAGTTCCTACAATTTCCAAAGAAATGGTATAGTTCTCCTCGTATATGTAATTTTACTGTTTTGGTGGCACAGAGATGGCTTCTTACAATATATTTGGCTTTGATAAATTTCAAACTAATTACCCTGAAACATTTAATTTCTGAGTCTATATGGGGAAAGAATACAAACCAAGTTTCAGTCTGTCATTGCTTTTTATTGTCCAAATTATTTGCTCAGTCATATTTATAAAATTAAACAGAAGATATGCAGAACTCAATGTGGACCATACAACCTGCTCAAAAAGGTAGATAGTTTGAATTTTAGCCAATGCACATCTCTTGTTGCTCCTGACAGCCTTTTCACCAACCACTTTTATAACTAGTTTGGGGGTCTGTGGCATGGAGTACTACTGGTACCCTAATAATCAGAGAAGTAGGTGAAAAGGTAAGTTATTTTCACCTTGTACAGTACAGCTGATCAAAAGATTAGTCTACCCAGGGATCAACCGATCCAGTCTACTGGCTGCAGAATTCTCATGTGGCTATTTGGAGGATTCTGTAACAAGGAAACTATTTACAGTTAGTCACAAGGGTGGAAAAAATTGCTGTTACTGTTGTTAGTCTAACCATTGTTGCTTATGTGTTGAAGCAAAGTCAAGAGGCTTTTTCATTTATTGTTATCTCCAAGTAGGATCTAAGTCTACTCCATGCCTGATAATGCATGACTTTGAAATTAGTTAGGGATTAGCAGAATGAGAACTAGCATAATTTATTTTTTTAGGCACCTGCATTTTCCAACATCATAAGTAGAACTGGCCTTATTATAAATAGTATATTGTTAGATTTCCAGAAGCTTTGTATCAAAAGCTACCTCAATTTGAATATTGCTATTTGCACTTCAACCCCAGCTGAGCAAGAAAAGTACTGTTCACTCGTGCAGTGGAAAGAGTGTAAAAGGCTGGAACTCTTTGAGATTCTGTGATCACAGTGATGTAAGCAGTGAGCTTTTGTTCCTACTGAATGTAATTTCGCACAAATGTTATTTAAACTGAAGTAGTGATGGTATGCAATATTCTATGGAGAGAAGGAAAAATGTTATTAAATCACTGGTTGCTAGTTGTAATGAGGCTTTGCATGACAGTATTCACTGTTAGGCTTTGTTTTGTCACCTTAGGTAATCTTGTTCGAAGATTCAGGCATCTTTTGCAAGCCATAAGCTATACATAGACTGATTTACCCTTTAAAAATGCTAAACTATGTTTTGGGCAAATAACAGAATAAAGCGACATATAGGATTACCACCTTCTTGCTCATTCATATGAGCTGTTACATTATAAACCTACTGCTTTTACATTTATTTCCAAGAAAAATAATGCAGAATAATTACAGAAGGCATGTAATTTGTAAAAGCACTCATGATACTGTTCTTATGTTTCCCAAACGCATCAGTAAATTAGACAATTCAGCCAACATCATCATCAAAACTAAGCTCATGATACAGTCCCTTCTTAACCGCAAATGCTATTAGAATTTTAACTTAGAATGGTAGCAAGCAGTAAGGAGTAGATGCAGTATTTCTTTTGTGGCAGTTTACTGAAAACATGAGCTGAATAAGATTCTTTTAAGTTCCAAGGGAAGGTTTCTACACCTTGGTTTTTTTTTTCCCAGTATGTTGCTGACCATCCTAAATATCATGTTTAGGATGGTAATGCAGGCATTTGTTGTTCTGTTGGCCTAAATTAGGCCTATTTGCAGCCCTGTCTGCTGAAGCTGTGGTTTTATATGTTACTATTTTACTTTACAATATTGACTGTCCATGTAGGAGAAGTAGTAGTATGACAAGTATGCTGACAACAGCACAAATTGGGAACAGAGAGCATGATTGATAAAACCCTCAAGTTATTATCTCCTATCTAAAGTTCATGTCCAACCAATAAAATATTTTTCATGCTACTGTAGATACTAGTAAAAGTCCTGCTTCATTTACACTTTATGAGTCCTACCTCTCCGGTACATTTATGTTGTGTTATTTTTAATATATGGAAGCTGATAAATTTATTTTAGTAAATGCAGACAGAAAACATTTAAATGTACTTTGAGATTTTCCCCGTGGGATACATTTCCACATTTTAAGGTTTCTTTTGTTTGTTTTTTTTTAAAAAATCTTTTAATCTTCCATGCATTAATTGAAAACCACCTCTTTCAGTATGTGACATTGCCTGAATTGCCTGCTGTTGTGGTCTTCAAAGATGGAACTTACTTTGTTTATGATGGTAAGTAAAAGTGGACATTACCTTAAGACAAGATATTTAAAGTATATATGGAGAAACTGGAACAGTTGGGATTTTTTCGAAGATTGTGTTGTGGTCCTGGGAAGTTCCCCAATTTTATGATAAATAACAGCTCCTTCATGAGGGAGGAGTGAAAAAACTAATTAGTTCTTACGGAACAGTATGCATCCGAGAAGGAATTAGTTTCAGCAATACTGATGTAGAAGTGATGGCATTTGCTTTGTGTTATCAGTAAGCTGTAGCTTCCGATATTATTGCTTTGCTGGCATTAATGCACTTATAAAAGTTAGCCCTTCACGCACTGTCGAAATTCATCATATACAAAATAGAAGAAGACTTGCTGAAGAGGAGTCACACATAAGATGAATTTATAGTTCCAAACAGTTAATCAGATTTTCTTTAAGTGCTCTTCCTGACAGTCAGAGCTCTCTCTCTTGAAGTTAACTTGATTTTTTTCAGATGCATACTCTGCTCAGAGAGTGTGTAAAAGGGTCCAGTTTGAGCTTTTTGTGCCTTGGGAATACAGACTGTATACTTTCTTAGTATTACAAGCCTTCCTTCAGAAACTGTGAAGGAAGAGGAAACTGATTCTGCCTTTATTCCCAATATTAAAATTTGGAGGGCCTTAACTGATAGCTTTGAGCATATGTGACTTTCACATTTGTGTTACTTGCATATTGGTAGTGGGAAAGGATTAGACAGCATAACCTCTCCCTGTATAACTGATGGAGCATACTATGCATACATAGAATGGTTGACTATTCAGTCTGGTTTTCCCTTCCTGAAAGTGTCCCTCCCAAAAAGAGGTTACGGAGACATCAACTGTTGTCACTGGAGGAGTTGATATGCAATTTTAGGCTAGATAAGCTACTTTAACTGGCTTGTTCAGCATGTAGACTGTAGAATGGTCACCTGAGACTAGTAGTGTTTCGTAACACCACTGACAGCAGTACACCTGGCATTTATATAAAAACTGTATATCAATATTTATGGATATCCATGTATAAGTGCTAGATTATACTCAGACTGTTCTGTGAAGCCCATGCTTTACAGTCTGTTAGATGCACGTACACACATGCACTTATATTGCATATCATGGGTTGGCTTATAGGTACACTGCTTATTTCCAAAAACATCTACTCTTAATTTAGATTATTTTAAATGCAAGTTTTTACTTTAAGTTGAACAGATATCACTCAGAAGATGGTTCTGCTGTTTTAATTTCTGAGGATCGGTAGTACCACAGCAAAATACTCCAGATGGGCCATCAAGGATATTCTTTGTAGTTTCATAGAATGGCTGTACTTGTCTTCCTCTTCAGTCTGTTGCCTTACCAATCATCCTCCAGATAAAAATTCACTCTACAGCCTTCTTGATTTGCATTTGATTTTTTTTTTTTTTTTTTTTTTTTTAATGGGCCTGGAGAAGGAAAGCTTGTCAAAGAGAAACACTTATGAATTGCTTTTTGCTGTGTGGCCTGCTTGCTTTTTCCACACCTTTCAAAACAAACACAAACTTGTAATAATTCAGGCTTCTAATTTACTTTGTAAAAAAATCTACTCTTTTATAATATACTGGAAACTTTTCTGTAAATCCAACAAGTTATGAAGACGCAGTATAAGAGACTCGATAAGGTTAAATGTGCAACTGTTATGACTGGACAGAAATATGAAGAGCTCACTATAAGAAAAAGTTTTAGCAAAATCCATTTCAATGCTCTGGCCTTGTCTGGTGTTTTTGTTTTGTTTTGTTTTGTTTTGTTTTGTTTTTTTTTCTTCCCCACAGTAGGAGAATGGGATGCAGATCTATGGGAATCTTTATGCTTGGAATTGCTTGCTACAATCCTATGACAATTAATTGTTAACCTGAAGTTATTGATGATTCACTCTATACGATAGGATTTAATACATATTTATTTATTTAATGTGCATTTATATGTGTGTGTGTACATATATGCATCATATATATGTTTATGTACATTTTTCTTTTTTACTTGTGATTAAGATCTAATTATAATTGTGTTGGTGGAAAGTGTTTGATTCTATATGGATTAAAACATCTAGCATCTGAAACTACCCTTCAGTCTAATTGATTCTGAATCATACGTAAATATTTGTTCATTTACATTCACAATGCTGTTAATGCATCTACTTTTTTTGGTTTCTATTTCATTTCAGGACTCACAAAAATACAGAAAGCTGTATTTGTGAATCTCTTTACTTTGTTTGAAACTTGACCCCCCCATTTAAAAACAGGGATTGAAACTGTTCCTTTCAGCACTGGGTCACAGTTCTCTTCTAGAATAGTATTGTTTGTCCTTGATTTGGGAAAAAATAATCACCAAATCAGCTTTTCGTGCTTTGCTATAATACACTTAGTTTTTGTTGAACAATTGAAAATAGCTTTACAAGTGTTAAAACTGAAGAGAAATGTCAAGAAATGTGTGAAATCTTGTCTAACAATAATAAAAGGAAAAAAGGGGAAAAAATAGCATTTGCCTCTATAGTACTGAAATAAATAAATCTGATTGCCCACCTTACAAAAAAAAAAAATTTCTAATGCATTCTTTTTTTTTTTTTTTTTTTTTTTTTTAGAGTATGAAGATGGCGATTTGTCATCCTGGATAAACAGAGAAAGATTTCAAGGTTATCTTAATGTAGATGGCTTTACGCTGTATGAACTTGGAGATACAGGTGAGATGCTGCTACCACTAAACTCTTCAGCATCTCTTGTACTTAACACTAAGAAAAGTTAAACAGCACTAAGAATGTGTTTTTTAAACCTCACAGTTAGCATTGATAGTGGCAATCTTTTTTTGATGTTGGTGAGACCTGTTCTATTGACTGGAGGCTTCAATCCAAAGCGTACATTAGTCCTTTCCTCACAACATAAAAATTAGTATGTCTAATCCTGTAGTATTCACAAAAAAATAGACAGACCTTTAATTTAAGAGCAGCTTAGGTTTTGCATAAATTACATATTAACTCTTGGAGTAGCTACAGGAAGTTTTATGACTGGATTTAGAAGTATCAAATATGGATGGGTTTAGATATGTCTTACATCTAATGGATTCCGGTATCTTTAAAGTAGATATGGTAAAGAAGGGAGGAGGGCATGTACCAATGTGGACCTGTCCTGGAATACTTCAGCTTTTCTTTAGTAAAGTTTTTTTACCAGCCAAATGAAAACTTTGCAGCCATGTGACTTCTGGAATAGACAAATAACTTGTACTGCTCTTAAGTTATACATACTCTAAAGTAGCAGAAGAAATGCTGTAAGTGTTGATTTTTCCAGGCCCGGATACCTTATAATCTACATTCCATTTCAAAAGAAATAAGTTTATATTCAATACACCATTGAGTTCTTCCAGGTTTTAAAGGTTATGAAACATCTAGGTTCTTACACATTTGTGAAACTAGTATTGTTACACCTAAATTTTAAAAGGTTATTCACAGAAGTGCTGTTACAAATTATTTAAATGTAGCATATTTCTTCCTGTTACATTTTTGTCTAAGAATTCCTCAAATTACCAAAAAAAAAATTGGCTTTATTAATACAATGGAAAAGCCATCATTTATTTTTAAGAGCTTTATGCATAAGTACACAGTACCTGAAATTTATCTACATCTTCTGTTCCAGTCTAAAAAGTAGCTGTCTCCTAGTGTATTCACTAGGTAGTGTCTTAGGGTGTGGAAAGAAATGGGGAAAAGTGAGAATTGAGGTATGGACGAAGCGGGACAGGGAGAAGCTATTGCTATTTCACAAGAAAGCCTGGGAATGAATCATTGTTCTTGCCCTCAAGACCCTTCAGTATTAGTTGAACAAGAGCAAGTTTCTTTTTTTGAGGGGAATGCTTCCTGTGGCATGGTGATAGGTAGGCATTGAGCAATAGATTGGCTTGGTGGGGAGGGTTTTGCGTGAATCATGGCGTCTAGAGAGACTTAAACAGTTCTTCTGCACTCTAGAGGCTTTGGCTAACCCAGCTGATGACTACAGTGTTAACAGATCTGCTTTGCCAACAGGAAGTGCATGATCTGGAGAACCTTTGGCCAGTTTTCCAAACATATTTTCATCTGGTTCACCTTAGGAGGCTTTGTGAAGTTTTTCTGATTAAAAGAGAAAAAAACCAAAGTGAATCATGAAAAGATCAATATATTTTTGTGTTTGGTCTTTAAGCTCCTCTGACAGAGGTCTGTGAACTAAGTTGTTTTTCTGATGTAATGAATTCTGGGCTCTGCCAGTAAATTTTCCAAGTTTTTTTTCAGTAAGGATAATACTCCACATTTTCAATAGTGTGAAAAATAGTCATTACTGAATCCATACAATACTGATTCAGTCACTTAGAATCAGCTTGTAATTGCCATTATATAATAAAAGTTTCCATAGCCTCATATTTAGGTATATGCAAATATGCAGCTTGAGTAGGGAATTAATTTTTATATGTGTTTTTCACTTTTAACTTCTTTCTATAGATAGGCTTTTCCTAGAATGCTAGTGGTGTGACAGTAAGCCACATCTTAAATTATTTTCAGTAGCTTTAAGAAAACCACAGTTTGGTCAGCTACAAGAGGGTATTTGGCATCGAGGCTGGTTTATACTTAAAACTAATTCCTATCCCTGGAGAGTATCTGATCTTCTAGGCTGGAGTATTTTCCATCTGAGAATGCATGTTTCTTTTTAAATGGTTTCAAGTGTTTTATTCTTTATTTTAGGAAAACTTGTGGCTATTGCAGTCATTGATGATAAAAACTCTTCAGTGGAACATACCAGGTACAGAATCGAGTATTGGTGGCACTATGGGAGAAATGTTTTGGTATGACATAGAGAAGTTTGGAAGTTTTTTAAATATTAAGAAATGCTAGATTAAATGAATGGTTTTAACTTGTGGATGTTCTCTAATTTATGACTTAAGCATACTGGATTTACTTAATTTATGGCTCTGTTGAAGCACATGTGAATTCAATGAGATGATGTGAGTTCCTGTATCACTCTTCTGCCATTTGTTAATGAGATCACAGGAGCAAACAGAGATTGCGTAGCTTTTTAAAGCTGTTATGTCACCTTTTAAACATAGATGACGGTACTTGAGTTCAGATGACTTTGAGATGAACGGAGTAAGTTTAAACAAATGACTGTTCTTCAGCTCAGTTTGATTAAAATTAATTTAGTGCTGCTTATGTATTAGTTGTCTGTGGAACTTGTATTAAGAAGGGGCGTTTTCAGTTCGGTTGGAGATTGCTGAAGAGACCGAGAGGAACAAGACCTTCCCCTGTCTCTTTCTGATTGCATACATAATTAGACTAAGAAAATATTGTTCAAGTGCTGTGTATGGTATTTTCCCAGACCTCTTTGGATTTTCTTCAGAGTCACAGTGCTGTGTCTTCAGAAAGCAATAGATGGAGTGAAGCAGCCTGACTGTCCGTCTGTGTTTTTCTCGTATTGAGACTACATGGTAGATAGCCTTTCAACACTTAGAAACCAAACAAGATGAATGAGGTGGTTTTTGTTAATGGAATAGGGAATCCTTATTGCTGATGAGATACTATTTGCTCCTTACTGGGGAAATCTCAATGTTTATTGTTTGTATTTTGACAGAGGATATCCTGGATTATCAATGTCACTTTTTTTTCCCCTCCAGACTAAAATCTATTATTCAGGAAGTTGCTAGAGATTATCGGGATCACTTTCACAGGTAGGCACACATGGTACTATGATACCTTAAATGAACTTCTGCATTAACGTTTCTAAGACAGCAGTCATTTTTTTTCTACATTAAAAATGTTATAGTGCCTTCTTTTATATTCATATACGGATATTTAATAAGACCATTCCATTAACTGAGTGTGTTTTGGGATGATGACTGTCTTATAGATGGCCAATTTTTGAATTATATTGCTGAGTGTGTGCTCTCATCTTCAATTATAGGAAAAATATTTAAGGAAGAACTTCTGCTGAAACCCACTATTCTGTTTTATTTTTCATCGTTCTGTTTTTCACTGCTTCTCTTACAGGGATTTCCAGTTTGGCCATATGGATGGAAATGATTACATTAATAGTTTACTAATGGAGTAAGTAAATTCTTATTTGAATATTCTTTCTTCTCTTCTGTTTGTTGCTAAGTATTTTTAATTGAAAACAATCTTATGAAGAATTCCTGCCTTTCATGTGTTAAAAACTCGCTGTCCTCAGAATTCAATATGGATCATAGTATCAGTTCTTTGTTAAATTAAACTGTGTAGTTTAATGTTAGAAGTTTGGCTTACTGATAATGCTGATTGAGAAAGCTTATCTTTTAGGTCTACTTTGTTAAATTAATTATCCTATTAGAGCTGTGGTGGTTTTTTTTTCCTTTGTTAAGTTTAAGGGGCACTAGACAAATTTAAAGTTATGTCAATTTATAACAGGAGATGTAAATAATGCTTATGCATTATTTCTGGAGAGGCACATTTCATTCTCGATGCATTTTTAAGACATGCATAGAAATATGCTTTTGTAGAGAAGCATCAAATGCATGGAAAATGCTGTCTGCACTTGATACGTATGTGGTACATTTTGAAATATAGAAGTAGTTTAATAAGATGCTTGACATTTCCCCTTATTCTGATCCTTGTCTAAAAATGCATAGTTGGAGAGTTAAGTTGGTTGGCTTTTACAGTTGACTACTTGTTCTCCTCTGGCCTTTTGAGTGAAAGAGGGGAAAAATAGGGGTCAATATGCCAGCCCTCTAAGTTTTCAAAACCCCTTTCTTGGGGATCAAAGCATGATCAAAGCATGTGTTAGTGCCCCTAAAGGTTCTAGGAGCTTCATGGGGACTCAGGAAGCATAAGGTCTGTATTTCTGTGGAATGTATTCAGGTGTTAATCTACAGACAATTAATTTAAAAACAGGTGTCTGTCAATTGAAGTTAAGTGATGTGATTGATCTGCTGCTCTATAGTTGCCAAAAGTGAGACCTTCCTCACTTCGTTAATTGTTTCTCCTGTGCAGGCTCTTATGTCTGACTGTCTGCTGAGCTGTTTCAGCCTGTTTATCGGGCAGAAAAGTGTTTGCTTTCCTGGCTAGGCGAGTAGGGGAGTTATTTTGCTGATCCAACAAAACCCTTAAATGTCTTCCCATGTATTCTGCTGAGTAACAGAACTGGTGTGCAAAGAAGCAGGGGAGGGAGATGAGGTTCCTGGGATGAAGAAAATGAAGGGGAAGAAGACAGAACTGCCTCTTAGAGCAGTAGTGATCTAGTGGCAAGAGCTGTTCAGCTGGATTGTTTAACTTAATCTGCAAAATGCCTGATTTTATCATTTTTAGTATATGGGAAGTTGCTGTTAAAGTACTCACAGGCTTTTCATTGTTTTCTAAACGGAGCGTATACATTTCCAGCATAAGTGGAAAGCAGCAAAAGAATGCAGCAAAATATATTCAGTGTTATAAGTAGCTGCTCTTCATGTGGCTACTTGAATAATTTAAGTAAAACCGTATTGCAAGTGCTTCAGTTTTCCACTAGATGGCAGCAAGTGGAAACAGAAAAAGCCGCCTGAATCGCGAGACCTCTATTGCAGAATACTGTGCTAGTTGCACATAGGAACAAATTCTGTTTCTTCACAAAGGACAAAATATTGTATGACTCGTGAGGAAAGAAGTAGTATTCCCTAATAGAAGTACAGTTACGAGCTTGGTTGTGACTTCATTAGTAGACATTATAATTTATCTGTCTCTTCAGCAGTGGATGAGCATGCTTTTGTTGGATTAAAAATGGCATAGTTAAAACCATGCACAAAAGAAGAAAACAGAATATTATATTTTACTGAAAGCGAAGATACATCTTTGTTTAAGCTAAGATATATAGCATCATTGGAATATCAGCTATAGGTGTATGTAGAGTATTAATTCCTCAGCTCTTGGAAGAAACATATTAAACGTGTTTTTATGAATCTCTGTATAGCATATAAAATTTGTATATGGAGTTTATCTTTCAGCTGTTCTACAACCAGCTTCAAGAATGTCAGTTACCAGACTGTTAAATGCAATAGAAGTAATTTTTTTTGTCTTCTTTTTTTTTTGGGGGGGGGGTGGGGGTGGGGTGGGGGGTGGGGGGGGGTGAGGGGGGGGCTGTCTTTTCTGCATCCAAGTAAAAAAACATGTTCTCTTTTAATTGGGATGAGGTATTTTGGCAGAGGTTGATAACTTGTTACCAGGCACTTGCAAAAACACCTGACTTGGTTTGATTGCCTCCTCCTTATTTCTTGTTTGTTCCTAATAAATAAAGAATGAAAATGTCCAGGGAAAAATTGTATTTAGAGTATGTTATGTTGCACGTTGTCACTGTTGACAAAGCTTTGTTGTGTGGTTGTTTTTTTTAAAGTTCCTTTGAAAAGATAAAATTATTTTCTTATCTCTGTAGTTGGCCTTACTTTTTCTGAGGTGCCACCATGCTTTCAACTTGAGTACTAGGAACGTGCTCTGCACCTTAAAATATTAAGCTTTCTAGGAGTTTAGAAAATTTTCATGTATAAGTATTAAACTTGTTCACTTCTAGGTTTGGAATTGAATTTGAATTAAAAAAAAAAAAAAAAACCACCACCTAAAATGTGTAAGAAAATTTAGAATAATTTCTATGAATTCAAAGAAAAATGGGAATCTTGAGTAAATGCTAAACAAAATTTTCATGAAATAATTGAATATGGATTGATAGCCACAGTTAAGGCTGAAATCATCGTCAGTATTACATGAATTACAAACGTACATGTGGGGCACTATTAGACAAGAGTGAGAATGCAGAAAAACAAGGTTTGCATTGCTTCTGCTGTGAAGGAATGCCACCTATTATTTATATTCATTATTGACAACTGTAGAAAATTGGCAAAGAGCACAGGAGATTTTTCACCTTACTTATTTAATGTATTTTAAATCTTTCTTGTTGAACAATGTACTTGTGCAGTATTAAATTTTCCTAAACCTGATTTAATTTTGAATTTAGGGCCTCTTTGAACAGCGGGTGATACTGGTTTATCTCCAGAGATAATTTCTAATCTTTTTCCTTTTTTTTTTTTTTTTTTTTTTTCTTTTTTTTTTTCCCTCCTCTCTCTGGATCTGTGATACTAAACAATGCTTATGCATGTGAAGGTCAACTGCTGAGTAATAATTGTGTAAAAACTCTGTAGATCATCTGCCATATCTAAAAGAGATGTAGAAAAACTTTGGTTGGTATGGCTTATTCTTCTGACTTGACAGGTAGAGGTCGATTGATATTGCTGGTTAGTTGGACCATGGCAATATGGGATTGAATTTTTGGATCATGCTTTTGCCTTTGTGCACTAAAACACTTAATATGTTGTGCTAATAGTACATTTCATCATATACAAGGCTACTATCTGTGATGTCTTACTAATTGGCAAGTCATAAAGGTACCAAATTTGCAGTCACTATAGGTATGTAAAATGCAATAACCTTCAATAGCGTCACTGACACAGATATGAAGGAAGAAATAATAATGAGAAGTGTGCTTGTACTATTCAGGTGATTCTATTCCGCCTTCCCTCTTGCCTTTAAGGAACACACACAAAGTGAAGATTAATGGATACCCTTTTAAATGATGTAGGAATTATCTGAATTGCAGTGTTTTACACAGTAGTTCTTTATATGTATAAACTGTCTGTTTTATGTTTCTAGTGACTTGACGATCCCTACTATTGTTGTACTGAATACCTCCAATCAGCAGTATTTTCTACCAGATAGGCACATTGAGAACACAGAAGACATGGTTCAGTTTATTAACAATATCTTGGATGGTACAGCTGAAGTAAGTCTTCATTGTGACTTGGAATATGTTGGTTGGTGTTTATTTCCTTAGATGAAGGAGGAAAAAAATTTGGTTACTCTGATTGTTACTCCATGTGGTTTATTTTCCTGTCTTGTCTTTCTTGGGATCTGTCAGTGAATGCGTGATTGTGAATTTTTGAGGTGTGCCTTTGCTCGCTGTTCTGACTGCAGAACCTCTTGTAGAAAGCAAGCTTTTTTTTTCTAGCATAATGTTAGCTAACTTCTCTTGATATTCCTTTTACTGGTGTCACTGGTAAATGGAGAGCTTTTTATTCATCTCCTGGTTTGCTTTAAATGCATTTGTTTAAATTTTTCTTTATAGTGTATAATTCAACTCAAACCTTTCTTTTGGGAGATAAATTAATAAATCCAATAGCTTGATGAATGACAGGTTCAGATTAAAAAAACAATTGTATACTTTCTTTGCATATTACAAACAGACTTACCCCTCTCTCTCTGCTCTAAAACTAAAAATGAGCTGTCTTTTGTTAAAACAACAAAATTAATAAATCCATCTGGAATTGATGGCTTGGACAATTTTTTAATATTGGCAAAACAAACTCAGGTTTCCTAATTCCCTTTGCGTACTGTAAGTTGGACACACGTTGTGTGGACACAACTATGTTGTGTGCATGAAGAAAGAGATCATGGATCAGAGTTTTTATTTGCTCTTATGGGGCAAGAAGGCTTTGCCATGAAGGGGAGCAGTGCCAACAAATTGTTTGGCTGCTCCTGGGAGAAGCCTATGTTGGTTTAAGCCCCAATTCACTGTATATTGAATGTTTACTGTGTTAGCTGAATCCCACTTTACATTATGCCAGCAGTTTTAGGTCATTGGGTGGTAATGACAAGTAATGCTGTAGATAGTTTCAGTCATATGGGGTACTTTGGTTTATTTAATCTGACAAATTGATGTAGCAACATAATATAGGTGGATTTGCTTGCTGTTCCTGACTTTACTGGCCATGCTTCCAGTTGCGAGTTGAGGGGTAGTTCTGTAACTTATTGTAATGCTTTGTTAATTGCATTGAATTATGTTATCAACATCTATTTTACTCTATTTAAATATATCCTGGTTGAAACAACAAATGAAATTGGCTTCTGTCTGTTTTTTAATGTTCAGGAAATTTGTTTGTGATGCCTGGTGTTTTTTGTAATAGTGTCACATAGGTCTCTCTACCTTTTGTTTGCAGTATTTCAGCTACAATGATTAAAGGTCTGTCTAAAGTCACATCTCTATGTGAGAGTCCTAATACAAGACAGACAATATAGGATGTGACTTCATTTAAGCTAAATGGTGTCTATAGACATAAAATAGCACTACTTCGGCTATGTTCAGGCACAAGAAATTGTGCAGCTGTTGAGGAATGACAGTCTTCAAAGTGTGCTGGTAAACAAGTAATAGGATGCAGACTTTCTGAACCACAGTGAAATTTGAGAAGTATAACATTCCCCCCCTCCCTTCCTTGGGAAGTGTTGGATTGTTCACCTTGACTTTCCTGTTATTTTCTGAGAGTCTGTTTCATCTTTGTGGACTTTTTCGTAATTTGAGGGGTTTTGGTCAGGGTCAAGTGCTAATCAGTTGACTTCCAAAATGCATGTTTTCTTCCCATTTGTTTCTCTGGCAACTCAAGACATGCGAAAACTGGTCCTGTTAACCGACAAATTGCCTTCGGATTCATGTAGTTATTTTGAAGACTGCTAAATTGGGTGGTAATGTAGGTATAGTCTGTCATTGCTTGACACAAGTATTCTTTATTACACCTTTGTATCTTCTTGTTACTTAGTTCTTAGATTATTCTAACTGCTTCTGTCATAATCCGTAAATAGATATTCATCAGCTGCAGGAAAGTTCAGAAGATCTCTGCAATTTTATAATTGTTACATCAGGACAGTTGGTAATTTCTGTTAGTGTTTCTCTATGGTAAGAGAGTGGAGTGCCAGTCCACTGTTAAAGTTTGCACCGATTGTTTAAAACAACCGTGAGAGAATTTTTCATGAGACTATTGAAATGTTTATCCATGCTTGAGAAGTTGGAGTGTCTGGGCGTCATGAGATACAAGAATAATTACTTTTCATTTCCTTCTAAAGGGACTTAAGATTGCAAGGTCTGAAGAATGAACTTTTGGAATCATAACTGAAAAGTGTCAGCAGTTTTGACATGGTTCCATTTGAAATTTCAGGCACAGGGTGGTGATGGACTTCTGCAACGAATCAAGAGAATAATCTATGATGCCAAGTCTACTGTAGTGGTAAGTTTTATTTTTTGTTAAATTAGATGGTGCCCTTGTCAATCAAGATGCAAATATTTTCAGAGGGTTCAGAAATATTTTTATGTAAGCTTATATTATATATATTGTGTATATATTATAGGTATATATACATTAGGTTTAAAGCAAAATGAACTTCTTGACTAAAGTTTTTAACAGTATTTTCCAGTGTGCTAAATATTCAACATATGTTAATTTCTTCATTTTTCACTCCTTTTCTGCATTAGTCTGACATATATTTTAAGGGATAGAACAGGGAGGATTTAAAATCTTTTCCTTGACCCTTTTGACATCCTTTCACTGAAATTGATAGCACTTTCACATTCTGAGAAATGTTATGGTTTCAGTCTAACTAGTTAGA
This sequence comes from Platalea leucorodia, assembly GCF_965183815.1. NCBI lineage: Eukaryota > Metazoa > Chordata > Aves > Pelecaniformes > Threskiornithidae > Platalea > Platalea leucorodia. The sequence goes on along the minus strand of NC_138823.1, from coordinate 61,492,198 downwards.
GCATAAGGGGATTAAATACTATAGAATCATAGAATCGTTAAGGTTCGAAAGGACCTCTGAGATCATCGAGTCCAACTTGTTAACCTAACTGCCTGGTGCACCTCTACACCGTGTCCCTAAGCATCACATCCACACGTCTTTTGAATACTTCCAGGGACTGATTGTACCACTTCCCTGGGCAGTCTGTTCCAATGCCTAACCACTCTCTCTGTGAAGAAATTTTTCTAATATCTAATCTAAATCTCCCCTGGCACAACATGAGCCTATTTCCTCTTGTCCTATGGCTTGTTACTTGGTAGAAGAGACCGACCCCCACCTCACTACAACCTCCTTTCAGGTAGTTGTAGAGAGCGATAAGGCCCCCCCTCAGCCTCCTCCAAACTAAACAACCCCAGCTCCCTCAGCCACTCCTCATAAGACTTGTGCTCTAGACCCTTCACCAACTTCGTTGCCCTTCTTTGGACATGCTCCAGCACCTCGATGTCCTTCTTGTGGTGAGGGGCCCAAAACTGAACACAGTACTCGAGGTGCGGCCTCAGCAGTGCCCAGTACAGGGGGAAAATCACCTCCCTGGTCCTGCTGGCCACACTATTCCTAATACAAGCCAGGATGCCATTGGACTTCTTGGCCACCTGAGCACACTGCTGGCTCATGTTCAGGCAGCTGTCAACCAACACCCCCAGGTCCTTTCCTGCCAGGCAGCTCTCCAGCCACTCCTCCCCCAGCCTGTAGCGTTGCATGGGGTTGTTGTGACCCAAGTGCAGGACCTGGCACTTAGCCTTGTTGAATCTCATACAGTTGGCCTTTGCCCATCGATCCAGCCTGTCCAGATCCCTCTGTAGAGCCTTCCTACCTTCAGGCAGATCAACACTTCCACCCAACTTGGTGTCATCTACAAACTTACTGAGGGTGCACTCAATCCCCTCATCCAGATCATTGATAAAGATATTAAACAGGACCAGCCCCAACACTGATCCCTGGGGAACACCACTGGTGACTGGCCAGCAACTGGATTTGACTCCATTCACCACCACTCTCTCGGCTCAGCCATCCAGCCAGTTTTTTACCCAGTGCAGAGTGCCCTTATCCAAGCCATGAGCAGCCAGCTTCTCCAGGAGGATGCTGTGGGAGACAGTGTCAAAGGCCTTACTGAAGTCCAAGTAGACAACATCCACAGCCTTCCCCTATACTTCATGTAGTTTTAAAGCAAATATTTTTAGCATCTTTCTTATAAGTTAATTATGCTTAACAGAATTTTATTTGGAAGATGTACACAAATCCATTTCTTCACTTGTCCTACACAAGCAGAAAAAACCTGTGCTGTGAATTTAAATTGAAACTCATGTGTTTCTGTATGAGTGGCTTCCAAACTTCTGTGAATGTGCAACATTTAGCCATCAGTTTCTGAAACCAAAAGTCCTTCCTCCTGTGCCATTAAACTACTCTTTAATAGGAAGCTGTCTAATAACATAATGTTTCAGCAGATCCCTTGTTACTCAAACTAATTTTTGAGAATAAGACACAAACAAGAGGTGAAACTGGTTGCTTCAAAGTGTTATTTTAACACTGTTAGAACAATTGTTTCTCAAGCTTCACACAATGAATAAGATACACAGTTGGCATGTTAACATTAACTATCCCAATGCAACATTGTAATATTTGAACTTCTAAGTCTTTTTTTATGAACATATACTAGGAATTGTTAAAATGAAGTCTTCTCCTCCTTTCTGGGGGAAAAAAACAAACAAACAAACAAAAAAACCACAACACACAAAAAACCAACAACAAAAACCCTGTTATTTTAGAAGTTTCTGAATACACAGAGTAATAAGAGAAGTAATGCAGTAATTTTGTATGTTCACTGAAAGTGTTCTTTACTTCAAATTTGTGTTTCAACAGTCTGTGTTCAAGAGTTCACCACTTCTGGGATGCTTTCTCTTTGGGTTGCCCCTGGGGGTCATCAGCATTATGTGTTATGGAATCTGCACAGCTGATACAGATGGAGGGATAGATGAACATGAGGCAGCTAAAAAGGAAAATGGTGATCGGGAGCTCACGGACGAAGGCAGTGAGGAAGAACAAGAGGAGGAAAAGAATGGAAAATATACAGAACTTTCAGATGGAGAGCTTAAACAGAAAGACATAATGGAAAAGAAAAAAGACTAATTTGTTTAGCAAAAGAATTCGCTAGAATTTCCAAATAGACTTATTTATTGAAGGTAGTCATTTATTGATGATCTTCATGAAAGAGGACCTTTTTGTCTGCATTATGGTAGTTTTGACTTGCATGCATTCAAATTTTATCAGAAATTGACAGGAAAAAAATTATGGATGTTCTCTTAATTGTCTTTAATAGATCAACAAAGAGCAATTTAAAATGAAGAAATTTGCAGGTACAGTTCTACACAGCTTTTTGAAGAGTTTTGTATTGTTCATTTCCAGAACAGTGAGATAATGTTACTTGACCTTAGTGTATGTCATGAACTACTGCTAATATAGCCCAGCTAAACACTCATTCGTATAAAATTAAGGCTGAAAACTAAGAAGGATTAAGAGATCTGTAAAGTCTTTCAGAGCCTGATAGCTAAAGACAGCTTAGAGTTTTCCAACAAGTCATATATTCTGCCTGTTGCACTTTATTTTGGAAAAAAAAAAATCCCAAACTTTTCTATTTTCTCAAGTTAAATGCAAATTGTTAGGAATTGGAGGATTGTTTTATCATGTAATAACACAATTATTGGCAGTCAAGAATGTTTACTTGATATAAGATGTGGGAGTTATATGTTAAATTAAGTCTTTATTAGCGCTTTAGCAGCTAAAAATATTGGAAGACTATATTATAAACCTTTTAGAACATGATTGCCGGTTAAATTGTTTTGTATGAGTGCTTACACAAACTTATAGTGCAAATGATCTTTAAGTTTTCTGAATCCACAGTACAACTTTGATAAAGGAAGGTGTAAATATAAACACCCTTTCACTGTTTTGCATAACTCTCTAATGACAAGCTTTTTGAATGGTGTAAATTTGTTTTACAGTGTTTAATTCAGATTGATATATATCTTTGAAGTAGTTGGTGTTGATACTTTTGTTTGAGACTGTTACCTACTCTGAAGAAGGGAGTTAATGGAGCATAATATTAACGTTCATAGAGATTGTTCAGTTCAATGCATTTTTTTACCTGTTTAATCATAAAAGTCACTTTTAATACAACCCTGTGACTGAGAAAAGGACTAATTTATATCCAGGGTTAAAATCTCCAAGGATAAGCCATAAAGCAGCCTTTGGCATCAATGTCAGGGAGAGTACCACAGAAACAAAACTTGTATTGCTCTTCCTCTTAGTATTCATGTTGGGTGGGTTGTTTGTTTTTTGTTTTGTTTTGTTTTGTTTTGTTTGTTTGTTTTTTAAGGCTATATTACTGTACAATATAGATTATGATGTCCTCCTTATAAGGCAGCTTGATCACACAAATTACTATGCTATAGCACTAAATTAAGTAATTTTAAATAAAAAACATGGGTAGGCTTAAATAGACAAGTTCTGTGTTTGAGTAAACCTGATGATGATATAAATCATAACCAGGAAAAATGTATTGCATCCTTTTTCCTTGTAGGAAAGAAATTTGATTCTTCTGTTTAAGTAGCTTGGTAACAGCTGGCTTCATGTTGCAGTGCAGAGTACAGTAAGTAGGTGCCTGACTTCAAGGCTCTGTTATGAAACGGTATAAACAATATCTAAGGAGATTAGAAATTTTTTTCAGAAAAATTCCATGTCTGATTTTGAGTCCAATGTTTTTCGTCTTGGGAAGAGAGGAAAAAAAACGAGTTCATAGAATACTGAGTAGCAGGTGTCTGATATGGGGTTTTTTTTCCCCTTTTTGTTTTCTTCTTTTTTTCATTTTTTGTTGTTATAGCTAGTTGTACATAGTGACTTGAGTTTTCTTGCTTTTTGATTTTATTTTATTGTTTTGGCAGAATCTTGGAGGTGTAGTTTTAGCATATATTTGAAGAGTGAGATGCTTAAAAATGTGTTTAGGAAGTGTTTTAACATGGTGTAGAGCTCTTGAGTTGTTTAAAAAAAAAAAAAATAAAAAATCACTGAATGACAAGCCTGTGAATTTCTCTGGAGTTTCACACGACTCAGTGCTGATAGTCAAAATGTAGGACTATTAAGGCAGTAATATGTTTTCTTGATTTGTCTATTAAGACTTAAAATACAAATCAATTACATATTTAATTTTGGCTCAGGCTGGAAACCTGCAGCTTTTGACTTAATAAAGAAACTGAAGTGGTCACTGGAACACTGCTGTTCCTTCTATGGCATGTAATAAAAAACAATTCTGAATTCTGCTGCACTGCTAAGAACTGTTTCAACTGTGAGCCTTCATTTTTGTGGTTATTTTTGTTTGTGTTTATAATCAGTAGTAGCCAAACAACTTGTTGAGAAATCTGAGATATGGACCTGTGTATGATAAATACTGTGTAAGAAACAGATCACACTGGGATCTGTTAAAACTGTAATGCTCAACTGCTAGAGTTAAGAGGAAAACATGTCTCAGTCACTTCTGAACTGTAATATCAATCAGATGTATACTGAACTGTTGAAAATTAAACTTAGAAAAGTACTGCCATTTTCACCAAATCCTTCTCCCAGCTATATTCAACAAGATACGGGGAGAAAAAAAGCATACAAGTCATATACTGGGTGTCAGAACTGATGTGAAATTAAGAGTTTTGCTGTGGTCATGCAAGTAATCTAGAATGCTGTCTGAGGGGGGATCTGGCATTTTATTTTTTTCCTCAGTCTCTAAAGGTTTCTTAAAGCAACTTCACTGTAATAACTTTGAATTCACGAAATAATGCTGCTTTTTTAAGTCAAGTGTAAGCCTTTTGTTTTTCTGTAATAAAAACATTTAAAAGAGCTTGTTTCCTTTGCTTAATTTACACTGTGTTGAGCTTAGATACTACATATTGTGTAGGAGGCCGTCTCTCCTGGGACACTCATAAGCATACTTTAGGCCCTGAGTAACACAGTAAAGAAATGCAGCTGGTAGCTTTTAAGAAGAAAAATTAGTTCATCCTGTCTGATACCTTTTTGTCAATATTTTGAAAATACTCTCTAGAAGTAGGAGTTAATGTTTACTTGTCTTTTATTTAGTGAGCATCCTAGCAGTATAGAACTAATGCATTTCTGAAAAAGAAATGTTAAGATACCAGTCCATTCCATTGGCATACTCTCAAATTCTTACAAGAGTTTAGTAGAAAAGGGAACCTGAGGCAGACTGTTCTAGTATACATCTTCTTCTGGAAGAACTTGCGTAGCCTTGAGACTTGGACGTGCACAGTCTTACTGCTTCATTATTTACCTAGGCTGTTTTAACAGATACTGTCCAGACTGTGGTGCTCACTGCTTAAAGGATGGAATGGTTACACTCTGCTAGATCTGATGTGTTGAAGATGGCACAGAAGTGCTTAATTAATTTGAAGTATTTAAGTAAGAAGTTTAGCTGGCTCTGTCTTGGCCCAGAACTAGTTTACCCTGTTCCTTTCTTGTCAGCATGTCTGAAGAAGTGGTTGTACTTGGAGGAGTGGGAGGGTGGAGAGTTGTTCTGATGACAGCCAAAAGCTCAAGTTGGTGAAAAGGGTGCAAAACCAGAATGCACTTCCCTTAAGCTGTTAAAATCTCATGAGACTACAGATGTTTCAGGTTGTATTATAATGTGACAGAGTGGTACTGGCTCTCAAATCTTCTCAGGAAGCAAAGCAGCTTTCTGCTGTTTTGTTCTCATCCCTGAGTACATTGCCAACAGATTGAATCGTATGAAGCTGTTGTATGTTCTATTGCTGTAACCGATGAGACAATTTTGACAATATTGTGTTGAATGCTTTGTTGAACTCTTAACTTGAAAGGTTTTCGTCGTCTGCCTAGGCAGTGTAGACGTTCCTGAAACAGTTCTCTCTCTCTGATTTCTGAAATTTTAACCATTTTAAAGGATTACTGCTACTATCCTGTGTATCAATTTACTGACATAAAGCACCATTTAGCAGCTGATGTGAACTCTCCTGTTGATAGCAAACTTCCTTCTGCTTATACACCAAGGAATACAGAAATGTTTGCAGTTGTTTAGTAAGGATAAATAGACTACAAGTTTTTTACATAAAGCATTTTTGAATGGAGTACTGTGGCTTTTAACAATAAAACCTGAAAGATCTAGAAGGTTCTTTGAAGAAGAGCAAGGAAATCTTTAAGACGATTACTAATTGAGAGGAATAGTATTGCTTTGTAGCTCAGTTTCTCCATAAGTTTAGATTGGAGAGGAGAGAAAACATCACTGAATGAGTGTGTAATTTGACAGGTTATTTGTACTGAAAACGGTTTTGCTTTTCTAGCGTGTGCTTCTGTCATTTCACTTTCATTGCATCACTTCTAGTACTCAGCAGCCCCTGTTGCAAGGTTGGTGTGGTCTTCAGCTGGGTTAGTGACTGTCCTGCCCAAAATGGTGGGTGGGTTTAGGCTGTTTTGAGTTAAGAGATTGAAACTTTGGTAAGCACTAAGGCTGACACCTGAAGGGGGTGAAAATGCATAGGCAGGAGAAATGGGAATGGGAGAAAGGAATGGAGCAGGGCCATGTATTCTATCTGTGTCTTATGTTTTGATATAGATGAGCTACATTTAATATACATGCATAGCTAGTGGGAGTTTAAGTCCTTCCAAAAGAAATCTTGTATCTCCATTTACTTTACAGAAAGCCTTTGGCTGGATAAGTTTGCCTGACAGAGCAAGTAGCATTACTACCCAATCAAGATTACTTATGGATGTTTTTGCTGTTTCTCAGCAGAAACATACACTCCAAGTCACTCAAAATAACATACTTCAATGTTCATCGTTTGTTTGAAACAAAAAGCAAAACCCAGCTCTCTTTCATCTTAGGTTGCTACACCACTACTTTAAAGGAATAATAACTTAAGAGTATATTTAAATTCTTACAAAGGTGGCAACTTGTAGTCTTAATGCTTTCAGGACTTAGATTGATCTAATCAATAGTGATTTTTATTTTCATCTTAAAGAAGTGTTGGGGTTTTTTTCAAATAATAAAAAAAATATTGCAACAGTTGCTGCAATTTCATTCTTTTTACTTGATTAGTGAATGTTGACTCTTAATCCAAACCAGACAATGTGCTGTTCATAGACTGTAAAAACTTTAAGTGACTCAATATTAAAAGAAAACAAAAAGACTTTGGGACTTCAGTACGTAAGTTTTTAATCCCCTCTCAAAGTATTTTTTTTTCTTTTATGATTGAGTCTTTTTGACTTAGAACTGACTGTAACTCTTTAGTTAATCTTTAATTTTTTTTCTTAGTATGCGTCTTTAAAAGAATTTGCCTGAATATCCTGACAGTACACTGTACATTAAAAATTGAAATGCAGACTGGTGTTTTGGATGGCCACTGGCTAATTTTGTTTATTTCCTCTTTGCTTTTGTAAAATATGTCTTTTTTCATCTTAGCTTTGCACATCAAGCCAGTTGAGCTGCTTCTACTTAGCACTTCTTGCAGGATCACACAACTCCCTAAACATATGCTGTTGTCCTCAGGTCTATGTTAAAATTTATTAGATAACATTTTCTAAAAGCAGACTTGGAGGGGAAAAAAAAAAAAAAAGATAACACTTAGAAGCTATCAAAATATCAGAGTGTTTTTGTAAGACATTTTTTGAGATTCTTTTTGTCAACAAACATGTAAATCTTCAAGTATCAGAATAACTTTCCTGTCCCTAAACAGAACATTTGTTAGAAAAGGAGGAATTACAGAAAAAAGGTTGTTCTATGGTAGGCTGCATCTCAAGTAGGGGAAGGCATGTAGATGGTCTGTATAGAGACATAAAGTTTCCAGGAACAGAATTCCCCTTTGAAGTAGGAGATCTCCTTTTGTGTAAAGTGGAAGAAAGCTAAGGCTTCCTTCTTTTCAGTCACTACGAAAATGAAATTTGAGGGCATTTCCTGCAGAAGATGGGAGAAATACTTGTTGGCCCAGACAAGTCCTTGACAATGCATTAGTTGCTCCTGAGCTGGAGAAAGAGATTGCCTTCAGCAGATTTATCATTTAATAGCTGTGTCTGAGTCTCAGTGGAGAAAATAAATTATCCTGTGCCTTCATGCAAAATTATGCATTATGCAAATAACACTTGAGGATTGAGTTAAACCTTGAGATGGCAATACTATGGTGCATATCTTCGCCCTCTTCTTCCCCATCTTTTAAAAATATATACTTTTTTAAAAAAAGAGTTGCAGAAGGAATGCATATTTTTATTCTTCACGGCTTATTTATGAAATCCCAAAATGCTTCAAGCACATCCCAAATGCCATGGGTTGCAAGAGATGATGCAATATATTGTGGTGTTAACTTTTTAAGATCTATCTGATCCTGCTGTGAAGTAAGAAGTATCAAAAGGCTTTCAGAGTGGGTTACAGAAGAGGAAGTATTTTATAAAAGGTAAACAGAAGTATTGTTCTGTATTGAGTGCCTCTGACAGACAGATCTACCAGAATATGAAAAATACTCTTTGGAACAGATCTTTTAAGTAGCTAAGAGCTTCTTGTATCACGTTGTTGTAATTTAAAATAGAAGGATTTCTAGCAGGGTGAGAGTAAGTAATACTTGGGGTTTAGAACAAGATTTAAATGCAGATATGAATCTTGACCTGAACATAGTATATTTCTATTTTTACACTTTGCATCATGTGGTGTTATAATTTAAGTGGTCTGTCTTAAAGAGGAAAGCTGTCAGTGCATTCATGTGACTCTATGTTGGGTTTTAGTTTCCAGAGAGTTTCCACCTGGAATTCAAGTATAATGCAGAAGCACGGGGTTCTTTCAGTGGGCTGTAACTCTACGTCAGCTTCAGTTGTCAGAAATCTAAATGCTAAGACATACTAGAAATAAGATGTTGAGTTGCTCACTTAGCCTTGCAAAGGCTCAAGCCATGTATGGAAAATTAAGCAAAAGCAGGCGTCGTGTGTTAGCTAATGGAGAACAATTATCTATGGCTTAAACAATCCCAAGGAAGAAGTTGCAAGGCTCCTTTTAGTTTTGTAAATAATGGTTATGAGGTGGGAGGAACTTTTCATATTGACATCCTTAACTGTTGCGTCCAAAAGGTGTTGATCTGGAAACATGCAGCATGGCTCATAGGGGAATGAAGTTCATAGTGAGAGCTAAAGGCGCGATGATTTTAAAGTAAGACTATTCCTCATGTTAAGGTGCAATGGAGGCTGGGAAAGAGCTATAAAGGAAGTGCATAATAAAATAATGAAGCCTGTAAGATTCACATTCAAAAAATATGCTACTCTATCATGCCAGTCTTCTTAGAAGAGTGTTGATAAGCCTGAGGTTACATAAGGATATGCACCATGTAGGTCAGAAAAAGTGAAAAGTTCCCATAGAACTGGCCGTTCTTTTCATTTCCTCCCTTTAGAAGAAAAAAATGCTTCAGTGCAGACCCTTGGTGTGAACTAGCACGGCTGAGCTCCAACACCAGTTTCTTTTCCCACGTCATTTCCTAGAAGCCGGAGCTCGACTGCACAGAGCAGTGGCTCTGGTAGCTTCTGTCGCACACATGTGGGTTAGCCCCAGTGGTTTGCAGAAAGAGCTGGAAGTTGGCCACAATGAACATGAGCCTGAAAAGTGGCAGTAGCAGAGACTTCAGGAGCCCCAGCTTTGACATGCAGGACGTGTGCTGCTGTGGTTAGTTTTAATGACCATCTGAAGACACAGGGAAGAGGACTCTTTCTAAACACTTTAAAAACTCATCATTGCATTGCTGTGATGATGTATCATAAGGTGAGGAAGAATACATGAGGTACAGAGGTGAGCAGACACAAAAGCCTGTGGGCTATTTCCTCTGTTCAGGCCCATGCACGCTCATTTGAAGCTAGGACAAGGCCACTCCATTTTGGAGACAGTGAGTTCATGATCACAGATGTAGGTTGGTCTGTGCCTGTTGGTCCTTGGGCAAGTGAACTTGCCCTGTCATGTTTAAATTAGAGTGTAGACATGCCATGGAGCATTAAGTTCAGTTTCTGGCCATCTTCCTTTGACGTGGAGTGCAGTTTTAGGCAACTTACTTAGGCCATAGTTTCATTATACTGCAACTTTAACTGCTGGCTTAAGGAGTTTTGGTCCTCATGCCTTTGTACACTACCCTTCAAATTACAGACACACCAGCTGTTGGAAAAGCAGTGTTGTAAGTGGGTAAATTAACTGATCCAGGTCAATACAACTCTTTAGACAGAACAGTATGCCAGTGTATGAGAGAGCAACAAGGGTTTGGAGGCAGCAGCGAAGTGGGAAACTTTTTAAGGGTATTTCATGACACAGTGACTATGCTGACTTAGGTATTTATTTTGGCCTTTGCTTACTTCCTCCAGAAAACAAAGGTGATTTGGCCGAGTCCTTACAGTGAAGAAACCGTGGGTTGCTATCCCATGATCTCTCTTTGAGTAGTGCAGTAACATTGTTTGTAATGTATCTTAACCTCTCCTTGCTAGGAGACGGTTAAAATGGAAGAGGAAAAATCTCAAGTCTTGTCATGTTAGGCAAAATGCATCTTGCGCAGGATATAACTAGGTAAGAGTGGGAAGGATGCATTTCTTAGAGTCTAAGTATGGGCAATCATTGTCATAGTGATAGGATGACTCACTAGGTTATACATTTGTAGATAAATTCTGCTTTACAGTTCTTCATGTACATTTAAAACCACAGAATGCTTGAAGTATGAGTCCAGACTCAGCAATCCTTTTCATTTGTGCATGACCTATGCAAATAACTAAGAGAAACAGGAGTTACATTATAGAAAGGGACAGGGTTTTCAGACTTACATTTTAGGAGAGAAATTTGTTTCGTGTATAGAGAAAAATAACTACATAAATTCTAGACTAATCTGTCTGGCATGTAGCAATTGCAATTGTTTTGATAGAATTTTCCTAATGAGAATCTAACAGCTTTATGAGGTGGATAGATTGAAGAACTGTTGCAAGAGAAGGTCACATGAAAATCTCAAATGTCTTCAATGCTTTAATTTGGAAGCACTTTTCTGAAGTTAGATGAGAACATTGTGGTTGTAACCTTGGAGAAAGAGAGGATACAGTACCAAATGCTATATATATATTATGTTCCTACTAACGTGATAGAAAAGCAAAAGGCACCTTTGACCAGCAGTGGCCAGAGATGTATGCTGATGACTAGCCACACCTTTGACCACTCCTCTTGGCTGAAGAGAATGCTTTCTTCAACTAGTTGGTCACTTGCCTATTGTAACTATTAATTCATTCTGATCTGTTTCCCTTCTTTTCCCCTCTCCTATGATTTTCATTGTCTCTTTTCCATTTGTATTGTACCCTCTAACTCTTTTACCATCTCAGTTTCCCATCCCCTTTTCCAAGCTTTTCTTGATTCTCCTTTCTTTCCCTCCCTATATATTAGCAATCAGAAATATACAGAAAATGTCAGACAATGATGAAACAATCTGTAGTTAAAAATCTTCATTCAGGCTACTGCTTGACCTCTCAGGTTATTTCATAATGATGATGTTTCCTTAGTGGCCCAACATGCTCAGTATTCTGGTATCTTACATAGGCTTGTTCATTAATTTTGACTGGATGAGTTGAAATTAATAGGATATTTTATTATTAAAATAAGGAGAAAGCTTGTTATAGGTAACTTACAGATTTGAGATTTAACAGGTTTATATGCAGTACATAAAATGTCTTGTCTTTAAGCCTTCCTCTTGGCAGTTGTCACACTTCACTCCTATATTTAGAAAACAGAAGAATTTTAGATTTACCTCTTCTGAATTTTTACTACTGTTAATGAAGAATTTAAGGCTTCCTTTCAATGAAGACCACACAGATAAGCATTTGCTGATTCATTTTGTCTTGACCTCAGATGATAAACATGGTCTTGCAAATTACTTCTTTCCCTCTAGCCAATTATTAATTTCTGTGATTAAAATACTGTAGATGCAAACTTATCTGCTACTCCTGTTGTTCATACAGTTAATCTTTGGATCAGCAATTGATGTCTAGTTAATTAGAATATGGATGCAGAGCATATATTTTTCAGATTGAAAAAACAATTATTTTTTTCAGAGGGCTTTCCTTTCATCCCTGTCTCCTGTTTTTATAGTTTTGAGTGAAATCTAGAGAAAGCAGATAATAATGTGATCTAGAAGTGAGTCATTTTAATGCAATGGCACAATGCCTATGGAAAACACAATGGTTACTGTCAAACAGCAGTTGATATGTTTGGTCTCTTGGCAAAACTATTTTAACTGAGCATAACTAATGCTCTTTGTTTTTCCAGAATGCCATAAGGGCACTCTGATTCTCATCTAGCCAAGGTATATTCATGGAGACATCTTTCTCCTTCCCCTTCTTTGTTAATGAAAATATTAACATAGAAACAAACTATGTTATTATTTTGTTTATTAATATTTTTTATTAATATCAATAATATTAATAAACCCAGTCCTGTGCAACTGATAAGCTGTGTGGGTAGTTCTCATAATGAAAATATCTCATTTTTCTTGTTTTAGACATGACCAGTGCTTCTGTAATATTCACAAGAATAATTTCCAATTAGTCCAAATAGTTTATGCTTGAGCAGAACTATAAAATCTCTGTGGATTCTTCAAAGCTTTCTACCACTGTAGTTTATTACCTTTTTGCAAGGTAATTTTTTTTTGTGAATTGCTTATTTGTCAATGGCATTATGTTAGCAAACTTCTGGTTGTGCCAGTTCTAAATTTCTGTGCAGCCAACAGAAATGGAACAGGAAAAATTATGATCTGGCAAACTCTTTTTTATGATACAACCCCCAAATATCACAAATTAAAAGTTAATTTGCCTGTGGTTATTAAAGCTTAGGCATTAAGACTGCTAGTTAGTATAATTTCTAGTATCTGTGTCTGCTGCAATGAGCTGCAGTGTTTGATTTTATTTTTTTTTTTATATGGCGCAGTTTAGGCTATTCCACAGCTCAGGTATCCCAGAAAAAATTGTGTTAGTCTTGGTCCTACAGCACCATAGTTGAGGTCTGGTAAACTGTGATTCATTGAAATATTTGAACCATGGTGTCTGGAGATGGAAGACTAAAGTAATACTTATTATAATCTTATTAAAGATTATAACTGTCAATCATTTGCATAGTGTACACGTGACTCAATTACTGGGGAGGTTAATAGGGAAAATGTAGATTGTCTTCCCTGAAAAATAGATTTGGAATACCATGGGCGGTCTGTTCCGCAGAAAATTAAAAGAATATCTCTGTAGTTAACACTGTGCTTTTTTCAACAAAAATGAAGACAGTTCTGGACAGTTGCTTGTGAAAACAGACCATGGAATTTAATTGGGATTTCAAGTCTTAATCTTCCAGCAGTGCCTCTCTGTTAATATGTTAATATTAGTAAATGCCAAGTCTCTGAATCTAACTCTGTGTGTTACTGTGGGATCTTAATAATTAACAGCCTAATGAAGTCCTCCTAGTGCAAGGCCACTGGAAGTCTCTGAAATATAATTACGTATTTAGAAATAATTCAATGGAAAAAAGCATAGTGATTTTCAAAATAATTTTCAAAAAATAATGTTTTCAAGTCTCTTCCTTTAATGTTTTGTCTTTGCAAACATTCTAATATGTTCCCCTCATGATCCCCACCACTCAGAAAGCGCTTTGTGACTCATTAGTTACAACCGACTAATAAAAATCAGAAGTGGATTTTAATGCTTTATATTTGAAAATAATTGGTAGACACAGTTTAAAATTCTAACATATACATTTGAGAGAAAGACGATTGTCAATTAAACCCCCCTACAATCAAAAGAGAGACTACATTGCTACAATGAATCATGGGTTTGATTCAGCTGTAAAATAGTTTCATGCATTCCACGTTTAACTGTTAGAGGTTTAAGTTAAAGTTGTAATATTAGTTGTAGAGCTAAGTTCTTTTTTCTGTGCCAGTTTCACTAATAGGAAAAAGAAAAGGAAAAAACCCATGGGTTTGATAATGCAATTCTTTTGAAATTAATAGCAAATTAACTAATTAAATGTGGACAAAGAAGTCACCAAAAGGTTCAGTAATGTGCCATATATACCTTACTTGCCTACATTTTTTCACTTCTGATTATAATGAGTACTTTTTATTGTATCATGGCATTTTAAAAAAAAGGCATTTTACTCCAGTTGTGTTTAGAATACCTTTTAAACCAAGTGTTTTATAGTGATTCTTAATAAAAAATGAGAAGTTAGTCTTGGAATGTAACTTAGAGTACAGTTAGCATTAATTTTTTTTTATAATCATTAAGTCATGTGGTTTTTTTTCTATTTAATGGAAGAGCTTTTATTTTTAAAAAATTGCTTAATCTTTTTAAATTTCTCTTTTCTTAAGTTTGGGAAGGAGAAGTCACAGTCAGGTTAATAGTATGTCTGGTAGGGAATAATACTATTTTCCTGTTATGTTCTGTCATTTTTACTTACTCGAATTACTCCAAGAATTTCTGAATATATTTTTTAAAATTAATTTGAAAGAGTCTCATCTGAGTGTTTCAGAAAGTTCAGTGTTTAACATGCCAGATACAGCCAAACTTTTGTAAGTTTTATATTTTACGGATGGATTGTCAGAACAGATACTTTTCAAAGGTCAGTACAGTAGCAGAATACAGATTTAAATACAGATATTTCATGGTATAGACAAGAATTGATATATAAGCAAGATTAATTTGTATTAGTAGACACTGAAGCACAGGAAAGCATTATCTAATTTTCAGCAGATAATAAATGACTCCAAAACAAATGAGTATGGTTCATAACTTCATCAAGGTTTCCCCCAAATCATAAATATGAATTGAAAGTGTATGGGGAAAATCATGGGAAGAATATATTTTGGTTAGGGATATAGGCAGAATTTAAAGGATGTGTTGGATGTACTTAATTAAAAGATCTAATAAATCTCTGTTTTTCGATGTGGAAAATCTATTGCAACTTTTTTACACAAAGGGAAAAAAAGGGCAATGGGGAGTTAGGCATACATTCAGTATTAGAAAAGACTGGTCAACTGTATATCTATCCTAGTATAACATGTAATATGTTATTTATGATACATATTTGTCCATAGAAATAAAAATGGTTAAAGAAAAATACTGTCGTAATGACAAACCACTTCTGAGATCCTGATCAGCCCTGTTGTTTTCCTAGATTGGAACCTCTTTGATCTCATAATGAAGGCAGTGGAATTTCAGTACAAATGTGTAACCTGTTCTGCAAGAGTGATTTGTTGACCATGGTAAATGACTAATGTTAGATAGACATGCTCTTTGAGGTGCTGCTAGGCCTGTTCTTTCTGTGCATGAGGCTTTTATAAAGTGTTCGCTATTACGCACAGCTAAATGGGAATATCCCTATAATTACGGTTTTGTATGTCAAACATCAAACATTTAAAAAAATATATATCTCTGGTTATTGTGTTGGGATTAAACCGTGAGCTGTGTGTTATTAACTTGCTTGTAGTGCTTAATGCAGGTTGTAACTAGGGTGTTTGTAAATCTTGCATAATGCCTTAACACAGTATTGTTCTAATCTTGTGTCCTATCTTTTATAATATTTTACTGGAGTTTTGTTTAAATTATATTGCTGTGGAGCGTTATCAGTTTTAAAACTTTTTATATCCCAAGTATGAGTAGCAGCCATCACACTTTTGGAATTTCTTCAAAGTGGGCAATAACATGCTTCAGGAATATGTACAAACCTGCTTCATCACGGTGAGGTTGATGAAATACAAAGTGTTGCTTTGTGTCTTAACATGCCTGTGGTTTGTATGCAGTATATTGGTTAACAAATGCAAAACCTGAAATGTATTATTGCTGGCAGGAAGAAAAACAAATACTTGGAAGGGGAATAATTTTGAATAGACTTGATGACATTCACTTGTTTAAAAAAAAAAAAAAAAAAGGTTGGTCAAAGTATTTGGAAAAGATGGGAGAATTTCTAAATTAAACAATAGTCTCTCACTCCTGCTTTGCTCTTTCCTTCACATTTTTTATCAAGCTTTCTTTCAGTGCTGACATGTTCTATGTTCCAAAAAGTATTTTTCTGAACAAGTTCAAAATTAGCAGTAGATGAAAAAAATGGTTTTCACTGGAATGTGCTCACTCATTGTGGGGGAAATTCACAGAAATTTGCTGTACTTGAGATTAAAAAAAAAGAGGGAAAAAAAAAAGAAAAAAAAGAGGTGCTTATTTAATTAACACTATGATTTTTCACCTAAAGGGTGGAGAGGTGAAAACTTTGCTGTAAGGGCTTTAGGATTAGATCACATACGATTTGGGAGATAAGAGTTAAAGTCACAGCTACACTGTTTGGTTTGAAGTAGCTTCTCCTATATCTCTGGAAGCTGGTTCTCCTAAGCCCCAAGAAAATCTTATTGTTATTGTTACATTGGTCATATAACAAATTGGCACGTATCACTCGAAAAACTGCAAAGGTGGTACCAGTTACCCTTGTAGTGTTAACTGAAAAATAACAAAAACAATACCAAGAGTTGGCAGTAATTACTTTGTTTAAATGTTTATTTGACATTGAGACATTAAACCAAAAAGACCTCCAGATTCTTGTTCGTTAGGTACTTGTTACCCATGTATGTAAAAGGAATGACTCATGTTTCCAGTGCAATGGAGCAGTGATACAGCCCAGGAGGTCTTTTTCATTCCTCTTGGCAATCAGTTCACACTAGTATGTGAGTATTAAAAATTGGCCTGATGATTAGAAAAAGGAAAGCTGGTGATGATTGAGACAGAGAGGTACTCACACGCCTGTGCTCTTAGGTGTTGATTTAAATTATTATAATGATCAAAGATATACGGATACTTTTTGTATGAGATGGCCTTTGACTCTCTTTGCTCCACATAATAAGGATAGTGTAATATAAAGCTGTTTTCCCAGATCAATAAAGGGAGAGAACATGGGAGATTTGTCTTTAAGTATTACCAATAATAAATAACAAGATGAATTACCTGTACCTGTTTTCTTCTCCGAAGAAGCACGAAGAATTTTAACTTTTGCATCATCATGCTTTCTCTTCCAAAGGAAGATGACAGAGTTTGGAGCTGGTGCACAAGGCTGATGACAGCCACTGTCCACACCCTTTGCCATTTTCCTTTTAATGATTTACTATTTGGATGATCATTAGCTGAAAAGAAAAAATGTTTCCATAAGAATACAAGACATCCAGGCTCATATCCCTAATTACTATTCTTTGATGACAGCACATTTCACTGTAATTATTGCTCAGCTGGATGTGTGCTTATGAAAAAAGAACTCATTTCAGATTATTGTATAGAATGTTAGGATGGCACTCTCTAATGTGTGGTGTTCGAAACCAGCAAAGAATAGACTTGATATTCTTATTGATTTCTAAGCATAGCAAAATTATTTGCAATAGATCTTGTGAATATTCAGTTTCTTTAAACAGAAATTGAGAAACTTGATGTTAAAAAAAAGTTTTGAAACTGAATTGAAAGCAAGATTAGACAAAGACATTACTGAAGACAGCTGGATTAGTTTAAAAGGCAGCAAACCAAGGTTATGGCTACTGTAACTTCATCATGCAGAGAATCCATGTTTGAATGTGGTAAATTAGCCCAAAGCATTTTAGAATGTCCTTAAAACATAGTCCTCTTTAAAAGCTGACTAGAAAAACTGGAAGGTGCTGCTTGAAAGATGTGATACCTGGGTGTGTAGGTGTCACCCTGCTTATTTTCATGATGCAATTATGTTGTCATTCCACTTTTTTTTACTGGCTAATGAAGTCTTTTTCACTATGAAATGTGTGAGCTGGATTTTCTTTCTATGTATCAGCTGAAATTTGGAAGGTTTGTGCACTTAGGAATGTATTAAAGCAACTATAAAAGTAACTGAAAGCAGAATCTTACTCTGGATTTTCTACTGTAATTCAATACACAAAAAATTCAGCATAATGAATTTTTGCTCAGATGTGTTAGGTGAAGAAGTTGCCTATGTATAATGGGGAACAGTACTTAGCCAATCATATCTGAATTACTGGTCATCTTGGTATAAAAGGATGCATATTCAGTCCTATGCTGTATTTTTCTAGAATGTGTGAAGGAATTTCATTGAGTTGCAAAAACAAGTTGTCTATGCCAATTTTTGAGGACAAAACAAAGCATGACTAGATGAAACTAGCACCTTACACTTGTCTTAACTTAGATCATTAACTTACTTAAAATTCAGTCCAGTTAGCATAATGACTGCATCCTGCTAAAAAAACCCAACCAACCAACCAAACCAGCTATCTTCTTTTGAACTCTCTAATATCTTTTGGTAGTACAAATTGATGCTGAATCAAGAATAACTACACAATGTTTTGCCAAAACATTTGCATTTTGTGCAGTACAGCTTTTCTATGTCTAATGCTTACTGAATAAAAGCTGTATACTGAATCTAAGTTAAGCTAAGGTGGTTCCTTTTGTTATGATATCTTTTCATTTTGAAGATGGTAGCACGTACATAGCTTTTATATAATATGTTAATGGATATTTTGCTTAGTAAAGCTTAATAAACTGAAGTGAGTATCAGAAACTATTGTAGAAAAGATAAAATGTTATGGAACAGTCTTGTTAAAAATCTGACCGTGGCCACTATACATTAAGGTGCTAAATGACGCATCAAGGATCATCTTGCCAAAAGGCAGAGATCTCAAAGCAAGCCAAGAATGTTTAATGAAACAAAGAAAGCCTACTGACTCAAGAACTTCTAGTAAAGGGAGACGAGGGCCTTCAAAAACAGGTGTTGGCATTTATACCTGTGTTTGTACAGCTGTGTTTGTAAAAGAGTTAGAAGTATTTGCTGCTGCATTCTAAGATTATGTTTGTACACCATGCTTGTACAGGAGCTGGAAGTATTTACTGCTTCATATTGAGAGACATCAGCTGTCTTCATGCTAGTCCTGGCTTACCTCCTTTCATACATTGCCATTAGTGTTTGAGTTGACCTGCCTGTACCTTATGACAAAGTAATGAACTAGAGGTAAAAATCTGTTGGAGGAGCAGAATTTGAGTTGGATGAGCAATCAGAAGTGGAATGGAGCCTATTACACATCTAAAACCAGTCCACAAAGATACTTCCAACATGGGGCAACAGTAGCTATCGCTTTGACTTGCACTACCACCTGCCTTCTCCTAAACCAGCGCTTCCAGCTGCCTATCCCCCTTTGACACTTTTCATTCTATGTCTTGTGCTGTATTTATACTGCTGAAAACAGAACTCTGTGTTTCACTAAAATCAATTGCTAATCCCCTACTATTGGGAAGCCTCTGAAAGCTGAGGCAAATACCATTAGCGCAATGTCATTGCCTGGCGTTCCAGTAAATGCGTTAGTTTGTCTGCCCAAACCTGCTGTCCAATCATTCTTGAATGAGCAGAGAAATCACTAGCTGTCAGGCCTGATAATCTTAAAAAAAATTAAACCGTTTGCAAATGAGTTGAAATGTATTTGGTTTTTTACCCCCCAAAAAATGCGACGTTGGAGCCTACAAGTGAGTTACTATGCTATTTGTCATTGAAGGAAATGTGTGTCTGTATATGTATTTGAAAAAGAATAAAAATTGGGGTTTGCATTTCTGATACATGGGGCCTTCCTTACTCTTCATACACAATACTATCTTCTTGATACACCATGTTGTGTATATGTGTAAGATATCCACTACAGAGATCTGAAACAGCCAAGAATTTTGAGAGTCTATCCCTGCTAATTTTAACTTATGAGTCTTCTACTCCCAACTGCTTAAAATAAAAACAGAACATAACTATATATTTTTAAACTTCAAAATAAGCAATGCATGGGAAATTTTAAAAATAGTTAGGTCAGGCAGGTATTGAACTCAGCTTGTCAGAACCAAAATACTTCCTCATCTCTGTTTTTAACATTAGATAGTTCTCAGGTAAAAGCAAGTGCTCTTTATATTGTAAATATCAGTACTCGAGACACTTTTTTGCTGGGTTGGAGATCTATATTTTAGACCTGTGCCTCAAGATGTTGAGCTCTGCTCTTATATAAAGAAATTTTAAATTAACATCTACAAAAAAGCATTAAAGGGGAAAATGGATTTTTTTAAAACAACAAACAGGCTTATTTAAAAGTCGAAGCTTTAAATTAGGGAACAGAACAGGAGCCAACTTGCATTCTTCCAGAGCGCCTCAAACTTCCTGTGATCCAACCCAGTAAATGTCCCTCCTTGTTTTATTCTTTCAACTCACACTGCTCAGACTGAATCCTTTCCAATTAGCATTGCCTGTCCAGGTAAAAGATCCATGGTATCTACTCCACTGCTTGGGCAGTTAGACCGGTGGGTTATAATCACAGGCCTGGTGGGTTATAATCACAGGCCTGGTGATTTATAGGTTTCTCTGTGTGGGAAAGTTACTACTCAGTGAGCTGAGGTTTGAATTTACAGTACTGCTAGCTTATTCCACTTCCGTTTTTAAATACAGTTGTGAACAAGCTCATTTGAAAGTGAATTTACAGTCCTTAGAGTAGGTTACCTGGCAAATTACTCAGCTACAAATTCTAGCTTCAGTTTGTGAAAAGGGGTTGGTTTCTTTTTTTTTTTTTTTGGTAGACAAATCAAATTTTTCTTTTTATTGAAACTTATTGAATGCAATTTATGCAATGTTTATAGTTTTATTCTATTAAGTTAACCCGGTCACTGTTGCTACTGTTATTAAGGTACATGAAAAAAGAGCCAATTAAAAAAAAAAATACTATGGAAGTGCTATAGAGCAAAGGTGAAGTACAGAAGTAAAGCCTACAGTATGACTTAGGTTAGCATTTTAACTGGGTTCTGTTCTAAATATGATGACAATACGCCTTAAGCACAAATGATGTTGTTGCTTGCTCTTATGAGGTGTACATCCTATAATTGTTTAACCTTTCTGCATTCTGCATATACTATGACATTATAGGTGTGTGTCTTTCTCATCAGCACTGTGGATATTGGGAAAAAACATCCTATTAAATGGAGCAAAAAAGTGGCTTGCAGAGTTAATGGAAACCCAGTAAAAGGCTAAGAGACAAGAGAGCGAGTAGCTCCACCAGAACGCAAAGCGAGTCTGTGAACCACTTGGATGGGCGCTACCTTGAAGGAGTTTTTGGTTTCTTTGTATGAAGACTGTTGGTTTTGTTATGTCAGAAACCACCTATAAGTATTTAATGCTACTAATTTCCTCCAGCTTCTAGAAAGACAGCACTGCCATGTACTTCTTAAAACACACAGGCTTCTTGTTTAAGATTTCATTTGAAGCATTTCTTTGTCCTAATTAGTCTGTAAATAGGGTGTTGTAATACTTGCTTACACTCAACAGAGTAGCTGCCAGTGCTTTCAGGTTCTTTAATGAAAGGCACCCTCATTGCAAATTGATTTATGAATTTTAAGAAACTTCTGGGTGTGTTCTGTGACAGAGTTCATGTCAGTTTCCCAGCCTATTGCCCTTGTAACATGAAGCATCTAAATGTTGGATGTGGATTCCTAACAAACAAGCTTATTTTAGAGTTAACCTATGTCATCCAATTTTTTTCTTCTCTGTCCCCTTTCCTTGTTAGATGTGAATGTTCCTGAATTCTTGGGAGCAGATAGTGATGCCAGTTAATGACTTCAAATATCCCAACTTGACAGGTAACTTTTTATTCCATCACTCATTGCTATTTCTACAAAATTGTAAGTTCATTAATAAGGTGAAATCCAAGTCCAGTGATCAAAGGAATACAATTATATGACGAAGTGCAAAACGTGAACTTTAGGGTTGCCTATTGACATGTGCTTAAGTTGAGTACCTAAAATGTTTTTAAACACCGTAGTTACCCCAGCTTTCCACTAGATGACACTTTCACCAAAACGCTTTAATCTCAATTCACATATTTTCTGATTCTTTCCTTTATTCCCTGTTAGGCTGTCATTTTGTGTTCCTTTTTCTTGAAAGGATTCCTTGGATGCTTGATTACTGTGACTTCTCTGTTGTTCCTGCATATATTAGTGATGCTGTGGAACTGCATCAGTGCTGTGCACAGGTGTTCTTTCTGTGATTGAAACGACCTGGTCTTCAATCCTCACCCTTTCCTAGTGGCATGATGGGCAATTGAAAGCTATGAAGATTTCAGAGCCTTAGCAAGCACACCACTTGACTTGGTCAATGCTCATCATATGTCAGTCTATTGAAATGCAAGTAATATTTAAAAAAATATATATGTTGTAAAAGGTAAATGTAGTCTGTACTACTGTCAGTACCAATTACTCCCGAAATTAAAAAATCCTCTCTAAACTATTATCGCATAAGTGCTTGTGCAGTAAGGACCAACGTCAAGGTCTTTAAAGAAACTTAATAACCTAAATGGCTTAAATTTTGGAAGTGCTTAAATCCTCATAAATGTGCTATCCTGCAGAATTTTCAGGCCTGCATCAGGCATATCAGGTGCTTTGTACAGTTCAGGGAATGTTGGATGTGTAAGTAAGATACTGTAGAAATGTGGAGAGGACAGCTTGAGTGAATGATGAGTGAGGCATTAGGGAAAAAGATGGAGGCAGAGAGGAAAAGCACCACCACCTGGGACCAAGGCACCATCAACCTTAGCTTGGCGTACCTCAGGGTCAGGCAGAGAGGGGAACTGTTTCTGTCCAGGAGGACACCCCTTGGATAGAGGGCAGCCACCTGCCTTGGAGGTCAGCAATCCAGACACAGTTGTTTAGGCAGGCCATAAGCTGAGAAGCAAAACCTTTCTTTGAACTATATCTCTATTTCCTGTTTGTGCTCAGTCTCCCACACCTCTTTCTTTAGGGTGGTGGCCCTATTGGATGGACTACCTGAGTCCAACTCATATGATGCAGGGCTTGGAAGGCAAGAGGGGTAAGAACAGACTGAGTGCACCTAGAGAGCTAGTATGCTATGATTTTCTACCTTGTTAAAGATTCTTACTTTAGGCACTTGGGACTTCGGCTTGAGTGAGAGGATCAAGCAGTCTGATAGCTGTGAGCTGGTAACAGCAATTGGGTGGCTTTGCAAACACTAATCGTCAGGAACTTGGGTATCTGGGAGGCTTTGCTTTGGGACTGGGTATCTATATAGTGATCCTGCAGAGACAGATTGGCACCAAAGCAGCTTCAAGGATCTAAGCAAGCATACTTACTAAAGTCAGTGACTCATATCCATACAGAAAGTGTTCTGCTCCTGATTCAGGCCTTTATTATTTTAAACTCTTAATTAAGTCTCTTTGAACCCACAGGTGCAGCCACTTACTGATGCTTATTTGTTTTCTTTTATTTGTCACAGGCTTTCATTTACCAGAATATTTGAGGCAGACAATTGAACTAGAGGTATTTGAGGGGATTTTAATCTGTTCTTGGAAACTGTGACAAACTTGTTACTTTTCTGCTCTGTTCTCTGGACACTAGTATGGGCATACGTTTGTAGGCAGGTCTCCAATAGGTGATTAGACCATTACCATTCCCATTTACAGGCTGATTTAAAGTTGATTATGTGTTTATGGCTGCTGAAGTATTTCTTATAGAATAGTATTGTTTTTAATTTTTCAATAGTCAAATATTAGGAAAAAGAAAGTTTTCAGATATATGACGAATGAAATATTTGGGATTCACATGTTTTTTCATGTCTGCCTACTGACTAGCCAAATATTTACAGATTTCAAATTTGAACACATTGAATATTACGTTCACTTTCAGATGCATCATACAACTATTTTAACCACTCTCTTCCAAACCCACTGTTGATGTGCTGATTTTTTTCTTTGCTTTAATTTCTGTGAAGTTATTTCACAATACCTGAGCTGTTAAATTATGCTTACTAAGTTATTTCACTCTTAGTTAAGTTGTTTCATTTTATGATTTCTTAAAGCTCTGTCTAGAATCCAGGCAGTTATGCAAATCACTGAACTTCAGTCATTGTGTTCTTTCTGTATCGATGAATGATATTTTGGCTTTGAGTTTGTTTGGGGGTTTTTGGTTTTTTTGGTTTGTTTGTTTGTTTGTTTGTTTTAGGGTTTTTTAATCCAAAGTAGAATAACTTGGAGGGATTCAGAGGATATCTCATGGAGTAAAGCTTGGCATAGAGGCATAAGAAGGATAGGAGGCAACTGTAACAAATGTTCATTCTGGGTTTGGCAGAGGAAATTTCAATCCATCTCCCCTATCTGCAGGTCAATGTCCTCATCACTGAATGTGCAGAGAGAACACTGTTGTAGCTGTTTTGTTTTATTTTATTTTATTAAATATGTCTAGAACCTAAATAAAATAATACATTTTTGTGTCAAAATATTTAAAATTTTTCTGTTGACAGAAATTATTGGAAAAATCTCAAATGGTTTTCATAATTTTGGGGGAAGGGAGGTGGAGTAAGCTAAGAAGCTGCAAAACTGATTGTGTGCTAGAACATAAATGCACACAAAGTATAAATAAATTCTGTAATTTTTAGGTTAAATTTTACTGTCAACTTCAAAAACATTTAATGCATGTCCTCTGTTTATTTCACAGTTTAGCTGGGAAAATTTGTAACTGTTCATTTTACTCTGACCTCCACTTGGAGGGAGTGCTATGCAGACTTTCTGAAAGCTGGGATTTCTGATTATATTATAATACAAATGTCCACTTGTGATCAGAGAGTCTAAATTCGGCTTAAGTCTAGTGTTCTACATTGTTTTCCTATAGGTAATTGAAGATGTCTACCCAGAAGGGAACAGGAGGTGTTGGGATTTATGGAACTTTAAATGTCTAAAAATAATGGTTTATGCTGAAATACATTCAGATTCATCCTAGTCTTAAAATATTTTTGAAACATGGCAAGTTGTGGGACATTGAGAGTACCATGCTATAGGTGAGGTACCAAGATGTCTCCCTCCCTTCAGCTGCAGGACTCTACCTAATAATGCTGGAAGTTAAAATGAATCATTTATGAGCATCAGTAGACACATGGGTGGGGCCTCTTTGTAAACTGGTATTTTGTTGATGCAATATGTGTGACAGCCTTTTAGTTCTGAATATAAATGTTACTGAGAGGAAATTAGGTTGGTTCGCAGAAGAGATCAGCCAGACCTTGCAGTGAATCTTTCTGAAGGAGCAGGTACCTCCACCAGAACTGTGCTTCAGATACTAGTACATGTAGAAGAAAAATGGAAGGTGAGTGTCTTGAAACTTTACTATCACTTGACTCAGTTCTCAAAATGGAAATAATTAAATGGTCGGGTGTAAGGACATAAAAAAATTTTACATATTGCTGTGTGGAATCAAGTGACGGATTACTTCTATGGTTTAGATTTTATTGTGGACTTAATGAAAAAGAAAAAAACCAACTTTTGGAAAAAACCTTTCCTTTAATAAAGGAAAAAGAGAGCTATGGAGAAGAACTGGTGAAACAACAGCCAATTCTGAGAATAAGAAAGAGCATGGAAAAGAATACATTTTATTTCCAGCATAAACTACAAAGTACTTGTATTCAGTATTCCCATACTAGAAGCAATTATTTCACAATGGGTACCTGAAGTATCCTCTCTGGAATGGAGGCAAAATGTGAATTGATAGAGAAAACCCAGTGACCGGTATTGAAGGTCAGGTTTCTACCAGAGAGAGAAAACCAGTAAGAGATGTGAAATTGATTAGCCTTTACTATTTTCTCTGAGCTGCCTTTGCTTAAGAAAGCAATTGTCAGCTCCTTTGTGATCCAGTTGTGATAATTAACTCTGATAAGCAAACTGTGGGCTGACTTCAGAGAACTTCCCTGGGAAACATGTAATATCTCAACTCCCTGATGTTCCGGTTCAGCTGGATTAATGAGTGGATGAAGTGTAGTTGTCTTGGTTTATAAATGCCTCCAAAGTATGGGCGAGGATCTATCAGGTTCTTTCAGTGTTCTTGACCACAGGAATTCATCATGTGTGCTATAAGCACTTCTGATCCTTTCTTTTCAATCAGGGCACTTTGTGTTATGGTTGACAACTTTCATTAAGATATGAGATTTTCAGTTCAATTCTGTTACTCTTTCTTGTCAGCAGGTATGATGCGTTCATGAGCAATAATGAT
Organism: Platalea leucorodia; assembly: GCF_965183815.1. NCBI lineage: Eukaryota > Metazoa > Chordata > Aves > Pelecaniformes > Threskiornithidae > Platalea > Platalea leucorodia. The sequence goes on along the minus strand of NC_138823.1, from coordinate 61,466,053 downwards.
GTAATGCATTGCCATATTTTTTTTATTGTTGTTGATAGTGTGCATGTTTTTAACATGGGTAACACCCAGGTCTGCATTTATCAGCTGATCTTTGCTGAAGAGCTGAATGACCAATTCATTACCAAATTTAAATGGTTAGATGAAAAATGAAATTATTTTTGTTCAAGGAAACAAAGCAGAAAAAGTTGCTTTCCCCCCCCATCCATCCTCCCCTCCCAATTAATTTAAATTATGATTTACTTCAGGATGTGATCCTGGGAAAATCCACTGATTTGTGTTAGAAGTGTCTAGGTCCCATGGGCTTAGCTATGAGTCTCCTTTTATGTGGATACACCCTTAGTTCTGGATGGGAAAAATTAGTTTCCCCTAAATACCAACTCTGTATTCAACTTAGTGCCAATATAGTTAGGGGAGTTGCATTGTTTGTTTGTTCTGCAGGCTTAGCAGGACGAAACTTAACCCTTAAGAATTAAAATTATGTACAAGACTTTGTAGTTCAGTAAGTCTAATTTCCAAAACTGCTGAGAATCTATGGCTCCCATTGTCTTCAATTAGAGTGAAACACTTCTGAAAATAAGAAGTTATATGCAAATAAGTAAAAATTAGTGTTGCCACCCATCCTTCTGGCACCAGGATGATAATTATCCCTATGAAATGACTGATATCCAGGCAGGATGCCTAAGGGGGGAGCAGCTTAGATTTTTGTCAAGCTAATCATAGAACTTGGGATAGTTTGTCAGCATTTTTTTAAATGTCACAATTTGTGAATATTTCCTTCTCCATTAAGGTCCTCAAAGGTGTCTGCAAACTTTTTGTGACTTTGGGATATGCAGATTGAGACATTTACATGCATATTTAACAGTATTTACAGTTTTGGAGGGATATTTATTCGTATCTATTTCTTTCTTAAGTGAGTTGGAGTGCCACTTAACCTTTCAAACACCTACATTTCTTATCAAATCTTTTATCTGTTCAATTTACTTTATTATTTTATTACTTATATAAAAAACAACTTTCGACTGATAGCATGTGGAAAACGTCTGCTGTCTAGCTGTGGTTGAAAAGTAACTGTCTGTAGACAGCGTGTTGTAATGTGGAGAGAATATTACCATGCAAAATCAATTTTTCAAGTAGAGATACTAATATCATACTTTGGCATCAGGTATTTATAAAGCAAGAAGGCACTATTTAAAAGATGTGAAAACTGTAGCTCAGCTTTATAAATCAAAGCGTTATACAAGTTTCCACCTGCAAGCTAGGGAAGTAGTGAACTTGTGAGGATACTTTTATGGATGTATGTCTCAATCTCAGTGTTGCTGAATTTTGAACAAACTCCTGAATGAATTTTTTGAAATAGTTATCTCTGTCTTTCATCATTATCTCCTCTTTCATGTAATCTTGACCTCAGCCAATGATGGGAACTCAATTATCTGTTTTTTGCCTTTGTGTTTCTTTCTCCATCCTGCAGTCATTGAGCTGGGAGAAGTCGACCTGAACTGTCCTTCCAATTGCCAAATTCATAATACCCATTTCTTTGGAACTGACAGACAGATAATAAGGAGAGGGCAAGCCTTCAGCTTTTATGCTCGCTTCCAAAATCGGGAATGGGATGACTCTGTGGACCAGGCCATTTTCACCGTGGAGACAGGTAGTCACTCCCAAGCTCTATGTAGTCTTACCCAGTCCTTTGCTGGTGAGTAATATATCCCATAGTCTTCAATGACAAATAGTATCTACTCATTCATCTTCTGTGTGAAGAGACTACCTTCCCCTAACTCAGGCAGTTCTGCTAACATGTAAAGTTTTCTCACTCTGCTACAGAAGTCACAAGTGAAAAAGAAATCCACCCTTGGGAGCTTTGCATTTCAAATGATGGCTAAGCAAATTACTTGCCTTTTACATGTGTTTATTTTGTTTAGTCTGATTGAAGTTGTATTTATTTTCCTGAAAAGGTCTCAGACCCTGCGAATCAAATGAGACGAAATGTACCTTCCCAATGGGCAGATGTCTAGATCAAACCTGCTGGAGTGCTTCCTACAAAATTCATCATCCAAAATGCATCAGTATCAGCGTGTTTCCTCCCTCCAACGCCTGTGTTGGCCGCTATATTCTCAATATGCAAATCACATCTTGTGGTCACACATATCAGCGATGTCTTGGAGACTTCTATGTCCTTTTTAACCCTTGGTGTGCAGGTAACAACTCTACTGATGTTCAGAAAATTTTAAGAAAAATGTTAGTGATGAGTAAAAATATCGAACTTAGCTGTAAAAATTTAGTAAAAATATTATTACTTAGCTGGTAAGTAAGGGATGGAGTCATAGAAATAATGAGAAACAGGGAGGGGTTTTGTTTTGTTATTTTTTATTTTTTCCTCCAAGTTCAAGACTGTCTCAAGACAATGTTTTGATTTGGTTTCTCAATGGTAGTAGGGATGTAGTGTAATTTCCCCCCTACACTTTTACAATGTCTTGACAGGACAAGAAGCAATGGGCACAAACTGAAATACAGCAGGCTTCCTCTGAACATCAGGAAACAACTTTTTACTGAGAGGCTGACTGAGCTTTGGCAGAGGTTGCCCAGAGAGGTTGTGGAGTCTCCATCCTTGGAGATATTCAAAAGCCATCTGGACATGGTCTTGGGCAATTGGCTCCAGGTGTACCTGCTTGAGCAGGGGGGTTGGACCAGATGACCTCCAGAAGTCCCTTCCAAACTCAACCATTCTGTGATTCTGTGAATTCTGTGGTATCACCATGAAATAATATAGTACAAATACAAATGAAGTTCCGTAGATCTGGCTCTGGTAGCAAGCAATTCTGGAGTCTGTAGGACCTTGCCAAAATCATTACATGGCAAATATTCACATTGTCTGTGCTTTTAATTTGATCAAAATCAGATACCTAACTCTAAGTGCACAGTGTTTGACTCCTAGAACAGCTTAGCGTGAAGATAAATTGCAAGCTCTGTAATTCAGGTGTACTACAGCAGGGAGAGACTTAAAAAGGATAATATCTATCTGTAAGTAGAAATGAATTTGTGAATGTTTAAAGAGCCCACACCCTTGAACATGTTTAAAAGTATAAATCAAAAATAGGTAGGAAAAGAGGGATCCAGTGAAGTAGAAGATACTGAAGTGCTAGAAATGTACATATTGTCTGACCGATAGCTTTACATCTTTTCCAGATGACCCTGTATATATGGACAATCAGGCCCATAGGGAAGAATATGTTCTGAATGAACATGGGATACTGTATGAAGGAGTTCACAAGCATATTACCTCTCGCCCATGGCACTTTGGACAGGTACTTTTTGAAGACTTGTGCAGAAGTAGATGTCATCCATATACAGATAAATGAAGCATTATCCATATATTTTCAGAAATGCATGCTATGTTATGGAGTGCGAAAAGTTTTTAGGACCAGCCCAGACCATGCATGCACAAAACAAAATGTTTGAGACTCTCACTGTAGCCCAAACAACTGGAAGGAAGTTTTCTGTTGTAAAATTAAGGAAACTGCAGAGTGTTCTTGGAAAAGGGGAAACAGAATACTGTGCTTGTGAAGGAAAATTAAATTATTCCATTGGTCAAACATAAGCAAAAATGACATGTTTTTCCCTTTGATTTTCCTTCAGGCAGATAGTCAAAACCATGCAGACCACTAGGATCTGTGCTTAACAAAGAAAAAAAAAAAAAAAGGGCAGGGGAGGAGACAGGGCAGCTCATATACATGAAAAAGATTGGATTGTTGACAAGAAAGGAACTTTATCAATGTCAGAATACCATGATACCTGTGTTATCTTCTCTTTCCTCAGTTTGAAGATGGGATTCTAGATATCTGCTTGAAGATCCTAGACATGGGTGCAAGTTACCATCATGGCTCTGACCGTGACCATTGTTGGCGCAATGATCCTGTGCATGTCAGCATGGTGGTAAATCACATGGTAAGACCTCCAGTGTGACTTCTGAATAGATCAGGTCACGATTCATTATATTATAGAAGGACAAATTGCACTGTAATCGAACACAGTACAACTAGCAGGGAAAATCCTTTCTGTGCCCAGATTCACAGGAAAAACTTACTTGTAACACTAATCTCTGAAGATTTGTGATATGCTGAGGATGTGAAGACATGGTCAGCTATTTGAAATGGTTGTTTTTCTTTTCTCTTTCTAGATAAGCAGCCATACCACTAATAGTATCATGAAGATTCCAGAAAATAACGATTACCTGAAAGGAACAAAACCATTTTGCTGGAATGGAAGTGTCTCTATTCTTCAGCAGTGGTACAACGGCAGATGCAGGCCAGTCAGATATGGGTACTGTGGGTCTCTTGCTTCAGTAATGTGCACAGGTATGATATTTCAGTCTGCCCTTAACTAGTTATCCGAAAAGGAAGAGAGAAAACCAGAATCAAAAACTTCTGACCCTAAAAACTACTAGAAGAATACTGCTCATAAGCATTTTACTAGAAAAAAAATGGGATATTTTTCTCTTGTTAAGATATGGCATGGCTCCTAATGCAGTGCTTATTATCAACCTATTGCTTTCCTATACAGTGTGAAGAGGAAGAAGAAAAGCAGTACTGTCTTTTCTGTGACCTTTATACCATGCAGCTATCAATACTGCAGCTTTTATTAAAACGCAGAGCAAGTACAGCATTGTGGAGCCAAAATTTATCCTTTGGGTGAGGTTTGAAGGATGAGAAAAAACACTAAGTTATGAACAGGAAGAAGACCTCTAGCAATGTCTCCTCCAAAACATAAAAGCAGCAAGCTACTATCTTCTTCTACTGCAAAGGATGAGATAATAGTGAACTAAACTCTACAGACTCAGAAAAAAAATGAGTTCTGACTTTATAGCATTTATTTACTAAACCTGCTTCTACATTGAAAAAAATTGAATTGGTATTCCATAGATGAATCTGTGTGTATTACACTGTGTTTACAATAAAAAAAAAATATGGTGTTTTATTAATGCAGGATCAGATTCATTACCTCTGAACTTACAACAGATTTGTGTTTTGTTTTGTTTTGTTTTGTTTTGTTTTGTTTTGTTTTGTTTTGTTTTGTTTTTAAAGCTGGAAGAGTAACAAGCTATTCCTTTCTGCTAGGCTCTTTTAAGACTGCTTTTCAACCACTAAAAAGAAGTTTTGAAGACAGAATCACTGCATCCCAAATATTGCCTCCTATCCATTGTGTTTATATAACTGCAAAGTAGAATATAGGAGAATTATTTATAAAATAAGTGAAGGATTTGCTTGATTAATTACAATTTGTAATGACTCATGAACATTTTTTTACTTACAGTGATGAGGTGTTTGGGAATTCCAAGCCGTGTTGTCACGAACTTCTGTTTTCCATGCTCGATTGAGAATCCCCTTGGTATCAATGAAATTTTTGACTGTACTGGAAAAAACCTGTGTGGTAAAGACAAGCTATGGTAAATAAGAAATAAAAAAGCTCTTTTGGTTTTGTCAAAAATTAAATGATAGAGAGACTAATATAAATCTAGCAGATCAGTGTATCTCTTTCTTTGGTGTGGCAAGGCTGTTCAGTTTCGTAATAATGCATTTCAAAAACATGAAATTACTGAAGAGGCTCAATCTACATTTTCAAAAAAGAAAAAAAAAAAACACTTGTGAGAATTGATGCTGCCTGCTTACCCTTCTCAGTTGAAAGAATAAGGCCATCAGTGTTAGTAGCTTTAAAAATATTAAGTAGATCATGAAATGCAAGGGAAAATTTGTCACAAATTAGGACTGTTATCTTCAATCATAATCACTGAGTTGATAATTATGTTGTATTCCTGAGATTCCTTATCATGGATTGCTTCATTCTTGAAGCATTGAACCTTTCAGTTCATGTTCATATAGCTATGACATTATCACTCATCATAGGAGAATTTCATGTTTTCACCCTTGGCCTGTATGTTCATGGTTTCACTGCACCAGAATTTTGTTTGTATCCAAGTCTGATCTGTGAGAACTTTTAATGTATTTTCTGCCCTTTCACACACCAAAAAGATGAGGTGAAACTGAAATACTAAGGGAGTGAGGATCTTATTTTAGCACAAAAGATTTAAGGGTTTATTCTTTGTTAAGCCATTAAAAAGAAGACTAAGACAGTATGTGATTTTCCTCTAAAGAACCAAGAGGAAAATGTTAGGAAAATAAACTAGTTAAACAAAAGAACTGTGTTGGCACATTATCAACTAAAAAAAAAGGGCTATAAGAAGAATGTTTTGCAATCAGGTCTGCAGGGTCCTGGAACAAATTTCCAGTCTGAGTGATATAATGCAAAACAAACAACTCCTATCCCCAAACATCATTACTGGTGTTAAGACATAGAGAGTCTTTAGTTGATTAAAAGGTTATCTCTGACATGGTTTTCCTCCATCGTAAGGCATTGAACCTGATGATCCAAGAGATGTCTTTAATCCTATATTCCTGCATCCTACAGGCGATATCACTGCTGGAATGAATCTTGGATGGCTCGCAGAGACCTAAATCAATGCTGTGGTGATTGGCAGTGTCTGGATCCGACACCTTTGGAAACAGGCAGAGGTAACTGTTTACTATAACTGTAATTGTTTTCCTGTGCTTATGTTGTTGAGTTTCTCTACTACTCAGATTACAATTTATTATAACATTTTTGTTATCTGGCTTAGGTTCAGCTTGCAGCGGTCCTACATGGGTTCGAAGCATCAGAGAAGGGGAACTGGACTTGGACTATGATGGTCATCATATGTTTTCTCGAGTAAATTCAAACTATGTTGGCTGGCTTTCCCAAAACAATGCCAAAAAAACAAAATTTTTCTGCGATGCTTGGCCATGCGGACAACATCTAATCACCAAGAGTGTGGGCAGTGAGCAATTTGAAGATATCACTGGGGCTTACAAGTATGAACTAGGTATGATGAAAAGTCATTAAATGGGTTAGAGGAAATTTTAAATGATAATCATATAAAATTATCAATGTAAGCTCTCGTGTTAAAATGAGTAGAACAATCTGAAGTTATCTTTTTTTGAGAAAGAGGAAGAGGCCTTTCTGTTCAAAGATCTTTATTCTTAAACTTCTAAACATATTTAGATGATTCAAACAAAACACACAGTAATTACATCCAGGATAGGATAGGATAGGATAGGATAGGATAGGATAGGATAGGATAGGATAGGATAGGATAGGATAGGATATTTTAGTTGGAAGGGACCTATAACGATCATCTAGTCCAACTGCCTGACCACTTCAGGGCTGACTAAAAGTTAAAGCATATTATTAAGGACATTGCCCACATGCTTCTTTTTAAGGCACTGACAGGCATGGGACATCAACCACCTCTCTAGGAAGCCTGTTCCAGTGTTTGACCACCCTCTCAGTAAAAAATGTTTCCTAATGTCAAGTCTAAACCTCCCCTGACACAGCTTTGAGCCAATCCTGCATGTCTTATCAGTGGATCCCAGGAAGAAGAGATCAGCACCTCCCTCTCCACTTCCCCTCCTTGGGAAGCTGTAGATAGCAATGAGGTCACCCCTCAGCCTCCTTTTCTCCAAACTAGACAAACCCAAAGTCCTTAGCCGCTCCTCACAGGACATGCCTTCCAGCCCTTTTAATACTACTATTCGTATGTACATGTTTTAGTTTCACCTGTACAGTAGTTTAAAATATTAACAGAGTTTAGATAACCTAAAAAAAAACTAAATTCTTTTAAACCCAGGATTAACTTCTTACTTGTTCCTTCTTACACCAGGTCTGCCAGAAAATATGCTTACTTACTAAATTCATGTATTATTAGGATATTCTGCTGTTCTTAACTTTGGGCTACTGATTACTCATTTTCATCTTCCAGTAGTGAGAAGGAATCCAACCAGCAAAATTGCCTAAAGGAATGAAGAGTGGGTCACAGCTGATTGTAACTTTACAAGCTCTGGGTTTTTTTTTTAATAGGAACAAAAAAGAAAAAAATTGATAGTTTCTCTGTTTGAATGGTGTATTTTGCCTTTTGAATTCACTTTAGGGTGATCACTCAAAAATCAACATAGTAACATTTCATATTCACCCTAACCCTTATAAAGAGTTATATTTTGAGTTTTGCACTAACTATACATTTTGAGATTTATATCACCATTTTTAAATTTAACTAATAAAAGTAAAATAATTTTTTGAATGTTTTTCTGAGGTATTTATTTTCTTCTATGCATTCAGACTACTGTATATTGTGTTTCATTATCTGGTGGATTTGTTCTACATCAAGCCACTACATTAGGTTTCAGGAAGGAGGAGGAAGAAATTTAATTATCATTATTATTTGGGTAGATATGTCTTCTTGTGCCTCCAGCACATTCATTATCATGTATCTTCTTCAACAGGTTCTGTGAAAAACAAAGAAGCCTATTACCGGGCTTACAGACGAATTCACCCAGGATACTGCAATGCTTCCAACTGTCATATTGAGAGAGACTTATCATCTCTGAAAAACCCTTTTTTGAGTGACTCTGGTATTAACATGAGGTTAAAGATGGCTAACTGCCCCATGTATGGTGAAGACGTTCAACTGCACTGGCTGCTGGAAAATTTGCGTAGTGAAAACAAAACCCTGAAATTTAATTTGTCTGCACAAATAATAACCTACAGTGGTTGCCCCATGGATCAGTTTTGGAAAGACAGTGTGAATATCACGTTGGGTCCAAGGGAAGGTAAGAAGATGAATTTGCCTAATACCCTTTTGTCCACTGTTCTTTTCAGGAGACAGTTTGTTTTTTAGGATTAGTGGAGACTTCCTAATAGTGGTGTGAAGTGACATGAATACAGTGTTAAATATTGACAGCTGAATTCACTTTAGGGTGATCACTCAAAAATCAACACAGTGTCAAGATTACATGTATAATGACAGGTAAATTGTAGTCTTTCCTTAATTTCTCAAGGCTTAGAGATTGTTCTGATCATTTAAAAACTTATTTCCACTAAAAGTTTAATTCTGGATTCTATATTCAATACAAAGATAAAGTTGCAACTGTCTATCAGAAAAGCAATTTGTTTCCTTTGGCCAGAAGATATTAGCCAGTGTAAAACACTTCTTTTGAGCACTAAAGTAGCTATTTCTAGATATACCACATGCTGGGAAGTGCAAAGGTGTAACAGAACAAAAACACTTGTTTTCATGGTTAGTATCCTTTTCTGAAAGAAAAATGACACATCATTATAAGACAAAATCTCATACCTGATATTAACATTCTGTTTTACTAAGCTTTATTTTGCCTGCCTTTGAATTATTGCTTTAAGAATTACACTGGAATGAAAGTTGCCAAATTTTGAATAACAATAAACCAACCTCCTTGTAAATGCACCAATATAGTTATATTAACTGAAAACTGTGAAGCTGGTTGTGGAAGGTAGCAATGTATCACCCTAAGCCAGGAAAAATCATGTCTGTTTTCAAAGATGCTGTGATAACTTAATATTTAATTAAGCCATTGTAAGTGCCAGTTAAACTTTAGGAGGAAGGAAAGTGGAAATAGTAGCCAAAAAAGCAGAAAAAATAATTAAAATAAATTTGTTTTACAGTGAAAAAAATTCCACTGTGTATATCATATAGTCAATATGGACCTTATCTCTGTGATCACAACATTATGAAAGTAGTTGCTGTCTCAGATCCAGAGTGTGGAGAAGTTCTGATGGTGAGCAGGGATATCGTGATCAACAGGCCACCTGTTATCATAAAGGTAAAGAACTTTAATTATGGGATTTGTGATCTAAGGAACAGACTTATGGACTCTTATTGGCCACTTCCTAAGTACAATGCCGATAAACTTGGAATTCTTTCTTTTTTCCTTTTCTTTTATTATATTTTTTTTATTTTAGCAAGATCAGTGTAATTTTAAATGTATAACAGTTGACTTAGAGTGATGTATAGAGATCATAGAAGTAAATCAGAAAGAAACGTGTACGAATAATCCTTTTTTTTTTTTTTTCTTACATTTATTTACTTCATTGTTAATTTTGTAAGGGTTACAAAACATAAAATGTGTTTGTTTATTTTCTGACTAGCTGCTGAGCCAGCCCAGGCTTAAAGTACCATGTACTGCAGAGATCTCCTTCTGCAATCCTCTCCAGGAAGATATGAAGAACTGCGTAATGACATTAGAAGGCTGTGGTTTATTCAAAGAGCCACTGACCATTGAGTAAGTTCGTCAATTATTTAAATGGAGATAATAGTGGGGCTTGGCTAAGGTGTGCTAGATCAGAATAGGTTTTGAAGAAGACAATAGTTCTGATATTTTTGGTGTTTAGGACCTGAATAGGACTTTTTGCCCCTTATTACTTTGAGACTCCATTAAAAGTCTCACTCCTCTTGAAACTGACGGATCATTTAGAGCTGGCAAGATATGCTGCTGCCTCATTTTTTTCAAGATTTAATTTATGTCTGTGTTTCAAATTTCTGTCTGAAAGGGAATGCACTCTTTTCTTTAAAAGAAATTCTAGCCGGGTCCCCCATCCCTTATAATCCTATTGAGTTTATGATAGAATTCCTCTAAATCTTTATGAACTGGCACCACATATGTGAACAATTAGAAAACGACAGAGAAATAGCAATATACATTCTAAGCTCACAACACGTTAATCACAGGAAGCTGGAAACTTCCAGGATGTTATAACATCCTAGGAAAAGTAGCTGTTCATTAATATGCATTGCTATTCTTCATGACAAGGAGAACTGACAGAAGTATGACTAGTTTTAAGGGGAAGCAATTAGGAATTGTTCTCTCCGAATAATAATGAACTTGATTCCACAAAGCTGCCTGATCCAACTTAGACTACTGGAAGTGAGAAGCAGTAAATACATCTTTGAGGCAGAAGGGTGCTGCATTTTTGAAGAATTCAAGCGTATCGTGAATGAGTTTCCAGTTCCAATTACAGAACTGACTATGGGAGTTTTCCAAATCTTCTTTTGGGACAGAAATTGTTACCATGCTTTTCACAACACAGAATGTGTTTTTTTGGAGGAAGGCAAGAATAACAAAGTTGTCATAACAGTTTTTCTCGGAAAACATGTTGTAGCAAATCAAACCTAATCGTGTGCGCTCATCTTGTAGCACTTCAGGTCTCTGAGCTACCCATGGTCGTAATTCTTTTCCTTCTCTTGATCCAGTTTGGGAACGTTGGCAGCCAACCAACAGGCACGGACCATCGTGGAGTTCACACCTTACAGGCTTGGCAGCCACCGGCTCCTGGCCAACTTTGGATGCCACAAGTTTGCCTACTGCAAGGGATGTGCCAAGGCTGAAGTGTGTTGCCCCGCAGGCCAGAACAGCACCCTGCCCATCAGCCAGAATGGGTCACTCCCAGTGTGTGAGAATGGCTCCCTCCCCATGAACAACTCTGGGCCTGTCCCCGTGGCGGACCCTGCGTTCAACTCCACGTGTGAATACATATGTATCCCAGTGTGCAACCCAAACTGTAGTGCAGGAGGCCAGCCTGTATATGACTTCGTGTACCTCCCTGCAGGCCATCCCTTATGCAACTCCATCTGCAACCAAGGCTTCAATCCAAGTGCCAATCCTGGTTTCAACCTGGGAAGCGATCCTGGCTTCCGTGTCATATGCGAGACTGTGCCTCCCGCTACATGTGCCCCGATGCCTCCGTCCATGTATGGCTCCATGCCTGCCCCAACATCCAACCCCGTGTGCCCCCCTATGCCTCACGTGATGTTCGAGACAGGTCCTGCTCCCACGCACCAGCCTGGAGGCGGAGGGGGACCGATGTCTTACTCTGTCTCTGTCCCCACAAATAATGCGGTGAGTGCCCTGCTGACCCACTTCATGGCTGGCTCGGGTCCCACTGTGGCAACCCAGGCAGTCCCTACCCATATGTCTGCTCTGCCATCCCACCCTATGTGCTCTCCAGTAGCCCATGCTGTCGGCAGTCCCATGCCGCCACCAGCTCCCCTTTCAGTGCCTGCTGCCTCCATCTCGCACGTTGTCTGCGGCTCTGCGCCCTCTCCCACTGCCCAGCCTCCTTGTGGCCCAATGGCCACCCTGCCCTCCCAACCCCTCAGCACCCCGGTAGCCCATGGCATGTGCTCCCCAGGCCCCTGTCCAGCAGCTTCCCCGGTGCCCCTCTCTGCCACCCGTAGTGCCACCCCAGCAGGGCTGCAGATGGGGAGTGCCCCGGTGGCCCACTCGCTGTGCTCCCCGGCTCCCCGCCCTGTGGGACCCCCGGCGGCCCACTCGCTGTGCTCTCCGGCCCCCCGCCCAGTGGGGCCCCCCGCAGCTCACTCACTGTGCTCCCCCACCTCTGTCTCACTGGGGGCCACGGGGGCCCGCCCCACCAGCTCACCTGCTGCTCGCCCTGAGGACTCATCAGCAGCCTGCCTTCCGTGCCCCCCGGCCCCGCGCCCCCTGGCAGCTGGCACGGCCCGCTCCCTCTGCTCCCCCACCTCTCGCTCGGTTTCCCGGGTTGTGGGCACCCCAGGGTCTCGCTCAGTGTGCGGCCCTCAGTGGGGCCCCTCCTGTGACACCACCACTCGCTCGGGCTCCCACTCCACGTGGGCTCCCGCCTCCCGCTCAGTGTGGAGCCCCACGGGGCGCTCTGGCTACTCCCCCTTGTCCCGCACTGCCTACGGCACGCTCACGCGCCCTCCGTACAGCTCCTTGTCCCGCTCCTGCTACAACACCTTGTCCCGCTCTGCCTACACCACCCTACCCCGCTCCACCTCTCCCTCTGCCTATGCCACCCTGCCCCGCTCCAGGTCACACCCCTCCGGCAGCACCCTGCCCCACACAGGGTCCCGCACACCCTGGAGCCCCGGGAGGAGCACTCTCACCTACTTCAAACGCAAATACCTGTAATGGAGAGTAACCTAGGGAAAAGCCAAAGCCAGTGAATTAAAGCCCATGTGCAGATGCTTTGAAAGAGGTTAGAAATAGGGTGATGGAGAGCAGTGTGCATAATCCTGGGTATTTATCCACACATTTGAGATGTGCCAGAAAGCAGGCTGATAGCTGACCACTGAGAGATGCATTTGATGTAATACTTGTATGTCTTGAGATACAGTACGGTGGAAGCGACAAATGAATGTGCTCCCCATGGAGCCGTCGTGACAATAGTTGCACAGTGCAGGTAATCAATCAGACTTACTTGCTCAGTCAAGCTGTTTTATAAATGATGTGATTTCACTCTCTCTTCTCTTGATTTCTTGCAATGCCTATTTCTCAGATCTCCCTGGGCTACAGTACTTGTAGCAAATCTCTCTCCCTGCGTGAAATGTGCTGTCCTTGCGATGCTGCACAGAGGTGGCAGCAGACCTGCCTAAGAGACATTGGGCCACTGAGTCCTGGTATTGTGGCTTGTCAGATCTGTATGCACTCTTATTTCCTTAGTTATGAGGCAACGAAAACGGTGGAGGTCATGGAGTTACTAAATCATTACAAATCAACTGAAGAATTTAAAAAAAAAAACAAAAAAGCAATTATAATAAATATAGTATTACTACTCTTGCTGTATTACAGTTCCAGTATCAGGAATCCAAAGGTCAGATTAGAAAGGCTGCAAAACTTGATGAACAATTAATACCAATTTATTGGCTTTCACAACTGAATGTTTTTCATGTAGCATATTCCAAAACTTTTCTCATATATATTGCATGCATTTAGGTTCATGGGACAAGCTTTAATTCCAAGGCTGTGCCTTTTTGATTCAGTATAGCTAGGAAACTTCTGTCACGAGACCTGAACTAGAGAAAGAAGTATGACACTATCCTTGCTTTCCAACACCCAGCCCTCCCAACTGAAAGGTTAAGAAGGTGAACCAAAATGTGTTACCTGTTCTTCAGATAATTGGTACCGTTTCACTGCTAACCTTCTCCCAGTGTTTTAGGAATCAAAATCATACATTGTCATAATGGAACTGTCCCCAAATTTTGGATTTGCGCACAAGAATTTTGGATTTACTGACAACACCTCCCATCCCTCCATTATTTTTCTGTAGTGCTCTATTATTTTTAGTAGCAAGTGTTAGTGGGGTTTTGTGGTAAGATAATTTTGCTGGTGCTGCAGAATCTTCAGTAATGTAGCAATAGTATTTCAGTAGTATCATTGTAGTTCACACCCCTATGCTCTGTGATGAGATTGAGTAACCTTCCAGGGATTTTGAAAAGGTGTGGTGTCCGATGGTAGCTATGAACATGCCAACACTATCAACTACATAGTAATTCTGAGTATGGTAGAATAAATATTTGCCTGGACATTGTAGTAAAGCGGTCATAACTCAGTGATTTGTTTTTTACGCAGTTTCAATAGTCTCTGTTAGGTATTAGCTGGGAATGTCTTTGCCTGACTGACAATAAAAATAGAAATTTAAAACACACCTGTAATTCTGTTGTTTTGGTTTCTTTTTTCAGTAATACCTCTTCAAAACTGGGGAATAAATCTCTCCAGATACACTGGAATGTGAAATCTTCCTTCCACTCTGTTTCTGTTATATTTCCTCTTCCTTTCAGTAAGATCTGAAACCAAAGCTTCAAAATAAGGTCTGAAGTTAGGGGAAATCTATAGATTACCTACTATACCTGAAATACTTAGTTTGGCATTAGAGGAAAAACTCAGTCATCCTCTTCACTCACAATAAAGCTTTCCACTTACAGATGCTGCATGAGTTTTTCCTTTGTTTTCATGGTCTGCAAAACTCACAATCCACAGAAGTGCCAAAATGAACAAATCTTTGGGTGGCAGAGGAAGAGATAAAAAAGATACCAACACTATCTACTTAAGAAAAATTGTGATCTTTTTTAGAAAATATTAATAATACATGACACATCATTATCAAATAACATTTCCGATTTCTGTTCCCAGTAGTGGTTTGACTTCTCCAGTTTTCCTCATTTTTGAGAATGAGCTTGATTGCATATTTCAGCAAATCCAAAGATTTGGTCCCAACCTATTAATGTCACTAGTGCTGTCAAGAGTGTGTGCAAACTTTACTCCCTGGTCTTCTTGCCATGAACATTGCTTTTGAAAACTGTAGAAGGTTCATTATAATTAGAGGATAATAGAAGTCCTTTTAAGTTCAAAATGATCCTAATACTAAAGAAATTATCTTGAGTGTGTTGTTGTCACATACATCCTAGAAATAACAAAAAGTAGGTTGTAGTCTCCTAGCAAAGTCCATTTTAGAGCCTGATATTCATTTGGGGGGGGAATCTAAACAAAAAAATCCTCAACCTAATAACAACAAAAGAACCCAGCAAACAACAAGATTTAAATTATCTCGTTCTTAAATTTTTATGAGTGAAAGGCTCTAACCTATATTTTATAAGGTATCTCCTATCACAGGAAGCATGGTTTAAATTTTCACAAAACTACTGTTCTGTTTTGTTTTGTTGTGGGTTGGTTTGTTTGTGGGTTTTTTTCCCCAAAACTGACATGTCTGGTTGTCTCAAATGCACTTTCTTGAAGCAGAACCCACAAGAAATTCAGTATTTATTTTTTTTGCCTAATGTATTTAACATATTGAAGATTAACAGTATTCTGTAATGTGGTGTGATACATCATAAAGAAGTCTAAGAGAATGGGAGGCCAACTCAAGCATGACAGTTACAGTCATCAGCTATTGAATACAGTACTATCATATTTATGTGTTCAGGAATACATTTTAATTTTAATCTCAGTTCAGACGTATTTTATTTAAGTGAGAGAAATATATTCACTTGTTTCTAGGCCAGTGAAAGTGAAAAAAGGCAATTTCTCATGTATTATTATAGTTACCTTTTCTATGATTTAACATGATAAATAGGAGTACTGGAATTTATTTTTTGTGCAACTAAAATAAGGTTGTATTTCTTTCAAAAAGATGAGGAAGAAACTAGTATGTGATAATTTTCAGTTCTTATCCCTAACAGTTCATTAGACATTTACAAATCCTTTTTTAGATGAAAAGTTATGAAGATTTAGCTGCAAATTAACTGTTTCAAACTTCAAATGTTTAAGGTTTATGCTTCTTTGGACATTTGCTGGTAACATACCATAAAATGCCTGAGTGAAATGTGATTTATTTTTATATATTCCATTACCTGCAAGAAAAATATTGAAATGTACAACTCAATGAACCAATTTCCTACCAAGCATTAGTTATAGAGGTAAATTAAATTCAATATATTGTATCAGACAAGAAGATTAAATTAGGGAAACACTATATTCATTTTGCTTAGTGTTAAAAACAAACAAAATCTTTTGGAACGTGTACTATGAAGTGTATAAAAATGAAAGAAATGAAATATGCTGACCAGGAAAACATGTGAAAGTATTCAAAATGCAAAAGATGACAAGGATTTCTTTTTTTGTTATGCAACAATTTTATGTCACCTGTTGTACATTTCCATTATATCTGAATTTTCAAAACTCGATTTTTTCATACTGCATTTGCAGAAATGTTTTTATAAGCAAAGGTCTTTATCTGTAGAAGGAAATCCTATTCAAATATTTTACAGGCATCCCACCTCTTTCTTTCTTTTGATGTGTTAGATGAGAGGAATTTCTTCCACACCTTTTTTATATTCTTCCTGGATGATCTTGTTCAAGCTTTTAAATTCTTTGTCTTTGAACTTCAAGGTATGTTATGTAATATGCATGTATGCTCATTTGTATTGGATAATTTTCTGACTCTGACTAACACTGGAATAAAAGTTGAGTACAGAGACCAATGCAGAACTGAAAACAGAAAGTGTTCCCAGCCCAGTGATCAAATGCAGTGTACACGCACAGCTGAGCCCTTGTTACTATTCTGTTGCTTGTTTATAGTAATAATTAAGTCTTCTACCACATTAATTTGGATTTTAAATCTGTTTCAGATGTACTAACTGGCCACACCTGTCTAACTTTTCAACTAACCATAATTTTTTTCCTGCACTTCTCTCCTGAGAAAAGTTGCCATTGATGGTGCTCAGTAGACTGCATTAGCTATTTGAGCAACCTGTACTTTTTCGTATGTTCACTTCCAGCCATCATACATCTGAACTGCATGTGTGTTTTCTCTGTAAGGCGTATTTTTAGTGCAGGCTATCTATCGGTGCTACGGGGTTTCAATAAAGAGCATTCATAGATATATATGAATTGGTTGCAAAAATTAATAAAATGAAATAATATCTAGAAAACCAGGAGTTATGTGTAAAGAAGGGAAAATCTTTATGGTGTAAAGAAATGTCACCACTATACACCATTTTCTTTTACAAAATCTCTTCTATAATTCTGGTGTTGTCTGATTCCTCATTTTGAATATCAAACCTCAAAATTTTATTAAAGCTATAACAATATGTCAAGTTAGCTTTAGATTAATTAGAAATAGAGAAATGTTGGTGTTTGAGATAAATATTACCAGGAATCCTTGTTGCTCCAATATATTAAAATATACCAGTAAACCTAATCCATCATCTGCAGCAGTTTCTGGGTATAGAGCTCAGACACTGGGTATTGACCTAAAAATACTCTATAATTCTGGCTAAGCTAAATGTAGCATCTTCATCTTCTAATTTTTGCTTATCTTTTCATTTCATTTTGACTTTTTTTAGCCTTCATCCCTTTTCCATGCAGGTGGAACAATTAGAATAGCTAGAGGCTGCTCAAATGCAAATATCATCAAAATTGCTACAACAGCCTTCAACAGACATTTCAGAGTCTCTAATAGGGAATTCTGTCTTCGAAGCACAAACATTATAAGACTGAGAGACTACTGAGGTTTTTGTAATGATCTTGTTTCTTTCCTTTAGGTGATGTCGGTCAATTATATAATAGCATGAGTCATTAGGGGTATCAACTGCACATTAGCTGAATACTAACATGTACACTTTTCTGCATCACTGACTGATGCCATTTGCCAAGGACAATATCTGTGCAGAAGGAATGATAAACAGGATTCATTGAGATCTGGTCTATAATGACTTCACAGTGAAACTTCATATGCTCCTATAAAACTAGGTATGAAGTTTATTCAAAAACTATGGATCAAATAGAAATAAGATGTAGAAGGGTTATCTGATATATAAGGCAAAAATTAGGCACTAAATGCCCAAAATTAAAATTCTGAAAATTTTGTGATGGATACTGCTTAATCCTGGTAACGTCCAAATCCTGCAGGAGCTTTACTATTTCTTTTTAAAACCTTGAGGTGTCTAGATTTATGTCCCAATATGTATAGATTTTTGTCCTAGTCAGAGTTGGATTGATCCTTATGTGTTCCTCATTACTCTTAAGCCAAATCAACGTCCAGAAGCTAGATATTTCCGACATAAATTCCCTTAGTCATCTAATCCTTGAGGTGGTCACAATGCATATAACATAAGAATATCCACAAAGTTTAGAAATAGCCTTCATCATTTGTATTTTATCTACTCTTTAACATCCATCTATAGTTTAATGTAAAATGCAAGAACAGTTCTAACCTAGATCCAAAATCTAGAACTTATACAACTAAGTGCATTAGCAACATGCCAAAGGACTTAACTTTCCTTCTGTTTTTTTTCAACTATATTTTTTTTTTTTCTCCCAGCTGTAACAGGAGGGTGCTGTCTTTCTCTTCCTCATTACAAAAAAGAAAGTAAACTTCTCTGTCTGTCTTGGAAGGGCATTTCTGGAGACAAAGGACACATTCAGTTCCAGTAAACAAAGAATCAAATAGGAAACTACTTCTTGATATAAATATTCTAGGTGCTTGATGCTGGTTGTACTTTAAAGGAAAGGTTTAGCCTTCTTGTGCTGATTCCCAGAGGGATAGACATGAGTATTGCTCTGAGTGAGGCACATAATCCCTGTAGCATAAAGTTTTTCCACATGCTTGTTTGCTAAATGTTTTCTTCTTGGCTGTCTATAGAGAAGTGAAGGCAACTTGTTCTGGTTACCTGCCAGCATTCACTGGCTCCTTATCCGGGCCACTAACACTCTTGCCATCCACATAGCATCATATTCTTTATTTATTTTGGAGGGAAGTGAGTGAATGAGGGAGAAAACTCATAAACATTAGTCACTACAGTGATTATGTAGAAAAGGCATCACCGGCTCAGTAGAAGTTTCCTGTTCAATTCTTCCCATACTTACTGAATTGAAAACTGCTTCCTTAATCCCAAGAAAATACATTCTCCAGAAGGGCAAAAAGTAAGTTTGTACGATTTTTTGTGGTGGGAAAAAGGAAAGAGGGCAGTTTTTTGTTGATTCAAACCTTGTAATATGAGATAACACAGCTGTTCACACTCTACCAAATGAAGTTCACAGAGGAAGGTTGTCCAAATCTGTCCTGTAGAATGACTTAACTAACTACTGAACTTTTTCCTTTTAAGCCATGGCTACCCTGAAATGATGAAGCTATCACCTATCCTTTTATGAGTATGGCAACCACTCTGATGTCTGAAACGGATTTTATGTCAATGAAATATGAAAGGAACGAGGACTTTCAAGCAAATGGAAGTGTTCAAGCAAGTACAAATAATAAATATAAATAAATGTAAATGCCCTTCTGTTCTAAGTACATTCATATCTCGGTTGATTTCTTTCAAAGCTTGGCTTGTATGCTGCTTTTTAGCAAGAGGCTGTCTACTAGAAGATTTAGTTTGTAAAGCTGTAAATTCTTTGAATTGCTTTTAGATGTAATATTTAGTTTCTCTGTCTTGGCTGATAGAGCTCCAGAAAGCTGACAAAGGAAAATCATTGTGAAAAAATTCTGCCAGGTACTGTCTTTAAGGATGAAATAATTTTTATAGTTAAAATATGTATATATATATTTCCATCTGCATAAGATGGAAAATTCAGTAGAAAAATGTTAATTGTGAATAAATTTTCCTCATTGAAGCAGTCTGCAGTCATTCAGTCTGTGCAGCAGAGAGTCTCAAGCATGTACAGAATGTTAACAGGTGCCTTCAGCTCCATGGTTCCTGCTACAGCCATGGCTAAAGGATGAACACACACAGGTATTCTGGACAGAGAGGTGCCATATCTGGAGAACAGGCAAATTTAGGGGATAATTACTTGAAATTATTTGGGAATCTGTATTCAGGGTCAAGTGGTGGAAGTATTAAATAATTTACATTCATGTTATTTTGATTATATAGAAGAGTAAGTAGCTTTAACTTATTTCTCCTGTGTTTTTTTGTTTGTTTGTTTCAGTAGAACAACTAATAGTACTAAGAGTACTAGTAAATAATACTAATAGTACTAATAAAAGTAAGGTAAAACAACTGCTGAATGTGTGGATGATAATTTTCTGTTAATTTCAAAGCTTGTGATTTATTGACCAAGTTTTTGTTAAAAAGTTTAGTTCTACTCAGTTTGGTCTTGAGTTTGAAAATAAACTATAATAATAGGGCTAAGGCACTGATGATCTTCCTTTCACAAGTATAGACACACACATATATTGGTATATCAGAGCTAAAATCTCTTGCATATAAATTTTTAAAAGTTGAAAGATTATAATCTCTGTTGAAAGGTAAGGAATTATTTGACATTTCTGCAGTGGAGTATTGCCTCACCAGTTAATCTCCTCTTAAAATTGTAAAAAGTATTTTAAATTGCCAAATTATCTGATTTTTTTTTGTGAATCAACAAACATCTGAAAAAAAGGATGAAAAAAATAAAATATTTTTATTATAATAGAAAAGCAGATAATGGAAAGGAGAGTATACTTTTCTTTTTGTTATTATCAGTTCATTTTAAAGCACTTCATAGCTAAGAACATGGAAATTTCCAGCAATACAGATCGGACATAGTGCAAATTGTTTGTCATCTTAGGACTCAGGTAGGAATAAGACAAATTTTGACAACCTATATTTAACACAGCTAGACTTTTCTGCATTAATTGAAAAATCGAAGAAGTAAATTAATTTGGATTGCAAATTTTATGATGTTTTTGCTAAGCTTTTATGTGAGCACAATATTTTTTTCAGAATCTATTACAGTGTAAATTGTAGCTGATAAACCCCTAATATTATTCTGAAAAAAAAGGAACTCTGCCTTAATGAGAGGTCTGAGCACTGCCTCATTATCTGGCACAATGTTAAGTTTGATTAAAAGACACTGACATTAGGTAAATAACTATTTGGATTTGAGTTGTTATTACAAATGGATACCTGTCATAAATCTGTGTTAAATGCACTTAAGTAAGATAATGTTTAACTAAGATAGTAAGCATTATCTTCATCCATCTCACTGAGACTGGAAAGCGCATTTAAAATACAGCAACAATTATTTGACTGAGTCCTACGTGATGCAATGCTACTATTCACCACATGGTTTAAGAAATCCCTAGTAAATAAAGTGTGAATGTTATATCTGAGAGAGAGTGAAGTATGAGCATTTTAATTCTAAAACATATGCCTCAGATCAGATACTAAAAGAAAAAAAATTAGCAAGCGATTCATGATATTGGATTGGAAGAAAATAATTATTTGGTTTTGTTTAAAAACAATATATTATGTTACAAAAATGCCTTGTATTGAGAATTTCTATGGCACAAAGTCTGATTGAAATAATTACTAAATAGAAAAAAGGTAACATAAGCACTTGCGTATTTTTATTGTGCTCTAACTAGAAAACATCCTTTGTGCTGATTAGAAGTCCAAGGGACTTGGGATGCAGGACCAAGATGTGTATTTTTGTCTAAAAAAACATTTTGAGGGATAACACTACAATATTAAAGTATTTAGAGCTTGAATGTGTAAGACTTGAAAATTAAGCCTCATCAAAACATTGAAGCAAGGTATTACGGAGGAAATAATTGACATCCTGTCATGGACATACTTAGTTTCCAAGATCAGAATATAATGATGCTCAAATAGCCTCTTCTAATGAACAAATTTTGACATCTACTTTTCAATGCCTGGTAGATTGTACATACTCTCAAAAGAGTAAAGATTTCAGTTGAAAATACTTGATTTACCATTGAGAAAATCATAGAATCATAGAATCACAGAATACCAGGTTGGAAGGGACCTCAAGAATCACCTTGTCCAGCCTTTCGAGGCAAGAGCACAGTCTAGATGAGATGGCCCAGCACCATGTCCAGCTGAGTCTTAAAAGTGTCCAGTGTAGCAGAGTCAACCACTTCCCTGGAGAGATTATTCCAATGGTTGACTGTTCTCATTGTGAAAAATTTTTCTCTCATGTCCAATCGGATTCTCCCTGGGAGTAACTTGTACCCATTACTCCTTGTCTTTTCCATGCGACTCCTTGTAAAAAGGGAGTCTCCACCTTCTTTGTAACTACCGTTTAAGTATTGGTACATGGTGATGAGATCACCTCTAAGCCTCTTTTTCTCAAGGCTGAACAAGCCCAGCTCTCTCAGCCTATCCTCATACGGCAGGCTTCCCAGACCTTTGATCATCTTGGTGGCCATTCTCTGGACCCCCTCCAGCCTGGCCACATCTTTTTTTGCATAGCGGGGACCAGAACTGTACACAATATTGCAGGCGTGGCCTGACAAGCGCTGAGTAGAGTGGGACAATGACTTCTTTACCTCTGCTGGTGATGTCCTTTTTGATGCAACTCAGCATCCTATTGGCCTTCTTGGCCGCAGCAGCACACTGTTCACTCATATTGAGCTTCCTGTCCACCAGGACCCCCAGGTCCCTTTCCATGGAGCTGCTCTGCAGCCAGGTGGATCCCAGCCTGTTCTGCACTCCTGGATTATGTTTTCTCAGGTGCAAGACCTTGTACTTGTCCTTGTTAAACTTCATAAGGTTCTTGTCAGCGCACTCTTCCATCCTGTCCAGATCTTCCTGCAGGGTGGCTCTCCCTTCCAGAGTGCTTGAGTGCAAAATCTGCTTGAGCTTTTTTGCGAATGCAGAACTCATACTCTAATTTTTGACCTCAGCTAATATCTGTTGATGTTAAAATCCACGGTTTTAAGTTTGCTGGATTAAGGATTTTACATTAAAAGTGAGTCTTACTTCATTTTGTGCTATTTATTTCCAAGATTATTGAACTGAGCATCAAACTCTTCCTTTGACAGATGTTAACTGGGAATATTTCTCCTTTTCAAGATTCTAAAAAAAATTAATTTGTGTAATATAAAAATGATGATGTTAGTTGTCTGGCCTTTTGTAATTGCTTTGTTATCTGGTGTTTCACTCTGGAAATGTTACCTTATAATTTATGACCATATGACTAAAACCCCAAGAAGTAGTAGCATAACATTTCAAAGCCTTCCTGCGTGCTAATCTCCCACCCACACACCCACTTGTAAGGACTTCGCCTGGGCTGGGGTCCAGCCTGGTGCAGCTGCATAGCCATGAAGCAGTGCTGTGTGCAAGTTGCTGAGAGAGGAAAGGTCCTTCCTAGCTTCACTTGGGACCTGCTTTAAAGCTGCAGCTCTCACCCTTGCTCTTGCCTGAGCTAGGTGGCAGGTGCCCCTGAGCCTCCTACCTCCCCATTCCTGACCTTGACCACCACCCATGGGCTGACATCCCAGCTTGGCTTCAGCCCATCCCTGTCCCCACATCTCTGCCCAGCCATCCTGGGACTGTGACCCCTGCTCTGGCCTTGCTCTGCCCCTCCTTGCTCTGGAGCTGTAGGACCAGCTTACATGCTGGTGAAGTCCCTGCCCTGCTGGCAGTGCTGTTGCACCTGGCTCTTGGCTTGCCTCCCTTGCAACTCCCTGACAAGCACGCTGACCTCCATACAGAATTTTAATTCCTCCTACTTTCTCCTAAAACTGATTTTGCCAAATATTACTTGGACAGGCTGCTTTTATTTCAGTGTCCAAAGTCCCACTGGATTCAGTGGAGCAGTAAGAAACCTGTGGAATTGTAGGGGATGAGCTCGGTGTGTATGAAGGGGGTATGAAATCTAATAATAATGTTTGAGCACCTGAAAAATTGTATTCTAAAAGTCTAATATTCATTACCTATATTTCAGCAAGGCTTTCACAATGCATCTTTTTTTTTTCATTAGCAATATATCATCTTCTTCATTAGCAATATATCATGTGCATAATAAGTATTTATTACAGTCTCTCTCTCTGGGCTGAAATTATCTTTCAGAATGAAAATGATTCATCGGCACAGAAATATACTAATTACTGACAAAATCCCTGGAAAATTGGGATAACATAAAGCTTTGGCAATGAGATGTTAGCATTCCTACCTCCAATAAATTTTCATCCTTTGTGTGTGCCTATGAAGAATAAATATCAGTCACAGCCTTACTCATAATAAATATTGAGAGATAAAATGCGTCTCAAACTAAAAATGTATGTAGTAGAACTTTTGAAAGAATGAACTGGAGATAAAAAAATAAGCTGATTTTATACTTGAAGTTATCTATACTTGTATGACAAATACTTTCTGTTGAAAAATGTAGTTATCTGCTTGAAAGGCAGAAGTTCTTAAAGAAATCTTTTTTCCTCTCCCTCCATAACTTTATTCTATAATAATGATTAGGCTTTTAAATTGTGAATCCGTTACTACTTTTATTATTATGACTATAATAATAGTTGTTGCTGTCATTATTGTTGTTGTTGTTGGGCTTATTATTATTATTATTCTTTAGTAACTCTTTATTATTAATTACTATGATCTGGCAGTTTAGGCCCCTGATGTATAATTTACGGATAGTTTACAGAAACCAACAAGAATAAGGACAGATGCTTCCCAGATAGACAGACTGCCTCAATGCTTACTTTTTAGTGATCTAATTCCCCAAATGGAACCAAACATCCAAAACCATAACATAAGTTCCCACACAATGAACAATGGAAATTGCTTGTCTCAAAATTGATTGTGTCAAAATTGGTTGTCAAAATTGTCATCAAACTCAGCATACCAAATGACTCTGGAACTATCTAGTAGGAAATACTGAGTAGAAGAACAAATTATGGGGGACTATAGGTGACTCAGACTGAGTTAAACTATGACTTTACAGGGTAGAGGTTTGGGTGGACAGGGCATGTGGTCCTCAGCGTCACCTATATTTTACCCAGTAGCTGCTAAAGTATATAAGAAAAGCAAAAACAGAAGATGAGTTTGGAGCAGGGACAGCAAAACAGGGCTTCTCTGTTGCCGGGTCAATATCCTAAATATTTGGTTACAGAGGCATGCTCATTGCCACTTTGTAGCTCAGAATTTTCATAGCTCTTGCATTTCTTTCAGTTCAGTAGCTGAATTTCAAATTGAGGAGTGAAAGGTATTTGCTCAAAATAGCCTATGACGAAGTGCTATATCATTCTGCTGAATAAGTATATTTCCATCTCATGTTGAGGATGAGCTAACCAATAGTCTATGGAATAAAAGAGCTAACATCATCTCCCCCCCCGCCTTAAAGGAAAATAGTAGCTGCACTTTACAGGAAGATCAACCCTATAAGCGCCAAGTGTGCTAAAGAATGCTTAGCTTGCAGATCTTGACCCGGTTTTGGCACAAGCCAGCTGCTTATGCTGCTCAGTTAGCAAGAGTGGGATGTGCAAACAGCAAGGTTTGGCAAATATAAAGGGACAAACTAGGTACAAGCAGAATTTCAGTGCCTCCAAGATAAAGTCCTCGGAACTCTGCATGTAGGTGCTTGCATTTGTCAATATCTCACTTTAAAAGCTTAAACCGATTATGAAATTCACCTTTATTTCAGGTAAAAATAACCAATGCTAAGGATAGTTCCTGTGATGGAAGATACTTAACTCTATTTCCTTACTCATGCAGGAAACAGAAGCTGGATTGCAAAATCACATATCTAATTTGCTTTTTCATATATGAAATCTTTACAGATTTCCTGCTTCTTTTTTAAACTATAGATATATATGCTGGCATTGCATTTTACCATTTTATATGGCAAGCCATCTATGTGATACATTTTTTTTACTTCAGGTTTTATTGGTTTACTTTAAGCCAGGTTATTTTCTCTTTGTTTTGAGTAGCATTGTATTCATTTTAGTTAATAGCTCTTTGGAGTGCACAGAATTGACTGAATGATGATGTCATTTTATGTTAGTTTAAATCTGCATAAGGTGGCACTATTACCTGAAATTCTTGGCAGTTTTTTCTTGCCCAAAACATTTTCCCTTCTGCCATTAAAAATAAAAAAAAAGAAAAAAAAGCCAGACAGCTGAAGAGGGTTCTTTGAAGAAACACCTAGTTGGGAAAGGAAGGTTTAAAAGTCTTTTTTTGTTGTTGGAGTTGTTCTTTCCCCGGGTTAATTATCTCAGATGATTTCCCTGAGGTAGTTAATTGCACAGCTGTATGACTGCATGTGCCTGCAGTTATGGGTGGAGAAATAAGTACCCAGGAATGAGGGGGTGGTGGGATGACTTTTTAATGGATGAGCTGGCTTATGTCATATTAAACTGGTTATGCAACTACAGTGTAAAGTCTGAATCTGAATCTGAATTCTCTCAGTGCCAGGAGGCACACAAGGCGTGAACATCATTATTCCACTTCGATCAGTCTGCGGCTGCGTGCTCTGGAGTCCAAGGGCCACAGTGCAGTCTTCTGTTGTTTTTTTTCCTCAAGACATGACCGATCCAGTTCCATCTCCTCCTCCTCACTTCATTACTGATTTTCTCCATCTCCGCCATTTCGTTTTTTTTTTAAAGTTGATGCTTGTCGTTTCTGCAACTTTTTATTTTTTTTTTCCGGGAGGAGGCAGTTGGCCTCCTGCCCAACCCCCATGACTTGGAGGGCCAGTGGTTTTTCTGTCAGGGTGGCCTTCCCTTAGGCTGCGTTGGTTCGCGGCACCTTCTTCAATTTTATCCGGTGCACCCTCCAGAGAGGGATCCCCTATCCACCACCCAGGGGACGCGCCTTCTAGCCGTGCAGCCCCAGCCGAAGGCAGTGTAAAGTTACTTCATTTAAACATGATAGTCAGGGTTTGTTTCTATAATTTATAGAATTCTATAAATTCTATAATTTACACAACAGCAATGAGCAAAACCAGGAACAGTAGAGGAATGCAGTTAAACATAGTT
This sequence comes from Platalea leucorodia, assembly GCF_965183815.1. Lineage (NCBI taxonomy): Eukaryota > Metazoa > Chordata > Aves > Pelecaniformes > Threskiornithidae > Platalea > Platalea leucorodia. The sequence continues at coordinate 61,439,131 of NC_138823.1, read as the reverse complement.
GCCACTAAAATGGTCCCACTATTATTTATTTCTGAATGGATTTTGGTAAATAGGCATATATACATGAGAAGATGCATGAAATGAAACTCAGCAGGCAAATAATTGTACTCTTCTGTTTTCTCTGAATGTCTGTGAATTTAATAGAACTTCTTATTGAAACTTAGAGCTTTAATTTTTTTCCGGCAGGATACCTATGAAGCTAGTAACTGTCGCTCTTCAAGAAGATAATTTCATTGCTAGTGCCTGCTCTGTGCTTTGGAGAGTTTGATGAGTATGTTTACCACCATAATGTCTATTTGAACATTCCTCTGAGTCTGACTCATTCTCTTGGCTTTTACCTGAATAGTATAGGAGATTTCTTTACAAAAAATAAGAAAGGCAAATCCCTACTCTTCCTCAAGCAGTTACAAGCAAGAGTTTTTATTGCAATTATGAGTATGTAATTATAAACTTATATGCCTGTTTTATTGTGTAGAATATATAAAACCATCAAAGAATGTTCCTCAGAAAAGTTTTTCTCTGTGCAGGCAAGTAGTCAGAATAATGTGAATGTTTTCTCTAATAAAATGTGTAGGGCAAGTAAGAGCATGAAGTATTTGCAAATGTTTATTTGAATAAGTGAGTCTGACTCACTTGGATAACATTTGCAACCAGTTTTCTTAAACAAATACAGAAAAAAACCAACGGTGCAAGCAATTTTTAATCCTCAGAATATTTAAGAAAGGATTTGTTTGTGAATGTACATGCCGTTAAGAACTTAGTCCAGATGTCTGTGTGTCCATCTTTGAACCTTTCCAGGGTCCTTCCTCTAGTTATAAAAATTGCAGTCATCCAGTGCAGGAAAAATGCTATTTGATTAAGACAAATGAGGAGTACACATAACAGTAAGTTAAAAACTATTCAAAAAGAACTATTCTACTGAAACATGTTCATGCAATTCTGAATAAAAAAAAAGGATAAAGCAACTGATGTTTTATGTTCTTCCTATTTCAGGTACACCTGTACTGGGGTATCAGGAAATAGGAGTTGCCTTCTAAGAAGTACACTAACCTCTCTGGGTACTGAAGAAGCTTCACTGAATACAGTCTACATAGATCATTGTGCCCACTAACTTTCCCCTTGGCTCTAAAAAGTATGTCTATGTAGCCATACAAGTGAATAGAAGTGAATTTGTAAAGCAGAACTGTTGATGCCGAGGATCCAATATCCCACGAATACATGCTTCAAGAGTGCACATAAATGGGTGGAGCTGATCTTCCAGGTTCACTCACCTAGAAGAAATGTTTTCCATGCGTTCTAAGATGACTTTGAAATATAAACCAAAGCTCATAACTGTGATTTGAGAGATTAGTTTTAAAAGCACATCTCTGTCCCATAATTCTAGTGCAAATGCACCCAAAATACTGTAAACGTATGTGTATCACACAGTGATCTTGCACCACTGGGCATTGTATTCACTCCCTTGCAATGCATTCCCTAAGGCCTCTGCCTGTAGTCAGCTGGGTAGTTCTTTGTCCATACTTGGTTTCACTGTCACCTCCACATCATGTTAAAATATTAGATGCATGAAATATATCTTTCCGTGAATGCTTTCTAGGTTCTTCCTCTGACTGCGATTGCAGAAGCAACTGTTTGTGGTGGCTTGAATAGGCATTTTTCCTTATCAATTCTTCACATAGCAGACTATGTCGTGCTGTGTCCTGTCAGCATACCATTGAGAAATGCTACAAACGTATTCATTCACCAGCTGGAAACACTGCATATGCCGTGCATGGAACTCACACTCTAGTAAGAGAAGATGATTTCAGTCAAGTTAAGGGCCTATCAGTCATAATAATTTCTGAGTCACATAAACCTGTATGATTTTTGTCAGGATTAATTCCTTACTCTAACTGCTTTTTAAGAGAAAGAACCTGAAATAACCTAAGTATTTAATAGATACACCATTTTGCTGCAAACCTGAAAAACCCCATATGGCTTACATTTTTGAACCATTTAAATGTGTACAATTAGGTCAAGAAATTATTAAGTGTCAAGATTGGATATGTAAGCCGCTGGGAACTCCCTGCCAACACATAAAAAAGCCATGCCAAAATTCCATCCCTCCTCCACCAGCAAGGCGCAGCTGAAGTTAACATTACTTTCCCAAGTGAGTTTACAAGCATCAGGAAGTACAGGGTGTAGCGTCACCCTAAATATTTCCATTTTATGGACATGACATACATTAAGAGTCTTCTATTTTGGAATGTAAATATCGCTGAGAAGAGACTGGTAGCTGAGTTGAGTCATCAAACAGGAGATCAGCAAAAGGTGCAGAGAAACTGAACCTGCTGCATGCCCTGTTTTGAGTGTGGTGCACTGCCAAGAGAAGGTGAAGGTGGAAGCATGGTGGAAAGAAAAAAGTGATAATCAAGCTATTGACTCATTTTTTGCCTCATCGTGTATGTAGGCAAAATTTATGTCCTATTCTTTCAAAATGGTCTCCGCATTTATCATGTTTATCCCTGATTTTCTATATATTTCAACTTAAGACCAATGTAGATTTTAAGGCATATTTACACAGAGCATTTTGCACAGATGTGAAATTATATAAAAATATATTTTACAGTTAATGGAGTAAAATGGTTATGATATACCTAAAAAAATTATGTAATTTACTGTAGTTTTTATCTTCCAGTAAAAAATATTTTTTCTCCATGAAATCAGTGATGGAGTAAAAAGGTGTGGAGACAACAAATGGTTATTAATTCCAATGCACCCAGTGAAACTGAATAGGGATTGTCATAATGGTTATTAAGCTACAAAGAGGGGAGAGCATCTCCTTAAGCTAGCTGCAGCCAAGATGCTTAGCAGAGCATGGAGAAAGGGTGAAAGAAGAGCACTGAAACATACCAGGGAAGAGCAGAGACAGGCTGACATGACAGTAGGTAATGACTGGGAAGGAGAAGGAAAACAAAGAAACAAACAATGTGTTTAAAGCATAAAATGAAGACAAGCAATGTTTTACATTTCCTGCTGATGGAGAATTGGTGTATTGTTAGGATACCTGGTATTTATCAGAGAGAGAGGGACTGGGGAGTGTGGGGTGAGGGACTGAGTCAGCCGGGAGGCTGCTAGCAAGGTCACCTGAGGCACCAGGGACCCAGTAGGGATCTCTGGAACTGGCTTCTCTCTTGCAGTGTGTGAGAAATGGGGTTTACATATCACACAGTGTATGAGCCACATGCAATCTGTACATGCCCATTTTGTGGTGTTATAAATTGGTTTCATTTTAAGCATACACACTAATATTGAAAAGCAGCTCCAACTAGTAAACACACAGGACTTAATCTTTCAGTTTACCCAATAATGAAAAAGTGTAAATCTGATTTTAACATAAGTTTAGCCAAGTCATTAGCTGAGATCAAAAAGACTTACTGAGTTCTTTAACTGACAAATGCCTCCAAATGTCAGTGTATAAATATACAGCTTTTAACTATGGAAACTTGCAGCCCTCCCTCCTATAATTTTGGTCCTTAAAATTTCCTTTTTCACTGAGGAAAGAACAGATCAAACTTGCTTCTGCAGCCCTTTTCTTCTGTGCATTTTATCTCACATGCTGACAGATGCTGCTATGTGCACAGAAAGGAAAAGAGTGTTGAGCTGGGAGGAGTAGGTAAGGCATCAGGACAGATGATTGCCTGCCATCTGTACCTTCTTTATATGTCTAACTGTTCAACAGGGTGGGAGAACACACTCCTCGACACTAGGCAGGAACATTTTGTTGCATATTTATTGGCTTATATTAACTTAGAAACCTAACTTGGGTTAAGTGATATGACATCACCCTTTCCTCTGTAATGTCCATATACTTTCTATCCTGCAGGGTTAGTAGTAGAGTTGTTTCAATTTATTAGCCACAGCTGCTATGCTGTTCTCGGCCAAAAATTGCACAATTGGCCAAATGTAGGACAAATGTACAAACAAAGTCTTGCAGATGGGGAACTAAAAAGAATTCTGAGAAATACTAAGGTTTTGTTTTTGTATTCTGAAAACATTTACTTCAGACCAAAAAAAAAAAAAGTCCTGCAGAAGGTCTTCACGGAGTCTGTTGTGGTTCCCCAATTCTGACAGCAGATCTGCAGTGATATTTAGGACAGTTCAGGTTCTGATTCCTATAGCTGATGCCAGCTGGCAGCTTCTGCAAGGGATTGTTCACCAGCTAGAGACAGCCTGAATTCAGTGCTTGCATTCTCTGATACACTTGTGGTATCACCCATGCATCCCTTGTAATGAGGAGGTCAGATGAGTTATTCTGCATCTGTTAAGGTTCCCCCTCTTGCTGGGGGCACTCACAGCTGCCTTAATCAACTGATTTCTAGCACCGTGCAACTTTAGACCAGTAAAATACTCTGGAATAAACAAGAACCTCTGCTCAGTTGTCTATTCAATGTTTAGTTAAGTTTTTCAAAGAAAGATAGCCTCAGTGTTCACTGTATTGGGATTTCTGCACATTTAATGTGAGTGGTATGTTTTGGTGGAACATTATAGCTATGAATGGAATTGAAATGGCTGGTTTAACATATATGACATAAGTTGGTTTTATGATACTCTAGTTTGTGGAAGTCTTAATAGATCCTGCAAGTTAGAATTTCTGACTCTGTTGACTATATAATGTAGTAAGTAAGCAAGAGTTTTTGTTTTGTACTGAATAATACTATTGTTTAAGCTACTGTTGTATTTGATATAGAATCCTGAAGTTGGAATATTAGATCCTTTGCTATTCTGTCTTTTCTGTGTACTTTAGTAATCAGCTTAATTGGGGTGGGGAAGCTAAATCACAGCTAAGAGAATAACTGAAAGTCAAAGCTAACTGGATTTTCAAACCTTGTAAAATGCTCAGATTTTTTTTAAAGAAACACCACATTCAAGAATATGTTCCTTTAATAGTAGTGTATTAAAGGTGGAGACGGACATCACCCTAAATACATTTCAAGCTGGTCTATAAATCTTACATTCTGTTCATATAATATTTAGTTTCTGAATTTAAAAAAAAAAAAAAAAAAGATATACATCATACTGCATATGACTTGTGGGATACTGTTATTTGGGCTACTTAACTTTGTTCCTTAGAGATGAATTATAATGTTCAGTATAACAGATGGCCACATTTGTAGTGTCCCTGCTGGTGCTAGTGTGTCCCAATGATGTAAAACAATGAGAACAGAGGTAAATCTTTCCCTCAGTAAGACTTGGATGCTGCTCTTGGAGGCTGGGATTGCCGCACAATGTAGCCTGCAAATGGGGAGCCACAAATATGGTGTCTGACTTTTGCAGTCTACAACACTTGACCACCCAGGATTACAGAAAGTAAACTCATTTTTCTTTTATTTCGGTGACAGCTTTGAACACCCGATTGCTGAAAAACTACAGAAATGCCCTTGAGGGATAGGCGTAATCCAAATAAACTTTTGTGAATTCATATGCTGTATTTCAAATTTCAAATGAGAGCTTTTACACAACAGGGAGGCATAGTTGTGTATGGGTTTTTATGTTTTGTTGTCCCCCTCCCCCGCCCCACGAAGAAGAGAATAGATAACAACTAGTTTACCTTATACCTCTGTGTAATTATCTGCTCTGATTTACCTATTATGCCACTGTGTGTTTCCCAAATGATTCTGTCAGTAGCAGCTCTTTCTGGAAAATGCTTTTGCGTCCAAACTGCAACATCCTAAATATTCTAACAGTGTCCACCCTAGAGAGGGTGTCACCTGGCACCTGACTGTACAGAGACCTACTTGTGTCACCAAAGCTCTCACAGCAATTGGTTTGTCCCACCTTGCCTGGACTGTGCACATCTCATGACTTTCATCTCCCTACCCACACTTTCTTGTAAATATATAAGGTACTACCCAAACTGTCAGGGTTCTGGAGGCAATGACATGCTCTAATTGCCCTGATTGGTCTGTAATGTCCTTTTCTTGCAATCCTCCCCTCTGCAACCTCCCCACCCCCCAGGGGGTTTGCAGCCTGTGCACAAGCTCTGCTCAGAGATGTTGCAGCTGTAGCTTTGGAGCATCAGATGGCTGTGAAAATACCCAGTTTGGGAGAAAGAGCTGTGGGAAGCCTCATCTGGTGCCTCTGCAAGTGAGGTCCCTGCCCTGCCAGCCCTCCTGTCACCCTTCACTCCCTTTTCACCTTCCCTTGCAGAGCCACCTACCCTTGTTTCTCCTTAGCACTCTACTGCTCAGCAAAGTGACCTTTCTTCTCCAGATCCATGTTTGTCATGTTGGGGAGCTGGAAACCTATGGTACCTCTAGGAGGTACAAATGGTATTTAGGCCTCAGGAGCATTCCCATTCCCTATTTGTTTTTGTGAAGTCAATGTCCCAGACAGCTGTCCTGCAGCCCAGCCTTCAGTATACCACCCAAACCCTGTCTACACCGAGATGAGGTGATTCCTATCGTGCACTTGTGTTGTTTTCCTACACATCAAATACTTTCCATGGAGAAGGGTCAACTCTGGCCCTGCTCTGGGAACATGCCTCCTGAAAAGGCAGCACTTATTTCTCTTCATCCAGGGTGGCTGAGCTGCTGACTGCCTACAACCCATGGGGATAACATCTGGTAGCCACTCAACTCCACACAGGGACCAGCCACTTGCTTTCTGACAGTGGGTTTCTCCTCTGAGCAAAGGGTCTCTGTTTCAGCTCCATGTTGTCTGGTTTGCCCTCAGAGGAAGCCTCTTATAGTGCCTGGCTGGTGGTCCTTGCCAAGCTGTGGTGCTCTCCCAGCTAATGGAGGTCATTTGTGTCTCGGTCATTAAGCTGTGGCAATAAAAGCTCACAGCTCTGACTGTGTCAGTGGTATTCACTGTCAACGTTCTCTAGGTGTGAGACCAAGAGATTTTCTTCCCCTTCCTCATCAGAGTCTTCTCAGACAAAATTTGGACAGCAACTTTACTCACATATAAAAACTCTGTGTGAAAACATGATATTATGTGAAAATCTGTCAAACAGCAGTTGCTAGGAGGCCAGCCTTTCACACCAGCATTACGAGTGCATTGGGAAGTAAAGTACAGCCAACATTATAATAATATGTTGAATAATACAGAAATATTATTTTAAAGGTAACACCTATCTAATTACATATAGACTGTAGGGTCTCATAGATGCATAGAAATGTCTGCAGCCAGTCGCAGTGTTCTCAGGACCTATTATGGTTTCTCTCATGTTTTCTTTCTTCTTTAGTACAGTCATTGAATTCATTCCCCACTGAAATGGGAAAACACTGAAAAAAAGCTTTGTGCAGAAAGAACCCTTTTATTTATTGCTGCTGGTGTTCTTGCTGTGTTTTGAAATTACACATTTTCTGTCAGCTATTTACAAGAAAGATATTAGCAGAAGCCTCAGTATAATAGTCATCATCTTTGTAAGTCATGACAAAACTCTTAAAGGTATTCAACTTTTCAGGACCCAGAGCTCATCTATGTACAGAAAATTTAAAATTCTGAAGGCAATCAAAAGTCTATGTTGCAAGCATATTGAACAAACATAATGTACTGGCACTGGCTTTGGCAAATGATCACATTGTATTTGTATATCTGACCACGTAATTCAGACTGCACTTCTTAAGTGCTTAGGCTCATGCCAATGACTTCTTAAGTCAAAGTGAATTGGCGTATATTTGACAACTCTTTTATTGAATCCAAGTCATACCATTGTCATGGCAAAAACTCCTTCCAATTCTGAAGGGCTTCCTTACTTGTTTTCCCCACTTGTGTGCCAAATTGTCTCCTGAATTTTACTTTATCTTCTCACATCACTTGCTTCTCAGTGTTGCCCTTGCTATAATAGTTCACTACATTCTTTCAAGCTTTCTGTTTTTAAGAAAGGATACGAATTGCCTACTCCTTTCACCTGATTCATCATTAATTGCAGAGATTTTTTTTTTTATTTTACATTCCTATTTGAGATGACCTTTTACTCATATGTATAAGTACATGTATAAGTAACTCACCTTTTCTATGTATACAGCTATGATTTTGCTGAAAGACTGAGAAGTAGATGAGATGTACCATTGAAGGCTTATGGTAAGCCAAGGCAGATAATTTTATCTTTGTGCAACAATACGATTAGATGCAGGTCCTTTCTGCCTGGCAGAAAGTAGAAAAACATTTCCTTTTTACACAGTTTTGGAAGATCTCTGGCATTTCTTTTATTGCTGCTTCCATTGGTTCCATAGGCATTGTTAAGGGTTTTTTTTTTGTGTGTTTTTTTTGTTTTTTTCTTAATCGAGAATAGAGATGAGACTTAAATAGGAAGTTTAGAAAAGCCATCTGTAATTCATGATATTCTCTTTACAGCTTTTCGAAGGTGGAAAGAAAACTTTCCTTGTGCTAGCACAAGTAGGTGGCAGTAGAGACACATACATGTAATGACATAGATAGTAGAGCACATAACAATACTATTTAAGTAGTAAGGTTGCATATTTAGGCATCATGAAATGACTTTTGATGGATCAATATAGATCAGCAAATGCCACACCACTCTGCAGATCCAAACCACTGTTAGTTTTTGGTTAGTATTAAAGATGCTCACAAACCTCAGTGTTCAGCTATATAGTTTGGATATTGAGGTAGACCTGGAATGATTTAAACTATATAGGTCTGTCTTAGCCATTCCTTCCTTGGAAGAGGTAGAACTTGATTATGAAACTTTGGAGTTGAAATCCAGATCCACTATTTTTGTCTTTTCATAGTAATTGGCAAGGCCTGAGCTTTTTGCTCAGGAACATCAATAACAGAAGTATCAAATATGTAGTACTTTCACTCTAAAATGCTGGACAAAAGCAAATTCATTGGTTTAGAGTTGATCACCGTGGCTATAAACAAGCTTATTCTTAAAAATGAGGACAGAAGTGTTTTTTTAATTTATTACAAGTGTATGAATACTTAGAAGTTTATAAACTTTCCCCATTTTAGTACTTGCCTTGTGCTTCTCAGATATAAACTTATTGTAAGGTGGAGTGTGAACTGTGTGTTAGCAGACACACATATCACTTCTGATTAAAAAAATCAACAAGATGTCTGAATTCAGAATTCAATGTCTACACATAAATAAATGCATACTACATGGAGGAGTTCACTGCAATTGCAATACAGTTGCAGAAACACAAGATTTTTTTTATTTTATTCTATTCTTCTTTTACTTATAGTGTTTATTTAAAGGTAATGAAATATTTGGATAGAACAGAGCAGTTACACGAACCGTGGCTGGTTTACTAAAATGAAGTTGTATCAAGAAAAAAAAAGGAGAAAATGGCAGTAAAAGGGATAGCAGGAGAAGCAAATGTAAAACCATCTGTCAGCTGAATTTGCCAAAGTGCCAGATGCTGCCTCTAGTAGACTATGTTCCATTGCTTCGGCATCTGGATAGTCCTTTATAATGAGGCAAAACTTTGACAGTTACTGAATTTTGTGAATGTGCTTGGTTTAACTCTGATGTTTTCTGCAGAAATCAAGCTTTAGCAGAAGCCACCAACTAAGTAGGTACGAGCCTCCAAAAAAAAAATACCAACAGATAGCAAAAGTATTTTGCATACATTATTTGTAATTCACTTAAGAAGGAGGTTTATGTAATTTTTGTCTCTTTATAGTAAGTCACTATGGAAGATCTATGTAAACTGCTGTTGCTCTTTAAAGAATTGTGTTGAGATAAGTAAAATAGAGCATACCTTTAAGCAGGCATGCAGACAACAAAATTAAAGAAAATTTGTTATTCTATTTATGTGAATTATAGAAAAAATCAGAAGAACAGAGTTTGGGAAACAATTAAAATATTCTACCTGGCTGAATAAGAAAAGCCTTAGAAAAATAAGCCATATAAAAATACATAAATAGTTTCACCCTTAGAGTATTTTTAAAAGCTAATCAACAAACAGTATGCTAAGCAGAATTTTACTTTAAAAAAAAGGAGAAAAGTCTATGTTCCATGAGTTCTTCTCAGAACTCCATTATTTCTGTCAATACATGGGCTTAGAGGATATTCATACCATGATTACAGATAGTATTTCACCATTTTGAAATATAAAGGTATATTATAGCATAAAAAATAGTGCTGAAGTGTAATATCAGGTGTAATACCATACAAAATTTTGGAGCTTAAATTTTCGCCAGCCCATCTGGAGCTCCAAATAGTTAACTACCTATCTTTGAACAACTTTAAGGAATTGTTTTTAAGTCAGAAATGTAAAAACATGTTTCCTGATTCTCAAGTTGATAATCTTAAATCAGAAGCATTAGCTGCTTGAAAATCTAGATTTCAGTGTGTATCATCACAAGTGTGAATTCACTGTCTTCCTACCATTAAATGTGCTTGTGCTGAAAACCTGAGCGGGAAAAAAAAATATCTAAAAATTTCTCCAGTACTCTTTGAAAGTAATACAATAACTTTAAACTCTGTCAGAATTGGGCATAGTGGACTGAAGGCACCTCAGTGGGCAGACGTAGAACACAATATTCCTTTGTGTGGTGTTACCTTTTTTTTAACTGTTGAAATTTTGTAAGTACATCACACTTTGTGAAAGCCAGGCATGCAGGTGCTCAGGAAGCCTGAGAAGGGGGTTATGAATTTCCCTGCTGCCATAAGGACAAAAAATCAGAGCCTAGATTGTTGTTGTTGTCTCTGAAAACACGTACAAAGGCTCTATGAAAATAGCACTGCAGACTCTGGAAGCCTTTCAAATGCTCTTTCCACTTTCATTTTGCAAGACCTTCTATGCCAAATAAAAAGATGGTCTATTATTTCTTCTTCAGAATGACTTAAGATGGACAGTCAATGTTGTGCATTAAAAAAAGCCAGTGGCAATGGGTGGGGACAGGAAGCAGCTGTTATTAAAATTGGGTGTGATTGTGTCTGCCTCTCTGTGTGTGTATGTATGTGTGATGTTTTGTATGTGTTTTCAGTTTTGTTGTTCATCAGTTTTTGGGTAATAAACAGCTGGCACAGAATGTATCTCTCTCTGTGTCCCCGTCCCCCCCCCCCCAAAAAAAAAAAAAAAAAGAAAAAAGAGTTTGTGTTCAAGACAAACTCTTCTGATTTCTCTCCTTTTTTTCCTGCTTATAAACACTGAAGAGTATGTGTTTAGCTTTGTTAATCATGCTCTAAATAGAAAGGGAAGGCTTTAACTCATGCAGAAGGGGACATGTTATTATAAATAAGTTGCTACATATGAATATGCAGAACTTGGACTCATTTTAACGCAGTCAAAGTGACTGCTAATGGAGAACTGGAGGAATGGAGCAAACTGTAAGAATGAGGAAATCAATAGGAGCTGTGAGGAATTTCAGTACTGGGTGGCTGCAGATGTTCAAGCAAGATAATGTTAACTTGCATATCTCTCAGGAGATGGAGTATACAGTTGTGGAATGAACTGTAGTGTAGGGCAGCCAACGGGAAGGAGAGCTGTTAAGAAATTTGTAATTAAAACAGCTGAAATTTGTGTCAAGACAATTAAAGGACAATGGTGGCATGTCAGGTTTTCAAGAAAATTATAACTAATTCCATCACATGGTCATTCAACAAATAACCTAGTCATTTAGCAAATAAGGATGACTTGTACTGTTTGTCAGCAGGACATCATGAACCTTTTAAAGCAATTTCTTTTTTTAAACTCTATGTTCTGTCTGTGGATAAATGTGCCTTTTCAAATCAGTGCATCAAGGAATAACTCTGGTACTGAAAAGACTACTATTACTAGAAGCTAAGTACCAAAAGACAATACTAATATGGTTCTATAACCAAGGTTATGTTTTATGTTGGTTACATCCAGAGAATGTCTGGCTTCACTCTTGACAGCATATGCACTTCAGTCAGTTCTTTCACGTTCAGTGTTTGAGGTTGTGAACAAACTGGTTAAACAGCAATAGTCTGGCAAACAGGAGTTCAAGTGCATCTATACTGTGTTTTAACTTAAAAGCATACCTTGTCCCTTTAAGGCTCAAATGTTAGTACCATGATGTTTCTCTGCTAAGTAGCTAAAAGTAAATTCAGTAAGGGGTAACTTGCTTCAGATGACCAAAGGATGAGACACAGCCCTGAAGTTATGCTCAGTTCTGATATTACTTCTCCTTCACCTCCTTTGCTATAGTTTCTGCATAATTCCTTCCCGATCAGATCAGATTTCTGTTTCCAAGGAAGCTCATCAACATGTTTTGCAATGAAATCTATTTCTTCCAAACGTTAGCAACGCCCCATGGCAGCAGGGTGTAGGTTTGTTTCTAGTTTGTCTGTCCGTTTGATTTTCTACTTTTGTGTTACTATTAAGATGTCTTTTATCTTCCTGGATAAGAAAACAAGCGTGTAAATTACACCAAACTGCACTGCACAGCATAAATAATTAGATTTTAAAATGTTTCCTCAGAACTGACTTTTTCAGGCCACACTCTTCCCTTTCACTCCTGCCTCCTCATGTTGTACGTGAACACCTATGGAAATAAATCCAGAAAGCAACAAGAGATAAGTTAAACTAATTTAGTGAAATGCAACATTTCATGTGAAATTTGGAGAGCAGAGCACCTAAACCTCTACTTACATTCACTGTCCTGTGGTCCTGTGGCCAAGGCTGGTCTGAAGACAGTGTGTCATCTGCTTAGGCAACATTTTTTTCTTCTAAAGACTTTCATGCTCCTGTATACTATCAAAATCATCTCTTTATTTCTTCTCAGGAGAAATGCTTTTATGAGCATTGTATTAGCTTCTCCTCTTCAATTATTTAGTAAGTGTATAAATTGAAGTCGGTAGCTTGTACATTTGTTTCTTAAGTATATCTTAGATAAACCTCTAGTTTCTCATTATTTCAGTAACTGATCCTAAAACTCTGAGAATTAAATGCTGAAATGAGAGATCTAAACTATCTTCGAGGCTGTTTGTGCCAAGTGGAGTTTAATGATAGTATCTTAATCCTCCAAAGCAACATCTGTGATATTGACTTATATGGGCAAAAGTACAGTGTTACATTTAAAAAAATGGTATGGGGAATCCCTTTCTTTGCTGTCAAGACAGCATACATGCAAGCAACCTGGGAAATCTTTTCAAGCATACTGGTTATTTGCTAAGGAGCATAGACAGGAAGAATTAAATCTAGTTGTAGAGGAAAGGTAGGTGCCAAAATCAATCATAATTACCGTAGTTAATTGGCAGGTTAAACATAGGATAGAGGTAGCTTGAGACTGCAACAATGCATATTTAGTGTTTATGAAGCAAAACCTGTAATTTAGTCTTTACTTATTGTTGAAATGATTGAGTCTTTTCATTGATAACAATTTTAGGCCTGTAATTAACAGCAGATTGTGTATAGGAATATAAAAGACTTCTTGATTTCAAACCTGACTGTGAAAAATAGGTATTTTTTGTAATGACTGCTGGTTTTGGGGACCTCAGTTGATCATTCTCCTTTGATTTTATTCCTCATGAATATGGGCTCTTGTTTTTAAATGTCTTTGGAGATGAGTCGAGTTATATGTGAATGCCTCTTAATGCTACAAAAGGTCTGTCCTTAACTGAGTATCCTTGTTATTCTGTGCGCTGCTCTGAGCCAGTCCTGCTCTGGACACACCTGGCAGGGTTTGGGCAGGGCACTGCAGGTGTCCTGTGTGGGAAGCCATGATCCACATGTGCCACTCATGAATTGCCCCAACCAGCTCCAATGCCAATGGGAACAGGCCTGCAGCCCATCGAGCATCCCCAGTGCCCCAACCCTGACATATTTAAGAGAGATCCATAGCCACTGTGGGGAGGGGACATATGAGGGAACAGGTGAGGAGAAATGGATTGGCCATTGGGTCATGGGTGGGGACATGGGTGGAGACACACTTTGGGAAGGATGTGCTCCCTGCCAGGGGAGGGACTGTTGAGGGACCACGGCTGTAGGTGGCCCACGCCAGGGAGGGGACACTCCCAGGGGACTGCAGCCGTGGTCGACCCACACTGGGGGAGAGGGGAAACAAGGAAGAAGCCATGAGCAGTGAATGAAAATGAAGTAAAGAGTGGCAGAAAGAAACCATGTTGCTCGCAGTCCCAACCTCCTGTTCTGGCCCTTGCCTCACCAAAGGGATTGAGAGTGACTGAGTGTAACAAGCAGCAAAAAAAAGGGGAGGTGAGAACAGGGAGTGGTGAGGAGAGGTATTGGACTGAAATTAGCCTGGGGAAGGTGGACAGAGGGTGTTTCCCTAAGTATTTGTTTATGTTTTGGTGTTTTTTTTCCCTAAATACCAAAATCAGTCATCAAAAGTTTGTTTTAACTGTCAGTAAATTAAATTAAGTAAAATTCTCTGAGTTGGTACTGTTTTGGCCATGACACCAACCTCCTAAAAAAAAGAGAAAATAGGACCCAAAGAAAGGAGGCCACAAAAGATGCCAATAAATTCTCCATAAAACCAGCATAGTTAATTTCTCTACTCAGTTTTAACTGTCCCCATGCAATGAAGCAGGATCTAGTGCGCTTTCTGGAAGTACTGACCCTTTGACCCCAGCATCTTTTGTGTCACCACAGACCCCATGGGTCTAGCCCAGCACCTCTGACAGAACAGGGTATCTGAGGCCAACAACAGCCATGATTAACTCAATAGATGTTTCCCACTCCAGCAAATGCATGTTGTGCCATAATCCTCCCACTTTCTACCCCTTTCTCATCTTTCACCACTTAGCTTATTTCCTCTGGCACTTCTTACTTTCTATGGTTTTTATCCTCAATTCTCTTCTCTACCTGCAGATTTCTTCCCCTTGATCTGTACCAGCTATGAACCTTCCATTCCCTCCTTTCTCAGCTCAACCACCAGTTCCTCTCTCTCTTATCTGCAGAAATGATGCAACTTTTTCTTTTTTTTTTTCCTAAATTAGCTTCATTCTCAATCCTTTTGTCTTTTCAGACACCTCAAACACTCCTTAGCTGAAAACAGGGCAGGTACACCTCATCACAAGCCATTCAAAAGGGATGCAGTAATTGCTGAACCTGCTTTTAATAATTTGTCTTGCTTCTTGATCCTTCTTCTTTCTCCTTCTTTTTCTTTGTTCAGAGGTACCTCTGGGATTTCAAAAGAAATAAAGGCAAAAAATAACACTCACTTTTTTTACCTGTGTGTTGACTAGAAGGGTCTTAATATGTACAATACCAGTCAACCAGTGACATCAGAAGGAAAAAGGGCGTGCAATACAGATCTAGAGAAGGTTCCACTGTCTGCCTGGGGAAAATAAGCATTTTGCCCGTGACTAGTTACTTGGCATGAATATGTGTCTTCTTGGCTGAACTTTTGTTGCTGTGGCCAGTTCCTAGGACTCACTGAGTTGCCTCAGGCAGGGGCAGTGCATGAAGCCTAACACTCTCCAACGAGTAGAACCTGGTTCCTGTCTGCCCACTAATTACCTAGCTGCATCTACAGAGTTTCATTTTGTATTTCCTCAAAGGTCAGTTTTCAACTCCCTGGTCTTCTCTTCTTCTGAGAAGGTATAATAGCCCTGTAAGCGCCTTTTTAATGATGAATCGATGATGTGATTTTCGTCTGTCCTTATTTTATTTTATTTTTTTCTGACTGGGCATATTCAAAAATAAGATCTTGGATTTTCCCAACCTGAATTATCCATACACCCTAGGGTGAACCCCACCCCCAAGAAATATGGCACTGCTGTCATTGCAAGTAATTGTTCCACAAGTCAGTAACAACTGTAAAAGTCTCAGTGCACTGTGTGTTAATAAAGCAAATTAAGCCAAAGGAGCATGCTTCCACACAGAAAACAATGGTGTCAGGGCGAGGGAAACAGGTGAAAACAGGAGCTTCTGTGAGGCTGCTCTCATAAAGCAGCTACTAAAAAACTGATTAAGCACTGGGATATAAGTCTGTCTTTGCGCTAACTCAGTAAGAGGTTTTTTGGCGTGAAAGTCCTGAGCTGTCACCTGATGTTGATTTAAAGAGACAGGTGATTACCCACAAAGTGAAAAATAATGTGGCATTATTCCCTGAGGTATAAACTCCAATAGCAATCAGAAAAGAGAGAGAGAGAATAGGAGACTACTGTATAATGGAGGGAGCGCAGTGCTGACAGTGGTGGAGATCAGGTGAAGTTGACAGGAGTTTCATTTTGATATTGGCTGCACTGATGTGGCTTAGGTAGCTCCCAGACCCCATCCCAGCTGTCAGTACCACAGTCCTGAGCCTGTCTCTCTCCTCCATCCCCTCCTCTGCTTCAAGCCCCAATGTACAATTAATACTTTAAATTAGCCCGCTAATGCTTACTATGTCTTATTTCAAAATGTCAACAAATGGGCTACAAGAACCATCAATATTTCATGGCCAAGTTTTTTCCACTAGCTTAAGAAGAATGATTGTTTTATTGCAGGCTACTGTTCACTTTTCTGTGTTTCTCTTCTTTCTCTCTGTTCTACTCATCTTCTATTTCTTCCCATATCTTTCAGTGTCAATACTTTATAAATTATGAACAACATTCCTGTTGCAAGAAAACTAGTTACTCCTTATCTTCTGGGCTTCTATTTGAGAAAACTTATATAAGGAAATTAATGTGAAGGAAAGAAAAGCTGAGGATGAAATACTGTTAGAAAAAGAGGAAGATGCAAAAAATAGGCACCTTAAAAATATTTCTGTTTTTGCTCTCCTCCTTACTTCCACTCTGTTACAAATATACTCTCAGGTACTTCACTAATGGGTAATTTTTTCTGTGACATACTCTGGACACAACAGGATTTTTTTGAATGAGTATTTCTTATTGTTATATTTAACTAAAGATCTTTGTGCCCATATTTTAATTAAAAAATTACTCAAGAATTCCATGAGATTCTACCACCTGTAGTAACCGCATATCTTGTCATTACTACAGTCATTAACATACATACTTATCAGTCATTCCTTTTGCCAGAAAAAAGTGGCCATTCTTTTACACATCAAAGGAAATTTAAGTAGAGAAAAATTATTTTCTTACCTTTAATTCAGGATCTTGGTGTATCATCATGATTGCAGCTTTTTGCACAAATCCATATAAGGTGGAGATCTCTTACAGATTAATTCTGTAGATTTGTGCTCTCCCGTATACGCAAAAGAAGGAATAATATTCCACTTATTTCATATGTCATTCCTATAGACATGAACTATTCTTATTATCCTGCCAGCAAACACACATTTTATTGTAATTGTATTACATGAGATGCATATTATTTTTTGACCAGGCCGAGAGAGGTATAAAGTAAACTCTGGCTTAAAAAGGGAGGGCCATAAACACATGAGATTCTGATGAGGCTGGAGCTACTACCTGCCTCAAAATTTCATGTAGACAATTTATACATTTTTCTCTTTTTATTTCAGAGTTGCTTAGCCTGCAAGTTCCATCCAATTATACAGCTGAGTTAATGATCTTGCATATTCTCTGCTGTCAGTCATAAAGGAGTGTTACACAAAGGCTAATAACAATAATAATAATAATAATAATAATTTTGGCTTTCTGTAGTTCTTCTACACCCTTGAAAGAGTTCAGATTTCCCCTGGTATTCTTAGTGCTTGAGTTATGTTGAGACAGTGTGCAATGAAGAGTTATTGTTATTAGCAGCTATAACTTTTGTTGCCTTGGTTTTGCATATTTGCTAGGCAAACTTTTTTAACCCATGTTGCCAAGGAGTGAATTTGACTTGTTTCATAGTCTTTTCACCCATTATAGACAGAATTCTCATTAAGTGCCTGATATTTTTATTCCTGAAGCATCTTGATGTTGCTGGAAGCATATCAATTGGTAACAGAACACCTTTAAAATAAATTCAGCATTAAATAAACACCTGTTCATTAAATCTGTAGCCCTGTCTATGCAGTTTGGTAGCAGATGCTGCTGATGATAATGATACTGAGTGACAGGCAAGTTAAATACTAATGGACTGTACTATCTGCATGGAGGACTGAAAAATCATTTTTGGTTTAAAAAATGTTAAGATCCAAACCATTATCTGATATTTGAACCAAACTGAATTCTCCAAGGATTCTGGCTTTTCTTGAGCATTTTATTTTCAGACATGTACTCTTGCATAAAAGGATTTCTGGTCAAGGGAAATGAAATTTCAGAAGCGCAGGTAGGAAATGGAGTTTGTTGTGATAATACTGAGCCGTCTAGATAAACTGAGAGATGCTCTTAGTCTTTTGCAAAAGGCTGACTTGAGATGTCTACACCAGACAAGTTTATACAAATGCTTAACGTGAAACCAGAGTCAATCTTTCTTTTTTTATTATGGACACAGAAGTAACTTGAAAGTCATAGGAAGCATGAGTAAAATTGAATTTTTCTTCAGTGCTTTGCCACACTGCCAAAAAAATGTGTGATGTGACCACTAAGCATGAATAGAACAGAACAGAACAGAACAGAACAGAATAGAATAGAATAGAATAGAAGAATAGAATATTTCAGTTGGAAGGGACCTACAATGATCCAACTGCTAGTGTGACCTCTAAGCGGAGACTGTGAATCAGGAAAAAGACCAGAGCAGAGTCAGGCTTTCGTTTGTACCCCTGGCATAAAGGAGACTGCCGCTGAAAGACAACTCCACTTGCTCCTACCTCGCTTCCGTGTTTTTGCTATTAATAAGAATGAGTGAGTCTGTTGACAAACACAGTTCCTTACTTCAGCTATGTCTACAGTGAGCCCTGAAAATATTCTTCTTCTGTGCATAAAGCTTAAGACTGGATTCATCTTAAGAAAGAAGATAAAGCAATTAAATGTTGTCTCACAGGGAACCACCAATAGCTAAGAACCTAAGCTTCTTGGAATAAAAGGGAACGTCCTTACATGGATAAGTAATAGCATAAAAGCCTGTAAAATAAACATAAGAATAAATGCTCATTTTTTCCAACAGAGATTTGCACTGAACCTGTGCTTTTCAGAATATTCATTTATGATTTGGGAAATGATATGGGAAGTAACGTGAAGAAATGTCCTAACCATGTAAAGTATTCAAAGTAAGAAAAAGCCTGTGAGAAACTGTGAAAGGGCTGCCTGAGTCATCTGGGGACAAAATGGCAGAAGAAAGTCAATGTAGATGCATGCGAAATGATGTACAGGGAACTCTCACCCGAAAACCTAACTTTGCGTATACAGCGATGTAGCTTAACCAGCTATTTAGGAATGAGATCTTGGAGTTGAAACAAATAGTGTGCAAAAAAATTATATGAACTCCATGCCCAATATTGGTCGGAAGCAGATATTAGAAATGATTAGGAAGAGAAACATGATAGAAATACCCCTATGTCTTTATTTAAAATCATGGTGCACTAACATCTGTTATACTCTGCGTCATTCTTATTTTTTTCTCCTCAAAAATATTACACCTTCAAAATGTCCAGGGAAGGACAGTAAGAATGATCAAAGGTATGAAATAGCTTCAAGTAAATGAAGAACTAGTATTCTTCTGTCCTATAATTATACTCTTCCCAAGGCATTTCCTATGGGATTCTGTTGGGGACAGGATGTTGGGCTGTGTGGACCTTTGATGTGGCTTAGTGTGGCAGTGCTTTGGCTCTGTTGTGTCTGTTGTTGAGGAAGAGTATGGCACCAGGGAAACTGACAGAAATGAATTCCACTGAAACACAGTATCCACTGCTGCTTTCCTTTGAAGAAGTGCTGCTTTCCTTTTGTAAGTAAGTAAGATGTGAGAGTGCATAAGGCTGTAAAGGAATTCAGATTAAGCACTGCCTCATCCTGAGGAGTTCAAACACACACCTTCCATCTCTAAGGGAATTTCCTCCCTAACAGGCTGGAATTAAACCCATTCTCCAAATAAATATTTAATCTGACTTTTGAGTTGCATTTGGATATGTCTTCATTAGCAAGCAGCACAGCAGAACAGGAGCAGATCTGCAGAGTGAGTCAAAAGGAACCCAGGTGATGTGCCAGAGACGGCTCCAGGACGTGAACCACAGCGTGGTAAGGAAGACAGTGGAAGGTTTAATTTCACAGCCATAACCCTGATACAACACTACATGCTAATATGGACATGCTCTACCGGAATCTAGTTCTTAGCCCTGTGAGTGAGCAGACTAGACATTAATAGGAGACTGACAATCCTTATGCTCCTTTTCTCCCAGACAATAACTCTTCAGGTTGTTTTTTTTTTTTTTTTTTTGCAGTATAGCAAAATTTGAACAGAAGGAGGGGTGCAGAATCATCTGTAACCAAGTGTCTAGGACAGTCACCAGAGGATGATGATATGGGTTTGAATACCTTTGGACTTAGAATAACACTGAGCAGTGGAGTGCTTCTGAGGTATTGCACTATTACCATCAACCTCTCCTCTCAACCTCTTTTAGAATAAAGGTATAATCCCATCTCTACTGCCAAAAAAGACATTTTAAGCAACAACGACTAGGTGTTTATGAATTTTAAAGGGATGCACGGTGCTCTCTCCACTTCTTCCTAAAAGAGGGTAGAATTGCAAGACACTTCAGTTTCTTCAGTGTTTTTTAATGTCTAGTTCTAATGCCTGTTAAATCCTTCTCTGAGGTACATAACTTTTCCTAAAATTACATATGGAGTTAATACTTACACACAGCATAAGAAACTAAATTGTGAATTTCACCTTACAGTTGTAGAATAGAGCTTTCTTTTGTCTCTAACAAACAGGAAATAATGATAAAAAAATGACAATCAAGTTCTGTTGA
Source organism: Platalea leucorodia (assembly GCF_965183815.1). Taxonomy (NCBI): domain Eukaryota; kingdom Metazoa; phylum Chordata; class Aves; order Pelecaniformes; family Threskiornithidae; genus Platalea; species Platalea leucorodia. The sequence goes on along the minus strand of NC_138823.1, from coordinate 61,418,452 downwards.
GGTATTTGTGTCATATTTGACAACTTAAGGTCTTCCAAACCCTTGCATTATGCTTTACATTTCTTTTTCAGTTTTATTAAACACTTAAATGAATTGCTAGAAAGAGCTTTTCCTAAAGTACATGTAAACAGTAACTTGCTGTCTTCACCTGTATCTGGCGTAGGTCATCTTGGAGCTCAACACTGACAGAAGCTACATCCCTTGGACCAAGAGCTATTTCAGCTTTCAGAAGCAGCAAGGTTGAATTTTGTAGCAAGATGTTAACCCTAAAACCCATTTTCACGCCAATGAAAATGTAATTTCTTCTTCTGTTATTATTTTTGCAATTCTTATACTGTAGCTTAAAGACTCATTTGGGGTTAAGCCCCTATAGACCCTGTTGCCTTTAGATACTGAACAAATGCCTCTGAACAGTAACCGCTGACACATTTACAGACGTTTACAGACATAAGTGTTGTCTAAATTGGTAGCCATTTCCTGACAAGGACGGTGAAAGTAAGAGCTTTAGCCAAGAACACAAGGAATTTCGCAGCTCCTTATGTTTCTTATGGCTTTTTTTTTTTTTTTTTTGGTTGGTTCATTGGTTTGGTTTTTTTTTTTAACTCACAGCAATTTTCAGACTATTTTTCATGACACAGTTCATTAACCAGCTCCTTTAAACATCACCTGACAGTAGCATAAAATATCTTTTGGATTAGCTGTTTTGCTGCCAGGAAGTATGATGGTTAAGTGCAGCCAAACCATGCCCCAAGTTCCTAACCGATCCACAGGAGCAATGAGGGCTTTGTGCACAACACAACGCTCATTGCATTATGTGAGGAATGCCTCTAAATTTTTCTGAAGGCTTCCCATGGTAAGCAGCCATCTATCCTGTGTTATTACTTACGTTTTACCCTCTACTAATTTTTCCTTTGGGAGAGGAAGCTGTCTGGCTGACAAAATAATGCAGTCCTCTTGGTTTTGATTTCACTGGAGAAATGAGCTGGCTAAAGTATAATCCCATTAATATGTGCTTGAAATAACTCAAAGAATTTGCTTTTAATTGCTCCCTAATAATAGCTTTGTATGACCTGTAGCTGAAAACACTTTTCTCTCAGGTTTCTCCTTAATTGCAGCATTAGCTTTTTCCTCGCAGTATAATTGCATGAAATAAGGACAAATGCTAGATTCTGCACCTGGGACAGTGTAATCCTGGATGCCTGGATGTACATATAGATTGGGGGACAAGAAGCTGGAGTGCAGCCGTGCAGAAAGGGATCTGGGGGTTTTGGTTGATGATAAGCTCAATATGAGCCAACAATATGCCCTGGCTGCCAAAAGGGCCAACATTTTCCTGGGGTGCATTAAGCACAGTATAGCTAACTGGTCAAAAGAAGTGATTGTCCCACTATACCTCAGCATTGGTGAGGCCTCAATTGGAGCACTCTGTGCAGTTTGGGGCTCCGCAATATAAGCAGGATATAAAAATAGAATGTGTCCAAAGGCAGGCAACAAAGATGGTGAAAGGAGTAGAGGGCATGACTTACAACGAGTGGGTGAGGATACTGGGTTTGTTCAGCTTAGAGAAGGCTGAGAGGTGACCTCATTGCTGTCTACAACTTCCTCATGACAGGGAGAAGAGATGGAGGTGCTGATCTCTTCTCTCTGGTGTCTGGTGATAGGACATGAAAGAAAGATTTAAAGCTGCATTGGGGAAGTTCAGATTGGATATTAAAAAAAAAGTTTTTTGCTGAGAGGATGGTCAAGCACTGGAACAAGCTCCCCAGGGAATTGCTCATGGCCCCAAGCCTGTCAGTGTTCAAGAAGTGTTTGGACAATGCTCTTAGATACATGGTTTAACTTTTAGGTTGCCTTGTGTGGAGTGAGGAGTTGGACTTGATAATCCTTGTGGGTGCCTTCCAGCTCAGGATATTCTGTGGTTCTGTGATACTGATATAATGGTAAACCTATCCTTAAAGCCTTCCAAATGGACTGCACTGTATTCTGAGTATTTTTCTTACACTTTTGCTTCATTATACAGTTAAAATAGAAATTGTAGTTTAATTAAACCTTAATTAGCTACAATTTTTTAGTCTTTCTAAAAATGACAACAGTGCTCCAGAAATGTTTAATCCTAAATATATTTATTTTAGCTGCTCTTAAATCCAAGATATATTTCACCTTTCAAGAGATATAAATTCACAGCGAAATACAACAATAGTCTGAAGACAGGTTAACTAATATTTACAAGCTTTTGTGCGTATATGTGCTTGTTTGTCTCTAAATAGTATAGTTATTGTTTTCTGCAAGCTATTCTGTACGGTCTCAGGGAATACAAAAGTCTGTTTTCAAGAGTATGATATCCTATGAAAAGTTATAGCAACCTCATGGACAAGTAGAAACAAGTCATACTAATGACTGAGTTACCCCCTGATTTACAGAATTTCGGAAATTGATAAGTAAATGTATAGAGCAAAACCTCTGAAAATGAAAATAAAGCAATAAAAATGTACTTTTTCAGTTTTAATTTATGTTTACTTATGAGAAATACTTTTGTGTTTATTACTGCTTATAGCATTTCCATGTAAACTTAATTTACAGTGAAGTTTGTTCTAGTAATTAACATAAACCTTAAACACACTGAAGAACAAACTAATTCAATTCAGGTTTGGAATATAAAAACCTATAGAAACGTTAAGATAGATATTTTCTAATTTTTAACATATTTTGCAAATTAAATCGCTACCCATTTTAGCAAGAACTTTTATCTCTGTCTTATTTTAAAAACATTTTTAAAATATCTAACTCTACTTCAGAAACAGACTTTTGTGAAATATAAATTTTATTATACATGTAGCCATAGCCACAGATCTTTAAAATTTGCATAGTTCCATTGAAATCTCTGTAACATTAAGCAGCTGAGAAACTGGGCCCTTGAAGTCCCTTAAAATTAGTCTATAATTAATGAAAATGTCACCAATTAATCTAAAGCAGCTCCTGTTTCGTTTCAAAAACACCTGTTTGTATATGGAAAGATAAGGAAGTGTGGATCCTGAAAGTTCAATGGAAGGCAAATGCTGAGACAAATTAATAGTTTATGGATAAAACTAGCATTTAAATTACAAGTCAGCATGTGAAATCCTTTGAAGTCAACAAATTAAATCCTTGTACTGTCAAAGGCAAACAATGTTCACAAAGAAAAGATACTTATGTGAAAGATTTTTAAATAGATATGAAAAGACAGAGAAAGAGAGGGAAGAGTGACAAGTCAATTCTTTTTCAAACTTGCTTTAATTTAGGCAGTTGGTCATATACCTTTAGCTGTGTCCAGATTGTCTTTCAAGTGAGTCTCCAAAGGCAAGAGGAAAAATGGTTTTATTGTATGCAATTCATGCTTGCTTGCATAAAGATGGATATAGTCTGCCTGCTATAGATATTCTTTTTTAATTCAAGAGAGCCTATTTTATTTGTTGTCAGTTTTTCCCTCCACACTTGCATGACTGGATCTGGATTAGGGAAGACAAAAATCCTGCTACCTTTGTGTGTCATTTCTTTCTTCTTTCTCACTGTTGTTAATACTTTATCTTGCTTCTGAAGATGAGATATCATTGCAGTCATTGTGATTCTGCCATTCTAGACAGTTTGTTTACTCCCACTGGGTATTTTTTAACTTATCTCTTTAAAGAAAGCTCTTTCTTTTCACTATCATCAGGCAGAAGAGAGAGTAAAGAACAGTCCATAACACTGAATGCTCAAGTCCTTGGTTTCAGCTAAGTGTCTCAGGAAAAGCAGAATTTTATCTGTTAACTTTAACTTCATTTAGCTTCATTGCTTTTCTAGTTATTTAACTACTATATTCACATTTAATCTAATTAAGATTTTTTTAAGGACGGTTATCTTTTGCCACAGCATCATTTTGGTACTTCAGCACTTTCCCACTACAGAAGATATACCATTTACTTTCAAGAGCAGAGTTTGCTTGAATAGTCAGATAAAATTGCATACAACAGAGAATTCTAAGCATAACAAATAGCTTAAAACATCTTTATTACCACTCAGCCTCGGTGACATTGCTATGAAAGCAAGGTCTGCATTTTATCTCTCTTCTCATAGTTTCCTTATTATTTGGATTTATATTAAGCATACCTTTTATGGTAAAATTGTGACCTATAACCTACCACTTTTCTAACAATGCCTTTTTTGAAAATCACTTCTATATATGTCATTCTAATTCAGAAGAAGGTGTTTTCTAGAAAGCCTAAAAATATACTTCATTTTTGCATTACTTTTATATGTTAGATGAATATGATTGTATGAACATACTAAAACTGATTTTGGAATAAATGTTATTGAACTCATGGGAGACTTGTAACTTCATCAGGATGAAGGACTTCCTTATTGACATAAAAGTACTGTGTTAGATGCTTGAGAACTGAACTGTAATTTGGGAGAAAACTATTCTACTACTTCTTGTTACAAAGTTATCAAAGTAATTTAAAAGTGAATTTCTCCCGTTGCTTGCAGTTGCAGTAATCTTGCAGAATATAAAAGCATTTATTAATTAATGGAATAAATTGTATTTAATATATTGGATCATTTGAGTTATCCCTCCCATCTAAAGATCATGGACTCCTGTAACTAAACTCTTGGAGCTACTAAAACAAAATGAAAGTTTCAATCAAGTTCTGTTTTCCTGCAGAAGAAGAGAAGAGTGAAGAAGTTTTTAACGTGAGTATGCCATCTTAAAACATTTTAATCATTTTTGATTCTGAATTCCTGAGCAAATTCAAAAGATTAAAAACAGAAGAAATTTGAAGTATCTGTTGATAAAGATGCTCTAATTAATTTTGGTTTCAGAGAAAGTGTCCAATGAAATTAAGATTACTTTATATTGTTTTTTAGAAAAGGCTAACTCTGTTTTACAGACTCTGCTACAGAGAGCCAGATGATTTCTCATCTTCAATGACACTATTCTCCAGTTCTGTCTTTTCAGGGAAAGCACACAGAATCCACACAGCTGACCCTATTCAGCTTCACATCAGTGGTTACAATCACATATAATTACTTTAAGTAGAAGAGCTCCTCAGAGGGTGCTATTCAAGTGCTGCCTCTATCTGCATTATATTTAAGTATAGATATTACTGTTATGTAGAAGGAGGGTAACACAAAAAGTTTTGGTATTTCTCTGGAGGGTTTCAGAGTTTTACTTGAGTAATATATGAATAGAAAACAGTAAAAAAAAAAAAAAAATCAGTGCTCTCAGCCTATTATGAAATCCCTGTTATAGTGTCCTAACTATTTAACTTGGAATTCTGTAGGTAAAACGAATTTCTCAGGGTATCAGTTTTCAACGACCATTTTAGTTATTGATAGCTAGATAACTATATATTTAGAAAAACTGAATATATTAAACATAAAATTTAATTTTATTCTTTCTTGTATCTGTCTGTGTGGAAAAACAAAATAAAAAGCTTTCGTTTGAATGATGATGTTCTGTGTCATATCATATCAGCATCTGCCATACACTTCTTGGAATGTTATCATGAAACCTGGATGTTCTATATGAATATCAACAGTTGTTTTAGAATATTTGTGTCTGATATATAATTCAGAAATTACATTTTTTATTTACATATTGGTTTAATATTGCATGTATGACTCAGATATTTAGAAAGACTAGTAAATAAAATTGAATTCCCTACCTTTCAATGGTTCATTGCCCATTAGACTGACTTCAAATTATTTGCTTCTGTTTATGAGTCTAACATATATATATATTAATGTTTATTGCTTACAGCTTTGGAAGATTCTGGTTTACTCCTAATTCAAAAATCTGTGAGACTGAACAACTGTTGTGATCCTGTTAGAAATTAGATTTCTACTTTTTTTTTTTGTTTGTTTTGGTTGTTCTTTTAGATTGATGCTAGTATTATTAGTTACAGCAGTAAGTCGTTTACAGAACTGCAGTACAACAGGGCTGATAAGGATTTTTTTGTTTCTTTTTCTTTGGCTGGACATCTGGTGTCCATTAACAACCAAACATTCTGATGAGTTATTCATCTGTGCTGATATTGCACAAAGGATTTTGCCACCTGTTCAATTTTTATTCACTGCTTTAAATATATATTTAGAAGGGGAGCTTTTAATACTTTTGAGTTAAATGTGAAGGACATCATATCAGAATGTGTAGTTCAGCAGGCAGAGCTCATAAAACATACAAAATCCCACAATTTTGAATCTCATGAGGTTTTTTTCTTCAGTTAAGGTTTGCTTGCTATTATTTGGAACTGCATATTTGTTTACAGACATTGAATACTGTGCTGAGCAAGACTGTCTCAGAAAGTATAGCTGAATTTTTCCCCTCTGATATATGAAGGCTTGTGTTTTTAGAATTGGAGGGAACCCTCACTCTGGACCTACTATCGATGATCTACAAGGTGGCACTGATTATTCTTCATTAATTTGAGATCATGGTTGCAGACACTCTGAAGATAATAAAGGGATAAATCCACTATCAATGGTTAGAGAGCTAATCTCTCTACGTCACCTGTACACTGAATGGAACAAGAGGAGGTCTTCTAAAACATGATTCAGGAATTTATAATGGAAATCTAGTCTACATAGCTCAAGTAAAGAAATGTCATCATAAATTTCAAGGATCCAGTGAAATTTGGTATTACATCTAGAATAATGTTGAAATTTCTTAAGTGGTTAATAGATATGAATGACTTTTTGAAACCTTCCAGAAGGAGAACATGCCCAACTTAGTTTAGGTTTCTAAATTAAGGGGCTAATTGCACAGAAGATAATGTTTCTTGCTGATCAGTGTTAATCAAAAAAAGCTATAAGTGCTTTAAAATGTACAAAGTCTAAACGTTTAAAATCTACAAGTCTAAAGGAGATGAGACACTTGATATCTTGTGCACAAAAATAAGGTGGTGTTGGTCTGTTTAAAGTTGTGGTCATTTTGATGTGCTCAGCATCAGAAAGACTAACGGCTTGGGAGAGGATAAGTCATGTCATGTTTTGGTAAGAAGGAACAATATTTTGCATGTTGTGAATAACATAGAATATGTGACACTTTTTATCAATTAAACAAACTTTACCTGCCAGTTATTATCCTGCAGTTGTAAATATGTTTGTTTATGTGTGGAATCCTAAGACAGATGAAGGCATTTCCTAGGTATTTAAAAAATAACAAAAACCATCCCTGCCCTCCCCAAACTCTGGAATAACTGTAATTTCAGAAGCCTACAAATTTTACATTAAGCTCTCATTTCAATTAAATATACATCTTAATAAATTTACTTTTAGCTTGTCTTTTGCTATAATGTAAGGGGTAAGGACAAGGAAAATCTCAGATACATAATTTCACTTGGGTTTTGGGGTATGTTCTGCCTCGATGCTCACAGAAATTACTTGCGGTGAAACACTGTTTCTTGTAGAGAAATGACTGAAAAGCTTAGAGCCTATGGCAGTTAAGATGTCTATTATCCATTTTGGACACCTTAATTTGCATTTAAATATATACATATATATAAAATAATAATACTAAACATTTTATGCCATCTGAAAAAAGTAACTTTACTCTATTAAGTCACCTATACAATGTAAGTGACATTTGAAGGTTAGAATGGCTTCAGAAGTTGTAAATTTGACTGTTTTCTTCCATCCCTCGTTGTATTCTCTGCTACTTAGATTAACAGGAAGAGATAGGTCAAAAAGGGAAAAGAGGCATTGTAGATCATCTAGTCCAAACTTGTCTAACTTCAAAGTTAAATTAGGATGCTCAAAGCCATAGTTATACAGTAAGTGGGAGGATGGACTAGATTACCTTTAAAGGTCCCTTCCATCCCAAAGTATTCTATGATTCTAAGTGATTCCAAGGCTACATTTCTTTGATGTTTCTATGTACTAAATAGACACCTGTTTGCTGTTTCAAAAGTATGAAGAAAACTTGCTGGCAATCCTAAGATTTCTTTTTTTTTTTTTTTCTCTAATTGATTTCACAATCCCACTAAATAAACAAAAGAACTATTTATTTATGAAGATAGAACTATATTGTTATGACAAAAAACAGAGCAATCTCTTGATATAAGCTTTATAAAATAAATGATAGATCACACAACAAAGTCTAGTACAGTTCACCAAGCTAGACCAAATTTGTTAATTCAGTCTAAAGTACAACAGGAATGTATCATATTTCCTTCATCACAGATAAAAATCATCATTTTAAGTTGGTTAAAATTGGAAGACAGCTGTGTCAGTGCAGATCTAAAAATAGCAGAATATTCTTTAACCAAAGAATGAGATAGAGAAGAAACTACAAGCAATATAGGTCCAAAGTCTTCCTCTCCAACAACAGAGGCATTTTATTTCTCTCAAATGATTTTCACATAGTTGTTTATGTGCAGAATTACCCGCCAAATGTTAATTTTTTGTAGAACAGAATCACAGAATCATAGAATCATAGAATTGTTTAGGTTGGAAAAGACCCTTAAGATCATTGAGTCCAACCATTAACCTAGCACTGCCAAGTCCATCACTAAACCATGTCCTCAAGTACCACATATACATGTCTTTTAAACACCTCCAGGGATGGGGACTCAACCATTTCCATGGGCAGCCTGTTCCAATGCTTGACAACCCTTTTGGTGAAGAAATTTTTCCTAATATCCAATCTAAACCTCCCCTGGCACAACTTGAGACCGTTTCCTCTCATTCTATCGCTTGTTACTAGGGAGAAGAGACCGACTCCCACCTCACTACAACCTCCTTTCAGGTAGTTGTAGAGAGCAATAAGGTCTCCCCTCAGCCTCCTCTTCTCCAGGCTAAACAACCCCAGCTCCCTCAGAGCACAAGTAAGACTTGTTCTCTAGACCCTTCACCAGCTTCGTTGCCCTTCTTTGGACACGCTCCAGCACCTCAATGTCCTTCTTGTGGTGAGGGGCCCAAAATTGAACACAGTACTCCAGGTGCAGCCTCACCAGTGCCAAGTACAGGGGGAAAATCACTTCCCTAGTCCTGCTGGCCAAGTTATTTCTGATACAAGCCAGGATACTATTGGCCCTCTTGGCCACCTGGGCACAGTGCTGGCTCATGTTCAGGCGGCTGTCAACCAACACCCCCAGGTCCTTTTCCACCACGCAGCTCTCCAGCCACTCTTCCCCTAGCCTGTAGGGCTGCATGGGGTTGTTGTGACCCAAGTGCAGGACCCGGCACTTAGCCTTCTTGAATCTCACACAGTTGGCCTTTGCCCATCGATCCAGCTTGTCCAGATCCCTCTGTAGAGCCTTCCTGTCCTCAAGCAGATCAACACTTCCACCCAACTTGGTGTCATCTGCAAACTTACTGAGGGTGCACTCAATGCCCTCATCCAGATCATTGATAAAGATATTAAACAGGACTGGCCCCAAAACTGAGCCCTGGGGAACACCACTTGTGACCACCACCAACCGGATTTGACTCCATTCACCACCACTCTCTGGGCTCGGCCGTCCAGCCAGTTTTTTACCCAGCAAAGAGTACGTCTGTCCAAGCCATGAGCAGCCAGTTTCTGCAGGGGATGTTGTGGAAAACAACGTCAAAGGCTTTACTAAAGTCCAGGTGGGCAACATCCACAGCCTTTCCCTCATCCACTAAGCAGGTCACCTTGTCATAGAAGGAGATCAGGTTAGTCAAGCAGGATGTGCCTTTCATAGACCCATGCTGACTGGGCCTGATCCCCTGGTTGTCCCGCACGTGCCGCGTAATGGCAGTCAAGATGATCTGCTTCATAACCTTCCCCAGCACTGAGGTCAGACTGACAGGCCTGTAGTTCCCCAGATCCTCCTTCCAGCCCTTCTTGTAGAGGGGCATCACATTTGCTAACAGTCAACTGGGACCCCCCTGGTTAGCCAGGACTGCTGATAGAGGATTGAAAATGGTTTAGTGAGCACTTCCGCCAGCTCCTTCAGGACCCTTGGGTGGATCCCATTGGACCCCGTAGACTTGTGTGTGGTTTAGCATCAAATACAATCTCTTGATCAGCTTTTTGATCTTCTTCTTTGCCAGAAGAGATGTGGCGACGCAGACGGATCTCCCACTAAAACATGCAGCCACCCAGATCTCTGGCTGCAGGGAGTGCCAGAGCCTTGCTCTGGTGATAGAGGACTGCCGATACAACACCTGCGTGAGGTGCAAGCAGGTGCAGGATCTGCTCAGCATGGTGGCAGAGCTGAAAGAAGAAGCAGAAAAACTGAGGAGGATCAGGGAGTGTGAGAGGGAGATAGACTGGTGGAGCCATTCCCTCCCTACCGTCCCTGAGATGAGCACACCAGGTGGAAGCATCAAGAGAAGGAGAGGCTCCCCTACCCTCTTGCCACCAGGCAGAAGGAGGGGACCTAAGAGAAGGAGGAGGATGGAAACAGATCCCTGCTCGGCACAGCAGGCAAATCCTCCCCTGGCCTGCCTCGCCCTCCCAGGTGCCCTTACACAATAGGTATGAGGGTCTGGAACTTGAGGGCCAGGAGGATGAAGATACGGACAGTGATCTATCCAAGGGGTTGACTAGGGATAACCAGTCAGCCCCACACATTACAATGGCCACTGGTAAGAAAAAAAGAAGGGTAATTGCCATAGGCGACTCCCTTCTGAGGGGAACAGAGGGCCAGATATGCCAACCGGACCCATCCCATAGGGAAGTCTGCTGCTTCCCTGGGGCAAGGATAAGAGACATTACTAGGAAGCTCCCTAGGCTAGTAAAATCATTCGATTATTTTCCGCTATTGGTTGTTCAGGTTGGCAGCGATGAGGTAGCTGATAGAGGCACAAAGACAATTAAAAGAGACTTTAGAGAACTGGGGTGATGACTTGAAGGATCAGGAGCGCAGGTGGTGTTTTCCTCCATCCCGTCAGTAGCCGGGAGGCATATGGAAAGGAACAGGAAGACCCACCTCATCAACACGTGGCTCAGAGGCTGGTGCCAGCGGTGGAATTTTGGGTTTTTCAATCATGGGGCAGTTTACATGGCACCAGGCCTGCTGGAGACAGATGGGGTTCATCTGTCGCAAAGGGGGAAAAGGATTCTGGCTCAGGAGTTAGCAAGCCTCATTGAGAGAGCTTTAAACTAGATGCAAAGGGGGAAGGGGATAAAACCAGGCTTGCTAGGGGTGAGCCTAGGGGTGGCATGCCTGTGTTGGAGAAGAGATCAATAGCCCAACTAAGTGCATTTACACCAATGCATGCAAGCATGGGCAATAAGCAGGCGGAGCTGGAAGTCATTGTGTGGCAGGAAAACTATGACATAGTCGCCATCATGGAAACATGGTGGGATAACTGTCATGACTGGAGTGCCACAATGGATGCCTACAAGCTCTTCAGAAGGGATAGGCAAGGAAGGAGAGGTGGTGGGGTAGCCTTGTATGTTAGAGAGTGTTTTGATTGTCTAGAACTCAACGAAGGTAATGATAAGGTTGAGTGCGTATGGGTAAAGAACAGAGGGAAGGCCAAACAAGGCAGATATCCTGGTGGGAGTCTGTTACAGACCACCCAACCAAGATGAGGAAACAGATGAAGTATTCTACAAGCGGTTGGCTGAAGTCTCGCAATCTCTAGCCCTTGTTCTCGTGGGAGACTTCAACTTACCAGATATCTGCTGGAAATACATCACAGCAGAGAGAAAGCAGTCTTGGAGGTTCCTGGAGTGTGTGGAAGATAACTTCCTGACACAGCTGGTAAGCGAGCCAGCCAGGGGAGGTGCCCCACTGGACCTGCTGTTTACGAAGAGAGAAGGCCTGGTGGGTGATGTGGTGGTCAGAGGCTGTCTTGGGCTCAGCAACCATGAAATGATAGAGTTTTTAATTCTTGGAGAAGTAAGGAAGGGGGTCAGCAAAACCTCTACCCTGAACTTTAGAAGGGCCGACTTTGGCTTGTTTAGGAGTCTGGTTAACAGAATCCCTTGGGAGGCAGTCCTGAAGGGCAAAGGAGTCCAGGAAGGCTAGATGTTATTCAAGAAGGAAGTCTTAAAGGTGCAGGAGCAGGCCATCCCCATGTGCCATAAGTCGAGCAGGCAGGGAAGACCACCTTGGCTGAACAGAGAGCTTTGTCTAGAACTCAGGAAAAAAGGGAGAGCTTACCACACTTGGAAGAAGGGGCAAGTGACTCAGGAGGACTACAAGGATGTTGTGAGGTTTTGCAGGGAGATTAGAAAGGCAAAGGCCCAGCTAGAGCTTAAACTGGCCACCGCCATTAAAGATAACAAAAAAAGTTTTTATAAATATGTCAGTGACAAAAGGAGGGCCAGGGAGAATCTCTCTCCTTTGTTGGATGCAGAAGGTAACCTTGCCACGAAGGATGAGGAGAAGGCAGAGGTACTTAATGCCTTCTTTGCCTCTGTCTTTAATAGTCAGAGTGGTCATCCTTGGGTTTTCAGGCCCCTGAGCTGGGAGATGGAGATAGGAGGAAGAATGAAGTCCCAGTTGTCGAAGAGGTGGCAGTCACCGACTTGCTCCTCCATCCGAATGCTCACAAGTCCATGGGGCCAGATGGGATCCACCCGAGGATACTGAGGGAGCTGGCAGAGGAGCTTGCCAAGCCACTCTCAATCTTTTATCATCAGTCCTGGTCAACCGGGGAGATCCCAGATGACTGGAAATTAGCAAATGTGACGCCCCTCTACAAGAAGGGTTGGAAGGAGGATCCGGGGAACTACAGGCCTGTCAGCCTGACCTTGGTGCCAGGGAAGGTCATGGAGCAGATCATCTCGAGTGCCATTACACGGCATGTGTGGGACAATTGGGGGATCAGGCTCAGCCAGCATGGGTTTATGAAAGGGACGTCCTGTTTCACTAACCTGGTCTCCTTCTATGACAAGGTGACCCGCTTAGTGGATGAGGGGAAGGCTGTGGATGTTGTCTACTTGGACTTCAGTAAGGCCTTTGACACTGTCTCCCACAGCATCCTCCTGGAGAAGCTGGCTGCTCATGGCTTGGATGGGTGCACTCTACGCTGTGTTAAAAACTGGCTGGATGGCCAAGCCCCGAGAGTGGTGGTGAATGGAATCAAATCCAGTTGGCGGCCGGTCACAAGTGGTGTTCCCCAGGGCTCAGTGTTGGGGCCGGTCCTGTTCAATATCTTCATTGATGATCTGGATGAGGGGATCGAGTGCACCCTCAATAAGTTTGCAGATGACACCAAGTTGGGTGGAAGTGTTGATCTGCTGGAGGGTAGGAAGGCCCTACAGAAGGACCTGGACAGGCTGCATCGTTGGGCCGGGACCAACTGTATGAGATTTAAGAAGGATAAGTGCCCGGTCCTGCACTTGGGTCACAGCAACCCCATGCAACACTACTGGCTGGGGGAAGAGTGGCTGGAGAGCTGCGTGGTGGAAAAGGACCTGGGCGCGTTGGCTTACAGCCGCCTGAACATGAGCCAGCAGTGTGCCCAGGTGGCCAAGAAGGCCAATGGCATCCTGGCCTGTATCAGGAATAGTGTGGCCAGCAGGACCAGGGAGGTGATAGTGCCCCTGTACTTGGCACTGGTGAGGCCGCACCTGGAGTACTGTGTTCAGTTTTGGGCCCCTCACCACAAGAAGGACATCGAGGTGCTGGAGCATGTCCAAACAAGGGCAACAAAGCTGGTGAAGGGTCTAGATCAGAAGTCTTATGAGGAGCAGCTGAAGGAGCTGGGGTTGTTTAGCCTGGAGAAGAGGAGGCTGAGGGGAGACATAAGGTCTCTACAACTACCTGAAAGGAGGTTGTAGTGAGGTGAGGGTCAGTTTCTTCTCCCTAGTAACAAGCGTTAGGATGAGAGGAAACGGCCTCAAGCTGTGCCAGGGGAAGTTTAGGTTGGATATTAGGAAAAACTTCTTCAACGAAAGAGTAGTCAGGTGTTGGAACAGGCTGCCTATGGAAGTGGTTGAGTCTCCATCCCTGGAGGTATTTAAAAGAAGGGTAGACATGGTGCTTGTGGACATGGTTTAGTGGTGGACTTGGTAGTGATAGGTTAATGGTTGGACTCGATGATCTTAAGGGTCTTTTCCAACCTTAACGATTCTATGATTCTATGATTCTACCACAAAACAGACTTTCTATGTTCATGTGTGACATCCAAAAAAAACTTTTTTTCATGCTGTCACACTGTCCTTCAAATAGTTCTGCTAGTATACTAATAGGGCTCCTTAGATGTTTTCTCCCACTTCCTGGAACCTATGCTAAATCAGATATGGTATCCATTTCTGGGCAAAAATTTCTCTGGTCTTGTTTAACTTTTGAAATTTTAAATGCTACTTCAAAATACTATGATAATAGTATTATAATAGTGATAAAATACTTGGTAAAAAGAACAGAGGAATTTAAAGAGTTGCCTTGCAACCACTGCAGAATTAATCTGGATGGCTGTACCACTCTGTTTTCATTTTCTTCCACATAATTAACAGGAAACAGGGGGGCAGCTCCATTCACTCCACAGAACTGCATGAGACAAAATATTTAAAATCTGTAGCCAGTCATTTACATTTCAAAGTATTTTGAAATCTAAATCTGGTTTTAGATTTAATTTGCTCTTCTCAGCAACCTACAGAGAGAACTATCTATTTATTTAGCCTGAGAATGCAGGGATTTTACAAGGTATTCAAAGTTGGATCATTGCATAAACAATACCCAGGTTTGCTCTTTCTGCAATAGAAAAAAAGATATTTTTACTTGAAATAATGCTTAGTTAAATTGCAAATGAAATGAAACATGAAGGAATAAACTAAGACATCAAACGAACATTTTTCTTTGAGGTGACAATACTAAGTTATAGAAGTTTTTTATACCTGAAAAAAAGATGGTATTCTTAAGGGAAAATGGCATAAGATCTTTTAAAAAGTCATTTTATTACTATGGGAACAATAGATATGATTTTTAGTATTGCAATTTAACTGGAAGGGATAATTCAGTGCATTACACCTGAACTTGTTTTCCCAGAAGTTGCATTTATATCACTGTGTGTACAGTAACATGAATGTGATCATTCTGGAGATATAGTGTCCAGAATCTGCCCTCAGTAACAGCTACTTTAATGGATAACACTGGCACTGTCATGCTCTTATTTGAGGTCACAGATTGGTCCATGATTTTCAAATCCATGCTTCTGATTTTGTGATTATTTGTATTTGAGTATCTTAATTCACTTTAGCAGTCATACTGAATTAATTGTGCCCTCTGAACAAAATCATTACATGTACTTTTTTTTTTTTTTTTCTGAATCAGTTTATATTTATTATTGCTGTCAATTTGTAGTTAATATTAAACTTTCTAATCTGTCCTGGACTCAGAAGGCTGAGTATGATGGCTTAGCTCATATATATTCCTTGCAAGGATTTAAACTCTGAACAAGGAAAAGAATCAGTGTGGACTTCACTTTGAAAAATATGAACTTCAGGAATGAAACCCTGCAGATTTCACTAGCTTTAACCTGGATTCCATCCAAGATCTTGTGAGTTCCCATGTGGTGAGTTTGGATGATAAAAGGACAGGCTGTATGAGACTGTGCCTCTTATTACAATGCAACACCGATTCATTGTCCCCAACAGTTTAGAAATAGCTGAATTCTACTTAGGTGTCAGAATAACTTAATGAAAAGTTATTTCAAAATATTTTTTAATTATAAATATATTTTTGTGACAGGCAAATTTAAATTCTTTTGCATGTGCAGAACCCAATTCATTTATCAGGTATAAATGCACATTATCCAGGCCATGGAGGACATTAATATCTCATTTTAAAGAGGACCTTACATGTTAGGACAAATTTAATCTTATCTAAAGCCTTATTATCTAAAGTCCATCATATCTCTGTCTGATAATACTCGCAATTTTTCTTTGATTTTGCTTTGTTTTTTTTGGCACTGTCTAATATTTTGTTAAAAAAACATCACCAGAAAAAATAATAAAATATTTTGCGTGTGATAGGCATAATGGATAATTTTAAGCTTGTGTGAAACATTTGAATTATCAAGTAAATACAAGATACACCAAGCATTATTCTGAGTTTCAGAGACACTAGCAAAGAAGTAGAAACATTCATTTCCTCCCAGTAGGAGACAGGCACATTCATTGTACATTTGAAAATAAAACCTGTGTAATTGAGGTAACTGTTAACCACATCTTTAAGGCCACACATTTTGGTAAAATTGCTTTGAAAGTAGTTCTTTCCCTGACATCAAAATTAAGTTCATTCTTATGTATGTAGCAGAAGTAATGAAAATACTGAAGGAGTTGACTCAGTTGAGTATTCCTCAAGACATTAGAGGAATAATGTCATGAGTAGGGTTATTTACAAGTTCCTGAAGTATTGGAATTTGTATCTCTTACACTCCCAAATAAGAGAGAAAATACTTTAAAAAATAAGAAACCTGATGCTAAAATTGTTTTAAAAAGTATCTTGGGACACTCAAGGCCACTTATTTTCTCAGAAACTATTTTTACTCCATTAAAGTACTCCATAAAAATTAATATTATCATGCCAATGCCCTTTATATTTTCATATAGTTCCTTGTACAATAACTTTCTGACCATCAAAAAAGACAATTTTTCAACAATATGGTTAGTTGACACAAGGTTAATTCTCACATAAATCTAAATGTAATCAACAACATTTCCATGTGGGGCTGACTGAATTCTGTTTTCACTGTAGGTACTCAAGTGAAGTACTTACAATATACTATGCATCCTTAATAACTTTATCAGGAAGCTGGTTTGGTTTGGTTTGGTTTTCAGATTCCACAGAGAAAGACAACATTTTTGTAAGACGTACAGCTTTATTTGCATTTTGTAATTGCACTGATATTTATTTTCCCAAAGGACTACAGCAGAATCTTACTTAGTGTATATGGTACTATCTGTAGTACTTACCATAGTATGGATAGTTGTATAAAATATATAGCAGACAGGAAGAAGGATTATATTTAGGCAGTAGAGTGATTGAATGATATTTTCCAGAAATCCTGGATGAAAACTGTCAAATGTTAGTCTCAGATTCACCTCACTTGCTCAGTTCTGGGCATTGAAAAAGGAACCTTATTTAGGAACCTTATACTGTTTTTAAAGCTAATGGGAAATCTCAAATTCTTTCACTGCAGAAATCAAACATCTAGGCTGAGGTTTAATATTAACTACAATGCTATGTTTCAGAGTGTTCAGCATCCAGTGCCTCCCATGTAATTGATACAATACTCAGCAACTCAAAATTACACATGAAAGAAGGATCTGTTCTTCATCACCAATATTTTAAAAAAATAATAGTACCTCTACAGGTGAGGAGAGTTTATTAAAACCATCTTTGGCTACATGTACCCCTCTGCCTCTTCACTTTCTGGGATGAGAGTGTCTAAAACATAAATTCATAAACTCATAGAATCATAGAATCATAGAATAGAATCATAGAATGCTTTAGGATGGAAGGCACCTTTAAAGGTCATCTAGTCCAACCCCCCTGCAGTTGGCAGGGACATCTTCAACTCGATCAGATTGCTCAGAGCCCCATCCAGCCTGGCCTTGAATGTTTCCAAGGATGGGACATCTACCACCTCTCTGGGCAACCCATTCCAGTGTTTCGCCACCCTCACTGTAAAAAATTTCTTCCTTATATCTAGTCTGAATCTACCCTCTTTTACTTTAAAACCATTACCCCTTGTCCTATCGAAACAGGCCCTGCTAAAAAGTCTGTCCCCATCATTCTTATAAGCCCCCTTTAAGGACTGAAAGGCTGCCATCAGGTCTCCCTGCAGCCTTCTCTTCTCCAGGCTGAACAACCCCAGCTCTGTCAGCCTTTCCTCACAGCAGACGTGTTCCATCCCTCTGATCAGTTTTGTGGCCCTCCTCTGGACCCGCTCCAACAGGTCCGTGTCCTTCCTGTGCTGAGAACTCCAGAGCTGGACGCAGCGCTCCAGGTGGGGTCTCACCAGAGCAGAGTAGCGGGGCAGAATCACCTCCCTCGACCTGCTGGCCACACTTCTTTTGATGCAGCCCAGGATATGGTTGGCTTTCTGGGCTGCGAGAGCACATTGCTGGCTCATGTCCAGCTTTTCACCTATCAGTACCCCCAAGTCCTTCTCGGCAGGGCTGCTCTCAATCCCTTCATCTCCCAGCCTGTACTGATACCAGGGATTGCCCTGACCCAGGTGCAGGCCCTTGCACTTGTCCTTGTTGAACCTCATGAGGTTCACACAGGCCCACCTCTCCAGCCTGTCCAGGTCCCTCTGGACGGCATCCCATCCCTCAGGCGTGTGAACTGCACCGCTCAGCTTGGTGTCATCTGCAAACCTGCTGAGGGTGCACTCGATCCCGCTGTCTATGTCATTGATGAAGATATTGAACAGCACTGGCCCCAGTATGGACCCCTGAGGGACACCACTCATCACTGGTCTCCATCTGGACATCGAGCCATTGACCGCCACCCTCTGGATGCAACCATCCAGCCAATTCCTTATGCACCGAACAGTCCACCCATCAAATCCATATCCTTCCAATTTAGAGAGAAGGATATTGTGGGGGACCGTGTCAAAGGCCTACAGAAGTCCAGATAGATGACATCCATAGCTCTTCCCTCATCCACTGATGCAGTCAGTCCATCATAGAAGGCCACTAGGTTGGTCAGGCAGGACTTGCCCTTGGTGAAGCTGTGCTGGCTGTCTCCAGTCACCTCCCTGTCCTCCGTGTGCCTTAGCACAGCTTCTAGGAGGATCCGTTGCATGATCTTCCCAGGCACAGAGGTGAGGCTGTCAGGTCGGTAGTTCCCAGGGTCCTCCTTTTTACCCTTTTTAGAAATGGCTTCAATGTTTCCCTTTTTCCAGTCCCCAGGGACTTCACCTAACTGCCATGACTTTTCAACTACCATGGAGAGTGGCTTGGCAACTACATCAGCCAATTCCCTCAGGACTCTGGGATGCTTCTCATTGGGACCCATTGACTTATGTACATTCAGGATCCTCAGGTGGTTGTGAACCTGATCTTCACTTACAGTGGGAGGACCTCTGCCCCCCGATCCCCATCAAATGGCCCATTGACTCGTGAGGTGTGAGGAGAGAGGTTGCCAGCGAAGACTGAGGCAAAAAAGTTGTTGAGTACCTCAGCCTTCTCCTCATCTGTTGTTACCAGCTCGCCACTTTTGCTCATCAGAGGGGGTATGCTTTCTTTAACCTTCCTTTTCTGGTTAATGTACCTATAGAAGCTCTTCTTATTATTCTTTGCATCCCTTGCCAGGTTCAGCTCTAGCCGAGCCTTGGCCTTCCTGATCCCATCCTTACACAACTGGGCAGTGTCCCTGTACTCTTCCCAAGATACCAGTCCCTTCTTCCACTGCCTGTGCCTTCTCTTCTTGCCCTTTAGTTTGACCCACAGGTCATGGCTCAGCCATGCCAGCCTCTTCCCTTCCTTGCCTGATTTCCTGCACCCGGGGATTGAGAGCTCTTGTGCCTTATGGAAAGCATCCTTGAAGACCTTCCAGCTCTGTTCTGCTCCCTTGTCCCTGAGGGCCATTTCCCAGGGAGCGCTGTTAATTAACTCCTTGAAGAGGTGGAAGTTTGCTTTCCTAGCTGGAAGTTTGCTTTCCTTTCATGTTTTTCTTTCATGTTTTTCCTTTCACGCTCTACCTCTCCAGAAATCAGCATGTACTTTCCTTTAAAGGTTGTTGAGATTTGTTGAGACTTGTTGATGACAGATACAAATAAACATTGGATAACAGTGCAGATCTGACCAATTTTCAGTGCAGAAGTGTCCTGTTATATTTTTATCCATAGGGAGATTCACAACATCTAGATTAAGTTTCTGATCTAAACTACCATCCCCATGGGCCACTTTCTCCATTGACTATCTGAAAGCCAGCTTTGCTTTATACTAGCTTGTCAATACAGCTCCTCACTCCAGGACTGTTAAATCTGGTAAACACCACCTAAAAGGGTGGACAGCTTTAAGAGGGGAGTTGACGGGCTGCAGAGGTTCAGGAGGAGACTGTAATTCATTTCTCATATGAAGACCAACTACCATGGTCTCGTGGAGTAACTTTCAAGCAAGTCTGCTTCAGATTCCTGAAGAGCTTTTCATCTTACTGTGCTCCCTTTCACAGGTGCAGTGAGGGTTTAGAAAGTCAGAAACAGAACAGGGAGTTCTGATTACTAATCTTCTATTTTTCCTGTGATTGAAGCTTTTTTTTTTTTTTTGTGGTTTAATGGATTTAAGCACCAGAAGGGCCAGTTTTCATAAGACCATATTTCCTTAAACCTTTCATGATTTAAACTAACATTTCTTTGTGGCTCTTGTTTGCAAAAGTTGCTTATCACTGCAAGCTTTTCATCTACTAAACAAATCAAATTTCTTCTGCTTTCATAACAGTACACTACTAATACCACACAGTGTCTCTGGCATTTGCTATTTTGAAAATTAGTTTAGAAATACCTGTGGTGTTTCTTAATGAAATTGTTGTCAATAAAGGAGTTAGCAGTGATGACATTCAGATATTTATAAAAACCACTGCCTTTCAATAAGATGATATTATAGTCAAAAGAAACCCCTGTGTATTAAACACAATGTGCAGCTGATCAGTTATGTGCTATAATGTCCCATTATTTCATAATATATCTTCTTTTAGTAGGTTTTGTGTTGCAAATCTATGATTAGCTGCCAAAACATTTCATTAGCTAAATGAACCATGATAGAAAATAGATGATCTGCGTGTATTGGTAATCATTTATGTAGTTTGAAGTGAGGCATGTTCCTGAATCACCACGTTGTTACGTGACTTTTCCTTATCACTTCTGATCATTCTGAAAGCTGTTGAAAAATGTAGCACTCTTGGTAGTAGCCTCGTTACTTTCAGCATTTAGGACATCAATTAGGGCTCCACTTCTATTGAGAAGGGGTGGGATGAGCATGGGGTTCTGTGGTAACTCTGCTTAGAGCATTTTATTTCCTGCTTCTGGAGGCTGCACTCAGAAACAGACCAGCTCTGAATCTGTGAGGCATAAAGATGAAGCATTCTGGCCCTCAGTAGATACAGTGGATAATCTGCCCTACCAAACCATTTAAGCATAGCTTATTTTATTTTTCCTGAATATATGAAAGTCTAGGGCTGAGCAAGAGCAGGAGACAGGAACACAACAAAGTCACAGTCAGAGATGCAGTAGTAATCCCAGGGAAAGAATCAACAGGAAATTTATCAATATTGAATAGCAAAGATGACAGGGCATCTACATATCTGTATACACTGAGATTTAGCTAATATTTTACCACCTTAATCTATGGCAGTGCAAATGTTTTCTAGTCTTCTGTTGTCAGTGTAAAAGTGTTCATTGATGCACTTTGTTCAGATTTGAAAGATACCATTGCAGTCTACTTTCTTTGGTATTACTAAATGCTCAGGTGTTGCTTTACCATCATTAAAAATGTATATAGAGAACACTGAAGTACCACAGAGGCGTTTACTTTCCCCTCGTGGTTGATGGAAAACTCACAGTTTTAGTAGATGCTTAACATGCAAAAATCTTTTCTAAAGTTTATGATTTGCTGTTGATTGTATTTCTAACTAATACAACAGGAATCATTCCCAGGTGGATATTAGTTTCTTATATGACCATTTCTATTATATTTAAGTGAATGTGAGTGGTTTAAAGTCTGTATTTGAATTTTTCAGATACTTTTTATAGATTTCTTTCTTTCTGTTTTCAGTTCCTTACAACTTTGTTAAAATTTAATTAATTTAAGCAGACATTTTCAAGAAGAGATTTCTGGCATATGCAGAAAGTTTCAAGGAGTAGTTCAGATAAAAAAAAATGACATTTCTGAGAACCAGGTTAGGGAAAAATTATTCTTATGTCCATGTTGGAAAAAATTAGTTCAATTTTATATTGAAAAGCTTTTTTTTTTTTAAGTTAAAATTAAATAACATCTTAATAACAGTAATGTGATTTACCCAGCTTCAATCACATTATAAAAGGTACCCAAATTATTTGTTGCCTACACAGAGATTTTTTATATCTTAGCTAAATGACAAGAAAATATAATTTTGTAAGTGTTGATAGGACTGTAGAAGACATGCATGTTATTTCCAGTCTTTCTCTTCCTGCCTTTTTCTTCCAGTTGTTCCTCGAAGCTGTTATAGTCCATGTTTGGGGGTAAAAGAGCTGAAAAGAGTTGGGAAGAGTCTCTGTCTTCATTTATCATTACATCTGCTGTTGGTAACCAGTGAACATAGAGAATAAGAGAAAGGATGTGGTGGGAAAGGTGAGAAAGGAGTAATGTACAGATTTGGAGGGAACAATAGAAAAAAGTTGCAAGGACAAGAGCTGGGAAGTAAGCGAGGGTAAATGGTGGAGCACAATATAAATCAGCACAAGGCTGAGAGCTGGCAGAACTAAAAAGCAAGAGGATGAGGAGCATGGGGTGGGATTGTAGAAGGATGTCGGTAAGCATGCTGTGTAAGGGCAGGAGCTAGAGACAACAGGGAGAAAGGGCAATGTAAGAAGCTATGGGATAGGCTCAATGATTGCTGATCACTGCAGAAAAATTCTTCTTCAAAACGCAGTAGTGAATGGAAGACTGCTGATATCTACACTTTGCTGCTACTAGCATATATTTGTGAAGTTGGGTGGTGAGATTTATATCCCACTCCATTTTATGGAAGAGTCCATGGAAAGGCAAAGATCTACCGCTGCTGCTAGTTATTATTTTAACTTGACTGAGTTCTCTGTTGTAGAAGCAAAAATTTCAAAGGCTGATGACTGTGTACAACAGTTTTACTCTTTCTTTTGCTTTTTTTTTTTTTTTTAAGCATTAGGAAACTACACTGGAATGAAATAAGAACTAGGCAATATTAAAAACACGCTAATTTAGTAAATCTGGTTTTGAAAATCAAAAATTGCTTTAAAAAGATGGCCTGTGAATTCAATTTGGTTTGCTCAAGCAAAGACTCTTAAAGCATCTGGATGATAACTTCTTGGTACAAGAGAACCAACCAGGAAAGGTGCCTTCATCAATTTGCTGCTTACTAACAAGGAGGGTCTCATGGGTGAAGTGGAGATTGGTGGCTGCCTTGGCCACAGCGACCATGAAGCAGTCAAGTTTAAAATCTATGGTAACAGGAGGAAAACTCCCAACAGGACCTCAACTCTGGATTTGAGGAGAGTTGACTTCAGGCTGCTCAGGGAACTACTTAGTAAGGTCCCCTGGGAAAAAGCTTTTGAAGGTGCTGGGGTCCATCAGTGCAGGTCACTTTTTAAGTACCACCTTCTAAGAGCACAGGAGCAGGCAATTCCAAAATGTCAGAAGTCAAGCAGGCAAGGTAGAAGGCTGGCTTGGCTGAGTAGGGATCTTATGCCAGAACCGAGATGAAACAAGAAAATTTATAGCCAGTGGAAGCAAGGTCAGGTGACATGGGAGGACTACAGAGTGGATGTTCGCCACTGTAGGGAGGAAATACGCACGGCCAAAGCTCAACTAGAGCTGAAGCTGGCCAGTACTGTGAAGGACAAAAAGGGATGTTTTAAATATGTAAATAGCAAAAGGCAGGCCAGAAATAACATTGGCCTGTTACTTGACACGCACAGTCACCTCACAAACAGGAGGTGACCTTATGGAGAAGGTTATTCTGGGAGTTATTGAAAAACACCTGAAAGACAATGCAGTCATTGGCCCCAGCCAGCATGGGTTCATGCGGGGAAAGTCCTGCTTAACAAACTTCATTTCCTTCTATGACAAGGTTACCACCTAGTTGACCAAGGGAAGCCAGTCGATGTAATCTTTTTGGACTTCAGTAAAGCCTTTGATATTGTCTCTCACAGTATCTTCCTGGACAAAATGTCCAGCATACAGCTCGATAAACACATATGCAATGGAAGACCAATTGGCTGATGGGTCAGGCTCAAAGGGTTACAGTAAATGGGGTTACACTGAGCTGGTGACCAGTCACTAATGGGGTTCCACATGGATCTATCTTGGGGCCGGTGCTCTTCAATATCTTCATAAATGACTTGGATGCAGGACTTGAAGTTTTGCTATCTAAATTTGCCGATGACACAAAATTGGCAGGAGCCATGGACACTCTCGAGGGCAGAGAGGCCCTGCAGGGAGATCTGGACAAATTAGAGAGCTGGGCAATCACCAACCATATGAAGTTTAACAAGGGCAAGTGCAGAATTTTGCACCTGGGACATGGCAACCCTGGATGTACATACAGACTGGGGAACGAGAGGCTGGAGAGCAGCCCCGTGGAGAGGGATCTGGGGGTTCTGGTAAATGGCAAGTTGCACATGAGCCAACAGTGTGTCCTGGCAGCCAGGAGGGCCAACCATGTCCTGGGGTGCATCAAGCACTGTATTGCTAGCTTGTTGAGGGAGGTGATTGCCCCGCTCTACTCTGCACTGGCGCGGCCTCATCTTGAGTACTGTGTGCAGTTTTGGGCGCCACAGTACAAAAAGGATACCAAGCTACTAGAGAGTGTCCAGAGGAGAGACAGAAAGATGGTAAAGGGTTTAGAGAGGAAGCCGTACAAGAAGCGACTGAAGTCACTTGGTCTGTTCAGCCTGGAGAAGAGGAGACTGAGGGGAGACCTCATTGCGGTCTACAGCTTCCTACAAGGGAAGGAGGAGGGGCAGGTGCTGATCTCTTCTCCCTGATGACCAATGATAGGACCCAAGGGAACGGCAGGAAGATATGCCAGGGTAGGTTTATGTTGGATATTAGGAAAAGGTTCTTCACGCAGAGGGTGGTGGAGCATTGGAACAGGCTCCCCGGGGAGGTGATCACGACACCAAGCCTGACAACATTCAAGAAGCATTTGGAGAACGCCGTCAGACATGTGGTATGATTTTTGGGGTTGTCCTATGCAGGGACAGGAGTTGGACTCGGTGATCCTTGTGGTTCCCTTCCAACTCAGGATATTCTACAATACTATGATTCTAAGCGTGGCTGTGGGATATTTTCCTTAATAAACATGATCCTTTTTTTTTTTTTTTTTTTTTTTTTTTACAAATATCCTTGTGTAGTTCAGCACCCAACATGAACTATTTGGGGATTAAATTCAGGTATGCAGGAAAAGAGGATATTTTATGACCTATGCTCAGTTGTGGTAGAAATATACATTATGTAATATATTATGTATTATTAAGTGTATTTTATGCAACTGAAGAAACAAAAAGTGTGGTCTCATGGTTAAACTTTGATTTTGTTTCTTTCTTTGGTGCAGGATTCCTACAGGTGGTTGCTCATTTCATGTGAAACAAACCTTTTGGAATTGGCCACTGCCCATTTTCTGGGTTTTCAACAGGAGATGCCAACACGCATTTTGTGAAACTGTTACATTAATGCAGCTGCATAGGAAATAATGTACAAGTGCCAAGTTCTCTGAAATATCATGTCCTAGGTGTTTCCAACCGAGTATCGCAAATTCTTGGATATTTTAAATTATTTTGTTCTTAATTTCTTTTTTACTCAGTTTCTTATTTATAAAGTCAGGAATTTATCTCACTGATATACTGTAAAGAGAAATATATTAATGCTTGTAAAATGGTTAGTTCCTATGGTGAGAGTACAGGAGAAATCTGTGTGAAGAAATTAATAAATTAATGTTCAGCTCAGGGTTTAAATGCTATATTTAATTAGTCTGGAAATACACATTATAATAAGGCAAAAATAATATTGAATGATGGAATAAAAATAACAGGTGTGAAAAATAGCATATCAAGCTACAGTTACAAATGATCAAAACACATGAATGTAAGAATTCTAGACACATCAGTTCTGACAAGTCTTAACTAAGGTCTGAATTTTGAACCTTAGACTATTTTTTACCTATTTTTGCTATTTCTCTTAGTATTATTGTAAAATACAGATTCCTATTTTGGCCACAGAATCATGGAATCTGAGATTTCTGTCTCTTGCAGTTCCTATGACAACACACCCAGCTTACTGTTTCTGTCATTTTCTAATCTAGCCAGCACATCCTTTTTCTTCCTTTTCTCGTTTACCTGTTTCACAGTAAAATCAGCTGACAAGTACAGATAACAAGAAGACATTGCTCAGTTCTTAAACCTAGACCTCATAGCATCAACTACAAATATTAAGTGATGTATCTGCAACTGTTCGTTTTAGTGCCATGGATGTACAACAATATCAGTATCAAACTGTTCGTGCATAGAAAGGACGATGCCTGGGTCAATTCTGACCAGTGGAGCAGTAGATGCATTGACTCAATGGATATGAGGTTATTTCTTGGTGCTCTAAAAATTTGAAGGTAATATGTTACTCAGTTGTGGCCAGCTGATATTTCTGAGTTGAAATCTCAGCTGAATTTGTTTACTATTCTCATTTTAGACATTAGGAATGATAACACCTCTTGTGATAAAACAATCATTAATTAAATAACATCAGAATGACATAGTCTCTTAGAAACAGAGAAACATATTATAAAAAAATATCTCATATCAGTAGGGCCTCTGTAATTGTTTTTTCCAAAGAAGCGATAGAGATAGTTCACCTATAATCTTTTTACAGCAAAACAATGTTTTCTTTGCAATAAAAATAACTGTACTGCAAAAAACTGACATAATAGCATCCTGGCATGCTGTTTTGAAATTTCTCTCTCTCTCACTTCCTGGGTTCGAGGTCTATTTCTATAGTGTTATAAACTGTGCAACATAATTAACAGATGCTGGCATTTGGTTTTGCAATAAGAAATATAATGAAAAATGTAAGTGGTTCTGCTTTGACTGTGCTGAATTTTTCAGAATATGGGACAGAAGAAAGGAATAACTCTCTGCTCGGAACACTTCCTATTTAGCCATGAGGATCTTTTGTGTACAAGATCTACAGGAAGCAATCATATCTCACTCCAACTTCTATATATTTATGTCTCCTAGACATGCCACTGATTTGCAAATGAATGCCATTTAGTGGATGTGCAAATCTTTGCACAGTCAGGACCTCAGTTTTAAGAGCTTCACCTTTTCCTTCCTTTTTCAGGAACAATGCAGGTTTTCCTCAAAAGCTAGTGGGACTGAAGGCCTGTTTCTAGCTTGGTCTCTTAAAGTAAAAATTTTGCTAAAATGTTCTATGAAGAACACTTTCTGATGAACAGTGAATGGATATAATCCTGTGGGCCACCCTCCTGAAATCCCTATTCAGTGACAGATCATTTTTTTAATCCAGTAAGTTGCTTCATGTCCATGAAGATTCTCTTTGGTTCCTACCCCATCTGTGTCAGTACCTTGTCACACTCAAACTTTTCCCCATCCTCTCACTGCTACCAATCCTTTAGTCTTTTTCCTCCTTTTCATTTTTTGTCAGTTCTTCTTCCACCAGAAACTAGATGAAAACTCTAAAAAACCCAAAACATAAAAAACTCAGGACTTAGAGATCTACTACCATTAAGCTTTTTCTTCCTTTTGTTTTCCTGTAATGAACATATTACAATTTTTTTTTCCTAGCTAGCTCACAAGTCTGGTGTCTCACAACTAGTTTTAATTTGATGCATCAAGATTTTCTTTTCATTTTTTTCTGCTGAATTTTGAGTTACCTGGTTTGGGGAGAAAATGAAAACTGAGTAGGTATTTGACATCTCCCAAATGGCATCACTGTAATAGGTATTGCTCTCTGATTGACAAAAGATTAATTACAAGCATGCAGAGAAGTGGAAGTTACCTTCTAATCCAAGCTATCTTTTCTGATGTTGTATTAATGACGCAGTACAGTGTGCTTCCTGCCACCTAAAATGTATTATGGGAGTACCTCTATTTCTCACTTTTAAAGTACTAAAACCGTTATCATGTCATATCTTATCTAGGCCAGAGACTACCTGTATAACTTTTTAATTTGTAAGAATTTACTTTCTCTGTTACAAATTACTTCCTTGTCTGTTGGTTACCTGTAAGATGCTGCTACACTATCTCTCTTTAAAAGAATCTGTGAGGGCTGTTTTGAGAAAGCTTCTTAATTCCAGTCATCCTTGTAATTTACATATCACATACCCCCTTGTAATCTGTTATTATCTCATCCTGGGTTATTATTAGGCTCTACCACTTTTGCCTTAGTCATAGAATAATAGGCTGCAAATGTGTGTTGTCATTCTGTCAGTTTTTGAGAACGAAAAATATGATTTGAAACTATTTGGTTTTACTAAATGAAAAAGAGCCACAACTAAATTTTGACTAACTTTTTTTTCCGTATCTGTGTTCATTTCAAAGTTATTACTAATAGAATAATGACTTAATTTGGATATACTAGGGTAATTATCCCCTGCTTTGGCATATTCGGTTTTCCATTGTTTTAAATGAACAGTATATAGAGGTATTTAATGTGTGCTAGAGAATGCATCATAAAAGAGCCATTACATATTCTAACATCTGTTGACATCTAAAAATCTCATTATTTTACAGCCTTCAGGGCAGTTCCATTTCACTCCTTCTAATTCTAATATAGCCTAGAAATATTGTTTAACTGAGCTCTTTAGCTTGTTGTTTGTATTCTCTTAAATCTTCCTTAGGCACTTGAGGTCATTATCTTCAGATGTACTGCAAACAAAGCAAACTCAGCTCACCTTAGACACAGTTGCAACCAATTTTATGGCCTGTGTTGGCTTCATGTTATGATGTCTATTTATCGAACATATATACAAGTATACATGCTCCTTTTCCGGGTTAAGTAAAGGTGGCCCGTCCACCTTGGCAATGGCCAGTAATATAATGTCACAGATGGTAAATTTAGAATATGGCGCGTCATGATCCGAGTTCCTTTTTAGTCCCAACATACTATATACTATACCTACTCTATCAGCCATCGACACAAGCTCCCGCC
The DNA here is from genome assembly GCF_965183815.1 of Platalea leucorodia. Lineage (NCBI taxonomy): Eukaryota > Metazoa > Chordata > Aves > Pelecaniformes > Threskiornithidae > Platalea > Platalea leucorodia. The sequence goes on along the minus strand of NC_138823.1, from coordinate 61,389,669 downwards.
GCAGCGGCCTCTTTCCTTCTTGGGGAAATTCCTCGCATCCTCCATTGGGGGTCCAGCTCTCGCCCATAAATTAATCAATTTATTGACAATCAGTAATACAATCAATTACAATTCATTACAATTCATTACAATTCATTACAATTCCGATCTTACACCCGTCCGAGCTTGACTTACAAAGATATGTATAATGTCCACTGATGAAAATAAAGCCCTCTTTGACAAACGACGGGCAACCTTCTCTTGTCGGGAACCCGAAAGTCCAAGGTCCTTTAACAATTCATAGTTGCCTTGATGCCATTTCCCACGTGCGCCCAAGGGAAACCCAACAAACTTAATGTCTCTTGCATTCGTCAACTCTCGAATTTCCCCCTTCAAATGTTGATACTTTCGAACTTTCTCAGCAGCTGCGTCTGAGAGAGATGTCTCTTTACTCTCAAATCTCACTGTGACGTCAACCACCAAAGCTTGTTCTTCTTTAACAAAGATCAAATCCGGTTTATACAATTCATTCTGAGTGTCCCTTAGGAGCGGCTCTTGGAACACCACCCACTCCTTCTTTTTCGCTTCAGCCATCAATAATTCACATAGATAGTTATGTCTTAATTCTGGCCTCCTGCACTACCGGGCAGTATCCAATAATATGCGAACAGGTCTCAGATTCTGCGGTACAATGTCTACATGATTTATTCTGAGAGTCCTGTCTTCCTCTCGACAAGAATTCCCTCGTAGGGTAGACATTCGCCCGTAATTGTAGTGCAGTTATAAGTTTTCTGTGTGGAATGCCTCTGCAAGATTCCAACCAACAGTTACTGATCTTATCCTTTTCAAAGCTGGAAATACCACGGCCCTGGGAGACAAGCTTGGTCCAATTAACAAATTCTTGTTTTCTCCAATCACATGGTCTCGGAAAGATAATCTTAGGTGATGGCATTTCCCATTCCGAGATCTTTTCTCCACCCACTATTTCAGATATAACCATGACCGTTCTTGGGTCCCATGTAGAGGGTATCTTTTCTTTATTCCCTCCTGCTGCAATCCACAACCGTTCATAATCCTTCTCAATACCCTCCTCTCGTACCACAGATCTTATTGTTTCATCCAAAGATTGAGCAAGTCTATGCAGCCTCCGAACTTGTATACTGGGTATTGAACCGGATAACCTGGTAATTCCCAGTCCTCCATCTCTAGTACTGGCATATAAGATAGCATCGCAAGTACTCATAGGGAGGTGTAACCATTCCTTGACAGCCGATCGTATTGTCAAATCAAGGGTCTCCAGGTATGTAACTTTGACCTCTGCCTGATCCGCCAAATAGATCAATCTTGGAATGGTATACCCTTTCAAGATATCGACTTTTTGAAGCGGCTTCAATACCGCTCGATCGATCCGATTTAACCAGTCCGTCAATTTCCCAAGTAGTTCTGGCTTTGTTATTCCAACCCATGGGTCAATATATAAACCCAAATATTTCTCAGAGCTGCCCAGGTCAATCATATTAAGAGGAACACCTTTAATCATCCAAGGGGGACAGTCATTGATAGTATAAGAATCTTTTGTCGGCTTGATATAAAAGCCATGACATTTCTCCCCTTGAGTTCTGAGGCCCGTTAGATCACAAAAAGCCTCCAAGATATCAATGTTCCTTTTCATCCCATCCCAAGAATCACTTAGCAATACAAGATCATCAGCAAAGGCCATAGCAGTTATAGTTTTTGAATGATGCTGGAAACCATTGCCCATTTCTTCCAGCTTACACAATAGGGGATCTATTGCCAGATTGAACAATATTGGAGACATAGGATCGCCTTGTTTAACTCCAATTCGGATTCCAATAGGATCCGACCGCTCATTCTTTAGGTCAATGCACGTGGTAATATCATAGTACATGTTCTTAATTAGGGCGATTATATGATCGTCCACGCCCTTTTGTTCAAGAGCCAACATGATATGAGAATGGCTCACAGTATCGAAGGCTTTAGCCAAATCGACAAAGACTACACCCAATGACCGATGTTCTTTTTTAGCGTTACAAATTAGAAGTTGCAACAACTTCAAATTCTCAGCGCACCCAGCAGATTTAATAAACCCCCTTTGCCGGGGATTAATGGGACATGCTTTTGTCAGCCTTGCTGTCAAGATCCTGGAGAACAACCTCAATATGGTTGACCCGATAGTAATTGGTCTCCAGTTATTGATATCATTTTGACGCTCAGGCAAGGCCGATTTCGATATTAAGACCGTCCTGCATCCTCTAACCACATCCGGTATAAGCCCCGACACCAGCCATAGATTGAATAATTCCATCAATTGATCAAAGTGTGGATCAATCTTTATAACATCTCTCAAGCTTAATCTATCGAGACCTGGTGCCGAGTTCTTATTCATCTCTCTGATATTTTTCGAGATCTCTTTCGCTGTGATCATGGCTTCGAATGCGGAATTGTCTGCCCGACCGATAGTTCGGAATGTTCCCAAGCCCTTGAATGTACCAGGCGATTCCCATCTAGACTTGAACACACTGTGAACCTCCTCTAGTGGGATATTGCACTTCAGGTATTCCACATCATCCAGGATAATACCGGCTAGTTTTCCTCTGTCGAGATAAAACAGCCGCTGGAACCTCAGGAATTGACCCCGTTTCTTGGCCCTTTTCTTCATCCACTCCTTAGGAGGTTCAGAAGGAGTAGCCCCTTGGGCTGGTTGCCTCTTCTGAGACCGGTCAGCCTTCGATTCCCCGGACTTTAAGAAATAGCATGCATAATAGTCTTCGATCGCCTCATCAATCAGTAGTGATGGATGCTTTCCACCTTCGATTACTTTCTTAAAGATTCCCTGTAGCATGGGTAGTTTTTCAGATGACACCCATTCTGAGACCACTCTCCGATAGTGGGCTTTCAATCCCCCTTCAACTTTCGATCCAGTGTCAGGCCGAGATTCCCCTTCTTGCATCAGCTGCATTTTCAATTCTTGCTCTTTTTTGGCCTTCTTAACAGGACTCTTATGCAGCCCTCTTCTCTTATCACTTATCTGCTTAGTCGTTTTTGATGGAATATAATCAGCAATCAGCTTATTAATATTCTTACTTCCCTCGAACTGCTTGCCCAACTTTCGCAACAATTCGATCTCTTCCTCAGTCCAACATTGCCGATGTACCCCTCTTTTTGTACTTTCTTTGGGGCGAGTAGCCATAATCCGCTCAATATTCCTGACAGCAGGATGTGCCAAGCGTTTATGTTGCCCAAGACCGATTTTTGATTTAAATATTCTCCCGCATTCCTCACAGGCCAGACCTTCCACTGGAGCGATTTCCTGAGCCCCTTTACATTTGGGAACATGGCAAGCAATACTTTGATGTTTCACATTCGTTTTCCCACAATTGGCACACTGAAACAGAATCTTTCTTTTTCCATGTGCTCTCTTTAGATGTTCAATAAGCCCTGACATTTTTCCTATTCGGGTTCCACAACATGGACATGGTGGATTCTTGTCCGGCACCTTTACCACCGGTGTGCCCTCCGTTGGCAAATCAAGACTTGAACCCAAAATAGGCGTTGTTGGCAAAGGAGGAGCCATGGCACCAAGAGGTGAGAGTTCCTCTTCCCCCTCACTCTCTACCTCTTCATAGTGTGGGCTGATGACAATGCCCTCGAGCTCTGGAGAGGTCAATTCCTCATACACCTCTGGTAGGCCGCCCAGTCTCTCAGCCAGAGAGGTAGAATAACCTCTTTCTGGTTCCCCAATCCTGGAATTTACAAACTCCAGTCCCCTTAAATTCAAAGTCTCATTCACCGACAATTCGTGGTCATGGATCTTTCTCGTGACCACGTCTCCAAATAAATCCATAAAGCATGTCTGCGTACCTACCGACGCGAACGAAACCCGCATTGGTTGGCGCATTTTACAGTATAATATGAGGGTGAAGGAGAAACCAGACAGCACCACCCTCAGTGTCTGTCGGGTTGGAGCCCAACTTTGAACCCGTGGGCACAGGTTTTAGGCAAAGATATGATTCGATGCCAGAAATTTGTATCACCACTGAATTACTATCGACTGATTGGTGAGGCCAATCGATAGGGAGGAAGGAATTATAACTCCCAGTCTGGGGCAGAGGTCAACTCAGTTACCCTGAAGGGCATCCAGCGGGACCACGTGGAGGTGTGACCTCTGCAGCTCAGCCCAGTTAGTAACTTGATCTCATCTTAAGAGAGTCATAGTTACTCCCGCCAGGAGGGAGTGTCAGTCCTACTCTTTGATATAGTCTTTGCATCCATGTTGCTTTAGAGTAGTCATTTCTGGAATGCACCAACCAGCATGAGTTCAACTGGGAACACACCCGAATGGTACTTATTTCATCACCAGTTCAGTTTTATCACATAATATTCTAATGAAACAGTTAATATATGAGCTATATGGAATGGAATTGTCATCTGCAATGTTTATGAACCAGTCATAGGCCTTTCCAGCCTCCTCCTCATGTGATTGTGAAACAACAAGCTCCATATAAGACCACATCTGACATAATGCTGGCACCTCTAATGCCCCTGACTTGTTTTGTTCGTTGTGCTCAGGAAGCCATGATATGTTTTTAGTTGTGCCTCATTCTTCATGACCCAGTTAGATAAGCCACTGCTGCATGACTGGGTCCTTCATTATGGTAGAAATAGTAATCTAGAACTTTAAGAATATGGAAATTAATTCCACAGATACAAACCAATATGTCTGCAGGTCACAATGGATTGCATTTGCAACCATGTCTGTAGGGAGGATATTTTGGATCTTGAAAAAGTAGTGATTTAAAATAAGATACCATTGGTTCATATACTTGCTATGGTTATCAGTAGATCTGGATATCTAGATGAAGAGAGAAATATATGAGATCTTTCTGCATGCATTATTCAACATAGGTGTACCCTATCACTGTAGAGTCTTGCAGTTCATGTGTCCCAGTTGCTGGAGCGCAGCTTGGGACAAGCAAGTCCACTATAGGCATGATTGTGGCTTCCCCACAAATAGTTTATGGCTCCTGGATTAATGATAACAGATATAAGTAGCTGGGCCCCCAAAATGCGGATTTGTGATATTATTACAGTGGAAAAATAGCTATTAAAAAAAAAAAGGTAAAAAAAAGGCTGCAAGGCATGGCATCAGGTCTGACTTGTAGATATTTATGTCATTATACTTCCTTATGAAAACTTGCATTTTTTCCCTTCAACAGCACAACAGATAGATAATTATAACACTTCTCAAAGTGAAAAGAGGGGATTCATATCTCAGAGTACATTTACTCTATTTTAAAGTAAATCTGTGGTTTAATAGTTCCAGATGCTTTAATGCTCTGTACACATGGTTTCCCAAATACATAGTTCCCCATGATCTTTCCATCTTTATATTCTTGTGGCACAAGGTTTGGTCAAGAAATACCTACTTTTTCCTTGGATGTTCTATTAAGTGCATCCACCAGCAGGACAATAAAGAATGACTGAGTATCATCACTGATGTGAGATCATATGAAATTTAGATGGAATTCAACATTAGTCTAGTACTTTACATTTTCATTAAAACGCTTGCACAAATGTATATTCAATAGAATATATTAAAGAGACAAAGATTCAAATATTCATAAATAATATTACAAATAATATCACCAGATGAAAAGTAAATATGCATATAAAAATAAGTATGCAGAAACTAGATGATTTCCAAGGCAAAACCTGAAAGATTCTCATTTGATCAGAATTTGGATATTGAAATAAAGCATGAGGAAGAAAGGCTCATACTCTGTTTAAGCAGAAAATTCACAGCACAGATGCAAACAATCATTGTAAGTGACAATAAAATTGCTGTATATCAGAAGGCTGAGAGGGGTATATCATGAAACTGTTGAACACACAGAATGTTTTTCATGATGTTTCCTTAACAGTAAATATTACCTTTGCAGACATGTTTTGAATGATGAAGTTTATGAAAACAAATGGATTCAGTTTTTATTTATGATCATATTTTTTAATGATTTGTGATTTACATATTTATATTTTTATTGATTAACAAACAGACCTAGTATGTAGAAATACAGGCTTTCAAAGCGCATGCAATGAGGTTTAGAGGAGATTTTTCCAAGTTTTAGTTTGTTTGTGAACTGCTTACCCCAGTATTATATAGTTGCTATTCACGCTATATGTTTGGTCACTTAAGACATTGTTCCTGTTCTTTGCCTGGATGAGTCAATGTCTATAATATGATGATAACAAATGATGTTTATATGATTCATAATTGCTGAAACCTGAAACTTTGCTGATTTACTAACATTTTCTAAAATGCCAAGAAATCACCCAGAGAAGAATCATTGCCACTATAGGGAAGAGTAATTTTCTGAATTATAAGAATGTTCTGAAGTGAGAGAACTGACAATTAAAGTAATTGTAAAGGAACTAACAAACCCAGGAGACAAATGGTAGATCTAGAAAAAGTAAAATATAAGCAATTGTCATTTTATAACTTTTTTTCTAGACTGAAAAACTTTTTATACTTTCAGTTTGAGCACTAGATTAAAAAGAATAATTAGTAACACTTTTTCAGGAGAAGTGAACCTTAATTATGTTTCACATCGTGTAACTTGATGGATCAACTCTTCACAAAATAACAGCAATCTGAGACTATTGAAAGAATATACAGTAAGAAAACAGAAAACATGATCATCATAATAACTTATCACATTATTTAACTTTTCCTGTTGCACTGATTTGATATTGTTCTCTGATTATAACAGTGCAGATATTTTTTTCTATCTTAAATATCGGTCCACTGCAGGGAACTCTGGAGTTCAATGTATGTAGTAGCAGATGAAGTTAATATCAATTGCAGCAGACAGTATATTGTCGAATGTGTTGTTGTGATAAGACAAACTTTTAACAGAAGAGTTCCCTTTCCATGGAACTGAATTTAGCACTGTCAAAAATAAAACATATACTTAAATTTAGATGAAACTATAGATAGAAAAGAAGCTATATTATGACATATAATACACAGTAGTAAATAATTTGTGTTTTATTTAACTAAAGAATATTAAGCATTCTGATTCTGCTGGTTTTCTCTCTTAAAGCAACTCAGTATCAATTGTGAGCCAGCCTAACTACTTCTCATGTGTACAGATACTACTGGAGGGCCTTTCTCCTTGAGACTGTTTTTGCTTTGTGTGTGTGTGTGTGTGTGTGTGTATGCACTTGTCTATATTTGTCTGTGGTGAATCCTATAGATTTTAAATTATGGGCATTAACTGTTGAATATTTAGTAAGAGAATTAAATCTAGACTACATACCATAACCACCATTTCCCTTTTCCCTGATAAAGAGGCAACCTTTCACTTTAATTATGAGGAAAACAAATGTTTCTGATCATGGATAAGAACACAACATGAATAAGATAAGGAAACAGGTCACAGGTCACATTATAATCTGACCACCAGCGTACACTACTGAAATATGACCAGCAAGCCTTTGGACAGGTTGCTCTAGACCATTAACACACAGCCACACTGCTAATGAGTTGTTCTATGCAGAAAAGCATGTGATGAATGTTAATATTGAAAATCTAACTCACAAATGTCCTGTGCTGTGAGACATTTTGTATTGCTGGATTCCATCTATGCCTCTTAACATAATGTGCAACAGTTAAATGTTTGGGGCTTGATTTTTTTAGGGGTAAATCAGCCCTGTGGCTTTGTTGGAGTGAGTTAAAGGCACCCTTTTACATGAGATAAGCATTTGGTTTAGTGTTAACTTTGCTCAGATTGTTTGTGGACATTTAAGTGAATTTTTGTTCATTCTATTGTCTTTAATTGAGATTTTAAAAATAGAGGATCACAATGAAATTCCAGATATACTTTGTGCATTTGAAGCATTATTACTCTCAAAATTACTTGTTACAGTGTACCGAGTCTGGCTGGGATGCAGCTGATTTTCTTCATACAAGTCTGTGTGGTGCTATGTTTTGGATTTGTGACTCATACAGTACTGATAACACACTGATGTTTTGGCTCTTGCTGAACAGTGCTTGCACAGCATCAAGGTTTTCTTTTTTTTTTTTTTTTTATTTTTCCCACTCTGTCCCACCAGCAAGCAGACTGGAAATGTGCCTCCAAGGCAGCTGACCTGAGCTGACCAAAGGGATATTCCATACCATATGATGTTGTGTTTGGTGATAAAAGCTTGGGCAAAGGAAGAGGAAGTACAGGCATTTGTGACTATGGAGTCTGTCTTCCCAAGTAACCATTAAGTATGCTGAGGCCCTGCTCCCCAGGAAGTGGCTGGGAATCTTCCTGCCAATGATGTGAAGTAGTGAATAAATTCCTTATTTTGCTTTGCTTGTGTGCACAGCTTCACTTAACTTATTAAACTGTCATCTTGAAAATGTTTACAAGTAACAAAAAATTACTTTCTTCTTAGACATTATGCCAAGTCCTACTTTCTCTAACAGTAGACTCAATTAATCGGATCAAACATGAAATGCATATCTTTGTCCATGAATACTAGCTTTACAGGTCTCTGCTTTAGTGCTTAGATTAAACAGAAGAGTCTGTTACTTTTCAGATTCTGATTTTCACTTTTGAGAAGTTTGACAGTATTTCAGAGGCTACAGGGAGTATTCATAGGTTTACAGCAACAGGGACTCTGTGGCCTTGGATGTTAAATGCAATAAGGGCAAGAAAGGGAGATTCAGCTTCCCTGGTAAGCTTTCCCTCAGTTGACTTGTCTTGGCTATGTTCAGAAAATATATTGTGTCAGGAATGAGCAGAAGCTTTGTTATATTTGTCTGAAGAGCTTATAATTAAGTCCTTCAAATACACAAGATGTTGCTTTTTAAAAAGGTAATAAAAACTGATCACAATTTCATGCTTATTGATATATATATTTAACTAATTCATTTGGGGGGGAAAAAAAAAAAAAGGCATGAAATGCCATAACATCCTACCAAAAGCTCGGCTGTGAAAATAACAAATCCATTCCATTTTACCAATATTAACAGACTTAATAGAGAATAAAAAAGTTAATGTTACTAACAGTGAAAAAAATTTAATAAATGATGCACTATACAAAATTGCTGATATAATTTTCTCTTGGGTTCTGTTTTACAAAATAATTCACTTTTTTCCTTCTAAAAGCCATTTTTTGTCTTCTTGGTAAAAATAGGAAGTATTTGACTTGCTTTCTATCTATCTACCTATCCTTTTTTAATTCCTTCATTTGTTTTAGTGCCAGATATGTGTGATTTAGAATCACAGAACAGCTAAGGCTGGAAGAGACCTCTGGAGATCGTTTAGTCCAATCCCTCTGCTTAGATCAGGGTCAACTTGAGGAGGATACTTAAAGTTGTATCCAGTCAGGTTTCAATTACCGCCAGGGATGGAGATGGCACAACTTCTCTGGGCAACCTGTTCCAGCATTTGACTGCTCTCACAGTGAAAAAGTTTCTTCTTATTTTGAAATGGAAATTCCTGTACTTCAGATTGTGCCCATTGCCTCTTGCCTTGTCTTTGGACACCACTAAGACGACTTTTGCTGCCTTTTTTTTGCTTCTTTCTATGAGGTATTTATATAAATTAATGAGATCGCTCCTGAGCATCCTCTTTTCTGGGCCGAACAGTCCCAGCTCCATCAGCCTCTCCTCATATAACAAATGCTCCAATCTCTTAATCATTGAGAAGCTAGAAGCAAATCTAAAAAAATTTAATGTCCACAACAAATATGAGAGAAGCAAGATAATCGTTCTGTGCGTCAAGCTTTGAGCATCCATTTTGAGAACTAAAATAATAGAAAATGTTATTCTGGTAGTGATTGCTGAAAACATGGTCAGCACTTGCATGATATAAAAAGTATGGATAATGTGAATTGACTAACTCATTCCAAAGTAAATGAGATTACTACCACATATCTCAAAAATATAAATTTCATTAATGGTATGGCATGGTTAAAGGAAATAAGTTAGTACTTACCCCTCTTAATTTTTGTTATCTGCATGAGTGTGAAGTCAATAATAAATATTGTGCATGACTGCTTTTTTTTTTTTTTTTTTGTAGTTTGCTGATGCTGCTTAACAATGCTTTAAAAGAACCGAGAAAGTCCAAACTGAAAGAATGGATTTTCCTAATACGGCCAGATAACATTATCATATGAGGCAGGAAAATTGTTCATAGATTACCTACGTGAATCTATGTATTCAGAAAAATCTGCAGTAAATGAAATTCCACAACTTCTCTATTGCTTATTCTTATCTTAATAATTAGGAAGTTGTTATAATATCTGGTGAAATCTTTACTATAAAATTACTTTTTGTGAAATTCGTTTAGTCCTACTGGACATATCAATGGAGATATGAAACAGAATCAACAACTTTTTCTATGAACTATTCTTTTTCTTTTTGAAATCATATTTCTCTCTTTTCTCTTTTCTAGACAAATTGTGAAATAACCATCAAAACAACACCAAAGAATCCAATAATTTCCCTACACTTTGTTCCCAAAATCTTTTACACTTTTGCTGCTCATTTGGATTTTTCTCAACTCCTCTAGATCTTCCTTTAAGTAGATGTCCCAGACTTGATGTAGTTCTTGTGCTAGAGTTTTAATTAGCAGGTATAGAACAGGGTAGAATAATGACTTTCCCTTGTCTGTTATTCATTACACCAATAGATTCTTTTCTGCTCTGCTGCTACCTCCGTATTTGTGCTTTGGTTTTCATCTCCTACCTAAGGTAAAACACAGCATGCTTCATGAAAGATCATCTTATTGATCACTGTATTGTTTATCAAGATCACTTTGAATTCTGATGCTGTTCTTCTAGTTTGGTCCACAAACATTTTATTCCATTCCCTAAGTTGTTAATAAGGCACTAAATAGAACTGGTCTAAGGCAGATTGTATATGAATGTTCATAGAATCATAGAATCATAGAATCGTTAAGGTTGGAAAAGACCCCTAAGATCATCGAGTCCAACTGTTAACCTATCACTGCCAAGTCCACCACTAAACCATGTCCTTGAGCACCATGTCTACCCGTCTTTTAAATACCTCCAGGGATGGAGACTCAACCACTTCCGTGGGCAGCCTGTTCCAATGCCTGACTACCCTTTTGGTGAAGAAGTTTTTTCTTAGTCTAAGGCATTGAAGATCAGTTGAAGTTCTTCCTCCAAGTAAGTAAAATGGTTAATACATTGAAACAAAAATTCCAAGTATCTTTGGTTTAGTCTTGTTTATAATGAAGAACCAGAGCCTTATGTTGGATCAGCATTGGCCTTTTCTGCTTTATGATGAAATTAAAAATAAGATTGAAATTTTTCATCCCAGATGGCCTTAATCTTAAAACATATCATCAATGCAACCATGAAGCATAAATTCAAAGGCATGGTAGTTGTTCCAGAGCGATTCATTACAGTGGACGTTGTATTTACCTGTGAACAGTATTGGAACAAATAAGGAAACAGAAGTTCTATTTTTGCTCAGTGTATGCAGAAATCAGTATGTCAGGAGCTGAATGTGGATGCGCTGTCTGTTTCCTCCACTGAAATGGTTGACTGAGAAGCATACTTCTGTCTCACTGGACCCAGAACATAATTTTCCAACTGAACAGATTGAGAAAGAGCTTGTTTACATCAACATCATATTTATAGTAAAATGCCTGGTGCAGGATTTGTATCTGACATCATGGCCTTCTAGGACTTATTTTTCTTACCACTTTGGTTTTAGTGGTCCACATTTTAAACAGATTACTTTGATTTTATTTTGCCTTTAATGAGATTTAATGTCATCCCCTAAAGACAAGCAGCAGTAATAAAACACCAAATCAATTTATTGTTTTCTTAGGCATTTGGAACATAAAATGCCAACGGTGTTAATGTGTTTGGAAAATGTCTACAGATTTCACCACTGACAAAGTGCAACAATTCCTGTTTCTGTTTTTACTCACAAATATTTAATCTCTTGTATTAATGTTTTCTTCTTCTCCGACATCAGACCTTTTTTTTATTTTTTTCAAGTGCTCTGAAGATCCTGGCATGTTGCAGTAGATATTTACCCATCCAACAGAAATTAAGTCTTTTTTAGGGTTTCAGCATTTGTACAAAAATTCTTAGTAACAATGGAATAAGAAACAAAACTAAGCAGGCTGCACAAAATCATTGTATGTACTCACAGAGAAAAATTCTGACAGTAAAATCTGACAACTTTCGTGAGTAGTAGACTCATCTTCTTACTGAAATTAAGACAATCTTTGCTTTTCTGTTCTGTGTTACCTTTTACAAAGTCTTCTGTAAAATCTAGACACGTACTTCCACCTTTCTCTGTGCAGTTTTCTTCCCATTCATATCCTGAACTGCCAAAGGATTTTAAGTGTTGAAATGAGTGATAGATAGATACCAGGGTACTTGTAAAAGTTTGGCTTTAAACAATTTGCAGTAACAAGCCTCTATTATACAGCAACAAGCACAGATCACCTTAGCCACTACTGTCTCTTAGAATGTTAACATTGGAAAGCCACAAATCAGAAATCTCAGATGGGAGTGATATAAATGTAGTTTTTTGATGTCAGTAACCAGGGGCTGAAGATATAAATAAAATTTTAGTGAGTACCCTGATCAGCAGAGTAGGATTACAGCCGCCTTCTTAACAAAAGAAAACAGATCGTTTTGTCAATGACACAAGTAGGTACTTCACACTGAAGTTATTGCTGTCAGGTGGTGGTAATGAGGTGTCTTCTTGTCTGTCCAAGGAGGTAAATGCTTCAATGTGACAAACACAAGGGTATCAAGTATAGAGATGACGTGTCTAAGATTAGGCATTAATTTCCCACAAGAAATAGGGAGATATTGAAGTATACTGGCATACATCATGGAACAGTGACTTTATTTTCACAATTTCCAAGTATTTGGTATTACATCAATTTTTTTACAAATGGCAAATAAAAGAGACTAAAATCAAAAGTATCGATTAACTTGGGCTAATTTAAATAATCTGAAATATTTTTTTCAAAATTTACAATTTAGAGCATTTTTTTTCTTAATGCACAAACATTTTAGGGGCTCAGGTTCAGAATTCTCAGCATACAGAAGCATACAATTACCAGGCATCCAGGGAAAGTTTAATTTTAGGTGATTTTTTCCAATAACACACTGTAGCTCAGTGGTAGATTTAGAGAAAAACATGCAATTTTCCAGGGCAGCACTTAACTTACTAATGCGTAAGACTATGGCTTCTTTTCTTGTAATCCCTGCTTCATTCTATATGCTCTTGCCACCTTTGGTGACAAATTATTCCACCCCAAAGCACAGTCCAATCTATGTGTTGAATGAGGCATCAGTCATGGCTTCTGGAAAATTAGTATGTGAGCACATAAAAGCTGGAGGAGTATCAGACACAGTACACTTACTTTTGATTGCATGGAGAATGCATTGCGCATACATTTCTAATTCTCAAGTAATTTAAATAGATGCTTTTTAAAAATTTCCTCTGAAACATTGTGGCTGGAATGAAGGAACATGCTTATTCTTTGTCTTTGGTTGTTATGTACAGGAGCTCTCAAATTCAAGTTCACATCTTTTCATACTCTCCTTGGCACACATGCAGCCAAAGACAATTTCTTTGATGAAAGCATTTAAAAAGAAAAAGTTTCTTGCCATTTTTTCCCCCTGGTTCCCTTATAGGGTAATTCTGTTGCTAAGCAATACTTTAAATCTGCTTGATTAGCAAAGCAATAGATTTTTACACACCATTCCAAACTAATTGTAGAGTCACAAAAGAATGAGTCACACCGAAGCAAGGGTCTAAGAGGGCTGCTGATGAACTCACCATAACCTTATGTTCCTTTCATTGATTTTGTAGAGCATGTCTAAAATGGCAGTAGCAGCACAGCAGGTGCTGTTGAGCACCATCAGTGATGCAATTAAATAGAACAAATCACATTAATTGATTAAACATTAATTTTTATTTGCCTAGTATCTCAAGATAATGTTAGACCAGCTCAATCTGACACTTAACTATATATAAAAGATATAAGCAATTTTTATTTTTCCTCCTATTTTTGGACAGGGCAATGTTTTGGCATACAATAATCAAATGTGATTTCAAAGAATATTGATTAATTTACAATGTCTCAGAAATGAAGGAATTTGAATAACCAATTTCATATTTCTTTATTTCCTCTCATGACTTGTTTGAAGAAAATTTTATCTAAATATTGTCTCTGTTTTGGAAATCAGAAGTTTAGAGATTTAGTAAGAATGTATTTCAATGTGGAGTGTATCTACACATGTACTGACTGTTTGATCTATGGAAAATTCTCTGTTAAGATTTGTCTGAATATTTTAACCCAAATGAAAATTCAGTTTCCCTCCAGCTGATAAGTGTCACAATGCAGCAAAAAATTAACTGTATTGTGTTTATGTGGCAAGGTTTTGGTAGCAGGGGGCTGCAGGGGTGGCTTCTGTGAGAACACACCAGGAGCTGCCCTCATGTTGGATAGAGCATGTTCTAGTCAGCTCCAGCTCCAAGACAGACTCACTGCTGGCCAAAGCTGAACCCATCAGTGATGTTGGTAGTGCCTCTGTGATAACATATTTAAGAAAGGGTAAAAACTGCTGTGTAACAGCAGCTGCGAAAGAGGAGTGAGAATATGTGAGAGAAACAGGCCTGCAGACACCAAGGTCAGTGAAGAAGGAGGGGGAGGAGGTGCTCCAGGCACAGGAGCAGAGATTCCCCTGCAGCCTGTGGTGAAGACCATGGTGAGGCAGGCTGTCCCCCTGCAGCCCATGAAGGTCCACGGTGGAGCAGATATCCACCCTGTAGCCTGTGGAGGACACAACGCTGGAGCAGGCTCCTGGCAAGAGCTATGGCCCTTGGAGAGGAGCCCACGCAGCAGTAGGTTTTCTGGCAGGACCTATGACTCCATGTGGGACCCATGCTGGAGCAGTCTTTTCCTGAAGGACTGCACCCTGTGGGAAGCATCCACGTTGGACAAGTTTGTGAAGGACTGTATACCACAGGTGGGACCCCACGCTGGAGCAAGGGAAGAACATGAGTAGGAAGGAGCGGCAGAGATGAAATGTTATGAGCTGACCACAACCCCCATTCCCCATCACCCTGCACCAGTCAGTGGGAGGAGGTAGAAGAGCTGTGAGTGAAGTTGAGCCTGGGAAGAAGGGAGGGGTGGGGGAAAAGTGTTTTTAGTTTTGTTTTTTGTTTCTTACTATCCTACTCTGTTATTAATTGGAAATAAATTAAATTAACCTTATCATAGAATCATAGAATTATAGAATAGTTTGGGTTGGAAGGGACCTTTAAAGGTCGTCTATTTCCAACCCCTCCTGCAATGAACAGGGACATCTTCAACTAGATCAGGTTGCTCAGAGCCCTGTCCAACCTGACCTTGAATGTTTCCAGGGACGGGGCATCTACTACCTTTCTGGACACCTGTTCCAGTGTTTCATCAAGTCTTCCTCAAGTCAAGTCTGTTTTGCCATGACAGTAATTGGTAAGCGATCTTCCTATTCTTATCTCAACCCATGAGCTTTTCATAGTATATTCTCCCCCTGTCCTGTAGAGACGGGGGAGTGATAGAACAGCTTGGTGGGCACCTGGCAGACAGCAAAGGTCAACCCACCACATAATAAATGTTTCATTAGAAGTATTGTTATTTCTGCAACATAAAAAGTGAGAAGTAGAGAGAAGAAATGGGGAGCTATGACCTAAAATGCACAACACTGGAGTTTTCTTCTGTCTGGTTAAATCTGTTAAATGTGCTGATTATTCTGTATTTTCTCTTTTTTGCCATTTATTAAATAAATTTTCATCACAATTATTACCATGAGGAAACAAATAATTGTTTTGCAGGTGCACACATTGAAAAAAATCATTGACAACATGTTGAATCTAACAGAGACAATTCCACCAAAATTTGCATTAGGAAGAACCAATCACATTCTTCCTTTGGATTTCACATTGGATTGTGAACTGGATCATAAAGAGTAACTCCTGCAACATGTATCCCAAAATTTTTCCTGAAAATTTCAGTGCTACAGGTACCACTTGCAAGAGAATTTCCAAGCCCTTGATGTTATCCAATACATTCAGGACAAACTTTTCCACTTTCTCTTCATTCATATTTAATAGTCTTAACCTTAAGAAAAAAAGTCTTCCTTGGTTTCAGCAAATGGATTTTGCCCACTAAGGTAACAGAAGGGGACATTAGCATACTCAACACATAAAATGATAGTGACTACCACTTATTGTTAGCCTTTTGTCTTACATTTCTTTGCTAAGGCTATGTGGACTATCTGACAAAACTCATAAAAGCAATAGAACTTAGAGGAGATACTTTAATTTTATTTTAACTAAATCATTCTACAAAATGTTTAGCAGTCCATATGGACACCCTGCTCTTTTTCATACACTATGGGGAGAGACTTGTGTCTTCATTTCCCTGTCTTTCAGGTTTAAATTAGCCCCACAGTGTTACATTTGTTTTCTCCATTTTTTCCATGAGTTTCCTTAAGTATGTGAGAGAGGACTGACCTCCTGCTGTTGTGAATTCATCCAATCCACCAAGAGCAGAAGGAAATCTGCCCACAGTGAACATTCAATTCATGCTGGTTTGCATCCTGATTTCAACTGGGAAAGATACTACATAAGCAAACAGCTGCTCTTTAAGTGGAAACTAAGTGCATAGCACATTCACTTTACATACTGATTGTGTCATTGGGTCCTTTTGTACAATATCATAGAACTTAGACTCATATACACTGTTTATTTTCTCTTCTAGTCACTTTAATTCAAATGCAAGCACTCCTTCTTTTCATTTTTTTAAAAATTAAAAACGGCAACAAAAATCACCACATTCCTTCTATTGAGGTTTATTGAAGTCTGTTTCATGTGTCATTATATTTGTCAGTGTGTTTTTGAAGACTGTGAAAAATCATTTGACAAAAGCCTGCAGAATCTGATGAGTAACAATACTACATCTCAGAATAAATCTCCTGATGTCTATCCTAATGTATACTGACAGTGATGTACTTAAAATCTTGTGTCTCAACTCACAGCTTTAGATGGTGGGAATTCTCAATAGGTATCATGATACATAATTGTCTTTCACTAGTATTCTGCATTACGGACATTAGCTTAGCTTATGTCATTACTTCATAGGTGATATAATAGCTGCTACATTTCTAATTAACTCCTGGACTCTGAACTGCAGTTATTACCTCAGCAGCAGAATGGAAACAACTGTTGACAGGCAAGACTCATTTCCTGACCAGGTTCTGTCTCTCTGTTGCACTCCGGTTGTCATGCTTTGCTGGGCCAAGGATATGGGAGCAGTGTCAATACTGATGGCCTGTTCAAGTTAATTGCAGCAGCTGCAGAACAGGGTAAGGATTGAAAAGTTCAAGGAGCACTCTGCATTTCCGCTCTCTTCTGTTTAGAACAATTTTTGAACATAGTTTTGGAACATTCTCTTAAAAAGAGAAACAAATAGAAGTCGAAAATCTCAATAAGTATGAGACAGAAATGGAAACTGGTTGCTAACTCCTAAATCGTTATGTGGCCAGAATTTTATCCTGCGAACTGGTATGGATTTTTCTATGAGGTTGGATGAGCACCTTCTGCTCCATGACTTTTTGAATAGAACAGATAAGACAAAGCATTTACACAAGAGCTTAAAGGTTGTTCCCAACTTTCTTGGAATTCTGCAAATGGATAACTTACTAGGGAGAGGCAGGGAAAGGAAGATCTCTTTAAATTGCCAGGTGAATAAGATATGTTTCAAACAATACCATGGAAGTATTTTCTAAAAGAGAGTTAAACTTTAAAAAATTGCTTTATATTTGTACTCAATCTTTACACTGATCTCAGTGAGAGGTTTTGAATGCTCAGCAGGCATGTAGCTCTGAATTTAGTGGTCTGACTTTGAGTGCAAATGTGACATTTTTGTCTTTTATTTTTGTCTCAGATTTTGCTCCACTTGACTCTAATTTTAACACTTTTGTCCTTTTCTTTCATCCATTCATGATTAGTAACAGCTTTTAAGTCCCCAGCTTTAGTGAAGGACTTTTAAGACTTGGTATATGATATTCGTAAACATTTCTTCATCTTGTTCCATTTTTCACTCACAATACACAGCATGAGAATACAAAAATCTACAAGGCAGAAAGAGTCAATAATATCTAGCTGCAAAAGTGACTTTTGTTTGACAATTTTCCTGAAGACTGGAGGGATGTATAAATATACAGCAGACAAATGGGATCCACAGGGACCCCTTTAAGATCTTTATGAATATTTGAAAGGGCATCTGGATCCATGGCTACACAGGGCAATCAATTGCTATGAATTTTTATTTCCCTAAGCACTCAAAGGGAATGGAATGACAGGTATGTATTATCAGCAAGCTGCATTTAAAGAAACATGGAGCTTATTTTGATAGGACCAATGGGAAGAAAAAAACTCATCCATAAGTAATCTCATTTAAATTGAGGTTGGCAAAGCTGGTTATTTAATTACTGCAATTATTTTAAAATTGAATGCTTCCTATTATTTTTAGATGCTGTATAGTCTTTTTTGAATTTCAGCACTGCTTCTTTGGAAATTTGAAAAGCAGTCTCAAGAGCCTACAGAAATGAATAATGAAAAGAAACCTTTTTATGAGAATGGAAAATCAAATTAGAAATTGGGATTTTGAAGGTGTCCTTTCTTTCTCTATAGAGACTACTTTTCAAAAAACATTGAGGGAGAAGAGCTCAGACCTTTAAGCTTATCTTGACAGTCACCAAGCATTTTAAAATTAGAGATTTTGTCAGAGGCAATTAGAAATGTTATTGTGTCACCGGAAATCCCATTGCCACTGTCATTTATGTATTTATTTTGTGATATATATATGTAAAAAGCTGAACCACATAAACATTAACTCATACTTGTAATAAACCTGTAAGAGGAGGCAATATTATATCTATTTAAACTAAACAACAGCACAAGGTACCTTCTATTTCTTTTTACCTTTTTTTTAGAAGTCTGGTCAGGTCCAAAATGTTGTTCTTAACAAAGCCCAAGCTCAAATGGTGTAGAAGTAACTACAGTCAGAAGATCAAAAAGGAGTAGATATACTGCAGAGATACAGTATACTGTATACAGTATAGAAATGCAGACTGTGGTTTGCATGTGTGGGTACTCAATGACATATATAACCATAAATGTGTTGTGTATGCAGCTTGCTTCTTCGAGATCTTAAATTCACTCCCACAAATCCAGCTATTTAATCAGCCATGACATTACTGGTTCCAGAAATGATTTGTAGAAGACACAAGTTGAAGGACTTGATGCAGAAGGTGTCACAGTTATTTTAAGATGCCCTAAGACACATGCTCCCTAGTTTTGCCATTTTTCAGTCAGCTCAAATTTTTAGGAAGACTGTAATCCAAAACATGTTGCTAGTGTGTCAGTTGCAAAAAGTATAAAATAGTTGGTAAATTCTAAGAAGCCAGTAGGCAGATATTAATATATGGAATAAAACTTTTGCTTGGTGATTATTCAGGGTCCTCAGGGCATAAACTTTTTTACCCAAAAATCAGTTCCCTTGGACCTTGGTCTTAGAGAGAACTGTTTTTTCTTTACACTATTTCTTATACAGAAGCCACTGGCCATAAAAGGTATTGAATCCATTATAAGCTTGTAGAATTTCTCAAAATCATGTCACAGCTTAGTTTCTTGCCATTTACCCAGATCAATTCCAGAAGCACTATTTCTATGAAAGTAGTCTTGCTTTTTAAAAAAATGCCTAAAGCTAAAATATGGAACATACACATCAGTGATTTTGATTTAAGTGGAGAAGAAGATTTAGCTTGGTAGTTATTGTTTTTGAATATCATGTACTGAGGTTTCACCTCAAGCTATTTTTGATCTACAGATAGCCATTAAAAGATTGTTGACCTATGTACAAATGAAAAACTAGTTCAATACTCAAATATATGATTGACTCAGAGGTTCTCCTGATTAAATAGCAAATGAACTAAAATATCCAATACCAACTATAGAAACTTTTAAACATCTTTTTTTCCCCAATTTATTTTAATTAATTCATGTATTGGTTTTTTAGCTTCACCTTTTTTGTTAAAAAAAAAATTAAAATACAGAATACAAGCTGCCTTGCATTTTCATAACATAAATGTTGTTCAGTTAAATGCTAGGAGCTCACTGTTCACGGATACTGAAATCAAAATTTCAGTATTGATATTGGCTAATGTGTGTACTGCATAAGAAACACCATGCTACTTATTTCTGTTTGCTGATGGACTGGATACTTTGCCTCAGTTTGTCAGTAGTGTCCCATTGATTTTAATGTCTCTTATTTTGAGTGGATGAATGTAAAAATAGCCTGACTACTCAGAATACCTTGTGTATGCTCATTATTCTCACATCTCACTTTAGCTATCAAATTTCCCTTTGAGGAAATGACATAAGTAAAATTACACATGTGATATTTGTTTTGTTGAGTATTAAGCCATGACAATCTATTGAAGTCACTGGGACTCTAGCCTGAGAAAAGCATACAGGATCAGACTTACTTCCAAGGTATGAATAACAGAATTTCTTCCAGAATTTCTTGCATGAATTTTAGAAATAATTTTGCATTCTTCAAATAATTACTAGGTCAAATAAGGCATTTTTCTTTTCTAAACTATGTTGAAATATAATTCTGTCTGTATGGCCTTAATCTTGAACAACAATTATAGGTCAGATTCTACTTCACTACCTCTGGAAAAAAATTAAAGTTTCTGTCTCAGGACAGAGGTCACAAGATAATCCTTCTGCCTGCTTGTCATTTTAAAGTAAGACAAAAATCTGCAAGGAAACTCCAAAAAGCAAGACACCTAGAAGACTTTTATCAAGAAAATTTGGGGGTGAAGGTTCAGATGAAAATGTCTGCTAGCACCCTGTCTATCTAAGATATCGATACATTTCCATTCATCACCATAGACTTGAGCTTGTCATGCAGAAAGATTCCAGCACAGCAAAGAAAGTGAACAAATATCTTCTAAGTCCAGGTTAACATCCTGTCTCTTAGTTCACCTTTTTTTTTTCATTTATGGTGTGGCATACAGTTGTTCAAGTACCTCATTGTACAAGAATGTACAGAGACAGAGATAATCCTTTTGTGAGAAGATTTCCGACTCCCTTCAAAAATCTGTTTCAATGGTGGAAGTAAGAATCAGCTCACACAGACATAAATGTAGGGCCTGATTTCCAGAAGATCTGAACAGTAAACAGTAGATTCTGAAATTAAGTATTAACGCTTAAAAAATCAGCGTTACCAACACCTGAATTCAGGTACATTCATGTGAACATTATGGCCTCTAAACACATATTTTGGAATTGCTATTTGTCTTCCTTCTGCTTGCACTCGTTGAAAAACAGAAGATGTGTAAAATCATGGAAATATTTCCGCTTCTTACTTACCCCTTCTTCTGCCAGTTCATTAAACATTGGTTCAGTTCATATTTGTTACAACATAAATTTTTTTCACTGCAGTGAATTTTGTTGTCTATAAAAATATTTTGATACCAGTTCAGACAAAGCAAGGAAATTACACTGGATTTTTATTTAGTCTTTTTTCCACCCCCACCCCCCCCGGTATTTATTTAGTCCTGATAAATTGCTTGGTACAACACTAACCATTTTCTCTACCTGAAAGCAGTTGAAGAGTGCTGTGGAAGCTCTGATCTACATTCCCAAGGGAGTATGACACATTAAATCAGAGCTGGGAATGCTTTAGTCACGTTTATTTTCATTGTAGGCCAACACAGTCATTTAAACAGGAACTTGGCTACTAACCTTGTTATTTGAATCTCTCTATACTCTTCTTTTTACTGTAGTTGGCAACTCTGTGTCTCTTACATACCCTGTCATTTGCAGATCCTTGCTTTCTGCTTCCTATTCTATGTTTAGCCTGTTATTAGAAACATGTTTAACCCTTCATTTTCAGTGATATTGAAAATCCTTGCCAAGGATTTAAATTCCCATATTACAATTACTCTGCATGGGCAGAATTTGCCTTCGTGGCTTCAATGAAGTCTTATGCTATAGAGCTGAATAGTGAATTGTGTTCATTTCAGTGTATGTAGGGGACAACTACAGCTACAATGATTCATGCATATAACTCTCTGGAGGCTACATATATCTAAGAGTCAGGCCTTAGAACAGTGTTCTCAGTTAAGGTCACAGAAGGAGAAGGGTGTTAAGATAATTAACATAAATAGAGCCAGTAAAAATAGTGCTAAAATGTAAAACTTTAAAAAAGTTGGAACATTGAAGAAAAAGGTGGTCATGGTGGTCCCATCACTTCAAGTATTCAGTCAGAGCTAAGCTATAGACCCATAGACTAAAAGCAGGCACAAGAAGAGTTTTCTCCCATCTAGCCCTGATGGCAAGACTGGAAACTCCTTTCCAGTCTCCTGTCTCTCACTGTTATTGCGGTAGTCCCTTTGCTCACCCTAGCTTCATGCAAGATGTGACTGATTTGTTCCTCTTTCAGTATTCTCAACATTTATTCATTTTATTGATCCCTTCATTATTCAGTCTTTTCTTGCAGAAATTTCCTTAATCCTCTCTTCCAAATGAGAACATTAGCAGTAGAATACTGCTCTAGTCTGGAGGATTTGGCTTGAAAGCACCTTGTGATAAAATATACTTGAACATAGGAGGTTTTTTTTTATATTAAATGCCAATGTAAAGGCATTCTGACTAGTGACTTCTTCACTACAAAGAGTCAAATGCATTAACACTTTAGAGACCAGCAGTGCCTAAAGGAGACATAGCTGAAGTTTTCCTTAAAAACTGCAATTCGCACTTTTCAGTAGTTTCTACACAAAACTGTAACAGACTGAGAAACTCAGATGAAAGAAGGGCCACAAGAATAAAGGCAACAATAGTGATAGCCAGCTCATGTGAGTGATCAGTCCTCCTTGTAAGTATGATGTTCTGGCTACAGGTAAATATGCAGAAAAGTTATGAGCTGAATTCTCATGCCTCGGTACATATATACTAATACAAAATTACTACATGGTCTGGTTCTTCTTTAAAAAAATCCTTTTTTAGAATTATGATATAGCTTCATTTGGTGAAGGCAGTTATCTGAAAGACACAATAAAAAAATCCTTGTTGTGGGGCTATCATAGTACTACTTATTTATGTAAGACAAAGGTTCTCTGCTATCCCCTTGTGTAATTAAGGACACCAGTAAATAGGACTCACTTGTCTTAATAACTGGCATTCTAGAAGAAGCTAGTTTAGGAGCTACAAAACAGCCAAGGAGCTTGAAGGAAAGATGATAAATTTAAATAGATTTGCAATCCAGAAAAGAGGAAGAAGAATAAATTCAGCCTTATTTTCAGGGAGAAGTTCCTCAAAACCAGCTAGGAACGCAGTGTACTCACTAGGTATACAGGTGGGTTGTTTCTTAAACACGTGAGTGGATAATGTTGCATGTCTTGCTGGGACACAGAGGGTTTCTTGATTAGTTTTTCCCTTGTTCATCAGATGGACATGTCCTGTCTTTCTCTTAGACTAAGCACAGAGAAATGTTGTACTGATGTGGCTGTGATACTGAGCAGTCCTGGCTGGCAGGAAGATAAAGAGACTCAGATTTCTATGCTTGTTTTAAGTCTGGATTTCTTTGCCACATTTGAATGTTCCTTAGAGTTAGGCTGGTCTTTCAAGGCCTTGAAAATCCCCCTCCTGCAAATGACCTTTTTTTTTTTTTTCCATACAATGAAGTTTCATGCTCAGACTTCAAGATGGTTTTCATTGTCCTCTTTTTCTCTAAATTAGTTAATGAGAATCTATGCTGTAGGTGATCTGACTGTTAGTAATCTCCTTGGAGTTCAGAGTGAAAAAAGAACTTGTTTGCTCTGCTCGGTAGCCATCTTTTTCTCTGAGCCTGCTCTGTTAAAGCAGACAAGAGCCAAAGCTGAGCAATCTTCTGCTGTCACCTTTGTGCCTTCCTCATCGTTCCATCCTGATTTTTGTCTTTGTACTGGTTTTGGCTGGGATAGAGTTAATTTTCTTCCTGGTAGCTGGTATAGTACTGTGTTTTGGATTTAGGATGAGAATAATGCTGATAACACACTGATGTTTTAGTTGTTGCTAAGTAGTGCTTACACCAGTCAAGGACTTTTCAGCTTCCCATGCTCTGCCAGATGCACAAGAAGCTGGAAGGAATCACAGCCAGGACAGCTGACCCAGACTGGCCAAAGGGCTATTCCATACCGTACGATGTCAGGCTCAGTATATAAACTGGGGGGAGTTGGCTGGGGGACAGTGATCACTGCTCAGGGACAGGCTGGGCATTGGGCAGCAGGTGGTGAGCAATTACATTGTGCATCCCTTCGTTTTTTTTATATTCTTTTATCATTATTGTTATTTTATTTTCTCTTCCTCTGATGTCCTATTAAACTGTCTTTATCTCAACCTGTGGGTTTTACTTTTTTTTCCTGATTCTCTCCCCCATCCCACAGGGGGGTGGAGGGAGGGTGAGTGAGCGGCTGTGTGGTGTTTAATTGCTGACTGGGGTTAAACCACGACAGTCTTAAAAGAAGAGCATGACGCAGCAGAGAAGAAACACATGAAGTGCTGCTCTAGTCAGGTGCAAATGACCAAGAAGAATCTGTGCTAAATCTTATGTGTAAGCTCTATATAGATAAATTCTGCAGATCAGGTGTGTGTGTGTATATATATACATATATGTCATGTATATGTATATAAAAAAGAGAGGGTGGTGGACATTAAGAGCAAGAGACATTAAAAATCTGTCAGGATCTACACACAATAAAGACAATACGTCATTAACTACTTTACTTTACATATCCCTGTAACAGAAGCCAAGTCACTACAATGATACTATAATACTACCCAAATCAGTGAAATTTTCAACAATCCTTTCCACAAGGTATGCTTTTTTGTTTTGTTTTGTGATCCACAAAATAATGTTATATTTTGGTGTATTTATTACACTTGTAATTGTATCAGAGTTACTGTTTGTTTATGACTGATCTATGATAAATGATGTAATCTAAGAGGAAATAACTAGCTCTGTTACAAACCACTAATTTTCATGGACCAAAGTTGACACTCTCCAGATATAATTTACAAGTCTAATGCAAGATTGGTTTTTTTTCTCCTCTCCATCCCCCTGCCCTGTTTCTGTCTTATTTACAAGCCTCTTGGTTGAATTAATAAATAAACAATAGCTGAAATATTTCATTTTAATTAGCATAAAGTGGCATTTGTATAGCAATGTTTAGCAAAGAGATCCAAGGTGCTGTCAGGTGGAGGATTAACACTGGAACAAAGATCTGAATAAATACATGGTATTTCAAACCAAATTCACTAACTACACATGGGATCACATTTTTAGGTAAGTCTCTTGCATTTAATATGAGATAGTACAACCCTGCTGTTTGGACTGTGATAAATTGCTCAGTGCATGTCTGCTGGGATGTAAGACGACAAGATATTATTCTTAACCTCAGAACTGTCAAGCCCGATTATTTCCTAAGAAGTCTGACAGCTTTGGGAGTGATAAAAGGTAACCTCTGTAGGGAAGAGGGGAGGAAGGAGAATAGGGGAATGCTCTGAAGGTGTTTTTCATATTCTTACTGGAAATAATGCAGAGCCTGGGTAATTACAGTGGTTTGTTTTGTTTCATTTTTTTCTTCACGCAAAACAAACCTAGGAAAATGGCACTGGCCATACAAAGGTGTAGTTTTTACTATTAACATCCTATGTCTGCAAAAGTGAGTCGTCGAGAAAGGAGTAGTTAATTCATAGCAGAGCTAATACAAGAAGCCCATATATATAGACTGCCTGTGATATCAATAGATTTTTTACTGCCTGGACACCAGGTCTGTGAGGTCCCTGTGGCAGAGCTTGGCTTACAGTGGCTGCGGTTGCTCACGTGCAAGCAGGGTGTGCGCTGCTTTGCTCTCAGGCTTTGAACGTCAAGCAGGCTTCTCAGGAGCTTTCTGCCCAAGCTGGCAAGTGGGTGCGCATGGGGTGCTGGGGGAACAGACAGGGCAGATGCCAGGCTCAGCTTTGGGATGGAGGAGGTGGAGGGAGGTGGCAGTCCAGGCTCAGATCCAGTGGCTACAGAAAGGTTAGACCTTACGGGACCTTGACATTGTTGCTCTGTTACGTATGGCGAGAACATACAAAACATTGTGGGAACAGCGTGCACAGGCCATGTCTTTACTAGTAGCCTGGCTCAGCATGTTTTTACATGATATTGGAAGGTGTGTGCTTGAAACCTTGATTCCCCCCGCCCACGCCCCGCCCTGAAGCAAACGTGAAACTGCTGGTTCTTCAAATATCCAACCTCCCTGAAAAGAGAATGCCAACATTTTTTCTTGAGTTTTTCTGGTCTGATTTCTTATTTGTGTTTATGTCAAGAAAGCTAGCTTCTCCACTGCTCTTTGCTTCTTGCTGATTTTTTGTTGGCTGTTACAGTTGTCAGGAAAATGAAAGGTCACTGAGGACATTCTGTGCTGTGTGTCAAAGTATACCAGAAATTTTAGTTCATTATTAAGTGAGACTGAATAGAGAGTTTAACAGAGCAGCAAGCAGCAAAAAGACCTTCAGAAGTGCATAGAAAGAGAGGGAAAGGGCTGTTAAGTAGGGTTTTATCAAGTAGGAAAGAAATAAGACTATATGGGTATGAATATTGGCAACATTCTTCCAACCTAATTGCAGATAAGCAAAAGGGAAGTGAGGGACCTGTAGGATGCCTGTCCCAGGTCTACTGTCACACTGATAAGAAGTATCCAAGTCTACATTTAATCCTGAGAAGCATTAGAGGTTGGTTAAAATTTTGGCCGAATTTCTTTGCTTTTCAGAAGCAGCTGACCTTCAGCAATTCATTTCTTGATTCTCTCATTGCAGCTACCTGTCATAATATAAAAATATTCCAGTAAAGACTTTTGTTGTCAAAGAATTAAATTGTAGAGTAATCAAACTTTCTCAAGATATTTAATTGGATTACAGTTGCTAGACATCAGAGAAAAGAATTCTCATCTCTAATGTAGCTAAGCAATTTTTTTTTTTTTTTTTTTTTTTTTTTTTTTTTTAATGTGCAGGAATTGCAATAAAGTTAAGCTACATCATTCTTTTTCCTCTAGGGCTTCTCAGAAGAAAGAACACTCCAAACACTGTTGTAAAATAATATGAAGAATAAATGAAATAAAATTAATAAAACCAACATGATTTAGAGGAAAACCTGTGGGAGAAAGGTAAAGATGCAGTGGAAATGTTATGATGATCAATTGGTGAAGGGGGTCCCAGGTAACATCTCTTGTACTGCATCACTACTCTGGTCCAGGAAAGAATGTCTGTACAAGAAAAGAAATAGTGTCTGCACAGCGATAGATACCAATAAAGGAGAAAAGGAGCATGAAGAATACAGCCACAGTAATACATCAGAAAACATTTTTGAATAGTAATATTTCATTTTATGACTGAAAGATTCATTTAAGCTTTGAGAAGGAAATACTTATATTATTTTTATGAATTTATATGTTAGTGCTTTCCATGAAGAGAGCAGTATAAAACCTGGTCCTCCCCTGTTCCTTTTGTGCTGAGTAGGCCAGGCTGATTATGTGCCTTTAGCTTTGGACAGGAATACTCAGCCTGAAGAGGTCATCTTCCCTTGCCTCCTACAGCACTCGTAACTTTACTAGCTAATTTTAAGCTTTGAATTTTTGCTGCAGTAATAGGATATTTGTGAGGAAGATGCACTGTTCTGAATTTGAGTTCAAGCAACAAGGAATCCATTAGATACCTAAATAGGTTTCTTCATTGCAAAAACAAAACCCAGCAAAAAATCATGCTCTATTTCCTAGCTTTGACGGAATCAAATGATTAGGTTTAATGAATGTCTAACTTTAGTTTTTCATCCATTTGTAAAACTATGCTTGTGTTGTGCTTATACAAGATGGCTTAGGTCCCTTCAAGAGTAAAGAAATAATCACTAAATACACTCCTATTCCTTTCACTTGGTGAGAAGTCTAGCAGTCTGATTGCTCTCCCAGGAATATAAGTATTTTTTCAACATCGTTTTAAACAGCTCTATAACTGAAAAGCTGGGAAGCAGAAAAATATAATTTGACATTACACTGTTGTGCCTTTCCTCCAGAAAAAACCTTTTGAATTTTCTTATGAGAACGGATATATGAGATAAGGAATCTTTGAGATTCCTTAACTGATATATATAACTAATATATATATATAGTGTATACATACAGTTATTTAAGGAGAACCATGAGTATTATAATTACTATGATGTTTAAAACACTCTTCAGCAATGTTCAGAATAAACACATGTCAACATATACATGCCTACAGGCTAATTTCGATGCAGAAAATACTTATTATGATTAAGACAGGAATCTCTGTGAATCTTATCTTTATTTGTGGTGTATTTTACAGTGAATGGAGCAAATTATTCTGTACATCTTTTTCTGTTGTGCATTTTTTAACATCACAGTAATTGCTGAAGTATTTCTCTTCTAGATTTCAGAAAGCAGAACTGATTGAGACAGTCCTAATGCTTCGCAAAATATTTCCACCTCATCATATCCCTTTATTTCCAAATGTTATACTTTAATAGTACATTATAGCAATCTAACCAGGAGGATATTTTGATACTTCTTGGGATGTACGGTCCACCAAGCCCACAGAATAAAATGCAGGGATAAAAGGACAACTGTCATTCCTATGAAATTTTGCAGTAGTTTGGGTCAGCTGATGTGTAACTGAACAAAAATGAAAAGTATCACCAATACCAAGAGATTGAATGCTTACCCTGAAATTCAATTAATTTCACTTTTTCATTTAAAAATTGGAATGTTATTTCATTAAAACTATCCTGCTCTTAAAAAAAAAAAAAAAAGGACAGCAATCTCTCAAGCACCTTCATTTATGCTGTAACAATACACTGGTTCAGGATGGCTGCTCTTATTGCAGCTTTCTATTTTATAGCTTGAATTCCTCGTTCCTTTGGAATGGATTGCAATATAAACCCTACGAAGGCTGGAAGCAAACAAAAAAATGGATTGCCAGATTTAGAGTTGTGTGTATGGATCACACACTTCAGATTCATTTTGACTTTAAGACTTAACAGTGGTGAGAAGGGTATTATATTCCTTAAAAGTTCAGGACTAGGGAATACAGGAGAAATGTTAATTAAGTTTCTGGGTCCTTTGGACTCTGAAAACTGAGGGCTGTTTAGAACCAGGTTTTTCTTCTAGATTTTTTGAAAGAAGCCAGAAGCTCAAGCCCAGATCTGAAGAAGACTTTGACCATGGTCTGAAGCTAATTTGAGTTTCTGGACCCTTCTTTCACTCACTTGTTCTTTTGGTTGTTCATCCTTTTGCTCACTTGCTCTTTCCTGCTCAGACTTCAACCTTGTAAGCATTTCTCAATTCAAATGGAAGAGTGGGATAAAAAGTCATTTGTGTACTATGTCAGAGATTCCTATTTTATACTGTTATTTCAGTGTTGCAGTGGATCTAAAAAGGCTTAAAACTAAAGAAAATACATTTTTACATAGGTTGGTGAGGTGTTTGGTTTCTTGGGTTTTTTTGGGGGGGTGGCATGGTTTTCATTTGGTGGAGTTTTGGGGTTTTTGGTGGTGGTGGCTTTTTTAAAAAATTTAAGCTCTACCATATCTATTCCTTAGTGCACTGGGCACAGAGTGGTGGCATTAATTTCAGTCTCATTGTGGATTATGTTGAAAGCAAAGATATTCAGTATTATAATATTAAATTTTTTATTAAGGGGAAAAATGGACATACCACAATAATTTTCTTCAAAAACGGTATAAGACATGCTTCAGTAAAGGAATAAAACTGAAAAAGCAAAAGCAGGATTGTCAATTTGCTTAATAGTTATTTGAAGTCCATTGGCACCCACCTTGAATGTATATCTAACTGAACAGAAAATGGAGAAAGATACAGAAGGCATCTGATTCGTGCAGTGTAATAAATCTATGACAGTTATGAGTGGTAAAAAACATTGAATTATCATGGAAATGCCCAGCACAAAATCAAGATGCCAAGAACTCAAGACTATAAGAAATGTGAAGAGGAGAAATTATTTAAATCCAATGGACAGTTGAGTAATAAACAGGAGGAACTACCTACCAGGTAGAAAAATTAATATCATCTGCATATTGAAATAATTGTTCATGATCTACTTAGACTGAGTGGGCAAAAAGTTTGAGGGGAGTCAACTGGAGTGAAAGATGATGTTGTGTGTTTCTAGAATATTGAGAGCTCAGAAATAAATGATTTTATTTTCTTATGGGTCTACATCTTAGCAAATGAAACACAAGACATCTCTAATCTGATAGACACTATATCTACTACAGATCATCAAATCCGGCTAAAGAAGATAAGTTATATCCCTAAGCACTGATTTATAAAATACAGTGGTGGGGAAAAACTATGTTGTTATCGAGACTTCAGTCTGGGTTGCTTGCTTAATACCTCTTACTTACAAGGCCTGTATCACCTGCTGAACTTAGAGATGGCATTTTCCTAACTTTAGAAAGAGCTGCATACATCCCAGTAAAATTTGCTTTAGTCTGTATTTTAGAACAATAAGGGTGAGTTCATCACAGAACTATACAACTTGCAGTTGCTGTCTCAGGTGACAATGACTTGATGACATCCATTATGTGCATAGAGAGCAAAGTCCAAAACAGAAATGTAAATTTTTGGCACTTCAGAAGCTAAATTATTTTAATGCAAATCAACTAGGAGAAACAGTTAAAACTAAGAAGTAGTAATAATAATTGAGAAATATCTAACAGCATTAATTGTTAAACAGAAAAAGGGAATTCCATTTTAAAAGAGCTTCCATATTGGCTTTAAAAATTGGGCTATCTTTAAGGAGAAGTTGCCATTAAAAAAAAAAAAAAATAAAGTAACATGTTGTACTGCTTTTGGCTGGGGTAGAGTTAATTTTCTTCATAGTAGTGTGTATGATGCTGTTTTGGATCTGTGATGAAAACAGCGTTGATAACATAGGGATGTTTGTGAAAGCACTGCTCAGCAATAACGAAGAGTCAACACCTTTTCTGCTTCTCACACCGCCCTGCCAACAAGTAGGCTAGGAGTGCACAAGAAGTTGGGAGGGGACACAACTGGGACAGCTAGCCCCAACTGACCAAAGAGATATACCATACCATATGGCATCATGCTCAGGAACAAAGGCTGGGGGAAGAAGAAGGAAGGAGGGAATGTTCAGAGTTATGGTGTTTGCCTTCGCAAGTAACCATTACATGTGATGAAGCCTTCCTTCCCTAGAGATGAATGAACACCTGTCTGACAATGGGAAGTAGAGAATGAACCCCTTATCTTGCTTTGCTTGCATGTGTGGCTTTTGCTTTACCTATTAAACTGTCTTTATCACAACCCACGAGTTTTCTCTTTTACCCTTCTGATTCTCTTCCCCCATCCTGCTGAGAGGGAGTGAGAGAGTGGCTGTGTGGGGCTGAGCTGCCTTACCAGGGTTAAATCACCACATATGTGAAAAAGAAAATTAATAATTATAATCTAGGTACTAGAAAGTGAAAATATAAAATAGTGGAGGTGCACAGTGGAAATATGTAGCCATAAGAATTAAGGTCTCTAAGAATGAATATCTGAAACGTATCTGGTTTAAAGGTTATACTCAGTAGGTTTTGGACCATTAATAAATCATAGAGTTACAGAGATGCCGATATTGCAGAAAAAGCAGAATTATTCATATTCTCCTGGAAAATAGGCAGGTAATGTATTTTTATTAATGATGGTGTCAGTGAAAAAGAAATAGTTTTTGTTCTAGAATTAATATAATAGGATATCAGGAGTAACTCCTAAAGCTGTCTTTTACTAAATCAGCAGGCCACATGATTATATATGTGTGCGGGTATATATATATATATGCCCGTAAATAACAATATGTGTATATCAGTATGTATCAGAATACAAAAAAAAAATTGCTTGGAGCTCTCCAGATCATTTGGGCATATCTAATGAATTGTGGAAGAATGAAGATGCTTGAGAGAGGTAAAAAAAATACAGACATTTTGCCAAAATTTTGAAAGTGTGAAGGGGAGTGATCTCTGCTGCTCTGTCAGTGATGACACACAAAGGAATGGGATGGCTATCAAGGAATTAAGTTAACAAAGACTTAAGTGGCAAAACATAATTAATGTCATAACTTTTACGTAAAATCAATGTTGTAAAACTAACCTGTTATCTTTATTATAGGAATTCACATAACTTGATGATGAAAACCAACTGATAAATACACAGAGACTTCTGCAAATATTGGAACTGCATAACATCTTGATTTGGAAAATGGAATGATACAGTACCACAGAGTCATATACACACAAAACGAACTAAAAACTGTTAAAAACAGTTTGTTCAGATGTATTCTGGAAAAGATACACTCCAATTAAACCATGTCCATTGGAATTGCAGAAGGAACTAATTCAGGAACTTCCTATGGTCTGTTTTATGCAGGTAGTGATCAAGGGTGATGGTGACAGGGTCTCCTGGCTGCATAATTTATTGAATCTATTAATTTTGACAATGCTTCATATGACTTAAATTTTAGGCTTTCAAAAGGCCAAAGGGAGTTACATTTTGGCTTCTGTTAACTTCTACTAAGAAGATGGTACTATACCCCTTCATCCACTTTGAAAACTGTAGCTGTCTTTTGTATATAGACTTCACACGTTCACTTCCTACTATTGGCTCCTACAGCTAGAAGGTGATTTTGAATACAGCCCAAATGACAATAACATACAAGCACTGCAATCACTTAGGTGCTTTGGAAAAAATTGCCCCATAAAACTTGATCTACTTATTTTTGGTATTCCTTCTTTGTATTTACCACACAGGACTTTGTATTTACACAGTTAGGGACTTCATTAACATAAAATGACACAATTACTTGTTATAAAATGTGAAATGTGAATAATAATGTATGTTCATGTGTGTACAGCACTATAAATTACACATTTTATAATTATTTAAGAAGATAATAAATGTTTTTAAAATCTGAGAGTTTTCATTTTTGCATCAGTTATCATGATGTAAAAGTTTGCA
Source organism: Platalea leucorodia (assembly GCF_965183815.1). NCBI lineage: Eukaryota > Metazoa > Chordata > Aves > Pelecaniformes > Threskiornithidae > Platalea > Platalea leucorodia. The sequence continues at coordinate 61,356,492 of NC_138823.1, read as the reverse complement.
TTTTAAAAATATATTTTGAAGAGTTAGAGGTTTTAATCTTCAGATAACCTTTTGATGTCTGATCATCATCTATCTTTCTAAACAAATATAGCATTTGCTTGATATCATTGATTCTTATGAAATTGGAATAATGCCTTCCTTTGAGCTTCCCAGTGACATTATTTTTAGTGATTTTCATAGAATCATAGAATCATAGAATGCTTTAGGATGGAAGGCACCTTTAAAGGTCATCTAGTCCAACCCCCCTGCAGTTGGCAGGGACATCTTCAACTCGATCAGATTGCTCAGAGCCCCATCCAGCCTGGCCTTGAATGTTTCCAAGGATGGGACATCTACCACCTCTCTGGGCAACCCATTCCAGTGTTTCGCCACCCTCACTGTAAAAAATTTCTTTCTTATATCTAGTCTGAATCTACCCTCTTTTACTTTAAAACCATTACCCCTTGTCCTATCGAAACAGGCCCTGCTAAAAAGTCTGTCCCCATCATTCTTATAAGCCCCCTTTAAGGACTGAAAGGCTGCCATCAGGTCTCCCTGCAGCCTTCTCTTCTCCAGGCTGAACAACCCCAGCTCTGTCAGCCTTTCCTCACAGCAGACGTGTTCCATCCCTCTGATCAGTTTTGTGGCCCTCCTCTGGACCCGCTCCAACAGGTCCGTGTCCTTCCTGTGCTGAGAACCCCAGAGCTGGACGCAGCGCTCCAGGTGGGGTCTCACCAGAGCAGAGTAGCGGGGCAGAATCACCTCCCTCGACCTGCTGGCCACACTTCTTTTGATGCAGCCCAGGATATGGTTGGCTTTCTGGGCTGCGAGAGCACATTGCTGGCTCATGTCCAGCTTTTCACCTATCAGTACCCCCAAGTCCTTCTCGGCAGGGCTGCTCTCAATCCCTTCATCTCCCAGCCTGTACTGATACCAGGGATTGCCCTGACCCAGGTGCAGGCCCTTGCACTTGTCCTTGTTGAACCTCATGAGGTTCACACAGGCCCACCTCTCCAGCCTGTCCAGGTCCCTCTGGACGGCATCCCATCCCTCAGGCGTGTGAACTGCACCGCTCAGCTTGGTGTCATCTGCAAACCTGCTGAGGGTGCACTCGATCCCGCTGTCTATGTCATTGATGAAGATATTGAACAGCACTGGCCCCAGTATGGACCCCTGAGGGACACCACTCATCACTGGTCTCCATCTGGACATCGAGCCATTGACCACTACCCTCTGGATGCAACCATCCAGCCAATTCCTTATGCACCGAACAGTCCGTCCATCAAATCCATATCCTTCCAATTTAGAGAGAAGGATATTGTGGGGGACCGTGTCAAAGGCCTACAGAAGTTCAGATAGATGACATCCATAGCTCTTCCCTCATCCACTGGTGCAGTCACTCCATCATAGAAGGCCACTAGGTTGGTCAGGCAGGACTTGCCCTTGGTGAAGCCGTGCTGGCTGTCTCCAGTCACCTCCCTGTCCTCCATGTGCCTTAGCACAGCTTCTAGGAGGATCTGTTGCATGATCTTCCCAGGCACAGAGGTGAGGCTGTCAGGTCGGTAGTTCCCAGGGTCCTCCTTTTTACCCTTTTTAGAAATGGCTTCAATGTTTCCCTTTTTCCAGTCCCCAGGGACTTCACCTGACTGCCATGACTTTTCAACTATCATGGAGAGTGGCTTGGCAACTACATCAGCCAATGTCCTCAGGACTCTGGGATGCATCTCATTGGGACCCATTGACTTATGTATGTTCAGGTTCCTCAGGTGGTTGTGAACCTGATCTTCACTTACAGTGGAAGGACCTCTGCCCCCCCGATCCCTGTCAAATGGCCCATTGACTCGGGAGGTGTGAGGAGAGAAGCTGCCAGTGAAGACTGAGGCAAAGATGTTGTTGAGTACCTCAGCCTTCTCCTCGTCTGTTGTTACCAGCTCGCCACTTTTGCTCATCAGAGGGGGTATGCTTTCTTTAACCTTCCTTTTCTGGTTAATGTACCTATAGAAGCTCTTCTTATTATTCTTTGCATCCCTTGCCAGGTTCAGCTCTAGCCGAGCCTTGGCCTTCCTGATCCCATCCTTACACAACTGGGCAGTGTCCCTGTACTCTTCCCAAGATACCAGTCCCTTCTTCCACTGCCTGTGCCTTCTCTTCTTGCCCTTTAGTTTGACCCACAGGTCATGGCTCAGCCATGCCAGCCTCTTCCCTTCCTTGCCTGATTTCCTGCACCCGGGGATCGAGAGCTCTTGTGCCTTATGGAAAACGTCCTTGAAGACCTTCCAGCTCTGTTCTGCTCCCTTGTCCCTGAGGGCTATTTCCCAGGGGGTCCTGTTGATTAACTCCTTGAAGAGGTGGAAGTTTGCTTTCCTAAAATTCAGGGTCCTGACTATACTCTTCACCTGACCCTTTTACCTCTCAGGACTGTGAACTCTCCCAGTGTGTGATCACTACAGCTGAGGCTGCCTCCAGTCCTGACACCACCAATGAGCTCACATTGGTGACCACCAGGTCCAGTACTGCATCCCCTCTGGTAGGGCTATCTATTACCTGGCTTAAGAAGTTGTCCCCCATGCACTTCAGGAGCCTCCTAGATTGCCTACCGCCTGTCGTGTTACTTTCCCGGCAGATGTCAGGGTGGTTGAAATCCCCCATCAGGACAAGAGCCTGTGAATGCGAAGCTTCCTGTAGTTGAAGAAAAAAGGCTTTGTCAATAGGCTTCCCTTGATCAGGCAGCCTATAGTAGACCCCAACCACAAGGTTCCCTTTGTTGCCTTGATTTTGCTCCTGCTTTCTGTCTTCCATAGCAAATTTCAAAAGTGCGTTGCCTTCTTTCTCTGTAAAAGTTGCAAAACTGAAGAGAAAGCTAATCCATAGATTCACTTAATAAGAAGTATGAAAGCACCTTCCAAAGTGTTCAAGATCAAGGAGACAGCTGCAATTTCAAAAGTGACGCTTTAAAGCTTCAATATATGTGAAGAGGAAAAAGCTTCTTTTAATCTGTCATAAAACATCTTTTGTAGTAGCAAGTAATAAGAAGAACAAGACTGAGAACTAAGCGTTACCACAGAGTATACCTGTACTTTTGAGTAACTGAAATTTAGCTTCAGTTCAACTGAGAAAAACTTGTGTTTTGGCAGCCATACTCTCCAATAGAGGGAGAAAAAAAAAGCAACAAACCAAAACATACACATGTATCAACAAACAAACAAACAAATTTTGTCAAATACAAATTGTATTTTGGGTTAGATTTTTCATTCTTACCCATGAAAAATAAAATATATCAGCTATCCTGTTCATGAAGTAAGCTAATGTAGCTCAACATTAAATAAAGGCAACAAAATTTGAGTTTATTCTCTGAACATCCAATCAGACTGAGTATCCAGTACGCTTGGTGATAAAAAGAACACTTAAAAATTGATCAGATGTTAGAAGAAATTATAAATAAGTAGAAGAAAATGGAGAAAGGGAATTTGAAAAGGTAGCACAAAACTGGAGTAACTGGAGTACATCTGAACAAAGTTACCAAGTTAGAAGTCTTTTCTAAAAGCTATAAAGAAGAATAACTATTAAATATGTTGGTGAACACTTGATCACCTAATGAATTTGTTAAATTTCAAGTCTGCTTTCAAGGAATTCCTCTATCATGGGTAATTCCACTATTAATTCAAGTAGATTAATTTTTGAAACAAATCCCAGCCTGTTGTTCATGTCTAACTGATTGTTTTGCATTGTCTTTCCCTTGCTGTGATATAAGGACATAGCACTCACAGTGCATATCTCAGTATACAAAGAATATTCTGCTGAATGTTATTGTATCTTTTGGTACTGTTGTATCTCACTGTATGCTTGATTTTTTAAATAAGAAATTAGAATAATTTTGTGTTTATAAAATGAACTTATTTTCCACTTGTACTAGAGTTTTTCCATTAAACTCATGCTCTCTTAGTGCTTTTTCTATAACCACCTAGCAATGTTACTTTCATTCTTTGGTAGAACCCTTTACATATATTCTGAGACTTAGTGTATTAATAATTCATGTCGTGAAGCCATGACTGAATAACAAAATCTGAAGCCAAACAATAAATTAAGTTCTTTAAACCTGGCCTAAGACAAGTGGGTGAACACTTTATTAGTTAATGGAAGTACAAGTTCTTGTTTTGCAGACCTACTTATGGACATTCATGACAGATTTTTTTCTGCTCCTTGCAGGAATACAAATAGCCACAAAACTTCCAATTAGTGCACAGACAGGACTTCAGTGACTTTGCAAAATTAATTTTGTAAGGTGCCACATGTTCAGAGTTCCCAATAAAGAGTCCAAAGTGACTGACTGCCTACACCTGACTGCATACAGCCTAAGTAAGGCATTTTTTTCAAATAATTAACTTTTTTGTAAAGAGGTTAATGTACAGTTTAACTGTAGACAGGAAAAGACAAATGCACAAGTGATTACAAAGTTTAAATAGCATTGTTGTAGTACCAAATAAGGAGCCAGTCTATTCTGAAGATGTCTTTTTAAAGTTTTACTGAGTATTTTTGGTTAATGGCTTCATAATAGAATAGAGTGTAGCCTCACAAAATTACCTGACGATTCTGTTGTGGGATGGGTTGCACTTACTTTGAAGGGTAGTGTCAGAACAAAGTGGAACAAAACAAGTTTCTTATATACCTAATTCCCTGATCCATATAAGTATCCAACTCCAGATGGTTTGCTGCTCTTGTATGACAGAAGGTACAAATTCCTGTGATTTCTGTAATTTATCTTACCATAAAGGTAAGAAAAATATTCTCCAGCTCTCAAGTGTGTAGAAATATTTGTAATATAGCGTACTTCAGCTAAGGGATGAGCAAGCTTGTAAAGACCTATATTTTCTATGGAATTATAATAATTTTATTAATGATAATTTTAGATACATGTTTAGGTTTCTCTTCCATCATTAATAATGAATGTTACAGGTACTCGGGTTTAGTAAATCTATACCTGCTGCCTTCTCTTTCTTCCTTGTCTCCTTAGCTTTGTTACCATAATGAATTCTTTTCTTTTTAATAATGTAAATTTGACTATAATAAAGCAAATGTTACATTATAGTCACATCTTCAGCAGAAACCTCTCAAAAATTAGTGGGAGACAATGTTTCTGAGTAGGGAACATAATCTGATATTCTAGGAAACCTTTTAGTATGAAGCATTTGAATGTGTATTCATGCACATCGTTGTGGTGAACTGAGGAAAGGGTGTAGTCTGAAATAATTTTCTATAGTCCATAAATTTTAATAATGCTGAAATCAATTGCCATAGAGAAGATGGAGAACCTAGGCAAAAGGTGCGGGAAAAGGAGTAGTCAGGATGCACATATTAGGGAGACAAAGATAAATGAGTGGAAATTGATCATAGAGAATTATTACCCACATAAAATAAAAAGTGATTGGAACAATCTGCTCCATTTATCACGTGCTACACCCGCAGGCAGAATTTTGCTAAATGCTTGTACTTCTTCTCTGATGAGAGGATTTAAATTTAAATTCTCAAGTCAAAGATTTTGCAGCATTAAATTTACCTTCAGCTAAATTAAACAAGTTTTATTTTACATTTTATTTAGAAGATAAGGACGGAAAGGCTAGAGATACAAATGTCAATAATATATCTAGAGGCTCTGAGGGCCAGTTCAAATAGGTTAGCCCAAAAGTGGGCTTTTTATTACATTACTCCCAAGAGATGGTGCAATAAAACCCCCTTCTCTAGTATATGTCAGGAAAGTGAACAGCACTTCATTTCACTTTTTGCCTGTGAATAACACAAATGTATAATGCCATCAGTCTACAAAGAAAGAAGATATCTGAAAGAGACAAGGGCCAGCAAAAAATGTGTTTGATCTCCTTGCAGAGTATTCATGTTATTAGTGTCCTTGTTAAGAACAGTCGAACGATCTGGTGAAGCACTGAGACAGGATCTGAATATGGAGGACCAAACTGAAGAAGAAAGCAGATTAATTTTTAAGCTATGGCTTAAGTATAGGGAATCTAGAGAGCAATCTATCACAACGCCTCTCCTTCTTACACAGTGGTGTTCAGACAGAGATGCAGATAGAAAATTCTCTAACCAGGATTTTTAGCCAATGTCAAGTCTTCACTTTTTCCAGGAACCTTAAGCCTTTGAGAGTATGTAGACCAAAGCATAGTACCAGGTATGATACTTTTTGAAATATCATCCAGCACTTCTCTTATGAAGAATGATGTTATGGACTTGGCTTTAAAAAAAAACATGTTCTGTACATTTCAGTGAAAGTCATCAAAGCTCTAAGCATCTTCACCTGATTCATGTGTATATATGACTTATCATTTAGATAATGAGAATCAGCCATTCAAAACCCTCAAAACAGTTTGCATATTTTGTCAGGACACTGAGCAACAAATCTGGGTGTTTACATTACTTTCCCTGCACAAACACCTATTGCTTGTTACTCTGATGCTTGATGACGATGGCAGGGTGAGACTGTCCTAACAAAGAGATTTAGTTAATTGGACAGTATAACCAATACACAAATGGCATTCAGGTACTGTTGATTTAACCAGTTGTACTTAAAATACAAGTTTTAGTGATAGAGTAATTTGAAAATGGACAAAAGGAAATAGTTAAGAATTTTCAGGCCAAATCAGTTTTCTGAATCCAAACAAGACAATATTATAAAAGACTTTTTTGCTTTTTTTTTTTTTTTCCTTCACAGTTTTCAACATTAGATAGTGAAAGGCTACTGCCTCTCATGGTACAGTTGGCCTGGGGTTAGTCCAGTAGATACTGCTTTTGATTAGAGGATAGTGCAGCAAAGGTGTCTAGATGGCTGTTAAGATGAAAGAAAGATTAGTGTCTAAGTGCTGTTGGTCCTTAAGACTCTGAAATAGGTACATAACATTTCAGGTATTTTTTTTCTCAGCGTGGATACTTTCAGTGGGTTTCAGAGCAAGCTGTGGAAATGACAAAACAGACAGGTGGGGCAACTTCTTAAACCCTATGCTGTCTTGAACAAGACATGCTCTTCAAAGGTTGTTTGTTGCTGCTTAGTCTAGGAGGAGAATTACAATAATCACGAGTAGCAGGCACAAATGAAATGTTGCTGAGTGCTTCATAATAACAATTTCCATGAAATGACCTTAACATAACTCCCTACTGAGTTACAGAAGCTTAATAGTTACCCTAAATTATCTGCAAACACATAAATGATGCTGAAGTTACTACATTTTTAATCTGGAAAAGGAAGTCTCTTGGCAATGCTTAGTTTTTTCTAAATATTGCACATCAGGGATTTTTTTTTTTTTTGTTATCCTTTAGGAGTGAGGACCTGCCTGCAGAGCACAGATTATTACCCTGACTCGTACAATCAATTAAGAACTTTTTCTTTTCTTGTCAATAGCTATACTGTACACAATAGATTGAGAAAAAGCTCTCAGATTTCTACTTCCTTATTTCTAAACATAATTACAAGGATTCTAAATAATCAAACAATCTTACTCTCTTCAGAACTCATGGATTACATGCATCAGTATTTCTGAAATTAATTCCTTCCTGAAATTTCAAAGTGAACAAAGCAAAAGCATTCTACAGACTTAAAAAATACTAACTGGCACTATGAGGAATGAGGTGGAAAGTAGAACAAAAATATTCAGTTATGCCTACACATACATGGTTTGACCCCTGCTATGATTTGTTTGATGTCTACTAAATTTTGCAGCATGCAGAGCACAAGAGAAGTTTTAACTGATTTGTTAAGGACAATTTTCCTAACAGTACAAAACTTTTTTAGTGCTGCAGTGCAGCAACAGCTTTATGTTGTATAAACTTTAGTATAACTGTTTGTCTAAGTTCCAGGGACTGTATCAGACATGGGAGGTAGTTTTCACTTACTGCTGGCGTCAGTTCGTTTCCTACTACCCTGGCTTGAAATTGCTCCTCAGCAGGCAATAATTTGCTGGTGTTTCCTCTAATTGACACTGGTGGTGGAAAAGTAACGTTGTAAAGCATCATGTGGTCAGATAATGCTGGTTTGGAGGATCTTGCTGAACACACACAACTCTTTCAGAAATCTTTTGTCCTTTTCCCATTTATAGTGTGTCTGGCATCATGGTTTTGTCACAAAACCTAAATTATTTTTTCTTCCCTGTGGTCATCCACACTGTACAGGAAAATAGCTCATTGGTGACAGGAAGAACAGGGTTTTTTTTCCAGAGCTTTAATCCTTTTTTACCTCCTTTAAGCCAAGTAAATTGTGAAAATGAAATACAAATTTAAATATTGAGGTACAGATGCATGGTGATAGTATTTGGGGAACATTTTCTCACATGCCCCATTTAAAGCAAGCAAGTTAATGACAATTGCTATTCAGGTATCCTGTTATTTTTAACAGTGTAATTCTACAGTTGGTGTAAATGCAGTATACAAATATACTGGTATACTAGACAACAGTTATGTGACAGTGTACCAATATATTTAGATAACATGGAAAGTTATTTAAACTGTAGACCCTATCAGCCATGTGGTACTCATATACATATATTCTAGTAAAAGTTTTGTGTTCTTAACACATTTTTTGGAGCATGGGTAGGCTTCATTCTTGAACGAGTAAGATTTAATTGCACTGTAAAAGTATGTGCAAATTAATGTCAAATGTAGACTATTGGACCTCCAGTCAAAAAAAGGCAGAAGCAGAGGTGGTTTGAAAATTGGACAATTTGTAAATTAGTTTAGTTCGTTTTATAATTTAGATCAAATTGAACTGAGTTTGCAGAAATTAATATATATCTTGGGAAGACTGAACAGTCATAAATAGTCTTTTGCCATGAGCCTTTTTCAAGCTACAGGGTAAACTGAAGGGACAACAGCACAAATGATATGATCTCTCATTGAATTTCTGGTTGGCTGGACACACCAGCATCAGAGATAAAGAGCATGGTAGGTTCATAAATAAGTTTTATAGGTTAGGTTTATTTTATTAATGGAAAAGCTGTTTTAGTTCACTTTAAAGCTTTCATATCTTTCTCTTTATATATCCTTTGTTTATGTGAATGAAACATATATTGCTACAACCTTATTTACCTTCAAAGACAAGGGAAAAAAAAGTAATGCTTATGTATTTTTAAAATGTCTTCAAACATATAATGCATACCTGTGCACAATAGGCATGTTATGGAACAATAATTTCAGTAAAAAATTTCAAAATACAAACCTATATTTTATAGATATACATGCATATATGAAACCTTATTATTAATTTAGTCCTTGTGATTATTCCATTGTATTCAGGAATATGTCAGGAATAAACTTATTACCCTTTTGTTTTTAGGTAACTCTGTCCTGACAGCAACCAACTTCACTAGTTCAAATCAATGTGGTGAGGAGCCTTGTTCAAAAAACATAAAAACATATAAAAGAAGCTCAGAGGATTTTTTTTATCCTTCCACTTGTAAACAAACAATGCAGACATAGAAAACATGAATATCAGCTTTTTTCACCTAGAAAGACTGAGGTACAGGGATATTAAGCAATTTTTCCAGGGACTCATAAGGGTTAAGTTTCAAATACATACACACAAATGTACCTTTCTATACAAAAGAAATACATGTATGTGTCATATGACTATTATATACATGACTAAGCCTTAATTTTAAAAAGTAACTATAGCTTCGCTTCTCACTGGAGTAAAGCAGGTGCTTAAAAAGACAGGATGGTACTGCTGCTCATAAAGTTTGGACAAGAAATTTAATAGAAATGGATGTTAAGTTACAATAATAGTATAGAGAAATAACTCCAAGGAATGGAATGTATCATCTAATAAAAGATTAACTTAAATAGAAAGAACTCATCTTACAAAATTTTGCATCAATATTTTGAAAAAAAAAAATCAATTTTTCCATCCAGAAGTTTTCATTGTTATTTTAAATAGCCTGCTATTAATTCTATTTTTATATTTCTATACATACTTTAAAAAGTCCTGTGTTTTCTAAGTATAAACACTTTCAGAGGTAATAGAGCAGACCAGGAAAAGCACTGTATGAGGATACACTCTTTTAGCAAAACTAGAAAAGATGTTTAGATAGTATTAGGTGACAGAAGGGCAATAAAGACGGTCCAGAAGGAAGACACTGGCACATTGGAGAGAAGGTTAAAGTACATCAACATATTGTATTACATAAAGTAAGGCAAAGCAAAACAGTGAATGAACAAAAAAACTATTTTGTGATTCTGGTATCTTCAGAGTTCTGAATTCTCATTTTCATTATCCATGTATTTGTTCACTATAAATTCTTCATTGTGTACATAATGCACAGCCTCTCTTGATTTTAGCTGGGATGTAGATCCTTTGGATTTAGTGATTCTGTATTTGTCTACACCTAAATTACATATAAAAGATAATGATATATACTTCTAGGGGTAAAAACTGGATTTATACACATATTTTAACTATAGTACCTTTAAACTCAAAGAGATTGTTCATATGAGCAAAACTAGACATGCAATTAATGCGGCTGAAAAATAATTAAAGTGCATTCTGGTTTTGTTCTTTAATGCTGTGTTTATAAAGATGAAAGGGCTCATACCTTTACAGGAAAAATCCTTTTATCTGTAGCAGGGTGCAGTCTGTTTAAATTTTTATGCAGTAAATGTTTCCACTGGCTACTTTAGGTTTTCTTATGTTTGAAATTATCATACATTTATATACCTTTATGAAAGAGGGTCCTAATCTGTAAGTTGCTGCTTCCTATGGTTGATTTGCCCCCTACAGATGTCTCTGCTTCTTATCAGCCTATGAGTAACTCTTATATTAAATTAAATCACAGATAAGTTCTGCATAACAGGCATTTTACACTTCTCAACAGTGTGCTTGTCTCATATCTTATTAGCAATCATGAGGATAAGTGAGACATCTTTACTTTTAACTGAAATATTCTCTTTTGTCCTAAGATTCTTGAGCTGAACAGTGTTTACTGGTAGATGAGGATTTGTATGGGTTATTTTGGACTGATTGGTGTGATATCATAAAGTACAATATGGTATAACAGTTTTACTTGCAAAGTTTGTTGCAATTTGTTTCAACCAACATCGTACATCTAGATTTATGATAGCATTGCAGTCTCTTAATGTGTATGGTTTTGATTTTATTTTATTTTACATGGTTTCATAAACTGGCCAGGTCTTGAAATACTAAGCTCTACTGTCATACATGATTCATGAAGAGATTGGAAGGTTATTAAATAAAATAGTGAGTAGACTTCAACGTTGAGGGAAGATTTCTTAGAAGTGTCTTGCTGGCAAGCCCTTCCATCTGCCAATATTTCTGTTTCTTAAGCAGTCATTTGTTTGTTAACACAATACCCAAGTTAAAAACAAACAAACAAACAAACAAAAAAAAAACAAAAAAAAAAACAGCAAAGAAAGCAGAGAGCTTTTGAATCAAATGTTCACAGAAAACCAGAAAATGGCTTATTACAATTTAGTCAATAACCTTTTTTTCTTAGATCAAAGAAAATATTTTGAGGGAGAGAGATCTAAATTAGGAGCCCATAAAAATATTTCTGATATATTAAATAATGTGGTAGTTGTGTTATCATTATTTCACTTATATAGCATGCTTCATTTTTTCCAAGGGCCTTTCAGGCCTAATTAGCACTTTTCTCATGAGACAGAACATTTACTAGAGAGACAAAGGTTTATGGAAAGAGTATTTGTACCCTGGACACACTTGGGCCCCCAGAATGCTCAACTGTATTATGTGCAAAAAACCCATAAATGCCTATAACAGAGTGGAAGGCAGAGACACACTTTTTTGGGTTCCTGAACATCAATGAATTCCTTTAGTGTAACCTATTGCTTCAGTCCTTGGCACAGCCAACTTGGGAAGAGCTACGGTTGTTGAATGTAGAAAGTATAGACACTGCCTTCTAATATGTCTCATTATGAAGGATCAGTTGTGCATGTATTTCACCTATCATATCTCCCACCATTCCTAAATATGTCTCTCAGAATCCACAGTGACTCTTCTGAGTGATAAATTGCCCCTGAACAACCTTAACAGAATAGTAAGTATTTTCAGTGCAAAATTATGCAACACATCAAAAGTGAGAGTTTGGGGACAGTCTATAGTAAGCAGAATTTCATAAGAAATTAAATCAAGCACTGTACTGATTATGTTACTCATTTGCACATATAATTCAATAAGCCTTCTTCATTCTCAATGTACTGGAACTCATGAAGACTTTTCATCCTCCTTCAGTGACATACAGCACAATGACTTATTGGCTTACTCCAGAGAGCTACCAGTCAAACTCACAAACTACACCATCAGGTATTCCAGTTAGGCACATTTTGCAAAGAAAATAAATAAATGACTTAGAAAACATTTAATAGATTAAAAAAAATATTACTGTTTAGGGGAGGAGTTAGGTTTTTTCTTTTAGTCCATTCTTTTGTAAACTTCAATTTTTGAAACACCACACAGGTTGACTGGAGAAATATAGTTCTTCATCTGAGACACTATTCTGATGGCTTTGCCAGCCAAACTAATGTCTCAGGACTCTTGATCTTGTGTTCAACAAGACTTAAAGATCCAAAAGAGTATTTATGAGTTTCTTAAGCTTTGTTGCCAATGATTTACTGGCGATTGGAGGTGGAAACTCAATGTTTGAATTATAAAGATGGATAAAAATGTTCTTTGAGATTATACTCACAAAATTGTTGGAATGTATGTTGATACATGTTTTTTATCTACTAACTCCAGGAGGAGGTGAGAGTCCTCATCTAGGAAAAAGGAAATTTAAACAAAATCCCATATTCTGTTAAAAAATAGTTAAACTATATCTTCAAAATTATTTTACTGAGCTGTAGAATCATTCTAGCTATTTCAATGACTATTTATATATTTTATATATAAAGGATTTTTCCAAACAGAAAGCTCTGTCTGTGAAGCTCAGTTGAAGGCATTTATCATGCTCAATGAATATACTTTGCTATTGCATGTATGATAGGGATATCCCTGCAACAAATTAGATTTATTTATATTTCTTTTCATTTTCATTCTGCACACTAATCCATCTCTTGTAGAGTTGGTAGTTGAGATGCTCACCTGAGCATCCTTGATTTTAATTCTCTCTTTGTCATAGTCCTGATTATCTTAACTAATAGTTTATAAGAAAATTTATTCCTGTACAATTTATGACTAAGAGGAGGACTGGTACATTATTAGAAGAGGGAGTGATTGCTCCTCCTCCAAAAATCTGTGGTTTTTTTTTTTTTTTTTTTTCTCACAGAAGTTCCAAGTATATTTGTATTTGTTTAGATTTTTCATGGCATACAAAATATTTCTTTCAGAAAAAAATCAGTAAAGGAAGAAATGTTTCAGCCAGAAAAAGCCACATACAATAGGATTTAGGTTAACTTTCTGTGTTTGGTTGTGTGGGTTTTTTTGGTTTTTTTGGAGCATGTGTCCTTTGGTTTAGTGTGGTTTCAGAAGCTAGACTGAAAAATCAGTTGAATACTGTCTATTCACTATTCTCCTCACATAAGACTGTGGAGAATAATTTTTTGTCCCCAGGAATGCCTCTCCAAAAGACTTTTTTGAAGCTTGTTAGAAAGTTCACATAAACTAGCCATAGCTCTAAGGGAGATGGATTAGTGGGCAGAGTGAAGGTTAGGAAACATACATGATGAACACAATTTGTCTCGTGGCTATCCTTATCATACATGCATACAAGAAAGTGTATTCACTGAGCATAATGAAATGCAGTCACCTTTGCAACATTACTTATGCAACAGCTGTTTAACTGTGCACAACAACATAGCAGTAATACACAACCACTTTAGTGGCAAAATTTTCCCTTTGCTATTAGAAAATTATGCAGAGAGATAATAATAAGGGGCACAGTTAGGAACATTCTATTTGAGTACATGAAGTACAGAGCATCCAGCTAAAGATATGCTATGGGACATATAACTACCATAATGGCCAGGACATCAATTTGTCTAAAAGAGCAGTCCTGATTCTGGTTTTCTTAGGTAGTGTGAAGAACTCTTAAAAAGGGTGGAATCCAGAGCACAAACATCCACACATAAAACACACATTAAAAAAATGGGCAAGATGTTGCCTTGTGGAAATGTGGATCTGTCCTACACTTTTGTATACGTGCAATTAGAAAAATAGTCTTCCATCATGTACTTTTATAGGACATTTTAGTTATATAAAAAGAACTAGAAGCTCAAAGCCCCAGTGTAAAGCAGCTAAAAAAGATCAAAGTGTTTGACGTTATGCAATAGTGAGGTTTGCAAAATGAAGTAGGAGTTTCAACTTTAAAAGCTTAAATTTTCAAATCAGCCTAAACTTCAAAGGATTTATTATCTCCTTTCAGAAATACATTTGGGAAAAAAAAAGGCATAGGTTGACATCTACTTATTGTCCCCATACTGGAAATCCTTTTCCTTTGACATGCCTTGTCTCTGAGGCTTGGATTTACAAGCAACTAGACACTGCTACACAGCAATTTTCAAATCCATAAAACTTCCTTTGAGGAGAAACTAATATGTCAGCCTAAGGTTTGTGCTTTCAAATGGACTTTCATCCTCAGCTTTTTTTTTTTTTTTTTTTCATTATTTGAGAGTTAGTGCTGGACCTTGCTTTTCTGGAATGTGAATGAGGACTATATTGATACAAATTGTTCAGGAGGTAATTGTCCAATTCATCATTAAGAATACAATTATAAAATAAAATTAAATTGCTGTCCTAGAGAGTAAAATAAGTAGGTGTTATCAGTGTTAAATGTCAATCAGGATGGAAATGGCTTTGCATTTGTATCACTGTAACAAACTAGGTTTCAGGAAAAATAGTATTCTTATGTAATTCCAGAAAGCATCCTGTAAGCACAATAGCTTGAGAGGAAAAAGTTACTTTTGGCAAATATTAAATAAGAAAGGCTTTCAAACATGTAGAAGGCACTTAATAAGACTAAAATTTGAGCTACTATTTACATTTATTTACCAAAATGAAACTGAAATGTTCTACTTACTTATAGTGTCACCAGTTTTTATGCCTCTGCTATGTCTTTACTTTGACGCCACTTCAGCATGATCTTTACATTCTTTAGCTTCCTGAAAGCATTATCTTTTCTTTTGCTGGGTTTCTTTTTTTTTTTTTAAGCTTAGCTAGAAGTATGTAGCAAAAAATACGTTGATTAAGCTTTCAAAAGGAAAAGTAATTGAAAGACTGAAGTTTTACTGGCTGTGGAAAAGCTGGTAATCACATAAGCTTAACGTCAACAGCAAAATTGTGTGTGTATGTGGTGTTGGCGTACACAGATTTTTGCTTGCTACTATGTGTAAGCTGTGAACTTGACTTTTTGAATTCCGTGTTAATTAGAAACCAAAAGCCTCAAGTAAATCTGATAGTAGATGGCAGAGATGAGACCATGTTTTTAAAATTAAAGAAAGGGACATTTGTGACTCTGGCTGCATGTTTATTAATAAATATTGTTGAGTAATAGATGCAAAGCTGTAGAGTGAAGCAGGTGGTGTTGAGGATCCAAAATCCACACTGCCTTTTGAGGATTTTACTTCAGAGTAGATCTAGTCTGATCTACTCTGGTCTGTTGGATTTACCAGCAGGTGAAGCACATTAAGGTCATTTATGTAGTGCATCTTCCAGTTTGGTTTCCTCTGAAAGGAAACCTGTTTATATGCCTCATATATTGTTCTCTGATGTGAACCACATAGCTGGAGTGGGAAAAAATCAGGGTTCAGTTCAAGAGTGCATTTGTGATCTGAACTAAAATGCTCAGGCAGACACATAACCAGAGTAGCATTTGATTTCTAATCAGCTGTTGCAACAGCCTACCTTTCTACTGTGTGGACTGGCAGTACTGCCACTGGATTGTGGAATACCCAACGGTAACCCAAATGAAGCTCCATCCCCCTCCCTCCCCACACACACATAAGATGGTTAAGTAAATGACTATGGTAATCCAGATGCTATCTACAAAACTGGGTAGAATTTGTCAATTAACTTTAGCCAGAAAAAAATCTTTAGTATTAAATTTTGGATCAAAATTTTGGCACAAAAACATGCTGGTGGGAGAACTGAACTCAATTTCTACTTATTTGTAAGGAGATTTTAACCTGTCCTTTCTCATGGAGTCTCATGATCATTAAGCAAAAGACTACTCTCAGCCCCACCCTTGAAAAGTTTCCACTTCATATATGTAATTAAACATTCACCAGGACAGGGATCACAACCCAGTCATTGCTTGCTTTGGATAAAAGTACAAAGCCTCAAGCTAGAAAGTCAGGCTCTTTTCCCCCTCTTTATTCTCCGTCCCTTACAAAGTCTCTGGATATTTTTTGATTTACTTGATCTTCCACATAAAGTTTTTGGTTTTTTTTTTTTCACGGATAAAATTTCTGATTTCAAAAGGACATTGTGGTTCTCTTCACTCTTCCCACATTAGTGAAGTGCTGTTCCTTGAATTCATAACATACAATTTTCAGGGGTTTTTACTTTGGATTAGTTTTAGTCTAAATGTCCTTTTGCATTTACAGTGCATGAAGTGGACTCCTGTAGCGCATCTTCCAGCTTTATTTTATCCATAAGGAATCCAGTTCACATCACAAATCAATGGATAGCAAGACAGAGGTGACTGCAAAGTACGATTCAGAAGTGCAGACTGAACTATAACACTGATGGAGTTGCATCTCTTATGTACAAAACTCTACAAATGAAAACCAATACTAATCCCTGCTTGAAAGCAAATTTCATGTCTATATACAAACAGTACAACTGGCTGCACAAGATGAATAATCGTTTTTTACTCATGGCTCTTTGGCATTTGTTTCCTACAGATATTGCTGTGTTTTTCAAAATGTATCTATGTATCTATCTTTCCCTTAATTATTCTCTAAATTGAATCTAATTTTTTTATCTTGTTTTCATCAAGAAAAAAAATAGTCTGTTGATGAAATTAAACCCCTATCTTTTATTATTTTCTTTCATTAGCTAAAGAAGATAAAAGATTTGCCTTATCAATGAAGATATTAAATGTGTTCTTTGCCTTGTAGATTGGTTGCATGGAAGTATTTTTAGCTTACATTTCCAGCATCTCTCATCTAAGAAATGGGATGGTCATTTTTTTCAGGTGATCAGCATGGTCTTACTTGCTTTTTACTTCAGCTCTCAGGTAATATGTGGGATCTGAGTATAAATTTTCACTAGCTGATATTTCCAGACATTGACTCGAAATTCCAAGTAAGGTTTCATGACAGCCTTGCCTGAGGATTTTGATCCTTATTAATACTAAAGATGTAGATTTTTAAATAAGACATCATTATAATGTTGAAAGGATCTTAAATCTGGTTTGTATGATAAACTTAGTCTTTAGTCATCTTCTACTATTCACAAATAATTTTAGATTGATTCAAAGTATCTCTCAGATAAGAAACTAAGCCCAAAAATTTTACTCCAGAGTATACTTAGATGATGATAATTAGCATGATGGCTTTCTAAAATAAAGTGTCCATGCTGGAAAGACAGATAACACTAAAATCCAAACTCTTCTCTTTTGATAATCAACAGGCAGAGGTTTGATAAATTTTACTGTGCAGATTTATAATTTGATTATGTACCAAACATGAACATTCTAGATATAAATATTAAGGCAATATTAAAATGGAATACATACTGTTTTACAGTCCCCAAAGACTGGATTTCAGATGGCTTTTTTGTCATCCTTCCTCATTATTCTTACCACTTTGGAAGACTAAAAAATATCCTTCAGAAGTCTGAACAGCTTTACTGAAGACTTTTTACCCCTTTATTTGTCTTCTCCCTAGTAACAAGTGATAGGACAAGAGGAAACGGCCTCAAGCTGCGCCAGGGGAGGTTTAGGTTGGATATTAGGAAAAACTGCTTCACCGAAAGGGTAGTCAGGCACTGGAACAGGCTGCCCAGGGAAGTGGTTGAATCTCCATCCCTGGAGGTATTTAAAAGACGGGTAGACGTGGTGCTCGAGGACATGGTTTAGTGGTGGACTTGGCAGTGCTAGGTTAACGGTTGGACTCAATGATCTTAAGGATCTTTTCCAACCTTAATGATTCTATGATTCTGTGATTATGATTTCCCACAATTTTTAAAGCCACCTTCGCAGATCAGAACTGGCAAAAGAAAGTCCAGCTTAATTTAAGAAAATATTTATTTGGGGCTTGAAGTTAATTAATCGAAGAAAAAAATGAAACACTTTTTTTCCCCCTTGCAGATATAGCCTTGAGGCAATAATTTTAGTGTTAATTACTGTTTTTTTCATCAATAAGATTGAAGAAGATGTGTAGATTAAACACGAAGTAAAACTTCTCTCTATCACTGATATGCGATCATTTTTATCCTAGTTTCCTTTCTTCTTCATTTGTTCAGGGTCCTTTTTCAGAATCATTTTCTTTCCCTGCACACCTCTGGGCATGCTTGCCTGCTTTTCTCTTTCTCTCTGCTTTAGTGATAGCCTATCTTGAGAAACAAGTACAAAATCTCTGTCTGGCACTGCTGTTGTGTAAAGGCAATAATTTCTGTTTCTAAGAGGTGTCGGAGAACACATCGTCTAAGAAACTTGATTTGGGTTTGAGAGATGCAGCTTTCTATTGCAGATTCCACTGTTGGCTGGAATTTGGTCTCAGATAAATTATACCAACAAGAATTTGCCTACAGTCTCTTCTAGCAAGTACTAGTAGCCAGTATGTGATTATAAACTTGCATGGGCTTTTGGACAGCACTGTAGTGTGAACGAATACTGGAAGGGAAGAGTTGGGAAGAACAATAATATTAAAGTGTGTTATTCTGCACTGACTATTTTAAGATCCCATTCTTAATTGTTTCAGAAAATGTGTACTGATGGAATTACTTAGAAAGACTAACAGTGCAATTCCAAATTATTTATATTATCAGTCAGACTACTTAAACATGGCAAGATTTTTTTCTCTTTGCTAAGTTTATTTGATACCTCCATAAGTGGTTTTTCTCTGGAAAAGAATGGAAAAAGCAAAAGAAGATTAAAAAAAAAAAGTCCGTAAAGAAAAGAGAGGTCATTTGCCATAATCAAAACTACTGATTAGGTGGCATTCAAGCATTTGAAAGTAAACCAGTGAGAATCTTTAGAACATTTTATCATAAACACCACTTTTTAAGGAGCAAGAGTCAAAGAAAATACAATCTCACCTAATTATGGGCAACCTTATTTAATCATTCATAGTGAGACATACCCCTTTATTAGTCACACTGTATGTGACACTACTGATCATGTTAATGTGTATCAGACCTACTCTCTCAGATTGCCAATCAGCATGATACTGTCAGTCAGCTTGATAGTGATATTGCTATTTGCAGGTGCTGACCATCATTCATTCAATAATTTTAATTTGTACCATCAGCAACAATCCTATCTCTCTTTAGACTATAACTTGAAATCTAATGATGATGAGAGACGATGGATTCACATCTTCATGATGCAGTTTCTCGCTGTGGTACTGAATGACCAAATCTTTTAAATACTGACCTTTATATATGCTTATCACAAAAATTATGTATTATTATTTAAACTCCTCATCAGGATAGCAGAAAAAATAATTTTCTCTACGTAAGAACTTTATACAATGAATATTAAATAATTTCTTCTTTGCATAAGTGAGTTAGATAAATCAGTCCACCTTATACTCAATTATTATTTTAAAATTCAGGCTCAGATTGCAGTTTCAAGGTTAGGTCTTGTCCCAATGTTCTTAAAATTTGGCAGTTAGATATCTTCTCTGGAAGAGCTATTCTTTTTTAAAAAAAAACAACTGAGAACTGTCAGTACATGGTCCTAAAGAAATTAAAATAAAACACACTATTACTCGCAATTCAGGGAGATAATGAATAGATACTACAGTTTTATTCAGACTTTTAATTGGTTCAGACAAATATACTCTTTGTATTTAAAAAAGTACTCTTTTCTTCTTAAATAATATATATTATTTTCCAGCACAAAAATGTCTGGTTGACCTATGTCATATGGAAGGAGAAAATATGAATAAAATGGTTGCATGAAGATCTGAGTATGTTTCCAACATTAAATCGTGCTAATACACTTATCCAAATACAGCATCTTACCCTGAAATTGAAGATGCTTGTAGACAAGAGGCATAATCTGTGAGCACTTAGTAGTTAAATCAGTTCCCACTTCTTCTGGCAGGTGATATTAAAAATAATGTTAAGTTTTTGTGTATTTGTACTTGAAGTCCATTATGTAATCAAGGAACAATAGCCCACAGGGACATTAAGTTTGTCAGAGAGTTATTGTAAGGCTGGCTTAGTTAACATTTTTTCAGATCATGTTTTTGTTGTACAAAAAATTCATCTGCACTGTTGCTGTCATTAGACTGTAGCATGTATTCATTTTTTTAAGGTGAATTGATTTCATATAGTACTTAAAAAGATAATATCAGACAGATACAGTCATTCTGATCTTCTTTTCAAGTACATAGTGTATTTAGACATTAACATTCCCTAATTTTACATTTATGTAAATTTTACATTTTTGTCCAAGCTGTTGATATTAAACAGAGTGGAAATTATAAAGCTCTTGTAAATATTTTTGCAGTCTTAGAATCATACCTGTCTATTCAGTTAATGAATGTTAGGTTAGTTTCCTTAACAGACTTGTATTTTAATAGCTTTTCTGGCATTAGTAAAACAAAAAATTATAATGTCATTCTTTTCTCATTAAATATTTTCATAATTTTAACATACCAAATTGTCTCAAGCTTTAAAACATTCCCAGGCATTTTTTATCATGAACTGGAAGACTTGACCTCTGCAGGATGTAGTTTTCTAGGCTCTTAGCCAATATAAAGTACTTTTCCAATACACTAATATACCTCCTGAATACTTTTGACTTTTTCATACACTGGGTGGAAAACAGGAAATCAGGATGGATTTCAGCCCTAAAACTGATTGACTGAATACTTTCAAGTAGCAAAGCAGCAACTTATTTTACTTCCAATAACCTATGTTCAATAATAAGCTTGCTTCTAATTTTGTTAAAATAGCCTAAGGCAGTTTAAGGTGTTCTTTACATGGCATACCTCCATGATCAGAATTTGCCAATGAGCCTTGGAAAAAATTGCTAGTGCCAGCAGACAGAAGTAATGTGTAGAGATGATGCTTCCCATATATTTTCTATCATAGAGGGAAAAGAAGCTGAGATACTGTTTGTGTGTTGAAAACCTGTATTATTTTTTTAGCCATGTTTTAAAATATCTTAACTTCAAAAAACTTTTTTTAACATACTTTACTTTTGAATCTCTGAAGCTTTGACAAAAGACAATTTTTCCAGTATTCTACAGCTATTATTTAAAAACATGGGGAAAATTTTGTGGAGTTTTGCATCAGTAATACTATTTTATTTCCTCGGTAATAATACTGTTTTCCTTTCCCCAAATCCATCTTAGTCTTTCAGACTGAGATTACGGAATGAAGTAAGATTTTGGGAGAGAGATTTTCTAGTTTAAAATTAATATTTCAATCAAGACACTACCATTTCATAATTAGTAAAAACTTATATATTTAAAAATCTACTTGATTAAATTATGCCCCATCTCCCCTTGTTTTAAGGAAACCAAACCAAAACAAACTAGAAAGCACTATTATTAGCTTTAAACTGCTCAGAATGAATGCTACATAATCAAGAGCTCTTAATGCTATTTGAAGCCATTGCATGTTGCAATGGGTGGGTAGGCACTCTTTATTTACACAAGTGATGATAATTCAAAACAATCATTTTCAGCCCTGTAAGTCTCCCTTTGGAATCAGTTTCCAGAACCTGAGAAGTTACATCAAGAACTGCATGATCTAAAGAACAAACATGTGCATAATGTTGAGGGATCTTCAGGCTTCCACATCAGAATCACTCGTGATTGCAGGAGCATTTGAGAATGTACAAAATATAGACCGGTTGTGCTCTTTTTATATTTTACCTCTAAACTGTACAATACTGAGTTAAATCTCCACTGCTAGCTCTCTATGCAATATGTAATTAGCATTTATTAAAGAACTGTAAAATGAAAACTGTCACCTGAAGAAATGAAGACAGGTGGGTTACTAAGTCAGGAGATTTCATATGTGTAATAAGACTCTGTGGTAAAATTATTATAAAATGGAGTGAGAAATGCATCTGAAGAAACAAGCAATTGGAATGATACGAGGTGCTTTGATTAGCTTTCTACTTACGTTCATTTACAGCATGACTCTGGCTTCAGTCTGTCATTTATGAAATGAAAATTAATTACATTTTTTAATTCATTTGTTATGAAAAATTTTTTTTAAACTGAATTCAAAACTAGCAGTGTCTCACTTCACACATGGAAAGCTGTTAATATTTTGTGTGTGCAAGTAATCGGGTACAGCTGTCCAGGTGCTGGCAGCAGGCGGCTCCAGGGTGATATCAAGTTAAACCTTCTCATATGTACCAGTGATAAAAGATACTTGATGGAAAAGATGTAGGTGTTTTCTCTGTTGCACAAACTCTCAGACTGATTGTTGAATGAAGACAGAATCATACAATCATAGAGTCATAGAATGTCCTGAGTTGGAAGGGACCCACAAAGATCATTGAGTCCAACTCCTGTCCCTGCATAGGACAACCCCAAAAATCATACCACATGTCTGACGGCGTTCTCCAAGTGCTTCTTGTATGTTGTCAGGCTTGGTGTCGTGATCACCTCCCCGGGGAGCCTGTTCCAATGCTCCACCACCCTCTGCGAGAAGAATCTTTTCCTGATGTCCAACCTAAACCTCCCCTGGCATATCTTCCTGCCATTCCCTTGGGTCCTATCATTGGTCATCAGGGAGAAGAGATCAGCACCTGCCCCTCCTCCTTCCCTTGTAGGAAGCTGTAGACCGCAATGAGGTCTCCCCTCAGTCTCCTCTTCTCCAGGCTGAACAGACCAAGTGACTTCAGCCGCTTCTTGTACGGCTTCCCCTCTAAACCCTTTACCATCTTTCTGTCTCTCCTCTGGACACTCTCTAGTAGCTTGGTATCCTTTTTGTACTGTGGCGCCCAAAACTGCACACAGTACTCAAGATGAGGCCGCGCCAGTGCAGAGTAGAGCGGGACAATCACCTCCCTCGACCAGCTAGAAATGCAGTGCTTGATGCACCCCAGGACACAGTTGGCCCACTTGGCTGCCAGATGCTATTTTTGCCATTATTTTACACATATCATACCAGTATCGGGACTATAAAATTTGAATGGGGCTTTGTTAAAAAAAAATCTAGATAACATAACAGTCTCTTGACAAAGCTGATTCTAGGGCTTTTTTTTTCCTGATGGAACATCTTAAATAAATTCTTCTAACCACGTGGAGTACCTAAAGGGAAGAAGAGATAGATGGAAATGTGGCTTGTTTACTCAAGAGGAATTGATGGCTTTTGGGAGCTAGTAAGCTGTATGCAGTCACTGAGGAGTGGAATGCATAGTTATTCCTTTGGAGTCATGGATTTGTATTTTCAAGGCCAAATAGAATCTTGGAAGAGTCTTTGACAAACTGAGTCAAGATCCCTGATACACAGTTTTTTGAACATGCAGAATTTGTCTGCATCTAAAGGGATGTTTGAGAAAAATATCATCTGCTGTAACTGGATTTTTAGGCAATAAGGACAAAAGGGACAGCTAGCATTGTTTAATCTTGTACACAGAGCTGTCAGAGTGTTTCAGTCTATAATTTCTGTTTTGACTTATGTCTTTAAAAAGGCATTCAGACTTGATTAAAATGCCAATTTCTGCATTAACATTCAGCTGACATGCTGTGGTACTTTATTAGCAAAAACTTATACTAAAATGAAAAAACAAACAGCCTAGATCAAATAAAGTTGTCTGATGCCTAGGAGGTATGTACTGCAGCAAATAACTTTTGGGTATTTTGACTTTGCAGCCACGTACAGAATTCTGCGTAGTGCACTCAACTCCTTAAGTAGTTTGTTTGACTCGGAATGGTGAGCTAAATAGTGCCGTGCATTTATTATTGGGAGTTGTGCAAAACCACTCAATAGAAAATGTGGTAAGCAGGCTTATATCCTAAGATCCATTCTTCTCAGAAGTTTAGAAGCTCAATGGATTTCAGAAAATGTGTTCATCCATTCGAGATCCTGACCTGACTGCAGCAAGTTACATCATTTGAAAGACTGAGCAAACACCACCCCTCCCAAAGGGGATGAAAAAATGGAACTGTGAGGCAGGAAATAAAATCTTTGAAAATCTTTCTTCATCCTGAGGAGGTTCACACTCACATCTGCCACCTGCCAGGGTTCAAATGAAGACAGGAGAAAACGTAACTGTAGCTGATGAGATCCTAACTATTTTGAATAATTGGTCCTGAAATATTGACAGAGTTGATATTTCACTTTCCTAATAGAATGTAATCACTGGTCTGCAGAAACACACTATTCCCTGTACTGCTTTAGTCTCTTAATTTCTAGATGAGGTCTCTGGCTGAAAAAAACATTAGTCTTGAAAGCATAAAGTCTCAGTTCACCTTGGTGGAGGTGGTTAACTTTCGATAAGTTTTTATTTAAAAATATTAACCATTAGAAGATTTGAGATGTTTCCTCATGAAGTTGCAATGATACACAAAAAGCATTTTTCAGGCATACAGCAAATCTTTGAGAATTTATAATGTTGGAATTCTTTTAATAGAGAAAGAAGAGAAGATAGACAGTGCTTTTAATGAAAGCCTTCAAAACCCGGTGTTGATTTCATCTCTTGAAACATGCAAAAACTTTCAAATCTCAAATTGACAAGGCAATATGTATCCCACCTTTCCCTAATTAACACTTTAGGAGAACAGGGAAGATTTAGCATTTGATAAAGGTGCTGTAAGCATTTAAGCTTATTTTCCCCTGAAAAGAGTGGAGATAGCAATACGGACAAGAACAGATTCTTATTTCATCATTCCTGATAGGCTTTACATGTGACTTTTTGTTTTCCTTCTTTTTTTTTCCCTGAGAATAAATTCTGAGAAGAATTATTGAGAATAAATTTTCTATTAGAAGGCAGGTGAGAAGCAAGTGGTTTGATATGCTAAAGCTGTGTAGCCCTACATTGTCTCTCTTCATCTCTTTTTTGTCTAGCAAGAAACTATGGCTTCTGGATGAGATTTTTGCTGTTGGCTCTTAACATGGATATAACCACATGGTAAGATTTTATTGTGCTGTTTCTACTGTCAGCATCCTTATGAATAAGCTTTGCAGTATGAAAAACACTTTTTATTGTTATTACTGGTGAAAAATCAAATTTATGAAAAGAATGCAATCTGAAGGCTATTTTATATATATATATATATAAAAAATTACAGCTTTTAGCATGTGTTTTTCATGACCTACTTTTCAAGGGTAGTAACTCTGTTGCTACCAACATGTACATACATATATATACAATGCATGCATACATAGAGCCAGAAATCTGGCTGTAAGAAAGGATTTGACCTTTTGAGTAGAATATGTATCTTTCTGATGGTCTGTGCAGCTTCTGAGGGGTTATATAGGAACTACTTATCTTTCAGAATATGTTCTGAAAGAGCCATCAAACAGGAATGACAGCCTTAAATTTTCCTGTAAAATATACTTCCTTCTCTAAAATGCTGATCAGGTCTCACTTCTTTATTAGTGTGTTCTTTTTAGTGTGTTGCTTTAAAAAAAAAAAAAAAAAAAAAAAAAAGTGCTGTTTTGATTGTTCTGTTTTCTAACAATTTTTACTGCCTAGACTGGTAGTAGGAGATCCCCATTTTCTTCCTCTGAGGAACTGACTATATATCTCAACTCTTCAAATTGTGCCCAAGCTACAGGGTTAGAGACTCTTGCAAATGAGGATACTCACGAACCTTTCTGCTTTGGCTGTGTGTCTGTAAGGAGAAGAACTGAGTGGTCAGTGGGCAAGGTGGGTAACTGATATTTGTTTAAAGGTCAGGCTGCTACCTGGGCCAAGCAAACTTGGATCCTGTTTGCTCTGTTGGCTTCCTCATCTTTCACCTGGGTTTCATTGAATGGGTGGCAGGGAGACTTTAACTGCAGCTGACCCAACTCCCCTGACTTTGGTGTCTTTCCTAGCCTTTCTCCTTGGCAGGAGAGGATTCCTCCCTCTGAGACACTTGAAGTTTTCTTGAGCCTGTGTGATGGACCAGCTTGATCCATAGTTTCTAAAGCATTCTCCAGAAGGTAAGTTTGATGGTAGTTGGAGACTGAATAAAGTTGGTTTAATTAATATTTTTAAATATCTTCTTTCATAACAAGTTTAATAATTTTTATTTTCACAATTAGGACAATGCAACAACTTTTATTCATGAAGTTCTTTGCAAAAATGAACTTCTGACTTCCTTAATTTGCTTAGGGATTCTTAGCTATTCTGAAGTTTTATTTAAAGAATTAAGAAATAACACTTTCAGGGAATAAGAAAAATAAAATTTAAAAGATGCCTCTGAATGGGCTGCTTAAGACTTCCTTAACATAGGAAGCAGAAGAAACTAAATTTCATTCAGATTTGCATTATATTCAAACAAAAAGAGGGATAAATTGAAATGTATAAATCCATACAGCATACATTTTACAGCTCTAAAAATAAGTTTGTGATAATTGTAGTGATTTCAAAGGGTGGATTGCATAAAGCACAACCTAACCCCACCCAGCAATTCTTCATCATAATTAACATGATTGTGGTTGGTTTCCTCACAATTACAGGTTCCTAGAACTTTCTAGAGATTTCTGCTCTGGTAAACATCATTCACGTGCGTAATGAAAAGATGACCTTTGTCTCAAACAACGTAACACAGTCATATAAATATGACATGACAACTGTTGAAGAAGGTGGAGATGCACTACAGAGAAACAGTGGGACCATATTGGTCAGCACAGTCCTGTTCTGGTTTCAGCTGGGATAGAGTTAATTTTCTTCTTAGTAGCTGGCATAGTGCTGTGTTTGGGGTTTAGGATGAGAATAATGTTGATACACTGATGTTTTGGTTCTTGCTAAGCAGTGCTAAGCTGTTGCCAAATAGTCGCTAAGTAGTGCTTAAACTGATCAAGGACTTTTCAGCTTCCCATGCTCTGCCTGATGCACAGGGGGCTGGGAGGGAGCAGAGCCAGGGGGGCTGACCCAGACTGGCCAAAGGGCTATTCCATACAATATGACATTATGCTCAGTATATAAGCTGGGGGAAGAAGAAAGAAGGTGGAACGTTCAGCGCAATGGCGTTTGTCTTCCCAAGTAACCGTTAGGCGTGATGGAGCCCTGCTTTCCTGGGGATGGCTGAACACCTGCCTGCCGATGGGAAGTAGCGAATGAATTCCTTGTTTTGCTTTGTTTGCATGAGCAGCTTTTGCTTTACCTATTTAACTGTTCTATTTTATTTTACTTCAATTGTTAAACTGTTCTTATCTCAACCCACGAATTTTCTCCCGTTTACCCTTCTGATTCTCTCCCATATCCCAACAAGGGGGGAGTGAGCGAGCAGCTGTATGGTTCTTAGTTGCTAGCTGGGGATAAACCACGATAAGTCCTCAGTATCATCTAGGGGTAACCACAGTTATACAATATGATAACCTCTTAAAGCACTGCTTCAAAGAGAGAAGCAATGAACGTAGGAGAAAAAAATTTTAACTGGCATATCCTGGTTAAAATCGATGGTGAGCTGGCAACAGAAATTTGGTGATAAATTCTATGGTATGGTAGAATTCACTGTGTATGAAATGTCTATGTTTTCTTATAGTTTTCAATCATGTTATAGTAAAACCAATCATTTTCTGTGGCATTTCAATCCAGTAAAGTTAAAAATAAATGGACACAAAGTAGTATAACACTAGACTTACTTTCAAGTACTAAACGAGGGGTTTTTTTTAATCATTTCTCAGTATAAAACTAAATTTAAAGGAGTTCACTTTGGGTATAGAAAACAAGAGGTTTTCTGGGCAGTGGTTTTTAATGCTGTAAAACCTAAAACTTTCCTGGAGAACTGAAATAGTATATGGTGGATTTTTGTGGACATGTACCTTCTACTATACTAGAGTTAGTTACTTCTTTGACATACATGGCAAACGAGTACTACTCTTGCTGTTTAATCTACTTAAGATACTTACAGGTATAAGCAGGCATAGAGAAATTTATGATGGAAGAATTTAGGCATGCAGGAAACTTTAATGATTAAAAATGTCAGTGTTTGCAAGTTTTTGAGTGTCTGAAGAATCAGAATAACTATATTTTGGAACTAAACATCCAAGTCTCACCTAAATTCTGCTCCACAATTTAGTCCGTTTTAGGTCTGGCCCTATTTGCTGTCTGTGAGAACTGTAAGGTTTCCTTTCACCCCCTAAATCTTGGTAAAACTACAGACTGTTTTTTATCACATGATCGTTGATTTAATTGATCAGTAGGGAGTTGGCTGGGCCACTTTTCACGTAACTGTTACTCGAAGTTGGATCTGAGACAGTGGAGAGATGATTTAAAAGTTTATTCCTGGCTCTGTTGTGACATGAGTGACTCTTTTATAACCAGGAGTATTTTGATGATTCAGTTTAAAGTGAAGCTGCCTAAATAGTTGCATTGGCACAGCTGAGAAGTGATAGGCTCAAGGCAAGAAAAGAAATGGGAGTGGTGGCAAATCAGCTTCTTCATAGAACAAAAAGTACCTGTAACAGCTTGAGTTTTTCAGTACTCCCAGGACTCAAGAATATTTTTCTTTCACACATGTCCTTTATGAAAATTAGATCTTACAGCTAGAATTTAGGCCTTGGACTTCTAAGTAAGGAAGTTACTAGCTTGTGAATTAATCTGAATACTTGGCAATGGATATAAAAGCAATTTAATCTTTCCACCGATGAGAAATTGGCAAAGTTTAGTGGAGTCTGATGCTTTGGACTTTCCAGATAGGTTTGTAATCATTTTTTTTTTTCTTTTTGTAGACTTTTTTTTTTTTTTCTGAAATGGTCTGAGCTCTATCAGTTGTTAAAGCTACTCTCTAACCTCCATTTTTATCAAGAATAAAAAACACCCACCATGTACTTTTTTTTTCCTTTGTTATTTTCCAGAATAAGGAGCAACTGTATGCCAATCCCCCCACTACCAGCAACCATCTTAAGTAATGTGTTGCTATTTCTGTTAGCTTTATGATTGGAGGTCCATTAGAACTGGATAGACTGTGACTCTTTTGGTGCTGTATCTCAAATGCTGTGTATCAAAAAGAGCTAGTTCATCGTTAGTTGTAAGAAAATTGTTAGAGAATGAGTTCTCAGGCCATGGTGAGCAAGATCTCATTCTTCTCAAGTCAATGACAATTTTATTTGAAAAAAGGAATGCACTATTTGTGCTTTGGTTTTGTTTTGGTTTTTTATATAGTACAGCATTTATATATCTTTCCTGTCTCTCCAAACTCTTAAATAAATATTGGGCAATTAAAATTAGAGAAAACAACTTTGTAAGGAAAGGTAAGTACAACGTAACTGAAATCTGATATAACTGCAAGTAAATTCAAGACTGTAGGACAAAAAAATAAATCTGAGTGTAAAGTTATGCTCGAGGGTCAGAGTTTCTCATCTGAAGTCAATGGGCATAATTTAAAACCTGAGATAATTCCCTGTGTAAACAGGACTAGGTTAGTCAATTGTTATTTTTCTGTTTTGACTGTGCCTGAAACCAGACTGCACATACCATATGATCGTTGTGAAATGATGTGTGCTGTATACTGGTTGTGAAAAGGCTTTATTCCACACCAATTAGTCATGCCTGGTTAAAGATATGCATGCAGTAAAAATAATAATGATTTCACAGTGAAGACCCCTGTGATCATGCAAATCAGACACCTGAAGTTCAAGAAACTACTTACAGAAGAGGGAAAAAAAAATCAAGTAAAAAATGTCAGTAATTATATCTCATCTCATCTCTCTGATATGGCTGAGACATTGTTTCAGAATAAAATAACAAAATGTCATATATGCTATGGAGTGGAATATGCAGCTGAAAATTAACAGGAGAAAAGATATATGCACTGAATGTTTGACCTGGAAATGTACGAAATCAGAGGGTTTAAAGAGAAATAAATGCTGAAACATCTGCTGTCTTTGTAATTTAGTAGATACTTTTGTTTTGTAGATCATTCAAATTCTTTCTGATTATTGTAGTCTTCTCTAATGTATATCAGTAGCTGAAATAGTGAATAAGTATTTGTAAAATGTCAGCTTGTTTTCTATTTAAAAGAAGAATCCTTTTATGTTTTCTCAGCTGCTGCTGGATTTAATAACGCTACCAGATGTCACATTTAAATTGTATTTTGCTTTTAAGGCTTTGAAAGGCATCAGAGCACAGACAGCCTTTAGAATTTCAGTGGCTATACCAGAGTTTCTTAGAGTTATCCAACTTTGTAATTATAAAAAAATCCTTAATCGTTAAAAAATATGAGGCTTAAATAAAATGTAAATATGCAACAGTGTTGTGATTTAACTCCAGCCAGCAGCTAAGCACCACAGAGCCACTGGCTCACCCTCCCCCCCACAGTGGGATGCGGGAGAAAATCAGAAGAGCAAAAGTAAGAAAACTTGTGGGTTGAGATAAGAACACATTAATATTTGAAATATTTTAATAATAAACTGTAATGAAAAGGAAAACAATGAGAGAGAGAGAAAAACCCACGAAAAACAAGTGATGCAACCACTCACCACCCGCTGACCGATGCCCAGCCTGTTCCCGAGCAGCGATCACTGCCTCCGGCCAACTACCCCCAGTTTATATACTGAGCATGATGTTATATGGTATGGAATAGCCTTTTGGCCAGTTTGGGTCAGATATCCTGGCTGTGCTCCCTCCCAGCTTCTTGTGCACCTGGCAGAGCATGGGAAGCTGAAAAGTCCTTGACTAGTGTAAACACTACTTAGCAACAACTAAAACATAAGTGTGTTATCAACATTATTCCCAACCTAAATCCAAAACACAGCATTACACCAGCTACTAGGAAGAAAATTAACTCTATCCCAGCCAAAACCAGGACAAACAGTGTACTAGATAAAACAATGAGACATTATTTGTTACAAATATGTAAAGGGGTTTATGTAGTTGAATCCACTTTTCTGAACAACAGAATTGCCACTTTCTCTGGCACTTTGGTAATGGCAGGAAGGCTAAACACCATTAAAAAAAAAAAAAAAATCTAGTTTAAGGCATTGGTAGTATCCAGAGTGTTTTGTACTTCCTATGGAAAGATAACATCATTCTCAAGTCATCAGCAGCTGACTACCTTTCAAACTCCCACTGAATACAATGGGAAACAGATCAGGATACCACCTTATCCCACAGAACTTTACTGAAAATGTCCCTGAACTTCAAATTCATTAACAAATACCTAGCAAAACTAGACTTCCTTATCTTGATTTAAGAAATTTTGTATTGACTTTTTTTTCATTTGGCTAATTGTATACATATACATGTATGAACAATGCACACTCACTCCTAAAATATATTATGTGTTTTTGTTGCATACCTGATCCATATACCATTGAAATATTTTCTGTTTGTTTGTTTGTTTGTGGGTTTATTTTGTGGTTTTGTTTGGTCTTTCACAACTCATTTTGTTTCTAATGCACCACCTATCGATGTCAGGTTTTGAAACCTCTTCACAGGTTGCAATAGGCCTGCACTGTTGGTATTTGCATTCTAAATAGTAATAAACTGCAATTTCTTCCTCTGGTGCCAAGCAATAAGCTCAAAGTAGCAAGTTCTTATCTGCTAGGGAGTGCATGAATCCTAAAATGTCTCTGATATTATCATGCATATATGACTATGTGTTAGTTTTCGCATTGTAACAATGTGGCAACAACACTACGAGGTAAAAAGATAACTTGTTCAACCTCCCAGGGTACTAATTTTTAAAGCAGTAAATGAAGTATTTTTATTTTATATTAAAATATTTCTGATTAAAGGAAAGTATTTTTGGTGACAGAGACTACTTCTTGCCAGGAGAAAATGAAAACTGAATCTAAGATAATAACAGGAATTCAGTATCAAGCTGAAAATATTTGTTAGTTATTATACTTTTAACTTTAGTTTTAGTTGCCTGTGTCCCTGCAGGGAATATTGTACGAAAGACTGTAACGAGGCAGAAAAAAATGGTATGAAATCAAATATGTTTAATTTGCTTCCTCATTTTTGATTTCTTTTCTTTTTTGTTTGTGCATTCTATTTTCCTTCAAAGTAGTTGTACTTTATGGTTGCTGATGGGAACACTTTTCCAAGGGTGAAAGGAAGGTAGCATGGGTCAGAAGTGGGATGTTTACTCTTTATTGTATATGTTCCAATGTTTCTTGGTCTCAAGTTTGATGTTAAGCTTTGAGTGAGATCTCGTTGTGGTAGAAAGATGAGGTTCATTTCTCCCAGCCTTGCTGTCTGTTATCTCCTCTCACACTCAGTTTGTTGGATGAGTGAACAAGTTAGGCCTACTGAAAACTTTATATATATATAAATGTTTTAAATATATAAATATGCATATTTTATGTATCTCTGTGTGTTGGATTTCAGTTGGATAAGTAACCTGATCTCATTTACACTGTGACATCACAGTCCACAGAGCTGAAGCAAGAGACAGTTACATGTACTTCAGGTCCTGAGTGATCTGGAATCAGTGTTGGGTAACAACAAAACTGCACCATAGGGGGAAAGAAGATGATTCAGTCAACAGAAGCGACAAAAATACTCTTTTTTTTTTTTTTCCTCTCAGCACTATAAATGCTGTCTGTGCCAGAGGAGAGAACATAGAATCATCGAATCATTTAGGTTGGAAAAGACTTTTAATATCATCAAAGCCAACCATTAACCTAGCACTGCCAAGTCCACCACTAAACCATGTCCCTAAGCCCTACCTCTACATGTCTTTTAAACACCTCTAGGGATGGAGACTCAACCACTTCCCTGGGCAGCCTGTTCCAGTGCCTGACAACCCTTTTGGTGAAGTAATTTTTCCTAATATCTAATCTAAACCTCCCCTGGAGCAACTTGAGGCCATTTCCTCTCATCCTATCACATGTTACTAGGGAGAAGAGACCGACTCCCACCTCACTACAACCTCCTTTCAGGTAGTTGTACAGAGCAATAAGGTCTCCCCTCAGCCTCCTCTTCTCCAGGCTAAACAACTCCAGCTCCCTCAGCCACTCTTTGTATGACCTGTTCTCTAGACCCTTCACCAGCTTCGTTGCCCTTGTTTGGACACACTCCAGCACCTCGATGTCCTTCTTGTAGTGATGGGCCCAAAACTGAACACAGCATTCAAGGTGCTGCCTCACCAGTGCTCAGTACAGGGGGATGATCACTTCCCTAGTCCCTCAGGCCACACTATTTCTGGTACAAGCGAGGATGCTATTGGCCTTCTTGGCCACCAGGGCACATTCCTGGCTCATATTCAGCCAGCTGTTGACCAACACCCCCAGGTCCTTTTCCGCCAGGCAATTTTCCAGCCATTCTTCCCCAAGCCTGTAGCGTTGCATGGGGTTGCTGTGATCCAAGCGCGGGACGCGGCACTCAGCCTTGTTGAACCTCATCCAGTTGGCCTCAGCCCATTGATCCAGCCTGTCCAGATCCCTCTGTAGAGCCTTTCTGTCCTCAAGCAGAGCAACACTCCCACCCAACTTGGTGTCATCTGCAAACTTACTGAGGGTGCATTTGATCCCCTCATCCAGATGATTGATAAAGATATTAAACAGGACTGACCCCAATACTGAGCCCTGGGGAACACCACTTGTGACTGGCCACCAACTGGATTTAACTCCATTCACCACAACTCTTTGGGACCAGCCAGCCAGCCAGTTTTTTACCCGGTGAAGAGTATGTCTGTCCAAGCCATGAGCAGCCAGTTTCTCTAGAATGCTGTGGTAAATGGTGTCAAAATCTTTACTAAAGTCCAGGTGGACAACATCCACAGTCTTTCCCTCATCCACTAAGTGGGTCACCTTGTCATAGGAGACCAGCTTAGTCAAGCAGGACCTGCCTTTCATAATCCCATGCTGACTGGGCCCAATCACTTGGTTGTCCTCTACGTGCTGTGTGATGGCACTCAAGATGATCTGCTCCATAACCTTCCCCAGCACCAAGGTCAGACTGACAGGCCTGTAGTTCCCCGGATCCTCCTTCTATCCCTTCTTGTAGATAAGCATCACATTTGCTAACCTCCAGTCAACTGGGCCCTCCCCGGTTAGCCAGGACTGCTGGTAAATGATGGAAAGTGGCTTGGTGAGCGCCTCTGCCAGCTCTTTCAGGACCCTTGGGTGGATCCCATCCAGCCCCATAGACTTGGGTGTGTCTAAGTGGTGTAGCAGGTGGCTAACCATTTCCCCTTGGATTATGGAGGCTTCGTTCTGCTCCCTGTCCCTGTCTTCTAGCTCAGGGAGCTGGGTACCCCGAGAACAACTGGTCTGACTATTAAAGACTGAGGCAAAGAAGGCATTAAGTACCTCAGCCTTTTCCTTGTCACTCTGCTTCCCCCTGCATCCAATAAAGGATGGAGACTCTCCTTAGCCCTCCTTTTGTTGCTAATGTACTTATAGAAACATTTTTTTATTGTCTTTTATGGCAGTAGCCAGATGAAGTTCCAGTTGGGCTTTGGCCTTTCTAATTTTTTCCCTGCAAAACCTCACAACATCCTTGTCGTCCTCCTGAGTTGCCTGCCCCTTCTTCCAAAGGTCATAAACTTTCTTTTTTTTCCTGAGTTCCAGTCAAAGCTCTCTGTTCAGCCCGGCTAGTCTTCTTCCCCACCAGCTCGTCTTTCGGTACATGGGGACGGCCTGCTCCTGCACCTTTAAGACTTCCTTCGTGAAGAACATCCAGCCTTTCTTGAATCCTTTGCCCTTCAGGACTGCCTCCCAAGGGACGCTGTCAACCAGGCCTCTGAACAAGTCAAAGCCTGCCCTCGGGAAGTCCAAGGTGGCAGTTCTGCTGACCCACCTCCTTACTTCTCCAAGAATTGAAAACTTTATCATTTCATGATCACTATGCCCAAGACGGCCTCCAACCACCACATCACCCACCAGGCTTTCTCTGTTCACAAACAACAGGTCCAGCGGCACACCTTCCTTAGTTGGCTTGCTCACCAGCTGTGTCAGAAAGTTGTTTTCCACACACTCCAGGAACCTCCTAGACTGTTTCCTCTCTGTTGTATTCTATTTCCAGCAGACATCTGGTAAGTTGGAGTCCGCCACAAGAACAAGGGGTAGCGATTGTGAGACTTCTCCCAGCTGCTTATAGAATACTTCATCTGCCTCTTCATCCTGGTTGGGTGGTCTATAACAGACTCCCACCATGACATCTGCCTTGTTGGCCTTCCCCCTGGTTCTTACACACAAACACTCAACCTTATCATCACCATCATTAAGCTCTAGACAATCAAAACACTCCCTAACACACAGGGCTACCCCACTGCATGTCCTTCCTTGCCCAACCCTTCTGAAGAGTTTATAGCCATCCATTGCAGCACTCCAGCTGTGCGAGTCATCCCACCATATTTCTGTGGTGGCAACTATGTCATAGTTTTCCTGCTACACAATGGCTTCCAGCTCCTCCTGTTTGTTGCCCATGCTGTGTTCAGATACTGATAAATGTTAAGTTCTTTAATCCTTGTTCTGGATAAGCTGGCTGAAAGATGTCTTTGTGGTCTGTGGAAGTCCATTAAATTGACAAAGCTCTAAACAGATGTCTAGTTTTGTCTAAGCAGTTCTCAGTGCAGAGTTGAAGTTTAATCTTTAAAATACAGCAAATGATACACCCGAAGCATGAAATTTTTATTACATTTGAATTGAACTTTACCACTGCCATGAGCAAAGAAAGGATATCACCCTGTCCCTCTGTTTTTCAACTGTCTCTTGTTTGATGGGAGAAACAATATCTACACATGAAACAGTATCTATTTATATGGTCAGGCAGAACGGACAAGACTGTATCTGATTGTTTTGAAAACCAGAAACTTCTGAATTTCCCACTGAATTTCAAATTTGGGAAAGAATTATTAAGTTGTGGTTTTTTTTCTCTGGTTAAATGGATGTCTACCCTCCAGAGGTACAGCTCCGGATCTGGTCATGCAAAACTACTTTTATGAGTCAGAGGAGTCTAGTCTACAGTTTGCATCATCCTAAAGTAGAACATCAAGACAAGCCAAAATTATACTCCAAATGTGATTAGATACAGGAACCTAGGGAAATTGCCTCAAGCAAACATCTGTACTTTATTTATCTAAAGTTAGATGAGATTAGTCCACTCAATAAAAATAAGAGGTTTCATGTCATGCAGTATGAAATGTTTGCCATGCTCACAATTTTTGAAACATTGTAATTATATTTAAATTTAGGAAATCCTTTCAAAATGCATATATTTAAAAAAAAAAAAAAACAACACCCTAAATTCCTTTATTTTGACTTGTTAATTTTCTCCCCCGTTGTAACAAATGTAATATTCATTCACAAATCAGATGAATTTGAATGGATTTTAGAGAATATGCTTTCACACTTATGGAAAAGAAATACATACACATTTTTCTCCAGCTATAGTTTATGGCTTTAAACACGTCTATGGTGGCCAGAAAGAACTTGTTGTAGGATTATTGTTGCTAATTTTTCATTTCTACTGTCAAGATGCTAGTTTGCTATTACATAAGTTGTACATTTATGCCACAAACATGCTAGAAGTTTTACAAGTATAGAGCGTATATGGAAAAATTCACTTAATTGGATTTTGAAGTTACTCTGGTGTACGACCTTCTGAACACCTAGCTAGTCAGGTTCTGGCAGCTATGACAGTTTTGGAACATATTAGACTATATGGAATCTCACATAC
This sequence comes from Platalea leucorodia, assembly GCF_965183815.1. Lineage (NCBI taxonomy): Eukaryota > Metazoa > Chordata > Aves > Pelecaniformes > Threskiornithidae > Platalea > Platalea leucorodia. The sequence continues at coordinate 61,319,626 of NC_138823.1, read as the reverse complement.
TTTGTGACTTCACAACATTTTTCAAGTGTTTAGGTTATAATACAGTATTGAAAAAAGTAATTTTCATTCATGTACTTTACCTCATTCTGTAATTTCAGTATCATATCTGAAAACAAATAATAAAATTATCAGTCTATGCATTTAGATTTTCTTTTTTTTTTTTTTTAATTCTAACATTTGTTGGATGAGCACTTTAAATATTCCACTTCTAATGAGCAAGTAGGTAATGTATTACATTTAGTAGTATGCAAGGAAAATACTAGTTTTAATTTGTTTAATGCAAGTGGAAGAGTTAGCATTGAACTTTTTGTTTGTTTTTTTTTTCCCACAAAGGAGGTAGTATATACTTCTATACTAATTTCAAAGAAAAGTGATAGAAAGAAGTCACTGACCATAGGGAATTTTGTCTTTTTCTTTTTTAAAAGTTTATACTGTCATGCCTTAACTGTACCTTATACTGCATAATTGTCTGTAATAGAAATTCTGCTTTGATAAAACTGTGATTTTCCCTAGCTATGTTTCTGCTGGTTAAAAGATACCACTTTCTATGTATTCTGAAGACTTTATAATGAATCATAAAAAATACTTTGTACTCAATGTACAAGCCAAGACACAATGATTCCATCTGTGTTTTGCCTGTGTGCATGGAAAAAGTACAAATTATTGAAAGAGGTGCTATTGGAGGAAAAGCTGGGAAACTGAATTCTTCCAAAATGTACAGCATAGAAAGCGTGCGGATGGGGCCCCTACTGCATTTCTGCATGTTCTCCTGTCTTTACAGCCTAGGTCTGGTCATCTCCAGTCTCTTAATAATGGTGTGATGTTACCATCTACATATTCTTTATGACTGTGTCTCTGCCCATCCAGACTACAAATCTGTGAGGGCTAAACTACGTGGAGGAGGGAATAGCAAGAGAGCTTACCAGCTGATTCATCAGTAATAAATGACTATAGGGGTCTGCGCAAATGCTAACAATGTAAGACCCCATTAGAAGAGTCCTTACTCTTCTATTGTTATTGTTACTAGAGAAAACTATGTATTCAAACTTGTAAGGGTTTTTTTGAAAAAGAAAGAGTTCTAGTGACAATTTTGGTGTCTTGCTTCAACTAGGTTTTCGTGGTTTTTGGTTTGGCTTATCCTTAACATGAAAAAGTAAGACATATGAACAGCAATAATTGTTTAGAGAGATAGATAACTAAGTAAATACATGTAAGTTGAAGGGAGGAAACCTTGGGTTTATAATAATCATGGGAAATACCCTATGTATCTGAGTTATGCTGTCTCTGAAACTGAAGATCATTACAAGTCTATCAAGAACTTCTGAGTCACAAAATAATACAGTGCTGTTTGACAGGTCTGGTGGGCTTTGCAATCCAACAAACTGCTTAGACAGGAAATGAAGAATTGTGTCTGGGGAATTATAATCATAGCAGCCATGCAGTAGCTGCACCATTACACACATCTACTCAACATATCCATAGAATATAGGTCATAAATTTATACGGAATATAAAGAATGAAGGATGTATTTTTCTGACAAATAATTTTGGTAGGCAGTTTGGAAAAGAACCAATTTTAAAATTACTATCCATATGTTACAACTACATAGATAATAAGGCAGATACCATATTCTATATATGCCATTATTTGGATTTAGCTGGCTCAATATACTTTATTTAGCAGCTTGGGCTTAACACTGTTTTTCTTTCAGTATGTATATGTTTTTTTCCACACATATGAGCAAAGTTAGAGCATTTTTTTCTCCTTGGCTGTTTCATAATTCCATGCATTTAATTGCTCTTACAGTGTGCATCAAATTAAAAACATATGGAACACATTGCATAGAGCTTATACAAATTCATCAGGATAGCTGAATAAGCTTCTAATATTCACTTCCCAGATACTAGTACATATCATCAGAGAAACACCAGAAAACTCAAAAATACTGGAGAGAGAACAACTGGAGAGCTGAGCTTTTAGAAGAAAACAAATGAAAGGTGTATTAGTAATAAGCAGAAAACAGTTCAATATCTCATCTTTTTTTGTGATGTCCTCTGCCTAAATGTCCCCATGTGTTTGTTCCCTTTTGGTTTGTAGCTGAGTGATAAGTTTTCTGGATAGGAACTATCTATCTTCTGTGCTTAGACAGTGCATATCACAACAGACTTCATATTCATGAAGGGAACTACTGCTATTGCTGCCAAGAAACAAGTAAAACTTTAAGAGCTGAATAGTACAATAAATCACAAATATCATTACTGCAACTAAAAACTGAAGATCATAAAAGTTAGCAAAAAATTACATAGGGTTTAACATCCCTTTTTGCACTGGTAGCTGGTAAAGAAAGGGGAAATCCATGAAAGCAAACCTCTTGAAGGTTGCCTCCAGCAAATCAGATGTATATGAGGTTCTTCCTACTCAGCTTCCAAATGTCTAGTAGGAACAATGGTACAAACTGCCCACCCCTCCATGCTATTCAGTTCAGTGGCCATCCTATACTGGCATAAGCTTTTCCCTTCAGTCATTTCCATTATTGTGTTGTCTGGAAAGAAGATCATGTAATTTTCTTGTGCAATATTTTAGCCATTTAGGCTTTTTTTCCATACATGGGGACATCACAGCAAAAGACAAGCAACACTGTGAAAATTATTAACTAAAATTTTTATTCTTAAGGTGAGGGAGGGACTACAAAATTAAAAAAAAAAAGACTTCTAAAATATGTACATTTTTTTAGAATTAAGCCAAACAGCTTATAGATGCATAATTAAGTTTTAGTGAATTGTATATATGTGAGCAAATATGAATACCCTTAACCAAGGTTCCTTTAAAACCAAAGTTATTCATAAAAATGTATTCAGAGTATTATCTCAAGAAAAGATATTCTGCAAGAATCAGGAACCTTAAACCTAAGTTAAATGCATGTTTGTCTCATGTAAGTTTTATATAGGTTTGCATTTAATGATGGAAGCTGTTTGTAATGTAAATTACAACAGCATTTTAGTATCCCATTTATAAAGCTACAAGAAAAAAATCCTCTGTGTGTGTGTCCTGTGTGTGGCATGTTCACACAGATATCATCTTCCCTCATGACAATGATTCTTAGTGATGGCATATTTTATAGAAACCACCCTGAACACTCACTGATTTTTTTGTGTTGCTTTTTGTTCTCTGTATTTTTACCTGTCTGGCTGCTACAGATATGGATACATAAAATTAATTTTAAAGCTGAATAGAAGCAGAGGGAGACTGCTCAATTTAGAAGCCTTTCAAAAACTTTTCATAATACCCATCTCAGGTTTAATGTTTTTGAAATCTGCCAACATAACTCCATGCTGAGCTAGTCTGTGTAACATTTTCATAAATATATTGTCTGCTTGGTGTGTATTCAGCTGCTTATAACAGTGTTTATTCTGTGGCTGAACATTCCCAGACAGTGTCTGCAGTTAGTTCTTTAATTTTTAATTTTTCTAATCAATTTTCTGAAATTTACTTCATGTTTCATCTGGCATTAATAGCAATTTAAATTCTGTTGCAAGGAAGTACAAATGTTATTTATTAAGTGATATTCTGACTCTCATTACTGTTTTTATATTTTATTTTTAAAGACAAATTTTAAATTTTAGTAATATTTTAAAAAACATCATCTCTCCTTTGGATAAACCACTTTTGAGTTTTGGTAGGTAAACCACTTGGCTATTCCCAGTGCCTATTGAGATAGATATTCTGTATTGCAGCTGTATTGTTGTTTTTAATTAGTAACTAATCTAGCAACATCAGTGTAATTTTACGTTGTAATGTTAACCATTAACATTAGGGAGTTATTATATTGCAAGTTTTCATTTAGATAAAATATTTACAATTACATCTTTACCAGTTGAGAAATATTCTGTGGTTTGTATTCCTGAAGTGAAAAATTAGTTGCATATGCTATGGTATCTGTAGTTTAATTAACGCTTTTAGTAGTAATGGTGCTGTAGGCACAGCAATGAAATACAATTAGGCTTTTGAGAAGCCTAGCTAAAATATCTGTTTCTTCATGTCTACTTTAACAAGTAGACACTTTAACTTTAACAATGGCATCAGCATTTAAGCTGTTATGCAAAAAAAACCCCAACCCTATTTGATAGTCTTATTTCTGTATCAATACTAGATGTATTTTGAATGATTTCACCTTATAAAATCATATTTAATATATAAATAACCACGTTTACATTTAATGTTGTGCATTTTGGGGGCAGGGCTTGGGGAGGGATGTTTGGGTTTTTTGGGGGGGGACGCGGGTATTTTGTTTTGTTTTCCTGCCTGGACCATCCTCAGGGAGAAGCTTCTTCAGAGATTGTTGGGAATTTGCATGGAGGAATAGGAAACTTTAATATAGTGGTCACAGCTAATACTTAGAAATCAGTATATTAATATATTTGGTTCTTGGCTCAAGTGCAGGGTTTTTTTTTTTCTTTTTGTTCTTTCCCCTGTGGAGCTTTTAGCAGATTGTTAGTATTCAAGTACTACTAATAATGAACAAATGTCCTTGCCAGCATTTTGAAGACACCCAAGGTGCAAATCACCCCTCCAGCCTCTCTCCCTCTCACTCTGTGATAGTGAAATAGTGGTTAATGCCTGCCATTCATCTCTCACAAACTTCATTACAAGGTATAAAACACCTTGACAGCTTAATGGATGTTTAAAAAAATGTTAAGATACAGGTGAAATATCCCAAATGTTTAACACTGTTGCCTCGCTATGACTGATCAAAAAAAGGGTATATCAACTGACTGGATTTACTTGTTATTTCTTGTCCATATGCATTCAAATTTGATTGTAAATTCAGCTGTAAATTCAAATTCACCTTTAAAGCACGTTTCCACACATCTTTGTCTCAGAAAACTTGGTTACTTGACTGATTATGCTTTGAATTACCCAGTTACTTTATGCCTTGAATTAGTTTATTTAATTTGGGTTCATTTCTCTCTTTTGTTTTATGTTGTCACTTCAATTTCCTCCCCTTACTTTTCCCAGCTACTAATTGTTATATTCACTTTATTCCAGTGCTCTCCAAACCTCAGAACAAATGCACAATACTGAATGTTCTATAAATTCAATAAGTAAGCCCATTGATTGTTTTCATATATGCTCAAACACAAAGAAAATAACTTAATGATTATTGAGATAGGTGCAGTAAATTTTAAATTGTAGACTGAAGTGATGTAAATCAATCAATAAACTAACAGATTATCTCTCTTTACTAGGGGAAGATATATGTTGTCAACTATAGGAAATATCTGGTTCTCCTAATAATTCTATTTTAGAAAATAAAACAAAACAAAACAAAAACAAAAAAACAAACAAACAAACAAACAAAACACAACAAAAAACACCCCACCAAATAATAAACTGAAATTTTTATCATATTGAAGTTACATAAATATCAAAACAAGACTACTGGCACATGATGTGTCCTGTGGTGCAACATAGTTAGTCATAGTTAAATAAGGACCTGAACAAAAGCAAAGCAGATGAACCACTGTGTGGTTTTCCAGATGGTATTTGGTATCTTGACCTGATCTTATATTTTGGAGATGTTTCCCATAAACGTGCAAGAAATCTGTATTTGCCCATCTCTCTGTCTCTGACACACACACACACACACGAAAGAATAATGAAACTAGGAGCATTTTTGTTGGTTTCTCACACAGACATTACAGCTGTTTCTGTGCTATGAGCAAAGAAAGTAATTTAGAAAACTTCTGCATCTGCATTGCCTCTGAGCTATGTGAACAACCTGTAGGAAACTGATGAAGAGAGAAAGGATCCCTGTTTCACTTATTGTAGTGGCAGCAAGGAACGACAGTTGAAAGTAGTTGTGCTGCAGTGTTTTCAAGGCAGTAGTGTGTTTTGGGGTTTTTTTGCTGTATTCATAAGATTTTTTTTTTTTTTTTTAATTAGAATTTCTTTCTGTCATACAAGTTAGAGATATATGTTAGTGGAATGCTCACAAAGTTAAATTCCTTAAGTAAAAATTAAAAATGTACCTAGAATACAGTTCTCATGTTCAAATTATTTATCCTAGCATTAACTGGTTTAGAGGTAAGTTGCCTCTTAGCATCAAAACAATAGTTGTTTTTAAGAATATGCCACACATGCTGTAAACTGTGAATTTCTTACAACAGGTGCACCTTCTGACACGATTAATTTACAATCAATGCTGATCAGTCACCCCCCAGTTATCCATCTCATTATTAGAAGTTAAAAACTACTGATGTTGTACTCATAAAGGCTTTAAGCCATGTTTTTACTGCCTCTGTGGATAACATCTGAGACAGCTTTTATGTTATAGATATTTTTCTTTTCTTTTGGCCACACATGGCTCCCTTAATCTTCTTCAACTCAAATAGCAAATAGCCCGGTTTTGTACTGAAGGTTTGCAGCTTAGAGCCCAGCAGGGGCAGATTTGTCTCACTGCAACCAAACTGGAGGTTTCAACCCCCTCTGAGTTGAGTTTGGAAGAGTTTAGCAGCTAGAGTACCTGCTGAAGAGGCAGACGTGCCAAGCATTCACTAAATTGGAAAATGTACCTTGCTGTTTGTAAAGGAGCAGGGAAGGGCATATTGGTATTATTAGCCTCAAAATTAAGAACTAGAGAGAGGAATATAGTCCTGGCAGCTCACCTAGGCTTTCTTAAAGTGTCAGTGTCGCTCTTTGGAGGCAGAGATCTCAACTGAAACCAATTTTCTGACACAAGTGCAGAAGATAGTCTTGCCCTTCTAACGCAAGCTGCTCCACATTTCCCTGTCCTCATCAACATTTCTGCAGAGCAGGAGGTGGTAGCAAAGCTTTTGTTTGTGACCAAAAGCTTTGTATTCACAAGCCTGAAATAAAATTTTAAGAACATGTTTAGGTAATGTTTCTTGGCTTATGCTGGGATGCTTCTTTTCTTAGTGCTCATCTGCAGACTACTGCTACTGAGCATGCTGGTCTTTTGTTTCATAAGTCAGATAATCTCTTGTGTAACTTTAATGATAATAAAATCATTAAGGTGTCACATTAAGGATGAATTTGACCCAGCATTTCACCCAGCAGAGCACAGAGCGGCCTGTGCTCAAACTGTGTTCTCTAATTGTGTTTTGCTTTCCTCAAATGTGCCTTGCTCAGTAAGTACTGTTTGTAAGCTAATATGATCTTGCAGCTCTGTGTCTTTCACAATCCTTTCCATTTGCCCATCATAGACGAACATGTAGTCAAAACATTGTGTGAACATTGAAAACAAAACAATTAATTTTCTTTGAATGATTTTCTAAACCCCACAAAACATATGGAAATATACATATTTTATTGGAAGGGAATACATTGTAGTTACTAAGTATTAGTCTAATGATTATGTTTGAATCGATCCAAATGTAACAGTACTTTATAAGGCTAATCTAATTTTAACACTGCTGTATGCTGGAGGTAATCAGGATATTGCTAACTGCATTGACTAATTCCCCAATTTGTTTTTTAGAGGGGAAGGGCATTGGCTTTGTTTTACGTTCTCTGCACAAAAATAAGAAACAGAAACATTAGGAGAAAAAAAAAAAAAATCAGTATAAGCACTTAAAGCTTTCTTAGATCTCGCATTCAATCCACCCCGAAAGGTGATACAATACAGCTGTGTCTATATATTTTATTGTATTATTCTTTAATAAGGGTATTAATCCAGTCCTTCCACTAGTTACACCTCCCTCCATCTCTGCTGGTAGGGATCTGTCAGTGTAGATGTCAGCATCGTGGAAGGATGGGACTGCTGGTGTGTATGAAATGACACTTCTTTGATTAGTCCTGTACTATCACTCTGCTTGTGGCTTCAGCTTACAGTACATCTCCTGATTGTACTCCCTAAGCAGTGGCTTATGCTATGGATTGACTCTGAAGGAAGTGTGTCTGGAGTAAATAATTTGATTGACACATGTTCATGTGGTAGGACCTGCTCATATGTGTGTCTCTTCCTTCAAACAGCATGTACAGAATTGGCTTCCGCAGCTTGAGACCTGACCAAGTGATTACCTAAAGGTATTATACACACAGCTTCTGTGCAGCTTCACAGAGGCTGAGTAAATGATCCTAGTCATCCTTATTCTTCCTCTTAAAGCTCAGTCAACTCAGTCAATTCCTGGGAATGGATTGTCTTAACCATTGGATCTTTTATTTTTGGCTCTGTTCTTTGCACTTGGCTTCACTGATGATTCAATACCCAAACTCTACTCAGGAGTGCTCTGCTACCTAGAATTAGTAGGGCAGGTCCTTCTGCATTTCTGCTAGTCTTTCAAATTACTGTTTCTGTTTTACAATCTACATCAGATGCTTCTCTCAGACATTTACAATTCTTTGTCCTTGCATGCAGTGTTTTTATAGGAGTTATTCTTTACTTGACCACTGTATGATACTGTATTTATATTAGTCTTTCCTTAATCTTTGCATTATTTTCTCTTAGTTGTATAAACTGAATGCACTGTGTTTCCAGTCTTTTTCTCCGTCATTAAATGAACTACAATTTTATTTTCAATCATACAGATTGGATCCAGAGATATATTTGCAATTTCTTTGATAATCCGTTTCCACCTCTCTACCAGCTGCTGCTTCCATGTTTGATTCCCTCAATCTAGGAGTATTGTAAGTTTTCATTGTCACATTTCACTTGAAAATTACAACTTCATGTCAGCATAGAGAATTGGCTTGTTAATGCTTTATCCCAGGATTCTAATGTGCTTTCTGTTTGGAGCTCTGACTCGAAAAATAAAGTTATTTATCCTAAATGAGGAACTATTGTCATTCACTAGCATCCATAAGACTTCATTAAACATTTACCTACTCACTTATCAAAATGCAAAATATAAGTAATAAAATATCAACCATACTGTAGTCAGTGTTTTATCTTTCTTCTTAGAGAGGCAATATGTTGTTCCTTAAAATGTGTATTATATTAATTCTGTTTTCACATAAATATCTGCAGCCTACCACTTGCTGGCATGCTTTACCCAGTAGGAGAGTCTGATTTATTTCTATCTGGTCACAGACATATTTTTTATTATTCTGAGAGGAAGACATTTGATCTTTTGGTGGAACAGGTGATATAAATTACTTTGGAAGCTTTCATAACTGGTGTTCCTGATGCCCCTTTTTTTGTCTCATTTCCCCAGTATTTTAAGTCACCGAAGGCTAAGGAGATGCACAGAAAACAATTTTTATATACCATTATATCATTCAAATTTAAATATATTTTTATATATCCAACACTGAGTGTTAGATATATAAATTGGCTTCCGAGTAGTGCAGATCATTGTGGGCTTTACTACCATATCATATAATGAGGGAGTGCTGCATGTATAATCTTCTTAACCAAGTTCCTTGATTGTGGGGTTCATGTAGTTTATAGTGTTCAAGTAAATAATTTGTCTAATAATAAAGTCAGGCAATAACATGTTTAATACTAGTGTCTCAACAGGTGATTCTGTTTATACGTTCTCTAACATTTGGTCAATGACTAGAGCCTTATATAAAATATGAACTTTTATGAACTGTACTTACAAGTTAGTTTACTTAGTTAAGTAACCAAAATATACGTAATATATTATAATGAATTGTTTATATAAAGTGATGGATTATTATAACGTAGCACTTAGTTCTGTGGTCACAATGCCTTGTGAACATAAAGTGTCTCTTGAATGGATGTCTAACGTCATTAATATTTTAAGCCATCTGAAAACTTGAAACCTATATTCAAATAAAGCCTTACTTTAAAGTGTGACCTAGATTTATGTTTCCATAAAGAAAGTGAACACCTTGTTTATTGATACAGTCTTTCCAAGGGTTTGTTTTGACTTCATGGGTTTTTTTTTTTTTCTTCTTCCACTCAACTTGGATGATGCTGGAAATATATGCAGATTTTATGACAATTTAAAGAGTGATGACCTGTTGATACTGATCGCTTTTTAAGTTACTTTCTATGACAGCTTTTAGTAACGTAGCATACGGAACTGAAGAGCAAAGGAGCACTCGGCTAACAGCATATGTGGTTATTTGCATAATGATTGGCATTTGTGCCAGTGTCTCTATCTCTGACTGTAAATGGATCAAAGACTTCAATCAAAGTAGGGAGCAAAGTCTACCACTCCCTAGCTTTATGCAAAAGAAATAGAGATTGATGAGAACTGGAAGAAGTGAGTAGTAGAATAGCTGGGCTTTAGGCTGCAGCACAAAATATGCCTTTGTTTTGCTTTCATACTCATCACATATTTGACCTCTTTTTCTATTTTGAATATTTCATGTCACAGTTTTCAGAATAGCAAATGCTTAGTCCTTAACTTGAATGGGAATGTTCTCTTATGGTAGCATAAATGGGAAGTGTAACAGAAAACACAAGCTTTCCTTTCTCCTTTTAAAATAGGGAAGCTTAGTCTAATTTTTTAGATCGCTTACATTTCCACCTTTGTGTGAGGTTTTAAAGGAATGTTATAATTTTTCTTTTATCAAAACAAATTAGCTTATTCTCTTCTAGATTTGACATGTTCTCATTCACTTCAGGATTGATGCTCTGAAGTGCTTTAAGTAAAACCATTAGTATACTCCTCATTAAGGCTATGATCATGTCTGGTGCTCTGGTTGTGCAGTGCCTAGTGATGGCATAAAAAACGTAACAGAATTCTCAGTGAAAAGATTTGCCTTCAAAAAGCAAAGAGCCTCTCAGAACTGTGATTTTTTTTTTTCTTCTCTGTGTATATATTTTGTGGATCAGAATACATTGACCTTTCTCTCCAGCACATTGTGCATATTTCTGCACTTGATGTTAAAGCAAAACTAAAAGAGAAGGAAAGGGACCTCTAGAAAATTGCCATGGCACAAAAGTTGCTCTATTTAACGTATTTCTCAGAAAGCTAATAATGGTGGCTTAGGTACCTCTCCTGTTGTAAAAACTCAGATCTCCAAGCTAGACATTTTTTTTCTTTGTTTTGTTTTTAAGTCTGTTTTCATCCATTTTATGTATGTGTTGTAAGAAGATGAGAGGCATTGTACTGTTGTCTTTCTTCTTAAGAATAAGTCTTGATTTTCGTGTTTTATTTTTCTTTTCTCTATTTGAGTGAAAGAAAAGTTCAGTCCTAAAAATACTGGATTGGAAAGGATTTTCTGTGTGCTGAAGTCTAGCCATGGACTGTCATAAGAACCACTTTATGTAATCCATAGCATCGCTTTATCAAGTTCTATTTAATAGTACAGGTTTTTATTGTACGTTTACCATCTCTGCTGTCTTTTGTAAGCCTGTAAGAGGTCTGTGGTCAGCTTGAATTTATGTATGGTCAATCTATACACATGTGTTTCTGTGCCAGTATTGTTGTTTAGTTAAACAGATAACCTGCCCTGTAGCCCTTATGTGTTCTCAGCTGATGCACTTACAAAACAGTAACCATAGTTCCTCTCATTCATCTTTTTGCTGGACTGAGCAAGAAGAGCTTTTAGTATATTGAGAAAGCAGGTTCCTGATTCTCCTTATCATTTTTAGCTTTTTAAAAGTATTTAAATAACCATATTGAAAGGCTTTTTTTAATTGTACATGTGATAGAGCAATAATATACTACACAGGATAGTGAACTATGAAAGTCAAAAGTGCATTTGGATTATAACCATTTTGCACAGATTTTCATCTGGGTGTTTGGGAAGAGAACGATACCTGCTTATCTGTTTGTATTTTCCCCCTCTCACTTTTTCCCTTGCTTTTGTAGCTGCTTAGACCACAGAGATCACACTGAACCGCTGAATGGCATCATGGCAAGTTCTGTAGGGATTTCACAACCCCACCCCACAAACAGCACTTTTTTTCCCCCTGTTTTCAGAAACGTGATCCCTGGTGGAACACTGGTCAGCACTCACAAAGTGTTCCCTTTCCCTGTTTCTAAAGCTTACTGAAAGCTGTTAATGGTATATGTTGTTACCCAAAATCATACTGTCAAATCATGGTAATATTCTGGACGTTTTTTTTTCTAAAAAAAGGAGGATTGAGAGCAGTTAATAAGATGTTTCTTGTTTTGTTTTTGTTTGGGTTTTTTTGTTTTTCTGTTTTGTTTTGTTTTTTTTTTTTCCCCAATGTGTGTAATAATGGAAGGCTAAAATAACTGTGAACTATAATCACATTTTATGTAAGCTTTTGTTTTGAAAAGAATCTTTCTAGTTTTCACAACAAGCCACAAAGCTGCATCTTTGGAGAAAAAAAGAATAAGATATAGTGAAGGAACCTAAAGGAAAATTTTATCATTTTAGTACAATATCTTATTGGGTTATAAATAAGACATCCTTGTAGATAAGTATCACAAGCATGTGTCTTCTGAGACTTTTTTTAATGGTCCCTGCTGATTTATATAATTTATACAGTCAGAAGTTAATGTAACAAAGTGCCATAGTAGGACATTTTAACATGGAAAGGAGGAAGTTGAGCTGCAAAATACGTATAATAAAGATTTTTTTTTTTTCCCAGCTGCCAGAAAATTTATATTCATGACTAAATTAGTTTCTAATAAATTACGCACAGACTTTATGAAGTTAGTAAAAACATGAACCGTACTGCTATAGATATGTTACCAGGACTAACTGCTTTGCAACAGTTTCCACAAACCACTATATTTTTGTTTCCTCTGATACAGTTAATATAAACATTTATTTCTATGATAAAGGTTTTATTTCTTAATTGTATCTTAATATTTTTAATAGCTTAATTCAAGTGCTTTCCTTTTTTTTCTTAATTTGAGAGTAAGGCTTTCAAATATTCAAGTTCCAAGATGGTCTTTAATACATCTTATAAATGAGGTTGATCAGCCTTTTTTAAAGAACAAACCAAACTAGGTAATATTTTAGTTACTTAAAAAAAATGGGGGGGGGGGGGGGCAGGAAGAGGGTCAACATCCCTATATCCTCTTTCAATACTACTGTTTGATTTTTTTTTTTTTTTTTAAAAAAAAAAGGTTAAATTGCTTTCTCTTCAGAGTTGTCTAAGTATTTCTTCATTAATTAGAAACTGTATCTATCCTTTAGATGACTAAATTAGGACATATCTATCCTCTCTAATTATCTCTATGGCATTCAAAAACCCAGTTACACTCTCCACAGGTATCCTCTGAATGATCCCAAAGGTTTATGGGGGAATATTCATGGCTTTACCCACTAATGGCTTTTCACCTTTACAACATGACCACCTCCTGAATAACAAGAATAGTTCCAAGTACTACCTTCTTATTTGTTTTAAAATTTTAAAGAAGCCTTTCTTATAGTTTTAGCTGTTCTAGCAAGATATTATTTTTGATTATCTGCTTTTCCTTTTCAAAAAATCTTTTTATATAACTTTCATAAATAGAGAAATAACATACACTTGACTGTGATAATTCAGCTTTGAATGGCATGTCTCATGCAAATGAAACAGTTACTGTTGAGAGGTGGTGTTTGTTTTTTTTTTTTAGTTTCTTCTTTAGGTTGGACTTGACAATTATATTGAATTTCAGAAGTGGTCCTTCCACAGGTCACTTCACTGGTTAAATTCACCAGGACAGAAGCCATCTCTTTTGAATTCAGTTTTGGTTGCTGAAACTGAAGACAGAGAATTGTCTCTCTTGCAACAAAACAGCTTATGCTGCTTGTGGAGATGAAACTGATGCATATGGCACATATGCACAAAAGGGTGGAAAATTATTCTAGTAATGACACCAGGCAGTGTCCTCTGTTTTGAATTTCTGCTTATTTGTGTTATTGTTAACTAGTACTGAACTGATGTTCCTAACATTGGGATGCTCCTAACACAGGGATGATGTTCCTAACATGGGAATGATGCTCCTAACATTGTAACTTTGTTACTATTTAAAAGACACATGACATAGACCTTTACAATAAGATATATGTTGTTTGTCACCAGGGAAAAAAAAGTTTGCATTTTTTGTAATTTTTAAAAAGTAGTGTCAGAGAGAAGCACCAATTTAGATACTAAAGTGAGGGGATTTTGCTCTTCCACTATTGAATGATGAGAATTCATTCTGTACTAATACTTGTGTATTAAAAAAAAAAAAAAAAAAGTCTGAGAAGTATATGCATTCTAGGAATAAAATTACTGTCTACTCAGAATTTTATATTCAATTAACTCCCTTTTGCTGTTGATATAGAATGCTGCACTTTCATTTAAAATACAAATAAATACTGATTACGCAAGCAAACATAAAAATGAGAGATATACTGAACAATAACTTTGGCTAAACTTTGCTAGGGAAAATAGAAGGGACTTGGGGAGAGGAAGTAAAGACTTAGCAATCAGTATTTTCAGGTAATTTTTGACAAGTATTTCACAGTAAGAAGTATATCTGTGATGAGGAGAGCATTGCCAACATCTGTCAGTCTGAGGGGACTGTAGAATGCGTAGTCTGATTTTTCAGCTGTTTTTCAGCAAGGCTTTAGAATAGAACATTATGCAGCACATAACTGTCTTTTGTTTTAATGCGGTGGATCTTTGACACTTTCAGTGATAATGATGGTAGTTCAAAATAGCCATACTGCACTGCCTGCTCTAACAGCAGTTCCAGTGGATTATAGAGCATTTTTCATATAATAAACAGAGACATGATTTCCCCCTGCATAGAAATAGGAATTGTGATTTGTGTGGGTTTTTTTGGTGGTGTTCTGGGTTTTTTTTTTTGTTTTATTCTTTTGGGAGGTTGTTTTGTTTTTTAAATACTTGCAGGTAACTACCTTTTGTTCAAAGAAAATATTCTGTTAAAATTCATACCTGTTCTTGCTTTCACTCCATTATTGGAAATAACATTAAGAAAAAGTATGTAAAACATATTATTCTCTGCAACTAGACAACCAGTGAGGCAAAGTCAGTGACAGCTTAGGAATTTAGGGATTGGCTTGGGAAGGATAAAATAATCTAATGTTGTAATTTTGGCGGAAGAGGAAAAAGCTTTAAATAGTATCATATAGAATCAACATCAAAATAGTTATGCTTTTTCCTATGTAAAGTTACTCCTTAATTTACTTAAATTGAAGCCTGTCACTTAAAAGTCAGTCTTACCTCTCTTTAATCACCTCTTTATCTGGATCAATCTGGTTTGAGGGATTTAAAGTTATGTCTTTCAAAGATGTTGAGTGCCAAATAACCAAAAATATAGATAGGAAGAAAATAGTATCTAGGCTTAAAGGTATTTACATGTGATTGTTAGTGATTAACAATTATTACTAGATTTTCATTAAACTAGTTACAGAATATTTAAAATTAGATTACTGATTGCTGGTTTTATGGTAATAATCCTCATAATTTAGCATAGTATTTGGCAAGCAGTGAGACATATCATAAGAAGAAAACTGATTTTTTTTTTTAAACTAAAAAAATGAACTTGTAGCATAAGTTATAAGTTGTGTTCAACTTTATTAGTTGAACTAATAAGCAGTGAAAATGAACTCAAGATCCCCAAAAGATGGCAAATTAGGTGCACTGTTTAAAAAGAATGAGCAAGGGAACAATGCCTCACCAAAACAATTTACTGTGAAATTCCTGAGCATAAAATATAATTAAAACAAGGCTTGATTTACAGTCTTTAAAGATTTAAGTTAACAGAAATGAGCACTTTCAATAAATAATGTTTTGAAACAACCTAGTGATCAATCTTAAGAAATGTGTGATTTGCATTCATTTGTCTAAGAAAGTCTCAGAGAAGACTTCCAGTGACAGAACATTGAAGAAGATTTAAACCATAGAAGAAACTATAAATCAAAATTACATGAAGAGATATGCTGTTAGTATATGAGAGAGACTAAATATTGACACAAAATTTTAATTAAAGTTGTGTTAAAGGTATCGATTCAGGATTTTCTTTTTTTGTTAAATTTTCATTTGAATAAAAAATGGTATTGTAAACTATCTAGTTTTTATCACACACATGCAGAATGAAATAAATTATCAGGACTAATATAATTTCAAAGTTTCAGAGACCATTTACCACTGCTCCCACAAAAAAAAAAAAAAAAAAAAAAGAATCTTTCTTTAAAGGAAATGGTTCACGCTGTCACGAAGATCTGTATCTCATAAGTCATAAAGAAGATAATAAATTGAGTTTGCAATGTTCAAAGTTTATCTGAAGGTCACTTAGATTTTCCTTTCATTCACTAAATATACGTGTAAATCAAAATTATTTCTTAATGCATTAAATTGATAATTTTTAAGTTGAAAATCAAAATAACATATTTGGAGATCAAATTGACCCTTGGATACCGTAGTACAAAACGTCTACAATAATTCATGGAAGGAATTAGGTTTTTTGATATAAGCTGAAAATTTGTTTAACTCAAACTTTTGTGATTAAATTTGGTATGTGCTTGGCAAGCAGGAGAAATGCACTCCACTGGACTGAAGACTCAGTCACATGGAATGTGTTTTTCTCACCAAGTTTCACCTGTGTTTTGTATAGCATTTGTAATGCTCTGTCACAGAATGCAAGCTCCTTTGGGATTTGCTGTAAATTATGAATGCCTGTATACAGATTGATAGTGAGCTCTTACAAAGTGGAATGGAAGTGATTGTGATAAAACTACTTGCTTTTTCCATCACAAACGAAATCCTGGGGCACTGTCTCATTTTTGGCATATGATTTTCTTTTTTTTCTTCACTTCCATAGTAGCAGAAAGACAAGCACTTTCCTTCCTGTATTTCTTTCTTAGGTGCATCAGTATATGATAATGAAGAAACTTTAGGTAATGAAATGACTTCACATAAACTCCACAACTTCATTACTTCAAGATTGTGCCCAAACAGGTAGACTGCTGAATGTGTGTGATGCAATGCCATGTGTGATGCTGGAAAATAACATTTTCCATGTCAGCTGTGAGTTGCTGGCATTACACTGCATGAGTGCTATGAAAACTTGTTGAGAACTTAATTGCAAAGCTATGAAACAGAATGACAATGGCAACCTTATTTTAAGTTCTTGAAGGACCTTCTTATAACAGCATGATTACTAAAGATGGGTATATGATTAAGAGCAGAAAAAACAGTATTATAGCAGGGTAGAAATATCATTACTAATAGTAAATGACAAGGGCGCGATGCATGTATCTTCTAGTGATGTTATGTTTTTGTTATCGTTCTCAGTACAATCAAACTAAGGAAGTATATTTTACAAGTAAATGCTTGTAGTCTGCAGTGGGTTAACCCCAGACAGTGGATAAGCCCCCACACAGCTGTTCACTCACTCCCTTCAGCAGTGTCATGGAGGAGAGACTAGAAAGAGCAGAAGCAAGAAAATTTGTAGATCAAGGTACAGACAGTTTAATGAGGAAGGAAAGAGAACAAAAACAACTGATGCAAAGGCAATCCCTCACCATTCCCCACAAGGAGACCAATGCCTAGCCAGTCTCTGAGCAGCAGCCACTTAGGAAGACAACTCCTGCTCCATTTTTTTTAATTGCTGAGCATAACATTATATGGTGTGGAATACCCCTTTGGCCAATTCAGATCAGCTGTCCTGTCTGTGTCCCCTCCCAACTTCTTACCCACCCCCAGCCTACTTGCTGGGGAGGGAGGAGGAGTGAGAAAAAGAGAAAGACTTGATATTGTGCAAGCAGTAGCCAGCATTGATGTATTATCAACACTGTTTTAGCCAGAAATCTAAAAGAGAACACTGTATGGGCTGCCATGAAGAAAGCTAATGCAATGCCAGTCACACCTAGTACATATTCTAAGAACCTGAATATTTAAATGTGGTTGGTGGAAGGGTCACACTTCATAGTCACACTTGTCTTGGATGATAAACAACATTTTTCCAAATAATAAAAAATAACTTTTGGTAATTATAAACAAAGCATCTGATGCAGTCAATGGAGTAACACTATTACAATTGATTTGGCTTCAAAAGGTTGAAAAGCAAAGAAAGAGGAAGAGGACAATGCTCTTGGGTAAAAGTGGAAGAGTGGTACTTCTGTTTAGAGAAATTGCAGTTTATGACATCAAAATCTTAATATAAACACTTTCTCTCCTAAGCTCATGTCTAAGGACAATGGTCTCCAGGGGTGGTTTACCTTGTTTCTAAGTACAGATTTGCTTTGGGAAAGTGAGAATTTGTGTATTGGATTCTAAGGGAAATGGGAAACTCTCCCAGGAGCTGGGGAGGAAAGTGGTTTCTGACTTTAAGGAAATAATTATGTTTAGCCCTGTAATGCAGACTGATAAGCAACATGAGTACTGTCTTAGGAGTAGTTTTCCCTAAATACACTTTTTGTAAATTAGTAATATTCTGCTTTCAGTGAGGTAACACTGGTTACCTGTCATTTCCCAAGGAGGAGGACTGCCTTTTCAGCACCTCCTGAAGCAGTGGTGGCTCTCGCATAGAGACTGAAGAAGGGCTTAATTGTGGAAGTGAAAGTCTCACAAGATGCAACTAGAAACTTCATGACACTACTTCAAGCCAGAAGAGACCGTCTGAAGGCACTGAAAATAGTAGTTTATGATGACTATCTCATCTTTCACTTGATAATTTTGAAATTATCCTATCCTGAATCTAACATATCTTTATCTCTGAAAATGGTGTATTCAGCCACTAGTATTTTTAAACCACTTGAAGTCAAACAGATGTACTTGAACAGTTTTCAGTAGTGGTTTAAGCTCAGTTTGCCCTAAGGTAGCTTGTATAGAATTGTGCCCACGTTGGTTTCTGATGGATTTACCATATGAATTGCAAGTCAGTTGCCTTTCTGCTGTCTTGATTACCTAAATTAGGAAAGAAGGATACTGTTTCTGTGATACCAGTTGGGAATGAGTTTACTGGTGACTGTTCTGAAAAGCATTTGAGCTTTCAGTCAATTTGCTGAGCTGCCCTCTCTTTCTCTATCTTTGCTTTATATTTAAAAAAGATGGGTGCTTGGAATCAGTACCTTATTTTACACCATTTAAAGAAAACTTATTTATAAGAGATATTTTCACATATTGATGTAGCTTTTCCTTTTTTCTATCCTTGTATTTTCATTTAGACATTCTTTCTAAGTGTTCAGAAGTGTCATTTGTCTTTGTTTGTGCTGGTTTAGTTTAATTATTTAAAAGCTAAATTTTAATCCAAGTGTTAGAAGCCTCCAGAGGTTGGATTTTCAGCTAATAGCATGTTTTGTGTTAATGGGGTAGTGGTGGAGAATCAGTTTTCAGTTTCATTTAAATATTCTATTCTTTCTTGCACCCTGTTGCTCCTTTTGAGATAGCCATAATTTAAATAATTGATTCAATAAAAAAAATTCAGCAGTGTAAAGCTTAACAGTCTATTCCAAAAAGGTCAGATAACAATTACTGTAATTTTGCATAAAATGAAATAAAAAAGCCTGCCCCTTTCACTCCCAGGGAAAAATGCTAGGATAATCAGAAATCTCATGGGGCTTTTACAATCAATAAATGTTTCAGTGAATGATTGCAGCACCAAAATTGAAAAGCATTGTTCTCACTCCTGCAATTATACTAATAAACCCCTCCCTGGACTGGGAGGGGAGAGGTGGAAGAAGGAATTATCAGTACAAGACAGGGAGAAAGAGAGGAAATGGTTTATCTAACTTACCCCTAAGAAAGACTGGGTTTCTTTGTTGTCAATAATACTAGTGGTTTTTATTTTTTTAAAAAAATATTGTATTATAGCTGCTTTGTGCCTTTTTTTTTTTTCTTTGTGCCTTTTCTTTATTTGCATTTGTGGTTTCACTTTTCAAAAATATTTTTATATGGTTTGACAGGCAGTGTCTACCTAGTTCCGATGCCTGAAACATAAACAGCAAATAATGTTTTGTAAATTTTATTTTAATCCTTCACGCCATTCACGTCCAACTACACATCACAAGGCAGTGCCATCTGCAGACAGCAGAGCAAGCTCTGAGCCAAGTCATTTCAGTATCAGAAGTCATCTAGTCAGGCTAGTGTGGCATTCTGCCTGGGTTCGTTAGCCTACTGAGTAAAGCATGTTATTCAGGTAGAGCACTGTGCCAATATAACTACAGTACTTTCAGCATGCAATCCGTTTTCAGCATCTCTATGCAGTGCAGGATTATGGCATTGAACATGTTCTATATTGATCCCTTAGGTGAGGATAGCCTCCATCAACTCATTTATGTCATAAAGCTTGACTTCTGGCAATGTTTTTACGTGGTCCAGAAATCCTACCAGGTAGGCAGTTGAATTTGGTCATCTTTTGGTTAGGTTTGTTCAGAGCACCTGGAATTTATCTGCATCCTGCAGGCCTCCAGCACAAGAAGCTTGTGGCCTTCCCACTGTTCCTTCTTCCTGACTGCCATCTCCTCTGCTTCTACTCTCTTTTTAGAAACCTGAACAAAATTTCAGGTAATTAATGCACAGGTCTATTTGCTTTGCAAATGAGAAGCAGATGAGCAGACAGATTTATCAGAGACAGCTATATAAAATATAGCTAAGGAAAGACACCATATGTGGTTTTGGGCTAGCTGAGGGTAACATAGATATCTACATAGAGAGTCCTTCTCTTTGTCCAGCCTGTTCTGTCTACTTGCCTTTGAGTGCTGTTTTTCAAGTCAGTCTTTTTGATTGTCCTACACGCTGCACAGTATTCTTGCAGAGAGCTTCCAGGACCTGTGATACCAGCATGCAAAAATGGGTGAGAACATTGTGTAGACAGTTTATTTTCAACTGTAGATTCCATAGCAAATGCATACACACTTAAACAAAAGTCCTCTGGAAGGCCAAAGAATTCCTATCATTAGCTACGTTGTTGCAAAACAGTTTCCTCAGATGCACTACAGTATGACAATTCATACACTGTGTCCCGTCCCACTCGGTGGGAAAAGGGGAGGTTGTTCTGAAATCTCTGCGCAGTAACAACAATTACCCAAAGGTTCAAAAAATCTGATCAACTTCTACTTAATGGCAATTATGACAGAAATGTAACTGAACTGAGATTTGGCAAGGATATAAATGATTGTAACACCTGTTAAAGACACATTCAAATACAACGTCTGGCCCTTATAGTGAGGTAGAAGGAGGAAAGGAGGAGAGGAAAGAAGAGAAATGAAAGAGAGAAAAGTATGAGGTAGAGTGTATCACCACCCCGGGAACCTGCATCAGTAAGATGTGGCGTACAGGTAGGTCCTCAAGGTGGCAGGCGCATGCTGTCTCTTTGCCTGGTGGCTCTTTTAAAGTCTCTTTCCCCGCCCCTGGCAGGGCGGGTTTACTGGACACCCAAATCATGCACACTCTATGATAGGAATCTTCTGGAAATGAGTCGGGGAGTAACACCGGAGCATGCGCATTTGTGGTAAGAATTCTCTAGAAATGAGTCGGGGGCTCCTGGCATCAGAGCACGCGCATGCTGCCCACTCGATGACTGATCATCGACTCCGTGTGGCGCGCAAGTGCAGAAACAAAAACATCACATGAAAGGGGAGGCAGGCTCGGAGACACACCACCCCACCCTCGTAGGATGTGGTCCCCTGCTCTCCCTGCTCCTTGTCTCACTCAGGCAAGGCGAGCGTTTAAGACACTTTGCAACGTCTCTGCAGCCATATGCTACGCCACCCTGTGGCTTAAACAGTCGGCTTGATTTCTTCCTGAGAGTCGTCTTCCAGGGTGGTGATACTTTACTCTCTACCTCATACTTTTCTCTCTTTCATTTATCTTCTTTCCACTCCTTCTTTCCTCGTTCTACCTCATTATAACCTCATTCTACCTCATCATAAGAGCCAGACGTTGTATTCGAATGTGCCTCTAACAGGTGTTACAATCGTATATATCCTTGCCAAATGTCGGTTCAATTGCAACATTTCTGTCACAGTTGCCACTTGCCATTAAGTAGAAGTTGATCAGATTTTTTGAACCTCTGGGTAATTGTTGTTACTCCTCGTCGCCACGCAGAGATTTCAAAACAACCTCCCCTTGTCCCACTGAGTGGGATGGGACACAGTGTCTTATGAAAAAAGTAAAAACTTTTTTTTTTCCTACCCTTCAAAATATGGGATTCTTCATCCCTTTCTCTCTCTGGAGCCTTTTTTAAAGGGCCACTGTCATAGAATCATAGAATGTCTCAAGCTCGAAGGGACCCATAAAGATCATTGAGTCCAACTCTCTGCTCCTTGCAGGACTACACAAAACTAAACCATATGACTAAGAGCATTGTCCAGGCACTCCTTGAACTTCAGCCATCTTGGTGATGTGACCACTTCCCTGGGGAGCCTGTTCCAGTGACCGACCACCCTCTCAGTGAAGAACCTTTTCCCAATGTCCAATCTGAACTTCCCCTGATACAGCTTCATTCCATTTCCTTGTGTCCTGTCAATCCTACTGTGATGGAATTTGATTCTACACAAAGTGGTGATGATTTTTCCTTCTTTAATTATTATTTTTTTTTTCCTGGCTATTGGCTATACTACTTGATGTTATGAATTATCTTCAACAGAGCGTGTCATGTTTTGAAAATAATGTCTTAATTGAAATTCCTTTAATCTCAAATGAACTTCTGAAAGTTATCTGGAACCAAATGGTAAGTTGTGTGCCTTCTAACTATTTTATAAGGGCTTTTTTCTGGCCTGATTGTTGTTTCCTTTAGGTGCTTACTTATCTTCATCTCAATTTTGCACTTTAGTTTTTCCTTCTCGCTTTACTGGGATGCAGATCTGAAGGAGAAATAACAAGAAAGTTGCTGATTAAACAGCTCTAGTGTAGCTCATTGAATGTACAGATTCTTATGGGTCCATCAATGAAAATTCTAATTTACACATAATTTCTATTTTACATAAAAAGCTTTTTGTAGTCTATTCAGCCAACTATTTCTGGTCATTTTTAATAACATAATTTTTTCACTGTTTTCATTACTCCTGTTCTATTGTACTGATATATTTCTTCTGTACTGATTAGTTAAAGCACATTTTTTTCCTTTTTCATTATTTCTGAATAGCTAATATCTCTGCTTAAAAAAACAGAATTAGATTGTCTGACAATGTCTATTATTAGTGATCCACTGATGTCAGGAAGTATTACGGAAACCAGTGAGGGAATACTCATTTACACGAGCTGTGCTTCATTAAACTTGTTTAACATGGACTTTCCATTCATTTCTTTATTTGTGAAATCACATCAGTGTCAATGGTAGCACAATGTGAAAAATGGTTTTAGTTAATAATTTTCAGACTGGGAAAAAATTGTAATTCTTAAAGCAAAACAAAATTACATTAAATACAGTGTCAAAAGTACTTTCCTTCCTGAGCTATGCATTTTTGGAAAGAATGTAACTCTTGACCTAGAGCCATTGGGTGAAGAGTTGAAACTGGTAATGTGGTATCTATGCCTCATTTAATTAAACAAATGTCCACATTGCTGGCCTCCAAGGGCATATATTTATTTGCAAGTAGCTTTGCCTGAAAGGATTTTTGTGTATGTGTCTTTTCTTTAACTCACAGTATCATTGTTCAGAGTTTAGTTCAGCTGTTTTTTTTTTTTTCCCCTACTGTTTGTAGCTAGATTTTGGAAACTTTTATGGTATGCTTAGTTCTAGTGTTGTTACCCACTTCAATTCTTGTTATAGAAGGAAACCCTTTCTGCAGTTTGGAAGTGAATGGAGAAGCACTCCACAAATTGATTATGATAGGAAAAAAACCCTAGAATTAAAATGACACTTAAAGGATGTTAAAATGAAGTACATGAGTCTTGTCTCTCTTAGTGGTATGATTCTGTAGAGTGTGACTTATTTCCAGTTAAGTGAATTCTCAAGAATTGCTTTCTCTCCTAATAAATATATTTGGACAAACTGGTTAATGTGAAAGACATTAAAACAAAGGTTTGCTAACCACTTCCTGAGGGTCACTTTCTCACTCTCCACCTGCACAAAATATTATTGTTTTTTTTAAATTTTCACACAAATGGAAAGGTAGACTTCCCCCCCGCCCTATATATTTTCTATAAAAATATTTCAAATCACAATTTTTGCATCTTTTTGTTTGCAGGGTAGCTCTTGGGAGGAAAAAAGCAAGCATTTATTGTTGGAGATAGGGGCTATTAGGTCTTTGATCATCTAAACCAATCTACATTAGGTACCTGTTTAAATTCTGAAAATGTATTTACAACAGAGCAGTGCAGTAACATTCATTTAGCTATTTCAAAGATGTTTTACAGCAATTCATTCTTTCTTGTTTCTTTTTTTTTTTCCTTACAGAAAATAATATTGTTAGCCTTTCTATTTTTTTTGTCCTCCAGAAGTACAAACATTAATTAGTAAGGATATTATGAGTGATTCCAGTCTCCTTTTTCATCACTTGTATTCCAAACCCTCCATCCCCCTGCCCTTTTTGTTGTTGTTGTTCAAAGAACCCTTAAGTAAAACTCAGATTTAAAAGGATTTCACAGTGAACAGGAATACAACTAGGAACAACTCAGAATAAAATTTGAAACAACCCCCCCTAAATAAGGAGAGCTGAATACCTGATAAGCCTCCTTATTTTACCTGGAGCAGAGCTATTTTGTCTTGTAAGGAATACAATTTTTCATCAGCAGTAAGTTGTATTACAAGAAAGCAATCATGAAACTTCTAGGAAACAAACATATGTTGGGCCTGATCAAAGATCAGCTCTATGCTCTGAACAAATTTTCCCTTTTCCTGAATTCTGAATCATGTCATAATTCCTTACTGATGCTATAAATTAATTCCTGAAATCTGGTCTTCTGAAATGTTAATCTTCCCTTACAATTCTCTTTCAAGAAGAAGATCAGGATGTTACAGAAATTTCAAAGAAGCAGGAGAGAGG
Source organism: Platalea leucorodia (assembly GCF_965183815.1). Lineage (NCBI taxonomy): Eukaryota > Metazoa > Chordata > Aves > Pelecaniformes > Threskiornithidae > Platalea > Platalea leucorodia. Next base: position 61,294,843 of record NC_138823.1, on the reverse strand, counting down.
GGAAAAGATATTTACTATTCAAGAATATGTTAAAATTACCTATGGCTAAAATCTGGAAAACTCTGCAGTGAAGTTTTATGAATACTTAGGTGTTAACTAATGTGTAACATCAGTAGGTTCTACAGGGTCTTGTTTGTTTTATTGGTGTCATTGTACTGTTAAGAAAGACTGAGCCCCAAGGAAATGGTATGGCCTAAATATGCACTTTTGTGTTCCAAGCATGAATCTCAAATTTTCCTAGCAGTACAGCTAGCTCTAGAGAAAGTCAGGATATTTCTGAAGATCAGACTTCACATCTAATATCTTTTACACAAACCAAGGTAAGGGTTGATCAACCTGTGCTGTTAATCAAGTTTACTCTTGATTAGATAGGAAATGGACTTTCCTTCATTCACTCTTCAATCCGTCTCAAGACTGAATGTTGTCATCTATGCCTTCATTTTGGAAGAGTACAAGAAAGGCAGGCAACTGTATCATTTGATTTTCATATAGAACATGCATGAGAAGTCAGGTGGTAAAAAAGGATGATAGAATTGCAGGTGTTATATTTAAAGTAAACCAAAGGAGGAACAAAAACCCAAGCCAAAAAACCCACACCCAAAGAAAAACAAACAAAAAAAAAAAAAACAAAACAAAACCTATTCTTGAAATTTCAAGATGTGGACTTTTTTCTTACTTTATTTTAAAATATTTTGTCTTTTCTAATTCTATAACGAAAAAAAATCTAAATTAAAAAATGCCCAAACAACAGAAACTATAACAAACTGTCATTATTTCATTATCTTGTTACCTGTCAGTATCAGAATTCACAAATTGCTTTGCTTAAAAGGACAGTGTATGTTTCTCACCTTCAAATATCAGCTTACTGATATTTAAATAAATTGGTAATTTTCCTATGAACAAACCAATTCAAACGCCGCTATTTTCTGCAGTAATGCATTTGGTGTAAGTGTACTCAAATATTCACTATTAGTGACTTTAGAACTCTGTTTTAGGGAATTAGATCCACAAAAATCTTTCAGTTGGATATACATATTGATTTGTGTTGTTTCAAAGTGCAGCGGTAGTAATGATTGGGTTTGTCTACAAGTAGAGTGCCAATAACGAGTTCCTACCATAGACGTAAGTCAAGTCATTTGTTAAACTTGAAGAAATTATTTGTTGCCTTGTTTAATGAAGGCAGCCTTCTTTATCATTTCCAGACCTCCCATATGGAAGGACTCTTTAGAAAATAACCTGTCATTAATAAGGCATTTTTATTTCTGCTTATAGCAACTTTTTTTTTTTCTTCTATTTACTGTGTTGTATTTCTGAGGATGAAGGAAGTATGACTTGCAGCAGGCAATCTTTTGCTTTATTTTACAGCCAGAGGCAGAAAAAGCTTCTAGGCTTAATGATTTACCAAATGTCTTCAATGCTAATTAGACCTGTTTCCCTTAAAATCCTTAAGAAAACCTTCTAATTTACTGCCACTGAAATAGACTTTTCTTTTTTTTTAATTGTTATCTCATTCTAGAATTTATTTCTAAATTTGCCTTCAACTGGTGGTACCACAGTGATAGTGCATGATGATACTATGATAAATACATCAATTTCAACAGCCTTTTTTCTGAAAACCAAAATTGTGAACAGATGTCTATATGTGAAAAAAGCCAGAAGTAAGAAGCGTGCTCTTTCACAATCGAAAAAATACTTAAAAACTTGTTGCAATGAGATTCACTGCTGGAGACCACAGATAATCAGACAGCTGCAAGTTTTTATTATCAGTTTTGTAACTTAAAATCCTCCCAGTTCACCAATGTTTCCAGTCACTAGCCCTGCAAGCTCTTAAAGAGAGAGGATAGTCAGATGCAATTCATTCTTTCTTAACCATCATTATAAATTCAAAGTACCATTTCCACTCCTGATTTTTACATGTAGTTATTTGACTTACTGGAGGACTCTTCAGGATGCACAGAACTAGAGAAAGGGAAAGTGTAGAAACTTTTTTTTTTCCTCTCTCTCAGCAAAACATTTATTGGTGGCTATGGTTAATGCCAGTAAGACTTGGCTATATTATCATAGTTGGTGACTTTTCTGAAAACATATTATATTCAGTAACCTACTTCCTGAGACCATTTTCCGGTCTGCATTTGTGTTGTAAAAGATCTGGAATTGCTGAACTGATAAAACAATAGAAAGTCCCCAGTGGAACTGTTTTCTCTTTTCCCTAGTTTGAGAGAGGAATGAGTCATCTCTGTGCTCATGTGGTCTGTGTGAGTTATGGAAATGGTTAATTAAGTTAATTACTTAATTCCTTAGTTTTTGGGGCAGTCTTATTAACATGATTAAACTACTATGAGGATCTAAAGTAATATATTTACTTGCTGGTTTGTGGTAATGTAGAGGGTTATGAATGTCTCTATGGATGCATTGTGGATCCTTGCTTTGTATTTCAGTGATGGGCATGCATACCTCAGGCTAGCAAGTTGTGAAGACCAATCACGTTATAGATACTCATAAGTATTAAATGTTAAGTATATTAGGAGCCAGGCCTCTGGTGAAGATACGCGACTCTGCAGAAAGTTGAGATGACACGCGCTGCAACTTTTCAATCATCAAATGTTGTTGCTGTCCTTTGATTTCTTAATCTTGCTTTTTTTAAAATGTTATCACTTATAATGAGGCTGTACATATTACTTCTCCCCCAAAAAAAAACCCAGACCAGCCAGAGAAGCCCTGCCAGGATGCTCCTGCCTATGCAGATAGGTAGGGACAAAATATATTCTGTATAATCTACAGAGCTGCCTGTCTTCAGAAGCTCTTTCTTTCTGACATCCAGAAAATTTCTAGCTACAATGTAAGAAAATGTGTTGCCAGATAATTAAAGTCACAACATGTGAGGGATTGCAGCCATATGTGTTGTAGGGGTTATGATTTTCCCCAGAAGCATGAAGCATGCTGTTTCTCCAAGAAAGAGCTATAAAAGCTCTCCACAGTGCAATTGCAGGTGATCTGCCAGGTAGAATTCTACCTGCTACAAAAGTAAAAGTGTTTTTCTTTTGTTGCTTGTTTTTTTCAGTCCTAGAAATGCCTCTTGGTCTCTATCCACTGTGTAGTGCCTCCCAGACAGGTTGTACAGCTTTATGCACTGTGGTGCAATTATCTGGGAGAACAGAATCATAGGATGGGATATTTGTTCATTTATAAGGTGGTTGATTAATCTTTTTCTAAAAGATTGGATAGACAGAATAACAAGTAACACCTATTTTATTTTATTTTACATTCAGGATAAGGAGATTCTGCATCTGCTTGTTTACATCCCTAATTTTTGCAAATTTGAAGATGTTACTTTTACTTATATGTAAGTGAGGGATAGTGTATAGCATGCAGTGTCCTGTTCATAATTAACTGTAAAAATGTCTTTTTGCTTCTTGTGATCATTTCAAATCTGAAAGAAAAAGTATCAAACTATATTCCAGAATCCTCTGCTTTTGTAGTTTGAAAGGAACACAAAAGCCTGTGAACTCACTTCTATTTCTTAACAGAAAACAATTTCAGTGAAAGCGAATAGCACTTTTGTCCTCTAACAATATTTGGTGATCAGGATTCTGAGCTTTTTGCTTATTATGATTCAGCAGGACCTGCAGAATCATGATGGATGATTGAAGCACCGTCCACTGTTTCCTCCATATGTCTTGTAGATTGCATTGAGGTTCAGTTAGCACAGTCAAGGACTAGATATATAATACACTAGCATACAGCTGAACATATAGCTATGATGATGAATAGTGGTTTTTAACTTCCCTTAATAAGACAAATGAATGAAATCTTCCTGGCTCGTATCTATTAATTGACAGTTATTGAGCCATTACAAAAGACTGCATTGCATGTGGTCTTTTCAACACCAGTCTGATTTGTCTATTGTTCAGAAAAGTGATACAATGAACTCCTAAAATGCAGAAGAATGACTGGCCAGGAGTGAGCTATAGGTGATCTGCAAGGCAATGCAAATATTGATATGTGGGTGAAATGGTATCTAGGTACTATGGGAAGTGTACTCTTCAGTTTAATCAAAAAAGGTGAATAGTAACAATGCTTTTCTGCTTAGATTGTAATTATTATTTTTATTAATTAGAATAGTCCAAGCTAATGAAAGCATTGTTGATGGTAACAATATGAGACAGTCACTCAACACTATATTTTTTGAACATCTCAATTTTATGTGAGAAATGAAATTTATAATTTACTTTTTTTTTTTTTTTCCTTAATTCTACTGTGGTAGAACTCAGGAGCTTCATTCATGGCCTGGACTAAATAGCTGCAATTCAATCCATTGGATTGACTGTGCAGGAGTCGATGACTCCTTATCTGCAAGCTGTAGACTTGTCACCTGAACAATCCTTAAATTATTTTTCATGACCACTTCTTGTGAGTAGCTACAAATCCTTGGCCTCATCCTTGAGGTAGAGATCTGCTTCTCTGTGTGTAAAAGGAAAAACAAAGCATTTGTTTGTGGATCCCTTTGACTGAGGGAGGAAAGAATAAAAATACTCCTTCCGTTCCCAACTCCTATAAAGCCAAAAGGTCACATCACGTTTTAAAAGCTCTCATATTTTGAAAGAGGCAGCTGCTCATGTCTTAGCCCACTGGTAGACCAGGTAAAATGGTTGTGATTGAGTGAAAGTTCCTTAGTACAGGACTGTACTCCTGGGTAAATGGGGTATTAGCATTAACTACTCAGCTGATGCATCTTCACAGCCATCCTCCTTCTCTTTCCCTGACGCAGTGAAGCTTGTGCTCTTTTCTGTACAATTGTTTGGTTTCTACAGAGGCAATGGAGCATGACTTTAATTCAAATTAGGCTTGATGATTAGGGAGTTGTTGTGAAAGGCATGAACCATCTCAGGTAAAAAAGGATTTGAAACAGAGCTGCTCACCTCTGGGATAAATGTTCTGACAAGTAGGTCTAGTCCTGCATGTCTTCATGGGTTACATTTGGAAGAGGAAAAAATTGAAAAGCTTGCTAAGAAAATTATAAAACTTAAAAGATCTTACAAAGTAGGAAAGTTATCCTACTTCTGTGCAAATAATAAATAATGAGGTGATTTAAAAAATAAACAAACAAAACCAACTGAAACTAAAAAGACTTTTTTCTATACAAACTTTACTGTAGAACTCCTTAAATGAGGTGGAAAATGTTTTTTACCAACTGATTTAAAAAATAATTATCCCTATATTGACTGGCATACCTCATCATTATTTCATAACGTTTTCATCACTTGTTACAATATCAGACTGAAATTGAAATGCATGCAAATTCTTAGGTATGAAAATTGAAAAGAAAAACACCTTCTGGGTTTTTTTGCTGGTCTTTGCTCCTGAAACTAAGTAAATTTACACTTTTTTTCAAGCGAGTAAAATACTTTCATTAGCATACTAAACCTATAAAATGGAACACTTGCTAGGAGCTTTTCAAAACCATAACTGGCTAAACGCACAGCTGGAAAGTAATCTCAGTAAGGACTACAGGCTGATGACTCGGAGTTGTTTTATATCACTGTCAAGTCTGGAAGACAATTTTCTTCTTATTTTTATTTTCTTCTCTGTGTTAGGGGCCTAGCCCTAGTCCCACTGGAGTGTGAAATACTCTCCACTTAGAAAGGTGTTACAGTTCTGCAATTTGTGTTTGTACCCTCCTGAAACACTTTGAAAGACAGAGGCTTATATCAAAGATTGCATCAGTCCTAGATGTATCTCTACATATATTTCTAACCACACAATAATTCATAAAGGTATTATCAAGTTTATTTCTAATGGGGACTATGCAAAACCACTAAGAAATGTACAACTTTGGGAACTTGTCATTTCAATAGTAGGTGAAGATTTGTGTTAAGCAAAAGATATTAATTCAGTCAAATACAAAAACTAAGTCATTACCGTATTGTAAATCTGGATAATTATAATCCCTTTGAAGTAAATTAGGCTTAATTATGATTTCAGCTCAAAATTGCTGCAACAATATTGCTTCTTTAAATGGTTTGTTTACTAAAATACTGTTTGTTTTGTAAATTGAATTGTAGATGACATAGGTTCCATTAAAATCACTTTGATAGTTACTTTCAGACCGCTTGTTGGTGTGAAGAATTCTGACACTGATTTTACAGTGACAATAGAGATTTGCTCTGAAATGATGCTTAATTCATTTGAAGATAGATTTTTAAAAAATTTTTCAAATTACACTGTAATTGAAAAATATACTTTTCTAATGCTTTTAGTCAAGGTTAATGTTAATTCTATATGAAATGTCACATTTTAACTGAAGCTTGGGAGGGTTTTTAAAATTTCAGATCCTGATTTTTGAAGACTAAAACCCAAAAGATTTGACAGCAAAATTACAGCAACAAAAATGAATTATGTTATTTAAACTCTATGAAGAGTCTGGCAAATTTTATGTTGGAAACATATTTTCTTGAAGATGAGAATTCTAAAACCACAATGACTCTCTAAGTGCTTGTGAAAGTTAGTGTTAAATATTAGTATTAGGTTCTGCCACTCTCATACAAAATCTTACCCAAACAGTATTTAAATAACTGGAGAAGACAGGCTTCTATGGATTTAAATGTTGTGGTGGTGATTTTGACTGCAACTCGGATTTTTTTGGATCTATTATTTGCAAGTGCATAGTTTATTTCCCCCAAAAGACATCTGCACATCAAACTACTTAAGTAGTATTCAGTTTCAGCTGGGGGGTATGATGTGGGGTGTGTGTGGAAATCAGATGTGTTGAATCGACTTGTTCTGAAGTTTTTCAAAAGCCTTTTCTAATTTGTATGTCAGGTTCTGTTTCCAAAATGGAGAATGTCATCTTGGTATTCTCCCTTATATGCTTCAGCTCAGGAGTTAACACTCTAGAGAATGGGATGGGATGGGATGGGATGGGATGGGATGGGATGGGATGGGATGGGAAGTTCAGGTCCATGGCATGTGTGGGGAGGAGAGTTATGTTTATTCTTTCTCTGAGATTCAGAGCAAGGATTTGAATTGCAATGTACAGATCTCATCCACTGAATTTGGGATCTGTGGAGTCTCTCTAAGCTTTTCCAAATGGTAGATATGTGATTTGCTTTTCATTAGATTACCTTGAAACCCACATAGAAATCTATACTTTATGGTCTAATAGAACATAACTGATTGATACCGACAGGTTAAGTGAGTACTTTTTTGTGCTGAAAAATAGGTTGTGGAATCATTTAAAGTGCTACAAAAATGGATGTTAGCAGAGCTGACTTAAGAGAAACCACCCTGAATGGATAAATATGAACCTGATATTTTTCGCAGGTACTGAATTCAGAGAAAGGGTGTCATGATTCTATGATTCTATGATCTTTGAAGGTCCCTTCCAACCCAATGTCATGGGGAGCTCATTGACAGGGCTTTAAACTAGATTTGAAGGGGGAGGGGGGCAAAATCAGGTTTTCCTGTGATAAGGGGTGGGATGGCACACCATGGTTAGTGGGACAGGGAATAGCAGGGGATGGGATGCTAGCAGGGGCCCTCAGCCTGTTGATCTGAGGCGTGCTGGAGACACTGCAGCACAGTCGAAGTCTTACGGGGATGAGCAGGGGGCTCTTGAGGTAATAGGAGCCAACAGGGAAATATCAGAGAAACTCCTCAAGGGAACCAAGGGCTTTTCCTCCAAGAAGGTGACATGGACGACAGCCCAGCTGAAGTGCCTCTACGCCAATGCATGCAGCATGGGCAACAAACAGGAGGAGCTGGAAGCTACTGTGCTGCTAGAAAGCTAAGACCTAGTTGCCATTACTGAAACTTGGTGGGACAAATCCCATGACTGGATTTCAGCTATTGAAGGCTACAGACTGTTCAGAAGGGATAGGCGAGGTAGGAGGGGTGGAGGTGTTGCCCTCTATGTCAAGAAATGGACAGAGTGTGAAGAAGTGTCCCTGAAGAATAGCCGTGAGCAGGTTGAAAGCATATGGGTAAGAATTAGAGATCAAGGCAACAAAGGGAACCTTGCGGTTGGGGTCTACTACAGGCTGCCTGATCAAGGGAAGCCTATTGACAAAGCCTTTTTTCTTCAACTACAGGAAGCTTCGCATTCACAGGCTCTTGTCCTGATGGGGGATTTCAGCCACCCTGACATCTGCCTGGAAAGTAACACGACAGGCGGTAGGCAATCTAGGAGGCTCCTGAAGTGCATGGGGGACAACTTCTTAAGCCAGGTAATAGATAGCCCTACCAGAGGGGATGCAGTACTGGACCTGGTGGTCACCAATGTGAGCTCATTGGTGGTGTCAGGACTGGAGGCAGCCTCAGCTGTAGTGATCACACACTGGGAGAGTTCACAGTCCTGAGAGGTAAAAGGGTCAGGTGAAGAGTATAGTCAGGACCCTGAATTTTAGGAAAGCAAAATTCCACCTCTTCAAGGAGTTAATCAACAGGACCCCCTGGGAAATGGCCCTCAGGGACAAGGGAGCAGAACAGAGCTGGAAGGTCTTCAAGGATGCTTTCCATAAGGCACAAGAGCTCTCGATCCCCAGGTGCAGGAAATCAGGCAAGGAAGGGAAGAGGCTGGCATGGCTGAGCCATGACCTGTGGGTCAAACTAAAGGGCAAGAAGAGAAGGCACAGGCAGTGGAAGAAGGGACTGGTATCTTGGGAAGAGTACAGGGACACTGCCCAGTTGTGTAAGGATGGGATCAGGAAGGCCAAGGCTCGGCTAGAGCTGAACCTGGCAAGGGATGCAAAGAATAATAAGAAGAGCTTCTATAGGTACATTAACCAGAAAAGGAAGGTTAAAGAAAGCATACCCCCTCTGATGAGCAAAAGTGGCGAGCTGGTAACAACAGACGAGGAGAAGGCTGAGGTACTCAACAACTTCTTTGCCTCAGTCTTCACTGGCAACCTCTCTCCTCACACCTCACGAGTCAATGGGCCATTTGATGGGGATCGGGGGGGCAGAGGTCCTCCCACTGTAAGTGAAGATCAGGTTCGCAACCACCTGAGGATCCTGAATGTACATAAGTCAATGGGTCCCAATGAGAAGCATCCCAGAGTCCTGAGGGAATTGGCTGATGTAGTTGCCAAGCCACTCTCCATGATAGTTGAAAAGTCATGGCAGTCAGGTGAAGTCCCTGGGGACTGGAAAAAGGGAAACATTGAAGCCATTTCTAAAAAGGGTAAAAAGGAGGACCCTGGGAACTACCGACCTGACAGCCTCACCTCTGTGCCTGGGAAGATCATGCAACAGATCCTCCTAGAAGCTGTGCTAAGGCACATGGAGGACAGGGAGGTGACTGGAGACAGCCAGCACGGCTTCACCAAGGGCAAGTCCTGCCTGACCAACCTAGTGGCCTTCTATGATGGAGTGACTGCACCAGTGGATGAGGGAAGAGCTATGGATGTCATCTATCTGGACTTCTGTAGGCCTTTGACACGGTCCCCCACAATATCCTTCTCTCTAAATTGGAAGGATATGGATTTGATGGACGGACTGTTCGGTGCATAAGGAATTGGCTGGATGGTTGCATCCAGAGGGTAGTGGTCAATGGCTTGATGTCCAGATGGAGACCAGTGATGAGTGGTGTCCCTCAGGGGTCCATACTGGGGCCAGTGCTGTTCAATATCTTCATCAATGACATAGACAGCGGGATCGAGTGCACCCTCAGCAGGTTTGCAGATGACACCAAGCTGAGCGGTGCAGTTCACACGCCTGAGGGATGGGATGCCGTCCAGAGGGACCTGGACAGGCTGGAGAGGTGGGCCTGTGTGAACCTCATGAGGTTCAACAAGGACAAGTGCAAGGGCCTGCACCTGGGTCAGGGCAATCCCTGGTATCAGTACAGGCTGGGAGATGAAGGGATTGAGAGCAGCCCTGCCGAGAAGGACTTGGGGGTACTGATAGGTGAAAAGCTGGACATGAGCCAGCAATGTGCTCTCGCAGCCCAGAAAGCCAACCATATCCTGGGCTGCATCAAAAGAAGTGTGGCCAGCAGGTCGAGGGAGGTGATTCTGCCCCGCTACTCTGCTCTGGTGAGACCCCACCTGGAGTGCTGCGTCCAGCTCTGGGGTCCTCAGCACAGGAAGGACACGGACCTGTTGGAGCAGGTCCAGAGGAGGGCCACAAAACTGATCAGAGGGATGGAACACGTCTGCTGTGAGGAAAGGCTGACAGAGCTGGGGTTGTTCAGCCTGGAGAAGAGAAGGCTGCAGGGAGACCTGATGGCAGCCTTTCAGTCCTTAAAGGCGGCTTATAAGAATGATGGGGACAGACTTTTTGGCAGGGCCTGTTTCGATAGGACAAGGGGTAATGGTTTTAAAGTAAAAGAGGGTAGATTCAGACTAGATATAAGGAAGAAATTTTTTACAGTGAGGGTGGCGAAACACTGGAATGGGTTGCCCAGAGAGGTGGTAGATGTCCCATCCTTGGAAACATTCAAGGCCAGGCTGGATGGGGCTCTGAGCAATCTGATCGAGTTGAAGATGTCCCTGCCAACTGCAGGGGGGTTGGACTAGATGACCTTTAAAGGTGCCTTCCATCCTAAAGCATTCTATGATTCTATGAAGGGTGGAATATAGACCAGCTCCCTCTTTCTGTTGATGTGAATGAAGTAAAATTGCATGAAATACTTGATAATGTATTGGTACAGGATGCTGAAACAAAGAAGTGTGCTTGGTGAGTGATTTCTTTTATGGCAAGGAACGTTTATGCTCAGTCAGAATGTTACCCTTACAATTGCTGCATTGCAACTCATCTGCCTTTCTGGATCTCCAGAGAGCTGAAGAAGAATGTAGAATAAAGGACACTGCATTAGTTTTCTTAACTGCCAACTAATTCCTTCCTAGAAGTGGTTAGACACAGCGTATGTGTCTATAGCATCTGTTGAAGCTGTCCCACAATTAGTGTGAAGACCAGATTTTTCTATACTCTGCGCTGTATGTGAATGGTCCAATTGGATCAGATTTTGTGCAGACCAGTACATGTGTGCAGCAGCCATGACAGGTTCAAGATGTTTCAGAGTAACTCAGCCAAACTGGCTGGATGGCAGCCAGGTGCCAGGCACCGGGCACTGCACCTTGAATACACCTGGTGTATTTGCATTTGGCCAAGCAAGGATAGAGTGAAACAAAGCCATGGGAAGCCACAGCTTCTTCTCTGCCTTGAGGCAGTAGCAGTGTGACGGAGATCATGTGAAGCAATGCTTCAGAGGAATATCTTTTCATTAAGGTGGCATTACTTGCTTTGGCAGGCAGTGAGGAAAGCTCTTCAAACTGGTAGCCACATCACTCGTAATCTGTGGATGAGTGAGGGGCTTAAGCTATTGCCAAGTTTGTAACTTTTGCACCACTAAGTTGACCCAGGAGATGCCTTAAAACATGTCTATCAGTGCAGGCAGAAATAAAAATAACTTTAAAACCATTTTAAGACATGATGAAAACCTTAAGAGGCAAAATACATCAAACTCCAGACAAAAAGGGGATAAGTCATGACTGTAGTGTTGTTTGATTTCTCTTTTTTTTCCTCTCTTTTTTTTTTTTTTTTTAATTAGATTTTTGTAAAACAAAAGCTCTCTTTGCTGCACTGGTTTAAATGTGGTGATGAGAGGGGAACAGAAACTTTTTGCACAATTAAATTTCAGCATGTCTTTCAGTGACTTCTGGGTATATGCATCTATTTATTTTTGCTTATATTTACTGTTTCTTGTTGGCCTGAAGAAGTATTTTCTGTGCTTTTGAATCACTGACAGATTTCATATCTGTTGTCTTTGATGTTTTAGAAAAATCAATAAGAGTAAGTATATCTGTACAGTTTTCTTAGGAGCCTTAATAGGAAACCAAGCGGTTTGTTGTAGTAAAAGAACCTCTCCAAATCCAAAGGAGCGGTGAAATACCTTTTAAAATACCTCTTGGAGAAAAAAATGTGTGGTTGTTTTTTGTGTTGGTTTGGGTATTTTTTTTCTGGTTTTTTTTGTTTGTTTGTTTTTTTGTTTTTTTTTTCCCCTGGAGAGGTTCCTTGCTGACAGTTAGGAAACTAAGTAGCTCTTAAAGATGAAAAGATGTAAATGAACTCAGTAAGTACTTGAATACCAGTCAGTTATTTGGTGTTTTATTTCATTACTTTTTTTATTGAGTCACCTTCTTTGTTAAGTGATAGTCTTTTACGATCAAATTGAATTTTTTGTAGCATAGCATCAATAACTCAGTACTTTTCAAAGGGGAAAAATAGTCTAAACAAATCCCACTGTAAATGTCAGTCTTTCTTAATGCCTTTTTCTTTTTTTTCCCCTGGGATTGTAAGACATAATTAATGGCTATGTCGTCTCCTTGTTGTTCATAGGGAGAAAACAGTGCATGAACTGACAAGTCCCTAGTCATCTCTGAGAGATTGTTTGAATTTTGGAAGTAGATATAAACTATGCAACACAGAATTATTGCCAACATTTTGGCCTATAAACTTCACAAGCAGTTGAAAGAGAGGAGTTTGAAAAAGATTCTAATATCTCCAACCGTAAACAAGAAAACAGATCTACCTGGGGGGGGGGGAGGGTCAGGGAGAGGGGAAAGAAAAAGGTTTTAAACTACCCAGCCTTCCAGGTAATAGTCTGAAGAAACATCCTGTCTGGGTGCAGTAGCTGAGGTGGTCTAGGGTTTTAGTGATTCAAGTTGCATTGTAATTTTGGATATCTGGACCAAAACTCTCATTGTTGAGTCAAATTTGCGTAATTTCAGTCAACAACAATAAGAAAGAAGGATTGCATAATTTGAATATTTTTTTTTTTATTGACAAAGAAAGGCAGTATTTAGAAAGAAAACTCTTCCTAAGGGTTTCAAGAAGCTGTTTTCACAGTCTTTTATAAGTGTCACATTAACACTTAGTGAATGACAATGTGAGCAGATTACTCTTTGTGGATGTTAACCTGATGAATGCTGCCCCAAACTAATTAATTCATAGGCACCCTAAATGTCAGTGGGAGCAAAGTTAATTACCCAATTCTAATTGATGGGCTCAACACCAAAAGTTTTGAATCACACTGGCATGATCAGTGGAGCAGCTGATACACTGTAAGATACCATCCTCTTACATCTCTGTAAATTGTCTGTGAGCTTTTTGTAAGGAGAAAAATAAATGAGAAAATATTTCATAATCATTTCTCCTTCTCTTAGTGGCAGAGACAGTTTATGTTAATGTAGAGTGTATATGAAACTGGGGTCTAGATCACTGTGCTTACAGTAATATAGACAGTACTTTGCATTAGCAGTGTGGAATGGAAAATATTATTTACACCAGGCATTATGGATATGATTACTTACCAGCAATAACATTGGTAGAGGACAATATGAATATCTGATAAAAGTTTATAATTGCTAATATTATTTTGACTGTATTTGGAACTTAAATGTTTTCCAATGCATTTTTGAAACCTAGGCCTTCAACAGTAAACTTCATGTACTGATTCAATTTACAGTGTCCTAATTGCCCTTCATCACTTTCCCCTGTATAAATTTCTTCTTTACATTTCATAATTGTAAAATGAATGTAAAAAAAAAAAAAAAAAAGCTAAAAAAATCCACCCTAAAAAACCTTTCAACCAGGATTTTGAAGTGTTTGGAGTGTGAATTATGAAAGACTTCTGAGAGCATATAATGTACTTATGTAGATTAAGCCAGTTTTCAGAGGGATTCTTGCAAGTTAAAAGACATGTAGAGATAAAATTTAAAAGGCTCCACAGTCCGTTTCAAATTAAATTTGAATTGCTTTCAAACTTTTAAACACCCTCCTTTGTTTCACTTTCTAGAAGTCTAGTTATCTCATAGGCTATCTAAATTGCATGTTTTTCCTTCAAGATATAGTGCATTAGGAATTAGACTTTTTCAGGTGAAATGACCTTTGGATTTGCATTGCCTGGGAAGGTGAATGACCTTTGCTACTTGCCTTCATCGACTCATTCTAACCACAGTATGGTCGGGTATTCAATGTATTACTGTTGCAGATCTTTCTCTCACTTTCCATACTAATCTAGTAACATGGCAGGAAGCCTACACTGCAGTAAAATACTGCAATGAAGTATTGCTGTTTCTGTATCAAAAAGGAAGGAGCAACATTTTGCCTTTGCACAAAGTAAAGAGAAATATTGAACAGAAGTCAGTTTTTGAGAGTGTTGTACACTGACTTGATTTTATACAAATATTTATTGTAAACTGAGGAGAAAAAATAACCACAACTTTTACATAACTGTTTTATTCTGAAGTGTTGGGTTTTGCTTGTGGGATGTTTTTAGTAGTAGTAGTAGTAGTACACAGTGTTTTGCAATTGTTAAAATATAGTACCTGAGTGACTTAGAGAACATACAAAACAAAGTTCCCTCATAGATCAATTTTGTTACTGCTTGCGTATATGAAAGTTGAAATCTTAAAATATTTTGTTTTATTCATATTCTGAAATTGACCTTCACATCATTTTCTTCATCTCTTATATCCCACAAGGCTCTTTTACCATTATGTCTTTCTTACAAGAGTGTTTTCTGATCCAATAGTAAGAATTTTTCTCAAGACACTTAAGAAAAATCATTCTACTTAGTATTTGGAAGATAGTTAGGAACTGTCATGATGCTTCCCTATAACTAGCCAGATATTTTGGTAGTAGAGCAATTAACAGTCTAACAGCTAAAAAAAAATCAGGAAAATGTTGAATGGTTAGAAACTTATTTTATTTTTTGTAACTGGGGATATGATAGCAAGATTGGAACTTGTAATGATGACAGACACAAGATACCATTACAGAGGAAAATATCCTAATAGAGCCTTCATATATGAATGTCATAGGTAGGTTTACCCACTTATCCACATACTATGTTCACTGGGAGATGGGAACTCATGTGTGACAAATCTTTTGGTTTATTCTCCCAATGACAGAGTTTATGTAGCTGACAGGAGTCAGATTTCTTTAAGTCTGCAGGAAAAAAAATATAGTTGTGATGAAGAACCTCTGCACAGAAGTACTTTCTGCAGGTGAAGAATTGGACTAAAAGAGTAAAAAGTTAAAAATACAGTCTGGATGATGTGATGTCTTAAGCTTTCCAAAGATTAATTTTTGACATTGGATGAGTTTTTTTCAGGAAAATTATTCATACTGTTATAAAGAGAATGACAAAAAGAAAGGTCTTTATTTTGAAACAAAAAAACATTTACAGATATACTAATATCGTATTTGTAATGTCAAACAGAAGACGATTTTAACTTGAAGTAATTTCCATTCTTATACAGATAATCTTGCAAAGAATGAGAAAAACAGGGAAAGCGACTTTCTGATAATGTGAAGTTACTGTTAAATTTTTTTTTTAATAAAGAATGACAAATTTTCTTGAATCTCTGAAGATTTAAAGAGAGATATATGACCTTTTCATATGTGGTCAGATGGTATGAAATTCAGTGTGATATAATTCTGTGCAGAGTTTTTAATACTTTTTTGAGCTAGATTAAAAAATGGGAAAAAATCTCATTGATTTTCTAAAGACTAGAATTTCCAACTATCCATATCTTGAATTTCCTATTGAAATAGATTAATTTCAGTTATTTAATTTTTTTCTTCTGCATCAAAATCAAGAGTTTTTCTTAATCACATGCATTTTACAGTTAGTACCTTTATTAATGTGCTTTATAATGCTTAATATTATTATATAATTAATGGATTAAATACATCTATCAGAGGTGTAAGCATGTGCACAACATTAATTGCTAACTTTGTAAAAATTATAATAAAGTCTTCTTATCAGCCACTAAAGGGTATCCAAGCACAGCCAGAACTTATTTAATATTGAAATATACTATAATTATATAATATATTTTTTCTTTTTTTATTGACAATGAGTAGGATGTAACTGAAAAGAAGTCTGCAACATGTAACAATTAGATAATTAGAGGAGAGTGGATTCTATAATTTTTCCCCACCCACCCACTCATCCACCCAGGATTTGACTATGTTCTGTGGTTTCAGAAATTCAGCATTATTAAATTATCTTTAGATTAAAAAAATAAAAAATAAAAAATTGGCAGAAGCTATTTAAAGATATTGCCCCCTAATAAAAAAAAAAAAAAAAGAAAGGGTTAAGAAATTAACTGATGTTTGCCTGAGGTTATCGACCATCCTCAGCACCAAAGTACATGGTTCTGCACTACATTAAATTGCCTTGTCTCCTTTAAGAAATAAAATCAGCAACCAAAATAACATCTTAAATATCTACAGTCACAAAGAAAAGAAAGGCAAAAGTCAATCAATTAGAAATCCCCCCCCAACAAAAAAAAAGTAATGATCCAATAATTGAATATAAAAATTGCACACCTATCTGCGAGACCAATATGCTCATGTATTGCACCTTCTCCATATAGACAGGTAAAGCAAAGACTGCAAGTTTGGATGCACAGAATTAAAAGATATGGCAGAAATCGGAAGAACCTTGTGGTGATGATATGTGATGAAGACTTTACTACAAGGTTTCCTTTTGCAGCTGCGCTAAGGTGCTGTCAACAAAATAAACATAAGGGCTATATGATGACTATTATTAGTTTAATACCTGTCATATTACTTAATTATCACATCATACACAGCATAAGGACATCCCTGCAGCTACAGAGGACAAGATGTATTGTGCAGAGCTTCCACTTCTGTTTCACAAGTTAGTTCTGAAAAGAAAGAAAAAGGAAAGCCTAATAGGGAAAAGATATTCCTTATTATGAATGCCAAATGTAAACATTTGACCTAAAAGTTTTGCTTGACTAGGATGCTGTTCATGCTGATTCTGCTTACCCTTTTTGGGGTAGTGCTGAGGTCACCTTACTGGAATAACTCAGGCTGGTGCCAGCTTAGGCTCACTGATTGGTACAATCATGCACTACCTTCTGTCGTTACTAATAATTTTTTTGTGAGTTGTTCATTGCCTTTTTTCTTTTGTGGATGAAGCACATACATAGCAAAAATTTTAGGCAGCTGAAAGAGATAGATACTAATGTGAAAAATGAGCTTACTGCACTGACAATCTAACCAGGAAAGATGAAAAAGGCACTACAGACCTTTGATTCTAAATCTGTATCTTTCAGAAATAAGGAAAGAAGTCAGTTCTTAACCTAAGGTCTTGTTTTCGTCCATTTCTTTTGATTATTTGTTAAAGTTTTCTTTTTACTAATTCCTTATACTCTCATTATTCAGCTCAATGCTATTTTCACATTACTCAGTCTTGGTGAGTTGTCTTACACCCTTCTCAACCCCCTTAAACTCTTTCAGATTAATATGGATTGCACATATACGAGAGACTTCTGTATGCAAGACCTTGTCTATTTTTTTCATGGAATTTATAATAAATTGCTTTGAAGAAAAGAGTAGGCACTGAAGTGATGATTCTCTTGGCTTCAGCTCCGTACATCACCTGTATTAACCCACTGTGAGATGTGTTAGTTCTGTTAGGTAGAATATGGAACATATCTCCTGCCTCAGAAGACGTGCTGAAAGCATGTATAATTCGTACTCTGCTACGCTTCACTTTAGAGCATATATTACGCTTTTGTTAATCTATGGTGTTATTTCCTCTTCAAGAAGGAAAAAAAAAAAATCCCTATAGTGTATTCCTTAGCTGTGAAGCTCTGCTGAAAGACTCTGTATGTATATATGTGCCAATGCATTTTATATAGCTGCACTCATTCTTGGAAATAATGTAAAAGCTTCCATATGAGAAGGGTATAATTTATTGCCCTTTCTATAATGGGTGAGAAGTTACTGTGTGTTTGTTTACTGTATTCTTAATGCTTTAAGGTGGGTTGTGAGAAATTTAGAGTTGATAAAAGCCTTGGAGATCTATGCTTTAGTTAAAGTTATCACTAGAGGAAAAATAATATCATATACCAAACAAACAGTAAATCACTGTGTGAACCCAGTGGATCAGATAGCTCTTCTGAAATTGGTAGAACCAGGTTATTTATATTAGCTGAGAATCTGGCTTCTTTGTCCCTGATTTCATTTACTTTGGCTGTATTTTGAGAGCATATTTTTTCTGTTTATATACACAATGCTTGCATGAATGAGAATGGGGGTGAACCTGAGGTTTTATATATCTATAAATACATATATAATAATATATATATATTTTAAATATTTATATATATATATCTGTGTGTATGTTTATAGGTTCTTTTCCCAAAAAAAATTGTGCATGAAAATGTGCTTGGCTGTATGAGAAGAGAAAATGAAGGGCTTTGTTTCAATGATTCTTTGACTATGGGGAAAAAAAAAATCTGTGCAAAGAACACTAAGACATTTAAAAAGCAGCTTGTCTCAAAGTCCTTAGGCTGGGGCTGCACGGCTAGAAGGCGCATCCCCTGGGTGGTGGATAGGGGATCCCTCTCTGGAGGGTGCACCGGATAAAATTGAAGAAGGTGCCGCGAACCAACGCAGCCTAAGGGAAGGCCACCCTGACAGAAAAACCACTGGCCCTCCAAGTCATGGGGGTTGGGCAGAAGGCCAACTACCTCCTCCCGGAAAAAAAAAAATAAAAAGTTGCAGAAACGACAAGCATCAACTTTAAAAAAAAAAAAAACGAAATGGCGGAGATGGAGAAAATCAGTAATGAAGTGAGGAGGAGGAGATGGAACTGGATCGGTCATGTCTTGAGGAAAAAAACAACAGAAGACTGCGTTGTGGCCCTTGGGACTCCAGAGCACACAGCCGCAGACCGATCGAAGTGGAAGAATGATGTTCGCGCCTTGTGTGCCTCCTGGCACTGAAAGAATTCAGATTCAGATTGTCTCAAAGTCCTCTTAGTAGCATGTTAGCACTGTTGCTTTCAAGAGTGGCACACAACCATGACAATTACTGGAGTTCTTCAGTCATGCTTCCATAAGCGTTGGGATAATGATCAATCATCCTGAAATGCATTAACTGAAAAAAGTTTGTATGGGGTAACCAGAACCCGTGCTACACCACAGGAGACCTATCAATGGAGTATTAGTACCCACCGGGAGCCAGACTGTTGAAATAGCATTTTCTTTATACTGAACCCTGTAGGGAAAGTACATTAATGTTATCACAGGTAACTCTTTGTTACAGTAAGCTCTTTGTTTACCCTTTCCCCGGCCCATCTTCTAAAATACCTAGTTGAGTGTGAGACAGGCATTATATAAAGTGTTATTCAAGATTCCAAAAATCATCTATAGTCTGTGACCTGAGTCAATAATCACTGGTAGCGTATTTCTAGATATGGGAATTTCTTCTTGAACATTTCTTAAGCCTTCAAAGTCTTCAGTAGGATTTCTAGTTACCTAAAAGTTCTGTCCAATTACAATTCAATTGATTTCAGTGCTTCAATCAATATAAAGACGTATTAGACCTCATGGTAGATATTGACCTTGGCTTCGCTGAGTCAGTGTGTAACTTTTAGCCCAAGGAATCATAACAGTTAAGAAGGATTTTGCCTCTGTAGAGTCTTGAGGAAATTTATGAACATTTCTGCTTAGAGGAATGGAAAAAGTCTCCTTCTACTGCCTGGATCTGATCTTGGAAGATCTAAAAGAGGCAAAAGTGAATAGTTATTCATGGAAGAAATAGTACAGAATATTTTTGCATTTCATTCACACTTTAAATAAGTCTAAACATAAACCAGTAAGGAAAAATTTGACTCTTAGAAATGTTATTATACTACAATGGTAAGATTCAGGTAGTCTGTTTTTATGCGTCAAGGAGAAGAGAGACTATCCACGCATAAACCGATCCATTTGGCAATTCTCCAAGAAGTGAAAATCCACTTCTCCTTAGAATTAGTAAGAGAACTGTGACCTCATTTAATTTATTGCATTCTGTAAATCTTCACTCTTTCTCTCTGATCAAGCACAGGTCAACTCTTTGTCTGGAGGTAAGAGTAGTTAGTGAGAGGCATATTAACCACCTTTGCTCATGCAACTTAATAAGAGTTTTCTGAAATTCCAGCTTCCTGAGAGAAGCTATTTTTGTCATTGATTTTTTTTCTCAAAATAATGGATGAATAAACAGATTTTTTTTTTTTTTAATTAATTTGTTTTTTTGTTTGGGGATAGAGCTGGCATTGTTGAACCTACAGCAACTGTGACCAACCATGGCTTTTGACACTGAACAAGTATTTTGTAAAGGAAGATTAAGAAGAAAATGGAGACAGTCAAGCCACAATAGAAGAGTAAACATTTACCCGATTCTCTGTACAGGTTGCTGATTAACAGTTGGTCTCCTACTGAGTCCTTGCAGTAAATGTGAGAAAACTGTTAACACCTTCTTATAAAGAATTTTCAGAGTATATGACAGAACATGATTTTTTCTCTTTACAGTACATACTGTCAGAGCACTCACAGAAACATTTAGTTCCCAGCACTAAGCTTTCAATTTCAAATTTCTGATCACTTTTAGGTATTGCTTTATGATATACTGTGTATGACTTTCTCTAGAGAATTCTTCATTCTGAATCAACAGCAACATGCTGGCTGAAACTCCAGTAGACATGTATGATAACAGTAGCAATTGGTGGTGTAGGTTTGTAGCAGACAGGAACCTAGCCCCTGTTATGCTATGTACTATAAAATAAGCAACATAAAAAAAAAAGACCCCAGGTTCTGTCAAAGCAACTCCAGCTGGAGAAATGTTGGTAAAACAGTGTGTGTGTGTGCGCGTGCGGGCACGTGCGTGCGCGCATATGTATGTGACAGAAACAGAGGAGAAAATGGGCATTGACAAATGAATCTAATTTCCTTCCATGAGAGGGAGAAGGGCTTATGGATTAAAGACTGACAGAAGATACAGAATGTTTTGACTCAGCTGCTTGATACTCTGTCTTGATTTTCTCATGAACCAGTTAGGGGAAATATAGTATAGAAAAAAAGTGTTAAAGTAAATTTACAACCAGTTAGAAAACTCTACCAGGAGAGAAGTAATAATTGATTTGCTGTCAAAATGAAGACTGGCAGTATATAACCACCTGTGATTCTGCAGGCATCTGGTCTGATCTTTTTTCTTTTTCTCCTTTTTTCTTGTTTTAATTGTTGGTATTTTCATGGATGATATATTTTCTGGATGAATAGCAAACTCTCTTACCTAAATTGTTGACACAGGTGAAGAAGGGGAGCAAACATGCTGGCTAATAAACACATTGAATAACTGATTCCTGGAGTAGATGGATTATAGGGATAAGTTCACAGTTCTGCATACATGTAGGAATAACCTAACTTATAAGTAAAAATATGAGACACAGTTGGCCTAGATGCTGCCTTTGGAAAAGAATATGGGGGGTAAAGTAATTAATAAATTTTATTTTAGTCACTAGTACATAACAATAATGATGCTCTTGCTAAAAAGACAAACATTCTTCTGGGCTGTATAAATAGGTGTATTTTGTATGATGTAAGAAATTATCTTACATCTGACTCCATAATGGTAATGCTTGCCTGTAATATTGTGACCAGTTTAAGACACCTGTACCTCAAGAAAGATGTGGACCAATTAGAGTCCCTGGGAGCCAAATAAGAATGACTGAAAATCTGGAAATAATGATCCAAGAAGAGAGATTGAAGTAACTGAGGATGTCTAGAGAACAGGTGCTTAAGAAAAAAATCCAGGATAATGCATTTTTATACACAAAGAATTCTGCAAGAAGATAGGAAGTAATCTGCTCTTTGTGTTGTTTTTATCTATAATACAAAAGCACAGGGTTTAAATGACAATGAATTGTTTGTGTAGAAAAAGCTTCTAACACTACAGTAGATGGATGAGGTAAGCTGTGGAATATCCATTTTTTTTTAGGTTCTTAAATAGAATTTAAATGGCATGACCTTGGACAGACCAGGAAATTCAGAGGGCAGGTTTTTAGATTTAGTTTTGTAGAATTCTGTGGTTATAATTATCATAATCTCAAAACAAAAGTTCCGAATACACATGGTTGCCTAGGCGCTCTGACATACCTGAAAGCTTAGGAAGTTGTGGTGGGTTGACCTTGGCTGGATTCCAGGTGCCCACCAAGCTGTTCTATCACTCCCCTCCTCAGCAGGACAGCAGGGGAAGAAAATAAAATGGAAAAAAACTCTTGGGTCAAGATAAAAGCAATTTAATAAAGCAAAAGCAAAGGCCACACACAGAAGCAAAGGAAAACAAAAAATTTATTATCTACTTCCCATCACCAGGCAATGTCCAGCCACTTCCTGGGAAGTAGGGCTTCAGTATGTGTAGCGGTTGCTCCGGAAGGCAAAAGTCATAATAACGAATGCCCCCTGCCTCCTTTCTCTTAGCTTTTATTGCTGTGTGGACATCATATGGTATGGAATATCCCTGCGCTCAGTTTGGGTCAGCTGTCTTGGCTATGTCCCTCCCAAGATCTTGCTCACACCTGGCCTTACTGGTAAGGGGGGAATGTTGGAGAGACAGCCTTGATGCTGTGCCATCACTGCTCAGCAGTACCCAAACCACTGGTGTGTTATCAACACCTTTCTAGCTACCAATACAAAGCACAGCACTATGACGGCTGCTATGGGGAAACTTAACTGTAGCTTAGCCAGACCGAATACACAAGTGAACAAAGAGCATTGGCAATGGTTAATTCTAGGGATCAAAGCAAATCTATTTTGCAGTAGCTTCCTGGAAACCACTTTCTGCCTTTTTATACTTAAACGCTTAAAGACCTCAGAGTATAAGTCTAAAAATCTCCAGATCCCTGTAGTAACTTCCATGCATTTTTATCATTGTTTAATAAGAATGTTGAGGATTAAGATACCCTACTTGACTATGGGTTGAGCTTTGAAGTTTAGGGAGAAATTAGAGTTTTCCCTTTTACTGTCTAAAAATACCTTGCCTTTCCAAAAGTTTAATCAGTTCTACAATGTTTTTTGGATTGTGGATGTTCATAGCAGTGTTAACTCTTACTTAAAGGGCAGTATCATAACTGTTTTATTAATAAGTTGGTTTTTTTTTTTTTTAATCTGCTATGTGTTGAGAATATTGTCCCATATAATTTGTATTTCTATTTCTTCTGGCTTAAAAAGATATATTTCTTTGCTCATTACGTTCATTCCACTTCTGCTCAAAGTGGGGTTAACTATATTTTTTGAATGCATTTTGTCATAATTTCTTCCATTCGTTTGAAAATGCAGCTATTATACATAATTAGACCACACATGAGAAGAGTCAGAGCTCAAAATCTATACAGATTGTTCATTTAAATTGCAAAATATTTGTTCATAAAACCAAAGCAAAACCCTTCTTTTTTTTTTTCCCAAACTCACTACCTAAGAGCTGTAATTTTCAATTCTAGCACTATGATATTGAGTCTCTTCATTCTGTAGTTACATTGACTGAAGCAAACGATCTGTGTTTAAGCTAAATAGTATGCAAATGAAAAAATCTCATTCTCTAATTGCCTCATTGTGTTTATTGATTCATCTTATGGATATTCTACCAGAAAGCAGGACGAACATGTGAACTCATGACCAATTCTCCTCATCCCATTATTCCTTCTTTTGTCACTACAACCAGACACCCATAATAGCCCACTGGAGACAAAGAACAGACATTTCTTTTTGGTTTATCTGAGTGTAAAAACTGAAGTTCAAAAATGTATTCTTCACTTTATATTAATCTTGGCAGTTTCTAATAAGGCAGAAATGCAGTGCCTTCTTTATAATTAATGCTTTACTTTAAAATAGTCAACTTCCAACACAAACTCTTTTATGGTCAAGGTAGTCTAGTTATAAATTTAAAGGTTTTGGTATAAGTCATGTGTTCTGTTGCAGATATCGAGGCAATGAAAAGTAGGCTGATAAAAGATTTGTGTCATATATTGCTGCAATTTTCTTCTTTAAAGTTCTCAGCTTTATCAATTTGTTCTTATCAATTTGCACAACTGTGTGCAGTGCAGGTATGTAATTCATAATGCTTCAAGTGGTGATGAAACCAAATACTTTCAAAACAAT
Source organism: Platalea leucorodia (assembly GCF_965183815.1). Classification (NCBI taxonomy): domain Eukaryota; kingdom Metazoa; phylum Chordata; class Aves; order Pelecaniformes; family Threskiornithidae; genus Platalea; species Platalea leucorodia. The sequence continues at coordinate 61,270,880 of NC_138823.1, read as the reverse complement.
CATATTGTGAAATATAAACACTGGACTTCTTATGCAAAATATCAAATCAATGGTCTGGTTAATTTGCATTTAATTTCTACTGATTAATACATGAAAAAGGGTTGAAGTGAAAGCTGGTCAATCTCTATTTCTTTATTTTATCAGTTTAAATTTTGAATAAAAATATATATCCTTTTTGGAATGCAATCCTACTAGCAATGTTAAATAGTAGCAGTTCTTCTAATTAGGTATTATACAACTTCACAATATATTAAAATAATTCCAAGGACATGTAACTCTATATTTAGGATAATCCAGTTTGTGAAGGAATGAAAGAACTCACCTGTGATCTGTACTAGTGCAAAGGGGGTAAAGTATGCATTTTACTCATTTTAATACTTATGAAATTAGCTTACACATTTCCTTACTAGAAGTATACAGAACTGTCTAAGCTTGGTTTATTTAGCTTTTTTCCTTATTTTTTTTTCTTTTTCCTATGCTAATGTCATTATTTTTAACGTTATTGTCATCAATGTTGACACATTGGCCTGTGTCTAGCTTAATGGAAATATCTCCTCATACTTTTCAGAATGACAGTTTATTTTTACTTCTGTACTGCTGCTATGAACATTCATTCTATACAGAGTAATATCTTACTAAGCATAACTCATGATATCTGTTGTTATCCTCTTCATTTTTTCTTTGTATATTGTGCTGGCACTCTCAAAAATCATAGAATTTTTAAGTTTTTTAATCTTTTCCCAAACACTAAGAAGTTTTTGGTCTTTCATTCTCTGTCTTTTTTTGTGAAGTCTTTGTCTTTTCCTGTAGTACTTTTGATTTTCCCAATTTAAGACCACTTACTACGTCCAGACTCTTAGCTTTATTCTGCATAGTTATTTGCATAACTTCACAAATTATAACTGTTTTATTGATTACTGTAGGTTTTTTTCAGATTTGTCTCCAAATACATTGTTCTAGATACTCATCTAGAACTCATTTGGTCTCATCTGATTTTTAATATGCACATTTATTTTATAATCTTATTGTAAAGGATTATTCATACACTTCTTTCCATAAAGTGTGGTACTCCTCAAATTGCGGTAATAGTTTCCAGTGGTAAAAATAAGGTCATAAACTTCCCAGAATAAATTTAATTTCTTTCCTTTGAAAAGTTCTGGCATACACATTTGAAGTGTTTCCATAGTGTACCACCATCATCAAGCCTGTTTTGACCACTGATGGTTTCACAGTTGACCTTCACTGCCTGGATAACTAAATATTTTTCAATGTCACACACACAAGTCTCTATTTCGACAACAGATTGTTATTGTCAGCAGTATGCCCTGGCAGCCAAGAGGGCAAAACCGCATCCTGGGGTGCATCAAACACAGTATAACCAGCTGGTCAAAAGAGGTGATTATCCCTCTGCATTCAGCGTTGGTGCAGCCTCACCCTGAATACTGTGTGCAGTTCTGAGCCCCACAATTTAAGAAGGATGTGGAGGTCCTTGAATGTGTCCAGAGGGCAACAAAGCTGGTGAAAGGACTGGAAGAAACGTCCTATGAGGAGCGACTGAGGACTTTGGGTTTGTCTAGTTTGGAGAAAAGGAGGCTGAGGGGTGACCTCATTGCTCTCTACAGCTTCCTGAGGAGGGGGAAGTGAAGAGGGAGGTGCTGATCTCTTCTCCCTGGTATCCAGTGACAGGATGCATAGGAATTGTTCAAAGCTGCACCAGGGGAGGTTTAGACTGGACATTAGGAAGCATTTCTTTACCAAGAGGGTGGTCAAACACTGGAACAGTCTTCCTAGAGAGGTTGTCGATGCCCCAAGCCTGTCAGTGTTTAAGAGGCATTTAGAAAATGCCCTTAATAACATGCTTTAATTTTTGGTCGGCCCTGAATTGGTCAGGCAGTTGGACTAGATGATCATAGTAGTTCCCTTCCAACTGAAATATTCTATTCTATTCTATTCTATTCTATTCTATGCCATGCCATGCCATGCCATGCCATGCCATGCCATGCCATGCCATGTCATGCCTCAGTACTATCCAATGAGTCTTTGGTACAGCTGAATATGTTTCCAGGTTTTTTTATAAGAATCACTTAAATATAATAAAAGCTCCATACACCCTAAAGAGCATTCAATTCAAAAATGAGTGTCATCTTCAGATCCTTGCTGCATTGTTGGCTAGACATATAATTTAACTTTCCCCTAACCCATCTCCCATCCATAGAGAAGATTTCTTAAGTGCATTTATATGACACTTTAAACTTGAGGTAGCTAGTCTAGAAGGACTGTAATGAAGACTGGGATCTCCTGTTAATGTTTTATTTGGTAGTCAGTGTATAGTATGCCTAAGTAAAACAACTCACCAATTTCTAAACTCATCCTTATGCTAATCCCATAATTTTGTGCTCTTAATCAAAATGTTAAAGAGAAAATAACTCTGCAAAACATCAGAGATGTGCAGAGTCTATTGCCTCTTGTCCTATCACTGGGAACTACTGAGAGGAGTCTGTCTGCCTCTTCTTTACCCCCTCCCATGAGGTATTTATACACATTGATAAGATCCCCTGAGCCTTTCCTTCTCCAGGCTGAACAGTGCTGGCCCTCAGCCTCTCCTTGTAAGACAGATGCCCAAAGACCTGAGTCATCTTTGTGGCCCTTCATTAGACCCATTCCAGTATATCCATGTCTCTCTTATGCTGGAGAGACCACAACTGGACCCAGCACTTCAGGTGTGGCCTCACTTTCTTTTCTGTTAGGGTGCACTGATGACTCACAATCAGCTTGCTGTATCTAACTCATCAAGGAGACAGGCAGGCAGAGCTCAGGTCACATTACCCACCAAAAGTAAATAAGAGACATTTATAAATAGTGCAGTAAAGTACTTTTTTACAAGCTATGAATTATGATTGGTATGTGATATTAATATAATACAAATAGCAGTAGTAGTAAAAATTACAAATACTAGAATTTGACGTTAATCTAATAACAGTATAATTTTATGGTAAATTAATGCTAAACAACATCTGTCCATTTATGGGTATTCCAAGTGCACATGGCATTAAGTAAAAGTAAAAATTCATGAAATATTTTTAAATGTGAGATTTTTTTAAAATATTCAAATGGAAAAATTAGGGAGCTCACAAAAATTCTGAAATGAAAAATCTGTACTGGTGTGTGTCTTTCTGTTATTTAATTTTTTCCATTTTGGTGATGGGTAACTCTAAGTCAGTTCATAATTTTCCAGAAGTGGTTTTATGTTTATGACAATTGTCTGTATACTCCCTTTCTTCCTCCAAAACTTTGATCCTATTTACTTAATTAGGGGGATTTTTTTTTAATTTGATTTTATTTTGGCCTGATTTTTCCCTTTAGTTTTCTGTTGCATTTTAGATTTACCATACATCCATAATTTTGCTGGCATGACTTTCTCTTGTGGTTGAATGAGCTTGTATTCTCTGGATAGATGTGCTTATTGACTGCATTTTATGAAGCATGTTGTAGTCTATTTCTGCAGTTTTATTTCTCAGCTTATTTTTTTACTTCAAAGCAAATTTGTTTTCTGGGCTGACTTGCTGAGTTTGCTGCTGCTGAACATTGCAGTCTTATTTTGTTCATCACTGAATTCTCTGAGGCTGCAATGTTGTGTTACTGTATTTACATCTCAGTATAAGGTCCTTTGTTACTAGTTTCTTGGATCATTTGCCAGGAACTTCATTCAAATAAATCTTTGATACTGAGGCCAACATATTTTTGAGAATAACCTCACTCTTGCTACTGACTCTACTTTCAAAGAAGAATTTTCCGCAGGGTTTTGTATTGTCACACAACTGGTCATTATAATTTCTTTTTATTCTTGAAATAGAACCTATCCTTTACTTTTTTTGTTTTGTTTGAAAGCCTAAGTTATCTAACCACTTCACCATTACAAGTAAGGCACCAAAATAAGAGGATATAGAGTTGTGCTGATGGACACAGTATTATGGGTGATGTTTTGCTTTCATGTAAGGCTTCTATCATAGTTTCTTAATGACTAGGCTGTGTTTTCTTCAGAATTTGTGACTATTATATTGATGAAAATTTCACTACGATTTTGCAATTTTACTCTGTGTTTACATATAGTATTTTCTCTTGTATACTATCAAGTAATCTCTAGCTCATCACTGATTAACATTCAATATATGCACATTCAACACTTTTAATTTTTTTTAACCTGTGGATGAAAATAGTGGTTTGAAATTTGTATATTATATATCTAGTAGCTACACTATCTTAGAACTCTGAAAGCCTAATTTGCCTACTTTTTCCTCATGGGAGGCAACAACATTATGATTAATTTGTCTGCAGTGCATAAGCTGCTTTATTTAAGGCTTTATCAGGCATTTATGTCCTTCACTATTTTATTTATTTAAGGCAGACTATCAAAGGGATCATAATGTTGTATAAAACTAAGTGAAAAAATGTTAATTTCTTTGGTGAAACATACAATTATTAATTTTAGATACACTCTAAGTCTACTTTTTTCTTCTTCCCTTGAAGAAAATTTTCCAACCAGACTTCTTTTTCTCCATTACCCTTGAATAAAAGCTGTGATCATTGAGTTTTTATCAAAGATGTGAATTAGAAGTTCAAATATCTGCATGATTTAAAGAATAGTTTTCTCAACTACTGGTGACTGGAGCCTTTCCTGTGTTAGTGAGGCATTTGCTGAGAAGGTGTGCTGGATCCAGCTCCACCAAGGACTAAGTAGCTTTCTGCCCATCCTCCAAGCGCAATATGCTTGGCTACGAGGCCTGGTCTTAGGATGCAGAAAGAAGTACACCAGCTCTCAGCAGACTCTAGACTTCTACCAGGCCCAACACTGAAATGATAAATCAAAGATATTCAGGTTTAGCCTATAGCCAAATACAGAATTTTTGGGTACCAGGAACAGAATTCAGTTGAATTGTGTTCCCCACTTTTCTGTGTTTTATGTTTATGCTTTCACTTAAGAGTAAGTATAAAATGAATTTATATAAACTTATACTATAAAGATGGTGACTGGGTCCTGAATCATTCTTCTACTGTTATGAGAAAATACATGCAGAAGGTTTTCCTATACTTTCATTGGTTGAGATGAGATATATACACTCACTTGAATGCTCAGAGAGATTTCATGTGTTAATAAGGATGAGTTGCATAAAATATCTTCTTTCTCAGCCAAGTACTTCCTATGACCAAAAAATAATATTACAGAGGGAAGAAATGGAAACTGTGATATAGGCAGTTTTTACAGATTATTTTGGGGGGAACTGGTGATGCTGTAATCAGTGCAATGCTCACAATACCTAGTTGGTGTGATGTCATCTTTTGATCCTACCTGATATTCTAATTTAGCTGCAGTTTCTCCTGGGGTGTTGTATTTCCCTTCTGATGTGAAATCTTAATCACAGTTGAACTTGAAGTAAAAACGCCATGTACCTTTCTCTTGGCATGAAAAAGAAGGGGAAAAAAGGCCAAAAAACAGATTCTGTGCCTCTCAACTGCTATATATAAGCATTCTAGGAAAACGGAGACTACCAATCACTGGGATATTTCAAAGCATTCTTGCTTACTTCTGTAAACTTGTGCCACTCCCTGCCCTAGACTGTAAATGGAAAGTTATTTATTTCCTCAGTAGGTGTATGTTCAGATGGCTCTGTATTTCTGGGGGTTCGTAAGAAGACAGCTCTAAAATGAGAAAAAAATGTTTGGTGTTTTTTTTTTTTTAATCTAGAATGGAGATGGTTCAACAAACTTCAAAATGGGATGCTTTAACTGAGACACCTAATGAAACTTGCACATGACTGTCAAATGACTTCTGAATTCACTTTAAAATATATTCCTTCATGAAGTCTAAAATCAACTGCCATTTCCAGTAATACATTTTTTTGGAATAGCTGTCTGAGCCCTGCATATTGCTTCAAGTACAAAACAATTGTTTTAATACCATAATCAGTCTGAAGGTTTCGTATAGAGGTCTAAACCCCCTTTGTGGGCTTACTACAAGTAAGAAAAGTGCTAATTTTTAATTATTAGGTGCATAATTTTTAATATAGATCTGTTTGTTAGAATTGTAGTCCTGCAGATGGCTGGCTATTACACACTGTGATTTTATTTACATCCTGCCTTTTTTGTAGTAAGTTATTATTGTGGTTATATATTGGGTTCATGTGGCAAGGTTTCGGTAGTGGGGGTTGTGGCAGGGGTAGCTTCTGTGAGAAGACACCAGGAGGTGCCCCCATACTCAACAGAGTCCAGTAAGCTCCAAAATAGACCCGCCACTGGCCAATGTTGAGCCCATCAGTGTTGTTGATGATGTCTCTGTGATAACATATTTAAGAAGGGGAGGGAAATGCTGCACAGCAGTTGTGAGAGATAGGAGTGAGAAAAATGTGAGAGAGACAGCCCGGCAGACACCCAGGCAACAGAAGAAGGGGGGGAGGGGGAGGTGCTCCAGGTGCCGGAGCAGAGATTCCACTGCTGCCCATGGTGAAGACCATGGTGAGACAGGCTGTCTCCCTGCAGCCCATCGAGGTTAACGGTGGACAAGATATCCACTCTGCAGCCTCTGGAGGACCCCAAGCCAGAGCAGGTGGGTGTGCCCTAAAGGAATCATAGAATCATAGAATGGCTTAGGCTGGAAGGGACCTTAGAGATCATCTAACTGCAACCCCCCCTGCCATGGGCAGGAATGCCACCCACTAGACCAGGTTGCTCAGGGCCCCGTCCAACCTGGCCTTGAACGCTGCCAGGGACAGGGCGTCCACAACCTCTCTGGGCAACCTGTTCCAGTGCCTCACCACCCGCTGAGTAAAGAATTTTTTCCTAACATCTAATCTAAATCTCCCCTCTTTCACTTTGAAACCGTTCCCCCTTGTCCTATCGATATCTGCCCTTATAAAGAGTCTCTCCCCTGCTTTTATATAAGCTCCCTTTAAGTATTGGAAGGCCACTATAAGGTCTCCCCGGAACCTTCTCTTCTCCAGGCTGAAAAACCCCAACTCCTTCAGCCTGTCTTCATAGCAGAGGTGCTCCAGCCCTCTGGTCATCTTTGTGGCCCTGCTCTGGATCCATTCTAAAAGGTCCACATCTTTCTTGTGCTAAGGGCTCCAGAGCTGGATGCAGTACTCTAGGTGGGGTCTCACGAGGGCAGAGTAGAGGGGCAGAATCACATCCCTCAACCTGCTGGCCACGCCTCTTCTGATGCAGCCCAGGATACGGTTGGCTTTCTGGGCTGCTAGTGCACATTGCTGGTGCATATGCAGGTTTTCATCCACCAGGACCCCCAAGTCCTTCTCTGCATGGCTGCTCTTAATGAGTTCTTCTCCAGTCTGTACTCATGTTTGGGAAGCTGTGACCCTGTGGAGACTGCATGCCAGAGCAGGCTCCTGGGACTGTGGTCCCATGGAGAGAAGCCCATGCAGGAGGTATTCTGGCAGGACCTGTGGCCCTGCGGGCGACCCACACTGGAGCAGTCTGTTCCTGAAGGACTGCACCCCATGGAGAGGACGCATGCTGGAGCAATTCATGAAGAACTGCAGCCTGTGGGAAGGACTCATGTTGGAGAAGTTTGTGAAGGACTGTTTTGGTGGGTTGACCCTGTCTGGATGCCAGGTGCCCACCAAAGCTGCTCTATCACTCTCCATTCTCAGCTGGACAGGGGAGAGAAAATATAATGAAAGGCTTGTGGGTCGAGATAAGAGCAGGGGGAGATCATTCGCCAATTACAGTCACTAGTAATACAGACTCAACTTCAGGAAATTACTTTAATTTATTACCCATCAAACCAGAGTAAGGTAATGAGAAAATAAAAACTAAATCTTAAAACACTTTCCCCCCACCCTTCCCTTCTTCCCAGGCTTAACTTTCCTCCCAATATCTTTACCTCCTCCCCCCCTGTGCAGGGGGATGGGGAATGGGGGTTGCAGTCTGTTCATCACACATTGTTTCTGCTGCTCCTTCCTCCTCAGGGGGAGGACTCTTCACACTCTTCCCCTGCTCAGCATGGGGTCCCTCCCATGGGAGACAATCCTCCACGAACTATTCCATTCCACTGCTCCAGCGTGGGTCCCTTCCACGGGGTGCAGTCCTTCAGGAACAGACTGCTCCAGCATGGGTCCCCCACGGGGTCACAAGTCCTGCCAGAAAACCTGCTCCAGCGTGGGCTCCTCTCTCCACAGGGCCACAGGTCCTGCCAGGAGCCTGCTCCAGCATGGGCTTCCCATGGGATCACAGCCTCCTTCAGGCATCCACCTGCTCCAGTGTGGGGTCCTCCACGGGCTGCAGGTGGATATCTGCTCCACCGTTAACCTGCATGGGCTGCAAGGGCACAACCTGCCTCACCATGGTCTTCACCATGGGCTTCAGGGGAATCTCTGCTCCTGTGCCTGGAGTGCTTCCTCCCCCTCCGTCACTGACCTTGGTGTCTGTAGGGTTGTTCCTCTCATATTCTCACTCCTCTCCTCTGGCTGCAGTCGCACCATTATTTTTCCCCCCTCTTAAATGTGTTATTAAAGAAGCACTACCACCATTGCTGATGGGCTTGGTCTTGGCCAGTGGTGGGTCCCTCTTGGAGCCGGCTGGCATTGGCTCTATCAGACATGAGGGAATCTTCCACCAGCTTCTCACAGAAGCCACCCCTGTACCCTCTCCCACTACCAAAACCTTGCCACAGAAACCCAGTGCAACTGTTTCCCATGGGAGGGACCCCACGCTGGAATAGGGGAAACATGAGGAAGAAGGAGCAGCAGAGATGAAGCATTATGAACGGACCACAGCCTCCATTCCCCATTCCCCCACCCTGCTTCAGGGAAGGAGGTAGAAGAGTTGGGAGTGAAGCTGAGCCTGGGAAGCAGGGAGGGGTGGGGGAAAGGAGTTTTTAGTTTTGTTTTATTTCTCACTATACTGCTCTGTTATTAATTGGTCATAAATTAAATTTATCTTCCCCAAGTTGAAACTGTTTGCCTGTGACGGTAATTGGTAAGTGATCTCCCTGTCCTCATCTTGACCCATGAGCTCTTTCATCTTATTTTCTCCCCCTTGTTCTGTAGAGGAGGGGCAGTGATAGAGCAGCTTGGTGGACACCTGGCGACCAGCCAAGGTCAACCCACCACACTGGGTAGCTACGTTAAATTCAACAAGTTTGTCACCATTCCTCATTCACTATTGTATAAATATCAGCAGGAGCATGTGTAGGAGGAAACAGAATAGGAGCTGTTTCGTAAAACAGAGCCGATCTAATGGGCTGCTGTAGCAATCATCCTGTCCCCAGAAGGTGCAGAGCACTTCATGTAAAGGGAAATTATGATAAAGGTGATGTCTTCCTCCCTCACTGCCCTGTGGCCAGGGTGAAACCTGAAGAGAGAAACCAGTGGAATGAAAGAATGTTGCTAAATCACAGACCTATGGACATGCAGGGTACTGTGCGAGTAAATTAAGCAATCCTGGGGAACGTTCCTGGCCTCAGCTGTTGCTGCTGGTAAGCTGGTAGAATTGTTTCCAATAGGGCCAACTTGCACTTTTCCAGGCAGTTGTTTAGCCTTGCTTGGGAGATAACTTGTGCTCCGGTGGCTGATTTTTTTTTTTAATATTTAATTTGCTCTCAACAGTGACCTCAGCTTCACTCCTATCTGCATATCTTTCTGTTGCATTACTTTTCTCTCTTCTTTTCCTGTATATCCTGCCCCACCCCCTTTTTACGTACCTTGTCCCTTAAGTATTTCACTGTATTTTTGAAGTAGCTTCACAAAATGAATAAGTATGAGCTAACATGATATCTGGTGTTCTAACATTGTCATGTGTAATGTCTCTTTCTTCACCTTGTGTTACATAGCTTGTAAACTCTGCGCAAAGCCTATGTTTGCATAATGGGACTTCAGTCTCATCTGAAGGCATCTGTGTAATAAATGTGATTAATACAGTGCATCATTGGTAACTGCTAATTATGCAGAATAATAATAAAAGTGCTTTTTGCAAGTCCAGATTCCTTCACTGGATTTGTTTAAATTTAGTAAGCATTATAAAAACTGTGAAGTGTTCCTGATTTGCATTTCAGAATGGTGAGAAAGCATAACAATGGGTTTTTAGAAGTGCAAATTTCTTTAGTGTCTTTCTTTATCAGGGGATGTTCTTGGATTAGAAAATCAAACTTGATTCACCAAAGAAATAACATAGAACCCAGAGCAATTTAGTTCCTTACATAAGTCTTAGATTATATGAAGAAAGAAATATTTTATTTTTTGTTAGCCACTATTCAAGCACAATATTACAAACCTATTTTGCCTTTCAGTCTAATGTGATACCTCAGGACTTTTAAACTGTGTTTAATACCAGAAAGCTCCAACCCATCTCATGTTACAAACAAATCTTTAAGTATTGTATTCATATAATCTATGTCTATGTATGTATTATGAGAAGTAATATGCACTGCTATATTTTATTACTACTTTTATAACCATATTTGTCCATTCCTACTAACATTATACATCAAAGATCTTCTTTTTTTTTTTAAGGCTGCAATGAAATTATCGTTTTCTGTACCTGGTCTGAATTTATTCTTTCCTACAAAAACACCTGGCTACTTTGTTACATGATTTCACAAATTATGGTTTTTGAATGAGGTGTTATTGACCTTGACAGATGACAAAATATTTTTTTACCTACATTAGAAGATTTTTTTTTAAGTATGAAATGCTTTGTAGGATTTTTTTTTTATTTGTCCTTTGGTCTCTAATTTTGTCCCATTTCTCTTTTTTACTTGAAGTTTAAAACTTTCTTAAAGGGTTAAACTTTCATAGCAATTTTATTCTTGATTCTGCAACTGGAACTCAATATAGTTGAACTAGTGTATCAAAGTTGAGCACATACTATTTCTATGGGGAATAAACTCTGAAGTTCTTCGGAAGATTGATTCTAAATTAACCTGTGATATCAGAAAAAAAATGAAGGTTGCTTTTATGCTGCAAAAATTCTTCTCTATTAAATAGAATACAGTTAGTTTTCCTCACTTTTTAAAAATTTCTAAACATTACATTTCAGTATTAATTCAGAAATAAACTCTCAAATGAGTTCTCTCTCTATAGCAGAACTCAGTCACTTCTGCAATCTAATATCCCATTCCTACTGCATTAGAAATTGTTTTTTAGACAAGAAAAACTCATTCATTGCTGATAGTATGTGGTACAAATAAACTGCTCAAGATTGAATTCATATTCAGTATATAACCAAGACCAAAGCTAACATTTTTTGTAAAACTGCATGTGTGGCTTGAAAATGATGACTGCTGTGATGTATCCAGGGTTTTAATATAACTTTATGGATTATATAGTAATGAGAGAAGTGGAGGTGGAGTATAAGGAAATAAATGTTTCTCTTTTGTCTAATTTATAGTAGATCTTAGAAGTTCTGACGTATTTAGTTGTCATTTACATCTTATGAAATAATGCAAATAGATGATTGATGTAAAATCAATAAGTACCCTCATACAGTTTTTCATGCAACTCTTGTCACTTGTTTAAGGGCTTCACCTCTTAACCATAAGACGGGACAGGACATCACCTTGGGGAACTTAGTTATTTTCATAGGTAGCAATTATGTCCTTGTGCTTCCATTAGGGCCATTTCTCCTGAGAAGGATAGTTGAAAAATCTACACTGCGAGGGGAGTTCAGTTTTATTGCCAATTTTGGCATTTATTACATGGTTTGGTAGCAGTTCTCAGTTTGTAAGTAAGTGTGTTTCATTGCTGTGGAGACATGCAGTGTTCACCTGCAAAAAATCTGATGGCAGAAGGTCTAGTGGCTGCTTGTCATGTTAGTGTTTGCTTTTCAGATGACTCTGGTTAATTCAAGGATTAGGTGATTTCTAGTCCATTTCCCCATTCCCTGCCCTGCACCTGAGGGCTCTCTTTTGTAGTTAATGGAGATTATGTGGTTACATTAATGAATACTGAAATTCATTGCCAAAAAGGATAAGCAACAGACATTTCTTTGTCATGCTTTTTGCATGTGGATTTTTCAGGAGGGAAAAAAAAAAAAAAAAAAAAAAAAGAAATACCTGCTTTGAAGGATTTGGTCATATGATATAGTATAACATACAGAAACCCAGCTTATTTTCAGATCCCATGGGTTTGCATTTAACTTTGGAAATAGTCCTCTCTTGGGTGGTGAGAACAAGGATACCTGTATATTCAAATTACTATAACTAGATCAACATTAATATGAGCTGTCATATAGTAAATAGCTTCAGCTGAAAAGTTCTACAAAATTTTATTTGAGCATTAGATATAAGGGAAAGTCTGCAGCATCATCTATTGGGCTTAGCACAAATATTTGGGACATCTTCTGTGCTGTATTTTTTTTTTCTGATGGGCTTTTCCCAGTTGATACTCTTTGACTAAGACCTGTTGTTAACAGAATGTTTATTTGCTGTGGGGCATCCTACAGATGAGATGTTGCTTATACATGTGCTTTAGTGCTTCTGCTTTTTTTTTCCTTCCTATTTACTTGCCAAACTGTCTGAACACAAAACTAATAGCTTTTGTTATTGCTTGAATTGAAGTGCAACATTGGTTTAGAAGCCTGTTCATAAATACTTTATTATAAATCACTAGCAGAGTTTTGTAGAACTGAAAACAAACTTATTTTTGTAAGATCAGGAACACTTCTTCTGCATGGGTATATACCAGCTTGAGACAGATAGATTTAGTATGGTAATTAAACTAACTAAGACACAGCCAATTAAGAAATATTAATCATTTTTATTTGAGCAAATCAGCATGTTTTTTGACTTTTTTATAAATGTCATTACATAAAAACATAATTAATGATCTGATTACAGGGCAATTATTTTGATTGAAATCCTCTTGCCAGAAGTCCCTATCTTGAGGCAGAGCAACTCTAAATCAAACAGAGCATCTCTTCATTAAGCAGAGCAAAGCCTTAGCAGAATTCTCAAGACCTGTAACACGTATGTGCCATAAACAGGAAGAGACCAATATCAGCCCTCCATTTGGATGACAACTATAATTTGCTAACATTGGCTGCTTAAAAAGTTTAACAGTTTTACAGCATAAGAGAAAATTAGTGTCCAGAATTTTTCAGGTATCTTACATCTCCAATCAAGAGCTGATAGTAATTAGTTCAGTGCAACAGAACAGGGAACGGAGCAATATTTCTTCCTCTAGAACCTGACTCATGTGGCATTTAATTCTATGAGAGTGCCTGTAATTCTTCATTATAACTGAAATGGCTCATTCTCCCTCTCTTCCTTTCCCCTTCCCCCTGTCTCCCAGAAATCTGTATGATCGTACTGTTCTTCAGGCACTGAGAGCTGAAGAATAGTAATTATATTTGTAGTTCAGTGTTCACTGATAACAAATTGTAACCTTTAAGAGTTCTTGGTTATTGTGATAGGTGAGTTGTGTTTTAAATACATAAAAGCAGCAGAACAATTTACCTATCAAAGGAAGAGGATAGAGGTATTTTTCAACATGCACTTCATTCTCAGTGATAGACACATCTTCTGTCTTCCATAGCCTTATCATCTACTACACTATAGAGTCAAGCTGTTTTTCCCCAGTCTGCAAATCAGTCCTAAGAGAACATCCTCTTTGTGAGTCATTTCCTGAATTTGCAAACTTGAATGCTAACCGTCTATCTAGAAATGGTAATGCATATGATTGCTTATGCAGAAATAGAGTGCAAGGAGTAACATGCCACAAATAAATTCTCTTCATTGCAGTTGCAGCCACTGCCTTAATGAACTCTTATGTGTATTATTTCTTACCTTTTGAAGACTGCAAGAGTGGGTTAGATTTCCTTATTTATCTTTGTAATGAAAATTGTTCTGGACTTCACAAAGTCCATTTCTAGAGAATCACTGGGGCACGATAATGAATAACATAATTCAGACGATGGAGTGAAACTGGATGTCAGTGAGAATGTTGTTTGCATAAGGGCAGAAAGATTATTCATCCTTCATTCATATATAATTGTATTTGTCTTTGGAAAGGGTGATATATTTGGTTTTCATTATTTTCCTCAGGATGTAATATGTCATAACTTTAAGAACAAGTCTAAAGGTAGCACTTGCTGATGTAACAATCCAGATGATGGGAAGATGAACCTGAATATCTTACTTCCTCCAATTTGATCTGAATTTGTCTTACTGATTATGACTGTTTTAAAAAAAAAATCTCAGAATATTCTTCACCCACTCCTAAGATAAGTATGTTACAATGTGGTAGTTACTTTTGCAATAAGAAAACTCACAATACTTCCTTCACTTACTATAATGTAAATAATTAAATGTCCCTTGTACAATAGTGAACACATACACTCTTTTTGCAACACTGAGGATATGCATCATGGTCTATGTAATAGATACCATTTGAGTTTGCTCAGAAATAATCCATTCTGTCAGGAATCTCAAGAGAATGCTCCAGCAACACTTCCTCTTTTATAATTATTCTAGTCTCCTTCAGTTCTATCAGCTCTTGCCATTCTGGCATATATCAAATTAACACCAATTTAAAGACTCCTTAGTTGACAGTGCAACAATTACTGACACCAGAATAGGTAAAGTAGTGGTTTATGGACTTGGTTACTGTTAATATTGCTAAGATTGGTATAAGTGCAATTCCAGACATGCAATTTTGAATTTTTGCAGAAATATAAATAAGTTTAAAATCACCCAGAAGGTCTCTGTGGAGCATATTTTTCCTAGATTTCAAAGAAATATCAAAATGATTGAATTGCAGTTTGTTAAAAAGAGCACTTCAGAAAAAATAAATAAGATGCTGAAAGGCTGGGCTTGATGAGTAAACATTATCTTTGCTGGATTTTACTGCCACAGAAACAATTATGGGAAACTGGCATTTCAAAGCAAGCCAAGTTTTCACTAAAAAGATTATTTTAGATGACTAAAATATAGTAACTTATGTGGAAGCAACATTACTGTTCAAAGGTTCAAAGAACCTTTTTCAAAGTTGTTTAAATATGTTACAGAAAAAAAACGTTTGTAGTAAAAGGAAAGGGGGGAGACAGGCTTAAAAAATATTAAAATATTTGTCTTATACTGCTGTCTTCTTGCTAGTTGTATCAATACATAATGAAAATGAAATTAAAATCTTAAATTGAATTTTGTCAGCTCAGGAATTTTTTTTTGGTTGTATGTTTGCATTGAGCACATAGAGATTTTGGCCCATAATGGTGACTCCTAGGCACTGCATGAATGCGTACAAATGATAACATAATGTTATACTTTGTGTGTAATAGGTAGTTATTCCAGACCATTATAATCCAGAATCAGATCAACATCATTGTCTGTGATCCTGGGTAAAAAAAATATAGTAGGGAGCTATTATTACTATAATCATACATAGGGTATGTTCCTGATGCTTTCTGATTTCTGAACTCTTGACTTTCTGATCTCTTAACTTCCTTTTCACATTAACATCAACATTACCATTGTGGTAAGGAAATGACTTTCAGATATTGATAATTTCCAGGTGTTCATACTGTATCTGTCAGTATGTTCAATGAGTGCTGACAAGTTATTTAGTCTCAACTCTTCTTTTCCTTAAGTACTTATTTAAAAGGTGAATTTGATTTTCTTGATCTTCTTCTATTAATTGTTATTTAATCTGCTTTTGGCAGAGAAAGTGGATTTGGTTGTTACCTTAGGACAACCATGTTTCAGACTCAAAAAAGTATGTTTTTAAGGGAAATCAGAATGTCCAGAGAATTATTGTATAGTCAGATTATGTTGACAAATTTGTTCCCATATGTATCTGTAAACTTAAAACCAAGTTTAGCAAAAAACAGATGATCTTCATCCATTTTTTACTATGATTTAAGAGAAAAAGACAGCTGTTTGTTGTTTATATCTGTGGTGAGATAGATACAGAGGTCGAAAATATCCATGAACTCTTGGCATTTGTAACCTTAGCATCACAGAGTCATTGATCATACATTGAATGATATGGAAGGAAAGCTGCCACTTCCCAGAACTGTGCGATTGAGTAAAATGTGAGTTTACTCATCCAGAGCTTTTGGTATTAATGTGAACAGAATTGTCTTTATCTTTTTTTTTTTTTTTAATATTCTCTTAAAATTCTGAGGTTTTTTGCCAACATTTTCTTTCATACAAGAAACCACATGTAGTGTAGCACAGTAAAACTGTTCTAGACAGTGCAGCCATTTTTAACTTTTGACGAGACCTTCTGTTTGTGCTTCTAATGGTAGTCATGGAAAAATACTGCCATTAGTTTCCTAGTAAACTATACAGGCATGGTCCTGTGGTCATTGATAATGTTTATTTTTAGTACAGTCACTAACATAGTCTTGGCGTATGCTAGCTACCATTATTCTAGATGATTAACAGGCATGGTTTGGGATTTGCAGAGGTCAAGACAGGGTAGTATGATAAAACCACCTTGTTTTGAAAGGGAAAATTCAGTTTAACACCTTATATATAATGAGTTTTACATCCCTGTGATGGCTTCAATCATATTTTATGGTTAAGCTGACAGAAGAGCTGTGCATATATATATATGTATATTTGTACAAATCAGCCATCATGTTTGTGATATTGAAGAGGAACTAATAACACATGCTCTAACAACCTCATCCTATTTTTTTTTTTTAGCAAGAGGGGATTTTAGCATCATGGCACAAGGTCTTCTTACAGGTGTGTTTTATGTAAGCATAATTTCAATATATATATATAGATGTGAATCTTCGAACCAGGTTTGATTTCTAATCCATGCATTTTTCATGGTGAAACACAATAGTAATAGGGCTATATATAGTTGGGTTTTTTATGCATCTTTGAAACAGAATAATGAAACCATGACCCATCTGAAATCAGGAAAAAGCCATGATCACACCTTTACTATACAATGGACTTTGAGTATATTCCTCTAACAACATGACAAAGTGGATTATCTCTTTTGTTAAAGTACCTATTGTTTTTGCACCAATACTTTCAATTTCATTCTGGTACTGTATAACACAAAGCAGGATATTTAGACATTTTATTCGGTTGGGAGGAGGATTCTTTTTTTTTTTTTTTTTTTCCCCAAAAGCAATATAATCTGGCATCTCAGAGAAGGAGCAGGCTGTTTGCCTACTCAGTTGCTTGTCAGAAAATAAAAAATTAATTTTAAGAGGGAAATGTATCAAAATTTCCATCCAAATAATTTTGTAGTCTCAGTTTACATTATAATAGCTATGAAAGTAGTAAGCTCTTCACACAACATACCTATATTGTCAGATTTTTAGATTTTACCAGATTTTTTTACCAGATTGTCAGACACTCAGAAGATTAGAAAGGTGAAGGCCCAGCTGGAACTTAAACTGGCCACCACCATCAAAGATAACAAAAAAAGTTTTTACAAATATATCAACGACAAAAGGAGGGCCAGGGGGAATCTCCCTCCTTTGTTCGATGTGGAGGGAAAGTTTGCCACGAAGGATGAGGAGAAGGCTGAGGTACTTAATGCTTTCTTTGCCTCTGTCTTTAATAGTCAGACTGGTCATCCTTGAGGTTTTCAGGCCCCTGAGCTGGGAGATGGAGGTAGGAGGAAGAATGAAGTCCCAGTTGTCGAAGGGGTGGCAGTCACCGACCTGCTCCTCCACCTGAATGCTCACAAGTCCCTGGGGCCAGACGGGATCCACCCGAGGATACTGAGGCAGCTGGCAGAGGAGCTGGCCAAGCCACTCTCCATCATTTATCAGCAGTCCTGGTCAACCGGGGAGGTCCCAGATGACTGGAAATTAGCAAATGTGACACTCCTCTACAAGAAGGGTTGGAAGGAGGATCCGGGGAACTACAGGCCTGTCAGCCTGACCTCAGTGCCAGGAAAGGTCATGGAACAAATCATCTTGAGTGCCATTACATGGCACGTGTGGGACAATCGGGGGATCAGGCTCAGCCAGCATGGGTTTATGAAAGGGACGTCCTGCTTCACTAACCTGGTCTCCCTCTGTGACAAGGTGACCCGCTTGGTGGATGAGGGGAAGGCTGTGGATGTTGTCTACTTGGACTTTAGTAAGGCCTTTGACACTGTCTCCCACAGCATCCTCCTGGAGAAGCTGGCTGCTCATGGCTTGGATAAGTGCACTCTGTGCTGGGTTAAAAACTGGATGGACAGCTGAGCCCCGAGAGTGGTGGTGAATGGAGTCAAATCCAGTTGGCGGCTGGTCACGAGTGGTGTTCCCCAGGGCTCAGTGTTGGGGCCAGTCCTGTTCAATATCTTCACTGATGATCTGGATGAGGGCATCAAATGCACCCTCAGTAAGTTTGCAGATGACACCAAGTTGGGTGGAAGTGTTGATCTGCTGGAGGGTAGGAAGGCCCTGCAGAGGGACCTGGACAGGCTGCATCGTTAGGCCGGGGCCAACTCTATGAGATTCAACAAGGCTAAGTGCCGGGTCCTGCACTTTGGTCACAACAACCCCATGCAACGCTACAGGCTTGGGGAGGAGTGGCTGGAGAGCTGCCTGGCAGAAAAGGACCAGGGGATGTTGGTTGACAGCCGCCTGAACATGAGCCAGCAGTGTGCCCAGGTAGCCAAGAAGGCCAATAGCATCCTGGCTTGTATCAGGAAGAGTGTGGCCAGCAGGACCAGGGAGGTGATAGCGACCCTGTACTTGGCATTGGTGAGGCCGCACCTCAAATCCTATGTTCAGTGTTGGGCCCTTCACTACAAGAAGGACATTGAGGTGCTAGAGCATGGCCAGAGAAGAGTAATGAAGCTGGTGAAGGGTCTAGATCAGAAGTCTTATGAGGAGCAGCTGAGGGAGCTGGGGTTGATTAGTCTGGAGAAGAGGAGGCTGAGGGGAGACCTTATTGCTCTCTACAGCTACCTGAAAGGAGGTTGTAGCGAGGTGGGGGTTGGTCTCTTCTCCCTAGTAACAAGTGATAGGACGAGAGGAAATGGGCTCAAGCTGCGCCAGGGGAAGTTTAGGTTGGATACTTGGAAAAACTTCTTCACTGAAAGGGTAGTCAGGCATTGGAACAGGCTGCCCAGGGAAGTGGTTGGGTCTCCATCCCTGGAGGTATTTAAAAGAAGGGTAGACGTGGTGCTTGATGACATGGTTTAGTGGTGGACTTGGTGGTGATAGGTTAATGGTTGGACTCGATGATCTTAAGGGTCTTTTCCAACCTTAACAATTCTATGATTATGATTCTATGATTTTTAGACTAAGATTTTTTATTATGGTAATGAATTAATAGAAAAAATTAGGAAGGTGAGCCCAGAGGTTTTCATGATTCCTTCTTCTTTCTTTCTAAGGCACAGATTGTGCCATGCTGGGCAATTGCAGAGATGCATTAGCATAGGAGCAAGGCTAAAGGCAATGCTTCATCTCCTCTGAAGAATACAAGTTAAAATGCAGGCTTTGTATCTAAGCAACAATGCTGCCTGATACTGAAGGAGGACATCATCTCTCATGCCTAACTATTCATTTAACATGAATGAACCCCTGGAAGCACTTGGATGAAGACTTGTCTGTTCAGGGGCTGCCATACTGCAAAGTTTCAAATATAGTGCCTTATTTCCTTTAGTTTAACACAGTTCTTCAAACAGTCACAGGAGAATTAAACTAGCTCAATAAATGACTGTGTTCTCATCAGGTATTTAGATTAATACTATGTCAATCCCTACTTCAGTCAAAACAGTTGTTCTTCTGAAGTCAGCATAGAAATCATGACAATCAGGTATGGTTACTATCATACAAAGTTCTCTGCTGAGAACCAAAACTAATTTAGCCTGAAGGGTATAGACAGCCCTACAGCTCTGCAGATGTTGACAGACTAATGCAGCAGATTCTTCCCCAACATCAGTATTGTACATTTTGATAAATTATTGAGATTTCTTCAGGAAGAATAGCAATAAACCCATACCATTGACAAGGAGAAGTCATCTTTGTAATATCACCATCTTTTTAAAATTTTGAAGAGCAAGAATTTGATGCATCAGTGCACATTCTAGTAAAGAATTTTCACTGTTCCTATGAGCTTGAGATGGATGAAACACTGTTCTTTATGATGTACGAACCATGGAATGGAGATAAAACTGTTTAAGCAGGCTAGCAGTATTTCCATGGACTCATAAAGGGATATTTTTGAAAAATGAAGTGGAAACTGTGGCTTAATAGTTACAAAGTGAAAGAGTGAGCACACAATTGTGTTATGTGGATCCATGCATTGACAGAATGCTCTTTGAGATTAAAATGCTTTTAATCCTAAAAGCCGTAGACATTGTGCTCTTCCATGTTGACTTTTCAAAGTTATAAAAACCTGCTTTGGAAAGCAAATTTTGTATTAAAACTCCAAGTTCCTTTTAGATTATGAGCAGACTGCAAATCAGTGAAACTGGTGCTAATTTTGCTCACTGAGGAAAGATAGAGATTTACTGCCACAAACAGGGAAAAATGTTCTCATTGACAAATTTTCTAGCTGTACTTTGGGCCCTGGGCATAACTGCAGGACTCATATGAGAATTTAATTGTGTGGGCAGATACTTGGCATTTTCTTTCTTTGAGTTTTGAGAGGGCAGGGTAGTAGAATCTCTTATTCTCATTGATCAAAAACATGGTTAACTAGCCTACGTATTATATTGAGGACAAGTTTTACTAATTCCTAGAATGTAGATTTGTCTGCTTTTTGCTTTAATATCTAAAGAGTACTTTGATGCAATAACTCTCTGTAAGCAAGTAATGACATTCAGTGTTACGCTCTTGAAGTGAGGAAGGTGTCTGCATCCAGACCACTGTCTGAAATGAGAAGCTAAGGAGCAGATGTCTTATTTGTATATCCATTTCCCCAGCAACAAGTTGCATGTAATACTGTTAATTAAATCACAAATGTCTGTAATTTTCTAGGAGCTAATGGATCTATCTTTACAAGCTATATAATCAAGGATAAAATCAAGATCTGTAAGATGTACTAATCTTTCTTTCATTTTTCTACTATAACAATATCTCTTGGGAGAGCAGCAGCCTTGAAAGATAAGTCTGACAGATAAGGAGTCAGTTTGCTTTCTGTGGTTGCTGAGCCAGTCTGAACACCTGCTCTGCTCTTGTGTAATTTCTCTGCACACATCTTTAAATAGTGTTTAATGATCACCTGCAGCATTTGTAATAAAAACTGAATAAAATCTCCATGCAGCAAAAATAAATGCATCTCTAGTGAGCTTGAGTGTTGACTTGAGAAATAGAAGAAAACATAGTTCTTCAATATTAAATAAGCCTTTCTCACTGAACTACAGTTAGACAATTAATCTTCAGTTCTGTGGCCAAAGAAATACAGGGAAGACTGTTTTTATTTTGCTGGCACTCACAAAGGAAATCTAATTCAAGAATGAACAGCAGCCACAGCAAAACAAAACAAACAAGCAAAATCTTTTTCAGGATTTCATTTGGCAAAAAGATTGCATCATGCTCTTCTGTACGGGGACTTTGCACGGGTTATCTGGACTTTGCAGTCCCTAAGTTCTAAAGTCACAATGGCTAGTCTTAAAAAACAGCTAAGTCATGATCTGAAGAGTCCAAGAGGAGGAGTACCAGCACAGATAGGGTGATCTGCTTACCTTGTGACAGGTTGTGCACCTGTGTAAAATTGAATGATTCTACTAATTACAATGCAGCAATGCCATTCACAGCATTGACACCCTGTGCTTTATGTGCACTGTCAGTCAGTTCCTGTAATCAATTCAAAGTTTTTGTTTGAGCCTGATGTTTACTTCAAAATCACTCGAGAAAATGGATGATTTTTTTTCACAGTGGATGGCCTTGAATAGCAATGGGTCAAAGCTAGGGAGTACTTTTCCAATAAGTAGCTCAGGGGTGAGGGAAGACTACTGTTGTGTTATAGTTCTCGTCAAAATCATTTTAGCTTGTTGAGTTTGACTGTCTTGGCTTTGTATCACAAAACACTTCCCTAGATATCTCGTAAATATTTAGATTGCTTAGATGTGGTTTGAGCAAAGTATTTTTAAATCTAAATGTCTCATGTCCCATAGCCAAAACCAGTTTAATTTCTAAGTTTGAAAGCTATGATAATACTATGCTACCATTATTTAAAGATATTTAGTCCTAACTGCAACACGCAATAACTGCTGATATAAATAATGGATGGTATATTGAAAAGTAGATGTTAAAGGAGACTCCATTCCTATATCAAATTCAATTAAATGGCATCTGAAAGCTTTAAGTATCTTACTTTTTTTAGCAAAAGAATGGTTTTTTTTTCCTTCAGAATTTGCTGAGAACAATTTTTGTCTTAAATAAAAGGATTATCTTCAAACAACCATGTTTGATTTTTGCTGATGACCTTTATAAGGCACCTCTCACAACAACAAACCCTGAAAGATTTTGTTCATAGTAGAAAACTAAGGTTGTTATAAATCTCTGCTGGGTCTGGTAATATGTATTTCAAATCCCATTAATTAAACGCCTTCAGCAAAACCAATTTGCCTTGTTGGAGTTTCTGCTAGTCTATCTTAAATGTCATCAACACACAGAAGAGACCTCTGGGCTTTTTGTGCTGCTGCAGCACGCAGATTGTGCAGTCTATCGTGGAAGGGCACTGTCTCACCACAGTACCATCTGCTTGAAAGTGCAGGGGGAAATGCTGAACACTTTCCTGAGTTTCATGCCATAAAAAGAGTGAATAGGAGCTCATTAGCCTACAGCAGTTCCCATTGTAATCACATTATATTCATGCAGAGAAAATCGCCTGCCTGAACAGTAAGTCCTTCCTATTATTTAACACTGCTTGGATGCTTCCTGCCACTTCTGCAACACAGATCTCTTAAATTGTTTTCAGTACAGGAGAAATATTTTGTGGATTTTCAACTCAAACAACATTCTGCAATGTCTAATGGAAGTTAGCACTTTAGAAAAACAGTCTAAAATGGAGTACAGTTTCTTTGCTTTCTCACATTATCACATTTTTTGTTTCTTGAAATAATTTTCTTAGAGGAAAAGGTAAATGATCTTGGTTAAAAGAGAAAAGCAGTAGTTCAGATATCAAAAACATAATCTTAAATTGTGTAAAGAGTAATTAAGATTACAAACTCTCTGAAAAATTACTCCGGTACTTTTTTTTTTCCTCTTGAGTTGCATAATTCCTGCAATTTAAAAAGTTATTTGGCTTTGATAATTTGTGTAAAGAGAGGTAACCAAATTATGCTTTACAACATTTGAGTTTTATCCTGATGAAAGCTAAACAGAAATGGTGGATGGACAGAACGTTTTATGCTTCAAAGTGGTATCCACTTTTGTCCATAGAGCTGTGCTGGTTTGTTCTAGTTATAAGTTTCAAACAGAATTATGCTACTGCTTATATAGGATTAGGTTGGAAAGGCACCCCAATCTGTTGCCCTACTAGCAATAAATATCAATGAATGAGAGGTTAAAACAGTCTAATATAATAACATTGTTCCATTTTTTTCTGTTTAAAACCTTAGCCTTCCTATTCCTTTTGCTGTGCTGTGTGTGAGCTAAGGATTGGCATTGCGAAGCATAGTTTCCTGTACTGTGTTTGGGTGCATGTACACTAATATGTTGCAGAGAGGTAAATTTGGTTGTGGATTTCTTGCATGTTGGCTATTCCATGCTAACTCTCCTCTATACTCTTTTGTAAAGTCAGCTAGTACAAACAGTTAGTAGTTTGCACATTTTGTTTAACTGAGGTCATCAAGATGCAAATATGTAGAATGCTTCACAGCCTCTGAGCTCTTTCACATTTGTAGTAAAAAATATTTACCATTCAACCTGCATTCAGAATTACTAAATTGGAAGGTTAAAGTTTTTAATTATTTTATATTTTTCTCCTCCCTCTTTGTATCTCAGTTATGACTAAACTGAGATACAAGAAAGCTCTTCTGTAACCTAGCAGAATTAAACGTGGTGATGGTGGTATCAAATGTGGTGGTTATGGTGATGATATGTAAGTACTTTCATTTTGTTTCCTCATATGCTCATCCTCAACATCATGCTCAGGTATGTTTAACATCAGTCTTTGCTTGAAAGGGTTTTATTTTATTTCTATGCTTTATCAGTGAATCTAGTTACACAGAGAGAATTTCTGGCCTTACTAGAGTGAAAGAGAGTTTTTAAAGTTTTTCATTTGAGACAGAGATTGAATGTCAGTAATCTGATTATTATTCAACTTTGTTTATGTTTAGTTTTTTGGTATAACCTAAAGAATATGAAGAGGTAGAAAATATTTAGAACAGCCTTTAGGCTAGGTATTGTACTTCACTGAGCAACAGTTGAAGTCCAAAACTTTATCGTTTTCTTGTGTTATGAGAAGCAGGGGCAATCCTTCGACCCATGTATTTTTTTCTCCTGCCTTTGTGACACAATTTGCTTGCTTTTACCCAGCTTTCTCAGCATTTTCCTTTGAGTCCATGCTATGTCCATCCAGTTCCTCCTCACAAACATTTCAGATTGGCTGGAAACAACCTTGGAACTTCATTTGGAAGAATTGCCCCCAGCTGGACACTGGGTGCATCTTCTTAAATCTCCCAATTTTGTCACATATT
Source organism: Platalea leucorodia (assembly GCF_965183815.1). Taxonomy (NCBI): domain Eukaryota; kingdom Metazoa; phylum Chordata; class Aves; order Pelecaniformes; family Threskiornithidae; genus Platalea; species Platalea leucorodia. The sequence continues at coordinate 61,246,317 of NC_138823.1, read as the reverse complement.
AAGAAAGTGAACCTACTTTAGCCTGTGTTTTCTGTGGGGAAAAACTCTTAGAGATTCCTCAATATTTTAAGATTTTTTTGAAAAGCTTTTTTACATCTTTTTCACCTCAGTGATATGATTAAACCATTAAGCCCAAATTCATGATTTTCCAACATCCAAATTCTTGAAAGCAGAATTCAGGACTGCTAGAGGTTGTTTATGAGTAATTTTAGCTGTTAACAAATGCTTTTATTAATTAATTTCTTATTTGATTTCAAGGAAAATAACTGTAGTCATTGATTAGATAAGCTTAATCTGAGTTATTATTGTAACAAACTAAAGGTAAAGAACATGAAATTCCTAAGTGCTCATTCCCTATCCTATTTGTTTTATTTTAGCAGATGTGTTGCTTTTCACAGCACTTTGTGCATCAGAATTGTTTATAGTCCTAGTTTGGCTAATTATAATTTTAAATATTATTGGTTGTGGGTATAGACAGAGAAATCTACAAATAGTTAAATGTTTGGAATAAATATGCCATTTTCTTTAACGCTTAAACACTTCTTCTAATCTCTCATCTACCTTCATTAAATCTGTGAAATTGCTGTAGTCATCATTTGTAGGCATACATGTTAATCTTGATTATATGATAAATGGTGATGTGGGTTTTAATCACCATATAATTAAGGAAACAATCATAATCTCATGAAAGATAGTAAATACAAATTAAGTCTTAATTGTAAGTGCTAATAGACTGAAATGTGATTTAAGCGTGGCCCAGATTAAAACTGAAGATTTCTCAGACTGTATTTTTGAGGGTTGAGAATTTTCCCAGTATAGACTCAGTACAACCTACTTCAGTTATTCAACAAACACTAGGCCAATTTCTTCCTGTGTTTTGGTGGTGTTCCAGTGGACTTTCTAGGGGAATCTGTGGAATAGACATATTCAGGGAGAATAGACATATGAAAAGATAGTTCTTACTCGAGATAAATCTCACAATTATGCTATCTGATGAAATGAACAAATGTCTTATCAAGAAGGGAGGGGGCTCCTAGTCCCTCCAAAACACTGCAAACTGTGTAAGCTATCTTTTGTTTCCCATCATTTTCCATCCAGACTTCTGCCGGCAGTTTGGGTTTGTAACAATACATGGAAAGATGGCTCTGAGGATCTTTAAGATTTATTCACCATGGAAATCTGCAGCTACTTCAGTTTCATGCTGACTTTTGAGATATCACTGTTTCATCAATAAAATTTCAAATTCTGCTCTTGTTCACCACACTGCTTTCGCATTTTTTTATTTTAGTGTCCTCAGAAAATTTTCAGAGTGTATTCCTTATTCCGTCACCTCCACCATCAATATGTGAGACAGCGCGGGCACTGGAGTTGGTCAAGTTTACCTTCTGCAGACCTTTCTTGGAATGACAGCCCAGTTGACAATTCATGTTTGTTAATTGACTTCAGAAGTTTTTGGTTTGTTTTGGTTTTGCTTTTGCTTTTTTAAAAATCTTTACATTGTCTTTATAATAAATTAGCTAGATGCATCTTTACTGATTACCTTTAAGCATGCTACTGAGACACTGCTAAACTATTACAGAAGAAAGATATATGAAGGTACTGGTTGGTAGTCCCCCTCTCTCTGTAGCTAGCTCTTGGTATATTTATCTGCAAGAATTTTGAAGTGCAAATGTATTGTCTTTTTCCTTAAATATCAGTTTTTCAGATTACTGTTCAGTTAAAAGATTTATTTTCTTGTTTTTAGCTTGTCTATTAAACTAATTTGTTATTTTAGAAATTGAAAAGTGATCTTTTTACTTAATTTGCTCCATTCCTTACTCTTTTTAATGACTCTCATACAGACTTTTTTCCTGTTTGTTTTGTTTTAGAGAACAAAATTTTATTTGCTATAAGCAAGTCTGTTCATAGATAGTAAACTGAAACATTTTTCTCCCTCTAGCAAGGCATTAGGTTTGCACAGCCATCTCTAAATTGAATTAGTTTGCAGATGGTCCTCTTATCTGATTAAAATCTCAGGGTTCAGAGTGCTGACTGACCTCTGCAACTTTAAATTTTTTGTTCTTCTTCTTTGTTTTAAAGCAATTTACTTATCAGTTCTAATGGCCAGGGTTTTATCCATGAAGCTTTTAAGTTTATTAGGAACCTGCCATCTGGAACATTATGTTAGCAAAAGCTTCTGAGAGTAATCTGTTATAATTATAACATATTTGTTTAGATGTGTGTACTTAAAAATATATTTTTCTCATCAAGGTTTAGAAGTCAACTTGGATTTCACTCCTTTCAACTATGTTTTTTTACTTCTAACATTATAATTTTTCCCCTTTTCTCTTTAATAAATCTTTGCTTTGTTTTCATGTTGGATTAAATAATCCTGAAATAATCTGATTATGAATATGTAATTTAAAACAGAAATTGATCTTTCAGTCAAATATGCATACACAGTGAATTAAAAATTAAGGAGGCAGGATACATAATCTAAATGAGAGCAGATGATATATTTGGAGGGTAAATGTTGATCTTGATTTCTATAACACACATGGACAGATAGCAAAACACAAGCTCATCAAGTCTCACCAGTTACTATTAAGTAAATTACATACTTCACATTGCTACTATTTATTTTTCCATTGAGTATAACTTTGATAAATATTAAGCATAGGTGATTAAGCTTAATAAACCTGTACTGTTCTTCAGGCTAAAATTATTTATTATAATTGATACAACATCGCTACTTATATTATTCATCCAAACCAATATTTTTAAATGGTAGAGTTAATTTTAGCAATTTTTGAAATTTAAAAGAAAAGCTACAAACATAATATTTTATAATTTTCAATTTTTTCAATTATTTCTTTAAATGAAAAATGTTGGTTTACAGTTCAAAATGCAGTTATTGAAACAGTTACGTTACAAATGTGAAACACACACTAGCATGACGTTATTAAAAGGAAATAGTAAATCAAGATTACTTGAACTATTTCACTTCCTGAACTCAGTGAAAATCTTTCAAATTTTTTTTCCTAGTAATTAGGTTTTTTGCCCTTTATAATATCAACATTTCTCATAAGATAGTAAAAGCATTTCTTAGCCAAGAATGCTATTTGTAAATGACATAGGATGGAAACTGAGAGGACACGATTTTGCAATAAGTCTGTTTACAATTTCCTTTCACATGATGCAATAAAATGCAGAAACACCCAGATTTGCTTGGAGCAACACTGTTATACCTACACATCCTAGGGCTGCATTGCTCAGATATGATAATGTGGAATTGGACTCAGATATGTTGACATTGATTCTTCTGGCTCCAGAATGACTCTTTGTACTGTGTAAAATAGACGTATCATTTATGTATTCAAACTACTGTAACTCAGATCAGTGACAAAGGGAGCCAGGCCCATAGCTCTTTCTCTCCTGAGTCTGACAACAACTCATAGCATCATAGAATGGTTTGGGTTGGAAGAGATCTTAAAGATCATCTAGTTCCAACCCCCCGCCATGGGCAGGGACACCTTCCACTAGACCAGGTTGCTCAGAGCCCCATCCAACCTGGCCTTGAACACTTCCAGGGATGGGGCATCCACTTCTGGGCTTCTGGGAGTCTTCCACTTTAAAATTTTTCAAGATCCTGTTGTCATCATGACTGGAGGATTTTAAAACTCACAGATCTTATTAATGGTTTCATTCTTTTTTTTAGGGATTGCAGGAAGACCATGTTATGTGTATGTCTAAGTATTTTATCAAAAGCTCAGTTTTACTGTAAAAAAAAAAAAAAATAATCATCTTGTCTTTGTATATGCAGCCCATAAGAAACAAAATAAAAGTTAGGCAGCTAAGAAAACCCATTTTATGTCCAGGCTCAATTTATAAGATAACTGTTTCAAACATGATGCTTAATCTTTAATGATATTATGAGTTAAGCAGGAATATACCATTATTTCAGTACTGTCTATGTGATTTATATATAAAAGCATTTTGGGAATATTCTATTAATCAATTTTATACCTTGATTTATGATGTTAAATATCCCATATTCTTCTTTTAATCATTTGCTAATCACTGTATTATGGAGCTGAAATACCTGTTTCTTGGCTAACAATTACATTAGCTTTCTGTTGGGAACCTTGTTTTCAAAACCCTCCTTTTGGTAGTCTCTCAACACAAATTGATCACTGGTGTTCTCCTTGCTGCGTTTTGGCTCAGAATAGAGCTGGGTTTAGCTGCTTCAGAACAGAACTTCCTGATGCAGCTGGTAAGCGAGCCAACCAGGGGAGGTGCCCCGCTGGACCTGCTGTTTATGAACAGAGAAAGCATGGTGGGTGATGTGGTGGTCGGAGGCTGTCTTGGGCACAGCGACCACGAAATGATAGAGGTTTTGATTCTTGGAGAAGTAAGGAAGGGGGTCAGCAAAACCTCTACCCTGAACTTTAGAAGGGCAGACTTTGGCTTGTTTAGGAGTCTGGTTAACAGAGTCCCTTGGGAGGCAGTCCTGAAGAGCAAAGGAGTCCAGGAAGGCTAGATGTTATTCAAGAAGGAAGTCTTAAAGGCACAGGAGCAGGCTGTCCCCATGTGCTGTAAGTCGAGCAGGCGGGGAAGAAGACCACCTTGGCTGAACAGAGAGCTTTGGCTGGAACTCAGGAAAAAAGGGAGAGCTTATCACACTTGGAAGAAGGGGCAAGTGACTCAGGAGGACTACAAGGATGTTGTGAGGTTTTGCAGGGAGAAGATTAGAAAGGTGAAGGCCCAGCTAGAACTTAAACTGGCCACCACCATCAAAGATAACAAAAAAAGTTTTTACAAATATATCAACGACAAAAGGAGGGCCAGGGGGAATCTCCCTCCTTTGTTCGATGTGGAGGGAAAGTTTGCCACGAAGGATGAGGAGAAGGCTGAGGTACTTAATGCTTTCTTTGCCTCTGTCTTTAATAGTCAGACTGGTCATCCTTGAGGTTTTCAGGCCCCTGAGCTGGGAGATGGAGGTAGGAGGAAGAATGAAGTCCCAGTTGTCGAAGGGGTGGCAGTCACCGACCTGCTCCTCCACCTGAATGCTCACAAGTCCCTGGGGCCAGACGGGATCCACCCGAGGATACTGAGGCAGCTGGCAGAGGAGCTGGCCAAGCCACTCTCCATCATTTATCAGCAGTCCTGGTCAACCGGGGAGGTCCCAGATGACTGGAAATTAGCAAATGTGACACTCCTCTACAAGAAGGGTTGGAAGGAGGATCCGGGGAACTACAGGCCTGTCAGCCTGACCTCGGTGCCAGGAAAGGTCATGGAACAAATCATCTTGAGTGCCATTACATGGCACGTGTGGGACAATCGGGGGATCAGGCTCAGCCAGCATGGGTTTATGAAAGGGACGTCCTGCTTCACTAACCTGGTCTCCTTCTATGACAAGGTGACCCGCTTGGTGGATGAGGGGAAGGCTGTGGATGTTGTCTACTTGGACTTTAGTAAGGCCTTTGACACTGTCTCCCACAGCATCCTCCTGGAGAAGCTGGCTGCTCATGGCTTGGATAAGTGCACTCTGTGCTGGGTTAAAAACTGGATGGACAGCTGAGCCCCGAGAGTGGTGGTGAATGGAGTCAAATCCAGTTGGCGGCTGGTCACGAGTGGTGTTCCCCAGGGCTCAGTGTTGGGGCCAGTCCTGTTCAATATCTTCACTGATGATCTGGATGAGGGCATCAAATGCACCCTCAGTAAGTTTGCAGATGACACCAAGTTGGGTGGAAGTGTTGATCTGCTGGAGGGTAGGAAGGCCCTGCAGAGGGACCTGGACAGGCTGCATCGTTAGGCCGGGGCCAACTCTATGAGATTCAACAAGGCTAAGTGCCAGGTCCTGCACTTTGGTCACAACAACCCCATGCAACGCTACAGGCTTGGGGAGGAGTAGCTGGAGAGCTGCCTGGCAGAAAAGGACCAGGGGATGTTGGTTGACAGCCGCCTGAACATGAGCCAGCAGTGTGCCCAGGTAGCCAAGAAGGCCAATAGCATCCTGGCTTGTATCAGGAAGAGTGTGGCCAGCAGGACCAGGGAGGTGATAGCGACCCTGTACTTGGCATTGGTGAGGCCGCACCTCAAATCCTATGTTCAGTGTTGGGCCCTTCACTACAAGAAGGACATTGAGGTGCTAGAGCATGGCCAGAGAAGAGTAATGAAGCTGGTGAAGGGTCTAGATCAGAAGTCTTATGAGGAGCAGCTGAGGGAGCTGGGGTTGATTAGTCTGGAGAAGAGGAGGCTGAGGGGAGACCTTATTGCTCTCTACAGCTACCTGAAAGGAGGTTGTAGCGAGGTGGGGGTTGGTCTCTTCTCCCTAGTAACAAGTGATAGGACGAGAGGAAATGGGCTCAAGCTGCGCCAGGGGAGGTTTAGGTTGGATATTAGGAAAAACTTCTTCACTGAAAGGGTAGTCAGGCATTGGAACAGGCTGCCCAGGGAAGTGGTTGAGTCTCCATCCCTGGAGGTATTTAAAAGAAGGGTAAACGTGGTGCTTGAGGACATGGTTTAGTGGTGGACTTGGTAGTGATAGGTTAATGGTTGGACTCGATGATCTTAAGGGTCTTTTCCAACCTTAATGATTCTATGATTCTATGATATTTGAGTGTCTGGCATCTCACACAGCAAAGAAATGAGTTAATCCAAAAATTTGGGTCACAAGACCTCCAAATCTGCCTGGTTTTCACATGCAGAAAAATGAAGGAGGCACCTGCCTATTCCATGCGGAAACATCACAAGAAGATTCCTTGTAAACTGAAAGAAAGCAACATTCTGTAGCAATGAGCGTGGTCAAAGTCCTTCACGGAAGAAGAAAATATTTTATGTCACAGAAATAAGGACTACGGCCACCTACAGTACAACAGGGTTGGAATAAAATCCTACAGCACGGCTGTCTCCTGCATTCCTTTACTCCATGTACCAGATGATGGAGGAGTCCTACAGGGGGAAAAAAAAATACATGGTCAAGTTATTCAAGACTATAATCATAATAAACATATGCAGCAGGGGACGGAGGACAAATAAAGTCCCCGATAACCTAAAAAAACAAATCACATTTTTGCAATGTGTGGCTTTGCAGCGGAGGTGATAGCAGAACAAGAACAGAACAAATGCTACACAGTGAAGAGTCTAAACCATTTTGCAGTTATTTTCTGCTTTTATTTAGGGAAGAGATTACAGAGATAGCAAAGAAATCGCAGCCTAACCCAACACAAGCATTTACTTTAGAAAAAAAAAAAGTAAATATACTAAAAAAAGTAAATATAGGTATTGTAGCTGAGTTCAACTTCATTCAAGGAGAAGCTGGAAAATGGTTTGCAGATTTTGTTTGCAGCATCCCAGCAGATAAGCAGCCAATGCACCTAAACTGCTCTTGGGAGAGCTTTTCCCTACAGCTCTGCATCCCAGCAAAGCATTGTTAGAAAAAAAAAAAACTTCTGATACACTATTTCTTCTTTTTTTTTACCCATCTGCAGAACATATTTGAAAAAAAAAAATCTGATCACCAATGCAATCTTCACTTTCTAATGGTGCTGGAAGCAAAACGGCCATGAGGGGAAAAAAAAAAAATCCATCCTGCTCCTTTTTTTTTTAGTTAAATGCTATTTTCACGTCATCAGAAACACTGAAAAGCGGGAGACATGCCCATGTGCTGCAACAAAGAGATGGCACCTGCCTACTGAATTTCCTGACTAGTGACACTACAAAGAAAGAGTTTTAAATAGAAACCTCTCTGCAAGTGTTAAATCAGATTAATTTAACTCTTTTACATTATTTTAATCTTACATTCCTCATTTGCAAGGCAAGCAGGGGAAAAAAAAAAAAAAAAGAGAGTAGGATTCTTATCTTGACCATATTCCTTTTGAAATGCAGTGTATTATTAAAAACCCCAGATAACCTTCCTGACAGCAAAAGGACACGTGCTTCTTCACAGTAGGGTGATAGCATGAATTTTATAAGTAGCTTTTTGGGCACTCAACATCAGGCGATGGGCACGAGCTTCTCTTCATCCTCACAATGCTTAACACCGCTGCTGGCAACACCAACACAAGTTTGTGGCCAAATTTACTTGCATGTGTGAAAAAGCATGCTGAAAATGAAAAATGCAGTTTGAAAGGTTGGTAATGCTGCTGGAGGACAAGTTTTGCAGTATTTCCCCCTCAAGCACCAGTGTGTAGGCAGACTGATGCTTCATTTTGTGAGTTAAGTTCACGCTTAAATATTTGGATGAAATTTAGACCAGCTGAATATGAGCCAGCAATGTGCCCAGGTGGCCAAGAAGGCTAACCGCGTCCTGGCTTGTAACAGAAACAGCGTGGCCAGCAGGACTAGGGAAGTGATCATCCCCCTGTACTCGGCATTGGTGAGGCTGCACCTCGAATCCTGTGTTCAGTGTTGGGCCCTTCACTACAAGGACATTGAGGTGCTAGAGCATGGCCAGAGAAGAGTAATGAAGCTGGTGAAGGGTCTAGATCAGAAGTCTTATGAGGAGCAGCTGAGGGAGCTGGGGTTGATTAGTCTGGAGAAGAGGAGGCTGAGGGGAGACCTTATTGCTCTCTACAGCCACCTGAAAGGAGGTTGTAGCAAGGTGGGGGCTGGTCTCTTCTCCCAAGTAACAAGCGATAGGTCAAGAGGAACTGGCCTCAAGTTGCACCAGGGCAGGTTTAGATGATTGGATATTAGGAAAAACTTCTTCACTGAAAGGGTAGTCAGGCATTGGAACAGGCTGCCCAGGGAAGCAGTTGAGTCCCCATCCCTGGATGTATCTAGAAGACGTGTAGATGTGGTGCTTACGGCCATGGTTTAGTGGTGGGCTTGGCAGTGTTAGTTAATGGTTGGACTCGATGATCTTAAAGGTCTTTTCCAACCTAAACAATTCTATGATTCTATGATTCTAAGTTTGATAATGATACGGAACTGTTTCAAAGCTCAAGGGTCCCTTTTTTGATCTGGCTGGAAAGCTGTTAGTATAAATTTAAAGGATCATGAGGCACTTGGAAGCTAGTTTCTAGTGATGTCTGAAGTAGCCCCCAAGAAACTGAGTTATGTTTGTGACTTAAATATTTAGAAAAAAATGGGGAAGGGGATGCTTTCGTTGTAGTTTTTCTCCAATTTTACATGACTTCAGTGAATCTGATTCATGTGAGTTACAGGAAGGGAACTGTAAGAATCGAGCCCTTGAAATATGGTGTGGAACTAAAGCATCTTTGATCCTTTTTTGTAAAGTTTAAGGCAAAGAAGAAGCACGAGGTCATGCTGGTACAACCTCTTATGTTTGTAGCCCTTAAATTTTCATCTACAGTAAAACTGGACTGTGCCTTTAATATTTTATGTCATAAAATTTTTGTTTGATAAGATGAGGAATCTGTCACACCCTTGGCAGATGTTCCAGTAACTAAACATTCTCATTGTTAATACAATCTGATCTAAATCTGAATTCTCTCAGTGCCAGGAGGCACACAAGGCGCGAACATCGTTCTTCCACTTCGATCGGTCTGTGGCTGCGTGCTCTGGAGTCCCAAGGGCCACAGTGCAGTCTTCTGTTGTTTTTTTCCTCAAGACATGACCGATCCAGTTCCATCTCCTCCTCCTCACTTCATTACTGATTTTCTCCATCTCCGAGTTGATGCTCGTCGTTTCTGCAACTTTTTATTTTTTTTCCGGGAGGAGGTAGTTGGCCTCCTGCCCAACCCCCATGACTTGGAGGGCCAGTGGTTTTTCTGTCAGGGTGGCCTTCCCTTAGGCTGCGTTGGTTCGTGGCACCTTCTTCAATTTTATCCGGTGCACCCTCCAGAGAGGGATCCCCTATCCACCACCCAGGGGACGCCCCTTCTAGCCGTGCAGCCCCAGCCGAAGGTTGTTAATACAAAACCCTATATATTTACTAAAAAGAGAAATGGACAGCAGTTACTATCAATTCTACAAATGGAAATGGAATTTATTTCTAGGTTCACTAGAAATAAAACCTAGAAATAAAACAAAATCAATGCTGAAGAACTAAAATAAAAAATATATTAATGGTTGAGAAACAAGAATACCTCTGAGAGAAATTAATAATTTGCTGTCCAAAGCTAGGGATGAGGCTAAAAAAAATGTTTATTAGAACATTATTAAGCCAGGAGTACTCCAGGTTGCCATTATCCTCTTACTAAGATTTTTTTATTTCATCCAGTGAATATAGGGTTCTCAGAAACATGTCTTGTCTTAAAAGTTTCAGTGTTTACCTTTTCTTCTTGTTATTTACTTTGAATTGGTACTTCACAGGAAATCCTTAACATGTTTTTAAAAATAATAATAAAAAAAAACCCCTGGTGTCCACTGGAATTCTTCTAAGGTCATAATCAGTTATATTCAATATCACTAAGTTCTGAATGATCAATAATCCTAAAACAAAAATACAAAAATCCTAATACAAAAATTATGCTACTAACTCTTACTTATGCACCATTTTTATTTATTGTAGCTTTACAAATAGGTCATACTAGGATATTACAATTGTACTAGGCAATCCACCTGTGGAGAATTTCCTTTTACTGTAGCAAATTCCCTTTTTTTTTGTTGGCAAGCAGTGTCCCTGTTGTTATTTTTAGTTGCTCCGTTCATGTTTTCTTTGGCTTTTTGAATTATTAACCTCCTTCTGAAACAGCGTCTCAATATCTCTCACTGAACGGAATGTGTCTGTATAAACCCTCATACATGCTAACAGATCCTTTGTCATATATAATTCGTTCAATGCTCTGATTATTAAATTTTTGGTATTATTTCATGAAATCCTCAGAGCTGCTTGGAGGCAAGTCCAGCAGCACTCATAATCACCACACTGACTAAGATATCCTATGAAAATATGAAAAAAACCCACCAAATTGAAGTTGTTTGGAATAGATATAGTCATAGCAATTAAAAGTATCCACTCCCACTCCCTTAAATTTGGCTAACTTTACAGCACAGGGAATCCTTGTTTTTCACTTTGTCCTTTTCAGACAGATTGTTTAGCATCTGGCAATATTTGTTAGTCAAAATAGTCAGCTACAGTGATGAAATTTAATTACTCTGTTGGATAAAAAAATGTCTGTCAATCATACAATATATGAAATTTACAGGAACTGTTGTTCTGTTCAAAAATGTTTTACAAGGTACATGCATATTATTGAAAGCCAGTTTGTGTATAATAGAGGGTAGCATCATAGATGCTTTCAGCCAGCTCCACAAACCAAGCAATCTCTTCTTAAACAAAATTATCCAACACTAGTTATAATTTTCATCCATAGTAGTATGATATTTGTCCAAAGTACAGACAGGCTTTCACACTGATAGCAAGTACAGTTCTTCTGGTAAGTACTATATGGCACAGTTTGGCAAATCTTCTCCAACATTCTGGTGAAATCAGATTTTTTTTTTTGTGGTTCAGAGGTGGCTATCAGTGGCAAATTGAATGCAGATGAGACAGATTTTAATTAAATTCAGTTTTTCATTCTGTGAAGCCTGCCATCTGATTTATATTTTTTCTGGACCCACATACATTTTCAGAGAAGGTGTTTGTGCCAAGTGAATCTTTTTGAGAGTGCATCCGCAATGACATATTCTTAACCTTACTGTCGCAATGAGGGTTTCCCCACCAACTTCACTGAAACTAAATGAGCCTTTCCATACAGTGAAGATGGACCAGAGATCTCTCTTCATCTAGACATGAACATCTGCCAATGACCAACTTCATTAACCACTGATCCTAAAGTATCCCTTAGTGTTTTAAAGGTTTAGATATCTGGTACCATATATCATTTTATTTATAAATATATACACACCCATGCACATATATGTACGTATTGTTACCATGTACCACTATTCAAATGTCTACAGCTGGAATTATTTGTGGCAGTGAAAAATTCAGACATTTATGCACTATATGCAGACATTCTGGGTTACAGAAGGTGCAAGAAAAATGAGGACCAATGTGTGTGTCTTGACAGATCTTGATCAGTCTCTTTCAAAAGGGGATTGCTTAAATGCCCTTTCAGTAAAGCAGAGCATATCACTATGCATATGAGAAAAGGAGCACAAATGTTACTATTTGAACCCCCTAATAATGACACCTAGCTGAGGACATCAAAAAAGTTCATCTCCTCTCCAGTTAGCAACTTTGATTTCTCTTTATCTGTTCTTCCTTGTTGTAAGTTACTTCCCTTCCAGATTAGAGCGATTTTTGCTTTAATTTAAATGGTTATGTACAGATTTCTTGTCAGAATACAGCTGAAGGTAACACCTGTGTTGTTTATGGACAAAGAAGAGGGAAGGAAAGGAATTCTCTTACCTCACTGTTATTCCTGGTATGCTCCTTGTACTGAACAGTACACGTCATTGCTTTATTCCACTCCCTACTAACAACTGTATTAGCAAAAGTTGCAAGGTCTGAGATGTTGTGTAGGAGCTTGCTACAAAGGTCTTTGGATAGCACACTAAAACGGTACGCTAACCTCATAAGATTAGCAGCATATAGAAAAACTTTTATGTTTAAACTCTTAAAGTTTTAACTCCTGAAATTGTTAACTTAAAAATTCCAATATGCACCTTATATCTCTAATGCAGTATGTAGTACAATGTAATATTGTTATACAGACCATTTTCATAACCCAGATCAGCACACGTTGTGTCAGCAGTAAGATTTTTAAGCCAAAATTCTGCATTAGAAGCCTACTGACTTGATTAGAGCTTTCTGCCAACAGTCAGAAAACTATGGCAATGACAAAGGTCATCTCCAGCAGAGAGGAAGCTAGGTGAATCCCGCGAGGTCTGAAGGGGCGTGTGTTTCCAGCAATGCAGTAGCCCTGAACACCAGCTTGTGTCTTTGTAGCAATTCAGACTTTCTCTTGCCATATAAATTCAGATAGACATCATCTGAGGCATCCAACCAGGTGGGAAGACTGTTTGCAGCCAGCTGGACAGAAATAGACATGCAGCAGTGAACTGTGAAGGCTGTAAAGACAAGACCTGAAGGGACTCTGCCCTTAGGCTTTAGGGTAAGGCTCACATTCCTACATGTAATCACAGTGTGTCTAGTTCTGTCATCACATGAGCTAGGAGCACATGTTGAAATCAAAAAGACAAGAAAGACTGGGACATCTTGTCAGGCAAAGAGCATTTGATTGTTTTTGCATATCTGTATTCTGCTATCAATTGTCTTTAACTACATATTCAAGGGCCTTTTGGAACTATACTTTTTGATAGCTGGATTTCATATTTTTTAAAATTCTTTACCAAGTTTAATAAAGAACTGTTACATTTTCCTATTTTTAGTTGGATCCAGAAGCAGCCACAAAATACATATTTCTTTATATTGACAGCATACAGTGGGATCTAGTGTTTTATCTTTGTGAACAGAATTTCAAAGCTTGGATTATCTGCTCTCTTGGGAAAGCTTATGAACTGGAAATAAGTCCAACCTCAAAGCTCTATTAAATAAATAAAACCATAATGTTAAGAAAAATAATATCACAGCTCTCAGGTCAGCCAAAAATTATACTGTAGCTTATATTTTTGATGGAAGAGAGAGAAAAATTACATACAAAACCAAGCCAGTTTGATACCTCTTGCTTTTAACAGACTATAAAATTTAACTTATGTACTTCTGAAGGCAGTCTCCCCTATTATATTGACAATAACATGAACATTGAGATGACTGTCCATTTATTCTAGAGGGTAAAAGAAGTTCAGATTCACCATTCATTAGAACATCTCATTCAATAACAATGTTTCTTTTTTCCCAATGAATTATGGCGATTTATGTGGAGTACTTTTCTGGGAAGAACTACTGTTCACTGGGGACTTGGTTGGGCTCAAAAAAGTACATTTAATTTAGGGCTGCAGGTTTCACTTGAGTAAGATTGATGTAGCCCAATGTCTACTAGATATGAACCGAGAGAACGAAACCTATTTTCTTCAAAAGTATTAGGAACGCACCTGGGAACATTAGACACAGGACTGTAAAACCTATCCTATTGCAACAGATAATATTCCCTAGCAGAAGGGAAAATACAGAAGTTGTCCTACTGTATGTACAAATGCATCCTCAACAGTGGCATATTCACAGGTAGTAGGTCAATTTGAATGTTCAGTTTACCATGTTGTTTAGGCACTAATTGTCTTCAGAAAATGTATATTTTTGTCCCTTAGAAAGAACTGTACTAAAGATGAGGTACCAACAAAAAGCTTGTCTTGAGTAGCCTATGAAGCTTAAGATGCCTCTTCCAAAGTTAACATACAAGAGGTTCTATTTGGAAATAGTTCCTCCAGCTGTGGACTCCTACTTTCTTTTCATGTAAGTATTGGTCACTGATAAACTCAGCTGAGCACAGATCATACAGTGATTTCCATCTGAAACATCTGTGGCAAGCACGTTTCCTCTCTGCAGAAAACAGGGAAGGGAATAAAAGGTGGAGGAACATATCCTTTTGAGGCTTTGGTATGGAGAGAGAAAACCAGGGGAGAACGCACTATGATGTAAAAGCTAATTTTTATATTCCTGTTCAGTGTGTATGTTCCTATTCATATTCCTTCATGCTTTGACTCAGCACTGCTCCAGGAGTGTAACTAAAGGTGAAGTAAAGAAGAGCACAACTTGTGTATGACTTATAGGGTCTTCCTATCTTCATGCCCTCATCCAGTATCCTGGCCATGTGTGTACAGTAAGCTGTCTTCACAAATATCAATTCTGCTGTAGCCAAAGGGTCCTCTATTGTTTGTTTGCCAGTAGATGCATTGCAGATATATCCTATATATTTTCATAATTCCCAAAGTAAAACTGCCAGGGTTTTATTGGGAAAGAGATAAACATCTCAGCCTGCAGCCTGCTGTGAAAATCACTAGATATAGTTTCCTAGATGTAAATTACCCTCCATCTCAATAAGATAATTTCTCTGTCTATTAACTGGGTCTCTGCAAGAAACACAAGATAATAAAATATAAAATTAACATGGATAATCTTAAAGCACACTATATTAAATGGACATTGCATGTATTTTGAGGTATTTGGGGTGATGTTAATAAATTCCAGCTCCATTTGCCACAGGATATTGATGTAAAAACAAGAATATTGGGTTTGGTTGGAAAGAATTCTGTTAAACATAAGCACAAATTTCCATTTGTTTTGGAGTTCATGTAGCAAAAAATACAATCAATGAGAGTCTTTAACAGTCCTGTAAGTACACAGTACCGAACTGGATGGCTGGAAATTGTGTTCAAATGGATTCAGAAGATGAGAAATGATGACAGTACAGAATTTCACAGTTGAATTCAACTAGCATATCTTGAAAGAGCCTTTGCTTTTGATAAGAAGCACAACATTAAAAAGTTGCTTCAAGTATTTTAGAGGGTTTTTTTAAAATGTATAAAGTTAAAAACAGATATGCAATACTTTTTTCAGCTGCTGAGTTCTTGGATAAAATAGGGCAGAAATGCTGAACAGCAATTCATATTTAAGGACTATAAAAAAAGTCGGGGTGGGGAGGGAGGGACCTTTACATGGCTAACACTTCAGGTGAGTTAATATGGATCCCAATTTGGGGGAGAAATTTCTCTCTAGACCAGAGTAAATCATAAACTTCTTGATTTACTTTGATTCATAACATCTCTTTCTCAGGCATGTCTGCTAGTCAGCTCCCTCCTCAGTGCGATACTTTCTGTTTGATACTGCAAACTCCTCCTATACATTACGCACAATTTAGATGCCCCTTCAGGAAGCTGCTACAGGATTGGAGACTCTGCATGCTTAGGGGCAGGCTGAAGTCCCTTTGGTTATTCTTAAAAGTCAGGAGTCCAGCCTTTAGACTCAGTATGCTGTGAACACATCCTCCCCATGTCAGAGCTGAGACTTGGTGCTCCCCTGCATCCCTTTTTCCCCAAAGAGAGCTGTGGCTCCATGCTGCCAGCTGCCTGCTTGGCAGGGTTGTGATCGGAGGCTGTAAGGCATTCAGCTTAATGCAGCAGCCCATAGCCTGTATGGAGTTCTGTGGGTCTAGCCTCTTCTAGCTGTTTCAATTCACAAATGAAACAAGCAGGCATTGCTATGTCACTTCATGTCAGCAGTAAATCAGGACCTATCTGCATATCCCACCCCCCTCCCCGTAATGAATCTAAGCTTTCTAAAATATTTTTAAGCTTTTTTTTTTTTAATATGCAAGTATTGAATGGATTTCCAAGTATTTTACAGTTATTTAATTATTCAGATGGATTGTTTTGTTGTTTTGTTTTTCAGTCTCATATTGTATCTGGCAGGTTTTCTCAGAACCTATCTGCTAGCAGCTATCACTCTAGACTGGTGGCGCTGCTGTTATAACCAGGTGCTGGCTGATGTTGCCACTAGAAGCATCTCAGGGATAAAGCTACACTTTTCAGAAGTGCACTCTTAATTTTGACTTCTGAGAATGTTCCCTTGGAAGCTTTGGCAATGCTATTTTGTGTATGAACCTGCTGGTCTGGATACAAATTCTCCCATTCTTTGGTCAGTGTGATCTGCGCATTTTCATCATCCTCTCCTCTCTTATCTGTGTGTAATGATTTGGGTATTGTAGTTTTCCACAGTCAGCTTACAGGACACATTGTTGTGACATTGCTGTGGTGTGATGACTTTTATGGGTTTCTAGCTGTTACAGTTCTTGAGGTAAATTAAACAGTTGTCAGTACAAATTGCTGTTTTATCATGTTTGTGCTTGATGCTTTTTTCTTGTGCATATAACAGTATATTATTACCTAAGTATTACTTTGTCAGGCTTTTAACATTTCAAGTTTGATATGTAAGACGGGCAAGTATATTGTTATAACTTAGCAGATCAAACTCTCTTTTTTAATGAAATAGCTTGGTCTGGGAGTTAATCTCTCTTCTGTAAATACTGAAATAAATTATGACCTACTTATTGAGAGTAGCTAATGAGCTTTTGGCCTTTCATGTCTTATTATCTGCATATCTCCTTTTAGGTGCACTTTACATCATGCAGTGAACTTTTCAAACACTAATCTGAATTTTTTCTATAAACCAGAGAACAGCTTTGTCTTCTCAGCTGCTTTCAAATAAAAATAACTACAGGGAAAAAACATGTGCAACCTCAAGCTCAGTTTAATTTGTCTTCTCATGTTCTCTGAAAAATGACCTAAGCTGTTTATTGTGATATATAAGGTCTCTCTTACTCAGTTAAACATTCTTTATATAGCATATTTCAGTGCTTTTTAACTCCTCTCTTTCTGTGAAATAGTTCAGATATGGAACAGCATCTTAAGAATACATTTAAATACTGATGTCACACATCTGACATTTGGTTTCTGCACGGGCATCTCCCATCACACAAAGGGGATCAGATCACATCAC
Source organism: Platalea leucorodia (assembly GCF_965183815.1). Taxonomy (NCBI): domain Eukaryota; kingdom Metazoa; phylum Chordata; class Aves; order Pelecaniformes; family Threskiornithidae; genus Platalea; species Platalea leucorodia. Next base: position 61,228,967 of record NC_138823.1, on the reverse strand, counting down.
ACCACACATCAAATCTATGTTTGAATCAAGAAACCTAGCACCCTATTCTTACATTATTCTTCCTGTATCTTCAAAGTGCATTAGTCCCATTTACTAGTTCATCCCTACTAAGCAGGTTGAACTGACTTCATATTCTGCAGCAGATTGACTTTCAGGTTATACTAGCTTAATGAACACATCAAATCAAGATTCTATTTAGTCTGGCTACAAAAGATAAAGAGCAAACAAAAATAAAAAGACATTAGACATAAAAGTGTTCTGTATTTACTAATGACACTGGTAGGTTTGATTCAAAGTATTTGCTGAAGTAGAAGTGTCTTTCCTGAAAAAGCTCTCCAGATCCCTTTCCATCACAGAACTGCAAGAGTGTGGACAAGAAAATACTGTATTTCCTAGCTTTCCAAGGCAGGATCACACATAACCAACTATCTCTAGCAAATGTTTGTTAAACTTCATCAAATGATTAAAACCATTTCATCAAACCATTAAACCATTCCATATCCACTTCGAGTAACCTATGTTACTATTCCAGCAGTATGAGAAATTTTTTTCTTCCAGTTTGTCAAATCCTATTCTTTAAAATTCTATCTGTCTGTAATCTTTTCAAAATGGTTTAAGCAAAGATTAAACAATATTTACTGTTGGTAGAGAAGCAGATTGGACTTCTCAAACTCCCAGACTTAGAGCTTTAAACAATATTTTATGTACAAGACGTTTTCATCAGAGAGCTGAAAGGGGCTGTGCTAGATTCTAAGTGTACAAGATAAATTATGTTTTCATTCATTGAATTGTTATTGTATTATTTTTATATTAAAACTAAAGCAGTTCCTGTGGTTCAAGTGGAAAACAGTAAAGAATAATTTTGTAATTTTTATGTGTATGTATGGAAATACATCATCATTTTTCATGGCAAATTTCTGGAGTCATGTATTTTACCTGAGAATTAAGGGCCATTTCCCTTAAATACAATTTCAGATACTGTTTCTTTATAGTACATCTGCTGTCTTACGATTTCCCAATTTATATTGTCTTTAGCAGTGTCTGAATACAGTGTTCAGTCTATAAATGTCACAAATTTGTTGAAGAAAGCTCAGATGTTTAATTTCCTATTTGTGGTGATCCGTAGGTGGTAATATTGGAATCAATTTTGCTTTATAAGTGTTTTCTAAATTACCGATTCAGAGGGACATAGAGTTTTCAAACTATCTGTGATAGTGTTGCCTTAGATGTCCACTTGTATTATAGTCTCATTTCTGACTAAGAGTGACTTGATTGAATCAGATTATAATATTACTCCACTTATAACTGATGTTCTATGAAAATTCAATTGTATAACAATCAGACGTGCAGATGCTAAAAATGTCCAGCCTATAGATAACCTTCCTAGTTCCTCACATCAGGTTAGCTGTAGATATGGTAAGATCCTTAAGGCAGTTATGCTCTTATGTTTCCAATAACATCGTGTTGTTGAATTGTTTTTGTGGCTGCCAGAATTTACAAACTTGGTCATGACTGATAGTATGGTTCCTTCTAGCAAAATAAAGGAGTGTTGAAGAACCTTTTGTACACTGCTCAGTGAAGTAACAGAAGTCACCTATCCTCATGGAAGTCTGAGTAGAAGTTAGTGAACCTACGCAAGCAGATAGGCAGTGAATGCAATTGGAAGAAATAAGACTTTGCTAGTCTGCAACAATGTATATGTGTGCATTAGTGCCAGAAAGTCAGCAGGCACTGAAAGGAGAAATCCACAGCAATACACAGTGAGCAGGCAGCATGGCAGATGTCGGGCTTTGATTATGGCCTGCCTTTTCTTTTTTTCTCTCAGCTATCCAGCTTCATATACACCAAATACAGACATTGAAAGCGAGGGTTTGTCATATTACTTGTTCACCTTCGAATCCACATCTCATACTGTGGTCAAATAAGTAATTGTGCTGGGTTTGCGTGGCAAGGTTTTGATAGCGGGGGGGGGGGGGGGGGGGCTGCAGGGGTGGCTTCTGTGAGAAGCTGCTAGAAACTCCCCCCATTTCCAATACAGTCAATGCCAGCCAGCTCCAAGACGGACCTGCCACTGGCCAAGGCTGAGGCCATCAACAATGGTGGTAGCACCTCTGTAATAACACATTTAAGAAGGCGAAAAAACTGCTGGGCAAGAGCAGCTGAAGGAGAGGAGTGAGAATATGTGAAAGAAACAACTCTGCAGACACCAAGGTCAGTGAAGAAGGAGGGGGAGGAGGTGCTTCAGGCACCAGAGCAGAGATTCCCCTGAAGACCATGGTGAAGACCATGGCGAGGCAGGTTGTGCCCTTGCAGCCCATGCAGGTTAACGGTGGAGCAGATATCCACCTGCAGCCTGTGGAGGACCCCACACTGGAGCAGGTGGATGCCTGAAGGAGGCTGTGATCCCATGGGAAGCCCATGCTGGAGCAGGCTCCTGGCAGGACCTGTGGCCCTGTGGAGAGAGGAGCCCACGCTGGAGCAGGTTTGCTGGCAGGACTTGTGACCCCGTGGGGGACCCACGCTGGAGCAGTCTCTTCCTGAAGGACTGCACCCCATGGAAAGGATCCACATTGGAGAAGTTCATGGAGGACTGTCTCCTGTGGGAGGGACACCATGCTGTACCAGGGGAAGAGTGTGAGGAGGAAAGAGGAGCAGAGATAACATGTGATGAACTGACTACAAACTCCATTCCCCATCCCCCTGCGCTGCTCGGGGGGCGGAGGTAGAGAAATCAGGAGCAAAGTTAAGCCCAGGAAGAAGGGAAAGGTGGGGGGAAATTTTTTTAAGATTTGGTTTTATTTCTCATTACCCTACTCTGATTTTGATTGGCAATACATTAAATTAATTTCCCCATGTTGAGTCTGTTTTGCCCACAACGGTAATTTGTGAATGATCTCTTCCTGTCCTTATCTTGACCCATGAGCCTTTCACGGTACTTTTCTCCCCCTGGCTAGCTGAGGGGGGGAGTGATAGCTCGTCTTGCTGGACACCTGTCATCCAGCCAAGGTCAACCCACCATAGTAATGCTCTGAAAATGAACCAGAGCTTGTCGTGAATAAGGCCATTGCCAGAAGAGTGTTGTTCAGCCTGTTCAGAAATGTCATGTAGTGAATTTAAGAAACTATTGTTGCCATGATGGCATTCACTGCCTGAATTCTGTGGCTGTGAATTTATTGTGTGGTGCTAGGAAAATTACATAAACACAGTGCCTGCAGCAAGTCACTGATACCTTCCACATGTCTGTTTATGGAACTTGGGGCCTGGAATGCATGAATAATTAAACTATTTTAGGATCTGTGCTATGAACATGAAAAGTCTCTTATGTTATTGAGAACTTTAAAAAAAATCAGATGGCTCAAAGGTGTGGACGTGTTCAAAGATTTTAGCATTAATTTCTCTGTATGTATCAGCTCCTGATACATTAAATAGGGCTAATAATGATCACAAGTAATTTTTGTCTCAGATGGGAATTGTGGTGATAAATGCAGTGGTAGGAGAACCATAGAAAGCCCCATGACAAAATTAATAACCTTTGTATTCAGTACAGAGTTTGGATAATGTGCAGTAAAAAAATGCATGGATCCACACAGTGAATGATAAAAAAAAACCCCACTAACAAAAAACCAAAAACCCAATAGTGAATAGCTCCACAGTCAGTGAATACCATCCACCTCAGGAACTGAATTAATTATGGGTAGTGTGTTTGTGACAGTATTCAATTGTTGAAGTGAAACTTGCACCATAAAGCATAAAGCACAAGAAGGTAGACTATAATTCTGGCATTTTCTAGCTCTTGACTTTTCAGAGTTAATTACGATTTTTAACACAGTTTTTGTGTGCTTATAAAAAGAAGATTGTTAGGTTTTAGTTATATTCAATTACATATTTGGGAATGAGAGCACATTACTTGCAGTAATGAAACATACATTCCAGTTCTCAAAAGAGATAATACAGTATGTTCTTAATTCAGTGGATCACAGCTAATGCTATGGCAAGACTTTCCAAACAGATTTATAGTTAAGAAAATGAGGTGAGGCATCAAGATACTCTGAGTCATTACAAATTCTTTATGATTCAGTATTCCTGTTCTCAGAGATTGCTTTGTAACTATGAAACATCCTTTCAAAGGATACAACAAAGCAGTTATTTTGGTGGTTTGTTTTTTTTTTTTATTTTAAACAATAGCTCACTTAGCAAGCACATTTTCATCTACAAAGATGTTATTAGACAGAATTTTATATAACTAGATGACAAGCTTTTGTGTGTGTGAAAATGTTCACTTTGTGTGGAAATATATTAATATTTGGAGTAATGCATCTGAAGAACATAAGTATATTCATTTTTTGTTTGATTGCGTTTCATTCTAAGATGTGCAAGTGTTGGTTTCTAGCTATGGTGTATTTCCAAAGCCTTAATCAGAAAATTGAATTCCTTTAATCAGTTTGTTCTCATTAGATTAGATTAGATTAGATTACATAAAATTGTTTTATTTATTTTAATTTAAAAATAATTTAATTTGATTGTTTTCTACAGTGCTATACTGTGTGGAAGATAAAATTTAGATAATTATCTTTTGCAGAATAACATAATAGTTCATCTGTTGTCCTAGTTTTGTATAAAGAACATACTAGTCTTTAAATTGTGATTTAGGTGAAAGTTCCATTGACCTTTTTTAATTTAAAGATTGATTTTATTTTTGTGAAGAGATATTCAGGAAGTATATACTTAGGGCCTCACTTTGAGTGATTCTTGAGTATGTTGCATCATCCAAGAGGGAAAAAGGAACAAAATAGGGATCCTGCTAATGAGGAAGTCCCTCAACACCTGAATGAGGATGGAGGAGAGATGAAGTCTGTGAGGCCAGTCATGGGCCTTCTCTGGAGTTGGTGGAGCACCTGAAAGCAGAAAATAAATTTTAATAAAAATGTAACTGTGTCCAAGAAAGCTTGGTGCAAGTCCAAGTTTGACATATTGCATGTCAACTCTCATCCTTGGCAACCGTTACCTATGCTAGTAGATTGTGCCTGGCATATAGTATGTTATGACTATTATTACCTCTGTGATAGTGTGGGCATTTTTGTGGTGTTTTGTTTGGTTTCTTTTTGCCTAAGCAGTTTCAAGACACAGGCATAGCCTACAGAGGTGTCTCCATGTCAGCCCTTTCAAATGCAAGTAAAAATTTTCAAGCAGTTTCCTGATATTGTTAAACATACATTTTTTCCTGTAACAGCTAAAAATTCTTTAAATGGGGAATTGTTTTAAATTTGCTGCATGCATTTTGAATACTATGACCATTACATGTTCTGCATTTCCTATGCTACATGGGATGCTAATGGGATTCCTGTATTCTATTTAATTTCTTCTTTAAATGGCAGGGCATTTTTCAACAATGATGAGGAATGTTGCAGATATTTTAAACACAAGTTACATATTTGGATATGGTTTGGGCCTAAGGACTTCTTTTCCCTTCTGGTAGTATTTTTAAAGAAAAACTGAGGTCTTTCAATGCATCTAAATTGATGAATTACATATCTGACATTTCTAATTTACAGCAGTTCAGGTATAAAGACATGGAATTTGAATGTCTCTTTCTTCCTACTCTTGAATCTACATAGAGATTAACCTACCTAAGTAATGCTAACCTATCAATCATTCATGCTGCTAAATGTCAAAGGCAAAGAACACACTATGCAGTAAGATTGAACTCTTGTTTTAAAGAAAAAAATATTCTATTTCTCAAAGAGAAGGGAAAAAAATGTTTCTTGTTTTAATCATATTTACTTGAAAAATGCTAAGGCTGGAAATTTCCCTAGACAGTTAAAATCCTTGTTGTGTTGTTGAAAAAGCTTATTTTAAGAAAGACTGAACAAATTTCAGTTGTAGTCTTAGTTTGACAAAGAGGAAAACAGTCTGCTGCCTAATGAGAGAAGGGCATTAAAATAGGAGACTAAGAGTGATGACTCAAACAGGCTGTGAGTGAGATAACAGATGAAGAGGTAGAAGGGTGTAAGGCCAGAGGATAAAATACTTCAAGGTTTCTTTAGCTGTAACACATTCAAAGATGTTGGAAACTTTCATTCCTCCCTGCCACCTCCCTCTCCTCACTCTGGTGTGCCTGGTTAATGCAGTTAATATGGTGTTTAATGTGAAAAATAAACACGCTCAGGCACTTCCTGTTCGCCAGAAGGTGAGATCAGTGCTAGTGGAAACATTAACGGAGTTATATATAGAACTGAGGTGAGAAGGAAGACTCTGAAAAGCATAGTGTTTTCTTGGTACCACTGAGAAAATACTGCTACTTCTGTTTTGTTTTCCTGGGTTTTTTTCTCTATCTACTGTGTCTTGTTACTACTACAACCTCTCTGTGAGAGAGCTCAGAATAACAGTAAAATACTTTCAAGTTTGGAAAATTCAGGTAATATTATGATCCCCCTTGTGGATTGATCAAATGCTTTCCTACTTCAGAACTAAGAGAAAAATATATCTTCCTTTAACCCAAAAAGTATTTTAAGGTAATGACATTAAAATTTTGAATCTTCGAATGAAATATTAAAAATATTTTTTGTCCCAAATACTTTTTTTTTTTTTTGTATGACATGACAAAGCTTTTTCTTGCAGTGCTTGGAGATATTCTTTAATTGGTATTGTTCTCTCTACTATATTCCTCAAAGTTTGAGTGCATCTGAAATAAAAAAGTGTTGTGGTGCCATGTCAAGAGAAAAATCATCCCTTTCTTTCAAGATGGGTAATACTTCAACATTATCCACTGTCAGTGTTTGAAGACAGAGTTACTTTTGTTTGCTCTTTAGTCACTTCTCTCATTACCTTTGGCCCTACAAAAAAAGTATATGCAGCTTTCAAATTTTTGTTTGAAAGAAGATTGACATTTCTATTAACTTAAATGAATGAGGCTTGGAACTGGAATAACAAGTTGAATTTGAGGGACTTTTGCTGGTATTAGAGCTTTTAAGACTTTTTAACAGCATTAACTGTTAGATTGCATGCAGTGAGAGATGCTATATATAAAATGCATAGTAGATGTATGTTTTTCCCAAATGGCCATCACTGGTTGGAATTTTTTTAACAGAAGTTTGTTTGAAGTGGCAAATAGTATGTATTTAATATGGGATTTTTTGTTACCACTGAACACTTTGAGACCTATCAGCTTTGGATCTTTTATTTCCCCCAGCAAATGGGAAGGAGGGGAAACGAAAGGCGGAGAGAATTGTCTTTCATTATCTAATAATATTTACGCTAGCTATAAAATAGAAGCAGGTTTTAAAGGATTTCGGTATTACTATAAATAAGGAAAAGGCTAAACATTTCAAAAGGACTGCTAGAAGTCTATATACTCATTCTGAAACTAATTTTATGTAGAATTTTTGCAAGAAATGTACCTTATTCTGCAGTAAGGACATCTTAACACTGATATTCTCTAACCTCAAACTTCTTGAGTGTATTGGGGATATTAGAAACAGTCATTAAGGTGTTATTTGGAGTCATCAAAATGAATTGGTCTGTGTTAAGTGATAGAAGCGCAGCCCACACACACACACCCCCACACCCACACCCCTGCTCTCTAGGTTCACAAGGACAGACATACATTTGTGGATCGCTCCAGTACCAACACAGCCCCTCTGTCCGCCCAGCACCCCCGCCCAGATCCTGGCCCCCTTACATGCGTCAAGGTCCCCAGCTCACCAGCTGGTTCAGCTCTATGCTTGCTGGCAAACACGCAGCACACACACACTCATCCCTCATGCACCCCCACATTCACAAGTCATCCCAAGAGCATGGACTCCCTGCCCACCTAATACCCTGGCCCAGACCTGAGGAACCCCTACTTGCCATTGAGACCAGCTTAAAGTTTGAAAGCAAGTTATCCATGCACAAGCCTATGCACAAGTGCACACACACCTGGTTTGGGGAAGATTCAGACACTCATTAGCCCCCAGCAGCCGGCACCAAGCACGTGGGCCGTGACTTGTTGTCCTGCTCCAGCTGTCTATGCAGAGACCCTCACTCGCCTTACTCACACCAGTTCCCCCTGTAGCTGGTTTTGTGAACACACACCGTTTCAGCCCCTGTGTCTGGAAGTTAGACCCCGTCTCACTCCAGCAGCTGATGCTGAGACCCCACTTCCTCCAGTAGCTGACATGAAGGCTGGGGATGCCTACACCCCCAAGTCTGAGTCCAGTAGCTGGCACCCAGTCCACTCACGTCGGTCCCCCCAGTAGTTGGCACTGAGTCAGCACACATACACACGGGATAGAGAATGAGATTATGCAGTAAGAGAGTTGAGAAAAGATTTAAGGAGATGATAGGACAGACTGGTGATCAGGTGCAGGGCTCAGTCAGACAAGTGTACTTGACTGGTCCCATTTTACATGCAATTGGCCCCTTTTATACCCTTTTCTGTCTACTCTCCCTCCCAGATTCCCTTGCACATTGCCTCATCAGTTGGCATAGTCCCCCTGCCCCCCCCCCTCCTGGACCCTCAGGTTTGCATCCTTATCAGTTTCAAAGTCCCAGTTTGCCTGCAGTTTCTTGGTAGCCTATCAATTAGTGTGACTGACCAGGTTTGTTTCTGGTTATTGTCTTCATTAACGCTAATTGGTTTTATATCTCTGTGTGTTCTTCTCCCTTATCGTCCCAATTTGGCAAGGTCATTAGTCAGAAAATCTTACTGAAGAAAAACAAAACTTTCTCATGCTCCACATATCCTTACCAATTAGTGTGACTGGCTGCGTTTATTCTTATCACGACTTCCCTTGTCAGTCAAGTTTGTCTCTGTATGTTCTTGTTCATGGCTCCTTTGTCCAGATATTCTTAAAAGAGCAGACACTTGCCTTCCACATACCCTTGCAGAGTACTTTGTTAATTAGTAAAAGGACTTTACAGACAAATTTTCATTTCATTTACTTCAAGATTTTATGACAATGAGTTAGCATTGCCTAAACAGCTCTCTCTTTGGACTCTCAAGACTTGGTTCCTTCAGTGTATCCAGTCAGAATGGAAATTAACCTGAAATACCATACTCAGCACCCATATTGTGGGCTACAAGAATGAGGCATAACACTGAGTGAGAAGATGAAAAGATCACTTACACCGGTAATGCTAGATTTAATTCCAGCTTTTGAAGAATTTCAGAAATACTATCAATCAGACTGAAAAGTTTGAGTGACAATGCAATCACTGGTATCTAAAGAACTAATATGAATTTTATGTCTGCAGTTCAAGAAAGTATTTGCAACTAGAAAAGTGTTTATATTGCTGAGGTAACAAAAGAGACTTGGATAAGATTAGAGCAAAAGCTTAGTTAAAAAAAATACCAAAACCCCCTAAAAAAGACCCCTCTCCCCAAAAAATAAACACACAAAGAAACAGAAAACCAGAAGTTTAAAAAAAAGTTTTAGAGCTTGTAGAAGTGAACACAGGTAGTGTTGTACTCCCTGTTCCTCAGAAGTCAAAGGCAAAATCATCACTTTCTTTACTTAAGCTTTTATCTCCTCTCATTTGAATTTAGCCTGCCTTTTTGTCTTGTTCACAGGGTAGAAAAGAGCACAGACACCTCCCAAAGTGCTGTGAGGTGTTCCGGCTTTGCAAGATGTGCACATATGTTTGTTCATTTCCATGTTCTGTGTGAGCCTGCACGATGCATTTTTCTGTCCACCCAGTGTCTTGTCGATGTCTTTGCCTGACGTATGCAAAAGCAGCATATGATGATCACATAAGACATGAACAGGAATTGCCTGCTTATATCCGGAGTGCTGCTTACTTGCAGAGTATGTTCTATGCACTCTTTCTTTTCACTGACTTTTCTATTTATGATACTGAATAAGGGAAGCAGAATTCTCTTCCCAAGATAGCAAGAGTATTTAGATAGTAATCTAATTTTCTGTGTCTAAGTAAAATCTAAGCCTTAATCCATTGGCCCCAGGTGCTCCACAGCCAGCTGTTTTAGACCTTGGATTACAGCTCAGAACAGGTCACTTACTTACTGGAGTCCTGGACATATGTTGCAGATGGAGCTTCATGATCATCTAGTTGCCAAAAAAAAGGAAGTCGATCTGCCTTTCAGTGAGCAAAAATAGTCTTTACAGTTAAAGTTTCTTTGGTTTCATGGACATATTCATCTCATGTCATAGTTTTTTCTGTTTTGTTTCCATTTGACTAATTAAGATTCTGCCAGAGGCAATAAATACAATTTTTAGGATAAACATGGTTAGGACTAAGTAATATTTTGGTGAAATTCTACTGAAGTAATTGGTGTTATATCTGAAAAGAATTTTTCCCAGTGGATACCTGTTTGTCTAAAGGAACAAATTTAGCCTAGAGACATTACTATCTTTCAATACTCTTCAGTGAATCACTTTTAACTTTATCAGGCTTTCATATTGCCACTAATAACGTCACCTGAAAAAAGTCCTTTCCTTTTAGAAAACTTGGAAAGGCATAGGTGGGTGGTGGCTACAATTCTACCTGCCTGAGTTAACAAAAACTAAGGAACAATAGAATGTGGTATCTGCTTTAGCTAGTGAAAGAACAATGTATTGTGCTACTGTTTCAGAAACTATATTCTGTTGAAAGAGCTATTTCTATTATTTTTTCTGGCTGTGTACAACAGCTAATAAGTTCTGTCTAATGTTTTGTTGGTCTACTGTGAGATAAGAGGAAAAAAGCCTATGCATAAGGATAAGATCTTAAAGAGTTGTTTAGCTTGACTTTAACAAGGCTTTGGACATGGTTTCCCCCAGCATCCTGTGTCTGTGTTGGGAAGTAACAATCTGGAGGGGAGTAATACAGAACGAGTGAAAAAATGGTGACACAGTCAGGTCAGTGGACTGTGATTAGTGGCTGGTGCTCTACCTGGAGGTCAGTAACAAGTGGAGCACCTCTGGTGTGCCTCCTTGGAGCTGGCCTGTTTCATACCTTTATCAGTGACCTGCAAGAGGAAGCAGAAGGTACCCTTTCCAAGTTAAAGGATGACAACAAACTAGGGGGAGTAGCTGACAAGCTTGGAGGCAGAGCTGCTGTACAGAAGTTCCTGGACAGGCTGGAGAAATGGGCTGGCAGAGACCTTGTAAAATAATTGAGCAAGAGCAAGTGTCAAGTGCTGTTCCTGGGACAGAGAAGCCCCTGTGATGGCACAGGCTGGGGACAAACAGACTGGGGACAGGCCTGAGGGAAAGGTCCTGGGGCCTGATGAGCAGCGAGCTGAGCCCCAGACAGCAAAGGTGGCCAACAGCTCCCTGGGCTGTATGAACATGAGCATGGTCAGCCAGCCTGGTGGGAACAACTCTGCTCAGCACTCATTGGATCGCATGTGAAGTATCGCACCCAACTGTGGACTGCCCAGTACAAGTAAAATATTATCTCTGTGGAGTGAGTCCTCTGGAGGGGATGCTCAGGATGTGGGCACATGTTCCCCATGAGGGGAAGCTGAGAGGACAGGGCTTGTTCATCCTGGAGGTGGGTGAGATTTGAGGGCTCTCACAGGCACTTTCCTATATGTATATATAGACAAGAGAAGGTTGTCAGGAGAAAGAAGCCAGGATCTTTCTTGTGGCACATGAGAGAGACACAATTCTCATAAAATGAAACAGGGCATGTTCCAGCTGGATAAAAGGAGAAACATCCCCACCCTGCGGACAGCCCAGCAGTGGAACAGGCTGCCGAGGGAGGCTGTGTGGTCTCTGTCCATCAAAGTCTTCAAGACCCAACTGGACAGAGCCTTGAGCAACCACATCTGACCTTAGAGCTGGCCTTGCTGTGAGCAGAAGATTGGACTAGAGACCTCCTGAGGCTCACCTGCTCAGCCTGGATTATCTGATGATTTAATGATCTTCAAAAGTACATAGTGGCACTAGGTATTTGGATTTCTAAGAAGACAGTATTTTTAGGGAAATTTGAGTGCATGACTTCTTGACCTTAATACATGAAATATAAAACTTCCATTGCCCACAATAAGGCAGGAGTTTATTTCTGTGAGTTTTTTTATACAGTAATAAATTTCAGCTATACTAAAATTATCACCTTCCTTTTTCTGTATGTACATCACAACAAATCTTGAGATTTGTTAGAATTTACATCCATAATTTTGCACTGTTACATTTTACTTATATGACTTATTTTTCCTCTGTTGCCCATTGACATCAATTGAAGAATGAGGAAGACTGGTTTTTTATCATTTAAAATAGAACCCTATTAGTAGGGGTATTTTAATTAGTTAGGGGTATTTCACGACAAGGTACTTGTGTCCTTTATCTTAAAAAAGCCAACTCTTCTCCTTAATGATGACAAAAATATGATTGATTTCTGACAAGAGACAAAAAATGATCTGTAACATTATGCATGACTTTCACTGCAGAGAGTCTTCCTTTGAACTAGAAACTTCTTTAATATAAATGAGAACGGTTCTATTGAAGTTTTAAGATAATAACTTTAATTAGGGTTCATTTGAATTTTTAGTGCCTACAGTTTGAATGATTAAGTAAATGAATGGAAGATTTTTCATATTTTTAAAGGGTGCAAGTATGTATGTGACAAAAAAAATATTTTTTCTTTTCTTTATTTAATGACTGTTTTTCATTTTTTTAAGTGATTTAGGTTAATTTGAAAGGATTTAAATGTACTACTGTCTTAAGAATTTCAAAAGTATACTTATAATACTAGCTCTATAAAACAACATACCATCAAAAAAAATTAAAAAAAAAAAGACCAAACAAAAGTCAGAAGTGGAAAACCATGAGTTATGTGAGACTGAATATTGGTGCACACACCACTTAAAACTGATCATAAAACTAGAATATAAGATGTACTGGTCTGTTTTGACCCCTATTTAATTACTTCTGAAAATTATTCAAATGTTAGATACTCATCTCTCTCCACTGATTGAGATGCAAGTATGTGGGTGCTTCAGTTCACTGTAGAAAATCATGTAAGGATACGGACATCTTGTCCATTATATTCCCTTGAAGAAAAAAAAATGATGGAGATAATTGGTGATTAATCGTATGGAATAACTTATGTTTACTAAAAACTTTCAAGTAATTTAAAAATTAAATATTCAGTGCCCATTTTCAAAAGTCAGTTTATCAAAGTACTGAGTTCATCAGCACATTGTGATGGCAAAGTCTTGCCCTCATGTCCAGAGAGAAAGCCTGAAAAAATCAGCAGTGTAACGCTTAGAAGCCTTGCACCTTACTCTGCTTTTTCATGATTGGCATATTGCAATATATCAGTGGATTGCTGCTTTAAAGACTTGCTCACCCTTGTGGTCTCAGTCCTTTCTCCCTCTCCTTTTCCTCCCTATACCCATCTCTCTCTCTCTCTCTCTCTCTCTCTCTCTCAGGTATGAGTTCACACTCTCCTGTGTGAGTATGATGACAGGAAGAGTATGACAGTACAGTTTTAGCATGGCTTACACCATCTGTGGACTCTCTTCCTTGAGTAATTAAGTAGGAGCAAGTCTAATCTTAGAAACAAGGAGTTCCACCATGTTGGTATCGGCATGATGCATGAAATGTAGGGTTGGTTAAAGAAAGAAAAGGGTAATGGAAGAACTATCAAGGTACCTTTTTTTTTCAAGCCAGATGTTGTCATCTGTCAAAAAACCAGATGAAACTCACATACACACACAGGGAAGCAGTACTAGATATGGCAGTACTGACTGTAAAATGTTTACCAAGCTGGGGGTAAGTATCAGTACTGCTGTCCCACGCAGATCTTAGCGTGGATCTCATGAAAGCAGTATAACTTCTCTACACAGCCTCATGGTGCAAGAATTTGGCTTTATTTGGGGTATATTATCAGTTTACATCAAAGTGCATTTATTAGAAGAGTATGCTTCAGGATTGAGAATGATAGTTAATGCTGCTGCAAGTCGAGTAATCATTGTTGACTGCAAAGACACAATTTTGCATCATCTATGTAAACAGCTCCTGTTCCTGCTGAAACACTCTCTTATCTCAAAATAGGATATTAAAAAAACAAAAAACCAAAAAAAATATGATGAGCTGTAACTCCACCACAAACCAATTTAATTAAATTATAATCCTCTTTATTTTTAATCTAATTCTGTTACGATCTCCCACTTAATTTCTGATGATTTTAAGTAGGCATTTTTCCTTTTCTTTGTCCCTTTCTCTGTACTCCTACTAGTTTTTTTTTCTAAATACTGAGGATATTTTTGGTGAATGTTACATTGCTGGAAAAGTGTTCCAAGTGGTCTAATTAGTGTCCAGTATAATGCAACAAAATTTAGCTTTCAATTAGTCATCAGGGTCAAACACTGTCCTCTTGAGTGTGGTGAATAAAAATTCAATACTTTAATCTCTTTATTAAAAGATTCTCTTGGGTTACAGAAGCAGATTAAAAATTATGCTATCAAAGATGGTGAGTCTGCCAAATGTGCCTTTGTAACTAACTCTAAAAGGCTGGGAATATTTTCAAAATGTTAGGGAATAAAATGGGTGGGTGTGTGAAAGGGGGAGTATCATCATTAGAAAACCGCATGATCTGGCATTATTGAAAATGGAAATAATCAGCATTTCCTTCTAGAAAGAGCCCTTTGTATATCAAATTTGCTTTCAGTGTATTTTTTTTAAATGCTGTTGTAGGAATTGTTTGTTCTGCTCACATCTGGTCCTTAAAACATATTCATTAGGCATATGTTTTGACAGGAATTAAAGAACAAATGTAGTATTCATTGTCTAATATCAAAATACACGGCTGTCATATTAGGATGTTCTTCCTCTGGATCTAGTGCTATGCAGGCAAAACATGACTGCAGCATAAAAAAAAAAAATCACAATAGGCTCAGTGGTGGATCACCTCTTCATTGCAAACTGTTGTATATACTTGAGTTTCACACTTCTTCCCTTACTCAGTGTGTTTACTTTCTAATGTAAAACTGTGCCTCCTGTGTTTTTGTTTCTTTATTCTGATATTCTGTATCAGAGCTCTGTGTGTGTGTGTTTCTTTCTTTCTTTCTTTTTTTTTTTTTTTGTTTGTTTTGTTCATTGGTTTGTTTTTTTTTTTTTCCCAAGCAGGTGTATGGGCATGGCAAGTCAAAGTCTTCATGTGACATACTTGGTAAACAGCATAGTAGTAGAGAAGGGAGTGGGGATTTGTCTACAATTTTCAAAATCTAATAGCTATGGGCATCTAGTTTCTCCAGCCATTACTGATCATCTGGTCTTTATTTCTATGGGTGAACTAATGCAGGCATAGGATAGGAGACTGCAGGACTTGTAAAATATTCCTTGAGCACAGCTATAGTGTTAAAATAGTCTATTTTAGTCACATACATATGAATGTTTACATGTATATATTTGAATGTCTTGATTATTATCTTAAGCTATATATAGGTCTCATGATTAAGATCTGTATAAAATCTCAATTTAAACATATGTTTCTTTTTTTGAATCTCTGAAAAGCCTCTTTTTTTAATGGGTGCACAGTCTTGCAGTGAAATAAGCAAAATCTGTATTTGTTGTAATTACCTTTGTATAAGGGTCTTGATCCTAGTTTTTTATAGGTAGGGCCCTAAGGAGTGAGAACCTGCATCCTTTTCTTTCTCATGTATAAAAACAGTGGTGGCAAAGGTAGGAAATGCTCAGGAATGGATATATGCTGGGTTATTTTAGATAGGGAAATATCACTGACGAATAAATCTTTCATTTCTGTTTAATGATAGACGTAGCAATATCTTTGTCTTCTGAAATGACCAGGAGGTTCTCCTGGTTGAGAGTGAGTAGTTATAGCTCCACCTAAAATAATATTCTGTTAGTAATATATTTTGGCTCCACAGCACAAATTAGATTTCACAACCAATATAGGGTGTATAAAGAACCGTGAGAGGTAATTTTTATTTTGTGCTTATATAGGTTTCTCTTCCTCTTTTTACCCAAGGGGGATATTAAGTCTTTCTTATCATTGCCTGTAGAAATCATAAAATAAAATGATTAAGTCCTTCATAAGAAAGAGTGGTAGTGGTGAGATACTATACTATAACCAATAAATCATGCATCAGTAACTTATTTGTAATTTAGAAGAAGACCATGTCTCAGGAAGAGCTTTTCATATGGTATATTTTGTGCTGAAAAATACTTTGTAGATTTTAGAAAAAAGTTTAATAACATTTAAAATTGTTTGAATATTTTTATAACTTTGTTTCAGATACTACAGAGAGATATAGAAAGATTTACTATGTGAATTGTTTGTTTTGAAAGTTTAGAAATTTATGGCAATACCTCTTAAAATTACATTATTGTTATAGTGTGTATATCCACATTTGAATGGTTTTCCTGCCATCAATGGGTACCGTATTGTGCAACAGAACAATGCAAGAAGAGCACCTCTTGCTGATCATTTTAGCTGGATGTGATTTCATACTTCTTTTAAAAGTAGAAAGTGTAAGCTGTAGATACATTTTTTGGCTGTCCCAATTTGAAGATTTTTTTTTAAGTCTTGGATCTTGTCAGGGAGGTCGAATACAAAAATTATAAACTCCTATGCCACAGTAGAATAACAAATACCATTACAGCTTTTGTTCTTTTTCTTCACCTAACCTTTTGCTCTCTGAATGTGTTATCCCTTTATATTTTTGTACTACAGAAATATTTGCTATCAGAGAAAAATTCTGCCTTCAAATATGTGCAGAAAGTCTCATTCACATCAAAGGAAGTTCCTCTCTATCTATGTGGTAACATCTAGGCCCTCATTTTTGAGAAAGAAAACAGTGAAATGTAGCATAGTGAAAGGCATTTATTTTAAACAGGACAGATAGGTGTCCTGAGTAGCAAGTTTGAGCAAGTTTTTAAAATAGTGTTGAAAAAAGGTTTGCATATATTGTTATTCTGCAAAGCTCAACACAAAGTTTTGATGAAACATTTTGCATTTAATGACAGCAGATATAAGATTTAGAGTTAAACCCAATTCTTCCTATATCAAAATAAACAGTAAATAACATTACTTAATTTTTCCTGCCTCATATTTTAAGTTACAGCATTTTTTGCCATATAACTGATACTAGAAATTTAGAAATAAACAGATTAAGAATTTCTACAACTATTTAGATCATGAGGGGGAGTGACACATCCCAGAAATGTTCTGCTCATTTTGCTCATTTGACCAGGTGACATCTAGAACATAAATTTATATTACTCTTATTCAGCACCAGTCTTGGTTTCTCCTTACTTACCAATCTGACATTCCGGTAACCAACATATAAATCATATTTACTTTGATCTCTTTCTTTATTGAGATTTGCATGCTGGTATGATAGCCTAAGGTGTAGTCCCTTAAATTAAAAATGGGAGATACTCCCTACATCATACTTTATCAATATGTACTAGTTACAACATTTATTCAAGATCTCTCAGCTCTCTCCAGTTGCTTAGCCATATCTTGCTTACTGGAATATTTTTACCATAAAATTGTATTTAATTCCAGGTGAAATTATGGCATTCTATAATTTCTCCACTTTCATTTTTTTTTAAACCCATAGTTACTGAATAGATAAACCCACTGTTAAATGATTGACACTGACGGTTCCTCTGCTATTACCATTCTGCTTATGACAGTTTAAGACAAATCCTTGAGATGTATCTCAAGAAAGGCTAAGGAATGGATATAATTATAGAATACAGATATAATTAGGAAGAACAATGGGCAGCTTCCACATCTTTCTTGATCTTTTTGCCATCTTGATGAGTGCTTAATTGAAGATTTTGCTTTGTGAATAAGGGAAATAGAATTGCCTTTTTTAGGGAGGGTGAAAGATATGCTTTTAGGGAAAGTAAACAAGCAATCATAGAATCATAGAATTGTTTTGGTTGAAAAAGACCCCTGAGATCATCAAATCCAACCGTTAACCTAGCACTGCCAAGTCCACCACTAAACCATGTCCCTACGCACCACATCTACCCATCTTTCAAATATCTTCAGGGATGGGGACTCAACCACTTCCCTGGGCAGTGTGTTTCAATGTTTGACAACCCTTTTGGTGAAGAAATTTTTCCTAGTATCCAAGCTAAACCTCCCCTGGCACAACTTGAGGCCATTTCCTCTTGTCCTATTGCTGTTATTTGGCATAAGTAACAAGTGATGAAGCATAACAGTTTTTGATTAAGCATAATAATTTTTGGAAGCCTGTAGAAATATTGTAGTGGGTCACTTCTACAAATTGTGGAACAGCAAAGCAGATTTCAAATTGCATTCTGCTTATCTGCAAATCATATCTCCATGAGAGATGATATAGACCCTATTAACTTAATGCTGGACTAGAACGGTGTAATCATCTTCACAGAAATTGCAATCTTTCTATCATACAGTTGCAGTTACAAGAAGATACTGAGATTTTTGAAACAGAAATCTACCAAGGATTTTTTTATAAAAAAAATACTGTCTGTATCACAAATTCCAGCTGCAGCTGAGACCTTATCCGTGCTTTGAGAATGGCTACTGACAATATCAGTTATTTCTTTACGTCCAATATTAATGGTGACTTGCTTTTTCTTCTCTATATGACTGCAATATACAGAATCATATACTGTGCAATATTTAGTGACATATGCAAACTATATGAAGTTATTCTATGAAATGGGATCGTTTTGGTGAAAAGGTAGCTGGTAGAAACAAAAGAGGCATGAGTAAGTAGAAGAGAAAACTATGAGTAATAGTAATTCTCAACAAGTTTCTGTGATTTCATTGTCCCACTTAGATCAGACTGAATTGCTTAGCAACAGTAAGTGCACCAACAATTCTTTTTGCCTTCTACTACCTCAAGCCATGTTGACACATTTAAATAAAACAAGGTGGGAGACCACACTCTGGCTTTGAGACCAAACTATATATTATTTATCCTTGGATTTTCTGTTGTCCTATGTGGTGAGAGAGTTGTCTTAAGATATATAAATATCTCTTTTTGTTTATATCCTTTTCCTTTTTCAGAATGCCTGAAATAGGGTGAAGATGGAACCAGATGTTACTTTCATATCAAGAAATGGATGGTACATACTGAAATCTCTGGTGTGTGGCAAGTGAGCAAATGTGGTTCAGAGCAAGTGAGGTAGGAGTCTGGAAATTCATGAGTGAATTTGAGTTGTATTGAGCAGACAAGTTTAATGTACATGGAAAGCAGTAGTTATTTGTACAGTCTGTTGCATATGATGTCTCACTTGATTCACGTGACATATGGTGAGGTCTGAGCTTGTGAAAGTACCTTTTCTACTTCCTGACTCCATCTGATCCTTGCTGAGCTTGTGGTAGCTTTCTTGTTGTTAATCTTGTGTTAGCTTCATTTCTGAGAATAAAACTTCTTTTTAAATAGAGGTCATGAGAAACAAAACAACCAAAAAGCTATTATGGATCTTTAATGATGTTTATAAGCCCTTCTGTGAAGCTATATGAAGTTGATGATACTTATGTACATCTTTATTTATAACAGTTCTGCACCCACAGAAACAATTCTTATGTGTATAGTTTTTTTCTACAACAATAGGTTTATTCAATAAGGTCTGAATCACTGAATTTAAAGCAAGCAATATCTTTTTCTCTGCTGGCCTGAATGAAAATGAACAGAGATATTACTTTAAAGAATATTAACTGAATTCTCCATCCTTTTTAGAAAACAAAGTATAATTTATGTTTCTTTTACGTGGTCATTTGATCTCAGTCATATATGCATTGGGTTTTTTTGAAGTTATTTCTATCCTTCCATCTTTTTTGTGGCGTTTCTAATTCTCTCAACACCCTAAAAGTAAGGTAAAGATAAATTTAGTAGAAAAAATTAGGAAATGCACTAAAATGTTTGACAGAGATATATAAAATTATTCTGCCAAAAAGAAGGTGACTGTCTAAGGAAGCAGATAGCAATTCTTCAGTTTTATAAAGTAATATTAAGAATTCTTCTCTAATCTAATCTTATATCTAATCTAATTATTTTGAAATATATCACTTTGAAGATCTCCTCATCACTGTGTCTATGTATCCTTCCTAATGGTCTTCTACAGCATGTGTAAGGCTTCCAAAATCAAAAGAGTTTCAGGAAAAATATAATTCAGACACAGAAATATGATGCATATGCAAATAAGGGTATGTAGAGGGTAGAGGGTATGAAACAGCAAACTTCATTTTTAAAGGGAAGGAGTGATAATCACCTAAAAGGAGATACAAGTGGATTTAAAGTTCCAATCTGTTCTGCAAATCCTTGATTCTGCCCTCATCTAAATGTGAAGGATGAAGACATGGCAATCATGATTAAATCACAAGACACAGTAGACTGCACAGTGATCAATATTAATGTTGAACTTAAAATCTTTTTATTAACCTAATTAAACCAAACCTGAATGCACAATAGGACTTCGTGTCTGAATGCCATCTATCTATCAGTTCTTTGGTCGCAAACATCTTTCTGTATGTATTTACCAAAACTGCATAGGAAGTGGTTGTGAACTGGTACTACAGAGATCACCACTGAGCGCGTGTCTGTATCAGAGTCATTGCAAGAGTAAGGACTCCATATCTGGGCACTCTAAAAGAGGGAAGATGATTATTCACTTCTGAGAATTAAGTTTTCTTCACCAAATAAAATACAAAGGTCTTTTTCCTTTCTCATGTCCTTTCTTCCTTTTCCTGGTTTTTTCTCTGGATGTATTTTAGACATTTTGGGGGTTTGCTTGATATATAAAACAAAACCCACTAACTTGTGTGAACACAGTTAGGGCATGTATGCTGTATTAACCAGATTATTACTTTTTGGGACCTCCAGACTATTTTTCTGCATTATGTACAGAGCCAATTGTAACTAACTTCTGGTCTATGACAGTAAATAAACTTATTAATTAAGAAGAGAACTACTTCACTGAGGTTATTTTGAGAATCTGGTTCCAGTATTTAGAAGTATGCTTTTCCCTGCATGTCTCTCCCCCACATTGAAAGAGTTGATTAAAAACCAAACTAAACAAAAAAAAATCCCCAACTAGACCTTCCTATCTACTTTAATCTTCAGGAAAATAAAGATATTTGAGCTCATACTAGACTTGTTCTTTAGTATAAAGTACCCTTTATAGTAATATCCCTTATCAGTGATTGTTCCAGCAGATAACCGATGTATAAACTGAAAAAAGCTGCATAGTTGAAGTCCTAGCTACAAACTTTCTTTTTCTGGGTGTTTGGAAACTGTGTAGGTCCAATAGTGTTGATGAGATGAGTGTGCACTCCGTCCCACTGTTTTAAAATCATGTAGATATCACTGGCTTACGTTTTGTTGTAAGAGGCTGTGAAAGTTCTGTCCCACAGAGTCACGACTTGAAAGATTTAAAGTAGTTTTACTTCTGTACTGGGATCCATTCTGTGATATAAGTCCATTAGTCTTTTTTTCATATATATATATTGCACTTCTTTTTTAGTTGTGGTATGAAAGTTTAGCCATAGAAGAAACGTTTCCTCTCCTCAGAAACGTGCTAGGAGCACTTTATCTGTCAAATTTAATTTTCTTATGGATTCTTCTTTTCTGAAGAGCTTGACATGAGAAGATAAGGGTATGAAATCTTCCTTATGGAATGCTATCTGAGAAACGTCATTGCTTGTACATGCCAGAAACATTTCCAATACTGCAGTTGCTATATTTGCCAAACCTGGTGTAAAAAATATGTGACAAAAATCCAGAAATTACATCCTTTTTTTAGCAACTTAATTTTTTCCATTGTTGTGACATACATATTTTATATATAAATACATACATATATATATTTATATAAATAATCAGCCACAATATTGCTAAACTTAAAAGAGACCAAGAACTCCAATATCTGGCTTGATGTGTACGGGCCATATATAGATGACTGAAATATCTGGAAAATGAAAACATCTCAGTCAAAGCTGAGTAGATAACTTATTTTGTTCTGAAATGTTCTATGAAAAGTATAGCTAGAACAGTGGAAGAAAATATTTTCTAGAAAAGACTGAGAGATCTTCTCTTATATACTTTCTCTTATACTGCTGTACATATCTCCAAATTGATCCTGGAAAAAGTCATGGGATATAGGACAGGAGTCTGTAAAGTGTTGAAGTGAATAAACATGGGATAGGGAACAATAACTTACTATTTCTCAGAGTACAAGAACCAGAAGTATCAAATGAAGGGATCAAGTCATGGGTTTAGAGCAAATGCAAGCAGGTACTTTTTCATACAATGTATAGTTAACTTGTTGAGTCATTACATTGTAGACACCAAATTTCTACTTGTTTTTTAAAAACAGTTCACAGAAATTCATAGGGAAAAAAAGAAGACCAAAGGACAGTAAACATGAAAATACAATGCAGGAAGTCCATGAAGTAGAGTGCTGCAAACTAGTGGAATATACCAACGAAGCTAGAAGAATAGACTGAAAGAAGGACTCCGGATATACTGTCCTCCCACACACTCCACCAACCTACCTTATCAAAACCAGAACAGAGTCTGAGTTGGGTTTTTTTTCAGATATAATCTCTGTATTCTAAATTTTCCTCAAAGTGTTAAATCCCCCTTTCTCTTTCTCATTTCACTTACTTGAAACTGTGCTTTTTCACCCTGAGCTCCTACTATTTTTTCTATTTCACATCTTACCCTACCTCATCTACCATCACAGATTATTACCAGTGATCAATATCCTCTCCCAAGATATCGCTTTTCCCTCTTGCATGAACTCCTAAGGCATTCATCACTCTGCTTTAATCTTCTCCATCTGGCAGCGTTTCTACCCACTCATCCATTCAACAGGCCTATGAAGAGGAGTACTGACATTTCTTATTTTCTGCATCTACTTTACTCTGAGAAATGCCATCTTGGCAGAAGGTGGGTGAAGAACAGGAAGACACCACACTGATGTGTTGTGCGATGGGCCACAGAGCAAGCTGTTATCATCTTGTCCTTTCTTCTTCATTTCAGCTGGCCCAAGCAGAGCAAAATCCAGCAAGGTTAGAAATGAAAGATAAAGCAGCATCTAAAAGATCTGTCATTAGACCCAACCCGCTCAAATATTAGATAACTTAAGAGTGTTTTGCTAGCTTTCTGTCTCTAGATGGCATAGTATACATCACATAACACGGCCATGCTAGAAACATCTGCTTAGCAACACATTGTGTACGGTGAACTGAGTCTCATCTATGCATTATGTTTAAAGTATTTTAAGACATCTCAATTGCAGTAGCCTTTCTTAACTATGTTCTGCTCTTGACATAGGATTTTACCATTTTAAAATGGTTCAGGAGATATTCAAAGCACATCAGAAGTGTAGAGGACTATTTTTACCAGTTGATTCCTCCAAGGAATTCCAAATTCCTCAAAACTGCAGTACAAAGTAGATATAAAGCATTGTCAGTAGCCAATGATAGTTTGTATATTAGTGTTTGTGGAACTCCACTGTACCCTTTCTTAAATACATTTCTTTTATACCACACTGCTTTAATCACATAATTGTGTTTCAAGAAACAACATAAGTCCAAAGGCACTCATCAGGCATTCACTAGCCAGTACAAAATACTTTAGCACACACATACATACACAAATGTTTCCTTTCAGCTGCAAAAGCTATAGTAATCAATGGTTACTCTTAATTAACAATTAATCTGAACAAGCAAAAAGAAGCATGAGGAAACACCTTTTAGGCCTTTTATTTCTTGAAGTCACTTATGCTATGAATCTTATTTTACTGTGTTTACTGTTGGGCTTAACTTGTCACCATTTATTTTGATTAAGATATGTTATATGGCCTTTTTAAATGAGAAAAAATAAATCATCCTGTCTGCATCTCTTTCTACTCCACTAAGACCTGTGGGGGAATGGTGTTGTAAGTTTCATTATAAGGAGAGAGAAGTTGATCTTTAATAGATTAGACACTCTCCACAGAGCTACTCTATACAGCTTTTGCTCTATTTTACTCCTTCTTTGGTAAATCTAATTTTAGATGTGAAGCTTCAGATCAAGAAATAGTCATATGGTGAAACATAGACTGTAGAAATGTATAATAGCCATCACAAGCCTTTACTGGGTTTTTTTGATGTACTTTTTTTTTTATTGGTCAGATATAAGAGGCTGAATAAAGAACAGCATGAGTCGAAACGAAAGGTGTTAAGTGAAAACAGAAAGAGTTGACTGTGTGCATTAAGCTGCATTATTTCAGTCTTTTCCTTTTTTCTTTTTTTCCTTTTTCTTTTCCTTTTCCTTCTCCTTCGCCTTCTCCTTTCTCTTTCTCTTTCCCTTTCCCTTTTTCCTTTTCCGTCTTCCTTTTTTCCATTTCTTTCCCTTTTTCTTTTTTTTTTTTTTTCACTTGAAACTATTGCAATATACTGATACATTTCAAATGGAGATATTTTTCTACCGGGAAAGTTCTTGTTTGCTAGTCTATGATTTATACAGTTACAGTCAGCTTGAAGTGTAGCTTAAATAAAAAAGTAGTCTTTCATAGATGACACCTAGAAAATGTATCGTCTTACATTGTTGTGCACTTGTGTTCTTTACACATGGAAGACTCAAAGAAAGAAATTGAGAAATAGTTTGAGGAAACAATCAAAAGCCTGATACATACATGCAGAAAGCTAACATGGGAAAATGGGAGTTCATATCTACCAGTGATACGTTCAGTGTACCATAAATCACAGATATTTATGTGATGTTTTTTGCCCAGAGCATCTTATGTCATGTGAGCATCACTCCGTATCTTGTAACAAGCTTAGGATCTTTAATATAGAGGTGGGTGAACTAAACACATTATCTACTTTTGTTCAGCTCAGTTGTTCATGTAGTCCTTATAGTAATGTTAAAAAGCATCCAAATATTGCCATGGGCAGATGGCGCTTGTGCATCATGAGCTTCAAAGTAACACCTTTTTTGTTAGACTAATATGATTATACTCACACTGTACAATTACATCAAGATACCATGTGGAAGTAATCATCAGGCAAAAGTTATAATATTAATTCCAGATTCTGAAGACATCAACACCTGTATGAACTAGATGTCGAAAAGTTTTTTTATTACTATCTCACTGATATTACACTAAAAGGGAATACTTGCTTTGATCAGGAAGAAAAAACAGTTTATGAGATGCCTGAGAATACTTTTTTCTTTCATGTGGCTATTGATATATGTGTTTCCCCTTGTAGCAAACATTTTTGCTTTTTTTTAATGTATGTGTAATGACTGCTGGTATGTAGATTCTGATTTTTTTACACCTCACTCAAAACTCCAAAAGTGTTTCAAACAATACCTGTCTTTTAGTTGAACAACAAAAGGATTTTTAAAAACATGACAGTCCTCCAGGTCTCAGTAAAAATTATTTGATTCACTCTTCCGTTGTATCAAGATAATATGTAGATGCAGATGTTCTTCATTTTTTCATCTATATTAGTTAATCCTTCTTCATGAAAAAATACTAATTCAGAACATCCTTCAGAATCTCTCACTGATGAAAATAAAAAGCATGTTGCCTTGTGTAATAGTGTAATTCCTAGTGTTATAATTGGACCATCGTACTGAATAGACTTAATGTTTGCATATGTTAACAGATATTACTTTTTACCAATGCCCGAGTATGTCTATGGGTACATTCAGTTTCTGAGTTGTGGTTTAATTTCCCCCCGCCTCCCTCCCTTCTGTTTCTTTATGTTGGTCTCCGTTTTGATCTAAGATGCATTCTGGGTAATGGAAATATTTTCCTTGAACTCTCTCCTGTAATAAATAGCCTCACAGATATTTTCCAACTCAGTATCTTTTTATTCACTAACCTGAGAAAATAAGAAAGACTTTAACAGGTCTACCATTAGTAAATCCACTTTTAATATCCTGACATTTTGCAATACATATCATGTGGTACTGTTTTCATGAAAGGATAAGCATTATGTTCTGCTAGACATTCAGATGAGCTACTACAGAGCACAGCAATATGCTTGCTGGTATTTTTGTTTCTTAACTACTGTTCTTGTAAAATTTTCCAGTTCCATCATAGCTATAACTGTAATATGTATCTGCATCACTTCTTTTAGTGTTCTTTATTTGAACATTTAGATCTCTCTATTTTTTCCTTCTTTTTTCCCCCACCACCAAAAAAAAAAAAAATTCTCAAAGTGCATTTGATACTTCAGGATGCAGGTTAGCACCTGCAAGTTGTAAAGGCATTATAAAATGAAAAGTGGAATAACAAAACCCAAATGACAGCAGGTCAATTCCAGTCATGCTGAAAATTTTACCAATGGCACTCTCAAATACGGTGATGAGTTCAGAAGCTGATATAGACAAATTTATGTTATTGCTAATAAAAAAAGTTCATTCT
Organism: Platalea leucorodia; assembly: GCF_965183815.1. Taxonomy (NCBI): domain Eukaryota; kingdom Metazoa; phylum Chordata; class Aves; order Pelecaniformes; family Threskiornithidae; genus Platalea; species Platalea leucorodia. The sequence goes on along the minus strand of NC_138823.1, from coordinate 61,202,649 downwards.
TTGAATTTCTAAATGTAGCTATGGTATTATATGTAGGGTTTTTTTTCTTTTTTTTTTTTAGTAAAGCTGCCATAGGATTTTTTTCTCTTTTTGCAATGTGCCTGAAGGTTATCACAACAGCTAGACTACTTCATGACAGTCTGTAGCACATTTATGTCAGGTAATGCTTGTTTTGCTTTTAAGTCTATGAGTATGCTCTAATGTTGAATTTGGATCTAACTTTGAAAGATATCCTGCTTTGAGTAGAGAGTTAGACCAGATGACCTCCAGAGACCCCTTTTAACCTAAATTATTTTGTTATTCTATTTACTTTAGTCAGTGGTATGCTATTCTTCCTCTTTTTCCTCCTCCTCCTCTTCCTCTTGTTCCTCCTCTTCCTTCTCTTGTTCCTCTTCCTCCTCTTCCTCTTTTCTGTAGTCATCTTTTTTGTATAATCTCACAGTCTCTAAAATAAGGTAAGTGCAACTTGCTATCTTTGTTTTCCAAAGAAATTGAGACCTTGGAGACAATAGATACATGTTATTTGTCCTAAAAAAGGACCAAAATTAGTCATTATGTTACAGTGAATTTACTGATTTAACTTGCCACTTTCAGTGCAGAAGTACAGTAGCTTGCATGATTTAGCTTAGATAATAAGCCATAATTAGAACAGCCCAGGTTGGAAAGGACCTTGAAATTGTCATGAATACTTCTGGATCAAAACTGAGTTGCACAAAGTCAGTTCAAGTAATTCTGCCCTGTGTTTCACTGGGCTTCTACTTGTGAAGCGAATAGGCTTTTTAGGCACTTCATGTCTGAGTTTGCTTCTGTAAAATGGAGATAGGGCACTTCCAATCTCATAGTGTTATGTACCTGTTGGTGTTTGTTTATAAAACAATAGGCAAACTTTGCTGAGATCATCATTAATATTACCTAAGAGGGAAGTAATAATTTATGTTCCGTACTTGGTTTGAATGATATACATTCTGTAAGACAAAATATGGAGAGGATACCAGGAAGATAAAATTAAGTATTTAATATGTTGAAGGAGTCAGGGACTTCACTGCAAAAGTACCATATCAAGAGTGGGATTGTAATGAAGATGCACAAGAGATATGAGTTATGGTACACAAGAAATTCTAAAGACAGGATCTGTAGGTCATGCAAATTAGTATAATAGCACTGAAGTCCACAAGGCTACATGAGTTAAAAGCAGCTGTGAATTATTAAGTTATAGCAATGGACAGTAGGTGTAAAACAAGCCTAAGTCTATCATTATAACAGCATTGTCAGTAGGATAATGAAAAAGATGACTTGGTTAGTATATAGTCAGCTATGATTCTTTTTCTGTATTCTCATCTGCAAGCAACTGGCAAAAGGTTGCCTAGTTCTTCATTAACTCAGCTGAATATATTTCTGGTCCAGATGCACCTCAGAATACTTTTTTCACACTATCATACTTTCACTTGTAACTGTTCTATAAGAAAAAATATTTTAGCATAGAAAAGTATGACATAATAAAAATTCTCTATATGTTTCGAGATGGCAATTTTTTTTCCTTACCCTTCTCCCACCTCTTTAAGCTTTGATACATACTATTATCTATAAATCCAATAAAATATCCTTGCTGAACATGTAGATATGATTATTTCAGAGAAACTTAAAGAAAGAAACTCCTGGTTCAAATAGTGGAAAGATTTTGTTTGTTTAATGCTGCGTTTCTGTGCTATATATTGTGTATGTTGCTTTCCTTCCCTTTCTACTTGTGCTTTAGCTACTACTATCCTATTTCCAATGTAATTTATTTTCTCTTATTCTGTATTGTATATGTCATCACTGATCAAAGTGTATCTACGTAAGTGTCTTAGTTCAGATCAGAGTTGTGTGTGTGGAGCAGATATCCTGATAATTCCACTTAACTCTCTTTGGTTTATAGCTTGACAGCTTGGAGTAGTCTTGGAGAGTGCAAAGTGGTTTTTTTCTAAGATGGAGCTGAGCTGAAAAATGTATTGCAGCAGCTCATAGACATTTAGTTCATGGGACCAGACTAAAGATACTCTTGCCCCAAAATGTGTATGGTGTGGGCTAAGTATGATCAGCACCAACTGCTTTCTTCCACAAATCTGCTCCAATTTGGCCACACTTTTACTGAAGCAGACGTAGCCTTAGTCTCTTGAGAACTAATGTTATTCAGTAAAAAACAGCCCTCCCACTCTAACTAACTTTTGCTAGTTAAACCATGATTATGACAATGGAGGAAGACTGAGGAGTTGAAGGGGTATGATAAAAAGTACAGTCCTGGGTTCTGCCCAGGTAGACATTTCCTTTTAAGGCTGTTATTTGTATTCAAGTTTCCTACTAAATTAAAGATTCATATTTCTCATTGCTGCCTCCTCTAGAAGAGAAAGAGATTATTTGTTGTTTCTTTCATCCAAATACAACACACATTGTCTGAGGTGTACTTGCTTTTTTTGTTTCTCTTTTTGGCTTTCTTAGGTGCTGTTATGGATGGTCCTGCTTCAGCTTTCAATCATCCCAAGCTCCTGCAAAATGAAACTGGATCTTTTATGAAGCTATCTGCTGCTGGTGACATATGTATGTGTGTGCTTCTAGAAAAAATATACATGGGGAAATCCAAGCATCTCTATGGAAAAAATTATGAGGTGGCCAGCTTTAGGGTGACAGGAGTTTTGAATAACAACCAGTGGAAGAAAAACCTTAACACCTTCTTTTTATTTCATAATGAAACATAAAGGTAGTATGTTATATCTGAAATAAATTATTAATTTGCCTATTCTTTTAGAATTTGAGAGCATAAACTGAAAGCTTCATACCTTATGTCCACTGAGTGGAGGAGGTATTTTGTTTTCATTTCCATTCCTGCTCTGAGAGTAATATGTGTCTCTGTTTCTCATAGAAAAATATAAATTTATGGACAATTAAATCAAATTTCTAAAGTGGTTTCACTTTGTAGTGTCCAAATATTATTATGAATTGATTTTTATATTTACTGTAGTAACCATGCTGTAATAAATTATTTGCTGCTTATAATTAGTTGTAATTCATACATGCACAGTATATCCATTTATCAAACAATAATATTGTCGCTTTCCTTCTTCCTCTATTTACTGTGCAAACTCATGCTTAACGGTTATCAGGTCTTTTTCTAGAAATATATTCCTCTTCATCTAATTTCTTTCTTACTGAGTGAATGAGAATCTTTTTCTGTAATCCCAGATAAATATAAGCAATGCCGATCTGAAAGGTTACGGGGACACATAGCAGAGTGGAAGGGAGCAATGCTGTTGCTTTGTCAGATGGTGCAGAAATATGCAGGCAGCAACACCCATGAAGAGGCTGGCTCCACTGCTTTCCTGATAAACCTATGCTTGAGCCTAGGACAGCTTTAGGATACAAACAGCAGCCAGTGGCTAAAAATAGGGCTTAGTGTGATGGAACGGTTAGCACGCAAAGTCAGATGTCTTTGGACTCCTCTGAATGAACAACCTTGAGGGATTGAAATCAGCTCATCTAACGTCTGGATGGGGACAGCGTGCTCTGACTGAGGTTGTAATTCCAGCCAAAATGGTGTTCTTGCTTCGTTTGAAATGTATGTATTTGATTGCATTTGCTCTATTTGAACTATGCATAAATCTGTTATAATAGAGTAACATCCCAATTCATGTGAAGACCCTGGAGGAATTATGTGTGGAAACTGAACTGAAGATCTCTGGATCATAAAACATAAGTTTTTTCTGGTGAAACCACCACTTAGGTCAGGGTGGCATGTCTACTATTACCATCATATACAGAGGCTATCTGCTAGTAGGAGATGACAAAGCTACATGTCGTTTTGTGGAGCACACAGTTGCCCTTAACCATATGGTCTTCTGTCAGTGTTCAAGGAAGCCCTGCTTGACAAATAATTAGAAATTTTGTGATGAAGTCTCTGCTCCTTAGGCAAAATAATAATATAAGTGGTGAATTAACTCCAGCAGCAGAACATCTGGGGGAAAGAAATATTGAATCTTCTGAAACAGTCTACTCTGCATTAAAGTGAGTGTTAACAGTGAAGTAATATATTCTTTGCTAGGGAAGACTGTAATACTACTATTTGTCATGCCATAGACAAGGAGAAATGTGCGTCTCTCCTTCGAAAAACAATAGTTCTCCACTTATTGAAGATAATAATGTCTGAGGGAAGTTGGTATCAGCAGTGCAAAGTAGCCTGAGATAGGTCAAGTTTGTTCATGATGCATGGTTTGTAAAACATTTGCTGTTGTTGATGGGATTGACTTCAGAGTCTTAAATCTTAGGCATATATATTTCTTTCTCCTCTTCTTAAAAGAAAAGGAGAATAAGAGACAGTAAAACCCTGATTGCTTAATGTGAATGACTGCTCTTCTCATCAATATTGTAATCTTGCTCTAATGCTCTGTGCCCATCACTGATAACTAAGGTTACTGATGTTTTCTAATGAAAAGTACTGCCTTCAGTTTCTTACAATGTCATAAGAAAGAAGGAAGGAAATGTTGCCACAGTGTCTAATAATAAGAATTATCTCCTTTTTGCTGAAGAACAGAAATTTGCAATTTGTCAAACATTTGCCTTTTTGCAGATGTACTTCTTGCAGTTTCAGCTTGAATTTGTTTCTTAAATAGCTGAAATTGTATGCAGATGAAATTCTGAACACACCACTTACAATCAGCTGGCCTCCATCACATCTCTGATTGCAGCCTACACCACCTTTTTGGCTGACCATGTTCTAGTGTAAATGAAGCATCTGTCTGCACATGATGGTTACACCTGGGCTTGTATATGAGGAGCTTGGGTGTCTCTGTGCCACTGGTAACATTACTCTCCCATACTGCTTAAATGCAAAGAGAAGGGAAAAGCACTTTTCTTAAAAAGTTTGAATCTTAAGAGACAGATGTGGGAGTGGATACTATGAGAGAAATCTTGACAGAATAATCTGAAAGTGAACAGAGAATTATGAGGAAGGGAGAATCTGTCCGTGCCACTTTTAATAAGCATCTCTCACCCAGTAAGGCATAGTTAACTGCTGAGCAATAGGGAGAACAGTAACTGTCAGTGACTTTGATGCTATGCTAATAAATGCAAAGGAAAAGACTATAAGAAAGCTGGTAAGTGTTTACTGTGCCTTGCATAAATAAGCCTTAGCCTACTTTTAAAATAGTTGCTTATTAAGTGAATTTTGCCCATTTTATGTCTTAAGCAAATTGGGATTCCTGCTGGCAGGGAGAGGAGAAATAGTGTGTTTAATTATGTAGTTTAAGGAATAGGTCTTGTCTCCTTCATATTGGCATGTTTTAAGGGCTGGATATGAAATGTTGTCTCAGCTCCTCTAGAGAAAAGGTAAAAAACCTGAAACTCAGAAAAAGACAGAACAGGAATTATAATTTAAGTTCACAGTGAACACTTTTTTTTTTTTTTTTTTTAATAGGGTGATTGTTTAGGAAACATCCAGGGGTAAAATGAACTCATATGCCACTTCTGTTCCTGTTATATTCAGTGAGACAGCTCAACAACATTGGTCTTTATATAACATCCAAAATAAGCATTGATATCTCTCTATTAAAATGTTCTATATTTATTCTGGTAGGATGCAAGTTTCTCCTTAAATTTCATCAAATACTCACTGATTTCAGAGATTCTTAGTATGGTCCATCTTAAAGTGCAATTTCCTGACTCTTTGCATGTGTAATCTGAATAAAAAGTGGTATATTTAAACCACAGTTTAAAATTTAAACATTCAGTTCCCTGACTCAAATGTTGTATAACTCTGCAAAAAAATGTAGCAAGGAAGATATTGGTGCTTTTTAAGACAGCCTCCCTTGGCTTCCAACGAGTAAGACATCCCAGATCTTGTTTTGGCCCTGCTGTGCATACAGATGTCCTTCCCCCTTCCCAGCACAGCTCACTGCGAGTACATTATCCTGTCAACAATGCTGGCCCTCAGAGGGAAAGGCAGCCCTTAAAAATCACTATTAAAGTGAACTCAAATCTTTCCAAACAATTGCATTTTTAAGAGTCTTTGTAAGCCTTATTAATGGTTTGAACCTTCAAGCCTTCAGCTGAAAGAGTATGCACATGGAGTACTCTGCTCAAAGGATGCAGGCTCCTCTCTACAGTGAAGGAATGTGCTGTGAGAACATGTGTAGAAGAGAGGTGGGTTGTGTACTCATGGCCAGTGAGGGACCTCGGTTTGTAAAGAGACTTGAAGTGAGAAGAATGGAGGTCTTGGAGGGAAAAGCGCCAAAGAAAACTGGTTGATATTCAAGGATCACCTCCTCCAAGCTCAAGAGTGGTCCATCCTAATGAGCAGAAACTCAGGCAAAAATGCCAGAAGGCTTGCATGGATGAACAAGGAACTCCTGACCAAACTCAAAACATAAAAAAAGAAATGTACAGAAGGTGGAAGCAAGGACAGGTAACCTGGGAGAAATACAGAAATACTGTCTGAACATGCAGAGATGCAGTTAGGAAAGCCAAAGCCTACCTGGAAAAAGAAGGCCTTCTGTAAGTACTTAAGTGGCAAAAGGAAAGCTAGGGAAAATTTGGGCCCACTGCTGAATGTGGCAGGGGCCCTGGTGACATAGGACATGGAAAAAGCTGAGGTCCTAAATGCTTTCTTTGTCCCAGTCTTTACTAGCAAGACTGGTCTTCAGGAATTGCAGGCCCCAGAAGCCAGGGGGAAAGGCTGGAGCAAGGAAGAGGACCCTTGCTGGGAGAAGATCAGGTCAGGGGATACATAAGCAAACTGGACATACATAAATCCATGGGACCTGATAGGATGCACCCAGAAGTGCTGAGGGAGCTGGATGATGTCATCGCGAGGCCACTCTTTATAATCTTTGATCACAGCAACTGGGAGAGGTGCTTGAAGACTGGAGGAAAGCGAAGATCCCTTCTATTTTCAAGAAGAGCCAGAAGGAGGACCCAGGGAACTACAGACCGGTCAGCCTCACCTCAGTCCCTGGGAAGGTGATGGAGCAGGTAATCTTGGAAACCACTTCCAGTCACATGAAGGTCAAGGTCATCAGAAGTAGTCAGCATGGATTCACCAATGGGAAGTCATGCTTGATCAACTTGATAAACTTCTATGACAAAGTGACTGACTTGGTAGAAGAGGGGAGAGCAGTGGACATTGTCTACCTAGACTTCAGGAAGGCTTTCAATACTGTCTCCCTTAAGACCCTCACAGAGAAGCTGATGAAGTATGGGCTGAATGATCAGACTGTGAGGTGGACTGAAAACTGACTAAACAGCAGGGATCTGAGAGGTGGTGATCACTGGAACGAAGTCTAGTTGGAGGCCAGTAATGAGCAGTGTACCCTTGGGGTCAATACTGAATCCAATCCTATCTAAAATCTTCATTAATGATCTCGATGATGGGGCAGAGTGCACCCTCAGCACCACCTGGATTTCTGTGTCCAGTTCTGTGCTCCCCAGTACAAGAGAGATATATATGGAGTTACAGGAGAGAGTCCAGTGAATAAGATGATTAAGGGACTGGAGTATGTGTCATATGAGAGCAGGGACTCCAGCCTGGAAAAGAGAAGGCTCAGGGGGAATCTTATCAATGTATATATATACATGAAGGGAGAGTGCAAAGGAAACAGAGACAGGCTCTTTTCAGTGTTGCCCGGTGACAGGGCCAGAGGCAATGGGCACAAACTGAAACACAGGAGCTTTCATGTGAACATCAGGAAATATGTTTTTACTGTGAGGGTGACTGAGCACTGGCACAGGTTTCCCAGAGATGTTGTGCAGTCTCCATCCTTGGAAATATCCAAAAGCTGTCTGGACACAGTCCTGTGTCCAGGAGCAGATCAACCGTCTCTAGTTGTCCGTGCTTAAACATGGGAGGTTGGACCAGATGATGTCCAGAGGTCCCTTCCAAACTCAACCATTCTGTGAGTCTGTGATTCTGTGGATGTGTTCCAGGAAATCTGAAAAGACAGAAGACCAGCAACAGAGGAGTTTACAAGTGTAGCTAAACCCAACAGCTGCTTCTACCTCTCTAGGGCAATTCCATCTAACTCACCTTAACCACACATCATATTTCCCCAGCCTGGTCCCTTCTTCTCTGCTTCTGTTGGACCACTGGACACAGTGGAGGGATAGTTGCCAGAAGGAGACAGCAGAGCAAGTAACTTGAACAATTAGTGGTCCTCCTGTATTGGTCCTTTTTTCTTCAGAGATTTTGAGGTTCATGAAACTAATTCAATGCTTACAGCTATAGGTTAAAGTTTTGAATTTATATTCATTGAGTTTGCCATCGCTGAAGATATTCCAACATCTGTGATTCTTATTTGATAGAACCAACCAGTGTCTTTTTCTTTCTTCAGTTGTTAATGTCAAAAGATTAAGTATTCATTATCCTTCTTTCTTTTTCTGTTGTTTTGGGCATTTTCCCCATTTGTGTTGTGTTTTAAAACTACTCTTTGTTAACTGTATTTGTTGCTCAGATAACAACTTTTCAGCCACTTGCATTTTCCTCTGGTACTTGCCTCCTCCCTCACACTCTCTCAAGGATTTTCTCTCCAGTTCACAGTATTATTTCCACTAATTAATAGTGTCTCTATTGCATAAATTGTCAGGGTTCCTATGTTAAATTTGCTTACACAAGCAATCTTTTAAAGGGAAAAAGGGGGGGGTTCAGGGAATGAAGGTCAGACTTAGGCTAGGGGCTTTTGTGAAGCACTAAGAGAAGGGGCAGGACCGGGGGCAGGGGGAAGGGGACTGAGTTATTAGATGAGAGCAAGCTAAACTCTAGCCGTTGTCAAAAATCCACTCAATTACCAAAAATCACTAACAGAAAATTAATTATTAAGAGTTAAAAACACGCAATGAACCAAGCATGCAGAATGGGGTCTCTAGTAAGCAATTGGTCAGCGACTCTCTCAGGGAGTGAAACTACTCTTCATTGTCAATGGATGGCCCATGGAGGCAGATGCTGCCAGCTCCTCTGGTGCTCGAAGATGTAACTTCACTGCCCTCTGGTCCCCCTCTTCTCATAGGCCCTATGGACACTGCATATTATGTCTTCTTGAAAGCTGGCCTCAAGTCCAGCCTTTGTAAATCTTTACCTTGCATCCTACTCTGTTGCCGCACCACAGGTGCTCAAGGGATGGGTAAGAGCTTCTGGTGAACAGCTTTGAGCGAGAGGCAATCAGCAGCATTGCCAAACCACGCAGGTGGTGCAGGGCTGAACCCATCACATTTATAAAGAGCTGTGCTTGGCAGGAGCAGGTGCTGAGCTGGTGGGGACTCCATTGAATTTAATTTACTGGATGATCTGGCTCAGCAAACATTCAGCATAGATGCTTGTTCCTGCTTAATGTTAAGTAGCTGAGTAAACACAATAGAAGATCCCCACAAGTGTTAAATAGCTGCTGAAAAATACAAGTTCTTGAAATGTGCAAGTGCAGGAAAAATATTTTTACTCATTTGTCTGTTAATATGTCTAATCTGTACACAGTGTCAAAGCACCATTCTTTCTGGATTACTCAGGAGCTTGAAAATTTCTTAAATGTCTTTGTATATATTCCCAAAAAGTCAATTTGTATACAAAATTTTAAGTGTGAGCCTAAAAGCCAAGAGTTTAGAGCAAGGTTTCTCCTAAATTTTTGAAATTAATTCTATCCAGCAGCTAAAAGCTGCTGAGAATCCTTGAATCTGTGCAGCTCTTTGTAGAGTATTTTTTACAAAGTAAAAGTAAACCAGGATTAAAATAGTGTTTATTGAAAAAAAAAAAAAAAAAGTGGAGATTTATTTAAGATAAAATAGTCAAACCATAGCTGTACTTGTAAAGCCACACCAGCAAGCTGTGAATATCCTGTCAGTCAGCCTTGTATAGCTTACATTTATCTCCGTGTAAATTGATATGTGTTTACGGTATAAATAACTTAATTTGTTTAGGTTTATTCTATTGTAGCATGGTATCAAAAACTTATTCCAGTTTACTACTTTCCAGTAGATGCTCTGTCTTACTCAAAAGCAAAACCTGCTCCCAAGTGGCCTATAAGTTAATTTTCTTGAAAAGTTGTCTTATTTTTTCATTTCTAAATATGTCTTCCCTCCTCCAGTTATATTTTCAGTAATGCATACATTGATATGAGAGATGAGAATCAAGTACCATTATTAAGTAATACCAATGCTTTGAAGAGAACTTTAGGATAGTGAAGGGGATACAAAATTACAACAGTTCTGGTTTTAAATAGTTAATCTTGACAGCCGTCTCCCTAATTATATCTTCTGACTCTTATCTGTCATTTTTGAAGAGTGAAATTCAAATATGAAGCATCTGTACTGTTAGATATTATTGATCTGGGTTTTAGCAGCTGGATGTAGATGTTGAATATGAAGAGTATTCCATCTATTATATCAGTAGAGGAAACTAGTAATGTTACAGATGTGTTGTGATGCAATATTACATGTTTGTCAGACGATTGCAATGATGATATTTAAAATATATCACAATGCTAATAAAATAGGCATTCTTAGACTGCGTGTTATGATCAAAATAGCAATTCTTCCTGTACCTGGCTATTGTAATGCTTTTAAATGACATAGCCCTTGAATACTTGAAGTGGATTTTTGGCAGTTCATGTGTGAATGTGTACAGGCATTCTCTTCCAATCTCCTCTTGAATAATAATAATAACAATAATAATAATAATTCTAAACACATATTTAATACTTTTTTAACACCTTGAAAAGGAAATTTAGAGTGATAACAGTTTAATATCACAAATATTTTACATTAATAATTCATGGTTAGGTATCTGCCATTCTGCTATGGACAATCAGAAAATTCAATGTTGTGATTATCAAAGTAAACAATTGAATAATATTTCTTTCCAGTTTAAATGTGATACTTTATCATGAGGTATTTGAGAATCAAGTTATTATGTCATGCTGGCATTCCCTGAAGATAACAAATTAGAGTTAGATTGTTTTAAGTCTGGCTTCTTTGTTTTTGTAAAAGTAGATCCTCAGTTCATTGTCCATTACATTAATCTAATTTTTGCCTGCAGCACAACATGTTTGGTCCTATTATCCACTACACATCCATTTAAAAATTAAGATACTCCCAGTCAAGTATAATTGGCAAAATTATTTCTGTTGCTACTGTCCCCTTTGTATCCATACTTCTGATGGTTTGTAATAAATAGCTGTTGAAATTGTAATAGTCAAGTTATCAGCTTTTTCTATGCATACGGAATGATGAGCATAGTTTGTATTAAGAAAAAAAGCTAATCTTTAGGCTCGTTATTAGTTTCACCTGCAGCATTAGCAAGTAAAACATAGCTCTAAGGCATTAAAAAATTTTAAAAATCAAATTTACTTTGCATGTCCACATAATTTCATGTCATGTTTAGGGGGTTTTTTTCACTGTTATGTAAGGTGCCAAACTCTTGCAGATTCCTGCTTTGTCAGGAGTTTATCTGGATGACTATTTAGAATTGCATTCTAAGTAATGTCAGGAACTCTTCCTGTAGCCATTTTCCAAAATGCTGCCTTTGTGTGTGTTGTCTTGTTTCCTCTCTTTTGCTGTCATTTGTTTTAGTTTGCTTTGGAAAAATCATTTGGGACAATCTCTGGTGAAATGTAAGATTGGCTACTTGGAAAAATCTTACACTTGGCCCTCAGTAGAAGAACCGATGTGTCACTACAAGAAATAAATCTGAACATATCTTGCATGAACTCCTTACTAGAATATGTTTTGGTCACTGATGGGTAGCTAACTTTGCTGTTTTCAATAAGTAACTCTTATAGGCTCAGATTCACTAGATATAAAAGTCCCTTCCTTCCAAAATCCTGCCATTGTCCTTGCCACAGTTTTAAGTGCAATAGCAATCAGTTAAGTCTATCACTTCATGAAAATATCATTATGCTTGACTGGAACTGGGAGGAAGCTAACATTGGTGGGAGGTACTGGTGAGGAAGCTGGCAATAGACTGCTTATTGTTTTAGAAGTTCAGAGAACACATATTTTCAAGAACAGTTTAAAATTCACTGTAAAAAAACTAGGTGTATATTTCTGGCATTACACAAAATATTTCAAGAAAATATTGCTGCTGTTTACAAGTTCATGAGAGAGTTATGAAACGGATTTCTGTCTGTCAATAAAAAAATCTGCTTTTTATTATTATTTTTTAAAAGACAAAATAAATGTAGATGCATTTTTCAGTGATCTGAAAACATGCTACCTTTTAGCTTAACCTGGCAACCCCTGGTATCAATACAGGCTGGGGGATGAAGGGATTGAGAGCAGCCCTGCCAAGAGGGACTTGCGGGTACTGGTGGATGAAAAGCTGGACATGAGCCAGCAATGTGCTCTCGCAGCCCAGAAAGCCAACCGTATCTTGGGCTGCATCAAAAGAAGCATGGCCAGCAGGTTGAGGGAGGTGATTCTGCCCCTCTACTCTGCTCTGGCGAGACCCCACCTAGAATACTGCATGCAGCTCTAGAATCCTCAGCACAGGAAGGACATGGATCTTTTGGAGCAGGGCCAGAGAATGCCCACAAAAATGATCAGAGGGATGGAACACCTCTCCTATGAAGAAAGGCTGAGAGAGTTGGGACTGTTCAGCCTGGAGAAGAGAAGGCTGTGGGGAGACCTTATTGCAGCCTTTCAGTGCTTAAAGGGGGCTTATGAGAAAGATGGGGACAGACTTTTTAGCAGGGCCTGTTTCAATAGGACAAAGGGTAATGGTTTTACAGTAAAAGAGGGTAGATTTAGACTAGATATAAGGAAGGAATTTTTTGCAATGAGGGTGGTGAAACACTGGAACAGGTTGGCCAGAGAGGTGGTAGATGCCCCATCCTTGGAAACATTCAAGGCCAGGCTGGATGGGGCTCTGATCAACCTGATCTAGTTGAAGATGTCCCTGCCCATGGCAGGAGGGGTTGGAACTAGATGACCTTTAAAGGACCCTTCCAAACCAAACCATTCTATGACTCTATGATTATTATAGCATTTCCAGTTTAAAATTATATTCATCTTATGGTACAATTAAGATGCAGAAGAAATAAATACAGAAATATTAGTACTGTAGCTCTGAAATCTTAAACTTTGCTCTCCTGAGTCTTGAAGAAAATATTTCCTCAGATAATTTTTTAGATTAACTCTTGAGATAATTCAGTTAGCCATCTGTAATTGTTGATAGCTTATTCTAACCACGAGTTTCTTGCAACAGGCCTTGAGAATGAAGGGCATTTAGCAATGTGGGTTCTTATTATAACTCTACATATAAAAGCAAACCCAATCTAAGGATGTACTCTGATGGACCAACAGATATCATTTATCTTGATGGGTCTGACCCTGGCATGCAAACATCATGCAGCAGAACTGACAGAGGGATCATTTACAGTGACAATATCATAGCAGTCTTTATTGTGAAATCTCCTTAGAAAAAAAGAAAAAAAAATCTCTGGTCTCATATTCAGCCAGTTTCTTGTTGCATTCCTTATAACTACCATATCACTCTGTAGTTCCATTTCTTTTTTGTTGTTGTAGTTGTTGTTTCCTTTTTCAAGTATTCCACTTTTACAACATACTGTACAAAAATTGTAGCTTGTTAGAAACAAGTTATGCATGAATAACATGAGTAGGTTATTTTAAAACACCTGAAAAGCTTTCCTCTACTAGGTAAACACTTGCAAACATTCTGTTTGAAAGATTTTTTAGCATATAGTTCCCTCTTTATCACACAGCTTGAGAGTCTTCCCTAAGGAAATTGACTTCAAGTAAATTGTCAATGTGCTGCAGATATTCTTACACATGACTACACAGGCTTCACAGACACTTATTTTGAGAGACTAAATTCTTTAAAATGTGGTCTAAAATGTCAGAGGGTGTCGAGGACTAATCAGAATTGTCTCGACATTGCCGTTCTACCGCCATCTTCTGGGCCCGACATCCAGCCCCCGATGAAACCACCACAGCCCATGCAGAGACCAGGACACGAAAGGCGGGACCATGGACTGCACGCACGCCTGCGCAGACACCAGGGCACGAAAGGCAGAGGCCAGGGCGCGGAAGGCGGGGCCATGGACTGCACGCACGCCTGCGCAGAGACCAGGGCGCGAAAAGCAGAAGCGCAAACTGCATGTACGCAGAGCTGCTCTGTGCATGTGCATGGCCCTATAAAAGGACTGCGTGTGCCTTTTGAGGTCCTCTTTTTCTCTTCTCGTCCTTCACCGTGCACCTCCTTGGAAGCTGCTCCTGCGGACACAGAGGCTGGACCGACTGGACCTTTGATCGACGGGACAACGCCGGACTCGGAGTGGCGGTAGCTAGTTCCCCTACGTGGCTCTTTTCTCACCCACCTGAGCACGCTCTTTCTATTTTTTCTCTCTTTTCCTCTCTCTCTTTTTCTTTTTTTTTTCTTTTTTTTTCCCCCATCTCCCTACCTGGTCCTCACCCCTTCGTTCGCCAAAATAAAGTCAAAAGGTTGTACGGCATTTGACCTCGTTTGCGTCTTAATCTCGTCCTTGGGATCGTATCGAAACCTCTCTCGACATTGGATCGGGACAGAGGGATAAGTAATCACATAAAGCAACATCTTGCCTTCAGATGATAGAGTATTTGGTCATAGTTTGTTTTCTGTTTATTAAACTTTTTATATCACCTAAAATATTCTCACTTTGTTACATTAATAGTTTGTGTAGCTGTGACAGCAAAGATGCTAGTTTAAAAAAAGATTAGAGATTGCTGTAAGAACCTAAGAGGCCAAAGTCTGTGACACTTGGTAATTCATTTATTACCACTACACATTATTAAGGCCTGATGTGTTTGATGTTAAGCTGTACTGAAAACGATTCTCATGTTTGTATTAGCTCACTACTGTAACAGATTCAGTTAACTTTGTGAGGTAATGGAGAGGGGTGATAACTGATCAAAGCTCTTTCTGGTTTCAAACTTACTAGCTTCTACAAAATCTTTCACCTCTACTGCTTCCATGGGCTGTTTCTGCCTTCTTAAAGGGAAGGTGTAAGACAAACAGACGCATCCTTTCTCCAGTGTCTCCCCTCCTTTTGGACCACAGAAGCTGCAGAGAGAAGCTCTCATGGCTTTCTGGAATGGAAATGTGTTGTTGTGTAGAGCCAGAGAGTAGCATCCCTTCTTTTCCAGTGCTCTCAGGAGCATCTTGAGGAAGTCAACTGAAAAAGCAAAGCTTTGGATATATGTCTAGGGGTTTCCAGAGGAGCCTGGGACTGTCAGGGGAAAGACTTCAGCATAGAAACCTATTCACTATGGTCCTGTTTTACAAATGATACTTCATCTGCAACAAGCATAGCAGTAGAGGTTTGTGGATATGTCTTTCTCAGGGTTTCTCAGCTCTGTCACACTGGGACAGTTGTCTTTCAAGGCTTTGCAGAGAATGTGATGTTATATAGTTACTCTCACATGTGAGTTATTGCTGAAGATAATCTCTATTTTGTTTCTTATAGGTTTCTCAGCTCTTCCTCACTATGTGTCTACCTTCTTATTTTCAGGGGGGGAAATGTCATAAAAATTCATCTCTATGCTTTCTCAAATTGCAGCTTCTGGACAGATATCACACATACATAGAGATGTATGTATCTGCATCTCTAAAAACAAGGGTAACAGTTATTTCAGGTCAAACAAACAAATAAAAGAAATCT
Source organism: Platalea leucorodia (assembly GCF_965183815.1). Classification (NCBI taxonomy): domain Eukaryota; kingdom Metazoa; phylum Chordata; class Aves; order Pelecaniformes; family Threskiornithidae; genus Platalea; species Platalea leucorodia. The sequence continues at coordinate 61,186,990 of NC_138823.1, read as the reverse complement.
TACGATCTTAGTTAATGGCAGATACTAGAAATATCTGTTGAATTCTCAGATTGTATTCATGGATTTGTGGTCTAAGTTTCATTGAAAGTTCAAATGAAAGTATATTTTTAACTTTAGTTTTAAAAGGTACTTTTTTTTCTTCTTTTTTAAGGAGTTCCCAGTGACAGTATCTCTCAACAAATATTCTGACAAAATGTAGTTAACTGAAAAATTCCCATCTCTAGCATTGGTCTAGTTCTCCAGTTTTCCCAAAAATAAGAGCAGCTGAAGAAAAAGTTTACAAAAAGTTTACAAATTATTTTACTTGAGAAAATTCTTAAGAAACTGTGTTTGAATTTCTTTCTTGAGCAACATATTTATTAAGACTGTAGCTGTTTTATCAGATATGACAAATGAAGGACTATTTGAAGTTGTCCCTAACCAGTAACTTAGAAGGGAAGAAACCCCTCTAAAATGATTTCTCACATATTTTGCTTCCTAATATGCAATAATATACTAAAGCTTCCATGATAAGGTCTTAATATAATGCCAAAGGCAAAAACTTAAGAAAAGTGGGGAATCTTAGATGAAAGATTTTTTTCTCTCTAGTCATGCAGCACATCAGTGACAAAGAGTAGAATAAAAAGAATTACAAAGTTGGTTTGGTTTCTTTAGGGTTTTTTTCTTGCTGTAAAGACTATTTTATGTTGAAATGTGAAGATTCAAGAAGCTACAATGTCAATCATTTACTCCTTTTTAGAAAATTAAGAAACAAGGTGAAAAAGTAAGAGAAGAATGCCAAGATGTCCTGGGAGGAGCATGCTAAGTCAGGAGGATGTGCATCCTTCATTACAATCATCAGTAACTGGCATGCATGCTTTCAGAGAACATTCAATCTGGGAAAAAAGATTTGAAACTAATATTTTATATTCTTCTTTTCTTTCCTTTTTTTTTGTGTTTTCACATGACCCATGCTTATCTGAGGTTAACAGCTTATGTCATTGTTAAGGGATAATGAGTTTCTACTGGAACCAGACTTGGACTCATATAAACCAATGCCCTAGATGTTGGTGTTTTACACACAAGACGAAATAGAATCAACCTTTTCTGTTTACCAAATATAGATTTGCTAAGTACTTACAAAGAAGAGCAAGCTGTAATTAACACTATTTACCAAAATCAGGCTTGTTTCAACTTATGGATTTGTTTTGAGTTGTGTTATTGACATTACTTTTTGCATAGCTGTACTTGCAATTTCCTTTCTAATTAACACTCATTTTTAAAAAGCAATCACTTATGCTAACAGAGGAAATCCTTGTTTTTATAAAAACCTTCTGTCAGTAGAGGTGACTTCCTGAACATAATGTATAGAGTCATTTCATTGCCTTTAATAACTATTCTCATGGGAAGTAATTGCATTGACACAGGAAATCCAAAGAAAGCATCCTAGTTGTTGAAAAAGGAAATGAGAGACATATGAACCTTGGGATGTAGGCATAGAATAGCAAATAGGGCACCAACCTAAGAAGCCTGGATTTTATTCTCAGTTTGGGTACATTTTTCTCATCATCTTTTTTCACTGCTCACTTGTGTAAACTTTAAGTTCCTAGGATGATGTAATGCTTATTACTTAGAGGACTGCCTACAACATTCTCAGTGAGAACCTTTGGATACTAGCACTGTTGATTGCCTCTTTTTCCCCCTCTATGTTAATACAAAAAAAAAAAAAAAAAAAAAAGTCTTAATAAATGTCTTGTGTAACAAAATGTTAGTGTTTTCTATTTTAGAAAATAATTAGTTAATTTCTTTATTTTGATGCATTATGTCCACCACCTGGTGCTTTTGCATATATTCTAGCAAGGTATTACATGTAGAGTGTATAATTTTTTAAAATATTCTTTCTGAGGAAAATGTTATGCTGATTTTCTGATAGATTTTGGCAGTAGGAAAGCTATGACAAAGAACTTGCTCTCATCTTTATAGATCTGCTCTCATCTTTATAGACGGAACAACAGGTCTAACCTAAAAGCAGAGTTACTACATGAAAACAAGATGCCACTGTATAATAGCGTATGAAGAGATAATTCTTTTGGAAAAATAACAAACTTAGTGATACGAGCTGCATTACAATCACTGATTGCATCAGTAGTAGAATTGCTATTCAAGAACAGACTTATTATAGTACCTTAATACCATCTCCAATTTTGGGACTCTGATACAAGGACATCAATAACTGAACTGAGATTAGCAGAGAGCCCCCAGGATGGTGTGAGGCTGGAGCACTTGCCCAGTGGGGAGAGGCTGAAGGCTGGTTCACCCTGGATCGGGGATGGCTTCAGAGGCACCAAACAGCAGCCTCCCAGTGACTGCAGGGAAGTTATCGAGGAGACAGAGCCAGGCCCTTCACATCTGTGCCTGGTGGGAGGAAGAGGGACAACGGGCATAAACTGAGACAAGAGATGTTCAGGCTGGATATAAGGAAAAACTTTTCCTTCCTGAGGACAGCACAGCAGTGGGACAGGCTGCCCAGAAAGGCTGCACATCACTGGAGTGCAAAACTTCCACCATCGGAGGTTTTCAAGACCCAGCTGGACAAAGACCTGAGCAACCTCAGGTCTGACCTCAGAAGTGGTCCTGCTGTGAGCAGAAGGTTGGACTAGAGACCTCCTGAGCTCCCTTCTCACCTGAGTTATTGCACAGCTCTAGAACATATTCCACGTATTCTCCATACCACTTATTGTCTAGCAGATTCTTTGGCTTCTACTGTCTACCTCAAATTGCTCAATTTATAGAACACATCCAGAATGTAATCTGTTCAACGAAAATTATTTAGCAAAGATCTCTTGTTCAGGCGAACAAGAAAACGATCATAGCTAAATAAGATTAAAAACTGCAAATATTAGGATAGTTTCAAATAGTCTTGGACCACTGTCCTGCAATTTCTGTACCACAATTTGGCAAGTACCTCGCAACTTATGCTATTTTGAAAATTATTAAAACAGAAATTTTGATTTTACATTAAAGTTATGTCACTATTGTATGAATGTTATATATATGGGACAGAGAAAACAGCTTTCAAACAAATCGTATAAAATTTTTACTTTAAACAAGCAAGGATTGTTTTACAAATACTTCGTTGGTGATCTCACAGCATAAAATCTTTTCCACATTCTTTTGCTTAGTTTTTACATTTATTTTTAATGCATCCAATGATGAGTCAATTTCTTTACAAAAACAACTGATGCATAAGAACAAAATTGATCTAGAAAAGCATTTAAAATTATTTAATTATTCTTTATGAGTAAGATAATTTTTGAATGTTTTGAATGCAGATTCTTCTTAGTCCTCTTACTGGCATGCAAAATATTTGGAATTGGTATAATATATATTTTTTTCAATATGACCAGTGAAATAACTTTTTGAACTTTCTGATATGGGTAGTATCCATGAACTAAGCCAGTAAATGTACTAAGAATTAGTTCTGTCTTTATAAAGATAATTTGGTAGAAGGTACTGTGGTAAATGCAAACAGGCACAGTTCATAGCTGAGCAGTTTTGGTTTGTCAGAACAAATAAAACTGGATGAAGGAAGGAATGGGTATGCTCTGGACATGCAGCTGTTAATTATAGTTATTTGCAACATAGCCCTTAGATATTGCACACACAATATTTTGGTGTTACAATATTTCTGTATTGAAACAGAAATGTTTATAAAATTCCAGAAAAATAGGGACACATCTTGCTCTTCCCACGCTCTGTGGCAGGTTCAACTGTATTTAGGTCTGTTCTGCCAGAAACAGTAAGGATAATTAAGCAATGGGGTATTAAACTTTTTGTGTTGCCATCTTTGCTCCCATCTAAGTTAATTGCTGCCAGTGCTGTCCAAAATGAGCATGAAGGACTGTCCCGTGTCTTCTTCCTTTTTGGAAAAATGGTGTGTATTACGTCTCACCTCTGTCATGTCTCAGCTTCAGCTCAGTCTTCCTCTTGCAGAACCATATTTATCACCCTACTCATTCTAGCTGTTCCCTGGTATTTTCCAGGTGGTCACCATCATCTTTGAAGTGCAACACTAAAACTAGGTGAGATGCTTCAAATGAGTGTTTGAGGGTCTGCCGAGAACAGAAGAGTTACTTATAACTTTTATGGACAATGCTTCTATACATACATACATACATACTACATATATGTAAATATATATATATATATAAGTATCTCCAAGCATATCTTTGTTAGTGCGCAAAAGCATGATGTTATCAGAATCCGTTCAATTATTGAACTGTAAAATCTCTTTTATGCTGCTGCTCATCTATGTTTTTGAAGTCTGCCTTCTGATTATGAGAAACTTGTCTTGTTTGACATTATTTGTTCTGGACTGTAAATGGTCAGGAGGAAAACAGCCATGTTTATTTATTTCTGTCTTCTCTAGCAACAGGTGCAGTACTTGGAGTTCATCAGAATCTGAACTCAACTGTTTGAGCTGTGGTTTTATTTGTACTTTAAAACACAGTAATTTAACCAACAAAGAGGGAACACATTTTAAAACAAACAAAAAAAATAATGTTTATCCAATTTCTTTTTGGTAGGGATGGGACCCAACCTTTGATATACAGTTTTTTTAACGTTTTCTCGTTTTGTTGTGTTCAAGTTTAGTATTCCTTTTTAAATCTGACATCTCTGGGATGTATGTATTCTTATCTCTGTAGGACTGCATATCAGACTGTATTAATAAAATGAAAGCAAAAAGTATTTTATCCCCATCATGAAAAAAGCCATATGTACCTTCAATTTCCTAAATCCGCAGTAACTTCCTTTTGTTTTGTAATACTTCTTCTCCCACAACAAATAAGTTGCTTTCATATCAATAAAAGGAGGAAGAAAGAAGAAAGAAGGAAGCAAGAAAAGAAAGTTTAATTGAATATATAGGTGTATATGTTAAATTCCTATGAACCCAATGGGAAAGACAGGCCAACTTCAACTTTCTCAGTTTTGCAGTGAATTTGAATTGAAAACTCTTTCATGTCCAATCATCTCCATTGTCTTACTTTACTTCATACAGTGTTCCAGTCCCAAATGCTACTTAAAATCCTGTTTAAAAAAAAACTAGTTAAAACTCCTGGATCTTGGAGTGCCTTTAGAAAATATGATGTTGATATATTTTTGGATTACATTGGATAATGTTAGTTATTGACAATGGTTGCATCGTTTTGCACTTTGATATATGAACCCACAGTTATAAAAGCACTTCTGTAAAGCTTTTTTATTTCCTGTTTCACTGTTATATGCCTTAAACCAAGTGTTTACTAAGGTGACTTCTCCATGAGAATTCTGCTGTTCCTACCAATGAGGTTTTCTCCTTCCTAACCTAAAGCCAGACGTGTTCATAAACATCTCTTTAAAATTTACTGCTAGCTGCCAGCAGCCATGCAATAACTCACTAACCCTCCCAAGAAAACTATTACAATGCATTTCTCCTCTAATTTGAAGAGGAAAGGATTATGCATAATTTTCTATATTCTGCATATAACCTAAGAAAGATTATGCTATTCTGCATGTGTGTTTCCTGTCATGCTGAAGTACCTTGGGGCTAAATTCACCTACTGAGAGGGAGTTGCAGACTGAAGACCTGCTTAGTTGCTCATACTAAATAGCCAGTTTTGTAGTATACCTGTAAGAGATTTCCATCAGACAAATATATACAGAATCTTTAGCCAAGTTTGTAAACCATCACTATCACAGAAACTGATTTTCATGTCAAATGTCCTAAGAACTTGCACAGATGTTGCAGACTCTGCAAAGGTGTTTTGCATTACCTCATATAAATTATTTTTATTGACAGCTGGTTAATTTAACTTATTTAAAACTGATTAATTGCTAGATGTATTAACACTCCGGTTAGATCTTTGTTGCTGATACGGAAATTTAGTTGCACACTTCTCAGTGATACAGTGATATATAGAGTCCTAGAATGACTGACAATTCCAATTTTCTGTTAATTTGATTCTGGTGTGTTTAGGGATTGTCATATGATGGGTATGACTAGGCATAATAATTCAATTTATTCTTATATACACTGCTCTGTTTCTAAGCTGGGAAGTTTCAAATTCTATTAAAGATCAGAAAAAAAGATTTTAAAAATTGTGTCTGCTTTGTGAGTAATCTCTGTGGGTCATCAATTACTTTACTGAAGTACTTCTTGCTTTCTGTTAGGTAGAAACATGAGTATTCAATGGTCCTTTTGTGTGTATTTCTGTCTTTGGTGTATCCTTAACTGTGTGTAACCAAGCACAGATGCACTGTCTCAGGCTTCTGAGAGTTGTGGCTTGGGTAACAATCCTTGCTTATTTCTAGAGCTGTTTAATTGCTGTGCAAATCAAAGAATCACCTTTCAAAATAGTTTTATTTACTTCTATTCAGTTACTAAAGACAGTACTTGTTTAATGCCTGCTTTGTTTTATAAATATTAGCTATAGAAAGCATGACTGAATAACTTTCTCAAGGTGACAATGGAGGTGCTTGTCTTTTTTGACATCTGTTGATGTAACACTTACTCAGAAGCTAATAATTTGGCCCTCAGCTGAAAAAAAAATAAGCAATAAGTAAACAGAATTAACTATATTACAAGAATTCTTTTTGAAATACCTAAAGCTTTTAATGCATTTAGTCCATAAGCATCACTTAGTTGTCAAGCACATCTTATGACACACAGTTGAGCAGCAACTGCTCTAATGCTTTTTAGCTGGTGGAGATTTACCTCCCTCCTACCTACTGATAGGTACAGTGCAGGTACAGGATCTTCTTGTTCTGGCCTGTACTTCATGCTCTGGCATATACTCCCTCTTTCAGGGTGCTGCTGATGTTGGTACATTGCCACCTCAGTGCAGCAGAGAAACAGCACTCAGAAAAATTTTACTAATGTTATACATTTTTGGAGGGGATGGACTCCAGTGTTCCCAGGATAAGAGCCACCATTGGAAAAACATGCATGTTCTATTGACAGCTTTTCTTTTGTGGTATAAACTACAGAGTACAAATAAATCAGGTAGTTTCTGGCAATACAAATATTATGTCAAGGAAAAAGACAGTAACATTAAATTTCTAAACCAATGCTTTTCTGTTCATCCAAAGGGAAACTATTTTCCTTCTGCACCACTTTTACTGCCAGTGCGGTGGTGTGCTCCCCCCGCTGCCCTGGGTAAACAGTAACCACCAGTGGCGGTCCTGATGGACGCATCCAGCTTATGCTGGATTTTGGGGCAACACAGTAGCCAAGGGCTGTCTGAAGCAGGGACCCAGACGTCTTGCTGGTATGCAAATATGACTGTAAGTCAATCGTCTTACCCCCGTAAATAGTAAGCAGCCCAAGAGCCCTTTCAGCTCTCCTGCATGGCAGCGGCCTGCATACCAGGGTCTCCCCTTGAGTAGGGACACCTTTCAAGGTTACTTCTTGAGGCTGAGATTCCTTGCTGCAACAGATCCTCGGTAAGTGACTAACAGCATGCTAAACTTTGAAATCTTAGCTAAGTGATATAAAAGATTGATTGTGCATATATAATCCTTCAGACATAAACTGTTGACCAAATCAGGGACTGGGACTGTATCCAGCCGCACCTGAACTCCTCTCCAAGAAGGAGTTTAGAAAGCAAGGGGGTCCTTTCTGAACCTCATGACTCAACGGGAGGGTCCCCCTGACAGTTTTTGTCTGACCCTGTCCTCTATGCAGTAAATAATCAAGTGTATCTTGCCATCAAATCTTGTTAAACCACTGTTGCATTTACCATTGAACTTTGTTAAGTCACTGTTTTATGTCAATAAAGTTTATTTTTGCTTCTGTCTCACTCCGTCTGTGACAGATGGCCTATTTTAGTTCCATGTTTTCTGCTCGTAAATGTCTATGTTTTGAGGAGTGGTTCTACAGAGACAGCTGGATTTTTACTAGATGTCTGGTGATGTTTCTACTGCAAGTGCTGCTGCTAGAAATATCTTCTTCCTTACAGGTCAGGGATAACTGGTACACAATACCCTGACTTCATTATAAATCTGATTTCACACTCTCAGTTCCTATTCATTGGTTTTCTTATTAACTTTAGATAAGATAGGAACACAAGCTGGAGGCACAGTATTTTCCCCAAGATTTTTCCCTCTGGATGTAATTTACTAAGTTTAATAAAAGCTAAATGTGAGAACAAATTATCATTTGTCTTTCTGTTATCAGGCCATCAAAAGTTTCTTGGAATTTAGCTGTTCCCCATTGTCTGCTTCAGATGTACTTTTTCAAAATTTCTGTTCTCTCTTCATGATACAGAGTGGGTCTGAACAGAACAGTGAAACTGTGGAGACAGACCTCAAAGCTTCCCTTGAGGTATGTTGACATCAGGTGATAAGACTAAGTGTGTCCCAGTGTTGCCAAGGAACAGCATAACACCTACTTGTGCAGGAGGTTGATGAATGTGTATGGCACTTCACAGAGAGGGGAGAACTTTGCTGCTCTACACAGGATGCTGTGGGCAAATTAACACACTGTGAATTTACCTTGTGTGGTGATTAAGGCAGTTCTCTATTGCGTAATATCGCTCTTCTCCAAAGGAGCACTCTCTCAGGAACACATGGAGTAAATGTCACCAAGCTCCTTGTACGTCTTGTTCCCTTTTGCTGTGCTCATACTGATTAGTTTTTCCTAAGCTTCCTCACAGTGACAGCCTGAAGATCTGATTGGAAAGATACTGCTTGGGGTCATACTTTGGACTGGTGCGGCTCAAGGACCATCCTCTTCCTCATTTTCTCATCTTCAAAAGTGAATCTAGGCCATTTCAGGTGCATCTTGCAAAAAAGTACTTTAATGCAAAAATACAGAGAAAAAAAGCAAACTTCACTAAATATCATATGCAGCTTACTATCTGGATAATGGTCTCTATTTGTGTTAGTCTCACAATATCTATCTATCTATATGGCTATGTAGCTTTCAAAAAAAAATGCTGTCATGTGCATGTCCATCTTTGTCAAGACTACCTTTTCTACCTTCCAGTAAGAACCGGAGATCATGAGGAGCCTCTTTGCAGTAGTTAGGAATCTCTCTATTTCACAGCCTCAGGCAGTCTAAACACAATTGGTCCAAGTACATGAACAACAAAAGGGTTTTTGTTTGTTTGTTTTCAGTTTGGAGGACATCAGTGCTTCTTTTCTAACATGGTCTTTTTTGTGTCTGTCAATATCTTAACAAAATGTACGCTTTCTTTAGGAGGATTTTTGCTCAAATGTTGCAAAAACCTTCCTAAAAGTCATTTGTTTATTTATACCAAGCACTTAATTTAATGCCATCTTCTATATTCAAATCTGATTAAAAGACTGGGTTTGTGTGTTCCTGTTTTTATTAGATATCTATTTAAATCTTCCTTCTTTTCTTATTTACAGTTGTATTATACTTGCAGCATTTACTTTCCTGGCTATTAGCTGAACACTTTTGCGCTGGCAGCCAAGGACTAGTGGATTATGGGAACACAGAAGTGGAGAAAACCTTCTGAAGAAGTCTTTAGCAACCAAATTGTAAATATTTTTCATAAACTGAACAATCTTCAAATTAAAAATAGGCTTTTTAGACTCACTCTTTCTGATGGGAAGCTGATAGAAAAACTCCCTTGTCTGTTATTAGACCAAACCTACCCATGCTTATTTGTGCCAGTCCTGCCTTCAAGTATAGTTAAGTGCTTCATACCCTGATTTTCTGTCTCCTGATCTTCTTCATAAGAAATAATCATATCTCCTTTGCTAAAGTCTTAGTTTATCACCATGTGACAAATACAGCTGTGTGTGAGCTAGTCTGATGCCAGAGACCTGTTCTAATTACCTCTACCAGAGAGGATTCCTAGCCTGACTACAAGAGAGGTTAACACAACTCTGCAGCTTCCAGCACTGCACAAGCCTATACAGAAGTATCTATGAGCATATGGCACATCTTTCTGCTAGTTGGATGTCCCCTCAGACCATAGCTTCAGTCATTTTCAGCTGGCAACATCTCTGATTCCTGACTGCAGTTCCGTTGCTGACTGCTCCTTCCCTGTCTTGTGTCAGCAAAAGTGTTCATATGGACGTTTCCTACTCTCATGCGTTCAATGGCCTCATTAACTCATGCCTCATCAAAAGAAGTGAGAGCAAATAAGAAGGAAGAAGGGATCAGTGGGAAGGCTTTATTTGGCCTCATTGCCAGTTTATGCTAGGTTAAATTGACTGTGAAACTGACAGCAAGACTGAAATCAACTGAGACAGCTAAGCTGGTCTGATAGCAACCTGCTGCCATCATTTTATTTTTTTTGTACAGCTATCCTATTTGAGTGCACCAGAGCTTTGGGCTGCAGCACTTTCCTTTTCCTGCCTCTGTAGAAAGAAGCAGCTAAGGCCAATATTCAATTTTTTCATTGGGCAGTAGTGGCAAGGTTGGCTCATCGTAACCTCCTAAACAAGAAGTATGTGTTTGTTGTTATCCTTCGTTTTTTCCAGGTGGAAAAATAAGATTTTTAGGTAATTTAGATGTATCTGATTTTACCTGTCAGTTCGTTGTTCTCTGCTGCTTAGCCAATAGTGAAAATGAATAGCACAGAATCTTGTCATCTTTTAAGCCAAGTTTCTATATTCTATTGCTAGGGATTTCAGGTCCAGGTGAGCCTAAAATCAGCAAATATTATTCTGGATTTGGAAAACAGGATTGAAACATTTATTTGGAAAGAAATTCGGGTTTATTTTATTCTACTAGCTAGGCGGTTTTCTGTTTTCTGCCTGCGCTAAAATAAGTTGAAAAACTAATGTATTTGGGTCTGAGCTGTGTAAAAGCTGACTGAAATATCTTGCTTGTTAATTTTTTGGGACTATGAGTTCTGAGTAGTAAAATATACAATAAAGAGCAGAAAGGGAAAAGAGTCTGGTCTGGTAGTTCTGTTGCACACTTTCTGCAAGACCCTGTCACTGGTTTTCATTTCCTTACCTTAGCTTGCTACCTGTTGTGTTACAATATTAAGACCTTTTACTCCAATTGCTCATTCAGGATTTCCTTTCCAAAGAACTGTAGTTCTAAAGTTCTGAGTCTTACAACTCATGAAATGTGAAAAATCATAGCTAGGAAAATAATCATGTGGAAATAGGATCACTTGTTCAGTCCCCATCTGTAATCTGAAAAAACCCAACTCCTTATCAAATACTTAAGACGCTGGTTACCACGCTATTTCTCAACAAGCAGGTTTGTGAAATTTGATAGCTATCTTGATTTGGCAAGGAAAAAAATAAGTTGTATAATTCTGGTTGAAGCTAAACTTGGCACTACCATGAAAAGGCTGTTTGTTTGCTGCAGTCATTTATCTGAATAATAGCTAAAGTAACACTGCTTTCCTTCATGTTGGAAAGAGGATTGAATTACACACATGAAGAGCGTGTTGGTTTTTTTTTTTTTTTAAGCTTATTGCAAAATATTCCTTCTCAATTGAAAAACAAAATCAAAAGGACTTTATAGAGCATTTCTCTCCTCTTTTTCACAAGATAAAAGGCCTTAAGGACTTTGTGTTAGGTACTTTCCATTAAGACAACAGTCAATATAATTTGCTTATTTAGCAAGACTCAAGGGAAGGCAGAAGATTGTATTTCCTGTAGCACACTAGAGCATTAGTGAGATTGTGATAATTGGTGTGAGGCTAGTGGATTGTGTAAATTGGAGGGGTTCATTTAAACTGCTTAGGAGTGACAGTTTATTACTTTTGCTGATTATTCAGATTGTTCTCTATTTTCTTGATGTCCATTGTGCCTTCATGTAAAATCTGGCATGCTGGTGTTCATTTTTACATTCTTATTACTGCCTTGGTATTTTTTTTTTCAGTGTAGCTGCTCTATTATAATAAAGTAGGATAGCTATGTCATAAATTAATATATATAATCATTAGAACATCATCTTGGGCAGTAGGTTGTCTTTGCTATTATACTACAAATTTGATTATAGAATGGCATTACTAAAATTTTCAAGACATAGAATATAGAGGTTGATAATGAAATGTAATGATAACATAATAATAATCTTTGCCGACTTTATAGTCCTTCACAGTATGAAGACTCTAGAAATTATAGGGGAAATTACCAGTCTTTATAGAATAACCAATAAAGGAGAAACTTCAATATACTGTGTTGTTAGGTTCCCTGACTAAGTAGTTAAATGCCACAGCTACGTAGGTGTACTTAGTTTAGGTTTTACTGAAGATAAAATGAAAATCTACTAGCCTTATTAAAAAAATAAATATATCTGTACAATTATAATAAAAAAAAAAACAAACCTGAACTGCCAGCTGAACTTGAGCTACTGGAGTCCTGTCCTCACCCTGCACTGCATGTCTACGATACTGTGCCAGCATGTCTTCTCATGAAACTGGAGTTACCCATCCAAGAAGAAATTGTTTTAGCTGTGTTTATGTTTTGACCAGATTATTTGTTTGAAACAGCTGATTGTCTCATCACATGTGTGGCAACTTTCCTCTAAGAGGGTGGGACTCCAGTGCTGTTATGTTTAATCCTTCTTAAGTTATACTGCAACTGCAGTTTCACTGTGGGATACAAAACAGTCCACTCAAGAAAATTGTTAATTTAATAATACAGTTCTAGTGTTCTCACTTACAAAAATATGCTGTCTGAAAAAGAAAGAAGGATCACCAAATGAAAAGATGAGAAGTGGTTAACTAAATAGTAATGGATAAAATCATGACTCTTCTCAAGTATATATTGCTTCAATGGAATCGACACTATCTCAGTTTCTGAACTTTTCATACCTATGTAAATTATGTCAGAAAAATTGCAAGCAGAACAAATATATTTTTTAAAGTTTGAAGGAGAACAAATCATATTGACTAACGTTTTGATACTATGTGATCTAGATTGCTTGCATGAGCAGCTTTTGAACAGCAGTTATACCTAAAAAAATAGTTTAAGTGAGAAAACACTCTCCTGGTGATATGTGCAATTTCTAAAGAAAACTCTATCAGAACAGATCTCAGCTATTTTTATAGTACCAATTTGACATGCAGGATACTTGCACAGAACTAAGATATCTAACAAGTTTTATAGTTTTGCAAAAGTAGCAGTCATCCAGAAGCATTTATGGCCAAATTTTCAGATGGAAGTTTCCCATTGTGTGTAACACCTTGCGATACATAACAGCATATTTTTGATGAGGATACCTCCTGATGTGTGATGGAGGTACAGCATGCATTTCCAGGGCCTATTTTTAAGGGTGGTTGTCATCTGCCTGTGCCGCTCCTGGGGGTAGCACATATTAACTTGCTAGGCAAAACTGTTCCTTTTCAGAAACGTTTTATGCAGCACATCATTACAATTTATCTTCAATACAGGATAGCTCCATAGCAACATTTATAACTATTACATGTACAGGTATGTATGCATGTGCATGACCACTTTTGTATGATTCCTCTCTTTCCTTTGAAGCTCTTTGGCCACGTGTTTTTTATACATTAGAACCTGGTGTTATAGTTTAAGTTATAGTTTAGCGTCTACATGCGTTTATACGGAAATACGACTAATCAGATAAGACTCATGTCTACAGGTATCTTTACCACGTGTTTTTTCTTTCTCCACTGTAAGGATAACTAGAGGAAGGGATGAGAGCCAGTTCAGCTTTGTTTAGTTTTTCCTACTTTTTTTTTTCTTCTTTAGAAAAATAGGAAATTATGTATCTGTGGTCTGAAACAAATACGACTTGATTCTGTTGTGTTATCCATCTTTTAGCCTCTTCATATATTGTTTTATTCACCACAGTTATGGAAACTATATCATTATAATGTGTTGTCATTTCAAAATGAGGGTATAGTGTGAGATGGAAGTGGACAATCAATACTACATGCTGATTGTGAAATACAGTTAGGAGAAGCTTTTATTCATAACACAAATAAAATTATTTTGTTTGCCACAACTTGCCCAAGGCAAGCTATTGTTATTATCAGAAACCATGAGTTGAGATGACACATAAAGACCTGTGACTTTACAGTGTAATTGTAATTTTAATTACAAAGATTTTTCCTATTTATTTGCTCTGTACCTCTTCAGTAAGGTCATTTTTTTCTCTAGTCTGTTCCATTGACTTAATGCTGCATCTGTGATATATTTTGTGGGGAAGTTTTAAGAACTAAAGTGCAATTTCTCCCTTGTGACTATGGGTGTCTGGTAGCACTTTGAGATTTAGGAAGCCTCACCGCTCAAGAAACTGATTTTGTCTCTGCAGCATCACATGGTTGTTATAGGAACTACAGTTCTAAACTTACTGACTTTTTTCACTGTTAGCTGCATATCACATTCAAGACCACTAGTTTTCTGCAGTGGCTTGATCTTCTTTTAATGCAAAGGAAAGTAAGGAGAAAATCAGATGCACCTGTGTGTTTTGGTGTTTTTTTTTTTTTTTTAAATAATGGCACTTGTTAGAATACCTCATTAACAGTCTGTGTTCTCACCCGTCACAGTACATTCTGCCCTGGAGCATTTGAGAATTGAAGGTAGCAGGACTAAGGTAGCTGGTAGAAAGCAAAGTTAGAAGGTAAAGTTTCTGTTGCAGGTGGAGAGAAACCTAGAAATTTGGAGTTGAAAGAAATCTAGGAAGAACATCTAATTAATATTCCCGCTCTGAAGTGGTTGAAATGTGCCTAGAACTTCAATGGTAAGGCTTTCTCAGTGTAATGTATTAGAATGTTTTTCTTTTCCAAAGGTTAAAATATTTTTTTTCCACATCATCTAGTTTAAACTGCTCTTGCATTTAATCAAACGTGATCTTACTGGTCATTAAGGGTACAACAATACTTCTACATTCTCTTCTTTGTAGCAACTTTATTTGAAGACCGTTCTGTATACAGCCTCCATCTTTTTTTTTTCCTCCCCTAAAACAAATCAGAACTTTTTTGTAGTCTTTCTCACAAGGTCTCTTTTCAAAATTGCTTGTAATTGTATCCCCTGCACTTTCTCCAAGCTGTATATATTCTTATTGAAATGTAATACCCCAAACTGGACACAGATATTTGCTGAAAATGTGTGCTTCATGAGTAAAGTGAAGCAATTATTTCCTATGTATATGAATGGCAGTTCTGAAAATCAATATCAACCACTGTTTTGCAAAAGCTATTATATTAATAGTTGCCATTCAGTAGTTATTTCCTATTCTACATTTACACATCTATTTTTCAACTTCCCCTGTTCCCAAGGGCTTGATTTTTATATGCATATTATGGTGTTCTTGCTAGCTTGTTCTGTTCTGGCCATCCTTACTTCAGCTAGTGCAGAGCAGCATGAAGAACTGAATCAGGACTGACTTTACTTCGAGGCGAGGTCCCTCCCCACAAGAATCCCATACACCTTGCTAAAATCTTTGCCATTCTGTCCCAATAGCAAAATGCAATGGTCATGTAATGCAAAGCTAACATGTAAAAAAATTGCCCTGTGTAACAATTTTCCATAGCTTGTTTGTTTGCTTGCTTTTATAACAGATCTTGAAATGCATTACTACTTACCACTACAAATTTTCAGTTGCAGTCTTCACCAACTGAGAAGCCTTAGCACTGTTACTGGAATCAGGAGACCGAGTCTGATTTTAAAAACAACCTTGCCGAAGTTATTAGTTTTAATCCAGATCAGCTCACTATGCAGCCCTACACCTAGCTCTGAAACACAAGTGGAAGAACACCACAGACTGGAGCAAGCAACAAGGGTTTAGTAATTGCTTGAAGTGGTCCCCGACAGAAATCTGGGCAGCTAAACCCAAGTATAACAACTCTGCTTGCCTTCATAGATCTTGGAATGAAGAAGTTTTTCTGAAAACAGTAAGTTTTCAAGATCTTCCCTGTTCTACAAATCAGTCTCCAGAGGGATCTGGCTATCAAAGCGTCCCGATCCAATGTTGGGGGAGGTTTCGATATGATCTCAAGGACGAGATTAAGACACTGGAATCAGTCAGATGTCGTTCAACCTTTTACTTTTATTTGGGGGGAGAAGAGAATGGAGGGAGGGCAAGGGAGGAGAAGAAAAGAATAGGAGGGAGAGAGAGAAGGAGTTTATCACCACCACTTTGAGTCCGAGGATCTTCCGCTGGGTCTTCGGTGGCCTCAGGCTTCGTCAGGGACCGAGGGCGGGGGCCTTGAGGGTGGAGGAACGGAAGCAGTGGTCACACGCACCGCGGGCCACGTGTGCTCCTTATATAGGGGCTCTCGCGCATGCGCAGATCGCAAATGTGCACGTGCGGTTTGCCACGGGCGTGCTGCTCCCGCCTCGGCTCTTTTCGCGCCTTTTGTCCCTGCGCAGGCGCACGAGGTTGCTTTCCTCAAAACTGTGGAGAAGAGGGTTTTCTCGAAGCGCGACGCTGGATGGCGCTACAGCGGCAATGTCGAGACAAAACCACATTTTCTATCGGTCCTTTACACAACGTCATGTGCCAGGAAAAGCCGAGCTCTGTTCTGCTTTCATTATTTCACTGCATAGCATTTAGTAAAGTTTAATAAACAGTATAGTTTGTAGTTTTTTGTTTAGAAAGTCCCTTCAATATGGATCGATGAAGCTGCAAGACCAGCTTTCCATTACCAGATGAAAGGAGGGGAAAAAAAAAGCATTCTTCTTCATATCATGCTCTATTAGTCACTGTGAGAAAAGGGGCTGGGTAAGCCTTTGATGTTATTTGAGGCTCTATAGGGGGAAAAAAAAAAAAAAAAAGTCTTGCTGAAATGATCTCTTAAGAGTGGCCTATCAGGGTTAAGTTAGTGCCGGAGGAATGTGGCTATATTTATGTAAATCATGGGCAGTATGAAAAAGGAGCAAGAGAGCCCCACTTGCCACTTACAACACACCTCTGTAAAAGTTTCATTGCAATATTTATGGATTGGGTAGCTTCTGAAAATCAGTTAACTATTTAGCAGTTAGTACCTCTGAAAACTATTTATAATGCAATACAATCATGTCTGACTCTTTCCTCAGAATGAATAGGAACTTCTCTTTCAAAGTTACCTACGTATCAAAGCAAAGATAGCAAACTCTGAAGCATTCCTACCAAATATATCTCCATTTCAAACAAGTGGAGTGAAATATAATTAGAATTTGGGGAAGGAGGCTAAGAGAAGGTCCAAACACCCGTATTCACTGGTGGTAAATGGAGGCTCTGAAAATAGAAGACTTTAATGTTGTACAGATGTTTTTTTAGGTTGAGGTGTGTGTGGGATGGGTGGGTTCGTTGGTTGGTTGGGTTTTTTTGTGCCAAGTGGAATTGAAATACTTTATTGAAGGCTGATATTGAGAAAAGTGATGGAGAATAAATAACATCACAAATGCCCATGGAAGAAATGTAATGGAGTAGGCATTGCCACCTATTGACTGCAGTATATAACAGCAAGAAAGGCAATTTTATCCAGAAAATAAGAGGTACTAGGCAGCAGCAAGAGATGCAAAATGTTAATTTCAGGTACTCGAACAATATGTCCTGCCAAGTGTTGTTTGCTGTTTATCTGTGACTTTAATAGGAATACAGCCCAAATTTTGATGCTGGCAAAAACTAGGGTTGTTTTTTGTTGTGGGTTTGTTGGGGTTTTTTTTGTTAGTGTTTCATCTATTAAATTTTCTTACTTGTAGACCTAAAAACCCAGAGGATTGCTCCTAAGATGATGGAAGCTATTGACTCTAAGCTGTTTGATCTGACTTGCTAAGGGCCAGTAGAACAGTGACAGACAATAGTTAGATTTGACCTGATCACAGCTTAGCAAACTGTACTGAATACATTGATAATGTCCTTGTAGCAGGCAAGTATTAAGATCCTAAGAGTTCATAATCACATTGTTTGAAGTATCAGCAAAAAAACGGAGTTCTGGAATTGTGGACTGATGCGAAATGCATTGCAGTTAGTCTTGCAAACACTTACGGTTTTTTTTCTTATGTCAGGCATGGCCTCTAAGCCCTTTGAAAAGCAAAGCCTAAATGTCAATATGTATAAAGGGTGAAAGTAATCACTACAAGAAGCATGGTCAAGTATGAAGTAACCAAATTCACTTCATACAGGAGAGAGAGGACAAAAGCCTTCTTAATAATTGTTTGTTTGTCATAGTAATTATGTAACTCTTTTTTTTAAAAGCTAGACCTAAATGTACTGCTTGACTGGACATTGTTAACAAAACAAATAGAAAAGCTTTCAATTGATACGTTCAAATTCAAAATGAAAGTGTAGATTAAATTATTAAAGTATTAATAATATCTATTTATTGTGGTAATAATTTTCTTCCTTATTGAGTAATCACTTCTATTTAAAGCATCATTAAAAGTCCAGTTGTCAATAGTTAATGATAAAATTTGAATTGAATTGCATCATAATACATTATTTTTTCATAAGCTCCCTCAGTCTTAGTTGTGCCCTTAATAATGAAGTAGTGCCTTCTAAACATCTAAGTGTTACAAGACTAGTGTTTTTTAAGTGAAGTATAAAGTAGAAGGAACTGAAAAATCATGTTTTGTGATAACGTTGTGTAATATTTTCTTTCTAATTGGTCTCCTTTCTTTTAATTGGATATCATCTAAACACTTTTTGCCAGGTATAGATAAGCTTTTGCACTACTTTTGGAGATAAGCTTTTGCACTACTTTTGGTTTTACAACATCATTTTCTTAGTTTCTGGTTTACAGAAATATGCAGGGGAGTGGTTTTTCTTTGCATTAACCATGTATTTCACTTCTGTGGAGAATGGCCTTGAAAAGGGATGTCTTTTTTCCCAATGCATTATAGATTACAATATCAGGATTCTCTAAAAACTTCATGTGGAGAACCATGTGGACAGCATTGACAGTTCTAGTATGTTATTGGACTGCCAGCTGCTTTTCGTGCCTTTCTTGCTGGCATGTTGTTTTACTCTCAGCAGGAAAGGACTTGAAGCAAGAAGCAAAGATGTGTTTCAACCATGTTTTTTGAATTCATTGTAATTGCTTTTTTTTGTTCCTCATGTTAGATTTTTCTCTTACTAGCTCACTTCTGGCAGAATACTGTAATTAGTGGCAACTCTCTTACGACTTTGTTCATCCTGATGTATTATACTTTTTTTTAATACCTGCTATTAAGCTAGGCTCAATAAGATGGCAGCATGTTAGGGTACAAATGGGCTTTGATAAGATACTTGTGATTTCATTGACTTTAAATTTCTTTATAGGATATGCTTTGATGAATTTTATTCACAGACAAATATAGTTTATCATTTCCCTCTTTCTGGTCATTTTTGTTGCAGATAAATTTGAGATTTTATGGCAAAAAATTATTAATATGACCAAACTGAAGCTTAGAAACTACGAAATTTGGAGTTTACAAAGAAGTGGCCATTCTGATGTAGAATTTCATGTGGAATTTAATTGGGATTTTTCATAACTTTGTTCATAAATTATGAGATTTGTATGAAACAAATACAATTAAAAGGTCATGTCATCACTATGTCACAAAAAAAGACTTTGTCTAGTATTAATTTATGTTATCAGCTTACACCAGAGAGTAGATTTACAGTGACTAATAACACTGTACCACAGCAAGAAAGGAAAAATTATACAAGTGTTATAAAAATATCTAAAGCCACTTAAAAAAAACCCCAAACATCTTCCTTGTGGGAAGAGGGAAGAATCCTAAGAGGTTCTGATATAAAATTCTTATTATAATTAGAAAAAGACTAAGCATAGATATACATGAGGGCTAAAAAACCCTTGTTAGCTGTTTAAAAGTGAATGTATTCCAGCAACTATGTATTTATCTCTTTAAACATCCAGAAGCACAGAATAGTTTAAAAGAGAGGAAAACGTGACTAAAAAGCAAGAACTTGCCTGCCAGTGACAAACACACTTTGCTATTTTATCCTCCTGCTCTTGATATCTGAGGAGTCCCTATCTGTTGTGATAATTTGAGTCAGCTGTGCAGGTCTGACCTAGAAATTTGGATTTGCACTTCTGAATCCCAGAGAAAAGTTATGGAGAACCCCATATAATATCCCTTCCAGCACTTATTGCAAGGCTGAGTGCCAGATCGTTGTGCTACTGTATGAGCTGGCTCAGGCCAAGTTGGAGATCATGCCTTTGGTGCCAGAGTACACAGCGCTGTGTTGCTGCAGGATGGATGACACCTGCTTCAGCTGAGCCCCTTACTTCTGCTCATTCGACATTTCCGAGCGCACTTGAATCAGCATGATGAGATTTATATTGGTGCAGAGTTTTGCATCATGTAGCAGTGGCTGAAATACAAAGTTGTTTTTTCCGACGTCCCTATACAGTCAGTAGAAACCACAGAATGTGTAATGTTAGTGATGTGCAAATCTTCCTTTCTGTATATTTTTATTCAGCTGTAAACTAATTTTTTTTCAGGAAACTCAGAGCAAATGTTTATTAAATACTCTGACAGTTTATAATAACAGTGGGCCTTTGCCAAATATTTTAGGCAGAGATTTCAGAGAAATAATGAAACAGAGTAAAGCAAGCCTGACAGTATACAGAATAGGGAAGGACAGATAAGTGCCTTTAACTAAATGGTGTATTTTCTATGTTGGTAAAATGGCTTGGTTTTGACAAAACTTTCCAAAACTTGACTACCTTGTATTTTAACTATGATGGCTCTCTGGAAAAGTACATTATAAACCAGAATACCTTCATATTTGTATATCAGAAGTAAGATGTTCTTAGGTAACTGGAGAGCACTGACAAGGGGAGGGGAACAGAACTAGTCTAAAAGTCTAAACTTGGTGGACAGTCTTTGGATAAGGATGACATTCGTCTTGTACTCAGGACATTTGCTGGTTAATTTTTTTGTTTAAAGCAGTGTGCATTTAAACCTGAATCACTTTTTTTTTTCTTCTTCATCTCTAACGGATATTCATATATCCCTGACTCTGAATCATTGGCTTATCTTAGGGTTTAAAATTATTGTAAATTGCAGTTAAATTAATGTGTGCTTATGTGAACAATGATTACCCTGAACACTCTGTGCTCTTTCTTTAACCTAATAAATTTTTAATCAGAAGAGGTAAAACCTTTATGTCACATTCAATGTGTAACTACTCCGGAAAGAAAACATTTAAGAAAAGTTGAAAATCTTTTTTCAGTCCTTTTTAAAATAAATGGAAACCACAACTGAAGTTTGTGGATATGGACCAGATATTCTTTGATTTATTACCCAAATTAGGCAGCGCGGGAAGCTTTGCTAGAAGTACATCAGTTGAGTGCATACGTGAATTTTACAATTCAGCTCTCCCAAGGTGAGAGTAGTTCTAGGCACATAGCAATATGTGTTGAGGAAACATGGCAAGACTTCTGAAGGTTAAATGGTAAAGGAGTGAGACAAGGTTTAAACTAGCTCATTACCTGTCATCTCTTCTACCTGCTCTTTCAGTATGACGTACTTGTATTTAAAGGCCATAATACTAGTCATCTTAGCTCTCAAGCTTTCCAGTATGAAGTGTTCTATATCAATATATAATATTGTTCTTATATGAAACCTACTGTAATGTGGTACGTCCAGGTACATTAATATTACAAGGAATTAATATTATAAGGAGACTCTCACCAATAATGTGTCAGAGTGATAAGAACACAAGAAGGAGAAGAAATGTGGAAGATGTGAGGATATAGTAGAAGGAGAAGGAAAAGAGAAAAGATCAAAACTTAAGAGCCCTGTGGGCAAATATAGTCCACTGTAGCTGGTGCAGACTAGGTTTCATTGCTTCTATATTTGACTGGCCACTTTTCTTGACCTTTTAGTTTGCATGTTGTAAATAATATTTAGACCTCTATGCTAAGAAATATATGAACTTGAAAAATCATCTTTCATCAGTATCTAGTAGGTGGTTTTAATTTTGCTCCTGAACAGAAATTTGAGATATCTGAAGTACTTAATTTCTTTTCTAGTACTTCAAATTGAATTGGTTTTATTATGGCATGGCTTCCTTTAGCAAATGAAAGTGGATGACTGCAAGAGAATTATTTAATGTCAATTACAAAGTCTGAGTGGCATTACTGGGTAACCCACATAGCTAGTGAAACTCCCAAAGTAGGAGAACATTATATTAAAATTGGCATTTGCCTGCACTGGATTTGTTCTGTTCTACCCTTCACATTAAAAATACAAAAGCACAGATGAATCCAATGAATTAAAAATAAGCTGCTCCTTTGGAGTCAGAATGCAGATCCAATAGGTAATAAATTCAAGAATAATTAGATGAAATTTTGTTCCAGTTTAAAAACCTTAAAAAAATATTTCATGTTTATGTTTATATGGCATCTTAATTCTAGCTGCTGTCAAATTAATCCACAAAGAACATTCTTAGAGGGAAAACAAAAAAACCTGGCTGCTTACAGAAATGCTTTTTACTTTTCTGTTCATTTTTGCACTTATTGTTTTAGTTGTCAGTGGTATTGCTGTAATGAATGATTTGTCATCAGCAATGGAACCTTATGCATAAAAAAATCTGATTGTCAGCTACAGGAAGGAAAACCACCATTTGATAGTTTAAGTATTTTTTCTGGATTTGGATTAATTCTTCATGACAAATTTCAGCAACCTATAAAATGGGAATGATACCATTTTCTCAAAAAAAAGCGAACATCCCTTCAAAAAGAGAAAAACCAACCCACTCCAACCACCTCCCAAAAAAAAGAGCCTGTCTTGATTTCTGAGGTCAAGACAGTGGCAATTCCACTATACCTGTTTTATTCTCTCTGATACTAAAAGACAAGGAATCAGCATGAAAATGTTAGATTAGGGAGATGCAATCAAAAGGGTTACAGAGTCAGCTTGCTAGTGCATAGGCTATGGTTTGTTGAGGTGTATTCTTGATCAAGGAAAATGCACAGCACTCAACACATCTGACCAGTCCAGATCAAGTAGGAGCAAGTTATGCTTTATAATTTAAGGGATGGTCCTGTTAGCAACACTGAACTGAACACTGACCCATCTTCCTAGTTTTGTCAGATGTTCTATTCATATTTCCAGGGCTTAAGCACATGATATTAGGTCATTAAGATACAATGGAAAGATAGTACCATAGTAGAATATTCTAAGAACAAGAGCTATTGAAAATTAGATCGTACTTGAAGGAATAGCATTTACAAATCCAAAACCGCTTTAGGTTTTTTAGCTAGTGTTTGAGTATAAAGCTGGATAAAGACTAAACTTTAGTTTGTGTGTGACTGAACTAAAAATTCAGGAACTATTTTTAAAATAGGGGGAATCTTATGGGTTTATAGGATTACTCCTGTGTTATCCCATCTGAAACTAGAAAATAAACTTTCAAAAGCTGAATGTAATCTGAGATCAAATTTATCCCGTAAGGACATTTGAATCACAGTCCATCTTCTCTCATTGAAACTGTATTATTTCAACATGAGATGCGTGTTCTGGACTGAAAGCCAAACTTAAACTGTCAGTTATTTTATCCATATCTACTTTTTTTTTTTTTTTTGCATGAAGGTCAACTGTTTCATTAAAGGAGGCATGGGAGTAAGAAATCCCCATGAAGGGATTGAGTGCACCCTCAGTAAGTTTGCAGATGACACCAAGTTGGGTGGGAGGGTTGATCTGCTGGAGGGTAGGAAGGCCCTACAGAGGGACCTGGACAGGCTGCATCGTTAGGCCGGGGCCAGCTGTATGAGATTCAACAAAGCTCATTGCCGGGTCCTGCACTTGGGTCACAACAACCCCATGCAACGCTACAGGCTTGGGGAGGAGTAGCTGGAGAGCTGCCTGGCAGAAAAGGACCAGGGGGTGTTGGTTGACAGCTGCCTGAACATGAGCCAGCAGTGTGCTCAGGTGGCCAAGAGGGCCAACCGCGTCCTGGCTTGTATGAGGAATAGTGTGGCCAGCAGGACCAGGGAGGTGATAGTGCCCCCGTACTCGGCACTGGAGAGGCCGCACCTCGAGTACTGTGTTCAGTTTTGGGCCCCTCACTATGAGAAGGACATTGAGGTGCTGGAGCGTGTCCAAAGAAGGGCAACAAAGTTGCCAAAGCCAAGATAGTAAAGGTAGGTAGCATCTATAAAGAGAAGGAAACATGCTGAGTTTTTGTCACTGAGTCTGAGTATTTTTCACTGATTTCCTGGTTTTGTAAGCTTTGCTTGTGTATTAAAACTTGGATATTTTGGGCTGGGTATTTTCTCCTAATATATTCGAGAGAGTTAGATAAGGTGCAAATAAGCAGTATTTAGAGATACTGCAATTATGCATTTGCCAGTTAATACCTGAGAAGAACTCTTCTTATTTTTATTTCTAAAATTCTGAAGCTATGTCTTACATGCTAAAATTAATGCTTTTGAATCATGTTCTCTTTGACTTGGAAAAGTCAAAAGTTAAACAGAGAAAGACCCATAGATAAAATTCTAACAGAATCAATTGCAAAGTTGAATTCAAGCAAACACAGAGGCTGTGATTCAGTAGAAAATGTGTAAATATTTTATTGATTTGGGACTTTAACTTTGGAAGGGGAAAAACTGAAACTTGCATTTTTGAGTTCTGTAGACAAAATCCTCTTAGGGATATCATAAAATATAAGGCAGAGGAAGGAAGCAATCCTTTGTACCGTAGAAAGCAGACAAATAAATATGGTACACAATAATTGCATTTAAAATACTGAGTGGGAAATGAAAGCTAGACTGAAACTCATAACTCAAGAAATGGGAATTATGGTGGATTCTTTATCTCTGGAGATTTTTTTAATTAAGACTGATGTAAAAGATGTTATTACTCAGAAAAGCAGCAGTGCAAAATCACTATGGGCTTCATAGCTGCAGAAAGTCTAGATGACTATAATGACCCCTTCTGGCATTGAAATCTGTGCTGATGAACAAAGAAAAGAATTTTCAAAGGTGCAAGACTCACTTATTGTCATTTATCTGTGTAAAAAATGCCAAAGGGATTCACTGAGGCTAAGAATTAGATGAAAATTTTAAAAAAAGAGATTTAACATTTATAGGAATCTCAGAAACATCAAGAATTATACTGAAAGTTAATAATAAGAAGGAAATGAAGGCTTAGAAACACATTTACATCTTGAAATGTAACTCTCAGCTCAGAATAAGAATAAATTTAGAGAACTTAATATATTTATCCTTTGCCTTGAAGAGTAGCTGAAGAACAGTAACTGGTGAGCTCTAGGAATATATATATGCATATATGCGTTCATGGAAATAAAAAAGAGACAATAGTTCAAAGACGTTGCAGAATTCTTAAAGACATTTCTTTTCTTTCTTTAGTGAATATAGAGCCAGATGCTGCCAATGACAAGATCCTAGCTTTGATTGACCTTGGGTCTTTTCCAGCAAATACATATTTTCTTATGACAAAGTTGTTCCATTCATCAGATTACAAATGCAGCAACTCTTGCCTAATCCAAACTCCTATGATTTTAGTCAAACTGATTAGAGTCTAACAATAAATCAGTCTGATTGGGTGAAATATGTAATTAGCCAAAAAAACATTTACTTAGTAAAGGTTGTGAACCTCTTTAGCCCAACTTATATGACAGCATATTTAAAGCCTTAAATAAAGGGATGAAGAAGCCAATATTAAAAAAAAAAAAAAAAGCTACAAGTATGTTACAGTCACTTATATTCTTGCTTCCAAAATAATCCATAACAAATCAAAAAACAATTTTAAATATTATATGTGAAAGAAGTTCAGATATGTTTGCTTTTTACTTGAAAGAGCCACCAATGAAAAACAAATGGCAAGCTCTAAAAAGCTTTATGGTGTTGTTGCAGTACTCCAAGTGAGCCAGAGCTTTGGTATATGTCTACCTTTTTGAGGAAGAACTCGTGAAACAGAGAACAATGACCTTTAAGAAAGATGGAACAAAAATAAAAAGATTTCAAACCACATCTATTCCCTGTATAGTGTGTCCTCCCAGGGTAGGATCTTGCCATCATTCTTGCTGTCACTCCAAGTTTTATTGGCCTTCTGGGTTGTAATAAACTTTACAAAGCCCTTCTGCAAACAGCCTTCTGACAGAACTCACCCAGAGGCTTTGATAATGCTGCTCTGGAAAGCAGGCTGGGCAAAGCAGTGAGACAGACCTCCTCTTGTCCCTCTTTCGGGACCCAGCCTGCAGTAACACATGACAAACAGGGTGCAGAAAACAGGACTGGTAAACGTTTGTCTCAATTGTACATATTACATGGAAGGGAAGCATTGATAGTTTTTGGTTTTGTCCCTCAGTTCCTTAATATTGACTGATTCAGCAGATCAGTGTGTTTAGATTATCGTCCTGCTCAGTTTGCTGCTGGGTAGCTCTAAATTCAAAAGTAGTACCCTTGTGGACTGAAACAAAGAATTGATTTATGTGGATATTGACAGTTTACAATGCAGATAGAAACATCTTGAACGATGACTAACTTTCTTCACACATGCATATAAAATGTAGATCTAGGCCATTGGCTGACATTGTAAAGAATAACATTAAAGAATGTCAATATAGTCTTTTCTTTTTCCAAAGCTTAAAATAACTTGAACCAAACACTTTCTCCTATGCCTTTTATGGCAAAACACTGTGGAAGTCATTGGCCTCTCGAGCAGCAATTGCTACCATCTTTCTCCTGCTTATGCTGTGGTAATAACTTTGGCTCCATAGTGGCAAGTGACTGCCATGCCTCCCCTTTGCCCTGCTCCACAATGGAAGCCTACCTGTACATAGCAGGAGTAGGAAACAACAGTGCTCTCAGTCTGAGAAAGCAGAAACCATGAGTGGTACGACTGGAGTGTTTCTGCTAAATTCAGGGAGAGCTGGGGAGGACTGGGGGCAACCAGGACTAAGACTGAGGATCTTGGTCTGGGCCGCAGAGCTGACAGGCCACTTTGAGGTGAGGTTGGGATCCCCCTGGTCTCTCCTCTGACTGCAAGGAATGAGCAAGAAATCATCACTGCCAATGCAACGTGCTATAATGTAGTAATACTGAAATACTAAGGGAGATATGCCTTTCCTGCAGCACCTCTTGGTTCTGCCTCCCTGCACAAAAAATATTTAATTGGATAAGGCACAACCTTTCCTTTAGACTGAAGAAAAGAACTGAAGGTGAGTATTTCACAAATGAATGAGGCAGTTGCTGTGCTCTTTGATACCAAAACACTGCATTCAAATATTGTGTGTGGAGTTTGACTCGGTAGGCATGATACCAGAAAGCATCACCTTGTTTTTGTAAGGTTTTGTAAGCAGAGGAACACCTGGTTTATGATTCCTCCTAGAGCATAAGGACCTAGATGCTTGTCAGGGATGACATCTTTTGCCTTTGGATACCCAGAAGCTGACAGATAAAACTTCTCAGGCTTTTTCCAGTAGCATGAAGGAAAACAGAGGTTTGTTTCTTGGAAGAATTCAGCATCCATTTTAAATATTCATTATGATTTATGGAATTACTTTGTTCATTGATATTGGAAATTACCTTGTTCAGTGTTTAGTATTCAACAAAGCAGCAACACATATACAGGTTATAGAGCAGTATGCTGTACATGCTGATATACTTTTAGATACAGCAAATCTTTGTATCCAGAACACCAGGCAAGCAGAACTCCATAAATCTTGATACATTCAGTAGCACCAAAGAGAAAATTACAAAAAAACCAAACTATTTTAAAAGGAACTTCAAGAGTAGTTAGAAATTGTAAAGGCAAAAATGAGATGCATATAAATAGGGTAAATATTTTATGACTCTTTGATAAGTATAAATAACTTCTTTTCAATAAGCTAGTGGTTAAAAGACAGCAATACAAAAAAAACCAAAGCCTACAGTGGTGTTTGCAATGAAGCTTAGTTTATGTATAGTGTTTTAACTATTAATTTCTTTGAAATTAATAAATAACTTTTTTTAAACGAAGATATTTGAGTTGTGACAATTTAAAATGGTTTGGTTCGTTTTATCAGAAAAAAATGCTCCTTATATGTTCATCTTTTTTTACTTAAACAGATTCATTTTTATTTCAAATTTATTAGAGTGATGGTGAGGGAGCTACATTTTCACAAAGTAGTCAACACTGAAAAGGTTATTTTGGGGATCACTATGCTTAGTGCTATAAAATGTGCGTATGCTTATTAAAATTGTTCATACTTATTCTCAAAACTAGTAGCTCACATATAGGGTGTGAAGATGTCATGGTTTAACCCCAGTCAGCAACTAAGCACCGCACAGCTTCTCGCTCACCCTACTGCCCTCCCCAGTGGGATGGGAGAGAGAATCAGAGAAAAAAAATTAAAACCCACTGGTTGAGATAAAAGAATATACGAAACAAGTGATGCACAATGCAATTGCTCACCACCTGCTGACCAATGCCCAGTCCGTCCCTGAGCAGCGATCACTGCCTCCTGGCCAACTACCCCCAGTTTATATACTGAGCATGATGTCATACGGTATGGAATAGCCCTTTCACCAGTCTGGGTCAGCTGTCCTGGCTGTTCTCCCTCCCAGCTTCTTGTGCACCTGGCAGAGCATGGGAAGCTGAAAAGTCCTTGACTTAGCGTAAGCACTGCTCAGCAACAACTAAAACATTGGTGTGTTATCAACATTATTCTCATCCTAAATCCAAAACACAGCACTATGCCAGCTACTAGGAAGAAAATTAACTCTATCCCAGCTGAAACCAGGACAGAAGAGTACAAATACCAAGCATATTAACATTTCTGGGAACTATGGTTGTGTAAAGTGAATGGAATGAGGCTGTGAAGGCAGCTGGGTAGAAGCATATTAGTACATTGGGCTTTGATCACAAAAAATGTATTTAGTTTTTGTTAGCTGAATAGTAACTTAATAAGTGTTTAAATATACTGATTAGTTGGTCTGACACGTTTACATTTCATGATGATGTATTAACATAGGTGACAGGCTCTTACAAGTTGTTTTTGAGTTTAGGCTGCTGTGATTTAGGTAAGACACTTCTACTGTAGCTGTGATGGTGTAATAGTGTAGAAGTGCTGGTAATGATAGTGCAGAAGTTACAGAACAAGATACTTCAGCTGTACTGTGGAAGAACTCAGCTTCTGAACTTTTCCCAAGATGTATAGCTTTTCACATGAGTTCGCTCATCTTGTTCTTCAAAGATAATACTGTGAGTAAAGGAGAGCTGATAAAAATCACAGCAAGCTTTAGCTTTGCAGGAATGTTTCTGTTACAATAATAAAAAAATAAAGTACTCTTTGCCCATTGGTTTCTGCTTAATAATCCCATGAATGTGGTGGTGTTTCATGAGCACTTCAGCTGCTGCTTATTTGATCCCACTGTGAACCAGCTCAGGAGGCTAAACAGCAAAAGAAAACCAAAATGAAAAAGTGAGTAATTTTCTGCTGTGCCAGGTTTTTTAACAGCAATCAGATGTGCATCAGTGCAAGAGAGAGGATGAGACCATATCTTTTCCGTAGTCATTCTAACGTGACTGTTCAGTCAAACATAGCTAAAGTAACAAGCATTAAATGGACCTTAAGTATTCTGATGCCCAACTGCTTAAACTGTTTTTCAGCTAGGGTGATTGACGAGTTTTTAAAAGGGAACTGTTGCACATTTAACATCAAGAAAAAATATTTATGTTGTTATTTTATTTACCTAGAGTTTAAATTACTGCACTGTTATTGGGTCAATATTAAACAAAGTATAATTCTTAGTATGGATTCCTAGTAGAGCAAAAGGAAAACTAGTATAAGAATAAAAAAAAAACTCTTTAGGAGAGGGATGGTTTGAAGAGAAAAGTACAAAAATCAGTATGGAAAACTTGTTCAACTGCAAATTAAAAAAAAAAATGTAATTTTCTCTTATTTCACAGCAGTAACAAGATGACGTGGTTATAATTTTTTTTTTATTTATTATTATTATTTTTTTCCTTTCAGTGACATCAAGTTAAACACTATTGGAAGAAGGCATGTGCAGGTTCTCTGTTTTCCTTGGTTATATTCTTTCATTACAGGAGCTTAAAATAAGTTCCAGCTTAATGGCTTTCCTTTAAAACTGCAAATTTTTAAAATATCATCAGAATAAGAAACTATTAAATTAACTGGTTACTGAACTTAAACTGCCCTGTATTATTGCCTTGAAATTATGTACATCTTGGCCTTGAACCATTCACTGTTGAAGGTTTGCTGGCTTTGATATACTTGGGCCAGCAGACTGATGGTAATTTGCTTCAGAATGCCCTATACTTTACATGCAGAACTTAAGAGTGAATTCTTCAAACAAACAAACAAACAAACGAAAAACGCTCTATTTTTTTTAAAAGTAGTGTAATTAAATTTTAAGTTATTGCTACATGTGCCACTGCAGCATTGCAAAATAATTGTCAAAATACTGTCTGACAGCTTGTGTGTATCTTTTAGAGGGGTGAGGAATGAAAGCAAGTGGTTATTCCATTTTAGACATTCAGATATCTGTTTTTTTAAAATAGTTGTATGCACTTTTCTTCCACATAAGAGAATGACAACTGATGTTCATTTTTGTTTCAATTTGACAGTGAGGGTAAAAGATCGGTTATTCAGTCCTAGGTTACCCGTATTCTCAGGATTTAGGCATACATTTAGGAAGAAACAGGGGAAAAATAAAAAAAAAAATGCACAGTTTTCTGCAGTAAGTTCACTTAAAACGGATAGATTTGTCATCTGTCAGAGATGACAGTGATTAAGGTCCCCCAGTCTCTTTAGCTAGAGACAGTTTTTCTTCCCACTTACCATTCTGGCTGCCCCCACAAATAAATATACATACGGAAAGGCTGAAAATGTTATTGCATAAGTAATTATTTCTTGTCACAGCTACTTTTTCCTAGCAGATGTTTTTTTAAGAGGAATTTTGAAGGCAGTATCTGAAACTCTCTTTGGATTAACAGCAGTCATGGAGGTGACTTAATAAAGACTTTGCTTGCTTAAAGTAACACCACAACCTATCAGGATATCAACTGGAATGACCAAGACAGAGACGATGTAAAAGATGACCCAGCTGTACTCCTTCCTTCACACAAAATCCCATCTAACTTGCTCATGCTCTACTGTGGCATGAGAAGCATAGTTTTCTTGGTTTTCAGCAATTAAAGGATAAAATACATGTATTCAATTAGAGGCAGACCTGTGCACTCAAGATTCCTACAGTATTTCAATATGTGCAAGAGAACTGTGTGAACTTTTCACTCTTGCATGTGAAATTTGGGAAATGCTCCATATTCAGGAATTTGGAACTGCACCAAGATTCTGGAGGCTGTCATCTGAAATGATTTATATATGCCTACTTAATTTATTTTCACTACCTGGGAGTAGCAAAGAATTTCCATCCCTCAGTACGTTACCTGAGTCAATACAAGTTAATTATATTCCATTGTTATGGGTATCATAAGATGGTACCAAAGAAATTATAAGTAACAAAACAGATATTTGTGTATCCCTCATCTCTATTTTCCTCCTGCAGAGAAGAATATATTCCAGACAGAACAAAAAAGTAGCACATTGTGTGGCTGCCATGTAAAGAACTTTCCCTGGACAACAGCAATATTTAACAGTCCTCTGCAGTGGCTTTTCTTTTGACATAGATTTACAGGGTTTTTTTCTTTATCTCCCCACAATATTTTTGAGAGACTCAGCTCTTTTCATCTTTTAAAGCCTTTTACTGTGTCTTTGTTCAAATATAACTAGTCATGTTGTTGGAGCACTTCAGTTTCAGGAGACTTTCTTTCCTCTTCATATAATTTATAAATGCAATAAATCCCCACAAATAAAGATCTTAGAGGCTATAAATTTTACAGCTTCATTAAGCTGCATTTTTGAAGCCGAGAAAAGCTACTAAGTAATAACCAGAAAGTGCCATGTTTCTTGTGACATCTCTACAGTCTATCAAAAGATTTGAAAATCAAATGGAAGGATAGATAAAGTTTTGTTTCATAAAGCTCTATTTTATTCATCTTTCTTTCATGTATTCTTAATCCCCAACAGCACATACAAGCCAAGGTTTTGGGTTTTTTGTTTTGTGTTTTTTTTTTTTTTTCTTTCCCTCTGGACAGGACAATATTTGACCAGTTATCTTCAAAAGCTTTGCACAAATCATTTTCTAGAAATAAGGTTTGTAGAATATTCTGGCTATCATTTATTAAACATTATGTCTATCTTTCTGTCTGTCTATACAAACACATACATAAACCTGCTATCACCATCTGTGGGTCCTACCTCATTCCAGTTTCTTTTTTAGTGGCTCACGTGAGTTCCAGCTGGGACAGATGCATGCCTTTCACCTGTTTTTTGTTGCTTACAAAGGCACATTGTTTAACTCTAATATTCCTTCAGTTGCATATTGTATTGCTTAATAGGATAAGATACCACTGAAATAAAATAGAAGATTTTTGTCATTGCTTAGATATGGATTTGTAATGTTCCTAACTGTGGAACTGTTGTGAGGTGCACCCTTTACTTGAGGTTTTATTTTTATTTTTCTTCCTTAATTGCAAACAAACCCTGAGTCTAAAAGCAGTTAACATAAAATCAGTAGAATAAATATATTTGATTGAATGTGGTGTTGAAAGCACATCATGCCAGTTTTGCACATTATTTCAAATCTATACTTCTTACACAATACTCCACATACACTATAAAAAAAAAATAGCTTTTTTTCTACATGAAGTCTATCGTTCCTAGCTTTTAATATTTAAAATATATTAACTAGAAAAATCATAGTGTTAAATGCTTAGATGATTTTCTGCTTAAATAATCATTTCTAGGGATGGTGGGGAAACCATATATACTGCCTAGACTGACACTTCTTTTGCACACCAGAATTAATACTGTTAACAGTGTTTGTAATTCAGTGTGTATGTATTTCTGCTGCATGAAGCCATAATATTAGAATGTTGCTTATCCAAGATAAGGACAAAATATTTGGACTTCACAGATTTGCAAAAATTTGCAAGTCTTATGTAAATAATCTTTTCTACATGACTTCTGGCAGAAGTTTTTGGGTTTAACTCAAATTTCTATTGGGATCGTGTGTTCACATGATGTATGGGCCAGTAAAAGAAATAAGGCGGTTATCAATTCACATCTAAAAATGCCTGGAAGTTTAAAGGGTTCTTAACCTCAAACTTTTACTTTTTTTTTTTTTTTTTTAAGTTTGTTGCTATGCTACTAAGTGAGGTAGACAATGAATTTGATGGAGAGAAAAGAAAAGAAAAGAGAAAAAGAGTCCATCTGTCAGAGAAGGGAAAGAGCATCTTTGGTCATAGGCTTGCCAAGCTGGTCAAGAGGGCTTTAAACTAAAGTTGCTGGGGGAGGGGAACTTCAGTCCGTCCCACTCCTACCAGTTTGATGCCAGTGCCAGCAATAGATGCCCAGAGACTGGAGAAGATCACAGGTCAGCAGGAGAG
Organism: Platalea leucorodia; assembly: GCF_965183815.1. Taxonomy (NCBI): domain Eukaryota; kingdom Metazoa; phylum Chordata; class Aves; order Pelecaniformes; family Threskiornithidae; genus Platalea; species Platalea leucorodia. The sequence goes on along the minus strand of NC_138823.1, from coordinate 61,153,645 downwards.
CACCTGAAGAGCAGCACAAAGGAATTCCAGCCACTCCAGTCAGTAAGTCAGCTTCATTGAGGGCCCAACTTAAATGCCTCTATGCAAATGCACATAGTGTGGGGAATAAACAAGAGGAGTTAGAGACGTGTACACGCCTGCAGGGCTATGATCTTATTGGCATCACAGAGATGTGGTGGGGTGGCTGCTATGACTGGAGTGTTGGAATGGAAGGGTACAGGCTCTTTAGGAAGGACAGGCAGGGGAGAAGAGGTGGGGGTGTCACCCTCTATGTCAATGACAATGGAATGCATGGAGCTCCACCTGGGGATGGATGAGGAGCCAACTGAGGGCTTAAGGGTCAGGATTAAATGGAAGGCAGGGACAGGTGACATTATAGTGGGGGTCTGCTACAGGCCACCCAACCAGGAAGACTGAGCAGATGAGGCCTTCTATAGACAGATAGGAGCAGCCTCACGTTCAGAAGCCTGGTCGTCATGGGGGACTTCAGCCACCCTGATATCTGTTTGAGGAACAACACAGCAGGGCGTAAGCAATCTGGGAGATCCCCAGAATGCGCTGATGGTAACTTCCTTCTCCAAGTGATCGAGGAGCCAATGAGGAGGGGTGCTATGCTGGACCAACATTCTCACCAACAGGGAGGGTCTGGTGGGGAATGTGAAGCTCAAGGGCAGTGCTGGCTGCAGTGACCATGAAATGGTGTTCAAGATCCTTAGGGCACTGAGGAGGGCACCTAACAAGCTCACTACCCTGGACTTCAGGAGAGCAGACTTTGGCCTCTTCAGGGGTCTGCTTGGTAGAGTACCATGGGACAAAGCCCTGGAAGGAAGAGGGGCCCGAGAAAGCTGGTTAATATTCAAGGATCACCTCCTCCAAGCTCAGGAGTGATGCATCTCAACAGAGAGGAAGTCAGGCATAAATGCCAGGAGGCCTGCATGGATGAACAAGGAGCTCCTGGGCAAACTCAAACAAAAAAACGCAGCTTAAAGAGGGTGGAAGCAAGGACAGGTAGCCTGGGAGGAACACAAATTGTCTGAGCAGCCAGGGATCAGGTTAAGAAAGCTAAAGCCCTGATAGAATTAAATCTGGCCAGGGATGTGAAGGGCATCCCTGCAAAGGATGCCTTTGCATGTGCAAAGCATTTGACTCTGTCCTGCATGACATTCTTGTCTCTAAATTGCAGAGACATGAATTTGACGGATAGACCACTTGGTGGATAAGGAATTGGCTGGATGGTTGCACTGAAAGAGTTGCAGTCAACAGCTCGATGTCCAAGTGGAGACCAGTGATGAGTGGTGTCACTCATGAGTTGGTATTGGGACCGGAGCTGTTTAATATCTTTGTCGGCAACATGGACAGTCGGATTGAGTGCACCCTCAGCAAGTTTGCCAGTGACACCAAGCTGTGTGGTGTGGTCGATACGCTGGAGGGAAGGGATGCCATCCAGAGGGACCGTGACAGGCTGGAGAGGTGGGCCCGTGCAAGCCTCATGAAGTTGAACAAGGCCGAGTACCAGGTCCTGCACATGGGTCAGGACAGTCCCAAGCACAAATACAGGCTGGGCGGAGAATGGATTGAGAGCAGCTCTGAGGAGAAGGACTTGGGGTTGTTGGTTGATGAGAAACTCAGCATGACCCAGCAATGTGCGCCTGAAGCCCAGAAAGCCAAGCGTGTCCTGGGCTGCATCAAAAGAAGTGTGACCAGCAGGTTGAGGGAGGTGATTCTGCCCTTCTGCTCCGCTCTCGTGAGACCCCACCTAGAGTAACGCGTCCAGCTCTGGAGCCCTCAGCACAAGAAATATGTGGACCTTTTAGAACGGATCCAGAGGAGGGCCACAAAGATGATCAGAGGGCTGGAGCACCTCTGCTATGAAGACAGGCTCAGAGAGTTGGGGTTGTTCAGCCTGGAGAAGAGAAGGCTCTGGGGAGACCTTATAGCAGCCTTCCAGTACCTGAAGGGGGCCTACAAGAAAGCTGGAGAGGGACTTTTTACAAGGGCGTATAGTGATAGGACAAGGGGTAATGGCTTTGAACTGAAAGAGGGTAGATTTAGATTAGATAAAAGGAAGAAATTCTTCACTAGGAGAGTGGTGAGGCACTGGAACAAGTTGCCCAGAGAAGTTCTGGGTGCCCCATCCCTGGAAGTGTTCAAGGCCAGGTTGGATGGGGCTTTGAGCAACCTGGTCTAGTGGAAGGTGTCCCTGCCCATGGCAGGGGGGTTAGAACTAGATGATCTTTAAGGTCCCTTCCAACCCAAATCATTCTATGATTCTATGATTCTAAAGTGCAACATGCCTTACATCCTAAGGGCAAGCTGTCATGCAGGGCACTGTATTGTTCTCATTTTCAGGTCTTCCGCTAGAGCACTATTAGTTTTGACAGGGTTTTCCCTTCTGTCTCATTAGAGACAGAGCAAACCTGCTGAGATGCAGGGTTTCATATCTTATAAGTCTCCTACAGGGAGGGAATAAAAAAGATCTCATCAAAATGAAGATCCCCTGAAAATCAGTTCTGTGAAACTGGTCTCCCTGCTGTTAACAGGCAGTGCTAGCAGTAGTGCCATGTTACTGTATTTGCTGTTCTTTAAATGAAAGGCTTCTTGCATTCTCTAGGGAGGCAGCTGTATTAGAAAGCTCCACCTACCCCAATGCTTCTCAGACTGCCCTGCTATCAGGGTAGAGCTACAACCTTCTTTGTCTGCATGTCTGCCTTCCCTCTCCTCTCGCTCCCTCTGTTTTAGTCCATTTCTTCATCTGTCTTTCTCAAGTGCCTGCAGCTTAAGTCTGTTCTTGCTGGACACATAGCATTTATCCCAATTAAAAATTAAATACGTTGGCACCAGTGCTTTCTTGGCCCTTTACTAGACACTAGAACAATATTTGCTGATACTGAGAAATTCTCATTGATGTTTAACATCAGGGCTTGGACTGAATGTTTGTCATGAAACTTGGCTTTTACAACTACAAGAAAAATAGGAATTTTAAATGGATCTTCTGTATAAGCTGTGTATTCTGATCTGTTGCTCCAGAAAGCAGCTGAATCTCTTGTCGAGGGGTGGCAGAGCAGATAGGGAACACTTTAATATATGTATATACATGTGTGTGTGTGTATATATATATGTATGTATGTGTATATATCAATACAAGTAAATGAAAAAGCAATGAAGGTTGGAGGAAGAAAGTGAATCTTGACGTTTAAGGAAAAAAAAAGCTGTGTTTAGCTCAGCATGAAAAGATTGTAAGTGCAGTTTCTTACCCCTTTGCTTTCAAAGGACTATTTTTATTTTTTTTAATCTTCCATTTTGCATTCAAATGCCCATGCTAGTCCATGTCTGGGTGTCACCTGACACTACAGGAACAGGCAGATTGTTTTAGGGATCCTTGGTAGAATGAGGACTGGCCACAGGGCTGTAATTATAATTAAAGCTTTATTATTATATAAAAACTTTTAATAATCAGCATAGTTTATTGCTGTCTACAATTTCTAGCAGTTAGCATAGCTTACTGTTACACAGAACTTCTAGCGATTATCATAGCTTTCGGTTAAACAGAATTTCTAGTAATTTCTAAATTTCTTTCTTACTATCTAGAGTTTTCAGTTACCTAGACTTTTAGTCACCTGGAACCTCTTCAGATTGGGTCAAATTCTTAATAATCATCATGTGATACAATAATCTAGACTCAAAATTTACCTAAAAGAACATGAGTCACTCCCTCAGTCCTCGGAGACTTCCAGTTTGGTACCAGCCTACCAAGTGAACTACCAGGAAGATTTCTTTGGAAAAATGAGTTTCATAACATGTTGCCATGGAATTTCTGAAGTTCCTCATGTTAATGACTTCCAACAGAATATCATGTCCTCTTGCACCAAGCATGACTATAACACATTAGCATTCTGTGGCTGTCCCATATACAAACATCTGAGTTCTCATAAAAGCTGGTATTTTTGTGGTAGCTATTAGTGGTGTTCAGTAAGTGGTGGTAAGTGAGGTGTTTCTGGGTCACTTTACTATATATGCATGTAATTTTTTGTTGTGCTTCTTGGGTGCTAAATTTGTACTTGAATTATTTGAATGCATTTCTTTTATAGAGATGTTTCATAATGTGTTTTTTGCCTTTAGATTATTTTTCTTGTGACAAATCAATGATAAAAATATAAAGATTGTTTCCAGAAAAATAAGTGTTTGTGTCAATGAATCATAGCAGCTTCAAATATATTCTGTTTTGTGTGCATGTTCTGAAATCATTCCATTATCTATATGTATTTTTCTCCCTGATGCATTAGGGTTGTGGGTTTGTTTTTTTTTTCCCCATTTTAATTTTTATCGTGTTCTTTAGACTAAGATTCTGGAGATTAGATCTTTTTTTAATGTTTTAAAGGAACCACTGTCATTTACTAGAGTAATCTGAAAAATATCAGTATATATTTTTCATCATCTTAGATATTTTTACTTTTTTTTCCAAGCATTATGTTTCATTTCGTAATATAGTTGTTTTTTCTTTAAATGAGAAGTGGTATAATAGCAGGGAAAAAACAAAAAAGCTCAGAAAATTTGGAGTTCATATATGGAACTTTTTAATTATTTGAATTAGTCTGTCTTTGGAAATGGAAGAGTTGGTGTCATTGGGAAATGCCTACACACGTCAGATCTAACTAGCAGAGTAGCCAAAGAAATGCAAAGTTACCTGGTGTAGTGGAAGATATGGAACCAAGATGTTCAAATGGCAGTACAGTGGAAACAATGTGTAGCATCAGGTTTTTGAAGTGACTCTTGAAGTGACCTTAACATTAAACTTGGACTCTGCTTCTGCAATGTGAACTGCACACACAACTTTATTTCAAGATCCAGGGACCTATACAGGACTAAGTAATGTTAATTAGTGTTGAGTTTATTTGTTAATAAACAAAATTCTTTATGGAAGATTTTAGGCAAATGTATTGTTCCTGTGTAGTTATGCATACGTTTTTATTGACTTGTTATTGACAGGACTTTCTATTCTAATTATCAACCACTTGAGCCATTCATTTACTGCATTTTCAGTAAACTAATCAAAATTTCTAGACATTCAAACTGGTGTTGTAGTTGTCTATCTCTGTTTGATGCAAAATCCAGATCATTTCCTAGGATTAAAAATATACTTAGTATTTTTTAATTGATGCTTACTTGAAACCTTTCACTGTCATTATTTTTTTTTTTAAAGTTCAGTGTTTATGATTATGAGAGGATCAATACAAAACTGAGATAAAAATAAACCATTTTTAGGTTTAATAAACAGAATAAATTGCTTTTATTTGCAAGAAGTTTCTTATCTATGCTTTTTCAAGTATATAATCACAGCTTTTGGCTGCAATGGAGTATTATGTGTTTGTTTTTTCCTATTAGAGTCCCAGCGTAGTAATAAAGTGTCCCTGTGCAAGCTAAGTAACTATTAGTTGCAATCCATATAATATGAATACATGATAGTACTCACCATATTTTGCTTTTACCTCTAATATATACTTTCCTAATGCATAAAGATCCTTGGTCTAAAAAGATACCCTGAACTAAATTCATCCCTCAAATGTGACTCTGATGATTATCTTGGGCATTGATTGCTATAGAAAAATTTGTCTTATTAGTTTCTTCATGTAAATGCATTCATGCTTCTGAAAGTTTGTCCCCTAAATCATGAGCATTGCTTCAGTATCAGGGACATCTCCTGGACCATGCTTTTGCTAAAAGAAAAGTTACCATAACAGCTGTAGATTAATGTTAGTATTAAAGTTGGGATTTTTCTCTCTTTTTGTTACAACAAAGTAATTGCCAAAAGTAAAGTTCTGAAATTTGTAATTTATTCTAAAATTGGCAAAATGAAAATCCCCCTACACTGTTCAATCAATTTCACCCATTTCCACTGGGGAATATTTGAAGTGATTCAGGTTGTAAAGCTTATGGTGAGAGAGCAGCTGAATCCTATTAAAAAACTGACAAGCTGTTTGTGCACACAGGACGCCTGTCAACCCAAGTTTGTCTAATCACTGACATTTGGGCTGGGGAATCTGATGGGAGGTGATTGATGCATGATATCCACATTCGCTTCTCATTCTGCCCGGTGAGTCAACAACTTGTCAATGTGAGAAAATAAGCATGTTACAGGGTAAGATGCTGGTCCCACGGATAAGCAGGAAAGATTTGACTGTCACCTATTGCAAATTTAGTCTTTAGGTTGGTAAGTGAGATATTCACAGTTGGAGAATTTGCTGCATATTTCAAGGTAGAAACAGACCCTTCTAAGAGAAGAACTTAACTTAACCTGATTTTATATTAAGTTACCTTCATTTTCAGCAATAAGTTTCTTAAAGTAATTTAGAACTCCAGATATGTGGGAAATGAGCTATATGCTGGTGAATTAGAAAAGTTTTAAACAAAATTGTCTGAATTACTATATTAACTGAGTTTAACTCTGGAATTTATATTTGAAAAACCTTATTCTTATTTGAAAAACTAGTTTGTTAGTAAAGACAGTAATTTTGAAGGACAAGTAGTAAACAAGACTAATGAGAAGAACTGGATGGTGAAGCAGCATAGTTTGCAGTTTCTGTGCATTTTGTAAAAAAATATGTGAAGTATAAGCACAATGTTTCAGCATCTGAATATATATTTTAAGTGGATCTCTCACTCCCTAAGATTAGACTAAGCCTATGTGGACTGAGAGGTTTCAAGGAGTCTTTCAATGCCTTTGTAAGACCAGGCATGATTGCTGAAATTGCTCCCAAACTCAATTTCTTTTCTTTCCCCCATTCAAAAAGCACCAGTTCCTAGAGAAGGCGATGTTCTAGGTTTCAAAAGAGACACAAGTAAACGGAGGATTGTCAATAGCTTTAATAATATATACTTTGATACTAAAGTATGTTGCTCCATACCACAGCATATGAATAAATTTAACTCTTCTTTGCCAGTTGTGGATAAGGAACGGACACAGTATGTTGAGCTAGGAGAGCATCAGATGGCACGCATTGCTACTCCCATGACATATGTCATTTTGGCCCATCCAAATATCTTTCAAATATTCATTATACGTAAATACTAGTAAAGTAGGTATTACTTTACACTGACGTAAATGAAGTCACAATAAGACTTAATTAATTGTCAAAAATCATATATTGGATGTTGGTCAGAAGGGCAGCCAGAAGTATTGGTCTTTAATCTCATACAGAAACTGTTTGACTGTCCCTGTATTTTACAGAGAATATATTACCTGTATTTAAATACACTTATTTGCCATTTTAACAGTTTATGAAATCATATTTTTAAAAATCACTATTCTTTTGCAGAAGAGTATGAGAAATCTAAAATTCATTGTAGTTAATACATGTGAGTCTCTTCTGTCTTCCTCATCATGTAAATTTTTACACTAAGGGAAAATCAGTTTCATTTTCATTGTTGCCCTGTTATGAACATACAAATTAAGGTTTGGATGACAACGGTTTCCTCAATGACTTCACAAGCATGAGAATGAAGACAAAGCACTAAGATTACTTGATCATTTTAGAATCACAGGTAGACATAGAATCAGCTTGCTGGACTGCCACTCCAGTCCTTTGACCACTGCGTGATGTAATTTTAAACTTTCCACCTGGAATTGATAATGTAATTTGGTGACCCTCAGCTCCTTCTTAGAAGAAGAAGGTGAATTCATAATTTTACAGACTTTTTTCAAGATAAAAATTGAAGATGAGTATAAGAACTGATGACTCTTGGACCCAATTATCTATCCTCTAATGGAAAGTGATTCTTCCCATAGGTTCTTGCCATTTTTCTCTATGTCTTTGAAATAATATTTAACTTTCTGGAAGCAGAATTAAAAAAAAAAAAAAAAAAAACACTAAAAAAAACCCCACAACTGTTTCCAAATGGAAAATGTGTTTTAGATGCTTAAAACACTAAAGAAAAGTGTGAAAAAAAAAAGTACAATAATGCTGAAGACATATACGCTTAGTACAGAATGAAGTTTGTTTAGGGATAACTACTAAAGAAAGAAACATCAGAAATACAAATTCTGTAATGATACATAACACTATTTGAATTCAATGTTTGTTTGGAGATAGGAAAAATGTACATTGCTAAGAATCTATCCCTGAGGAAATATACATATCATTTTTTTTGCAACCCGTCCAAGCAATTAATTCTGGATTTTTTTCTGTCTTTCTTTATACTTACTGCAGTCTGTTTCTGAAAAGCTGTGCAGAGTAATGTGTGACACAGAATGTTTTTAATCTTTGGAATAATAATGACAAGGCCTGACTTCTTACAACAGTCCATGAAGGAGGATTTAGTAATTCAAAGTGTTACCTATCCTACCTGTTAACTGACAAGGGGAAGTGTTTTTTTTCTCCCAACTGGGAAAAAAAAAAAATTGCTCTGCTTAGTCATTCACTTTCTTAAGTACTGAATGCTCAGACCTGAGCATATTGACCACAGCTGACACAGAATTTGGTCAAATCTCTATCATCTCTTGTGAGACAGAAAAAATAAACTTCAAAGTGACTTAGAAAGACAGCACTTGGACCTTAGGTCAGTTGCAACATTTTTTGTAGTGCAAGATTCTATGGAAAATAAATTTCCATTGATGTTTTGATTAAGTTTTCATAAACTTCCATTGATTTGAGGATTTAAATACCAGTAAAATGCATAACACACTTTTTCTTTCATTTCCTAATAGTTTTGGTACAGTTGAATCCTAGTCCTGCAGTTAGCAAAGCTCCCACTGATTTTTTGAAAGCACAACCTCCACCATTATGGCCAGTAAGAGTTCCTTGATGACTGCACTGACGATTCCTTGACTTTCACCTGCAGTCAAAGGCTAAGAGATGAGGCAACAACAACAGTCCAAGATGCAGTTGTGTTCTGTTAATCTCTGAAGGACAGAGGACAGGTGGCATAACATGAAATAAGCTTGAGAAGTATGAGCCTAGAAGATTCATTACTTGCAAGTGATAGTACCACATCTTCAAAGCAGGTGAGAAAAGTAGTCTGAAATATGGTACCATGATTACTGATTGGCTATTTCAGAGTTCCTTGAAACCTTCTTTCCCAAAGTCAACTATATAATCTCAATATTTTGTTGAAATTTCTTTCATTTCACATGCAGCATTGCAACTGAAGAAATTATTTTAGGAAACAGAGAATTGTTGATTCATGTTTCAAGATAAGGATGTGCCTGAGGGAAGTGCTGCACAAAACTTTGTGAGGTAAATAACTTGAATCTTGTTTGCTCCACATAAAAGAAATCTGGTTTTGTCTAATCTTTAGTAAAAATGATAGAAAAAGCAAGGACTAAAGGTACAAAATTAAATTAAGGTCTAAGATGCAATACTTTATTATGAAACCACAATATTTTAAGAATGCTTCAATCCAGTATACTCATGTCCTGGTTTCAGCTGGGATAGAGTTAATTTTTCTTCCTAGTAGCTGGCATAGTGCTGTGTTTTGGATTTAGGTTGAGAATAATGTTGATGACACACTGATGTTTTAGTTGTTGTTAAGTAGTGTTTACACTAGTCAAGGACTTTTCAGGTTCCCATGCTCTGCCAGGTGCACAAGAAGCTGGGAGGGGGCACAGCCAGGACAGCTGACCCAGACTGGCCAAAGGGCTATTCAATACCGTATGACATCATGCTCAGTATATAAACTGGGGGAAGTTTGCCACGGGGCAGCAATCGTTGCTCGGGGACGTGCTGGGCATCAGTTGGCAGGTGGTGAGCAATTGTATAGTGTATCACTTGCTTTGTATATTATTATTGTATCGTATTATCATTCTTATCATTATTATTACTACTATTCTCTTTCATTTTACTTCAATTATTAAACTGTTCTTATCTCAACCCATGAATTTTCTGACTTTCACTCTCCCCATTCTCTCCCCCATCCCACTAGGGTGGGGGGAGTGAGTGAGCGGCTGTGTGGTGCTTAGTTGCTGGCTGGGGTTAAACCACACAACTCAGTAGAGGATAAATGCAAAACTTTTTACTTTATGTGTATCCAGAAATACATACCAATACAGTATACATTTTTAAAATTTTATGTAATAGGATGTTAAATAAATGATCCTCGAAAGATGAAGCAAGTACATTTCATACTTTATTTCTTATATACATACTACTTCTAGTTCTAGCAAGGCCAAGAGCTTTGCAATGACAAAACTCTTGTGTGAGTAACGTTCAAATTTACATTAATGTTGCTAGGTATAATAATTTGTTAGTTTAGGAAGCGTTCAGGATCATATTCAACTGAAAGTTTTTAATTTGACATATTTTTCATAGGAACTGAAAAAGGGTAGTCTAAGACTAGAATGGTTCACTCACTCCCACCACCACCTTTTTTTTTCCAAGAGACATGCCATCTAAAGAAGAGTAGCTAAAGGGTATGACTGCAGCTTGATTTTTACGCACCTAGTGAAGGGAAAATATGTAAGTCAATTTTTGGAATCAAAGAAAAATTGATGAAGAACTTGAAGAATATCCTGAGCTGGAAGGGACCCACAAGGATCATTGAGTCCAAGTCCTGACTCCACACAGGGCAACCTAGAAGTTAAACCATATGTGTAAGAGTGTTGTCCAAATGCTTCTTGAACACTGACAGGCTTGGGGCCATGAGCACTTCCCTGGGGAGTATGTTCCAGTGTTTGACCATGGCCTCAGTAAAGACCTTTTTCCTAATATCCAGTCTGAACTTCCCCAATGCAGCTTTAAGCCTTTCCCTCATGTCCTACTACCAGACACCAGAGAGAAGAGATCAGCACCTTCCTCTCCTCTCCCCTTCATGAGGAAGTTGTGGACAGCAGTGAGGTCACTCCTCAGCCTCCTCTTCTGTAATCTGAAGAAACTTAGTATCCTCAGCCACTCTTCGTAAGTCTTGCCCTCTACTCCTTTCACCATCTTTGTCGCCCACCTTTGGACATATTCTAACACTTTTATATACTGCTTATGTTGTGGAGCCCAACACTACACACAGTACTTGAGGTGGGCCAAGTGATGTGTGCAAAGGCAAAATTGATGAAGAACTTGAAGGAAAAGGCAAAGAAGATTCCCCCCCCAAACATTAAATGTGCTCACTCTGTTAACATTTTTGTCATATGAAAGTTAAGAATATTTTCATAAACCTATGGGTTTTGAAGACATTTCTTTGAATTTTGTTTTGATGAATATTTGTAATTGTACTTCTTCATATGTTTGCCATTTGTAGTTTTTCTTTCCAGATCTTGTATCTTAAAAAGTATATCAGCCTTACAAACTTCCTTCTATTTAAGCCAAAAAAGTGACTTACTTTCTCCCAGTATTTGCCTTAAAGTAGAACAGTATAAAATGTTTCACTTGAAAACTCAAAAAAGTTTACCTTTCTCCTTTCCAAGTAGAAAAATATTTTTTTTTTTTTTTTTTAACTTTATCTGATTTCCATAATGCATTGTGCATCTTGAATTCCATTTGTTGCCATCTGGCAGACACACTGGAAATTCAAAGACTGCTCTTCATACTTGCAGTAGGATGAATTCTCAAACTAATATTTCCTGCTGTGTTGCTTCTGAACAAAACTGTGTGTCAGAAGGTAAAAGGTGACAATGTCACCTGGTGTGTTTCCTGGCATCCTGGCAAAGAGTGCCTCTGCTTGCCAAAGCCTATTTGGCTCAGTCTGAGCACAGGAGAGGACCTGTCTTTTTTCTGGTGTGAAAGGTTGGAGAAGACCTCTTCTCTGCTCACCAGCAGGGGCATCTGCCTTCCAGGCACTTTGTTCAGCTATCTAGCTCAAGATGCTTCTCATTCTTGGTTTGCTCTAAAAATATTTTTATAGCACTTGAAATTAATTTAATTTACAAAATTTGAGGTTCACATTTTTTAAAGTTATATAAAGAAGTCCCCTGAGAAGCTTCCAAGGCCCTGATTTAGTGTTTATGTTCCCTGGCAGACACTTCCCTTCAGGCTGTGAGTACTGCTGCCTTGCCAAGGCTGTCTCTGACTTCCTCCCTTTCCTAATGTTTTGCTAAACATAGATAAACAGTAAACTCATATAAGACGGTTCTCTGAGAGCACTAAACTCTTGCCAGTAGCACAGCATGTCTTCACCAGAATGGTTACGTTTTTGAATAGCAAATGCTGATACATCCCTGTCCAGAGGAACTGAAAACAATGACAGAGGGAACAGGGAAACAAACTGAGTTTTGCCCACATCTGTTTAGTGATTTGCTCATTTTCTCTTCCAGTACTAACTTAGTTACCTCTCTAATGCCTTCACATTGTTTCATGTTGGATTTTTTGGGTGGGATAATTTATGTAAAAAAATATAACTTGAAAATGTGATTCTCCCCCTGACTTCCCATTTTATGTCCTTCCTGCAGTTTGGATTCAGGACTGTGTGAGGATTGCCTTGCATCAGCGTAATGTGAGGTGTCTTGGTTGGAAAAGGGGTTCCTGCACTGGGTTATGATGTCACAGCCCCAATGTAACCCACCCTGTTTTCCCCATGCATCCACCGGACAGCTGCCTGCAGCCTCTTTCGTACGTGGAAGTCATTTCATCTCGGTGGAGCTGTACTTGTGATCAGGGATGCAGCAAACACGACTTTTAGAGGAAAGTTTCAATGTATTATTAGGATTGCAGCTTTCTTCTTTTATCAAATTTGGGGTAAGGATTTTTTTTTTTCATCCTTGCTTTACATTATATTTTTTATACAAAAAGTAGAGGCTTAAGATGTTATTTCCCATTTTATTTTGTTACAAAAGGGAGTTTGTTATATAAGAACTAGAACATCATACTGGATATTCAGTCTGGATAAGGATCTTTGCACAGGAGTTATCAGGGCTCATTGAAAGAGCTTTAAACTAGATTTGAACGGGAAAGGGATAAAACCAGGCTCGCTAGAGATAAGCCTGAGGGTGGGATGCCAATGTTTGAGGGAGAGTGTGCTAGTGAGGTCCTTCGGTCTGCTGTCTCAGTGGAAGTAGGAGATAGAGATCCATGCAGCAACAAAGACAGAAGGGTTATGGATGTGTTAGGAACCACAGAAGTGCCTGAGAATGGTCACATAGGAATTAGGGCTTCTTCCCCAAAAAAGACAGCAGGATCAATAGCCCAACTGAATTGCATCTACACTAATGCATGCAGCATGGACAACAAACAGGAGGAGCTGGAAGCCATTGTGTAGCAGGAAAACTATGACATAGTTGCTACCACAGAAATATGGTGGGATGACTCGCACAACTGGAGTGCTGCAATGGATGGCTATAAACTCTTCAGAAGGGTTGGGCAAGGAAGGACATGCAGTGGGGTAGCCCTGTGTGTTAGGGAGGGTTTTGATTGTCTAGAGCTTAATGATGGTGATGATAAGGTTGAGTGTTTGTGTGTAAGAACCAGGGGGAAGGCCAACAAGGCAGATGTCATGGTGGGAGTCTGTTATAGACCACCCAACCAGGATGAAGAGGCAGATGAAGTATTCTATAAGCAGCTGGGAGAAGTCTCACAATCGCTACCCCTTGTTCTTGTGGCGGACTCCAACTTACCAGATGTCTGCTGGAAATAGAATACAACGGAGAGGAAACAGTCTAGGAGGTTCCTGGAGTGTGTGGAAAACAACTTTCTGACACAGCTGGTGAGCGAGCCAACTAAGGAAGGTGTGCCGCTGGACCTGTTGTTTGTGAACAGAGAAGGCCTGGTGGGTGATGTGGTGGTTGGAGGCCGTCTTGGGCATAGTGATCATGAAATGATAAAGTTTTCAATTCTTGGAGAAGTAAGGAGGTGGGTCAGCAGAACTGCCACCTTGGACTTCCCGAGGGCAGACTTTGACTTGTTCAGAGGCCTGGTTGACAGCGTCCCTTGGGAGGCAGTCCTGAAGGGCAAAGGATTCAAGAAAGGCTGGATGTTCTTCACGAAGGAAGTCTTAAAGGTGCAGGAGCAGGCCGTCCCCATGTACCGAAAGACGAGCTGGTGGGGAAGAAGACTAGCCGGGCTGAACAGAGAGCTTTGACTGGAACTCAGGAAAAAAAAGAAAGTTTATGACCTTTGGAAGAAGGGGCAGGCAACTCAGGAGGACGACAAGGATGTTGTGAGGTTTTGCAGGGAAAAAATTAGAAAGGCCAAAGCCCAACTGGAACTTCATCTGGCTACTGCCATAAAAGACAATAAAAAAATGTTTCTATAAGTACATTAGCAACAAAAGGAGGGCTAAGGAGAGTCTCCATCCTTTATTGGATGCAGGGGGAAGCAGAGTGACAAGGAAAAGGCTGAGGTACTTAATGCCTTCTTTGCCTCAGTCTTTAATAGTCAGACCAGTTGTTCTCGGGGTACCCAGCTCCCTGAGCTAGAAGACAGGGACAGGGAGCAGAACGAAGCCCCCATAATCCAAGGGGAAATGGTTAGCCACCTGCTACACCACTTAGACACACCCAAGTCTATGGGGCTGGATGGGATCCACCCAAGGGTCCTGAAAGAGCTGGCAGAGGCGCTCACCAAGCCACTTTCCGTCATTTACCAGCAGTCCTGGCTAACCGGGGAGGGCCCAGTTGACTGGAGGTTAGCAAATGTGATGCTTATCTACAAGAAGGGATAGGAGGAGGATCCGGGGAACTACAGGCCTGTCAGTCTGACCTTGGTGCTGGGGAAGGTTATGGAGCAGATCATCTTGAGTGCCATCACACAGCACGTAGAGGACAACCAAGTGATCGGGCCCAGTCAGCATGGGATTATGAAAGGCAGGTCCTGCTTGACTAAGCTGGTCTCCTATGACAAGGTGACCCACTTAGTGGATGAGGGAAAGACCGTGGATGTTGTCCACCTGGACTTTAGTAAAGATTTTGACACCATTTACCACAGCATTCTAGAGAAACTGGCTGCTCATGGCTTGGACAGACATACTCTTCACCAGGTAAAAAACTGGCTGGCTGGCTGGTCCCAAAGAGTTGTGGTGAACGGAGTTAAATCCAGTTGGCAGCCGGTCACGAGTGGTGTTCCCCAGGGCTCAGTATTAGGGTCGGTCCTGTTTAATATCTTTATCAGTCATCTGGATGAGGGGATCAAATGCACCCTCAGTAAGTTTGCAGATGACACCAAGTTGGCTGGGAGTGTTGATCGGCCTGAAGGACAGAAAGGCTCTACAGAGGGATCTGGACAGGCTGGATCAATGGGCTGAGGCCAATTGTCTAAGGTTCAACAAGGCTAAGTGCCGGGTCCTGCACTTGGGTCACAACAACCCCATGCAACGCTACAGGCTTGGGGAGGAGTGGCTGGAGAGCTGCCTGGCAGAAAAGGACATGGGGGTGCTGTTCAACAGCTGGCTGAATGTGAGCCGGGAATGTGCCCAGGTGGCCAAGAGGGCCAATAGCATCCTGGCTTGTATCAGAAATAGTGTGGCCTGAGGGACTAGGGAAGTGATCATCCCCCTGTACTCAGCACTGGTGAGGCCGCACCTTGAATACTGTGTTCAGTTTTGGGCCCCTCACTATGAGAAGGACATTGAGGTGCTGGAGCATGTCCAAAGAAGGGCAATGAAGGTGGTGAAGGGTCTAGAGTGCAAGTCTTATGAGGAGCAGCTGAGGGAGCTGGGGTTGATTAGTCTGGAGAAGAGGAGGCTGAAGGTAGACCTTATTGCTCTGTACAACTACCTGAAAGGAGGTTGTAGCAAGGTGGGGGCTGGTCTCTTCTCCCAAGTATCAGGAGATGGGACGAGAGGAAATGGGCTCAAGTTGCACCAGGGGAGGTTTAGATTGGATATTAGGAAAAATTTCTTCACCGAAAGGGTAGTCAGGCATTGGAACAGGCTGCCCAGGGAAGTGGTTGAGTCTCCATCCCTGGAGGTATTTAAGAGACCTGTAGTTGTCATGCTTAGGGACATGGTTTAGTGGTGGACTTGGCAGTTCTAGGTTTACAGTTGGCCTCATGATCTTAAAGGTCTTTTCCAACCTAAATGATTGTATGATTCTATAAGGAAAGTTTCCCACCAAAATTCTGGTTAGATTTACTTGTCCATGTCATGTAGGTTATGATGCCAGGTTACTCTGAAAAATAAAGAAAAAAGGAAATTTGAATGTCAAGATTTTTAGCAGGATGATGATGATGATAATAATAATAATAATAACAACAACAACAACAACAGCAGCAGCGCTTGCTTTGCTCCTCTTACTCCTTGCGAGACAGTAGGAGACAGAAAACATGGACGTGTATGTTTGTCTCAGAAAGACTGCTTAGAATTTGTTTTCAGCCCATGATATGCTTATGAATAGCTATTTTCCATTCATTGTTTCATCAGAAAATTATTAACGAATAAAGTCCCTCTGCATAGCGAGGTCCAATGTCTATTTTAACATATTTTCCTACATTTGTTGAATTTGAATGGATGTGCCAAGATGCATAAAGCTAATACATGTTTGCTGAGTCAGGAGCTAACTGAGCATTATTTTGACCAGCACAATGTAATAAATGAAAGCTTTACTTATGTTACTAGAATTAATCTATTCTGTAGAAAGGGCTGTGGGTTTGATTATATGTAAGTTAATTCATATAGTTCTCACTATATAAAGAAATACTCCATAGCAGTAATATCACTGGAAAGCTTTTTAATTATAAAATAAAAACACTGGTAGCTGAAATAGTAACTGAATTAATATAGATTACACAAGTAATTTCTTAGGTATAACCTTATTTTATAATTAAAAAGCTTTCTAGTCATACTACTGATGCATAACATTTCTATAATTAATGCAATGCTCATAACTAAGTCTAATTAGTATACTTCCAAAATAATTTGTTGCATAAGCCATAAATCACAATATTTAGCAGCAAGGTCAGAATTTTTTTCTTATGGTGTATTTTTCAACATCAAAAGAAACAGTATTAAAAGTCATAATATGTATTTTTGCTCAAAGTTGAAAAAGACCAATCTTTCTTTTTTTCTTTGATAAACATTTAAAGGCAAAATTGCAATGAAAAATATGATTTTCTGTTTCTTTTAGCAGTCTAGATGTTGTTTAGACTATTCTGGAAGGATGAATCTGTGACTACAGCAGAACCTAAACTGTGAAATTCACTCTGTTAAGACTGGAATGACTAAAGACCTTCTTTCTCAAGGCTAAAAGCAAAGCTGATTTTTCAGTGTGGCAGTCCTCCCTCAGTAAGTAATTCCCAGAAATGTGCATTAACATTCTAGCACCTTACCCTCTCTCCCAATGAGCTAATCAAGCTCACTCTCTCCAGCAGGCTGGGAAAAAGAAAAGTGTGTACTTGTAGATAATAGGAATGTGCTTGGAGTGACGGTGCTGTATGCATAACCAAGCACCAAGTATTTGCCAGAAAGCCCTTGACTATAAATTGTTCACTGGGATTGTCTGGAAGGCTTTTTGTGATTTATTGGTGTAAAACACATTTGTAGCTGTCTGACCTCATGGAGACTTCAATACTTGGAGCACAGAGAATGTCAATATTGTCAGACTAAACATGGAGAAGTACTTAACCAGAAAGGCTAGGGTCTAAATGGCAGGCAATGGCAGGGAGGAGGGAGAAAAGATTAGGTCTCTGATTTGGCAGTAATGGCTACATTCTACTATTCATTAGTTCTGACAGAGAGAGATTTCTTTCTCATAGATAAGAGGCTTGAAGTATTTTGTTTCCTGGTCTAGCACCTAATTTTAATGTGTTATTCATGTTCCATGTATCAACACAACGAGGAAAGACTATTGAAAGCAAAATCCGTTTCTTGTCCCCTCTGAATCCAACTGTATATGGACTCTCCAGCCTTTCCTCCTATATCTGGTCAGGTTTTTACGTTGGTCATTGTTCCAGCATGGGGTTCCTCCCACAGGAGACAGTCTTCCATTAACATCTCCAATGTGGGTCCTTCCCATGGGGTGCAGCTCTTTAAGAACTGCTCCAGCAATGGTCATTTCCGTGGCATGCAATCCTTCAGGAACTGCCTAAGTACTTTAGCACACAGCTCAAGAACCATAATCTTCTGTCCTCATTCTCTACCTGTGTGGAAGATCATGGTGTTTTTTGGGAAGATCCACCAAGTGTTTGTGTAATGGATTTTGATCATGCAGGTGTTAGCATATTTGCACATACAGCTCCATGTTTAGTATCTGGGTGGTTCAGAAAAGGTCTTAATTAAAAAACAACAAAAAAAAACCCACAAGGATTAGTTCTTCAGCTCAATTACTAGCAGATTAGTTAGGAAACTGAGTGGACCTTGACGAAAGCAAGAGGAGTTCGTAGCTGAGCAAACACTTTTTTGCATATGCTGTGTAGTGTGAACCAGCAGAGAGGGGTAAGCATCAGCAAGGAAATCCTTGTGTCATTTGAAGAGACCAAATGAGCATCCCACTTCTCAATATTCTACAAATGGAGGAGTCACTCCAGTGGTTATTAACATAGCTATTCCTCTTGGTTACTATGAAGTTTGGAGGTTTCAAAGTACTTACTGGTGGGGATTATAATTTGAATTGTTTACAATATTAATGCTTCTTATCTCACTTACATAGAAATATCATACTAGTAATAAACTTATTTCAGGATGTAACAGTATTTTGGTAGGGCAGTATTTAGGTTGGGCAGGGATCTCCTTCCCGCTCTACTCTGGTCACAGTAGTTCAGCACAGGGAACACAGGGCCCTACAGCAATGGCACAGAACTCACTGCAGGATGTGTTGCAGACAGGAAAGTAGAGCATACCAGCATCTAGTAAGTTAGTGATATGGCTGCTTGGAGTTTTGATATTGCACATCAGTAGTATGTAACTAGCCACTGCTCTGCAGACTGTAGCGTGGTGGGAGTATCTCCTCCTCATAGGCAAGATACAGCTTTTCAGTGCTTGACAGGGATGGAGGGAACATGAAGACAAAACTGGTCCACTGCCACATTTTAGTCTTCCAGATACTACTTAATAAAAGAAATTTGTTGGTTTTGCCTTGTCCACATTGTTGACGTCCTCCTATCTCTTAGTTGCAATTGTGAGGTGCTCTGCTGCGGACTGTTGTGAGAGGAGGTGCACGACAGGAAACCTGATGGTTCTTGTCTTGGGGGAGCAGCTTACATCGTTTCTTTTGACAAACTCTTTCATGCTTATCTACAACTTTTCTGTCCCTGCCACTGCTAACATACTAATGTTTTTAATTGCGTAAACAATGCCACTAAAACCAGGAAAAAAAGCTCTGTACTGCTAATCAGCATTATATACTGGAAGAGAACTTAGACAAAATGCAGGGCCAGATCCCCAGTGAACCCGACAATCATTTCTTCTGGGAAATGAGATGGAATGGGTGGGTTTTTGTTTATATGTTGTGGGTTTTTTTTTTTTTCCAAACACTTTATGATCAGCAAAAGAACCTGCTTTATCTTAAAAAAAAAAAAAAAAAAAAAAGTATTTCAAAACAGCACAGCCACCTACCAGGTTTTCACTATACAAAACAATTCCTGTATTCCATAACTCTTTTTTCTATTTTTCTCATGAGAGTAGGCTACAAAACTGAAATACTGTGTGTTTACAATCTCCTAATATTAAAATGTCTGAAGAGAAAATGTGATAGTATTGGGTATTTTGCTGTAAGAAGAACAAGCTTTCCTGCTGTGCCATATAGGAGATTTTTTTGGCTTTATCTCTTTTTTGACTTTGGGATGAATTTCCTTTCAATATTGTAAGTATGCCAAAGCTAATGGAAATAAATTCACAGTCAATTAGAAAACATATTTTTGGAAAATAAATGTATATATTTTTAATTGAAAAGATTGCTCATTTTTCTTAACTTTTTCAAATGTACTCTGTTTTGGCAAATTTTGTTGAAAATTTGCCAGGTTTTTACCAAAAAAACAGTTACGTAGAAAAAATATTCATGAATGTGCTTTAAAAATGTTGAGGCTTTTCAGTAGCAGACTTGCAGTAATTGACTCTTTCATGGTTTTATTCATTGCAAACACAAAGTATGTATAACGTTAGCTGACTGGCAAAGTTGTTTCAGCTAGCACTTTTGTCCTGGTTTCAGCTGGGATAGAGTTAATTTTCTTCTTGGTAACCGGTATGGGGCTGTGTTTTGTGTTTAGGATGAGAACAATGATGTCGATGATACACTGATGCTTTGGTTCTTGCTAAGTAGTGCTAAGCTGTTGCGAAATAGGTGCTAAGTGGCGCTCACACTGGGCAAGGACTTTTCAGCTTCCCCTGCTCTGCCGGGTGCACAAGAAGCTGGGAGGGGGCACAGCCGGGGGGCTGACCCAGACAGGCCAAAGGGCTATTCCATACCATATGGCATCATGCTCAGTATATAAGCTGGGGGATGGAGAAGGAAGGGGGGAGGACATTGGGCGTGATGGCATTTGTCTTTCTAAGTAACCGTTAGGCGTGATGGAGCCCTGCTTTCCTGGGGATGGCTGAACACCTGCCTGCCGATGGGAAGTGGTGAATGAGTTCCTTGTTTTGTTTTGTTTGCGTGCACGGTTTTTGCTTTACCTATTTAACTGTTCTATTTTATTTTACTTCAATTATTAAACTGTTCTTATCTCAACCCATGAGTTTTCTCCCTTTTACCCTTCTGATTCTCTCCCCCATCCCACCAAGGTGGGAGTGAGTGAGCGGCTGCGTGGTGCGTAGTTGCTGGCTGGGGTTAAACCACGACAACTTTTCAACTGAGGAGTACTATTTTGTTAGTCTGTGGAAATTAGGTCATGTGATTGTGTAAACGTATCTTGCTGTTTATTCATAAAAAAAATTTTTCTTTTTTTGATAATTGTCAAACATAGTTCAGCTTGCTGCCAGATGTTTATGAAAAGAGGGCAGAAATGACTTCACATAAACGTGTGGTTCTGCAATACCAATAGCTTCCCAGTTCCCAGATCAAGATTCCTGTATGCTCTCATCTTTACATTATTGGCTTCTAATGTACTCAGTATATTTAAAAAAAAAAAAAAGATGGATCTCAAATCTCAAACCATGAAGCAACATACTGTTACTAAGGAGTAGTTGCGCTTAGGCCATGCTTGAAATGTAACATTCTTCATCTCAGCAACACTTTTCACTCCACTGAGAAAGATGTATGGAGTCCAATCCATACATATGGAAAAAATAATTTTTGTTTTGTCATGGCAAAAGCAGTTTACTGGCCAATTGTGTTTAACAAACTTTGTAGAATCTTGCACTGGGTTGTAACTCCCTTAAAGAGAGTGTCATGCAAGACGCTGGAAAAAGACAGCTAGTAAAAGCAAATATTTATCAATTCAAAAAAACAAAAGCAGAATTCATAACTATGCATGTCTATATACACGCTGTCTAAAATGGAGCATGACTGCCATGTTAAAAGGCTGTGAAATGAATATGCTCCCAAGGCAGGAAACAAATCTCAGAGAAAATGCTGAAGGCGAAATCCTGTCAGAATTTGCCTTGACTTAAACAGATCAGCATTTTACATTCATCATGTGCTCAGATTGTACTTTGAAATACTTTTCATATGTTGTTGCTAAAGATATGTTTAGGTTGCCATGTTTCGGTTAGGGAGGATTTCAATCACAGTGCTTGACCTTTTTCCTGGTCAAACCAAAATGACCTCTGTAATTAATTTAGTCTTTTGTATTACATTGACTACATTTTTCCTGGTCATTTGTGACAGAGTGAAAAATACCTTATCACTTCTTGTCTTTCTTCTAGTGCTTCAAGAGAATAAAATACAAAGCATGACAACAATACCTACTCTTTCACAAAATACGTATCTGGAATGGAAGAAGTTACAAAAAAACAAAACTGGTGGAAGCCAATAGTCAGTCAGTGTCTTTGTTATGTTGAGGTTAGATTACTGCATGCTCCAATATACCATTTTTCTTTACTCATAGGTAGTAGACTGGCCCTCAAATTTTACATGCAGAGAAAATGTACATTTAGATCATGAAATTGTAGGTATGTTCTTTGCTGGTTCTAGATGTTTGCTTTCATATATGAACTAATTTTAATAAACTAAATTAGTTCATTTACTTCTTAACTTAAAATTTCTAACACCTGCAGTGAGATTTCAGACAGTAACTATGACGTGATTTACTGAAGAGAGCTAACCTTTTGTATGTCATGCAAATTAGCTTACTGATGTTGAATTTGTACATCCCATAGATGGTTTGCTCAAGAGCTGATCTCGCTTCCAGTGCATGAGAACAGGAGGGAGGGAGATGAAGAACAAATGACCTGTTAGTTCAGTGATGCTATTTCAAGGTGTAGTCTTGTGTGCTTCTTACTGCATCTAGAATGAACCTTTATAGCAAAGATGATATGACTACACTTGGACCTTGTTTTTCTATAAAAGGAAAACAGATTTTCACTAAACCACAAACTTGTGACTGATGTAAGAAACTGTTGTCAGATCTTAGAGAAGATCAAATAACTAGTCCTTCTAGCGCCACACTGATCTGTAACTGTAACTAGAGTCCCGCTCTCCAGCTGCTGTGCTTTCACCGGTGCTGTAATCTTAATTTTTCAGGGTTATCTTTCAGCTGCCTTTGACAAGCATACAGTTCACTTGCATAATTCAAATCAGAAGAGTAATGTTTCAAAATAAACAATGTGTTTTCCCTTTCATATCAATCAGGCTTAATGCAACTAAGGTCAATATAGTTATAGTTGCAATAGGATTGATCTCCATGTAAGCATGCTCAAGTCCTTATTTTGATTTGTCGGCTGGATGTCTGCTTGACAGCGCTAGGTTAACAGTTGGACTTGATGATCTTAAAGGACTTTTCCAACCTAAATGATTCTATGATTCTATGATAAAGTATAGATCCTTCATCTCTGGATTTGATTTAGTTGATGAATAATATAAAATTGACCTTAACTTGTATACTTTATCTTCAGATTTAACTGAGGAATGGTAAAGTGATTCATAAAATATTTGTTTTAATCATAATTATTAAAATACCTAAGGTAAATTTTGATAGGATTTTATACTAGGAAGAGGTCTGGTGCATTTCATTCTTCTCCAAAGGAGAAAGCCTGAAAATCACTCATCTAAGCAATCAGTATCATGTTACTTTTTATGTCAGAAATTATAACTTCTTTCTCCACTGAAAAAAGGAACCCAGCTCTCTCTGATATTACATGCTATACATCCATAAGCAATGATTTTAAAACAGAAAGGCCCTCTAAATTCCTGCCATGTTCATTTGGTGTTTCATGTAATTAGGTCCTCACATTTCTTCAGAATGTCTTTTCAGTACAGAGGTTTTAAGAAATGAAGTATAAGCTACTCAGCCATTTTTGCTCATTTGGATTTATTCAGGGATCATGCTGTCAGTGTTTTCATTTATTGGAGGCTGATTCTTCCTTTTGTTCTTGAAGTACGTTAGGGCTGATCTCACTAAAATCAAATAGTTTGGCTTTACAACATATAATTTTTATTTTATTGGAAAGGGAGAAAGAAGGTATCTTTCTTAGTAAATTTTGTCCATTTAACATGCATTAATGACCTCTAAATTGGTTATTATACTGGAAAATCTTTGTCCATAGTGTACACTTCCTCACAGGAAAGAGATCCCAGCCTTTTTCTAACTAACTTATCTGGTCAGTTTGATGGTGCATGCTACTTCAATAACTGCAAGGCATTAAGTAATGCTTTGGGGAGTCAAAAACCATTGTAAATTATTTAACATGGGATATTATTAGGACATCAATTAAAGTTAATCCAGCAAGCAGAAGGGCAATTTAAAAACAGTCTAATTGACACTCACCCTGCAGTGTCATTGTCATAGTTTTTCAGTTTTGACTAACTATCCATTTATTACTCAACAAAGTGCAAAAGAGGCTTAATAATTCAAAATGTAATTGGTTTTCATAGAGAACAAAGGCAGAGGAAGAATTGAGGAAGGTTTAGCATACACATGCTAATGTGTTGTCCTGTGTGTATGCAGATGCACAGCTTAGTATGGCTTGATGCCAGAAAGCTCACAGCTCTTGCATTAATGTGTTAATAAATATTTATGTTTTCATATATTAGACCGTATCCCAAGGTAAATATGATTTATTCTGTTTGGGTTAGAGATGCACTCTTTCTGCTGAAAAGGCAAGAACATAAAAGCTGTGCCTAAAAATTGAAGAACAATGTGTTTCCAAACAGCTGGTCGTGGAACTGTTTGGACTCTGCATTTTTCCCCCATTTTTTTCTAAGTTGCTTTTACAGCTAATAATCTTGCACCAGCTACAAAGTTCTTCACACTGTGGGCTATTCTGGGATTTCTTTTGATGTCCTCATTAAAATTTGAAGATAACGAAGGTTTTTTGAAGACAAAATTATGTAAAAGAAAAACAACTTTTTTTTTTTTCTTTTTTTTATCTCTTGCATGCAAACGTTTTTAATGCCTGGAATATTACATGTATTCAGCATGCACATTTTCAGTCCTTTAAGGCCAAGAAGTCAGTGGAATGACTCCTGAGCATAAAGTTAAGCATGTACTTGAAGATTTGAAGTCTTTCAGCCCAACAGAATGACTTCCCTCAAGAAATGTCTAGTCCACATATGTTGTGGGCCTTCTTTATGGCCCAGTTCAGCACATTAGAGGACAGATAATAATTTTGGTTTACCACTGTAACAGTGCAAAGGACTGTTAATCGTGAACTTCGTTATCTACAGTTTCACAAGTTAGAGCTTCATCTCTGATCAGGCTCTGACAAAAATTGGTTCTGTGGTTGCAGTGTGAATTTTATTTCTGGCAAACTACTTGAACTTCTTACTCTAACAAAATTAGGAAGAGTTTGTTATTCATTAATTTATTTAATGAGGGACAGTATAATCAGCTGAATCAGTTGATTATATAAATAAATAGAATCATTTAGGTTGGAAAAGACCTTTAAGATCATGAGGCCAACTGTAAACCTAGAACTGCCAAGTCCACCACTAAACCATGTCCCTAAGCATGACAACTACAGGTCTCTTAAATACCTCCAGGGATGGAGACTCAACCACTTCCCTGGGCAGCCTGTTCCAATGCCTGACTACCCTTTCGGTGAAGAAATTTTTCCTAATATCCAATCTAAACCTCCCCTGGTGCAACTTGAGCCCATTTCCTCTCGTCCCATCTCCTGATACTTGGGAGAAGAGACCAGCCCCCACCTTGCTACAACCTCCTTTCAGGTAGTTGTACAGAGCAATAAGGTCTACCTTCAGCCTCCTCTTCTCCAGACTAATCAACCCCAGCTCCCTCAGCTGCTCCTCATAAGACTTGCACTCTAGACCCTTCACCACCTTCATTGCCCTTCTTTGGACATGCTCCAGCACCTCAATGTCCTTCTCATAGTGAGGGGCCCAAAACTGAACACAGTATTCAAGGTGCGGCCTCACCAGTGCTGAGTACAGGGGGATGATCACTTCCCTAGTCCCTCAGGCCACACTATTTCTGATACAAGCCAGGATGCTATTGGCCCTCTTGGCCACCTGGGCACATTCCCGGCTCACATTCAGCCAGCTGTTGAACAGCACCCCCATGTCCTTTTCTGCCAGGCAGCTCTCCAGCCACTCCTCCCCAAGCCTGTAGCGTTGCATGGGGTTGTTGTGACCCAAGTGCAGGACCCGGCACTTAGCCTTGTTGAACCTTAGACAATTGGCCTCAGCCCATTGATCCAGCCTGTCCAGATCCCTCTGTAGAGCCTTTCTGTCCTTCAGGCCGATCAACACTCCCAGCCAACTTGGTGTCATCTGCAAACTTACTGAGGGTGCACTCAGTGCCCTTGTGCAGATCATTGAGAAAGATATTAACCAAATATTTTTTGTTTTCTTATATAACATCTAGTCAAAAATTTCTCTTAAAATATCTACTTGTAAGAAGAATGGATGTTGGTATTCTTACAGAGTTAAGTTATGGGAACATTATTCTTCCCCTTGTTTTTTTGTTTTTTCTTTTCTATAAATGACTGTTTTTAATGTTTATTCCTCCTTTACTGTCTGTTTACCTTACAAGCATACCCACAGGTTGAACTGGATGCCTACAAATGACATTGCTATTCTTAATTCAAAATTATGTTTTCAGGTTATAAAGAATAAACAATTTATTTTGCATATCAGGTAGAACCTTTGTTTTCCATGTACATTTCCTCCATTGACAGGCTCATTCCTCTTAAAATTCTTTGAGCAGAATCTGTCCAGGTGTTTCTTTGTGAAAATAAAATACATTACTTCAGTCCACAGACAGACAGATTGTCATTTGCTGAGGAGCAGAGCTTTGTTTCTGTACTTTGGACCTGAAAAGCGAAACTGGCATAAAGGGAAGAAAATGAGAAATATCATGGCTAGGACGTGTAGGTTTCAGAAGCATTGTTTTTCTTTTTAAATCTAAGAACTAGAAAGAGATGTTCATAGCACCTGAGGCAGCAGTGAAAGTGTCCCAAAAAATGGAGGAGACAAAATGGATTATGGGATGCCAAAACTGCTAGATGTACATTGTTCTTGAGTGGTTACCTGGCATGAGTTATTTATGAATGAAATATTGACAGGTAGAGTTCATGGAGAAATAGATCTGAGAAACAAAAATGCACCAAGGGGAGATGATGGAAGTCAGAGAAGGTTTCCAACATGATAGGAAGAAGATGAGTTATTTGTCCAATCTCTGGACAAAATTTAAAATTTACTGAGAAAGACAGGCTAAAGGGAAAACTCTTAAGAAAGGGTGGTGTAGTGAAGACTGTGATCACATGAATAAGTCAGGAGGAAAAAAGAGGCAAATCGAGGGGAAAAAAGTTACAAAAGAAGAAGAAAGAGAGACTTCTCTGAAGAGCGTGTAGGCAAAATTGTCAATCAGAAAGTGGAGTGCTAAGGAACAAGAATAAATTAGCCAGACCCATGGGAAGATGATGACAGTAACAGCAGACTGAAAGAAGAGGGGAAGATAACAAGGAGGATTCCAAAAAGTCAGTTAAGATTCTTCTCAGATCTGAGAAGATTTGAGGGACTTATATCAACCCTGAGAGATGCAGCTGTAGTTGAGGACTTTTAAGAATAATCACTAAGGTTTTACCCAGAAGTCTGAGAAACACAAAGTGTTGCTCACCAAGATGAGCCACACAAAATCTAGAATTCAAGTTGGAAATATATATGCTAAATGGGATTACTCGTGTAGGCTATAAAACTTGTTCTAAAGTAATGGACAAGCAGTCATGAACAGAGCACAAGGTATTACACAGAAGGGACTGAAATACTAGTACAATGAATAGGATAACAGCATATATTGATGAAATAAATGACTCAAAGAAAACAAAACAAAACAAAACGAAGAAGCCATAGTATAATAAAAGAAGCTTGATACAGGTCAAATTATTTTGAGGAAAAAGTTAAAAATATTACAGCAAGGTTATATAAAGATTCTGCTAAAAGGCTTCAGACTCAGATCAGGGTATGAACAGAGATCCTTTGATATTATCTGGCTTTTCTAGGAAGTAAAAATGACACAAAGCTGACTAATGGAAAAATCATAATAGCACAATTTGGTGCTCTTGAAGGTGAAACATAGATTTTTTTTTCTGTCAGTCAGTAAAAAGGGATTGCTTTTTTAGACTTTGTTTTGGTAGGCATATTGTAGAAAAACTAAAACAAAAGAGTTTTAGAAAATTATGGGATGATCATGAGGTCTTTCAGTTTAAATTAGACATAGGGACAGACAAAAATAGACCTGCCATTGTTCCTGCACAATACAAAAGCCAACTCCAATTTACAAATTCTGTACTTTCTATTTGATGATGTCATCAAAGAAGATCATATATAAAGAGGATAAAAAATACCAAAATTATTTCTTGTGAACTATACTTTTTTAAAGAATGGAAAGTTGCAGTCATGCATGCTTCAGATCTGAAATGTCTTCTTTAGCCAAAAAGATGATGTTTTGCCCTAACAATTAAATATAGGGAACCATTCAAAGCTTAAGTAATGAACTCTTCTCTGGGAAAAGGAGCTATACAATAATTCAAAAGAAATATTTATATCAAGTGCTTCTTGACATACAGCATGCCCCCCCTAAGTAATCCAGGTATATTAAATTATGATGCTCTATTAACAACATTAAGTGAAATGAGGAACATGGCTGAAACTGTTATGAGTGGGTATTTTAGTTTGTAGCCATGTTAAGTTTATGGGATTTAGGAAAATAGAAGAAGTCTGAAAGGAAAGACTGCACAAGGCATTTTTATTTCCTTCTAGCACAGGGACTGTGTATCATAAGGCCACCCAGATAAAAATCTAATAGAGAAAGAAAAAAAGGAAGAATGAGAAAGACATTGAAAGAGATTAAGAAAGAAAGAAAGGAAAAAAGAAAGGAAGAAAGAAAAAGAAGGAAAGAAGAGAGAGCAGGAAGAAGCCAAAGGAAATTAAAAAAAAAGAGAAGGAAAGAAAAGAGGAAAGAAAAAAAATAGAGGAAGAGGAAAAGAAAGGTCCTCAGAAAAGGAAAACAGCTTTAAGATAGGTGCAACTGTATTCTACTAACCACTGACATTATGCTCCATTTTTTTTCTTTTGACACGTTGCTGTCAACCTGTCCAGATGGAAAGTGTCTTCTCCATAAATCCCTTAACCACTGCTTGTGATGTTTAACGCATTACTTTGGAAATAATAAAAAAAAAAAAAAAAAAAAAAAAAAAAATCAAGCCCTGGCTTAAAATAAGATGGTGATTTCTGGTCTTTCAAAGAAAAAGTAACTGTATTTACCTCAAGGAGAGTATTCATATTAGTGAATGACAGCTTGCCTTGCAGTAGTTTTCAGCCAGGACTGTGCAAGACAGGAGTGCTAAGGAGCAAAATACTTGCCATGCACACTGTTTGCAGCCAACTCTGAGGCATCTATATTTCATTATAAAGCCTTGTTGGGGTCTAGATTCCATGAAGGAGGTCAGTGCCTAGCACTCCATACCAATCCACCTCACAAGGACTGAATGTGAGATCAGCATATTGATTTTGCATGGCAAGGTTTTTGGTAACAGCAGGGTTACAAGGATGGCTTCTGTGAGAAGCTGCTAGAAGTTTCCCCCATGTCCGATAGAGCCAATGTCAGCCATCTCCAAGACGGGCCCACCACTGGCCAAAGCTGAGTCAATCATCAGTGACAGTGGTAGCACCTCTGTGATAACATATTTAAGAAGGGGGAAAAAAGACCTGCTGTGGACCAGCAGCCGGGAGAGAAGAGAGTGTGCGAGAGAAACAGCCCTGCAGATACCAAAGTCAGTGAAGGAGGTGCTCCAAGCACCAGAGCAGAGATTCCCCTGCAGCCCGTGGTGAAGACCATGGTGAGGCAGGCTGTCCCACTGCAGCCCATGCAGGTTAACAGTGGAGCAGATATCCACCTGCAGCCCAGAGAGGACCCCACACTGGAGCAGGTGGATGCACCTAAAGGAGGCTGTGGCCTCCTTTGTTGGAAGGCCTCACTGGAGCAGGCTCCTGGCAGGACCGGTGGACCCGTGGAGACACAGGAGCCCACGCTGGAGCAGGTTTGTTGGCAGGACTTGTGACCCTGTGGAGGACCCACACTGGAGCAGTCTCTTCCTGAAGGACTGCACCCCACAGATGGGACCTGTGCTGGAGCAGTTCATGAAGAACTGCAGCCCATGGGAAGGACCCATGTCAGAGAAGTTCATGGAGGGCTGTCTGCCATTGGAGGGACCCCATGCTGGAGTAGGGGAACAGTGTGAGGAGGAAGGAGTGGCAGAAACAATGTGTGATGAACTGACCACAACCCCCTGTAGAGAACCGGTACCAAATGCGGTTTTGTCTCGACATTGCCGCTGTAGCGCCATCCAGCGTAGCGCTTCGAGAAGACCGTCTTCTCCACAGCTTTGAGAAAAAGCAACCTCGTGCGCCTGCGCAGGGACTAAAGGCACGAAAAGAGCTGAGGCGGGGACAAAAAGGCGCGAAAAGAGCAAAGGCGGGGGCAGCACGGCCGTGGCGAACTGCACGTACACATTTGTGATCTGCGCATGCGTGGGAGCCCCTATATAAGGAGCGCACGTGCCCCTCGGCGGGGGCGGCAGCGCCGCGCGCGAGACTCCTCCTTACGTTCCTGCACCCTCAAGGCTCGCCCCCCCCTCTTCGATCCCCGCCGGAACCTGAGGCCACCGAAGGCCCTGCGGAAGATCACCGGACTCGAAGTGGTGGTGACAAACTCCTCCTTCTCCTTCTCTTTCTCTCTCTCTCTCTCTCCAATTCTTTTCCTCTCCTCCCTTGCCCTCCCTCCTCCCTCCGTTCTCTTCTCCCCTCTAATAAAAGTAAAAGGTTGTACGGCATTTGACCTCGTTTGCGTCTTAATCTCGTCCTTGGGATCGTATCGAAACCTCTCCCGATATTGGATCGGGACATTTTAATTGGCGTCACGGACAGGATCCCTTGAGACGAGAGTGTCATACAACCTTACGGTGTGCTGAGCGAGTGTGTGTGAACGAGACGTACGAGCAAGTACGAAGCGAGTGCGGAGTTCCGATCCGCGGTTCTGCTCTCCCGCGAGGGAAGCAGCCGGAGACGAACGAAGCGCAAGGAAGGAGTGGATGTTGAGAGCTTTGTACTGAAACACGCGTAGCAGTTTGTGATTTGAGCTCCTGAGGGCATACAGGGGAGACTTGAATTTTATAGTGTGACCCCCTCAGGAGGATATCCCCTTTGTAGGCTCTGCTCTGTCTTACAGTAGTTTATGGTCTGGCCTCCTGGGGGAGTATAGGGGAAGTTTGGATTGTACGGTGTGACCCCCTCAGGACGATATCCCCTTTGTAGGCTCGTATTTGTCTTGTAGTAGTGTGTGGATTGGCCTCCTGGGAGCGTATAGGGGAAACGTGGGTTTTTTTTAAGGTTTAACCCTCCCGGGACGAACTCCCCTTTGTAGGATATGGCTGCCCAAAAGGCAGGCGATTTTTGTGAAGAGACAGAGAAATTATATGAGTTTTTAGAAACGTACCGCTCTCGCCCCTCGCCCCCGGGACGAGATTGGGCACGGGACCACTGGTTCCAACTGCAAAGTGTTATGGACCGAATAGCGGTTTTGCATAAAGAAGCTAGGGTGAAGAAGGGAAAAGGGAAGGCTGTTGTTTGTGCTGTGTTAGGAGCGTGTCTGGCAGCGGCGGTGGAGGACAAGAAACGAGCGCCCTGCCAATCGGAGGCTGTGGCCGCTGCGTTGCAAGCAGCGATAGCGCCGCTGCGAGAGCAACTACTAGAGACCAAACGGGCGCTGGAGGAGGAGAAGCGCCAAAATATGATTTTGAAGGAGGAGCTGAGGGTTCAGCTCCTGAGGGAGGCAGACACCCTCGCTGAGGCGGAGGTAGTGTTGGAGGAGAAAGGCGTATGCCAAATCTACCCCCAGAAAGACCTAAAGCAATTAAGGGAGACGGTGGATAACCCCCCCCATATGTGCCCGCTGGTAAAAACGGAGTATATATATGAGGACGATAGCGACAACCGTCCCCAAGTTGTAACTAAAGAAATCCCTTTTACTGCCACGGAACTGGCTAAACTCCGAAAGGATTTTGCTAGGACGGCAAGGGAGTCCGAAACCGAATATGTGTGGAGGGTATCCCTGTCGGGGGGGGACGGGATCATGCTATCAGAAAAAGAAGCAGAGGGGTATTGGGGCCCCGGCGTCTTCCTCACCACGGGCGATCGCCGGGCCCCATGGTCTCTGACCCAGAGGGCAGCATATTGGGCGGGGGGGCTGAACCCATTAGAAAGGGGGGATCCCCTAGCTATAACTGGTTCGGTTGAGCAACTACTAGAAAACGTACAAAAGGCAGCATGCCTGCAAATGATGTATGACCGGGAACTTAAACCAAATTTAAGCTCTCCGATGTTGTTACCGGTAGACCCCGAGCGGCTGACACCGCTAATAAGAGGACTCCCCGACTCGTTAAAACCTATCGGGATCCAATTACAGGGGAGAATCCAAAATGTGCCTCGCGAAGAGCGAATTGCAGCTGCCCTGGAGGGAACAGTAACACCGGAACAGCGGCAGCGGGGGAGGAAGGTGTGGACTTGGGGGGAGATAGCTCAGGAACTGATAAACTATGGAAGGAAATACGGGCCAGTAGGCAGAACTTACCACAAGGTGGAAACTAGGGCCGTGCGGGCAGCGGAGCCGGCAAATAAACCGCTGGCTTTTTCGGGGACAAGCCCCGGCCCAACAAAAAGGGAAAAACTCCTGCTCCGACAAGAATTGTGGCAGAAGGGACTGCAAAAGGGTGTGCCCCGAGACCTAATGGATGGGCTCCCCACCAAAAAATTAGAGCTCCTTGTGCGGAGGTGGTCCGGGCAAGGACCCTCTCCCAAACCAAACGCGCCCTCCGTGTCGGCACTGGATAAGAAGGAGGGGTTCAAGGGGGATGAAAGGGTGGCGGAAAACTAAGACCTCCGCCCCCTCAGGGTGAGGGGGGAGGCGGAGGGTGGATGTTTATTAGACAACTCACCTGCAACAATAAAGGGGACCTCCTCATTACTGTCGCAGTAGGGCCGAGGAAGAGGCCCATGACCTTTTTAATTGATACGGGGGCCCAAATCACAGCAATAAAACAAAGCGAGGCAGAACGGTGCGGCATCTCAACTCCTTCTAAGCGCCTGATAGCATTAAACGCCCTAGGGAAAACCCAATCTGTGCCCATGACCCCGGTAACCTTATGGCTACCAGGAGATGAGAGTCCGGTGAACACCATGGCAGCCATAGGACCCTTTCAAATGAATCTCTTGGGCATAGACGTTTTAAAGGGCAGACAGTGGCGCGACACCCAGGGAAATTCGTGGTCTTTCGGCGTCCCGCAGATCAGGCGGCTGGCCGAAGCCCCCGGCGTGGGGGTGCGCCTTTTGCAAGCGGCGCCTGCCCTCCCCCCTTCCAAACTGACAAACGTGAAACCCTACCCGCTACCGATAGGAGCAAGAGATGGAATCGTGCCAGTGCTGGAGGACTTAAAGGGGAGGGGGATTATAGTTCCCACCCACTCCCCCTTTAACTCCCCGGTATGGCCTGTCCGAAAACCAAAGGGCAAGTGGAGGTTGACAGTAGATTACCGGAGGCTGAATGCCAACACAGGCCCATTAACAGCTGCCGTACCGAACATTGTCGAGCTTATAGCCGCCATTCAAGAGCAATCACACCCTATTATGGCGACTATTGACGTTAAAGACACGTTCTTTATGGTCCCCCTGCAGCCGCAGGACCAGGACCGCTTTGCTTTTACCTGGGCGGGGCAACAGTACACCTTTACACGGCTCCCTCAGGGGTACAAGCACTCCCCCACCTTAGCCCACCATGCTCTAGCACAGGAGCTGGAAGCAATTCCCATAAGGGCGGGGGTGAAAGTTTACCAATATATAGATGACGTACTCATAGGGGGAAATCAGGTGGAAGAGGTTGGGGAAGTCCAGAAGGACATCATCACCCATCTAGAGAGCATAGGATTGACAATCCCACCTGAGAAAATGCAAACCCCTTCAAGTGAGGTGAAATTTTTAGGAATTTGGTGGAAGGGAGGGATGACATGTATCCCACCAGACACCCTTTCCTCCCTCGACCAAATTAAGATACCAGAATCAAAAAAAGACTTACAGCATGCGTTAGGGCTGCTTGTGTTCTGGAGAAAGCATATCCCTGATTTCTCAATTATCGCGAGACCCCTATATGATTTACTACGGAAAAGGGCGCAATGGGAGTGGACCCCGGTCCACGATGAGGCGCTACGGCTGTTGGTGTTCGAGGCAAATGCATACCAAGCCCTGGGGCCTATCCACCCGACAGACCCGGTGCAGATCGAATGGGGGTTTACCGCAACCGGGCTATCGATTCATTTGTGGCAACGGGGGCCGGCAGGGCCCATCCGGCCCATTGGCTTTTATTCTCGGAGTTTCAAGGATGCAGAAAAACGGTACACTACGTGGGAAAAGGGGCTGTTTGTAGTCAGCCTAGCTTTACGAGAAGCAGAGCGCACCATTCGCCAGCAACCAATAGTGCTCAGAGGTCCTTTCAAAGTGATTAAGCCAGTTTTAACTAGGACACCTCCCCCTGATGGGGTGGCACAAAGAGCTTCAGTGCGGAAATGGTACGCGCAAATAGAACATTATTGTGGTATTTTTGAAGTTTCTGAGGGCGCTGCCAAAAATTTAGTTATCCAAGAGGGAGTGGCCCCAGACCGGGAAGATGACGTGCCCCCTTCTGCTGTGCAGATAGCCCCCCCATTTTCAGAACAATTACAGAACGCTTGGTTCACTGATGCCTCTGCTAAACGAGAGGGCAGAACTTGGAAATACCGTGCAGTCGCCCTACAGATAAGGACCGACCAAAAAATAATTACTGAAGGAGAAGGCAGCGCTCAAGTAGGGGAATTAGTGGCCGTATGGAGTGTCTTTCAACATGAAGCCCAATCTGCCTCTCCAATCTATATCTACACTGACTCCTTTGCTGTCTTCAAGGGGTGTACAGAGTGGCTCCCC
This sequence comes from Platalea leucorodia, assembly GCF_965183815.1. Lineage (NCBI taxonomy): Eukaryota > Metazoa > Chordata > Aves > Pelecaniformes > Threskiornithidae > Platalea > Platalea leucorodia. Next base: position 61,119,240 of record NC_138823.1, on the reverse strand, counting down.
TTTTGGGAACAAAATGGGTGGGAAGTTAACAGAATACCTGTATGGCAAAAGGAGAAGTGGCAAGATATTTTAACCATTGCCAGACAGGGGAACTTTGCGGTAGGATGGGTAGCCTCCCATCAGACGGGAGAAGATCCGTCCGGTCATTGGAACAATAGGGTTGATGAGCTGGCCCGCCTCGCCCCCTTGCAAAGTGATCCAGTAGCAGAGGATTGGGAGCGACTCCTGGAATGGTTGCACCTTAAGAGAGGGCACACTGGAGCCCAAGACCTCTACCGAGAGGCTCAGGCCAGAGGCTGGCCGGTTACCCGAGAAAATTGCAAAACTTGCATTTCGGCCTGTGAGCAATGTCGTATCCGCTTAGACAGGCACCCCCTGGAAGACAGTCCCCTACATTTGAGAGAGGGAAAAGGTTTGTGGGAGGCCTGGCAGGTTGATTACATTGGTCCGTTCCGTAAATCAGAAGGGAAGTGCTATGTATTAGTGGGTGTTGAAATAGTATCTGGCCTAGCACAGGCTAAAGCCTGCGCTAAGGCAACAGGGGAGAATACGGTGAAGGCCCTGAAAGAATGGTTTGGGACCTTCCCTAAACCGCAGTTGATACAATCTGACAATGGCACACACTTCACAGCCAAGATGGTCCAGGAATGGGCGGCTCGGGAGGGGATTTCATGGGTATTCCACACTCCATACTACCCCCAAGCAGATGGGATTGTGGAGAGAACAAACGGCTTGCTGAAGCGCTTCCTGAAACCACATGAACCGGGGTGGGCTGAGCGGGTAGGAGAGGCGGTGACCAACGTCAATAATCGCTGGGGTGCAAACGGGTGCCCAAAAATTGCAGCATTTTGTCCACAAGCCCCAACCATGGTACCTGTCTCTCGAAACCCCAACTCCCCCAGGACACCATGTTATTCTCCTGGTCAACCGGTTCTGGTTGAGCTTCCCACTGTGGGAGCTGTGCCTCTTGTACTAGATACCCCCCTAAATAAACACATGTGGAAAGCGAAAGATACCAGTGGGAGAACCCACAAAATACACACCAAATGGATTATTCCCTCCTTCTAACCCAAGGAGCGAGTTTTGTTCCTGTTTCTGTTTTCAAGGGCAGCGATATGACCACGACGCACCTGCTGCTTTGGATCGTTTTGACTCAGGGACATCTCTCTGAAAGTGACGAGCGACCATTCCCTCCACCTTCCCCTCCTCCATATAATCCCTTCGAGGAAAACGAGTTTGTGCTATTAGCGAAAGCCGTGAGTCAAACTTTCAATCTGAGTCACTGTTGGGTGTGCGGCGGACCCCTAGGGCTATCGAGTTGGCCGTGGACATCCGCACCCCTCACCCCAGACCAAATCGTAAGCAAATACAGCGAAGCCGCAGACAATCCGTGGGATGACAGTGGTACCTGGCCAATTCAGTTTCCAGCTAAGGGGCAATACTGCTTGAATCGCACTCAGAAAGGAGGGGTCGAGGTGGGAGAAAGCAAATGCCAATGGACACTCACACGTAAGCCCCTCGACAAGGAAAGGAACCTGTGGGTGTGGCTTAATGAAACGGGGCGTAACCAGGGGTTTAAGGGATATTGGTCAAGCAAAAACGAAACCTTGGTTCTCCAGCATTACAAACAAACTTGCAAATGGAGGGGTACTTATGGGGCTTGGTATTGTACCGGCCGAATAAGGGATGGGGCAATGACCTTTTTCAGCCCTCTGGGTGACAAAGACACAACTTACTTTCAATTTCCACCAGGGAAAGATGGGCCATTTTCTCAAGGAAATAAAGCCAGAAAAGGGCATTATTGGATTTGTGGAAACACGGCATACAAATTCTTACCCGCGGGGTGGTCGGGAGTTTGTTACATAGGAATCATAAGGCCCCTATTCTTCCTCCTGCCAGAAACTGGTGGACCCCAATTAGGCGTAAAAGTGTATGATAACCTCGGACATAGAAGTATTGCCCGTAAGACGCGATCTACCAAGGTAAATTTAGGTGGGACGCAAAAATGGGGGAATGATGAATGGCCCCCTGAGCGAATAATTGAACACTATGGACCAGCAACCTGGAATCCGAACGAGCCCATTGCAGGGGCAAGAGAACCAATCTATAATCTAAACCGAATAATCAGACTACAAGCGGCCCTAGAAATTATCACCAACAAAACCGCTGACGCCATAGACCTATTAACTCGGCAGTCTCAACAAATGCGCACGGCAATCCTTCAACACCGCATGGTTTGAGATTATTTACTGGCTGAGGAGGGAGGGGTATGTGGAAAATTAAATATCTCTAACTGCTGCCTAGAAATAGATGATGTGGGAGAAGTGGTTCTCCAACTGACCCAAGATACCAGGAAAATAGCCCATGTCCCTGTTCAAACCTGGAGTGGTTGGAATGGCGATTTGTGGTCCTGGTTACCAGGGGCACCGTGGGTCAAACAATTAATATTGTACTTGCTATGTGCAACTGCTACCTTACTGTTCCTACCCTGTATAATTCCATGTTTTATTCAATTAATTCGACACGTTGTGTCAAATATGCAATTTGTTCCTAACACCTCACCTGATGGTGTAACGAAAATCTGTACCATCCGTCAGCCACAACCAACCTCAGTACCCATCATTTAAACCCATCCCCAATTACTTCTAAAGGAAGAAACCGTGTACTGCCAGTTACTGTTAACCCTATTTCTAATGTTTGCTGTTGCCAGTTATTGTCAACCCTATTTCTAATGTTTACCCTTCAAAGTTGAAGAATTGTTAAAGTCGTTCAAGAATAAGCTTGCATTGAGCAATACCTCAGTTAATCTGTGTTAAGACATTCCTTCACCTGAAACAATGTTATTCCCGTTTCCCTTCCCACAATGTTCCTCCACCCTTATCTCCAACCCTTTCAACTCTGCATTTTCTTTCTTTCTCCTTTGTTTTCTCTTTCTCTCTCTGTCTTATACCACCAAGCTGCAATGTCGAGCCACGGGGTGGTGTAGAGAACCGGTACCAAATGCGGTTTTGTCTCGACATTGCCGCTGTAGCGCCATCCAGCGTAGCGCTTCGAGAAGACCGTCTTCTCCACAGCTTTGAGAAAAAGCAACCTCGTGCGCCTGCGCAGGGACTAAAGGCGCGAAAAGAGCTGAGGCGGGGACAAAAAGGCGGGAAAAGAGCAAAGGCGGGGGCAGCACGGCCGTGGCGAGCTGCACGTACACATTTGTGATCTGCGCATGCGTGGGAGCCCCTATATAAGGAGCGCACGTGCCCCTCGGCGGGGGCGGCAGCGCCGCGCGCGAGACCACTCCTTCTGTTCCTGCACCCTCCAGGCTCACACCCCCCCCCCGCTTCGATCCCCGCCGGAACCCAAGGCCACCGAAGACCCTGCAGAAGATCACCGGACTCGAAGTGGTGGTGACAAACTCCTCCTTCTCCTTCTCTTTCTCTCTCTCTCTCTCTCTCTCCAATTCTTTTCCTCTCCTCCCTTGCCCTCCCTCCTCCCTCCGTTCTCTTCTCCCCTCTAATAAAAGTAAAAGGTTGTATGGCATTTGACCTCGTTTGCGTCTTAATCTCGTCCTTGGGATCGTATCGAAACCTCTCCCGATATTGGATCGGGACACCCCCATTCCCCATCCCCTTGTGACACGGGAGGGGAGGAGGTAGAGAAATCAGGAGTGAAGTTGAGCCCAGGAAGAAGGGAGGGGTGGGAGAAAGGTGGTTTTAAGATTTGGTTTTATTTCTCATTACCCTACTCTGATTTTGATTGGCAATAAATTAAATTAATTTCCCCCAGTCGAGTCTGTTTTGCCCATGACAGTAATTGGTGAATGATCTTTCAATGCCCTTATCTTGACCCACGAGCCTCTCGTTGTATTTTCTCTCCCCTGTCCAGTTGAGGAGGCGGAGTGATAGAACAGCTTTGGTGGGCACCTGGCATCCAGACAGGGTCAACTGACCACAACCAGAAAGAACAGCCGTGTGGCATGGGACTGTTGCTCTGCTGTCTGAGATCTGAATATGGTTTGAATAATTGGACAAGATGACTCTGTCTACTGCTTGACAATTGAGTAAAAAGAAAGCCTTCCTTTGTTTCATGTGTTGGATTTTACTTTAGATTATATTTTTAATACAAATTATCTGTTTGGCATATATAGATGTTTATCAATTCATCTAAAACACTGGTCCCCTTATGTTAGAGTGATAACAAGGTTTCCCTCTGTTGGTTAGATTCTGGCAGAAATTCCATACATTGGACTTGAATGACACACAGTATTCTACACACAGATACTTCTACTTTTAGATTCTGAAATGAAAAGCATATGTATTGGGGGGTGTGGGGTGTGTGTTTGTGGGGTTTGTGTGCATAGCAACTAATAAATCTATAGAGTTCTTTGAGTATTTAAAGAAGAATAAGTATCCTTGGGTCAGATACTTTCAGCAACTTTAATCTGTTCAGATTTAAAAAAAAATCCTAAAGTATTAATTCTTTACATATGATGTAACACATAAAAATGGTCTGTACTTAGGTTTTTTAACTATAATACATTTATTTTTTTTCTTGTTCATGCTAAAGGTCATGCTGCACAAATACTATTGCTTTTAAGCATTCTGATGTGGGATGTTTGCTGACCCACATGATCTGTTTTCGTAAGTTTAAGTGCAACAGCTTTGTTAAGCAATCTCTCATTTTGGCTACATATTTTCTTACAAATTATGTGAACTATAAGATCCAACATTTCAGCAGTATCATCCTAATGTTTGGTTTTAAGGTTTTGCTATTCATGTTGTGGAGATTTGGGGGTGATGAGGGGAAGGCAAAGATTTCGCTTTTTATCTGTCCTTCTTTCTCACTGTTACACGTTTTAATGACATCAGATTTTATATTCATTAGAACTAAGGCTTATCTTCACTGTGAATGGCTTTTGTGCCCTTTCATTTGATTGGTTTGTACAGAAATCACCAAGAGGCTGCAGTGAATCACTCTGACTCATTACCTTCAAGTAATAGTTTAGACTTTTTGCAATTTCATCTGGCTGCAAATATGATTTGAAACTTTTTTATATTATCTTAACGTGAATTGACAAGAGTTCAAAATCAGAATAAAAATCCCTTTTTGTGATGTGGTTATTATTGTCTTCAACAAAATTAAGATTGTGGGTTTCAGGCTTTGATGTTTTTTGGTTTTTTAATTTGATGGGAAGATTATGCTAGAAAGAAGTACTATCATCAAAATACAGAAACAAAGCATGAAACTGAAACTTCTCTGTTCTATTTTTACTGCTCTGATAGGGTTTGTTATGTATTTGGCATAACAGATCCAACATGATATAATTTTTTAATCTGTGAAGTGGAAAACATGCATTATACCATTATTTGCTATAAAAGTGTTATTTTACTGTCAATAGGTTCTACAGAAATGGTTAATTGCAAGTAACCTAGCAGTTACAGAAGTTAAAACTCCAGTCTGGAGGATCTCTGGAAGTCATCCTCTTTGTCTGTGAGTGTCTATGTCTATGTGTAACTTTTAGTATTTGTTTGTAAATTAGATATGAAAGTTTAGGCCTTCAACATTCCACATCAAATTAAAACATCTGGAATTAAAACCCAAGCTCTTTTTCTTATTGAACTACAGACATAATACAGTGTAGACAGGCTTTAATATGAGTGCTCCCCAGATAATTGATTAAATGAGTGATAGTTAACTGCATGCTTTGAATGAAATAGACATAATTTAACAAACACAACAGATTATTAGTTTATATAATTTTCACTCATTTGTAACTTAATGACATGTATCACCACTCACCTTTAATGGAAACTCAATTATTATCTCTTTTTTTTGTACACGTTTTCTTATACATTATGGAAAATACAGTCTGCTTGAAGAATACTTAACTTATGGTATCCTCTAAGTATACTTAAACTATAGTATACTTAACATAGGATACTTCTTCCTAAATCCAATTCAGGAAAAATTTATTCCTTGACATTTGAGAACTAATAATAACCTTTCTAAATTTATGATAATTAGTGCTGCTTAATGTGCAACTTCTGTACATATAATGTCTAACTTATTTTGAAACGTTTGACTAGAATCTTATAGAAGTTAATTCCACAGCATAATTGTACAATGCATTACATAAACAAGTATTTAATTTATTGTTATTTATTTTCAAGTTTGTTTCTTTCATGATGAGACTACCAAACTGAAAGAACATTACTCTTAGTAGTTTCTCAAATTGCTTTCAAGAATCAGCACTAGAACAATGACAGGCTGTACTAGAAGATTTTTAAACACCCTGATTTTTAAGCACTTAAATTTTCTTGTTTAGTTGATTATCAATAGTATGGAAGAGGTGGTTAGATAGCAAATTGTTTTTCCTGCTGAAAATGTTGCAAACACCATGGATGGTCTCATGGTACTTTCAGAGCAAAGTAGTGTGAATGGTATAGGAGAAAATACTAAATTTATGTTACTGCCAAAGTGACAGAAGTAACAACTAACTGAAATAAATTCATAGGGGAGAAAAGTAGAACAAAATTAGGTAGAAATCCTGTCTGTCCCAATGGAACTAGGGAGCTGACTCTATTTATATTAATGGATGTCTGGAAAAAATGAGAGAGGTTTTACTGCAAATGATTCTCACTGGAAGACTGAACATATACTCAGATAATGAGATTTTCTTATAAGAATCTGCTGTAGACTAGCATATCATAAAGTCTTCATATGAACAAATGGAGAAAGCAGAAAGCATAAGAGATGTCTAAGTGCAAATATGGCCAATATTTGTGGTAAGGGAATACTACTACAGAGTAGTTACAAGACTATATATTTAGTATAGAAAAGAGATGCAGCACTTGAAAAAAAAATCAGAGGACTTAAGAAAATCAGTCTCTCTTTCTTCTAATATCTGTCAAATAGATTTCTTATATGATCCTTGAAGAATTCTTAAGATACTCAATGTCTTAATTTCTTACCTGTGACTTAGAGATGCTACTTACCTGCAGGCACAGAGTGGTCAGATATTGCTGTGAAACAAGTTTGAATAAAAATTACATCCCCAAGAATTAGGTCAATATCCTAGACACCATACTGTCAGAAGTGTATGTTGTATGCATTCAAGTGTATTCCCTTATTCTCATACTTAAAATTTCTTTCTGCACCTGTAAGCCTTCCTAACAAATGTTTAGCTGAAACTGATTGATCCCAGCAAACATTCTGTTTTGATAAATCATCATTTCCCTCCAAAAATCTTTCCTCCAGAGGTCCTTAGATGCACATAATGAGGTGTATCAAAAAACATATATTGATTGAAATATGATGTGTAGCCCAATATAAGTGCTAAAATTTCTCCTCAGTATTTGCTACACAGAAATAACCTGACCTCAGACAATCCTGCCACTGCAGTGTGAGTGTTATTCTGAATTGGGATAGGTAGTTGTAATAAAACAAGCCACAGTTTTGTGACATGCACAGAGAAGTTTCAGAAAATCAAATACATTTTCACTTCTGAAATGTCATGTATCATCCTGCATTGTCTCATAGTTAAAAAATCAGAGTAGTAAGCCACTGTATCATCTAGTTCTCCAGACATGAGATTTTATAAAATTGTGTGAAGATAAAGAGAATAAAACAGGAGAATTTGCCCTTTCCTATTGTTTACACAGTGTTCACATTCTGATGCGTAGCAGTTTACCATAGCAGTGGAATGGTAAATTTACTATTCCTCCAGCCCATATGAACCAGACCTTTAAGTATAAGTATTCTTATTTGCAAATACTTAAGTGATATGCTGCAGCTGAATATTTTGTAATTCCAAGAGTATTATTTAATGTTATGCAAATTGATAGGCAATTTCCAAGGTTTTTATGAGAGAATAATATCTCTAAAGCAGATGGGACAAAAAAGCATTGCTACCAGGTCAGGTTGATGGGATGCCTTGCATTCAGTTTTAGACAGTGTGCCTCAGTACTGGTATTAAGTCTTGCTGTGGAGGAAGAGATAAATTTAATATCTACATTGGTTATGTCTGAAGAAATGTTTGCCTAATGTATTGACATAAATAAATTTTTCAGACAAAACAGACTGAGGACTAATTCAGGCTTTTTATTTTCCATGGGTTGAATAGTTATTTCTATGTAAATGGAAAAAAAACAAAACAAACTTTTTTGTATCAGAAAATTTGTATGTTTGCAGATGATATTTAAACCTTGGATTGCTTCACAACGTTTTCATAGTTTGCTTCATCAAGCCCATTCTGATCACATGAAAAGTGAACATTTTTCATGCCGGCTTTGTAACTGAGCCCATTCACAATATGTCTTCATTCATTAAATAAGAAGAAATAGTGTTTACTGTTCTAGAATGTATGCCTTTTTCCAGGGGCTTCCTTTATATCCAGAAACATCACTACTAATCCCTCCCCTACCTCTTAGTTTGGACCTCTGATTATAACTCATTTTTGCAGAAAGAATTTATCAGATTACACTTGCTTTTTCACCTGCAAAAGAAACCTTGTTTATAGTAAAATCAGTACGATAACGAAGAGGCTTTCTTATAGTATGGCATTCAGAAGCCTAGTAATTTGCATTGCTTATTAAGGTACACACTCACCTTTGCTATTTTAAAGTGTTAAATTGCTGATAATTCCTTAATTGATCATAACTGTTAAGCAGGAGATTCTCAGGTCTAACAAATACAAATACTGAAGAAAAGAAGTTCCCTGGGGGAGCAGATATGTGTTGGGAATTAAGGGATAACCTGTGAAAAGGTGACAAAAGATCTATTCATGTTTCTCCAGGTATCTATGCTCCTGCCCAACATGTTTTTCCTAAATAATCTATCACCTGATGAAATCTGATGAGCTATTTCTGTGTCTGAGCTCCATACTTGCAATATTTCTGCAACTGAGGAAATGAAAAATTAGTCTAAAATGAATAAATTTTGTTTCTCAGTGATGAGACAGAAATAATTTGAAATAAACAGCTTTAGAAGGTCTTGGCATCCATAATTCACTCCATAATTCACAATACAGCGTTAATTTTAATATTTTTTTTTTTTCCAACACTGCCAGGTGGCTGTGCTGGCTGTACATTATTCTTCAAGAAGTGCTCTGAAAAGTAAATGAACCCAATATCCAGGTAGGATGAAGTAAGAATGGTTACTTCTGTGCTGCAGAATAGATTAGGAGAGAAAGAAGATATTTGTCTTTCTGTGAAATGTTATGCAATGGGAGTAAAGTCACACCTAATGGATTTGATTGGTTCACTGTGACCTGAGGTTCATTTACTTAATTCTTTTTCCCACTATCTTTGAATGTATCTAGATTAAATAAACAGGAGGATTTAAGAGTATTTAAAAAAAAAAAAAAGTTTTCTTTTTTCTTTATTTCATTTGTTGTTGGTTTTGCTGATAAAAGCAATCCCAACAAGAACTGAAATACATTTTTTATCAGCAGAAAGTTCCCTTACCCTTTTAAATAAGGAAAGAAATGGCATTCACAAAGAGGACACAGTGTCCCCAGCACAACCCAGTGGGTTCTGTTCTGTGTTGGGTTACAGGGAAATCCTGTAGGCTATAATAGAAGTTATAAAACTATTCTCCTACCTCTTAATATGTTCATTTCAAAAAGGAAGGCAAAGACTCCAAGAGGTGACCTGTTGTGTAGAGTAAGACCACAAGATCAAGAGAATTGTGTTGAACTAAATGAAAGAAAAATTTAAAATGGAGTATTATTTTCAAGAACTTAAAAAAATTCCTTCTTTTTGTCTGATTTTTTTAATAACAGCTTTTACTAATTGAAGAATAACAATTACTGAAGTTTGCAAGTTCATATGCTAATGTATGACATTTCTGCAAGAGTGCAGAATTATGCTTGCATTTATTTTGTCTGGATAATCCAGTGCTAGATAAATCTACTTTCCACAGGCAAATATTGCAGCAATTTTCAAATAATGCTGATGCATTTTGAAACATCCTCAAGAAACTGGAACCCTAAATACCCTTCCTCTACTTTAAAACAATGAGATTGGTATGGGATTAAATATAGATCCCCTCCTGTTTATTTGTTACCAAAAATGAAGAGAAGGGGAGAATTTTTGCCTTTTCAGTCAACTCCTTGCTGAGAAAGAGAAGGAGCCCTAAACATCTTGGAAAACAGATTGTCTTCCTTTTTGTTTATCATTTCTTATAATCAAAAATAGCAGTAATGCTTTTTCAGCCTGGATAATGTGAAGCTCAGAGACTTTTATCTTCTTAGATTAATTTGCATGATGATCCCTATGGACCTTAACAACCATTCATTTTTCAATCTGTTGTTTTTATGTATAATAAAAAATTTTAAAAAGAAGAAAAAGAAAATGGTTTTCCTTAAATAATATTCTGCTATTTCCCTGGAGATTAAAGTGCATAAGACAAAATAAAAAGGAAAAGGAAATACTGTTTTCTCTTAGTTTTTAAATTTGTTTTGTTGTTTTGTTATGATTGTATCTCAGAGATGACTAATTAAGGGCCTTCTCTCCCTCCCCCCCACTAAGTCTACAAAAAGAATAGGTCGTTTGAATTTATCCTATCGATAAAATAGTGCCATCAATCTTGAGATGAAGTTTTCATAAGCTTTTTAGTTTAAACGTCACCACACTCTTTTTAGGGAGCCTTCCTAGTCTGGAACAGGAAGGAAATAAAGACTGCATTTGCCTTAGTAAGTCCAGTTTGTTACCCATCTTGAGGGAGAAAGCAGTACTTTGCTCTCTTTAGTGACCAACCCCTGCTTTGAAATATGGGCTTTGTTGCCCTGACGAAATGTAGAGTTATCAGACAGCTTAAACTGGACTCAGAATATGAACTAACTTCTCCATTACCAAAAGCGACAAAACTGGAGAGTTTCAGAAGGGCAGTGCAGAAGCAGTGACAAGTGTGGAGTGTCATCAGTATTTCTTGGCCCAGAAAAAGTGAAAGTAGAATATTTTATTGTGACTGAAGGCCATGAGGTTAAGAGATCTAATTTTCATCTAATTTCCTCCACTGTTCCAATTACTGCTGTTGGCTGTGTTGCTTCCAACTTTATTCTGACTTTGGGTTGCTGTATTAACCACCTTGTCATATGGGAAAATTGGGGCAAAAAGCACATGCATACAAACTGCTTTTTAAAATTCTAATTTACTTAAGCTATTAATATCATAAGAAATAATACTTTATATATGTTTCCTTAGTTTTGGTAGCAAAATGTGGTCAATGACAAATCAAAAAGCAGTGCTCTGAGGGAGGACTTACTGCAGATATACGGTGGTGTTGGTGAAGTATGGTGTCATTAAAAGTAGGAGAAATTCCACTCTCTGGTCTTCATTTGTTCACATTTTATAGAAGCTGCAACAGTTTTTTATACCTCCTTGTTTTTTCCCTCACATTTTTACTATATGAGTTGCTTTGCATGAGTTGTATGCTCTGTTATACCCTGAAACCAATTTTATCTGCCTCTGAAGGTTGAGAAGATATTCTGTGTGATTTGTGTTTATACCAGGTGGGCCTCTGATGTCATCTTGCATGTGTACTCTCAGGATCTCTGCTACCATCCTATGCTTGCATCCTCTGCTACAGTTATGATGGGTGCTAACTTCTGAACCTTCGTGCCCTGCCTTTCCAGTCCCTCCAGAGTTTCTGTCTTTGGGTTGTCTCCATGCTATGATCTAGTGCCTTGGAAATATCTCAGTCTGCACACTTGATTCTTGTGCCCTTCTAGTGATTCCTCCTTCAAACTGTTTAACCCCATCTGCATTGCACATAGTTTTCCAGAGATGAGCATGTTCTGTTCTCAAAGAAAACAAATCACATTTTTGTCCCGAAAGCCTTACCTGACCTATGCTCCAGCCATCTACTTGGCCATATATTTAGCTAAAATATATTGTGCATTATGACCGAGCATATCAAACTGTTTTACCATTAATCACACTAGTAAAAGCCTGTATGAGTGACAGGTTGGGGGCTGAAATGCTTTTATCTGACTTTTTTTGTCAAAGAGGTGATTTGTTCATACTGAATAAATGTATCCTGCTGTCTGTTTGCCATGGTTTAACTTTTAATTAAAATTTTCCCCAGGATCTATCCTTGCTATCTTGGTAGGGAACACCTTTGCTGAGTGTACGATATGTAAATTAACTTTCTGATACTCTGATCAAAATTTTTTTGAGTACAAAGGAAGATTGCAACAGCCACATGACTAACATATTTTCAAGGAAAAGTGATTCCTGAAACTGTTGTTGGGTCCTATTTTTCTCCTGTATGGAAAGTTTGAAATGACTGGAGTTACTAAATGTATTATAGCCATGGCTCTGATGGATTTTGTTTGTTAGTTCTTTGTTGCCTTAGTTTATCTAGATCTTGCTGTGTTCCATATTTATTTGCACATTTAGCTAGACAAGGCTAGTAGTAATATGGAGGATAAATAATGTTGCTGTAGAGCTTGTCACAAATTCATGAAATGAGAAGAAAACAGCACAAGAACTTCTATTTCTTTTTTTTTCTTATTTTTTAAAAATAACGGTAAATTACTTTAAAATAAGAATAGTTCTTTCCATATTGACACTGACGAAATTCAGAGATAAGTGAGCACTTTATGCACATTGCTAGCTGCACATAGGCACATGACAATAGCTGTATGTAGTCTTAGGTTTTAAAGTGCTCAAAGAAGGAAAATATCATGCCTGCTTAGAGATAAGGGAAAAAGCAGTTAAAGTAGAGGTGGTTAACTGCCTTTGCACAAGATCATTCCTAAAGTTGAACCATATCCCCTAAATTTTAGTGTGCTCTTTCATCGACCTTCCTCAAAAACCTCAATTACCTTTGTATTAGGAGAGTCACTGGGTGAGCCAGTAATAGCAATTTAGCAGGTAGCACTTGAGTGCTGTAGAGTGCACTGTGTGCATCACTACTGAGAACAAAATAGTTTTGTAAAATCTGCAGTTGACATCAAGTGATAGTTTTGAACTACTTTCTATGCACAATGTTAGACTTTCCATGGCTAAAACTATTTGGCAGCCATACGTATAAAATCTTGAGAGATACAATTCTATGCTAACTGCCTAAAGTATCTCAGTTGCTCATATTAAGAACTTACTAATTTTGATAATTTCAGGGAACTGTCAGGTTTTTTTGGTCTCTTCTTCCCATTTTCTAGGACTAGGTTTTTTTTTGGTTTTCATCGACTAGGTTTTTTTGGTTTTTCATCCAACCTCCCTTTTTTCTTTTTTTTTTCTTCCCTCCTTTTTCACTTTTCTACAAAGTACTCTAGATTATTATTATTATTATTATTATTATTATTATTATTATTATTATTAAATTGTTTTTTCTTTTTTTTTTCCTTCTTGATTAGACCTTCCATTTTCTAGCCCATTTTATTCCTCTAGCTTCCCTTCCTTTTTAACCCAGCTTTATTGTCTGTCTACAAAAGGGCTGGATATGAGGGAAACAGAAACACTTGACATTTCTAGCCAGACATTTAAAAAAATGTTTCTTTATCTTTTAATAGATGGATGGTCTTCTTACCATGATCTTCTTAAAACCTGAAATTAAATGGGGCACTCTGGAAGAAAGGATTGAATTCTAACGTGCTAGTGTAGTAACTGAGTAACATGTGATGAACATCATCACATACCTAAAACTGTCTGGTTCACCAAACTTAATTTTTTATAAAAATTATTATTCTGTTGTAGCTGACAAATATTTGAACCTTCACAGCTTCAATATATAAATTTTGAACCTTCACAGCTCTTTTTTGACTCTTTTTCAGGTTGAGGGAGGTAAAAGTTCAGATTTTACTTCATTTTTCAGCTTTCAAAAATTCTTTTTCTTCCCCTAAGCTTTAGCAGAAAAAACCTTCCTTAGTTCTGTCTTCACAGCAAGTCAAAAAATGGGGCCAGCTTTCTGCTTCTGCTTTTGAGTTTTTCCACAGCATGCTTCCAGATTATTGCAATATATCATCACTTTCGACAGATGAGTTCAAGTCTGGGTCAAATGTTCCTTCAATAGGACATCAAAAGATTGCCAGTAGAACATGCTGGGAGAAAGTTTGTGTTAGTGCTTATGCATATTTCATTGCTAACCTTTTCTCTTCTACTGCTTTTACAAAAAAAGTGAAGTAAATATTTTTCCTTTCAAGTGTTGTATTTAAAAGAAATCATATTTGCAGAGCCATGCATTTCAAAATTGCTAGAATAAGTCAGCTTCGACAATATGATTAATTCCAGTGTTGTATAAAACTTTGTAGTGGAATTACTAAAATTCATGTAAATGTCCTTCATTCCTTTTGTATTTTTCATAGGGAGGATGAATAAGCATTTGAACATTTCAAACTGATCTTGTTCTTTCAAGTGTAAGCCACATGATCCAACAAGTCTGCTATTATTATTATTATTATTATTATTATTATTATTATTATTATTATTATTATTATTATTAAAAATATTGCTGCTTTTGCTTTCCAGTTACAAGGAAATGCAAGGATTTGGAGTCACTATAAATTGTATGTTTATTTATTTATACTTAAGATTTACCTAGGCATATAGTGTAAAGGTTTTCACCTTTTAAAAATAATTTACACTTGTTTGAGCTACTGGTAATACATAGACCCCTCAATATCATTATATAAAACCTTAAATGCCAAACCTTCTCAAACATTGATGAGATCCTTTGCTTCTTTCTTAAGGAATCAATGCTTATTAACATCTCGTATGTCAAGATTTTTTGAGACGAGCAAAGGGTTGCTGATGTATTAGGGACCAACAGGGAAACACCTGTGAAATGCCTCAAAGGAATTAGGGCATGTTCCTCTAAAAAGATGACACAGTCCCTAGCCCAGCTGAAGTGCCTCTATACCAATGCCCATAGCATGGGTAACAAGCAGGAGGAGTTGGAAGCTATTATGTAGTGAGAAAGCTACGATTTGATTGCTATTGCTGAAACGTGTTGGGATGAAATGAACAACTGGAGCATTGCAACTGGTGGCTATAAACTGTTCAGAAGGGACAGGCAAGGAAGGAGAGGTGAGGACATTGTCTTTTATGTAAAAGAAGGGATTGACTGCGCAGAGCTGACTTTGAAAAACAGCAATAAACAGGTTGGGAGCTTATGGGTAAAAATTAGGGGTCAAGCCAACAAAGGAAATGTTGTGGTTGGTGTTTCCTACAGTACACCCAATGAAGGAAGGGGAGGATGTAGGCAAAGCATTCTTCAGCTACAGGAAGCATCATGTTCACAGGCTCTAATTGTGCTGGGGGACTTCAGTCACCCTGATATCTGCTGGAAAAGCAGCACAGCAAGCTGTAAGCAGTCCAGGAGACTCTTGGAGAGAGTCAAGGATAATTTTTTAATCCAGGTGATAGCCTGACCAGAGGAAGTGTTACTAGACCTGTTGCTCACCAACATGGAATAACTAATTAGGTATGTCAAGATTGGTGGCAGCCTTGGCTGCAGTGATCATGTCCTGGTGGAATTCATAATCTTGAGGGATATGGGCTAGGTGAAGAGTAGAGTCAGGAAGCTGAATTTTAGCAAGCAAACTTGCAGTTGTTTAAGGAATTAGTGGATGAGAATTTCCCCCCTGGGAAATTGCCCTTAGGGACAAAGGAGCTGAACAGAGCTGGCAGCTCTTTAAGGACTTTTTTCTTAGAGTGCAAGAGCTCTCGATTCCCCTGCATAATAATTTGGGCAAGGAAGGCCTGAGAACAGCGTGGTTCAGTAAGACCTGACTAAAGTAAAGTATAAGAAGAAAATGCACAAGCAGTGGAATCAGGGATTTGTACCTAGGGAAGGATATAGGGGTGCTGCCCAGATGTGTGGGGATGGGATTAGTTGGAGAAGAGAAGGCTCTGGGGAGACTTTATTGTGGACTTTCCTTATATAAAGGGAGCTTATAAGAAAGATGGAGAAAGACTTTTTACCACGGCCAGTAGTGACAGTGCAAGGGGCAACAGTTTTAAACTGAAAGAGGGTAGATTTAGATTGCATGTAAGGAAGAAAGGTTTTACAATGAGGGCTGTGAGACACTGGAACAGATTGCCCAGAGAAGTTGCGGATGCCCCATCCCTGGAAGTGTTCAAGGCCAGGTTGGATGGGGCTTTGAATAACCTGATCTAGTGAAAGATGTCCCTGCCCATGTCAGGGGGGTTGGACTAGATGACCTTTAAAGGTCCCTTCCAACCCAAACCATACTATGATTCATTTCTCCTCATCCTTTTTTGTCAGTTGACTCAGCCAGTTTGGGGGGAAGAAGAAAAGAGAGGAAGGAGAGATGTACCTGAGAAAGGGTTGTGTTATATCTTTCCTGAGACAGACTATTGTGCTTAAATGGCTTTGTGGTTTCATAATAAAAGTTTCTGTGTTATTTTCGTTAAGTCTAACACTTCAGGTTAAACGTGCACACAAAAAGCAACTTCTTTGTGTTGTTGGTTTTTTGTTTGTTTGGTTGGGTTTTTTTATTTGTGATAAAAGCGTAAGAGTTGATTTTTATGTGGTTTAGAGTTTTGTCATGGAAATTATATAAAAGTTGATGTCACCTTGACCTGTTCTCAAAATCTCCTGTGGAAATCTGTAAAATTATACATATGCCCACAAAAAAGTTAATAGCATATGGAAGGCAGAGAAAGCTGTTGTGTTTCATATTGAACAGACTTTTTGAGGACATTTAAAAAAAACCAAGTGTTTAAAACATTTGAGTCTTCTTTTTTTCTGTGATTCATCCTATGAACTTAATTTATCGTCCACTAAAGAACAGTCTATATTCAGAACATACAAAAATTCTGTTATGCTAAATTGGTTTCAGTGTCTCTTTTTTGCAGGTGACAATAGTTGGCGTAATTGACAAAATTTATATGAGAGACAGACAGAGAGAGAGAAAAGTGAAACTATAATATGACAAAGGAAGAAATGAAGCATTATCAAGAATATGTATTTCATTATGAAAATAGAAAATTAAGTAGAAAAACATATAGCTTTAAAACATATATTCTGACATCATAAATTATTATTATTGTAAAATATTGATATGGGCCACTAGCTGAATTAAAAAATGCATCAACTGCCATTTTAAAAAAATAATTTTTTAAGCACATTTCACAAAAAAAAATATTTGTATGAACTATTTTTATCACACTTTCTGAAGTTTTGACAGATATATGCATCATGGCTCAGCAGCTGCTGGGGGTTTATGCTGGCTTTTTAATGGCAGCCACAAAATGTACTGTATTCAAAGTGCCTGCGAGGGTGGGGAGTGGGAGAATTCTTTTTGTAGAGCAATGGCTGAGCTGCTGAATTACTTGTTTAATTGAGAAGGAGGAAAAAATCCGTTCTTGGGGTTTACAAAAGTATTTATGGATCAGTGTGAAAATGTTCTGGCCAAAAAAATAGGATTTTTTTTTTCCCTTGGCAGTTGAAAAGAAAAAAAAAAAGGCTTATTTCACAGGGTACAATCCATTTCAGAGTGCTACTCAGTATGCAATTGTTTTTCAGTCTGCGTAGCTTCAATCCCCACTCCATGTGGGCTTTTATTTGTGGCAAGTTGGCAGTGTGTTATTTTGTCTATATAGACTTTGATGTCTGAAATTAGCCAGTTGCCTGCACTCTCATATGAGCTCTTTCAGCATGTTTTCCATATGTGTTATCCATTGCTCTGCTCCGATTAAATGCTCTGGGGTACTCAAGGATTTTAAAATTTATGTCCAACTCTAATTCACAGATCAGGTATGCAGCCCCACAAAACTTACAACTGCAGGTAAAACCAATTTTGATTCAGCAGTGAAGCACAAGAAAGGAAATTTCTCAGTGCCTGTAACATACGTAGCTTGGAGGTAGGAGACATAGAGTTACAAAGCAGTAGAAGAGAGCATGCTGCCTGCAACATCTGACTGCTCTTAGACTGTCATTGACCATCCTCGCCATTCTCAGTCATTACAGAATTTTTAAATAATGTCATAATGTGAATCACTATTAAATGAAGACTCTTCCCGGTAAAATGAATCATAGAAGGTATTATATTTATTTGCATTAAAGACACTAAGAAATAAAGGGGGAGAGGGAAAGATTTCTGGAGACTTTGTACTATCTCACTCCACTGGTAGACAACTTAAAACATGTGTCTGAAATTCAGTCCAAATATATGGTAAGGCAACAGGCTTTGAATCAGTGTTGGACTTCATAAAATATAAAAATCAGATGCAGGAGAAGTTAAATTTAATAGGAGTTGGACAGCCTTATAAGAAGCAATCTAACGTGTTCTTTTGTTTTCATATAACATATCTTTCAGTATACCTCATGCTACATAATTACAGCTAGCTCAGTAGCACCAGCATTTCCACAATGCAGAAACTTTTCTTTTTCCTCTGTACCCTTTAGCAGACTTTAGGCACCCATTGATTTTTTTTGTCCAAGCACTAGGATAGTAAGACCAAACCAGACAGCTGGATTGCATGTTTATAAACTTTTGTCCATTTAGACTATAAAAGTTTACATTTCAGTCCCTCACCTCCTTCCACAAATTAAAAGAGTTACTTTTCTCATTAACTGGAAAGCATACAAACTTTTACTTACAAACAAATTTTATTTCATAAACTTTTACCCTGAGGTGAAATATAAATAGAATTAAATGTTTGAGGGTTACTTTCCTTGCAACAAAGATATTTAGAGCTGTATTGGTGTGGCAGATACTCCAAGAAAAATCCCTGAAGACACTGAAAAATGTCATCTGTTTCTTTTTTTTCTCCAGATAGTGATTTATTTTTAAATCCAGACATGGGAATTCCTTCTCTGTGAAATCAGCCAATGAATGCTAGCGAGTATATTTGATTCACCCTACTCTTTTTTTAGCTGTACTACATTGTCATTTGTTTTTAAAAAAAAAAAACAAAAAACAACAAAACCAAACCCAAACCACCCATTTATAGCACCTCAGTTTATAGTTTTGAGACAATGATTTCTAGAAACCCTTTAAGAACTTTGAAATCCACCACTACTTGTTACCCTTCACATGAACATTTTCTAACATTAATAAACATATAATGGTTTTTTTAATGCAAGTTGTTCTAAATTATTCTAATGCTTCCTATTACATTTACATTAACTATTAGTTTTGTATGTATTTTTTGAAACAGCAATGAATGGCAGAGTTGGTAAAACTGCATATATAAGAAAATGTTTCGATTCTGGAATTTAGATAAAATAACTCCTTAAGATTGTAATCTGAAGATTTCATGCCTGTATTCTTTATGGCCTGGCTTGCTTAGCTTGGTCACATCTTCATGAGGTACATCAGTTATGCAGCTCTCCTACAATATACGGTTTCCTCTGATCAAGAGGCTTAGGTAATGCTGCATTTTAGGAGAAATGATGCCGTTAGGTAGCTGTGCCTGTAAATGAGAAAAGCATCTGGAGTTTAAATCTTCAGCAACAGGAGTCACAAAAGTTACATTTGAAATATTTGGTTGTGGATAAGGGGGAGGAGAGGATGAAGAGTAGTTGGATATTTTGTTTTTCATTGGAAAATAAAAATTTTGTAAAGGAGAACACATTCCAAATGTATATTTGATTGAGAAAATAGTTTTCTTTATTAAAATAAACAAGTGTAGAGTTTTCCACAAGGCCTAGTGTATGCGTATTTTGAAAAGACATATTAAAGTATCTATGAAGCATTTTCCAATAGCAGTTAGCAAGACTTAATATACATTTTTCTTTCTTTTAGGTGGCATCCTTAATCACTTTATGAATCATACTATGAAATCCTGTGAAGCCCAGTATGTTGCCAAGAACATAACTTTAAGAACACTATATTTTTATGACCATGTACCAAAACAGGAAGTGGACATAGGTAAAACAAATTTTCTTGAAAGAGCATGTAATTTTAAAAGCTATTTAATTTCTGGCTAAAATCTCTTTCCCATTGTTCTGCTTTAATAGATGGCATTAACCAGAGTGCTTTCAGTGCATTCAGACTTTCAAATTAGGCCTTGTATAGGGCTCAGACTGGTGGGTCCTCATCTTCACCGTTGTGTACAATAGCCATCCATGCGGATGCAAGAACTGGCAGGGCGAGAAAGCAGTGTCAAAGGCACAACAGTTCATCAAACGTACACTAGACTGGGTCTGAATGCAGTCTCATTGTGTCTGTGCAATTTAGTGCCTGTGCTAATGTGCCTTTGGAGTTGGGGATCATGGTCTGTGCCTAGCATTAGCCTATTTGTCCTGACTGTTCAGGAGGCTGCCAGGCTGTGCTGTAACTTGATCCCCTTTGCTCCATGCTTTGTGCCACAGTACAGACAACCCATACACGAGCGCATCTTAGCCTATGAAAATAAAGGCTTAGACATACCTGATTACCTACCCTCCATGAATATAAAAGATGTGGGAAAACTGGACATGTGAGAAGTTGTGTTTAATGGTAACATTGGTGTAAGAAAAAATGAGCACAACCTCACTGCAAATAAATGTACTCTGGAAATTCCAAGATCATTTCCAAATGCCAGAAACGTCTGGAATAAACATCCCTAAAGAGTTACATTCAGAAGTTGAGCTTAACTGAGTAGTCCCTTGAAAACTTTTAATATGTTGTTAAATTTGAGGACGACCACGCTTGGAAGACTGAGAAGCCATTAGAGGAACAGGACAAATAAGAGAAGTTCTCATTATTCTGTGGTGTATTTTAGTGCCGTCTGAAACTTGAACTCATGCTAAGTAAATTTGAAATCAGCTTTTATGTTCCAAAGATATAATGGAAAGGAATATTTAAAGTGTATGAATAGTTTAAATCCTAGCATAATATATATCCCTAGACTTCTGTTATGGTATCTATAATGTTAAAATTTCAAATCTAAACTGAAAACTTGGAAATTGTGAATACTCAGTAGGATAGGAATTAGGAAGATCTGATATATTTTTTACAGAACTACACATTTGGTTGAATTCTAAATAAGTAATTTTTTCAGTATGGTACATCTCAATTTAGGCTTTATTTACCTATTTTATTGAAAACATCAAGAGGGAAAACAAAGTCTTCATTTAAATAAAGTGGTCTTACGTTGTGGCAAAATTGATACCTATAAATGGTTTCTGAAGCTGTAACTATATGTATTCTGGTGGTAAATATTGCAACATCTTAGGTTGTTAGGTGAGTTTTAACAATAAAAAAAACATTTTTATATCATTGTGTAAGCTGTTATTTAATACTTCAGTAACTGTTGTTTCAAAGGTTTTGGTTGTCCATGAATAGCCAATCTGATCAACACCAAAGAAGGATAGAGACTTTTTCAATTTGGATCTCTGAGAAGAAAAATCAGTCTTGGAACTCCAAAACCCAAACAGCACCAGTGCAAAATTCTATAAAAATGTTCTCCAAAAGAGCATATAAAAATACTTTAAGGGTGAAGGTTGAAGAATTTTCCATTAAAACAGTTCTGAAAAAATGGAGTGTCTATACTTTAATGTTTTCCTGGGAAAACCATTGATTTTTATGAACATCTTCAATTGAGAAAATAAAAATGAAATATTAATTTCAGCTTGTTCAGCCAGTCAGTTCACATAAGCAAAATGATCTGTTGAAATGTCCTGAAATTCTTAACTCCAGCACGTCAATACTGAGCAACATTAAGCCATGTTGTAAATATATTTCTTCTCAGAGTTGAACTGATGATTCCACTTCTTCCATACCCTCACATGAACTCTTCTCAGAATGCACAGAATGTTATCTGATGTAGTATTTTTAACACCATTAGAAGATGTTACTTTCATGGCAGAAAAAATCACAATTTTGTTTTACAAAACATCAAAACACTTAGACTTAATAGACGTGCATTTATAATGTTTCAGAACTGAAATTTTTTGTAATTTCTCTTCCATGAATAGTTTCCAAGTCAAAAAGTCATCAAAAATGGAATTTGTATTTGTCTCAGCTGAGACGGAATTCCAGCAGCAGAGGAAAGATTTTCTGATAAACTCTAGTTTTAAGTAGTTGTTTTAGCTAGCTAAACATTAACCTTTAAATCACCTAGATAAGATTATAGGAAAAGAAGAGTAAGAGGTAATATAAGATAGCAAACTATTATAACAGACTACCAGACAATATTAAAAAAAAATATAGTAGATAATTGATTTATCTTCAGTAATTATAGTACAATAGGAAAATCTGTTCCTCCATAAAAATCAAATGCAACTATAAATAGGGATGTCATGCTGTGGATAGGTAATTCAAAATTAGGTGTTCTCATGTTGTTTGTGCTTATTTTTAGTTCTTAAATCATATGAGAGCAGACAAGCTGAAATACTGTGTTGTAAATATAAGAATCTCAATCTGTTCTAATTTCTTATATTTGTGAGTTGCTTTCAGTTTAATTTTCTTCAGCTGGTAAAATAGCTCATTATGCAACATACTTGCTGAAAAATATGGGGTTTGTTTCTAAATACATTTTTAATACTGATCTATAGATGTGCTGTACCTTGGAGTGGCTAAATTGTTTCTTGTGGCTGTTACCTTCGTATTACTACTGATACCTACAGTTATGCCTCTCCTCTAAGTATTTAGAGGAATAGGCTTCTTGAAGTGTAACATTAAAAAAAAAAAATCTTGTGGCTGATGTACATAATTCCTGTTATTCCAGCAGTTTTGGGAATGGAAACCAGAGGCAGATGATGCTATGCATGAACTGACTAGTTTTTGGCTTAAAACAAGCCCAACTGCACAATCCCTGGGGATCCCGTGACTGCAGTGACTGAAACCCTGGGAACTCTAGTGTAGTATCCTAACATCTCTTCCTTGCTTTCAAGCATGGTGCTGATAAATTTACACAGAGCAGGATTATGTATGTAAAAGAAGAATGACTACATATATCCTCAGATGATCCCAAGGGATACACATTTTCAAGTTTATGTATCATAAAAATGTTACTGTACAAACTCTCTGCTCACTTATATCAGGTTTTCGCTGTCATGTTGCTTGAGGTGCTCTGTCCTGGAGAGAAGCTCTGTTCTCTTCTACCAGGAATTAAAGTAACTGCTATGGAAGATGTAGCAAAAATATCTTTTGATTACTTTTATCCCAAGCATCCAAACTCAGCCAACCCAGTTTATTGGCTAGCATTGTATTGTCTGGTAGATAAAGGCTACAACTATTATAGCCTTATACCTTCTCTGAGAGACTTTTTCTTTATTGCCAGATCATATTCAGAAAAGTATTACTTTTTCCCCTCCCCCCCACCCCCCAGTAAATCATTTTATTTTCTAAAACTTGGGGCGGGGAGGGCTGACATTTCAAAACAAAAGATACAGGTAAAAACATCAGAATAAATCATCTGAAGCCTCATAAACAATGTTTAGATTTGCCAGTCTGCAGAATGGCCATATTCCATGTTTCAATCAACAGCTCTTTGTTTAAAACATTATCAAAGGATATGGGATACCAGGTTTTGTATTCCTTTACCTGAATGTAAATATCTCATATTTAGAAGACTTTTCTAAGTACCACTCTATAATGTACAATTTATGAGATTCTCTCAGTCTGTGCTATTGCCATGGCTCGATTTTGGAAGGTTTGCTTAAATGCTGTTTGTACAAGAAAATTTAGGCTAGTGTTTAGGACGCTCTCCTGCCCAGTCAAGAGCTCACTTTGATTTAAGCAGTGAGCAGAGATGTAGTATTTGATCTCCTCTACCCAGAGGACAGTTTGTAATCTGAGCTTTGCAGAGTCTAAATGGCAGGAACAACACAGCTCACATTTCAGCAATGCAAACCTTAAACTTCCCATTTCTTCTCTCTTTATTTCTACATGACTTGCTGCATTATATTTTTCCTCACATTTTTTCCTCAGAATTCCTCTTTCAAGCAGTCTCTCTAGAAGTTACTCTATTGTTTCCTAAGGTTTTGGCAGCTGTACCTTTCACCCTATCCCATCTGTCTCCTCCCAGATGCTCACTTCTACACAGTTCTGGGTTTAGGTATTTAAAACAAATAAACACAAAATTTAATATCTTTGCCAAATTTTCTAATGATGATCTTGGCCCCATCTGCCCCTCTGTTCTCACCACATGCCCAATCCTGTCCTGCTCCTTGTTTTCTGAGCAGTCTGATGATAAACTAAGAACTCAATTTTGCAACAAATACACGTTGTTACAGAGTTTCAGTAATCTGGTTTCTTTTTGGTATCAAGATAAATAGGCAAAGGCTAAGAGAACTTGTTCTTTCTTTGAGCAGTTCAGCTCTATGGTGGAAATGATGGCCAAGATACCTGAAAAAAAGGGAAGTGGAATAGTGGACCTTCCATGCTTTTCCCAAAATACTCTTTTCTGATTGCTGCCTGATGTCAGTTCATTTCTTACCTGGCATACATGTGTGCAGTGAACAGAAAGCCTGGCTTTGCAATCCAGGTCACCAAGCTATAGATTTATAGTCATCTAGCATAAGAAGTAAAAATTAATCCTGGAATCATAGAATCAGTTATGTTGGAAAAGACCTTTAAGATCATCAAGTCCAACCGTTAACCTAGCACTGCCAACTCCACCACTAAACCATGCCCCTAAGCACTACATCTACCCGTCTTTTGAATACCTCCAGGTATGGGGACTCAACCGCTTCCCTGGACAGCCTGTTCCAGTGCTTGACTACCCTTTCAGTGAAGAAGTTTTTCCTATCATCCAATCTAAACCTCCCCTGGCACAACTTGAGGCCTTTTCCTCTCATTTTATCACTTGTTACTTGGGAGAAGAGACAGACCCCCGCCTCACTACAACCTCCTTTCAGGTAGTTGTAGAGTGATAAGGTCTCCCCTCAGCCTCCTGAAGACTGAATTCCTAGAGTTATTTTGTGTGCTTTAGAGCATCACATGAACTATGATATGCTGTTTAGCCAGCTCCTCAACTGCAAAATGAAAGAATACTTTGTAGATTTCTTTGTCTATATAGTGAAGTATTTATAGATGAGGTACACTAATAAATAAAAAACTTCCCTCAACAAACACATTGATTAAATCTAACACAGTGCTTACTAACCTTCAGGATTGATACTGTATAATACTCCCAAACCAATATAGAATTTCTGTACAAAACAGGTGCCAAGACATGTAAGAGATGCAGTGGATAATTGTGGTTGATAAGCTTCAGAAATCTAATACTTACTTTCTAAATCAACTTTAAGCTACTGTTTTTTTAAAACGTGCCTTGTATTAAGAATAATACAGGTTGCTTTTCAAGTGAAAGTCTGTCAAAGAAAGTGAAATAGATCTTTTCATTTGTTGATTTTATAAAAACTTTTGTAAGAAATACATTTATGATAAATTAATACACCTAATTACAAAAGGGTAATAAGTACACCTAAGAATGTAAGACTAGTAGTTCTAAGTCATTAACTATTTGTAAACATTTAGCAAAGAAAAAGACAAAGCAAACTTTTTCTTTTAACATTCCAATGTGAGCACAGATATTTCTTAAAAAACACAGATACTCTTTCCCCGATACCAGTTTCTTAGAGGGTTAAAAGAAGGGAGGAGGCACGAAAACAGAGATCTCCTAGATGCATAGTCATGTTCCTTCTTTTTCTAGTGCAATAAGGGTTCGAAAGTTGAGAGCAGAGATTATCTGTAAGCGTGTACTTAGAATAGGGACAGGATCAGCTAATTAGATGTGCTTTTGGACACTTTTTAGTATTCTTTCTCTTTTTCCTAAGATTATTAAAAATACAATTTAGCAAACATTTTGGGAAATATTTGGAAGGGTGCCAATGTAAGTTACTTAAAATACCTTTGTGTCTCAAAAAAGTAAAACTTAACCTTTATCCCTTCCTCCTGGTCCTTCTCCAACAGGACATACTCCTAGTGATGCTTCTGTTGCTGTTCTGCTTGGCACACTTTATTAAATCCAGGCAATCATGCTATCAATCATAGACTGAAAAAGTTAACAGTGGCACGAAAGACTGTTATGGTGTAAAAGTAAAATACAAATACATTTTATTTTTATATATAGGAGAGCTTTGGTGGGAACAATGGCATTTCATGCATTATTTTTCGGGCTGTAACAGATTATCCCAGTAGAGAACAGTTGGCACATCTTTGT
This sequence comes from Platalea leucorodia, assembly GCF_965183815.1. Taxonomy (NCBI): domain Eukaryota; kingdom Metazoa; phylum Chordata; class Aves; order Pelecaniformes; family Threskiornithidae; genus Platalea; species Platalea leucorodia. The sequence goes on along the minus strand of NC_138823.1, from coordinate 61,093,183 downwards.
TATTTGTGTTGTTGGATCTCATGAGAACAGCAATAAAGTAAGTTGCTGTAATGGCTATCTACATTAATATATGGGCATTGGATTTTGCCAAGCAAGCTTTTTCACTTACATGTCTAATTACAGAAGGTTTTGTTGTTGTTGTTTTTTTTCTCAGTTATTCCAGCAACCATTCTAGAATGCTAATCCTTACTATTAGCTGCCAAATGGTGAAGGTCTTCCACATATTTGACAAACAAATCAGATTTAATATCATCAGTGAAATGATGCAAGCAATTTTCTCCTTTATGAAGGGTAGTTAGAGGCATTGTGTCTTGATGGTATCACTAGCTAGAGATATTATTTGATGTCAGAAATCTTAAAGATTTAACCATTAATGTTTTGTCATCATCTTCTATTGTCTTAAAGACTGCACTTTGCCACAGGTATAAAAAATTAGGTGTCACTATATATTAGAACTTTCTTTTAAGTCCAAGGTCCTTTGTAAAAATTCATAATGACACTCCTTACGATATTAATAAACAGATCAGAATAAGTCTTTCACAGAGTTGGTAGTAATATAATTAGTAGTATAATTATTAGTATAATTAGTAGTATAATTATTATTTCTTCCCAGCCCAGCAATTCAACTTTTGAACAATTTTCAGCTACCAAGCCAGGGCCAGCTGTGTCAGGCTTAGTCCTGAGCAGGATGTTGGTGCCAGGTTGCTTGCATGTGATAACCTGCCAATCAATTCCCATAGCAGCAGTACAGGTCATTCTGCAAGAACAGGGCTGCAATCCAGGCTGTCATAAGAGGTTAGGGCAAATAGATTTGGAGAAATAAACATGTCATAAAAGGGACGCTAAACAAGGCTGAAGATATTGTTTGGAATCTTAATATTCACAGGGCAAAACCAGTTCTGTCTGCTTTGCTGGTGATGAGCTTACAAGATAACAGTCCCAGTGATTTGGCAGTGATATTTAGATGCCAACATTCATTAAAATACACATTTTATGAAAAATATTCCTATTTTGTACATAAAATGAATGTGCTACGTATTGCATGCAGTGTAGTAATATTAACGTAGAATGGCTTTTCTCTTAGTCTCCTCGTAAAATGCAGTTGCACAGCTCAGATTATACAAAGAATGTTACCATGTTCATGAAATCTATACCTACAACGTAGCATAATATCCCACTTTTAGAAGCACTTTTTCTTCCCTACAGTTTTGGTGTGACTATTTCATTCACTAGTTTAGGTGGCAAAATTACTGCCTGCTATCCTAAACAAATTCTTCAACTACTTTTTCTGAAATCCACGTGTAGTCATGCTAATTTATAGTCCTATTCTGAGAGTTATGTAGACTTGTGTCTGTAGCAGCAAAAGAAATTTAGAATAAGGTCCACCTATAAGGGAATTAAAAAGAATGTCTGAAATGGACTGAAACAGAAAGGGTACCAACTGCCTTGGCAATACCCATCAGCTACAGCTTGGGAAAAGCCTACAGAAAAACTCAAAGCTCCAGAACATTAGAGAATTCTGAGATGTGATAAAGAGGAGGTAAAAATGAAAAGCAGAGCCTATTTAGATGTGGACCTTAGTTGCCCAAAGAGAGCTGGACAGGAATACACAGCAGGACAGGGGCCTAAATTCCATTCCATGCCATTATTTCCTTTTTTAACTGCCAAGAACTAATGAGCTGTGGTAGTGAAAGTTCTCATGTCTGGAGGCAAGGACCACAAGGCTTTGGATTTAGTTTCAACTTTGGGTTACACTGGGGAAGAGTAAAACCCTAAAGAAAAGAAAAGAGAGGCGGCAACAGAAGGCCATGGATTGGGTCACAAAGAGATAATTTGATGGCTGGCTAAGCTTTGAACAGAAGTCTCATGTAAAATGATCAAAATCAGGAGATATACGAGTTTGGTATAGAATTGTCTTTCCAATGCTTCTGAGAAAGCAATGGTGCAACTTTTGATATTGTCTGATTGTTGTTAGCATGTGCCAAACTAGGAATTGATAGAAACTTGGCATGCTTATTCTCATGAAAGTATCTTCTTTGCTCTATACCAAAAGGAAAGCAATACTCTAAGAAGTTAAAGCTAATACCTTAGGCAAACATAATTAATGTAATTTATTTGTAGCAGTCATCTGAATATTATGCAATCTACAATCATAAACAGCAAATTATTCACTCAATTATTTGAGAAACACAGAAGTTTTTCTTTGTGACAATAAGTTCAGAAGAAATTATGCCTAGTAATTGATTTATTTGAATTTTAACTTCTGGATTGTCAAATATTATCTCTTTAGTTCTTAACTAAAATCATTGGTTTAGCATCCTTCATTGACAATCTAAGGAGATACTTTCACAGTATCCACACATTGTGAAAATTGAATTAATTCCCAGACTAACAATAAACAAGTTTTACGTCTGTCGTAGAACTGCATGACTGTAGCCCAGTCTGGACTAATTAATGCACTGTGTTGCTTCTGTACCTGACAGGCCTACCAATTTATATAGAAATAGTTTGTGGTGCATTATGCTGCATAGACTTCTCCATGTTTAATGAGTAGAAATTTCACTTTTTATGCATCGATTACCTGTAAACATTGGCAATTGTTGAGTTTGCCTTATGAATAATACAAGTCTCCAAAATGATCATAAAACACCTGTTATGCTGTATATCAACTGCCCTTATCTCTTTATCCTGTTAGCCTGTCTTTGAAATAAGTATTTTAAATTATGCTTTTTGGCTCCCAAATCTCTGTTCCACCTCTTTTTGGAAGTAAACAAAATCTGAGAGGAACAGAGAGCTATAAGCTAGAAACACATGAGAGAATTCTATAGACAAAGGATGGAAATAGCATTATTTCCAGGGGAGAAGGAAAGAGTGGAATTGCTCTCTTCCCTTTTCTGAGAATAACTTTGGGTCTCTTTAATGGGCCTCCCTGTTTTTATACACAGGAAAATGAATTTATTTGATTTTCTGTGATGAAACATTATTTAAGAACAATTTTTATGCTTGGAAATCATCATAATCCCCGAATCCCTGGTGTATGCAATAAACAAAAGTTGTCTCACACCTTTGTCATCTGTTGAATACATTTTGGATTGTGTTGTGTGCTTATAGGCTCAGAGGTTGAGAGGATTTTAGGACAGTGAAGGATATATCTGTTCAATTTGAGAACTGCAACTAATGTTGGTGATGTTTCTATTTTCAAAAAAAAAAAATCTGTTCTCCCAATAGGATTAAAAAACTTAAACCAAAACAGGGACATAAGGACAGTTTTGACTGACTTGTTTGGCCTGCATATTAAGGTTAAATTTAATCACAGATTCAAATTATTAAAATCCATATCACCAGATAGTCCCATAAAGCAAGAACATCTGTTAGCAACTGTGCCCTACTGCCACACTGTAATGCAAAATCACATCCCCTCAATATTCTTGTCTGTTGATCATTTAAGATGCTCCGCTTACTACAAAAAGCAGAAAAAATAGAACAGTCTGGATTTATGATTGTATTTTTTAACAAGCATTTTATCTCACTTGCTATAGAATAAAGGAAACTTTCCCAGCATCAGCTGGTGTTTATAAGTCATTCAAAACATTACAGGATATTCTAGTGTGTCTACTCGCTGTGGTTTATGGTCTTTTCCAAAAAGGAGCAATAGGTTACAATTAAAAATTGAAATAATGCTTTAGAAACTATGTGCTCAGCTTCTTTTAGGTGGATAGTAGGTAATACAGATATTTCAGTCAGTTCACATAGTTTAATCACTGCTGTTCAGTGGAACAAGAGACAGAGAGGAATATCGTATCTTCCTTCACGTCTTAGTCCTTGACCACATGTAGGTTCAACTGAGATGTAATTAATCAGTTACATAAGCATTTTTAATTTCTAACATTTTTTACATTGACATCAAAGGAAATTTACATTAATGTCTCTCATTTTTCAAAGTTTAGTAGTATCCAGGAATTAGCATATTGAGCTTTGATTCTTTAGAACATGGTGGGTTGCTGATTTAATCCTATAGCTCTGAGTAAAAGGCAAAATAATGAATATTTGACTTGCTGAGGACTAGAGCAAGCCAGAAGCATTATACCTTAGAGTGCTAAATTTTATATTCTTCAGCCACAACTGAGCACAAAATGCACTTAAATATCTTCTCAAAATATCTTGTAATAACTTGGGGCCTATAGTAGCTTGTGTTATGCCATTTTTTAATCCAAAACAAAATAGCAATAGAGAGTTGATAATAGTTACTATTATGGGCCTAATCCCAAATGCTCTTTACCCATATTAAGACACTGCTTTAGGATGCTTTAAAAAGTGCTTCATGTTTTCATATTCATCCTTTTACCACATTTTATTAGAAGAAAAGGAAAAAAAAGTGACAGCGATGATTATTTTTTGCATTCCAATGACCAGTAATTTAATTCATATGCAAGTCTGTACTATTGTTTAAGATCAGTTGGTGGGACTTTAGTCAGATACTGTGAATTTTACTCTGTCTTTGTTACCTGATCAACATCAGCAACCTGTATATAACATAAATGGCTTTTAGTTATATTTTTAAATTTTTACTATTACATGTGACACATATAGTACTTTATTTTTTTAACATTACTGTTAGTAATTCTTGAAATATCAATTGTATTAAACAGTACAATTTTTTCAGTTCAAACCTAGAAAATGTAGTTGGCACAGAAATGAAAGATGCAGTGCTATTGAAGGTGTATTTTTGTCTAGATGAACCACTTATAATTTTTGGCAAAGGAACCAAACAGGCTCTATCTTGTCTGCTTGTCCATACATCAAAAAAAAAAAAAAAAACAAAAAAAAAAAACATCACTTGAATAAATACTTTACCTTTGTTTCCACTATGGAAGCAAACCTTTGTTTTGCCTGTCTGTTTTTCTTCACTGTGAGCACATACAAAGTAAAGCTGAAAATAGCCCAACTTTGCCTTAAAGTGTTCTGTAAAGATAATTCATTTTTTATGGAATGATTATGAGAATAACAAAACAAAAAGTGTGGTTTTCTTCTTAAATGTTTACTACTCAGACAATTATTTATGGGCACTATTATGCCCTTTTTGATGTTGGCATTACATACCACGCCAATGCTTCAAACACAATCTTTGTCTTTTACCTGTAAGGGCTGTGGAAGTAGAAAAGCTAATGAATGACAGAGCTTCAACTTTCAAAAATGTTGGCTATTCACCAAAAAGCCAGATTTTTAAAGCAAGGTAAGTAACTGAAGCTCTAGAATAGCACTTATATGCAAATAATGTTTAAGATCAGCTCTTTCATGTATGATAATGGTACTACTAAGATCACAGAGAAAGGATGTACTGGCAAGGTCTTCCCAAGAGTCCAGAGAGAGAAGCTTTTGAAAAGTGATGTATTCTCCTAACTTGCTCCACCAATATTTGTATTGTCTCTCTTTTTTTTTTTTTTTTTTTTTTTTTATCGAGGGAAAAAATTAGCTTCATATTCAAAAAGAAAAAGGAAAACAATCATTTTCAGAGAACATTTAATCTAGGAAGATATGATACTTTTTTTTTTTTTCTTTTAATGGAAGAGAGTGAAAAATCTTTATAAAATCTGAATCATATAATGATTTTCATCTGGTAGATGGGTTTTCTCCTCCCTTTTGTAATCACTGTTTTTCCTTCTGATTTTAGATTTTTTTTCAGGATCTCAAAAGCTCAGGTAGGATAGGAAGACTCTTTCTTGCCTGCCATTGCGGAGGAAAATCTCTGGATTTTGGTATGCTTCCATAGCATACAAATTAAATTACCTTTTTAAGACAGTTGTCTGTTTTTACTCTGTGTCTGTGCATGTATTCTTCATCTTTCCTGTCATCTGTGCAGGACACAATAAAAAAGGGCCCACTGGAAAACTGGTCAACACATCATTAGAAGACAGGAACAAATTATGGAGACATTAAAATGTGCCTTTAGCAGGAATAGTCCTAATAACATTATAAAGATACTAGTTCTCAAGGAAACCTCCAAAATTATTATTAATCACTTTGTATACCCCAAATTGCTCCATATGATCCAAAATTGTCAGTAAAATAGAGAGACATTCACTGAAAATGAATGAAACTTGGCAGATTTATGAATATGATTCTAGCTTCTTGACGGCGTTTTGAATATGCCCAATCATCATTGATCATGTAAAACAAATGTTTTATACTTCTGGAGAAGACTCTCCTAGCTATTTTAGACAGGACAGAGGTGAAAATAACTTCTTCCTAATACTGAAGATAGATGTGCACCGTATACAGAAATGTCTGAAAGTGAGTGAGAGTGGATGTGTGTCTCCTTAATGGACAAGCAGAAACTGAAGCAGTCTCTACACGTCTACATGCTCTCCTTACACTGTCATCTCTGCTTTTCTAACCTTGTATTCTATAAGAAGGACCTGTCAACTGTACAAGGTTTCTATGTGTATAATGAATGACTTTGAAAGGCTCACCTAACAGATACAAAGAAATTATAAAATTCGGCTTCCATTGCCATGCACATCACAACTTGAATTTACTTCTCCATATATGGAAAGCAAGAGAGAATTCTGGCTTGCTGTTACTACACCTGTAAAAAGAGTGGGAGAAAACGGCCTGCAAATATCATAGAAAATCCCTTTGTTGTGTGTCTTTAACTTTAAATGGCAAAAAAAGTCCTTTTGTATGTATAACTTGTCATTCAATAAAAAGTGACAGAGAAAGCAGGAATAGGTTATGACTCCACTTGACAGATTAATCCTTAAGTAAGGTCTTTGAGTCATGGGTTTATCTTCATAAAACATAGTCCCATGTTTTTGAAAAAAAGTGGTAAGAATCAGTATGCCATTTGGCTAGTTTTATATGTTGAGTGTCACCATTTCTTTTGGTAGGGCAGCAAGGAGAGAAAGGCTGCGTTTGAAATGCCCACAGGAACTCATCAGGAGCTGTTGTCTTTACAGAGACAGAAGTAAATTTGAAAGATCTGCTATTATACACTATTTATGTTTTAATTCCTTCAGTCAAATATTTGGGGTTCAATTAAACAGTATAGGTCCATGTCAAAATCTTAAGACTGAACAGACTCTCCTGGAAGAATGATTACGTTATACCAGGAGTTGAAAGAACTAATGAAGGCATTTCTTTGGAGTGTGTGAAAAGTCCTCTGTGTTCAGACCCTCAGGTCTGTTACACTGTGATTGGAGCAATCTCTTGTATCCTGGATAAAACTGGCCAATGCACTTCACTTGATAAGTCAAACTCTAATTTCATTTAGAGTCGAAGAGAAAGTTTTTAACTTCTACAATCAAATTAAGAAACAAGACTCTCAGCTGTTAAAAGGACATGTCAGGTCTTGCATGGTGAGTGTAGAATTTGCTGCTATGATTCCTGCCTTGACATATTTGGTGCAGCGTATATAAGTCATCAACAAATGAGTGCTGAGCATTTTAAGCAACCGCATCTATGCACATGTGCATTTGTTCCAGTTTAGTTGCATTCACAGTGCACAGTCTCTCCCTGTGTGATGAGGAAGCAGACTAACCAGCAGTACCTGGCTTATGCTACCTTATGGCAAATCAAGACCTCTTTAAAAAAAAATTCAAAATAAACAGCAACATCTTAGAAATTTTTTAAAAAATGCCACAAGACAATTTTATTACAGAGATGGGGAGAAGCTTCATATCCTGGCCTAGTTTTGGGATTGTGTGTATTCTAGGCTGGCTGAGAAAATTTCTGTAACAAAGATTACTGGAAATAAGCAATTTTCTAAATAATACAGCTCTTTGAGAGGGGGTCCTTTATGAGGAAGGGGCAATAAAGTATTACAACCTAAAGGTTAAAACCTGTTCTGAATTTTATCATGTTTTTACTGCTTACTTCGGAATAAACTTAGAGTAGGAAATGGCAATGAAAATTTGTTTTTCCGATACTACACATGAAAGATCATCAGCAAATTGCTCGTGTTAATGTCCTGATGGATAATCACAGTTACTGTAACATTTACCTTTTATTACAGATGCATCTATATATAGATGTAGTTATGAAATATTGTTGCAGCCACACTAATTTTCTGTGTGTTAAAAGAACAACTTACCAAAACCAAAGCATTCAAAATCCTGAACAGTAAAATAAATTACACAGCATATAACCAGGTTGATTAACCCCCTGTACGATAATATTTCCTTTAATTTATTACCTAATATTTAGTCTAATAAAGCACAAGCACATGTTTATCACCATGAATTACATAAACATCTGTTTTGCACTGAATGACCTTGTAGGATATTTCCTACAGATTTGACTGATTACCAATGTGTATTTTCAGACAGCAAGGGCAAGCAAAGTGCATGAAAGAGGTTCATGATGACAATGTAATTTATAAACACGCTGCATGAGTAATGCAGAGTACATGCACAATGATGGCACAGTAATATCTGCTTATAGGACATATTTAACAAATCATTGTGCATTCCATTGCCTTTAGTTTCATGCAAGTTGATAGGAAAAGTGCTGACACTGCAGATGGGCTGCTTAGGGAGGGATAAATGGGATATGGCACTCAAAGACAGCCTAACTCAGTAGTGAGTGAAAGTCATAATGTTCTGCAGGTTATTCGCTTGCCTACACAGAGAAACTTAGTGCAATCTGCTGAAGTCTTAATAAACTAATCCATTCAAAACTGACATCAAAGAAACCTTTTATCTGTACCCTACCATCATTTATGACAACAGATAAAGGAATGATCTATTAATTCTTTGTTACTATTTACACTTGTATTATTTTAAGAAAGCATATTGGCTATTTTTGACTGTCAACTTTTCCATATTCTGTTTCCCGTCTACCATTAGTCCAGAGCTGTCTAGGGGAAAGGGAAATATTTACAATATTCCTTTTAAGATTATTTTAAGAAATATGGGTAGCATTTCTGTCACCATTGACAGGTATAATAAAATCGTGCTTTTCAAAATCAAAATTGTGGATCTGCATTGTCCTGCCTGTGTCTTTTGCCATCAGTAGTGTTTTCTTTGCGAGGAGGGTGAGTGAAGGATGGAAATAGGTCAAAGATTTAATTAACAACAAAACTTTCATCCATTTTCTTCTGTTTTTTTTTTTTTTTTTTTTTCAGGAAAAAAAGAAAAGAAACAAAAAACACCAAACCTTCTGGGAATCAGACTGCCTCAGGGCTAAAACTGTACCTTGTGCTTAATAAGCTGAAATAAAATAAAAATATGTTGTTTACTGAACATATGGGCTAGGTGAGTTCATACTAAGGTCTGTAAGTGTGTATTTTTCTACACACAGGTGTGAAGATTTTGGGACACCAAGATAAATGTGGAGCTCAGTCTTGCCTGCAGTTTTCATTATGTCCTTAGAAGCATATACGCCTGGAGGAAAGGACTGAGTCAAGAGGTTAGTTCACCTCAGAGTTTACCTTAGTAAAGCTGATTTTATTTTAGCTTATTTTACCTGTTGAATTTGTGCTTGTGTGGATACAAATTCTAGATATCTTCAGCACTACCAAATGTGATTTTTTTTGCATTTGTGTGTTGTGCCATGTTACTATTTAGCAGGTGTTCATAGTCATTATTAGAGATTATGTAGTGGTTTTGTTCTTATCTGTGAGAAGTCAAAAGCTGCTAAGTTGAGTGAACTTCCTATGTCCAGCAAATCCTTTTCTGAAAGGCATCCCATGGACCCATGTTGTCCATCTCCTAATGTATTAAGCAAGGGCTTATTCTCAAACACTGCTTGAAAATCTTTATGTTACTGGTGAAACCTAGATTTTTACATTCCTTATCTATAACCTGGTGGGAGCAATGACACCTGTAGCCAGTGGTTATACATGTTCAAAGCCTTAGGAATTCAGATAGCCAGAAATTAATCTGGAGAAGACAAAGAGAATAGATTGAAGCAATGACAGCATGCATTGGAGAAAGAAAGAAAAAAAAAAAAAAAAAAAAAAAAGCTTTTATTTCTGTAACTCTCATTGAAATAGTAATTCCTCTTCCAGGATCTAGAACCTATAATATGTTACTCCTTTGTTCTTGGACTGCTTCTGGAAAGACAAGCACGCTTTTTTACTTCCTTAATACCAATATGACTAATTAGTATAGTGGGCTAAGATCATTCTGAACAATCTCATGAAAATAATTTACATATGTAATTTCTTTTAGTTTGTTATGCCTAATTACACAGTTGTTCATAGAGAACTTCTTAACAAAAATAGATTATCAAATATGGTGGAGAAAGAGGGAAAAAAGCTGTTTCTGTTTTGCTATTGGTAATTAAAAAATCACTAACCATAAATTAAAGTGTGTCTATGACTAATATGTTTATAATTATTTGTGCTAAAATCAGGAAGGAGACCAACATGTTAGAACCCATGAATAAAGAATGATAGTATGCAGCATTCTGAGGGATAGGATCGGTCTAACCTAGCAAAGACAAAGTAAATATTGACTCCTCCCCTGCATTATCCACATTCATTTCCAATGTCAATAGTTGACCCATAAAAATCAGCAGAGCTGAATCTCCTTCCACAAAGTAATGAACATGACTTAGAAACTTTGTTTTGTAACTGCTGCATGGTTTTGGTGATATTCTGTTGTAAATATTTACCAATTACACAGTTAGTACTTTTTAAATAAAGTAAAATTTTGATGAGTGATTTACAATAAGTTTGGTGGCAGGCTTTAAAGCAGTCTTCCTTCTTCAAGAAATATTATTTCACTTCCAGGAAGTCTGCATTAACTTTTCATGAGGTCTCTGAAAAGAGAGAGAACACATTCATATAAATATCAATAAATATTTTCTGATCATCTTAACATTGTGTCTGCTCCAGCAAATCTTCTCTCAAGGGGACTACAAAGCCATGATACATGTTTGTGGAAACATTAGGCTTATAAACGCGGGGAGAGCACCACTATCTGTGATGCTGATAGTTGTCTCCCACTGCAATAAAAACAGACACTAAAGGTATCAGAAAACTTGTGACATTTAAACAAAATTTGCCATCAAGGGAAAGCACTCATAGTCTCAATTCTAAACTCTATCAAAATGTTTAATGTTGAATAAAAATGCAGTACACACATCTTTTTCATATATCATACTTTTAATTGTAGCAGAGACAAAGATCTAGTAATTTGCTTTGAAGAATTTGAAACTTGTGGTCCTTTTCTCTTTTTTCCTCCCTTTTTCCCTTTCTCCCCAGGAATAAAAGAAGGAAGCTGTCTGCCAATGAACACTACTGTCATCATCACAGGTATAACTAGAGAATAGTAAAAATGAAGGAATAATATCATTAATGCTCATTAAAGATAAGTTTCTGAGATGTCCTCAGTAATTACTACTAGTAGCAGACAAAATGACTTGGGTATTTTCAAACAATGTCATGTCATTGATGTCCTATATTATTCCTTGGCTGACACGCAAGACAATGTTTTTCTTGTGTTTTGTCCCTTCTTGTGTTTCATTTAAGTGTTATCTTTTTTTTCTCACTTTCATCCTGAAGGACAGTGAGAAAATATTAGTTCTCAGCCATATGTGTATATATATTTATACATACATAAGTATGTATGTATACTATATTAATTACTAATTATAACTAATTATATATACTATACATAATTAGTTATTTGTGTATGTGTACGTATTAATCTACATAAATGTTCTTAAGAACTATATAGGCTCTAGAAATTGAAATTTTCTAGAAGGCAACAGAGCAAGTGCTCAGCAGTGCAATGCACATGGATTGTCACATTGAGCAATTAACCTATCTCCCTTGTTGTTGGTCTGGAGGCTATATTTCCCATGCTGCCAAGATTCTTTCCTTGAAATTTCTTGCAGTTGCTGTTTTACCATATGTTAAAGCAATTAGGCATGTGATACCTCCTAGTTTTTCAGATGCTATCACATGGCTAATAAAATTTTGTTGTAAAAAGAGAGTCCTGTAATATAAATGCAGGTGTTTATAATAAATTTGCACATTTTTTCTGTTAAAAAAAATTCTGAGGAATTTAAGAAGTTTGATTAAATCATTACCTGGGAAAATGAAAATAATAAAATGGCAATTGTGACCTAAGTAATTGCCAAAGGTTGCCTGCATTCAGTTACGAAAATGAAAGTGAGTGTCTTTATGTATTGACATTGGTAGTGTCATGAGATGCTTGCAATGCTTGCAATGAGTTGTCCAAACTAAAGCTGAATGTAATTATTTTGATATTTTAAAAATTTTGCATGATACTTTCCAATCTGGTAGACAATGTGTTATAATCTTATCTTTTTAAGCTAAATTATTTCTTGCTTAAATATAATGTTTATTTGGCCTCCATTTGATTTTATGTACATTCCCTTCCTGATTCTTGAAAACAACTATAGTTAATTGACTAGGATGATACTTAACAGTTACAGAAACTTAAATTTCTGTCCCTTCACCCCCAAAAAAATTTTTATGTGTAAGCTAGGCTTGTCATGTATCTCTATCTACCAGTGATTTTAATTACAGTAATTGATAATTCTGACATAGCATGAGCCACATGAAATTTGTCTTTGTAATGTTGAAATTATTTGATCAGTAAGGATAAGATCTTGAAGACATTTGTTGAAATGATATACAAAAATACTGCTACACACAAACTACCATACCAGTTAGGAATCCCACTTACAGACATTGTTTTAAGTGGGTTTTGTTTTTTTTTTTTAAATTTATTTAAATATAATGTCCTACATTTTAGAGTAGGATTTTTAAATAAATCCCATTCTTAATAGCCTAATTCTTTTTCCTCCACAAAATTACTTTTATTGCTCTGCATCTCAATGCATATTATGCCAAATCTCTGTTTTTCATGTTATGTGTACTCTTTTTTACTTAAGTCTGCTGCAGTTTATATAAGTGTTTTATTGTTTTTCAGACTATATTACATTATTCTTAGTATAGTTCAGTCAACAATACATATACTTGAAATATTTAGGAAAATAAGGGATACTTTTTGATTTGCTGCTCTGGGCTTTTAGATGGACAGATATATATATATGTGTGTATGTTAAATCCAGAGACTGCAAATCCAAATTCTTGCAATAAGTTTTCTTAAATAATTACATGTGCATTGCATATTGAAATATACAGAAAAACTATAAAATATAACTATAAAGGCGAGTCCTCATAAAGAGCATACTTTTTCCATAATAGATAGACTAGTTTAGGCAAAGGAGTCTGAGCAATATAATGTTCAGGAATTGAAGATAGTTAAATTATCTCTATTTTAGTGTAGCTGATGATTTCTGAGACTTGTTATCCTGGGTGTTTCACTATGCCCCATATAGCTTCAGGATTACTCCAAGATAATTATACTTCTGTGGAATCAAAATTTCACCTTTATTTGAAAAATCATTTAATAGAAGGTAATATAACATTGTTTTATAAGCAGTAGTTAAGACCTGTGAAGTAGTTAAGAAGCCTGTGTAGTGTAGATAACAGAAAATAGCATATCTTATGTTCAAACTGTAACATATTTCACTCTCTGATTTGACTATTCCAAAATGCAGGCATTCATTTCATTTTTCAGGGATGATGGATAAAGCGTAGTGTTATAACTCTTAAAAATATTGGAACTTTAAAAGAAAGAAAGCCACCAGCACAGCTTTCAAAAAAAGTTGACACAATAAGCAGTCAGTGAAGTGAAGAGTAATCATCTACTGTAGTCCACCCTTTCAAACACATTTTCTGAACCGATATAATTTTGTAGAAATGTATAAAGTTGCTAACTTTAAGTTTGCTTTCTCTAGGTAAAAATGGTCAGGACTGACAACGTATACAGATTTGAGAGAAAATTTCTGTCTAGCAATATTTACAAATCTCTTATGTACATTTCAGTATGCCTTACAGTGAAGTAGAGTGTATGTCTGCATTCTAAAATCTTCACCTAAATTTCCTTTTTTGGGGGGATTAATTTTCTGTTGTAAATGTCACTGAAATAAGTCACTGAAAAGTGTCATCTAATGAGGTAAAAATGATGTGTCATTTCCTCTCCCTCCCTTCTTAACCAGCAGTATCAAATTACTTTAGCATATTTTGTATTTTGAGGAACTGTTAAAAAGATGAATATAGAATAAAATAATCACTTCTTGAAACGGTGAAAAAATTTATATAATATAACAAAGAAATAGTTCTCCATTTTTTCACAGATGGATGTATTTTTCTTTTTTAATTATCCTTTGTTAATTATTTCACTATCTCTTGAAACAATGATTAGTTTTAACAGAGAAAAAATGCTGAAAATGAATGAAGGAAAGCCTTCTCTTGACAGTATAAAATCACTACAAGCTTCAGTAGAAGTGTTTTTTTTCCTGTGGTGGGTTCTTTTACATTTTCAATATTGTGCCTAGCACAGTTTGTATAAAATAACAATAGTAGAAAACATTAAGTTTAGTAAAGATAAAGGAAATTTTCTCAGTTGAAGCTGAAATAATGATGTTTTAGTATTGCTAGCTCAAACAAAACTGATGGAGAGGAGGTTTCTTCTAACACGTCTGCCTCCAAATGCAGTTGTTTATGAACTTTTCAGCATTATGGCTCCTATTGCTGTTCTCATAAGTACACAGTTTGTAAAATAAAAATACTGACCTTTTTGGTGTTTCTTGTGTTGTTTTGTTGTGGTTTTCTTTTTTTAAAGAGAAATGCTGAAGCTTCCTCCCTGAGTGAATCACTTCCAGATGGGATTAACAGATTGCTTTACAATTAAACACATGAAACCATTCATAGGCAGAGCCATTTTGAGGACTTCTTTACAACAGTGGCTAAAACTGCAAAAAGAAGTTTCCATTTGCCAAAAAAATGAGGGGAAAAAAGTATTTGAATAGATTATTATGAATGAGAGCTTCAGAAATCAGGATGAACTTACACTCTGTAGAAATGCCTTAGAAAAGATGACATGTAAGTGGAGCCTGTTTTGAGTCTAAGAACAAAGCTTAGCAAAATAATTGCATTTTAGTTCTAAGGAACTTTTACCTGTTTTTGGATTTAGCATTACTAAAGATTTTGCTAGCTGAAGGGAACAAAAAAAATACACTGAAATCAAACCTGGAAAAGAGAAAGCTATTTTAAAGAAAATTTATTCTTCTCTCCTTTAAAAACTGTGTCTTTAAATAAACTACTTCTTAAGTTTTCCATTCTAATTGAAGAACCTCAGTTTTAATTTTGAATTCAGATAATTCAGTGATTTTAATGGGTGGACGAAAGTATAAATATTTCCTTCATTTTAAGGCCATTTTGCAGCATAGGATTGGGAGTCCCACAAGAACCTGCAAATTCATCTCTGCTAAGCTGCCAAAATCAGTTTTCAATGCTAAAAATCTGATGCTTTTGAGAAAGAACATTCTCATTGGCAAATATTAGCCACAGCTGGTTAGGTATGCAGGGGATCGGAACAGTCAGATAAAGAGAAACTATGAAAGAAAGAAAGAAGAGGGGAAGTATTGAAACTGAGGCAAGTATATTGTGTTTAGAAAAGAATTTTCTGGTGGATGTGAGATCCTAACCTTCACCTACTTTATTAACCAGTAATGTAAGTGAAAAAATAAGTTACAATATTGCAATTAAAAAATAACTATAAAGCAAAATTACAATAAAATCCCATGACATAACAGCCTTTCCCTGGTAATGGCCTTTTCTTACCATTCTAAAATACCTTGGTCTGGAATGCTAAACAAGTAGTAAAAAAATTATGAGTGGGAGAGAATATTAGTTAAGTATATAACTAATGGTCACGTATTGCTGGTCCTGTTGATTACTAGTTTAAATGAATTTGCGCTTTTTCTTTCTGTTCTACAGGAACAGTGTTGATATCCAATCTCCTTTCCTCTCCAAAAAAAATTTAGTGAAAATAAATAATGGAGTATACTATGAAATATTTCCAGTGGATGGAGTGGAATAAGAGCTTCTTTTATACTGCTAAGAAAGACAGATTAAAGTACATATACATAAAGAACTATGTATTAATTTTATAGGAAACTAATTGAGCTCTAATAAGGCTTTTTAATTAAAAATATATATTTTAAGAAAAAAATGTGGAGGAAGAATCTGTATGGGTTATAATATCAAGATTCTATGCAACCCTTTTGCGGCCATTCTATGTTTTCTATAACTTTTAGCTGAAGTCCTCAATGAATACCATAGTTTATAAATTTGATTTAATTCTAAAGATGTGGAAATGTTTTTAAGGAATGTTTTTATTTCCTACTTACAAAACTAATGTGCTAAATGTAAAAACCAAGTTTTTAATTCCCAAATAAACAAACTTCATGGAGGTGGAATTATTCTTTAAGGTCTTTCTCACCTTTTTGACTAAGAGGAATGAATGAAGTAGCCACATTATCTCTGCAATCTCAAGGGCAACACTGAAGTTCCCTTTCTATGTGCTTACCCCCTCACAGCAAGAGGATTCATTACTGTGGAAAAACAGAATATAAAACATTGTATACAAGAGAATTTTAGCTGCCTTCCTAACTCTGAAGACTCCACGCTATGAAATAATGCGAGCTCTTTTCTGGTATATTAACCTATCCATTTCCTCTGTCTAACTGTAAACTTAATCATATCCAGGGTATGATTATATATCAAATGTAAAAAAAGACTACAAAAATTGAACTATTATAGTAGCTCCTCTCTTAATTCTGAAAAACTCCTCAGCAATCACTTTTGTTCCCTCTGCTCATATTCCCCAGCATACCCAACTAACACTCAACCACCACCACCACCCTTTCTCTATAAATATTTGGAAAACAAACAAATAAACCAACAAATCATTGGACACAAATCATGGCAGGATTAGAATTCCATTGAAATTAAGACATCGAATGCTGTTAATATAGTCAGTGGAGATTTAAATTATTGAGCCTGGAAATCTATTCAACTGAAAAGGTTGTAGGTTCTTACTTTAAAGTAGACACCCTATATTGGCGTTCACTGCTTTGACCAGCTTTCTTTCAGTATAATGACAGCACAAATAGCATGAATACTTACTTGTAGAAACATTTATTTAGGTGTCAATCCTTCTCTCTTGGTCATATGCTCCTGAAATATAGAATCATAGAATCCTTAAGGTTGGAAAGGACCTTTGAGATCATTGAATTTTCATCTCTAATCCTCTCCACACTCTTAATGGGGTAACTATCCATAGCCAACAACAATGGAAATTATTTGCAGTCAAAATAAAAAATTCTTACTGATGTTTTCTGCTGAGTTCAGCCATATCTTGGCATTGCCTGTCTTTAGCTTTCTTTATATCTATCCTTATGTATTTAAAACTGTAATTCTAATCTTCTCATTAAACACTGTGAAGACCATATCCTTACAGCTGTGGATAGTAAATTACCACTAAACACTGCACTTTGAAGCAAATGGTTATAGACCAATTGTCTTCAAGTTCCCAAATCTTTACTCTGACCCTAACTTAAACAACACGAAGAGAACAATTCTGAGGTAAAAAGCGTTAGGAGATGAGTTCCTGCTTCATACTACATTAGATCAGATGATCATGTTGTGCCTGCTGTGCTCATGCAGGTAGATGGTGCTGTTGGACTCTTTAGAGGGAGACAACTGGCAGAAAGCATCTCCCTGCTAGCTTTCCAAAAGGGACCATGCAGTGGTAGGCTGTATAGGCTGTATGGACTGTGCCTGGGTGTTGGAAGGACCTAGCTCGACTGCTCCAAAAGCAAGACCAATTATGTACACTTTCACTGTGAGTACTCTGGGACCATGGCCATGGAGCAAAGCAAGAACAAACCTAGCTGACTGTTTAGAGATAACTACAACACAGCTCAGCTGGAACAAGGATTTCTGCCCTCACGGGTACATGAAACTGAAATCCATTTTATACCTTCTGAAATGCAAAAAAATTAAGTAAGCTGCTAATAGAATTATGAAGTTGTGGAATTCAAAATGAAGGGGTTTGCCCCATTATTTAAACATATGTGTATTTGAGCATATTGCATTGTTGAAATACATATTTGATTATGCTCTGTAATGAATACAGAATCATAGAATGATTTGGGTTGGAAGGGACCTTAAAGATCATCTAGTTCCAACCCCCCCGCCATGGGCAGGGACACCTTCCACTAGACCAGGTTGCTCAAAGCCCCACCCAACCTGGCCTTGAACATTTCCAGGGATGGGGTATCCACAGCTTCTCTGGGCAACCTGTTCCAGTGCCTCACCACTCTCCTAGTGAAGAATTTCTTCCTTTTATCTAATCTAAATCTACCCTCTTTCAGTTCAAAGCCATTACCCCTTGTCCTATCACTACACGCCCTTGTAAAAAGTCCCTCTCCAACTTTCTTGTAGGCCCCCTTCAGGTACTGGAAGGCTGCTATAAGGTCTCCCCAGAGCCTTCTCTTCTCCAGGCTGAACAACCCCAACTCTCTGAGCCTGTCTTCATAGCAGAGGTGCTCCAGCCCTCTGATCATCTTTGTGGCCCTCCTCTGGATCCGTTCTAAAAGGTCCACATATTTCTTGTGCTGAGGGCTCCAGAGCTGGACGCGTTACTCTAGGTGGGGTCTCACGAGAGCGGAGCAGAAGGGCAGAATCACCTCCCTCAACCTGCTGGTCACACTTCTTTTGATGCAGCCCAGGACACGCTTGGCTTTCTGGGCTTCAGGCACACATTGCTGGGTCATGCTGAGTTTCTCATCAACCAACACCCCCAAGTCCTTCTCTTCAGAGCTGCTCTCAATCCATTCTCCGCCCAGCCTGTATTTGTGCTTGGGATTGCCCCAACCCATGTGCAGGACCTTGCACTTGGCCTTGAACTTCGTGAGGCTTGCACGGGCCCACCTCTCCAGCCTGTCAAGGTCCCTCTGGATGGCATCCCTTCCCTCCAGCGTATCGACCACACCACACAGCTTGGTGTCACTGGCAAACTTGCTGAGGGTGCACTCAATCCCACTGTCTATGTTGCCAACAAAGTTATTAAACAGCTCCGGTCCCAGTACCAACTCATGAGTGACACCACTCATCACTGGTCTCCACTTGGACATTGAGCTGTTGACCACAACTCTTTGAGTGTGACCATCCAGCCAATTCCTTATAAATCGAGTAGTCCATCCGTCAGATACATGCCTTTGCAATTTAGAGACAAGGATGTCATGTAGGACAGAGTCAAATAGTTTGCACAAGTCCAGGTAGCTGACATCAGTTGTTCTTCCCTTATCCACCAACGCTGTAACCCCATCATAGAAGGCCACCAAATTTGTCAGGCACAATTTGCCCTTAGTGAAGCCATGTTGGCTGTCACCAATCACCTCCTTATTTTCCATGTGTCTTAGCATAGTTTCCAGAAGGATCTGCTCCATGATCTTGCTGGGCACAGAGGTGATACTGACTGTCCTGTAGTTCCCTGGGTCTTCCTTTTTTCCTTTTTTAAAAATTGGGGTTATGTTTCCCCTTTTCCAGTCAGTGGGAACTTCACCGGCCTGCCACAACTTCTCCAATATGATGGATAGTGGCTTAACAACTTCATCTGCCAATTCCCTCAGGACCTGCAGATGCATCTGATCAGCTCACATGGAGTTGTGCACCTTCAGGTTCCTTGGATGGTCTCAAAACTGATCTTCTCCTACAGTGGACAGTTCTTCATTCTCCCAGTCCCTGCCTTTGCCTTCTGAGACTTGGGCGGTGTGGCTTGAGCACTTGCCAGTGAAGACTGAGGCAAAAAAGTCATTGAGTACCTCAGCCTTCTCCATATCCTGGGTAACCAGGTCTCCCATTTCCTTCCAGAGAAGGCCCACATTTTCCCTAGTCTTCCTTTTATCACCAATGTACCTCTAGAAGCTTTTCTTGTTGCCCTTCACATCCCTGGCCAGATTTAATTCTATCAGGGCTTTAGCTTTCTTAACCTGATCCCTGGCTGCTCAGACAATTTGTGTTCCTCCCAGGCTACCTGTCCTTGCTTCCACCCTCTTTAAGCTGCGTTTTTTTGTTTGAGTTTGCCCAGGAGCTCCTTGTTCATCCATGCAGGCCTCCTGGCATTTATGCCTGACTTCCTCTCTGTTGAGATGCATCACTCCTGAGCTTGGAGGAGGTGATCCTTGAATATTAACCAGCTTTCTCGGGCCCCTCTTCCTTCCAGGGCTTTGTCCCATGGTACTCTACCAAGCAGACCCCTGAAGAGGCCAAAGTCTGCTCTCCTGAAGCCCAGGGTAGTGAGCTGCTCTGTAATCCTTCTTGGTACTCCTCAGACTGTTCCTGGATGTATCACTGGTGCCCACATGAAACAACAGCAGCAGATAATAGTCAGTGGACTGTACGAGGCTTGGTAGTCTCTCAGTGACATCCCTGATACAAGCCCCTGGTGAGCAGCACACCTCTCTAGAGTGCATCACATTGGCAAATGGGTCCCTCCATACCTCTCAGAAGAGAGTCACCTACTACTATCACCGATCACCTTTTCTTAGTTACCCTGGTTGTTATATGGGGAGCAGATCGGGCTGCCTTACTCAGGTCCAGTGTCTCTCCTGGTGTGACGGGTCTTTCCTCTTCAGTCTGCAGAGTGGTGAAGTGCTTCTGCAAGGGCATCTCAGGCTTCAGGGGAAGTCTGTTCCTCCTGCTGGTCCTTGCCATTGTAACCGCCCATTCTTCTGCATTATTGGCCTCCGTCCCTTCCGTGTGTGCCAGTGGGGGAGTTTTTTGCTGTTTGGCCATGGGCTATGGGTTCACTGCAGCCTGCGCTTGGAACCGGCTATCTAACTCCTTCTCAGCCTTACTGATGTTATGCAGCCTTCTCACCACCTCCTGCAGCTCAGCCACCTGCTGCAGGAGGTCCTCCACCTGGGCACACCTTTTGCAGGCAGGTCTGCCGCCTGTGCCTGCCCCAGGAGAAAGGTCTAGGCACTTCCGCAGTCTGAGGTCTGCGCTGCAGCCTATCCCTTCAGCAGCTCCGTCTGGGTGGAGGCATTGGCCACCGTTGGGGTAGATGGTGCGGACTCCTGTCCTGGTTTCAGCTGAGATAGAGTTAATTTTCTTCTTGGTAGCCAGTGTGGTGCTGTGTTTTGGGTTTAGGATGAGAAAAATGTCGATACACTGATGTTTTTGTTTCTTGCTAAGTAGTGCTAAGCTGTTGCTAAATAGTTGCTAAGTAGTGCTTACACTGATCAAGGACTTTTCAGCTTCCCCTGCTCTGCCGGGTGCACGGCGCGGGAGGGGGGGGGGGAGGGGGGGCGGGAGGGAAGGACGGGGCGGGGGGAGGCTGGGAGGGGGCACAGCCAGGGGGGCTGACCCAGACTGGCTAAAGAGTTATTCCATACCATATGACGTCATGCTCAGTATATAAGCTGGGGGAAGAAGAAGGAAGGGGGGGATATTCGGCGTGAATGGTGTTTGTCTTCCCAAGTAACCGTTAGGCGTGATGGAGCCCTGCTTTCCTGGGGATGGCTGAACACCTGCCTGCCGATGGGAAGTGGTGAATGAATTCCTTGCTTTGCTTTGTTTGTGTGCGCGGCTTTTGCTTTACCTATTTAACTGTTCTATTTTATTTTTCTTCAATTATTAAACTGTTCTTATCTCAACCCATGAGTTTTGTCCCTTTTACCCTTCTGATTCTCTCCCATATCCCACCTGTGGGGGAGTAAGCAAGCGGCTGTGTGGTGCTTAGTTGCTAGCTGAGGTTAAACTACAGCAACCCCCCAGTCGGAGCTGCAGCCTTTACTCTCAGAATATACTCCTCTATAAACCTTTCCCCTCCTCTTTCTTTCCTGATGCTGAGTATCTCATATTTTCAGCCTTCTAGGGACTTTGCTTTATTCACTGAACTCTGCAGTGTGATTGCCATTGGCTCACAGATATCTTGTGTTTTCAATTCTGAAAGAAATTCTTTTTGCTCCTGGAGGCTTATTAGTTTTTGGATTCATAGTTTAATTTATTAGTTTTGCCTCACTAATCCTGCATCTAGCAAAGCTAGTGACGTATTGTTAGTATTAAATGGCGTGCTATTAGCATCCTTCTAATCTCATTTATAAGGAATTTATGTAATTAAAATGCATATAAATACTGAGATTTTAAATTATTACAGTTAGGCCAAAAAAGCTTCATTACCCCAAACCTACAGGAAGAAACTAAAATTACATCCAAAAAGCATTTTATTATGTCTACTTAATGTAAGATTGTTGTGGTTTAACCCCAGCCGGCAGCTAAGCACCACACAGTCACTCACTCACTCCCCCAAGGTGGGATAGGGGAGAGAATCAGAAGAGTAAAAGTGAGAAAACTCATGGGTTGAGATAAAGACAGTTTCACAGATAAAGCAAAAGCTGTGAGCGCAAGCAAAGCAAAGCAAGGAATTCATTCACTACTTCCCATTGTCAGGCAGGTGCTCAGCCATCCCCAGGAAAGCAGGGCTCCATCACACATAATGGTTACTTGGGAAGACAAACGCCATCACTCCAAACATGCCCCCCTTCCTGCTTCTTCCCCCAGATTTATGTCCTGAGCATGATGTCATACGGTATGGAATATTCCTTTAGTCAGTTGGGGTCAGGTGTCCCAGCTGTATCCCCTCCCAGCGTCTTGTGCACCCCCAGCCTACTTGCTGGTGGGGTGGTGTGAGAAGCAGAAAAGGCCTTGACTCTGTGTAAGCACTGCTCAGCAATAACGAAAATATCTCTGTAATATCAACACTGCTTCCAGCACAAATCCAAACCATAGCCTCATACTAGCTACTGTGAAGAAAATTAACTCTACCTCAGCCAAAACCAGCACAAAGATATATAAATGAAAACTCTTATTTGCAGCTTCAAGATATCACCTCATAGCTGCACATGTTGAGAAAGTATAATTAACATGTGGAAGAAAACTAGCATATGAGATGGAAAGATCCATGCTTAACATCAGTAGCAAGAAACCATGGTTTTGAACATTTACATTGGATATATTGTTGTGATCCTAAAACAAATTTGATTAGTCCTCACTTTACAAAGCATTTAAGTGTATGCCTAGTCTAAATAAAAAGTCTTCATTAGAATGCAGGCAGATACTTATCTTCTTTGATGACTTATGAGTTCATTATCCAATTTCTTCATTATCATGGTTATAAAGACTGGAACTGAAACTCTTGAAGCCAGAAGGGAGGGAGGGAGGGAAAACTGTGTTAAACTCAAGCTCTGGTAAAATACATTGGAAATGCAAAACACTCTTTACTGTTGCAAAAACTTTTTCAGCATTATTTTTACCAGCTGGATTTTTAAGAAAGAAAAATGTGCTTTGTCTCCCCTCTCCCTGCCCATCTTTTGAAGCAGTATCCTGTGTTTTCTTTTGCTAAAAAAAAGGGGGATAAAACTTAGAGGTTCTTTCACAGGCAGATGCTCATTAAAAAAAAATTATGAGGAAAACAGAATTATTTTTTGAAATATTATTTCAACTGATTTTCTTATTTCTACTAAGAAATCTTAGGAGATTTTTATCCCTTCTTATACTGCTTTTTATGTATTTTACAAAAAAAAAAAACCTGTGTGCAGTTCTGGGCCCCACAATTTAAGGATGAGAAGGTCCTTGAATGTGTCTACAAGAGGGCAACAAAGCTGGTGAAAGGGCTGGAAGGCATGTCCTATGAGGAGTGACTAAGGACTTTGGGTTTGTTTACTTTGGAGAAAAGGAGGCTGAGGGGTGACCTCATTGCTCTCTACAGCTTCCTGAGGAGGGGGAAGTGAAGAGGGAGGTGCTGATCTCTTCTCCCTGGTATCCAGTGACAGGATGCATAGGAATTGTTCAAAGCTGCACCAGGGGAGGTTTAGACTGGACATTAGGAAGCATTTCTTTACCAAGAGGGTGGTCAAACACTGGAACAGTCTTCCTAGAGAGGTGGTCGATGCCCCAAGCCTGTCAGTGTTTAAGAGGCATTTGGACAATGCCCTTAACAGCATGCTTTAACTTTTGGTCAGCCCTGAATTGGTCAGGCAGTTGGACTAGATGATCATCGTAGGTCCCTTCCAACTGAAATAGTCTTCTATTCTATTCTATTCTATTCTATTCTATTCTATTCTATTCAACATTAGGATATGCTAAGGGCCTCTTAAGTAAAATTGAAGTATTTGTGATATGGCTTCATATGATATATAATAAATTATTATTGTTGCACTGGACATCTTTCTTGGCTTTTGTGGGTGGTTGTATTTTTTTTTTTTTTTAATAATTTTTATTTTTGTATTTTGTCACTTTTAAAGAGTTTAAACCAGAAAGGACAAAGCATCACCCCACATCCCACATCCCCCCCCAAAAAAGGTGAAAGGAAACCATCACGTCTGTTGGTTCCTGCAAGTTGTCATTCTCTTTCAGATGTTAAATTAAGTATAATTTCTATCACAAGGAATCATATTTAGATGACAATATCCTGATACAGTTTGTCAATTTGACAACTTTTTTTTTTTTATGCATTGGTCTGCTTCTGATTATCTTATGCTCCTTTAAATTAAAACTCTCTATATGCCCAGTGATAACTCCCATCTACTACTGCAAAGCCAGCAACATGTCAGAATGATAGTCTATTAAAATACACCAATCATTAAAATTCAGGGGAAATTCCTATCTATTTCACATGCATTGTAAGCCTTGTTATTATCAAAGTGGCATGATTCATTCACTATTAAAATAACTATTACAGGGAGTGTACAGCTTGTGATTAAAAATGACAGATAGGGCAGCATATGTCATTGAATGTTGACTTTGTGTGATTCCAAGATAGATGTGTAGAGGATCTCAAATTAGTGTATTAATAATAAACAATTTCTTTCTCCCATGATAGAGACATAGGAAAGTAGGAGACAGGGAAGGTCAACATGACATTGACAATCATTATAAATGGAAGCCTGCTGAAATAAAATACAACATGATGCTGGGATTAAATAAAATCTCTTCATTTAGAAACCTTGTACAAGGATTGAGGGGAGTAATGATTACAGACTTTATCTTTTACTGGAGAAATCTGGGTGTAACGTGTTTGTTATACACAACTGAAATCCATAAAAAAAGATGTTGACCCTTCTACATTAGTAGAAAGTTTTTTAAAAAAGAAACAATTAAGGATATCTAAAATGCACACTGTGTCTCATAACTAGGAAAGAAATCCATTTGTGAGCCTTTTTTTTTTTTTTTTTAAATTTGTGGAAGAATACACTTTCTATTAGGAAGGGAAAAAAAATTCCTCTCATCTTAACTGAAGTATTACAAGAGGCTCCAGCATACAGTATGTTTCTATCAACCAGAATGATAATGTTTAGCTATCTCTTGGCAAGAGAGATTATATATGTCAAGAAAATGTTATTACTTCTGATTCTACTGAAATCAGTAGGTTTATGTTTATTTTCTGTTTGATAGCTATTTGATCAAGTGCTTGTACTATTCATCCATTTAGAGTATACGAAAGTTTTAGCAAAATTGTTTCCTTTGTCCATAGTATTTTGAGGTTTTTTCACATCATTATATAAAAGCAAGTAGATGTACTGGGGCTAGTGGTTTCAGAACAAAATTGCCCACAGATGGTTTGATGACTTGTGCTTCTGAAGTCAGAACACTGATAAGTGTCCGGGATCACAGTCCTGCTGAACAGCTGTGTGAGCTATAGAACAGGGAACAAATGGAAAATAAAAGCACAGCCTGCTGTGAGTAATAGTGGTTAGATGTTGCCTACATAGCACAAAACACACTTACCAAAGATACTTCAAAAGCCAGATGCAGAATTGTTGTCTTTCACGGTACTTCTAATACACCCAAGTATCTAATGGGGGAAAGTACTTCAAGCATTTGTTATTTAAGGGCCTACTTACTCCTTCAGTGCTCTGATCCTTTTTTCATGTGACTGTGCTCTAATTTGGTTAGTTAAATGGTCTGGATTAGAGGAAACAAACAAAAGACATCCTACCTCTGACCACATTCAGCCAAGACTCAGGCATGCCTTTTGCATGTCCGGGCTATGTAGACCCCCCCTTTTATTAGCTCTTTAGATGACTCTTGAGAATGTGTTATTTTTTCAAGAATGAGCATGGTGCTCCAATGTTTTTTTTCTTCAGGTGCTTTTGAAAGAATTTCTACATATATTTTTTATAGAAGCAGCAGACATTGCTTTGCATCCAGATAAAATTAAAGTGAGAAATTAGTTTATGATGGGGAAATTTTTTTTAATAACAGTTTTGGATATTTTAGGTGTGAAAAGCATGAAGTTTATCATTTTATGTGGAATGAACAGATGGATACAAATAACATATTTTTCTAAAGATAAAGCTATTTTTATCCTAAGAAACTATATGTACATATTTAAAGATTTCTACTATCCTATTATATTATCATCCACTTAAAGCTTAAGTCATTATTTAGTGAAGAATTAAGCAAGGCGCTAATGAGATTTAAGCCAAGCTATATCTGTTAATTAATCTGTAGTCTTTGTCATCTCTAGAAGATCATATATTCAGAATGTGTTAGTGACATTTTCCCTTATTTGTCTGAAATTGTACATTAAATTGAAATTAATTTGCAAACATCCAATTTTGACTGCTGGGCTATTGAAGAAGAGAAGAATAAATTCTCAACATTTTAAAAATTTGTTGTGGTTTAACCCCAGCAGGCAACTGAGTACCACATGGCTGCTTGCTCACTGCCTCCCTGGTGAGACGGGGGAGAGAATCAGAAGAGTAAAAGTGAGAAAGCTCGTGGGTTGTGATAAGAACAGTTTAATAACTGAAATAAAATAAATATTATAATAATAACAATAACAATATAGAATATACAAAGCAAGTGATGCACGATGCAATTGCTCACCACCTGCTCACTGATGCCCAGCCAGTCCTCAAGCAGTGTCCCCCCTGCCAACTTTCCCTAGTTTATATACTGAGCATGAGGTCATATGGTATGGAATAGCCCTTTGGCCAGTCTGGGTCAGCTGTCCTGGCTGTGCCCCCTCCCAGCTTCTTGTGCATCTCCAGCCTTCTCAGTCAGCAGAGCATGAGAAGCTGAAAAGTCCTTGATTTAGTGTAAGCACTACTTAGCAACAACTAAAAAATCAATGTGTTGTCAACATTATTCTCAACCTAAATCCAAAACACAACACTATATCAGCTACTAGGAAGAAAATTAACTCTATCCCAGCTGAAACCAGGACAAAATTATAAATCATAACATCCCTCCTTATCTGCTAATGGTAGTAATGAAACAATTAAGACAAAAAGTGGGGACTATCTCAGCCAAATACAACACATTTTACATATTTAAATTTTCTTTCCTCTTTACTTCAGAACTTTCATTAGTAGTATTAAATTTGCATTAAGGTTCATGTCTTCTCATTCACTAATACATAGGATATTAGGTAAGCAACTTCCTCCTTGCTGTTAACAGGAGAGACAACTCCTGGTATTACATAGGGACACAATCGACTCTTACGTACAAGCAGAACAAATATTGTGTACATAATGTATTTTCCTTAGCTAGAATCAAATGGTGGTATTCGTTTATTTTATGATATTTTATTTCTTTTCTCTTTTTTGTAAACTCTGTGACATATTAATGTAAATAATACAGATGCTATTATACATATATACTATCATATAGATGCTTCATAAATACTATGTTGTAGGTTTTATTTTGTCTTTGCTAGGGATTTATCTTCTGTTTTTCAAGATCTAAAATTATGGCAACAAAAGAGAGGGTCCTTTGAAAAATTCTGTGTTTTCACTTGATTGCTGAGTGGCTTCTCTTGGTTGTTTTTGTGGTACAAACTGTGACTTTTGTGTTAAAATTCCCACTTGCATGTTCAAATATTTGTAAAAAAAATAAGGATATTGAGTTTGGGTTCCTTCTGTGGTTATTAAGTATAATATAATCTAAAGTACTATACTATTTTCTGAAAGTAGACTAGAAACATCAAAGAGCATGATTGAAACATAGCCTCTAGTTGACTTGAACTTCTAAAGTAATACATTTTAGAGCATCTTTAAGCATATAATTACTTAATGATTTTGCTTTTCCTCAGGAGAGGAAGAACACTAATAAAAATGTTCTCTAATGATAGTGGCTGCAAAACTTTTGAAATGTTACTTACCTTAGCTTTTCTTTTTAAAATCACCTACAATTTAATGTCCTCCAAACTCCTTATATAGTAGAGCTGAAAATGACAAGTTTTTCTAAAGAGAATGCTAATTCAATGTGATAGCACTATCCAAAAGCAAACTAAGCTGACACAGTGATTATCAGCTAAAAGATTAGAGGGTCAGCTTGTTGACAGTCTTGTTCTAGCAGATGAGGAAAGGATTGAGCAGGAAAAAGCTCCAAACCTGCTATAATCATCAGTTCGAGGTGCAAAAAGGAAGAAAAAGCGGCTGGAAATAAAATAGTTGGTAATTTGCATTGTCAGTGGGGAGCAGAGTTGTCAGGAAAAACTTGGCACTAACCACAACCAGAAATAGCCTAGGCCATTGTCTCCACAGTACTGTAATTCTGGTGGCAGGCAGCACAGCCTTAGGCAAGTCTACCTCCTCTGCTCCTCAAAGGAAAATTTTGAAAGATAGCCACCCAGGACTGAGTCAGTCAGATAAATGCGAAGAAAATTGCAAACTATTGCAAGAAGCTTGGTTTGCTACTTCCAAATCTCAACAAAGCTGTTTACAGGAATGTAAGGTTTATGCAAGGATGTTAAGAGTATACTTGGGAGTGGTGAGAAAAACCTCCCTGAAAATAAATACTTGTTGATAGGTATTCAACAGAAAACTGTTGTTTAGCTTTGATTCATTGATTAATTGCATTATTATTAACTATATGATCTGGCATGCCATTTAATAGGTTCAGTAAAAATGCAGTGGTGTTGAATGTGATTATGTTAGTCCATAGTTACAAATCAAGGGCAAGTTTATTAAGAAAAATTACAGGGCTCCATTATCTTTCCAGAATTTTTGCTTAAAATATTTTTTTTTAAAGATAAAACAAAGGTTGCTAGCAGAAGAGAAAGCATTGTAGGAATTTTTATCTTGAAAGTGATGTCACTAGCATCTCAACATTTTCCAAATATCAGTGATTCCTCTGATCACAGCTCCATATACCAGCTCCGTATACCATATACCAGTTAGCAATAACCAGTAGTATGTAGTTTGGGAAGACTTTGATAATTTTGTTGGTATGCAGATTTATGCTATCATCTGGTAGACTATATCTGAGATTTCTAACCTATCATCAGCTGTGCCGATACATCCATATTGCACAGAGAAACCTTCCGTGCAATCTTATTTTCAGGGATTAATAAAAAGCCCTGGAAGTCTATAATTTGAATACTCCTTGATGAACAGGTAAACATTGCTGTAACTATAACTTTTATGAATATTTAGCTGATCTTCAAAGAATGCTTATTTACCAAGGAAAGGATGCTTATTGCATTGTTATTGATGCACTGTGAATTAAAATTAAGCTCTAGGCACTACACCAGCTATTAGAAGGTAATGATAGAACATCAACCAATGTATTATATTGTATGTTGATATTCACACAGGCAATAATGATTGAAAAATGATAGATCTATTGGAAAAAAGCTTTCTCTTTTTTCTCTCTGTTGTGAAAACAAAATATATGAAGTCAATGCAAGTATGTAGATATGTAAATTCTTATATGTGGGTGAATTTTATGTCTGCTTTTTAATGAAAGTATTACTACTAATTAAAACAACTGGTCAATTTGATTTGTACAATAAACTTGCATTCACATGGTAAGGAACATATGGTTTTTTTCTATTGGGTTAAGTAGTGAAAGTGATTATCTCTCTATTTGTTGGGAAAGCATGGGTTCTCGAAGCATTTTAATTCTATCAGAAAGCAGGATATACTAGAAGTTGAAAATGGGAATAAAGTCAACAAAAAAAATTCTGGTTAGAGAGTGCTGTGAAATTTAAAAGTGCCCTGCTAACGAGACAGAAAAAGGCTGAAACAGCCCAATAGGAAAAATAAGCTCTGTCTCATTCTCTAATACCAAGGAAAGAGTAAAAAAATCAGATCTATCTGGGACTAAATTTGGCAGGGACAGTGAAATTACCCTAAAAATATGGTGGTGGTATGGACACATTTTTTTTACTCTCATTTTGCTACTTCTTGTGCCTGTTACTTCTTTCCCTATCCCTACGAGCATTCATGCACATATGTTTTCCCTCTCTCTTTCATCATAACCACTCAACAATTTCAAATAGAATATATTCAGGGACTTGATAATCTGTTATGCATGCAAATGCAATAATGTTGTGATTGTATTGCTAATAATGGTAGTACTTTTCTGAGCTGTCTATGGAGCAACTGTTGCACAAGTTGAACTTGTAGTTGTTTAGCAAGCTTACTGTGTATATGCCATCTCAGGATTTTTCAGCTGTACCTTATAGTTACTGCACATGTGATGCAATTTTACTGAATTCTGAATTGTTACTGATTCAGGGCACCATCTGAAAAGGTTTTTAAGCAGATGTTTACGCACGTCCATGGGGTAAGACATAATTCAATACAGGGAGTATTGAGGTGAGTGAACAAATGTATGGCAACTTCCATGGCGCCTGAAAAGAATTTCCATTACTGTGTTGTTTGGTTGCATTAAATGGATTAAAGGAAGCATAAAAATAAGCTGCATTCCATGAGACATTGAAGCATTGCATCCACCTAGAAGGTAGAACAGTTGATTTATATTGGGGCCTGATATCAGAAACAAATGTATTAGCATTAAAAACAGGGCTTTCAAATGCCAAGCACATTCCCAGGAAATAACTGAGAATTTGCAGCTGTGAGAAGAGAACTATAGTGATTTTGTTGTGAAGAGAAAAAAAAATACAGTTAAAAAAAATTATATACAAAACTCAGAAAGCATCATTTCCCACTGTTCTCAGGAGTTAGCAATAATAGTAATGGAAAGCTAAATATGACCTCAGAACTAAGATGATTCCAGTGATATCAGAGAAACAGATCCTCACAATATATTTAGAAGAAAAGCGTGAGAACTGCATGTTTTGATTTCACAGATGCCAGTGCCTCCCTGTACACCTGCCAAACTGCTAACATTGGAAGGCTCTAGGACTGTCACAACCTAAGAAAAGATGTCTTTATAGGACTATGTATGTCATTTTGTTTCTCTTCTAAAGCCAGGGAAATCTAAGTTAGTCTTTTTATCAATTTTCTTAGTCAGATTGATACTTCCGACTGGAATCTCATGGATTTTAGTTGCTGCCTTATTCTGCTTGAGCCTTCTCATTGGTGCTGTGTGATTTGCTGAATTCTCTTCAGCCTTTGTATCTCAGGACTTGCAGA
This sequence comes from Platalea leucorodia, assembly GCF_965183815.1. NCBI lineage: Eukaryota > Metazoa > Chordata > Aves > Pelecaniformes > Threskiornithidae > Platalea > Platalea leucorodia. Next base: position 61,061,896 of record NC_138823.1, on the reverse strand, counting down.
CTACATTCTTGTATAGCTCAGGTCATCAAGTAACATACATTTTCCCCGGCATTTGTCCCGATATTGTGCAATGAAAGCATGTTCCAGAAAGATAACACTCTTGCTTTGAAAATTTTTATTTTTTTTTTTAAATTGATTTTATAGTACTTCCCAGGCAGTTTTCTTTCTATAGATAAATTATTCAGTTTAAAAGAAATGTACATTTATTTCCTATTCGAGTGTGCCTAGTTTTATCTTCCAGCCATTGGTTCTTGCTATGCCTTATTCTGCTAAAGAGCTCTCTACTATTTGGTATTTTCTCCTCATGAAGGTACTTACAAGCTGCGATGAAGCCACCTCTTGCTCTTCTTTTTCATAAACTAAATCTACTGAGTGGTCATGAAAAGAAAAAGAAATAATGCTAAAGCAGAGATTCAAGCTGGTATATTTCAAGTTTGATGTTACTGGCAATCTAAAACAGCTTTTTTCTAATGGGAAGTGTCAAAATACCTTATCAGTTCTGCTTATAATTTGACAAATAGCAAAGTACAATTGATGTCCTCTAGAAATCACTTTTCCATACATGATCACAAGTGAATTGGGTTAATACTGAACTTGAACACTGGGAATTTAATTTCCTGACTTTCATGCATTTAATTTCCAAAACAATTATGGTTGGTTATATACTTCTTTTTGTATATGCCTTTTCATTCTAGTACCAAATAATAAATTTTATAACAAAATATAAACAAACCTATGAATGCTAGAGTAGCAATACGTATCTATTGTGTCCATTTGAATGGTTACTGATAAAATGAGGGAAGGATTACAGTTCTTATCACAGACCCAGAAATGCTGCAATATGGTGTTTCTGTAATGGAAGTAACTGAATGCCTGAGGTGTATTCAAATAACTTACAGTGACAAAAATAAGGCATTTTTCAGAGGTGGTTGCAATCACAGCATAAATAATTGTAGGAAAGGAATGGATTACTACTGCATCATGTGGTCAGGTGAATGCTTTGCAATATTTCTGGAGCTAAGTCAGAAATGTTTAGGGCCCCTGTTCTTATAACCCCAAACCTCCATTTTCTACCAGAAAGCAGGATATAAATGTTAGCATCAGCACTAATTTGATCCTTTGTCCTGCAGTTATTTATGGATGTATTCCACTTCTTTACTCTATAAAACTAAATGTGTTCAAAGGTAATTCTCATGTTTCACCATTACAAAAAAAAAAAAACAAAACAGTGTATTCTTTTTCCATGTCATTAAGTCATCATTAAATAATGGTTACTACCGATCTCAAACTGAATGTTTTTTCCACATTCTTTTGTTTTGTTTTCAACTGTGGTACTTGCACCTATGCAGGAAGCTAGGCCTTACTATTTTAGTTTGTATTACAAATCATGACTCTTGTACAATTACTACATCCAGTACACATTTTTGAAACAAATGAGGCAAAACTTACCCAAGAAAGAAATTGGTATTTGTTACAGTTACCAGCCACAAAGTGAATATGTTGATTGAGTAGATCTTAGAAATGCTTAAATTATACCTACAGGCAGAGAGCAGGCCACCTACATACTGTGGCTAATTTACTTGGCTCATTTTAAATTTCTGCAGTGCTCTGGGGCGAACGTCTTTCAGGATGGTCTTACAGTTATTTAATTGGGTCAGGCAGATTCCAAGTGACTCGCAATGGGAACTGATTAAGATCTTTCTCATTGGATATGGATGTAATTTTACAGTAACGCCACAAGCAGCACTGATTGCAAAGTCTCAAGTCCCTATTCTTTGATGTAAAATCAAGTAGTTATAAATAGTGCTAGTTTTGAAGGTGATATTTCAAATCGTAGTGTCTGGGGGACAGGTATTTTTATGATTCTCATTTGTATATGGTTTATGTTTAATCCTTTTAAGCCTTTAATATGTATTTTTAATGTGATTGACAATTAGCAAGCACAGGTTAGAGCTTACAGGTGTGTGTCTTATTAAAAAAAGTAATGCAGACTTAATTTTGCATTATTTGTAAATTCAAAGTTTCCCTTTAGTGCTGCATGACTTGCCAAATGATTTTACAAGGGCGAGTCAGACTTCATGGCAATGGGGCACTGCCTTTTTCTGGCTTTTGGGTTTTGACTGTGTTTTATTTTGAAGTGCTATGAAAAAGGAATGTGCAAGCCTTCTCATGGCTCTTCATAACATGTAAGAGCTTCAGATGAGGAATCACTAAATACATGTTATCAGGTAGGTGCTCCAAACCTGTTGTCCTGGATAATTTTGTCCCTCCATTCCTTGTAGTACTCCAAGTGTTTCTGACTTAGAAGAACACTTCCCAAGGAATTGTATAGGGTGTTCCTCTTCTTTGTTTTCGTCCTGCCAAATGCTCCATGTAAAAGGGGGTAATTATCCTCAGAGAATTGTCCTACCAAGTGTCTTTCATTTATATTTAGTTAATAAATCAGCCTATTTTTTCTGTTTGTTTGCTGTTTGCTTTTAGTTTTGTTTGGCTGCTTATATTAGCTATCATGGAACATAGCTTTTTGCAATACTCATTTAGTTGGTTTGAAATATAGTACAGTTTTTCTTCGCTGCATCTTGTGCTGGTCCATGGCTTTAGTGAAACCTGTATTTCTTAAAAGGGCTGAGAAAGAAACCTTCCTAAAAGTGCCTAGCTTATGGATTTATTTTTGCTGTCATCAATGCAGGAGGCACCAGGTTATTAAGCTTTGCTCTGGCTTGTGCCCTCCAATTGATATGATTGTGTCAGGTTTAAAATTCCATCCTGCCAAATCTTGTAATGCTTGTTGCTGCCAGCCAGTGGCTTGTGTAGAGTTTAGATAAGATATATTGCTGCTTCATTTTGTTATATCACTGAAAGTACTATTTTTTTCCCCCAAAAAAGTGAGTTGGAGTAACGCTGTAAAGGTGAAATCCTATTGAAGTCAGTATGAATCCCAATTTCAATGAGGCCTAAGACTTTTACCTGGTGTATTGATATGTTCAGTGATACTTTAAGATATTTTCCCTAGTCACATTCAGATTATTTTTTTCTTTTTAGTTTGGTTTTAAATCTGTCTTTTCTGCTATGTAGCTGTGAAATTATTTACTGTGAAGTCTGTACATCATTTACTGACCTTGTATGCATAATTTACATAACTGATCCTCTATACAAGGTGTATATAGGTGGCTGTGCTTGTTGAAGTGTAGTAGGTTTACCATTTTTAGGTTAATCTATGTAAGTTGTGATTTGTACTTTGATTGCATGATCTTTTCGTTTAGTTGGTGCATATAGGACTCTCAAAGCATGCATTCTATATTTGAGGGGTAAAAGACAAATTTAATAGCCACTAACATCAGCATTTTTCTGAATTAGAGAATGAAAATGTAGCACCTAAATTCCAGTTCTCTTGACTGTTTATTAGCAGAATAGGTAGAAGAATCTGTTCATCTAGCCAGGTAACAGCTGCAGAATTTTTTATTTGTGGAAAAGATATAAAAAGTATATCACAGATCTATTTTCTTTTTCTTCATCAAAGTAATGTTGGTCTCTGTGAAGGTAAAATAGGTAGAGAATACTTGGAGAAATAATTGAGTTGATAAAAATCCCTCATTAAAGGAAGGACTGTAACTCATGTTCTACTTCTAAAGGTCAGAGCAGGTGTTAAGAGCTCTAAACCCTCTCATTTTAGATGGAAAATCTTCTTCCAGTTTCCACACTAAAAAGTTCTAGAATGTAATGGCCATGAGAAAAGTCTAGATACAGAATGTACTAATGACATAGCTTTTGCAATTGTTCATAGGCATATCCAAAAGGCAGATATAACTAAAAACTTCTTAAACATTAAGTCCCAAGGCCTTGGGAAGCAAGAGGAAGACAACATGGCATCTCAAATCAAATGTTGCCACTACTTGTTCATGTGCCTGTTCTTATGGCTTGTAGTTGCCTCGTAAAATTCTTTGTACTAGGTTTGTGTTGGAATAATTTCCAGCAGTTTTGCAAAAGACTGTGATAAAACATTTACTTTACTTTGTACTGCTAATAATCCCATGGTATTGAATTGCAGCTTCCATCTGAAGATACCCAACCTTCTGTCTTATGATATTCACTGGATGTTATCGATCGGTGAAGATAACACTTAAAAATAAGTTATCTCATACAGAGTTGCAAAAATGCAGTCATTTATATTGATATGCAATGATAACTGATAAAATTACAAAATTACAGAACAGTTGAAGTTGGAAGGGACCTCTGGAGATCATCTAGTTCAACCCTCCTGCTCAGAGAATGCTCAATAAAAGCAAGTTACTCAGGGCCGTGTCCAGTCAGGTTTTGAATATCTCCGAGATGGAGATGTCACAGCTTCTCAGGACAACCTGTTCCACTGTTCAATCACCCTCAAAGTGAGAAAGTTGCTTCTTTTGTTGAAATGAAATTTACTGTGTTTCAGTTTGTGCCCATTACCTCTTGTCCTGTCTCTGGATACCATTTAGAGGCTCTCTCAGCCTCCTCTTCTGTGGTGGATGCTCCAGACCCTTAATCCTCTTCATGGTCCTTTGCTGGACCTGTTCCAGTATGTCCATGTCTCTTATACCAGGGAGCCCACAACTGGACCCAGCACTCCAGATATGTCTCAACTGTACTGAGTAGAGAGAAAAGATCACCTCCCTCAGTCTTCTGGCAATGATACTGCCGGCCTTCAATGCTGCAAGGCTGTGTTCAAATCATGTTAAACTTGGTGCCCACCAGGACCCTTGGGCCCATTTCTGTCAAGGAGCTTTCCAGTCATTTGGCCCCCAGTCTGTCCTGGTGCATGGAGTTGTTCCTGTCCAGGGGCAGCACATTTCCATTTATTGAGTTTCATGAGATTCCTCTCTGCCCATTTTTCCAGCCAGTTGGTAGCACAAACATCTGGTATATCAATCCTAACTCCTGGTTTTGTATCATCTGCAAACTGTACTCTATCTCATTGTCTAGGTCATTAACAAAAATATTAAACAGCATTGACATCAGTATAGACCCATGGGGTACACCACCAGTGACTGGACTCCAGCTAGGCTTTGTGCTGCTGATCACAACCCTCTGAGCCTGGCTTTTCTGACCGTTTTCAATCCATTTGTCTAGTCTGTATTTCATTAGTTTGTCTTTCAGGATGTTATGGGAAACAGAGCTGAAAGTCTTGCTAAGTCAAGGTAAACAGCATCCACTGCTCATTCTTCATCCAATGAGCCAGTAATTTCATTGTAGAAAGCTACCAGGTTTGTCAGGCAAGATTTCCCCTTCATAAATCCATGCTTAATAGTTCTAGTCATGCTCTTGTCTCAAAACAATTGGAAATGGCTTGTAGGTAGATTCATGCCATCACCTTCCCAGGGACTGAAGTAGGGCTGACTGGCCTGTAGTTCCCCAGATCTTTCTTCTTGTCCTTCTTGAAAATAGGAGTGACATTTGCTTTCTTCCAGCCCTGAGGAACCTTTCCTGACTGCCATGACCTTTCAAAGATCATCAGCAGTGGCCTTACAATGAAATCAGCCAGCTTTCTCAGCATTCATGGGTGCAGCCCATCAGGTCCCATGGATTTGTATATGTCCAGTTTGTTTAAATATTCCCTAACCTGATGCTCCTCCACCAAGGACATGACTTTCTTGCTCCAGGCTTTCTGTCTGGTCTCACATGCCTGGGATTCTTGAAGGTAAATCTGACTAGTAAAGACTGAAGCAAATAAGGCATTGCTTACCGTGTCCTTTTCCATGTCCTTTGCCGTCAAGTCCCCTGCCTCACTCAGCAGTGGACCCACATCTTCTCTTGTCTTCCTTTTACAGCTGATATACCTGTAGAAGCTCTTCTTGTTGTCCTTCACATCTGTCACCAGATTTAACTCCACATGGACTTTGGCTTTCCTAACTGGATCTCAGCATGCTTAGTGTCTCTATATTCCTGCTGGGTCTCCTGCCCCTGATCCCACCCCTCGTACACTTCCTTTTTATGTTTGCATTTAGTCTGGACTTCCGTTTTCTTCCATGGATGCCTCCCCCCACTTTTGCTTGATTTCCTGCTTGTTAAGATCGATCTTTCTTGAGCTTGGAGAAGGTGATCCTTGAATATCAACCAGATGTCCTGGATCTCCTTTCTTCAGAAGTGTACCCCATGGGAATCTTTCAAGCAGGTTCCTGAACAGGCCAAAGTTTGCTTTCTTGAAGCCCTGTGGTCCTGCCTTTTGCCTTGCTTCCACCTCTCGGGATCCTGAACTCTACCATCTTATAGTCACCAGAGCAAAGGCTTCCCCCCAGTCTTCATATCCCTGACCATTTCTTCCATGTTTTTAAATATGATGTCCAGCAGATCACATCCCCTTGAAAGCTTCTCCACTCATTTTATACAGGAAATGATCACCAACGCATTCCAGGAAGCTTCTGGATTGCTTGTGTCCAGCTGTGTTGCCCCACCACAGGTATCAGATGATTAAGGTCACCCATGAGAACCAATATCTGCAAATGTGAGCTCTGAAGAAGGTCTTATCTACATCTTCCTGATGAGGCAGTTGGTAAGAGATACCCACCACAATGTTGCACATTTTAGTTTGTCCACTAATCCTTACCCATAAGTTCTCAGCTGGCTCACCATCCATTCCAAGATAGATCTTCCCGCACTCCTACTGCTCTCTCAAATAAAGGGCAACTCCCTTCCTAAAGAGCCATGTTTCTTTGATGCTAATGAAATCATAGCCCTGCAACTGCCCACCAAGTTCTAATTACTCCTGTTGTTCCCCATGCTGCATGCACTGGAGTACAGGCACTTTATTTGGGCACCAGTCATGCTGATTTCCCAGAAAAATCATGTCCTCTGCATAAGAGCTTCCCCTGTAATGCTGTCTTGGCACTTCCTTATTTGTGTGCATACAGTTTTGATGGGCCCCATTCTACGTTATTTTGTTATTGAACAAACCGATCTAATAATACACAAAGGAACATAGAAATCCAATGAATTACAGTCTTCAGAAGCATCATCTAAATATTTTTTTCTTAAATATTAGCAGCTAGCTTGAGCAAAAAGATTTGTTCCAACTAACATGAATTTTAGCATGTAAACCATGTGCAGCTGAATATTCTAATTCACAGTTTGAAGTAATCTCTATTAATGAAAAGGAAATTATTTTAGCTAGGCTATGAAATAATGCAGGAGTAGAACAAGGTTTAAGCATATTATATGGAAGTATATAAATATATAAAGGTACATACAAGTGCAGAACACGAGAGTTTTAGACTGTCAAGCTGCATTAAGTAGTCTCTCTCTGCTGAATAATTTATAATTCCCAGACATAGCAGACACACTCAATCACAGAAATCCGACAAAACTAACCAGAGTGAGGTGATGATCTTCTGCCTAACTTTACATGCAGCCACAAGACAGTTCTTTTCCATGAGCTCGTGACTAGAAGGTTTCAGAGCTTTTGTTCTCCAGGCAGATTAGCAATGCCATCAACACAGAGATTACTATGTCATTTCAATATCCACAGACTCTGCAGAGTTCTTTCTTTTTCTACAGCATAAGGTTTTGTGAAGTCATTGAATTAGATTGTGCAAATGAAATGTAAGACCTTTTAGCCCTTTACCTAATAGCAGGTTTTAGTGTTACTAAAGTGGCTGCTTTTTTCTCCCTTAAAAATTGAATGGTCAAACATGAAAAAGAAAAGGAGAAAGGAAAAGATTTTTAAACTAGGAAATTGGTGTAAAGAAATAATTCTACAATAAACTACACAGCAATGCTTTTGTTGTTGGTTTGCCATATTTGTTATAGGTTTAAATCTGTTAAAGGGCATTCTTCAAGGAACATAATTATTTTGATATGTTAATGAACACTTTGTTTTCATCTTTTAGAATAGATAGCCATAAATAAAACATTCCTTCCCTCTGCTCCTAGAAGAATATTTTTTAGGCAAAGATAAGATAATTTGTTGCCTTAATACAGTTGCTTTGGGGTTATTATCAGAGTCGGGCAGTCTCAGCCAAACAGTTGCTTTAGAACTGCCCAAAGCAGAGGACATCGTACTGTTTACTACACCAGGAAGATCCTGTGAAGTCTTCGTCTGCTCTTTCTCTATTTTTGTTCAACAATTTATACTGCAGCATACTTACAAAATATTTACTGTGCTCACTTGTGGAATTAATGGCAGCGAATGGGGAAGGGGGCTTTGGGCCTGCCTTAATTCTCATCTGCTCTTCCATTCCATACTGTCAACACAATCTACATTCTTCACAGTGGAAATGCAAGCTATGCTAGAGCGGTGGCAGAAGGTTAAGAGCTAAGACCTAAAGCCTGCCTCTGTGGCAAGTTCCCCAGCTCTTTTGTGCATAAAGGACTGTCTGCAGTTGGAATAACTGCAGTGGCTTCACTTGCAATGAAGAGTTTGGCACCTATGAGGTACTGTGCTTGCTGGCATGAACCAGGATAAGTTCTTGCTACTTAAGAAAATCTGTTCCCTTCCCATCACTTACTTTCTTATGTGGAGGGAAAGCTTAGTCTTCACGTTTATGTTAGTGCTGTATCAGTCCTTAACAAGTCTGTCATGCTAGGACGAGTGGAGGGAGGAAGATTTTTGCATACTCCCTCCCTGTTTTACTTAACAGTCTGTTGCAAAGGCATAATGGCTCTGAAATACCTGGATTATTTCCTTTTAAAATAGGCTATGAAACAGAAGTCTGAATTACCAGTAAGAAGGGACTCTTACAGATGTTCGTTGCTGTGCAGAGAGTGTTGAGAATCATGATCTAATTCACCATGCTTGGATTTTTTCTGCAGTATGTTTTTCTTTACTTTCCCACCACTACCACCACCACCACAGAGTACTGCTCTATGAAAAGGTGCATATTTGTCCATGGTGAAGGTATTAACTTAACAAACCCACGCTATTCTGCATTCTTTTGTTGGAATGGTAGTAGTTTAGCAAGAGAAAACTGAACATATAAATCTGCAGCTTTATGAAACCCTCTGGTTTACATAATTTTCTTCAGTAAAAAAGAAATCCAGTTGTGTTTAAAACCCATAGAGGTCAAATATACTTCCACCAGAAAATGGAAATCCAGCCATCATAAAGCAGATAGTGACAAAAAAAAAACCAAACCTGTACTAGATTTTTAAGACCTGAGATGAAATTTGAAAAAGCAAACAGCTGAACATGTGAAAACAAATTTCTTGCAATTGTACGAGATGCAGGATGCCTATATCTGATACAGGGAAGAAAGGTGCATAGAACACTGCAGTGTAACTAAGTTGTTTTGCAGCTGCCTTCCCTGTTGTTTCATCATTATTAATGAGATCCTTCAATGACGTTTGTGACTGGCAAATCTTCAGTAGTAAACAAGGCTGGTTTAAAAGTACAGACGAAAGAATGTTTCAAACCAAGGCAGAATACTACTTTTTAGTCAGGGTAGTAATAGTAATCTATTCAGACTACAAATTGTACCACAGTCTTTCAGTTGCTCTTACATTGCCGTGCAAGCCTCTTCAACAGTCACTTTTGTTAATAAGATACACATTCACTTTTGTTAATAAAAATGAGAAATTGCCAAATTATATCAGGGACACTGGGAGAAATTAATTGCAGCAACAAGTAACCTAGATCAGATTATATATATTAATTTTTAAGGACAAAGCAACTTTTTCAAGTCTCAGTGAAATATATAATCAACTTCTGCAACAGGGTCTGGAAACTGGATATCCACAGGTGGCTGTCATAGCAATCAAGTTGGAGTTTCCTACCCACTATAAGCTCTCTGCATTAAAGTCTCACAGGCTCTGTCTAGTCTAAAAATTATTTTATTCTTTCCTACAAAATGGCACACCTCTATCAGGCCGGTGTGCTTTGCCCTCCCAGCACTAAGCATCTCAGAACACTGGATGTAGTTGAATGCTCTTAAGGGAGAAACATGTTCAACACTTCTAAGACAGAGAAGAGAACTGAGCATCAAGGAGAGGTCTGAATGGAACTGGTGAATGAACAGAAGAACAACACACTCTGTTCTTTTAGAAGAAAGTGGTGATTATTACAGCATTTTACACAGGTGTTAAACTAATTGGCATGATTTGAGAGTACCTACGAGAGCATGGTTGTGCAAGAAAGCAAAGAAATAGAAAAGGCTACTCCACAGTCTTGAGAAAAATGTGGCACTGTCAGCACTGTCAGATCTTCTAGATACAGAATGCACAATGTCAGGGGACATTTTATGTGGAAAATATATGGTGCCTATAAGCTTCTTGAATTAGGATTCAACAGAAGAGGAATTTCAAAGATGACCGTTTTGAGTTTAGGTGATGGATTAACCACTTTTATGGGTAGGGTTTTAAGAATCAAGAAGTTCATTGGAGATGATAAAAAAACAACTTTAGCCACACTAGTTAAACAAAGACTGCAATATATTTCCTGAAGTTTTTTGGGTTTTGCTTTTTGGGGGTTTTTTTGTTTGTTTGTTTGTTTGTTTTTTCAGCCAGTGCTGTAGTCTTCTACAGTTTTTAAGAAGTAAAGTTTCATTACCTGAAAGAAAAGGCTTTCTAACTTTCTAACTTTTCAAAATTCCCATATTTTTGTTCCTGCCCAGGAACAAAAGACTCAAGGATTCTTTAACAGTGAGACAAATATTCTGTTTAATTATCTTCAAAACTACCATTAAAGTAAATTTTAAACATTTTTCTCTGTCAGATTTAGAACAGGTTAAAATCAGCAATAAATATGTTATTTTAGATTAGTCAGCAACTGAAATAGCTTGTGAGGTCAGTTAGAGTGTTCAATAGTAAATACTGATTTAATCATCTTTTGAATGTCTCAGAGTCTCAAACAGAGGAGAAGACAATCATAGAATTGTTTAGGTTGGAAAGGACCTTTAAGATCATCAAGTCCAACCGTTAACCTAGCACTGCCAAGTACACCACTAAACCGTGTCCCTAAGCACTACATCTACACGTCTTTTAAATACATCCAGGGATAGAGATTCAACCACTTCCCTGGGCAGCCCGTTCTGGTGCCTGACTACCCTTTCAGTGAAGAATTTTTTCTTAATATCCAACCTAAACCTGCCCTGGCGCAACTTGAGGCCTTTTCCTCTCATTGTATCGCTTGTTACTCGGGAGAAGAGACCAGCCCCCACAGTGGGGCTGTTGATGGCTTTTCAGTTCAACTGTAGATTATTTTTGGCTTCTTTTTTAATGCTGTATTGAGAAATTTATGTGGCTTAAGTCATAACTACTAATGTGATTTTCTATATGTTGAAAATTTCTGTGGAAGAAACTTCTAATAATGTTTTTTAGATCAGTGCAATAGTTTTTGTAATAACAATAAAGGTTACGTATTTGTGAGTCCAACTGCTAAAACATCTTTTATTTGAGAGTGAATGGGACTTTAAGCTTGCCTGAAAATATTTTGTAGAGATTTATTCTAGACTATTTTGTCTTTCAGAAATGTCTAAAACCATCTTTAACTGAAAACTACATAAGAATATTTAGGCATGAGAATCTTGACGTGGTCCAGGAAGGAAACGTCAAAGAACTCGGAAAACTGTTTATACACCCACTTCAAGTGTTTCCTTTATTGAATAATTCTCTTTTTAAGAAGTAAATGTAAACAAAAAGACTAACTGTCTTTTTCTTGCTCTTGGACTGGAGTGAAATAAATGAATCAAGTATGGCAGAAATGTATCTGAAATTAAGTTCAGTAATAAGTTCAGTAATAAGTAAATTCATTTGGCAGATTCGACAACTGGAAGACCAGATCTTACTTTCAAGTTCTTAGCACGTTTTTTCGCTACTGCTTCATAAGTGTTAAATTTTTACTTCAGTGCTCCAGCTATGTATATGTCAAGGTGAGATGTGAACTGGTAACAAGTGCCAATATAAAGTGCTATGTCTGGAAATGAACAGGTTGCAACTGCTAATAACCATAGGAAATTGACTCCTCAGTTGTATGATTCACTGTCATTAAAAAACAGTCAAAGGAGTATATTTGTTCCATAGGTGATTGCTCTGTGTGAGAAATTATGAGTCTAAAGTACAGTACTTGCTTTTATTTAACAATATAGTTCCCTGTAAGAAGTGAAAAATTGTTAAGTTTTTCCCACTGCATTTAATTGTGAGAGTGTTTGGAGAATTTTTTTAAGCATTAAGAGGAATAGATGGATTTGGTAGATACATTGATTCTAAATGTCTCTACGTCCAGCATACCTATTGCAATAAATAAATTAAGATCTTTATATTCCTCATTGAACAGTTCAGAAAAGATGAAGGTGGAAAACATTACAGAATACTCCAGTCTTTGGATACCTCTCCCAATTGTCATGATCAACCAAAGATTATCAAAAGTGGCCTCGCAATGACATCAGGCAGCTCCCTCAGCACTTCTGGGTGCACACCATCAGGGCCCATGGATTTATGTATGTCCAGTTTGCTTATGTATTTCCTGAACTGAACCTTTTCCACCAAGGGTATGTCTTCCTTGCTCCAGCCTTTCCCCTGGTCTCTGGGGCCTGCAATTCCTGAAGGCCGGTCTTGCTAGTAAAGACAGGGATGAAAAGAACATTCAGGACTTCAGCCTTTTCCATGCTCTGTGTAACCAGGTGCCCTGTCTCATTCAGCAATTGGCCCACATTTTTCTTAGCCTTCCGTTTGTCACCTAGATACTTATAGAAGCCCTTTTTGTTGTCTTTTACATCCCTGACCAGATTCAATTCCGTTTGGGCTTTATCTTTCCTTACCTTGTCCCTGGATGTTCAGACAATGTTTCTGTATTCCTCGCAGGTTATCTGTCCTTGTTTCTACCCTCTGTAGGCTTCTTTTTTCTGTTTGAGTTTGGCCAGGAGCTCCTTGTTCATCCACACAGGCCTCCTAGCATTTTTGCCTGACTTCCTGTTTGTTGGGATGGACCACTCTTGAGCTTGGAGGAAGTGACCCTTGGGCTCCTCTTCCCTCTAGGGCCTTATCCCACCTGACTCTTCTAAGCAAATGGTCTCCTGAAGACCAGGGCTGTGAATCTTCTCTCTCCCCTCGGGATCCTGAACTCCATCATCTCATGGTCACTACAGTCAAGGCTGCCTTTTCCCTTCACATCCCCAGCAAGCCCCTCATTGGTGTGTATGATGTCCAGCAGAGCATGTCTCCATGTTGGCTCCTCTGTCATTTAGATGAGCTGTTGTCAACTCTCTCCAGCAGCCTCCTGGATTGCTTATGTCCTGCTGTGTTGTTCCTTCAGCAAATATCAGGGTGGTTGAAGTCCCACATGAGGACCAGGGCCTCCAAATGTGAGGTTGCTTCTGTTTGTCTGTAGAGGGCCTCATCCGCTTGTTCTTCCTGGTTAAGTGGCTTATAAGAGACACCCACTATAATGTCACACTTACCTGTATTCTTTTTAATCCTAATGCTGAGTTAGGAAACTATGTAACTAAATGTCCTCCTAAAATAAATCAAATGCTATTCAGTTTTCTGTGGTCAATGTTGTTCATATGTCTCAAGGAGACTGACTGATACACTTGGTTTTCCATCCTTAAAATACAGGTCCTGGTTTTTATCAATTTCCCTTACTTTTAACTTTCCATTAGCCTGATTCTGGGAAGTAGTTATTACTAGAAGAGAACACATTATTCATCTTCACTTGACCTTCTCTTGATGATCAAAAATACAACATGTAATAATAACAGATGATGAGAAAACCTCTCAGAGCTTCTTTTCAATAACATAGAATCATAGAATCATTTAGGTTGGAGAAGACCTTTAAGATCATCAGGTCCAATCATTAACCTAGCACTGCCAAGTCCACCACTAAACTATGTCCCTAAGCATCACCTTTACACATCTTTTAAATACCTCCAGGGCTGGTAACATTTTGCCAAAGATGTAGATGCCTTAAAAGTATTACCACAAGCATAGCATAGGTTGAAAGTAGAATTTATATGTTGATAAATATTGGTAAATACATACGTACATATCTATCGTATAATATTTTAATAGCTCCACATTGGATGTTGCAGAAAAAAGTTTTAAAATGGGAAAATATTCAATATTTACTTGTGGTGTATTCTCTGTGTTTTAGACGGTTAAGTAATTTGTCAATATAAACCACATTAATTTTATCATATATTAAACAAGAGAAGTAAACTCCCAGCTCTTTTTTTCAGCTACAGATGGCTGATAGGAGAGTTTTAGCTGCATACAGGCCCAGACTTCAATCAGTTCTGAATTGCTTTTGTTTTGTCTTATTGCATACCCAGAAGTCATAGATATACTGTGAACCTTACATGTATGCCTATGCAGAAAAACAAGGAGTAAAAATATGTAAAGCAAACTGTTAGAAAGAGCACAGGGTAAAAATTTCTCACCTGTTAAGCTGTTTTTCATTTCTGAGGATGTGAGGTCTCTAGCTGTTACTTCTGAGAGCAAAGGGAATGTACTTAAGCAAAAGGTTTTAGCATAGTAGCTTTACATATAAATAAATTATAATATTTGGTGATTAAAATTACTTATTATTGACTAGGTCTAATACATTTTTAATAGGAAATTAGTAAAAAAAAAATACAGTGATAGAATTTGAGAAGGTTGAATTCCTATACTTTCCCATTGCTATTTAGATTGTATTTTTAGCATGACAGAGAAAGATTCTATTTTATTTAGATTACTATCTAAGCTTTTATAAATATAGGTGGACTCAGCCTGCAATATAGGATAGGTTTCTGTATAAACACATATGCAATAAATGCAATACCTCTGTAAAGCATGTACTGACTTTACTCATATCTTTTTAAAGAAAGTGAATTATTGTGGATGTATTTAGATGTCTGGTAAATTAATATGAGCTCTGACCTGAAATCTTATCTGAAAGCCACTGAATTTCTTTGCAGGTTAATCTCTGGGTCTCTGGATTTTCTGATTAAAATGTATGTTCCTGCCTGGTATATTAGTTTAAAGCTATGTTTCTCTGCTGGAGCTATTTCAGGACTATTTCTGTTCAATCTCTGATTCTTCTGTCTTTCTGCAGTGGTGAATTACAGCTGGCTCTGCAAATCTCATTTCTGAAACAGCATATGTCCCTTTCAAATGAAATAGTTTAGTCTGCTCATACTTGGTCTTAAGTGTATTCCTTGACAAAAAAAAAATCATATGTTTTGTTTCACTGTAGTGGTCCCAGTGCAGATAGATCTTGGTGCAGAGGTCAAGGAGGGAGAGGAGGAAAATACAAGGTAATTATTGTTTGTTTGGCTGCAGGCATAGGGAGTAGGGGATAGAGTAAAGCTATTAATCTCAAAGAGATGTACTAGAGTCAAGGGCCTGTACATCACTAGCTCTCTGTGATAAGGGAGTATTCCTGACACCTCTTGCACATATGTGGTAATGCCTACCCCCCCGCTCCTGTAGGGTACACAGTTTACTTTTAGAAACTGCTAAACCTAACTGATTAAGATAATTAAATTAAACGAAAAAGCAGTTGTGTCCAACCTGGTTTTGGCATTTATTGCTCTTCTGTCAGAACTAATGAACATGCTATGTCCAAAACCACTTTGACTTTCAAAAGGCATTGGCTGTCTTAAGAACTGATATCCACTCTCCCTGAAGATCTCTTCCCTATAAAGTAACAATGATCCCAGTTTTTATTTTCTCGGTCAGTAGGGCCCTGTGAAAATCATTGCAGCAACACTACTGAAAATCAGAAGTATGGAAGAAATCCACTCAGTCCCCTTTCTTTGTCATACACCATGCTTCTCCTTTCCTCCCAGTCTGTCTCAGCCTCTGCAGAACCAGAACTGAATCGGCTATATCTGTAGGACACTTTTTCATTCCCATCCACAGCATCACTTCGTACACTAATTCCCTATGTAGTACTCAAATTTCTGTCTGTGGGAGTTCTGCAGGTGGACAATGAGAGCAGAATATTCAAGAGGCCTGTAATACAGATCAAAGTAAAAAATATAATTACCTAGTGAGTTAATTAAATTTTGCACCTGCGCTCTCAGGGGTATTTTTATAGAAAAAAAAATGCCAAGACTTTGGCTGTAAAATTTTTTAATGTCAAGAAATTTCAAACCCAGATGACTTGTACAGAGTTAAGATTATGCCCCACATGCTATTATTGATCATATAGCTTTGGCCTAGGAACAGTTCACTGACCTGAAGGAAGCTAAATTAATATCCTACATATGCTAGTCTCTCCATCTATTGTGAACTGAAACAGAGAGAGACATCTCTAGGAGATGATTCAGATCTCATAGCTTTTTAAGTCTCCATGGATGTAAAGTAATCCTTAATATGGTAAATCTAACCTGTGAATATGTTTCAACATAGCACTGAGGAACTACTGTAAATCACAGTCAATTGCTCCATGTGGGACAAAATTTACTGTGCCATGTAAATTGGAGGGACTGTATTGGAGGTTTATAATACAGTTTGATTGTTTTGATTGATTTTTCCCATTGAAGAGAAGGTTAAAATACCCTAAAAAGCATAATGTAATTACTTAATTATTTAAAATTAATATTTAATGTCACTGTGTAACAAAGTATAAATTGATAACTCTATAGTGAGGTATTAACACATTGGATGAAATTCAACATTTCAGAAGTAACAAATGAAAAATAAGAATTGAATTATACTTTATGGACTCAGATAATTTTTCCTTAAAATATATTATTATTCTTTTCCACTTTTAAATTTGGAAACTTTTCAAAAACATCAAACTCATTTTCAACAAATTAATATTTACAGTGGAAAATATGTTAATTATACAATGTCTAATTATCCCTGGTTTTTTTCACCTCATTAGCTGCCAGCAGACTACTTTGCTGCTTGAGGGGAAAGAGAACCTTGACCAAATGACATGAAGGCTGGAGCAATTCCATAATTGAGTGTTTGTGCTCACATATAAATCTATTTGTTCTGGCTTGATTTGCTTGCTTTCCTTTAAAGTATGTCAGATAAACAAAACTATCTTCCTTTTTAATTAATGGCTGTCAAAATTGAGATTTATTTAAATTCTAAAATAAATCCTTGGCATTAGTTTCACGCTGCAGAAATACATTTTCATTTACTGAGCTGAATGAAAAATTAATGGAATTCCAGTCCTGTGAAATGTACTACATGCAGTCTGAGCTCCTAGATCCATCCTGGAAACAGAATATTGTTGTATGGTTTACTAGGAATCCATTAATAATCATTCCAATTAATATATAGAGACATTTCAGACTTCTTTCTAGACTTTACTTAAGTCATCTGACCAAAAAAAAATAATGGTTGCTTAGACTTGGGTGGCAAATTCTACTCTTAAACATGTTTCTGATTTAGAAAATCCATTTCCAATTAACAGATGGATTTGGGATGTAATGAGACCTACTCAAAGACAAGCTGGCTTATATTTAGCAAACGATATTGAAAGAGACAGGAGAAGGTTCTTGAATTGTATAAAGAAAGTTACAAAACACATGCTGTGCCATAAGAGAGTAGATTAGACAGTAAAGCTGCAGTAAATACAGTAATAAATAATCAGTATGAATAAAGACACTAACTATTAGGACTATTAAATTCGGCTAATAAGATGAAAGTTCTGGAAAATATAACTGGTGTAACTGAAATGCATAGCTTTGAATCCATGGAAAATACATTCCATAATTCTGCATGAACTGACTTGTGAAAAACTGGCTTCCATTTTTTATAAATTGTCAAATCAGGACTAATAACATCAGATTGGAAAATAATATATACCTGGAGAGTAAGGTGGATATGGACTTATTAGTCTGACTTCAGTGGTATAAAGACATTTAGAGAAAAAAAAAAACCTGAGCATGAGAATAATTAAAATGGCAAATTAAATGGAAGCCAAAATAAAATACATTATGGCTTACTGCAAAATAATTTTACTGGACTAATCTGCTATATTTCTTTGACTAGATGATTGATTGTTTTTAGATACACAAGATGGTCTCTTTTCAGATGTGGACTGAAGTACTGCCTTTGATGTAGTGTCATATAAGAAGTTATCTGTAGACCTGGAAAAAAAGAAGATGCAGGTGCATAAGAACTTGCTAACTGAGAGTTCCCCTAGCAACATGAAAATACTGAGTGGGAAACTAGTACTGTAAATCTTCAAGTATTTGTCTTGGACTTATTATATATACTATTTTGAGACCAATGAGACCCTAGATATTAAAAGTGTAATGATTAATAGTGCTGATACAGAACTGTAGTGTACTGTCAATATGGAATAAAAGAATGTTATTTGATGACAGGTTTAATTTTAAGATTAGTGTTAAAGAGAAAAGGGAAAGGTATAAAATCCTACAGAAATACTAAAGGAGAGGAAAGATATGGATAAACTAGTTGATGACTCTGATATATTGAAGTGATGTAATCATAAAAAGAGCTAATGTGATCACAGGATGAACCAAGGAAAAAGTATTTCCACGGAGACAGGGAAATACTCATGATCTATACTGGTCACAGCCAGAATTTATTTTGCGAGATTATGTATACTGTCACCTGTTCCTTTCCAAGAAGGTAAACTAAAATAAGGTCAGATAGTGCTAGTAGGATGCTCAGAGCAAGGAAGAATCCACCATAAAAGGGCAACAGACTAAAAAAGATTGGCTTGATCTGTATGTCAGAACAAAGGTGGAAAACAGTTATGATTGCTCTTTATAAATGTATATGAAAACTAAATTGCAGGAAGGAAGAAGAGATATTTAAGCTAATGGACAATGTTGGCACAATAATAAATATATGTGAACCATCTTGCAGTTATTTAAGATCGGGATTAAGAGATTCATGACTGTCAGAGCAGGAGGACTGATTCATATGAGAAGGAGCTTCTCAACGAGAATTACATATTTAAAGGCAAGACATGTATTAGTTATCTCTTTTTTTGTGGAGCTGTACTTATTGACTGAATGTCATGGTTTAACCCCAGCCAGCAACTAAGCACCACACAGCCACTTGCTCACTCCCCCGCGGTGGGATGGGGGAGAGAATCAGAAGAGTAAAAGTGAGAAAACTCGTGGGTTGAGATAAAGACAATTTCATAGGTAAAGCAAAAGCCACGCGCACAAGCAAAGCAAGGAATTCATTCACTACTTCCCATCGGCAGGCAGGTGCTCAGCCATCTCCAGGAAAGAAGGGCTCCATCACGCCTAACGGTTACTTGGGAAGACAAATGCCATCACACCCAATGTCCTCCCCCTTCCTTCTTCTTCCCCCAGCTTATATACTGAGCATGATGCCATATGGTATGGAATAGCCCTTTGGCCTGTCTGGGTCAGCCCCCCGGCTGTGCCCCCTCCCAGCTTCTTGTGCACCCGGCAGAGCAGGGGAAGCTGAAAAGTCCTTGACCAGTGTGAGCGCCACTTAGCACCTATTTAGCAACAGCTTAGCACTACTTAGCAAGAACCAAAAACATCAGTGTATCATCGACATTGTTCTCATTCTAAACCCAAAACACAGCCCCATACCGGCTACCAAGAAGAAAATTAACTCTATCCCAGCTGAAACCAGGATACGTGGAAGTGTTTAAGACCAGGTTTGATGTGGCTTTGAGCAACCTGATTTAGTCGAAGCCATCCCTACCCATGGCGGGGGGGGTTGGAACTAGATAATCTTTAAAGACCCTTCCAAGCAAAACAATTTTATGATTCTATGATTCTGTGACAGAGGTAACAATGCCATGAACACCTCACCAAAAAACAGGAGGGTGTGATTTGTACTACTTTTGATCTGCATAGGAGCCAAATGATTTTCAGTTTCTATCTTTTTTGTGTTTTTATTTGTTTTAAATGAAAACTTCATCTTTAAGTCAATAGTTTGTTTCCAGACCAGTTTCTATGGCTTTTAAGTACTTCTTTGAAACTTTTTTTTTAAGCTAGACTAGAAAATAGTGCTATCCAAGCATTTAAAATAACACTCTTGGTATCAGTGCTTGAAATTCTGCTGCTTCTTTTTTCTTCTTTTTATGTGTTTAATAATAATTACAAGAAAGCACCCATCCAAAACTCTAAGTATAAAATTTGTAATCCTTTGTCTTCACTAAACTGTACATCATTGTATTTCTAAAGGCTGTCACTTCACATATATAAACTACAAGACTTCTTCTTACTAATGCTTAGTTTCTATACTACAGGCTTCTGTCCAAGTCGTGTTCTGTTGAACCTTACTCTGCATACCCTTACGATTCATTACATCATCTTCCTTTAATGATTGATGTCTGTTGCATGCTGTGCTGTTATATAGTTGAATACAAGAACAGCCGTACATTTTCATCCTGAGTGATTTTTTTTTACTTTATTTACTTAGCCTTAAACAAAATGAGTATTAAAAGGACAGATGCTTCTACTGATATGAATGGACTTCAGTAGAGCTATGTCATTTTTCATGGTTTACAACCTGGACCAATGAGAATATGTTATTATTTGTCCTATCATGTTGTTCTTTCAGGCTACTGTGCAATAAGACAAATCTACTGTACTGTAAGCTGTCTCCCAAAAATTTAGAAATTAAAAGCAAAATAGGAAAGAGTTATCTTTCATGGTCATGAAAGGGTTAAAGCCAAGATAGAGAAAGCCACTGCATCAAAATGCCTCCTGAAAGCCTAGGGGCAAGGAGTATATTTAAATATCTTAGTCACTTAACTGAACAAAAGAAAGGCCTTTGTGATTTAGGGAGTAGTTAGAATGATTGTAAGGTAAGGGGGCTCCAGGATAATCCCATCTCAGACAACTGGGCATTGGGAGAACAAATACATGGACTGAGTTTGCGCAGAAGCAAAGGTCAATCAGCGAACACAGTGAAAAAGACTACGAGCCTTCATCTGAAGACCCCCAAAGACCACCTGAAGACCACCACGGGAGACGACTGCGCATGTGGATCAGACATTTGCATATGTTACTAAGTTCCAGGAAACCTCATGTTTATGTAAATGATTTCTCGGAAATCCTGTGAATATGTAGGATTTTATAGTATATAATGTCTGAAAGTCCACCAAATCGGTGGAGCACTTATGGTGGAGAATCCCCAGTGCTGCCCAGCGCCGCAATAAAGAATACCTGCTTAATAGTAACTTCGTTGCTATTGAGTTTCATTTCAGGGACTCTCTGAATACTCCGTTTCTCCCTTGGGGCTATTCAGACTGTGAGGAGAAGCATCCGTGAATTTTTGTATCAGTCACATGCACCACACCTTGTGTGTGGGTTTGAAAAATGAGGGAGATGATAAAACTTCAGTCACAGAATCACAGACTCAGAGAATGGTTGAGGTTGGAAGGGGCCTCTGGAAGCCACCTGGTCCAAACCCACTGCTTAAGCAAGGACACCTAGAGCTGGTTGCCCAGGACCATGTCCAGGTAGTTTTTGAGTATCTCCGAGGATGGAGACTACAAGAATTCTCTGGGAAACCTGTGACAGTGCTCAGTCACCCTCACAGTAAAAAAGTGATTCTGAATGCTAAGAGGGAACCTCCTGTGTTTCAGTATCTGCCCATTGCCTCTTGTCCTCTCACTGGGCACCACTGAAAAGAGCTTGGCTCCATCTTCTGTGTAGCCTTCCCTCAGGTATTTACAAACATTGATAAGATCCCCCTGAGCCTTGTCTTCTCCAGGCTGAACAGTTCCAGCTCTCTCACCCTTTCCTCACAGGAGAGATGCTCCAGTCCCTTCATTATCTTAGTGGCACTTCGTTGTACTGTCTCCAGTATGTCCCTGTCTCTCTTTTACTGGGGAGCCCAGAACTGGACCCAGCACTCCAGGTGTGGCCTCACCAGTGCTGAGCAGAGGGGAAGGATCACCTCTCGACCTGCTGGCAAAGCTTTGTCTAATGCAGCCCAGGATACTATTAGCCTTTTTTACTGCAAGGGTACATTGCTGGCTCA
Organism: Platalea leucorodia; assembly: GCF_965183815.1. Classification (NCBI taxonomy): domain Eukaryota; kingdom Metazoa; phylum Chordata; class Aves; order Pelecaniformes; family Threskiornithidae; genus Platalea; species Platalea leucorodia. Next base: position 61,040,041 of record NC_138823.1, on the reverse strand, counting down.
TGTTCAGTTTCATGTCCACCAGGACCCCCAGGTCCTTTCCTGCAAAGCTGCTTTCTAGCTTGGTGAGACTCAGCATGTACTGATGGCTGGGGCCATTCCTCTCCAGGTGCAGGACTTTGCACTTCCCCATGTTGAACTTCATGAGGTTCCTGTCAGACCATTTCTCCAGCCTGTTGAGGTCCCTCTCAAGGGCAGCATAATCCTGTGCCTGTATTGGGTTTGTTTGGCAAGGTTTTGGTAGCGGGGGCTCTACAGGGGTGGCTTCTGTGAGAAGCTGGTGGAAGCTTCCCCTGTGTCTGATAGGACCAATGCCAGCCAGCTCCAAGACTGACCCACTGCAGGCCAAGGCTGAGCCAGTCAGCAACAGTGGTAGAGCCTCTGGGATAACATATTTAAGAAGAGGAGAAAAAAAAAAAAACAAAACTGTGCAATTGCAGCCAAAGAGAGGAGTGAGAATATGTGAGGAACAACTCTGCAGACACCAAGGCCAGTGAAGAAGGAAGGGGAGGAGGTGCTCCAGGTGTCGGAGCAGAGATTCCCCTGCAGCCCGTGGTGAAGACCATGGTGAGGCAGGCTGTCTCCCTGCAGCCCATGCAGGTTAAGGGTGGAGCACATATCCACCTGCAGGCCAGGGAGGACCCCACGCCAGAACAGGTGAATGCCTGAAGGAGGCTGTGACCCCGTGGGAAGCCCGTGCAGGAGCAGGCTCCTGGCAGGACCTGTGGACCCGTGGAGAGAGGAGTCCATTGAGGAGCAGGTTTTCTGGCAGGACTTGTGACCCTGTGGGGGACCCATGCTAGAGCAGTCTCTTCCTGAAGGAGCGTAGGCCATGGAAAGGACCCACATTAGAGAAGTTCTTGGAGGACTGTATCCTGTGGCAGGGACCCCATGCTGCACCAGGGGAAGAGTGTGAGGAGGAAAGAGGAGCAGAGACAAAACATGTGATGAACTAACCACAACCCCCATTCCCTGTCCCTCTGCCACTGAGGGGGAGGAGGTAGAGAAATCAGGAGTAAAGTTAAGCTTAGGAAGAAGAGAGGGGTGGGGGGAAGGTGTTTTAAGATTTAATTTTTATTTTCTCATTACCTTACTCTGATTTGCTTGGCAATAAATTAAATTAATTTCCCCAAGTCGAGTCTGTTTTGCCTGTGATGGTAATTTGTGAATGATCTCTCCCTGCTCTTATCTTGACCCACGAGCCTTTCATTGTATTTTCTCTCCCCTGTCCAGTTGAGGAGGGGGAGTGATAGAGAGGCTTTGGTGGGTGTCTGGCATCCAGCCAGGGTCAACCCACCACACTGACATATCAGCCACTCCTCCCACATTTTGCCATCTGCAAACTTGCTGAGGGTGCACTCTGTCTCATCATTCCAATCATTAATGAAGGTGTTGAACAGCACAGGACCCAGTATTGACCTGACCCCTGGTGTACACCGCTAGTTACTGGCCCCCAACTAGACTTTGTACCACTGATCACCCTCTGAGCCCAGTCATTCAGACACCTCACTGCCTTCTCATTCAGCCCATACTTCAACAGGTTCTCTATGAGGGTCTTATGGAAACTTAGTGGAAACTTCAGTCAAGTGGAAGTTTGTTGGCTGAGCTTGATTAAACAAGTTTATGATTTGGTACATTTGCAGATTGTTGTGTGGATGAATCTTACTTACAAAATTTTAATTTCTCTGTATTTGAAGTATGTCTTTTAATTAAATAATGTTTTTACAAGATTTCAGCTAGTTTGAACTATAATGACATAAAACATGGAAATATATTCATCTGGGACCACACAGCATGTGTTGAGCCTTGCCTTACTCACATAGATGCAGTTAAGAAAGTTGGGAATTAATCCCTAGGCATGTTAATGTGCTTTTTTTGACAACTGTTATTAACTCTAGCACGGTATTTAAATTGAAATATTTATGAATATTCAAAAGGTACTTGACAGCCATTCACCAGTGTCACAGACCATTTTCCTGTTCCAAGTGTATTTTGTGAATTTAGCTTCAGGATAGTTTGTTCAGTCTTTAGAGGCTTGGATTTTTTTTTTTTTAACTCTTTACAATAACCTTTTGTTTTCATCATCCTGAATTCAGCATTTGTATCAGGGAAAAAATTGTCACATGTTATCCTTTTTTATAGATTTGTGTTGAAAACCATAGGTCTCAGCATAGATCCCTTTGGGACTCTGTTGGTAACATACATTGACCATTTATACAGTATACATAAAAACATATTCTTGGTTTCTTATTTCTTAATTAGTTTACAATCCACAAAAGAATCCTGCTAGGACAGCTAAGGGTGTATTAAGAATCATTGATTGGAAAGCTTATTAAAAGTTATTTAAAAATACAAATACACTTGCAGCTACCTTTAGCTACTTAAGTGACTGTTCATGTCAAAGACTGCTACTATGGTGGTGGGAAATTATCCTTTACAAAACCAATATAGACACTTCCCCATTAGATAATATATCTGTATGTTTATTTTTTTGATTCTTACTTGTTTCCTTTTTAAATGTATTTTCAACTAATTGGCTTGATACTGAAATCTGGCCCCCAAGTTTGTGGCTGCTTGAATTCTTCCTCAATCTCTTTTTGGTAACTGTTAACACACATACCATCTTTCATTTTTCCAGTAGCAATTAATTTTAGTGATAGTTGGGCAATAGTCTGTACTTGAGTTTGTAGATTGGAAAATTTGAAATTTAAAGCTTTTTGGAACTTGTTGCTAAATAGTGGCTGGTTCTTTCTCTTTTTTTGTGTTTTGCTTTTGGAAGAGGCTGGAGGTGACTCGGCTGTTTGTGTACTGATACCTATTTAAACAGTCTCTTATACTTTAAAAACATTAAAGTCTTGTGAATCTTGCTAGACAGGTATCCTGTTTTTTCTGCTCATAGGAATTGATCCTATCAGTCAGGTCTGTGCTAGGTTTGCTAGATCACCTCTTTCAGGAACTTATGCAGATAAATCACATAAGTGAGAACAAATGCATGGGAGTTATGTGTGTTTGTGTGTGTCTATAATTAGAGAAGAGATAATGAGTTTGCAGCCTGAGATCTCCCTTGATAATTTGTTCATCCTAGGTGAAGAGAACAAGAGAGAATGGACGAAGGCAAGAGAAAGGTCTGTGACTCTTCTGGGGCACCAGCAATGATTTACTGATTATGTAGTGAAAGCTCTCCAGTACAGCACTGAAACTATAAACATGATGTGAAAGAAATACATGGGCTTAATATTCACTCTACTATTGAAATTTAGTTAGGACTTATCACTGAAGTCCACCTCCACAGATGATTTTTAACTGCATGTTGGGGGGAAATAACTTTGAGGAATAACCTTTCTATTTATTTAAAATGTAGTGACATGTTTACACCTAGGCAATTATAATTTAAGCTTGGCAAGTGGAGAAATAGAAAACAAATATTCAAGGTAGTAAATGACTATTTGTAAGTGCAATGATGTAAAGGTGATGCAGAAGGAGGGCTTGATAGTTACTGTCTTTATTTTTTTCTTAAAACAGAAATATCCCTTTATGATCTTCTTTTGGCCTGTCCTCCTTTTTGAACTCTAAAGAGAGGTCTCTTACTTGGGTTTCCCTAATATTTAGGGCATTTTTCCTGTGTGCCAGCAACAGATTGACTTTTTACTTAAAATTTCATTTCATCTTTTTTTCTGTGTCCTGATATGGAAAATTAGAATGTAAGATATGAAATATGATTTATAAAATGTTATTAGTAACTATAATTATATTTGTCATCAGCAGAAACTTTTTTGCTTTTTTCTATTGTGGCAATAATATCAATTATTATTGTACCATGCAAGCTATATGACTATTGTGTGTAGTCTCACAGATCTTGCTTAAGTTAATTTAACCAATGATATTAAAACAATGGATGGTGTAAACTGTACATCTTTCCTAACATAAAAATCTTGTTCAAGCTTGATGCTCTTACATTTACTAAGAATGCAAAATCACTCATACTGTTTCTCCTACAGATGTTTTTTAAGAGAATAAAGAAGAGCTGGCATGTCAACGACACTTGAAATTCATTTTAGACACGTCTTAAACTAGGACCTCACATTGCCATACATGAGAGCTTAGAGACCAAATGAAACTGTCTTGCAGCTCACTGCATAGAAAACCAGCACATTGCCCTTTAAATAAATTTCATATCTACAGAGTAGTTTGATAGAAAGATCAATAAAAGCAAATACATAGAAAACAGACATTGAATTTTCACTTACTTGTCCTTCACATTGTTACTTGTGACAGAATGAACACTGAAAGATCATAGAATCAAATCCAACTCAAGTTAAAATCTATCATAGTGAAGTTCCGGATATTAGGCAGTTGACCTATAGAACACACTCCTTGGTTTCAGATGAGTGTAATGTTTATATAAGGCAGAGCACTACTGAGGTCACAAATTGTCGTATATGAACTGCTACAGCAGTTCATGTACCCAACTTCCTCTAAACAGAGTGAGACAGAATTTGTTGACAGTAATGTTTATTTGTTTTAATGACTAAAAAAAATGGAATTCAAAATCTAAAATGAATGTTCATTAAGTTGTGCCAGGCAGTGTTAGTGATGTGATTAAATGTAATGTGTTCATTACATCATGTCAACAGTTCCTAGCTTTCTCTGAAATGAAAATAAGAAAAAATGAAAAGTTAGGCTCAAATGAATGGTTGATATTTACTGAGTCAAACCTCTTTATTCTTCTAGTCAGGGTATCTATTTGATTGTAACTCAACTTTGCTTATCAGCCTCTTGAAAACCTATGTTAGAAATATTTTCAGACTGGATCCCTAAAATAACCTGGAAAAGGGATTGGAAAGTAAGTGGTAGTATGAAAGAGGTGAATGTTTTCACTACTTTTGTATAGCAACTACTGCCCAAAGTTACCAGAAGTTCCCATTCCTCTTTATGAGTATTCATTACTGAGCTGAACTACAGAGAGATGAAACCCAGTTGCTGGCAACTTTGCTGAGCCAGTTAACTGTAACATTCCTGTGATAGGTGATGCTGCAGCAAAATTCCTGACAAAACAAAACATGTATTTTATTGGTCTTCCAGCTTGTTAATTTGTAGGAGGAAGAAAGCTGTTGAAATATCGTTATTTCTGCAGTATTACTTTGGGAGGTATGTTTCATTGTCATTCCAATAAATTGGTACTCTACTGAAAGATTACCTTCTCAGGTGAAAGATGAAAAAAAATTACTAGGCCATTTTGCAAGAGGAATAATATTGTTTATTTTCTTATGGAAATGACCAGCATACAGAAACATCCCTAATCCACATTTTGTATCTATAGTCTGGGAAAAGATAGGAAAGGAAGGGGCATTAAAACATCACATCCCATTTTGGCACTTCAGGTAACCAACCCACCATTTTATTTTTTTTTTTCTAGTTGGTTATTATTGTCACCCTCTTGAATTTTAAAACGAGGCAGAGATATCAAGAAAAGGCTTTAATAAAGCCTGGACAAAGCTTTCCTGCCCTTCAGGTTGTTGCAAGTAACAATTGGTAACAATGTCCATCTAAATAAACAACATGACACCACTATCCTCCATTTCTTTCCCGTGTTTTAAGTACGTGGGCCAGATGTGCCCATCAAAGAGACCCAGTGGGTCAGGAACAGTATAGTTATGAGTACTTCTCCTTTTGCATTCATCGTATGGAACTGCCAAGTAGTAGCATATGTCAAATAGGTTTATCAGTGGTCATTGCCTCCACATCCAAGGAGTCCAACACTTGAAGAAGTCATACTGATGGACCACACAGCAGTTGGGGAGCACCTTGATGATTCTATTGGTGAATGCTTGTACCTATTCTCTTCTGTTACACCCACAAACTGTAGAAGTAATGGGAAATGTTATAAGCCATAAATTTCTGGTCATATAAATCATAAATTTTTAATATAATTGTGTTTGAACTGTTTAGACAAAACAATAATATACTGACTAGAATTAATGACAGTGTAAAAGCACTGCATTATATATATAAATGTCAGGACGTAGCTTCTGGTTTTCATTTTGCCTTGTTTCTACCCCAGAATCAGCTAAATATGCTACCCTAAAATAATAAACTTTCTATGAACATGATGAAAAGAAGTTGGGAGTATTGTGATGTTGTAGTGACTGCAGTTGCACCTGCAAGTTTGAAAGACTCAGATCAGTGTTACAGAGTTCTTTAAAGCAATAGAAAAACTCCTTCATCCTACTATAAAAGAGTTTTACAAAACCAAAAATTAGGAGGAAAAAAGAGTGTCTTCAAAACTGGTGTGTCTATGAGGGCATAATTAAGTTGTTCATGTGATCTTGTGTTTATATAGCTGCAACTCAAAACTCTAGGTTATTTCCAAGTTTAACACAAATAGCCATTTTTCTGGTTTAATAAAGCATTTGTTTTTTTTTAAAGTGCAATGGATTTTTAAGCCTTTTTTTTCTTCCTCAGTTTCTGTGTGCATACTCTAAGTATTTCCAATTAAATTTTGTCTAGAGATATATATGTTGCATAATATTTAATATAATATAACTTACCAAATGCTAGCATAGACCATTCTACTTATGTTGGGTTTGTGGTTCACTGCCCTCATGTATTATCACAGAAATCTTGTCTCTAAGTAATATCTCTGTCCCCTTCTAATGATCCATGGAGATACAGACTTTTCATAAACTTATTCTTCTTGTTGTTTAATTTGTTGGCTTAGAGTTGACTCTTCTGACTAATCTGGTTTCTTGGTCAAAAGCTACAGATTATTTTTTTAAATAAATATGCCAACTACTGTTTTAGATGGTAACTGGACAGTCTGAAAGAACACAATTGCTGTCCACCTTATAATCTTACAAAACTTTCAAATGTTAGCTTTCTTCCTTCCCTCTTGAACAGAAAAAAAGAGCATATTTCATGGAAATTTGTACTCATAAAACACAATACAGCAGCAATGCAAAGACTGCTTTCTGTCTCATGATGACCCAGAAGCATATTTATTTCATATACTATAGCTATGCTGTACCATTATTTCAAGACTGCATGATGTTTGACCGCTTTGAAAAAAGAACCACTGACCTGTAAAGGTCAAGTTGTGTTTATATATTTGAATAAGCCAAGCAATTTGTGCTGCTGCAAGAAATTAAAATTACTTGTTTGATATTTATTTTTTAAACAGTATGTCCACAATGATTTCTTTTTTCCATGTTGCTCATTTTTTTGTATTGGCAAATACTATACAGCTTATACATTTTGCTTGATAGTTGGAGTACCAGGCTACCATGTGAGATAACTAGGAAAGAATTCAATCAGATGACCAGCCATAGAAAGAATTCTGGTCTTTGAGAATCCTAAGGCAGTCCTATATATAATTCTTCTACTCACTTTTTTCCTGTCCTTAGCTAAAGTTTAAGACAAAATAATTCCCAAAAGTTCTGTCTTCAATCATTTGATTTCATTAATCATTTACATAAACCCTAATGACACAGTAACTTGTTATCCATTTCAGTTACTGTGAAACTCCTCAGTCAACATTTAACACATAATCAAATAATTTTCCATAATATAAAGCATTCCAACACTGTAAACTGTTGATGAAGACCTGCTAGGCAATAAATGTTTTGGGGTTTTCTATATTTATTTTGATTATTTATCCGCTTAATTTTTGTTCTAAGATACCATTCAAACTTCTCTATTTTCAGTCTTTACAATTTTGGTAACTGGAATTCTCCAGATCTTGCGAGAAAAGTCAGCTTTAGGTTCAGCTTTCATGTATTTCACAGATTTGCTGTTTATCTAAATTGTCTGGAGTCTCTCCACAGCTAACAGAAATCACTGGGCTAATGATGATTAATCCTCAGTTACTGATAAGCAGAAGTACTCACACTTGGGAAAAAGATGGTATGTTTATTTAAATCAGGATATAAAAATATCTATTCTTGGATATTTTTTTTTTTTAGTAAGTGTCTATATGATCTTTTTAATTAGGTATGCCATTGTCTTTTTTGCAAGTTTGCCTGAAAGTTGGTTGCATGTTCCTCCTCTGTGAAGGAGAAACTCTCTACATAGAAGGTTTCCTTAGTAAGTACAGAAGATGATTTAAGTACTAAGACTCAATTCTTGCATCACACAAATTCCCAGACCAAATGTCACATAAGTGTCTGCAACAACTCTGTTTGCAACCTGTTTTCCAAAACTCTAGCTGATACAATTCTCAAATGGTGAAAATGGTAAGGCTTGCAAACTTCTTGCCTACAATGAAAATTGCCTCTAATATTGAAATATTAGAGGTAAGGAGACAAGGGGTAACTGTCAGATCTTGGTCAGATTTTGAGAACCCAGCATTATTTGCATAATACATAAAGAAGCTTTCCCACACTCTCTGACTTAATTCTCCCCATTATTATTATGGGGTTATAAATGGACTAAGTAAAAGGTAAGAGAAAATATACTTGCTCCTAGAAACCTTGAAGGCAGTACATTTTAAATTAGATAAAATCTTGAAACCTTTTTTTTTTTTTTCTTTTTCTTCCTGTCTTTTTTCAAAGACTGATAACGAAAGCAATATTTTTTGGTTGTATGGAGGGGAATGGCATGGAAGGCTGCTTCTAGGGAACTGCAAGTTATAAAAAAGGATGGAGCTGGTTAGCCTATTTCTAGACCTTCTCAGTCCACAAGTTAAAGGACTATGCCATTGACTGATCTATAATCGACGTGAAAGGACATGGAAACTAAGATATTCCATTTATTCTCAGGGAACCAGGATCTGTTGCTGAAGTTAATGCTGATTTATGCTGTGGTATGGATTACTTCCTGATGAAAATTGGAACCACCTGAAAATTAGGCTTTTCTGCACTCCTACCTATCCTTTTCTCTCATTAAATCAAAAAGGAAAGCATTCCAAGAGTTAACATTTTTTGGAAGACAAGGATTGTGTTTAATTTAGGTCTCTGTTCAACAGAAAATGTTGTCTCAGTTGTCAGTCCTTGAAATGTCCTACTACATATGGCAACAAAGTTCTTGTGTACATCTGGGGAATTTCTACCCTTCCTGTTTCCCACTGCTTTTCTTTAAAATAATTGTTCCCATTGGGAGATAGGCTGTTGAAACCATTCTGTTTGGGCTGTATTAACTTTATGGCCTATACATTTTGCTGCATAGCTGGAGAAAGGACAGATATGTAGATATAACAATACAAAGAAATTGAGAACTCTACAGGAAGGGATAGGATGAGTATATTCTCTTCAACCATTTGGGCACATCCAAGAGAATACTGATTTTACTAGGCTTCTCTGTTATGATACCTTTGTGACAAAAAGGACAGACCTATGGCAGAGTGTAACATCATGAACTATTATAGCTTTGCTTCATAATTGCACAGTTGGTTTCTACTAAGTGTTGTATTTGCCACATTGTTTAATTTACAAACGTTAATTCAGCTGAAGTGTCCCTCTCAGAAGATAATTTTTAATGAGAATTTCATTATGATATAACAAAATGATATAGCAGCCAAAGTAAAATCTGATGTCACTCAAAATGGTAATTTAAAGTTGAAAATCTGTCCTTCAGTTTCTCATTCAGCTGTTTAAACTAGCTCTGCTAGTGAAAAGATTCTTAAATCTGTGCTGCAATAGATTGCTTTGTGGGATCAAAGTTATGTGAGTGCATTAAACCCGTTCAGCATGATATTCTTTGCATTCACATTAAATAAAGTATAATAATCTTAAACTGGCAATAATGAAATGTCTTCGCTACAGAAAACTATCAAGCAGCTGTATTCTACATAGCAATGCTAAAACTTGTGTTTTGTTACCGTCTTCACATTCTGATACTGAGATATTATTGATACATGCACAAGAGGATTTATCTGTGCTTTGCAGATATATTAAATCTAGCTATTGGTCACTCTCTCTCTCTCTCTTCTGGCAGCCTGACAAATGAGAAAGTGGTATATGTTTAATATGAAGCACCACAAGCATTGCCAGCCTGGAATGTGATTTCTCTTCATCTCCAGTTGCGTAAGTATATATTTGCATTATTTTCTGTCAGCAGCTATCAAAGATTCAGAGGACAACTCATCACTATTCCTCCCTCACTGCTATGTCTTATTTGTATTAATTATAATTAATGTTAAAAAGTGATATAGACTTAGATTTAATTAAATTGAAGCCACGTGCTCAGTTCTTCACCTCACAAATGTTTAATTGAATAGAGGCTAGGGTCTTGCTAAATTTTTAATTGTTGTTACAAGTATTCATGAAAATTCATTTAATGTATATTGACTTTTTCAAGATATGTCAAGGGTTTTGTGAACCAATGCAAGATAGGAGTTGATTAAATTCTTATGGAAATAAAAACTTGAAATAGAAAAGGAAAAAAGAGTCAGTAAAGTCCCTATCAAACCTCACTTTTATTTGGCACTTGCCTAAATGCATCATATCTTTTCTTCCATGTTTAAAAGTCTTCAGAAGAGGAGTTGTTTTAATTGTCCTTTGGAAACCTGAAGAACAGCAGCGGGTTGTTTTGTTGCAGGCTAAGCTTGTACAAAGCATTGATGAGCAGAAGGCAGGAGCCCGTAGAGTCTTGACAAGAATTTAAAGAGAGGCAGGCTGAGAGGAAAAGGTCAATGGAAGAGAAAGCAGAGAGAGTATTTTATCAGCTGATTTAAGATCTAATCCTCTCTCACATACCAAAGCTAAATAAATATACCTGTTACCTCAGTGTTTAGGAGTGACTGCCTCCTCTGTGCTTCTTACTTCATACTGTGGCCTTGTGCTTTAAGCTAACCTTTCTTCTCAACTGCTCCTATAATAAGCTGTGAAACTTTCTGAGCCTTTTATTGTCCAAGCAGCAAGAAAATATTATTTTCTGTGAATTTACAATGAAATTCTGCTTTGTTACAATTGGGGCTGTTGAAAAGATGACATTGGTATGTTTTCCAATTTATTAAAGTTACTCCGTATACTAGAAATATTCCTTCCTTGGAACACACAAAGCAAGAAGACACGCATTAAACACAGAAACTGAGGAACTATGACAGATCAGTGAAACTCCTTCAGTAATTTAATTTGAAATGTTTGTACTGGAGTCTTCAGAATATCAAAAAGGCATACAGGGATTACTATTATACTAAACAGCATACTTTATTTCTAAACATGATGAATTAACAGTTGGGTAGATTTTAAAAAAAATCTCCTGCCTTAGTACCCAAACTGCATTTTATAATTTGTTAAAAAATAAAAAGAAGAAAATCAAACTTGAATTCAGTTATCCTTATGTAGGTTTTTGATTTACTACATTGCGTTAAAATGCTGCAAAGTTTGGTTAGTGGGATGGTGTCAAAATGGAACTTCACAGCTGCAGTGAAGTTTATCAGTTATGGCTTAGTTTGTGCAATCCTTAATTTCAAAGTACTTGTAAGAGTAAGCCAACACAGATCAGAGCTGAAAGTGATCTACCATTCTTTAGAGGTCAGGTTCAGTCTTAGGATTTTAGAAAACATGGTAGCTCAGTTTGGGTATGACATAAACAGAGCTGCTAATGATTGCATTTATATTTTCAGACTCCTTTCTTTAAAAAGTAGTTCTATGAACATTTTTTTATTGGGAGTAGTAGAAGACTGAAGGAAGATTATAAAATCCAGTAATAGGTATATGTTGAATGTACTAATAATGCAAACAGATCTTGATTAAGTTCTGCTTCTTTAAGGAGGCTGATAGAGAATTAACTCAGTTTAATTTAGATGCTGTACAGAGACATTGAGGAAATACGAAAATATTTTTTCTGATTTTCCCTTTGTAAATAATATGTGGGAAGTTTCAAACAAGCTGAGTCATAATGAAGCTGCTCTCAAATTTGATGGGTTCCACATAATTTCTGTAATGTAAGAAATGTTCTTCCTTTATTTCAGTCTTTTTTCTGTTTGTTTAGTTTATTTTTACTTTATTATTTTTGTTTACAATTGTTATGTTGTAATCATCTGAATATGGAAAATGTAATTTCTTGAAATGGAATGTGTCTTTCTTTTAATTTCCCCTTGATACTAATGAATTTTTATCAACTAAAGTTAGATAGTATAGTTAGTTGCTTCATTCTGTGGATTTGGGGTAATAATTTATAAAATACATTATTAGAGTTAATAGGTCTCAATTAGTTTTCAAGTAGATAAGTAAAGACATCTTATCAGCTTTGATTTCATATTTGTTGTCAAAATTAAAAGCACTTCATGGTAGCTTTTATCTTTATATATGAAATTAATCCATAAATGCATATTACTTATACTGTGTAACAATAAGAAAAAATACTGAAGTCTACTATGGTTGAAAACTGTGGAAAATTGCTCTCTCTTTTCTTTCAGTCTTGAAAGATAAGAGTTAGAAAAAGGGTGAAAGCTGTTAAAATATTCTGTTTTCTTTATTCTCCTACTGTCATCTTGAAATACAAGAAATGTACAACTTAAGACAAAATCTCTTAATATTAGCAGGTACTGAACCACAGATTATCTTTAGTTTGTAGTGGCTTTGATGTGCACTCACTCTGAGGATCTGACCCATTGTTATAAGTTGCAGTCCTCAGTGAGGTTGAACAAAGAGGAAGAAGTTGCTTTTGTTTGTGTTGTTTTCTCCCTGAGAGCTCACAAATACACTTTGATTGTTGGCATTAAAATAGAGTTATGAGGCACTGAGACTACCTTATTACAATATGTTATTCTGCAAGCTATAGATTTTTAAATTTACATATCTAGCACTATAGTACTTGGAACATTTAATTTGCACTAATCTTAACAGCAGACTAGGATATTTTTTTTTTAGTATATCAGAGTATATGGGAGTACCTGTATAATTATGTGAAAGAACTTGTGAGACAGTCTTTCTGATAATAATGGCTCAATTTCATGTGAGAAGCTAGGGATAAAATAGTATTCATAGTTAGGAGTGAAGGTAAGTGTACTTATTACACAAAAGCTGGGTTTGAAATGCATAAGATAGCATTTTTACCTTTACTTACATATCGAGATGTAATGATTGATTTGCCTCCTCACCTTGAGTCATACAAAGTTCTGACTAACCTGAAGAAAACAAGGCCTATACAGCTGTACTCTCTAACAACAAAGGAAGGAAAGTGCTGAATTCAGAATAACACTGGGATTCCTGTTTTGAGTTGTACTTTCTATGTCTTAAAATTTTCTGTGCATGATATATTTTCTGTTCTGATTGCCATGAGCTTTTATTCTTTTGGCAGGGGCAGTGGTAATTAAAATTCTTGACTATAACGCTGTATTGGGTTTACATGGCAAGGTTTTTGGTAGCTGGGGGTGCTGCAGGGATGGCTTCTGTGAGAAGACACCAGAAGCTGCCCCCATGTCAGACAGAGCCAGTTCCAGCCAGCTCCAAGAAGGACCCACCACTGGCCAAAACTGAGACCATCAGCAAGGTTGGTAGCACCTTTGTGATAACATATTTAAGAAAGGGTAAAGAAAAGATGCTGCACAGCAGCTGTAAGAGAGAGGAGTGAGAAAATGTGAGAGAAACAGCCCTGGAGACATCAAAGCCAGAGAAGAAGGAGGGGGAAGAGGTGCTCCAGGCACAGGTGCAGAGATTCCCTTGCAGTCCATGAAAAAGACCGTAATGATGCAGGTTGTTTCCACACAGCCCGTGGAGGACCACGGTGAAACAGATATCCACACTGCAGTTCATGGAGGATCCTACGCTGGAGCAGGCTTCTGGCAGGAACTGTGACCTGTGGAGAGGAGCCCATACAGGAGCAGGTTTTCTGGCAGGAGCTGTAACCCCATGTGGGACCACACTGGAGCAGTCTGTTCCTGAAGGACTGTACCTCATTGAAAGGGACCCACTGCTGGAGCAGTTCATGAAGGACTGCAGCTCATGGAAGAGCCCACACCCTAAAAATCATTTCCTAGAATGAACATTTTCCACAGATAAAGCATTGTGGTCATTCAGATGTCAATTAAAAACTATCCTGAAGGGATATTCAATCTGATGAAAAGGGAATAGGACTTGGTAATAATTTTCTACAGTGATAATATCTCACAGATTTCTATTTACTACACCTAGGGTGTTCTGTCTCTCTTAACTAATGAAATTAATCTTCTGCCAACTAGATATTATGACAGTTTAGACATCTTCTAATAAAGATCACAGTAAATGCAAGCTGGAACTAACTTATAGTAGTATGAAAAATTGTAAGTAGTTGGCTGTCGTCTTTAATACCTCTCTTGTGAAACAAGATTTAGATTTTCTCTACCCTTTGTGCTTAGTCTATATGTGTGTCCTAATTTGCTGTTTGTTTGCTTAGTTAGTCTCTAACCTATTCTATTTTGCCGTATTATTTTTTACTTCAGACACATCATATTATTGGAAAAATTCAGGGTTGGAGGATGTAGGAGAGTTCAGTCTTCCATTAGCTTCCAATCCCATTTTATCACAGTGATGTAGGAAGCTCATGTATGTTCCCAGAACACTTCCACGTGTCTTCTTTGAGTCTCTAGTCATACATTCAGGCACCCAGAAAGAGCTTGCAGCCTCATCAGTATTATGGAGCTGATTCTTAACTGCAGGTTATGTATTCATGTGTGTTTCTGTTATACCTGACCTCTGGTAACTTTGTTTAAATATAGGAGGACAGGTTATGAAAAGTGGTACAATAAATCACTGCTTCCCACTTAGACCAGTTCTGTGAAATTTTCTCTTCCCCTTGGGTATAAAGTCAAGCAAGTTAGTTCAGATCACAGATGCTGTGTCTTTCCTCTTCTACTTCAAACTTTACACTGCAGATGGTCGTTTCTGATGTGAGACAGCAACACAGAGTCTCTGTCCCAGGTAAGAGCAGTGGTTGTCTGAGTAGGCATATCTCTTCAACTATATTATTACACCCTGAAAAAATAGAAGTCAGCAGTTTCACTTAAGGGAATAGAGCCATGTTGACTTACACTGACAACTTGTTTTTTTATTTATTTACAGATCAATATGTACAGTGCCTCCAGGGATATGAGAGGATATAATCATTATATTTTTATCTGTGCAGGAAGTTAATGTATGGTTTTGTTACATTGGTGGTTTAGTGATTTGGACTGTCTTTCTTCTAAAACAGCTGTCAAACTAGTTTGACTTTTAAAAAAGAGAAGAATGGAGTGAAAGACTTTTAGTCTGTTTAGAATGATACATCTTAAAGGTAGTAACAGTGCTCTTATAGCTGCAATGCCATAAGGATGTAAGCAAGGTAAGGGTTGTAGGAAGAGGTGGTATCTTTTGTGATACCAACTGATATAGCTGTATGTCCATGCTTTATGTTGTCAAGTTCTTGGAAAAGGGTTTGTGTGCCCCAAAAGTTTCTCAGCAATCTTCTCCCTTCTACCCCTTATCAAACAACAGAAAAATTTGAATTGCTGGTTGTCATACAGGCATATTACAGGATAAAACTGATGCCACCTGGTAATTATATAGGTGGAACTGCACATCTACATGTCAGAATGATTCCATGCCTACAATGAAGAAAAGGATGGAATCATGCAGTTAACACTCAAATATTTTTGACAAATAAATTTTCCATCTCTGTCCACTTAGGCTTGAGAGAACTACAGAGCACTTCAAAAGTTGAGCATGAGAAAATCCATAAACATCATGACTTTATGGCCTCAAGCAGAGAAACCAGCTTTATGATACTCTCTACTATTTCCCTACCCACACTTAACAGCTTAATGTTTCACAAGTGATAATTATCTGCCTGTCTCTGTCCTGTGAGAGTTAACAACCTTATCACCTCTCCCTCTGCTTCCACATCATCTTCCCCAACCTCTGCTCCATAGGGAACAGCCATGTCATCTTTCAAATTAGTCTAATTTGCCTAATCATCTAATTCACTTAAATTCAGAGTCATTGTTCTCAACAGAAATGGTGCATTTCTATTTGAGATGCACATCTGTTTTTCTCCAAATATTTCATTTCAACTGGTAAATGTTATTACTCTCTTTTTGGCTCTTGCACTATTTTTAAAGCTATATTTTCAGATACATTTTAATTATTTAATGCCTGCCTTATTTCAATTTCTTAATCTGCATTTGTTTTACTGTAACAGGTGCTAGCAGAAAAATTAATATAAAGAAAAGGTAGGCATTTTATTTTCATTGCCACTTATTTCTCCTGCATAAAATAATTTTGTTCATGTCCCATTCTTTTTTTCTGCCATAAAACATTTAAACATTAAAGGCAATTGCTTTGCTCACTGTCAATGAGACTGATATTATCAAGTCTGCTGATTGGGTAAAACCACAAATATGAAATAAAATTGCCAATGAACACTTGAACAAAATGTTTCGATAAGGCAGGAGAATGAAGCAGCTATAGATAGGAGTGAAGTACATGGGAGAAAAGCACGGTTTTATTTTTATTCCTAGTAACTCCAGGAATAAATAGAAAAGACCAATGAGTTTTATTAACTGACTAAATAAATAAGTTGTTTCAATAACATTTTTGCGTGGATGAAGTATGAGTAATCTCCTTAAGGGTATGATACGTTAAGCAGTGGCTTGATATTTTGAGATCCACAGTGAATTAATGAAATAAAAAAATCTAGAAACCTATCTAGAATTATTTCCCATAAATTAAGAGGAAAAAAAAAAGAAAAGTTTTCCCAGAACCATTCACTATGTATGTTTTTTAAGTGACTGGTTTTTTAGAGTTGTCAAAGGCAAGGTCAGAGTCAAATTTACTTTATAAAGCAATTTATTATACAATATATGAGCTTTGTCATAGCAAATATTACAGATAAGAGGTACCAGAATGTATGTGAGCTTTATGGGTTATAGTTTAAGACAGGTAATTTTGACTTTTTGGTAAGATTAAGAATGTATGAAAAAAAAATAAAGAAAAAAATAGTTTTAGTTCTATTGAATAGCTTCAGTTATTTAAAGCTGTCATATACACAATGTTCATCAAATATTTCTCATGAATATATAATATTAAAAATAATTCTTTGAGTCATAGCACTATATCCCACTTGAAGTCACCATTGACTTCTTTGTAAAATGTGTTAGGCCATTAAAATCCTGGCAAAGCAGCACTTTGCTCTTAAATTTTCATGTCAATTTAGGTAGCTGATCTGTTTAGAAAGAATAAGAAAGTATAACTTTTAAATCAACAGGTATAATGGTATTAAAATATGCACTGTAATTCTGAATGTGCACTAAGATTATTGTTTTATTATGCAAATTAATTTATAACCTTCTTTATTATAATAAGATGTACTTGGAGGTTGATTTAAAAGCTGATATTAAAATGAAATATGTTTGCTGAAGCATATCAAGGACATCTAGCTGAAAGTTACACTATTTTAATACCATTGGTGACAATATCTTTCTGATGTTTCAATACTAATCCCATTAATTTTCAAACTAACTGTCTAAGGAAAATTTAGTATGGGTTGTTGTTATGCAGGTATGATGACACATTGATGAGATTATTATTCTACTGGTTTCACATTCCTCACTGAGATGGGGAAAAAAAAAAAGTGTTTTATTTTTAATTGGTTCATTGAAGATATTAGCCTTATTATACGTATGCATTATTCTTCCAAGTTTTAAATGTATACTGCTAGGAAGATTCGTGTGAAGAAAAGGTCATTTAAGTTTTTAAAGACCTACTGGTCACACTTAGTGAATCCTCTAATTTATACTGTGCTCTCTATGAGTCAAGGATGTCTTATAATGTACTAAGGGAAAAGAACCTTAATCACACATGGAAATCCACTACAATGACAGATATCTATGAGTCTTTAAGTATATGCACTCTCCTCCTGAGTAAAGAACACTGTCCTCTAAAGGCAAAATTCTTGAATACAACACCATTAATTTTAAAAGTGAAAATACTCACCACGTGCTATGCCAATTGCATCATGCAAGTACTGTGTCAATTAATAAATATTGTAAATGTTTTCAAAAATTAGAGTATGATTCATAATTTTGTGAGTTGAGCAGACGCTTTTTTCACTTGATATTTGTGTGAAAAATATTTTTTTTTAAAGTTGGAAAAATCTCTGGATCTGGGTATTAGATTCTCCTTTATCACTTTATCTGCTTCTATACATGAATCAAAAGAGCTGGGGACTATTACAAAGTTAAACGTAAATTAGGTAGCATGAGCTTTAGGTCTAATCTATGTACTTGTGGTAATTTCATCTTAAGTAATGTAACTACTGTCATTATCCCCAATAAAAAATAGATTCTGCATTGTTCTCCCATAGTAGTCTTGAGTATCTTAATCATTTCACATAGACAAAGCACTTCTTTGAAATCTTTACATAACAAATGTAGATAAGAAATAGCTAATTGTTTCATTTCTTGTGTTTTATGTAAACAATTATTCAATTACTGCAGAAAAAAATAGTCACTGAGAACCTTATTCCTTATTCTTTGTCCATCTACAAGGATTCAAAGCTATTGGGATTTAATCACAGAAATAATAAGGCTTGGCTCTAAATGATCAGTCCATTAGTATTGATGTCAACAAGAACTTTTATGTTCATTTGAATATGGACATGTTTAAGCTCACACTTTGCCATCAAAATGACAAATATGAGGAATCATTTCCTGGAACTGATTGTCTTTAAGACAGCTGATGTCTGAGTAGGGCATAAATATCCATAGTCTAGTGCAGAATGAAAATATTAACTCAGATTGTGCTCTTCTCAAAGAGGCAAGTCATTGTAACATTTATATGTATTTGCTAAGTAGACTTTTTAATAGACTAATTTACTTGGAGATTTCTAAACATAAACCAGACATTAATTTGTTTCAGCAAAAAGAACACAGTGTTGAGATTTTGCATACATTCTGTGAAAATATAGTATGTACATGCAATGATATCAAAAGGAGAAATTAAAAATATCATAACAATTTAAGACAGACTTCTCTAAAGTAATTGCTTGTTGGCTGGTATTTCATTAAATACTAAATCTTTGCCCTCCTTACTAAAAGACAATTTACTCTTGTAATTTTGTCTCCACCTGCCCCTATTACATCCTTCATAAAAGACTTAAAAGTGCAGTAGATGTTATATATATCGTTCTGGATAGGAATTAAATGTAGACATGTGAAATATTCTGTACAATAACTAACTGTGCAACACACAGGCTTAAAAGCCCATTCAGACATTATTGTCCAAATTAGCTGTTAGAATGTTTGTATAACCTTTAACCACGGTAAGAATTATAATAACAACAAAGTCCAAAAATATTTATTTTGAAATCATTATTCTTCATACCGTAGTTTTCTTCCAATATAAAGTTTTCGTAGTATCTCCAATATAACACCATTTTTATCATGTAATAAAAAGTAATCAACAATAATCCTCCATCTTTTATAGAATTTAAATTATATAAATCAATAAGCTTTCCGTTTCTGATTGATATGGTAGAATACGTTTCTGTGTCTAAAGCTAGATATATTAGTTATGTTAATGAAACTGTATGAATGATAGTTCTACCATATAATGTAGTTTACCTCATAAAATAATGAAAACCTTTAAAATGCAACAAAAAAATAAACCAACCATCAATATTTTCTGATCAAATAGATTGGAAGTATATATATTTTTTAATAGGATAGAACATTCTTACACTGAATGACCTCTCATGGGAAAATTCACTGCTGTGTCAAAGTCTAGGTCTCGGACGTTGAAGTGCAGTTAATGTAATGTGTATGAATTTTTAATGATAATCACCTTTAGAAGAGTACATTAATGTTGATTCATTATGGTATATCAGCAGTATTGATCTAAAAAAAATTGTGGGTTTTTTAATTAAGGAAAATATTATTTCACTGTAATAGACTGGAATATTGCAATCATTGTACTGAATACACTGTAAAGAAATTTTAACTGTGTCATTACCAGTAGCAAGTAGATCCCCTCTCTTCTTTCTTTTGCAGCTCTCCTTCCTGCTTTCTTTGTTCTAACACTAGCTGTTTTTTGACTACCCCAGTTTTTTTCCTTAACTTTTATTTACACCTTTTCTCCTTTTGTAGAGAAAACTTCTTCTCTTTTTGTGCATTTAATAACCTTCCTTTCTCTCCTTCAAACTTCAGTGCTTGTCAATGATGGCCAGTTTGAGACTTCTTAGACCATTATCAGGGAAAACTGTAAAAGAGTTGAAATGTGCTTTTCAGAGGGGACTATGGTGGGTTTTTTGAGATGTAAATATTCAGCCTATACTAACAGCATTCAATCTGAACCTGAGGATTGAAAGAATTCTAAAAGCTAACCAAAAGCTGTTCACTCAGTAAAGGTCATTTTGCATAAACAGCCACCACATGTAGAGGGAGTATCTGTTGAGCATATTTGAAGAAACTTGTAATGTTTTCCATCAAAACTGAGAGCTATAAATGGCCACATTCTGGGAATACTATTTCAATTTTACAAATTTCTTGCATAGATCAGGAGCAGAACATGGATTTAAGTGTAAAATAAATGCCTAATTCATAGGATAACTGTCCATGGAAATCAATGCAGGTAACTAGATGAATTTGTAGGACATAGGTAGGGTAGAAATATCCTTTAAGGACATGGCACTTTTTGTTACACACACTTGTGCATTTTGAGAGACATATTAGTCCAGCAAAATCACATGCATAGCATCCATCTCCTGAATAGCAGGTCCTTTTCTTTTCATCTTAATTGTATCATTATGTTACTAATTGGGCTTCCTGAAGGTGAGCATGCCTTGAAGTGCTGATACCATGAGAGAGATGGCGTTTAAAACATATTAAGGATACCTCTACTGATAGTTACAAGAGGTGGTGAACTACTATTATGAGATCATCTAAAGAGAAGTATTGTCATTACACATAATTTTCCACTTACAAAAATATTTTCTTGTTTGGATAGATTCTTAAAACTTTGGCTAAGCTTAAACCCATCAACACTGCATCTGATTCTAATTTACCAGAGTCCCTTAAGGACTCTCATATGCATTTAAGGGTATGACAAAAAGAAGTTCCTCCCCACACAATGTTTATAATTTTCATAATGATGGGAAGGAGGAATATGATGACTTTAATGTCTTTACCTAGGATGAAATATAGGTTGTTAGGCTTTTTTTTATTATCTTACTGATGTTACATTTTTTCCTCCAAAGGAATGACTAAGAATATCAAAAGTAGCCTTGCTATGTTAAAAAATGGTCATGTAATTAACATGTTTCTAAAATATTGGAAGCTATCAGAGCTGAAACTTTCACTTTCGGTTTACATATGAGTAATAAACATGGCTCAGGTGTGTGCCACCTGTTCCTGAATCTCACTTTTCTGTAACAATGTAAAAATGAACAGAAAGAATTACCAGAATTAGTTTTATCTGAGTTTTAATTTCCTGATAACACATTCATTATAGCCTTTAGGTAATTCTTTTATGATGTCAGATTGATGCTAAAAGGAACCTGTCATTCAGGATGTCCTCTTCTCAATATAGTCATCGTAAGTTCTCTTGCTGTTCTATGTGAGAAGAGATACTAAGGCTCTCATCCAGCCTTCAGGTTTTGTTTTTCTTTTCTCAGAAAGCAGAGTGCCACTTCAGGCAAGGCAGGTGGTGTTCAGCCAACTCATCAAGCTCACCCTAAGATCAAATCAACAAACAGTGCAAGAGCTACTCCAAAAGTCTGAGAAGCACACCTGCCTCCTACAGTGCTGCATAACAGAAGAACAAAAATAACTCATATTTAAAGCCTAGGTCCCTAAAGAATATTTAAGCATATGCATATAGTCAAAAAAACCCAAAGGATTTAAGTTGGCCTGGAATTACATCTTTACCTCTCATACCATAGATCAACCCATGTCTTGGTTCTGCTGGATTTGTCTTTTATTTCTTGCTTTTTAAGGTTTTTCTGCCATCACAATGAAGAAATCCGTAGCAAATATATTTCTAAAGAAGTGCATCTTTTAATTCAGGAAAGAATACTTTTTCTTTTTTTCCTGAGTTACCTATTGTCGTGATTTAACTCCCGCAAGAAACTAAGCACCACGCAGCCGCTCGCTCACTTTCCCCTCCCGGGTGGGATGGGGGAGAGAATCAGAAGAGTAAAAGTGAGAAAACTCATGGGTTGAGATAAGAACAGTTTAATAATTGAAGTAAAGTAAAATAGTAGTAGTAGTAATAATAATAATAATACACAAAGCAAGTGATGCATGATGCAATTGCTTACCACCCACTGACCAATGCCCAGCCAGTCCCCGAGTGGTGGTCACCCCCTCCCAGCTGACTCCCCCAGCTTATATACTGAGCATGGTGTCATATGGTATGGAATAGCCCTTTGGCCAGTTTGGGTCAGCTGTCCTGGCTATGCTCCCTCCCAGCTTCTTGTGCACCTGGCAGAGCATGGGAAGCTGAAAAGTCCTTGACCAGTGTGAGCACTACTTAGCAACAACTAAAACATCAGCGTGTTATCAACATTATTCCCATCCTGAATCCAAAACGCAGCACTATACCAGCTACTAGGAAGAAAATTAACTCTATCCCAGCTGAAACCGGGACACCTATGTATAGGAGAAGTAAATATTCAGGAGAAAATAATTCTAGTGCCATATTAGAGTAGGTCTAAAAAGAACTTCTGACAGTGTATTTTTTAGATATTCTAAATGACTTTTTTTGTGAAACTGGGAAATGTCCCAGTTCCAGTGTCTTACAGTTCTTTGCTGTTCAGAATGTATACACTTAACCCAGTGTACTAAATGCCCTCATGGAAAATACAGAGATGAATTTTTTTAGTGACTACTTATCAGAATGAACCCAAAATGAGAACTGGAAAAGGCTAGAAACACAATTTCCAGTTGGGAAATATATCTTGCCAAACAGTGACTCAGTTACCCCATCCATCATCTCTCATTTGTGATTATCATGAAAGACCTAAAAACCGAGTGCAAAGGCAAACTTCATAACTAAAATTCATACCTATACCATCTACCAGAGAACACAGAGTCTATAGACCTATGAATTTATAGCAGAATATATTTTCCTCCCACCACTCATGACTCACAATCTAGAGATCTCAGCTCTTTTTCCCTGGAGAAAATTTCTATCACCCTTCACTGCCCTCATTCTAAACTCACATCAGCTTTCATGTACGCCTTAGATACCAAATCCTTTTTTCTCAGCAGTCTAACTACCATGTACCCAATTAAGGTCAGAACAGTTATTCTTGACTAGTGTTTAGTTTTGAAGATTTCTGCTTCAGTTTCAGACCAGAAGAGCTGGTATGTCCAAAGAGATTTGTACCCTTTTCTAACTATAATAACATCTCTAATAAAAGAGATAACTTTTATCTAAAAACATTCCTTGCCTAGAACAGTTGTGCCAGTACATTTTCCTTTCATTATCTGCATGTGAACATGTGTGTGCTTGGCTATATTTTTCAGTCTGAAAAAGTTATCAGATATTTTGTGGTAGTTTTTCTGCTCAGATCAATCATAAGCACAAGAAATTCTAATTTGCATGGCATCATAGTGCTCAGAAAATATTTTATTGTACAGCTTTTGGGCAACTGCCTGACATGGGAACATGGAATGTAGATAAGGTTCTCATGGATACATTTCAGTGGAGGCATTTTCTGCAGTAATTTTAGACATGCAGGGTGCTAAGAAATTTGACAGCTGTAACATGAATATTGGCTAAAAATAAGAGACAATGATAGATATTTATGCACAATAAAACAAAAATTATGACTTTCTATTAACCTATGGATCATATATTTTCTTGCATTTTCTATTAGTAAGAGAAAAACCTGCTACTTCTTTTAAGCAATCAAAATATTTAAAAATATGACATACAGTAGAAAACGAAGTTTTACTTCATTAACTTTTGAAAATATAGTTGAAAATAATACAGGAAAATATAATTAAAATTTATGCAAGCCTGTATTATTTGTATATTAATTCATTGTTTACTAACTCTTTGATTTCCTATCAACTGTTCGGTTTCTTGCCCTCCAGGAACTGTGAAAGATCTGAGCAGGTCAAGTTCCCCATTATTCAGATAAGGCCTAATTTCTCTTTCATTCACGAATGAAAGCATGATATTATTGAATACTTTTTAGTATTGCATCTAATATTGTTTCTGTTCTGTATTGTGTATTAAATGCAATACAACTGTATATGATTTTAATATTTCAATAAACTTCTCATTTTCTGTTCCAACATGCAATAATAGATGGAGCTTGGTATTGTATGTTAATCATAGTACTTGTGTGACAGGCAACTAAAGATCTAAATGACATGGAAAATATGTACAAATCTCATATACCAATAGTTTTGAGCCCATATATGTACATTCTTTATCATAACTGGTACAATGAATTCACAATGGTTTTGCATAATAATTCTATTTCCTATATTAGCTCTGTTAAATATATTAACAGTAATATAAAAGATAAACCAGTCAGATTTTGTTTGTCCATTGCATGCTGTATTTCCTAAATACTTTAAAATAATGTTCTGCATAGCAGCTGTTAGATATTCTTCCAAATTATTCTGAGAAATCTTGAAGTATTATTTGAAAAGAATAGACGAGATTTGTTCTTACAAGCTTAAAGCTGTTATTGGAGGAAAGATCCAAGTTTTGACATTCAATGGTGCAGGAATTTTGCCAAAACAGGAGGGAGAAGAGGAAGAATAGTTTTCTCTGAGGTACTTAATCTGCATTTAGATAAGCTTCTTCACTTTGTGAATCATAGATATCAATCATTCATGTTCATCAGTGTCTCATACATATTCATTAGAACAAACTGTTATGCATGATTAGAGCTGTTATAAAATGACAATACTGTTTTGTTTTTATCTCAGGTCTCTGTGTACTGAAAACTCCACTGGCTGTTTCCATCTTATAATCTGACAACACTTTCTGCTATATACAAAGAACCAAAACTCCATATAAACTTGCACAGATTTACACTCTGCATCCAAACTACTTAACACTTTTTAAGCAGTTATAAAAAGATCCTGAAGGTTTTCTATTTCCTGAGCAAAGATTTCAGCAGTGTTCAAAGGCAAGTTCCAAGCTTTTAGGGATTAACTAGAAATAAGTGTATTTAATGTGTTCATTTGCATGCAGGTACTGGGAGGAATGTTGCTAGATGGGAAAATGCAAGTACATTTTCATATTTTTCCTAAATTTGTTTTGTGATTTTGTAGCTGTCCTTATGCTTTCTGAGCTTCCATTTGGACTCACAGCCTCTGTGACACTAGATATGGTACAAGAGTGTGGGGAAAAAAACAACCCGTCTTGCATAAATTCTTATATTCTGGGACCTTGAACTGTCATTTCTTTTCTGCAGCTAGTTGTGTAAAATACAAACCTTTACTGATTTTACTAGAAGTACAGCTAGGAAAGACAAGCCTAAAAAATACATGGACAGGTTTGTGAAGCATTCAGAATATATTACCCATCTCTGCTTGATCTTGGAAGATTAAAAAGCATTTGTTTAGTACCCAGATTTTCTCCGCAAGACTGTTTCTTCAAAAGATCATGGTTCTTTGGTTGTCATCTGAAAAAAGTAAGCACTTCAGCTTTTGTCCTGGAGGCAAATGTTTTACACAGCCTGTCTGCTCTAGATATTCTCAAACACAAAAACTGATAATCCCAATGAAATTAGAAGTAAAAAGTATTTTTTTATTTCACTTAAGTCAATGGTGAATGAAGAATGCATCAATGAGTGACTAGTACTTCCTTGAGAAAACAATACTTCCTATTTTTTGCCATTATAATTCCATTATAATGACCATTTTTCATCTATCAATGGTGACAATTTGCTCAGTGAGTTAGTGAGACTAAAGAGTATGTCTTGCATTAAACTGAATCCCAGATCAGAGATTAAAAAAAAAAAAAACAAACCCTCCAGTATTAATTTGGAAAAATATGCCTTTCTCTGAATTTCTGACATGTGAAACTGGAACACAAATGGGAAAAATAAGCATATGGAAGACTGCAAAGTACTATGGCAAAACAGGTGTTTTGTACAGCGAGTTGGTCAAAGAGGGATCTTGTGACAATAGTCCATCAGCTATTTGACACATAAACAAGTCTGGCTGTCATATGAATTTTCTACTCTGCCAAAGGAATCATAGCCAGGGCTTAGCCAGCCTTACAGTTTGAAAGCTTTTTTGGATATCTAATCTAAATTTCCTTGGCTATAATATAAGGCCATAGCTTCTTGAAACATCAGTTGAGCACAGGAAGAACTTGCGACCTAGAACTAAGAGCCTCGATTCACTCTCTCTGGACTTAAGAAGTTTAAGTCCTACAAGCTTTCCTTAAATCTGTTCTAATAGATATATAATAATTTTTCTCACTCTATTGCGGACCTTCTTGGAAAGCTGATACTTCAAGCTGATCACAGTATTCCAATTCCATTTTTACTTGTGAAAAACAACGTTTTAAGATTGTTGCAAGTTTTACAAATGACGAGCCTTTCTGTACATCCTAGTATATTATTTGGCTTCCTCATAACAGTATGGTACTATTGTTTCATACTCAACTTTTAACTCTGCTATGACCTGCAGGTAATTTTCTGCAAACCTGGTGTCAGTCATCCTCAACCCTTGCATTTCTGTAAATTTTTATATTAAGTGTAGGAAACTGAATCTCATCTTAGTTATATTCTCTATGTTATTTTTCCAAGGCATGAATATCTCTTGGAAGACTAGGCCTGTCTTCCACTAGGCCTACATGGATTTACTGTCATCTGCAGATTTAATATGCATACTACTAAACCATCAAAAACTTTTATTACATTTTGATTGGCATCAGATTTAGAATCCCAGAATTCCACCTTCTGTATCCTCTTAGTTTTTCAGAAAAGAACCGATACCTATTCTGAAATTATTTTTCAAATTTATATCTAGTCAGCTTCAAATAGTCCACGTGCCTCTAATATACAATCATGTGAGTTATAGTTTCAAAAACATTCCTGTGGAGACTCCATATATGACTAGATATATCAATATATGTGATATCATTGTACTGTGCTATCCACAAAGCCTTTTATCCTCTTATAAAAAGAAATAAAGTTTCTTTGAAATTATTTGTCCTTCACATATGTTTGTTGCCTTCTAGATGTCTTTGAATTATCTCTTTCACTACTGAGAAAATTAAATTTAAGGTTATAGATTTACAGCTTTCCACTTTTTAAGGTTAAACACTACATCTGCGCTTTTCCAAAGACTTGATTCTTCAGCTATCCTCATAATTTTCTCAAAGATAACATTACATGGCTTTAAGCTTAACCCAGCCACTTCATCTCCCTAAGTACTCTAATTCAAATTTCACAGAGCCCACCCGATACCACAAATTGTATTTGGACAGTTTCTAACCTTTGCTTTAGCCTAGTCTAATTTCTTTTGTGTTAATTTAAGACATTAATTATGTTTGCCCACATTACCATCACTTTTTTATATAACAGAGACTGAAGCTAAATAAGATTCAACATTTCAGCCTTTTTGGCTCAACAATCTAAGAGTTGTGTGCATATATCCCTGTTGGCACAATACTATAACTTAGTGTTTATTTTATCTGTTATATTTGGAGGAAATAATATGTTGCCAGCTGGTGCAACTTTACTTGTTCACAATATTTAAAAAAAAAACTAGAAACAAAAGATTTAATTTGATAGCAGAATTTGGAACTTGGAAGGCATGCCACTAGCTGTCTAATATTATTATTTAGGAGCTTGATCCTTTCATACATAAACTAGCCTCCTACAGCAGTTGAGAGAACATTAAAGGGGTTTGAAACACAGTTGCATCTGGGTATTCTGTCTCGAGGAGTAATTTTAGTCTTCCGTCCATTGAATCTATTTCAATTTCCCTTCAGTTAAACCTGGTGAAATCCTTCTGTATAAAGACACTCAACGAGTCTACTTAGTTGCTTCTTAACCTCTGTCTCCTTGCAGCAAAGTGATTCAGAGAGCACAAAATATTATATCTGTAGTGGCTACATTCCTTGAAAGGGTGATCCACAGAATCCATCTATGTTATCAAGACATTTCCTATTTACAACAGTCAGCACATAAAGGCATTACTTCCTCTGCGGATTCAAAGGCTAGGATCACTCCAGAAGTGAGATACATAACTGTGAAAAGCTCTGAAAATGAGCAGGCAGTACTGATGTTATGATTCCTTAAGAAGAGAAAAAAAAAAAGGAAAAAAAAAAAAGAATACTCATAAGACATTTAGGAGCCTGGGCCCTGTGTTCTTCTCAAGCGAGGACATTCAAAGCCATATCTAATTTTCTCAGAAAATTTTTGAAGAGCTATGGTATAGATTAGTTTTAGTGAGGCAACTCTCCTGTGAAGCTAGATCTCTTTAAGATTCATAGGACTACGTATATAGCAGTATTTTATTGCCCTGTGGCTAGTTCTGCATAGAAAAGTACTTCAATTCCTGCCTATGCTTTATGGATCTATTTCTATTTGTTGTTGTTGATTTTGTTTTGTTTTGTTTTTACTGAATGACTCCAGTTAATTTGCCAGGATTAATCTAGAATAATATAAAATAATCTGGGTTTAAACCCAGATTCCTTGCAGAAGCATACTCTAACTTCTAACTAGAAGAAGCAAAATTTGAATAAAAATTTGATTAAAACTAATGATTGAATTCATAAAGAGAAGTTCTGACAGTGTTAAAAGTTAATGAGTGCTTAAGTTGAAGAAAAGTAACAGTGAAACAATGAGGGCATTAAAAAGGTAGAGGAGAAGGTGACAGATGAAGAAAAGTAGGGAGAAAAAATGAAACATGGTCTATTGTGGACAAATATTGCCAGAATGTGATTATGGCTACCAAATCTTTTGGCAACTCAGTGCCAGGAAATGATACGATTAAGCAGTAATCAATTAATTAGGGGTGTATAAATCAAGCAATTTATTGTATAAACACACAATTAATTGAGAAAATCATGTAGGTGCAGAGTCAATTAGATTGTAAAACTCATTGTAAGTAAAATACACAGGCAACGGAGTGGAATTAAACAGGCAAAGTTTAAGGATTAAAAATTAGCTGAGCAAATAAAATCAATAAGTGGACAATCAACAGAAGCAGTGAATCAGTTAAGCAGGATGAAAGGTAATTGCATTATTAAAGAAGTCATCAATGAATCAATAAATTAATTCTCCAGAGAATGATGTGATCAGTGAAGTAAGGACAAGCAGTCCAGTCATTATCAGTAAGCAGTCAACAAGGCATGAAAACAGCTATCTGGAGAAAGTTTAGTGGGTGTTCTGGGTACCATCAGCAGCCACAGTAAAGTAGACTCCAGCCCCCAGGGAGGTGATAATGCCCCTGTATTCGGCACTGTTGAGGGCATACCTTGAGTCCTGTGTTCAGTTTTGGGCCCCTCACTACAAGAAGGACATGGAGGTGCTGGAGCGTGTCCAGAGGAGGGCAATGAAGTTGGTGAAGGGTCTAGAGAACAAGTCTTATGAGGAGCGGCTGAGGGAGCTGGGGTTGTTTAGCCTGGAGAAGAGGAGGCTGAGGGGAGACCTTATTGCTCTCTACAACCACCTGAAAGGAGGTTGTAGTGAGGTGGGGGTTGGTCTCTTCTCCCTAGTAACAAGCGATAGGACAAGAGGAAACGGCCTCAAGTTGCGCCAGGGGAGGTTTAGGTTAGATATTAGGAAAAACTTCTTCACTGAGAGGGTGGTCAAGCATTGCAACAGGCTGCCCAGGGAAGTGGTTGAGTCTCCATCCCTGGAGGTATTTAAAAGAAGGGTAGATGTGGTGCTTGAGGACATGGTTTAGTGGTGGACTTGGTAGTGATAGGTGAATGGTTGGACTCTATGGTCTTAAGGGTCCTTTCCAACTTTAACAATTCTATGATTCTATGATAAATATACATTTCTTATTGTATTTGCCACTACAGTGTGCCATTGTGCTCTGTGTGAGGAAACATTTTATCTATGGAAAAAAATGCCTTTTTAGAGGAAAAGCTGTAAGTAAAGCCCCAGTAACAGCAATAGCTCTTTGGAAATCTAAATGCATATAACCTACATCATCTCTTATTTTGCAATAAATATAGTTACTCAATAGTGAAATTATAATATGACAATCCTATCTAGTTGATAAAAAGCAATAATAAAGCTCAAGCTTGTTTCAGTGTCCCGATCCAATATCGGGAGAGGTTTCGATACGATCCCAAGGACGAGATTAAGACGCAAACGAGGTCAAATGCCGTACAACCTTTTACTTTTATTGGAGGGGAGAAGAGAACGGAGGGAGGAGGGAGGGCAAGGGAGGAGAGGAAAAGAATAGGAGAGAGAGAGTTAGAAAGAGAAGGAGAAGGAGGAGTTTGTCACCACCACTTCGAGTCCGGTGATCTTCTGCAGGGTCTTCGGTGGCCTCGGGTTCCGGCGGGGATCGAAGCGGAGGGGGGGTGCAGGAACTGAACGAGCGGTCTCACGCGCGCCGCTGCCGCCCCGGCCGAGGGGCACGTGCGCTCCTTATATAGGGGCTCCCACGCATGCGCAGATCACAAATGTGTACGTGCAGCTCGCCACGGCCGTGCTGCCCCCGCCTCTGCTCTTTTCGCGCCTTTTTGTCCCCGCCTCAGCTCTTTTCGCGCCTTTAGTCCCTGCGCAGGCGCACGAGGTTGCTTTTTCTCAAAGCTGTGGAGAAGACGGTCTTCTCGAAGCGCTACGCTGGATGGCGCTACAGCGGCAATGTCGAGACAAAACCGCATTTGGTACCGGTTCTCTACATTCAGGAATACTTGCTTTAGGTTTTCAATCCTTTGTATTAAAAATTCAGTTTTGCTATTTCCACTATCAAAGTAGTCATCCAAATGTCTTCTGTAGTTATGTTTTTAGATAGAAACATCACAGTAAAATGTTTTCTGTAAGCTACTAAGACCATGGTTGCTTTTACTTGTCTACAACTATTTTAAGTTTGTTTAAATATGAGTAACTTTTTACAAGACTGACCATGTCAACAAATAGATTACATATTTTAAAGGAACTATTCTGCATTTTAGTTTTGTATAAAAGATATGCAAGATTTTGAAGTAAACTAAGTGAACTCTAATTTTTATGATAGAGCTAAACATTAGCAGTTGCAAATGACTGGAAAGGGCTGTGTAGATTCCTTCATATAACTCTTCCAGTTAATTTAATTGTCTCACTTTCAAAAGTACTGTCATTATTACTCTGCTCAAAAATTGTCAATGTACTGATTTGTGTGAAGATCTTGTAAAGAACATTAATTGCATAATCTCATTTCTGTCCTTCTTTATTTCCACTTAAAAGCTAATTTTGGAATTGAACTACATTCTACAAAGGTGAAGAACTACCATATTAAAATATATTGCAATACACAAAATTTCAAAGCTTGGAAATACCATTAACCAGGAATTAAATCCTGGAGTAAATGCCAAAACTTTAAGTTCAGAAATATTGCAAAAGTGTTGTAATATTCTTCAAAACAAGCATTGAAAACCTGTGGAATTCAGAGTTACGGTTAAAGTGAAAAATACTACAGCACCATTAATTTGTAGAAATGCTGAGCTAAATCTCCATCTAATATTTGCCTTGCAATGATACCACCAGCAGCTGGTGGTCAGAAGAATATGTAAAATCATCCGGGTTTTGTATGGGATCAGTACAGAACCACCACCTCACTCCACGAATGTCAGAAAGCAAAGAAAATGCTAATATGCTGCCTCTAAAGTTCAAGAATGATATCAGAATGATACTGAACACAGGACTCGAGGTGTGGCCTCACCAGTGCCAAGTACAGGGACACTATCACCTCCCTGGTCCTGCTGGCCACACTCTTCCTGATACAGGCCAGGATGCCATTGGCCCTCTTGGCCACCTGGGCACACTGCTGGCTCATGTTCAGGCGGCTGTCCACCAACATCCCCAGGTCCTTTTACACCAGAAAGCTCTCCAGCCACCACTCCCATAGCCTGTAGCGTTGCATGGGGTTGTTGTGACCCAAGCGCAGGACCGGGCACTTAGCCTTGTTGAATCTCATGCAGTTGGCCCTGGTCCAACGATCCAGCCTGTCCAGGTCCCTCTGCAGGGCCTTCCTACCCTCCAGCAGATCGACACTTCCACCCAACTTGGTGTCATCTGCAAACTTACTGAGGGTGCATTTGATGCCCTCATCCAGATCATCAATGAAGATATTGAACAGGACCAGCCCCAACACTGAGCCCTGGGGAACACCACTCGTGACCGGCTGCCAACTGGATTTGACTCCATTCACCACCACTCTCGGGGCTCAGCTGTCCATCCAGTTTTTAACCCAGCACAGAGTGCACTTATCCAAGCCGTGAGCAGCCAGCTTCTCCAGGAGGATGCTGTGGGAGACAGTGTCAAAGGCCTTACTAAAGTCCAGGAGGACAACATCCACAGCCTTCCCCTCATCCACCAAGCGGGTCACCTTGTCATAGAAGGAGACCAGGTTAGTGAAGCAGGACGTCCCTTTCATAAACCCATGCTGGCTGAGCCTGATCCCCTGATTGTCCCGCACGTGCCATGTAATGGCATTCAAGATGATCTGCTCCATGACCTTCCCTGGCACCGAGGTCATGCTGACAGGCCTGTAGTTCCCCAGATCCTCCTTCCGACCCTTCTTGTAGAGGGGCGTCCCATTTGCTAACTTCCAGTCATCTGGGACCTCCCTGGTTGACCAGGACTGCTGATAAATGATGGAGATTGGCTTGGCAAGCTCCTCTGCCAGCTCCCTCAGTATCCTCGGGTGGATCCCATCTGGCCCCATGGACTTGTGAGCATTAGGGTGGAGGAGCAGGTCGGTGACTGTTACCTCTTCCACAGCTGGGGCTTCATTCTGCATCCTATCTCCATCTCCCAGATCAGGGGCCTGAAAACCCTGAGGATGACCAGTCTGACTATTAAAGACGGAGGCAAAGAAGGCATTAAGTACCTCTGCCTTCTCCTCATCCTTCATGGCAAACTTTCCCTCCACATCAAACAAAGGAGGGAGATTCTCCTTGGTCCTCCTTTTGTTTCTGATATATTTATAAAAACCTTTTTTGTTATCTTTAACGGCGGTGGCCAGTTTAAGCTCTAGCTGGGCCTTCGCCTTTCTAATTTTCTCCCTGCATAACCTCACAACATCCTTGTTAAAACACTCCAGGTTTAAACTTTCCCTGTATACAGGAACAGATTTTGTGTGTTTCTTCAAGCTGCTCAATATAGGGAAGGTCTGGGTTTCCTGCCCTAAGGCAGTCCACCCGTCTGCTCTGTCCCCAAACCTCAAAAAAAAGAATGGTTAAGCTTCCTTCCCAATGAGGTAACCTAGCAGATCATGGCTCTAGAACAATCTGTAGGAAAGTGGAGTCTTAGACTTAGAACCTGGTGAACCATGAGCATTGATATATAGCATAATTTCACATTTGCACAATTACAAATTGGATAGGCCAATAACAAATGTTACGTAATACTTTTCCTGATATCAAGTTGCTAATACTTTTTCTAATATCAAGCCAAGTATATTCAAAAAAACTGTCTTGTGATCTCCTAAACGGGAACATCCTGGTTTGACATCTCAAACAGTATCCGTGTGCTGCATTTAAAATTATATTTTTCTAAACTTTTCGGAAATGTTTGTTTCATCATAATTATAATTTAATACTTGCTTTAAATAACAATAAGTACCTCCAGAGATATGACTGAGTAGAAAACTGTCCTATATATACCTATGGAAAAATACGTATGTGTATACTGATGCAAAACCTTTGGGTTATAAGAGTCTTTCAAAAGAGCTAACAAACTTATGTAAACATTTGCTGCAAAAGTCTGAATAACAATAGCTTGAAGTTTCACTATAAGCCGCAGGGAATGGATCTAATTTTTTTAATATTTTAGGTGTTCATAGGCAATTTTAATGATAAAACCAGCTTTAGTGATTTGTAGAACTTCTCAGAGGATTGCAGTTGCATCAGTTGTAATTTCGGATATTGAACTCTCATTTTTGTTCCACAATATTATTAAGTATGAATCAAAAACAGGTTGAAAATTACTTGCAATATGTTTCAGTATACAGTTACTCCAAGCAAGGATTGAGACATCAATAAAGAATGAAAAATTAAGCAGAAAACACTTGAATACCCCCTGAGGGTTCACACATCACTCTCCTCTGCTGGCAGAACAACTTGTGTGTTACGTGCTAGAGGAGTAATTGCTACATTTTAGACTAACTGTAATATGCTATTATCTTTAGCGTTTACTGATTCTAAACAAGCAGTTATAGGGCAGAAAACAAACAAAAAAAACCAAACAAAAAAAATCATACTTTGCCTATATAATTCAGCATATATATCACTTCTAAAGAAAGAATGTTTTAAAAATAATTGGAGTTAATAACTTCGGATCTATTAATTCTGTCAGTTACCAGCACTTGGGTTCTTCCTCCAGTCAATGAGGATGGTTAATGAGCATTTTGGTCCATGATAGGGCTATACTCTGCTCATGCTATATTGTGAATCATTTATATAATATAAAAAGTCAGCAAAAGTAAAAATTGTTCTGGATTGACATTATTATTTATATAAGCACTTAATGTTATCTATCTAAGAGAACAAAGTAAAAATTATTTGAATTGAGAGATATAACATGACTTAAAAACTTTGAAAGAGAAGGTTGGTTTCCACGGATTCATTCATCTCCAGTACATAGATGTATGTATACAAAATTATGAGTGTAGATAGGTTTTTAGAAATTAACAATTACTCCTCTCAAGTAAAGATACTATGCCACCAAACAGGAATTTTATCACTAAAGGCCAGATTCTCAGCTGTTATAAGCTGTCCTAACTCTCTTAGCAGACTTTCTACTGCTGTAAGCCAGCATTTTCAATAGAACACTTAGACATTATAAATGGAGTTTTTGCCTCCATATTTTATTTTGTGAATGATGATATCATGACCTTTGTATGTTACATTACATAAACTTAAGTTTATTAATTTGTAATTGCAATACATATTTGATTGAGCTATAAAAAATAAAAAAAATATTTTTAAATAATCTGATACAAATCTGTATATAATTCTAAAAATGAATAAAGGACTTATAACCATATTTTAACTTTTTTCCCTTATATTAATGCAATAAAGAGTACACTAACTAGCTTAATTATTTAGGTTTTGCTTTGTTCCATTTGCATTTTGATATCAAGGTAATTAAAGATGACTAATTATGTTGGATGGGATGTTATACTTTGCATTAAGTGGAAACTCCATCAGTTGGAGAGGTTAAATTAGTCTGACTAATGCTTTCTGGTGTATTAATTATTTTATGTTTTCGGACTGGATTCTATCAGAGTGTTTACACAATACTCTAGTAGCACATATTAGCATGTGAATGTTCAAAGCTGCTATGGACCAGTACTAAGAAAGGTAACTTTTCTCATATGTTTAAAATATGTTTGGCTCACTGCAGTCTAAAAATATGATTGATATTTATTTATTTATTTAACACAGCTTACTAGTACATTGTAAAGAAATCTTTGATCTTAAGAATCTAAAAAAAATTGTTTTTTCGAGAAAACCTTAACAGCATCTTCAAAAAGGGCATGAAAGAAGATACAGGGAACTAGAGGTGATCTGCTAAATCTCAGTCTCCAGGAAAATAACGGAATAAATCCTCCTAAATGCTATGTATAGGTACATGAAGGAAGAGAAAGTGATTAGGAACAGCGAGCATGGATTTCCTAAAGACAGCTTGTGTCTAACCAACCTAATAACCTTCTACAAAGACATGACTACCCCTGTGGATGAGGGAAGAGTGTTAGATGTTGTTTGCCTTGACTTGATCTCCCATATTATTTTTACAGCCAGGGAGATACAGTTTGGAAAGGCTGGCTACCAAATGCCAGGTCAATGATATAAAGTCCAACTTGTGGCCAGTTATTATTGGTGTTCCTCAGGGGTCAATACTGAGGCCAATACTGTTTAATGTCTTTAATAAAGACCCAGATGATGACACAGAGTGCACTGTCAATGAATTTTGGGGATGATACCAAACTGTGTACGGAGTGGGGGTTGGGAGGAAGAGTGACTGACATTCTGTAGGGCAGAGCTGCTGCAGAGCAACGTTGACCCTGGAAAAACAGGCTGATAGAAACCTCCTGAAGTTCAACAACGGCAAATGGAAACTTTTGCGTCTGGTTTGAAATAACCACATGTAACAGGCTGGGCGCTGGCTGGAGACAATCTCTACAAGATTCACAAAGACCTTTGCAGGACTTGAAGGTCATGGTAAACCACAGGCTGAATGTCAGCAGCATCCAGAGTGCTGTTCTGAGTTTATAGATCCCAATACAAGAAAGTCACTGTCAAACTTAAGTGAGTCCAGTGGAGGACCCATGTGACAGTTGGGGCTGGAGCACATGGTGCACAAGGAGAGGCAGAGATAACTGGATTTTTTTCATGAGGCTGGTGAAACCTGAGAGTGGAGCATGGACTCAGAAAGGTGCTGAAACCTCAATCTTTGGAGATATTTAAAAGAACTTGAAAAGGTCCTGAACAACTTGATCTATTTGGCCCTGTTTCTCTGAGGTGGCTGAACCTTCAAGGCCCCTTCTAACTTAATCCATTCTATGTTTCTATGTTGTCCAGGGTTTTTTTTTATAAAACTTGGCTCCTACATAGAACACAGACCCTGAAATATTATTTGACAGAGCCAGACAAATGAAAGAACAAATGGACTGTCGCTGAATAAACAGCTCCTGATAAAAATGTAACTGTATTATTTGTTACCTATCAACTTCCTTGAGTTCCTTCTTTTTTTTTTGCAAATGTTTACTTGGAAGTTAACAATCTGTGCAGCATTTTCTGTCATTAGGCAGGTATTATTTTCATGTTTAAAATAGTTGTTATTGAAACACAAAGCATAAAAAGGAGTCATGTGACAACCATTACTATAAATATCCCAATAGTTTGTGTAACACTAAAAATATTCAAATTCTTGAGTGATAAGTTATTTGCAAGAATTTTGATAGTTGTGATTTGCCAGCCCATCAAGTTTTCTTTCTCTTTTTCCTCTTCTCCCTTCCCCAAATATTTATGGAATAACATAAGTATATTATTAGTGCGGGACAACGGGGAGATCAGGCTCAGCCAGCATGGGTTTATGAAAGGGACGTCCTGCTTCACTAACCTGGTCTCCTTCTATGACAAGGTGACCCGCTTAGTGGATGAGGGGAAGGCTGTGGATGTTGTCCTCCTGGACTTTAGTAAGGCCTTTGACACTGTCTCCCACAGCATCCTCCTGGAGAAGCTGGCTGCTCACGGCTTGGATAAGTGCACTCTGTGCTGGGTTAAAAACTGGATGGACAGCTGAGCCCTGAGAGTGGTGATGAATGGAGTCAAATCCAGTTGGCAGCTGGTCACGAGTGGTGTTCCCCAGGGCTCAGTGTTGGGGCTGGTCCTGTTCAATATCTTCATTGATGATCTGGATGAGGGCATCAAATGCACCCTCAGTAAGTTTGCAGATGACACCAAGTTGGGTGGAAGTGTCGATCTGCTGGAGGACAGGAAGGCTCTACAGAGGGACCTGGACAGGCTGGATCGTTGGGCCAGGGCCAACTCTATGAGATTCAACAAGGCTAAGTGCCCGGTCCTGCGCTTGGGTCACAACAACCCCATGCAACGCTACAGGCTGCGGGAGTGGTGGCTGGAGAGCTTTCTGGTGTAAAAGGACCTGGGGGTGTTGGTCGACAGCCGCCTGAACATGAGCCAGCAGTGTGCCCAGGTGGCCAAGAGGGCCAATGGCATCCTGGCCTGTATCAGGAAGAGTGTGGCCAGCAGGACCAGGGAGGTGATAGTGTCCCTGTACTTGGCACTGGTGAGGCCACACCTCGAGTACTGTGTTCAGTTTTGGGCCCCTCACTACAAGAAGGACATTGAGGTGCTGGAGTGTGTCCAGAGGAGGGCAATGAAATTGGTGAAGGGTCTAGAGCACATGTCTTATGAGGAGCAGCTGAGGGAGCTGGGGTTGTTTAGCCTGGAGAAGAGGAGGCTGAATGGAGACCTTATTGCTCTCTACAACTCCCTGAAAGGAGGTTGTAGCGAGGTGGGGGTCGGTCTCTTCTCCCTAGTAACGAGTGATAGAACGAGAGGAAATGGCCTAAAGCTACGCCAGGGGAGGTTTAGGTTAGATATTAGGAAAAACTTCTTCACTGAGAGGGTGATCAAGCATTGGAAGAGGCTGCCCAGGGAAGTGGTTGAGTCTCCATCCCTGGAGGTATTTAAAGAACAGACAGATATGGTGCTTGAAGACATGGTATAAATGGACTTGGCAGTGCTACGTTAACAGTTGGACTCGATGATCTTAAGGGTCTTTTCCAACCTTGATGATTTTATGATTCTATGATTCTATGATTATAATAGTTCTGAAAGAACTGTTAGTGGCATATTCTTTACAAACACCTTTGTAGTTATTCTTCCTCAGCTACAGTTATATCATGGTCACGTGACAAATTAAACATAAAAAATTAGTGTGAAATATACATTTGGTGAGAGAAATTCTTAAGTGTACCGAGGTTCAACACCCACACAAATATGTAGAAGGTACTATAAGACTCAACGTAAATTATGATATTCACCTTTCACGTATCTTCTAAAAATTATATTCCCATGTTTTCACCCTCAGTGGGCATATGTTGATGAAAAAGGGTTTGTCTGCCTTTTTTGCTAAAACCACACATGATAAATCACTGGTCTCTTCCACTTTGTTTACTTGCAAGCCATTTATAAGGACCTCAAAAGTGTGTTTCAATTTCTTCTTTCACTGCATGGTTAAGCTGTGACCTACATCTATACCACGAAGAGCTCTGAGGGAGACTGCTTGCTAATCAATTTCACTTCCACTTGCCTCCTATTAATGAGGATCCACTGGTGAATTCTCAGAGACCCTTCCAAGGTGATCACTTAATTTG
This sequence comes from Platalea leucorodia, assembly GCF_965183815.1. Lineage (NCBI taxonomy): Eukaryota > Metazoa > Chordata > Aves > Pelecaniformes > Threskiornithidae > Platalea > Platalea leucorodia. The sequence goes on along the minus strand of NC_138823.1, from coordinate 61,001,100 downwards.
GAATTGAGAAATTTGCTCTATGCTTATTCAATTTCCTGTGCTGAATGACAACTCTCAATTTTCTTTTTTTTTTTTAATTCATATTGCACAATGTTATTGAACCACGTCCATTTTTTTCCCTCTTGAGCATAGTTTTGTAATAAGACTGAAGTATAGTTATGGGCTCATCTCAATTATGAGAAAAATACCTTTCACAGTGTAATTATTTCACATTTAAAGTCCAACCATTTAGATTATGTTCCAAAGTGCTCAAGTCCTATTTCTTGTTTAAAGTGTGCAACTAGACTGTAGAATATATTAACTCTGGATTATCTGTTATTGATTTGTGGGAGGCAATAGCAGAGCAAATCACTACATTTCATTACACAAAATACAGGAAATTAGTCATAACATTAGGATAAGTAAACAGCAACGCCAAACATCAAAGTTTATCTTATAATCCTGTAGTAGTCTCTGTCCAAAGTCATCACTGCTAACTGAGGGCTCTTCCTACTCACCTATACTTCTTTGTTGAAAACTACAAAATGTTTAAGGAAGAACAAGCATTAAATAATTTGTTGACATTTATAGTCAATTTAAGCAACCCATTTTAGATGGAGAAGAATAAAGCATAAATAAGGCATGACGAACAGCATAAAAGGTGGTGTTGTTTTCTCTTCTGGGCATTTACCCACTATTAGACAATAATGAGTACTTTTGCATTAAAGCATAAATTCTGCTTTTTCTCCGCTTAATAATAGTTGATTTCAAAACTGTGAACAATCTTTAAATCTTATTTCCTTATTTTTCTGAATAGGAATAGATCATGTACACCAGCCCTGAAAATTTCAAATAATAACCATGTCAACTAGATTTGATGACATGGCTCTTGATATGTCACATAACAGTTTCATTAAGCTGAAAGTGGAAGTAATGAAATAAACATTCATTTTAGGCATTTGAAAGAAAAAATTTGTATTACCCACCTCTTGAAAATTGTAACTGTTGATCTAGCAGGGTCTTGTCTATGAAGGTGTTTGATTTGTTTACTAAGTCCAAAATCAATGCTCTTCAATCAAATTATTTCCTTATATATCTCTGATAATAATAAGACGTTGTTTTCTTGTAAAATAATGATACTGCTAGAAAGTGTTCAATCTTAATGGGCTAGTTATCTAGATACAGCTGTCTAATATTTAAAAACTCCTAAACCATTTAATGTTTTTTTTTTTTTTATTTTTATGTTTTAAAGTTATGTTTATCATTACAAAATATTTATTCAAATATTATTGTTATGCTCAGTTAAATTTACTGTGACTACAGAAAATACATTGCTTATAAGTGTTTGGGAAGATGAAAAGTAGTATTAGTAATGAGAAACATGGGTGAACCTTAGTTCCTGCCAGGTGCCCACCTAGCTGCTCTCTCACTCCCCCTCCTCAGCAGGCAGGGGACAAAATAAGATGGAAAGTTTGTCAGTTGAGATAAGGACAGGGAGATCACTCACCAATTACTGTCATAGTCAAAATATACTTGACTTGGGGAAGATTAATTTAATTTATTGCCAATTAGAAATAGAGTAGGATAGTGAGAAACAAAACCAAAACCCTTTTTCTTCCCAGATTCAGCTTCACTCCTTCATTCTCAACTATTCTACCTCCTCTCCACCCTGGCCAAGCGGCACAGTGAGATGGGGAACAGGGGTTGTGGTCAGTTCATAACACTTTGTCTCTGCTGCTCCTTTCTCCTCACACAGCTCCCCTGCAGTTGAGCACTGCTCCAGCATTGGATCCCTCCAATGGGATACACCCTTTCATGAACTGCTCTGGCATGTGTCCTCTCCATAGGCTGCAGTTCTTCAAGAAGTGCTTCAGAATGGGTCCTTTCCACAGGGTACAGTCCTTCAGGAATGAATGTGGGTCCCACATGGGCCGCAGTTCCTGCCAGGAGCCTGCTCCTGTGTGGGCTCACCATGGGCTGCAGCTTCCTTCAGGGCAGTCCGTCTGCTTCAGTATGGGGTCCTCCATGGACTGCAGTGTGGATATCTACTCCACCGTGGTCCTCCATGGGCTGCAGGAGGACAATCTGTGTCATCATGGTCCCCTCCAGGGGCTGCAGGGGAACTTCTACTCTCGCACCTGAAGCACCACCTCCCCTTCTTCTTCTCTGGCCTTGGTGCTTGCAGGACTATTTCACATTTTTCTTACTCCTCTCTCTCACAGCTACTGCTAAGAATTTTTTTACCCTTTCTTGCACATGCTTTCCCAGAGGTGCCACCATCTTGGCTGAGGTGCTCAGCTGTGCTCTGTGGTGGGTCCCTTGGAGCTGGCTGGAACCGGCCATGTCCGGCATGGGACATCCCCAGCCTCTCCTCACAGAGGCCACCCTGCAGCCCCTGACTGCCATCACCTGAACACCTGCACCCAATACACAGGGACAATCAATATTTTCAGTGTTATTGTTAACATATGTTGGTGTTTCATTAAACATTTATAAACATTGAGACCAATATTTACATTTTATTCCCTGAGTCAAGTTTTCTAGCAAAAAGAATGATCAATCCTGTATAAAATATGATCTACGAGGAAAAGTTGACATGAGAAGATGGAGTATATTATGTATATGTGTATGTTTGTGTGATAGAGAAGGGGCAATCACACCACAGCAGTACTCAATTACAAGAAAGCTGTTGCAAAGAAAGGAATATCTCTTCTCATTCACATTGGATAGAAGAAGTAATGTTCTCAAATTGTAATCAGAGAGATTAGATAGATGGGAAAGACATGCCTTTATAAAGCATAGTAAAGCATTGTTCTGTCCATTTGAAATAACTGTTGGAGAAGATGGGAGATCACTTGAAATCTTCAAGAACATGTTGGGTGAATGTGCCAGGATTGATAACTGTATAGCTGTATGGCTGATAGGAAGAACTGAATGGACAATGAGGGTATATAAATGAGGGTTTATGAAACCCTTCCAGATCTATTTATCTGCACTTCTGAATGCTGTTTATGTACCTATCATTTTGTCTTTTTACAACTACAGAAACAAACCCCATATTTTATAGCATATGTGTACATGTGCCATGTACAATGTATAAATTCAGTTGAAATACAGTCTAACAGTTCTATTCACTGAATAAAATTATCTGTGCTAAAGTGTAACATTATCTTGACAGAAATCATCCTCTGAAAGTAATCAGTAATACATGAGCCACAAAAACACTTCCCCAGTCTGAGAACATTTGCTCAGATTATTGCAATATCAGCAAGTCCCCAGATAATGCGTATCACAATGAACTAAAAGCCATTAGGTTAACTTAATCAAATTCTTGGTATCAGTCATTCAGGGAAAATATACATTTAGCTTTTATGATTGCTCAAAGACAAAAAAGGTACTCGTGCCTTCCAGACCACGAATGTAGTACCTTAATGGTCATGTAAAGGGCTAGCTCTGTAATAGAGGACACACTCTTATTCACAATTGAAAATATTGTAGGTGTAAAGAGCTGGAATATCTTTGACATGTTAAGGAGCTGACAAAGAGACAGTGTGCATGACAGTGCTTTGTTTGTAATGGAATAGTGCATCATTTTTCCTTCCCCCCCACCTATCCTGCTTATCCTAGACAGCTCTGTGCATTAACACAGACAGAACTGTATAGTCCAATATTCTGAGTCTGAAGGAGTTGCTCTTACTTTGTGAGAGAAAATGAAAGATGCCTGTTCAACCTCAGCAAAGTCCAGAAAAAATCTGATCCTCCCAGTCATTTGCCTCTGCATAATTATTCTTCCTGTTAATAATCATCACAGGTTTTAAATTATCATCCACGATTTTGGAGAACACAAATTCCAGTCTCAGAAGTAAACCTCCTGGAGGGGTAGCATTTCTTACCAGTGTTTGCTATTTCAGTACCTGTTCTCAGAACCATTATTAAGAGATAAAATATGGAAGGAGAGGGATATGGGATAATGTGAGGAAAGATACTGAGTCCTTCAAATACGGTAATTTTTCTGCATTACACTAAAAATCATTCTGTTTCTTTCACCTTCTTTTATTCTCCTCTCCTCTTTCATTTTCTTCCTACCAGGAAAGAAAAAGGAAATGTTACTAAAATGTACTATGTGTATGCAATACAGAATTTGTTACTCTCTTAAGTTTGATATAGATGCAGAAAAGGTTCTCTAGTACTGTGAATCCCTATGGGCAAATTAAAAGAGGGAAGCTTTCACCACATCTCACCTAACATCTTTTCACAGTCACATTACTGAATTTATTCAAGTTCAGATGGTGTTAAGAAACTTTAATGGATATAAACTTTCCATTTTATTCATTGTTTGCCAATTATTAGTTTCATTCTCTCTCATAAACAGCTATGAAATGAGAATAAGAAAATTTCTCTCTGAGGCTTTTAAACCAATTTTAAACCCTCAATCTCTCTCTTTCTTGGTAACTATTAGATTCTGTACCCAAACTTGTCTTTCTGCTTTCTTTTTATCCCAATATGCTTCTAACAACTAATTTTACCACTTAAGACATTTAAAATTTTATTTCTATCCTGAAGTGTTTAAGAATACTACAATCACTCTTAGCTGGATGATTCACTTAACTTGCACTCTGTCCTCCATCAGTTAGGTGTTTTAGTTAAAATTATAGATGTATTTCCTGGGAAAAAAAAAGATCACAGCCACTTTTCTGACTTCTTTAATATATTCAGCTATATAGGCATATATTAGGCACAGAGATTTAATGTCTAAATAGAAATATTACACACCTACAAAGAAAAGAACAAAATTAATTTTGAACCAATATTGTCATTATTTATTTTTTTTTTCTGTCTGAGATTTCTTATTTGTTTATTAGATGGCCAAAGATTTTTTTTCCTGTATTGGTTGAACCTATGACAGTTGTTAATATTTTCTGCTCTTTTATTTAAATACTTGAAATTATTGTTAAAAATCAGGAAAAAAAACACAAAAGTGTAGTTCTTTCTAACAACTAGGGCACTCAGTTCCAATATAAAAGACCCAGAATAAAGTGCCTGGTATAAATCAGGCAGAAGAATTATTGTTCATAGAGATTTAAGAGGATATTGACATAATAGACATATCCCTGCAGTGTGTCGTGGTTTAACCCCAGCCAGCAACTAAGCACCACGCAGCCGCTCGCTCACTCCCCCCCAGTGGGATGGGGGAGAGAATCAGAAGGGTAAAAGGGAGAAAACTCGTGGGTTGAGATAAGAACAGTTTAATAATTGAAGTAAAATAAATTAGAACTGTTAAATAGGCAAAGCAAAAAAACAGTGCACGCAAACAAAACAGAACAAGGAATTCATTCACTACTTCCCATCGGCAGGCAGGTGTTCAGCCATCCCCAGGAAAGCAGGGCTCCATCACGCGTAATGGTTACTTGGGAAGACAAACGCCACCGCGCCTAATGTCCCCCCTCCTTCCTTCTTTTTCCCCCAGCTTATATATACTGAGCATGACGTCATATGGTATGGAATAGCCCTTGGGCCAGTCTGGGCCAGCCCTCCCCCCGGCTGTGCCCCCTCCCACCTTCTTGTGCCCCCGGCAGAGCAGGGGAAGCTGAAAAGTCCTTGACCAGTGTGAGCGCCACTTAGCACCTATTTAGAGACAGCTTAGCACTACTAAGCAAGAACCAAAGCATCAGTGTATCATCGACATTGTTGTCATCCTAAACCCAAAACACAGCCCCATACCGGCTACCAAGACGAAAATTAACTCTATCCCAGCTGAAACCAGGACAAGTGCCATTCTTTTCTGTCTCTGCCAAATCAGCTTTTTGTATTCCAAATCCCATTGCTTTTCTTACATTTGAAAAAATTTGAACATCTTTATTTGAAGGAGTGCCCCTTCCCCTAGTCAGAGTCATTTCAGAATACAAGCTCTGAGAGTGTGTGAACGTGCTCAGACATGTTGTCTCTCACTGACAGTTCAATTACTGACTTCCTAAACCCTTCAGTGTAGAATAGGTCTAGGATGCTACCAAAGGTACCTAGCAAGGTCCAAGTCAAGGATGGTACTTCTGAAATGAGTTATTCACTGCCCACCCAAGAAGGATTAAGAGTCTAATATGAGCAGCTAGGGAGAACAGTCCATGTTGTGTAAATAAGACTGTGGTATCATAAACAAGATGATCACCAGAGAATAGAGAGATAAGACTGAGAAACCATGCGAATGAAACTTTTATTTGAGTACCAGTGGTTGAATGTCAGTAAAAGAATGGACTAGTTAATAAAAGTGCATCAGAGTCTGTGATTTTTTCGTAGACTGGATCTGCATCCAGATCTGCATAGGAGTAAAAATTTTCTTTTGGTTATGTCACACCTCATATTAAAAAAAAAAAAAAAAAAAAAAAAAAAAAGAGGAAGAAGAGTTGGTCTACTTAAGCTGACAGAAAGAAAGAACAAAATTCACTTTCAGTTTTTCTTCAACTGAATATATTTATATAAAGGTGACATCAGAATCTTTTGTTATTAATGAACTATGAAAAAGAAAATGTCAAATTACTTTCTTTTAAAAACTTGATGTATAGCAAACATTAATGTACAACATAAAATAATACTGGTTTTATATTTATAATATGTATATTTTTTATATATTACATTTAATTTCAGTACATTGGACACAGAAAGTCAGGAAGTTATATACAGGACTGTTCTCTCTATACAGTTCTCTATAGAGTTTTCTTTGGTTTTTTTTTCACCCAGTGATAAAAATAGTTTTGCCCAATGACTAATGACTACATAGTTTGCAGCACATTGCAGCATTAGTGGACTAGTCCACTAATGACTACATAGTTTGCAGCACAGTCTAAAAGAGTGTACAGAGGATGATACTATAGACTGGTAGTTTCTGTAATATCTCATATTTCAGGGTTAGATGGAGTCACAAGTAAGAGATAAGCAGACACACAAAAGTTAATTGTTTTTTTATGTCACTGTGGCACAAACCCTTGACCTCAGAGGAAGAAATGACTATTTCCTTTTGTTACGCTTTTTTTAACAGAGTGACTTAGTGAGGGGAAAAAAAAAGAAGCATAAAATTCTGGCATAAAAACATCTCAAAGGATTTTGAACTAATAGAGAGCTAGAGAAAGGGAAGAGTCTGACTTTTGACCCTACAAGATGAAATTGGTTCTTTACTATGGTTTTAGTTTCTTTTTATACTGAGAACTTGAAAAAAACATGCTTTATTGTACACTGAATATTACGGTCTTCCTACTATTTCTGCCTTTGAAGATTTTTGACAAATGTTTTCAAGTTCTTCAGTTTTGCTTTTACATTCTAAATGACATTGTGTGGTAAAGCATATTCTAATAGTTACAGGGCATTAGATTGCCATACTATTATTTAGTTTTATTCTACAGCAGATGCTACACTCCAGTTCTGATATTTGCTGCATAATGTTCCTGTTCCCTCTTGCTCTTTTTATTTGTTCAAGATTTAAAGCCAAAAATAAAGGTACAAGATTAAATAAGTGGAGGCCTGGGATCCAGATTCAAATTCATAACTGAGCCTTAATTCCCTTATCATTCACAGTGTCTACATGCTGGTTCGCAGTTTGTGTTGTGTGGAATGAGCCAAACATTTCTCCGATGCAGAAAAACTATTTTGGGTACACGTTTAAATTCTACTTGTTTAGGCAATATAGAAACAGCTTGCCTGAGACTCTTGTGTTTGTAAAATCAAGACCATACTCAGCCACAGGCACCAAAAGAAGATTCGGCAGAGCCCAAAGTTCAAAAAGTAGTGGTCAAGTTTAGACCTAGTTTGGCTGGCTTGGAGTAAAGGGACAAATCAAAGACAACACTGTTCCTTGAAGGCTGATTAAACTCTAGGTGTTGGTGTGCATAAAGGCAAGGAGAAAGAGAATTGTAAGGTTTTTGTGAGAGATGCAAGGGTATTTCAGGTTTCTAAAATATATTTAGCTGAATGGCAATCTGTTCTAAGGATTTTAGGATTTTTCCCAGATATTTTTACTTCTTTTTCTTTCCTTTCCTGATCTAAGATTTTTGATAACACTTATTCTCTGTTGCCTTGGAACATTCCTGATATATATGTACAGTATAAGCATTTTTATTTTCTTAGTAATTTAACTCCACTGATTTCTTCCCTCTTCTATTAAATCCAAAAACAAAATAAAGAAATGTGGATTCTCTTTAGCAGTGCCAGCAAACCAGCAAATGGGAAATTCAGAAACTCATCTCCATAAGAGATCTCATAAATTTAAACAACATAGGATGATAACAGTTCAATCAACTACTTTCATCAGCATGTAACTGATTTAGAACAAATTCTACTGTAGTATTACTCAGAGAACAGATAGGAAGTTAACTTGTTTTTTAACAGTGGGCTTCTCATAATTTCTGTGTGTCCTCCTATAGTTAACTTGTTCCTTCATTTTTTTATGTTGAAGTTACAAAGGAAGAAAGAAAATCTCTCTGTGAAAGATACAAAGGAAAGTGTGATAAATATCTCCCCACACTCAATTTGGATACCTCTGGCTTTTTAAATCGTATTAAGAACCTTACTTGAGAAGTCATCTGTTTAATTATTCGGTCATCTTACTAGACCAAATACAATTTCTCTTCTCTCAAGAAAGAGTAATGATGCTGGAAAATTACTTTGATTCCTTTTCTCAGTCAAGACTACCAATAATCACTTATTAATCTGAAACCCGGTCATAGCATTGCTACTTTCTTTGTGCTTGTTCCTTTTTTGCTTCTTTATTCTTTACATGGAACATATGATTGATAATATTTTAACAATTAGTTGTTGCTACTGGGTTATTTTGATCTCTTTCCAATCCAATTTTTGTAAGGATATGAATGTCTCTCCCCAATACACAGTTTCCACTTTTGAACACATTCATTTTTTGTATCATTGAAGAAAAGAATATTAAAAAAAAAAAAAAATCATTGTCTCATCAGTAAAAGCTTGGTGAGGAAGTGTCAATTTCAAAAAGCTTTTACTTTCAACATTACATTTTTTGAAACAACACACTGTTCTTCTGTTTATCGGTGCCAGTCTATTACACAGTTCCCTTTAAAACTGCACAGTGCTCTCATAAATGTTATAATTTATGATAAAAATACACAATTATAATGGTAATAAATATTTAAGAAATGAAGTTATGGCACATGAGTTTAGTTCTGTTTTAACTTCTCACTTTGCAGATATTTTGTAACTTATTATTTCTTTGTGGGATTTTCTCCAATACTTTTTATTCTAGTATTTGCACCATTTGTTACACTGACCTTAAGTTTCCATCTATTTCAACATTATTTTCTGTATTTCTTTAAATATGAAAATATGATTGCTTACTTCCTTTATGAGAACTTGCTGAGGAGCTACAGTATAAACCATGTTAGATCAATTTCTTCAATAGTCCTTTTAAATAATAATTGAGTTTTGACTGTTGTGCACTTTAAGACAGCTGAATGGTTAAAGAAAATACTTCCTCTCCCTCCATCCCTCCCACCCCCCATCAGATTTTTCACATTACTTTCTTTTTACCCTTAATAGTCATGCAGATGATCAAACTGATGCATAGAATGATGGACAGGGATGAGGAGGGATTTACCAAAGCCATGCAATATATGTAGGCTCTCAGGTCCAAGGATAAACAAATGAACATTGTGACCTTAACTTCTGATTTACATCTTTGAAAATTAATTTCTGTAATACCAAAAACAATAAGTAACAGTTTTCTATCACATTGTCTTTCCATTTTTACAGTTAACTTGAATCTGGAGTTCACTTCCGTAATGTAAGTTGTTCACTTATTTGAGAAGATCGTCAATCCATTACTATTTATTTTTTAAAATTCAAAATCTTTATTAAATATTGCAAGTAGTTAGCAGAAAAACTGTATGAACAATCTTCACAACAGCTGTGTGAAAAATTCCAAGCATTCCGCCCATGGCAAAGTTATGGCAGAAAACCATATTAGCTTCCATATTACAATATCAAGTGTGTTTGTTCTGTATTCTTCTTCTAGGTTCTTCCTTTTAGCTTCCATAAAGGGTTTCTAATTTTCACTATATTTCCACTACCTTTAATTAATCTGTATTTTCCATTTATATAGCTACTAAGATGACTACAGTTATACCAATACTTTACATTCTTGGATAGATTTCCCTTGAGTAAAGGCCCAGCTAAAGAAAAATGAAGAATGAAGAGTTATAAAGCAAAAAATCTGTTTGCAACATAGAGACTTACACTCTGAGAAGTCTGAGACTTGATTCTTTTATTGCATTTATAATTTTAGTATTTTATTTATTTGTACTGAGAAAATATGAGCTATATAACATGATTTTTTACATTCAAGAACTCCTTTAGATTTCTAATTGATTTCTTTTTTGTTTGTTTGTTTACTGCTTTACCAACGTGAGCAGTCAGCATGGCCATGTTTAAGACATTATCTATTAGACAGGGGGACTGGCCTGAAAGAAATTTTATATCCATGACTGACAACATAAGAGAAACTTTTAAAGATGAATTTCCATAGAAACATATGAGTTAAGTTATACAGCATGTGATAAACAGTATGTTCTTCCCCTTCCCCCAGTCTTGGACAACAGTCTGGTCAACACCCTCTCTGTAGACAATATTCTCCCAGGCCTGCATGAATGTAAATTTGATTGATCAAATGTTTTGGTTTTTTGTGTTTTACCTGTTACCTCCCAGGCCCAGGCTACGTTATTTGCAGGACGTTGTAGGACTCATGCTGGGGACAAGAACATGGTCATCTCAGCACGAGAGTGGTAAAACTCAAGGAAAGTTTTCCCCCTTTTGTTCCTAGACAGTAATTTACCCTCAAGAAGTTTGCAGATGACACCAAGTTGGGTGGAAGTGTCGATCTGCTGGAGGGCAGGAAGGCCGTGCAGAGGGACCTGGACAGGTTGGATCGTTGGGCCAGGGCCAACTCTATGATATTCAACAAGGCTAAGTGCCAGGTCCTGCACTTCGGTCACAACCACCCTATGCAACATTACAGGCTTGGGGAGGAGTGGCTGGAGAGCTGCCTGGCGGAAAAGGACCTGGGGGTGTTGGCTGACAGCCACCTGAACATGAGCCAGCAGTGTGCTCAGGTGGCCAAGAAGGCCAACCACATCCTGACCTGTGTCGGGAATAGTGTGGCCAGCAGGACCAGGGAGGTGATAGTGCCCATGTACTCAGCACTGGTGAGGCCACACCTCGAGTACTGTGTTCAGTTTTGGGCCCCTCACTACAAGAAGGACATTGAGGTGCTGGAGCGTGTCCAGAGGAGGGCAATGAAATTGGTGAAGGGTCTAGAGCACATGTCTTATGAGGAGCAGCTGAGGGAGCTGGGGTTGTTTAGCCTGGAGAAGAGGAGGCTGAATGGAGACCTTATTGCTCTCTACAACTACCTGAAAGGAGGTTGTAGCGAGGTTGGGGTCGGTCTCTTCTCCCTAGTAACAAGCGATAGGACAAGAGGAAACGGCCTCAAGCTACGCCAGGGCAAGTTTAGGTTGGATATTAGGAAAAACTTCTTCACTGAAAGGGTAGTCAGGCATTGGAACAGGCTGCCCAGGGAAGTGGTTGGGTCTCCATCCCTGGAGGTATTTAAAAGAAGGGTAGACGTGGTGCTCGAGGACATGGTTTAGTGGTGGACTTGGCAGTGATAGGTTAACGGTTGGAGTCAATGATCTTAAGGGTCTTTTCCAACATTAACAATTCTATGATTCTATGATTCTATGACAGTCTTCCTTCACTAGTGCCATACTACCTTTCTAATAGGAATTTTTTGTATCAGACATTCTGTTTTAATAAGGACTTATATCCTGAGATTGAAAAGACTGCAATTACTGTGCTTGTTTAACTGATTGTCCTTTCCTACAGGAAAGCTGTATGCTATATGCTGCTACTTGCAATCATTAGGCCATAGTACTAGGTTTTGCTCCCATTCCAAGTGGATCACCACTTTATCTCAACATGTACGTGAATCTTGGGAACTTATGCCTATCGGATGATATTTTTCCTTTGTGTTTTGCTATTGCAGCTATCAAAAGAATAAAGATGTAGCCCTCAAGTTAAATCTGGCTTTTATGTTATGATTGAAATCTGAAGTGATTTTCATGTGCATACTAATGTCTGACATTTGTGCCTTTGTTATCAGTTATATCCATGGCACCTGACATTGTTGATATGCAAAGTATTTTTTCATTGCTTTTACAGTGATGAATTATTTCAGACCTTTAATTTCACACATATTTTAGTGTAGGTGTAAATTTCTGCTGTTTTTATCTTGGAAAAGGAGGGTATTATTTTTTCACTATATTATTATCATTGATGATTCTGTTCATCTCCTCCTCCCAATAATAGCAACACATATGGAAATGGTATTCTCCAAAGCCAGTATTTTTATTGAAATGGAGAATGAGAGAAAAGTCAGATGTTATTTATTGCAGTACTTACTTTGGTGGTCGATATCATCAATGGTCTCTGACTGCCAAAGTGAATCAAGAAGCAGAGGTATTTCGGCCTGCTTACTTCTATCCATGCAGACTGATATAGCCTATTTATTCGCACTATGCTTATGAATTTCTTAGCAGAATTTTTGTAAGGAAGCATTTCTTATAGTAACATCTCATAAAATCTCATCCTCATCTTCTAGAAAAAACCTTCACAGCTGAGCCACTTCTTTCAGTGGCAGGTAGTGGATATCTGGATCCCTGGAAAATGTATCCCATTCATTTTGTACAGTATAGAAAGCTAAATAGTCCTTGGACTTTTCCTCTTTAGGGGAATAAGTCAAACATGACAATAAATAACCATAATGTATTGTGTATTTAAATATAAAAGTGCCCCTGTTGGTTGTTCTAGTCGAAATAGGATGGAAAAAGTCCCAGTATACATATTGAGGAAATCTGACATGAAGTCTATTTTGTAAAAAGAAAAGTGCTGATGTTAAAGGCCAGTATAGTATACTATTACACAGTGGTTTGACTACTGATCCTACTGCTAATTTGAGATCCGCAAATTTTCCTTAGCCTGGCTGAGCCAGAATTAATTTTCAGTCATATTTCTACCTATTAGGACAGAAACAGAGGTTATGAGAAAACAAAGGTGTTGATTAATCTTTAAAGCAGGGACATTTAAAATGCACTGGGAATTCCAAAAATATTCTGTGACCACTTATTTAACCTCTGCTGCCCAGAGAATGCAGCAACTAGAGCCATCTGCCTATACAAATTTCTACATACATACATATATGCTAGTGACAGTGTTTTTACAGTCTACAAAGTGACTTTTGGTCAAGACCAAAGAGAAAAAGGATGTGGAAATAGGAATGCTTGTCTATTCCTTGAGCACTCCAGAATCAAGCATTAAATACCTTAGTAATAAGCAATAAAGGGCACATTATATGCAGCACATATGACTAGCTTCCCTCTCTCTTTTTTTACGTCTTTATCTTAGATCCATCTATTTATAGTTTATGTTGTTATGTTGTTTTTTCTGTGCAAGGGGTTTCAGTCAGTTTTTCTCAAGCATTAGCTTTGTTTATAATTTATACACCATTTTGAATCATTCACAACATAGACATTTTAACTCTCACTGAAATACAAGTCAGCTTGTGAATGAAAAGCCCCCAAATGTTTTTGGGTCCCTTTATAATATTTAGTATACATTGATTTGGTTGGATATTTTTAAATGTCTTTCTGAACTCTTAAACTTCAGCAAAACTTGCTGTATCTGAAAGGTTCCACAACTAGGAACACTGTAGGATAAATGGCAAATAATGGGAAGCAATTTACCCTACCTACACTGTATACAGTAGTATATTTGAGAGAAATAGCAAATAATTACAGTGAGAAACTGCTGTGAAAGGTAGTGAGTTTGTTACTTGCATCTGCTTGTACCTATTTCACAGCAGTTATCGGTTGGTGAACCAATTATTCCCCAAGAGACTTTTGCCTGCCTTGGTACTTATTGTCTCTGACCACAGAGACTTGGCATGGATGGCATGGACATGTGATACAAAGTTGACGTGACAAGACACAACTTTATGTATAAATATTTGCTATGTAAAGGCATGCATACTTAGTGTATTCTGTTCAGTATATAATAACAAAACAGAAGACCAGATATCTTCAGGTCTTTTTTTCTTCCTCTGCAACCTTGGTCAAATCTTTATGCTGTACTTGCCTTTTAGCCATGGTTTCTAGTTCCTCAGTGTCTTCTCATAATCTTTTCTTTCCAGGCTAGTTTACTACACAAGTCTCCACTTGAAAGTCTCGTGTTGTCTTAGGTTGCAACAAACCTAGTGACACATTTCTTCAAGAACGCATGCTCTGCTTGCATACCTTTTCATACTATGAAAAAGTAACAAACCAAACAGGATTTGGACACCTTTGTTGCAGCCATAAGATCTTCTTCTTGACTATGGTGGACATGTATACAGCATAAACTCTTTCTGTTCACTTCATCTGTTTACAGACAGGCAGGGAGGTACCTGCTTTATGTGTCCTTGGGGGCAAAATGCCAGATGCTTAGGTGATCTACAGATTATAAGACTTTTTTTACTCTTTCTCTTGTTCAGCTGCCCTTTTCCTTCATGTCTGCTTTCCACTAACCAGTACATTGGTAGAGTCAGTGACTCACCAAAGGACAGATTCCACCTACCTTAGCTCCATTTGGTCTCTATCTGTTTAGGCCAGCCCAAACCTCTCTTCATCAGCAGATAGTTCCAGTTTCACAGTTCATGTTAGATATTCAGTAATAAATTTTTTATGCGTAACATAAAGTGCATTTCTGTGTACCTTCTGCTATGGATGTTGCATAATCTCCATAAAATCCTGGGGTGGATTTGCACTAGTTCATTTTTTTCACTACTGTAAATTAACATCTATTTTTTGTAAGTGCAACTTCTAGACCAGTATGGCCAATAATATAGCAGATACATTTAATCCCTGAGGCTGTCAGGCTGTTTATCATTGCTGCAGTGTGATACCGTGGTAACTACTATCACACCAGGCACTCACACTCTCAACAGCACTGGAAGTGAAGGACTGGACACTGGTGGTGATTTGGCAGGATGCTTTCAATGAAGTTATTAACTCTGGAATTTATTTCACTGTAACCCCTTTTTAACTTGATGTTGACAGAATTACAAAAAACTTTATCTATCATCTTTTTTTTTTTTTTTTTTTTTTTTTTAAGCAGAATTTGTTTGTGGCATTACAGAACCATTCAGACTGAAAGAGTGACAACTTTGGACTTGACTCATGGTGTGAAAGGACCTTTATATAGCAGTGTAACAAAATTTCAGATTTTTTTACTATAAGCTGGATATATTTAAAAAAAAAAAAAAAAGGTTCACTTCAACAATGCTACGAAGAGACATGTTAAACCTAGGTCAGCTGAAATGCAAAACACGTTCCCTGCAATATTAATGTACAGATTTTGGCTAACATGATAAACACATGCCTACTGCCATGACTATAAAATATCAGATATATTTTAACTTAAACTCACAGTACCAAGTTAAGTTTTTTGTTCTGAATCCTGTTATTTCTGCTGCTTCAAGGTAGGGAAAAGATGGAAAGAAAAACCAAGTAAATGGTTTTCTAAATGTGTCCATATTTTGCAAGCTTCATCTATCAAAACTGAACTGAAAAGCCACAACTGTGTGTGAATTCTTCTACCAGGAGGGTATTGAATGAACAAAATTATAAGATTTCATAATGTTTTCAGCAATGGTGATGAAATACAGCTTTGACTCAAAGGTTTGGTTTGGGATTTCTTTGGTTTGTTTTCTTGCTCAATCCAGTCTACAAAGGGTATTATTGGAAACATAATTTATTTTAAATGACTGTTTTAAGTTGATGAAAATAGTTAAAATAAAACCAAAGTTTTAACACTCTGTAATATTTGTTGGAAACTATCAACAAATTGTGAGTCTTGTAAGGATTTTAAAATGCTTCAAGAATAGACTAATACATGGCAGGTATCAACACAATCCCAGCCAGTCCTGACTAGAAAATTCCTATCTACGTGTCACAGAATATTTCAGAGGCAATAAAAACAATCATAAAAAGAAAAAACCACTTTGAGCTGGAGATAAAATAACTTTTTCTTATAAAAAGAGCATAAAATCCAGTGAACTGAACACCTTAAATGCCACTGGCACAATGCATTCAAATACTTCATGTGGTAGTCTAAAATCTGTCTTCAAACAGCATGGTTGTTGCATGTCTAATAAAAGTAAAATATATTTCAGTGAAGAGATTATCTTTGAACTGACAGAAATATCCTCCAGACCTAAAACCATAGAATGAGCTCTAAGAAATCCTAAGGAATAAAGGAAACTAAAAAAGTTAGCACTGATCTCATTTCAAACTCTCCGTGATTCAGTTCAGGGAAAGAACTGCAGAAGAATCTGCTTCAGTGCCTTAACTGATTTGAGTGTGCCTAACTCCTTAGCTATTGCCTTTTTCTCTCTTGTAACTCCCATTTAAGCTTTCTTTGAAATGAGAAAAAGCCAGAGCAATAATAGGAAAGTGAGGAAGAGAGACCTCGGAGCTGTTCCTCAGTGACTACAGATAGAAGTTTGTCCGGCAGGAAAAGCAAATATCATAGTAGAAATGACAAGGTAGTCATGTATCCTTGCTAACCTGAAGCAGCCAAGTTAGTACATTGATTTGGGACTTTAAATTTAACCTTAGAACATGAGATTTGACAATAGATTGTTATTTCTTGCAAAATGTTAATTATTACATATATACCTTGTTATTTTGTGTTGAGACTAATTTGAGCTGCACTGATGGCAATTTGCACACTACTCTTGAACTTTTTACTAAATATAACCTCTTTTAAAATTATTTATAGGCATAAGTTCTGAAATCATATGATCTAAACCCATGTTAACTCTCCTAGGAGTCCATCATTGGTGCTTCCAAGCAAACATGCAGCATCTAGAAACAAAGGCGAAAAGCAGAGAGCGAGTCTCTGTCTTCCCATATACTTCCATATACTTAGATAGCTAACTCTGCACAGTCTTACAGAGGTTAAAAAATGTATTATACAAATATATGGACTTTACATACTTTGATAACTATCAATTACAACAGTCTGAATTCAACTGCAAGCTCAGGAAATTACTGGCTATTGCTGGAGTAAGGAAGGCTATACTGAGAAAAGTATTACCCTCCATGTTCCCTGTTTATAATGTTCTTTTCCTAAGCATCTGCTCCTCCTTTCTGTGACTGAAAACTTACTTCTGTCTTTTAAGAGGGTAGGAAAAAACCACAACAGGAGAACAGAGAATAAAGTTGTTCAAAAGCTACCTAATAGACCTTATTATGGTGCAAAAATTTCTGGTACTTTATATAATATTTCTGATACTTTATACTTCCCAAGGGAAGAAAATAGAATTAATCTAAGCAAAGACAGCATTAATTAAATAAAAACTCATTAACACCAGGAATTAGCTACAGGTATTTTCTTGGATTGGTTAAATTACAGAGAGGAATAAAATAACACTAAGTAATTTGTAGTGAAATGTATATTCACTTGTGATGTTTTTATTTGTTTAGTGTATGGATGCACATACCAAGATCCCAGTTTCTCCCTCAGAAACTTTTCAGAATAACACACTTCCAATGGCAAATATCAAAATAAAAATATTTTCGAAAAATGTCTAACTTTTTCTGAGCTTCCTGGCAGTTGCAGGGCCCTGTGCTTAGGGCAGTTGCATCATGTGAAGCTCATTACAGCTGATATAGGATGGCTGGCTCTGAGGAAACAAGTATCCTAAATGTTGAGTGGCCATAGGGAAAAGTTAGTTTAGAGATCAGTCTTGACTCATCAGAAAGCTTACCCCAAACATTGGGGGAAAAAAAACCCAGTTGCTGTTAGAAAAGAATGGGAAAAATAAGAAGAATTAGGAAAGAAAATTATAATTTTCTTGATTGATTTACTATCTTGGCCTTAATGGGGGGGGGGGGGGGGGAAATCCACACAAAAAAAAACCCCAACAGTTTATAATTTAAACTGTTTTTAAGAGTTCAACTCCTCCCAAATCCATGGACATAAGCACAAAATCACTGTATAAATTAGTCTTAAGAGCAACCTTGGATCATCTGGATTAGACAATCCAATTAAGTTTCCAAAAAGTTGTTTTCCTTTCACCGTTACTCTGATCGCTTGAAAGATGTAAATATCTACAGTAGCCCCTTCTGGTAAATGTAGAGAAGACCTATACCACCTTGAGATAAACCGACAGCTCACCCAGGAAGAGCTCTCTGCTAATAGTTCTTAAGATGTAGGATGCTCATTGGAGGCACCAGTCCTAGTCAGCACCTATGTTTTGCAAAATTTGATGGCACTTCTGTTTTAAAAGACTAAAAAAGACTTTCTTCTTTTGGATTACTATAATAATTATGTTTATATTTGTAAAAATATGGACACTAAAGCTACGTCCCTAGGCATCCTAACTGCAGGTGCAGCTTGCATTAGTGAAGTGCAGGAGCTCTGGACATAGGTATTGATGAAGGTCTGTTTTTCTTTTATTATATGTTTTCTTATCTGTAAAAAATGCTTCAGTTAGTAAGTTCCTATAAGGTTCTGAAAACTTTTTGTAAATTCTGATGACACTGGTATCTTTGCTTCATGTATACATAGAGAGAGAATATTTAGGAAAGAGACCGATATATATTTATATAGCTACAAACATATAGGTTTCCATATATGTGTGTTTATTTATGTAATGTTTTATTAAATGTATTATGTTTATGAAATATTTTAGATTTTAATTTGACACAGAAATGGAAGTTCTGGGTGATCAGTCTAAGCTTGACATATTTTATCTATTTAATATATTTATTTTCTTAACAATCTTTTAACTGCATTAACTAATTGTCCAGGGAATACTTCTTCCTGACTGCACAAATCATTTAGTCAATTTTACCTCACTATTTTAGAATCATACTATTATTGCTATATATTATCATATTTTAATTTCATATTCATTTACTGAGCTAAAATAATTCCGTCAAATAACATAGGCATTCTAAATTCAGAAAAATCACATATTTCTTTTTCCTTTTCAATAACAAGTGGGTTTGCTGTAATCATTTTAGGTGACAGGGCAGCTCTTACATATTTTAGTCTATATCAGCATTTCCACAATTTAATTTGCTTATGTCAAATTAAATTCCATAAACAAATTTACTTGCTTCTGTTCATGAAAAAATAAAATGTCATAATAATGTCAACAGTGGCTTTCTAAAATGTAGGAAAACTGGCAGCACAGATGAAGAAAATAAATTGGTTTGAGTAGAAGCCCAGTTAAGCCTGAAATCCTACCTCAAAGGCAGTTGCATGAGCAGGCTGCCTCAGCACTGGAAGCCCTAGTAGCTGCTGAATGAAACTGAAATCTTTTTATTGCTGAAAGTGGTGATCTTACACCAGTGTTTCCAAAATAGAACAGTATAAGACTTTGCTTTTATAAAAAAATCTTGGTTATGGTGCCCTGGTTTCGGCTGGGATAGAGTTAATTTTCTTCCTAGTAGCTGGTATAGTGTTGTGTTTTGGATTTAGGGTGAGAATAATGTTGATAACACACTGATGTTCTAGTTGTCGCTAAGTAGTGCTTACACTAGTCAAGGACTTTTCAGCTTCTCATGCTCTGCCAGGTGCACAAGAAGCTGGGAGGGAGCACAGCCAGGACAGCTGACCCAGACTGGCCAAAGGGCTATTGCATACCATATGACATCATGCTCAGCATATAAACTGGGGGAGTTGACTAGGGGGCAGCAATTGCTGCTTGGGGACAAGCTGGGCATCAGTCAGTGGCTGGGAGCAATTGCATTGTGCATCACTTGTTTTGTATATTCTTTTATCATTATTGTTATTGTTATTTTCTCTTCCTCTGCTGTCCTATTAAACTCTCTTTATCTCAACCCACAGGTTTGTTTTTTTTTTTTCCAATTCTCCCCCCCATCCCACCGGGGGACAGGGAGGGTGAGTGAGCAGCTGTGTGTTACTTAGTTGCCGACTGGGGTTAAAACACGACTTATGGTTATTTGTTTTGCTTTGGAGTAATTTCCTACTTAAAACTCACATATGAAGTTTCTGAAAGCAGTTGAATGAGAACTAGTTTTATAGCCATATGTTATTGTTGTTTAACATTCTGTTGCAATCAGGGAATGGAAATTCAGTTTCCAGATGACTCTATGTCCCAAGCACTTTGGAAACAGAAAACAGCAATTTGAGATCTGATGTTCTCTAGCCATGACAACAATTTTCCTCTTGAGAATAATTTCCAGTTGAGTAAGTATAAAGCTTACCCATTTTTCTGGCTTGAGTAAATGTTTACCTTCCCATTTTTATCCTGAAATCAGAATTTCCACAAAAAGTTGGTGAATCAAAGCTTCTTGATGATGTCTTTGACCTTTACCGGTCATCATATCCTTAAACTGTGACAAAGCAAATGTAGTTGGAAAGTAAGATTAATTATTTTTTTTCATTCTCCCACCTCTTTATTTAAAGTCTCTGGTAGCATCTTACTATCTGTGTCTTACTGGTAAGTGGCCCCTCTTATTCTTAATCAGTTTTTAAACACAACTACTATGAAATGAATCATGATTGTTATTTTTAATTTTATTTTGTTTTGACTTTTCAAATATGTGTATGACATTTCAAATGCATGTGTAAATAGGTAGTAACACCACTATCATTTTAGTAGTATGTTTTAGCTGAAGAATATATATTCATTTCAAGTGCAAACAACACACAACACTTAGTAGCATACTTTCTGTTGACCTTTTTCTTGTACTTTCTTGTCTCCAACACTATTCAGATTTCATTGAATCCTATTCAAGTATTTACTGAATCAGACTCATTTTGCAATGTTCGAGCTGGAGAACCAAGTCTCTTGAAAAAGAAATCCTGTTATGAAAGAGACTCTTTGTTTCCAAAGGGAGAGGCATACAACATTTCTTGAAGTAGACTGAATACATATCACAGTTGATTTTTAAGGAATTTAGATCCGCAGAAACAGATAATTTTAAATTTAGTTTCTGGAAAGCATACTCTTCCATTATTGAAAGAAGAAAATTGATTTTTGCCAATTATCATTTTCAAAAGAATTTAAGCCACACTTGTTCCTAGGAAAGTAAGTATTACTGCCATTTATTTCAGTAAATTAAAATGGCCAGCAGTTTTAATTATATATAAGACAGGTCAGACATCAAGTATTGCATTGTATTAAGCTATTAATATTCTAATTAATTAGCCTTACTATTTTTTTAGTGAAATAGGACTCAGGATTTTCAGAATGAGCTTTTGGTTGTAGTCAGGATTTCTGTGGAAAGCCTGCCTGTTTTGGCTGTTACTGAATATATAGTGGTTTAGCTGTCCATTTTTAAAATTAGACACTCTGGAAGGGAGAGCTACCCTGCATGAAGATCTAGATAGGCTGGAAGAGTGGGCTAACAGGAACCTTATGAAGTTTAACAAAAACAAGTGTAAGGTCTTGCACCTTGGAAAACATAATCCAGGAGTGCAGAACAGGCTGGGATCAACCTGGCTAAAGAACAGCTCCATGGAAAGGGACCTGGGGGTCCTGGTGGACAGGAAGCTCAACATGAGTGAACAGTGTGCTGCTGCGGACAAGAAGGCCAATAGGATGCTGAGTTGCATCAAAAAGGACATCACCAGCAGAGGTAAAGAAGTCATTATCCCTCTCTACTCAGCACTTGCCAGGCCACACCTGGAATATTGTGTACAGTTCTGGTCCCCGCTATGCAAAAAAAGATGTGGACAGGCTGGAGGGGGTCCAGAGAAGGGCCACCAAGATGATCAAAGGTCTGGGAAGCCTGCCATTTGAGGATAGGCTGAGAGAGCTGGGCTTGTTCAGCCCTGAGAAAAGGAGGCTTAGAGGTGATCTCATCACCATGTACCAATACTTAAAGGGGAGCTACAAAGAAGATGTAGAGTCCCTTTTTACAAGGACTCACATGGTGAGGACAAGGGGTAACGGGTACAAGTTACTCCCAGGGAAATTCCGATTGGACACGAGAGGTAAATGTTTCACAATGAGAACAGTCAATCATTGGAATAATCTCCCCAGGAAGTGGTTGACTCCACTATGCTGAACATGTTTAAGACTCAGCTGGACATGGTGCTGGGCCATCTCGTCTAGATTGTGCTAGAAAGGTTGGACCAGATGATCCTTGAGGTCCCTTCCAGCCTGGTATTCTATGATTCTATGAAAATCTGCTATTACCTATTTCTGCTCAGGGTACACTGTTTTTTCATATAGTAGATGTCAGAGAAAAGACAATTTTTAATTTTTATCCACATCTTTGTTCAAACCTATAAAATGAATTCCTTTTCTTGATTGCCTTTTAATATGTTGTCATATTGATTTTCTAAAACCAAAATCTCAAAAACTGTTTTTCCAGGCATTTTAGGAAACGTATTCCCAACCTAAGTTTTAGCTTGGAGGGTTGTTTTGTTCTGTATGTAATTGTGATTTTTCTGAAATACTTCTGTTTTTTACTGACAAGAACTGAACGTTTCTGGTTTCATCCAAACTTTCTTGATATTATTATTTTATAAGAAATGTAAACAATGTGTCTTCCCACTAAAATTTATAATTTGACTAAAACGCTGAGAAACACTTTTTAGTCAAAAATTCAACAGATGTCCATTAAAATTTTTTGTGTCATCTGTTTATTTCAGTCATAAACATTTTTTTCCATACATATATTTGTCATAGTGAAACAGGGCTTCTATTTGTTATCATAAAAACTCCTGAGTATTAGAAGTTTTAGGGATAATAAAGAAACAACAGTTTGTGATGAGCAAATCAAACCTCAAGACCTCATGTTTAAATATGTTTGAAAAACAGGCATTGATAAAACATAAAAATCAAGCACAGTTTAAATATACAGTATTATGTAGGTAGCCTATGATATTTGGACAGTTTTATGGAGTTTGCAAACTGATACAGAGAGAGAAGAAAGAATCACACCTCATTTTAGACCATATTACCCAAAATATTCATTTTGAAAGAGAAGTTGATATAATTAACACATTTTTGCATTTTCATTGCTTGTTCTCTCCTTCATGCTCCAACTTTCCACTTTGCAGTTGTAGGTTGGTGAGGATACTTTGAAAGAGTGATGTGACTTCTGAGGTTTTTAAAAACATTTTTAACTTCTCCCATTTGCCTGATCCAGCTTACAGAAACACTGACAAAAAAATCTGAGGCAACAGCAAATTCTGGCACAAGACAGATTAATTTCCCAGAGCAGGGAACAGTGGGATCTTGTTTTGCCAGCACCAAGCTGAAGGCAGGAAATCAGAGAATTATGGCATCAGGCCAACAACGTGGAACCACGCAGAGATTTGTTTGACTATTTTTGCTGCTTTATTTGTGGGTACACAAAGTAAATTGCAACCTAGTTAACTACTGTCCCACAAAATGATCCTTAATCCATGCACCTCATTTTCATTAGTGCACTTCAATATGGCCTCACCTCAAAAAACAGATTCTAGAGCAGTAACCAGCCAATCATAACAGACCAGGTGACTAGAAAGGGGAATGACTTCCAGGGCAAATGGTGCGGGATATTGCCAGGAGAGGAACCTGACTTCTATCAGAAGCTGGAGAGAGGACATCTGTCATTTCTTATCTTATATTCCAGTTGTCCCTGCACAACTGCCTGGCTTTTATATCAGTGATGCTTTTGCAAGTGTTGTGGTTTTCTTTCTTGGAAGTCCTACCCATACCTTGCTTTCCTTATGTTCTACCAGAACCCAGAGACGGAGAACCCAGAACTAGAGATGGACATCTATTCTCCACCTCCTGAACAGGTCTCAAGCTAATCCCTAGGTGTGCCAGGGGCTGGAGAGATCACTGACATGAATTCAAGAGGACAGACCTCTTAGTGTAAAGCAAGCTTTTATAAAAATAAACACAAATTATCTCTGCAATTTTCCCTGCTACACACTGTCGTGGTTTAACCCCAGCCAGCAACTAAGCACCATACAGCCACTCGCTCACTCCCCCAAGGTGGGATGGAGGAAAGAATCAGAAGAGTAAAAGTGAGAAAACTCGTGGGTTGAGATAAAGACAGTTTCACAGATAAAGCAAAAGCTGTGAGCGCAAGCAAAGCAAAGCAAGGAATTCATTCACTACTTCCCATCGGCAGGCAGGTGTTCAGCCATCCCCAGGAAAGCAGGGCTCCATCATGCATAATGGTTACTTGGGAAGACAAACGCCATCACTCCGAACATCCCCCCCTTCCTGCTTCTTCCCCCAGCTTTATATACTGAGCATGATGTCATATGGTATGGAATAGCCCTTGGGCCAGTCTTGGTCAGCTGTGCTGGCTATGCTCCCTCCCAGCTTCTTATGCACCTGCCAGAGCACAAGAAGCTAAAAAGTCCTTGACTAGTGTAAACTCTACTCAGCAAGAACCCAAACATCAGGGTGTTAACAACATTATTCTCATCCTAAACCCAAAACACAGCACTATACCAGCTACTAGGAAGAAAATTAACTCTCTCCCAGCTGAAACCAGGCCAACACTTAATTTTTTTCCTTTTTATTGTAGTTTTGGATTAGAAGTCACATTCTCCATTGGTTTCCAGTGCTGGTGCACATTCATTTCTGTACATCTGGACACAGGAATTGTTATTGGGACAACCCAGATTTCATGGTTTAGGTGTCCAAAGGTTTGAAACTTTCCAGCCATTTGCAAACTTCTTGTGAAGTTTGATGTTTACTTCAAGTTTGTGAAAACATATCATCTCCTAAATGCTTTGCGTGTGTGTGTGTGTGTGTGTGAGCATGCGTGTGTGTCTAGAACTTATATATAAGCAGAGCCTGCTTGCCTAAATGTGAGTTTTTGCTTCTGGAAATGTGGTAAAATGTGAATGTAGTAGCTACTATTGGGTCACAATTTCTAGGTCATATTATCAGAGAAAGGTGCTATGAGAATGAGAAAATGATGGCAATGTCTGCTCTGTGGACAGTACACTACAGTGGGGAAGCGCTGCCTGTGAGGCCTGAGGTGTATTTCTCCCTGCTGTACCTTGCTGATGACTCATAATGAAAAAGGAACATTTAGCATTTCACTTATTAGCCTGGAGCTGGGTACTGTTAAAAAAAAAATCCATTCTAAGCACAATTAATTCACTTAAAAATGTATTATGGCACAAAAACAAATGTCCATTAAATTGTGACTATAATGACCATTAATTGAAGAAGACTATTTCTAAATATCTTTATGATTAGAACAAGTATAAATGGATGGGGCTGAGGAGAGATATGAAATAATAGGAAAGAGAACAAATTCTCTTTTTCACTTATTTAATTAAAGCTTAACAAAGTAATGCCAAGGCATGTCCAGAGTTTGGACTTCTCATGGGAATTTAAACATTTTACAGAAAAGGTTTGTGGTCCCAGGCTAAATGAATGGCATAATTAGCCACAAGTCAACATACTATGGAATGCTACTTGCAGGAAAAGAATTTTTTGAAGATTCTAAAGGTGAAGTATTTTTGATACAGTACATTAATATTTATTTCTTTTCCTCAAATCTTTTTGTTGTTGTTGTTTTAAAAATGTGGATTTAGCATGCTAGTAGTACTGCCACTTCTGTATTACTAGGACTGAGGAAAGATTTACTCTCTCTCAATAAACTCATCTTCTGCTACAACCTAATTGGACCTATGTGATGACTCCTCCATTTGGTTTTGGACAGTACTTCCAGAAAGTGGGATGGTCTCCTCCACAAAAAGGTGTACAAGACAATTACATAGGGCTTTACATTAGTTAGCAAAACAGTTTTCCGTACAGTTTACACTTACAGAATGAAGGGAGTGCCAACTGCCTTAAATATTTTTTACTAAAAATGTTAAGTAAGATTTTCTGATTCACTTGGAAGGAAACACCGACCTTTTCACCACTGGGCACATTCCATAAGAGAATTTTTTGTTTCTTCAAGCTTTGTTCTGAATATGAGCAAAATACAAAATTATTATGTTTCTTCCAGATCTGCTAGAGTACCTTCTTGTGTTGTCTGAGATAATTTTCCAGTGGTATTTCTACTCAGATTTTTTGGTTTCATTTTTTTTTAGTTAATAAAAGACAGTGCAAAGGCAAACTATTCCTACTTGGAGAATAATTTGTGGGGGAATAATACACAGAGAATGTTGAGCAAAACTATTTTTTTCATATCATATCTAAATTTACATTATTAAAGGGTATGTTATTATCTCATTGCTAAATAATTCTTATTGAGAGGAAAAGAAAATTATATGTAAGCTTAGTTTTCTTGACCTAAATGGCTGTCTTTTGCAGAGCAATTTGAGACTTTATTTATGCAGAATAAGAAGGGTTTAGGGGTCTATTTTCTGGAACAGGAAGTTTTATCCTGTAGGGTCTTTGAAAACTATCTCCTAGTCAACTGGAGTCTGGGAACAGGAAAAAGAAGAAGAAAAGCACACAGGGATTGTGCTAACTTATTTTTAGACTCATGATCACATCCCATAAGAAGATTCTTGTTTGTTACTTCTTAGTAGTATACCAAATGCATATAATGCAAATATTACTCATATTTCAGATATGGTTCATGGACGGTATAAATCACCATAGGTATACTGCTAAGCTGAAATTCAGATTGTTTAACAGCAGAAAAGGATATCCTTATTCATGATGGGTTTTTCCTTGTAGCTTGTTTTTCCTACTCTTGATTAATATTTTCTTTTCAGTATGTTCTGCCAAAATATTCTCAGGGTTTTGTTACAGATTGATTTTCCCAGCTCTTAAAAATAATTGACATTCTTATCTGCTGGATTCCAATAATAGCAATACAGAAATACTTGGTTTTAAACTCTGTTACAGAAGTACCTGCAAGCATGAAACTTTGAGCATTTTTGTTCCTTTGTTCAAAGACTGACATACTCATCATCAGGTTGAGCTTGAATGAAAATACTTATATTTTGTCTTTTCCTTTAAAAACACAAACAGAAAATGATGATTTTGCAAAAAATGTGATTTCCAGTAGGAAAAGAACATTGTATAGAAAATCCCCAAATTTTCTTGACTCTTTATCTTAGGTTGTGATTTTAATATTGAATGCTCCTTTCTTGTTTGTTATTTTTGTGCTTTTTAAGGACGTTTAATCATTTAACCTTCAGTATAACTTGTGTTATAAGATTTCCTACATATAGTCACAGATTACAAAAATGAACTTAAATTGGGTTGAACTATTTCTTGCATAAAACTTGCTAACTCTGTACCTGCAATCTTTGGGCCCATCTACCATTGTCCACTGAATGTTCTCATTCCGCCTTATTCCCTCTTCTAAATACCCCTCACTTCTTCACCATAAAGCTACAGTTAAGAGACTCTATGAAAACCCACACAGCCTCCAAAATCCTATCCTGAATTTCTAAATAGAACAAATTTTCTTCTCTGCTCTCATTTCTGTATACTTTTTGCTCATAAGAACTCTGGCCAGCACACCATGATGAAGTTGGCTCTGATTTTCAGTATTTCTTTCTGTTTCTTTCTAATTATACTCACATGCTATATGAAGAAAAAGATCCAAAGGATGAAAAGCCTATGAATATTACACAGGTATAAGGTTCCCAAGAAATATTAGATCAATGCTGACATACGGTGATTTCCCGTTATACTGATCTATTGTAACTTCCTAAAATATGCTTAACACTTCATGAATCTTAACCAATTATTCTTTTCACTTCATCTGGATTTCATTTTCACTTTATAGTGGTAACTGGGCCTTTCTGTCAGGCACAAATAATTGAATAAACTTTAATTAGAATGCTCCAGGTAGGTATGGTTCTTTAATGATGGCTCAGGAACAGTGCCTTTAATCTTACAAAACACTGCTAAAGGTCTGATGAAGCTTTTGTGAGTTTGGGGAAAAGAGGAGGGGAAGAAAAGGTGAATATCTTATATATTTGACATATTTTTTAAATACATGTGTGTATATATATATATATAAATTATCTTAAAACATTGAAAATATGTTTCTGTTCAAACTTACACATCTGTCCAACATACCAGATTTCAAACTTATTTTAGGTGTAGCTTACACTCAAAGAAAATCAGGAAGAGGAAACAAGAAAAGATTTATATTGTACATACCAGATTCCCCAGAGAACCTCATCTCATAATTGAAACATAGCTGGTAGGACCCATCTGGCAGACGGGAGGATCAGCTGGTTCTTTTGAACTGTGCTCAATACGCTAGTAGGAGTATTGTTTTTCAAGTTTTCTTTTTTCTTTTTCTCCCCCCCCCCCCCCCCCATCTTGTGTATTCTCTTTTTTTTTTTTTTTAATCTTACTAGCACAGTCAAGTGAAATGTTCTTTAATATTAGTCTTTGACTAGGAAGGATCAAAATCCTAAACAGTGACAAAAAAGACTTTTTTTGATGTATTATTTATATTTCAGCAAAGAATGTGAAGCTGAAATACGTTACTTACTGAAGAGTACTAATCTGTGACAGACTGTCCTCTTCAATAATGCTCAAGCAACCAATTAAAAATGAAAGATGGTGCACAAAGAGCAGCGCAGATTTTTACTCTCCTAATCTCCCATCTAAATGCCAATAGGCATAATTAACATGCTCTGAACAAATGCCAGTTGGCTGTATTTTGCAAACAGGTTTTAAAATACTGAAAGTATAAGGTCTAAGGCATCAGCAGCGTATTTTTAACGCATGGAGTTAGAATAAGTTCCAGGCTTTTTTCAGTTGGGTATTTTGAGCATATATTTAACATTTTAAGAATAGAAACACATTTTCCTAATAAATAGATTGACCTAACTTTTTTCCCCTTAAAATTATCAACCCTCCTTTCAAAAGTAAATGTCAATGAAACATCTCTTGAGAACTATTGTTCTTCCATTTCACCTGATGCATTTCTGCCTGGTTTTGTTTTTGGTCGTTTTTTTGTTTGAGTTTTTTTGGTTTGTTCACCTGAGTTTGGATGAGTGGAAAAAGTAAATACTTTAATGCTCAGAGGAAAAGTGTCCATTAAATAAGAAAGGGGTGCACATTACTTTCTTGAAAGAAATTGAATATGCTTGGAAAGAATTTTCAGAACTTTCTACAAGAGGCTCCTCAGGCTGGAGAGAGCAGGAGAAAAAAATTAATGTATTGTTAGAAAATATGAACATTCAGATATCATATTGAGATTTTTGCCCTAAACCCATAAACAGAATGGAGAGAAGAAAAGTTTTTACTTGCCTTATTTTCAGTCACACACACCATGAGATTTATCCTGGAAGTGGGAGAAGAGAATACATACACAAAAAAGAAAAGGTAAAAAATGCCTAGGCATTAGATATGATAATTTTCCACACTCATTTTTTCTCCTTTATATTTTAATCCACATTTCAAATTTAGGCAGATACAATAATAAAGTAGATTGAAGCTACTAAATGGGGTATTGCAGCTGACTTCTGAGTGAAACATTGTTAATACAGTGAATACATTACTGCAAATATGTATACGTTTGCTGACACAGATAAAATGGTTGGCAGTTTTAGCAAGCAATCTAAGGTCTGAATACACCACAGAAACTGATCCATACAGTAAATGGGTCTTCCCCTTTTCCTAAAGAAAAGGCAAAGCTGAATGATGAATCTCATCAACTCAGCATAAGTAACCAAAGTTTTTGAAGAAGTGAACTTCTCTTTAGAGACCAAAGGGGGGAGGAAAAAAAAAGTGTATGAGCGCTTAAGAATAAATTGGGAAAAAAATTTCAGTTTCATTGAAAAACTGAATTTTTCTAATAATCTAACCCTGGGAAGGGTCCCAATTGAACGAAATGCTGAAATGTAGTCACAGGAAAAATAATTTGCAGGAAATTGAGCTAAGTTAAGTCATCAGTCCCAACACATTTACTTGTGAGTAAAGCTACTCTTGTTCTTCAGTGTTCTCAATTTCAGTATATTAGCGATGAGATTTTTTGTTTTGTTTGTGTAACTTCTGTATGGATAAATAAAGGAGTGTTTGTCAGCAATTAGTTGTTTAAAATATTTTTAAGTAAACAAACACCAAGTGACTTTAATCACAAGTATCTCCTGATTAAGTGTGATAACTCACTCTTATAAGCTTTTCTCCTGCTCATATGCAATACAGCATGGATGTAACATATTCTGTTTTATTTCTAATGTGCCATTTCTGTTGTCCTTCAGGTCTGGCAAAAAAAAAGGATAAAACGGTCAAAATTAAATGAAAAAAAAAAAATGTTGTCATTGAAGCGTGCCTTCCTTCTCATGATGAAAGAAACAGAATGAAGGCTGACTGAAATACAGATTACTTTTATTATCTCATGATGAATTTTTATTTGGATCCTATAAAAGCCTCTAAAAATCAAAACAAAAAAACCTGATCAGTGTAACTTTATTGGTGCCATACTACTTGTTTTAATTTAATTAGAAGAAAATATTTTTGTAGCATATAATCCTGTAAAGGTGTCTCCCCACTTCTGCTAGGAATAGGAACATGTCTAGGAATAGCAACCTATATTAGTACTGCTAAAAGTATCCCCCCAAGAGAGATATCCCTGGTCTTCAAGACTCAGTAGTGCAAAGCAACTCATATCCTCACTCTTCAGCTAGACAGACATAGCTGCCTGGGGCAGATAGCTATGAACTCATTGCATAGCTTGAAGTCTGGACTTCCATGTGGTGCTCTTGCTTCTATAAGAGATGTTTTAGGGTTTGATACTTTTGTCCAGTTCACAATGTCTGAAATAATTTGTTGTCCTACCAAGGGTAACATTTTAAACCCATGAAACTTAGGATAGCTTTCCTGACATATGGCATGAAGGTGCGTGGCATGAAGGGTACAGCATCTGCTAGGATTTTGAAGGATAACTTGATGTGTAGGCTGCCATACCTTGTGGGATCATGTTTAGAAACCTGTTGTGATTTCTCCATAAAGAAAACTCTTCCCAGAACTACTCTTACAATCAAGTGTAACTCCAAAAAGAGAGCCTAGGCACAGACTGACCTACCTGAAGTGTAAATGGCCTGAGGACCAGGACCTTGGAATGAAATAGGAAGCTAATTGTTTTGTTTTTTTTTTTTTTTGATCTTAGAAGTACACATGGACAAGTAGCTGGAATCCACTGTAGCTGTGTATCTGGGCTTTGTAAGAGTCAAAATGATTCTAATAATCAGCAGTTCCCCAAGGTCTAGAGCCTGCTGAAACTATTCTGAAACTGATAAAGATGGAAGGTTCTTTAGAGTTTCCCAACTGCTAATTTATTGATATCTTGGTAAAAAAGAGATGACTAAAATAAAGCATATTAAATCAATGTGTATTTCCTACACAGGTACTATAGAGAAAGGCTTAAAGGGAAAGATAAGAAAAAATGGAGCTAGTCAATTATTTTTAAAATTCTAATTAGTGTGATCATTATTCTATGCTGGGTAGGAGAAGAAAAGCTTTAAATGGAATTTCTACAGATAGACAAGAAAATGTATTGGAAATTAGATTAAAATATTAACACCTTCTAAAGTTAAAAATATATTTAGGCATCACTCTATGTCAAGATAAAAGTAGTCAGACCCAAAGAACATAGGCTAGACCGAAGGCCCCATTTCCATTGACTCCAGATTTTCAGTACTTTAACTCTTGTTGAATGCTCTCCTGCCTCTGACTCATTTCAAAAACAAAGTTCATATTTTTACATAAAGATTTCTGAAGTAACAAAAATCCTGAATATTCAAAATTGCCTCACTCTTGAAAGTGATGAGTAATTCAATCTCTAATCCCATGTCTCAGTGTTCCCATGATCTAGACCTTTTGCCTTAGGTATTGCTTGATCTGTTATTTATACACACACAAGGCACTGAGGAGACAATATATTTTCACAATCTAAGACATTTGATATTCTGATGAACTTCAAGAAATTTGCAGATGGCTGGAAAATTTCAAGCATTTGGACTCCTGAAACATGAAAACAGGGTTGTTCCAATAACAATCACTGTGTCCAGATGTACATAAATGAATGCACACCAGCATTGGAGGACCTGTGGAAAATGTGACTTGTAATTCAAAACTACAATAAAAAGAAAAAAGAAAAAAAAAGTGTATAGGAGCAAAAATTGCACAGACAATTTGTGTTTCTTTTTATACAAGTTGCATGGTAACTTTCCTTAGGTCAGCACAGTAAGACTCTGATAATGGCACTTGGGATGCTGCTGTTGAGCCTTTTTCCTGAGGATATATCAACTTGCAGTCAAGTTGATTGATTGAAAGCACTTTCCATCACTACTCAGCAGGGATTTGGGCAGCACATCCTGGCTCCAAAGGGATAGCCACCCTCTTTGGCTTGATATAGGGTCTTTGACATAAGTGTTTCCCTCAGGTAATGTTCTCATATTTCAGGATACGACACTGTTTCCTTGACCAGATGTCAAATTAGACTCTCAGCAGTTTAAAGTTCAGTGTTCTGCTTTTGTTCAAGATGTAGAAGATTATATGCTCTTACTGATACCTGTCAATAACTAGAATAGGATGAAGCTATGACCTAGTTTGCCATTAAGGAAGAAACAGCCTTGTAACGCACATTTCTGTTCAATATGCGTATCCATGTATTCAGTGTGCACATTCATGTAAGAGGTCCTGAAACTCTTGGATAGTCAGTTTCTGCTTCTCTGTAGCCTATCGTGAAAAAGTCTAGAAGCTTTCACTCCTTTTGTGGACAGGAGCATAGCTATGTGGTGAGTTGAAAGCAAAAGATAAAAAAGGAGCTTTAGTTAATTGCACTAGTATTGGCCATTGGAAGGAGACAGAAAATCAAGAGCAGCTGGTGCAAGATTCTGGTTACTATCTGTAAACAAGTGTGACATATTAGTACCTGAGAATCCTCTCTATTAACAGTCATTGGAGTGGGAACTAAAACTGAGGTTTCTCTATTCAAGTGTAGATTTCTTAACTGGTAAATTAGAGAGGTATTCTTTCACCACTTCTTTCTTAAAATTGCCCCACAGAAACTTGAAGAGAAGGTCTTGAGAGCCCCAGTCTTTAGTGATTAGGATACTCTGCTGAGAGGGGACAACTACAGATCCATATCTGTTTCAACAAAGTGAAGAACTACAGTCAGTGTTCACAACATTCTGGATGAGTGCTTTTTATCCTCTGAAAAGAGACATATCACCATGATATTTTGAAAGAAAGCAGGGCTCTCTACCTCTTGCAAAAGGAAGTCAAGATTCCAGATTCCCAATGAAGTCTGTAAATCCTTAGTGACAGATCACATCCTCAAACACATCACGAAGTGAGGCACTTCTGTCACCACAAAAAGAAAGACTTCATTTAAAACAAATCCTTCTCCACAGAGATTGTGCGCAGCAGGCTATGTGTTGTGATGTATTTTAATTTCTGCATTTGTTTCTAAGGCAGGTACAGCTACCACAGGTTGTAATGGTAATATTAATTAAAAATTAATTACAAACAAACAAAACCCCAAAACTGCAACAACAACAAACCTCTTTGTAAGACAGAATGTAGAGGAGAAAAATCATACTGCTATTATTATGTAATATATAGGGAGTCAGGTGCCTACTTTAGGAATATGGATTTCATAACTGCAGCCAGTTAGGATTGGCAATATTTTGCTTGTTAAGGTGACTTGACTTTTGCTTCTTAAGGTGACTTAAACCTACTTTATAGATTAAACTGTAAGTTTCACTTAGATTTGTGCTTCTGTGTACTTACTGTATTTTAAAGGGCTTAATTGGTTTTGAGTTACCTTGCAATAGGTTACCAAGGTCTTTCAGAAACTTTAGATCCCAGTTTCTAGAAAGCATTGGCAAATCTTCCTGAATGGGACAAATAAAGGAACTCAGGATGCTTCAATGTGTACCTAAAATTAAGATTCTAAGTATGTACTATGCTGCCCTATACTAGGGCAGTTAAATAGCTTGATTCTCAAAGTGCTGAAACCTCAGAATTTTTTTGGCTGTCAATGGAAGTATCATGTCTGATCTTTCTTACATTTTCTTCTGGGCAAAAATAAAATTCTGCAAATAATTGCACCATCTCTCTGATGTAAACAGTACTATACTGCCTGTTGAGAAGCATATGCTCAACACAGTGCAGAGTTCTATTAATACAGCACCAATGTCAGAGATTTGGCTGCTTCCCAGAATCAGCTGACAGCACTGTCTGGTCTCTGTATATTTAATATAGCCTCTCCACACTCTGAGGAATTTGTGATTTGAGAGAAGGAGCTACTACAAATCTCAACATCCATCCTCACAACGATAAGGGAAAAACAAATTATTCTGCACATCTGGTAAAATAGCACTCTTTTTTTTTTTTAAATGAACTGCCACAGAAAGGTATAAAATGTTGAAATTTTAGTTAACTTGCAAGTTCAGATTTTTCAGTGTCCACTGTCAGCTGAAATGTTCTTTCTACTGCTGCCTGCAGCTATGTATATTTTTCCATTTTGCGGGTATCATCTTTTCTATTTATTTTGTTTAATTGTAACTTGCTGGACTTGGCATTCACAGTATTTCCTATTGTAAATATTTTTGGAAAAGACATAAACATTAGATAAACATATAGAGGGCAGATTTTCTTTTTCTTCATGTGGATGTATTTCATGGTTGTTTTCCTTTATACACTGCAACTTCAGAGTGTGAGCTTTTCTTTCCCAGACAAGCAGCAGATGCTTTTCACAAAGGCAAAGTACCTATCTTCAGCTTCCTAATGAGGGACTTTGTCTCATCTCATAGTTTAGAGATATTCACTGATAGTAATCTGTAGACTAAAGAAAAGTATAAACCTTTTGTATTCCCTTGCTGTCAATCATTTGGAACTGATGTATTGTAAGACTTTTAATTTTACTGTTTTACTTACCCTGATGCATTAAAAATCTAGCAAAAACGGGATCTAGAGACATTTTTAACGTCAGTTCTTCTACCAAGAAACAAATGACTCTCCATCGCTATCTCTAAAATAATGACCTAATAAAAACCTTTGACAAGACAGTTCTTTAAGGGCAAACAAGAAGAGGATATTCTGTCTTGATAGTGCTTACATCATAATCATTAAAGAAAGCTAGAGATGACTCCTTTGCTTAGGAAGAAATCCTTTCTGTTATTAAAATATTATCTAAATACTTCTTATGAGAAATTCAGTCTATATCTATTGCAGCTGATATGATAGGGAGTTTCCCTGTGACAAATGGGTTCTTTTTTCACCTAAAGATGTTCTGCTTGGCTTTTTGTTGTGATGTGAATGGTTGAAACATGTTATGGCTTTTCTCTCACTTGCATTTATCCCAAACATTTTGGCAGATATAAAAATAATAACTAAGCATACCCACTGTAGCCAGGACTATCTTGCCAACCAATATAGCTGCAGCAGCACATGTCACCCTAGGAACAGCCAGGAGGTATGGAACAATGATGTGAAAGAATCAGCTCAATGCCTGTGGCTCAAGCAAAATCCTTTCCTCCTGTGACAGTATCTGGATGTCAACTAAAGTAGTTAGTTGTGTATCTATCTTATATGATAAAAGCCCGCGCTTTAAAACTAAGAGCTTGCAGTTTGATCCTTATAGAATATAATGGAGATTTTTCTACTTGTGTTTTTCTTTTCTTAGAAGCTAGTAAATTGAACGCTATTTATACCAGAGGATATTATTTATATCAGAATTGGCTCCCAGCTTCAGGAACAACCAAGTGTTTTGGAAGTGCTACAACCCCCTTATGTTCTGCCTTCCAAGAGGCAGAAGCAGCAGTGGGCTGCTCTGAGTGACTCAGAGGGATTTTGTTAGGGCAGAGATTCCTTCACCATTCCTTCCAGTGTGATAGAAGCAGTAGTAACCTCTGTCTCTGGGGAGGGTTATAAGCAGGTGTAGGACAGGCCATTTGACTCTTTGCGCAGTACTTTTCCCTTAACAGGCACTTTTTCTTCTGTGGGGAAAAGCCAGATGGGGAAAATTCCTATGGGTTTATGTCAGATCATGATGTACCACTTGGATCACTTTAACTCAGGCTGCAAGGGAAGTACTCGAAATTCAGAAGTATTGGATTTCATATTCTTTACACACACTGAATACACCTCTCTGGGTGCAAGTACCTTATGCACTTTCTATTGACATCATTTCATAGGATTTTTTTTTATTGGAACCCATGAATTACTAAGTACCTAAGATGGGATGCAATTATAGACTGAATGGAGGCTGCACAAGCAAACATCAAACTGCATTTCCTGACTTTGTGTTTAACTGTAAATCTAAAGTAATGTCCTTTCAACGTGCTTTTTGTGTTTTGGTTTTTTTTTTTTTTTTTTTTTTTGATCTAGTGTAGATGTAGGTTTCAAGAAAGCAAGCCATAACACCTAAGAGACAAAACAGTGGGATGAATAATGTCCAATTCCATTGTTTCTATTTCACACATTTATTTGAAAGGTTATCAGTGCTGATTGTTGTTTCTGTTCATTTTACTTTTAAGGAGAGCTTTGGGGAAAGAATTAAAATATAATGGGAACTGTTAAGTAGCAAAGATATATTGAACTATATGTATACATTAAAATATCATAAGACCCTAAATGTATTCCTTGTCAAATCTGGAGACAGCATACATCTGGACATCATAAACACATAGACACAAGATAAAAACTAAACAGAAAGCACTGAGCAATTAGAAGGAAATGTGTCTGGTCTTAAGCCCAGACACTAAACATTAGTTGAATATACAATCTCTGGCAAAAATATTGTAAAAACCTGGGCAAGTCTGAGAAAATTATTAACACAGTAATATTTGACTTTTAGAATACTCATCACTATGCCCAATATGTAAAATAATGTAACAATTTTATGACCAAAACAGGAAATAGATACTACATTCTAATCTATTATGAGATAAAGGAAAAAACAAAACAAAACAAAACAAAAAACAAACAGAGAAAAAAAAGATGAGATTCTGATTGCATAGTTCCACGAGTATATGGACCGATCACTGGCAAAGGGCAGCAAAGAAATTATAATGATTTGTTTGTACAAAAAGCTTCTCTGTTTGGATCTGGATGACATCAAAGTAGAATATCTGACAGCTTCCCTTAGCTTGTCAAAGCATAATAGCAGCTTACAGAAACAAAGACTTGCCTGCAAAGACACTTGGAATCACAGCAGAGGAAGACTGTGTATAAAACAGAGATGAAGAAAACCTAGCAAAGGTTGGAGACTCTCCACAATATTTTAATGTAGTGTTTGAATTTCAAGCTCCATTACTGGTATGTCTCTGAGGTCAAAATAGTTCAGCCTCTGAGGAGATCTGAGCTCTGCCAACTCTTTTTTTTTTTAAACATTTTCAGATAGATATGAAGGAAGCTAATTTCATGTTCTTGGAAAGCCTTTTGACAAACACAAAGGAAAACAAATAAAGAGAACAAGCATGCATTTGAGGACTGTCAAAGGCCCTAACACTGACTACAGTCAAAAGACATTGCCCACTTTCCACTATTGTTCAGGTATTATTCTTTTTGCTGAAATCATCTGCTAGCTGATCAATTATTGGATATGCACAAAGACAGTAAAAACATTAGTTAATCAAATGCTAAGCATCTGGACATTTTTGAGCCTATTGTTATCAGCAGAATCTACGCATAAATCTAACTATCACTGAATCTTCTTACCTATCAGGAATGGCTATTGCCAAGTCTGCATTAGGGAACAGTACATGGTGCAGAGGTTCCCAGATTATGACCCCCACAGTGTCTGTGAAGACAGACAGCTCAGTTGTGAAAGTTGAGAAAGGCTTGTTTGCATGGCCATATGCCTGAACAAATAAATGCTGGCTTACAAAGCCCATCATCTTGCTACTCCAAGCTTCCAGTTTTGCAGTTAGTACAGAAAGGCTCAGAAATCCCTGCTGTCATGGTGTAGACATAGCCTCAAAAACACGGCAGAAGGAGAAAAGACAGGTCCCAAGTCACATATAACTACAGAGGAAAACAATTGCATAGATTTACATCCAGAAATGAATGGTAAGTTAGTACAGTCTCTGGAAAGTGAGAATATAAAGCTCCGTGTAATAATCAGGAGTACACAAGGTTAAAATAAATAAATAAAAAAAAAATTAAAAAGGCAGCAAAACGTTATAAAATTGTGTTCCTAAGAGTCAATGTCATATTGAGTTCTATATCTGTAAATAAATGTAGTCTCTGTACTATTATTAAAATGAAAAAAATAACCATACTTTTGTTTCTATTTATCAAGGAAACATCAAGTTTCTTGATCCTACTTACCATCAAGTAGGACCCCAAAACTGTAAATAATTTCAAAAAAATTTGTGATGATTATTATTAGCTTTTTCCCCAAGAAAGAGCTGAAATTGCAAACTGACAGTATCACTAGGTGTAGGGAGTGGTCTCTTGGGAATATGTTTATCAGATTGGTAATTTTTAGATGGTGTATGCTGCTTTGCCTTCCTTTCCATTTGATATAACTTCCTGATAGTGGACTTTGTGACACCAGCAGGACAGAGGTCTGAGTAAAAGCTGCAGCTTGATATTCTTTCATTCATTCATTCATTCATTCATTCAGTAAAGAAAATTATCATTGATTTTCATATCGCAGAATGAATTTGCAGGATAGGCAACTGGAAGAAAAAATAATTGGGAGAGATCTGTTCGTGGATTTTTGCTTGTTTGTTTTCACTTGTGACTTAATTTTGTTTATCAGTTTATGAATTTTAGCTTTTCAAATCATTACTATATATAAAAAAAAAGTTAAGATAGCTTATTGCAAAAAATGCAGAAGTAGATTTTGCCTTCTTTTCCCCACTTTTTCTCAGAGTTAGCTGAGAGTTAGCTGAGTGTAAGCTTCTGTTTCTGAAAATAAAAATGAGTGTAAAATTGTATCTAGGTAATTTCTTTCCTATGTGTTGTGGTTTAAACCCAGTTGGCAACTAAGCACCACACAGCCACTTGCTCACCCCCCCCCCCCCCGCCCCGCAGTGCGATGGGGGGGAGAATTGGTGAAAAAAAAAAAAAAAGACCTGTGGGTTGAGATAAAGACAGTTTAATAGGAAAACAAAGGAAGATAAAAAATAATAATGATAATGATAATAATAATAATAACAACAACAACAGCAACAATAACAATGAGAAAAGAATATACAAAACAAGTGATGCACAATGCAATTGCTCACCACCTGCCGACTGATGCCCAGCCTGTCCCTGAGCAGCAATCACTCCCCCCGGCCAACTCCCCCCAGTTTATATACTGAGCATGATGTCATATGTTATGGAATAACCCTTTGGCCAGTTTGGGTCAGTTGTCCTGGCTGTGCTCCCTTCCAGTTTCTTGTGCACCTGGAAGAGCATGGGAAGCTGAAAAGTCCTTGACTAGTGTAAGCCCTACTTAGCGACAACTAAAACATCAGAATATCCTCAGTATATGAGGACATTCTCAACCTAAATCCAAAACACAGCACTATACCAGCTATTAGGAATAAAATTAACTCTATCCCAGCTGAAACCAGGACACTACCATTTTAAATATTGGCTGTCACAAGAAGTAGCATGGCTTAAAGAGAGAGTATATGTTATGCTTTGGATAAATATTCCAGAATAATAAAAACATAAGAAGGTGGGGTGTATTGTTATTACAATTTATTTTTATACAAGTGACCTATCAGTAATGACCTTAACACAGGAACATTTCTTAGAAAATTAATAAATAAATGTGGAAAAGTCCTGGGCCACCAACTCTCCCAGCTGGTCATTAATCCCCCAGAAGTGCTACAGACCCTGATCATTAAGGCTTAATTAATGTATTAATACAGTGTCTAAATGCTGAACTGCATTTTCTTTTTGTATAATTAACATTTTGGGAATACTTTATTAATGGAGAAAGGTAATATATGTTTGCCAGGGAAATGCCACATTATTTCTTTTATTAATAGTAAACACAAATAAATTATGGAAAGCACTTCATGTGTTTGTACATTTCACACTTCTGAGAGCTGTTGACTACTGGAAATGAAGGGCAAGGGGATGATTAGAAAGACTCATTATGTACTGGTTCAATACTTTGGTGCTATTCTTCATGAATGCGTTTACCACTCAGACAGAGCAGTCTATGAATTCTCAGCAGAGCAGGCAAAATTGAATTTTGCTGCTGTTGCCACAGGGAAGCTAAAGGGCAGAGGATGAGGGCAGAGCTGAGATGACAGATCTGGGAAAAGATCCTCGGAGACCCAGGCTTACTTTTCCTGTAGCCACTTGAGAATGGATTTCTAGGAATGTTGTCATGGACGTTGCCAATGATCATAGAATCATAGAATCACAGAATCATAGGATGTCCTGAGTTGGAAGAGACCCATAAGGATCATTGAGTCCAAGTCCTGTCCCTGCATAGAACAACCCCAAAATTCACACTATATGTCTGAGGGCGTTGTCCAAATGCTTCTTCAATATTGTCAGGCTTGGCGCCATGACTGTCTCCCAGGGGAGCCTGTTCCAGTGCTCCACCACCTTTTGGGTGAAGAACCTTTTCCTAATATCCAACCTAAACCTCCCCTGGCATATCTTCCTGCCGTTCCCTCGGGTCCTATCATTGGTCATCAGGGAGAAGAGATCAACACCTGCCCTTCCTCCTTCCCTTGTGAGGAAGCTGCAGACTGTGATGAGGTCTCCCCATATTGTCACATGAGTGGTGAATGCTGCTACTGGCATAGTTGCCTGACTACAGCAGATGCTCCTTACGTGCTATGACACTAGTTTCCTCGATGGCAACAGCAGGAGCAAGGCTGGTTTTCCAGAGCTCTTAAGGAAACTGAGATATACAATTAACAAGGACTATCATAAACATTAACTTCCTACCAGCATTGCCAACATGATGCAGTGCCAGTGGTCATAATTTAAACTTGCTGGGAACATAAACCTGTTTTTGCAATTTCTAACATTGATTAGCGGTTGTAGACAGTCACCTTCAATTAGGGAGTTCCTGATTCCCTTATTAGCTAGATTTTGAAAATTTTATTTTTACATCTGACTTGTAACCAGTTAAGTTGTATTACTCAATGGATGGCCAAAGACACTTCATTTCTAGATGATTATTAAAGCAATATTTGTGTTCCTAAAGGGATAAGGTAAAAGTTTGTTAGTATTTCTAGTTGGAACTAGATGATCTTTAAGGTCCCTTCCAACCTAAAGCTTTCTATGATTCTATGATTTGAAAAGTATTTTTTTCTATTTATGCTTAGATGTCCTCATAGCTTTCAGATTAATAACTAGACTGCATTTAGAGCATCCTTCTGCCTCTCAAAGTATACATATACATCTTTAAATATAAATAAGATGCACTATTTTTGTATAGACTATTCCAATTTTAACCAATATTAAGTAAAACCTTCCCCTTTCCCTCTTAAAAATAAATAAATAAATAATTGAATAAATCACAGCTTGAGATATAAATTCTCAGCTAGGAATTATTTTCTTCATATCCAGAAAAGGACTTCCAAGCAGTTCCCAAATTATTAGAAAAAAACTTTTTGCCATTAAAAGCACTGATTGATTGTCAGTTTAATTTCTGTTTATCATCTTCCTTTCATTTAGGAATGCAAATTTAAACAGAAATTCTGAAAATGCTGCTTTGTCAGATACGTATTTATCTCAAAACAAGGGACAAAATATTCAGCAAGGTTAATGGAAGAGAAGGAGGAAAGATAATTAAATGTTTAATTTTGCCTTGATCTGATTTATCTTGCAATTTTCTGCCTTATTCTCCCTGTTTACTAAATAATGTATTAAATACATTCCTGTTATTTGCACTCATACGAGCAAGAATTACATAGGAACTTGGTATTGCAAAACAAGTACACTATAACATGCTATTGTCACTAACACCTATAGCACAACAGGCTGAAATAAACTACCCTTATTCTTCCATTAGATGTTTTAAAGTAGAAGGTAATCACCTTAAAATGAGTAAAAGTTGATCTATAACCAATTGGGAACAATTTGTTTTCTGTTTTTTTGTCTCTTGAAAGGAAATGGGAGTTTCTTGCAATGACTTTCCTGTAAATTTATATTTTCCCTGTAGATGACCAACCAGCTTTTATTGCCCTGCACCTGCATTTTGAGAAGTAAACAAAAACAAAAAATCAAACAGGTCCCAGCTTTATCCTTACAGCTATTGAAGTTGAAGGACCCTAAGCTAACATGTAATTTCATCTGTGGAAAAAGAATAGTGGAGAAAAGTTGAAATTAATTCATTAAATTAATAGTTACATCTCCATTGTATTTAATTGTTGTGACGTTACAGTCTCTATAAAACTCTGTCTGCAATTGTTTATAACCACTGAACTCAAACCACAGGACTGAAAAGTGTCTATGCCAGGTGTCTGCCTCAGGCTGAGTATTTTGGGTGAATATTAAGCTAAAATAGTATCTTTTCTTAAAAAAAAAAAAAAAAAAAAAAAAAAAAGTTGCTGTTAAAAAAGTCCATTGCAAAACTGTAGCATTTCCTTTCTTTTGAGCAAAGAAAAGGAATTTATTGGGACTGAGACAGTGCTATCTGTCTAGTGTCAAGAGTGTGTCATTTCACACGGGAATTATAAGGTTGGACCAAGCCTACAGGGGGCAGAGGAAAAACAAGAGCAAAAGAACCACTGTCAAAAAAATGTATTTTTCACATATTGAGTTGAAACTGCATAGCACTTGGCTTCTGTAGTAAACTTGTTGTAACTTGCTGTTACTAGAGAGAGAAGGGAAGGCAGAAATTTTTCTGTAATGTCAAGTAAAAATCAAGACTATGAACAGGGAGTTTCTGCCTACTGCTTAACCTGCACTTCCTCCTGCCCCTGTGATGTCCTGGTGAGGAGGAGGAAGTGGAATGGAAATAACTGAATAGCCTAGAGGGAAAGAGGGAAAGAGGGAAAGTGCAAGGTCAAGAAACAAAAAGCAGATGTTATGATGTTGGAAAATAGGACCCTTGAGGAATAGAAGAGAAGGTTAGGTAAGAGCTGTGAAATTGGAATAAAAACTACTTTATCTCCTCACCATGCCACAGCATTTTTTCCCTCTTGTGCCAGAGGGGAAAAAAAGGGGGGAAAAAAAAAAACAAAAAAAAACAAAACAAAGAACTTTCCATGCTTTAAAATACGTTCTTTTTAAAATGGAACATTTTAATTGTCAGCATCCCAGACCATTTTCCTTATGCTTGTTAATGCCATTGTTTTGCTCTTGTGCTATTTTTGTTCGAATGCAGATCCTACCTGTTAGACTGGCAGCTCTGAGGTACCCTCTCTCAAGAGTACAGCATTACAGAGAACATTTCAGACATCTATTACTAAATATATAGACTGGATTGGGAAATTTCTGAGTGACAGAGTAATCAGTCTGACAGAGAAATCACATGACAGGAAAAAAGCATTAAAATCTACTTGTGGTAGTTTATATTTTGGTGAAGTAGACATTAAAAAAAAATATTGTGACTTCTCTTTTATTGTTGATGCTGTTTTCCTGGAAGTGATTATTATAGTCTCTTCATGTTGCTGTATGACTATACCTTATCTGGGATACTTCAAATGTCAATTTGGAACAGCAGGGCACATCTGAGTCTAAAAGTAAAATGTAGGGGGAAAAATGCAACTTTGATTAAAAATATATATATAAGACATAAAAAAAATCCTAAATTTGATATACATAATTAGACATATCCTTCAATATTCTGATTGGAATGACAGGAAATAATTGTGCACAAAAATAATTATAAAATTGCTGCAAATTTCTTCAATACGCCTATTGTTGGTTTTGCTGTGAAGGATAGAGAAAGGCTATCTCTCAACAGTGTCCATCTTCAGACAGAAAGGGACTTGGCTTTGTGCCCTGATTTATACACAGTACAAGCCCTCTGGAAATCCACTCATGGTTTCAATAACAGACTGAATTTGATTAGTTTCTGTGTGAAATTAGTAAGCTTCAAAGCCACTATACAACTGCAGTACAGTTAATAAATGCTTACTAAGACAAAGTTCCTGGGATACCAAGGCCTCCACATAGGTGGAGATGGTAAGTGGAAACAAGCTCCTTTTCAGGAAAGCTGTTACAATTTACCTTTGTAACATTATAGCAAACAGTCTGCTTTTGCTTTTTGGTTACAATTTCAGAATAAGAAATTGAAAAGCAAGCTGCTCTTCAGAGAGCTGATTGGAAAAACTCAATGTAATTAATAACAGTATTTTGTTGAGTACTTGAGGTTCAGCTGCTTCCCATTCCAGAATAATATGCTGCCTCACTTTTCCTTCACTCAGAGGCCCTCAACTTGAAAAGTAATCCTAACAGAAAGCTACCTATGAAGAAGATTTTTTTTTTTTTTTTCTGCTTATGCTGATAGAACTAGGATTCGCCCTTGGTCCTCAATTTAAGTCAAACAAAATCCACGGCTAATGCAGATTTGCAACCTAGAAAATCAGGAACAAAACAGTGTCCTATATTTAAAGCAATCAACTGATAAATTTAACTGCGTACAGCTTTGTTGTTGTATAAGTTGTAACTGATTTTTAATGTATTCCCGCCTACAGTTCAGCATTTTTATTAATTAAAGAATCCTTTTCAACATTTTTCTCTTTCCCTTCTCCTCTTCCTGCCTTTTCCTCATATTTGTTTATAGAGTTTTCAATGAAAGGCATTTAGCAAATTTCACAGTCCCAAATAATGGGATGATGATAAT
Source organism: Platalea leucorodia (assembly GCF_965183815.1). Classification (NCBI taxonomy): domain Eukaryota; kingdom Metazoa; phylum Chordata; class Aves; order Pelecaniformes; family Threskiornithidae; genus Platalea; species Platalea leucorodia. Next base: position 60,956,368 of record NC_138823.1, on the reverse strand, counting down.
AATGATGATGGTAATCATACATTACCTCATTATAATATTTACTCTTTAAACTGCAGTCTCATGTTATTGTTGAGATGAAAATAAACTACTTTTATAGCAGCATATTTATTTTAATGTTCCACTTTTTAAATAAATTTGCTGCAGCATGTCAAGAAAACTGTTAAAATATTGCACAGTGTATGACTGATGTACTGAATTATTTCACCAAATCTCTGATGCTATATAAGCCTCACTGCTATGGGCTAGCTTGTATCTTTTACACAGATTTTCTTAAAAGATATATTGTACATCTCAAACTGTAATATCACAAGATTGAAACAGACATTGATTTGCTTTTTGGTTAATGACAAAGGGGTTAATTTAATGTCTGAGAAGTAGACAATAGATTCTTCTTGACTTCAGGTAGTGCTGGACTGGATACCAGACGTTGGATTCATCTCTGTCTACACTGCCATATCTAAACCAGTCACCTGTATCTTGACTTGTTATCTAGACTTCTTCCATAGCTTGGAGGGAAACAGGTGCTTATTGTACAATGTTTAACATATTCTAAGATAGGTGATTTAGGACACATACCTAGCTTTATATAAGAAGGCCAGATGAGTGGCCTCTGAGCACCCCTTGCCAATGCTTGGCTTCCTATTTGCTTCTTTTTTTTTTTTTTTTTTTTTTTTTTTTTTAGGACAGTTCCAATCTCCTTTGCAGGCCATCAGACCTGGAAGGAAATTTTAAAATATTAGGGTTTGGGGAAACTAGTCCAGTTTAAAACAAAAGCTGAATTGCTTTGAAATATTTAAATCATTTAATGTTTGAATTATTGAAAATTTTAACTGCTGATTCTTTAAACTTTCTTTCTCTGACTGTGGTTCTGTGCTTTATATTTGGAAGGCAAGTCTCTGGTCTTTTAATATTCTTAATAATAGGTGTCCTAATTGTGGAGATAAAACATCTTTTTATTTAATATGTCCTGTTTGATGTTCTCAGGTAACGTAATGTGTTGAAGCTTTGCCCAAAGAAAAGTTTCACTCTGTGGTAGAACAAAGACAGAACAACTGCTTGAACAGGTTTTTGCTATTTTCTACTAGATTCAGAACACTCGTGCTAATTTAGCAGCAGACTGAAAGTCCTTATTTTCTTATTCATTAGGTTGCTGAGGTCTCGGAGGCCAAGAGAAGGTTGAGCATTTTGCCCCTGACAAGTGAACTGCCAAGGGGATGAGGAATATAGAGATGTGAGTGGGTAAGACAACTAGAAATTTGCTCAGTTATTGTCATAATTTCAAGAGATTTCATGTGTTTGTCTAGACTGTTTTGATCCCATCAATCAGCAATATCAATAAATCATTTACTTGTACAGAGAACCATCAGGAAAATTCTGAACAATTCTCTGCAATTTCTTTGCAACTCTAGGCAGCAGCAGTGCATGTCTGTCACAATTCTAATGAGCTCTGGGCTAAAATAACTGGAACTTGGATAGTTTTCTGGGCATATTGTAAAACCATGTCAATTCGGGAGGAAGAAGGAAGGGTACAGAGCTTACTAGGGATACTTTGCTGCCTTCCTGGCTGCCAGAGATAATCCCATGTTTGTGGGAAAGTCATGGCTCAGCACAGGCAATTGAACTCATATTGGTTTTTGATGGGCTTTGTTTATGTATTTCTTTGCTTGCCGCTGTTGTGATTGTAAATACATTATAAAGGATCTGGAGATGGAGATAGATTCATTTTTTTGTGTGGTAGAAAAGGGGAAAAATATTTGAAACCAAAAGCTCCATGTTTGTTGACAATTAGATAGAAAAGAGATCTACCAATTGCCATATTTTCTGGAAACGAGAAAATGTCAGAAATATGCTCACTGCTTAAGTGTTCTCTGAAGCATTTGTGACGGCAAGCATCTCATGTTAAATGGATGAATATTTTTGTTCTTACATCTATTGCCTTTCAGTAGCACTATTTAGAAAGCACACTTGAGTGAATCGATATTTCTGTGAATACATCATTCCTACAAGTCAAAATAATACTGTTCACGTGTGCCAAGGATATCTATTGTATGTATATGTATATGAAAAAAATTATTTATTGGTTGATATACAACACCTCTGTATAGATGTCTGTGACTTCTTAAAGCCTCATAAACAAAACAACACCTTTTATACTATATATGACGTGTTGATTTAAAACTTGTACTGCAGACTATTATAGACAGCCTTGCAATGGTTACTAAGGTGGGATTCTGAATGAGTCCACAGTAGTTTAATGAATCACTGGTGCAATCAGGGCCAACTTCAGGCATTAGCAGAAGACGCGGTTGCCTAGGCATCAAACTGGAATGGACAGGAAAACATCCATAGCTTAATTACCTTCCCCTAGCTATGCTATATGTCTGGAAAGTCACTCTGGTTGGCTAATATTGCCAGAAAGGTCAGGGTGTATGGGCTAGGAGTTACTGCTACATGGAACCAGGGTAGGAGAAAGGAGGCAATAAGTGTGATGTGAAATTCTGCCATCCCATTTCACCTCTATTTCTGCTCCCTACGTCTTCTTTTACTGCTGAAGGACCAGCCTTACCTCCCCATGCTTAGAGTGGCAAAATTAATTTTTGTCTATGTTGCTGAGACATCTTGAGCTGGTTCCAAAAGCAGTTATGTTAGCAGAACTGAAAGCAATTCAATTGCCATTATAAGAAACCTATTTATATGACCTTTATAAATGTCCATTGTGTTTTTCCACTTTTCTAGATGAATGAATGCCATAAAAGAAAGTCTGATGTGATGAAAAATTCATAGAGTTTAAGACCTTTGAATTTCTCCTGATAGTCCTTTTATTATCAAATTTGACAATATCTTTTGAGAGGTACATCCGGTCTTAATTAAAGACTTCAAATTACAGAGAATCCATCATATTCTTTGAAAAGCTCTTCCAGTCTTAATTACAACCACAGTTAATAATGCACAACTTATACATCATTAAAGTTTGAGCTTCAGGTTCCAGCTATTTGATAATTTCATACCTCCTACTGTTAATTTATGAACCCTCCAGTGTGACCTCTCTGTGTAGTGATCTCTAGACTGGTCAACTTCCATCCTAACTTTATCCTCCAAAATTTAAACACAGTATTCTCTTTAACATGGGTCAACTAAGAACCATCCACTGCCCTAAAGTAATATCCAGGCTAATTTTTAATGTATCAGCTTAGATCCCAGAAGGAACAGCTTCATTAATAGAGCATGTTATCTATTCCAGTTAGCTAAGCTTGTTACAACTAGCCTGGGTACCTGTGTGCAGAGCTACACTGTGTTATGTAGAAATAACGGGTCTCTGTGGCAGCATTTACAAGTTAAAAATAATGACAACAGAGGTGCTTGGAATAACAGAGTACAGACAGAGAAGATACTTTAAAAGAAACCTGCAGGCCAAAATAAATTAGCAGGAAAAACTGTAATAAAAGTGGAATCTTCCCAAAATTTAGCCTTCAAAAAATCTGGGTTAAATCCAGAAGAACTGAAAACAAACCCTGTATTCTAAGTTGTGAGAGAACACAGGTCACTGTGCTGTCTATAATCCAGCCTAAGTCAATCACAACTTACTGATATATTGTTATGACCTTAATATTTCTGCACCACTTTCCTCAGATGAATTAAAGGAGGCCAGTACTTGGGAATGTATTTTTTACAATAACATTGAAAAATATTTGCAACAATGAGCTTTTACCTGAAGAGGCTTGATACTCTATACTTTCAACATTTTTAGATGCCTAACTCTCAAATTGTTAAGGCTTACTTAGATGATTAAAAATAGTTGGCATTCTAGACCTCTCCTCCTACAGAACAAAACATCAGAATTAGGTGTGGAAGGATTCAACCAGCTTTACAAAGGCTGTTTACTTTAAAGTAGTCTCTAAAGAAGTGTTTTTTACGACTCCCCACCACCAGATATATATTGTTGCCTTATGCCAGGTGAACTAAACTGAAGGAAATTATCTAGCTGGAAACTAATCTTCATTTTGTCAAGTGAGATTTTTGCAAAATCAGTCCCCTTACCTGGTTCATCACAGCTATACCACCCTTGAAAAAGGAGAAGATGGGAATAGGCAACCAGATATGACAAGAGTGGTAGATCACTCCTTTCCAAGAGGCCCTCATTCATGTTCAAGTACTTGTAGAACCACAACTTTCCATTAAGTAGTACTTCACAGTCATTTTATTAAATCTAATAAGACTGTGCAAAGTGAGATATCCTACTAAGCTGGACGAATGTGACCTTTACTGACAGCAAATCACTTAGGATATTTAGGTAAAAGGGGTTAAATATTATGTAAATTCAGAGTACTGTGCTGCAAACTGAGATATTCCATTTTAACCTGAGAACTTGCCTGTTCCCCTATGATAATGATTGAACTAAGACATGTTACTCCAGCCCACGCTCCTTTAAATGCAGTATTCTTTGTTCAAGTTAAGTACAATGTTTGAATTCTTTGTGATGTAAATCATCTTACTATCTGTCTTAAATATTGTTTGGTTTATAAAAAGTAAAACCAGGAGATACTATTAATCACTGCTTCCAACCTGAGCATAACCATATGGGTTGTAATCCGTAGCTTTCCAGTTTTCTAATGCTTCTAAAGCTGCTAAATATAAGCGTGTACATTAGTATAATGAATAGAACTACAAAAAATATGCTTAGTTAAGATTTGTAGCTGCACTCTTTCACTATAATGTCTAATTTAGTATCTCCTTAATCATATAATTTGGAGACAATGGTGTAGATCATAACAGTTTTTATTTTCAGTCTTATGATTTAATTGCTACCTCTGTAGGTTCTGCTTGTCCAGCAAGAATATTTTTCTTATATATTCCTCATGGGCTGGACAATATATTTAAAAATCTCTTTAAGCTAATTCCAATTTATGGTTGCTAGCAAATAAGAATACTGTATTAATAACTGCTGGTGGAAGGTCACCAGTGATGGGGTACTGGGATGTAGGCCCAGATCCAAAGCTTATGAAGTCAATAGAAAGGCATGCACTTCATGGAAATCACAACAGTGAGCTTACGTTAGGATTGCAAAGTTACAGCTGATATACCTCTGCTAAAACAAAAACCCATGGGATTCGTTATACCAAAACCAAAGGATAGGTAGGCCCTCATGCATTGATTCTTCATGTGTGACCTTTATTTGCAGTCCAAGGGTAAAACCCCATTTACAGCAATATTATATAAAGTTACCTCATGAGATTCTGATGTTAAGTTCTTCTCTGGCCCAAACTGTAGCATATATTTGATCACCCATATGTCCAGTGAATGTATCATATTGTGCTTCAAAACTTAATGCCTGGTGAGCTTAGTGGGTTTGGGGAGTGGGGAGTTTAATTTCAAGACTTTCTTAGACTGCCAAGATACTAGGGCAAGGAAAAGAAGACTCCATCCTCTTCTGCTCTTTTGGATTTATGTTATGTTTAATTTGCCAACATATCATATTTAATATGGCAACATCTAGGGACAGGTCGCAAAATAGCCAAAATACAATCAGCAAGCCTTGAATATTCAAATGTTTCCATAAATACAATCTTTGCAGCATTAGTCTTCTTTCTACAATTGGTGATGAGTTTCCATGGTGAAAAATGTGCACCTGTGTAGATCTGCACAGATGTTATTCCAATGAATTTGATATCCTAAGAATTTGGCACTGTGCTGTTCCAACAAACTGCTGAGAATCTTCCTGAAGTCCCACTGCTGTACACGATGTCATCTCTCATGTTTTTAAACCACTTCCACTGAAGATTGTTTGATACAAATGCTACCAAAGTAAGTACAGTATAGTCCCATTTGCTTCATATGCAGTGTCTGAGATAGTCATGAATGGACTTAAAATTACCCCTGTATGCAGCTGGCATTTTTAAGGTGTGGTTTCACAATCTACTTAAGCTGGCCTAGAACTGTGCTGCCCTGTTGTGTCTGCACATGCAATTATGTAGCAATGAGACTGCCAACTGCTCTGACACAAATGGGCTGGCAGGAGCACACAGCTGGGACAGAGAAAGAGTGCAGCACTGCGGATTTTGGTAGTTGCTTCATCCTCTCTGCTGACAGTGACACCAGGCACTTTTCAGCCTGTAAGCACTCCCGTCTTGCAGTGTTGGAGAACTCCACTAAAAAGAAGTGGGAAAAAATGTCACTTCTTTTCTGCTTTGCTTGTGCAGTGTGATAAACTTCATCGTGTTAATTTTTAGTTTCAATAAACTGAGGATATTCTTGTTTGCTTGCTTGTGTTTTGTTGCTTTTGCTTTTAATTAGATACCATTCTTAATTAAAAAAAAAGTCTTAAAATAAGTAAAAATAAAAATAAAAAATTAAAAATAAAAAATAAAAATATAAAAATTAAAATTAAAAAAAGTAAGAATAGTATCACCACATGCTGTTTTGCTCTTTCCTGTGTACTCTACAATACAGTTCCACTGTATTCATTTGACCCCCAAAAGATAGGAACTTAGATATCAATTGTTTATATACTTTATGTTTCACCCTCTTTATTTGTCAAATGTTCAGCAGCAACATCAGATTTCTTCCTCCAAAACCAGTTGACTAGCTAACAGTGTGGTTTTTGTTTGTGTTCGAATCATGTGTGGTTACACAGAGAGGAAGTGGACTTGGATATTGCAAAAGTCAGTGTCACAGTCAGGAGTGAGAGAGCTGATTTGAAGGAATGATGCCTGATCTGAGAATGGTTCATTCCAATACCTGTTTATTGTAAAGCGTGTGAGCTATTCTTGGATGGCAGAGGGTCTAATTCCTTCCTTCTAATACAATTCATTTATGTGTGTGTGTTTCTGTATGTGATTATATTATATTTAGTATATTTAGTATATTTAGTAAGGCCTTTGACACTGTCTCCCACAGCATTCTCCTGGAGAAGCTGGCTGCTCACAGCTTGGATAAGTGCACTCTGCGCTGGATTAAAAACTGGCTGGACGGCTGAGCCCAGAGAGTGGTGATGAATGGAGTCAAAATCCAGTTGGCGGCCGGTCACGAGTGGTGTTCCCCAGGGCTCAGTGTTGGGGCTGGTCCTGTTCAATATCTTCATTGATGATCTCGATGAGGGGATTGAGTGCACCCTCAGTAAGTTTGCAGATGACACCAAGTTGGGTGGAAGTGTCGATCTGCTGGAGGGCAGGAAGGCCCTGCAGAGGGACCTGGACAGGTTGGATCGTTGGGCCAGGGCCAGCTGTATGAGATTCAACAAGGCTAAGTGCCAGGTCCTGCACTTCGGTCACAACAACCCCATGCAATGCTACAGGCTGGGGGAGGAGTGGCTGGAGAGCTGGCTGGCAGAAAAGGACATGGGGGTGTTGGCTGATAGCTGCCTGAACATGAGCCAGCAGTGTGTTCAGGTGGCCAAGAGGGCCAATGGCATCCTGGCCTGTATCAGGAATAGTGTGGCCAGCAGGACCAGGGAGGTGATAGTGCCCCTGTACTTGGCACTGGTGAGGCTGCACCTCGAGTACTGTGTTCAATTTTGGGCCCCTCACTACAAGAAAGATATCGAGGTGCTGGAGCGTGTCCAAAGAAGGGCAACAAAGCTGGTGAAGGGTCTAGAGAACAAGTCTTATGGGGAGTGGCTGAGGGAGCTGGGGTTGTTTAGTTTGGAGAAGAGGAGGCTGAGGGGCAACCTTGTTGCTCTCTACAACTACCTGAAAGGAGGTTGTAGCGAGGTGGGGGTCGGTCTCTTCTCCCTAGTAACAAGCGATAGGACAAGAGGAAACAGCCTCAAGTTGTGCCAGGGGAAGTTTAGGTTGGATATTAGGAAAAACTTCTTCACCAAAAGGGTAGTCAGGCATTGGAACAGGCTGTGGTTCCCCTCAACAGGCTGTGGTTCCCCTCAACCAGGGAAGTGGTTGAGTCTCCATCCCTGGAGGTATTTAAAAGATGGGTAGACGTGGTGCTTGAGGACATGGTTTAGTGGTGGACTTGGCAGTGCTGGGTTAACGGTTGGAGTCGACGATCTTAAGGGTCTTTTCCAACCTTAACGATTCTATGATTCTATGATTCTATGATATATTAATGAAAAGTAACATGATTTCACAGGATGCCCCTATTTTGGAACAAAAAGATGATGTATGCTGAAACAGACAAGAGTTAGGTCAGTTAAGAGCTGAGAGATTTTGGTTAGCATCCTTTAAAGGAGAAAAGACCATGGCACTCATGTCTTCTCTGTGAAAGGTGGGTGCTTCTTACCGACAGATTATTGCATTAAAGAGGATCCTTATGACCACTGCATTGTCCTCCAATGTTTTTCTGTTTGTCTGTTATAAAAGAAGGAGCTGTTGCATGAGATATATTTCAAGAATTCACAATGAATTAGATCTATGAGTGGATTTAGATTTAGAAGAAAAGTGTACCTTTCAGGCCACAGTTAGGTTTAGTCATGAAATAAGCACTGAGCCATGCCAATATGGAGAGATTTCTGAGTGGTCAAGAACTCTCTCCCAAAACTGTGATGCCTCTGAAATAAAACCTACACTTTAAACTTAGGAGTTTATGTACTTTTGCTTACTTTTAGGAGTTAGGCAGAAGTTTCAAGAGTCCACCATTACTGGAGACCTAGTTACCTCAGTCCAGATCCTACATAAATACCCGGCTCTCTTTGTATATGTGCATCAATGTCTCATATTTGACTGCAGCACCTCATTCATTTATGAACTTTTGAATTATTATCCTCTTTGACACTGGCAAATATTTTGTTGCAGTCCAGCTGATTATCCTACTCTTCACTTCCATCTGTTAGCACTTGGCCTGTACTCAAGCAAGGTAATGCTGCTAGCATTTTCAAGATCATTCAGATGGCTGATTTTGGTATCAATTCAGAATTCTGTCCCTGTAGTGGTACACCAGAGCATGTCTCCAACAACTAAGAACTCTCTTATACTAAGAACTTGAAGTGACAGCGAGGTCACTTTCCCATGAGTCAAAACTGATTTTCTTGGTAGATATTTTACAGTATCTTTTTCCTGCTGACAGCTCATCAGCCTTGCTTTTCAGCTATTCATAGTTATGAAGAATATTTGAAAATGTAACAATATAATGCAATTTATTGCCAGATGGTCAGTGTTTCTACAAATAAAAGTGTAAATGGTAACTTTTAATAGTTACTTGCACAATTAACAGTTGTTCTGAAAGTGACCTTGATTTTACTGACCACAATGCAATCAAGTAAGATGGAATGCCAATGCAATTCAGGCTCATTTTATGTAGAAGAGTTGGTTACAGCCCTGGGTCACTATATCTAATTTCCTTAATCCAACTCCTTTGAAGTTTGCTTCACTTAATTGTTTCTCCTGGATACCAGTTGAATCCATGAGTTTTTGTTTTTGTTTTTCAGCTGTGGTATAGTAACTATGGGTGTCTGCTGACTATTGAAAATTACTAACAGAAAAATAATTGAATGCTAGTTCTACCACTATTGTTATTTGGGGTTGTTTTTGAAGCATAATGAATTGAAAATGGCAGAAAGTAAGTAGCCTATACTAGTTGAAACCATACACTGTTAAGGATGCTCTTGGTTTGCAATTGGCTTAGCAGAAAATCAGCCTTAAGTATTCTGCCAGTGCACCTTTGATAATGTGAAAGAGCTTCCGCAGAAAAAACGAAATGCCTTACAAATGCCTTCACTGCCTTATAAATAAGACTTTGTCAAAATGGTATCATTTGTGAATATATGGGGCCAGTCAATAATTTATTTTCATGCTTCTCCACAAGTATCACATTGTGATTGAACACTATATGTAATGATCTCACCACAGATCCCAGAGAGTGAGAAGGGCTCTTGGGAGAGCTTTACTCTTGCTTTTAAACTAACAAAAGTCCTCCACATGTTCTGCTCATTCAGAATTGCCTGACAATTTATGGGAGAAGTCATTCTCTGAGACTTCAATATGTTCCAGAATGGGTCAGCCTTGGGAAAAATGTTATGGGTACAATGCAGGGCACAATGGGAATAGAGGGAAAAAGATTTGGGAGGTTTTCATTTGTAGTGTTTCAGTTTCTACTGACTTAGAGAGGAATGTGGCTTCTATTGTTGCTTTACATTTCCCTTTGCTTTCTTCCTGGAATAACTTCCCCAGTAGCATGAAAAGGCAGAATTTTAACAGATTCAAGGTCAGGGAACTGTGTGCTGATCTTTGGTCATTATGCAAATTTCTTCTCATCGAAAGATATGATCCAGGCAATAATCAGTATTTTTCCCTCTTAAGCCAAGTCCATAGGGAACATCTGAAAGATTAGGATCGTTCCAGATGTAGTTCATCATTGATGGAAATGTGCATAATTTAATAATTTAATCCTTCTAAGGTGCTCCTCATAGAACAATGAAACAGAATCAGTATCCATAATGTATGGCCATTATATATTCATACATTGATTTCATGATAGTTGAGTAGCTTAAGAAATACTTAAACATGTAACTTAGGAAATACTTAAACATGCAACTATATTTTCTAAGATATTCGGGGAAAAAAAAGAAAAGTTAAGAAGAGTATAGGCTATGCCTGGGAAAACGTGGTGACATGCTCTCCGTTTGATTAAAAACCACATCCTCTGAGGTACAGTTTATAAACATAGTAACTGGTAACACATACCAAAAATCTCACACCCTTTCTTTTCCTAGAGCACACTTACTACCAAAGAATAGCTTGGTATCACATCAGACAGGTTACAAAATCAGGCTCGGAAAGTCATCGCTGGCAATCCAAACTGCGATTCAAAACTGAGAATGGCATTACACCTCTCGAATTTCATGGGTGGACCACAGGCACTAGGCGGGCTAGCCAGCAATTTCTACTGGCCCTTCACCGCATCGCTGACCGTGAACGAGTTGAGGGGCGGAGGTTTTACACCTCATTACGGTTTTAGATTTTACGTCAGGAGCCTTCAGCTAAAGCTGAAGGAGAACTATTTTAATGCTCCGCATAAAATAAAGTGCCTGCGCAGGGAGGTCGTTATAAAAAGTGGGACTGCTCAACATGCAGATGCTGCGCATCCCCATGGTTTCTGAGTTATGCGCACTGTTATCAATTTATTCCGCGCTTACAAAGTTGCAACCCACAGGAGAGACGGCTCTTGCCGCCCTGCCCTGCCCTGCCCTATCCTATCCTGCTCGCCGGTCCCCGGGCACCGCCGTGCCATGCCCTGCCATCGCCGCGGCTGGGAGCCGCGGGAGCCGGCCCGCGGCGGGGCGGCAGCTGCCGCCCGGACAGGGAGGCGACCCCCCGCGGCAGCTTTTCTTCCACGGAGCCCTCTCACACCTGCCTGCTGCTCCCCGCTCCCCGCACCGAGACCCGCTCCACCCCCGGGCCCTCCCTCGCCGTCCCTCACCGCGGTCTCGGGGCAGCCGCCGCAGGCGCCGCCCGGGCGGCGCGGCCCCGCCTCCCCCCGCCGCTCCCGGGCGCGGCCCCCCCGCTCCGGCCCCGGCCCTGCCCCCGGGCGCACCAGCCGCGCTGCGCTGCGCTGCGCTCCGCTCCGCCGGCAGCCCGCTGCCGAGGCGCAGGGGCGGCGGGGGCATCCGCCGCCGGGAGAAGGGCTGGGCTCGGCGCTGGGAGCGGCGGCCAGCTCACGCAGTCGCAGGGAAGAGGAGCAGCCGGGAGCGCCGGGAGCCCGCCCGCCTCCGGAGCACGGCGCGGAGGATCGACACATCCCTGTTCCGCCGGGGGCGGCTCTGCCACCCCCCCGCCGCCTCCTCTCCCTCCCTCCCTCTCTCCCTCCCTCCCTCCTTCACTCCTTCCCCGCCCCTCCGGAGCGACATCCCTGCGAGTTTGCTTCGCTGCCCGCGCCCGTGGCTGGGCGCGCGCCGCCGCATCTCCCCCGCCATCAACTCTGGGGAGCCGCCGGCGGAGGGCAGGGACCCGAAGTTGCGGCCAGCCCGTGTGGAAAGTAGCGACAACGCGGAAGGGGCCGGAGCCGAGCACAGCCCAGCTCAGCCCGGCCCAGCCGAGCGGGGCCGGCGCAGGGAGCCGCCGCCCGCAGCCCCCCGGCCGGGGGCTGGCCCCGCGCTCCGGGCCGCGCTGGCCGGGGCAGAGCGACGCAGCGACGCGGCCCCGCGGCAGCTGCTTGGCCGCCCCGACCCCCGCCGGAACCCGCTGCGGTAAGACGGCGTTACACTCGGGGACGCCGGGCGTGAGGAGACGGAGGCTCCCGGCCGCGGTGGAGCAGTGTGCGGGGCGCGCCCGCGGTCGCCGCCGAAACTTGTTCAAGTTGTGCGGCCCCGGGGCGGCGGGGCGGGGCGGGAGGGAGGGAGGGGAGGCGGCGGCGGCGGCGGGCGCCCTCTGCTGGCCGCGGGCGGGGGCCGGCGCGGCGCGGCGCGGCGCGGCGCGGCGCTGTGGGGCTTCGTCGCGGGGCCGGCGGGGCGGAGGGCGCCGGGGCTGGTGGTGGTTCGGTCTGTCTGCTTTCCGTCTTCACGCCTTCGTTTCGCCGGCAGAACCACGCGTGTGGTTTATATATACTTATGATTTGATTTTGTTTTTCATTTGAGGTCCACTTAATTTTGGTGGCGCGTTTCAGATTTATTTTCTCGGGTAGCTCCTGATAGCGTAAGGGGAAAATACGCCTTGCGACCTCGTAGTCACGCAGGAAAAGGTGAAATAAAGTGAGCTTAAGTAGCCAGTCTGACTTTCTGTTTGCCAGAGATAAATTCTGTGGAACTTTGAAAATGCTCCTTTTTAAAAAATTTCTGTAAAAGAAAAGGTGTATTAACTCACCTTTCCTAGAAAGTTAGCAGTACTTTGTTATCTTAAGTACTTTAAATATGTTCTGACACCTATACAGCTTCAGACAACTTTTGTTTCTGTTTCCACAGAAAGAACCAACATGCAAAGTGGAAGAAAACCCGAAATCCCTCTTTTAACAAAAAAGTATCGTCTTTCTGCCTCTTTCACGTGTTTTCCTTTTGCTTTATAATGGAAGGAGCAAGATTATCTGAATCATTGAGGCAAAATTTGGGCATCCTTGACTGAAGATAAGATGAAAGAAGACTTCAAAATATGTCGATACTCTATGACTTAATTCAGATGCACCTTTCACAAACAGAGGGGAATAGTGGTTAAAAGCACTGCAGTTTCATCAAAAGGAGCTAATGGAGGATCTATGTTGATTTTTTTTTTTATTACTTTTTTTTCCTTCCCACTCTCCCATGAGTCCTAGAAGAGAAAGATGGAAAGCGTGTATATGGAAATTGAGATAAGGGGAAGGCTGAAGACAATAACTTCTGTTTTGGAGTCTATTTTCCAAGTGCTGTAAATTCCCCATTTCATCAAATATAACACATTGTTTTGAATAAATTATATCGTTTTGTGATCAGTGGAGTTTTTGTCAGCTCTAGAAGTGGAATTTGACCTGATTGAAAGCTTTTTGAAAAAGTAAATGTATGACTCCAATTCCTTTTTTCAAGCTGAGTTTTTCAAGTTATCAAGAGATAGTGTTTCAGTCTCTTACTGTGCATTGTCAACTTGTGTTTTATATGCATATCTCAGAGATTTTTCTTTTTCCCTAATTTTAGTATTTATGCTGTAGTGTTGTGTTTGAGAAAAGTGTGAACAGACAAGGCACCTGAGATATAAGTTTTTGAGAGCCTTGTTATTTCAACGTTGTAGCTCAGATTACAAGTAATCTGAGTATCTGTTAGAATGCACAGTACACACTAAGTCTTTTCTCTTAAAAATATGCCTTAAGATGTTCGGTTTTGCACTAACTGGATCAAAGTTTGTTATCTGAACATTGTGTTTTGTTAGGAAATGCATGCCTAGGGAAGAGGAGCTGCCTAATGGATCATGGCTCTGATGTTCACGGGGCATACTTTATTTCTAGCATTAATGATGTTTGCTGTCTTCACTCTTGAAGAATCTGTAAGCAATTACTCTGATTGGGTGACTTTCATAGAAAATGTAGATCAATATGAAAAACAGCAACTTGAAGGTCTTACTGCTGAGCAGAAGCTGAAAAAAACAGTTCTTCATCCAAGCTTGTATTTTGACACTGAAGATGTCCAGGCACTGAGGCAGAAGGCTCATACAAGCCATTCCCATCTATTTAGAGCCATCAGAAGTGCAGTGACGGTTATGTTATCCAACCCATTATACTACCTACCTCCACCCAAGCATGTTGATTTTGCTGCAAAGTGGAATGAGATTTATGGTAACAATCTGCCACCTCTAGCATTTTATTGTTTGCTGTGCCCCGAAGATAAAGCTGCATTTGATTTTGCCCTGGAATATATGGATAGAATGGCTGGCTACAAAAACTGGTTGGTTGAGAATGCACCTGGAGATGAAGTGCCACTCGGTCACTCCCTAACAGGATTTGCCACTGCTTTTGACTTCTTGTATAATTCACTGGAAAACGAGAGAAGGCAAAAATACCTAGAGAAGATATGGTCTGTAAGCGAGGAAATGTATGAGTACTCAAAGGTTCGTTCCTGGGGAAAGCAGCTTCTCCACAATCACCAAGCAACCAATATGCTGGCGTTGCTTATTGGGGCTTTAGTTGCAGGGGTGGACAAAGGATCTCAGGCAAATATTTGGAAACACACCGTTGTTGATGTGATGGAGAAAACAATGTTTCTGCTCAATCATATTGTAGATGGGTCTCTGGATGAGGGAGTAGCTTATGGGAGTTACACAGCCAAGTCAATAACCCAGTATGTTTTCCTGGCCCAGCGCCACTTTGGTATTAACAACTTGGAGAATAACTGGCTCAAAATGCACTTTTGGTTTTACTATGCCACCCTATTACCAGGCTTTCAGAGGACTGTGGGTGTAGCAGATTCTAATTACAACTGGTTTTACGGCCCTGAGAGCCAACTGGTTTTCTTGGATAAGTTTATCATGAAGAATGGAGCTGGCAACTGGCTAGCACAGCAGATTAGAAAACACAGACCCAAGGACGGACCAATGGTGCCATCCACTGCACAGAGGTGGAGCACACTACACACTGAATTTATATGGTACGCTGCCGAAATCACTCCTCAGCCGCCTCCTGACTACAGTACTGCTAAAATGCATGTATTTCCTAACTGGGGAGTTGTTACTTATGGGGCTGGATTGCCAAACGGTCAGACAAACACCTTTGTGTCCTTTAAGTCTGGAAAACTCGGTGGACGTGCTGTCTACGATATTGTTCACTTTCAACCGTATGCCTGGATTGATGGGTGGAGAAGTTTCAATCCGGGACATGAACATCCCGATCAGAACTCTTTCACTTTTGCTCCCAATGGACAGGTGTTTGTATCTGAGGCTCTTTATGGACCTAAACTCAGCCACCTGAACAATGTCTTGGTCTTTGCTCCATCTCCTACGAGCCAGTGCAACCAGCCTTGGGAGGGACAGCTTGGTGAGTGTGCCCAGTGGCTGAAGTGGATTGGTGATGAGGTTGGAGACTCAACTGGAGAAATTATAACAGCCTCCCAGGCTGGAGACATGATGTTTGTGAGTGGTGAGGCGGTATCTGCTTACACATCAGCAATGAAATTGAAAAGTGTGTATCGCGTTTTGCTGCTCTTAAATTCTCAGACATTGTTAGTAGTAGACCATATTGAGAAGGAGGAAGACTCTCCTGTTAATTCTGTCAGTGCCTTTTTTCATAATCTCGACATTGATTTTAAATACATACCCTATAAATTTAAGAACAAATACAATGGAGCCATGATGGATGTGTGGGACGCCCACTACAAGATGTTTTGGTTTGATCATCATGGGAGTAGTCCTGTTGCTAGGATACAGGAGGCAGAACAAGCTGCTGAATTCAAAAAGCGATGGACTCAGTTTGTAAATGTTACCTTTCCAATGAAAAACACACTCACAAGGATTGTTTACCTTTTCTATGGCCCATATGTCAATGTTTCTAACTGCAGACTCATAGATAATGCAAAATCTGGATTTCAGATTTCACTCAGTGTCAACAACACTGAAAATACCATCTCTGTTGTGACTGAATATCAGAATTTAAAGACAAGGTTTGATTACTTGGGATTTGGTGGTTTTGCCAAAGTAGTTCATGAAAACAAAGTGACCAAGTTTGGTCTAGGTACTGAATCTGTGGAAAAAGGAATAAAAAATAATAGGGTGGTTTTCCCATTTGGATTCAAAGTGAACATAATTGCAGGGTTAATTTTGGGTGTCAGTTTGGTCATACTGGCTTTTCAGTGGCGGTTTTACATATCCTTCAGTAAAATGTTGCGTTGGATCCTGATACTGGTTGTCACACTGTGGCTTATTGAATTGGTGGATGTGTGGAGCATGTGTACTCAGCCCATCTGTGCAAAATGGAGCAGTGACATGACAAGGCTAGAACACGATAAAGGCAATAAAGCCAAACAATTAGAAGGAAATCCTGTTTTGCCAGATGTTATCATTACTTCACTTCCTGCTTCTGGTGCAGAAATTTTAAAACAGCTGTTTTTCAATAGCAGTGACTTCTTATACGTCAGGATACCTACACCCTATCTCGAAATTCCTGAGACTGAATTTGAAATCGATTCCTTTGTAGATCCATGTGAATGGAAGGTTTCTGATGTCCAGAATGGTCATTTTCGTCTTATCCAAGGGTGGCTCCAGTCTCTAGTTCGAGGCACAAAGTTACATTTACAAAACATTAATTTATATGAAGCCAGCAGAAGTAAAATTGCTCAGCATTCTGCCATAAGCAAGGACAAAAGGAAAAGATCCAAAAGGAGAGAATCTCTGTCAGAGCAAAGAAGCAGGGCAAGAGGGAATCAAGATAAAGATGCTGAATATATTAGGGAACTGAGAAGACATCTCATCTATTATCCTAATGCACGTCCTGTGCTTAGTTTAAGTAGTGGGAGCTGGACATTAAAGCTTCCCTTCTTTCAGGGAATCCTAGGACCGTCAATGAGAGCATTATATGTAGTAAGGGACCCACGGGCGTGGATCTATTCAATGTTATACAAAAATAAGCCAAGCCTTTACTCCTTGAAAAATGTTCCACAACGCTTGGCTGCAATGTTTAAAGGGGAGAGTGGTAAAGGAAAATGTAGTTTAAATGAAGGCTATGCCTTTGAATATGAATCATTAAGAAAAGAACTTTCAAATTCGAATTCAAACGCTGTTTCTGTGTTGTCCTATTTATGGCTAACAAACACAGCAGCAGCACTGAGAATAAATGGGGACTTGCAGCCAACAAATTATCAGCTGGTCAAGTTTGAAGATATTGTGGGCTTTCCTCAGAAGACGGCTGAAACAATTTTTGCCTTTCTTGGTATTCCTCTTCCTCCTGCTAGCTTAAACCAAATATTATTTGCCACCTCCACCAGTCTTTTCTATCTTCCTTATGAAGGGGAAATTTCACCAAGTAGCATTCATGCCTGGAAACAAAACATGCCCAGTGAAGAGATTAGACGGATTGAAGATATCTGTTGTTCTCTAATGGACCACTTAGGATACCCAAAGTTTATAGAATAAATGCTGCTGGTCAGCAGAAATTTGCACTAATGATCTCTGACACCCAGTTTGTGGATTAATATTAGAGAAGTTTGTTTATTCTTGTAAAATGTGTACAGTCTGCTACTTTCAAAGAGATTATTTTAAGAAAAAGATAGTTCTTGCAAGTGTGAGTTTTTTGGTTTGGTTTGTTTTTTAAAAAAAAAAAACTTGTAACTACTTTTGCTGCCTTTCAAAAAAAACTGTGTGAACCTTTATAAAACTACCAGCTGGGGACTCTATAGCTCAGGGGATTAGTAATAGAATATGGAGCTTTTCACCTCCAGCTCACCAGTTTGACTCTAGCCGAAGTGGTTAGCTCCTAAAAGTACGTACCATCTGATGATTGTATGATGGCTTATATAAAATTAAACTGGTTAAACTGGCCCAGTTCCCAATGGTGATAATTAGCCCCCTTGGACGGATTTACTGATGCGTTCTGTCTGTGTCTCACTGGTCACTATAGTGGTGCAAAATAAACATAAGCTGAGGTTTAAGGCTGTTCAGCATCCCTTCAGTGGGAGGAAACAGCACATTTGAGGTAATCTAGTTCCTTATTTACAGTCTCAGCAGACAGGCCCAGGACTGGAATGGACATGAATATTGAATATCATTATAGGATATGGTTCCTTCAGCTCAGAGATGTGGCATTTAGATTGGGTTTTGTGCTTTGACGAAAGAGAAGACTTCATTCTCTGTGCCTGACAATGTGGTACCCTTTGTGAGCCTGAAGTAAACTACACGGAGAAAAAGAAATGGGACAAAAATCCAAGAAACCAACAAGATCTTCGAAACAAGCAGTTAAATTTGGAGATTTTCTGTAGTTTTGACCTGCGTCAACCTAACTTAATTTTGAAGGTTGTTAACACCTTGGCTCCTTGCACTGCTTTATCCTGTACCTCTTATTTTAAGAGGTTCTGCAAGGATTTTCTCTTTTTGAGTGCGACTCTTCCATCCTTCTTTGTTGTAACACATTTCTCTGCTGATTCTTGTGCATAATTTCACTGAGGCCAGTGCAAATATTTGATGTCATTGTCAGTGGCTTATTGTTGATGTCTGCATAAAATGGCAATCTGAGATTTAGAAGATCTTAAATCTCCAGGTCTGTGTTTCTGAGGGATGTTTTGCTTTTCCATATAATGAGTTTCTGAAGGACTACCATTGCTAACCTCTGGTCTTCTTTCAGAGAGGGAAGAAATCTGAAAATCACCCGTCCCTCAGCCACCTGACATTTAAATGATGTTTCCCTGCAGTAAACTATTTCCAAAGTTGTCTGATTTTTATCATGATTGGTGTTTCTTTAACATGGTGCTGTAATATGATATCGGTTTGGAAACAGAGAGGCTTGATAGGATAGATGTGTCTTTGTCACAGCTTATTTTCTTCTTGAGTCACTCTTTGTTGGCGCATGCCCATTAAGAAAAAAATTTCCCATTTCCCAATTTAACTTTCTCAGCATTCTTTGGAAATGCATGCATACTGTAAATGTCTGCAGATGTGTAAATCAGATCACAAAGAGACATCTGTTTTCTTTACCATCTGTTTTTTATTACAAATGGAATTGTCTTGAAATATGCTTCTGTTGGTTCGTGGGAGCTGGGATCAGCGTTTCGGCTTATTATATTGAAATATGTGTGTAATTACTGTTTATTTGGGTGGTAAGCATTAGATAATGTCAAAAGTGCAGTGAGTTTCTTTGTACAGATTACAGGTACCCTTGCTGATTTTTAATATAAAGGAGTTCTTGCCTTTCCTTCCAATCTTACTATTATGTCCCTGTCTTACCCCACTCTCTTGTCCCTACCATATGTATATTTCACATCCTTTGGAGCACGCTGTGATATCTCATTATGATTTAGATAAAAGTACCTCTTTCTCGGCCAGTCATTAGTATGTCAAAATAGGCCCCTAGCACGATAAAGCTATTGATATTTTGTGGTCTCACTAACCATAACTTAGCTGTCATTTACTAGCAGCAGTTGTTTTTTTGCCCTTTAGTGCTAGGTTTCACCCCTGGCTAGGTGGAATGTCATGTTAAAGGAAATATTAAACAAATTAATATACACTGACATGTTAGTGAAACTTTGGTTTCCAAGTATCATTCTATCAAACTTTCTTCTCTCTGAAGCCATTTTTGATTGTATGTTAAAAAAAAAATGTATTGATGTCTGTACAGTCTGTATTTGACAGAATAAGTTTCAGCATTTGCCTTCTATTTCCAGGATTTATACTCTAGAATCAGAACAAATAAAAAGGCTTTTCTCTGTCAGATATTTTAGGGCAGCTGAAGGTAAGAATTAAGACTGACTGTGTCTGTGTGTGGAAGTAGAAAGAGACCTTTAAATCTCTTCCTGAAAGTGCCATATGGAATGCCACGGTAGCCTATAAACCAACTTTTTCTTTGTTTCTGAGGAGTTAGGGCAGACAGAATCGTCTGTCAGGATCATAATCTGTGTTGCTTTTGGAATACAAATTATCGCACGTTCATAATAGCGTTGTTGCTGTCATTATGTGCAAGATTTAGGAGCTATTTCTTTTCTGTACTGTACTTTCCCAGTTCAAAGAATGTATAATCTATTATTCAGAATTTGTTGCATTGTGTGTTCCTTATACAGATAGAAGGTAGAAGAGAACTCTGTTCTTTATTGTTAGATCTTGTTGTGAGGGCAAATGCATTAAAATCATTATGCTAAAAATATGTAAAAGGAAAAGCAGTGTCTTTGAAAACAACAGGGTGGGAATGCCTAAGGTATGGCAAGTCTCCAATTTTCAATCAAATAGTTGTTTTGTTGAGTTTTAGATGATAAGTTACATGACCACTTGACCAAAGTTAGTGCCAGACAGGTATCCCAGCCATGGAGCTGAATGACTTTGTGTTGAGACTGTGGCCTTCTACCTGTATGAATAGCAACCCAAGACACAGCAAAAAGCTGAATAAACATGTGTATGGTTGACAAGAATGCCCACTAAAAGATGCAGATCTGGGACTTTGTAGAATAAATTTTAGTGGTACCATCCATAAAATGACAGTTGTAGTATGGAGAAGCAGGAATACTGTGGAGGCCTGGTAATAAATAAAAAATAACCTTGCCTTTGTCTATTAAAGGATAAATTCCAATTTTATGTCTGTGCTGATCTTAAGTCAAATTGGTCATTAAATAGATTTTTTTTTTTTTTCTTATGCAAGTGTTATGCACATTGAGACTAGTGTGGCTCCATGTATGAAGAATGAGTGCAATTTTACAATATGAAATGATTTTGTGGCTGTGCAGAGTTATTCTCAAAATTCTTTTCTGTCACTAGCATCCAGAGGAAGAATGGTTGCTACATAGACACAGACATTAACATCCCCTTTTTCCATATAATAATGTTTAAGTCTGTGAGTAAAATTTGGGAATTGTTAGACCTTTTTGAAAAGCATGTCTGATTAGGTACATTGTATTGAAGAGTGTTCGGGCACTTTCAGTTACACTTCCATAAAGATGCTTTTGAAAACTAGTCTCAGCCCTTTATCTTAACTTTGTTTCCTTTTTCTCCCTGTGTTATATGTTGATAATTATTTGTACTATATTGTAGTTTGAACTCTCTAATTATGAGACAGTTAAGATTTTGACATATTTTAAAAAGGCAGACTTTATTTAAATGCTTACATCTCTGAATCATATTTGGAAGCCTAAGAAAAATAAATGCTGAGGAAAACATTTCAGTTATTTACTTAGTTCGTAACTAAGTGACATTGGCCCTGGGGAGATGCACATGGGTCTTGGCATTCAGAGTTCTATCAAATCGCATTAATCTATAGTCTCTGAGCATACCTAAATGCATCTGTTGCTCCCAGTCAGCTTTTTCCAAGAGCGATGTCAATGGAGATGAGCCTCAGTATCATGGTCAGATTGGTTCCTTTCACCACCCTCTTAGCACTCAGATTGCATGCAGTCCTCATCAGATTTATGTTTGAACAATTAATTTGCCAGATCCAGAGTTGAATTTCTGTACAAGAGCCTCAATTATACGTAAAATATATATCACAATTCATGCTTAATAGTGTAATACTATTCTGATAGTGTTATAATGCAAATAAAACAAAAAATGCACTTCAGGTTTTATAAAGTTATTGGTAACTGATTTGTAAAGCTGCAGTCATGGATCAGATTTTTTTTTTTTAAGCATAAAAATGGTTTCACTTGCTGTTGAAACTTAATGATGTGACTTTTAGGGGAGTCCTGGCTCCGCCTGTCAGTTATTTCCATTATTAGTCTTAGAGACAATATTTATTTGATGAACATGAACATACATAATCTAGAATATAACACTGCATTTGCTGAAAACATTTGAAGTGCACAGTTGAAGATTAGGATAAAAATATGTTATCTCAATATTTCTGTAAGTTACAAAAATTAGCCCCTTTGTGAGTAGCCCATATGTTGGGTTCCATATGTTGGAATGTTTTATAAGTAGAAACTGTGATATTTATTTAGGTGACTTAGAAATAATTTATCAAAATGAATTATTTTTAATTACACATAAAATTATTTTCTTCAATAGGATAAGTACTGGATCTTAACACTTCTATGATCAGGGCATCCCAAGCTTTCCTTCATTTCTCTGGACTCCCTTTTAGCTTTCGTTCAGACTAAAACCTTTGTTTAAATCTCATCGTGAATGAGCTCTTTTCAGAGTGAGGAGTCTGTCTGGAGACTCTTATAGTCTCAAATTCCATTTCATTGCATTTCAGCGTGGAATATCATGGACTACAAGTCATGGATCAAATCCCTAAATTGTGAGTGGAATGATGCCTTGCTGACCTCAATGAATGTTGTGCCATTGACTTCAACAGGGCCAAAATACTGTCATCTACTATCATCAAGTTATTTTCATGTACTTAGCCTGAATATTCCAAAACAGCAGAAATTGCAGGATGTAAATACCTCAAATGATCATGAAAGATTACTGTTCTTGTTATTTGATGAAAAAAGGAAACACATTTTAATAATGTAAAAAATATAAATTGCTCTGTAACCCTAATCAAAGCTACCTGTAGGGTGTCTGATAAATTTATAAATTCATAAAAGGAGATACAGAAACAAACATGTTCAAAATAATGTACAAAGCACAGTTTCAAATGTCGGGACTTTTTGATTTTCTTTAGTGAGGAGAAATTTGCTGATACGTGATCTACGCTATTCTAATAAAGGATGTGAATGGGTAATCTTTTGCTGTCTCAGAAAATACTTAATAATGGGAAAGTGCTGTTCCACATTACTGAAATGATACTGTTTTAAATTAAACTATACATCTTTTGAGCTGATGGTATGCTGAGAGTTATATGTGGTGTAGGAGATCAAAGACAGTCTGATTTCATTCACACCTGTGTAACAGAATAATTTCTGAAAGGTTCTTCATTTATGCTGGTATAAACTCAACATTTGGTTTCTCTCTTTACTGAGAAAGATGGTGTTTAAGAACATGACCTGAATTCATCTATCTCACATTAGGTAATTTAACTTTCACACCTAAATATGGAGCATTGTCACTCTAGAATCAATGGAAAGTGAGTGCCACCTTCAGAGGTAAATCAGACATTGCTTACCTCTTTGTAAATCCTCAAAAGCCAAGAGTGACTAAACTCTTACTTTAGGTGCCCACTGAAAGGACTCAAAGGAAGTGGGGTGAATTTGGCTTTTAATGCGTATGGTCTTACATCTAAGTAGATTTCTGTGAGCAGTTTCTAGTGCATAAAATGTCCAAACAAAATTTTATGAAACATCCTGCATAAAATAAAACTATTGCTAGTAAAATAATATTTTTGTGTTACCCTTTTTTTTCTTCTTAAATTATTTCACCACTTAGGATATCACAAAACTTTGTGATGTGGTCAAGTGTATGTATTTACATTTTTTAAATATTGCTATTTCTGTTTGAATATGGGAGCCACTGTTATCTTTCAGAAAGTATCGATGGCAAGACCTGATTTTGTCTGCCCTCAGATGCACAGTAAGTATGT
The DNA here is from genome assembly GCF_965183815.1 of Platalea leucorodia. Lineage (NCBI taxonomy): Eukaryota > Metazoa > Chordata > Aves > Pelecaniformes > Threskiornithidae > Platalea > Platalea leucorodia. The sequence goes on along the minus strand of NC_138823.1, from coordinate 60,932,887 downwards.
TTGGTGTTAAGTAAAAGAGCACAAAATAGCTGTACTCCTCAAACAAAGAGAGTGATTCCCTGCTCAGTTCTTGGAAACTGGACAACTGGTGCAAACCATAATTTTGAAGTCTCCTAGTCTATAAACACTGCAGCTATATGCAAACTGAATATTTAGAATAATGCGTCTTTTAATTCATGAACTATACCCAGGAAAGTTTTTGGAGACTTATATTTGGCCCAGAGACCATTCTAACAATTTAACAGTGTAGGTAAGCAAGTTCCAGCAGCCATTAATGTTATCTTCTGTGTTTAATCTAAAAAAAAAAAAAAAAGACATAATCAAGTTAACTAGAAGAACTGCAGCTCTCTGGATCTCTCTTACTGAATGTGGGCTGGCGCAGGCAGTATCTGTCAGATCCGGAGGCACAGGTAGTTCAGCATCCTTATTGCTGCAAAGGTCTATAACCCATTGCAGGTGCATCTGAGCTGCAACTAGTTTCCTGCAGCAGAGTTTTGCAGGTTTAACCAACTGATTTTTTTGTCCATTTAATTTAACAGAAGGTGCTTGGGATATATCTTAAACATAGGAGCAAGAATAAGACCTGATTCTCTCTCTCCTGTGAACTTCAGCATGTTGTAAAGCAAAGGTTTGCATGTTTTTAAGTCTTGATGAGGTTATATTTAGCTGTGAACTAGGTCTAATGTTGTTTTTCTGGAGGGTGTTAGTCCTGTGCATTCTCTGTTAGTGTCTGCTAAGTTACTTTGCAGTTGGTGGGTGGTATGTGCTTATCCTGTGTAGCTCATCCTAGGTCTTTTCACTGTACTCTCACAAGTAATTTTTTTTTTTTTTTAACCTTCTGAATCTTGAACCCAACTTTGGCTTTTGTGAGAGTTACATGGAAAATGCCTATTATGACAGGAGCAACAAGGTGTGGTGTAAAAAAATGTTGCTGTCTATTGCAAATTCTTTGACAATGTTTGTCCCCAGCTATTTTCTGAAAGGTTGTTCAAAGTGAATAAATCCAATGTAAAAAGCTCAGAGGAAACTAGTATCAAGAACCTGATAAAAGGCAGGCTGTCAGAGATAATAAATGCACACTTGGTTTTGTGAAAACCATTTATATTTTCACTCTTAATTGCTTTTCTAAGAGAGGCGTTGCTTACATTTTCTTTGGGGCATTTTTAGACCTTTTTGTGTTTCCATCCTACAGCTTGCCTAGAAATAGATTTTATGCTATGCTTTCTGAATCTTAGTTTGGAATGTTAATTTTGTTACATTTTCTTGAACCTTCTGTTGTGTTTCACGATGTTCCAGTCTATTCTTTTAATAAATTACATCCTACAGATGTGACTTGATTTCAAGAAACATAATCTCAGACCTGGTGAGGACTAAGATAGGTACACAGAAATGAACTGAGAAACAGGAGAAACAAAATGTTATGCTGCTGAAAATAATAGACTTGAAAGTGTGTGTTGGAATATTTAGCTCTTAATGAGCTGCCATATCATGCACTATGAATGCCTGAATAATGGACTTTATTATTCACTTCAGCTGATCAGCTGAACATTGTCTGTTTCAAATTACAATAAGAGTACTGACAGAAAGATAAGTTAAAAGGAGCTTTTGTTTGGATGTATTTTGATTTTTATTTTTTTCTCCAAAGCAATGCTATTCTTTCGTACTCCCAAGCTGTGTTAATTTGTAACTAGATAGCTATTACCCAGTGTAGCTCTATAACAACATTGTTGGCACCAAACGATGTTTTTCAATGAGAGGGTGCAGCTTTATCTGCTGGGTATAGATTCAATATTGATGGTTTCTCAACTGCCAGCAACCTTTGGTGGTGCATTTGAAGAAAAGTTGACTTCTGTAATAAAGAATTGTTTCATGTTAAAGAATGGACTGCACTGTTGCTGAAGAAAATAGAGGTGATGTGAAAACATGCATATTAGCAACAGTCAGAATACTATCAGTTAGTCATGATTAAGCCAGTGTCGTAATCAGATCTTTAAAAGTATGGGTGTAGCTGTCATCCATTCCTCAGCAAAATTGCTAACCTTCATAACCCTCTTTAATTTCAGGCTAGGCTAAGATGAATTTCCTTCCATTTGCTGAAAGAAAAGGGCAAGCCTACATGAAGATACCCTGTCTTTGTTGATATGGTAGGATTTTTTTAAGCTGCTGTCACTTGAATGTATGTCTGTACCTCTAAATTGCTCCAGGGTGCATTTGCAAATCTTACATAATGAATGATCCTGTCGACTTCAGTGTACAGGAATTTACCTATTTATATTCCATCTTTCTCTGATAACAGCCACACCTTAGTATCTTTAAGACATGAAGAGAATAGAATAATTAGTAAAGAGCCAGGGTAGACTATAAAGAAAAAGCTTTGATATTCATTGTTCACAGATTGCTGAAAGTGTTTGCCAGCAATCTGCTTCATCTGCATTTAGTTCAGTTGACTGTGCATAGCAACAGACTCATAGCATCCTTTGCAGAATCTCCCTTGAGAAGTTTATAACAAAAAGGTACAGTTTTGAACAGCTAATATATATATCATTGCTTTAGTGCCTTTTAAATTAATCTAGGTGCAATTTTCTTTTTGATTTAAAGGTGCAAAGAAAACAAAAGGAAAAAAAAGTTAGTCAAATCCGCTTTAAAGTTAAATATAAATAAATAAATAATTTATAAAATAAAGATGTTCAGATGCTATTAAAGTTTTTTTAAAAAAATCTGTAGGGTCAATTTAGCAGAACTGCCATTAAGTGTGTTATTAAATTATTACTATTCATGCTCTATAATGTATCCTGCAAAACAGGTACAGATATGACCAATTTGCTTTTTTTTGACTTCTGAAACAGAATCAGCTAGATACACAAACAACTTTTATCTGAAAGCAGATGTAATAACCTCATGAAAAGGTAGTTTTACCCATATTTAGATACCTTGCAGTTATCTTATACTTATTGGCTTTTATTTCATACTACCAGTGAAGATTTAGTAACTCAGTTTTGGTTTCATTTTTTGTTACTATTACAGGTGTATTATGAGTAGTAAGTGTGAGCACTAGGAGAAATGGTCCATAACTTTAAAGATCTCATAGTTTAAATGGTAAATAACTACTAACATCTATATTTTAGAGATTAAAAGTCCAGTAACTTACATAAGGCTTATAGATAATTCTATGGGTGTAGTGGAAGTTGAATTTAAATAGCTCAAATTTCAGTCTCCTTCTATGAATCATGTGCAACTTATCCTTAAGCAGTCATTTGCAGTACAGAATCATAGAATTATTTAGTTTGGAAAAGACCCTTGAGACCATAGAGCCCAACCATTAACCTAGCACTGCCGAGTCCACCACTAAACCATGTCCTCGAGCACCACGTCTACCCTTCTTTTAAATACCTCCAGGGATGGAGACTCAACCACTTCCCTGGGCAGCCTGTTCCAATGCCTGACTACCCTTTCAGTGAAGAAGTTTTTCCTAATATCCAATCTAAGCCTCCCCTGACGCAGCTTGAGGCCATTTCCTCTTGTCCTATCGCTTGTTACCAGGGAGAAGAGACTGACCCCAACCTTGCTACAACCTCCTTTCAGGTAGTTGTAGAGAGCCATAAGGTCTCCCCTCAGCCTCCTCTTCTCCAGGCTAAACAACCCCAGCTCCCTCAGCCGCTCCTCATAAGACTTGTGCTCTAGACCCTTCACCAGCTTTATTGCTCTTCTTTGGATGCACTCCAGCACCTCAGTGTCTTTCTTGTAGTGAGGGGCTTCTCAGCCTTTTGGCTAAGATCAAGTGTAGTGTAGTGTATATGCTGTGCGTGCATATCATCAAATTCATAAAGCCCTGCTAACTTTGGGAGAGATTCAAAATGCTGGAAAGCAAACAATGTCTGCGATGTGGAGCTGTCTTACACAGAAAATGTATGCAGTGAAGTGCAGAGAGATGTTAAGATGATGAAGCCTCTCAGCAAGTACACTGTATTTTCTCTGAATTTAGAACTTAAAACAGACTGTGATATATGAAGCTTACTAGGAAATGTTTAGGTTGTGGCTTATGTTTTCCTTGCAATGGAATCACTTCTTTTTTGCCAGTGTGGCTTTTTAGCTGAAAGTGTTCTGAGACTGACCATCCTTTGTTCCTCTTCATTTTTTATGCAATGTAGTTTCCCTATAAGACATTTATCTATTTTAGAAAGATATATTAGTTTATCAAGGGTGGATTTGACAAACTGTTTCATTACTTTTTTCCTTCTGTTGCTTTAAAAATAGAAATCATATTTTCAGGCATTTGTGAAGGAATCTTTCAGAATTTCTTAAAGTCACAAATTACAGAAAGTAATCAGAATATAACTGTGGTTGCAAACTACAACAAACACTTCAAAATGTCTTTTTATACCAACAAAAAGAAGCATAAGAATTTAACCTTATTTTCTTTACAGCAACTTTATTGATATAATTGTATTATTTATGTTGAAATTACACCCATTTTTATTTAAAATAAAAAAATTACCTTCATCAAAACAAATACATATAGTTTACAATTATAATTATTATCATTATGAATAGCTTATAACTGGAGTTCTGTAGTAGACCAAATCTTCTGCAATATCTCTTGCACCCTTTGTGATTTCAACTGTGAAAAGAGTGGCCAAAATTTAATAAGTTTCTTGCTCTAAGGCAAAATCTGTTCATGGCACTTAAAACACTGCCAAACACATGAAGAAAACTTAATTAACAATATTTTATCATATTTTATTCTTGCAGATCTTATTTATGAGTGAAGGTTGAATATTCTGCTTTCATTTTGATAGAAAAATGCACTCATCTAAGTAAGTTCACCTGTAAATTATCTTACTGTGCCCCTCCAAAATTTACAGACAGGCAGATTTCTAATAGGGCTACTCCTTTCTTCTTCCAATAAAGTTTAAATTTGGTTAATTGACCAGAGAATATTGAATTTAAATAAACAGGAGGTAAACTATTTTAAATGTCTTTAGCATATGGCCTCTACTGGTTACATCTCTTTTGACTTTGAGTTACAAGTGTACTTTTCCAAAAAGAAATCTTCAGTGAGGCCTCAAATCTATCTCATTTTAACCCTGTTAAATAGTAACATTTCCTGGGTGATGGACATTCTAGAGATCCTGCAGAAAGTGCTAATGTATTTTACATTAGCACATCATATTAAACATTACTTCTGGACTCAAGAGTATTCCTTATGTTTTCTGTTCAGTACCAAGAGAGAATATATGGTAGCTTAACAACAATGGACCATTCAATTCTTACTGCAAAATGATTATAAAAGTGGCCTAAGATCTCTACCCAGGAGATCAGTATTTCAAAAATAGATGCTTTTCATATCAAAATGAGAACTCTGACTCTCAGACCATGAATATCAAGGCACAATGTGACTTCTCATCCTGCTTTTATGTGGTCATCTTGTTAGAATTAAGTGATAGGATGTTCTTTGATGTCCTGACACCAACACAAAAGCTGTCTCAAGAAGAAAAAATAATAGTTTTAATCGTAATATATAGCAGGCTTTCCTAATAACTACTTTTCTTGCCTGAATGTATATAGAATCACATTTTACTGGGATATGTATTTCTAACTGAGGTCAGTATCTGCTGGCACTAGGAAAACATGATGATATACTAGCTTATATTATGCATTGACAGAAGAGGTAGTCAACACAGGGTAGGCTACAGCCTAGAGTTTTTCGTTGGTTGCATTTTAGTATTGCCAAAAAATACACTGTAAATAGATTATTTTTATTGTGCTCACAGGGCATACAGCAAGCTATGGAAAGAGTCATCTTTCTTCATCGGAAGACTTAGCAGAGTTTTTTCATGCTATGTCTTTCCCTGCTGTCAGCACAGCAGAGCAAAAGGGACATAGCTGGAGGAGGAGATATATGTCAGAATGTCCATGCAATGTGATGACCCTCAGGAATGTCACCTTTGCTGTGCAGCCACAAATATAAACGAGAGCAAGCCTATTGCTTCTTCCTAGGGCATAGATAAAATCTTGGAAATCTCTTACTTGTGAGCACTCTACAGACTCAGAAATGAGAAGGCATTTAAAAATAACCCTTAAAATTACTTTTAATCTCATGACATATGAGGTAATCACACCAGTTCCATGACCTTGACTGATGCTCTTAAAAGACTGAAAATGCCCAGGTGTGGGATATAGTCATGTAGCAGAAAAGGTAATTTTCTGTAATATTAGAAACACAATGTTACAGCTCATCAGGCCATAAGTATGTGACACAGCACAACTCAAAAGCAGACAAATAAGTTGACAGAACAGACTTCCACACAGCTTCTAGTGCTGGTTCAGATTGATAGCTGTGGCTAGAGTCAGCACAAAGGCTAGGCACTGATTAAGATACTGATCAAAACAAATGCTATTATGTGGCCTCATTCGGGTCTCTTAAGGAGAGTATAGGCTCCACTCCTTTAATTTGCCATGTTGCTGAAAGATGCCATTGTAGTTCCTTAATGTGTTAGTTCTGAACTAGTGAAATGTGCCAATGAACGTACAAGGTATGGCATGTACAAGGCCAAGTTCAGGACTTATGCTGACAGTGGGGATTGAGAGGTGGGAAGTACATAGTGTGAATGAAAAGGCAGGGGCAGCCTGAGATGAACAATAGGAAGGAAAAGAGATGAGATATGAATAATCTGTAGAGGTCTGGAAATTCCAGGCATCTTCAAGGAGGCAAAAGTGTGGTGTGTTAACAGGCATCTGCTGTAATGCTTGTAATGATACCACTTCTCTAAGTTAGCTGCTGTGCAGTGCGGCTCTCACTTCAGGTTTCTGCGAAGGAGGATAGCATGATTGGTTCTGTAAAGAAGCCTCATTTAATTTTATAATGAAGCACTTTTTACAAAAACAGAACTTACTAGCATCATATGTTGTTTATTTAATGACAAATTAGTTCTCAGAACATAAAATCTTGAAAGTTAGTTTTGGTTTTAATTTATTTTTTTTTAATCACAGATTTCCATTAGGAGTAAGTGAATAAAATATGCACCTCCATGAACTACTAAAAATAACATAAAAGAGTGAGGGAGATGAGAGCTTTGCTAATTCCAAGCAATTCAAATGAAATACTTTAAAACTGGAATGTCATTTGCAAAATCTCTAGATCTCCTGCCTCAGTATTATGAAATTAGATTGTAGTAAAATAATTTTATGTAGCAAACTCCTACTATGTCTCATCACATGTATTCTTTGTTTTTAATTTTGTCATCTAACTTCTGTGAGTTTGTTTTTTTATTTATTTTCTATGAATAAACACTGAGCAGCTATATATATGTATCCTCAAAAAAAAAGAAGCACCTTCTCATTTTAGAAGGGGCTCCAAAAGCAAGCAGCATCTGACACTCTAACACTGTACATTAGCATAGTATCACTGAAGATAATGAAGCTGAGCAAGGCTACAACAGCTGAGGGTAGGTAGCTTTCTATCTGCAGAAGAAAAGTCAGTGTGGGACAGAGACTTCATCTTGACGACAGAATAGCATAACGTCTGGAAGGTGAGCCAGAAGATAGCTACTGTAAAACTCAGCCTGTGCAATGCATTATGTGCCCCCCCCCCCCCCCAATCCCCCCTCCTGCTTTCCTTCTGTAGTTGAAAAAGGAGCACTGTCCACAGCGCCATTGTGACCTCGAAAAATGATCTCTCTAAAGATTTAACCTCTTTTGTTTTCTGTGTTTTGGCTTCTGTTCATTTAGATAAATAAAACTCTCATTAGTGTTGTGTAATCAGCTTCCAATCAGAAATACAATGGGAAAATACTGACTGGCACTTGAACTACATACTACTTTGTTCTCTTATAAGGCAGTATGGCAATGTCTGTTCCGATAATAAATAAAGAAGGATATTGGATCTTTATCTAAAAACTGTGCAAGAACTAGCTGGGTACCTATTTCTGTGCTTTGGGTGTTTTAATAGTGAAAAACCTATTGATAACAAAATAGATCAGAGGTTTAAAAGATTGAAAGACAGGCCAAGTGGTTGCTAAGCTTTAGATTTACAGATCTCTTTGAAGACCTGAGTGAAATTGTAATGATAAAGGATTTTTGCTTAGCATGCCTGCTATCGTTTTGTGAGAAATCAGATATCTTAGTCTATATCTGTACCTATGTGCTGAACCACCTGGTAGCATACTCCTGGGGCTGGTTTCTATTCAGAGCACTTTTGAATGAGCTCTGAATCTACAGGTCCAGGTTTATCTCATAGCTACATCCTGCACCCAAATCCTGGAACTTGGTACTTGTCTCAGATCTGATAATGTAGTCATATCCTGAAGAGACTTGCCAACAGTGCAGGTATTTTGTTTTACAGAGCACAATAACAAAGGTTGATACCTGCACTGCTTTCAAATGGTGAAACCATAAAACCCCATCAGTTTCAGCTCAGTTTCATTTCAAGATTCTGAATTTAAGCTCAGAATGAAAAATAATATCCTTTAATTTGAAACCCATGCAAGTGAAATTGAAGTAAATGTTTAAATCAGATATCACTGAAGTTGATTGTAACTCCATATGTTAGAAAGTAAAAGCAAGATAGTTTGACAAGTAGTAGCAGTTTGCTGGTTTTACTAATTGGTTCATTTCCTTCTTTCTTTTAAAGTGCATGGCAGTCCTTGGCTGTCTTTTTCTGCTGCATGAAGGCACAATGCTGCTTGTGTTTCAGTACAGGCCAACTGAACAGAAGATCTAGTTATGTAAGATCAGCAATGAGATTAGAACTTATTTAGAAAACAACATATAAAGACCAGCCAAGTAAATCAAACAGACAAAAATAACATGAATAAAAAAATCCTGAGCAGAATTTGCAATGATTTTTCAAGCCAGATAAAAGAAGGGAGTAATTAGCCTAACCTTCGTGTGGAACTGCAAAGCATATACTTTCATAAAACAGCATGCCTCTTGCCTACATGGAAAAAAATTTACTCCTTAGCAAGGGCTGAGATGTTCTCTAAGAGGCACTTTACCTATATTCTCTTGAATGTGTAGCTATATGTCAGCTGTAATGTATCATTGGTTTCATGTCACAGGCTTTCTTTAGGATAGGGTCACCTGATAAAGAGGATTCTGAGTTGCATCATCCAAGATAAAGATCCTAAGTGAAATTTCCTTATTCTTAGCAAGTTTTCTGTAGCAGATGTTACAGAAATTACAATGCAACAGAATTACAGGTGTTCTGCTGTTCTGCCCAAATTTGATATCGGCTTTTTAGAACTCAGTCCCCAGAGACTCAATGAATAAGTGATTTTTAAAGTCAGTAGAGTTTCACTCTGGCTCTTAAAGCTGATGTATGCCTGTTTTAATGTGTACGAGCCAGCTCATAGCTCTCTTGCCTCCAGCCTTCTGAAGCTAAAGTTGGGCCACCAGCAAGAGGGGTGGGTATGAGAAAAGCACTCTTGAAATCCCTACAGTTATGAATAATATCCCATTTGATAAATGGACCAGAGATTACAGGTCTGAGGGACATGGATCTTTTAGCACATTTTTCATCAAGCACATACCCTAACACAGATGAATTAGAGCTGGACATTTTGGAGCCCCACCACTACCACATTTCCACTGGCCTTTCTCCTCCAAATTGATAGCTTGGAGACAGGAAAAAAGGAGAAAAAGAGGAGTTAAAGAGAAATGCCCGATTTTCTGCCAGTGACTTCTCCTTCAGAATGAAATTACCTCATCAGGACATGAGCTAGGAAGAAGTAAGATTTCAAGTATTATAAAGATATGAGGTTGTTTAAGCACCTAACGTAACTCAGTGAAGACAAAATAAGTTTTCCCCTGAATACAAAGGAAGGAAGAGTCAGTTTAAGATTATAAGAAGATAAAAAGGGTTGTACTTGGCCAGAGCAAAGGACCATTCAATTCAGTGTGCTGTTTCCAGTAGCTGCCATATGTGAACACTTAGGGAACAGTAAGAACAGGGTAAAAATAGGATTCTTTCTCTGATTGCTTTCTCAGCCTCAGGACTGAGCTAGATGTATTTAGCAAATCTAGATAGATTTCTTTTCCATTAGTTTTTTTCAGTCTTCCCTTGAGCCCATGTAAAATTTAGAATCTATTATGTCCTCTGGCAAGGAGTTCAATAAGGCTGTTATTCCTTATTTTAAGTGCCATATTTTAGCATTTGTATTCACCCTGGCTCCTGTTATCTCTTTTTCAAGCTGAAAAGTCCTTGTTTACTTAGTCATTCTTTGCTTGAAAGCATCCCATTCCTGTAATCATCTCTGCTTCCCTTATCTGATTTTTTGTTATTATATCTTTCCTAGGGGGGCAAGAGCTGCACATAGTGTTGAAGATGTGGGCAAACACAAATTTAGATGGTAACATTATGACTCCAAGTTTGTTCACCTTTGGTGTTTGTCCTGGTTTCAGCTGGGATAGAGTTAATTTTCTTCTTAGTAGCTAGTAGAGTGCTGTGTTTTGGATTTAGGATGAGAATAATGTTGTTAACGCACTGATGTTTTAGTTGTCACTAAGTAGTGCTTACACTGGTCAAGGACTTTTCAGCTTCCCATGCTCTGCCAGGTGCACAAGAAGCTGGGAGGGGGCACAGCCAGGACAGCTGACCCAGACTGGCCAAAGGGCTATTCCGTACCATATGATGTCATGCTCAGTATATAAACTGGGGGAGCTGGCCGGGGGGCAGCGATCGCTGCCTGGGGGCAAGCTGGACATAGGTAGGCAGGTGGTGAGCAATTGTATAGTGTGTCACTTGCTTTGTATATTATTATTGTAGCATTACTACTACTACTACTACTACTACTACTACTACTACTACTACTACTACTACTACTATTCTATTTTATTTTACTTCAATTATTAAACTGTTCTTATCTCAACCCATGGTTTTTCTCGCTTTTACCCTTCCAATTCTCTCCCTCATCCCACTGGGGCAGGAAGTGAGTGAGCGGCTGTGTGGTGCTTAGTTGCTGTATAGGGTTAAACCATGACACTGGTGGAGTTGGAAGTTGCCTAATCATATTTTAAAAATATTTACCTTTTCCTGCAACTGTAACCAGTTCTGTTTTGTACTCTGATTCTCAGAAAGAGATTTTGAAGTTTGTGTGTTAAGCACAGAAGTGTTATAAATAAATTATGACCATATTAACTAATTAATTGAGTATTTACAAGTCATAGCAAAAAACATCAGACACTGCTCTACAAAGGAAGACTTCTGTTTACAAAGAAGAGTGGCCAAATAAACACTCCAGTGAAATTTAAGCAATATTAAGTTTATTTTTCTTAGAATTGAAACTTGTTACTACTTTTCCACTTTGTCACAGAGAAGAATGGGTGAATTTTCAGGACAAAATAGCAAATGAATAGCTAATAAGCTGATACAAATACTAATGGAGCAGCCTGTCTTTGTTCTGAAAGTTAATGAAATTTGGGCTTCAAAGTCAGTTGTGTACTTCTGAAATTTTTACCCAGTTTGTTAATCTGCACAAAGTGTTGCTTGTTACTTCTGAAAATAGAATCACCCCTGGATTTTGCATGGCATTGCACAAAAAAAAAGGTACGACAACATTTAATTAACTCTTTAAATGTTCAAGAGCTGTTATCTTGTTTCAGGAATATAAGAAATACGGTGTACTGCAGAGGTTTGCACTCCCTGTCTCTCTTTTATCTCTTTATAGAAAAGTTTCTCACAAGTATATAGGTAAAATGTACACAATGTTAAGATACCTTTTCTATGCAAACTTGTCTTCCTCTGAATCCTCTTTGTGAAGGAACATTTTCTGCTTAGAATACAATGCTGGATCTCTCAGTGCTGTTTCTTGCATGACCATCTGATGTAATCTTCCTATATCAAGAAGTAATTGGTCTAGTTTCTGAACTAGTCTGTATGTCTGTCCATAGGAAGGAGAAGATCATATAAAGGAGAAGATACACTCCCTAGAAGTTGCTTTATGACTAGGTAGACTTTGGTGGAGACCTGACACGATCCACTTTTTAAAGTTATCTAAGTACAGCTTTTCTCAGTGTTACCAAGTTGTTTGGCTTAGATGCTTAGGTCCCATTTCCAAAGAAAGTAGTTCAATGGATGCACTTAATTCTGTTAAATAATTAGATTAGATGTCTAGTCCACATTCCCTGGCTGTATACAGTCCGGTCACATGTACTCTTTCTTGGTCTGTCATGAGAAACTTCTGGTTAGGAGAGGGATCCAGAAATCTCTGGCCTGTAAGATGCTATGAAAGACAGATCCTTCAGTAATCTGAGTTATTCATATTGGCTTGAAGTTCTGTGGCCCTCTGATACATATCTGACAAGGCAGCACAAAATGGGCCCCTCTGTTTTTCCTTCACATCAAACTCCTGTGACCCAAACAAACAAAACACTCTAGAGCACAAGCAGGATGTGCAGTTGCCCAATTTACAAATCATGTGGATGATTACAGCAGTCTATGTGTATTTGGCAACCTTCAGCCTTCAATGAAGGTACTGAACTCAAAAAAGCCATAGGATCCATCTGTGAGATGGCTATCAAAATGGTGTAGTGGCTAGGGTCATGCTTTGACTGATAGTCATATAAGTATTCTCAACTCATCTGAGTTGTTAACATAGCAAACTCTCACATCACATTTATGATGTGAGAATATAGCTGAAATATAAAATATTTCTGAAGTTTTTTATTATATATATAGCTGAAAATATAGCTGAGTTCCTGCTCAACACGGAATAATAGACTTTGTTTCAAGTCTCTACACAACATTTTTCAGACTGCAGACAGTGATAAAGAGGACCCTAACATCTTCAATGTAAGGAACAAACCAGCAAAGAACTACTGTTTCTAGAAGACAGAGGTTCTTGGCTGCTAACAAGAGGATTTGGAAAGTCTTCAGTCAGGGCAGAGGGGAAATACTGAAAAAGCCAGAAGAAAGTATGGGATTGGAAGAAACAGAAGAGGGAGGTAAGGGTACTATGTGGCTAGCATTCTCTTGGCAAACTCTGTAAGTGTGACTCTGCTTTATGTCTGGTACTGACCAGCTTTTCCTCCACTCGGGTCAAGAGCTAAAGGTGCCAGATTTCTACTGTGAAATTGCAATGAATGGAGGATGTATGTATATATCAGAAAGGGGTATACCACTCTCAATATGGACCTTCCAGGATGAAAGTCCAGGATAAGATTCACTACCACAAGTATCTCTTCCACAATATATATTATATATATATATTCCACAAAGTAGATTTTCAGAGTACAAAACAGCAATGAGACAGCCGTCTCCCAGGGTGTAATGACTTTTCCCTGTTTTTTAGAGAAAGTTGGAATGCATGGGTTTGTCTGTTTTGGATATTGAAGGAAGAGCTGGTGTCTCCAGAGGTGACTGAAGCAGTGGAATTGATTTTGGAGAAATGAACTTGGAAGAAATGGATGGAGAGAGAGATATCTTGTAGTTGAAGGTCTTAAAGAAGGAGGGGAGGATGCTGAGAGGTGAAGGCAAAATGAAGCTGCCAGTGAAGGCAAAAGAAGCATCCCCTCTGACTTTTGCTTCATGAGCACTATGACATCTTCTCAGAGTGATGTATTCTTCTCTCTATTTTGAAGAGCTCTCTCCACTCTCTGGTGCCCTCTTGTCCTGCTCCAGCCTTCCCTGCTGTGCTCTGTAGCAATTTGCTGTCCCAGTGAGAAAACGAAAGAACAGCAGGGAGACAGCGTTTGGTGCATCGTGGGATCCAGTGTCATCCACACTGAAATAAGTGTAAAGAGTGTGGTGGGTGCTTCTGGATGTGTCATATAGATTGTGATCTCTGTACTTCCCAGCATCCTATTTATAAAGGTGCTGGGTTTTTCCACAGGTTAGGCTTGTTATACTTTAAACTTTAATTGCAAGCTCTTTAAAAATGAAGGCTACAGTAGATTCCTAATTTTCATTGGCAATTCTATATGGTGCTATAACAATTTGAGGTGACCTACTAATCTCCAATTACAATAATTTGTTTAGTGAGCTGAAATGCAACATTAGGAAAAAAAAGTATAATAATTTTTACTTTATGCTAATGCTTGCAAAATATTAACAATAATCTTACAGTTGAGAACTTCTTTCTTCAGTCTTCTGTATTGTCTTATGCTTCATTTTGTGACTGTCCCTATTTTGTTCATTTCAGAAAATTAAAACTCCTAAGAAGTTCAGTGCATTATTTTTAGGTCTGAAATGGTTGCTATCCTAAACTGGGTAGAAAAAAAATGAAATGTAATGTCTTGCTCAGAGCCAATTTACTGCATTCTATTTTTTTTTTTTTTTTTTAACTTATGCAGATTCAAAGCAGGATAGAAGTTAACATTTCCTTGCTGAAAAGTAGCTACTGATTTTTAGCATAGATTATTTACCACAGTATTCAAGCATGCCCCCTTTTCTGGTGATTTCAGAGTGCTGATTTGAACAAGAAATAGTGCATCCCTCCTTTATGGACTGACTGGTGGGTGGAAACAAGCTTTAACAAGATTTAACAGCAGAAATATGTGCTCTTGCAAAATGTATCCAAGTATACTTGTATATGCAAGTGCATGATAACTTCCTAACTTACTAATATTGCAAAGATAGTGCTAAATTTTGGAGATGCTGTTAAAAATCCTTCTGGAAAATATGACCCTAAGTATTTAAAGAAAACACAAATGATTTAGGTAGTATTCTTCATTTCTGAACTGAAGCTCTTTAAGGAAAGTCTGTGTTACAGCACACACCATGTACAGAGAATCACTACAATAGTTTGATTTGAATAACTGAGTAACTGAATCGATGTTTCTCAACTGACAATCCTTTTTGATTTAAATGGACCTTTTCTCCCATTTACAAGCACAAAAGAGACCGAATGGTCACTACCCTGTCATATATTTGTGCGAAAGGCATTCATTTCCAGTGTTGGAGGATCATGCCTCCTTGACTGAGCCCAAAGACCTAGTGTTAAAACATTTAAGTCTGTTCTTCCTAGGAACATGAATTCAGCTACCGGAAGAGTTCAGGTCTGTCTGATTTTATATGCAACATCAGGGTGATTTGGGTAGGAAGTGAAAAACGCTGCTGGGAAAGCTTTTGTGTATATTCTTAATGGGGAAAATAAGTGTTTGCTTATCCACTTTGTTTAATTGAGTTGGGATTATAATTGTTCAAGTTTCATTTCTGACTGCTTTTGTAATAGGAACAGTGTTTGCACTGTGTTTAGTCTTCCTGGACTTTGCTGGGTGCATTAGTCTAGCTTTATGAAGGATTTACATTTTATATTTGCTCAACATATTATTTTCATAAGAAACAAAAAGGTCCCATAATAAGACCATCAGGCAAGGCTATGAACAGTTAAAAGGAAAGGATATTTGTTACTATTAATTGTATTAAGGATTTGTAAACTGAGTGTAGCAAGGTTGGCAAGGGAAGTCAGAAAAGTATTTATACTCTCAAAGGGTAACTGCTATGATTTAGTAGTAGATGACATGCAGAAAAGAACTGATTTAAAAGTTTGTGGGTTGCTTTTCCCCAGCAGAAAACACAGAAGAAGGAAAAATAAAATGAAAGAGAGCAAAACTATGAAAAGAGCTTTAAAGGTAGCAAAATGTACAGCAGGGAAAATGGGAACAGTCCAATTTAAACCACTGTTTGAGACCTAAATGATTTCACTTGGCTTGTGATACAAGCCAAGTTTGTTGCACGGCCTTTCTATTTTGGTTAATAAACATATGTCGCACAAGTAAGTGAATCTGGTATTTAGAAATAAAAGTAAATTTTACGATGAATAAAGGTAGTGGCTTATGTATAAGTAGTGGTGGTTAATATCACTGCATAAAAATAAACGGATTAATTCCGAAAATCGTAATGAATGCTGTTATGGAAATATACTGGGAAATCATGAACTGAGGGGGATGAAATCGATCTACATGTTGAACAAACTGAAATCTGACCTTTTAAATTACTTAGCTGTATTTCTATCTCTCTATCTCCTTTCCTGTCTGTCTGTACAAACATACATACGTACATTTTTAAAGGGAGAGTCCAGAGTTAAAAGAAAATCCTCTCTGGTCATAAACTAACCTGTAGTATTGGGAAAATAGGAGGAAATGTCACTTGAGGAAAATTATTCTATAAATAGCTAATACATAGTGTTATATCTTCTACTGAAACTTTTATTGGCTGTAACTGGCTACAGACGCTGCACTAGGTGGGCAGAACACTTATGGGTTCCATAGTGTTTGTTGCAGTGTTTCTTTATTTCATGTTTTTAAAGACATTTGGTATTTCTCTTTCATGTGTTCGATATTTCCCACATTTTTGGATTTTTTAAAGATTCTGAAAAAAAAAAAATACTGGGCCAGCTATTTACTTCAAGCATATCTTATTATGCTTCTTGCGCACAGAAGAGAGGGGAAGAATACTGTCTTTGATACATTTTGACATGGAGCTTAGGAAATTCACTTAGAAAAACCTAATATAACCTAGAGGGAAAAGAGGACAAGTTTGACACTGATGTAATCTTTGGGATTTCACAAAATGTGGGTAATGCAACAATGTTAAAGGTTCTTTTAATGAATCCGAAAGTAGGAAAATAAGTAGAGCATTTGAGGAGCAGAACCAGATTTTGGTGGCAGAATAATTCATTTAAAAAAAAAAAAAAAAGAATTTGGTCATAATACAGATTTGAATTGACCACATTTCATAAACTAGTATTGAATTTGTCAAGTTGTTTCAGTCAACTTCTCCCCTTTATTTCTCCTCTCATCTCAAAAAGTTATGAGAAAATAATTTTTACTTTATGCAAAGTATTTCAAATATAGTTCAATTTCATTACATGAAAAGATTTAAAAGACATTAGAGTGACTTCTTTAGGAAAGTAAGTGAACAAAACTGTGCATCTCAGTAAGTTTCTAGGGACAAATTAACTGCAGGATTCATTGGAGTTACATCACAGTGAAGGAAGTTCTTATTACCTTAAACAAATTATTCTGTCCAGCTAGGTATTAATGATATAGTGGTGTAAAGTAAATAAGCATATAATGAATTAAATTTGATGGAAAGCCAATATATTGCCATGGTTTAAAATTTTTATTATTGAAATTCATTACACAAGTATGGTGGGAAATGACAAATGTATTGTGGTTTTTAGTGAGCACTGGAATTAAAAGCTTTAAAACCTTCAAAATCTATTTGTAAGTTAACTAATTTAAAAAAAAAATCTTATTTTTTATTTTTATTTATTTTTTAATTACCATATGATAAAAAATCATTTTGACAAAGGAAGTACTAGATTTATATTTTCTTGAACACAGTGTTGTTGCATGGAATAATTTGTATCTAACTAACTGCAGCATGAGCCCTGCAAGTTGCATTTGGTAAGGTATTGATTATTTCCTTTAAAAAAAAAAAAAATTATCATCTATCACTGACTTTCACAGATCTTTAACTAAGTTTTAGTTTATCCAAATTTCCCCTGAGGTGAAAGTAATTTTTAAACCTTGCATTAGTTGATCAAGTTCACCTTAATATTCAGATTGTCCTTTTTACAGGTTTCCTGTGGAGCTGTTTGTCAGAAGCTTTAAAGTCACTCAAAAAGCTTTGTACACCATGGTAAACTTCAGATATCAGTTGCTGTTAATTCTTTTTCTATGACTTTTTTCCTTCTATAATCATTCTCTCCTATTTTTTATGTATACTTCCTTGTCCTTTTTGATGTGATTCATGAGGACTATTTTTAAAATGTATGATTCTCATTGTGCGTCACGAAGATGAGATCCTTTACCTATGTTTTGTCAGTATTAGATTATGAAATGTTGTGAGAAAATGCTATCCTGCCCTATTCTTTCCCTGTACCAGTAAATCTTATGTATCACTTCCACAAAGACATGTATCTCCTCAGATCCCAGAGCCTCTAGGACCTTTGGAGCCAACAGTGTTATGCAGACTTACATCAACTGTAAGGGTAAAGTGATAATATTTTTAACCAGTTGATAACAAGATCCAAAGAATAGATCTTGCCCATTTTTCCCCCAAAATCAAATTGAGTAAATCTTACATTATATGTTAACTCCAACGTATTTTGAATCTATGTACACTTTCAAAAATTATTTACAAACTGTTTTCTTACCTTGCTACTTTTTGTGATGGATCAGGATGTAGAAACATTGAGGACATATAGGAACTTGAACTACTTGCTGGCTTGGGAACAATTCACATTAGTTACTGTCTTCTTCATCTTCTCTTATTGTTTGGCATGGAAATTAACTTTCCTATACCCATGGTGCTGTGGAAAACATAATCTACTTTTTTAATAGCTTGTAGATCAAATAGCTCAACTCTGGGAAATGAGTTCCAATAAAAGCTCCATTTTGTTATGCTGGGGAGCAAATCCTTATTATAGGAGCCATCCTCATTATTCATTGGCATTTTTCTAACTTAAAGTTTCCTCCAAGTAGTGTTAACATTTGATGATGGAAAATGAAGGCCAATAAGCTGTACAGGGTATGTGCTTTGTAAAATGAATTGGCCTTTTGGGAATAGAAGAGCTGCAACTTCAATGGTAACAATTATGTTTTTATGACCCAAGACAGAAATAAAATGTTGAAATGGGAAATTAATGCAAAAGCTTAGTAGGAAAATTATGAAAAGTTTAGAATCTGAGCATATAAAAATCATTGTAATATATCGGAGTATCTGTTTATGAATGATCAGTTACATAGCAGCTAAGAATTATAAATAAGGTTATGTTATCCCATTTTCCTAACATTGAATACTGGCTAAAAATCTTTTTATTAAAAATGTGCATTATGTGTGTTCTGCTTCCTTTTTGCTCACATTCCATTTTCCTCAGTGCTTAAGGTAATAATTAAACACATAACAATTCATAACTCAAAGATCACTCTACTTGCTAGTTTAATGATGGATAGTAATGATAGATGATATGGATATGAAGAAATATTTGTTGGATACTGTAAGCTCCAGAGTAATTTATGGTGCTATATTAGATGTGATACTTTTGTTGTCAGTCTGCAGAAGTTGTCAAAGCAAGAAAACAAAATTCAGCAGTGAGATGAGAGTGGGTTCCTAAAAGAAATATCTTAAAGGTCATCTGCAAATCCATACTGTGATAATGCTTGAAAATTTGTATATCAAAATGTCTGTTGATCAGTGCTGGCTAGTGTCGTCTTGCTTATTTTTCAATTTGTTATGCTGCTGTTCATTTGAGTTAGAGTCTATGATGGCTGGCAGCAGTTAGCAATAGTGTAGATAGGGATGTAATATGCTGCATAACCTTTATTAATAAAGGCTTCCATAAAATCCAACATTGTATTAAAAATTCCCAGCCAACTCACTACCTATAGGAATTAAATTCATCCTTTTTTGGGTTTATTTCATCTGATTAAACTTTTCATGCATATTTCCATGTGCAATGTGCGCATATGCCATGTGCAGGATAGAAGCCCCATTTTTAAGTGGTTTTAAGCTTCCAGTTGTTGAGAAGCAAACCTTTGGTTTGCAGGAGCACATAGTAAATGCCATTCACTTGTGCACATCTGACTTTATATTAGTGCTGGAAAGACTCGAATGTGTATCAGAATGGACAGAAAATTATTTATTTTTGTGTCAGGGAGACCCCATCCCAACTCAGGATGAAGCTATTGTACTCAGAGTTTTGCATAAGCACATTAAAACAAATAAATAAATAAAGGATCTCTCATCCTACTTACAATATTTAGAAATATGAATGATAGGATTAAAAGATGTTGTGGTTTCCCAAGGTCTGGCAGAAAGTTTGTGTCAGAGTGAGAAACTGAAGACAGACAACATATCAATAGCTCCTTACACTTCAGCATCACAGCAGCATATGAATAACAAAGAAACATTTTCAGGGAAGGCAAGATGAGTCCCTACAAAATTTTAGGGCCATAAAAAAACCAAAGAGATCTTAGGCTTTCTGGACAGTGCATGGGGAAAGATAAACACTTTCAAACAGGGTCCATGTCAGGCAGCAGAATGAGCAAGGAGCTGCCAGAAGCCAATGTTTGCTCATTGTCCAGTTAGACATGGATTAGGTGATGGGAAGTGCTGAGATGAGGAGCTGGTTTTAGAACTCAAATCTCAGAACTTCACAGGCATTCCCTTGAAATCCCCAGCCTGAGATACTGTCTCACTAATAGGTATCTATTTAGGCTGTCTGAAAAGCAATGTTTTCAGTTTTCCAAAAATTTGAGGCGGTTGCTTTGTTTTTTGTTCAGTGTGTGTCTGCAGTCCCTAATTAGCACTTTCAGACTGAGACTGATTCTGTTCACAGCCTACAGGTGACTAAATTCTGCTTAAATCCCTTCAGACACATAAACTGGGATGGCGGGCAGGGAAATTTAGGGTGGAGGTTTACCTTTAATGCTTGAAGTGCCTCCTCTCTTTTCTTAAAGGAAAGCCATAATAGTAAGTCAAAGTCCCATATCCCTGTCTTTGTTTTTCTGTTTCTGAAGAAAAAAAGCACTGATTGCTAAAGCATTTTCTACCAGTAGGGAGGCTACTGGCAGTTTAGGGAGTCTGTATAAGTGATTTATCTTTAATTTTGTGAGCTGACAATTCTGTTTGTTTGAAAGAATAAAGAAACACAGTGTTAACTTTGCAGTGAACTGGGAACTGCTGCTGAAAATTGCCTGTTGAGCAGTGGTCAGCCCAGTAATTCAGAAGGTAGTTGTTCTGGGTTTTCCAACAGCCAGATTGGTGTTAATTTTGTCAGCAATTATCCATCCAAATCAATTCTTATTTTGCATATAGCTCACAAAAAAGAGAGAGAGAAACAGAGGCAGTAGAATACCTAACCAGTAGGTGGAAAATAGTAAAAAAACCCAGACCATCGATACATTCAGCGTTATGTGTTTAACAGGAAGCTGTTACTATTGATTTATTTTTTTATTCACCATCCTTTAAAAAGGTTTGCATTTTTATAATGCTTTTTTTGTCAATATGTTTCAGCAAACTGCTTCTGTCTGATCTGTGTAATAGAGTCTCAGTGCTAACACAGATCAAAGTGCATCAGATGTTTCACAGTGCACAACTTAATGAAATGTGACTTACATAATTTTTAGCAATTTAAGAATCCAGCAAAGTGTTATCCAGGGGTGCTGGTGGCAGACATGCAGGTGGAAAACTGAGCACACCTGACTGAGCTCTTTGAAAGGAGGGCTGGGGCCACACTCCCTCATGGAGCATGAAGTGCTGACTCATGCAGCCACACGTATGCTAGGCCACTTAGGTGGAACAAAAATATCTGATTTTGAGATGTATGGTCTTTTTAGATTTTGTCTCCTAACTAAAGGCTAAGTGATAGAAATCCGTTACATTTCATGGGCCCAGCTCTGCCTCCATCTCTTGTTCAGAAGAGTGCCCATCATCATAGTCACTCTGATTATCTCCTGTGGCTTTGGGAGGAAAGCTTGAGAGCTGATTTTTCTTTGTTCTTTTTTTGTTTTGTTAAACCGTGAGGTGAAATCTTCAGTACCAATTTTTTATTTCACTGGAAGTTATGTTGGCCTTGTACTAATGCTGTCTGCCAGCCTTCCCTCAGAACAGTGGCACAGGATTTAGTTTATTGTTTAAGGGAGGAGAGGAGATGCGTTGCTTCTTGTCTTGCTTTATTTTGTCTTTGGTGATTTTATTTTGCTGTGCACTTGCTAGAGTAGTTCAGGAGCCCTCAAGAAACAATACTACTCTTCAAATCACTTCTTAAACACTGAAAAAGTTATCCTTGTTGTGACGGGATGGGTTTGTGTTACCATGTGAGTTGACTGTTAATGGACAGGCTGTTCATTTCTATTGGCTTCACAACCAGCCTAATCAGTTCATTACCGAGCTTAACTAAAATGCTTCTGTTCCACTCTGTCTGCAAGAAAAATACTTCTGAAGCAAGCAGATGGGCACTTGACTGCCTTTGTTATCAATGTGTACTGTGTGCTGCACTTTAGGTGGCTGGCGGGCAGTCATCCCAGCCTCTTCCCTTCCTGAGTTCCTATACTGCTACAATTCAGGTTCATGGCAGCAGAGGTTTTACATGTTCATTAAATAATGCAAGACTAAGGAAGATATACATATGCATGGAGACACAGAACCTTAAAAAAAAAAAAAAGCGTTCTTACAGGAGTTTAACTTTTAATGCTATTGAGCAAATGAAGACTGAAAGTAAAATATTTATTGTAGTAAAAAATTTAAGGGTAAATTGAATATTTTTTATTCGTTTTTCTCTGCTTTCTAGGTCAGCATCTTGTACAGAAGACTAATCCCTTATGACAAATAAATGCATTTTGCTGTCTAATTGTTTGAGCTAACATGATAGCAGCCATATTGCTATGATAAACTTGTTTTGAAGATTGAACTAAATATATTTTTATCACTTCAATATTATCATCTCTAAATTGTCCCTCATCGAGTAGAATTTCACTTTTTTTTTCTCACTCGTTAAAAAAAAAAATTCTGTATGAATCCCTACACACACATACACACACTTGCAGGAAAAATCTAAACAACACAACATTATCTGTTATTTTACATAAAATATATGCAGGTCAAAAGACCAGTAATTAGCACGTGTATATTCAAGTCCAGAATTCTTACATTGTTGCTCCAGTGTTTGGTACACTTCTATTCATTAATGACTAGCTATTGTAAATGTTAGTTGTATTTCAGTACCAGCAAGATACCTTTTAGACAAATAGTATTAAAAATGCTTTAACAGTAATAGTGTTTTTGTTCATCAAAGAAATTCAAAGGCTCAGAGTTTGCATTTTGATGTATGTAAACAGTACAAACAAGACAAAAAGAGGTTATGTTCTCTCTGTCCTGGTTCAGAATGTTTGCCATTGAAAGCTGGCTCACATCTAGCATAAGGAAGAACTTGTAGATAAATACATTATGCAATAAGAAGCAAGAAGGGAGTTTATGATAGCATAAGGTGTATCACTTCAGCTGGTAATTCTTTCATTTCCACAATAACATTTTATGTAAAAGAGTGAAAGTAATAAAAAAATAGGACTGTTAGCAGAACTGTCTTGTCATACCTTGTGTAAGCTGTACAGGGTCACTATGCCTTGTCTGTTTAGAAATGCTACACTACTTGACCTATGCCATTGAACAGGTCAAGGATGTTTTTGTATACCATTTGTACATGAGGAAATCTCATTTTGATGAAAGCAAAATATTTTTAGAAACATGTCAATTTGATAACATTTAAGACAAGGAAAGGATATCCTGCTAAAGTTGAAATGGAACTATTGGAACATTTCAGAATGGAATGTTTTATTTTTCAGTAGATAAATTCTTAGAATTATTTAAATATTATACAGCATAAGATAAAATGGTTTTATAACCTCATGCTTCTGACAATTTTTGAGTGTTCCCTCAATAAATTTTTTTGATGGAAAACTTTTTTTCTTCATTCTATTTCACAGATTTTCCATCAGAATGAAAAACCTATTTTCAAGCTGGTTATTGAATGTTGTTATAGTTACAGTGGTACAATGTCCCTCATGTGGATATACTTTCATGGATTTAAAGTGCCTTATATTGGTACAATTAATGTTACATTTTAGCATGTGTAAAAAAACAAACAAACGTGTCTTTTGAGAACTTATAAGGAATTTCTGATATTAGTTGTTTATTACTGTGTATACAGAATGTGATATGAATCATTGTTGATGAGATTCTTTAATGATCTAGTGAGGCAGTGGTGAATCTACCGCTCACAGCTTAATTTATTACAAAATTTTTATTATATTTACAAAATGCTACTTTTTTTTGTTTGTTTGTTTGCTACAAGTAGGTAGGAAATACAGCACCTGCAGGCAAAGGCTTTCAGTCAAACACAGATGTGCCATCTTTGTGTAGTTCATCATCCTGGCCTGGAAAAACAGAGCTTGATCTTATGAATTCTTTTCCAGAGAAGCCCTAATGATTGCTGTTTAGAGCAGCTTTATCATGTTTCATCATTTGGGGCCCAATCCAAAGCTCCTAGAATTCAACAGGAGTATTCATGTGGGCTTCCATGGGCTTAGGATCAGGAGGTGAAAAGGAGCTCCCAGTCTCATTATCCAGTGAGAACTAGTGGAGTTTGTTTCAAAAGGCAAAGCAGATATTGATCTGCTGTGTGAAACCCTATTACGTGGTCTTCTAAACACTTGGACTAAGCCCTGGAATTGTAGTACAAGGTTCTGGCTTAATATGCAAGTCACATTAGCTGACCAAGTATGAACATAACAGTCCCTTGAAATTTTATAGCCTACAAATTCTGGCTAACCTCCTTAACCTTATTTCGTGCCTACCTACTCAATAAATATTGTGGTGGTGTGTGTTTGTTTGGCAATGGATTCTACTAGGTGCTAATGTGAAAGGTTCATATGTGTTAACCCAGAGAAAGCATAATGTCCGAATCAGTCTGAAGTGACTCCAGTATAAACACCTTGCTCCCTTGACTCAAGGGTTCTCCACAGTGTATATGAGAATGTAATTTTGCCAGCCTGAAGGTGAGAAGTGGAAGCTAGGCTGGACCTGGGTTCTCTTGGCATAGGAAGGGGAGAGAAATGGCAGAGCTGCCTAGAGAACAAGGGGAAAACTGGACAACTCTGGCTTTGCTGCTCCTGCTGCCCTGGGAAAGATACAAGGGGATAAGGGTGCTGACTCAGCAGCTGGGTGTGCTGGCTTGAAGGTGGCTGGGAGTAGTTGCCCTGGGACAAAGCCTAACCCTCACCCCAGCCGCAGCAGTGGCGGCAGAAGCAGCAGCCCTATTTTTCCAAGGTTAGCAAATACAGATGACTATTGCTGTTTTCTCATCTGTTGTCTGAAGCAGTCACTAACTTTGTCTGTGCCTAAAGTTCACTCTGTTCTTCCAGTACTAATTCCTTTTTTGTTTTATTTTGCTTTAAGTGTCATATTGAACACTCATTTATATCCTTGCAAAATCAGTTGCAAAGACGCATGACTTTTTAAAGGCTTTAAAAATACATTCTGGGGATTGATTATGACAATTCAACCTTTCTTCCTATACTAACTTTGTAGTTACGCTGCTGAATGTAGGAAAAAAAATATTAAAAAAAAATCAGTCTGGTTCAGAGATCTTAAAAGTCCAACAAAGGCTTTAGGTCAAGAAAAGCTGTGAAGATCACTGTGAAGACTGGCAGGAAGCGTTCTCAAAACAAACATTTTAAGAAGAATCAGTGTCAATTTAATCCACAATAATGAGGTCAGTAACATTATAAGCACAATTAAGTAGTGGTGTTAAGTGTGAAAGCTTCTTAACACTTTGCTCAGACTGTGTTCAATAATTATGTACTTAAATTAAATAATGTTTATTTTGATTCAGTAGCCATTTCCTTATTATACAGGATAACATTTATAAAGTATGGAAGATAAAAGGTACTTAACATTAAAATTCTAAGACAAAATCTTAATTTGCAAAAGACTGGGGTTTCCTTATACTTTTGTTAGAGTAATTAATTCCTAAATAACTTTGAAATTCATATAGCCTTGAAGTCATTGGCTTTTATTTATGTTCACATTGGTGTCCATGAAAAAGTTCCAGCATAATAAAATATTTCCTAGGACTTTCATTTCTTTCAGTGGTATATGGTCAATTTCTAGAGCAGTCTTTTGTGTTTTCTGTAGAGAGAAAATGCCTGAAGTCATGAGGGGGGATCTTCCTTTATAAAAAATAAATAAACACATTAAAAAAAAAAAGTACTTTGTGTAGCCCATATATTTTGGCAATTCTAATTGCTTCAATCAGATGTTCAAAACTGTTACTGTAAGCAGGTGTCAGGCAAGTATAGGAAAATTATTTTTTCCCCCACTCTTATATGAAAGAATTAGAACAATAAAACCTACCAAGATTGATTTTTGCAGTCTGTGATGCAGTAATTCAGTAAAATTGAAATCTGACATCTGTTGACTTAAGATTAGCAATAGTCAGCCACAGGGAGAAGACAATGAATTATATGTTTTCTTTCTGACTTATGTTCCTAATCCCTGTAAAATATCAAATTGAAGGTGACAAAGAGCAGATCTCCTGTGAGAGAATGTAACAAGAGAAACCTTTGCCATGTGACCTGCAAATACTGGCAGAACATCATTTTTGCTGACAGTGGAGCAGTGATGTTGTTTTCATGCTGGTAAATCTGAATGCGCCAAATGAATTTTGTTGACATTTACTGCTCAGATCCCGGCTTTTCTTCTTCCATTCACATGTGTAATACTCTTTTACTGATTCCCTGTTCCAAGGCAACATACAGTGCAGATGCACTGAAATGTGCTATTTGGGCAACTGCTTTGAGACTGACTCCCACAAGAATAGCTGCCATAGAGCTTGTGGTTTATTGCTCAGTTATAAAATAAAGTAGACACTGTACACGGCCAGAAGAAGAAAGAAATTAGATAAATTGAACACAACTGGCTTATAACCTTTCACACACACCCCCTTTTTTAATTGTTTAAGGCAAACAGCTTAATGACAACTGAACTGCCTCTGAAATATGAACCTACACTGACATCAGCTAAGTGATGTCACAAAATTGATGCAGATTTTACAGTTCTTATCATCTGCTGGATATTAATATGTTTTGGAGGCAAGATAGAGCACTTCACCCAACAAGTCTGTTCTTTACTTAGTCCTACCTTTCTGTTTGCTTAATTTGAAAAAAATCCCTTTTTTCTATTTTCTTCTTTCCAAAAAAATACCAGTGTGCTTTTGAATTCCTCTAGCTTGTTTTCTTTGTCATTTTTGCACATAATATGTTTTGGAGAGCTGACATATTTTCAACAACATTATGTATTTTCATGTTAGTGGGTGTTTGTGGAATGGCTGGTTTGATAAATGCTGCTCTAAATGTCTTTTCTCCTTTCTGTTGTGAGAACTCTTAATTTTTGCCAGAAGAGAAGGGGAGAACTTTACAAAACCACCATTTTTCTTCAAGTTAGATCCAAGGTTTCTGCTGAGAAATCTATTTCAAGAAAGGAAAACTGTTTCCACAGGCAATCACCTTATCAAAACCACAGTTATTCATCAGAAAAGGTTTGGATGGAAACCCTTCATCCATTCTCATTTCTTTCTGCACTAATAACTATCTTAAATGCACAAATCTTTGAATGTCTTCCAGTTAGATCTCTGGGCCTCAAAGATTAGAGGTGTACCCTTCCCTAACAGTTACCTCGTTTGCAATTGCCTGGTCAACACTCAGCCCTCAAGCATAAGTTCAGTCTTTCATAACATCAATTTCTGATAGCCAGCTTAAAATTTGGGACAATTGAAGACACTTTCTTGAAGCAGCAATGATATAGCATCCTTTACTTGTATATTTTTTAGGTTCTTCAGTATCCTATCAGGTTACCAAAAAAAATAGAAAAAAGATGGAGCAATGGAGGAACAAACTTAATGGTGCTTGCCTTTTTTTCTCTTCACAATAACAAAATTACTTTCAAAGTTTTATTTATAGTTTTTTAATACATGAATTTTATTTAAGGTAAATTTAATGTATTATTTTACATTATTTCTTGATATTATAGCTAACAGAAACTAAGCAATAACTCTAATTCTTTGTTGCAACAGTCCATTGTGCAATTTTATGCACGTTCTTCATTGTGCACTCTTCAATAGTGAGATAGTACAATATTATAAGATATGCATGACTTTTAACAACTTTTTTATTGATGGCTAACATGGTCTTCATTATTGTCATGGAAAAATTCCAAAGTACTGTGTGCTTGTTGTAAGGTTGTTACTGGAATATAAGAATGAGATTAATAGGGAGTAAAATGAGAAGCAGGACTTAGTCTTCATCAAGAAATCGATGTGTGTTTGAGGATAATGCTTGTACTTCTAAATGTAAAGATTTTACCTGCTTCCCATGTGATTCATAAAAAATTCTGTTGTGTGTCCAAGATATTAAAAACTTAAGTGCAAAAATTTCTATGGCAGACATTGTAAAGGGGTGGGAATGTTTCAGAGGAAACATACTGAAATAAAACATCTGAAGTTATCTGAAGAAGACAGTCTAGGAATGGTTGGTAAGACTTTTTGTAAGAGATTCATACGTGGATTTG
This sequence comes from Platalea leucorodia, assembly GCF_965183815.1. Lineage (NCBI taxonomy): Eukaryota > Metazoa > Chordata > Aves > Pelecaniformes > Threskiornithidae > Platalea > Platalea leucorodia. The sequence goes on along the minus strand of NC_138823.1, from coordinate 60,904,821 downwards.
TTACTGGTTTTCAAATAACCAGTCTTATGGTTCTGCTTAGCATGAGCCAAACCCATCTGGAACTTACTGAATATGCACATTTGACCCCCAAAATCTAGTAGTATTTGAAAGCATGAGATAGATTGATACTTGAGAGGGAACAGGTAAATAAGTAATCTGTAACCATGAAAAATAACATTACCAAAAATCTTTTTCAGCCAATTACTTTCCAAGTCTCTGTGTTCTGTTGAATATCTATATTTTGGGTTCTTCTTCCCAGCATGCATTGGGAAATCTCTCCTAAATCAAGAGTATTAGTTCAGTGTCATTTTAGCAAACCACTTCAGCATAAATTAAAATGCTCTCTTTGCACTGTCCTTAAAACACTTTTCAAGCCTGTAGACCTGAAAAGTTAGGAGAATTTGTGAACTAAATGGCTTTTCAGAAATAAGAGAAAAATATATTGGAGATTATTGTATAAACTCAAAGAGCAAAATCTACTTTTGTTTCTTCATTTTTAACATTTCAATCTGATAGTTAGAAGTAAAAAAGAAAATCCCTGTGTTCTAAAAACACCTATAAGGACTACAGCAAAAGGAGAAAGTAGAAACTACTTCTGCTAAAGCCAAATGCAGTAAGTCAGATCTGCAGCATGTTTATCAGTACTGGAATCTTCTACCAATATCCCAGAAAATTACAGGTACTGCACAGTCTCCTACACTTTGTCTCATTCAGCCCGGATGGGTACGTTAAAGCATGAATGATTAGACTTTTCTACTCCTGAGTAGTTTTACTCTTTTTGAGATATTCATTTCTACCTTTTTCGACATGTTGCTGCGCACTCACCAAAGGTCAGCTCTCATGTGGTACGTGTCATTTCTTGATAAAGGTCCCTGGCAAATTTCATGACGTTTCTTGTGAGTGGATGAGTCAGTGAGACTGTACCCCCCGACAAATAGAGGACAGGGTCACACAGTGAGATACAGTTGTTTGGGCACATTTTTCATGCACACAGAGCTGGGAAGAAATAGTTACACTGAGCATAACTGTTTGAGCATCATTTTGAACCTAAATGAGCATGCTCTATTGAGAAGTATGGTGTACTAGTTTGAGTGTTGTAGTGCTTTAATGTACTATGTGACTGTTATCTCACGTCAAGGTGGAGCAGAAAAGGTGGATGACCATGCACACATCTTCTGAGGTTTCTCTGAGGTGTTAACAGGCCTTCTGCTAATAGATACATTTGCTTTAGTGGTAAGGGGAGTGATTAATCTTTGTGCTGAATTGTTATGGCATGCCTCTGCCTTTAATTTGCACACACTTTGAGAGTCAGTCCTTGTAAAGAACAGTGTTAGTCAGTGATCATTCAGGGCTTGCTACGTTTGGCATAAAAGTTGTACCAAGAGTTAAGGACTTTTGCTGAGGCTGGGCCTCAAGAGATATGAGATTGGCAGGAGAAATAACTAATGCTGTATGAAATTCCATGGCTTGTGCAGCCAGCAAAAATCAAAAACCTGTCTTATGACTGACAGAGAAGAAATACCAAGTCTTGTACAGGATGAGAAAGGGTAGGCACCATCTGCTACTCTGTGGAGCAGCATTATAAAATATATGAGTCATGCCATTGCTGAGAAAAGCAGAGAAAATGCTGCATGTCACTGCATCTGTTATCACAGGCACAACTTCCAGGGTAGAAAAAAATGCCTGATACAGTGAAGAGAAGCTGCTGCCGGTGGCTATGTGAGCCTCAGCACTCCTGCAGGTTCAAGCTCTAGATTCCAGGAATAGTTTCCAACCTGATGGAGGAGGAAGCATACAGAGAAACAAAAGGAAAACTAATATTTACTTTAGTTCTTGTTGGTAGAGAAAAGATAAAACATTTCTAGTTTAAGATTTTTTTTCCCATGTGGTGTCATATCCATCTTATTACTGAACTAATGGCTTCATGTACAAAGAAATTGAAAGCTGCCTGCCTTAAAATTTTTACAGATGTTGAAAAACAGTTGCTCATTCTGCATCTACTCAGAGGGGCAGATGTTCAAAATCCACGACATTCATGTTCTCAAGAGACCTGCATTCAACACAGGCATCAGCATTGTTGGAGGCATGCTCTTGGCCAGAGAGAGTCTGGGCAAAGTCAGAGGCCAGAAGGTCAGATTTGCCAGTGGGACACTGTTGCATGTACAGAGAATAAGGCAGATTAAAGGGGCTGGGATATTCAGTACAAAGGTGCATGAGATGCCCAGGTGAGTCCTCATGGTGCTCTGGAAAAGGGGCTCTATTTTATTCTTCAGGTAAGGCCTGGACCAGTGATGCCGTACTGTTGAGATAACATTGGAATAACTGAAAGGTAGAGGTAATAACAAATGAGGCTGAATATGGTTTCCTACTGAAGTTTAGTCTCCTTTGAGGGACGCAAATTGGAGTACTGATGAAGGATGTTTTGTGCATATCTTGTTGTCTTGTGTTCCAGCCTCCTACAGCAGAGATTTCTTTAAACAGAAGTTGATTAAATTTTTGAGTTTCCAGAAATATCGTTTTACTGATCACTCTGAAGAATGTGGGTTTTCTTCTTCCCTCAGCTCTTCGTGAATGACAAAAATCCATGAGAAGTCAAAAGAATGATATTATCCTCATATTTGACTGTGGCAGAGAAGCTGGTTCATGCTGTAGGGTTTGTAAGTTTTGGAATGCTAAAAGGAGAAAAGGGCAAAAATGTAACTGTTTTTTTCCTGTTCAACAGTCTATCTTCTTCCACAAGTATACCATATCGAAACCAGAGAGCATTTCCCTGAGAAATCCTGGTTCCTGATGGTATTTAGAGAATATCTATAATTTTTTAAAGATTTAATTACACGTGAACTCATGGCAAGAGCACTGCTGATCAGATTCTGTCTCTGCATTGCCATTTACACTGATGCAATGTATCTGAGCTCAGAAATGTTGCAGTCCATTTTTCACTAACGTAAATCACAAACAGACCCCAAATCATCTGATTCATTGAACAGTGAGTAACATAGATGTGTTTAGAAATGATGTAAGGGATTTGATTGCCCTTCTCCTGGCCCTGCCTTTGCCCTTTAAGTACTTGGCCTTATCTTATTGCAAAACTAATTATACCACTCTGTACATTTCTGATTCTGTATGCTCTTTCTAGGAAAACAGTTTCTATAGAAAACCACACACAGAATCTTAACAGAGATTCATGTTAACTGACTTGAGACATCATCTCCGTATCCATATAGATTTCTGTATTGATTTTAGAACAATACATAAGACCTAAAAGATATTTTGAGATATGAATAAGAAAAAACCTCCTGTTCTCACCCCTAAGGAGGCAAAAGGTGAAGACTGCATGAAAAAAAAAAAAACACAAAGCCTCCCCCCAAATGAAAGCCCTTTTGGATTTTTATTTTTATTATATATATGCTTATATATTATGCATATCTCTATTATATGTATTATATATTACTTATGCTCTTTTTTTAAAAAAAAAAGAAGCTGTAAAAACTGCTAGGAGAATTCGGGAAATTTATAGTTGTTCATTCACAAATTGCCAGGAAATTTCTGATTCTGGCATCTGTATTTTTTGAAAAAGAAAGAAGTCTGCCTTTCAGAAACCCAAAAGCACAGCTGGTCAAAAAAAGCTTTCTTTTCACTAGAAAATGAATCATAATTTGAATGGCATTCACTGGAAGGACATAAATATGGAAAGATAAGTTATCGCTTCTTTAACCATTCCGTATTTTGAAAAGCATAATTTTCTTCAGTGACTTGTATCTCAATATGAAAGAATATCACGTTGAAAAAAAAAAAAGAATCTGAAAATACTCTTTCTAACACATTCAGTTGGACTTTATTAGATTTCAAAGAGTATTTAATTAATTTTATTAATCTTCAGAGATATCTTTAGATCATATTGCTTAGACATACAGATATTTAGAGAAAGAATACATAAATTGTTTATATTAGAAGTCATCTTTTAAGAAATAAGTTTAGAGAGCAGCTGCAAAAAGAAAAGCTAGGGGAACAGGAATTCTGCAATAAAAACTGAAGTTCATTTTGAAGAACATCAGTTTTGGAGGACTTGGGGACTTCCTTCAGTGAATTACAAATAATAAATAATATTAATTTTCTCCCTGGGAGGGAGAAAATACAATTGGCAGTGGAAAATTAATGAAAAAAAGAGCAGAAACCACAAACCAAATAATTTATTGCCTATATTTTATATTTTATTAAAGATTTGTCAACTAATAATGCTGATGTTGATGATCATGTGCATAAACATCGTGATCCCTCAGCTGCATTCTCTAATTCTTTGAACAAATATTAGGACCTGGTTGACAGAACACAATTATTCTAATTAATTGTCTACTAGCACAAAGGGCAATTTTTGTCTTGACAATTGGAGTTTGAACAGCATTTATTTTAACTTGACCTTGATTAGTAAAAGGACCTCCACATTTCTGGTATGTATGTGGAGAATATATGAGACTGATGAATCCCAATCTATGTATTAAATCTTCATAAGTGTTCATTTTAAAACCTGAAGAGAAAAAGAAAATTTAAAAAAATATTCATATTTGGATGGAAGCTGAGAGCAGTTATACTCTGTTAACAACAGAGAGCTCTGACATGACTACTGAAACTACTTAATAAAGGCTAACCCTGTAATTCTGTAATCCTATAATCTTTATAGTTTTTGTAACAGTAGTAGTCATTTAGTATAAAACAGATGCTACTACATACATATAACGAAATGTCTGTTCATGGGGCTAAGGTTCTACCTACAAGTTTGTCCAGACTGTTTGAAAGGTCGAACCCTATATCTTCTTCTTGTTGAGAAAGAATAGAAAGAAAAAGTGAGTGACATACTTCTAAGATTAATTTACATATATCATAAATATGACTCTAGTGGTCTGACCCTAAAATTAATATTTGCATTTGATTGCGAGGCATTTTTTTACTACAGCATATTAAGGATTCATTTATGTTAACTTTCTTGCTAAGTCTGGCTATTTCTATCTTTATGATAAAATGAGATTCTAACTGCATTTGATTTTGTTTTGCTTTGAAAATTTAAGGGAAAGTTTATTATGAAAAATATTTTTTTTAAAAAATTACTGTATCAATTCAGTGTTTTAAATGTTTCTCATAATGATTAAAGATATTAATCTTCCCTCCTTTAATTGTTCTGCAAGATTTCAATTTTAGTGACTGTTTTTCAAAGAGGAAATGAAAATTTCCTACTCCTTTACCCAAGTGAAAAGAAGAACGATTTTTACAAAAGAGATGATAGAGAAGACAGCTGAATACAGTACCAGAGAAAGCATGCTGGCTGGTTGCTTGGCTTCAAAAGCCTAAGTCTATTAAACTCTCAAAAATCAAGGATAAAAGGCTTTTGCAAGATAAAATACTGATACCAAGATGCAGGTATAGTACTTATTGTATCAATATTTGAAAATAGCAAGCCATTAGCTCATACATTGCTTTATGACAATGTTGCCTATTGATTATATCAATATTGTATTATCATATTGATAAAGATAAAATGCATTTATATTATTGCATTAAATTTCTATATGTAGAAATGCAACGTATCATAAGTTTGATATTGTTAGGGACTGAATTATGCAGAATGGTTCTCTATTTTGCAATTTATAATTACATTATGTAGGCTTGCTGACTATCATCTAAACCACTGTACTCAATGGGAAACTCCAGCATGCTCCTGTGTGGGCAAATTCACTACTGGAGTTTTCTGAGTTCAGCACTGTCCTTGTGATGTGTGCTAATTCTCAAAGGCATCCTTTATAAGCACTCTCAGAATTAATTATTTTCCGCACATTGTCAATTGTTTATTATATCCTCTGTATTGCTGTGGCAGTACAAAAATAAAGAGAACTGAAAGCACAGATATAATCTGTCCTCTGCTGTCTGTGATCAGCTGGGGCAAGGCTTAATACTCAGTTACTTGTGCTAGATTAACAATTTATACTGTAATATTATGCCACTATAAGAATATATTTATGTATATCATCTAACATACATATAGAAACAGGGAGAGAGATTATAGAGTATTTGGAGGATATATATATATAAAGAAAGTCTGTGTGAATATGTACTTACACACGCACACACACACACATATATTTATAACATGTAGCCACTCAAGTGAATTTGGGGGCTCATTGTTCTCAGCACTGAATATATTTCCGGTGAAAAACAATTGCTCCCACAAATTTGTTTCCTATTTGAAATGATTAGACATAGGAAAGGAAACAGGCATGGCAGCAAATTGCCTTGCTCAGGATCACACATTAAGTGGGTGATTAGTGTTCCCTTTCATAGCCAGACCATTGATATGTCCATTACACAGCAAAGTTTCCATTCCAGGCATGGTAAGAAGGAAAATATCCAAAGTTGTGAAGGGCAGTGTTTAAAAACTGAATTTTTTCTTTAGGATTTTTATGAATGAGTACCATCTATTTCTGTTATTATTATTTATGAAAGAGAAGATGGAAGCTGAGTAAAGAAGTGCCAAGCCATAAGCTGAAAAACTAAATAGAGAGATCAGTGCACTGGAAGCAGGGATTTAAAGTTCAGGTAAGCAGTGTAGGAGAATAATAGCAGTTAGTATCACAGCCATCCTTTAAACAGCCCTCATTTGGAAACTTCTTTGTTCTATAAGGAGCACTTTACCTTCCCAGATAATATAAAGAATCATTTATATTTTCTATGCTTTTGCGATCAGTATACTCTTTCCTTTGAATATCCTAGCTAGGTGTTACTAAATTGCCTTTGTTATGCTTAGATATTATTTATAATAGACAAGAAATGCTTTAACGCTCTTGTAATTTATTCTAGGAAATATTACAAAGTGTTAAAAAAACGGAATATTGTCTGCTCTTTTTCTAGAAATTATATTTCTTGAGTTACCAGGAATATTTATAATGGTGCTATGATATGGTTTTCTCTATTGATTTACTGGTAAGTTTTATGTTGCACTGTGACATTGTATGGTGCTCTGATCACCTGGTGAATTACAGCCTTTTTTGGGGAACAGCTGCAGGTTCAAATATGAGAAGGAATCTGCTGTTACTCCAGTATGGTTAATCTGAGCCCTGTAAGCGTATTAAAATACTTTTGTAATGCAGACCTATTAGTGTAATAGGATTTACTTTATTATTATGTTGCCCGAAAGTTTGGTGTCCTTTCTGCTTTAAAGTCTTCTTTTCAGGAATGTTAATAATATATATTAAAAATAATACTTTAGACAAATTTAGATACAGCATGCCAAACCAAATGTTAAAACAAGCCCCCCCCCCCCCCATAAGTTCAATACAGTTTGATATTTGACTGTGTATTAGAGGGTCAAAAATACATTAGTGTTTCAAAGGCACCTTTGCTTTTGTAAGATAGAAATGGCTTAAATTTGTGGTGAAAATATTATGGATTTAGTTTTCCATAAACTGAACTAATTGCATGGAGTATTTAGTAAAACAAGACAACCCTTCAGAATATTTATCACTCCACTGTTCCTCAATAAAAGTTGTGGAAAGATTTGAAGTAGGCAGTTAAGCTCTGTAGGGCACCATAATTGGAGCTGTCAGATGTAAAGTATTGTTTTCTCCCTGTTCTTCACAGTTTATGTTTCCAGGAATGAGCTGAAACTCTCAACACTGCCATTTTCAACTCTCTACCTTTGTAGACCATTTCATTTAAAGATACAAAACAGTATTAGTAGCATATTTTATTTTATTTTTTAAGAAACAATAAAGTCATTAAGTAAATTAAAGGATTGTATTAATTTCACTGGGTAGATTCTTATGCCAGAAATAGCCTAAATGCATACATAACTGGAACTTCTTAAGAAATAAATAACTACTTAGCATCAGCAAAGGTATCACAAACTAGTCCTCCATATCTAAGTTGGAAGCTTTACTAGGTCATGGATGGTCATATTCACAGATACGAGTCTTCACAAGTGGCTCCAAAGGCAGAAAGTGAGGAATTCCTGGGAGATGGCTTCACACACTGTGCACAAATTGTCATCTCATGCACACAAAACTGCCTGATGTTGATAAATCAACAGATGCTAAGCCTTCCTATGAAAGTCCAAATCAGTGCTAGGATGCTTGGAAGTTGTCCCATTTCTCATGATTCAGAGTTTAGTTGTTCCCTGGGCATACTTCAGAGGTTAGAGAAGTTGCTCACAGCTTCTTTTAATGCTCATTATAAGTACAAGTTCCACCTTGAATCATGAACATACACTCTGAGGAGAATGAAGAGCTACTATCAACAAGACTTGGAGTTATAACTTTGCATTGACAACTGACTCCCTTCAAATACCTGTCATTCCTGTGAGGTTGTACACCTTTCTACTGTCTGGCCCAGATTAAACTTTTTTTTCAGTCATTTTTCAGTTTTTTGAGATAAGAAAGAAAATTGAGAAGATTTTCTGTAAGAAGGGAAAAGTTAGTGGGGAGATTGTGCACTTCAACTGAGGTACTCAGAATGTGCAGCTTTGGAAATTAAGATTAAGGCACCATGTCAATAACAAGTTCACAGCAGTACTGAAGTACGCATATGTATGCAGTCTGTCTTAAAATGTAATTATCCCAAAAATTCAATTTTGTGGAAGCCCCAAGCCAGACATGTGCCTCGTGTAGATGACCAAAATCAACAGCATTATCCCAAAACCAGAGTTTGATTTTATCCCATTGACTTATGCAGCCTCCAGTCAAAGATGTAGCAATCTTCTTGCAGATGGAGGCTATTGATAATAGATAACAAGGCTCCAGAGGAAATGAACACATGTATTTTCCTCTTTCAGTAATTGCCTATGGTATGGAGATGATTGTTTAGAACCACCTCCGATTACCAATAAACTAAATAAAGGCCGCAAATGGAAATTGCTTATGCCTGGAAACAAATGGATTGCTTACAATGGGCAGTATCAGCAAGCTGACTGTGATTTTTATATTGATTCACTTAAAGCTTTTTATGGTTAATAAGCTGACAATGACAAGTACAAGGATTATTATTCATATAACTAATAATGATTTAGAGAGTCTTCATACATAATTACACTCATGTTAAACCCTCCCAAGCACTATTAATAAAGTTCTGAAGGCTGTGTTTGAGCAAAATTGTATTGATTTAAACCCCAATTGCGTCTCTTTGTCCAAGGCCAGTTTTAGTTCTTTAGTGTTTTATACTTCTCTTACTATTTCTTTTCTGTTACTTTCTCTGTAACATTGCATTTTTACTATGTTTATACAAAACAAAAAACAGCTGGAACCAGAAAGCCCTGACTAAAGCTGTATATGGCTAAAGATATATAAATTAGGATAGATTCTGAAACAAAAAGTCCATGAAAAAGACTTATGTCTCCTGTGTGTCTGAGAATATAGTGTGAAGTGATGTCTCTGCTCTCTAAAGGAGTACATCTAAAGCACAAGTATATTTAAATAGGATAAAATAGCTTCCAGGCTAACTAAATACTCACCTAAAATAGATGAATGCTTAAAACAGGGAATTATCTTGGTATCTGAGAAGCAATTACTTAGTCTGCAATGGATTTCCAGTATTACATTGAGTAAGGTCTCTCTTTTCAATACTCTTGGTAAAATGGAGGAGGATATAGCTTTCCTACCTAACAAGGCTGATAAATAGTGTTACAAAATATGTAATTCTCAAATACTAAGGTAATGACAACCGTGAGTTTTTAGGACTAGAGCCTTGTACAGTCTCTAAAATATACTAGGAAAATGATCAATGCATTTTGTGATTATTCACAATAAGAACATCCTGAAGGTCTTTGCTACTCACATATTTTATACTGCACATTTAAAATGACTATACTTATGAATATTTCTGTTTGAATAGAAAGCATTTGAATGCTTTCATTGTAGTGAATGAAGAAGAATAACTTAATTTTATTTATTTATTTATTTACTTGAATGTTACCTTAGCCTATTGTAAATATGCTGAATAAGATTTTTTTTTTCCCTAAAGACTTTTATATGGATAATCAATTACTTCCATATGTAATATTTGTTTTACTAGGAAGGCTCCTCTTTTAAATACTTCAGTGAAGTAGTTTACATTTATGACCCAAATTCAAACATTCACATATATTTCTGTTTTGCTTAAAGTCACTGAGATAATAATCAGCTTGTATCTAAGAGTATCTATCTTCCATCATTGGAATTCCACCTTCCATACCGGATTTTGTCATAGTATATTCCTCTTTTGTACCTCTAAGAATATCTTGAGTTTCAGTGAGTAACACATTGCTCTTTTCAAAAAATGATACTTTTCTTTGAAAGAACATAAATTTAGTATTGCTTTAATGACATGAATATTCAGCACTATGAAAGATTTTCCTTTAATTGTCACATAAGACATTCAATATCTGTCATTAACTTGCTGATTAATCCCAGAATTTTATCTAGATATAGACTGAATTCTTATAACAGGAAATTCTATGACAAAAACTTTACACATTTCATTTAGAATGGTCTCATAGTCTGAAATTTAAGGTTTTGTTTTGTTTTCAGTGATTTCCATAAATTACAGTGTAAAGAAGCAGGTGTGGAACTCCTGAGAGGATGACATTTCTTTACAGAGGATGTTAACTTTCATCAGCAATAAAAACTGTGCTTACTACCAAAAGGTGACTACTCTATCTTTTCCACCATTAAGGCTGAAGCCTTAAGGCTGAAGGAGAAGCAATTAACACAAGCAAAATCCAAGTATTACTTTTTAAAAATTGAAAAATAACATGAAATCTTGTTAACTGCAGTCTGAAGAATAAAAGTTTTGTTATGCACTGTTCTTCAGTGATACCAGAATTTGCTTGCCCTGTTTCACTTAGACTAGTTAAGATGTCTAAAACAAAAAATCAAATAAAAAAAGTAAGGAATTAAAAATATCTTCAATATCTTCTGTGAATGTGAGGGTTAAATAAGGATACGTAGTAGCTATGTGTAAGGACATTTTATAGAGATATAGAGTAATCAAACCTCTTGTAAAAAGTCCTATCACATTTATAAAACTAGATGGTTCATGAAAAAAGTTATATTTGTGCTACTTCCAAAAGAAGGCCAGAGAACCTAAGGGAACAAATCTGTTTAAATATACTACAGATGACTACTCTAACTATGCTTAGATCAGTCTGGTACACTTAAACCTCTTTGTGTATTTTTCTATTAACGCTTGTTTAAATCAAAGCATTATTTGACCCAAGCTATTTATTGCTTGCTATTGAACACACAAAGGGACCAGAATAATCTATATAAATAAATGAATCAAAATGCTTGTACTTTGGACAAATTGCTTTTTTTGATATTGCCTTCTCTAGTATAAATGTGTGAGATGTGGTTTACAGAAGAGAAACAACTGAAATCAACAATAAATAAAGAAAAAAATCACACATACACACGCAGAGAATAACATCATTGGTGGGAAAGTATATTAATCACACAGACAGGCAGGCACATGTTTGGAGAGTGGTTTGATATCAATGTGCTAAGAGTGGTAGCAGATTTTCCATAAAATAGGAACAGAAAAAAAAATGAGTATTCTTCAAAAGGCCAAAATATGCAAACGTTGTTACCAGTGCAGTACCATCGTGTCTTTAACTGTATTTTCTTTATTTCTCTGTGTTTCCTACTTTGGAAAATCAGCAATGAATAATGTACTTTTTATGCAGTTTTTTCCCTTGAAGAATCCAGTGTTGAAATATTAATTAGTTTTCTGTGTAAGTCCTAAATACCTTTTTCTCAGCAAAGCTTTTACAGGACAAGGGAAAAGAAGATTTATCCTCCACCACCCTAAAACTCTAAGTAGAACAGGCAGTAAATGGCATCAACATATTTTGAACTAAAAAAATCCTAAAACCCCCCATACAATTAAGTCCAAATATAATTTGAGTCTGCAAATACTTGCCAGTCTGTGTGACTCTAATGCAGGAAGAAGCTTCATTTTTTGACTAATTTCAGTGATACTGTTTTGAATCAGAAAAAGCTTGCATGCAGGCTCAGTTTCTATTAATTGCAAGTTGCATGCATTTTGAATGCTAAATATTCATATGACTTCTCATCTTTTTCCGTGACACTTGTGATGCAAGCTACTAGAAAAAATAATGAATGTGTTATATTAACTCATATTAAAATAACACTAGTCAATACTTCAAAATTGTAGCCACATCAGATTTCGAAATGCACATATGCGCATACCCTTCACAAAAGACTTGAACAGAAATTAAAAACTATGTAAGCAGTATGTGGGGATTATGGGGTTTTGTCATAAATAAAACTTAAACACTATGTTAATAATTTGTTTCTGGATGTTTCCCTTAAGAAACTAGAACTGGTGAATCTGGATGGACTGGCTCCTCAGATGTCAAATTCTCAGTGAAGACAAGGAAAAAACACACAGAACTGTATTTTCATGTTAATTTCTTGATCTTGCTACTGCAGTCAACAGGAAAATCTAAGAGGTGACAGTGTTCATATTTCATGCCAGATTTTTTTTATTATTATTATTTTATTTATTAACTAGGGATTAAGTCTGACAAGTTGCTATATGGTTTTTGAATTTGTCTCATACATTGAATTGCTTAATGGCTATTGAGCCATTGGGCTCAATGAATTTACTTAACGAATTTACTTATTGCTCTTAATGAATTTACTGACATGATTCTAAACTTTCAGGTGCTTTTCAGTAGATATTATATAAATATACTGGAATTATATAAATATATGAAAATGCAGTAATGCAAGAAGTATTCTTTTAAAACATGCTGTTTTAAACTCCTATAGGACAGTATCTTCAACTTCAGAAGAGCTATGGCTTTTTAAAGCTGCTAGAGCCTCTGGTAAACTAAGTTTGCTTTTTTAAACATGTATTTAGATCTCCATGAAAATTACATTTCATGCAGATTCAACTTCCACTATTTTAATTTTCTTAGGCAAGAAAACATTGCCATACTTTTCTGACATGTTTTGGTCTAACTGTACACTTATGCAGGGGATTTGCAAAGGCAGGTAGCCAGTAATGTCATAATTGAACACTAAGAATAGGATGCACTTTCAAAACCAGTGCATGAGTATATGTGCTTGGCAGGTTGCTGAAACAGGGAAATGTCATCTCTGTAATTTGCAGTTAGTGTCATTCAGTACCATACTGGTAAGCACAATTCTGTACTTTCACATCCTGATTCCATCAGGTCTCTAACAAAAAATGAAAAGAAAAGAAAGGAGGGAAAAAAAGATTAAAATTCTTTTACCACTTAATCCTTACTATTCTTTATGGTAATATGAAAAATCTATTTGCACACAGTCGTGTTAAAGGTGTCTCTTAAACCAACAATTGGTAACAAATGCAATGATAAGGCTGACAGATCATCCTCAGGTTATTTGGCTCATTTGATATAATTAATGAAAAATAGAGGAAAAAAAACCAAAACAGTATTTTCCATTCATGCTTTTCAGTGTTTTGTCTAGCAAAACATTTAGTCTGGAATGTGTCCTAGTAGGACTACTCAAAGACCTGCAGCTATGCTCCTGTTGGTATATTCAGTTGGGTTAGGGTATAAGAATACCAGAACAGATTTCCTTGGCTTTGCATGTAAAGGGATAGATTCTGTCCAAAGATCTGGTTTTAATTTGTTCTCTCCCTTTCAGTGGCTAAGTTTTGTAGACCAGTTCAAGAACAGAATAAAGTTGTTACTGTTCACCTTGGGCTTTTGAGCTGTTTGGTATGCCATTTTTACCTGATCCAAAAATTGCAAATTTAATTTCTCAGTGTTTGGGTGGGTTTGGCAGCGGGGGGCAGGGCTTGTTTGGTTTTTTTGTTTGCTTGCTTTGGTTTGGCTTAGGGGTTTTTTGTTTGTTTGTTTGTTTTTGGTAATTATAATGGAGGAAACTGTAGGATGGCAGTGAATATTTTTTTCTTCTGTTTTCACTCAGTGCATTAAAAATTTTGGTCAGCATTTTAACCTATAGATCTTTGTTAATGGTGAATCACACACAATAATTATTCACTACAGATTTTGAAGAAGACCTTAGTTGATATATAAAAATGTTGTAAACCTGATTGTATGTCTTATGAACATGATCTCACTGATTCTAGATGGGGCCTGACTAGCATCCACAGAGCTACTAAAAGGGAGAGAATCATAGACTTCATTGTCTAAATAACTAAGTATACTTGTAAATTAAATTAATATATAATGTTATTGAACTGTACAAATCATTTATGAGCATGCTATCAGTTAATACACAGTTACATTTTTCCCCCAAACACCCAGTGGCATCACATAATTAGAATATTTCTCCATAAGGTGTCTGAAACCACTTTGAAGGTAAAAAGGTTCATAAGAACAAAAAAAAGGAAAACAAAACCTGAAGCACTGAGGAATCAACAGGGAAAACCTAGCCACAAAACAACATATCAAAAGTATTGTTCAGTTCAGTCCTCCAAGGAAGATGATAAGGGAAGGGTAGTAAATCACCTTTATTATACACTGCAGTGGGTGATCTGACCAACAACACTCTGGGACAGGACAGAGTTGATTCCAGATTGCTCTATTACACCAGTACCTTTCAGAACTGTGTGTATCCTTAGTTACTGAGTCCCTCTTCTTCTTGTTATCTGGGCAAAAATATTCTTTTTCTTTTTTCTTTTTTTTTTTTTTTTTTTTGTCATTTGGCTACATCCAGCCTTTATGGTAACTTTTTATTTTTAACATATTTTTTAAAGTTACTTTCTTTTTGTGCTGAGGTATTTGTACTGCTCTGCAGAGCTTTGAACTACTGTTATACAAACATATTAATATAGCTCACCCTGGTAAACAGGGAGAAAAGTACAAAGCATCAACTTTGAGAGTGAGGTACTCTCATGATTAGAGTAGTTGGACACATTTTATTTGAAGTTTTTATAAGATGACAGATAGACCTGTTTTCATTCTATAGACATTTCTATTTAGAAGTAATAATTTCAGTGGGGAAAAGTCTGAAAAAAAAGAGGAAAAAGACAAACAAAAAGACAACAAGCAAGAAAGTCTCAGACCTGAAAACAGTACAGATAAAATAATAACAGACTTTCCTTCTCTTTTGGGGTTTGCAGGCTCTTGTTCTGCATAAGGAAGGTACTGTTTAGAGCCTATTGGAATTTATGCATTTGATATGAAGGTCTATATTAATCCATAGCTCCCTCCTCCTAGATAGGAGAACCTAAATATGGTGTAGACAGACCACCTGAAGTTTCTAAAGCACAAAGAAGTTTCTAAAAGTGTTCTATAAATAATATTAAATAAATTCTTTTCACATTAAATACCATTCTCAAATACTTAGAAATTACCTTTAATTTGATGATGAAAGAGACATGAAAGAAGAATGCCAGAGTTGAATGTGCAAGAGATTCTGACTGTGACCAAAGCAGGTTAGAGCATACAGAAGAGAAAGACAAAGACACACAACTAATTAAACTTCAAAGTGAAGGACCAACATTGCTATGTTTTATTTCTTTTTTTTTTTTTTTCCTGATGGTGGAGAGTTAAGTTTCCCTCTCTGGCTGATCAGGATGGAGGTCCATTAGTGGGTAATATATACATTATATACCTTCGGCTGGGGCTGCACAGCTAGAAGGCGCGTCCCCTGGGTGGTGGATAGGGGATCCCTCTCTGGAGGGTGCACCAGATAAAATTGAAGAAGGTGCCGCGAACCAACACAGCCTAAGGGAAGGCCACCCTGACAGAAAAACCACTGGCCCTCCAAGTCAGGGGGGTTGGGCAGGAGGCCAACTACCTCCTCCCGGAGAAAAAAAAAAAAAAAAAAAAAGTTGCAGAAACGACGAGCATCAAATGGCGGGGATGGAGAAAATCGGTAACGAAGTGAGGAGGAGGAGATGGAGCTGGATCGGTCGTGTCCTGAGGGGGAAACCGACGGAAGACTGCGCTGTGGCCCTTGACTCCAGAGCACGCAGCCGCGGACCGATCGAAGTGGAAGAACGATGTTCGCGCCTTGTGTGCCTCCTGGCACTGAGAGAATTCAGATCAGATCAGATATACATTATATACATACATACAATATGGATCCCTCTGGTAGCTGGGCTACCACAATCCTCCACACAATCCTCCCAGCAACTGGTCCTGGATCCTTGCTCTGCCCAGTCACTTCCCACACAGACATATCTCTCAGTTGATCCCCAGACCCCACAGTCTCTCTAGCAGCTGTCCAGGACTCCCCTGGTTCAGTAGCCAACTCATCCAAGTAACTTGCTCTGGGATATACATACACATACCCCAGGCCACTTACCCCACTACCTAGATAATCTGGCTTGGTATTTGGTAGCAATTGCCCACTGACATCCCTGTCCTCCCTCACTGCAGTTGCTGCAACACAGGAACACGGGCACCTAGAACCTGTGGTCTGGCTCTGTACACACACATACATGCCAAACAGAGACACCCCAACCATGAAAATAGTTAGACATGGAGTATAATGAGAAGACAGGACAGACTCTGCTGGCCAGGTGCACAGCATGGCTGGACAAGCTTACAAACCAGCAACCTGTTCATATGCAACCACCACTTTTTATCCCTTTACCCTTCTGTTTTTCCTTCTGTGCTCCTCCCCAAACCACCCGTTCTCCACCTTTGGTTCCTCCCCTAAGGATCCTATAGTAAGTCTTGTGCAATCCCAAAATGGTCTTCCCTTGCACCTCATAATGAGTCCCATACCCCTTAGGCAGTAACCCCTCCCTCTGCAAGGTGATCTAGAGAGCCTCTCTTCTTGACTGATGGTGCTGGGTCTCACCCCGGTCCATGGGCTAACTGCTCTCTGGGAGAGGCTGGAGCCAGGGTTCTGTTTCTCTGAGCAGGATATTGAGGTTCCTCCACCTGCCATCATGCCTATGAGCTCTTTCACATGTTTCCAGAGGCAAGATTTTCGTCACATAACCTAAAAGTTTATACAACAATTTTGGACAGAACTGAGGCTAACTAGGGAGACCTTATAGCAGTGTACCTGAAGGGGGCCTACAAGAAAGCTGGAGAGGGACTTTTTCAAGGGCATATAGTGATAGGACAAGGGGTAATGGCTTTAAACTGAAAGAGGGTAGATTTAGATTAGATATAAGGAAGAAATTCTTCACTATGAGGGTGGTGAAACACTGGAACAGGTTGCCCAGAGAAGTTCTGGATGCCCCATCCCTGGAAGTGTTCAAGGCCAGGTTGGATGGGGCTTTGAGCAACCTGGTCTAGTGGAAGGTGTCCCTGCCCATGGCAGGGGGATTTTAACTAGATAATCTTTTAAGGTCCCTTCCAACCCAAACCATTCTATGATTCTATGATTCTAAAATACAGAGATCCCATTGCTCAGAACCATTGTTTTTCTTCTGAGCTTGCAGTCCTGCCTTAAATGAGCTTGACATATACAAACCCAAAGTAAGTCTCTCTGCAGCTGTAATGCAGCAGAGTAAAGTGAATGTTAGCTGTAGAAATAATATGGTAGAAAAGAAGAAGGGAAGGGAAGGGAAGGGAAGGGAAGGGAAGGGAAGGGAAGGGAAGGGAAGGGAAGGGAAGGGAAGGGAAGGGAAGGGAAGGGAAGGGAAGGGAAGGGAAGGGAAGGGAAGGGAAGGGAAGGGAAGGAAAGGGGAAAGGGGAAAGGGGAAAGGGGAAAGGGGAAAGGGGAAAGGGGAAAGGGGAAGGAAAACCAAATATTATTCTTCAAAGAGACAAAAAATACTGTATTTGTATTACAACAGTGTCCTGGTATCCAAAATAGGATTAAGAGCACTTACTAAAGATGTAGACACTGCAGATGTCAACAAGTTTGTTCTCCATAAAAATGGATAAGAAGGTACAGAACTGTAACCAAGCTCTTCAATAGATTCTTGTATATTCTGCTTGATGCTTGATTTGGCATGATCTGCAGAGGGAAGGAAATTAATTACCTTCTAGTAAGGGAAGGCTCCAGGGTTTTTATTTTTCTGGGGAGAGGTAGTAGGGTAAAGCTTGGTGCAAAAAAATTAAGCTGCCTAAAGAGATTCAGTCTTTAAGCCAACAGATTCTGTTACTTGAAATGTAAGAGGTGAGAAATAAGCCACAGCAGAAACCACTTCATTCTTGCCAATACCCCATTAGACCTTTGGAATAACTTGTTCTCAGTTTGGTTTCTGGTCAGTTACAGAGGATGCACTTTGGGTACTTTTTTTTCTTTACAATTGCCTTTTGTAGATAAAAATGTTTGTTTTGTTTTTCTCCCACAGAATTCCATGTGGTGTGGGAAGAAGTTATTAGCTCCCCTTTCTGAAATGATTGCCTATTTAAAGCCATTTAGAAGCTACAGGCATTTTGTTTAAATTCTATGCAGCATATTCAGCCTTTAGCAAGAAACTGTGAGGGTTATCATTATTACCTATGTACTATACATTGGTTTGCCTCACTTAATTATAACACTTGTTGCTTTAAGACTTTCACTATAATTGAGAATAAAAATCTCTCTTGTTCATATGTGTTTGAGGTAGTAATGATAAAGCTTGTATGCCAAGCTGTGAACTTCGGCAAACCTAAAGAAAGATTTGAGAACTAGGAAAAGGTTGGGGGCCAGTACATTAAAAAAAAAAAAAAAAAAAACCTTTCATGGTTTCTCTGTGCTAATTTAACTATTATTTAAAATGTCCTCTGGCAGCATTTGTATCATTAATTGTATAATGATTTTCTCATATTTAAACCATGGTAATTAAAATGTGCAGAGACTATTACTTATTCCTGCAGCAATATAATGTTTTCACTTGATTGAAGATGAACTGCAATTTGGCCTTTATGTTGTAAGGAAAAAAACCCAGGACTGCTGGGAGCAAATGGATCAATTAAATAATGTTCTTTTGTAATGAGGGTTACATCATTCTGCCAATGATAAAAATCTGCAGCTGAATCTGTCACTAATGATATATGCCATCTTCTTAGCCTTATTGAGGCTAACCTATCAGGAGACAACTGTCAGGCTTAGCTTTCTATTGATCCTTGCATGTTCTGTTTCAGAAGTCAGTAAAAAATGCAGATCAGCTTATTATAAAATACTACCTTTATGATCAGAGGCTACTGGATGCTGAAAACAGCAATACAAATATTGGGGTGAAAATGTCATTTGTGAATACTTCTCCTTCTCTAACCTGTTTTCCCATTAGGCATCTTGCTTTTTAGACAGCAGTATTATCGTATCAAATCACAACCAAGCTCCCAGGGTGCGGTACTAGGGCAAACACCAGCAAATGAAGTACAGTGATAGCAGACATAAAGAGCACTATAGCACAGTGATCAGTTCTGAATACCTAACTCAAAAAAAAAAAAAAAAAAGAGAGAGCTTGTATGAATTGTGGGGTTTGTTATATAGCCTTATATACCTAGACAGAAGGCAGGTCCACCTATGCTATTAGTTGTGGCTGTGAGGTTAGGGCTGACCACCTAAACACTGGGACCTTGAGTACATCTAAGGAGCAATGGTAAGTGTAGGAAGCTAACCACACTGAGAATGGAATGCACTGAGTTGACTGCTCCCTAGGACCATAGAATAATAGAATGCTTTGGGATGGAAAGGACCTTTAAAGGTCATCTGGTCCATCCCCCCTGCAATTGGCAGGGACATCTACAACTAGATCAGGTTGCTCAGAGCCCCATCCAGCCTGTCCTTGAACGTTTCCAAGGATGGGACATCTACCACCTCTCTGGGCAACCCATTCCAGTGTTTCACCACCCTCATCATGAAAAATTTCTTCCTTAGATCTAGTCTGAATCTACCCTCTTTTCGTTTAAAACCATTACCCCTTGTCCTATCGCTACTGGCCCTGCTAAAAAGTTTGTCCCCATCATTCTTATAAGCCCCTTTAAGTACTGAAAGGCTGCAATCAGGTCTCCCTGCAGCCTTCTCTTCTCCAGGCTGAACAACCCCAATTCTCTCAGCCTTTCCTCATAGCAGAGGTGTTCCAACCCTCTGATCAGTTTTGTGGCCCTCCTCTGGACCCTCTCCAACAGGTGCATGTCCTTCCTGTGCTGAGGACTCCAGAGCTGGACACAGTACTCCAGGTGGGGTCTCACCAGAGCAGAGTAAAGGGGCAGAATCACCTCCCTCGACCTGCTGGCCACGCTTCTTTTGATGCAGCCCAGGATGCGGTTGGCTTTCTGGGCTGCGAGAGCACATTGCTGGCTCATGTCCAGCTTTTTGTCTATCAGTACCCCCAAGTCCTTCTCGGCAGGGCTGCTCTCAATCCCTTCGTCCCCCAGCCTGTACTGATACCAGGGATTGCCCCGACCGAGGTGCAGGACCTTGCACTTGTCCTTGTTGAACCTCATGAGGTTCACACAGGCCCACCTCTCCAGCCTGTCCAGGTCCCTCTGGATGGCATCCTGTCCCTCAGGCGTGTCAACTGCACCGCTCAGCTTGGTGTCATCTGCAAACTTGCTGAGGGTGCACTCGATCCCACTGCCTATGTCATTGATGAAGATATTGAACAGCACTGGCCCCAGTATGGACCCCTGAGGGACACCACTTGTCACTGGTCTCCATCTGGACATCGAGCCATTGACCGCCACCCTCTGGATGCAACCATCCAGCCAATTCCTTATCCACCGAACAGTCCGTCCATCAAATCCATATCCTTCCAATTTAGAGAGAAGGATATTGTAGGGGACCGTGTCAAAGGCCTTACAGAAGTCCAGATAGAAGACATCCATAGCTCTTCCCTCGTCCACTGGTGCAGTCACTCCATCATAGAAGGCCACTAGGCTGGTCGGGCAGGACTTGCCCTTGGTGAAGCCGTGCTGGCTGTCTCCAATCACCTCCCTGTCCTCCATGTGCCTTAGCACAGCTTCTAGGAGGATCCGTTGCATGATTTTCCCAGGCACAGAGGTGAGTCTGACAGGTCGGTAGTTCCCAGGGTCCTACTTTTTGATGTTTTTTAAAAATGGCTTCAATGTTTCCCTTTTTCCAGTCCCCAGGGACTTCACCTGACTGCCATGACTTTTCAACTATCATGGAGAGTGGCTTGGCAACTACATCAGCCAATGCCCTCAGGACTCTGGGATGCATCTCATTGGGACCCAGAGACTTATGTATGTTCAGGTTCCTCAGGTGGTCGCAAACCTGATCTTCACTTACAGTGGGAGGACCTCTGCCCCCCCGATCCCCATCAAATGGCCCATTGACTCGGGAGGTGTGAGGAGAGAAGCTGCCAGTGAAGACTGAGGCAAAGATGTTGCTGAGTACCTCAGCCTTCTCCTCGTCTGTTGTTACCAGCTTGCCACTTCTGCTCATCAGAGGGGGTACGCTTTCTTTAACCTTCCTTTTCTGGTTGACATACCTGTAGAAGCCCTTCTTATTATTCTTTGCATCCCTCGCCAGGTTCAGCTCTAGCCAAGCCTTGGCCTTCCTGATCCCATCCTTACACAACTGGGCAGTGTCCCTGTACTCTTCCCAAGGTACCAGTCCCTTCTTCCACTGCCTGTGCCTTCTCTTCTTGCCCTTTAGTTTGACCCACAGGTCATGGCTCAGCCATGCCAGCCTCTTCCCTTCCTTGCCCTATTTCCTGCACCTGGGGATCAAGAGATCTTGAGCTCTATGGAAAGCGTCCTTGAAGACCTGCCAGCTCTGTTCTGCTCCCTTGTCCCTGAGGACCATTTCCCAGGGGGTCCTGTTGATTAACTCCTTGAAGAGGTGGAAGTTTGCTTTCCTAAAATTCAGGGTCCTGACTGCACTCTTCACCTGACCCTTACTCTCAGAACTGTGAACTCCACCAGTGCGTGATAATGTGGTTTAATTCAGTTATATGCATACTTCATTCCTACCCCATTTATTGCAGTTATGTTGACCCTTCCCCTTCTCCCCTGGGTCCTGAGATCACTGGCTTTACTCTGGTGCTCGTGATGGGCGCCAATGTTAGCAGTGAATTGTTAGCATCCAAGTCCTTTGCCAGGAGGAATATGATATTCATGTTGATAGTTTCTTATTCCTCACTCTGAGATCCACTTTGGATCATTTTTATGTGTTTGTTAACATGCGTTTACAGTTTTCTCTTTCTTCATTGGTATGTAGCTCTGCATTACATCCAAATTTACTATATATGGTCACCTTTACATATGTTAGATACTATTTCTTTCTTCTCTTTGTTAACCCTAAAAGCAGTTTTATCAAGCTCCAGGTTTGCTTGTCTTTGAGTATTTGTCAGTTGTTTGCAGCTGTGGGGACTCCAGTGCCAGAAATGCAAAGCTGTAGAGTTATAATATTTATAATGGCACACAGTAAATGGAGCACAATGGAATTGATACTAAAAAATAGAGGAAGGCAAGAGAAAAATTAGTTCTTCGCTTATATAGGTACTCAACTAAAGAAAAATGGAAGGAAGGAAGGAAGGGAGGGAGGGAGGGAGGGAAGGAGGAAAGAGGGAAGGAGGGGGGAGGGAGGGAGAGAGGGAGAGAGGGAGAGAGAGAGGGAAGAAAGGAAGAAAGGAAGAAAAGAGAGGGAAGCAAGAAATAAATAAGGAAACTGACTTGAAATTCAAGCCAAACCCTAAGCTTTTCTAAGGCTCAGGGGATTATTTTCCTGTTGTCATCCCTTCAGATTTCTGTTTAGTACGACCTACAGACTCCATTGGTAAACAGATTTCTTTGAGACTTTCTGAAGACTTGCAGTATCATCAGTATTTTTTTTTTAGTTGGCTGAATAAATCTTACAAAACATTAGTGAAATGTGAATCAGGCTTTTAAAATGTTATTTTATGTGATTTGTGTGCACAATCTGAAGTATTAATCTTTATCTTTTTAGGAGGGTTTCTTGCCCACAACAGAAGAAAAGACCATAAAGCTTTCCCTTCTTTTTATTGTTTTAAGTAGAAAATATATTCAGGAAAATACAATGCTATGTACAAATAATATGTTCATGTTAAAGTTGCCCTTGGGACTTAAAATCTTTAGCATTTCCATATTATTATGATTTCAAGGTGTTCAGTCATAACAATATATTAATGTAGGATTGTTGGGTTTTTTTCAAATATTTTCTCATCCTTCTCTGAGATAAGCAACTAACTCTTAACTGCTGAGAACTTATGAATTAAACAAGGCTGGACTGCATCAGATTTTGAATAGAAAACCACTGCAGTTTTCTGTGATGTGAAAAAAAATCCCTGAGGTGCTTTACAAAGTAGCATCATCATACAACAATGATAGAAATTTATGTTACACATTTAAGATTATTAAATAGCATTTATTTCCCTATGCAGTATAGAATATAATAATGATATTATTTAACTGTTATTATCTTGAAACTATATCTAATAATATATAATTTATTAAAATACTTCTTATTTTAATTTTTATTTTTGTAAGTATGGTTATATTTCTTGCATAGTAGGCACAAGTTTAAATTTCTCCCTTGCTTATTGGCATGAAAAATGCATCCTTACAGCATTTTTTTTGAATTGTCTTTGCTTGAGGCTGTGCCTGCAACTTACAAAGGCTATCAAAGGAAAATAGTGACTGAGATTCAAACTGAACTGAGCTGGAGGGATACAGCATTCTTTTTAAAGTTTATTTTAGATCTTTAAGTCAAGAAGTTTTAAAAAATTTCAATCGGTTTCAGTCATCTCCAATACATGAAACAGCATTTGAGTTTTGCTGGTGAGTTTATTTTTAGCTGTCTACTAGAGGTGCAAAGAGTCTGTAAAAGAGGAGAGCAAGAAAGAGCTTTCGAAGTCCCATAACAATCTGAAATAATTTTAAGGTTAAAGTGGAATATAACATTTTTTTTCTTCTCTTTTTTGTAAAGAATTAATCTTTTGGGACACACAAAATGTTTTGCTTGTGGTATAGCTTCTCAGAGAAAGAATCTGTAAAGTTTAACAAAATATTAGTTTAGTCATTCTAAGGATTATTTGAAAGTTAAAAATATTAATTTCTTCCATGATAGGAGAGAGAAAAAATGGTGAAAACAGAATTTTCTGGCATTGGATTATCAAATCAAACACTGGGGTTTTGGTATATTTACATTCTGGTTGTGGAAAAATGTTCTTTCTTCCATCACACTTCAAGATTTTGCATCTTCTCTGTTATATCACTGCCTGGTTTACAGTGCAGGAGCAACTGCTTATTTCCATTTTGGGTATCTGTCTTTGTTACCTAGAACCAAAGATGATGGAATTGCCCAGCTATCTATTTGGTCTTATATTCTGGGTTGGCAGCAAAAGTTGGGACAACCAAAAAGTTGCCAACAAAAAGTTGGGACAGCTCCTTGTCAACATCTTGCTGGCATACCCCCACTAACCGTCCTTTGGATCAGGAAGAAAGAAGTCAGGGGAGGACCTCCAGGAATATGCGGTTGTGGTCGATCCTGCAGGCAAAGGCAATATTCCTTTGCTCTCTAGGTTATCTTCTAAGAGTTACTTCTGTTTAGTGGTTCTCTACTTTTTCCTGGTTTTTGCTCACTAGTGTGGATGCTTATGACTTACTTTTCCATCCAGGGGTATTTTTTATATTTGTTTTTCATGTCCATTTATTTGCTTGTTTATGCTCTTTTCCCAAATCAGAGAGGGCTTTTAATGTAAGCACAGACATGAAACGGAAACAAGAATGGAGATTAATGGAGGCACTATCTCAAGAGAGAGTGAATGAAATGTTTGTATGAGACAATTATAAAACAATCTTCTCCCAAAAACATTTAGATAAATTTCCATTGCATTGCACTACTTGCTTAACAAAGTAACACTTGAATTAAGGTGAAATTAGAGTATTTTTGAAGCATTTAGTCTCTGGAAAAAGTGAAAGAAATTCAACACGCTGTTTTGAATGACAGCATGGAAAGGGACCAGATCCAGGACTGGTGTCTCAACCTTCTTTTACTCTCTATGTGAGGAACGTTGTTATTGTGGAAGCTGAGAGGGACTTGATTTTGATGCCTTTCATCTCCTTATCAAGGCGTAGGTTACTCAAGATAGGTTGTTCTGAGTTAGTTTCTATAGCTTTGTTGCACTGCTGATATAATCTTAGGACTAAATGGGCTTTGTTTCTAAATTTCCTGGACAACCTTTGGGACTAGCCTGACTCTTCTCTGTTCAGTACTGTTATATCCAAGTCTTTGTCAACAACACCATCACAGTACCTCAACCATTTAGATTACTGGTACTTCCTTTACCTGCTGTAAAGTCTTCCTCGTACTGACACTGCAGAGGTAAGCTCTACCACCATCTTATGGACCTGACAACAGTGTTGTTTTCATTCTGGTTGCTATGTACTGTAGTCAGTTTACTGGGATAGGGAGCTAGATCAATGAGAAAGACAGATAGTTCTAAAACCCCCATGTATATATGTATTTTTCCAAATTAAAAATATATGTGTAAAACATATATTCAAGGGTCACGAAAACAAAGAAAAGAGGTATATCTTAAAGTAATAGCAATAAAGTAACTGGAAGGAATTAGAGAAGCCAGCAAAAAACCACTATCATTCAGATTATATCACAGTATCTTACATATATATACCCCCAAACTTTTACAAACACGTCAGAATATGTGTGTGAAATATGATAGTATAGTGGTGTTATATCATGCTATTGTATATGGTACATATCACTTTATATCTAAGAAAAACACTTGCCATCTGTGTGAAGAAAGGTTGTATATTGAGCCTTTCTAACTTTATTATGTTTTTAAAATCTGAAAAGTGTGTGTGGTGGTTTGTTTTTCTATTTTTGTCTTGAAAAATAATTTTGTGAAGCTGAGATTTCGGGTTCTGCTAGTGCAAAAAGCCCTCTGAAAATTGATCTGTTGTGCTTTGCCTCAAAGGAATTTTTTATGGTACTCACAAGAAAGCTGACATACTTTCATCAATTTTTGTGTTATTTTTTAGAAACAGCTGTTCCAAAAAACATCAGTAGAATCCACATTAAATACTTTGCTTCCTGGATCCAGCCAACACAAGAAAGAGTCATCGCTGCCAATCTGCTGGGTTCTTGCCTGTGAGAATATGTATTTTCTAGAAACAGCATCTGTGCCACTATCTTATAAGAATACTAAAGTGATGGAAAAGAACCGCAGCCTTTTCTTTCAAGAATTCCACAAGTGAAACTTTTTCTCCAAAGCGAAACCCACATACCTCCTTGTGCATTTACTTCTTTCATGTACCTGATGTAAAGAAAAGAAGGAAATCTGCCAGTTGTTTCAGTAGAGGACACAAATGCCCATAGTCCACTTGTGAAGTCTGCAAAGGCTTGACCATGCTTAGTATTTGTGGATTAAAATTATTTTGTTTTTCCTCCAGTGGCAGGCTGAGAAGCGTTCCCTTATTTCCAGTCAAACCTGTCACAATGAATACAAACATAATTAAAAATCCAAGTTGAAATCTTGTCCCCATGCGTATTGAGAAATTGAGTCCGAAAAGGTGGTATAATGCCCTGTTGCTGTTATTCTGAGGTTGGGCATAGGTTTCCATTGATGATGGCGTCTTGCTGACTAAAGCTTTTAATGTCCTTTCAGACATATCGCTGAATAACCCCTGGACAGTTCTTATTGCAGTATCCTTGCCAGGGGTTGCACTTGACTGCTATATATCTTAAAGAGATAAAATGTTCTGCCCTCACAATTCAGTTGATGGATTTCTGCTCTAATATTAAATCCAGGCTGATGACTTGAACATTCTGCTGAGTTACTGGCTATATCCCCCTTAGGCCCCTTATATTTTTTATAAGCTTGAGTGGAGCTGTCACAGCAAAGAATTCAGCCCATGCAATTCCAATATGGGAGTCTACTAAGTGTAATATTTGAAGTTCAGTGTGAGCAACATGTGGCATTAAAAAAATGTGCTAATTAAGGTGTAGCCCGCTAACTTACTATTCAGGCCCATGGGCTCCCCCCTGTTTATAGATATCCTACCTCCTGCAGGTCCAGTAATGTAACACATTGCTCTCTAATTTAAATAATGTCAAAAAGATTAAGTGCTACCAAAACCTATGAAGATAATTAATTCATAGTTGTTAGCATATCTGACTAGACTTACTCCTGTGTCATTTTTAGCAAGTTTTATCAGTAATTGATTTAACTTTCATTTGTACTTCTTGCCATTTAAACTGTTAATACTTCTAAGCCGGCAGGTGAATGAATAAACAATTGTTGAGCTGTAAGCAATTATAAAAATTGCTTAACTGTTGTAATTACAGTATGAATTTCTTTGCCCTTTTGTCACATTGTATTTGAGTTCAGCATGGCATAAGTTCAGTGAACGATCCTTCAAGCATTAACACAGAAGTCATAGAGCAGCCTCTGGCTTCTGCAGGAGTCTCAGCTCTGTTGTGGGCACTAGGAGGTGATTTCTTGGGTAACTTTGTTAACAACAGGGAAAAAGCTTTTCAGAAAGAACTGAGTCACCTACTTCTCACCTGGGAAATGGACTGTGCAGGCACTCCGGGATTGCTGCAGCTTTCTTCCAGGTTTCAGCTATTACAGGCAGCGCTTTTGCTTGTATTATGATCTCAGGAACCTGTGAAGAGGACATAACATAGAGATTTAAGTTTTAATGGGAACAGTGTAATCAGAAAGGCCTACAAGTCCATGAAGTCCTTTAACTTTCTTTGCTACTTGGGGAATATAATACCTCCACTTGGCTAGGAGGAAGATAGTAAGAGCTCTGAGAATTTGAATTTCCCATTTCTTTGGTTGGTTGGTTTTGTTGTTTTGTTTTGTTTTTCCTGCTGATCTCTATGACTAGTTAAGTTAGAGCTTTTTGTTTGTTTGGATTTTATGGTGTAGAAAGTAAAGACTCAGCCTGCTGAAAGATATGCAGTTGGAAACAAATACTTTTCTATCTCTGAAAGCAGCAAAATTTAGCAAATTTGGATAAAATAAAACAAACTGTACAGTAAACCCAGAACCCCACTACTACACTGGAAGTGAGATCTGCTTTTCTTGTCTTCTTTTTTTTCTTTTGTTGTTATTTTGTTTGTTTGGTAGTACTTTAAATAGTAGCCCAAAGAAAAACAAATTATTCCCCCTTATTTGTTTTCCATGTTATACATATAATAAAGACTTTAGAAACTGAATGATGTTTTGAATATACGGAAACTTCCTGCTTTTAGTTTTCTGGATTTTGCCTCAGTTCTTGTCAGAAACATGCTTTGGGCTTTTAATAAGTCTATCTCTGTCCCATACCTGATGTGCCATCTGTGTTTGCCTGCAGGCCTTTTAATTTATAGTGAAGTAACCTGCTAATGAAAAATCTTTCAACATCGTTTCTGTTTCCTTAATAATCCACCAGAATATTGCTAGTGTATTTGTCAAAAAAAAGCCTCAAACCCTAGTACTAAACTTGCTGCAAGACAAGAACCCAGAATAAGGATTTGAAAACTTACCTATACATGTGTGTATTATATCCCCTGAATACAGGGGTCTCTTAAGTTGATAGGCTGTAAAAATTAAAATTAAGACACTTGTCACTTTTTTATTTGCTTCTTTAATTTTATTTCACTGTTTCGTTTCATCTGTATACTGCTTAACAACTTCTATTTTTTCTTTGTTGTCTTTACAGTGTTGCCCTATAAAATGTCCTTTTTTTCCTTTCATCTCCCTGATTTCTCCTCCTTCTTTATGTTAGTGAAAACCTAACTTCAACAGATTTCCTTCAAGGGTACCCTGATGTGAAGGAAAGTGGTCTCATTTTCCTTGCAGAAAGGCTAATTATTCAAAACTTCAGAGATCTTGTTACTTTGTGTATACAAGTGTTGAACCAGTAGGAGATTCTTAATCCAAAAAGTATGTTAGCAATTGCCACTTCTATTGTTCTTGTGATTGAGCTCATGGGAAGAGGTTACCTCCAAACAATATAAATATGCATTTTTAATGATACTTACAAAAGGAGATCTGAAGGAACAAAGAATAAGCCAAAAAAATGGTAGGTTGTTCTATTCTATTGCTTTGAACGGTACCACTATATTTTAGTTATTGTTCTTGAGACATTTAATTCAAGGCAGTGATTACAGAATGATCAAGTGTCTCCTCTTAATTAAGGCATCAATAAGTGTTCCATTACTAGCCTGTTTTTTATCTTTTTTTTTTTTTTAATTTTTTTACCTCTGGGAATTCTTTTTGTCTTAATTATTTTTTCAGATGAACTTTTAAAGTGAATTAAAACTATCCTGACATATGAATAAAATTAATCAAGTTATTGTCCAGAGAGTAACTTAGAATTGCTCTTTTTAAGTGGATTCCAGCCAGGGAAATTCTTTTCCTCTGTAAGCACTATTGAAAAACAATTTTTTTGGGAAAAGTAAAAATTACAATTTATCTTTACCCTCGATCCCTCCAGAAATCTGTCCTTTGTTTAGTATATAGCCATACAAACAATTTGTTTTTCACATGGTTCAGTTCATGTGAATTGTGCTAGCTAAGGGCAGTGAGAGGAAGGGGAGAAGAGACATCCATAAGGAGGGTTAAATTGATTATGTTTGTAGAAACAAAAGTGATTTATTTTTCCAAGATCCTTAATTCCTGTCCCACAGATGTTACAGAAGCTTCTGTTTTCTTGAGATGTAACCTCCTGCAATGTTAAATGCTTGAACTGATGACAATATTTCAATAAACTAAGCAGTCCCAGTTCTGGTGAGAATTCAGAGTTTGGGACTGGTCTATGCTGAGCACATCATGGATTAACACGGCTGAAACAAAGTGCGGAGATGTATCCTGAGAGTTATTGACAGGCCAGTGCTGCTTAAGAAGACTGGCAAATGAGGACAGTATTTAGCTCACATTGTGTCAAATAACTCTCTCATTACACGTTTTTAACTTCCCAACATGTTTATCCACTTTCTTTACTGCATTCCTTCATTTTTGATCATGACATTTTTCCTTAGAGGGTAAAGAGAAGGATAAAGAGGATAAAGAACACAGAGTTAAAATGCTCAGAGGTGGATCTAGTTGGAGTTCCTTCCTGCAGATGTACGAACTTCCTGGAAGAGAAAGAAATTGCTTTGTAGTGCAACTTTTTAAACTTAACTCTTCAAACATCATCTGCTTTCAGAAGCAACTGCTTTCAAAATGCCCTCTGTATTGCAGACTGGATATGTTGATCAATTCTTGACTTAGAAAAATGTGCCTATCACATTTATGTGCTTGAAGATTCACATTTGTTTGGTGGTGCTGGTGGGTTTCTTTGCTTTATAAATTGTTGGGGTTTTTTTCTATCACATGAAATAATTAGGATCAAGGTAATTACAGAAAACTACAGAAATTTCAGGGAGTTTGAGAATAATTCAAAAGTGCTTTCACCAAACTTTACAGCAGTTTTAGGAGAAACAGAACATCTGAGGCCTTGTTCAGAAACAAGATAGTTGTATAAAAAATACCTGCATTTAATAGTGTTTGCTTCTTCAAGTCTTGAATATTTTTGGCATTGTGGTCTTTTTACGGCATTGGTCTTGTATTTGTTTGCTTGACATTCTTGGAATTTTAAAGAAAACAGAATAGCAAAAGATAAAGTCATTGATTTCTCTAATCTCCTGGTCCTAAACTTGTTGCCATTTTGAAGGAGCATTGAGCTTCATGTATATTTGATTGCTGCAGTTGAGCAGCAGGACACTGCATGGGACACGTGAGCTCTTATTTCACTCCCATGTTGGGTAGTGATCCCTTGTGCCAAGCTGATGGCTCAGAAAGAAGCCTGTTCTCTTAAGTGCATAAACAGAAAATAGCTATTTGTAAGGGGATATGCAAAACACTATTTGCTTTTTATTGACATTTCTCTTCCTGCAGCGTCTTTCAAGAAAGGTCATTCCTTCTGTTCCTTCTGTTTCTTCTATTGATGATTCAAATTACGCTTACTGTTGTGAATAGCAATGCAATGCCATTAACACCCTATGGTGCTAACCTTTATTTTAATGAAATATTCATTCCTAAAGAAATAGGCAGCAAGCTGTTAAGAGTGGGGGCTGGCATGTATACGTTAGGTTGGTGGAAGTTAAAGGAAAAAGAATAGAGTGCTGAATGTGGCAGCATTCAACCATCCCTTTCATTCTGTGTATTTAAGTGGATTTAAATATTAAGGCATTCTTAGGGAACCTTTTGGCAGACAACTTAATCATTCTCTCTTAGATTAACTGTCTTTAAATATTAAGTTTTCTTTGAGACTAAGCTCTTCAGGACAAGGACCAAGCCTTCATGTATTCACTTACAGAGATCAACAGAGTTCTGAGTATTTTTCAGCATGAGCACTTTCATAAAGTGAATATTAATTAAAACTGATATTTAATCGTCCCTAACTCTTTCCAATAATCTGGTAATTTGGGGTGTTAATGATCAAACCATTCTATTGCTAATTATATTAACTGATAAAAAGCCCAACAACCTATATCTTCTGCTGTTGCAGATGATGTTGAATAGCCTGTCACTATTATTTGCCAAAATTATAATCAGTGAATGTGCAATTGGATACAGGTGGGGAAATGGTAGGAAAGTAGAGATGTGTATACGTGTGAAACAAAGAAAGAACATTCATGTGAAGATAAGATGGAAGCAAGTAGAAAGAGTAGTTTTGGGGAGATTAACTTGAGAGATTGTTTGCAAAAATAAAAACTGGCTCTGTACAAGACAAGTGTACAGATGTGTTCAGTCTGTGTCCTCTTGAAAAATAAAGTCCTTCAGTATATCATCCCATGTTTTGACGCACTGGCATTATTTTGTACTGGAACTATGACAGAGGCAAGTATGTTGTCTGCTGAGGTGTTGAGGAAAACTGCAGCCTAATACCTTCAAAAGAATATAATCAACACTGGCAGCAAGAAATTTAATTGCTTTTAGGATGGATCTTAATGTACGTTGATAGAAATTCATTAATTTTTTATATCTGCAAATATGATCAAATATCACATAAAAATTTCTTACGTTTTCTATATTATTTCAAGAAAAATTGTTTTAATGTGACAGAACTCCATGCAAGATGTGAATAACTACAGTGTACTGGAGACAGATAATTTGTTATAAAAGTTAAAACTATTTTACAGAGCCTAACCCACACTATTTTCAGATTCCAAACTGATGAAGTTTGAAATCTCACCCATTTCATTAAGATTACAGTGTAGGTCAAATAACTTTTCTCCCTGAGGGTAGGCTTAATTGAATATTACACTTCCACTGTGCAACAAATTATTCAACTCTCTACAAACAAAAAATACAAAGATTCTTAATGAAGATTATCCCAAGTCAGGTGTTGGGTTTGGGTAGCTTGACTTGCAATAGGAACACATTAAAAAAGAGCATAGTTCATATAGTTTTCAAAATATTGCCTGTAGCTGACAGATTTCACAGAATTGCAGAATTGCTTAGGATGGAAGAGACCTCTTCATATAATCTAGTCCAACCTCCTTGCTCAGGCAGGGTCAACTAGTGCAGGCTGTCCAGAACCAAGCCCAGTCAGGCTTTGAATATCTCCACAGATGGGGACTCTACAACCTCCCTGGATAACCTGCTCCAATATTTGACCACCCTCATAGTAAAAAGGTATTTTCTTGTGTGCAAATGGAATCTCATGTGTTTCAGTTTTTGCCCGTTGCCTTTTGTCCTGTCACTGGATGCTGCTGAGAAGAGTCTGGCTCCCTCATCTTTATTCCCTCCTCTCAGGCGTTTATATAAACTGATGAGATCCCCCTTAGCCTCTCCAAGTTGAACAATCCCAGCTCTCTCAGCCTCTCCTAACATGAAAGATGTTCCCTTAATCATCATTGTGGCCCTCCGCTGGACTCATTCCAGTAAGTCCATATCTTTCATGCACTGGGGAGCCCAGAACTGAACATAGCACCCGAGGTGTAGCCTCACCAGTGCTGAGTAGAGGGGAAGGATCACCTCCCTTGATCTGCTGGCAACACTTTTCTTAATGCAGCCCAGTATACTGTTGGCGGCTTTTGCCATGAGGGTGTTTTGCTGTCTCATGATCCGCTTGTTGTCCACCAGGACCCCAAGGTCCTTTTCCTCAGGGGTGTTTTCCAGCTGGTTGGTCCCTAGTGTGTATTGGTGCCTGGGATTATTTCTCCCCAGCTGCAGGACTTTGCAGTTTACTCTACTGAACTTCATAGGGTTCCTGGCAGCCCAATTCTCTAGCCTGTGTATGTCCTCCTGGATGGCAGCATGAACCTCTGGTGTATCAACCACTTCTCATAGTTTTGTATAACTTGTGAAACTGCTGAGGGTGCACTCTGTCCTCAGGTCATCAGTGATGATGTTAAACAGTATCGAGCCCAGTATCAAGCACTGGAGTACACCACTGTGACTGACCTCTAACCAGACTTTTTGGTGCTGTGTCATCTCATTGTAGAAGGTTGTCAGGTTAGTTAAGCACAATTTCCCCCTCCTCATAAATCCATGCTGATCGATCACCTTCTTGTCCTTTATGTGCTTGGACATGGTTTCCAGGAGGATTCTCTCCACCACCTTCACAGAGACTGAGGTGAAACTGACCAGCCTATAGTTCCCCAGATCTTTCTTCTTGTCCTTTTTGAAGACAGAGGTGACATTTGCTTTCCTCCAGTCCTCAGGAACTTCTTTCAATTGCTATGACCTTTCAAAGATAATCTAGAGTGAGCTTGAAATAACATCAGTCAGCTCCCTCACCTCTAATGGGTGCAACCCATCATGGACTTATGTATGTGCAGTGCTCCTTGACTTGGTGGTTCCTAACCAAGAGTAAGTTTTCCTTGCTCCAGATTTTCTCTCTAGTCCTAGGTGCCTGAGAGTCTTGAAGACTAGTCTTACTGGTAATGACTGAGGTAAAGCAGACATTGCGTATCTCATCCTTTTTGCTGTAATTTTTCACCTGGTTCACTGCTCCGCTCAGCAGCAGGACCACATTTTCCCTAGAAGTCTTTTTACTGCTTATGTATAGTAGAATCATTTCTTATTGCCCTTCACATCACTTCCCAGATTCAACTCCATGCCAGCCTTGGCTTTCCTAACCCTATTCCTGCACAACCAGACAACAACTTTATAGTACCCCTGGGTCATCTTGCCCTGCTTCCACCTCTTGTACACTTCCATTTTATGTCTGAGTTCTGTTTGGAGCTCATTGTTCATTCATGAAGGTGTCCTCCTGCTTTTTAGCTTGATTTCCTATCTGTTGGGATAGGTCTTTCTTGTACTTGGAGGAGGTGATCTATGAATATCCACAAGCGTTTCTGGACCTGTCTTCCTTTCAGGGATGTATCTCATGGGATTCTTCCAAGCAGGTCTCTGAAGAGGGTCAAGTCTTCTCTCTTGAAACCCAGTGTTATGTCCTGCTTTTTGCCATGCTCCCTTCTCCCTGGACCCTGAACTTCACCTCCTCGTGGTCACTGCAGCCAAGCCTGTCCCCAGCTTCCACATCCCCAACTAGTTCTTCCTTTTTTGTAAGCATGAGGCCCGGAAGAGCACCATTCCTTGTTGGCTCCTTGATCACCTATGCCAGAAAGTTGTTAGCAATGCACTCTAGATTTCACTGCCACTGAACACTAGTTTGTCTTTATTTCTATGTCTTACTTTTATATTAGTGTATGCAAATATCTGATAAAATACCTCTTACTAAAATAATACTGATAAATATGTTTGCCAGCTTTTTGTTGCTACATTCAAGCAGTTTAAATATATCCAGTAAGCTGTTAAAAATCTATTGTACTTATTTAAAAGCTCAACAATAAAAACAGAAAATTATTCTGGATTAGAGTGAAAAAGTCCAAACCGTAGCTTCTTCAAGTTATAAATGTTTAGGTAGAAACAGTGAGTGAGAAAGTTGAGTCAATGCGATTGATTCCAGAACTTCAGTAGTATCAGGTTTTGGCCTCCTATTTGTAAGCTGTACAAAATTACAGTCCAAGGCTTACCTACTGTGATGAAGGCAGAGGTATTGTTTTGGGTTTGTCAAAGACTGTGTTACTGCTTTTGTTATTTTTCATAGGTTTGATAAGCATTTATAGTGTGCAAACTGATGAGAGTGTTGCCTTTCTGTCAGCTGAGCAGGAACCAGTACAAATGATTACCAGCAGTGGTTTTCCAGCATATCCACCTTGGCTGGGGAAAATGTCTACAGAAGATACAGAGCAAAAGAAAAGTTATTCTTCCATTAATGAATGCCAGAGCAGAGACACCATCTTCAGTATCAGCTTCTCACTTTAAGGTTCCAACTATACTGTTTTTTAGGACAACCATATAAAGGGATGGTTTAGAACTTTTCTAAGTAACGGGCTTCTAGGAGGCATGTTACTTGCAGGTCCCTGGAGTTTCAACACACTGCATGTCTTCTTTCTACTCCTCAATTTGTAAGAGGAAACATCATAAGGAACTTTCAGCCCTCTCAGTCTGTATTTTTTTGTTCTCTCACATACATTCAAAGTTGTTGTGTAGGATCTCTGACATAAAGTAGACAAGTGTCTTTCATTCTGCTTCTATGCCTATGTCTTCTTTAAACTTGACCTGTGTTTACATTTCCTGTACAGATCTGGTGATGAATATTTGCTTCCCTGAAGATACTTCAAGCAAAGTGCTTTTTTCTTTCATTTTCAAGCTCTCTTCTAATATTTTGGTTCTTTTACAGACAAATAAAATCGAAGGTCACCATATTTTGAATACCGGCAATGACAGCCCACATATTTTCCTTGAACTGTAAAACAATTTCAGTGTGTTTTTCTCTTTGGGATGAAAAAGACCTGCAAATATTTTCCAAAGGTTCTTCTTTTCTTTGTTTGCTTTTCAAACAGGAAATTTTGTTTAAAAAATACTTTTCCACTGAGAAAATAAAATGTTACATTAAAAAAGAAAACCAAATTATTCTATTAATAGTCCTATTAAGTTCTTTTTAATACTAGTGAGATCGCAATGGTGTAATATATGGCCCTTATTTTTTAAGGCCCACTCTCAGAAAAAAAAAAAAAAAAAAATGCAAAACCAAACCCCAGCCCTTTGCTTTATATATATTTCTATGTTATTTTTCACTTAAACAAAAAAAAAAAATAGATCTGGTTGGAGATGAGAAAATTGCACACAAAAATCACATCCCATTGTTGAAATACATCTATTCCTGTGGGTTAGGGCACAATGCATCAAGGACCAGTGTTTTACTTTCTGGAAAAGTGAAGAAGATGACAATAAATACATTGTATTTGTGGCTAAAATTTTTAATACCAAAAAGATTACTCAGAAATGGTATCTACAAAGTGAAATGTCCTAGTCACAGTTTCTGAGACACTCCTCAGTGATCAAAGGTTTCATATGATGACTCACTCATCTGATGTTAGAAGTAGCTTTTCCTTTACTGGAAACTAGCAGTCAGGATTTTAGCTTTCTTACTAGTTATTAGAATATTTTACATGTTAACCTGCATTCAGTTTCATATCAAAGATTTACGTTTCTGAAGTTGAGATGTCATTCGTTGAAATGAAACGTGCTAGATATATAAGGATTTCCAACTTAAGTATTTCTAATGATTTTTCTTTGATTTATATACCTCTTCACTTCCTCCCATCCTCTTAACCACAACAACATATAGCTACACAGCCACCAGTAGAAAGCAACTGAACAGAAAGGTCAAATTAATAATTGATGTGTGAGAAACATTTTGAAAGAATTATTAACTCCACAGGTTGCATTCGCAATATATGAAATTGCTATATATCTCTTGAGAGTTCTGGAAGGAAGTCCTAAAAATGTCTGTAAATAAAAGCCACTGCCTCAGCATAACATCTAAGCCGAAGTAAGCATATTACAGGATATGCAAATACAGTGTGTAATTCCACTGGATAACAAACTTTAGGGTTCTTGCATATAGATAACTTTCAAAGTCACCTTTAGCTAATATATAAACATATCAGTTTTGGTTACTAGGCTAAATATTGATGAACTTTGCTTGAGAGAGGGTTCAGTTAATTTCTGCAAAGATATATTACTCTCTGATCTCTCTTTTCGATCCAGAAGAAGTAGGATAAGGGATGCCCTGGTGGTTAATGACCATAGAATCATAGAATCATAGAATGGCTTGGGCTGGAAGGGACCTTAAAGATCATCTAACTCCAGCCCCCCTGCCATGGGCAGGGACACCACCCACAATGATAAGAGGTAATATCCTGGAAAGGAAATTTACTTTAAAGCTTATAATGCCAACAGTAAGCAATACAACTTGAACTCTAACTCTGCTTTTTCAAGCTCAGCCAAAGATGAATTAGGGGCTCAATTTATAAACACTAATCAAACAAGAGCAAAGGTAAAATGTCATGGACACACTGCTGTTTAAGCATTTAATATTTATCAACTTTTTCCAGGGGAACTTGTTCTGTTTGGTAATTGTTAGCAATTGTTTCATATGACAAACATTCTACAGATATTAAAAAAAAGTTTTCTTAATTTGATTTCATTCCATAGGTTGGTATAAACTAGAGAGACAATGTTAGTAGAAAGAGATTTCTCTTCAAAACTGAGGGGAAAATCAGGTAAGCACATAAGATTTCTGAGAATGCCTTTTAACACAAAACCTAGAGGACACCATGAAATAGCTTTTCATTAGTATTGTATATATCAAGTGACATTTAAATGACAGGAAGATGTTCTCTGTGAGGTTCTTCTACATACTTTCATATTGCCATTAGAAATAGATCATCCTTCAAAATCAATAACGTAGATATACATACCCAGTACTTAACAGCACAGCTATTTGGTCTCAGTCAGAACTATGACTTAAGAACAGCAGTAGAGCAGAAAAGTGAAGGTTCTTTAAATATCCTTCAGTTCATTAGCTAATATTTGTTCATACAGATTTACTGATGTCTTAAAAAATTCAACTAATGATAGTTAACTGCACATTTTAGATGTTGGATGTGTATTGTAACTATTGCTTATGCCTACAGTATCTTCCAGTCAGTCTTTTATCACAGAAGATATCTACTTCTCACTTTGTCTCTTTGTTATCTGTGAAACGATTATAAAGAATAAAAACAAATTAAGAACTTACTTACACAGAAGAATGTGCAGTTGTAAACCCTGTGAAGATATCTGTGAAATGGAGGTAGAATGAATATGAGAACAGAGATCCTATTTTGTGTCCAAGTGACAAACAGTACAGTATGTTACAGTTCAAGTAACAAGATTTTGAGTCTTAGATCATAATTTTTTGCTTTGGCAAAACCTAATAATATGAAAAACTGGCTAGTGCATCTATACAGCAAGTTTAGTGCAGCGTGATTTTGGCCCTGTTAGCATTTCAATTAACTGTTGGCATGCTAATTCATCTCTGCTATCTAATTAGAAAAAAAATCACTGATTTTTTTTCAGGCATGTGAAATAACTGTTAACTTACACCACCTTTTGCTGTTATTGTACATCAGTTGGACATGCAGATTGTCTGTTCAGTGACCTGGATAAAAACATTTGTTTTATGAAACAGGATTCTAAAAGATTATGATGAGCAATAAGAGCATGACTACTGACAGCTTTGCAAAGAGTCACTTACTTTCAGTAGCTGATATTTCCAAATTCTCATATATTGGAGCAGAACAAATGTTGCCTAGAAGCCATTTAACATCTTTTCCAAATCTTTACATCCTGGTTCCATGGGAGAACCTTGTAATTTTCTACAGCTGGTGTTGCAACTGTGGAGGTAATAATACTAGAAATGTTAATGTTCTCTGTCAGTCATTTCCTGGAAAAGCATAACATTTCTTAGTGGGTGATCTTTCTTCATTTTCTCCCTAAGGAATAAAATAAACAACATTTATCCCTAATGATGAAGTTCACAAAACCTCCAAGTTCCACACCAGATCTTAAAAATAGAGATTTATTTGAGACCAGGTCTTCAGCTCACATAAAATAGTGAATCCACACATTTCAGTATGCTGTTTACTTGCTATGTTTACTTACCTGAGCTGAAAAATCAATTGATTTTAACCAGCTAGAAAAACAAATAATTGTTCTCTCACTTGCAGTATATTTGACAGTCAGTAATGCTGGACAGTATCAAGCATATCAACAGCATGTGTAAATGCTAAATAGTTAAGTGATCTGGACAAGAATCCAAGGCTATGAGCTCACAACTTTTGTAAATTTAGACTGGACAGACATTATCAGAAGTGAAGAATGTTCGCTATTGCAAAACAAGGAGGAAGGAAGAAAATATTACGTGTAACAAATGGTGAACTTAGAAAATTGTTGGTGATACTTGCTGAAAGCAGGGAGTGTATATTTACTTCAGTGTTTATATTCTCTCTCTGGTCTACTATACAAAATTACTACAACTGCAGAAACTGTAGAACAGTTTCCTTTTTGAATGATTTATTTTTGGAGGATTACAGGAATTCTTTAGTGTGTTCTTCCCCAAATGAATTATCTGAAAAAAGCAGTGAACCTCGCTGAAGTATCCAGCAATTTTTCTCTGTCTGAAATAACATTGAAGCATTAGATACAATATTAACCTTAAATAGCATGCAGTCAAAAATTACAAGATCAAAAGAGATTTTCATAAAGCCAAAGCAAAACATTCTGACATATTTAATTTTATTTTAATATGAAACATTTAATAATAGAATGCAATAATACAACATAATACTATTTAATATTATATCATTTTGATATTATAATATTTTAATATTTTAAAGTCTTAATATATATATTTTAAATTGTTGTATGCCCAGAGTATTGATCCATCCTGGCCCTTATGAGCACTGTTTAGAGGTGCTTCATGTTCTTTACACATGTGTAAAGACTAGGTACCTGGCTCAAAGGCATGGACTCAGTTCTGAGAATAAGATGCCTAAAAGTATTCCACTTGGTGTATGTAGTATAAAGACAGAAATTGCCCCTTCATTATTCCATTATATTTGTGGAATCTTACTTGTATCAGTGAAAATACATTGCCACAAAATGGTATTGACATAATGGCTTACTCTAAATATCTTTTGGGTGATATGGTAGTAAGAATATCTTTTGAATTACCACTGACCATAGCATTATATTTTAGTGTATATCGTTTATGAATATAAAGAGCTGACAGTAACAATCTCTTCGTTCCCAATTCTTAAATATTCTTTCAGCCTCAGGAGAAAATGTGCATCATTCTGTCAACAATAATACTGAAAACCTAATCCATTTTGCTAAACAACAAAAAAAATCTTTCAGAAAGAAATGGAGTAGATTTGCCACTGGTGCTTTATTTCTTTTCATAGATCTGGATAAGACAATTAAATTTAATTTTTGTTTTCCAAACATTTAAAGAGTTAGCATGGTGGATCACTCCCTGAGGATCAATCAGACTATTTATATAAGATGATTAATTTAAAGTGGAAAGTTCTCTGCATGTTCAGGGAACCCTGTCAATCATAATAGTTACAGAGAAAAGGGGATAATAATACTTGCTTTCTTGTTTCCTTTGATCCTGCCCAGTTTCAGCTGGGATAGAGTTAATTTTCTTCCTAGTAGCTGGTATAGTGCTGTGTTTTGGATTTAGGGTGAGAATAATGTTGATAACACACTCATGTTTTAGTTGTCACTAAGTAGTGCTTACACCAGTCAAGGACTTTTCAGCTTCTCATGCTCTGCCAGGTGCACAAGAAGCTGGGAGCATAGCTAGGACAGCTGACCCAGACTGGCGAAAGGGATATTCCACATCATATGACGTCATGCTCAGCATATAAGCTGGGGGAGTGACGGGGAGACCACTGCTCAGGGACTGGCTGGGCATTGGTAAGCAGGTGGTGAGCATCGTGCTTCGATTATTATTATTATTACTACTACTAGTAGTACTACTAGTACTACTACTACTGCTACTACTACTACTACTTCTACTACTACTACTACTACTTTACTTTATTTTATTCCAGTTATTGAACTGTTCTTATCTCAACCCATGAGTTTTCTCCCTTTTACTCTTCCAATTCTCTCCCACATCCCACCAGGGTGGGGAAAATGAGCAAGTGGCTGTGTGGTGATTAGTTGCTGGCTTTTTCTAGATCTGTGAAACCAGATGTCAAATATATAAATATATATATATATATATATATATATAAAAGCAGTACGTATATATACACAAGCAGATGCCAAGTATATAGCATGTCAATTCAACAGATGTCAAATAGATAGAAGAACTGCCTCTAGGGAGCCGCAAAGCACAACAGAATGAATCTCTGAGTTTCAGTCACACTTCTCAATCTTTGCTTAACGCACTTCTGTCATCTTCACTAGTTTACATTAAGCTATGCTTAGTAAGATTATCATTATTATTTATGCCTTGAGACATATTCAAGGAAGTTTGTTCTGCTGTATGGGATTCTCTGTCTCTATAGCCAAACACCTCTTTGAGACCATTACATATTATCTAATATGCGATAAGAGACAGCGTGATCAGCGAGAAGGAGGAAGAAACAGAGCCTAGAGGGTAGCAAGTGGAGCACAATATGAGTGCACCCTATTTTCTGGGTTCAGATGATCCTCTTGACTTCCAAGGCTTGCCCTCTTTCCCCACTTGTTCTTCTCTTCCCAAGCGAAGGAAACCATAACAATGAAGGTATAATGTGCTCTTGCTAGCTTGCAAACCTCAAAACAACCTGACACTGTATGTACTACAGAAGGCATTTCTCAAGGATTTTAAGCATGATCAGAAAGGCTACTGTAATTAGACATGAGCAGAATATGTAAAATATAAGTAAATGAATGTTTGTTCTTTATTGTATTTTTATTAGCAACTGTGCATTGATTTAAAAAAGTTTAGCAGAATATACTGAATTTCAGATGTCCTTATGAGATACAAGGTAGAAAATCAGCTTTCTTTTTAGAGCACGTGCTGTGCACAGCATAGAAGATGCTGCATTAAAAGTCCAGTAGACAGTTCCAATAGCTTAGAAACATATGTGCTGCCTAAAATGTATTTATACTTTGATAAGTAGTGCTGGTTTTGACAGCTCCTAAATTCTTATGTGCAAAGACCTTTACAGACAGTTGGAAGTAGCAAATATTTTGAGGAAAAGTGGGGAAGAAGACACACAAAAGCTTTCTTTATTATCCTTTATGCTTTCTTTTGTTGAAATAATTTTTACTTTTTTTTACCACTTGCTTTAGGCAAAGCTGAAAATAAGAGGAATCTGTAGAAAAATCAGAACCTGTAGCAGAAAAGATACTGTTTATTACTCTGCTTCTCAGCCTAGGGATTATATTTGACACAGTCTTTGCTCTTTACCTCTAGACAAATATTGTTTATTCAGCAAACAAATCAAACTTTGGTGCATTCATGTTTTCTTTAGTTATAGTTTACTAATGTAAACACTTTTAAAGTAATTCCTTGAGAATCTTCAAGTCTAGGCTAATTGGCTTCACATATATGAACAGTTATCTGTAGTGAACATTTTGAAATTAGTTACCTAATTTTCTGATATCTAACTATTAATGGAAACATTACATGTAACCAAAATATGGAATTTCTTGGACTGGACTTTTGTAAAGAAACAGAGTTTCTGCATACACACAGTTTTGATCTAGCTTGTGTCTTATTTATGAGAGTTCCTGATACAATTTGAATAAAGAAGCTTATGGATCCACTGTCCTTTTTCACATCAACAATGCACAAAGAAAAGTGATAATTCCATGGTATTTTTATGCATTGATGAAACATCTATTATTTCCAATGAATATTTCTGTAAAATAGAAACACCTTCCTGTTATGCTTTTTAGAATAATGTATAAAAGCAGTGCTAAAAATGGCAGATATTCATCATGCTATTTCAATATTCAGCTGTTATTTTCTTTTCTACCTCCTGGATGATTTTGGCATTGGCTCTGATCCCATGCTTGTTGAAATCAATAGGAGCCTTTTTATTGGCTTCAATAGAGCAGAAGTAGGCTTGCAGTAGGCAGAGTGGCTTGAGTAGTTAAGAAAAATAGCTTTGTATATCCCCAGCAGAATAAACTCCGCTTTGGAATGGAGTTTCAGTGCCCAGTGACTAGACTATTTTATTAAAAATGTGGCTTTTGCCAAAATCAGTTCAGCTATAACGATAACCAGGACTATACTTTGCTTTCCTAAATGTGTGCAAGGAGACTGTTTATAATTTTTACCTTGTTTGATTTTGGTTTCTTTGCTCAGTGTTTGTAGACTTGGTAAGAGCTCAAGGGTTTGTTTAGTTTTCCATTAGAATCTCAAAAGGCCACACCCTTTCTCTGTTCAAGGCATGACCATTACTCCACTGTTACTGGTGCCTCCTATGGGTAATTTGCTGACCTCACCCTCTGTAAATGCCTTCTGTCTGACCCTAATGTAATCCTGAAACTTTTGTCTAATTAGACCAGGCTGAGACTCAGTGGGGGGGATTACACAGGCTGAATACAACGTTCACTGTGAAATTAATCGCAGTGATGACATAATTGCCACAAAATCTCTATCACTGGGAATTAGCATCAGATTGTTCTATGTTGTTCTGGCAACTGAAGCAAATGGAATGTGAAATGTTGTTCTTTAGTTTCACTGTCCTGGTTATTTTTCTTGATCTGAGAGTGGAATGTTACCAACATGGTAAACAGAACCTCAACAGCCAACTCAATTCAATATTCTGAACTTTGTGGCAAATCTGACAAAAATGTCGGTTGCCTACATGCAAACAGAGACATGCCCACTGTAATTGTCTTCCCTCAGCTGGCTACACACTAATATACTGTCTGAGTCCCAGACCTATGGTAGCTAGATCAGAATTTTTAATACTCAAGGCCACCGCTATCCTGAGAACTACCGTGAAGCCTAAACCTGGTTTTGATCTTGAAACTTGAAGGATACTTTGTGTCAGGGCCCTGAGGGCACTACCAGGCCTTACTGGCCCTGACCACCTGCCCCTGAGACCTCCCCCTGCTTCTCTCCATGGATCCAGGAGCCCCATTTCAACTCAGTTTGGGGGCCTTAATCCCTTCCTGAGCTATGCTCTAGGTGTGCCTGCCTC
Source organism: Platalea leucorodia (assembly GCF_965183815.1). Lineage (NCBI taxonomy): Eukaryota > Metazoa > Chordata > Aves > Pelecaniformes > Threskiornithidae > Platalea > Platalea leucorodia. The sequence goes on along the minus strand of NC_138823.1, from coordinate 60,860,881 downwards.
CTGGCCTGTTTCCCAGATGGATGCCTTGTGCCTATGTGGCAGTCTTGCCTCTGGACCCACTTCCTGCTGCTCCTTACTTGGCCCCCTGAAGGGACCCTGGTTCACCACTGGATGCATCTGGGGCTGTTGATGGTCCTCCCTGTCATCAGTGCCCTGTTTGGGTTCTGCAGAACTGCGCCTGGGTCAATGAGGGTGTGCCTGCTCTGGAGTCAACCCTGTCTTGTCGCCTCTTGTGGAGTAACCCCATTCTTGCTGCTGTCTAATACTTTGAATATACACCTAGAGGTATGCAAGATGCTCACCACTCTCAGTACTCTGGATATAGTTTCCTACTTCAGAATTATTTGTATGTGAAAAAACCTTGAATAAAACATGAATGCAATCCTGGAAGCAGGGGCTGGTACCCAGAAATAGTTCATTCCAAGTGACTGCTGTACCTCCTAAGTTTGCAGTATACACTTCCACTTGTCCTCTTATTTCTTGGTTCATTTTTTTTTCAATGACTCTGAGTTCTTTCTGCATATCATCACAGCTTCAGCTGAAAAGACTTCTAAGTAAATAAGCTGTAGTTTCCTAATTAAGGCACCCACTTTAAAGACTGTATCTTTAAATCCCTTTAGCCTGGGAAAAGACTTCTAGTCCTTGAGCTGTTGCTACTTGTTATTTTATAAGTGATAGGCACCAACTCTCTTTCTGTAGAAAGAGAAAGTCCTGTTTTTTTTTCTTTGCTAGGAAAAATATGTTTAATATTGGAAGAAGAGGGCACCAGTCACTTCAGCCTCAGGAAGGGTGCAGGGTCAGTGTTTCCTCCTGGCCTGCTGCAGGCAGATTCAGGCAGAACATATCTGACTTTATACTGAATTCTGCTTATTCTGGTGATTGTTTTGGATTGCCATTTTGAGAAGCTTAATTCTTCTTGGGACTTACTGGTGTATTCCTGGGGCTAAATCAGGGCTGTTTTCCATGTTTGACGTTGGGATCCAGACTTTGATAGCACTGAGGTTTTGTTGTTGTTTTAAATCTCCAGTAGCCTGAAAAGGTTTTAAAATTGACATTTAAATGAACAAAATCTGTGACTAATGAATGGCAAAACTACTTTGCTAATAAGGCAATCAGAGTTTTAAAAATTTATATGTCAAAGGCTGCAAACTCCCAAAAGCTAAAGAGTTTGGGGAAACCATATAACATAAGCAGTTGAGCACATAAAAAGACTGGAAAATTCCAGTTCTCCTAATGAATGTAATTATCAAAAAAGCACTTATGCATCATGTTGGTGCTTGGGATAAAGCTTTCCTGTTTCTAATGGATTTGCAATTATCTGTAGAACAAACCTGGGCACTGAGGGGTGTTCATTGCAATCTTGACTACAGGTATTTTTATATTTAATAAATTATATTGAATACTGACTATCCTGTAGAATTAGAAAGCTTTAGTCTATGTTGAAATAAAGCACAAAGAAGTACTGAAGGTTTTGGCAGGATGTAAGCTTTGGAGTCTTTCTTTGTGCTAATAAATACTTCAGTCAGACAAAGTGGAATTCCTCCAAAGAAAAAAAGACAAAGTGATGAGTAGAAGTAACACTCATTTCTAAAGGAGATACAAAAAAAAGTAAACCAGCCTTCAGACCTACAAGCCCGTCTTCAGGTAGGAAATAGGAATAGGATAGGAAATTCAGATAGGAAAGACAGGAAATAAGAAAGGAATAGGATAAGAAATTTAGATAGGAGAGAAAATGGGATGGTTCTTACAGCACTCACTAAGACTGAATGCATGTGTCTGGTATTCTTGTTGAGCATTGAGGATATAGGTCAGCCACATATTTTTGAGAAAGGTGAGAATTTCTTGTTTTCAAAACATTCGTTTTTCAGCCTGATGTAAAATGGAGGAAATGCTGATATCAGAAATATTTTTCCAAAGAGGAAATCTTTTTCCTGTCCAACTTTCCTACTAGGATCAAACACTAACTCACATAATTCTGTAAATCTCAAATTCTTCTTAACCTTAGCCAAGCATCCACTCAGGAAATGGCAGTGAATATATCAAAGGTCCCAGTGAAGCAATGTGTCCAGCAACTTGGGAGGGAACAAATCAGTTTATTTAAACTAAAAATAAAATAGCTTTCAAAATTAAAGACATGTTATGTTAATGACATTTATGGTGGATTTTCATTTTATAAATAATTGTTTTAAACACTTTAGTTATTAATTGTAGTCCACCTCAGTTTGCTCATCTCTAAAATGGATTAAAATGCTCATATTAAGAGCCCTGTGTTTGTCTACAAAAAGAATTCTAATAAATTGCTGTGTTGCATAGCTGCAAAATATTAAGCAAATACACTGTTGGAGGAAATTACCTGCCTCATAGTGTATTTTATTTTTCCTTGAAGAAAGATATGAACTAAAAAAAGAAAAATACTTTGTAATGTTTATTTTAGGAGCTCATTTATGCTTTCTACTGAGAAAATTACATTCCCAAGGGGCCTTTATCTATGGGTTATGAAACTTCAAAACATCTTAAAACTTCAGTTCTCTCTCTCTGAATTCTCTCAGTGCCAGGAGGCACACAAGGTGCGAACATTGTTCTTCCACTTCGATCGGTCCGCGGCTGCGTGCTCTGGAGTCAAGGGCCACAGCACAGTCTTCCGTCAGTTTCCCCCTCAGGACACGACTGATCCAGCTCCATCTCCTCCTCCTCACTTCGTTACCAATTTTCTCCATCCCCGCTATTTCTGATGCTCGTCGTTTCTGCAACTTTTTTTTTTTTTTTTCCGGGAGGAGGTAGTTGGCCTCCTGCCCAACCCCCATGACTTGGAGAGCCAGTGGTTTTTCTGTCAGGGTGGCCTTCCCTTAGGCTGCGTTGGTTCGCGGCACCTTCTTCAATTTTATCTGGTGCACCCTCCAGAGAGGGATCCCCTATCCACCACCCAGGGGACGCGCCTTCTAGCCATGCAGCCCCAGCCGAAGGTAAAACTTCAGTTACTTGAGGTTAAATATTTTTCACTTAAGTTCTTAGGAATAGGTTTGTACTAGGTTTCTTTGTTCTTAAAAGAAGAAATCAATATAAATCTTGTTGAATAACAATTTTGTATTCCTAATTTCTCTTTTCGGAGGATTAATTGGAAGGGACAGGGTTGTGCAAACTGTTGAATGATGTATTCCTCAAAGAGCATAACACCTTCACCCACTATTGACATCCAAATTGTGGTTGAATATTAATGAGAACCTCAAGATCCTCTGCTCCTGTCAGGAATGAATGTACTGTTGTTATAGATCTTGTTTAATGGTAGTTAAATGCTTCTATTCTCTGGCATGAACTTTCAAATTTTTGTAATAAATAGCCTTAATGTAATCTTTTAGTTAGGTGAGGTTTTTTGTTTGATTGGTTTTTGGTTTTCTTTTTCTGTCTGGAATGCTTATTTGCATTAGTCTTCACGTGAGCCTGGTCCTCATCCTGTATAGACCTGTCCATGTACAGTCCTTGGTATACTCTTGTATTTATGTTAACTTTGAAAATATTACTCCCAGTATATGAAGCCTTCTGCAGTACTGTGCTCTGTGAGATATGTACTGATGCAGGTGGGCCAGAGAGAGGAATTTTTTGACAGGCAAATAGAGGCATAGCCAGAGGGGACACACGCCAACAACTTCAAACCACAATTGCAAAGCCACATGGGAGCTGTCAGAGCAGGAGTTAATTTAAGGTAGTGTTGCGTTTATCTAAGGCTGAGGACTGCTAAATGGAGGCTACATCAATCATCAGTTACAAGATCTTTAGTGCAGAAATCATAAATCGCCTCTTTTTTATCCTTAAGGGTCATGGATGCCTTTCTCGTCAGCTAGCAGAACAGCCTGCTTTGTAGTTAAAATGTGGTCATACTTTTTGCCGGCTAGTACAAACTAAAATAACAGAAAAAACTTGAAAAGTATTTGCAAGGATACTTATAATTTTGCAATAAAGCATTAAGTTCGCTCTCTTGCCTCAAGTAGAGCACCTGTCAGTAGGAATAAGTGCTTTGAGGACATAATGATGTTCAAAAGGGGAGGCCAAATCCTCCTACTGTCAGAGACTAAAATGACACTGAAAAGTTGTTGGGCCTTCTTTATCAGTAATTCTGGGTCTAATAAGGTCTGATCCCAGGAGCACCTACAGAAATAGGACTTCTAATTATCATATAACAAAGTATTGGAATTAGGGCCAGAGCTTACTGCTACAGAAATACCAATAACAGCATCCTTTTGGTAAATACTTCTTTTTCACAAAGAGTTAGAAAACCTTAAAAAGTTGAGTACTAAGCAACTTTGTACTGCATGGGCATGGGATGAGGCATACATATTCTAATGTGACCTCAAAAACATAATTTAGGAAAAAAAAATGGTTTGGAAGCACTGGAATTACTGAAGTCACATTTATTACAGAACAGTGCATTTTGTACACTGTAGTCTTTCTCCCCTAGGTTCATAGACTATTTCAGGTAGAAAGAGACCTCAGTAGGTCATCTAGGTCTCTCTTACCCTGATAAAATACATTTTGTCTTTCTGCATGCCCTAAATACAAGCGTGATTTCTTGCCCTGAAAATCTCTGTTTTCCCCAGTTCCTTAATTATACTAAAATGTGTCCTTCATTCCTTCCAACACTGCATTACTAATGAGACAGACCTTCATCCCATAGCTTTGTCTTCTGTTCCCCATGTAACTTAACAATGCTACTGCTATTTCCCCTGTCTTTGGTTGGCCTGCTGGCTGCTATATGCTGCATTTGCCGGTCAGAATTACATACAGCTGATTAGACTTGCAGGATGTGAGGCAATTCAAGCAGCCTGGATCAGGGCTCTTTGCTTTCTTCACTGGCTTTATTAAATACCTGTTTGCCAGTTGTAAAATTTTTTAAGGTCTGTGATCTCCACCATTTTGATAAACTGATTTTAAATTGTCCAGAGGTTTAAAACTTATTTAGGGTATGAGAGACTGATGTATTGACAGTCAAATTGCTAATACTTGTTTCATTAGGAAATCAAGCTAAAGACAATTGTATTTGTTTGATTTTTGCATGTACATAGATAGAGGAATCTAGAAGTAGTTTTTTGTTTGCTTCCTAAATCTCTGCAATATTTTGTATTTTCCACCGATTTACATTTTTCTCTCTAGAACTAATATGTGTGTGTATGTGTATTTTTATATGTATGTATATAAATATTGTTTGTGGTTGCTTGGCTACTGATATCTAATAGAGCTGTATTAGCTCAGTTCTGATTAAATCACTTGTGCAGCAAATTGTCAATCTTATATAATTCTGAGCAGAGGGAACTCAAGGGAAGGTCAGTGTAGCCAAGAAACTTGAGTGAACTTAATGCCAGATTTAGAGGTGATTAGCAACTTTAAACCACTCTGAGCTCAGTACTTGAAGTAATCGTGTTTTTTCCCTAGGATTTTCCATTATGCTGGTGAGTTAGAGAAAGGGAGTAATGCAATAAATCATTTGTAGAATCATATTTTACAAGCTGACTCAGTGTCTACACAAAGACGATCAAAAGGGACTTTAGAGAACTGAGGCGATTACTTGAAGGATCAGGAGAGCAGTTAGTGTTTTCCTTCATCCCGTCAGTAGCCGGGAGGAATATGGAAAGGAACAGGAAGACCCATCTCATTAACACATGGCTCAGAGGCTGGTGCCAGAGCTGGAATTTTGGATTTTTCAATCATGGGGCAGTTTACATGGCACCAGGCCTGCTGGAGACAGATGGGGTTCATCTGTCGCAAGGGGGGAAAAGGATTCTGGCTCAGGAGTTAGCAGGCCTCATTGAGAGAGCTTTAAACTAGATTCAAAGGGGGAAGGGGATAAAACCAGGCTTGCTAGGGATGAGCCTAGGGGTGGCATGCCTGTGTTGGAGAAGAGATCTATAGCTGAACTGAAGTGCATTTACACCAACGCACGCAGCATGGGCAATAAGCAGGAGGAGCTGGAAGCCATTGCACAGCAGGAAAACTATGATGTGGTCGCCATCACAGAAACACGGTGGGATGACTCGCACGACTGGAGTGCTGCAATGGTGGGGTAGCCTTGTACATTAGAGTGTTTTGATTGTCTAGAGCTCAATGAAGGTAATGATAAGGTTGAGTGCTTATGGGTAAAGATCAGAGGGAAGGCTAATAAGGCAGATATCCTGGTAGGAGTCTGTTATAGACCCCCCCAACCAGGATGAGGAAACAGACGAAGTATTCTACAAGTGGTTGGCTGAAGTCTCACAATCTCTAGCCCTTGTTCTCGTGGGAGACTTCAACTTACCAGATATCTGCTGGAAATACAACACAGCAGACAGGAAACAGTCTCGGAGGTTCCTGAAGTGTGTGGAAGATAACTTCCTGATGCAGCTGGTAAGCGAGCCAACCAGGGGAGGTGCCCCACTGGACCTGCTGTTTACAGACAGAGAGGGCCTGGTGGGTAATGTGGTGGTCAGAGGCTGTCTTGGGCTCGGTGACCATGAAATGATAGAGTTTTCGATTCTTCTAGAAATAATGAAGGGGGTCAGCAAAACCACTTCCCTGAACTATAGAAGGGCAGTGTAAGAGACTGAAGTGTTAAGAACAATTGTCTCAAAGCTTGCTTGTGTGTGTTTATCTGATAAGACCAGACAGTAGACCACTCTTTTGTCTGACAAGACCCGAGTGCAGACCATTCTTTGGCTTATCAAGTACCACCATCTGGCAAGGAAACTTCTGCAAACTTGCTGAAGCAGCAGGCCATTGTTTGGCTTATCAGGCACCACCAAGAATAGGACACCAACTGGTATCGGGTCAGGCCCCTTGCCCCACCAGTAGATGTGCATGTGTTGGGTACGTGATGTTGCCCTGGGTAACCAAACAGAAATAAGAGGGCAAACTCCCTCTCCAACACCAGATAAAAGATGGCACAAGGAAACCTGAGTGTGGCCATCCACCACCGAAAAACTGAAGACAGGACCAATGGGATGCCGCTGGATCCATGGTGGTGACTATCTTTTGCTTATCTCTCTGAATGCTTGCTTAATTTCCTCCTAATATTTCCTGCCTTTTCTATCACTTTACTCTTTTATATTTACCCAATAAAATGTCTGATTGGTGGCATATGACCTTGTTTGTGTCTTAATTTCACCCTTGGGATCATTACAAACCTTCCCCAAGCCTGACAATAAGACCGGGACTTAACAGGCAGACTTTGGCTTGATTAGGAATCTGGTTAACAGAGTCCCTTGGGAGGCAGTCCTGAAGGGAAAAGGAGTCCAGGAAGGCTGGATGTTATTCAAGAAGGAAGTCTTAAAGGCACAGGAGCAGGCTGCTGGAGGGTAGGAAGGCCCTACAGAAGGACCTGGACAGGCTGGATCATTGGGCCAGGGCCAGCTGTATGAGATTCAACAAGGCTAAGTGCCGGGTCCTGCACTTCGGTCACAACAACCCCATGCAATGCTACAGGCTTGGGGAGGAGTGTCTGGAGAGCTGCCTGGCAGAAAAGGACCTGGGGGTGTTGGTTGACAGCTGCCTGAACATGAGCCAGCAGTGTGCTCAGGTGGCCAAGAGGGCCGATGGCATCCTGGCTTGTATCAGGAATAGTGTGGCCAGCAGGACCAGGGTGGTGATTGTCCCCCTGTTTTCGGCACTGGTGCGGCCACACCTCAAGTACTCTGTTCAGTTTTGGGCCCCTCACTACAAGAAGGACATGGAGGTGCTGGAGAGTGTCCAAGGAAGGACAACAAAGTTGGTGAAGGGTCTAGAGAACAAGTCTTATGGGGAGCGGCTGAGGGAGCTGGGGTTGTTTAGTTTGGAGAAGAGGAGGCTGAGGGGAGACCTTATTGCTCTCTACAACCACCTGAAAGGAGGTTGTAGCGAGGTGGGGGTCGGTCTCTTCTCCCTAGTAACAAGTGATAGGACAAGAGGAAACAGCCTCAAGCTGCATCAGGGGAAGTTTAGGTTGGATATTAGGAAAAACTTCTTCACTGAAAGGGTAGTCAGGCATTGGAACAGGCTGCCCAAGGAAGTGGTTGAGTCTCCGTCCCTGGAGGTATTTAAAAGAAGGGTAGACATGGTGCTTGAGGACACGGTTTAGTGGTGGACTTGGCAGTGCTAGGTTAACATTTGGACTCGATGATCTTAAGGGTCTTTTCCAACCTTAACGATTCTATGATTCTATGTCAGTGTTGGCATGGGGTGTCCAGAAATGTAGTCGCAAAGTGTCATCTATTGCTGATCTGGGAGGTCCTAACTCTCGTATCAGCGGAGAGTGAGTGCATGTCTCAAGCTGTTTGCCGGATATGCCACGGGAAAAAATGCAGAGTGGAGTGGTGTATTTGTTTAAGATTGGTGGATGGTAGAGACAAAAACAGAGCTGAATCCACTATGATGGAGGGTAGTGTTGGTTTGGCTGTTCAGTGCAGGGATAAGTAGAAGTGGGAAAAGGCAGAAGATCTTGTTTGGGACTTGGATGTGGAAGCGATGGAGAAACATCATTCATGCTCAGTGCTGAAAATCCACATGGGCTGGCACATAGCCTGTTTTTTTGACTGAACACTCAGCTGCTGTTGTTATGTTGGTAAATTATATTAAGGATGTCTTCTCTTGAACACATGCTCAGCCTGCCCCATGGTTGGACCTACAAGTAGGAAATTCAGCGAACAAACTGGGGGGAAAAATCTTCTGGGTTTTAAAGTTCCTGGATTTGGCTTCCCTTAAAGAATTGTGACGTTCAGGAAACCCTGTTTTGGTCCCTCATTACGGATACGCAACTTCCATGGGAGATGCATCCACAATTATCATGTTGTTGTTAGCAGTAAAATCAGGAAGAATCATTTTACTTAAAATATTTTAGAGTAAAACAAGTTCTGTGATTTTTTTTTTTTTTTTTTTTTTTTTGAGGGCTATACTACTAAACTAATTCTGCTTGCCTTTGGTTTTTGAAACTGTAAGTATCACTGAAACTACTTCATTTATTATCCCACTAATTTAAGTAATACTTTACCTTTGCCATTCTTGCAGCAGAGATAATATACAGAATTAGTCCATGCAGCTCATCTGCCTATCTGTATGTTCTCAGATATGTTTAGCATTTGAGGGTTAGTTTTTCTCTACCTAATAGCTTGTAGTGCTACACATTAATTACCTTCTGTGCGAAGAAATTTATCCTGAACTCCCTTGCTGACCAGTCTTTTCTTAGCTTTGGTTCATGCCCTTTGTTTTTCACCCCATTACTCTGTCAAATAATTTCAAGGCATCTGCCTTCTATATGCCCTTCAACATTGTGTCTCTTAATCATTGTATTCTGCTAATCACTTCTACCCTAATTAATATATACCTTACCTAATCTCTTTTCAGAACTCTTGCCCCATGTTACTATCATCTCGATTGCTCACTGTCTCCATGTTTACTCTTACCATCTGGTTTATCAGACTGTGTCAGGTATTCTGACTAATCACCTGCAGCAAGGTCCACATAACCTTCATTAAAAATTCAAGCTCTGGGACCAAATATCACAAATTTGTGACCAAAACCTATGTTCTGCCATGAGTTCAATGTAGACAGCAGGTGACATCCTAATGTTAATGATCCACTTCTCCTCCCATCTCTATGTTCATATTAAATTGCTGTCAGTACTTCCCAATAACCTTTTAAAAGCAGAAGAGATCAAATATACAAACATACTTCCAGAATATTGTAAAGTAACAAGTCTTAAAAAAAAAAAAAAAACAAAACCAAAACAGGTTCCATGACATTGTTGGAGACTGTGAATTCAACTAATATAAAATTACTTCTCGGAATTGGATTTTTTCTCACTACTGAGACTGGGGAAAATGGACGGACACTGTTATGTGCAGGGGAATTAGATGAAAAGAGCCTACGAAGAGCTAATTGCTAGGCTGGTGTACTGAGTGTGGCTAGGATAGTGTTAATTTTCTTCATAGCAGCTCATACGGTGCTGTGTTTTAGATTTTTGACTAAAACAGTACTGATAACACACTAATGTTCTAGCTTTTGCTGAACAATGTTTGCACAGCATCAAGGTCTTCTCTCTCAGTCTGACCCCGCAACAATGAATAGACTGGGGGTGTGCAATAGGCTGGGAGGGGACACAGCTGGGCAGATGATCTGAACTATCTAGATAGATAATCCATGCCATATAGCATCATGCTCAGCAATAAAAGGGAAAAGAGGGTGTTTTAGGAGGGTTAGCCATCTTTTGCTCAGGAGCTGCCTGGACATCAGTCTGCCCATGGGAGATGGTCAGTGATTGCCTTTGCATCACTTGTTTTGTTTTATTTTCTTCTCTTCTCCCACTTATCCTTCACTTATTAAATTTATTTTATTTGTTTTGTTTTGTCTTGACCTCCAAGTTTTCTTGCTTTTATTCTTCCTTTCCTCTTCCCCCATCCCACTGGGGATGTGGTGGGAAGTGAGCAAGTGACGGTCTGGTGCTTGGTTGCCTACTGGGATTAGCCCACAATAGCTAACTATATGAATAAAAGACGATCAGGAGATGTTCCTGTTGAGGGCCCAAGCCTTGGTTAAATTTTGCATTCTCATAGCAGTAGGTAGGTTTCCAGGGGAGCAGTATTTAACTCTGTCTCAGTATTCCTTCAGCACTAGTGCTTTAATTAGACTCAAGTTTTGACAGAGGTAGAAACTTTGATTGCAAAATAATAAATGAACTTAAAGTATGGAGTTTAAGGCAGACATAGTCCATACCAGTTTATAGAGACTTCTGGTTTGTATTCTTTTATTATGGAAATGCATACCATACTGATCAGGATTTTGTGGGATCTTGCAATGACATGTAGTGAGAAGGTTCTGTTTGCTGTTCAGCCCAGGTGTTAGTAACACAGGGAAACAACTTCAGTATGACATGGGGATCATGTAAATTTATTTCATTTTATGTCTATTGTATTGATTTTATTCTCAGAAACTTGTAAGCAAGAACATTGCTGCACAGTATTTTCACAGTTGGTTTATTATTATTTTGTCACTTTTCAGTACCACTTAATGCATCTATTTTAGCCCCCACAACATTATCAATGGTGGTTCCTGCTGTCCTTGAAGGACAGGGACAAAAATGGGACCAAATCCAATTGAACAAAGCCAAAAGGGTATTTATTAATGTACAGACAGTTAACTCTACCCATCTGAATTATGTTCCTCAATTTCAGTATGTCCCTGAGGTTCAGAGCCTCCTTGAAGTTTACCAGTAAAAGCAAGCGGCCTTCCTTTATTAGAATGTTCTTTCTTTTCTTGAGTAAGTCTCAATGAAAAGCAAATGCAGAATACCATCTCTTTTTACATTTAGTTTCATTTCCCCAAGCTATTCATAAAATATGCTTGGTTATGTATCCTAAAATGTGCAGGGATACTCTAATGGCTTTTATTCTACTTTATTCATTTAAATATGCCATATGTGCATGAATAGTCATTATACCATTATAAATTACTTTTATAACTTTACACTTTTTAATTAATCTACTTTATCCTAATATAATATCCCAGTATAAATGAAAAGGTTTTTACTTAAAGTTTGTTCATAACTGGGATAGTTTATGCATTACATGTTAGCAATGCATATTAACATTTCCAGAATTATTCTAAGACTAAACCCTAGAAATCCTCCCTGTCCAAACTTCTGTGCTTTTATTTCTTGCAAAATGTTAACATTGTGAATACATGTTGATATTCCAATAGCACTGTTATGAAGGCAGGAGGCAGGATATATATATGCATATTTTCATATTTCTAGCCATCATGGATGACCTAATAGTAATGGCAAAACCACATGTAATAAAATGCCAGAAAAAGGTTTAAAATTGAATTCAGCAGTTTATATGGACCTTGACTCTATCATTACAGTACTGATGTGTTATTGCAGAAATTAAGTCACACAGTGTCAGATTTGGGGGTAGCTTCTGTTTAACAGATAAATTTAAAATCAGTGTGTTGTCAGGGAAGGTGTTCTTGGCTATAGGGGGTAGGGGAAGTTTTTCTTACCTCAGGTCTTTTAAAATATAGTGCATGAATGTATCTTTGCACATAATGAAATTAATAGCTAGATACCATTCACCAAAAATACACTTGACACATCTTTTATGGGCTGAGATCTTTTATGGGCTCCAATAATCAGGATATCATTGAGGATTAATGAATTCTTAGTATGGCACATGCAAAGGTGTGAAACAGGTCTTCGTCAAGGATTTTATACTTGAAGATTAGTATCTGGAAACAGATCCATTACTGTATCTTAAGTTTCAAATATTATTTCAAACACCAGAGGAATAAGCAACAGGCTACACATTAAAAATACAAAGAAAATGTCTTCTATATTCCCTTTTGTATGTTTAACTTGGTGATTTTTGGTTTTCATAAATCCAAATCTTGTAAATCACAATTCTTTTGAGGACATGTACTGTCTTCTGGTTTCTAACCCTAAGCAAGTCAAAATAGTTCTGATAATAATTAATAATTATGTCTCTACTCTACAGATGAGTTAAAGATCCTATTTGGTACAAAACCAAATGCAGACGGCAAATCACTTTTTATGTCATTTCTAAGGAAAAAAGAAACAACAGTATGCACAGAGTTTGCGCAGGCCCTTTCTCTGGACACTGTTTACTGGTTGCACCAACATATTTGTAGTAAGAAAGAAAAAGAGAGAGGTCTCATCAAGGTGTATTTGGCAAGTTAGTATATGACTGCTCATGGTTGCTTCTAACAGTTTGTCATTGACTGAGAGGCTAGAGGAGAACATATTGGAGAGGAATTGTCATTTTTGGGGGTGGTTTTCAATGAAATTCTTCCCTTCATGCCAAGATGTGAGAAATCATTCATTAACATATTCCCAGTTTCATGACTTATTGTTCAGATACTATTGTCAGCTCTGGCTGAAGTTGATGTACTAAAGCAGAACATTATATGCCAACTCTGTGAAATAGGCTGCAATATTCTATTCCTTTTTTCCTGTTTTCCATTTCTACTTTTTTGGGAGGATATGGAATATGAATACTATCAAGTTAGAAGTATTTTTCTTGAGACCTGGCACTTCACATGTTTATAACTGAAAACCTTACTAGATATTTTCTGCATTAAGTAGCAATATTTCATCACCACAAGAGAATAATTTATGACTTGGAAAGACAAAGAGTTCTGAGATCCAAGCCAGCTCTCTCAAAACTGTTCACTTCCTCAAAAGCAAGAGAATACTATTTCAATAATAGATATAAACAGAAAAAGGCAGTACGGATCAAACTTAGGTTTGTGCAAGGGTTAGGAAAAAGGCAGAAAACATAGTTCAACTCAAAAATTGAATATATGATCTGACACTCTAACTGGAAAGAAAACTCTGGAAATGAGCAGATGGTGCCTTTAACTAAATCAATTATGGGGCCATACTGATGTGATAAGGATTGTGTCACCATGAATCGTCTCACCAGTACCTACGTCCCACACTTTTGATGGTATGTGTTAATGACTTGGCAAAAACACTTGCAATTTTCATTTTTTTTCTAAATACGCAGTCAAGGAAGAATAAAATTTGATTCAGTTCTGGACTCTGAAACATAAGCTTTTTTTAACTGCAGGTTTTTTGGAACATGCGGTATAAAAACACATAATCTACAAAGCAGCCAGTGCTCTTCAGTGATTCAAAGCCAATAAACAGATGTTAACAATTTGAATGTATGCACTTAAGCCAATACTCAGTTTCCACTAATATTTTGTAAGATTCACTTGTTCTTAATGGAACTTTGTCCTGCTGAACACAATGTGTCATAATTTCAGATTAGCTAAAAGGGTAAGAAAGGATGATGGAAGAATATGACCTATATTAGTGAGTTGATCAAGGATAGTCCACTTGCAGAAGGAAGAAGGAGAGTACACTTCAGCAGAGAGAAAGGTCATGTTTGGCAAAACAGGTAGTTCCTCAGATGGAAACATGTTAAAATTAACAAAAGTACCTACACTCCTAAATGGATGAAAATTTGAGAGTGTGAGATGTGTGAAAATGTTTTAGTCTGAGCAATTTTGTCCTTACTTGTTTTTAATAAATAAGTAGGCAGAAGGAAAAGTTTACACAAAGTTATAGTATATCCTAAACACTGAAACTTCCATTGTAGCTTTCTTCAGGCATTAGGCGAACGTAGGCATCAACCAGAACTTCATCATGTAGATTAAGAGGAAATTACTATTTATTGTAAACACCAAATGGCGGCATTTAGTTTTCGGTAACTACTTGTTATCTGTAAATGTATCTGCTTAATATTGAAATACTGTAAAGAATAACTTGTACTGAGGCTTAAGACTGTTTACTTTGTGCGACCTTTCAAAGATCAGCATTTCTCACCATCTAGTAGGCAAAATGAAATTCAGAAATGCAAGGTGTGAAAGTTTGCTCTTGCTAAATCTAATAAAAATGTGATTCAACAAAAAGCTTTAAATGAAGACTGGAAATATGGGTTAATAAAAAGCATAATAATATTAGCAATAGTAACAATAACAAAAAAGTAATATAATAATTAATAAAATATAAACCTACCAGCTATGAAGAAACTACGTTGCTAACTGAAAATGATGGAGAACTTATACAATGAAAAAAGATTGCTGATTGCTACAATGCATTATAGAAGTGCAACCTGAAATTTTGCTTGACAGCATTAGGGTGATGATAGAGAACAATTTATTGTATCCTATGACATTGTTACAAATCCCTCCCTTCCATTTCTTACCTTCTTTTACTGAAAACTCCTAGGTACAGATCCTTTGCTCTTCTTCTGTTAATCTAATCCCCTGCTACTTGTTGTTCAGTTTACAACCAGAACAATCAGCATTATCTGAGAGATAGAAAAGGTTACTTTCCATACACTTTTGGCAACAACAATGAAATTTAGTTGTGTCATATCTTGTGTGTCATACACCACCATTAATGTGTGGGTTTCCTATTATTCCTTTAACAGAATGGTGTGGAAGACAAGGAAAAGGCTCCCAAGGCAAGAAACGAAGGCAGTATTTCTTCTAGTCCTCTAGAACATTGTACTGCCACCTGCTTTCCTGCATGTTCTGATGTTACAAACCACATTTTGCTATGTTGCAATAATTCCTCAGGAGGATATTCATTGCATTGTTTGATATTGCTGACCAAGCTGGAGAAGAACAAACTTGCATGTAAAGGGGTGTGTCAAGTGGAAGATGTGAAATACATGCATATATTATAACAATAGTATTCCCAGTATTATCACATCCAAGACTAAAGATTTTACCCCTGCGTTGTCATCTATCTTGACACCAGAAATGGGATTTTAATCTCAAGCACTGAGGTAAAGACTTTCTTTCTGATATCCTCAGTCTGGAGGAAAAGTAGCTCTGAAGCTCAAGTAACTCTGAAGGTCACTGGCATTGTAATCCTAAAGTATAAAGTTTGCAATCTGAGACACATAACTCACTTAAAATGTTGGAGTGGTAATAAGAAACTGAATTTAATATCTAAATAAATAACTCCTAGTTATGGCTGGCTTGCAAATTGACTGTCAGTGATTAACTTCAGTTTTTAATGCCTCAGTTTAATAGTTGCAGTTTCAAAACTTTCATAAACAAGAACTGTAAATTGGAAGACTTTTCCTGAGAAATATATCCAGTTATGCCTAAATGTACATGGAGCTTTGACCTGAGATGCATTTGCACATTTACTTTTACTCTACATAAGTGAAATTCATAACAGAGAAGGTGATGTAGGCAAAATAACTAGATTCTTTGCACAATAATAACAAAGAACAAGAAAGTTTCAAGTTTATGTTCCTTATATTTCTTTTTTTTTGGCCCAGTATGCACTTGTAGTAGACCCACAGGTGCTCAGAGATCTGCACACATATTTTCTTCATAAAAAGGACTCTGTTCATAAAACCTAATGCTTCCATAAGAAAAAAAAAAAAAAAAAGTGATAGAAGTATTAAATTTTTAGATGATGAAGCTAGCAGAATTTTCAGTTTGATCACATCCAATAATGTGGATAAACTGAAGAAGTGCTTAGAAGGAGGAGGAAGTAAGAGACAGCAATTCAGTTGCTCAATATTTCTCAAAAATTCTGTAGATGCTGAAGTTAAGTTTTAAAGCATCTGAGATTTTATATGTCTAAACCTTACTTTTGTAAATAGACCCTTAATTTGATTTCTAGTTTGGATAGAGTTTTTAAACATTTGAAGACTCCATAGAGCCCTTCGTAAGTGTGCATTATAGTGGAGCTTATATCTTGAAGTTGCAACAACAAATAGTAAAATGGAATTTTTTTTGCAGTTTTGTGTGAAAACATTTCACAGTAATTTAACCTACACCAAATTAATGATGGTATTTACCTCAGAGTAACTGTAAAGAATGACTTTTTATTGTGGTGCCATATCACTTTATCAGTCAAAAGATTCCAGTAGTTT
The DNA here is from genome assembly GCF_965183815.1 of Platalea leucorodia. Taxonomy (NCBI): domain Eukaryota; kingdom Metazoa; phylum Chordata; class Aves; order Pelecaniformes; family Threskiornithidae; genus Platalea; species Platalea leucorodia. The sequence continues at coordinate 60,844,463 of NC_138823.1, read as the reverse complement.
TAGCCTCTTTTCAGACAGCATTGTATTTTACATAAAATATTCATGGTACACATACTCTTTGAAAAGCAAAACAGAAACAAACATATCTATCTCTTTGTGCAGTTGCAATGGTTAAAATGTGAAGAGTAATTCGTCCTTCTGAAAATATTAGCAAGTAATATTAGAAAAAGAAATGTCAGCTGCACCATATGCCCTATAAATGTCATTTGTAATATAGAGAAATTTTTTCTTCCAGAGACTGTAGTCTAAATTGCTTATCTGACTCTTGAGGAAATTTAAAATATCTGTAATGTGAGAAATTATCTTTAAAACCATCAAATCTTATTTTCCTTTATTTTTTTTATTGAACAGTACTACTCTACCATGGGAGAAGGACTTGTATTATTATGAGGCTGTATATGTGCAGAAAAACATAGTAATAATACATAAAGTATGAATGTTTCAATTAAAAGCCCACCTTAATTGCTGAAATATCATATTTTTACAAAACTCTCAAGCCATCTCAAGCCCCCTTCAAAATTTTCTTTCCTGTAAATCCTTATCATTGCAGCAAGCCTCGCAACATGTTACGTTTTAAGATATTCTAAATCCAACCTTGTTTCATATTTCAGGCAACAGAAGGATAACATATTTGTTTAAAAACATCTGTTTTGCTATGTTGTTGTTAAACTCAGAAATTTTGTTCCAGACCACTTAGATTAGTTTCAGTTTTTATTATCTGGCTTATATCAGAACAGGTATTAACTGTGTCGCAAGAATTCAGAGTGGATGGTCCGATCTGCTATGGCATATGCTGTATTAGTGCTATTCAAAACATATTATCAAAGACTTGTGATACACTATGGTAATAAATAAGCTCACATTAGCCTAACGGTGTAAACTTTCAAGTAGGGGTTTTCATAACACTTGGGTTTATATTATATCATCTTGAAGACTCTTATTTTTAGATAATATAACTTTCCCAGTGGAGGTCTTCTGTGTCCCTAGGGTCATAGAGACTTCTTTCCTAGGTTTCTGTGCACAAGAGCAACAAGGCACCAGTTATTCACTCATCTTTGGGATGGTTGGGATGGTCTTTAGAGTTAGCTGGGGACTGGAAAGGGTTTCTGTTTTGTGAGGGGTCTTTCTACAAATAATGACATTCTGAAGACAAAAGAGAGGACAATGATATTTGAGAATGAAAGTATTGTAATTCAAGCTGGACTCCATGTTTATACCTCATCTTTTACAATGTTTCCAAGCCTCACCTCTGGAGGAGGCTGGTAAATCTGAGCACAGAGCCTGACAAGGGCAACAGGAGCTGGAAATTCCGTGGAACCATCTGAATTGGGCTATTCCAAATTTCAGTAGAAATTTTGTGAATATTTGTGTCTAGCTTCAAGTGAAACAATAATGTTTTCTGTGCAAATAACAAACTCTCCCCAAATTCATTTAGTTTCAAAAACTTAGTTTTTAACAGAACTCATTTTTTTTTTATTTTTAATGGAAAAAAGTCAGTGTATCTTTATACACCAGCCTTTCTTTTTTCTACAGAAAGTGCAAGTAGTGTAATGTTCTGAGACCTTAAGCAAACGCTGATCTTGGAAGCAATCTGTTTGTTTCAGTTCATAGATCTATGTGGGCCAATTTGTATTGTTTTTCTTGGTCAAAATTGCCTTGGAAACTCATATACTGAATGGCAGCCTGCGGGATGACCTTCTCCCAGCCTACTCCACCATATCATTTTATTGGGGGAAGATAAAAGGAGTGGAGAGTTTTCGATTCTGCCTGTCTGCTGCTAAATAACACTATTCTAGAGGGGGAAAAAAAAAAAAAAAAAAAAAAAAGAAGGTAAAGAAAACAGGAGGACAAATTTCAGGTTCTGTTTCCCTTGCATATGGAAAGATCATAACTGTTTCAAGAACTCTGTTACAAATTAAGAGACTGGGTAACAGGAAGAAAATGAGAGCTTTGAGATCATAAATCATAGGATGGTTTTGGTTGGAAAAGACCCTTAAGATCATCAAGGCCAACTGTTAACCTATCACTGCCAAGTCCACCACTAAACCATGTCCTCAAGCACCACATCTAACCCTTCTTTTAAATACCTCCAGGGATGGGGACTGAACCACCTCCCTGGGCAGCCTGTTCCAGTGCTTGACACCCTTTCAGTGAAGAAATTTTTTCTAATATCCAATCCAAACCTCCCCTGGCGCAACTTGAGATGCCATTTCCTCTCGTCCTATCACTTCTTACTTGAGAAAAGAGGCCGACCCCCACCTCACTACAACCTCCTTTCGGGTAGTTATAGAGAGCGATAAGGTCTCTCATAAGGCTCCTCTTCTCCAGACTAAACAACCCCAGCTCCCTCAGCCACTCCTCATAAGATTTGTTCTCTAGACCCTTCACCAGCTTTGTTGCTCTTATTTGGACATGCTCCATCACCTCAATGTGCTTCTTGTAGTGAAGGGCCCAAAACTGTACACGGTATTTGAAGGGGACGATCACTTCCTTAGTCCTGCTGACCACACTATTTCTGATACAAGCCAGGATGCTATTGGCTGTCTTGGCCACCTGAGCACACTGCCGTCTCATATTCAGCTGGCTGTTGACCAGCACCCCCAGGTCCTTTTATGCCAGGCAGCTCTCCAGCCACTCTGTGAGGAGCAGAAAAGGCCTTGATGCTGTGCAAGCACTGGTGTTCAGCAATAACTAACAGTGTTTTTGTCACACATCCAAAACATAGCACCATACAAGCTCCTATGAAGAAAATTAACTCTATCCCAGCCACACCCAGTACAGAATGTTATCAGATTTGAAAAAGATTATCACTGAAAGGTAGTGGATTCTGTTCAGTGGCCAAGGACATTTAGTCTGTCAATGTAAGTAGTTTACGGAGACATATTACCTCATTAATGTTTTAAATTATATGCTCAATAAGAAAACTGTTGTGCATCATAGTAAACTTTGAAGGTTGACAATAGTCCATGTTTTCACAAGACAGGACATATGTGTGTGTGTGTACACACATGTGTGTGTGTGCTTTAACGCTTAAAGGAAAATTTTAATTTCCAAGTTGTTAGGAAGTCTTATGTTCGGGGTATACTGTGGAATTTTCTTGACACATTGGTCATCTTTAGAGTCACAAATTCTTATCAAATACATCACACTGTGTGGAAGCAAATTATACTTTAATAGGCAGTTTATCAGACATAGTGTAGCCTATACTGTGCAACTATTCCAGACTGAGGTATATCAAGGCCTTTAGTGAACTAGTTGGAGACTGAAGCCTCAGGACAATATTTCTTTATTATAGTCCTTCTTAAAAACTCTAATATTATAACCCCCCCAAAAAAAAAAGTTCTTTGGAGGAGGGGTTGTATTTTTTTAATGTGTTTGTAAAATGCCTAACACAATGAAGGTGTTGATTCTGACTTGAACTGTTTGAAAGCAACTGTGCACTGAGATACAATTTCAATGTTTACTTTTCCTTGCTCTATCTTCTTTGGGGAAGTTGATGTTACATTTTTCTGTGGTATATATTATTATTAAGGGCAGAAAATAAAGCTTCCAAAAGATGAATTGGCAGAACTCAAGATCTTTATCTCTTTATCCAGGCTAAAATGGTGGAGTCAACAGGGCTATACAAGATTACAGCTGCTAAGGTTCTATGATAAACAGTTTGTAGGAACTTGTAGAGACAAATTCACATCTCCATCAAAACAAAGTTCACTTGTCACTGTGGGTAAGGTGCACAGGAAATGAAGGCACATCTCTCAAGGAAAATAAAAGTGTTTCAGTACCTCAAAAGACTACTGAGAAGTAAAGAAGTCATACTAAAAGTGGCGAGAAATTTCAGGCCAACAACAAAAAGTAGATTTTTAATCACATGTTGTTTTAAAAAGTAAAATATTGAATTATTTTAGGCAAAAGCCATTCCAATTACAAAAGTTGAAAATGTCATCTAACTCTAGCTATTGTTCAATTGATCTGATACAGATTGACAGTGAATGATTGCATATTAACAAAGGATGATTTTAATAGAATGCAGAAATGCTGAGTGCCTTACTAATAAATAGGAAGCTCACCAACAGTTAAAATTTAGCTAAAACTTTTGGTAGGTTGTAAACAGAATAAAAAACATATATTTGGCTTAAAATAAACTCCAGTTCATTATTATTCCTTTATCTACCACTTATACCCAGTTAATTCCTCCATATCCTAGCCCTGGCTGCTGTTTGCTCATAAAGAGAGGATGGAGCAGAACATCAAAATCTCTTGGGAAATCAATAAGGTTGGAGCATCTTGTGTAAATTCATTGGAAAGCCAACAAAATCATTTGTAAATTTTAAAGGTTCAGTGAAGGAAAAAAAGAAAAAGACATGCTGAAGTTCAGATCGCAATATTAAAAGTACATCTGCTTATGTATAGTGGTGTCTGCTCTTGAGTGAGTTTTTTCAAATTGCAATAAAGAACAGATCAAACAGAATGGGTCAGTAATTCCTCATCTGTCACAATCTACTGGATTTTTCAGATAATAGTTATTCAAATATGCTCTTGCTCATCTGTTAATTCTCCAGACATCTGTTACAGTTTTCAAACTTTCATAATTGAATCCACAATTATGTTTAATGTTAGTTTAGGGGCTCATGCCCCTAAACCATGCTTCTTTTCCATTTTCCAAGATTTTGTCAATGATGTATAAACAGTAATTAGAGACTTTAAATTAGTGTTCTGTCCTTGTGGTTGCAAAAGTCTTGATGTCCCTTGACGGAGAAAAATGAACCTCTCTTTATCAAAGCATTGTTACACCAGATTGCCATGGTTAATGAAGGGTAAACCTCAAAAGTTCATAGTGAGAACTCAGATAATCATCCATAACCTGGTATGCACACTTAAACTAGACAGAGAATTGCACATATGATTCACAAAGCTTCTCTTTCAGATATTCACTGATTGTCCCTGTCTCACTCTGATTACACAACTCTTGTGAGCAGGGAAAAGCTGTTTTTTGATCCTCTACTTTCAGAAAATACAGAATATATGAATTGCAGAAGAAAGAAGTGCTGAAGAAAAACAGAGTTAGGAAAGAATTTCTAGTGGCTGACAGATGTCTGAAAATCTTATGCTAGAATTGAAAGAGAAGAATAAACCTGATGTCCCTATTTTAGCACAGGGAAGCATTCAATTAGCAGAATGAAGCTGCAAGTAGGAAGATTTGACAATTCAGATGGGCTAGGCAGAATCCAAGGAGTATTAGGGGGATATATTCAGGGTCACCATGAAGTGGAAGTTCAAATTTGGGATAAAGATGTAAAACACACTAAGTCAGTAAAGGATTTTAATAGGACAATAGCATCAATAAAAATTGAATAGTCTGGAGAAACAGTAGATGAATTTATAGATGAATGGTAAACAGAACAGAAAGCCAAGATCAGTTAGTTAACAGGCAGGGATGAGTTGAAAGAGAAACTGATCAGTTTTGCAATGGTTGATTTAATATATTGTAGGTACCAACGGTGTGGTATATCCCTGTTTTTAACACTACAGAGGAAAGCACAACACATCAGACAATGCAGTACTACCTCTTTTGCTATTTAATTCCTTTTCTTTCTTATAAACATTATTTACAATTGCTATGTGAGGCCAAAAGTAATATGTCTTACTTAGGTTTTGAACACTGGCAAGGGGAGGAGGGGAAGTTTTCATTTCATCTTTTAATTTTGTCTTTTTCTTTGTATTGTCTGGGGAAATAAGTTGTTCCCAGAGTTCAAACGACATCCATCATGTGAGTTTACATACAACACAGTAGTAGAACTAGAAGTGACAAAGACACTTAGTTATAAAAAGCTTTTGTTTTCATAAGAAAAGCCCTTGATAGGGTTAAGTCTGGTCTATTTTGCGTTAAATTCAGTACTGTTTACTATCAAAACATGTCAGAATATGAGCTGATGTTTGGAGAGAGAATAGTAGAAATAAAAGTCCAGGTGCACTCTGGGATCAATGTTAATTTTTCAAAGCCTTTAATTTCCCCTCTTTTATGCTTTGCCTTCACAGTGAATCTTGCTTCCTTTCAGGACATATGATAATCAAAATGACTTATTTATTTACTTCTAATGATAATGATTGCCACTAGCAGAATTACCTTTGAAAAAATCATACTTTTATCCTCCTGCTTTCATCTTTTTGGAGGCATTAATCTTCAATGTAGGAAGGAAAGTAATATCTCAAGTCAGATCTACTCTTTCACACTATTCAGCTAGCACAGCTATTTTGGACAAAATCTGCTAAATAAATTTGCAACGCCTCCTCAAAAGTAGTTTATAATAAATATAGAGTTATGACAGTAAGCAGCAGCATAATCAAATCTTTATTTTTCAAAACTGGCATTGTACATTATTTCTATGCTCAGGATTCTGATCTTGACAAAACCAAGGGCTGGAGAAGTCTGCAGAAATAAATTACCTGGAAAAAATATTTAGTGTGGCTTCTAAGTTCAATGCATTAAAAGCATTTGATCACATACCTAAGGAACATGTTCCTGTCGTACAGAATGTCTATGCCCACACAAATGGTCAATAAATAAAATTTAAAACTCCCTGATGATCATAGTGATTTGGCTTTGCTGTGGTATGAGTGTCAACATTATAGCTATGATTGAAGGAACACATTTTAGAGTTAGTTATCTATTAGCAGCCTAGCCCTGTGTAAACTTGTCACAGCCTTAATGCCATTGAAGTAGTGTTTTTCTTTTTTTTTCCCTTCTTTTTTTTTTTTATCTATAGTTAATTTATTTCTTAATAAAGGATATTATTTCTCTGGAAAGATCTGTTTATATAACCGAGTCAGTAATGTCAGAAAAAAATTTTCACCTAAAGTAAACTACAATGCAAAATCTCTGCAAAACAACTCTCATTTCTAGCTTGCAGTCACTCTAAGGTCATGAAGTTTAATTATGTATTTGGAAATAGAATAAATTCCTTGGACTCTAAGTTCAATATGTTGAGATTAATTTTACAGTGTTTTCAACATGTGTCATTCAGCCAAAACCTTCACTTGTAGACAAAGAAAGATATTGTTTGTTTGAACCCAGATATTTGGCTATAGTTGCCAAAATGCTTGTGGTCCAAAACAAACTACATAATGCGAGATGTGTCAGAGACAACCTATATTCATCTTTTGTGTGATGAAATGTAAGAAGACATCAAGGAAGAAACCAACTACCTGACCTTATGCTACAACTGGAGAAGTATTCTCAAAATCTAAACAAAATTAGCAGAAATGCAGTGGTATTTTCTCCTTAAGAAAAACAGAAGCTTAATATTTAAGTGGAAGCTTGTGACTTCTGGTCAGTGACCCAGCGGCTGCATATCTAAAGACCTTAGGGCAGCAGTTAGAAATCTCCTCAACATATATTGAATCTTAACACTCTTCAGGGTTGTCCTGACCTGGCACTGTGAAGGCATGGTGTTGCCACTGCAGGATCACAGTATGCTGGAGGAAGCAGACAGGCTTGAAATACTTTTTCTTTCTTCCCCCCCCCCCCGGTAAGTAGTGTAACAGATGAAAAACATGCCAACATCTTGCTAGTGAAAATCCAAAATTCCCCATTTAACTAATTGCTAGGTAGATTCCCACATCATGGCTGGATGCTGCAATGGTGCAAATAAAATACGATTCAGTGATATCTAATCTGTATTTTGGCAAAAAAAATATTTTTCGCCTTTAGATGTACATGGAACTATTCTATGATTCTATGCATCTAGCCTTCAAAAAGCACTTTAATTTTTAGTTTAAAATTCACTTGTATTAATTCACAGTAAATGTCAATGTTTTCATTTTTATTTATGTATTAATACAAATTTTATTATACATTTTTGACTATAAATTCCTGGGGACGTTACAGGTCCTTGATATAAACATATTTATTATTCCTAGTATATTCTCCCAGTATTCTTGAGGCAAATCAAAATTTTAACTCAGAATATTCCCCTCCTTCCCCACATACCGGAACAATGCATAATTCTATGCATCTATAGTTTCTATGATTCTATAACATACTTCCTTTATTTTTTTCATAAATATAAACTACAGCTATATATAGTGGGAACAACAGAAAACAAGAAAACAAGAGAACGGAGTATTAACATTTACTCTTAGAATCATAGAATCATAGTCATTAAGGTTGGAAAAGACCCTTAAGATCATCGAGTCCAAATGTTAACCTACCACTGCCAAGTCCACCACTAAACCATGTCCTCAAGCACCACGTCTACCCATCTTTTAAATACCTCCAGGGACGGAGACCCAACCACTTCCTTGGGCAGCCTGTTCCAATGCTTGACCACCCTTTCAGTGAAGAAGTTTTTCCTAATATCCAGTCTAAACTTCCCCTGGCGCAGCTTTAGGCCATTTCCTCTCATTCTATCACTCGTTACTAGGGAGAAGAGACCGACCCCCACCTCACTACAACCTCCTTTCAGATGGTTGTAGAGAGCTATAAGGTCTCCCCTCAGCCTCCTCTTCTCCAAACTAAACAACCCCAGCTCCCTCAGCCGCTCCCCATAAGACTTGTTCTCTAGACCCTTCACCAACTTTGTTGTCCTTCCTTGGACACTCTCCAGCACCTCAATGTCCTTCTTGTAGTGAGGGGCCCAAAACTGAACACAGTACTCGAGGTGTGGCCGCACCAGTGCCGAAAACAGGGGGACAATCACCACCCTGGTCCTGCTGGCCACACTATTCCTGATACAAGCCAGGATGCCATTGGCCCTCTTGGCCACCTGAGCACACTGCTGGCTCATGTTCAGGCAGCTGTCAGCCAACACCCCCAGGTCCTTTTATGCCAGGCAGCTCTCCAGCCACTCCTCCCCAAGCCTGTAGCGTTGCATGGGGTTGTTGTGACCCAAGTGCAGGACCCGGCACTTAGCCTTGTTGAATCTCATACAGCTGGCCCTGGCCCAACGATCCAGCCTGTCCAGGTCCTTCTGTAGGGCCTTCCTGTCCTCAAGCAGATCGACACTTCCACCCAACTTGGTGTCATCTGCAAACTTCCTGAGGGTGCACTCAATCCCCTCATCCAGATCATCAATGAAGATATTGAACAGGTGCGGCCCCAACACTGAGCCCTGGGGAACACCACTCGTGACCGGCCGCCAACTGGATTTGACCTCATTCACCGCCACTCTCTGGGCTTGGCCATCCAGCCAGTTTTTTACCCAGAGCAGAGTGCACTTATCCAAGCCGTGAGCAGCCAGCTTCTCCAGGAGGATGCTGTGGGAGACAGTGTCAAAGGCCTTACTAAAGTCCAAGTACACAACATTCAGAGCCTTCCTCACATCCACAGCCTTCCTCACATCCACTAAGCGGGTCACCTTGTCATAGAAGGAGACCAGGTTAGTGGAGCAGGACGTCCCTTTCATAAACCCATGCTGGCTGAGCCTGATCCCCCGATTGTCCCACACATGCCATGTAATGGCACTCAAGATGATTTGTTCCATGACCTTTCCTGACACCGAGGTCAGGCTGACAGGCCTGTAGTTCCCCAGATCCTCCTTCCGACCCTTCTTGTAGAGGAGCGTCCCATTTGCTAACTTCCAGTCATCTGTGACCTCCCCGGTTGACCACGACTGCTGATAAATGATGGAGATTGGCTTGGTAAGCTCCTCTGCCAGCTCCCTCAGTATCCTCGGGTGGATCCCATCTGGCCTCATGGACTTGTGAGCATTCAGGTGGAGGAGCAGATTGGTGACTGCCACCTCTTTAACAACTGGGGCTTCATTCTGCATCCTATCTCCATCTCCCAGCTCAGGGGCCTGAAAACCTCAAGGATGACCAGTCTGACTATTAAAGACGGAGGCAAAGAAGGCATTAAGTACCTTAGCCTTCTCCTTCAAAAGTAAGTTAATACTGTTTTACCTGGTTTCACTGAGGCTATTTCTTCTAAGAGTTTTCTTTATGATTTCTTTTTGTTTGGTTTTTTTTTTTTTCTTTCCATTTTGATTTAGACACATCCTAATCCTCATTCTTCTCTAGACATGTCTGACTTTTCTCCACTAGAAGAAATGGGGCTGACAGCTGTACAGTGAGTCTTGACCCTTTTTCAGTATGTTAGAGTTGTCTAGACATTATCCTTTCTTTGCAACAATAAAACGAGCAATCTTAAGCTTGGAAACAGCTTGTGTGTGAAAAATCTTCAGCATAGAACATAGAACAACATAGATCAAGTCTTCTGATATTCATTAAAAAAAAACAACTTCCTTGGGCAAACTCTCTGAAACTGGGAAAGTATTTATAGCCACACCCCTCTCCCCACCTCACTCCTCCCAAATTTTCATTTAAGGAGGTTTGTAAGTGCTCTGGAATGGGACAATTATGGTTTTGAGATGGTTTCATCAGAGTAGCACAATAAAAGCAGAATAATTAGCATGTGCAGTCTTTAAGATGAATGGCTAATGAGATTGGACAGTCTCTTCCACAATGTAGGAAATTCTTAATGTCTCAACATGCATAGTTATAGCAATACTTATGTTGTGCTGCTCACTGTTGATAACAGTATTGTTGGCTTTATTGCACAGAGCTCATAGCAGGAGTTATGGTTTGAATAGGTAACTACACTTAATCAGAATCTGGGACTTTTTGTGGAACTGAAGACCACAGACTCACAATCGTTTTAGAAATTTTCACAAGTTTTTTTCTGAAGAGGGATTTTTATGTATGTGTATATATATATAAGTACTAGTATATTGTCAACCTGCAAAAGGAAGGATTTTTAGCTGGAGGAACTGACGCTCTCACTTAATCTTTTTTCCGAGTACCATCAGCTAATCATCTTAAAAAGAGATAATACATTGCCATACCCACAAATGTCAAAAGTAAAAGCAAGCTATTATTTTCATTCTTGTAGATCACATGTTAATACACTTCATGGTGTTGTTTTAGTTAGAAAGGGAGCTAGAATTTCTCATCTACAGTATTCTTATTTGTTATCACCCCACAAGCAGAAGGATTCCTTTGCTGTCGGTCATCCTTTGTCTGAAAAACAACAATAAAATGCCTGCTATGTCACCTTTATCTAAATGGTAGCAAATAATTCTCTTGTCTTTTCTTCTAAGCTAAAAGAAGGGGAAGAAGTAGAAACCTTTAAGGATTTTTTGTTGTTGTTAGAAGCAGAAGCCAATAGGTGATGGGATAGACAGGTGGTTTGTAAGGTCAGTTTACAGTGACCTCTTTTTATATGATGTTTAGACACTCATTACAAACAGACTTTTCTCAAGTCTTGACACAGGTGCTTTGTTGTGAAGATCCAGGTGGCTTTACTTTTGATGCATCTATGATAAGAAAACATAACAAAAGCACATACCAAAGGAAATAAGCTTTTCTTCAGAAACCATTAATTTTTGATCATGTCACATGACATTTGTTTTTGTGGTATAATATGTAATTCCTTCCAGGGTCTGGTTCAGTCTTAAAAGGCTACCAGCCTCATTTGCTCTTCTTTTGCTCTTTTCTTTCTTTAAAAGAGACAGTCATGTTAATTTAGTTTTAATTCAGGGGTAGAGAGAGTCCAATTTGTTTCAAACTTTTAAGGAGTGGATTTAGAAATTTGGGTGCCATCTTGTAAATACCAATGGTCACAAACAGTTGTATATTTGTCAGTTGTTCTACTGCTATTATGACTGCTAGGGAATAACTACTGCGTAACAAAATTTGTAGCATCTGGACTTAACATTGGCCTAGTATAAACCAAGTACACGAATTGCCTATGAATTTGGGATTCACAAAGGCATCTCTTGTGGTAAACAAAGGTCAAAAACAGTTGGATGGTGATCTGAAATAATAATACACTATGCAATAATGTTTATAGTTAATAATCTTTACTTAAAGACTATGAAAAAAACCCCAAACTCATAAATGGACAGGCAAAGGAAATATTGTGAAGATATCGCTGCTGCTGCAACTGATACTTTTGGTAGGAACATTCACAATGCCTATGTGTTTACAATCTGTCTTGACCCTGAAGACAGTAATTTGAGAATTCATCAGTAAAAGAAAGATGACTTACATGTGAACTCTGCCTCTTCAGGTAACAGAATTAAAATTGGCCTGAATTGTTGTCTAAGAAATCAAAAGTTTCATTGGTTGTTAAAAGTAAACAAAATTGTATGTAGAAAGCTAGGAAATAAGGACATGCCTGATTGAGGAACATTTTCTTCTAGATGTGGGAAGAAAGAGATATATTAGTACAGTTAGAAATTTGGAGTCTTGTGTTTATAACATAGAGGACAGTTACAAGAAAACATTTAAATAAATTACATATAGATGTGCTGCTACATATAGAGATAAAATTAACATTTCTGGGGCAAGATGGACCAAAAGACAGAAAAATTCCAGTACTTGTGCTAATTCACATTTTCTTGTTCTGGAGAGATGACTTTTTCAACTATTTTTTGTTTTGGGGAATTTTTCTCAGATGAGATGACCCTAATATTTCCTTTTGTCTTTCTGCTTTCCCCTGCTTCTATTTGACATCCTATTCACTTGTTATCTCACAGTCTACAAGAAACCATGAATTCTCTTCCATTTCACTGAACTGCTGAATCCTTCAGTGTCTTGCTAGATACAGAGTCAGCCAAAGACTGTGTTGGCTGGCATTTTTACTTATACTGGAGATACGAGGTCATTATTTTGTTGAACAACTTCTCTGCAAATGTCAGAACCTTAGTTTAGTGGGGTGTGGTTAGGCTTAGCTGGCCAGTATTCTGCAGAAAAGTTTGACTTCATCTATGGACAGTGAAAGAATGTTTTACAAAACCAACGTGTTAGTTAAAACCAGATGTGTTCAGTAGTTGTCAAGATTTTTTTTTCTAGACTTTTTTTTTAAAGTAACTCTCCTATATATTATTTTTACATGCCAAAGTAGAAAATGGAATTTAACCTTTTGTGAAATTTAAGAAAGAGCCTGAATGTAAATGGTGCTTTTGAGTTCCCATATATTAAGACTGTTTGAAACTTTCTGAAATTGGAAACTGGTCACACATTTTCAAAGATGGTAATTTTATCAGCAAATGCATTAAGCATTCCAAGATCATCACATTTACCAATTCATACTAGGTCTCAGATAAGGGATCTTCTTTAACCCAAAAGCTCAAGATTAAGCACATGCATAAATGCCTTGTTGAAAGAGGACCTAATTGTGAATAGAATGTATTTGAAATCTCATAGAATTCTAATATTGCATATTACATTTATAACTATTGCAGATTTCAGGAAGAGATTGTTCTGTAGAAATACTACCATACTATCATATATCACTTGAAGTTGAAAGCAGAAAAGTAAATTGATTTTCAGTTTTATACAAGGGGAATCAAATGCTTGGCTCTTATCATTGCTGTTAGGTCTTCGCCTGCTCCTTCCTAAGTATATCCACCTGAATATTTCTCTAAGTCTTCTCTATTTCCTAAAGATAATACAGTGTCATTTATTCATATTCATATATTCTTAAGACTTTTCAACTGTTTGCAAATTGGAATGTTAACTTTACATACTAAAAAGACAAATAAGTCAAGGGAGATTTAGCAAATGATAAAGTTACCATTTTCAATTAGGAAAGAAAAAAAGGTTACTTTTGCTTAAAGCAGTCATTACATAAATCTATTGCATAAATATGCTGAAGATATGAAACCACATGATACAACAAAATTGGTTTCTCTATTTTTTTAATTGAAGTTAGTATTGGATTTACACATCACTGATTTCTTGACATCATAAACTGTATAATAGTACTGATTTTATGATAGCATCACTTTTAGGAAAGGGAACATGTTGGATTTTTAATTTAAAAAAAAATCAACCTTGTTATATTCCCAGTGGGAATTATATTAGGACACTTTTGAAATTAAGCACACCCAGGCAATTATTTTATAAAAGCTCTTAAATAGCCTTGATAATCTTATTCTAGTGTCTGTCATTTACTTGATTCAGCATTGCCATAACCCAGTAAGTGTCTTTCTAATTTAAATGGATTGAGGCTTCATATACAAAAATGTAACCTAAAGGTTACATTATGACCAGCATTTTAATTTAAAGTCTAATTTGTTTATCTGAATCATGTTCTTTATGCATAATGTACATTAATACACTTACTGAAATAGTAAGAGAACGTTAAAGATGCTTGCTAAAATACTGAAATGATTTAATCTATTTTTACATTGTGTCACTAAACTTCTATTGAATTCAATTTGGGAACTGCAAGAAAATGTCTCTAGAGTTTTTCATATGTCTATAAAAGACAGTGGGGCAGAGATCCTCATTTTACAGTAGAGTTGCTATATCACAGAGTCTGGATAATAATTGGACCTTACTGGTAGATTTAAATTTTAATTATTCTGTTGAGACGAGGCACTCGCCTGACTATTACTGTTTCAGCTACTGATAGAGTCTCTTTCCTGCATTTTAAAAATTAGAATTTCAAAGGGGAGCATAACTCCATAGTAAACCACTTGTAATAAATAGAGTCATCAGGCTTTACTTTTACTATTTCTTTATACAATCTATTTTACTATTTCTCTACAATTTCTTTATACAATACAAACTTTCACAATTTCTTTACACAATAAATGGTAAAATTACACTTTTGACTGGAGGTGCTAGATACCATAGGCAATCTATTTTTTCACTAGTCCAATTGGGTGGCCTATTTCCTGCTGTGCCCAAGAATTTGGACATCATATTTGGGAAAACTATGATAACTAAGTTTGAAAATCTTGGAGCTTGCTCATGTGCAAAGAGTGATTGTTTTGGCCTGCATCATAAGCATAGGAGTTAAAAGATTGCTCTCTCTGCAAAGGTCAGAAGTCTGAAAAAGGAATTTAAGAACAGTTCTTCAGAATATAAAATTAAAGTTTTTTTCTGCCCAACCCATTTTAAAATTATTTTTAAAAGAGCATTTGAAGCACAAATTAGGAGATAAGTTAATAAAATATTAAATATTAATATAATTTAAATTAGATACTAAATATAAATATAATAAATGCAGATTGTATAAAATATAATTTTAATAATTTTTGTTTTAAAATCTTCATTTTAAAAGATATTCCCCAGCTTTGATGACACTGATTTATTCTTTATTTTCTTACCTTCTCTTGGTTTTTTGTTAAATATAACTGTCACGCATTAAAAATGTAATAGATGACTGTTTCTGCCAAGACTTTTTTAGACTTGATTTGAGGATATATGTGTTTATGTATCCATACATCTTTCTGTCATTCACTGCAGGGGAAAAAAAAAAAAAAAAAAAGAATAACTTTAGATTAGATTATTTTTTTGCTCTAGTTCACTGTGTGACTGTGGAGCTCATTGTGCTAGAACAAAGGAAGGGGTGAGAAACATTAGGATAAATAGTCAAGGCCGAGGGCATAAGAAGTATTGCTTCTTTTGGTGGTAGAGATGGCTTGTTCCAGTTTAATTTGTGTGTGAAACTATTGTCTGAGCTAACGAATTTTTTGTCTGGGAAAGTACATCATCTGCTAGAGATCTACAGAGGGAGGAGAGAAACATTTTATCTCTAATCAACAGCACTACTTGCAGTGTCTGGATTTTTTCTAAACAACAACAACAAAAATATGTTCCTCTTTGCACAGCTGTTGACCAGGTCTGACTGCAGTATAGATTGCTTCAGTCTCCTAGTTGAAGACTAAGAGTTTCTGTAAATGGAAATAACTTAATCACTTTGCTAGTTTATCGGCTGGTTAATTCTAGTTCTAATATTATCTCAAATATTTTCAAGCTAGCATCACTGCGGTTTCCCCAATCTTTATCAATACTGAATCACTACTGACTAAACCAGCAAATTTTGTTAGGCTCAAAGTGACTGCTTTGCCTAAAAATGTCACTTCAGCTTGTCACTGAGTGACAGGAGAGTTAAAAAATCTTAACAACAGATGTTGTTTTTTTGTCATTATTTCAAGAATATTGATAGAAGTTGAATGTAAACTACACTACATTGTCAAATTTCCTATTTATTTTTCTGGCAGTATTCATTTCAGGATCTAATAATTTTAAAAAAATACAGGGTTCAAAATTGATATGTATTACAGAGAAATTGTAGAATGAAATATTTCTACAGAATCTGAATGGCTTCAGACTAAGTAGCTAAATGTAAAATGAAAAAAGAATTCTTTTGACCGTCTTCCAGTTAAACACACAAGTTTGTTGAAAGCTAGTGAACTTGTATATTAATAAATAAGTTTATACTGGCACGTTAGCTACTCAACACTGACTTGTGTATAAATACTTCATACACTCTAAGGCTAAGGAGATGGTATTGAAAGCAGTGGAGTTACTAGTGGTCTAATGAGTTACACCATCCTTCCTAACTGGTTGTGCACACACTGTCAGTCTGTCCCAACATGCAGTAAAGTAATAGTAAAATAGCTAAAGGTGACAACTGGTAAGTAATAGATGTATCTTATGTCATTTCCCTGCAGTTATCTGTCCATGCTTTTCATACAAGTGTTTCTTATCCCTTCAGAAACATTCTTCATGGGATCAGGGCTGTCCAGACAATAGCAGCATATGTTATTATGCTGGGGCAGGAAGAAAATGCTAACAGTACAGTTGCTGAAGGAACTTTACCTTTAGAGCAAATTTGTATAAAGTTTAAAAATCCAGAGAAAATTATGCAACAGCTGTATTCATGCTGTGGAGAAAAAAAAAAAAAAAAATCCAACATGGAAACAGACCTTAGTGTGAAAAAGTGGGAGAACTGAAGAGGGAGCAGTTGAATGTTTCATGGATTGGCAAGCTCCAAGGGCAGCTTAATAGGAGCTAAATGGAACAATTTCATTGGGGGATGTAAATAGGAAAATGGAAAGGAAAAATATATAGGGTCAATTAACTGTGCTGCCAGGTTGCTATACCTGATTAACTTAGATGAGTGAAATGACCACTTTTAAAGATTCCTTCATGGAGATAACGTGATTGAAAGAAATGAACAGAAATTAAGCCAGCTGTTAGACTTTTTAAGGCCTTCCACCCCACTGAGCTAATACAGTTCTAAACTATTTTTTAGACAACCTGCGAATAAGTAAATCCCCAAACCCTTTCCGAATCTATTAAATCTTCCTAGTCAAAGAAATCTCTCTGTGCTTCAGCCACCTTGGAAAGATACACATACACATTACAGGCTACCTTGCTAGTGATGAAAGTAATTATAGATCTTTTATGTTTTACTGAAGGAAATATAATGTTATTTGATCTTTCTTGGGCTGACTGGTTCCTTGGGATGCAAATGTCCCCTTTTGACCTTAGAATTTTAAACAAAGTTGGCACTCTCATTACTGCATTAATGTATGCCTGCATTGTTTTTTAATAATGTTGTTGCAATCATTCATGAAAGCTGGATCTTTTGTCTGCCTCCTCCACAGGATAATACAAATCTGCTACATATACATGGAATAATTCCAGCTAGCCATTTATATCAACTCCAGATAATTTCCTATATCAAGGACACATACTAATTCCAAGTGGGGACTATGAAAATCAATGTTAATGAGCCTTCTGGTGAACATAAATCTTCTTATAAGTAAATAAATGGAACTCAGTTAAATATAAATTTTCGTATCCTCTGATGTATAAATGTGATTTACCATAGTATATTTAGGGGAACTAATGTTGTGCTTAGAGCCAGTCAGTGCCTAGGCCAATCTGTACCAGATTTGCACACTACACGCTGTCATGGTTTAACCCCAGCCAGCAACTAAGCACCACACAGCCACTTACCTGCTCCCCCAAGGTGGGATGGGGGAGAGAATCAGAAGAGTAAAAGTGAGAAAACTTGTGGGTTGAGATAAAGACAGTTTCACAGATAAAGCAAAAGATGTGCACACAAGCAAAACAAAACAAGGAATTCATTCACTACTTCCCATTGGCAGGCAGGTGTTCAGCCATCTCCAGGAAAGCAGGGCTCCATCACGTGTAACGGTTACTTGGGAAGATAAACGCCATCACTCCAAACGTCACCCCCTTCCTTCTTCTTCCCTCAGCTTTTATTGCTGAGCATGATGTTGTATAGTATGGAATATCCCTTTGGTCAGATGGATTTAGCTGTCCCCTCCTAACTTCTTGTGCACCCCCAGCCTACTCGCTGGTGGAGTGGTGTGAGAAGCAGAAAAGGCCTTGACTCTGTGTAAGCACTGCTCAGCAATAACGAAAACACCCCTGTATTATCAACACTGTTTTCAGCACAAATCCAAAACATAGCCCCATATTATCTACTGTGAAGAAAATTAACTCTATCCCAACCAAAACCAGCACATAGACACACTCCTCCTCCATTCCTCTTTCTTCATGTCTGCATAAAGCACTGTGGTCTGCTCCCATAGCAACTGTTATTGTTTGGGACCATATCTCTATGCATTCAAAAGGCACCTTGATTTACATAGGCCTTTCAGAGTAACCAGTAGGAAAATGATTTTTTATATTTTAAATTCCATTGACACAAAAGAATGAAACAAAGCTTCTGGACTGTAAGCAAAGGAGCCTGTGCCAGGCAGAGAGGGTTTGTGCCTTCCGTCTCGATCCAAATCTAGCAGTAACACACTGAAGCCAAAATCAGAGAAAGAAGCAGCATTTGTGCAGCTGCAAATTTATCAGTGTTAATTGAAGACTAACTAGCAAATTTTGTCAAGCTGAAATTGATAATAGGAAGGAACTTCAATATTTGAAATAATAGACAGATTTCATGGTATTTGTTTATTATTTCCCCATACTTTCTTCTTATCTCCTATCTCACTCAAGGTATTTCTTCTTATTCTAGTGCCAGCTTGCATTATTGAAGAAGTCTTGGAAGTAGGCTGTATATATTCACTGGTTTGACTGCATGTAATAACAATTTTGAAGCAGCTGGAAGTGGGGATGAACAGTAAAAGGGCAGAGAGACTACTGATTTCTATGTGTTGAAAAAAAATTTGTCATTGGCCCTGGGAAAAAGGGAATTTGCAAATTTTATTTTTATTTTTCCTGTCTCTCACCTCTAATTGCCCTGGTTCTGCACCCAAGACAGGCACAGGTACTTTTGTCTTGCACATAATGGGAACTAGAAATCATGATGAACTGGAACCATTTCTGACAGATGGTCATGCATGTCTTCATTCTCAGTATTGTGCCAAACCTGATAGGCCCAGAAATAGTCAGCGGGCAAATTTAAGCTGGAAATGAAAGAAAGGCAGCAAAAGTTCATGGCGTATATTTCATTTTTGCCGTTATTTTCTCAAAATTTGTTGCTCTATATATTACCAGCCTTGTTTGTTCAAAATTTAAAAAATGGATCCCCTATATAAAATCTTCGAATAATGTCATTATTAGTATTTATTGAAAGCTTCTGATTTTTTTTTTTTTTTTGCAGTTGTTGATTCATAGGCCCTCAGAAGTAATTTCTAAAATTGCTGTGTCATTATAGGTCTTAACTTCATTAAGGTCCATTGACCCTGCAGCATGAAATTCAATTTGGCTGCTAGACTTGAGGCTCCAGTGTATATAAAGAATTTGAGCCAATTTAACAGAATTAAATTCTAGATCAAAATGAATGAGATAACATCAATATTAGCCACCCTTAAGCCAATTTAAGAGCATCTACACAAGGGATTTCACTAGTTTAAATCAATTTAAGAATTGATTTAACTAAATTGTTACAATTTCTTTCTGTAAGCAGGGGACAAGTTACGCAGGTTTTACATTGGGAAGCTCTAAGCACTTACCTACAACACCAGGGATTTCAAGTGCTATTGGTGTAAGCAGATGCCCTCTAAGAACTATTATCAAGATTAGGGCTATTGTGTGATGGCTGGGGGATGGGCACAGGTGACAGATACAGGGCAAACTGGGTACCACTAATATCGTTATTATGTATGTGTATCTATCTATATTATAATCAAGGTGAGATACACAGATCTGAAATTACAGGGTCTGGCAACCTGTCAGATCCAAGAAAGGATTATAAAGGTGTTATGATGCAATTTATGGTGGATAGGAAGAGAATTTACTGTAAGTTGAAGATATCACACAGATTGTTTTTCTGGGGTTTTTTATCCTTGAATTGCCGAAATAGAAAATTTTCACAGGTATGTTAACAGTGCAGCTCAAACCTCTGTTAGTCACAAAAATAATTCAGCATCTTTTCAGCATCTGTTCAGTCTTTGCCTTTCTGTTAGGAATACTAGACAGAGTGTCAGTTAACATCACTTTTCACAATGTTTACTCAGCCAGTAGACAGCTATTCCCTAGGAGCTAAATGCTCCTTCCTTTGGTAACACCTAATTGCAAAGTAGTATTCTGTTGTTAAACTAGATAGTCTGAACTGATATTTGGGTTTCAGTTGAACTACTTCTCATAAGGGCAGACTGACTGATGTCAGTCACTATCTGTGCATGCTTAGTAGTCACCTGCATGGAAAGCCATGAAAAACTGGAACACACAGATCTCTGTGTGTGTTTGCATGCATGTGTCTGTGTATAATGTACCCCAGTACTTACCAGGCCCCTAGCTTTCATCAGTTTTTTTGTTTTTTCTTCTCTAACAAAACTGTTGCAAAGGTATCACTGTGTGGAATAATTTTTCATCATTGACCTTATGTTTTCACATTAATTTTCAGTATTGAACTGTATTTAAGGAAGCATGAAAAATTAAGACCTGAATATTTCAAAAGCTGTTATGAAAGTGAAGATGGATGCCTGAAATGTTAAGTTTTGTCACAAAACATTAAAGAATTCCCTAGAAATCCTTAACTCCTTAGAAACCCTTAACAGTAATCCAATGGTTGTAGAAAAGGACTGAATTGTAATCTATTCTTATTAAGATTAAGGAAACCACAACTTCCTTAATAGTCTAAACCCAAATAACTATTCTATCAAGTGAACTTTCATTTTTAAAAGTGCCATTTCAAGTGCATGGGATGCAGGTGCCCAGGTGGTGGTAGCGAGGGGGTTGCAGGGTCACTTCTGTGAGGAAAGGCCGGAGCTGCCCCGTGCTGGACACAGATGGTTCCAGCTGGCTCCAACAGACACACCACAGGCACAACAGAGCCCCTCAGCCAAGATGACACTGCCTCTGGGAAAAAATATTTAAGATGATAGGTAAAAACCATCATGCAGCAGTGAGAGGGGTGAGGAAAAAAATGAGAGAGAAACAGCTCTGCAGACACCAAGGTGACAGAAGAAAGGGGGAGGAGGTGCTCCAGGTGCTGGAGCAGAGGTTACCCTGCAGCCCCCAGAGAGACCACACTGGAGTGGGTTTATCCTGAAAGACTGCAGTCCATGGAGAGAACCCATGCTGGAGAAGTGAGAGGAGGAAGAGCAGCAGAGAAAAGCTGTTATGGACTGACCACAACTCCCCATTCCCCATCCCCCTGTGGGGGCAGGAGGAGGTAGAGGAGTCAGGAAAGAAGGGGTGAAGTTGAGCCTAGGAAGAAGAGGAGTGGGGAGAATGTGTCTTAGTTTTTGTCCTTGTTTCTCACCATATGTATATATCTTAATCAGCAATAAATTAAATTAATTTTCACTAAGTTGAGTCTGTTTTGACAGTAATTGGTCTCCCTGTCTTTATCTCTTTGTTTTATTTTGTCCCACTGTCCTGTTGAGAAGGGTAGGTGAGAGAGTAGCTGGATGGGCGTCAGGCAGCCAGCCAAGGTCAACCCATCACATTGAGGTGAATTATCATAACATGGAATAGGTATGTCCTAGAAAGACAAAACTGTGGTAACTTTTCTTTCAACAGAGGTTCTGGAATTTCATGGTGGTTATGAAGACAACAACAATGCTTTAAAATGTTCCATTGTGGTTTGGTTTATAAGGGCTGTCAGGAGAGAATAAAAATGTGACTGGTCTTCATACCTGCCACTGCAGAAAAATTGGGAAGAACAGGTTTTTTTACTTATATAAAATAGCTGACAAGCTGTGATGATGAGAGTGTAAAGTGTTGATCATGTGCTGTCACTGTTGTATTTGTAACAGTAATTTAAATGAAAGATCATTAAGGAAAGGAGACAATTAGGTTCTGAAACATAACCCCCCCACACACAAATGGTTTAAAAAGTCTCTCTGTAGCAGGTGTCTAGATTGGAAACAAATCCCCAAAAATGCATACACATGGTTGCTTCCTTTGGTGACAATAAATCTGACCCAATTTGTGTATTTAATTTAGGTAGTTCATTACTTTTAGATTGATTTGTTTTATTCTATGATTAGGTATAAAACTACCTGACACCTTATTCAGCATAATTACAATTAAATGATGAGAAAAAAAATGAACACAACCAAGTTCTTTCTCAGTTTCTCTTTTTACTCAGCTAAATCTTGTCAAAACACAGCAGCTCTGTCTAATAAAAACTTTTACATGCTTTTTCTTTTTTTTTTAGACTTGTAATACCTAGATTTGCCATCATGTAGAGAAATAAAAGTTTGGCAGAACACTATGGAAATGAATGTAAGCATGAACTAATGAAAGGTCATTCAGGTTTTATCATTTTTTTGATAGTAATATCGAAGTTGGAGTATAACACAGATATTGAGGAATTAAGAAAGACGATGAAAATGGTAAAGCCAAAAAATAGGGAAAGATTTGGATCGTTTGCTTTAGAAAACAGATAAACAAGTTGGGAAATAAGAAAAAGTTCTTCTGTGTCAGGAACAGGACGACATGTAATTTAATTATAAGGTAGGAAATTTAAAGCCAGTGAAAGGATTGCTTGTAATTAAACCACAGTATTCACTGCAGTGAAAAATTCTTGAGTCCAAGAGCTTAACATAGCAATAGGCTGATTTTCTAGATCACATAGCTCGGTCCTACACGGCTGTAGGTAAAGCCTAAAAATGAAACTTGCTCTACTTCAGAAACTAGGCAAGCCTTTGGCTCATCACTATTTGTGCTGGGAGAAACTACTACCAAGGCCCACTACTGTCCAACTTTAACATGTTATAGTGATAAGCTTCACTTCACTTCGATTATTCTGTATTCAGGATTATCCAAATGTTCAGTATAATGTACTGTTCACCCCCTGCACTGATTGTGTCTCACAAATTTTTAGCTGATTTCTTAAGCACATTCCAACTTGTTTTACCAAGGTCATCAAGGAAAAGTTAAATGAGTCCCAAGATCTTCCTTACGACTTTCACAATTATTCTGTTTGCAGTTCAATATTTTTCCTTTCAATATGGCTGTTGTAATTTCATCTTTAACAATTTCTTTTTAAAGTCTATAATGTTTGTGCTAATTCCCATCTTTATGTCAAATAAAGATTTTTCCATATGATGTTTTATCAAATGACCTAAAATCTAAAGATATATTGTATTTTCTTTAGTGTGTTATTGGTTATTTTAGCCATGATAGATCTGAAAAAACCCCATATTTTTGATCCCATTGTTTTCTTAGTAGATTCTTCCATTTATTTTTCCTCTTTATGTCCATATTTCTTCAATGTAAGTTCTCAAGTCCTGACTTTGCTGAGATCCATTCTTTCCTCTCTTTACAGAATACTTTATTTCCTTTCCTCTAATGATGTAATTATATCTTACTATTAAAAATTACCACGACTCACATAGATCTTTCATAGATCAGTTATTTGACAACTTTGTGTTTTTGTGTAGTTTTTTCAATATGAACATGTCCCACTCTTTTACAACTTCTTTTCCAGTATGAAGCTCTATTTCTGTGCATTAATTTTTATTTTTTCTATAGGATCAATGTAAGCATCACTGCTATTAGAAAAAACATGAAGGAAAAATATAAGTTTAGCTGTTTTGAGATTGCATTTAATATTTTTCCCTGACAAAAAAAAATGCCTTTTTCTTGTCATGTTTTTATTCATTTTTATTTAATTTATATTGTTGAAGAAATTCTTTACAACACTGAATCCAGATTGCCCTTTGAGAACTGTTACTGACCACTAAAATTGCCTTTCTCTTCTCAGTCCTCATATTTATTTGTTTGTTTGTTTATTTTATGTTCATACCCTTTTTAGGCTTAATGTATCTTCTGAGATGCTTATTTACCATTCAGGTCTGAAGCATTTTACCGTAAGAGAAGCATGTTCCAGATCAACTTTTGCATCTTTTGTTTAAAAAAAAAAAATATAATCCAAATCCCAATATTCCAGTCATGTCTTAATTAATTCCTTTGACTTATAAGAATTGTCTATTTTGAATTAAAAAAAAAAAAAAAATGAAATCACTTTTGTCTATCTCACTCAAACCAAGATTATTTCCCTAGTAAAAATTTTTTGTAATATTGATGATACTTCTCCAAACCAAGTAAAAATAGCCACCACGCTTCTTACTTCATTGATATTCTGTAAAGAAATCTGTTGGATGTCATATTCCAAAGTTATCTAAGCCTTGCCTTAATTAAATTAACATCAAAAAAGCTTTAGAAAATTACTTATCAAGATCTCTCTCATGAACATAGGAACTATCATAATTAAACTGAACATTTCTGAAAGGGATCCAAAAACTCCATGCTTCAGAGTTTAGCAATGTTTTGTTGTGATACCCAGATACAATGTATTGTGCATTATGAATGTTATCAGACCTGGAATGAGCACCAGCTTGGTGGTACTAGGATATTCGATCTATCCATCTGGTGTTCCCTTACACAGGGACAGCTTCCACCCCAGCCCTCCTGATCACAGAAACGCACCAACTTTTATTGCATAGCCAGAACAACAGGTCTGATTTGTTGCCCTGCTCCAGCAGCAGCGAGCAAGCACGCACAAGGATGCTTGATAGGGACCTCTGTGTGGTTCCACTCACAGGATTTCCACACTTTACTATTCCTTTTCATGTCACTTGACCCTCCTTTTTGCCAGTCTTGTACCTCTTTTCTCTGCCCCAGCCTTCTCCCAGATAAACTGCTTGTCCCTAATTACTTTTTCTCCATCAGTCCCCATTTTGCCACACCCATACCCAAATTTTGGATTTTTGATACCTTTACTTAGGTAATCTTGCCCTTGTATGGTATTAGTGGCCAGTGTCCAGTGATCCCCTCCAATTACTTGTGGGGTTTGGCTCCTGCAGCCACGTGTGAGGTGCCACCATCTGCTCAGCGCTATCCCTACCTCTTGTCCGATGCTCACGCTGTTGGCTGTCTTGTCCAGCATGCCAAGTCCAGAGGTTTTCGTGTCCCATTCCGTTAGTGCAACCACAGGCCCCAGTGACCTGGTAATTTGCCTGCAGTCTTAACAGTGTTGAGGACAGCTTGTTCCATAAACCCACTAGAACAGTATTTCTGTACCTTTTCCTGGTATACTGGTGCAGGCTGTCAATAGGGTTAAGTTTTTTTAATTGCATATGTGATCCAGCATGCTCATCTCATCCAATCCAGGAAAGAATGAAGCATGATTAGATAACAAAGAAGAAGAAAAATAATTATCTTGTATTTTCTGAAGTGGACTCCTCCTCCTGAATGTCACACAGTATTTCTTATCACTAACACTGCATTTATCATATTTCATTTTACAGACCATAGAGAAAGAGTCATCTACTTTTTTACATTCATGCACTTGAATGCTGGAATATTCACACTTAGCACTGATAACAGTGTCTGTGACTTGAAAAATACAGTCTTCAAAACATGTCAGCATTTGGGGAACTCAGTGAAGTGTTCTGAGACTTTCTGATACGTTTCTAATTTTATCTGAAATACCATTAAAACTATAAACACAATCTAGGAGACAGCAATTATTTAATACACCCTTGTACAATTTAGTACACTTTATTACAACTTAAATGTCCCTTCATCCAAGGGATGTTATAATGTTAGGGCTTCAAGGAAAAAAACATTGTGTATGTGCAATTTTGTTTGTTATTAAGAATTTTTATAGGGGGAAAAATCCATGATTTTATGCAGAATGAAAATGTCTTATATTATTAGTTAGAGCATAAAAATAGTAAATTGCTAACAAACTGTTGCAGGTCTAGTGTGTAAACTAAAAAATGGAAAGAATATGACAGCAGTCCCTTGTGTTCTTAAAGAAAATGTCTTGGGCATTGTTAATCTGCAAACTCACATTGTTTATGATCTTTTCACCTCATTGATATTAATTACATACTGTACCACGCATTACAAGTTCAAATTATTAGAAAGTACTTCTGTTCTGGTAGTCTTTTCCCCAAAGATGCTATCTGTTAAGAGTTCAACCTGATAAATCAATGAACTTGAGCAGTGAATCTAGAGTATCAAGGATATGCCCTTTCAATAACTAGACAGTGAATTGGCTTGAATTGCAATTAGTCTTCTGTCACCAACTGGTTTGTCTTTATGTGTTCCAAAGGACTTCACATGTACTAATAGTCCCAATTAGAGTTTGTAGGGGAAAGACTCACATGAAATGAAAGAACAGGCCTGCACATGCTGGCAGAGAGGGATGTAAATTATCTCTCTCTGAACTTGAAGTTGCTGTTGCAACTTGGTACAGGTTCACCTAAGAGGCATCCAAGGGGCATTCATCTTTTCTTGAGAATTTAGCAGGGAAAGAGCAGACTGAAGAAGCAGCCTTCATTTCAGGACTGACTGAATTATGTCAGTTAAGGAATGAGAATCCTTCCCCAACTTTGTATCCCCATCTTCTCATTCAGAGAAGTATTTGGTTTATGATCTCTTACTTGCAACATGAAGACCTCCCTACTATTCCTTTGACTTCAAAATTATTGAATGTTAATGGATAAAATAATTAGTCATTCAGTCCCACCACTAAAATCATTAGTGGTGTCAAGATTTTTCTGCAGAACTTGATTTGATTTTTATTTTGCTTCACACTTCAACTCATAGACTTATATGAATATGTCCTAAATTGCCTTGACATTAATATTGTTTATACATATATGTGGACTTTTATGTGTACCTGGAATACTGTCTATCCTATCCAAAACAAGAACAAAGCAAATTACAACTTCATGAATATTTCCTTACTTTTTTTCTCAGTTGTTTTTCTGGAAAGTACTTTTCAGCCATTACGCAAGTAAAACCATGGCCCACAGTTTTATGTCACAGACCTAATCCTTTCTTGTATGCCTGAAACTTTAAAACAAATTTACCTTTTTAGATGTTGTTGTTTATGAGCTCAGTTATTGAGATCTTAATGCAATGTACACAAATAATGACAAATGTTTAAGTTAACTTCAGCCACTACATTGACCTTATCAAGTTCCATGAGTGTAATAAGGCTATTACAGAAACATGTACGCTGACAAAAACATTATAATCCTCATATGGCATTTAGATTAGGGAAAAAGAGATGCCCCTGAAAAGAACTCTTAAATCTTTTGAATAAAAATTAATATTGTGGACATTTAGCTAAAAAGATCAACAAAATACATTTTTAGAATAAGATTTTGCTTTTTCTCTAAAGACAATTGAAATTATTTAATAAATAATGGAAAAAACCCTGAGATGCCACAGAGCTTTCACTTTAATTTTCTTATTGTTTTACAAAGAACAATTACAAACTCCATTTCATAAAGTATAATAATGACATAAATAATAAAAAAAATGTTAAAATTTAAGGAAAGTTGAGCATTTGAGACTATTTTTTTTGTAGAAGACGTTCCAATTTTGGCAACTGAGTATAGACTTTTTTAATGTATATTTATCCTGGTTGTGTTGGGAAGCAAAATTCCAATATTATGTGGATTGACAAAATAAAATATTCAAATCTGTTATAATATTTCATTTCAGTATATAATTTCAATTTTGAACATTTTATCATAGCAATAAAGGTAGATGCTGATGGAAAGATTATTTCAAGTGGAAAACCAGAATCCACATCTGAAGTTAAATAGACTACTAGCTACTCTATACCTCACTAAACTGTTGTAACAAAACTCTGTAGTCTCACCATACAAGGAAAATCTGAATACAAACATTTAAAAAGTATCTCAATGCTGCAAAACTGAAGTCCCAGATTTTCAAGTGACTTATGTGCCTTCACGTTGCTTTGAAAGTCAGTGAGACTTAAATTTGCAGTAACTAGGAGATTATACATACAAACTGGGTGGGAAGGCAGGGATGGTGGTTCTGTCCACCACAATTAATTCCTATTCCTTTCTATGAGGACAAGGATTTCAGAAGTGGAAGCTAATGTCAGTAAACTAGATGGTTATTTGCATTTCAGGCATCTAAGAACTGTAAATTCAGTTTTAAAAAAGTGATTGTTATACTCCTAAATATCACTTAAACATTTTACCTTCTATGACTTATCTAAGTTTAGCAGAAAATTACAAATTTAGCTCAAGTTCAGCCCATAGCTGCCGATTGTAATCACAACAGAGGTTTCTTCCCAGTCACTATAGTTACTTTCATAGATTATTTCTACATAGGTTATTCCAGACATCACAAAAAATCGACTGATCATCTCCTGGAATCCACTGAAGTTTGTGTCATGTTAGTTTATCTTGTGAATTTTGCCTCTGGAATTTTATCTCCCACCAAATCCTCTGTCTGCAACTATAAATGTTACCAATGTGATACTCACATGGCTTCAAGAAATAAGTCAAGCAAAAGCCACACTCTGCTATCTAAAATGTTTGGGTTTTTTTTTTTAAGTGAAAACAATATGTTTGTCAAATGTTGATATGCATTTTTAGTGTCACAGCTGTTTCCCTTCACAACTCTTTCCCTTGGAAAAAGCTGGAGCCAGACTGTTTCTTCCATTATTCACCCTTTTATCAAACGTATTTGGAATACATTGACTTTGGATTTTTAGCTGTCCTTCCACACAGTCATTTTATTTATTTATTTTAGTGGACTTTTTTTTCCCTGATAAAGATTTTTAAAACTATGCTTGAACAGAAAAGTTCAAACATCTTATTGTACAATTTCTGTGACACATATTCTGAAATGAGCCACCTGGGAGTGTCTTTGAAGCTGATGCTTTGATGTGTCATTCATTTTCTTCCATGTTTAGTTGTAATTGCTTGGAGGTCACTGTATTTTATCCTTATTCTACTTTCCTGTAAATTCACTTTATGCCTGTAGAATCTCTTGTTATTGCTGACTGGTAGAATAAAGTGAACAAACTAAGCCATGGCTATTTTAAGGAGAAGAAAAGCAACAGAGTGTCTAATGTTGACATTTCAATGGTTATTAATGATTCATATTGTACAGTAGTTGGATAACAAGTATATTGACTTTCTTTCATTTTACTTTGAATTCAAACTCTCCAGAGACTCTTGGTAGATCTGTTTTACCTAAATGCCAGTATTCCAATAAAAAAAGTGTCTTATTATTATCTCTTCTTGACGAATATCCTCATGTGGGAAGCAGGCACCCAAAAAGCCAAATCAGTTCATTGTCCACTGTAAGTAAGAGATACTGCATGATCAGCTGCAGTTAGCCTGAAAATAGAAATGGATTTTATGAAAAATTTTGATATTTCATCATTCACTTCCACTGGACATTAATAATGAGAAAAACAGGATCTTATCAGCAAGACATGAATAACCCACTGCTTGGAAGACTCCAGTTGGAAAGTAGAAGGCCGATGTTCAAGTCTCTGGTGGTGATTGAGCATTGAGATGCTGGAGCACATCCAAAGAAGGGCAATGAAGCTGGTGAAGGGTCTAGAGAACAAGTCTCATGAGGAGCAGCTGAGGGAGCTGGGGTTGTTTAGTCTGGAGAAGAGGAGGCTGAGGGGAGACCTTATCACTCTACAGTTACCTGAAAGGAGGTCGTAGCAAGGTGGGGGTCAGTCTCTTCTCCCTGGTAACAAGCGATAGGATGAGAGGAAACGGCCTCAAGTTGCACCAGGGAAAGTTTAGGTTGGATATTAGGAAAAGCTTCTTCAGTGAAAGGGTGGTCAGGCACTGGAACAGGCTGCCCAGGGACGCGGTTGAGTCCCCATTCCTGGAGGTATTTAAAAGTTGGGTAGATGTAGTGCTTAGAGACACAGTTTAGTAGCACTTGGCAGTGCTAGGTTAACAGTTGGACTTGATGATCTTAAAGGTCCTTTCCAATCTAAACAATTCTATGATTCTGTATCTTACATAAACCAAGGTATTTAAAAACTGTACATGACCTACTTTCTAAATCAGTGCTCTAACAGACTTTTTTTACTGTTGTTGTTGTTGCTCTGGTCCCCATCTCTCCAGTTTTACTAAGAGTTTCATCCTGGGTCTAGTGAAGATTTGGTGAATTTTGTTAGCAATTTTCTGCTAATAGACAAGGGTGTTTTCCCTAAGTTTTCCAGAAGCTCTGCTATTTATACTATAAGTACGTCCAAGAGCCAAGTCTTGGAAATTAATAACCTACAGTAAATGAATATATTATAAATTCTCAGCTACAGCTATTATCCTCAGGGTGTCATTTTTGAATAAACTATGCTATTAATAAACATTATTAAGGATGTTTTCAGGCTGACAAACAATTTAAATGACAGCAGAATTTTCTCCACTATTTCAAGATAAAACAGAAATTTCAAATTTAGCAGGCTGGGATATTTCATCCTGAGGGACCTGCACTTCAATCCAGACATACAGTATTTTTCCTTTTTCTCAAAACCAATCCGATTACATAGATTCAAATGTACATTATCAGTTTCCTCTAACTAATCCACTCTTTGTCAAATAGAGTCAAGGTAACCACAGATCATCTCAGGTGCTATAAATCTCTTTTGCTCATTGACCATGTGCTCTCCAAGTGATAAAGTTCCAAAACTAAACAACTGTTTTAATGGTCTTTTCTCCCCTTGCTATCATTTTACAACATTCTTCATAATGGATGATAAATCTCTCACCAGCTAGAATGGTAACAGAAGTTAATTCTTCCTGCAGATAGGAATTAAGATTGTGCTGTTCTTCTGTGTCCCATCATCTGGGATAATGGTAGTATTTTTTGAAACAGCAGCCACATTTTTTTCTCTTTGCAAGATGTCCACGCACCAAGTGTACACAGCAGAGTTAGCAGACATAAGCCATGCACTGTGTCAGAATTATTCTAAGGCAGGAAAATTATTTTTTTAATTATGTATGGTATATATGTATATGTTTCCAAAGGTAAAGTTAAATATGTATATTTTACCTTTCCAAAGGTATGTAAATACAGCAGATTCTGGATCAGTATTTTCTTGGTGGTCTTTTTTTATATTTTATTTATATATATATAAAAAAAAAAACTTTTCTGAAGATGTGAGAAATTAAATACTGGCATTGAATGATGCTTTGCGAGTCTGGCTAGAATTCTCCCTACAAGGATTTTAAATTTGATTTACATTATTAGCAGTGAAACTATCTTAGAATTATTTCATTTTAGCTTATTTATTTTCTCTAAGTAAGATGCTTAACTCTGAATTTATTATGCAAAGCACAGAATGCTTGTTGTTTATACTGCTAAGCATGAAGTGTCTTAGCTTTGCACTGTAAGGAAGGTGCCTTATTGTAATGGAGGCCATTTAAAATTTTCCTTTATTTTTCATTTTATGAAGGTGTTGTAGTATAGAAAGTGTTTTATATAAACAACAAAAGAATTTGATAGCAACTGTGGTATGACTTTGACTTGCGTTCATGAACCAATTGTAAATCTGTTAGCACCCCTGTTACATTTGAAATGGACCAGCTTTGATTTCAGTTGGAGGGATTTCCTGGCACAAAAGAACCACATTTTTCATCAGAGAATATAGCGTATCTTGGAGAGCAGGCCTCCTCTGTAGGAGGGTAGAGTGAATCAGAGAATAGAAGAGCCCCTGCTATTACCAAATTTCTAGAGATGTGCAGGTGTAACTAAAATAAACAGTCCACATTCTCTACACTGCTCTTTTAATATTATAGAACATCAAGAGAGTGTAAGTTTGAATTCTGTATGAAGACCTCTGGTCTACTTCTTAGTTATTCTATTAAACCATTTTCTAGGTTCTTATTACATCAATATAATTACATAAATATAATTCCTTTCAATATAGTTAAAATAACCCGGCATTTAATGTTTCTAGTGTGGATTACAATTTGGTAATTGTAGCTATATTTATGCATGAAAAACTCAGAACTACAATAATATTTTTTTTCTTTCTCCCCGCTCCCCAGTGTTCGTTTTTTATAATATATAACGTCCGTTTTTTTATAATCAGGTCACTTTCACTAATGTGTTTGGATACGGATTTAAATACCTATACTTAGGAAACTTCCTTTGAAACTGTTGGCCTTTGGCATCAATTCTCCATTTAACTGATCAGAT
Organism: Platalea leucorodia; assembly: GCF_965183815.1. Classification (NCBI taxonomy): domain Eukaryota; kingdom Metazoa; phylum Chordata; class Aves; order Pelecaniformes; family Threskiornithidae; genus Platalea; species Platalea leucorodia. Next base: position 60,812,273 of record NC_138823.1, on the reverse strand, counting down.
ATTTATTTTTGAAAGCTGTGAGATCGAGGATAGAATCTGGTCAATTTTCTGACATTTAAAAATTGTTGATGCTTAGTAACATTAGGGTAAACAATCTCCAGCACTTCTGCTGAAGTAGATTCAGAATATTCAGTAATTGTTAATATTTTTTTAATTCAAACTGTTGCATTAAAATGAGTATTTGGTAGTTTCTGAGCTTGCAGGATTAAAGAGAAATTATTTTATTTGCAGGAAGATGAGTTGTATATTTTTACAGAATCTTCTATTATTATGTGGCATCATTAAACCATGATGGATTCCACAATCATGTTAGCAGATATGTTTACAATGTATATATCCCGTCTGCAGTGCCAGAATACAGTTTTTCTGAGAGCTGTATTTGAACAGATGTTATTAATCATAATTAAATTTTCTCGTGTGTTTGCACTGTCTCCGGTAAGAAATGCCCACTTATTTTGCCTCTGGTGTTTTCTGAACTAACTAGTAAAGCTGAATTCTCTGCAAGTCCCCTTAGATTATGAAAGAGTAAATGTTTCACACTTTGCTTAAGGAAAACATCATCATCCCCTGGCGTGTTGTAGGTTTCTCAGGGACTTTTTGTGGAGCCCTGTGGATGTGTTGGGAGCTGAGTCAGACTGAACAAAAAAATCTGAACACATTGTTTCTTAGCCCATTGACTCTCTAGCTCTTTTTCTTGTACAAATGCCAACTCTTTGTACAAGAAAAGGTGGGGAAAATGGATGGTTATGTCGATGCAGTAATTATTACTTATGAAAATAATTACCTTTTCCCCTTGACTGCCTTTACTAATGGCCGGCTGTAACTTTTTATAGGAAAATAATTTTCCTTTTATCCCCATTAAATACATAAAAACACATTTTTGTCTAAAGGTTAACTATTCAAATCATGAAAACCTTGAACTGAAAATTGGGCCAGCCTTTCACAGAAAACATGGGGATTTATATTTTGGATGAAGATATATCTTGTTTCCTTGCTGTTCTGTTATTCCAGCTGTGTTTATTAACTGAAGTACATTTGCAAAATTGTCTATATCAGACTGACCGCATTTGTTAAGAATTTATAATAAGTTCCTTCTAAATTTAAGCTTTGAAAGGGACAAAATTTTGATTTTTACTTTGTTTCTAGTTTCTTCCACTTAAGCTCTACAGCCTTCCCTTCCTTTTATTAGTAGATTTTATTAGGTCTGCAAAAAGATCAACATTTAGAGTTGTGTTATAATTGGTACTACTGACATTATAAAGTAAGAAACAATGAATGCCAATTGTCCCAGCAAATTCAGGATAACCTGTTCACATTTGAATTTAGATAAAATACTGAAATAAACAAAGGTCTTTCCATTGTGTTTGTGGTATTTTTTAACTGCACATATCTTTTTCAGTTCATGGCTTTAAAAGGTATTCATTAGTGCTACTCTTAACACAGTCTGTTGGATCAGTATAATTAGACACCTTCCCATTTTCAAAATTCATGCCTCCAAACCAACTCCATGATTATACTAAAGAAAATCTATTATTTGATCTGAGTCAAGCTGAACCTTATTTTTATACAAGTGAGAGCTGATTTATTGTATCAAGCCAATAAAGTAGTAAGCTTTAAGAAATACTGCTTATTAACTGTTTCCGTGTAAAATAACGCTTGGTTCTTTCATTACCACTCCCCAAGCATGGCAAAGGCCTGGTTCTTTATTTCTATAGCTGTAAACCATACAGACAATGTATGCAGTTACCCATGTGGTTTCTTCAGAGCTAAGCATTCTTGCTGTATGTAAAGGTACACAGCACCTGGAAATGTGATTGTTGTTTCAGATCAAGATGTTTTCACTGAGAAGGCATTGAAAAGACTAACTCTTTTTTCATGTAAATAGATGGAAATGGGTTAAGGAAACCATCATAAGAACACTATGTGCATGGCTGTGAACATCCATTTATCTGGGGAGGGAGGGAGCAGGTTTATTAAGGTAATCCAAAGAGCAACAAAGTGCTTTCCTTTTCTTTAGCTATATAGGATCATCAAATTCTAGTAGAAATAAGACAAATGTTATAGTAATTTGAGGATATCTTGAACTGCCTCCATTAAGGTACAACAAAAGGATTTTAAGCTGTCACAATCAGCACTCTTACGCAGTGTGATAACTCACTTAAGGATGCTGATTTTTTTCTTTTTTTAATAATTGAGAATGCTGTATGTCAGCCATAACACTACTTAAAGTCACTGTCATATACATAAAGTCTATAGCTTCAGTGTGATTTGCAGAAGCAGCAGAAATGGCTGCTGTCAGCTTCAGAACAGATGAGGAACGAAATCTGTCACAAACCTTGAGAACTTAATATATCACTAAAGACAGTTAATTTAGCAACCATGACCCATGTAGGCAACAGAATTAATAGCAAATCTGTTCAGCAATAATGTTCTCCCTGCTGTGCCATTGGGAGCACAAGTCAATATTCTGATTTCAGAAGTGTTTCTTGTACAGCCTGCTCTGGCTCTGCTCCCCCATGGCATACCTCTCCCTTTGTTTCATGGTAGCCAGCTACGATGGTTCTAAACTGTTTATATGTTTATTTTGATAAGGTTTATTCTAAATCTTTAGAATGCATTGAATGAAAAAATTTTGGGGTTACAACATGAAATAGACATAGGAATGATTTCAAATCCTTTTAGTGCTGGACCCTTGTATTGCATTTAGAAAGTACTAGAATTTCTCCTGACATCTTCTGTCCTTTTATGTGAAGTAAAATTAACAAAACAGTTGGCACAGAGCTTTTGTCACAGGTGTATGGTGACTATAATGGTAAGACAACTCTAGAAATGTTTCTAGGTTTATTTTCCAAGCTCTTGCAGTGTTTTTTCTGTCAAGAGGTCTCTTTGCAATACTGCTGAAATGAACTTACCAAATATACAGCTGGATGAAACAGCAGGAAAAACAAATATAATACAAAAAACCAGCAGGTTTCTATCCAGGCTACCTCAAATAACAGTTTTCTTGGCTGAAAGTGAAATTGTATTATCCTGAAAGTATATCTGTGTTGATTGATACCTAATCACTTTCACTTGTTTAAAATGCTGGAAATACTAATTGGGGTTTAAACCACCAAACAAATAACAATATTTCTAAAGTACTTGGCCATTTCAGAAGTGCATTTATAATGTATCTGTAAACAGCGACATTTTTAAAATTGTCAAGAATTTTTTGTAATTTAGAACAGAATTTTAAGGTTATGTTCCAAACTACTACAATTTGCTAGTTTGGAAGAAATAATTGCAGCAAGACTTGCTTTCCCTTGTATAATGTATGCAAGAAAAAAAAAAAAATCTCAGCCCTAGCTTACATATTAAATAGAAACAAGATAATTAAATCTCTTTAAATTCATGTCTTCAGTTACTTCAGTGCAAGTATGTGTTTGAACAGTCTTATTTCAGAACTAGAGTCACATATTGATTTAACTTTGGTGTTCTTCTTTCCTTCCTTCTTTCCTTCCTTCCTTCCTTCTTTCCTTCCTTTCTTCCTTCCTTCCTTCCTTCCTTCCTTCCTTCCTTCCTTCCTTCCTTCCTTCTTTTTTTTTTTTTTTTTTGTTTTATTTTTCATTTGGTTAAATAAATCAGCCAGTTTTACTTTTTGTCAAAGACTGCCATGCTGGGTGTTAGCCCTGTAGGTTTATGCAGCTGCTCTGAGAACTCAGTCCACCAACTAGAGCTCCCTATGCAATGCAGGTGCCCCCCAGAACCACAACTGTGGTTCTGAATGACTGTGGTTGCAGGTTTGAAAACAAGCCAAGTACGTATGTAGGCAGAAAGTTAAATGAACTGGTATAACTGGAATAAGATAAATAACAAAATCTAAGTAAGATTTCAGGCATACAAGTCCTCTGTCAGTTCTGAAACGGAAACAACATAAGCTAAGTTGAGGATGAGAAGAATTGCTCTGCATTTAACTAGAAACATGTCAGTAAGATCACCTGAAGAGAAAATGGAGACTGTGATGGGCACCTGTGTAGTAGTAGAAGTATTATTAGGGGAAACAGAGCTGATAAGGCGTTTTTCTCCTAAGGGAAGTCTAAAGATGTAACTTACAGCCTGTGAAAGAGATTAACTAGGGATGGAGAAAGGAAGGGTCAGAAGACAGAAATATTGTCAAGTATTAAAGAAATCTCTGTGGAGTTTTCTGAGCACCAGGACTGGCAGTAAAAAGTGGAGGGATCGTTCTGTGGGAAGTGTTCTCCCACTGGTAGCTGCTGCTCTCCCTTTGCGAGTGCGTTGAGGTTGTTGAGACCACGTTTGCCAGCCCATGAGACAGAGGGTGGATGGCGACCTCCCTGAGGGCTCTGACAGTGATTGAGATGGCAGCAGGTAAAGGCAGTAACACTGCCAACACAGGGCTGTTCAGAGCATCCAAGCAAGACCCCTTGGAGTGTATTGCACTTTGGTGCTAAAAAGAAACCCTTTATTCTTTAGTATCTAAGAAGCTAGGAGGGGATTTTGAAGATAACATTTTCCAATACAGGCATTTGAATTTTCAGCAAATCCTTTGTGTATTTAGCAACAGTAATTTTCTTTTCTTTATCTTGTCTTTGAATCTCAAAGTATATATCTGTCAAACATTTAAAATCAATATGAAAACTTTGTGCCAAAAAGGCATTTAATTCTAGCTGAAAATTCAATATTCAAAAATATTTTTTTGACTAACCTTTGGGAACTATGACCTAGTAATCATAAGAAAATACACCTTGCTACAGGCATATACTGACAGGAAACAAAACATCAGGGAAAAAGAATTTATATTAGGTCATCAACATACTTCTGAACTAATGTAATTGTGTTATTGTGACCCTTGTATACTATCACTTCATCTGTTCTTCAATCTTTAGCACAGCTGTTTACATAAACACTTCAGTGCAGTGCAGATTTCGCTGTTTTCTGTACTGTGTACTGCTTTTGGTGAAATACTTTCCTCCTGTATTTCCAAGTGTTGCTTTCATCTTCTTATAAACCTTGAATAACAATTCTTTCACCAGATATGCATCCCAAGTTTTGTTTTGTTCCCCTCCCTCCGATGTACTTTGGAGTTTTAAAGGTTTCACATCTTTGCGAATTGAGTACATCTCCTCTGTATCTTTTTTTTTCCTTTCACTATTCCAATTTTAATTTTTCTCTCTCTTCTCAAACTTTCTTGTATTTTTCTTGCTTTTGTCATCTTCCACTCAAGACCTTTTCTTTTTCTAATCTACTTACTCATCTATTCTCTCATTTCTTTTCTCCAAGATTGTGTATTTCCTGTTTTCTTGAATAGTTCCTTTAAAATTCACGATTCAACATCTTGTCAAAAGACATGATTACCAGTGCACAATGGAAGAATGGAATGCTTCCTAAGTGTTAATATGGTGAAATGGGTGAGAAGAAAAGATGATGAAAATGCTAGTTAAAAAAATAAAGAACTAATTCTGAGAACGTGAAGAGAAAATGGAGTGCAGTTTTTTTTTTCTGAATCATAGAATCATAGAATGCTTTGGGATGGAAGGGACCCTTAAAGGTCATCTAGTCCATGCCCCCTGCAATTGGCAGGGACATCTTCAGCTAGATCAGGTTGCTGAGAGCCCCATCGAGCCTGGCCTTGAATGTTTCCAAGGATGGGGCATCTACCACCTCTCTGGGCAATCCGTTCCAGTGTTTCATCACCCTCATCGTAAAAAAATTTCTTCCTTATATCTAGTCTGAATCTACCCTCTTTTCATTTAAAACCATTACCCCTTGTCCTATCAAAACAGGCCCTGCTAAAAAGTCTGTCCCCATCTTTTTTATAAGCCCCTTTAAGTACTGAAAGGCTGCAATCAGGTCTCCCTGCAGCCTTCTCTTCTCCAGGCTGAACAACCCCAACTCTCTCAGCCTTTCCTCACAGCAAAGGTATTCCATCCCTCTGATCAGTTTTGTGGCCCTCCTCTGGACCCACTCCAATAGGTCCATGTCCTTCCTGTGCTGAGGATTCTAGAGCTGGATGCAGTATTCTAGGTGGGGTCTCACCAGAGCAGAGTAAAGGGGCAGAATCACCTCCCTCGGCCTGCTGGCCACGCTTCTTTTGATGCAGCCCAGGATGCGGTTGGCTTTCTGGGCTGCGAGAGCACATTGCTGGCTCATGTCCAGCTTTTTGTCTATCAGTACCTACCCCCAAGTCCTTCTCGGCAGGGCTGCTCTCAATCCCTTCATCCCCCAGCCTGTACTGTTACCAGGGATTGCCCCGAATCAGGTGCAGGACCTTGCACTTGTCCTTGTTGAACCTCATGAGGTTCACACAGGCCCACCTCTCCAGCCTGTCCAGGTCCCTCTGGATGGCATCCTGTCCCTCAGGCGTGTCAACTGCACCGCTCAGCTTGGTGTCATCTGCAAACTTGCTGAGGGTGCACTCGATCCCACTGTCTATGTCATTGACGAGGATATTGTACAGAGGCACCTGGGAAGGCAAGCTAGGCAAGGAAGGGGTTCGCCTGCTGCCCCGAGTACGGTCTTTCCTCCATTCACTCCTTTCCTTTAGGCTACTGCCTTCAGCCTGGTGGGCGAAGGATACAGGATCCCCTTGTTCTTGTTTTTTTTCTGGTGGCTGTTCCTGTTTCTGTCTCAGGGATGGCAGAGCACAGGTTCACCAGCCTATCTTTTTCTCAGCCTGCCTGATGCTCCTTAACCTTTCTACTTCCTCTCATAGCTCTGCCACCAAGCTGAGCAGATCATCCACCTGTTCACACCTCACACAGCTGTTCTCACTACTGCCAACCATTACGAGTGAAAGGCTCTGGCACTCTCTGCAGCCTGAGACCTGGATGGCCACATGGTTTGTTGGGAGCGTGGTTTGGGTTGCCATATCCATTCTGGTGGTTGTAGAGGACATGGCCTTCTGCCGGATAGAGACCACAGCTGAACTCCTTCTGACAGGATGAGGACCACCGGCTGAACTTACCTTTTGAGCTGGCAGAGCTTCAGTGCCCTGCCTGCACAAACTGCCTGTGCAAACTGGCATGCCATGCCCTGGCTGACGTGCCACGCCCCGTTTGCCCATCCTGGTCACTGTGCTTCTGGTTGCTCATGCTCCCTAGGGTCTGTTTAAATCTCCTGTGGTTGCTCCTGGCTATTCCCCCCGCTGCATCAGCCTCGCTTGCGAGAGCTGGCAGCTTCCGGTGCATCTCGCGGTGTGTCCATGGGTTTCCTGGGCTCCAGGAGCTCCCCCTTAGCCTCATCGCCTTGTGCCCAGCCGCGGAACTTACTGTTGCTGTGGCTGTGCTCCTTGCTGACGCCTTACCAGTGCTCACACAAGAAAGGCTTACAAAAGTTTCAGATAGGGAAAATAACAAGGTGTGAGTATTCTACTTTTGTTGAGAACATGCACATTATGAATGGGATGACAAGGGAGGAAAATGGAGGTATTAATTTGGAAAAAAGGCATAGGAAATATCATTTGGAAACAAAACAACAGAAAATTATATTTACTATCCTTACTAAAGACTTAAATAACCTTCCATGATATTGCTTACCTTTTACTTTCCAGTTCAAAATAGCCATTGCCTTGCCAATTGATGGCTAAGCATTTTTTTTTCTTTTAAATCAGTACATGAATCCAAAAAATGGATGACTGAAAATTTATGACTCTAAATAGTCAATGCACTACAGTGAATGAATATGTCTGTGGTTTTTTAACAAATTTTTGCACACAGGTGTCATAGTTAATATTTTCAAAGGCTGCTAAGTAATTTACACTCTTAAGACTATTTTCTGCATGTGTCAGTGGTGTTGGCTTTTCCTCTAAATTTCTTCCTTCCATTAGACTTTGATCCCATTTTTCTAGCCATAGCCTTGACAAAAGGAGCCCAACTGTATCTGTTAGAGTCTAGGCGTCCACTAACCACAGCTAGTTTCCTTAAAGAGCATGTGCTAAAGCATTGGTTTGTCAAAGATCTGGAACATGTATCTGTTTGATATATTCCTGTCTACACCTGCATTGCTGTGTGAACATATATATAATAATTAGTATCCTGATCTTGCATTTGACCTATACATTTGTGCTCTTTTCAGAGCTCTTCTGGTTTTAAAATGCCTTTTGAACAATATAGAATACAGACATCCACTTATGGGTCAGTTGAACTAAAAGTTCCCTGCCTTCAGTAAGCTTCCAAAGTCATCTCTATCAAGCACTATTCAGAATTATTTTCTTTGTTTTATCACTCCTGCAGTGGCTAGAAGTTGCCATGCTGTCAGCATGGAACTCATGCAACTCAATGATCAGTTTAGTCTAACTCTAGTGTTGAAAGATGCCAAGAAAAGGAGAAAAGACCTCAAGAAATGGAGGCTAATAAATTACATTTGTCACTTGGGCAGCTTGTACACTCACCCGAGATTTTTATTTATTTAACTGCTTAATCAGAACTTTCAGTTAAATCAGATGCAAAAACATCTTGAAAACCATTGCTAAAACAAATAGTTTTGCTTAAGTGAATAACAACAGCAGCAAAAATTCTTGATAGCTGCTGGTTATTAGTTGTAAGGAAATTACTCTGCTGCTTTGAATTCAGAAAAGCTATGAGAAGAGCATGAGAGTTTTTTGAGACTCTTCACAGTGAGAGGAGAATCTTACTTCTATGAGTTTTGACAATCTTAAAAATCAAAATTACTGACACAAATCAAAGGACATGTATAAAGTTACTATGGACAAGCTCATATATTTTTACAATGTTTGTGCATGTAATCAAGTACAGAAAAAAAGCCTCTGGTCCCAGTTAAGACATAGACAAAACTGTCACTGGTTTTAGTCCAAAAAGACTCATCAGCTTTGCAGAACACCACCAGGGAAGATAGTGACTTCAATCATATGTGCAAATCAGAGCATTACTCTTGCACCATACACCATATGGGTATTTCTGCCAGTTCTGGAACTGAACACTAAATATTTCTGTGCATGACTCTCATATTAGAGAATCTGTATATTTGTTTATATATATATAATCTTACTATCAATATGATGATATATTAATGTGTTAATTCATATTGCATACAGTTGTCCCTTATTTTGGTTATTGTTTACAACGTTGTCCAAAGATCTCAGTTTGGGGAAAGTAAGGTTGCGTTTTCTTTAAGAAAATGTTACAATCAAGAGAAGGAGTAGCAGAATGATTTACTCATGATTACACACTAAGTCAATGGTAGAGCCAGAAAGGAAACCAGAGTTTCTGCTTTAACCATTTCACATTTCACCTTGGAATGTCCTCAACTTATTTTAACTACATCTTGTTTAGTTGGACATTATTTTTGTAGCTTCTCTTCCTCCCTTAGCCCTTCAAATTAAGTGAAAGGAAGGGCATGAGAAGAATGATCAAAGAGATGGCCCAGAGGGACATTTGGCAATTTTGAGCCTATGATGGAGAAGAGAACCCTATTTCTCTTGCTTTCTTACAGGAGAGAAGTTTTCAGTATTTAACAGTAAGTTATTGATCGTTGCTGTCTTACTGCTGAACTGTTCCTTTTTAATCCCATTTGGCTGTTATTATATATGAATTTTTTGAAGTTTGGTATCAGCAACACATACTGCAAGCATTTCTATGTAGTTCAACAAAAAGACTACAAGACTTATGTAATTAATACTTGTTAGCATATCTGTGGCATAAATAGAATGGGTTGAATTTCTGCCTTTTTAGAATGAGCTATACTTCCAGTGTGTCTTGTTTTCTTAATCCCTTACTGCATGCTTTTTGATTACTTATCCTATGCATTAAAACAATTTCATTTTGCTTTCTGTGTGTAAGAGGCAATCTCAAAGAAAGAAAACACTTTAAGACAGAACAGTAGGAAGATACTCAATGGTATTTATTAACCTATGTGTCTTTATATCATATAGCAATGTAAATGTCTTCAAAAAACTGTAGTATTAGGTGAGTCTGCCCAAAAGAATCCACAATTAGAAAAGCAAAATTGCACTAAAAGAGAGGAAAAAATGGAGATTTGACAATTGTAACCTGCATAGCTAGCACGAATTTTAATGTTTTCCTAGGGGGAAAAATAAAGGTCAGTCAACATGTATTGCTAATAGGGAGGTGTGCGGAAAAAGGAATTTCATTTTCACAACTTGGAAATTTGGTTTTGTTCTGATTGAGAGTGAAAATAAACAATTTCATGCTTCTCCAGAAGGTGGGCCCTGGGACTGACATGGGGACTGTAAGGTTTGAGCTTCCTTGAAAGAAACAGCTCTTGCGGTGGCTTGCCCTGCAGCTGGGCAACTTGGGACCCCTGGGTTTTCTTTTTTGTGATCAGTTGCCTAAACATAGGTGTCCTCTGACATTTGAGGCAATTTATCATTACCCAGGATAAATACACAGAGATGGCAGGGAGGTCATAAAGCCTGTGAGACCCCTAATGTCTTCCTTTAGAACAGCCACCCAGGATACTAAGGAAAGGTTCTGAAGAATATAAGCAGTGGAGCCTAGGTAGTTATTCAGATTACCCTAAAGTAGTGGTTGATTAACAGAGTAGCTGTCCAGACTCCATATTCACTGTTGATTTTAATAAATTATAATTCCAAGTTAGATATGTCTCGCATGTGTAGACAGCCACCTGCATTCATCTGAAAGTAGGTGTCACTCTGTAGCTGAATCCCACCCTAGATTATGATTACACAGGGCTTTCAGGAACACGGTAAAACTGAGGAGTTGCCCCAGATGATAGAAGACTACAGATGGTAGATGAAAAGTGTCACTTGGAGATGAGATTCAAATAATTAGCTTTGGTAGGATGAAGAGACACTATAAAGAAGGCTATTAAGACAATCTAGAATTTGAAGTGAAGGCAGGAATAGGCAGAGAATAAATGAACAAATTGAGAACAGATTATTCTGTCTTTAGAAAAGGAAGGTATGAAATATAAGGGCAGGTAAAAAATTACAGTTTTGAATAAAATTATATATACAGTATTTATATATAGATATATGCATATCAGAAAGGTATATAATGTAGTTCATAGTAGACATAAACACACATAAAAATGTATGTGCATATACAATGTATCATACATAGAGCAATATAGAATGGACAGTATTGAAAATGCCTAAAATGTGATCACTTCTTCTGTATGACTTATTTTGCCATGGTAATGAAGAAACTACTGCTTCTAGTTCTGGTCTTCTATTTTAACCATTTGAAGCACTTGATTCAATGCCATTGCATGATGTGTGGAGCTTCTGAACTTGACAGCTATAGGCTCTCTTCCTCTGCCTCTCACACTCATCAACACGTACTGTAAGAATGCGTAGGAAGATTTTCCATGACTCACACCAAATGTGTTATGTAACAGTATTGTAAAAATATATGACAAAACCTTTCCATCTGTCTCTGCCTGTCATAGACCTTCTCCTAAAAAAGTAATTTTTCAAGATTTAAATGGAACCATACAGCTGAAGTTGGAACATAAATAACAAGTACTTTTCGAACTCCCTCAATCTATTATACCCGGAGATGTCCTGCGGAAAGACAGTCTCTGTGACATATATGCAGTTTGCAAGAAAGTTTTCTTTCACAATGAACAAAAATTGCTTGTTTTTTGTCCCAGCTCTTCCCTAATAGCATGCAAAAGGAGAGGTCTTTTTGAACATTCAGAATCTATCTTTACTTACTGATTAAGAGACAAAAGGAGAAGTAATCTCTAAAATAGATAAGAACCAAATGGTATGGAGAATTTCCATTGATCAAAAATGACACTTTAAGTTACCCCTCAAATTTAATCACAAAGCATCTTGCACTCTGGAAAACAATTGTAATAAAATGAGAAACATTTCCAAAGAAGTAAGCAGCTGCAGTTTGCACTGAAAGTCTCTCTGGGTCTAGATATAAACAGAATGCACCGGTCTACAAGTGCAGATTTGTTGTAGCAAACTCTGCACTCCACATGAATTTTATATACCATAAGCATTTTTAATCTTTCTGTTACAGCTGTCTGTGAGAGTCTTTTGCTTAACTCTTTCCATTTCTACATGACTTATGGCAATGCAGAACTGTTTTGGTATATTGTCAAAAAGGTCGTCTTAGATGTTCATTTGTGAATGATTCATGTTTGAAAATGAAATCTTAAGAATACAGCTGGTGAGAAATTGAGAACTTTTTTTTTTTTTTTTAAACGTTTCTGTTCTTTTTAGATTGCAATTGCAATTTTAAAATATAAATTAGCTGGTTGAATTTAAAGAATCGATACATAACAAGAGCTTTCTCTTTGAGCTCCTCAAGAGAGCATAGAAACACTTCCAAATGTTCACTGATGATATTTCACAGATATGTGTGTTTTCATTGGCGCATACCAAAACAAGAACAAACCCACACCCTGTAGATTGCATACATTTCTCTCTGAGGGTCATTTTAGACACAAAATAGTTTGGACACAGTAATTACTATATTCTGTCCACAGAGGAAGCAATCGGAATAGCTCAGTAAATGCCCTTTATTATTAAATTTCACTTTCCATGGAAAAAAACAACCAAACAAAACCCTTTGTTCTCATGAATCCTTCAAATTTTGACAGAATTTTGACTGAGTCTGATGGAAACTATGTGGTGACATTAATGACCCTTTGTCCTGGTTTCAGCTGGGATAGAGTTGATTTTCTTCTTAGGAGCTGGTATAGTGCTGTGTTTTGGATTTGGTACGGGAATAATGTTGATTGATAACACCCTGATGTTTTAGTTGTTGCTAAGTAGTGTTTACACTAGTCAAGGACTTCTCAGCTTCCCATGCTCTTCCAGGTGCACAAGAAGCTGGGAGGGAGCATAGTCAGGACAGCTGACCAAGACTGGCCAAAGGGCTACTTCATACCGTATGACATCACGCTCAGCATATAAACTGGGGGAAGAAGAAGGAAGGGGAGGACATTGGGTGTGATGGCATTTGTCTTCCCAAGTAACTGTTACATGTGATGGAGCCCTGCTTTCCTGAAGATGGCTGAGCACCTGCCTGCAGATGGGAAGTAGTGAATGAATTCCTTGTTTTGCTTTACTTGCACATGCAGCTTTTGCTTACCTATTAAACTGTCTTTATCTCAACCCATGAGTTTTCTCACTTTTACTCTTCTGATTCCCCCTTCCCACTGGTGGGGAATGAGCGAGCGGCTGTGTGGTGCTTAGTTGCTGGCTGGCCTTAAATCATGACACCCTTTTACCTCTTAACCCTGCTTCTTCAGTGAAACCAACACTAAAAGACCTCAGGGAATTTCATGTAGACAGAGCTCTATGCTGTAGATAGGACTATTTTGTTTCTCTAGTCAAACAAGTAATTATTTATTTTTCCTACAGGGCAAGTATTTACAACACTATGGTGGGTTGACCCTGGCTGGACGTCAGGTGCCCACCAAAGTCATTCTATCATGCCCCCTTCTCAGCTGGACAGGGGAGAGAAAATATAACAAATGGCTCATGGGTCAAGATAAGGACAGGGAGAGATCACTCACCAATTACAGTCATGGGCAAACAGACTCAACTTGGAGAAATTACTTTAAATTATTACCAATCAAATCAGAGTAAGGTAATGAGAAATAAAAACTAAATCTTAAATCACCTTGCCCCTACCACTCCCTTCTTCCCAGGCTTAACTTTACTCCTGAGTTTTCTACCTCCTCCCTACCAGCAGCGCAGGGGGATGGGGAATGAGAGTTGCAGTCCGTTCATCACATTGTCTCTGCCGCTCCTTCCTCCTCAGGGGGACAACTCCTCACACTCTTCCCCTGTTCCAGCATGGGGTCCCTCCCACAGGAGACACTCCTCCATGAACTTCTCCAACAGGAGTCCTTCCCACAGGCTGCAGTTCTTCATGAACTGCTCCAGCGTGGGTCCCTTCCACGGGGTGCAGTCCTTCAGGAACAGACTACTCAGCGTGGGTCCCACACAGGGTCACAAGTCCTGACAGTAAGCCTGCTCCTGCATGGGCTCCTCTGTCTTCATGGGCCGCGGGTCCTGCCATGAACCTGCTTCAGCACGGGCTTCCCATGGGGTCACAGCCTCCTTCGGGCATCCACCTGCTCCGGTGTGGGGTCCTCCACTGCAGGCAGCAGGTGGACATCTGCTCCACTGTTAACCTGCATGGGCTGCAGGGGGACAGCCTGCCTCACCATGGTCTTGACCATGGGCTGCAGGGAAATCTCTGCTCTGGCGCCTGGAGCACCTCCTTCCCTTCCTTCTTCACTGACCTTGGTGTCTGCAGAGTTGTTCCTCTCACATATTCTCACTCCTCTCTCCGGCTCCAGTTGCGCAGTCCGTGCCCCCCCCCCCCCCAAATATGTTATCCCAGAGGCGCTACCACCATCACTGACTGGCTCAGCTTTGGCCAGCAGTGGATCCATCCTGGAGCCAGCTGGCATTGGCTTTATTGGACATAGGGGAAGTTTCTAGCAGCTTCTCACAGAAGCCATCCTTGTAGCTTGCCTGCTACCAAAACCTTGCCACGCAAACCTCGTACAAATAGAGAAATATTAAAAGGTGTTTGCTTAAATAAAATACCTTGTATAAATAATATACCTTGTACATGCCTGTGCATGTATATTAGCTAAGAAGACTCAAGGTGTATACAATTATTTGTAACCTACAAAAATGTCTGAAATATTTTGCAAGCCTTTACACTCCATTTATCAACACAAATGTAAGGATAAAGAATACATATTGAAACATTGAAAAATTTTAGAGCATCTATTATACAGAAGTTTACTATAATTTAGCCCATTGGAGATGATTTTTGTGTTGCTTTATAGGTCTATTTACGTGAAAGAAGAATACAGTGTTTCTTTTTCCATTTTCTTTGTAGAACTGAATCAAATCAGAAAAGTTTCATTGTTCATTAAAAGTTTTCTGATGTTAACACCAGTGAGAAATTGTGCACTAAAAATGCATTATCCGTAATAATCCTGTGATTCACTGAAAATTCTGTACAAAGTACACATTTGAAAAAGACAGATACATACCTAAGCTTTTTTTTCATAATGATGAAAAGTGCTGTCAGTCACTAGGGTTTTATACTCAGTCACTCCGTCAGTCAGCTGGCCAGGCAACATTACTGGTGTTATATTGGTAACAATTTTATATGCCCAAATTGTCTTAAATCCAAAAGATTAATTTCAAAATTCAAAGATTTGTTTGATGAACGTTTCTCTAGGCTTTTTAAAATTATACAAGTCACATACAATTGCCTTTTTCTGTATGGATAGTTAATTCTGGGAGAAATTAGCCATCCATAGAAACCCAGCAGAGTCACCAACTGAGAGAAATGATTGGTATGGAAAACTAATTGAAATTGGAGATGTGCTTTTTTTCTTCCAGCCAAGGACGAGAAGAAACAGTGAAAGCCTGTTTCTTATTGAATACAGGGAGGAAGGGAAAGGGGAAAATTATGAATACTGGAGAACGAACCGTCTGAGTCTTTCTGTGTGAAAAGGTAGCATATTTGGAGAGGCTGTGAAGAGAGAAATAATTTTGGTGATAGTGGGTGCCTTAAGTAGAGTCATAAGCTCCTTGATTTAGCCTGAAGATAAGTTGTCAGTACATAAGTTATAACCTGAAGATAAGTTGTCAGTACATTACATACAGGACAAAAAGGCATTTTGGTAACTGCCTCAGACATTATGAGCAGATTTCTTGTTAATAGTATAGAGAGTAAATAATTTTTTTTTTAAGCCTAATCCTTTTGTTTAAAATTATGTTTGACGCCTCTTCTAAGAGGTTAGAACTCTATTTTTAAGGACAGAATATATAAAAGCAACGTCTTTTAGACTGGGATAAAAACTGTGGTTCTGAAACCAGTTAGAGGCAGCAATGACTCCTGAGAAAATATATTTTCTGAAATGTAAGGTGTAAATGCTAATATGATCTGAGTAAGAAAGAAGCACATGATAGACTCTTCTTTTTGATCAAGAAGACGTGACTTTTTTTTTTTTTAAGATATTTTCAACCATTATTATGAATGAGGATGTGACCGAGAGGTCCACAGCTGTCTCAGTCTACCTGTTCTGATAGGTAGAGAGGTGGATAGCAATAAGATTGTGGTGATGTTAACAAGATGTGAACAGATGGACAAGTTTGATATTCTATCACTAGACTAATTGATGTCAGGTATACAAGTCGTAGTAAGGGAGACTGTTGTATCAAATGGAGATGTGGACTACTTTTTTGTTTTCAGATTAGGCTACTTATTAGGTAAGGGGAAATGAAACAACGTATATTAGTTCAGTGTGATTCCAAAGGCATGCCTTGCAATCATATAAGAAAATCTTTTGAGTGCCTTGTTCCTTTCTGTGTTTTTCTAAAGAAGGAAAGCTAGTCTGGGTTTGGTTTTGTCAGACTATTTTTTATATTTGTGCTTGAAAGCAGGAAAGTCTGTCCGTTTTTGTTTAGCTTAAAAGTTACTGTCTCCTGATGCAAGTGTTAACCTTTTGTTGTGGATCAAATATATAATGAAAAAGATCAAAATGTTATTTTGAGGAACCACTTTGTGTGGGAAGCCACTTCCACAACTTCTAGATCAGAAATCATCAATGCCCCTTCAAGAGGAAATTTTAGGATGCTTGAAATTTACATTTCTTTCACAGTTTACTACTGTGCTTCTGGTACAGATGACAATCAAATGTTTAATGTTCTACA
The DNA here is from genome assembly GCF_965183815.1 of Platalea leucorodia. Classification (NCBI taxonomy): domain Eukaryota; kingdom Metazoa; phylum Chordata; class Aves; order Pelecaniformes; family Threskiornithidae; genus Platalea; species Platalea leucorodia. Next base: position 60,795,622 of record NC_138823.1, on the reverse strand, counting down.
AAGAGGTAAAGGCAAATCCTTTCTATTGGAGCTAAGTCTGTATATTCATACTTACAGGAAAAAGATTTGTCAGGATTTACATAATTCAGACCTCCAAAGGACAGAGATAAAATTGTTTTCTTCTTCTCCAAATGTAGTAGATTTTTCCCTTTAATGTTCATATGCACCCATTTTACAAAATATTACATCATTTTAAGAAAACTCTCAATCAGACTCCCCAGGGGAAAATGTTATATCTTTTTAACAGTTCTATTTTTCCTTTATTCAGAGACCTGCCATCAAGCTGATTCAGACAGTACCTTCAAATTAATTGAACTACATATCCACATTTTACACTATGAACAGATGGAGATGAGCCAGGGAAAATCAGCTGATTCTCCTACTATTGCTATTTATTAGATTATACATAACATTATGGGAGAAACCTTTCCTTTTTCAAAAGCTAAGCTTAGAATAAATGGCCTACAGAGTCCTACAAAATTTAATCTTATAGTATGGTTTTATGATCAACAGTGTGCATACTTTTTGTGTACAAAACACAAGAAAGATAAAATTTCAATCAACAGTTATATCTTGCTAAAAAAAACAATAAAAAATTATTTTGCTTCTTGTTAGGATAATGGAGAGATGAACCACAAAGGTAAGAACAGACACTGAAGTTTCAACGATGCAGTCTGAGAAGAGATGTGTAGAACTGGCTATGTGAGGCCAGTTGGGAAAGGAGCTTAATTTGGAGTTAGGAACATGCTGTGGGGGCTTCTTAGTTTAGTGATTGTATAAATAGAAGATGTGACTCTCTGAGATCCAGGTGGATCCCAAGTAAACCTGAAAATAAATGTTGATCATTGGAAATGAACCTAGAAACAGCTGTCTGAGGTCTTCTGTAGAAATAGTAAAATAAAAAAAAAAAGAAAAAGAAATAAAAATGGATCTTTTATAGTAGAAGTTCCTTCTATAAAACGTCATGAAAAGGTAGGATCAGTCTCTACAGTTGAGAACTGTACTTTTTGGCTTCTGTGATGCAACATACTTATGTGAGGCCCAGATTTACATTTAACTGTTTGACATACAGAGTTTCCAGATTTTAAGTAAACACTGAGGACCTGGATTCCTATTTGATTTTACCATCTACGTTCCCTTTATACTTGTGAGCAACACCTTTAGCTTGAACCTTGCTGCTTCCTGACACATCTGGCAAGTGTGATTGTCAGCTTCTCCTGAGTTGTTTATGGTGCATCCTGAAGTACCTTTCTTAACTGCTGCTTCCTACATTGTCATCCCTCCCGCTTTGTTAGACTACATGTCATCTAATCCAAAGACGAGGAATGTAGACATATTGATTTAGGGTGCAGGAGGCACTGCAGGTTCTGGAATGGGATTTCTGGACAGGACCAAGCTGGACTGTGAGGCTCAGGCATGGTTCTCAGTGTCTCTGGAGAGAGTACCTGAGCCTGGTACCCCACCTGCCCCACATAAGTGCTGTGTGGACAAACAGCCCATATATTCTCAGGTGTTTGTTAGGATGGTAATGAGATCATACAAGTGATGACAAATAGACAGACAGTGAAGTGCATCTTGGTCAATTCACTTGGGCAGGGAGCAGTAAGCTGTTACTACTCCAGGGAAATAGCCAGCAGAGAATGGCTGCAGTTCTACTATGCCATTATATAGCCTCATAAAGGAGCAAAACGATGTCATTTCAGCCAAGAATAAGCTAAATGTCTTAAAGGCTTGACTTAAAAATAATGTTATCAATAAATCACTTGAAGATGTTGAAGTATCCCTTTAAAATAATTGTGTGGTGAAGTAAACTACCTCCTCGAAGAGCTTTCATGCACATGGCCTAAAATTTTCATTTATCATCTTCTTGCATGCAGTGATACTCACAGGAACTGAGTTAAAAGTGTGGCAGTTTTGTTTGTTCAGTGATTAAGTAAAAGAAAATAAGAGTTCCAGTATAAAAAATCTCATATATAAAAGGCTGAATTAAAAAATCCCTAAGCAATTTTGAAATTAATTGGTTTGCTGTGTGTTAAATACTTTTCTTTATTTGTAGATGAGAATTTTCAGTAATACTACAGCAACCTGGAGAGCCAATAAGAGAATTGAGATGAACTGAGTGCTCTCAGAAAAACTCATCCAAAATCCATTGAACTTAATCTAAATCTTTCTGCTGACTCCAGTGGGCTCAGGAGGAGGCCTATGTTTTAGAGAGAGGTAGATAAATGAGCAATTCTTCTGATATCTAAAGTTCCTAGGCCGTTTAGATGATCATATTTTCATTTAACAGAAAGAGAGAGGAGAGGTTTGGGGTTTTTTACTTTCCATAAATTGAAGTGGCCCTATATTAAAGTTAGCAGATATTACATGATATATGTGAGGAAGAAGTAGGGGATAAAAAGAACCCTGCCCTTCCTTATCTTTCTTCTTGTCATTAAATCACTGTAGTCGAGCATGGAAGTGGCAAGGTGGATGTGAATGAGTCAAACTCCGCAGGTGGCAGGCGACTGCATCCTTGTGCTTGATGAGCACATTTTATAGCACCACCTGTGGAGCTGCTTCAGCTATGTGCTTGTCTGGTATTGCTTTAACTTCTCCATATACTACTGGAAAAGGAGTGAGAAAAGAAGGCATATGAGACATGGAGTTTGCGATAAGGTGAAAGAGTAGTTTGGCTAAGCATTTATGTTATGGATGCAGAGAGAGACCTGTACATTGACAAAAGTGTTTAGTTGGTGAAATCACAGGAGAAGGAAACTACTTTGTGTATGTTTGTATGTGAAGGCAGAAAGTTACAATATATGTATTATTCCTGAGTAAATACAGTCTTACAACAAAGGCTGAGAGCTCTGGAAGTGATCATTTAATTGCCATTAACAGCAGAAGACTAAGGGTCTCCATAGGCGATAGGAAAAGATCTCTATACACATTTAGTAAAATAAGGCTTCAGTTCTTCACATGGTCAAACCATTGAGTATCTCTTTGCACATCAGTGGCCTGACTGAGAGATAAGATTCTGGTCATGGCTCTTTCCTCCAGAATTCTCATTCTGATACTTCTAGCAATGCTCTTTGGTTGAGGTCTCTTGGCATATAAAGTAAGGCTCTGTTGTGAGAAAATATCATTTTTCTAGTGTGAATCATCAGATGGAAATCACATACATGATTTTACATTTTTTTAAATTAATGTAAGCAGTGTACATTGGCTGAAGAAACACTGTTTAGTTATTACTTGTGTGACACAGTTTCTTTGTGTGCATTCTGGAAAAAGGAGGAAGAAATTGCTCTTTTCCATGAAGTTTTAATTAGGGATCATTTTCAGAGTTCTGTTGTTTCTTGGTGTTTGAGCTGAGACTTCTGAAAGAAGGGAGTTTCCTGTGTTTTTGTGACTTACCGTGCAGCCGCTTAAGGCCATACACTCTATAAATAAACAAGCTCAATAGAGCTCCATGTCACTACTTTTCCTTCTGTCAGAAAGTCACCTCTAAAAGGCCAAAATACCAGGTAGTGCTTGACAAAAGGACAACAATAGAATACACTCCACAGCTTTTTGCCAGAGCTAGAAAAATACAAAAGCATCAGAGGTAAATAAAGAAGCTAGCTGAAGTAAAATGTCAAGGACAGAACAGAGGGGGATGTACTTGATTCTAAGTGATAATAACCACTAGTGGACCAGCCACTAGGTAGCTGTACCTTGCTATTTGTATAGCAGTTACTAGAAATGGGAGGCATTGAAAAGTATTTACAATAAAACCCCCATAACTCTGAGGGTTTGTTGGCTTTTTCTTGTGTCTATTTTTATTGATTTAGAGAGGCAGAGGAAAATATCTTGTCCTGCAAACTTGTGATACTGTCACCTAACTACATCTAACGAACACTGGTTTCCCAAGCTTTATAGTGAGTAAAACCACCTGGATCTTAACCTTAATTTACATTAATTTACTTGAAATTGTTCTGGGTTTATATTCCAAATAAAATCTATTTTATTGATAGCTTTTGTGGAAGAATAAGGCAAAGAGTTACTCTTAGATCTTATGGGCTGTATATCATTCATGAGCTGTCTCAGGACCCCTGTTTGAAAGGAAATGGATATCATAGTAACCTCTGTCATTTAGAGAGCATGTTACTGTCTTTCACCCCTTCACAAACTGAAATTTATTAGTTCACCAAGGGAAGCAAGAACTGTGATTCCAGATACTGACAAGCTGAAATCCTCCTCGTCCTCCATCTGGAAGAAGCAAGTTGCAGGCATACAGCCTCTGCTTCCTCTTTCCATACTTCTGCATCCAACTTTTGGAAAATCGCACACAGATAAGTGTAGAAAAGCTGTCTCCTTTCCTCCTTAATCATCTGGATAGCCATGATAGCTAAGTAATAATGCAATTCACGTAGCAAGAACTTAGTTTAGCTAGATGAACTTTGACAGGGAAGGATGAGAAATTAAAAATTAATAAATGTTTGAGAAAGTAATTTTAGAATTCACAGTTTGGCAAACTGAGAGCATTCTACTATGGCAGTATGTTTTGCCAATTCTGATTTCACAGAAATCTGAAGAGTACAGTTCCGAAAGTCCTTGAATTTCTGCCAGCTTAGTGGCACAGATGGGATGATGAAGCATCTCAGTTTCCATCTACTGAACTGGGTAGCTGGCCAGACTGGCTGCTCTGTGACCAAGAGCTTTACAGATGCACTATAAATTCTCTAGGGTTCAGGATTACAATTGAAAATAATGTAGGAGCACAAAACCAAAATAAATGATACTGAAGACAGTTTGGAAATTTCAAAATGTTAAAGTTTTCCATGAGTAGGAACAACCTGCCCTACTTAGGAAGGGAAAAGACCTGTCCTGGAAATTATGCAGAATAAATCTGTCTTTACAAGAAAATTGAAGAGTAATTTTGAATATGTGGGAACTCTGGGGTAAACTGCAGGAGCTTGTTCTTCCTTTCCAAAGTTATAACTGTCATTTTTGTGGGTAAGTAATTCTCTTTTCAAGGGACTTATTCTGATATCTATAAACTCTTTCTTCCTCTGGACTAGCATACAAGTTTGCCCTATCAGACTCTATTAAAGAATGAGCTCTGGGTTCCCCACGGAAAGCAATGCTAAAGATGTTTCAGGTATAAGAAATAGAAGAGAGGATAAAGGCATGGTGGCCACCTGTCAGTGAACATCTCACTAGGCTTACTAACAGAAAACATCATGTTTGCTCATAAAATAACTTCCTGCTGCTACTAGAAAATAACATAATTTCAACATAGCTCTTACTTTAAAAATGGTCAAGTGTCCCTTTAATATTTTTTTAACTATGAAATTAATTTAAAAGGCATTTCCATCTCTTAATAAAATATTATCTTCATTTTCAAACTAAAGTTCATGTCCTTTTACAACCCCATCTGGTGAATAACTGTTTAGTTAAAACACTACTAGTTCAGGCTACTGAAATCTTTAATTTAGGCTTGAGCTTTTCTAGTTCTTGTCCTGAAACTAGCTAGTCTTTTATTTCAGCATAGAGAAAAGAGTGCTTCTTTAGGTCACTGCACCATATTAATGTACTTGAGCGGGTGAGACTTCACCTAGTCTATTTCAAGTACCCAAGCATCCTTCTCTCTTTACAAACCATACACTGAAATTTCTTACACATTTAATTTTACAGCAAGATTTGTCAGCCTCAGCAGCTCTCAACTCCCACTTTACAACTTGACAAGTGATTACTGAGGCACTAATATAAAAAAAATAAATACATCCCTGGAGTTTTATTTATTGTTAAAAGGAAGCTGAAAATTAGATTATCCATGTCAATAGTAAAAAGAAAAAAAAAAAGAAATTAACATACCAAAAAAAAAAGAGAAAAAAAACAGTGAACACTTCACCGATTTGCTAAAAAGGCTGACAGTACCACATATAGGCTTGTAATAATTAAAAAGGAAAATTATACCATTCATGACATAATGTTCATTCAAGCTGCTCTGTGACCTAAATTAATTATGATTTTATGAATGCAAAGTTACATGTGACTATGAATGCAAAGGTCATATTAGAGCTTGTTCAATATTTTTTTGTATTATGGTCTGTCATGCAAAAAAAGATATACCTTTACCCTCTTTCTGTATCAGAAATAAAAAATACAACTGTCTTACTGTGTTGGAGACATCCAAGAATAAAATCATTAACTCTGGTGAGCCTTTCTGACTTTAAAGTGGGAAGGACTATGTAAGAATCAAGATATGTCAAGAACAAAAAAAAAGCATGTTTATATTAAGTTAACAGGCTAGGAACTCAGGAAACATCAACCTGAGCTTTTAATGCTACTGTTCTCCTGTAAGTTTCACTGTAACATAGAGTTATTGGAGTCTCTTCTAATCAACAAATGAATGAGGAGAAAAAGACTATTTCTCTCTTCCTTCACCTCTTCTTAAATGTTCCAGTTGGATCTTCACAGTCTCCAGCCTTAGACCCATCACCCAGTGCTTTCAGTCCTGACAAACTGACCTCAGTGTACATCGCTTTAGATATTCTTATAGTTGGAAACTACATGCTAAAGAGAATGTCCGAGACTCTAAGTTAAAAACCGTCAGAATTTGTTACTGTAATACCTGCTTTTATGTCCACAGTGTGTATTGTATCAAGTGTCATTTTTTTTCTTTTTTATCAGGTAGGAGAAAGAAAATTATGTAAGTGGTACTTAAAAGATGAGAGGACATAATAGGAAGAGCAATTAATGCAGGCCACAAGAAGTTTTGACTAAAAAGAAAATACTTTAAAATATTATGATCAAAATAATTTGATGTAGAAATTATATGGCTGATCAGCTACTGGGAGAAACAGTTCACAAAAATAGCCATTGCAAATAACTTCTCTTACTGTCTATGGGAAGTAAGTGAAATTTAACTTTCACCCATATAGACTTAAATTCTCAGGATCCCCTCACCCACCACCCCCACTCCCCCCTCGGATAATTTCATTTTCTCTGAGAAGAACTGAAGCAGCTATGCCAAATCTCACTGATTCAGACACTGGATATCTTCACTGAAGATTACCCTGGGTCAGTGTGCAAGCGCTGCTGGATTTACCTGGATGATCAGGCAGGTCTACGACAGGCTGTTCAGCACTAGAACCATTTTGTTTGCAAGGTTTTAAACTTTGTGAATATTGAAGTATTTGAAACCATAAACATGGTGTAAAAACAGAAGCAGCACTGCTGGGAGGTTTTTCAGTTAATTTCTCCTGTGTCTGACGATGGACTTTTGTTCTATTACACCTGCAGTGTGACTTGGACTTTCATCAGCAATCACAGAAACCTCAAAGAAGAAAAATCTTGAAATGGATTATCTGGTGTCAAACAGGGTACTATCTCCAATTATGTTTCTGGGTGTTCCAGGATCCATGAACTGTCTTCATATATACTTCTGTTTGAGCTCACGGACCATTCTTTCTCCCACTGGTGGCAATAATACAGTCTCTTTTTCTTTCCTCTCTTCAGCTGCCTAGTTTCAGAAATCATGTCAGAAAACAGTATCTTTGAAATCTGTCTTTTGTATGTCACTACATCAAATTAATATTAAATTATATTCTTTATTAATATTATTATACCAAACATAAAATAAATTAATACTTTTGACATCCTTGTCTTTCTTAAAATGTAGTTAAAATTGTTACATGGTTAAACATTAGGGGCAATCAGAATTTAGAATGAAGATGAACAGAGAAAAACCTGTCTGTAGGAAGTATGATCACATAAATTTGAGAAACCTAGGTTAAAAATAAGTATTTAGTAAATGCATTTAGTAGAATGCAGAGCAGTCAAGTCTATGCCTGCATACACATGGGGGAAGTAGCACTATAAAAAACAGGATTATTGGCAAGGAAAGTAGCATGTTTGTTATTAAGATAGGAAGAAATCTATACTGAGTCTACAGGCCCTAGGGGGGAAACCATCTTTTGAAATTGTCTAGTCTATAAACTCATGCTACAGCAAAAAAAGCTGGACAGATATTATGCCACCATCTTATCAAGTGGTTGCCAAGGTAACCTTGAATGAATGTGCAAGAGCAGGAGAGCTCATCACTTTCTGAGGATACATGGAGCACACAGAGGGACTGAGATCACTGCTTAGAGGTCACAGAAAAGTAGTCTAAGATAGGCTGCTGGTTATATTGGAGTGAACAGGTAATTATACAAACCCAATTACTGCAGGTACTAAGTTGTGTTGGAATAAATCTAACACACACAATATGTCCTGGTATTAGTAATTTTTAATTTTGTCCTTGCCTTTAGGATGCAAAACCCAAAAGAAGTAAAACCAAATCAACTTATATATATTCATTTTCTTGAAACGTAAATGTAGTGCTTTCAAAGGTATAAGTATGAATTACTGTTCATTATTTCTGCACAAGATTTATAAGAAATACATAAATCTTCATCCTTATTTGGTCTCCAATCTGTGCAAACTTAGAAGAATTAATTCTGATCTTTTTCATTTGAAGTATATGAAAAACATTGTATTTTGATCTAACTTAAATTCACATTCTAAGATACAAAAATTAATATTAAGTATGGTGATATGGTAAAAAATGCATCACTTTTTAATAGAAATATTGTGTAAGTCTTATGAATAAACTTGACATATGTTTAATGACTATGTATCAAGACCTTTGAACTGTAGGTCAAATTTTTCTATGAATTCTGCCCCAGTGTTGTTGGGCAAGCCCAAATCATAAAGTAGGATAATATATGCAATTTAAATGAACACATTAACTGAATTATGAACCCATCCTGAAACCTTAAATTCCTTCTGGTTTTCATTTTCCTACATAGTTAGCTTTATTTTAGTTTTCCAATAATAAAATGCAAACTTAAATTCTTTGTTTAAAATGTGGATATCTGGCATGGTACATACACATTTACAAGGTTATAATTATGAAAAAAAAAATTGCATAATCTTTTGAAATACGCTTGAACTCAAGTCTGGTTATATATGATCAATTGTATTAGCAGGGTTGTATTTGCACACTGCTATGCCCAAGCTATGTACTACTAAAGAAATCAGCTTTTTTATCCTGAGCCCTCCACTTTGCCTCATATGATTTCCTTTCCAGAGCTGGCTTGCACTGAAACAGCTCAAAGAGCAGAGAGCACAAGCTCAGGTCTCCCTGAAAAATTTTAAGTAGGCTTATTCTGCTTTAATATTCTGGCAAGACCTAAAGACTAAATGTTGGGTTCAGATACCTGGTGCTAAGCAAACATACGATGAAAAAAATTATGTTTTCACTGTAGGAATACTACATAGCTTCAGGGTCTTCCTTGTCAGTGTGTGCACCTTTCTCCATGGCTTGCTGTGTCTGAGATGAGCGGAAGTACTTGACCTGGAGCCTGTTCGATACCCACAAGGCGGGAGACGGGCATGCTCTCTAAGAGGTCCATGGCTTTTTACTTGCCTTTCAACTTAGCCTGAACTCCATGCCCTTCAGAAAAGAGAGGGAAAAATGTGATTACAGGCAATTGTTGGAGGGAGACATGGTTAGGCTTTTCATCAGAATAACAGGAAAAGCACAGGGGGAGAAGGAGAGAGACAGGTTACATTGAATGGTGCTATTGCATTTCATCTAAGCTGGGCTTGACATTGTGCTTGTGACTCTGCTTTGTAGAAATTCATTTAGCATTTATCTCATGCTGATTTAGTGCTTGGAAGTGCTAGCTCTTGGAGGGATAAATGAAGAACTGAGAAAGAAGTCTGTTAATGATCTTAAAGGTCTCTTCCAACCTAAATATTTCTATGATTCTATGATTCTATGTGCTTTCTTTATAAATGACTAAACAAATTTTTATTTAGTTCTGAAGATTTCTGTGAAAATATGTAGAAACAGCTGCTCATATATAAACTTGTGAAAAGTGACTACATAACTTTGTTCCTGTGGAAGGAGTCATAACAAGAATCATTTGTGGTATTATGCATCAAACCACTTTGGAGCAGCAGTAAAGGTATATGAATAAACCAGTCACCATCAGGTTTGCCAAAGCATTGATAGAAAAATCTGGTGGAATTAAAGACTTCTGTAACATACACTTTAATGTTTTTCTTGTAAGAAAACAACTGGGTTTTATTCACTTTTGTTGTCATTGTTGAAAAAAGAAGAATTTGGAAGCTAACACAACGATTTTTCACAATTCTTTACATCAGAATCAAAATGGGTACAAATGACTCTAATGTATTTTGTCAGTATCCTGAAAGTACAAATTATCAACAGTGTGTCACTCTTTTCCTATGTTTCTTGTCTTCTTCTTCTCTCATATGTAATTATTTCTTAGGTTGATGAGAACTTAATTCCTATTAAACCTTTCAAGATAATAGTGCATATGCGCATAATTGTATGAAAGGCAGAACATTTACAATATCAACTGATTCCAGTCATGAACATCTGATAGCATCACAGAAAAATATGAATCAGCTTTGGACAAATAGTTTTCCAGTCCCAGGAGAGCTCATGAAAATTAATAAACTACCTGCACCTATTGTAGATAATAATGCTTTGGTCAGCTCAAAACCAAATCCTACTTTGTCAATAAATTCTCCAGAGTAAATTAGCGAGGTATTTGGTAAATGGTCTTATTCCTCAAACTGAGGATATGATCACATTCACAAACAAGAACGAATTTGAGGCTCATCAGGCAGATGTGTTTTTTTTTTTTTCCCCAGTTACATTTAGTTAGACAATTTAAAATAGAAGGAAGCAAGAAGAGTTAAAGAGCAGAATATATCAACTTCTCCAAACTATCTGTTAAAGCAAGTGAGAGAGGGCTTCTGACTGAAAGCAGAATTTGAGCTAAATCAAATCCCGCATTCTCACACTGATGATAATAGCAGGTTTGGCAGACATTAGTTACTGGTGGATTCAGGAAATTTCACAAGACTTCAATGAAATATATATATATATAAGAATTATGGGAGTATGTGAGAAACTATTTATAAATTACATCATTATCAATATAAAATATAACTCTATAACTATAACCACATAGATAAATAATATAAACACATTGTTCCAATTTGTCAGTTCATTTACAGTAATGAAAGTGATTGCAACAAGCAGATATTTACCATGTCTTTCACTTTTAAAATATTTTTATGATACATTCCCACCTATTCTATTAAAAGGCACCTCAGAGGCACTCTACGTGTCAGCTCTCTCAAAACAAAAACTGAAGTAGCAAGTTTTATTGTTGCACCACTGACTTCACTGCTAGTGATATTGAACAATATAAATCACCAGCCCTTCCAGCCTGAGCAATTATCTAGTACATGGAGCCTTTTTAATTGATTACCAGAATGAAAATCATTTACTGTATGATTCTGATGTTTCATGGGAATAGGTTTGTTTGTTTAATAATCTCGCCTTTCTCCCTGTATGTCGGGAACAAGGAGAGAGGGCATTTTACATGTTAAGATTCCTAGATTTGCCTTTTGTGTAACTATTTTGGCCAATGGAAAATGTACTGTTTGGCTTTCTCCCAGGTCCATGCTGCACACACCACCCACCGCCTGCCTGTTGGCCTGCTGCTTCCCTCACACAGCTGCAGCCACTCAAACCATGGGGATCCCATGTTTGCCTTTGCTTTTCCAGCTAGCATTTTTGCTCTCACAGCTTAACATCTGACTAGCCTTTCCAAGCAGCACCTTGCTGTGGATGGTGGCAGCCCACTGTTTCAGCATTTAATTGGCACTTAAGAGAGGTTTAATTCCTCCTTCCGTTTAATCTGAATGGTGGTGAGCAAGCCTCCACTGAAATATTGCTATGTAAGGAGCAAACCGAGTAGCAGCTGGTAACAAAACGGAACAGAAAAATTTGATGATGAAGATGAATTTGAAGGATAGTAAGATGAAGAAATGAAAAGCGTGTATATTTGGTTTGCAATTGCACCTCTCAAATATATTTATGTCTGCATGTATATGTATGAATACCTGGTAGACACACAGATAAAATTGGCTAACAGAAGAGGTTAGAGACTGAGGAGTCTAAACTTCTTATTACCTAAGGTTGCCAATTTGCAGATACACTTTGTTCACTGAGCCATAGAAGTGTGCAAGAAATCTTTACCTTGTTAGATCAGAATGCAAAACAAGTCAGTGTTTTTAAGGACTATGCCTGCTCAGATTCCTTTAATCTAGCTAAAATCTCTTAGTTCATGAGTGATAGCAGAATATGATCTTAGCACTCTGTTATAGAAGATGAGAGGAAGAAAGTGACATTGGCTCTAGCGTTTAGAGTAAAAAACAGGGATTGATGTGTAGAGCACATCTTGTTTGAAGTCAGATTCCATACATGGACAAGGCAGAGCCTATTTTCTATGGTTTACAGATTAACCCTAAAGGATTCTCATATCTCCAGTAGGAATTTTGTGGCAAAGATAAGATTTGGTGATTTAACTGTGTATTTGTTCATATCATAAAATACACAGAAGTCTTAAACAGTCATAATCCAAGCTAGGTGTAATTCTTGAAGAAAAGAATTGGCAACATAATACAGAAAAAATACCTGGTATGTCAGGATAAAAGCAGGAAGAAAGCTTTTTGCAACTTGAGAGAGGTCTCTTTTACAAGTTCTATTTCTCTGCAGGCTTAAAGCAAAGTATGAACTCATAGGTAGCAGCACTCATTGGACTGAAAGAACACATTGGACTTAAAAACTTACACCCGAGCCTGTGCAGTTTATAGTAAGCAGTATTTACACTTCCATTTAAATGGTTATTAAAACTGCATAAGAATTTACAAGGAATTAAAAAAGGAGTTAAAATAAACAAACAAGAAAAGCTTAAGATAGATTTATTTATTTAATTATTTATTTATTGCAGATTACTTTAGGAGTCAATAAATGAGTATTTTAGGGGTGACAAATTAACTCTTAGAATAATGGGAAGTTGACTTATTTGGTGGAGAACAGTGACAAAACTTTCTTATTAAATATTTTTTGATTAATGTATTTTTGATTATTTGCATATTGTTCCCTTGATGCTAGTAACTTTGAATATTAAAAGCCCTATGGTGAGTAGACACATGCATTTCCTCTATGGCAGATGTTTTTTTCCCATAAATACCACGGAGCCTCGCTTCTGGCTGTCCCCCTGTGTGATGACATTGGCCTTTTGTGGTGACTTGAGAGGCCAGGCACCCACAAGCCCATGAAGTACACCTCGATGATCAGCACCCCAAGAGCAGAGAGGAAAGGTGAGTGGCAGCATTCTGTGGCTGCAGGTGTCAACACTCCCCTCCCCTCGCTCTCCTTTACTGCCACAAACCAAAAACGCAACCATCAGTGTCTCCCACCTGGAAAGCCTATCTGTAGCATATGAGGACCACTCCTCAGCATGCAGCAAATCTGGATTTAAATCACTGTTTGAGCACCTTGCTACACCAGCCTGGCAATGTGTAGAGCCAGTATCTTACTGAGAAGTGTTATGTGGTAAAGGAGGAATATGCTACCAGCCCAGGGGATCCATCCTGGTATTGATGTGGAACATCAAGGTAATTAAGTTCAACACAAGGTAATTGAGTGCACTGTAGCTTTTGAGAAGACTTCTTACCTGCCCTCCTCTGACCCTTCAGTTTATTTGAAAAGAAAAATTTAGCTGAAATGTGATTGAGCTAGCTGTTTTGTGGCTAGAACCTCAGAAGAGCTTTCTTGTTTCAAATTATGATCAATGCCTATTTTCACTGTCATTCATGCTCAGATGTTTCTGAGATAATCCATTTTATTTTGATCATAATATTATCAACTGTTCACAGAAGGCATACTTCATTTAAAAGTATTTTATTGGTATTTCAGAGAGAAAAAATAACGAATCAGCTAGTTAGTAATAGGGAAAAAATTCTCTCAATAGATAGGGGACGACATTTACATCTTTCATCATAATGCTATAAAGTGTTAGAAAGCCACAATGTTTTACTGTAGCATTATAACTTTTAGGCAATGATCCTGGAAGTTCAGGTTCAGTAAAGTCTGTGAACAGATATTGGAATCTTCCTCTATCCCTTCCCAGGTCTTTTGTCCTTCAGCTGACCTGGCCGTGCAGAAGGAGCTAGATTCTGTCCCTAGGAGGTATCACTCTGTGTTGAAAATGGTAATGGAGGGTAGTCTTGGAGAAATACAGGAAAATTCTGGTCCTTCCAAGTGTTTAGGTACACCAAATGCTTAGTCTACATGTAGATCAAGGCATCCAGACTCTTGGACCAGTAGGCTTTATGAGGTTTTTAATTTCCATTTTGTAGGGATCCAACCCTTCAAGGAGCTGAGCAGCCTTTGGAGGTGGCCTCAGAAGCCTGCAAGTCTTGGAGTCTCTGGACTAAGATAATTTTCACCAGGGAGCAGCCTCAGAGCTGTAAAATCTCTCTGTCCTCTCTGTCACCGAAAAAAATGGGCAAAATTCTTCTTAATTTCCTTGCTAGTATTTACACTTTGCCCAGTGGTGGGCAGCAGTGAAACATGGTACAACATATATTTTTTGCACTGGCTTCTAATCCAGCCATAGTTGTACCTGCTTTTATTTTACCTTGTCCTGCTCATCTGTTATAAGAGCTTTTCAACGTGGTGATTTACTGCTAGGGTTATGCTTGCAAACAGGAAGTTACATTTCAGGCAGTAACAGCTTAAAGGTCAGGGGTGTCATAAGTGTTTATCTGTGATTTGGACAAGTTATTTTGTAGCCTATGGTTTTAATTTTGTCATTTCAGAGGTGAGATGGACTTCGGTTTTAAGACTGTATTTTTGAACACAGCAAGACTGTTTCAAACATTGGATTCTTTTTCATGTGCAGATATTTTTATTATTTGAATTAGCTTGATAAAAATACAGTAGTGTTGAGTAGCTTAAGTAAAATCTTAGGAAACTTGAATTCCACACAAGCTCTCTATACATAGCTATTGGCAGTTTAAAACAGGAATAGAGAATGACTTGATGTCAGCCTGCATTAGGAAGGTCTGAAATTATTTCCCTGGTCTGCCACTGATCCCTGGTGGTCCTTGACCGTCACCTGATCTGCGAGGTTATATCTATGCCTTTATGAATAATCAGAATGGTAATGACTTCTTCTTCAAGACTTTTGTCATCTGCCTGCCCTTCCCTGTTGCCTACTGTCCTGGTTTCAGCTGGGATAGAGTTGATTTTCTTCTTAGGAGCTGGTATAGTGCTGTGTTTTGGATTTGGTACGGGAATAATGTTGGTTGATAACACCCTGATGTTTTAGTTGTTGCTAAGTAGTGTTTACACTAGTCAAGGACTTCTCAGCTTCCCATGCTCTTCCAGGTGCACAAGAAGCTGGGAGGGAGCATAGTCAGGACAGCTGACCAAGACTGGCCAAAGGGCTACTTCATACCATATGACGCCATGCTCAGCATATAAACTGGGGGAAGAAGAAGGAAGGGGAGGACATTGGGCGTGATGGCATTTGTCTTCCCAAGTAACTGTTACACGTGATGGAGCCCTGCTTTCCTGAAGATGGCTGAGCACCTGCCTGCAGATGGGAAGTAGTGAATGAATTCCTTGTTTTGCTTTACTTGCACACGCAGCTTTTGCTTACCTATTAAACTGTCTTTATCTCAACTTTTACTCTTTCGATTCTCTCCTCCATCCCACTGATGGGGAGTGAGCGAGCAGCTGTGTGGTGCTTAGTTGCTGGCTGGGGTTAAACCACAACACCTACCTACTGTATGAATATATAGATTCCTGCATGGTCTGGAGAGGACTTTAACCAGTCCTTGAATTCATTTGTGTGTTTGCAATATAGGAAGTTGGATGGGATAGTTTTGAGGTTAGCTGTAGGGCTGCTTTTAAAAAAACAGTAGACTCCCCCACTGCAAACTAGGCCCAACAGCTTTACAGCAGGATTACATATATTTTCTATCTCAAAGGAATCTATGAGCATAAAAGCATTCATGCATGGGATGTTCAGGTACTATAATAATGGGGAATGCACATACCTTTATAAAATGTAATATAAATGCATTATTTATAAAGCAGCAGGACACTGAAGAATAAGATGTAGAAGCAAAGTGAACAGCAAAAAAAGTCCTCCTTTTTCTTTCTTAGAAAAAACAATACTGCTGAAGCTATGATGATTTGTGTTGTCTATTATAGCAATTACATTTGAGAAATATTTAGCAAGAGCAAACCACAAATGCATAGCCATAACTATAAACACCACCAAAGTAAACAGGAAGCTCAAGTGTTGTTTAATAGCATGTCTCCAGACAGACAGCTTTCATAACTGAATAACTTGGTTTCCCTATTATTGGATTTCTGCCCAAGAAATATTACACCACTAAAACTCTTATGCTGAGTTTTGCCCCAGACAAAAAGATCATTACATATTGGGATGAAATTAATTCTCTACCTTTGGAAATATTTTGTTTCTTAAATCAGAGGATATGTTAAAATGAATATATAAAAGCAGTGTGGCGTTGGTTTAGCTGAACAATAAAGCGGTTGATTTTTTATGATTTTATTTTGATAGTAGAAGCATTTTCAGTTAAACAACAGTTTAAAAAAAGAGTGGCCACATGGATTGTTTAGATTAAAAGTATTGATTTTTTTAAAATTCCATTTACTTTTAATTGCAATAACTTATATTAATACTGTATGCTTTCCATAGTTTATATTAATACTATATTGATACACAGATATTTTGACTTTATCTAAAATATTTACACTGTGATTTGTACAATGTTACCCCTTTTAGAATGAAAGGAAGAATCAAAATGTCAAATACTGCATGGATTCCTCCCAGTAACGTCTCTGTCATTTACTCATATTCTGAGTGTAGAAGCTAAGGTTTAGCATTACGAAATAATCTATGTAATATAGCCTTCAGAGTTTGAGAATGTATCTGTTTATGGGTATAAAACATTTCATTAATGGTCTTTGGCAATTTTTATTAAAAAAATGCTGTATTCATAAGGTCAGAAAATATCTATGTTCTTTACATAAGTGGTGCTCAAACAAAAAATATGCAGCCCTAATAATGTTAGAACTGGTGTTTACTGCAGCTGGCTATCAATTAACATTACAATTAATTTTGTCAAGACACTTCAAAATAGTGTCTGAATATCTGACATAAAAGCAAGACAACAACACATTTAGCATGTGATGCAAATTAAAAATACTACTTTTAAAACCTTCATTATTTCATAATAAAAATGAAGCTAAAGTACTGTCTTGCTCACAGTCTGGAATCAATTTTCCTCCTGCTGATAACAGGTAATGGGGACCATTTGAGGAGAGTGGTAATGAAATCACATTGGGGCTCCCAAGAATGAGGGCAAAGAGATGATTGTTTACTGTGACTGAAGCTTAAATGATTAAAAAAAAAAAAAAAAAAAAAAAGCAAATGTGCCTCTTCACAGGCATGTCCTTCCTGTGCTGAGGATTCTAGAGCTGGACGCAGTATTCTAGGTGGGGTCTCACCAGAGCAGGGTAAAGGGGCAGAATCACCTCCCTCAACCTGCTGGCCACGCTTCTTTTGATGCAGCCCAGGATGCGGTTGGCTTTCTGGGCTGCGAGAGCACATTGTTGGCTCATGTCCAGCTTTTTGTCTATCAGTACCCCCAAGTCCTTCTCGGCAGGGCTGCTCTCAATCCCTTCATCCCCTAGCCCGTACTGATACCAGGGATTGCCCCGAATCAGGTGCAGGACCTTGCCCTTGGACTTGTTGAACCTCATGAGGTTCACACAGGCCCACCTCTCCAGCCTGTCCAGGTCCCTCTGGATGGCATCCTGTCCCTCAGGCGTGTCAACTGCACCGCTCAGCTTGGTGTCATCTGCAAACTTGCTGAGGGTGCACTCGATCCCACTGCCTATGTCATTGATGAAGATATTGAACAGCACTGGCCCCAGTATGGACCCCTGAGGGACACCACTTGTCACTGGTCTCCATCTGGACATCGAGCCATTGACCGCCACCCTCTGGATGCAACCATCCAGCCAATTCCTTATCCACCGAACAGTCCGTCCATCAAATCCATATCCTTCCAATTTAGAGAGAAGGATATTGTAGGGGACCGTGTCAAAGGCCTTACAGAAGTCCAGATAGAAGACATCCATAGCTCTTCCCTCGTCCACTGGTGCAGTCACTCCATCATAGAAGGCCACTAGGTTGGTCAGGCAGGACTTGCCCTTGGTGAAGCCGTGCTGGCTGTCTCCAATCACCTCCCTGTCCTCCATGTGCCTTAGCACAGCTTCTAGGAGGATCTGTTGCATGATTTTCCCAGGCACAGAGGTGAGTCTGACAGGTCGGTAGTTCCCAGGGTCCTCCTTTTTACCCTGTTTAGAAATGGTTGCACTAAAATACTGCCAGATAGCCAGGATGAAACTGAAGAAGTCAGAGTAAGAAATCAGTAACTTAGATGTCAGTCTATAAATAGGACATGTCACAATTATCACTGTCTAGACAGACATAAAACTATTGGAATAGTTTTGAATGGGCATGAGATTACTCTTCAGAAATTGTATTTCTTATACAAGCTACATTCTTTGCAGCGGTTGACTGAATAGAAAAGCCATATATGATGCCTGGGGGGGGGTTCTATTATATAGTATGGGATATACAAACTGATGCACTGTTTTGTAGGGATTCTGTGTTTAAAGCGTGGGCTCCCTCTGTCTGTATATTTGTAGCTTGCATTAAAAAGGTTGGTTTGACAACAGCATGACAAATGCTCATTATTCCTCTCCCTTCTTCCTTGTACATTTTCAGTATGAAAATATATCCATTTTATTATACTTTTTTTTAAATAAGAAAAGGCTATGTTTTTGAAACTGAAGATCATATGTAAATTTGTGGTCTCTCAAGTCTCCTCCTGTGAAACATTGTATTGTCTTAGGTTAATGAGCATATTTTTTAACGATCTTAGATTTAGTATTGAGAGAAACAGAGAAGTGGAACAGATGTCAACATTTTTGGTCTTAATGTGTTCCTTAGTATAGGAAAAAAATAATTTAATAGCTTGTTTGTCTTTTCATCTTTTGCACGTGGAGGCATCACATCTAAGGTTCCTCTCTTTTTTTTTTTTTTGTTTTCCTCAGTGACTTGCAAATTTGACTGAACTATCTTTTGAAAAGTTTGCCTTTGGTTTTCCTTGAAACTTATGTTCTTTTTGCGCAGTAGGACCTCTCTCATAGCATAGGCTGACCCCGGCAATTATAAAGAAAGAACGATAAAGTGATTGCTTTTTTTTTTTAAATTCTTTACCTTCTTAATTGGTACACTGTGTCCTTCCCTACTGTGTAAAGTGCAGTACAAGGCATAAAAATATTGACCCCTTGTACAGAGTTGGTGTGTCATTGTACTTCTGTGTCCTTCTTTAGAAGACTAAATGAAGTAACCCCTGCTTACTGTAGATGTCTCAAAATATTTGATTAAAAAGATGGGGAACAGTTTCAGTGAAAAAGATTTATGCATGGATTTTATTTAGGATTATTTGTTCCTTTATTGCAAATGGTACATTTCATGTATCTTAAAAAAACCCTTCTAAATTATAGAGGAAGCATATGTTAATGTAAGAGAAGCTGAATAAAATCATCTATAGTTCTGGATCCTTATAATAATTTTGAAAGAAATAAGTTAGTTTTGAAAAAGACCTGAAAAGAGAATAGGCACTGAGTTTCTATGGGTAATGACCAGTAATCTATAAACAACCCTGTGTGACGAAGATAGATACTGCTTGCTTATAGGGAACGAAAAGACCTGAAGGCAAAAAAAAGAGATGGCAGATTAATTGGTAGCAGAAACAAAAAGTCACACCACTGCCATGTTCAGCTTTGGGATGTAATGATGCCTGAAACTGGATGAGAGAGAGACACATAATACAAAGGTGGCAGTAGCTGTCAGTCATATCTCTGAAGCATGTGAAACTGTTACAGTAAAATAAAATAAAATCACTGAGTGAAAAGGACTTGTTAGAAATGGACTTCCTCCCTTGGGGAAAGGAAGACATCAAGTCTGGAATGAGCTGCTCCCAGGAGCTGATGTATTAAGAGCACAGGGCAATGCTTATTAAGCATTCCCTGCTCTCGTACATGCACATTTAAAAGATGCCTGTTCCTTACTAAAAAGAGATTACAAAACATAGAGTTCCTGCTCAGGTAAACTTAATATTCATGCTCAAAAACAGTCAGACAAAAAACCTGAAGTTAACTTATTCTATGGTTATTTGTCTAAGTGGGATATTTAGGAAGTTTTCAACTGGCTGATTAGTGTTATGGTGAAGTTTGCATCTGAAGATCCACAGAGTTTCCAACACCCCAACAAGCCCTGATCCCCAAGAATATTGGTATGACAGACAAGAGTTTTCCTTCTCAAATTTCTTCTCATCTTCTCATTCTTTTGCAGAGGAATTCAGTGAGCAAAAAATAACAGACTGTTCATTTAATATCTTCTCTGGGCCAGGATTGTTCAAGCCAAAAATAAATGAGGGAGCATGTGTTGTGAGTAGTCATACCTTCCTTGCTTCCCTAGAGACTCCTGAGAGCTAATATGGTTACCGTGCAGAGGTGTTTTTCCATATCTGAAAGCTGCAGGGATTATTATCTTGGATTGATGCTCTATTGAACCTCTGAATTTTAGACTAGTCTGCCAAATTTATTTGTACTTACTGGTGAATTAAAAAAATAATATGCGATCCTCATTTATGAGATTAGACAAACTGATTCCCTGAGACAGCTGAAAATGAGTTCTTTTCTATTTGTTTAGTTGATTTGCAGTAAATCAACTTGATATACTCTACAAGGGTTTTCCCTATTCCTGGTAGTTCTCTACTGTAAGTTAAGCATACAATTGAAAGCAGGTAAGTGTGTTTATGTGTAGAAAATAAATCAAAACTAAACCTGAAAGAAGCACAAAAGGCCTCCTGTAGGGCAGTGTTTTGCCATAACTGCTCATGTATGACTATACGAGCTTGCTCTCTTTTTATTAAAATCCTTTTTACTTCAGGAAGTGAATAATGCCATACAATGTCTGCGCATTTCTGTTGAGATTTCGTGATACATGTCAGTTACTAAATAGTATCAGCTTTGCATGACAGAAAGACGCTGTGCATTTTATTTTGTGCTCTGTGCAGAATAAAGTTTTTTAACATGGCAGCCACGGTGGGTCTTCAATCTGCTTTAACCCTAATTCCATTTTTATCTGGGAGATGTAGAAAAACAAATTTCAAATTCAGGTATGGGCCAAGTTTGCCTCACAGGTCTTGCTAAGACAGCTCTGTGCCTTGTAATGGAGTAGCCCAGCTCCTCTGTGCAGCAGTTTCGGCTGGGATAGAGTTAATTTTCTTCCTAGTAGCCAGTATAGTGCTGTGTTTTGGATTTAAGATGAGAATAATGTTGATAACACACTTATGTCTTAGTTACTGATGAGCAGTGCTTACACAGAGTCCAGGCCTTTTCCTGCTTCTTACACTGCTGCACCAGCTAGTAGGCTGGGGGTGCACAAGAATCTGGGAGGGGACTCGGCTGGAACAGCTGACCCAAACTGGCCAAAAGGATATTCCATACCATATGATGTCATGTTCAGTATATAAACTAGGGGAAAAGCTGGCTGGGGGTCTGCTGCTTGGGAACTGGCTGGGCATTAGTCAGTGGGTGGTGAGCAATTGCCATTGTACATCACTTGTTTTGTATATTCTTTTATCATTATTGTTATTTTTCCTTTCTTTTCTGTCCTATTAAATTGTCTTTATCTCAACCCACAAGTTTTAGTTTTGTTTTTTGTTGTTTTTTTTTTTTTTTAATTCTCTCCCCCATGCCACTGCCGGGGAGTGAGCGAATGGCTGTGTGGTGTTTAGCTGCCTGCCGGGTTAAGCCACAACACAGCCACTATGGGTCTTCAGTCTGCTTTAACCCTAATTCCATTTTTACCTGGGAGATGTAGAACAAAGAATTTCAAATGCAGGTATGGTCCAAGTTTGCTTTATAGGTCTCGCTATGGCAGCTCTGTCCCTTGTAATGGAGTAGTCCAGCTCCTCTGTGAAGTGGCGGTAGCAGACAACAATCTCTAAGCAGTACTTCCTGGTCTCCCTTGGAGCAGCAAGCAAAGACCTGTTTTGTTTTGTTGGGTTTTTTTTCCTTCTTGCAGAAGGGATGTCAGTGGAATTACTTTAATAGACTAATTCTTCAGTACAGAGATATATTTAGAAATGAAAGTGTGCGCTCCTGAGGCATGTTCTTGACTGTGCCCAGAACTGAGGGCCTTTGTGCAAGTGTTTTGTTGCTATGAGAGTGATGCAAGTGTCCCCTGAAGGCCATGCTCCAGGCATCCTGCAGACCAGCTGGTTTATGCATCAGTTATTGCATCAGGTTTCATCAGGTTTTCAACAGAAAAGAACTGATGTTATTAGTTGATATGAAAGGCTGGCAACCTAGATCTAGACTTTTAGCTGCTTACATGTTACTGCAGCTTTGCTGGGGAAACTATAACACAGGCTGTTCAAAACTATTGCCAGTGCTAATCACTTGCACATCTCTCTGCCAGAGCAATTGTTAGAAATCTATCAATCCTGGCATTTCATTTTAGAGTGACACATGATTTACTTAGCCATCAAACACAATAGATGCTGCAAGTAAGCTATTATATTTGAATGAGACAATGAATGGCAGGAATGCCACCCACTAGACCAGGTTGCTCAGGGCCCTGTCCAACCTGGCCTTGAACACTGCCAGGCACGGGGTGTCCACAGCCTCTCTGGGCAACCTGTTCCAGTGCCTCACCATCCTCTGAGTAAAGAATTTTTTCCAAACATCTAATCTAAATCTCCCCTCTTTCACTTTGAAACCGTTCCCCCTTGTCCTATCGTTATCTGCCCTTATAAAGAGTCTCTCCCCCTCTTTTCTATAAGCCCCCTTTAAGTATTGGAAGGCCACTATAAGGTCTCCGCAGACCCTTCTCTTCTTCAGGCTGAACAACCCCAACTCTTTCAGCCTTTCCTCATAGCAGAGGTGCTCCAGCCCTCTGGTCATCTTTGTGGCCCTGCTCTGGATCTGTTCTAAAAGGTCCACATCTTTCTTGTGCTGAGGGCTCCAGAGTTGGATGCAGTACTCTAAGTGGGGTCTCACCAGAGCAGAGTAGAGGGGCAGAATCACCTCCCTCGACCTGCTGGCCATGCTTCTTTTGATGCAGCCCAGGATGCGGTTGGCTTTCTGGGCTGCGAGAGCACATTGTTGGCTCATATCCAGCTTTTGGTTCACCAGGACACCCAAGTCCTTCTCTGCATGGCTGCTCTCAATGAGTTCTTCTCCAGTCTGTACTCATGTCTGGGATTGCCTTGACCCAGGTGCAGGACCTTACACTTGGACTTGTTGAACCTCATTTGGTTCATATGGACCCACTTCTCAAGCTTGTCCAGGTCCCCCTGGATGTCATCCCATCCTTCAGGTGCGTCAACTGCACCACTCAGCTTCGTGTCATCCACAAACTTGCTGAGAGTACACTCTATCCCACTGTCTATGTCATAGATAAAGATAATGAAAAGTACTGGTCCCAAGACAGAACCCTGAGGGACACCACTCATCACCGGTCTCCACCTGGACATAAAGCCATTGACCATAAGTCTCTGGATGCGTCCATCCAGCCAATTTCTTATCCATCAAGTAGTCCACCCTTCAAATCCATTTCTCTCTAATTTAGAAATAAAGACATTGTGTGGGACTGTGTCAAAGGCTTTACAGAAGTCTAGGTAGATGACATCGCTCGGTCTTCCCTTATCGACTATTGCAGTCACTCCATCATAGAAGGCCACCAGACTGGTCAGGCACAATTTGCCCTTAGTGGATCCATGCTGGCTTACTCGCATCACCTCTTTGTCTTGCATGTGCCTTAACATTGCTTCCATGAGGATCCATTCCATGATCTTCCCAAGCACAGAGGTGAGGCTCACCGGTCTGTAATTCCCAGGGTCCTCCTTCCTACCCTTTTTAAAAATAGGGGTGATGTTACCCTTTTTCCAGTCACTGGGGACCTCGCCTGACCACCATGACTTTTCAAATATGATGGAGAGTGGTCTTGCAACTACATCAACCAGTTCCCTTAGGACCCTGGGATGTATGTCATAAGGTCCCATAAGCTTCTGTTTGTTTAGTTTTATCACGTAGTCTCAAACTTGCTCTTCACTTAGAGTGGGAGGGCCTTCACTCCCCCAGCTCTCTCCTAGAGGTTCCGGTACTTGGTAGGTGCAGAAAGCCTGGCTGCCATTGAAGACTGAGACAAAGAACTCATTGAGAACCTCTGCCTTCTCCATATCCATTGTCACAAGGTCCCCATTTATGTTTGTCAGAGGGGTAACACTCTCCTTGGCCTTTCTTTTCTGACTAATGTATTTATAGAACCCCTTCTTATTATTCTTCATATCCCTGGCCAATTTCTGTTCCATCTGTGCTTTGGCCTTCCTGATCCCAACCCCACATGTCCTAGCCATTTCCCTGTACTCTCCCCAGGCTATGTGTCCCTGCTTCCACTGGCTGTACATTTCCTTCTTACACCTTAGATTGAGGAGGAGATCCTTGCTGAGCCACAAGGGTTTCCTTCTTGCCCTGCCTGATTTCTTACACAGGGGGATGGAGAGCTCTTGCGCTCTAAGAAAAGTGTCCTTAAAGAGTTGCCAGCTCTGTTCCGTTCCTTTGTCCTTAAGGACAGTTTCCCAGGGGATCTCATCCACTAAAGGTTTGAACAGCTGAAAGTTCACTTTTCTAAAGTTCAGGGTCCTGACTTTGCTCTTTACCAGGCCCATGTTTCTTGAGATCATGAACTGAACCAGGGCGTGGTCACTACAGCCTAAACTGCCTCCAATCTTCACCTCTTTAATAAATTCATCTGCGTTGGTGAACACCAGGTCCAGCAATGCTTCTTCTCTGGTTGGTTTGTCTAATACCTGGACCAGAAAGTTATCTTCAGCAGACTCCAGGAGTCTCCTGGATTGGTTGCAGCCTGCTGTATTGCTTTCTCAGCAGATATCGGGGTGGTTGAAATCACCTATCAGGATGAGTGCTGGCGGGCGTGAAGCTTCCTGCATCTGAAGCAAGAAGGCCTCATCAACAGGCTCCTCTTGATCAGGCAGTCTATGGTAGACCGCAGCCACAAGGTGACCTTTATTGGTCTGATCCTTAAGTTTTACCCACAAGCTCTCAGCTAGCTCATGGTTGGTTCTCAGAGGCAGCTCTTCTTTGGAGTCTATCCATTTCTTAACATACAGGGCAACACCCCCTCCCCTCCTTCCCAGTCTGTCTCTTCTGAATAGCTTGTAGCCTTCGATTGCCGTGTTCCAGTTGTGTGAATCATCCCACCATGTTTCTGTGATAGCAATCAGGTCATAGTTATCTGATTGCACCACGGTCTCCAACTCCTCTTGCTTGTTACCCATGCCGCGTGCATTAGTGTAGAGGCACTTCAGCTGGGCTGCCGGCCTTGTCACCTTTTGGGAGGAGCCTTCACTAGTTCCTTTGGGATGATCACAGGTGTTTCCCTGCTGCCTCCTGAGGCATTCCCTTGTTCTTCCCTGTTCCTCTGAAGTACATCCCCTCCACCCACTGAATCTAGTTTAAAGCCCTGCTGATAAGTCCAGCCAGCTTACTCCCCAGAACAGTGTAGTTCTGATTGTATTATGATACATTTGAGTATTACTGATAAGTGTGAAATGCTATTTTAAAACAACTTTGGTTCAAACAAAGATCTAAGAGAAATGTTGGCTGCCTACCATTTTAAGATTTGATATTTTTGTGTTGGCTGAAGTAATTTTTACGGTATTTTTGTATGAGGAGAGTTCCATGCAAAAGTATTACACAAGCAGACAACAAAAATAATATTTGGGTACTTTGAGTGTTATGAAACAGAAATTCATCATGAAATGGTCTCAAATTGTGTTGTACTGAATGCTGGCATGGCTTTCACTGAGAAAAGGGGAGAGAAATGCTTACTTGTTTACAGTGGCTGTCTAGCTGTCCTCCAAATTAAGTCAAAACAGAAAGAGGCACTTCTTCAGTGTCTATGCCTCTGTGTATCTCAGTATGACTTGTCAAAACTGCCAGTCCTGATGCCATAAAATTGTTTTGTGAATTATCCACTCCTAGATAACAAATACTATTGGTTGCTTAATTTTCCAGTTCCAGGTTTTACTTGATTCTTGCTAAAGATTTTACTTATATCTTCAGGAGCTTTTTAGAGGATACAATGAATGAAATCGGAGCATAATATTTAATTAAGAAAAAGCAAACCCACTTTAGCCCACTGTCTTAAATGTGCTATATATATGATAGTAGGGTACAATTTAATTATAATTGTTTAATGAGAAGAATATAATGTTTTCTGGTAGTTGTCCACATTAAAGACCAAGAAAATATAACAGTACTATAGCACAGTATTTTTACAACGATTTTCTTGACATTTAGTATTTCTTCTGCATTCTTCTGCTGATCATATATTGCATATAGGCTTCATTCTGCACGACAAGTAGTTAAGCACAGAAGTAGTTATGCATATAGTCATGTATATATATAGATACTTGGTGCAAATGAGCTAACTTTGATCACATAAATAAATAACACAACTAAGAGGCAGGTTACAGTTTCCAGCATTAATTGCAGCCTGTCCATATGTAGAAACCAGATGGTGGTATATGTAACATTTATGCTCATTATACTCAAAAAGCTCAATAAAATCAACCTACAGTATTTAGCAGCAGAGTACAAACACTACACATGGCTATAGGAAACTAGCCATTTATAGCAGTTTTTATTTAATTTGTCCCTGGGGTTTGCTTAAAGGTATTTGCAGAATATTAAAATGACCTCCCTAGACAACGAGAGTGTGGGTATAAATGAGAATTCTTTTGATTGATTAGCCAATTACCACAAAGTACTGTAGTTTATACCCTGCATATTAACAGTCATGTTATTAGGAGATGGAGAGAATTAAAGAGCTATAAATACATCAAATGGAATAAGTATACACAGTTAAATAAAAATAGTTTTTAGAAGTTATATTCTTCTGGTTTGCCATGTATATTTTGTGGTTTGGTGAGAGAAGGATGTTTATTTGCTTATTTACTTATTGGAGTGTTTGCCACATTTGCTTTCATTTCATTCCTTCTGACTCTTCTGTTTTTTTTTTTTTTTCCTACTTAGCTTGCATCTTTGCATCAGTGCCTGTGGCAGTACTCTGATAACTGATGCAATCCATGGGCTTCTTTTAACAGGATGCAAATGCACGATAAGAGTGCCACTGTTGCAATTTCACAGCAACTCTATGGCCATTTTTATGTTAAAAGTCTTTTCCTTGGGCCAAGTCCCAGTTCTCCTTGTGAAGATGGTGACTCTTTTAGCAGTGGTGCCTGTGGTGCCAAGCAAGTGCATAAATTGATAATTTTAATGTTATCTTCATTATGATATATATCTAAATTAAGGATAGGTGACTAGTTCAGATAATACTCGCCCCAATTCTCCTTTTAACAAGCATGGACTCCTTAAAATTGTGAGATATTTGAAAGTATCATGTATTTTTTTAATTCTGTCAATACATTCTATGTGTTTGGGAACTGGACCCCACTTGTCATACCAGGACACAGATAATTGTTAAAGAAGTTACACAAGCTTGCTGCAGCTGGAAATTTGGCTTCTTGATATCTAGGGAGAGGCTGATTCTGTAATATTTCTTGTTATGGATTTCTAGATCATAGAAATAATTATATATTTTGAGAAATCTTGCTTTGAACAGTTAGTGGAAATTAACCTCCAAAACTTTTGAGATCAACCCGCTGAAGAACACCTACCCTTAGAGATAAAATTGAAATTAAGAGAAGACCCTGAAGTCAATTTTACCCTCAGATAAACACAGAAAATGTTATTGCCCTAGAAATCTAGTAGAGATAGCTGAGTATACTTTTCTTTCTTTTGTGTACACATTGTGCAGTATAATAGCTGTTTATTGTAAGTGTGGATGCGTATAATTTTCAGACTAATTTATTTAAAACTGAAGACAGTGAGTAAATATTATTTACAAAGCATGTTTTTGAATTCTTATATTACTGTCTCCTTTTTAAGCAGAATATTATTACTAACTTAGTGACATCACTTGTTATTTACAATATCTGCTCATCTTCTAAGCAGAGTGATTTTAAATGACATAGAGTTGAATAGATTATTTTATATTTAATTTTGACTTGATGTGTATATTTAATATTTTGAAAACTAGCTGTACATTTACCATGGTTAAAACACTTTGATGTGACGAGGCACTAACACATGATTTCTTTTTCTCTCATATTTACTTTCACTTGTGTTATTTAAAAAAAAAAAAAAAAAAAAAAAGAAATGAAAAAAACCCCATAGTCCTTCAATAGTCCATGCCAAACACAGGTTAAGGTTAGATACACTCCTTTGGAAAAATGCCTAAACATTTCAGATTTTACAAGGTCAGGTTATACAAGCTCTTCAGTGATAAAACAACATGAAAATGCTGTTTTCATTTACGGGAATATATTTGTAACTCCAGACACAGGAGTAAGAAGTACAACTTAGAACACCATCTCAATACGCATTTACAAATATGAAAACTAAATCAAAGTACCTGATCAAATCTAAAGCACCAGATGAATTATTATGAAGAACAAATCCTGCTACATCAGCTGCAAAAAAGGCGAATATTAGTCAATTCAAGAACTGCACAAATATACTTTTCTACTAAATAGCTCTTCCACACCACCTAGTGCCTAACCCTGATTGTGCATTTCCTTGTGATATGTACCCCGAAGTGTGAAATGTCAGTCAGGGCTATAAAGGCACGTTAGCCAAGGAGCTGAGCAAGTTACTTGCAGTCTGGAATACCTCTGTAGTTTAAGTCTTATAATGCCTACATGGCATATGTTTTGGATTTGAAAAATATGTTAGCTAGGCTGAATTTTCTGAGCAGCAGCCGCATATTGTTAGTGCCCCACTGGCCTCATTTATTTTGCTTACACTGTGTGTTGTCCTGAAAACATGTCATGTGGACATTCTGTTCCTTCAAAAGTATTCAATATTTGTTCAGCTCACAAGCATTTAACCCCTAAAGCATTGCTTGCTTTTTAAATTAAAAGTCTTTTTCATATGTTAAAGAGCATTATAGTATAGGTAGGCAACATACTCATTCAGTGTTCAGGGATCAGTGGCAGTCTGGCAGAAGAATTGTCTTGAGCTGCTTCCTTCTGAAACTGCTGGTGCAAAAGAGTAGCAAGAGTTGACCATTCTCTGCTTCATACAGAAGCTCAGTCCTAATATCACAATCCTTGCAAATACATTTAGTTACAAGCAAAACTTTAAAAGAGTGTTATTAAGAGGTTAACTTTGTCTTTGCATTGTTCTGTACTAATGCTTGGAGAAGCCCCTTCATTCATTAACACCGTTGATCAGGAGGGCCAACTGTTGTTGAGCAACCGATGTTTCTATTTGTTATGGTTATTCCTTCTCTGACAATATTTAGGGCAAAATGTTAGACTCAATGCATCTCGTGCCTATTGTATAATAAACATAAAGCTATCTTCTTTACTGAAGAGTATTTGTCCTCTGAGAGCGAAAACATTTTTTATCCTTGTGACATCACAACTATTGTGACACAATTTTTTTCCACCCTAAAATAGAAAAGTTTTGACAAGGAAGCACATTAATTCCTAAGTTATAATGACTATGTGTGTTTGGGTTTTGGGGCTGATGGGTAATTTTTCACCCACCTTGTGTCTTTTTGTACTTCTACAAGACCTGGGGGATTTTTGCCAGAAGTTTTGAATGCTGAATATGTTCCTGAGACTTGCTTTTCTGTGGACAAATAGCAAGTCCTTCCATCCTTCCCTAATGCTGA
This sequence comes from Platalea leucorodia, assembly GCF_965183815.1. Classification (NCBI taxonomy): domain Eukaryota; kingdom Metazoa; phylum Chordata; class Aves; order Pelecaniformes; family Threskiornithidae; genus Platalea; species Platalea leucorodia. The sequence goes on along the minus strand of NC_138823.1, from coordinate 60,765,764 downwards.
TCTTTAATAAGAGACTAAATGCAGATCAGCACCCCACTGAGCAATACTTTATTCAATAAGTATCTAATAACTTTTTTACTAAGTTGCTGAATTGTGAATAACAGGAACCCAGCCTCCATAAATTGACACTTTAGCTTCAGCTAAGAAGCTATCTATCTGCCGAATAATAATTGTAATTAAAGAAACACCAAGAGAAAGAAAAACAACAAGCAGAAGCAAGAGAACAGCAAGGTTGGGCTGCTCCATGGGGTAAAACGTAAGCAAGAGCCAATGGTGACAGCAAGGCAGGGAGGACCTATGCCCTCACCACTAAGGGTGCAGTTCGGCAGACCTGAGCAAGGAGGACAGAGCAGGATCAATAAGAGGAGACAGGTTTGAGCAACAGCCCTGTGATAGCCATGCAATTCCGCAGTGACAAAGCAGTTCCGAGGCCAAGCCAGTAAGCCATGACAGCAAGGCAAGGATCAGCAAGACAAGGAACCAAAGTACAATAATACCTATGGCAAGCCTGAGGGCTGCAGAGCCTCTTGGTGTATTCAAGACCCTGACAACAAAGGTCAAACTCACCTTGGAGTGAACCAAATCCATATTCAGATTTTCTAGTGAGATATGAAAAAGTGGGGAGCAAGAAGGGGAGAAGGGCAAATATTTGCTTTGGCTCAGCATGTTCCACTTATGCTGAATATTTATAAAGAAGCAAAGAATGCTAATTTCCCAGAAATGTCAGTGCTTGTGCTACTCCTCTTTTACACAAAAAAGCAGGTGGTGCATCATATGTGTATGATGTGCGAGTTCCAACTTTTAGCTCCTTCTTCTCCATTACACAATTTAAGGCTACATTTCCTACCTCCTAGGCTGTTCCCTGGTATGTAATACAGAATAAGAAAAGGTATGTAATGGTGTTAGATGACCTGGTGTCGGCAGCATGGCAAAAACTGTGTCATCTTCATCAGGTAACTTGGCCTGTTCCTCTAGACTCACTGATTCATGAATTTTGACCACATTTGGGAAAAAGAATAATTTCCTGATCCTTAGAAGTCCACAGCCACTTTAAAAGACTGCTTAATGGTGATGACCATTCCAACTAGTTCACTTTATTAATTCAAGAAGCTTTGGTATTCTCACAGGCAATGCCCTTCCAGGAACTTAAATCAAAGCTTCAAATAACAAGCCAGGCCCCTTAATTTTAACTTTCAGGACAGTATTTTCAGTGGAAAATTATAATATAAACAGACAAACTGCCTTAAAAGATACAAAAATATTAAAGTGTGTATTGATACTGACATTTTCAATACTTGCAAATTCTTATTTTTGTTTTCTTTGGAGATTTTTCTTCATTCCTGCTAATGAATGGTTTTTGCTCTTATTTACAGTTTGCTTCTTTAATATAACAAAACACATGTCTAATAAATTGCAAGGACCTTAATTGTCATGTAAGTTTACCTGCTGGTCTTGGGGATCTTAATTTAAGTGAGAATTGGACTCCTTGACTTATTTAGGATGAGAATGCTAGGATTTTTATTTAAGTTATTCACTACTTTTTAAGGAGAATGGGATATTTCATAAAATAAATTAATGTAAACACTTTTAATAATGGCTTTTTGCTTTAGATGGTATCTGTGTTCCTAATATTATTGAAAGCTAGAAGAGAAAGAAAGATGGAAGAAGGGGACATCTTTAAAAATCCCTTTTGGTATCTATCTGAATTTTATTATTTTTTAACTTCTTAAAAAAAAAAAAAATCCGTCAACGGCTAACTAACTGAAGGATGCACAAGTTAAAAAGTATACTCGCAAAATAAAATGAGGTTTCTAAGTCTGTTCCAGGAAATGTTAGCAAATAAAAAGGTGACATATCATCAGCATATGGTTTTATAGAGAACTCTCTGATAAAGGCAATTGAGAGTTCAGTCAAAAAAAATTTAAAAAAAAAACCAAAAACAACAGAGAAAGGAAAAGAAGACAAAAAGATAATGCTGCACTCATTGCTATGATTTGTTGGAATGATTTATATAGGTGTTGCAGCATTCTACAAATACTAAATACATTTAGAAATCTATTCGGTAAACATGACTAGTAGCTTTGATTAGCCTAATCTTCCTAACAAAGGTTTGTAAATCAAAATGTATGGAAAAAATAATGGCTGGCTTATTACTTCAGAGTCTGCTACAGATTTATTTTAGTAGAAAATCCTGATGCCATGAACTATACTATTTGGCACACAACACTAATACAACCCTAATCTTGTAATAAATCAGTGCCATATTGACAGAAGTACCTAATCTCATATATTGCAGTATGTCGTTTGACTTTTTTATGATATATTTTACAAAGTAACTGTTTCCATGGACATGTTGCACAAAAAGTGCTGTTATACAGTATACACATTTCCTTATTAATTCAACATCTGTCACAGTTTCAGACCATTGAATATTGATGAACAATGATAAAACAGAATCTTTGATGGCTTCACAGGGAAAGAAACCTGCTTTCCCCACAATAGTTCTCCTTACTTCTGTGGTCAGATTTTCCTTTTTTTTGGGTCTTACCAATATTTAACTCTTCAAGGAAGAATGCAGATTAGCCTTTTTTTTTTTGAGGACACAATCCTCCTTAATTTTAAATTTAATTTAATTTTTTCACATTTCATTTTAAATCAGTGTGCATATGTATGTCTCTAAGAGACTGGAGTTATGTCAGTAGCTTCTGGAATGAACAATTTTTTTTTATATTTCTTACTTCTCTTATTGCTGGAAGGATCAATGAAATTTTGCTAAGATTAAATTATATTTGTTTCAGAAAGTGCTTTTGAAGAAAATCTGGTAATAGATGAACTTGATAAATGGTTCATTTTCTTAAATGATAAGATCTACTATTAATATACTGCTTTGGATGAAAATTTGTCCTGGAGTTTAATACATTTCCAGTAAGAACTGTAACTGGTCACGTCATACATCATTTACCATCTACTAGTAGCAGAGAATCTGGAACCACTGATGCAAACACACATTTTTAACAGTACGAGTGGATCTCACAGGGTGTTTGCTTCCAGTTACAACCTCTTACAGCTTGATGTAACCTATCTACCCACTTGGATATATAAAGCTCTGTGTGTGCATTTACTGTAATAACAGGTTTGAAAGATGTGTAAATAAGCAAAGTGATTCTAAGTGTAATTGCAGGAATAGACAAATATGGTTTCACTACTTACCTTCAGGCAGCAACAGATGTTTGGTTTTTATGTCACCTACAGAGATATCTCCATCCCAAAGGCATGTGAAAAAACATAGCAATATCAAGTAGGCACTAATTTTGAAGGTACTGCAGACAAAAATCCCAAAATGTTCACCTGTAATATTACCAAGCATTTGTTCAGACATTTGCCAAGGTATAGTTTCCTGTCATACCTAATCCTATATAACTGAGATGCTGCTCAGTCTTTTTCCCTCGCCTTCCCCTGTATCATCTGCCTTTATGCAGCTCCCCTGAAAGATGAGTTGGTTCAGCTCACTGATGACAGAAACTACATTTCTCAGCATGTGGGAGGGAAGAAGGGATTAATTTTCTAGCAATCAGATGAGTGAATCAGCCAACTCATCCTGTGGGCTCAAGTTTGCAAGTGAAAAGATAGGAGTGTGTAGATGGTAAGCAGGACCTTTCAGTAGCTGTCTGAATTCAGATGCAGTGAAAAACTGTCCTTGTTATTCTGCAGTTGTGAATCCAAGAACACATGTAAGATTACTTGGAAAATCTTCAGCAGAAATCACACTGCCAAGTAGTATATTCATGCACAAAAGTTTTTTTTATATTTGCAAACAGAATTATATATACCACATTTGTGACCCAAGTCTGAAGTCTCCACTTTGGCTGGGTGACATGCTGCCCAACCACTTATGAGAACAGTTAGTCACAACTCAGCAATAAGGTGACAGACACCAAGTTTGTCTTTTAGCTGGCAATTGCTTCTATGTAGCTTCTTGTGCAGATGGAGTGATGTTCTGTGTTGTTCTAGGGTTAAAGTCTAATAGTATAGCATAAATCCAATCGTTTCCATTAACTACTTTCACTAGGTGCTGGAACAGAGGTGGAGAAGTGGCTTGAAGGTTGCACGAGCCTCAGCTAGAGGTGGGCAACTCCCAGCATAGATATCTGCCTGATGTTGTGTGCCCTCCTCTGCTCTGGTAGTCACTAAAGTAACTGCTGTGAATTTCTGCTTGTGGTGGGTTAATTTAACTGAGGGTTGAACCCCCAGCCAGCCACTATCTCACTCCCCCTTCTCAACAGGACAGAGGGAGAAAATAGGATGAAAAAGCTCATGGCTCAACATAGACAGGGATAATGCTCACCAATTACCTTCATGGGCAAAACAGACTGCAGTCCTTCAGGATAAACCTACTCCAGCATGGGTTCCTCTACGAGCTGCAGTGTGGATATCTGCTCCAGTGTGGTGTCTCCAGGAGCTGCAGGGGATTCTTTGCTCCAGTGTTTGGAATGCATAGTCTCTCTCATTCTGCTCTCCCCTTGGTGTCTGCAGGGTTGTTTCTCACAATTTTTTTTCCTCATTCTTCACTGTTGTGTGGCATTTTGCCCTTTCTTAAATATGTTTTCCCAGAGGTGCCACCACACGAGGAAAATGCTGAGGTACTTAATGCCTTCTTTGCCTCAGTCTTTAACAGGCAGATCAGTTGTTCTCGGGGTACCCAGCCCCCTCAGCTGGAAGACAGGGATGGGGAGAAGAATGAAGCCCCCATAATCCAAGGGGAAATAGTTAGCAACCTGCTACACCACTTCGACACACACAAGACTATGGGGCTGGATGGGATCCACCCAAGGGTACTGAGGGAGCTGGCGGAGGCGCTCATCAAGCCACTTTCCATCATCTGTCAGCAGTCCTAGCCAACCAGGGAGGTCCCAGATGACTGGAGGTTAGCAAATGTGATGCCCATCTACAAGAAGGGCTGGAAGGAGGATCCGGGGAACTACAGGCCTGTCAGCCTGACCTTGGTGCTGGGGAAGGTTATGGAGCAGATCACGCTGAGTGTCATCATGCGGCACGTATGAGACAACCACGTGATCAGGCCCAGTCAGCACGGGTTTATGAAAGGCACGTCCTGCTTGACTAACCTGATCTCCTTCTATGACAAGGTGACCCGTTTAGTGGATGAGGGAAAGGCTGTGGATGTTGTCTACCTGGACTTTAGCAAAGCCTTTAGCACCATTTCCCACAGCATTCTCCTGGAGAAGCTGGCTGCTTGTGGCTTGGACGGGTGTATTCTTTGCTGGTTAAAAAAACTGGCTGGATGTCCAGGCCCAAAGAGTTGTGGTGGATGGAGTTAAATCCAGTTGGCGGCCGGTCACGAGTGGTGTTCCCCAGGGCTCAGTGTTGGGGCCAGTCCTGTTTAATATCTTTATCAACGATCTGGATGAGGGCATCGAGTGCACCCTCAGTAAGTTTGCAGATGACACCAAGTTGGGCAGGAGCGTTGATCTGCTAGAGGGTAGGAAGGCTCCACAGAGGGAGGTGGACAGGCTGGATTGATGGGCTAAGGCCAATTGTCTGAGGTTCAACAAGGCTGAGTGCCAGGTCCTGCACTTGGGTCACAACAACCCCATGCAACGCTACAGGCTTGGGGAAGAGTGGCTGGAGAGCTGCCTGGCAGAAAAGGACCTGGGGGTGTTGGTTAACAGCTGGCTGAATATGAGCTGGAAGTATGCCCAGGTGACCAAGGCGACCAACAGCATCCTGGCTTGTATCAGAAACAGCGTGGCCAACAGGACGAGGGAAGTGATCATCCCCCTGTACTCAGCACTGGTGAGGCTGCACCTTGAGTACTGTGTTCAGTTTTGGGCCCCTCACTACAAGAATGACATGGAGGTGCTGGAGCATGTCCAGAGAAGGTCAGCGAAGATGGGGAAAGGTCTAGAGAACAAGTCATATGAGGAGAGGCTGAGGGAGCTGGGGTTGTTTAGCCTGAAGAGGAGGCTGAGGGGAGACCTTATTGCTCTCTACAACTACCTGAAAGGAGGTTGTAGCAAGGTGGGGATCAGTCTCTTCTCCCTAGTAACAAGCAATAGGATGAGAGGAAACAGACTCAAGTTGTGCTAGGGGAGTTTTAAATTGAGTATTAGGAAAAATTTCTTCACTGAAAGGGTAGTCAGGCATTGGAACAGGCTGCCCAGGGAGGTGGTTGAGTCCCATCCCTCAAGGTATTTAAAGGTTGGGTAGATGTGGTACTTAGAGACATGGTTTAGTTGTGGATTTGGCAGTGCTAGGTTAACAGTTGGACTTGATCTTGAAGGTCTTTCCCAACCTAAACGATTCTATGATTCTATGATCTTGGCTGAGGGCCTCAGCTGTGTCCTGTGGTTGGTCCGTTGGAGCTGGCTGTCTCCATCATAGAGGGCAGGTCCTCGTCCTATGTTACCTGGTTTACACATTAAGGCCCAGTTGCACCAAATCCTATTGCTTTCAATGTCTTTAAAGCATAAATGATCTGTCTGTGAAGATATTACTTTTTCTTGGGGAGAGTGGGTTTATATATCTTTGTAACAATCTCCTCACCCTGTGAGGTTCTTGTGGATCCACAGCAGTGATAGCGATGCTGTTATTGTTACCCAGGTCTGGTTCCACTGTCCTAGAGTCTAACCTTTATTCAAATGTCTCTATTCCTACTTAGACAAACAAACAAACAAGCCTTTTATCAGTCCTGCATATTTTTCCTGAGGTAGCTTTTGCTTTAGTCATACATCATTCTTCTACAAGACATGCTTCTTAGTGAAGGCATTCTAGATTTTATTACTGTTTGGTTTTATGATTTAGCTATATGGTGTATGATGAGGATCATGGCTAAGCATAAGAATATTTTGATGACTGTGCTGAGCCAGTCTAAAGATCTGTCTAGACCTAGCCATGTATACTGGAGAAAATACTTCACTAAAACAATAGAAATAACCTAACTATTTTGTCATACCATTCCAGAAATCAGGAAGTAATGACCTTTCAGACTTGTAGCTTGTACTCCCATCGCATCTTTCTTAACAGCCAAATTTATCAATTTGTTGAAACCATTTATATTTTATCCTTTATAAATTAAAATACTGTATATATAGTATTAGTTTACTACAGATACTGCTATGTGTTATTGCACAGAATTATGAAGTCTGGCAGCTCTTTTCGTTCATCTTTAGATTAAAAAAAATGTTTGACCTGCAAACTCTGATCTTAAGTGATTTATAAACACATCGAACAGTGGAGGATTCAGGGGGGAAAAAAAAAAAAAAAGAAAAGAAAGAAAGAAAAGAGAAAATGTGGTCTGGCAATACCTGTGTCATGTTTCTGTTCTACATGAGTGCTCCATTTTACAAGTTCAGTTTTCCGACCTTACCTTCCTTGAATTGGAACCTCATTTCCAAGACCCAGATATGCTTCAGATGTGATCCAAATATTTATTAGCCTGCATATCAAACTGGGTTTAGGGACCTGTCTTAACCCTGGTCGGCGATTTCTTATCTTAAAATAAAAAAGGGGGAGATTTCAATTTGGAATTTGGAGGAAAAAATAAAGAGACTTAATCATCAAGATCCTCTAATTTTTAGTCCATTTCAAAAAAGTTTCTCTTTTAAATTGTAGGTAAAAAAAGAGACTGAGAGAGAAATAAATGAATGAGAGAAAAGAACCAAATATTTTGTTGAGACAGCAGCTATTATTTCTTTGTAGCTAAATTTTATTTTTGTATCTCATATAGCTAACATAGCTAATGTTAGGGCCCTTTATCTTTGTTTTCTTAGCTGAGGGTGATGCTCGTATGCCAAATGAAGATGAAGTATTTCAATTTTATCATGAGGTACATCAGGCAAGGTCAACTTAAAACGAAGTAATAAAATTAAGTTCTTGTGATTATCTAAAGATACAATGGAAACACATTTTTTAATTTGGTGTTCTGGATAATTCACAGGCTAAGAAATAATGATTATAAAATTACTATAAAATTCTCTTAAACTGCTCAGACTGGTTCCTCTGCTTCTGAAGTACAAAACCTCAGGCCTGCTCAGCCTGCCTCTCGAAGCTGTGTTTTTAAGAACTGTAAGTTTTCATACTTTGGGAAGTTGTTTCACTGTAAATCAGAGTGAATTTAAAGCTAAATGTTTATACTACTAAAGATAGTCTGATTTAATTTATATGGCTTTGGAAGTGTTTCAACTTAGGCCAAGAAAAGAGTAAGACTGCTGATGCTGATCATTTTGGAAGCATAGTGTGTACCATGCTGTAAAGATCATCTGCCTAAGCAAGCACTTAGCATGCAACTCCTAGCTTATTTCCTGGGTGAAACTACTGAAATGGTTTTAAACATCACAAATCACATTTCATGATACCAGTTGATATCTACAATCTACGCCAGTATTTATGGCACAGCATATACCTGTGAAAATTCTCTCATCTTCATAGCTAATATAATAGGCAGTATTATATTAACAGTAGGTGCTTCTCATCAAAATTATTTGTTTCTGGGGATATCTGAAAGATATTGGGCACTCTAGGAGATGGAAACATGGATGTTACAAAAACAGATACGGATGAACAAAAATCTCTGGGTGGACATCTTTTTGCATTAGAGTTGTCTTAACTTTTGCTTCACGTTTTACTGAAGCCAGAATGCACTGACATGAATGACAATTCTTTGTGAACGTAACTTGCCTGATTTGTAGGTCTGTGAAAGGGCTAGCTACTTCCTGTGATTGTCTGGAGGTAATGTGGTAGGTAGACCCCAGCTGGCAGCTAAGCTCCCACCCAGTCACTCACCCGCTCCCCACCAGTAGGATGGGGGAGAGAATCGGAAGGGCAAATGCAAGGAAAAAAAAAACCTCATGGGTCAAGATAAAGACAGTTTAATAAGTGAAGGAAAAAATAAAAAGGAAAAAGAAACAAGTCATGCAAAAGCAATCATTCACCACGAGCAGGACAATGCTCAGCGAGTCCCTGAGCAATGTCTACTTTGGGAAGATTCCATCCACCTACTCATTTTTATTGCTAGGCATGACATTATATGGTATGTAGCATGTCTTTGGTCAGTTCAGGTCACCCTCCCAACCTCTCGCCCACCCCCAGCCTACTTGTCTGGGGGCAGAGTGGGAAACAGAGAAGGCATTGAGGCTGTACAACCACTTGTCAGCAATAGCCATAACATTGATTAGTGTGTTATCAACACTGTTTTGCTTCCAAATTGAAATCAGCACCATATGGGCTGCTGTGAGGAAAATCAACTCCATCCCAGCCAAAGCCACTACAAGTAAATTCCACCACCTGCCTCTGATGTGAGGCCAGTCTGAGAGAGACTCTTCCACCAGTCCTCCCATCAGTTTCTTCTTCAGATGCAGTTTCTCTTCAGTTTTGTGTAAGAAGGGGCTAACAGGGGCTTTGTTGCTGTTTGTGTAAGGGTTTTAGCATTGCTGGTATGGAATTTCAGATGTACCTAAGGAGCATAAACTCAGCTCTTAAACCGCTCTTGAAAAAATCATATTTTTAACTTTATTAAAGTATTAAGAAATAATAAATGAATAAGGCTAAAATACATCCTTTATTCTAGAAAATTGACACTGAAGCAGTAGATTTAAAATAAGGGATTTGCATACATTCTGTCTATGTGTTATGCTGCCTGCTATTATGGTGATCTGGTATAATTAGGAACAAAACAAATAACTTTCAGCTGTCTAGAAACTGGGTAATTTTCCATAGGCCTCTTGGTACTAAATACATGATGGATTAAGTTTGGCTATGCTTCTTTGTGGTATAATCATTTTTATAATAGGTGTAATCTTTGCCTGTTTCATCTCTTAAGCATTGTTTTACAAGTAAAAAGCACTGATTTTATATTCATTGCAGTTTATTTGCTACTTATCAGATGGCAAACAGTTTTACATGCCTTTCTTTATATCATCAAGAAATGCAGTAGCCTAAACCAGAATTTATTGGGAAGTGGAGGAGCGCAGGGAGATGAGGAAGACAAAGTTGGACCTGATGTAGTTTTTATTGTAATCCATGGATAAGTATTGGCTGAATGTTAAAGAAATCACTAAACCAGAATAGAAGAATAGGAATTTTCCCCTTCTGAATTATCCAGTCTGATAATTAAGTGAGAAATCCTCTCTTAATTCTGATGCTCTAGTGTATTGTAATCCTTTCAAGACATTAAATATTACTGGATTAATGACTGTTAGTGTAAGGCTTTGCTACAGAGGCACATTTTTGTTAAGCAATAGTAATAAAGAATTTCCACTTGGAATTCAGACATAGGTAATTGGAAAGCCAATATGTACCTTTAAGCAGAAAATGAGAGACAGTGTAATACGTTAAAATCTGTCTTTCTGTTTCTCAAAGTAATATATAGTGATCTCCATACTGTAGCATGTTATAGTTAAATGCTTCATGATTGCAAGAGTGGACAATGTTTTACAGAGAAGTATATGGTTCTTTTTGCTGTTTCTAGGGTTTCCTCCCATCTTAGTATACACTGGCTTGCTTTTGCAATTCCCTGTTTATTTACCACTTATGCTTTCCCACTGGATCAGTTACCCTTTCTTGCTCCATTATGCTCTCATCATTTAAATTCTAGCCTGCAGACCTGATTTTCTGTTGTTCTGTCTCATTTTTCCTTTTTCCCTGAGTAGTGAGAATTTGTAGTCAAAATTAGGAATTATGAAGTTTGCAGTGTATCTATTTCAGTTTTCCTGCATATGTGATTAATTTGATTTGACATTCAGCTCAACATTTACTTCACACACTTTCTATTTGAATGTTATTTGCAACCAGCTTTTTTTCAAAATTAAACCTAAAACTAATTTTCTCCCCCAAATTATTATATCTTTATCATTCAGATACAAGTGAGAAATTTTATAATGCAAAGATATTTTTAGCATTTTCTTACCAATCAAGAGTCAATATGAAGTGAAAATAGCACAAATAATTACTTTGTATTATAAATCTATTAGAAAAAATACTTTAAAGCACAAGAAAAATTTACTCTCTGATTTAAGTATTGTATTGGGTTATGTGGCAAGATTTTGGCAGCAGTGGGAATTGCAGGTGTGGCTTCTGTGGGCAGACACCAAAAGCTGCCCCCATGTCGGGCAGAGCCAGTTCCAGCTGGTCCAAGATGGACCCATTACTGGCCAAAGCTGAGACTATCTATCAGCAACATTTATATATTTAACAAAGGGTAAAAAATGCTGCACAACAGCAGCTGGGAGAGAGGAGTGAGAATATGTGAGAGAAACAGTCCTCCAGACACCAAGGTCAGTGAAGGAGAGGGAGGTGGTGCTCCAGGTGCTGGAGCAGAGACTGCCCTGCAGCCATGCAGAGGAGAAGACCCTGGTGACACAGGCTGCTCCCCTGCAGCCCATGGAGGTCCACAGTGGAGCAGATATCCACACTGCAGTGCATGGAGGATACCATGAGGATGGTATCCATGGAGGATACCCACACCAGAACAGTTTGTTCCTGAAGGATTGTACGCCATGGGAAGGACCCATCCTGGAACAGTTCTGGAAGAACTGCAGCCCATGGGTGGGACCCCACACTGGAGGAGGGGAAGAGTGCGAGGAGGAAGCAGCAGCAGAGAAAAACTGTTACAAACTGACCGCAACCCCCATTCCCCATCCTCCGGCGCTGCTCAGAGGAAGGAGGTAGAAGAGTCAGGAGTAAAGTTGAGCCTGAAGAAAGAAGGGAGGGGTGGAGGGGAAGGTGTTTTTAATTTTATTTTATTTCTCACTATCTTACTCTGTTACCATTAATTGACAATGAATTAAATTAGTTTCCCTAAGTCGAGTCTGTTTTGCCTGTGATGGTAATTGGTAAGTGATCTCCCTGTCCTTACCTTGACCTACAAGCTTTTAATTGTATTTTCTCCTTCTGTTCTGTTGATGGAGGGAGAGTGATAGAGCAGCTTGGTGGGCATCTGGCAGCCAGCCAAGGTCAATCCACCACAAGTATGAAAACAGAAATAAGCAATGTATTAAACTTTAAGGAGTCTTAGAAAATTTAGATGAACTCTCTCTCTCTCAAAATCTCAAGCAAATTGGCAGGTGAAAACCCTTCTAGCAGAAACCTCTTAATTGAGGTTTTCTTTGTAAGAAACTAAATTAAAATGCAAAATATTGTAAGTCTTCCAGTCTTCCACAGAGAAATAAAAAAGCTGATTATTTAAGAAGCTTGTTTTCCTACAGTATCTAAGCTAGGTATCTAATTTTAGATGACATGAATACTGCTTTTCAAGGTGCTTATTAACATATGAAGTTGGAACTGAGTGTCCCTGATGGTGCTTATTCCAAGACAAGAGTCAGTAGAATTTGGGAATGAAATCTTTGCATGTTATTGGAAAATTCCTTTAAAAACTCAGTGGCCTAATGTATAATTTTTAGGTTTGCTGGTAAATTCTGTTCAGTTACATGACTGATCTGTAACCTGAATTTCTAAATTTTTTTCCTAATCTGAATGTTTTCTTTAAAAATTGTGCAAGCAGTATTCAACACTGAGCCACTGTTAGGAATTAACATAAACTGATCTCTGTGATAGCACATTTGTTAGGCTGGTTTCCACATAAACACAGAGGACTAGTGAATTGTGTGGTCATAATTGCTTAAAATTATGTGGAAAAAAGGATCCATACCCTAAGAGTTAAAAGCATTTACTTATGCGGGGAAAAAAAAACAACCAAACAAACCTGTCCTTAAGTCTGCAATTTTTAAATTTACAATGTGTTTGCTCCTGATTTTTCCTGTAGTGCTAGATTGAGTGAAAATAGCACAAATAATTACTTTGTATTATAAATCTATTAGAAAAAATACTTTAAAGCACAAGAAAAATTTACTCTCTGATTTAAGTATTGTATTGGGTTATGTGGCAAGATTTTGGCAGCAGTGGGAATTGCAGGTGTGGCTTCTGTGGGCAGACACCAAAAGCTGCCCCTTTCTGCATTTTTAATTCTTTTTTGAATGACTCATATATTCCTGCCAATCTAGCAAGAATTATTGTGCTTCTTAAACATAGTATCATCCCGTATTGGCCCATTCTAGAAAGCTACATTTTTGAAACAGTATGATGCATGGAATAAAAGCCTTTTTGAAGACTCTGATGTAACCTATTGTAACAGTCTTGGACAAGATGGAAAGAAAGGTAAGTAGACGCTAGAGATCAGAGGGAAATAAAAGCAGCAACTGTGCAGGAGAACATCAGAACAAAAGACATGTCTTACTGGGTCAGACTAATCAACCATTTATCTATCTTCAAAATTTCCAATAGGAAATATGATGCTGGAAGACATCATGAGCCAGGCCCTTTCTCTGGCTCATAGCCATCACACACTGCTACTATTAACAACTCTTGTTATGGAAATATTAGAGGATACATCCCTCAGAAGAGAAGATGAAAAAAATAATTCAGTGGTTACTTGAAAACTATAATCAAATGATTTTTTAAACTTATTTAAAAGCTCTTTTATCCCTAGGTCCAGAAACTGCTTTTAACAAAGCAGAAAAAGACTCTTCCTTTTGTGGGATGTGTCTCATCAAATGCCAAATAAACAACTGTAATATAATGCATGGCATAGTAACGTTGTCAGATATCTGAAAAGGAACTGTTCATTCCCACTGGACAGGAGTTAGAATAAACATTCTCAGCCCATATTTCACTCAACCAAGTTTAGACTCTCAGACTGATCCTGTAACACACATTAGGAGATCACTGTTTCCTCAGATATATTTTTTTTCTGCTTGTGGTTTGTTCATGAATAACTGAAATGACATCTTTCCTTCTGAGCTGTGACTGTTATATTAAATCAGGCAATACTTTTCAGACGCATGCATAAGTTGCATTGACATTTACTCTCCATTACATTTTGTCAGCATAACAACTGCCCCTGATGTTTACAGAAAACGAATCCTGAATGAAGATCTTAATGTATATTGGAGTCAATGGAAAGATCATTTCTGAAGGAAGGAACAGTGATTTAGCATGGTTCCATCTGAGAGGATATGTAACAAGTCTTTCTTAGCAGAAGAAATCAATTTAGAAGCTTTTAATCTATGGAATAATATAAAAATGTCAGAGTTAGAAGTCAGTGTAAATTACTGGCAAACCAGATGCATATTATCCAAACATGTAACTTAGTGGGAGCAGAAAAACAGGACTATTTAGTTTTAAAAATGTTTATTCACTTAGTTGAATATGCCATTTATGATAATTCTATTATTGCCTTACTGCATAGTTACTACCAGTTTTTCAAAGTAATGTTTTTGTGCATTGTTATCTGTGAAATTTTCAAAGCAAATATATTGGATAAGCCTTCAGTTCCTGCTGAGCACACAGCCACTAATGTGACATTGCCTGGAGATAAAAGCATCATTGTTCTGCATGCTTTTGGATATGGTTCTGCTTTCCTTACTTAATCCAAGGTCATTATTGTCAAACCTTAGCATGTTCTCACAAAGACCAAGCATTTTCCCGAGAAGGAATAATGACAACATGGTACAGTGGAAATTAAAAAGTTAAAAGCCAGTATAAACTACTGATCAAAGGAGAGAAATATTGTCAAAGGGGGAAATTGTATTTTTATTTAAAAGACTGAGCTGCTTACACAGAGGGACAGATAATTGTGAGATATATTTTAGAGCTAGGGAAAAATTATTTGTTTCTTTCATATCAAAAAGTATTTGGTTTTATTGTTGCTGTTTGCTTTTTTTTTTGTTTTACACAGCACCCTCCATCCCACCCCCACAGGAAAAGGCATTTAAATAGTTTATGCTGAAACATCTCTATGCTGCAAGATAAACATGGTGGTTAATATCTAAATATTTGTGTCAGTATTATTCTGAGGTCAAAAACTTAGGTTATGTTGTTAGACAAAATGCTAATTTCTTAACAAATTATTGCTGGCATATATAAAGCTTAAAATAAAATTTAAATACATAGTGTTCCCTCTTTTATGCTAACACGTTTATCCATTTCTTAACTGAGCTTGGTTACAAAAATTGAATTTTCACTTTGAATGATGGGTACTCATCAGAAGAATGAAAGATGTTAAATTATAATTGTAGGAAGGAAAATGGATGTAAGGTCAGTGAAGTAGGATGAAGCAAGCACATGAAAGGCTGAAGTTAAATAAGGAGTTTTACAGGAAGCTAAAGAAGACAGTGGAAGATAAAACATTATTTCCTGTCTTTCTGGGATACGGAACTGTCCTGATCTTGGCATCCTGTAAATGTTACGTAATTTCCAGTATTTGCTTATGCCAGTGAGTAGCAGCACATTCCATTCTTTCCGTTACTGATGCTCTTGTGATACATTGATGATTACTTAGTTCAGAAGTGCAGATTCCTGCAGCAGACTGGTTGGATAAAATCCAACCATGGAAATAAACAAAAAATAATGGCTTATTTCTGAACTTGTGCACTGGTTTACCTAGATAAAATCCAACCATGGAAATAAACAAAAAATAATGGCTTATTTCTGAACTTGTGCACTGGTTTACCTAGAGTTTTGCCATAAAGCCTGGATGGGTCACCGAGCTAATCCGTATGTTCAGACTTCTGAGAGCTTCCTCTAGTAACTGATGTACTCATAAAAGCTTGAAAATCAAACCAAGGGTACTGCTCTAGTTTTGAATACTCTTTATCCATCCAGATAAGCACATCAGATATCATCTAGATTCATTTGGTGTGGGCTTGAGGCATATGCATAGCCTTGGTTACCTCTTATGATGCCTTCCATCTCTTTGATCCATCTTAAAAGCCACTCCTGTAATAAGATCAAAGATTGTGTACTGATCATATATGCACAGACTTTATAACGTATCTAAAGGTCACAGCCATGCTAGCACATAAGGCGTAAGTCAAAGATTCAATAACTTTTTCATAAACGCTTTTCTCAATGCAAACATTTCAAATAATGATCATCCCAATTAAAAGTATATGCATCTAGTTGTGGCTTCAAAAGGTCTTTTTTGCTTGAAAAGTGTTCTCATGAACTTTTCTTCTTCTTGTTCCAAAGTACCTATGTTCGAAGAGATTTAACAGGTCAAAGAGTGAGGGTTTGGTGGGTTTTTTAAGGAATCCTAGATAAAATATTGGAAGTACAGCACTGTATAATGTGATTATTCCATCTTTGCTTTGCAACATTTTGCTCTTGCAAACAAAAAATGCTAGTAAACGTCATCTTGATTATTTTAATTTTTTACTTTTTCATCTAATTATGAAGTAGAAGAGATTTTTTTTTTTTTTTTTTAATACTCCTTTGGCATTAAATGGCTTCCAAATAACTTCCAAGAATCTATGGCAAATAATGGAATGCAGAAAAGTAATTTCTGTCAGATGGCTACTGTGTATAAGCCTATTTTTTGAAACAGTGATTTTCATCACTCTGGAATCTAATTTGAACCATTCTGAAATGACAATTATCATGAACTGTATTAGCATCTTTTGTTTCCTGACACTAAGGCCGTCATCTCTATGGACTCTCCTGTCTAACCTATAAGAGCTCAGTGTTAGGAATACATTTAAATATATTACTGTATTTGAATAATTACATATTTGATTTTTTTTTTTTAAAAAGAATGGCACCAAATCCTATTATGAATCACCAAGTGCATGAAAAATTATCCTTATTTTTTCTTTTTAATAGTTATTGAAATGAGCCAATGCTGGCAGTGGTGAGGCAGTATTACTAATGGCTTGCATCATAAATGTTAAATTACTTGAGATAAGTTGACAAGAAAGCTGATTAATGCATTAATTTGCAATACTGTGAATTCTTAAGTGATGCATAGCTAAATGTCTGCATTTGTTCCATAACAAACTATTTGCATTGCAAATAAAGAAAAAATGTATTCATACATATACCTAAATAACTGTGAGGAGGAAAAACATGGGGATGCATTTGTCCTCATTTTAAAATCAAGAAGAAATTGGTGGGAAAGGGTCTCAGAAGTATCTGAGTTCCTAAAATATCAGTTAACCACAGAATTAATCAAATACCGTACAGAAAAAGGAGATGGGGACTAGAGACTTGAAATTATGTGGAGGTAGAAACAATATGCAAGTTAAGAAGATAGACATTTGGCAGACACTTGGCTCTAAGTGGCTGCTGAGGAACAGAAACCATGAATGAACTGGAGAAATAAAAAGGAAAAGAGCATGGCAGTGAATACACATGAAAATGGAATGAGAGAAAAAGTGAAAAGAGTTTGAAAGGTACAGAAGACAAAGGATGAGGAGAAGACCCTTGTACAGTAGCTTACAGAAAGGAAAAACAGCTGTGAAGGAAATCATACAAAAGCAAAAAAAAAAGTAACACAATAAAGTTCTAGTAGAAATAAAATATATGTCTTATAAGTAACATAAGACACCAAGGAATTCAGTGCCAGTGAAAAATGGAGTAGTTAAGAGAGATGGATGTGGTTATGGATAAGACGCATTCTCTCCCAAGATGATCTGAATATAGACTGGCATTTAATAAAAAAAAGCATGATGCAGCACAATGTTTCTCTTAAACAATTATAATATCTGCTGCTACAATTAAAGCTCTTCTTTTTATGCATCAAGATAAAGTTAGTGTCACCTAATCGGAATGAAACCTAATCGTAATGAACAGTTTCTCTTTCACTTGAAACTGAAAAACTAAACTTCTAAATCAAACCAGCTCCAGCTGGAGCATATCCAGTATTTTGCCATACTGGTTGTACAGGCTGATTGCTGTGCTGGAGTTGTCCACCCTAACTGCCTGATGCCCGCGTGCTGCCTGTGGAGCCAGCAGGTGGAAAGGAAGCTTGGGAGACAAGTCATACTTTAAAACAAGCTCTGCAGTGAGTTTCTGTGCTATTGCTTTTTTTTTTTTTTCTTTAACATGTAACCTTTTTTTCATCATGTTTCCCCTTGTATTATAAGTTCCAGGTTCATTAACAGCATCTGCTGGCACAAATACTCAGTGCAACAGTAACTGGAAATGTAATCAAGTTAATCTCTTAATTCATTCATCTCACTTGTACCTGATTATACAGTATAATATTTCTGGGACACATTTCCAAAGGTATTTGTGTACTTGACTTCCATTAAAATAATGAAATCTATAGAATTTAAATACCAAAACATTTTGAAAAAAATATTCCTTGCTCATTATTTATAAGATTCCAATTTACCTTCCTTCCCACATACAACCTGCTGTCCCTGCCTCACACCTATTATCTAAAAGAAAGTTTGAAAATGCTACAGAAAATCTACATTAAAAAAAAAAAAAACCAAAAACAAAACAACAAAACAACAAACACAGATATTCAAATTTCCAATAATGATGACAAAACAGAGGGAAAAATAGATTGGTAAAATGATATAGATGAATGTAATTTTCTCCTCAATATTTTGGGAATCAGTAAAGTTATACTGAAACCCTATTCATTTGGATCAGATTATCGAATGGTTAATTCAGATCTTCAGTCTCCAGTTTCTTTCTTTCTTCATAACACTCCAGCTATGATTTTTTTTCCAGTTGAAAATGAAACTACAATGTCAATAAATGAAGTCAGGAGTTAAGCTGGTACCTCTGTGCCAAGAGGACAACTCAACTGCTCCCTCAAGGGAAATTTGCAACTCCTAACTTAGGAACCGCTCTTTATTGAAGACAATGTAGAAGAGCTGCCTCATTTATTCTCTCTGAGTCACCATCCAGGGGCAGTAGATTTCTCTCAACACATGTCTGTTGGAGCACTGCTGCCGAATGTTATGTACTTTATTTTGTGGGCACTCCATACATTGAGCTCTTGATAAGCAAACAATCTAGTTCCTGTAAACTGATCATAAAAAGCAGAAAGGAATTTCCTATTTCACTCACCCAAGACCATCAAGATTCTTTACATTCTTATGGAAACAGTCAAATATCTTATTAAATTTTTCTTTATTTATTCATGTATGTATGTTTCTATTTATCTTTTTCCATCTCACTGAAAGGGGCACATCTGTTCAAAGTGTTTCATTTGTGGCAAAATTTGGTGGAAAAAAAGAAAAGAAAGGCAGCAGTTAGAGAAAATAGTAAATAATTCTGTAACTCGGTGATAGTAGTCAGGCTTACTGAATGACGATTTAGGACTTATTACAGAAGTTAAGACTGCTCTGTGTGTGCCTTATGTAGGTGTGAACATGTCTAATCCAAGAAGAGGAATTCACAGTGAAGAAATTGATTTTGCTGATATAAACATACAGTGGAGGATGCTTTGTGTTTTCAGCTGTTTGTCTGTCTGAGAGCTGAAAGAGGACCTAGGGAGAAAAACCTCCTAATGTTTCCTTGTGGGGACAAGAATTTATTCTGAGCTCTGTGGTTTAACTCTAGCTACGAAGCAGTCTGATGCCAGGGTTCCTGAACAGCCCAACTTTGACTGTATGAAGATTTCTATTGTTTCATTTTATTTTTTTTTTTAGGTAAGTCACTGTTGAAAGTGCTAAAAACCTTTGAAATAGAAAGTTTTGAAATACCAGAAAATTTTGAAACACTAGAAAATGCCAGTTCTGCATTCCTAGCACTATCTTCATTTGTTAGGAATTGCAGCAATCACCATTTTTGTTTTATTTAATAGGACTGGGATGAAATTTTGATGACTTTCTGGGTTCTGCCTGACACAAATAAAAAAAAAAAGAAATTGTTCTGTTGTTCTGTGCTTAATTCTTTTCAGCCACCACACAGGCAGCTGAGATGTACAAGGAAGAATGACATCAACAGATGTAAAAAAATACAGTATTATCAGTATGACCAGTAGTGTCTGTTATTACCATATTGAGAATATAAGTATAGAAACTCTCCAAAAACTTCTACATCTTTTGAATTCCCTACTGTGTTCTTGAAGACAGTGGCACATTTTAGTGAGGGTCTTTCACCTTGTTTTTATTTCAGAACACTCAATTAAAATTTCTAATTATCATCTTGACTGACGCAACTTTGGCATCTTCAGAACAGAGTCCAATTTACATCACAAGGGAAGAAAAGCTGGTGTTTCCTTTCCCCCCCACCTGCCTTTTGCTGTGTGTGATTCAAGTTCAGCAGTGAACGATTTTGAAATTTTTCAAGCATATAAAATCACTATAAACGATGATCAAATGAAAGGTCATTCATTGTGATTCCTACTGATTCTTACTCATACAGTTGTAACAAAAGCAATTGGAGACCTGCTGAGAAGTATACAGCTGTATCAAGGGGTACATCTTGAGGCATTATGAATCTAACGAGCAAAGCAAGCTATCACCACCATTTTGGAGAGTTTCAGCTCTAGCAGGGTCTTAGTAGGTGCTTGTTAATCAAATTAATTCTGAGATAACACCTTACAGAGTGCAAAACATTGGGGAACTGTCATGCTGTCAAAACCCATGAATAATGGGGTATTGCTCTATGTGTCAGAGCACAGCTGAGGTCCCTGCAGTAAGGACTGTGCTGTCTGCCTCGCCCACTTCCTCTCCTGTGCTTTCCCCCACTCCTTCCAGTCTCTTTCCACCAAAGTCAGGGTTTTACATGATGGAGTAACAGATATGATCAATACTTCTGGCAGCAAAATCTAAGATTCTGAGAGAGAAGACTGGAGATTGCATTTATTCAGTCCTATGTCTAACGCTAGGGGAGATTTACACTGCTCTATCTGGCTATTAACCAAAGCTAAGATGTGCTGTCAAAGGCATATTTTTTTATTTGTTTGTTTTATTTTGGTAAATATGAAATGGAATTAACACAGGTCAACGTTTGACACAGGTTCTCAGGAACATAAGATGTGAACCTATCTGCTACTGAGCTGCCTCCAACCAAAGGCTAGATCTCCCATTTAACAGCTGCCTAATCCCACTCATGACTAAAAGCTTTGCCATAGAGTAAAGAATATTTCTGTTACTCAGACTGAACTAAAAGTCACTATCTAACCATGTTCAAAGTCAATCTGTATTTAATAATGAATAAAATGCAAAGAATTACAAAACTGGCATTTCAAACCCCTTTGTTCCATTCTCTGATGATTCTGGGGTTTGAGAAAAGAAGTGCAAAAAGACAGCAAATTGAAGAGAGAAATGATAAAAAAACTCAAGTGATTTTCCACTCTGCCACTATTTGAAAATATAATTTATTTTTCTTATGGTTGTAAGAAAAGTGACTAATCCAGATAAGAGTGTACAGTCATACAACATACGTCGTAAGAGTGTTGCTGCAGTAAGTTAAACACTATGTGGTCAACTGTGGGCTTAATTTACTACTTTTTTGAATAATTTTCTTCTGACTTGTTCTGTTGAATAAGTATATTTTTCTTTCAATTTTAAACATAAGTATAATTTATTATAAGGATATTTAGAATCTGTTGAAATATTAATACCTATCTTCCTCTCTTTTACGCATGGCTTCCCATATCAACCAAATATGCCAGTTACGTGACAGTTAGTATCTTCTGAACATTGTTAATGATATTTAGGCATGTGAAATGCTACAGCAGTAGCAGTTTGAACCCTTGCTAACTAGATGGCTCACATTAGAATCTATTCGAATACTCTCTATAAGAGGATGGATCCCTGTTCTTATTTTTCAGTTTTTGTAATAGAATTTTGTCTTTCAATGAGTGCATATGGACTCAATCAGACACCATCCTCAATTATGTCTGTTATGAATTTCTCTGTTCAAAGTTTGCAATCTCAAAAGTGAACCCTCAGATTGACACAAAGCATTCAACTTCCTAACTTTTTGTCATCTGCCTAGTGCAATTAGTTGAATTGAGTTTAGCTCACTCTATAATATTCACTGAGAATTAGGAATCCAAGGATGGTATCACTCAGTTCAGGCCTCCCTTTCACCCCATTATCCACTGAGTCCTCCTTCATTTATTTCCTTTCTCTCTTGAGTTAATGCATACTCAGATTTCCCACTTTCTATGGGAAAGTTCTAATTATCTCATTAAGCATTTTATGATGTAACACATGGTAAAGCACTCTGTGATGTGCTAGGTTTTATTTATTGAAGATGTCTACATCTAACTTTCAAGGATGTTCCACTTAATATTGGATAATTACATACCCCTTTGTGGATGTGAGAAAGTCAGGAAAGGAGGGAAAAATGCTGTGTAATCCAGCAAGTGGGATACTCACCTGAGTATGAAGGAAGCTTTATTGCCTTGGTCTAATAATCTTTCCACCACCTTGATGCATCAAGGCCAGAAACTGTAAACACTTGTCTGTAAAATCCTTCTCATTTGGATTGAAAATACCATCCTTTCCAGAATCTGATAGCTAAGGCTAAAGAAGGGAAGAGAATGATCTACATAAAAATTCACATCAAAAGGAGAAACTGAAAAAAATGTTTCACGTATCGCAAATGAACACACTTATTTCTGAACTCTGTGGCTGAGAGAGGGGCACCATTTTGTAAAGCCTCACAGATTAGGCATATTCAAAAATGCCAATCAGTTCCATTCCAGGAAATGAAAAAAAAAATCCAAAAGGGTGTAATCATAGGACACTTATCAATGCTGTCAAAAGGATTTGCTCTGCAGTGTAACAAGGGAAGAAGGTGAAACTTGATCATCACTGATGAGAGAGACTAGCTGATAGCTGGAACGAGGAGAACTTAGCAAGAGAAAAATCAGAAAAAGGGAGTGCGGCTTAATGAAAGCATGAAATGTAAAGGATGAACATTTTGGCAAGTCAGAGAGATGAAGTAAAGCATCAGGGCAAATGAAGACAGAACCAGCAGTGAAAGGGATCAAACGGATCATTAACAAAGAAGCCAAGGAAAAGTGCAGGAGGCTGAGGGAAGGAGAGAGAGATTGAAGTTGAAATTACAGAGGAAAGCTGAACTGTAGTGAGATGATTTGCAGCGACAGGATATGGCAGCAGTTGTAAAGAAGAGAGAAGACTTCCTGCAAGTACTGAAAGTGAAAGGAGAACCGAGAGGGTTTGCAAGAAATGATGAGGGGAGTGTCCCCACACCAACAGCCTGATCTGGTATACAATGGGCAGGTGCAAAGACGAGAGGATCAGATGAAATGTTCCAGGTCTCTGTAAATCAGAAGCTTAGATGGCAGTAAAAGTGCTGTGAATGGCTGTATTTTTGTTCCAATTTATTTTATTCTATATTATTCTATGGGTGGAGAAATGTTGCAGTGAAAGGAAAACGAGAACAATAGAAATGGCCATAGAAATTACAAAGACAGCACACAACTGCAGGAGGTTCTGAGGAGGACAGATAAGTGGGATGGGAATAATAGGCATGCAGGATAGCAATAGCAAAGGAATATAATGTCAGAGAGTTGGTTGCAAAACTATGGGTGTGGGACCTGGGTTTGCACTTGTTTGAAAGGAAAGAGAACAACACAGGAAAGCAGAAAAAGGAAGAATCTTGAGTTTGTAGAGACATAAAGGTGATGGGTATAGTAGTACAGCATGAGAAGCTTACGTGATATATTTGTTCAGAACATGGCTGTGAATAAGAACTGGGTGAGAGATGTACAAAATTTCTGTGGAATAAAACTGGTAAAAAAAGTAGAATCAGAAAATGTTACAAAAATGTGAGGTTTTTTTTTTATTGCTTTAGGTGAAAGCTGATAGATGTTATTGCAACATCTGTGAGCCAACAACAGTTTTCATGGAGTGAAAAAAGGAGATGGTTGAGTATTTCCATGCTTCTGAAAGCAGATTATGCTGGATCTCATCCACTGTGCTCACAAAAGCAAAGGTAAATGGTAATCCAACAACTGAAAATGCATGAAACTTCTCTTAAGGAATATCAAACCACTGCAAAATTAGTTGCAATTTTGAATGAGGTTGCCGTAGTTGTGCCTTAGCTGAATGAGTTTTCTGGATCCTGAAGTTGTTCTAACTGAAATAATTGTCAAGGTTAAAAACCTTCTTGCCTACGGTATTCTTTCCATGGAAGATGTACCAAAGCAGCATACATCATTGAGTAGGGTTTGGACTGTGTCTTTTAATGAAAGTTAAAAGCTTTCCATATCAGTTTGATCTACTTCCACAGATTTTACATGTGCTCAGTATTTCACAGAATATGTGTGCCAACAGTCTACTCTGTAGCTGAAAGACTGATGTTTCCACTAAAAGTTATATTCAAATACTGGAAGTACATAGTCCATATTTTTAACTAAACAGTCAAGATTACATATTGTCATCATTACCTTTCAGAAAGCTGGACATGTTATTAACAACAACCAGACCTACAGGAAGTTGCCCTGCTCTGACGCCGTATAGGGGGTGGACTAGATGAGCTCCAGAGGTCCTTTCCAGCCAAATTGCAATTCTGTGATTCTCAGGTATTGCTGTGAAAGACCACACTGACTGTGTGCCACACAGAGAAAGCTGAGCCTTTGCAGACACATACACTTTTCAGTCATAGAATTATTAGAGGATAACCTGGCAACCCTTGCTTTTACTCTTAATGAAACATGATATTCAGAGAAAAACTTTAGCTGATTCATGTTTCGAGGATGTAATTCAGATTCTGGACTTTGGCTTTACACAAGCAGTCAACTTCCTTTTTGGGTCTAAGATGTAATCACTATGTTTACCCAGCAGATAACTCGCCCTGTACGGCAAATCATTGTGTTGTTCTATTGCTTGAGCACTGGATCCTGGATCTAAATGTCATATAGTAATAACATCTTGTTACTGCTATAAAATAGCATTTGATCCTTAAATCTTAAATTTAGAACTTGCTTCTGCTTGTGGATACACCATAGTAGGATCCAAGAAGTGATTTCTGCAGGTATTTCTGTCATCCATAAATACAAGACTATTACATCATACTTAGTCTTGACTGTTGCTTATTCATACAAGCGAACGTCAAAAGGACAACAGCCATCTCTCAATAGGTTACAGAATTGTAATATAGTGATTGGGCTCCATCTTGTGGAATAAAGAGAAGCTTACAGCAGAATTTTTTTTCCCTTCAGAAAAGACATAATTTCATTAATTTCCTGTTGAAAGTTTTCCTTGTTGAAGTTTTGAACAGATAGGGAAAAAACTTTTACAACATGCCTCACATTAATAAGATGTGTTATGATATGAAGAAGAATTAAAAGTATCGGGAGATAGAGCCACAGCACATAATGGTTTGGTGAACATTTTTGTTAATACAGGAGATGACAAAAGCATTGCTGCAAACTGAACTATTCATATTTTTGAATATTCACATAAATATTGGCTTTCAGCACTCAGGCTTTTAGGTCTGTTAATAATTCCATTTACTCACTCTGTGAAAAAAAGTATTCAGGCATGTCTACCCTAATTTTCACTTTCCAGTTATACTGTAGAAGATGTGTTGCACAATCTTCATGAAAATAGGTGAATGCATTCTCAGATGCACATAGAGACAGTCCAATCATGAGCTGTAGTAATCTGCTCAGACTTTTCTGCTGAAGACTATAGTATTGAAGATAGCTGAGGGGGAAAATAAAGTAATTGTGTGTTTATAGCACATACTGCTAAATATAAGAAATGTTGTCAAGACTGAAAAAGTTCCTCTTTGATTTTAAATGAAATATACCACTGAAAGACATTCAATACGATATGCTAAGTGCAGACTCCTAAAAACTGAATGAACCTTCCAAGGGTTCACACATATATTTAATCACTCATGCATACATAAGTACATATAAGGAAAGCTAGACTGTATGTTTTCTGCAACTATAAAGATGAAATCATCTGACATTGCATTTTTTTAATTGAAATATTCCAAGATAAAAGTGGCTTTGGGTTTTTTTGCCTTTTTTTTTTTTTTTTTTTTAAATCAGTCTACTAATATCTAGGCAACAAAGCTGCAGACAAGCATTTAGGAAGGGTTTGAAAAATGTCAGGTATGTAACTCTTGTATGAGTCCTAGTGCTTTCGAGAATTCTTTTGGAAGCTGTCTGTGTCTTTTTCCAGCTAAATACCTTTCCAAATCTGACTATAAAAACTATGTGCCAATTGAACTTTTGAAAAACCACTCCCTACAATTATAACTTCAATTTTTAATGGTTCTTTTGAGAGTGTCTAGGAGTTTCAGTAAAACATATGTTCCCAAAACTCTTACCTAGGCTCCAGCTTTGTCCTTGTTTATGTTACATTTCTAAAATAAATGTTTGATTTGCAGTTCAATGGGTGTCACTTGGGGTCAGTATTTGTGAAACTTTGGTACTTAGTGTAAAAGCTAAATATATATTTAGGGTCAGTTTTCCAACAGTTTCCTTTTTCAGCTCATTAAGCATGAATGGATGCTTGGTTTCTGTTCCTTAGAGCCTTCAATACCTATGACATAGATATGTGACTTGTGACAAAGGACATAGATGTAACTCCCCAGTATGTGGGAGAATAAAATAAAAGAAAATAAAACCAAAGTAAATAAAATAAAATCCTAAACAAACAATCATCTAACTAATTTTCTCCTCCTCTCTCTCCTTTATCTGTGTGAGCAAAGTAAATGTTGGACTCAGTTTTGTAAATTTTTGATAGCAGTGATATCAATTTCAAAAGGATTGCCAACTTTACCGAAGACATGGTTACATTTTGGGGAAATTAATATGGTCCACAAATCTGTTTTGCGTATTCTCCTTACACGAATAAAGACTTAGAAAATATATAAAGCAAACAAACAAAAAAACCCAGTCAAACTCAGAAAACAATTATTAAGTGAAACAATGAAAATTTGTACCACGCAAAAGTTTCCCTTCAGGAACAGTTTGTGATCTGACAGCTGATGTGTTCCACTGATTTCTTTTAGGACTGTGGACTTTAGTACTATGGGGATGGAATGATGTTTGCTCATATGCAGAGTCGTATCTTTCATTCTCGTTGGGCAAATGCAAACTCTTCTCAGTATCTTTGGAACAATTTACTTTTATAACACTTCCTTATGTGAGTGGTACCACTGATGTTTTTTTGCCAAATTGCCTCAGGATATTCTGTTTGTGCTGCTAAAATTGAAAAGCGTCTCAAAGAGTTTGAAGCCTAAGGGGTTGATTAAACTTACGGGGGAAACTGCTGCTTCCCTCTCCAGCTGAAGTAAGTCAAAAATCTGGTATGAAGATGGAGAGGATTGTTTGTTTATAAAGCACAGATTTTTCTAAAGGGAAGGGGTTTAACAATAAGTATGTGTGCTAAATGATAACCAAGTTGAAACTGACTTTTTTTTCCCCATCTCATTTATTAGACAGATGTCCTGATCCAATGTCAGGAGAGGTTTCGATACTATCCCAAGGACGAGATTAAGACATTGGAATTGGTCAGATGTCGTACAACCTTCTACTTTTATTTGAGGGGAGAAGAGAATGGAGGGAGGGGGGAGGGCAAGGGAGGAGAGGAAAAGAATAGGAGGGAGAGAGAGAGAGAAGGAGGAGTTTATCACCACCACTTTGAGTCCGAGGATCTTCCGCTGGGTCTTCGGTGGCCTCAGGCTTCGTCAGGGACCGAAGCGGGGGGGGGGAGCCTTGGGAGTGCAGGAACGGAAGCAGTGCTCTCGCGCACCGCCCCCGCCCCCGCCGCGGGCCACGTGTGCTCCCTATATAGGGGCTCTCGCGCATGCGCAGATCGCAAATGTGCACGTGCGGTTTGCCACGGGCGTGCTGCTCCCGCCTCGGCTCTTTTCGCGCCTTTTGTCCCTGCGCAGGCGGACGAGGTTGCTTTCCTCAAAACTGTGGAGAAGAGGGTTTTCTCGAAGCGCGACGCTGGATGGCGCTACAGCGGCAATGTCGAGACAAAACCACATTTTCTATCGGTCCTTTACACCACCCTGTGGCTCGACATTGCAGCTTGGTGGCATAAGGGGGAGAGAGAGAGAAAAAAAAGGGAGAAAGAAAGAAAACACGGAGTTGAGAGAGTTGGGGATAAGGGTGGAGAAAAATTGTGGGGAGGGAAAAGGGAACAACATGGTTTCAGGTGAAGGAATGTCTTAACATAGATTAACTGAGGTATTGCTCAATGCAAGCTCATTCTCGAACAACTTTAACAATTCTTCAACTTTGAAGGGTAAACATTAGAAATGGGGTTAACAATAACTGGCAATATGCAATTTCTTCCTTCAGAAGGAATTGGGAACGGGTTTAAATGATGGGTACTGAGGTTGGTTGTGGCTGATGGATGGTACAGATTTTTGTTATACCATCAGGTGGAGCGCTAGGAACAAATTGCATGTTTGACACGACATGTCAAATTAATTGAATAAAACATGGAATTATACAGGGTAGGAACAGTAAGGTGGCAGTTGCACATAGCAAATACAATATTAATTATTTGACCCATGGTGCTCCTGGTAACCAGGACCACAAATCGCCATTCCAACCACTCCAGGTTTGAACAGGGACATGGGCTATTTTCCTGATATCTTGGGTCAATTGGAGAACTACTTCTCCCACATCATCTATTTCTAGGCAGCAGTTAGAGATATTTGATTTTCCACACACCCCTCCCTCCTCGGCCAATAAATAATCTAAAACCATACGGTGTTGAAGGATTGCCGTGCGCATTTGTTGAGATTGTTGAGTTAATATGTCTATGGCATCAGCGGTTTTGTTGGTGATAATTTCTAGGGCTGCTTGTAGTCTGATTATTCGATTTAGATTATAGATTGGTTCTCTTGCCCCTGCAATGGGCTCGTTAGGATTCCAGGTTGCTGGCCCATAATGTTCAATTATTCGCTCGGGGGGCCATTCGTCATTTCCCCATTTTTGTGTCCCACCTAAATTTACCTTGGTAGACCGCGTCTTACGGGCAATACTTCTATCCCCGAGGTTATCATACACCTTTACGCCTCGTTGGGGTCCACTGGTTTCTGGCAAGAGAAAAATAGGAGCCTTATGATCCCTATATAACAAACTCCCGACCACCCCGCGGGTAAGAATTTATATGCCGTATTTCCACAAATCCAATAATGCTCTTTTTTGGCTTTATTTCCCTGAGTGAATGGCCCATCTTTCCCTGGTGAAAATTGAAAGTAAGTTGTGTCTTTGTCACCCAAAGGGCTGAAGAAGGTGGTTGCCCCATCCCTTGTTCGGCCGGTACAATACCAAGCTCCATGAGTAGTGAACATTTAATATTTTCTTTTTGCAAAGAAAACTAAACAATTACATTTTCTAAGCAACTACAACATTTCATGTTACTTGGCCATTAAGTTTTCCCATATACAGGACTATTTAATGATGAAAATAGAGGAAGATCAAAAAAAGTAAGAATTATATATATAGTAAATCATACGTTGAACTCCTTGAGATGCCCAACATAAATAGGTATCATTGGAAAGTTATTGTGTATTTTTTCTTAAATAAGCACACACACATATATATGCTTAAACATGCACCAGACAATTAGATGTCGTTGTACTATTGCATAAAGACTGTAGTGCACTGAAACATCTAACATTTAGCCTGTTTGCAATAAATATTAAATCTTGAATTATTCATAGAGCTGCAATTAAGTACAAACATGTATGCACACATATGGACCACCAATTATAAAAACTGATATACACAGTGGAATATTCTAATGGGTTAGTGTCCCTGAGTTAAAATGATCCAAAGTACAGGTGCATCATGGTCATATCACCGCCCTTAAAAACAAATAGGAACAAACTCGCTCCTTGGGTTAGAAGGAGGGAATAATCCATTTGGTGTGGATTTTGTTGGTTGTCCCACTTGTGTCTTTCGCTTTCCATGTATATTTTTTTAGGGGGGTATCTAATATGAGAAGCACAGCTCCCACGGTGGGAAGCTCAACCAGAACCTGCTGGCCAGGAGAGTAAGATGATGCACCGGGGGAATTGGGGTTTTGAGAGACATGTACCATGGTTGGGGCCTGTGGACAAAATGCCACAATTTTCAGGCACCCGTTTGTACCCCAGCGATTACTGACATTGGCCACTGCCTCCCCCATTCGCTCGGCCCGTCCCGGTTGGTGGGGTTTAGTAGATCTCCCTTATTATTACAGGTGAGTTGTCTGATAAACATCCACCCTCTGCCTCCCTCCTCACCCTGAGGGGGCGGAGGTTTTAGTTTCCCGCCACTCTTTTCGTCCTTCTTAAACACTTCCTCCCTGTCCAATGCTGGCGCAGAAGGTGGGTTCGGTTTGGGAGGGGGTCCTTGCCTGGACCACCTCCGCACCAAGAGCTTCAACTTTTTGGTGGGGAGCCCATCCATCAAGTCTCGGGGCACCCCCTTTTGCAGTCCCATTTGCCACAATCCTTGTCGGAATGGGGGTTTCTTCCTTTTTGTTAGGTCGGGGCTTCCCCCCGAAAAAGCCAGCGATTTATTTGCCGGCCTCGCTGCCCGCACAGCCCTAGTTTCTACCTTTTGGTAAGTCCTGCCTACTGGACCATATTTCCTCCCGTAGTTTATTAGTTCCTGAGCTATCTCCCCCCAGGTCCACATCTTCCTCCCCCACTGCCGCTGTTCGGGGGTTACCATTCCCTCCAGGGCAGCTGTGATTCGCTCCTCACAAGGCACATTTTGAATTCTCCCCTGTAATTGGATCCCAATAGGTTTTAACGAGTTGGGGAGTCCTCTTATTAGCGGCGTCAGCCGCTTGGGGTCTACCGGTAGTAACATCGGAGAGCTTAGATTTGGT
This sequence comes from Platalea leucorodia, assembly GCF_965183815.1. NCBI lineage: Eukaryota > Metazoa > Chordata > Aves > Pelecaniformes > Threskiornithidae > Platalea > Platalea leucorodia. Next base: position 60,735,171 of record NC_138823.1, on the reverse strand, counting down.
TTAAGTTCCCAGTCATACATCATTTGCAGGTGTGCCGCCTTCTGTACGTTTTCTAGTAGCTGATCGACCGAACCAGTTATAGCTAGGGGATCGCCCCTCTCTAATGGGTTCAGCCCCCCTGCCCAATATGTAGCCCTCTGGGTCAGAGACCATGGGGCTCGGTGATCGCCCGTTGTGAGGAAGACGCCGGGGCCCCAATACCCCTCTGCTTCCTTTTCTGATAGCATGATCCCATCCCCCCCGACAGGGATATCCTCCACACATATTCCGTTTCGGACTCCCTTGCTGTCCTAGCAAAATCCTTTCAGAGTTTAGCCAATTCGGTGGTGGTAAAAGGGATTTCTTTAGTTACAACTTGGGGACGGTTGTCGCTATCGTCCTCATATATGTATTCTGTCTTTACCAGCAGGCACATATGGGGGGGTTATCCACAGTCTCCCTTAATTGCTTTAAGTCTTTCTGGGGGTAGATTTGGCGTACCCCTTTCTCCTCCAACATTACCTCCGCCTCAGCGAGGGTGTCTGCCTCCCTCAGGAGCTGAACCCTCAGCTCCTCCTTCAAAATCATATTTTGGCGCTTCTTCTCCTCTAACGCCTGTTTGGTCTCTAGTAGTTGCTCTCGCAGCGGCGCTATCGCTGCTTGCAACGCAGCGGCCACAGCCTCCGATTGGCAGGGCGCTCATTTCTTGTCCTCCACCGCCGCTGCCAGACACGCTCCTAGCACAGCGCAAACGATGCCTTTCCCTTTCCCCTTCTTAACTCTAGTTTCTTTATGCAAAACCGCTATTCGGTCCATTACACTTTGCAGTTGAAAACACTGGTCCCATGCCCAATCTCGTCCCGGGGCTGAGGGGCGAGAGCGGTATGTTTCTAAAAACTCATATAATTTCTCTGTCTCTTCACAAGAATCACCTGCCTTTTGGGTGGCCATGTCCTACAAAGGGGAGTTCATCCCAGGAGGGTCAAACCTTAGAAAAACCAAGTTTCCCCTATGCACTCCCAGGAGACCAAAACATAAACTAATACTAAAAGGTTCCTACAAAGGGGGGGTGTCATCCCGAGAGGGTCACGCTTCAGTATCCAAGTTCCCCCTATACGCTCCCAGGAGGCCAAACCGTACACTACTATAAGACAGAGACGAGCCTACAAAGGGGGTATCGTCCTGAGGGGGTCACACTGTAAAATTCAAGTTTCCCCTATACTCCCTCAGGAGGCCAAATCACAAACTACTACGCGAGTTTCAGTGCAAATGCCTCAACACCCACTCCTTCCTTGCGCTTCGTTCGTCTTCGGCTGCTTCCCTCACAGGAGAGCAGAGCCGCGGATCGGAACTCCGCACTCGCTTCGTACTTATTTGTGCGTCTCATTCACACACACTCGCTCAGCACACCGTAAGGTTGTATGACACTCTCGTCTCAAGGGATCCTGTCCGTGACGCCAATTAAATGTCCCGATCCAATGTCGGGGGAGGTTTCGATACGATCCCAAGGACGAGATTAAGACATTGGAATCGGTCAGATGTCGTACAACCTTCTACTTCTATTTGAGGGGAGAAGAGAATGGAGGGAGGAGGGAGGGCAAGGGAGGAGAGGAAAAGAATAGGAGGGAGAGAGAGAGAGAGAGAAGGAGTTTATCACCACCACTTTGAGTCCGAGGATCTTCTGCTGGGTTTTCGGTGGCCTCAGGTTTCGTCGGGGACCAAAGCGGGGCGGGGGGAGCCTTGAGGGTGCAGGAACGAAAGGAGTGGTCTCATGCGCTGCTGCCGCCCCCGCCGCAGGCCACGTGTGCTTTGTTTCATGTTTATTTATCTAGTTCTTGGAATGGGTGTAGCACAATAATATTGATTTGGTTTAATATGGAACTAATCAGCAGATTAGAAAAGCTTAAATAAGATATACCTCAGAAAAATGTTTGTAGGTTAATAATGGAAAGTAATACCTATATGGTTGATAATATTTTTTCTCAAAACTTTCTGAATCAAATGGAATCCCGGCAAAGAAAGAAGACACAAAGAATTGAGGAAAGGTCTTAAGATCAAAAATACTCAGAACCACAGAGAGCTTTCATGGGACTCAGTCTGACTGTACAGGAATACACAAAGTGTTATGAACTTCACGTAGAAAGCCAGTTTGCTGCATAAAAATAAAAATCCATTCCTTTCCCAAGTTTTATCTTCCTGATTTTAAAGAATATTGACTATGATGCTCTCACAGTTAAAAGAAATGTCCAAATCCTTTACTTTCAATAATAACACCTTGAGAAAGCCAGGTGAATTCATAGAAGAAAAATAGTGCTAGATTAATCCGTCAAGTTATTTATATTAATTTGTTTTAATTTATTATTTTCATAAATAATATTGATTTATATTATTTAACTAGTTTTACCACTGAAAGTGTAGACTTCTGGGGTACTTTTTATTATTGAAGTAGCTGGGTGAATGGTTTGTTTTCTGTAGGGTTTTTTAATGACTATTAATGGGAAAACAGCTGACAATTTGTCCTCAGATTGTGAACAGATTGAGAAGCTCCCCATTCCTAACATCCAAGAATCTCCCTTTGTAGCCGAAATGACAATTTTTTGTGAATATAAGTTTTTTTTTCAAATGGGCATTTTTTGATTTTTTTTTTTTTTTTGAGAGCTTATATAGCAGGATAGTAACGTCTTGAAAGTAGAAATTATCGGAAATTAGAGGCAAGTATTTCTCCCAAACCCCACAGGGTTTGTCCAAGCAGGGGATGGTCAGTTGGGTTATTCCAGTGTCTCTAACACCTTGGAGAACCTCTGAGGTGTCTGATTGGTCTCTCTCATGTTTGTGATTCAGGCAGCTCTAAGGTTTGGGGTAAAAAAAGCATTTTCTCTCAAGTCAGAGAAAAAGGAATTGCTGTGAACTTCAGCTTTCCTCTTTAGCACAGGGACTTTCTGCTTATTAGGAGTATTCAGCTGTTTGTACCTAAGGAATTACTTGATACTCTATAAGCTTATATCCTTAGCACTATTCTTCCTTCTCTCATGTAGTGCATTCTAGCTTAATAACGATCTTGTGCTTGTTATAAGGTGTTGAGAAGTGTTTTCAGAGTTTATTGTGTACAGACAGGAATATAGAAAGTGGTCTTGTCAACCCTACTTAATTTAGTGTGTATTACATGACTGCCTACAGAGTTGTATAGTGCCTTCCTTTTGTAATGCTCATTAAGTGTCTTGTTTTTCCTATTAAAACAACAACAAATTACATACTTATAAGCAATGAGATAAAACAAAGTAAATGTTTGATTGAACTCAATAAAAACTGATTAAAAACAGTTTAATTATATGCATGTGGCTTGGATATTTGCTTTGGGTCATGTGGATATATTATTTCACTAGCATGCACTGAGAAAACACCTCAGCTAACTATAATATTTAACTCCGTGCTGAAGTCTACGCAGGTGGAAATGAGGTGACCCGGGAAAGAGTGAGAGGAACTTTTTAGAGCATATTGGGAATACCCTTCCTACAAAATCCCCAAAAACATCTTATATTTTCACTTGAAAACTCCTGAAGAGAATGTGTCCTCTGTAGTAGCAATGTGTGTGTGATTCAGACACTGAAAGGCAAGTAATAATAGGCAAATAATGCACGTTTGATCCCATTTCATGCCTTCTTTGTGTCCTCATAGATTTTTTTTCCTCTTTCTTTTTTGAGATTTATGGAAGAATCTGAAATAGACCAAGGTCCCTACAGAGAGTCTTGTTGAAAGAAACACGTGTCCAGGGATACGAGCAATGGGATTTATTATTTTTTTAAAAGAACTGGAAAGAACATTGCAAAAAATTAGAAATATATGGCTAAAACAGCTCAGTGAGAAGATCTATATCTCATTTAGAGATAGGAACGAGAAATTGGTTGGAGCAGACATGAGGTTTGTGGCATATTTTTCTTTATTATTATCCGGAAGAATTCCTTGGGCCACATAGTTCAATTTCTTCTGAAGCTTTATCAGGTTAATGTCTTAGGTGCTCCACCTAATTATTCAGCTTATATTCACACACATACTCAGATATGTGAGAGAGAAAGAGAGAGGAAGAGAGTCCTCCCTGTTTGTAGTGATATATATATACAGGAACCAATGTATTTCCTTAAATTTATCTTGAATGAGAGGGAAAACTATGTCTCTAGTATGAAGGGTCAATATACCTGAAATGCTAGGCAGAGGCTTAGAGCAGAACATGATGAAATATAATCTGTACAAGCATCCGTTTGATGCTAGCTGTCCTGCCTGGACTTAAACTGCAGGTGTCTGACAGATGTGACACAGCTGACTTAAGTCCAGCATTTAAATGATGCTAGACCCTCAATTATGTGAGCAGATGCTCTAGAGAGCTCTTTTGCAGGCTTAGTCTGCTTGAAATGAAGCAGGTGAGTTAATCCTTTCCATCCCAAAGCTCTCTACCAGCAAAGTAGCTGATAAAGACTTTGGGCCTTATCAGTCTCAAGTAGGATTATCTCTTCTACTTTTAAATTAAGAGTGTCCTAGCACTTTTTTAAGCTAATGGTTTCACAAGTGAACCAGAATATAGTTAACCCTAATGACTAAAATAACCTGCATTCCTGCTAGAGTCCCCGGAAAAGACCTTGAGCTGGAAATTACCCCTAGTACAAGACAGGGCATGGCAGTTTCCCTTTCTGAGAAGCGCAATATCTTCCTTAGCTTGAAGCAGGGAATGTTCCAGTCTGAGAGAGCCCTCAAAGCTGGTCCCAGACTTCTGGAAAAGCTATATAAAAATTTATGTTAAAGTTACACAGGAAAGCGAGGCATACACACTGTCCGACTTCTCCTGGCTGCAGCTATTCTTTGTCTCTGCTGTGAGGGTGCTCAAAAGTTTCACTTTTCTTCAGCTTGGGCTCTTCTTGTGTCTCTCTTCCCAGCTATGTAGCCCCATATGACCCATTCTTTTTTAATGGCTTTTAATTATTTTTAATTGCTCTAATTATTTTTTTAGTCATTATTTGAAAATGTTAACATTTATTTTTAAAAACAATGACACAACAAATTTTAAACCTTCACAGTTCCAAGTAAAAGCTATAATTGTGTTCTATATATACAGAAACAAAAAGTTAAATTTTATGGTTTTGATCAAATTTCTAAATATATAGTTCTTCAAGATTTTTACATTTCTATAATTCTGGGTTTTAAATTCCTGGTATGAGAAAATTTCTAAAAAAAGTTTCAGACTTTTATGGTACTTTTATAACACATTATGAACATAAACAATATTTTTTCTTAAATCCTGAAACTTTTGATCAGTACCAACTAACTGAAAAATGTGTGTGTTGTGCTAAATTTAAAAGCATACCTGTGCACTGAGGTTTCCTGCATATTGTGTTCTGAAAGAGGCAGAAAGAAGAGCAAAAAGAATGACAGTGCTGTCCTATAGCCAACAGCTGGACTACAGTCAACATTATTTGCCAAAGCATAAGCAACCTGATATATCAGCAGAGACAAGTATCATTACATCTGTAAACATAACAATTAGCTGAAACAACACCACAGACTCCAAGTAACAATGGGAAATACATTTTTTTAAAACCAAAATCTTTTGGGCTCTTAAAACAGCTGAGAATTGAGACACTCATCAAGTGTCTTACTTCATATAACATCTATTTTCATAGTTCAAAATCATCTTTTAGGAAATATTTCATATGACATTTCTTAGGAACAGATTGTGCTTTCAAGGCTCTGGTATGTCATATAATATATGCTGGGTGTGGCTTCCAGAGCTATTTTGGTTGCAAAGAACTTGAAGTCAGTATGAATTTTATGTAAGCAAGAATGAAGAATTGAACATTATATGACATTCTATTATATTAAGGCCATAATGCAATTAATATACCCTGTAATAAAGATATAGTTTGATTTATCATCACTCCCAGTAAAATCACCTTCTGGATTAAAAACCTGCTCTGGAATATGTAACAGATGGTGATAGGATGAAATTTACTGCAAAAACATCATTATTTTCTGCATAATTGTCTGTATAAATGAGTCATATTCAATTCTGAAATAAATACTCTGGCAGCTGTAACTCAGTATATGTCAAAGATTTGCTTTCAATTTATACTCACATTACTGGAAGCAGAAATTTCCTGATAATTTTATCTAGAATAACTAAGAAGTCAAAAACATGAAAAAGGAAATTCAGTCCACTAACATGGAATAACATGTTATTCTTTTTATATAGATTATTTATTGTTCTTATTCAAAGCTAATCATTTGCGAACTAGCTCCAGTTTCAATCCTCACTGTGGCAACCTTTACATTTAATTTTTTTAGTATTGTCTACATTAATTAAATTACATTGAAATATAATTAGAAGAAACTGGCAATAAGACATAAATAGCAAGAATTCTTCAAAAACCTCAGCATTTTAAGCACCAAAGTCTCATATATAAAAAAGGGTATTTTAACATTTATAGAATGTGTACACACACATGTATGTATAGATATAAATGTGCATACATATATGTATATATGCAAAAACACACATGCACAAACATAACATATACAATAAAGCTTCCTGACCAAAATGTGAAAATTGCTTCCCTGTATAATCCAATGTACAATGGTGCCACTATATAATCTGCTTAATGGCCATTTTCACAGACTCATGGAAAGATTCAGTTTGGGTGGGAGGTCTCAAGGTCATCCTGTGGAAGCTCTGGTTCAAAGCAAGTCTGACTCCAAAGCTGGAGCAGGTTGCCCAGGGCCGTGTCCAACCAAGTTTTGAAAATCCCCAAGGACAGAGAGTCCACAGCCTGTGTGCAACCTGCTAGTGCTTAACGACTCTCCCACAGAGTCACAGTTTAAGACAATTAATTGAAAACAGAGTGTTATAAAGGTCTTAGGAGCACTAAGGGATCCTGGGGGGGTGGGGGGGTGTTTGTTTATTTGTTTCTTACATAATTGGACAAATTTGAGAAACATATTAATCTTGAAATTAAAGGGGATTGCTGAGAAATTAGCCATGCAAATAAAATCATTTCTCATTTGGAAGTGAGATGCAAATTATTATAACGTGCTGGGATCATCATCACAAACTGAAATGAGTACACAAACTGTTATTAAAAGTAAAAATGTTAAATTGATTATAGCTTAGCAGCAACATAGTGCATCTTTGTAATCAGAATTGAAGGAGAAAAAAACATTAAAGAATGACTAATATAAGTTGGAAGCCAAATACTGCTCATTCTCATATTATTTTTTTAAATATTGGATGTTTTATGTTTTAGCCATTAATTGCTCATTACAGCAAATTAGACACACAGATGTTTATCCTAGTAATGTGTAACATCAAAACTGAAATAATTCTTTTCTTCAGTTGCTAAAATGTTGTAGCATATTTTTACATATCCACAATATAGCCTAATTAGAAAAACAACTGGTCTTTATTTTTGTTAACAAGTTCTCAGAAATTCTTCACAGGTGGGGAATTCATCCACATGTTTTGAAGAAGCACCTGGCAGACTGACTAATAAATGCCTTGCACAATTTTTTCAATGATACCATTTAATTAATTCTAAGACATCCTTATAAATAAGGATAAAGTTACAATTGTTGAGCAAAGGGAAATTTCTGGTAGCTACCTCCCAGGACTTACCTAGCCATGGAAAACTCTCAGATATTTTAAACAGACATTCCAGCTCCTCTGCAGAAGCAATACTTGGATATTTACTTTGTCTGATCAACAGATTTCTCCAGCTTCTTGGCAGTTTATTATGTCATGATAGGTGTTTTCAGTGACATCTACTAGTCAAGATACCCTAAAATGGTAAAGGTAGAACAGAAAACATCTAACACATCCCAGCAATTTTGAAATTAAACTTACACCAAGGGTATGGGAGATAAAGGTGTGGTCCTTTCCTGAGGTTTAAACTAGTATTCCTTACTCATTAAGAAAATATTCCAGTCACCTGTCAGTGAGGTGTGTGAGCCTTTATGCAGTAATGCATTGCAATGTTCACTGAGTCCAGTAGTGAGGGGTGGGGAGTAATAACATAAGGATGCTTTTAAGGAAGTAGTGGTACCAGTGGCTCCAATGTCACGTAAACATGTTTGACTGTGCTCTCTACCTTGGTTATTTAGTTAGGCATTGAGCAACTACACAAGGGCCTAGCTTAAGTGTCAAACTGTAGAAAGAAGTTAAGAACTCTGAATTCTAGTCTGAAAGAGATTTCACATGCCAAGTTTAAGGCTATGCTCAATAAAAGGAAAAGAATTTAAGTGTCTAAATCCCAGTTTGCCATACTCTCCCACCACCTTACCACCACGTAAACTAGGTTAAGCTCATTTCTGTTTGGTTTTAAATTCTCCTAGTCTGAGTTTCCAAATAGATCTGTTAAATTCTATGGTGACAGAGAAACTTAGTGTTCCTCTAACTAAACCTTATAAAGGATTACATCTAATAATGTACAGGACTGAACCTCTCAGAAAATAGAGCTAAGTTGCTATCTTAGGAAACAAAAAAAAACAGTAAACAGTCAGGAAGCAAACAGAAAATCCTTGAAGTGGGTTTAAATTATCATCATAATCTATCTTTTAAATTATCATCTGCTGGTTAAATATTCACCAAGGAGAGAGACTCATTCCTAATGGTCTTCTCAAAATTCAGGGTTTTATCACTGCCCAGGAAGAAATCTTTGGCAACACTATCTAGACTGCTTGAGGTAATACTGTTCTCTCCTTCTTCTGATACATTATTATGATACAGTAAAACATAAGAATTAGAACAGAGGGGGGAAAAAAAAGAGCAGAGTTGAATGTCTTACTTGCTAGCTCATTCATCAAGCAAAGGAAATGCTTGATTTCTGAGAAGTTTCTGGACTGTGAGTGTTGTACATGTATATCCTATTTTACAGATCAGGGGAAATATTTTATTTTTCCCATCATCACCTTTTCTTTCGTAACAGGAGACTCTCAGCCTTGCAATTCTCAGCCTAAAAGTTCTCTTTAAGTGGCTGAACAGCGTTTTTCTCTTCCCACTGGAATGATGATTTCTATGCTCTTCCCTAGTCCTTGGTTAGGTTTGACATTTTTTCATAAATACTCTTTGTGCAGTTGTAATAGTTTATTTGCCAGATCTGAAATAACATTCAAGGATTGTCAAGGGTATAAGAGACCATTAGACTGCCTTACTTCACTAAAGGGAAGTGGCTTCTAGAACCAGCAATTTGAGATCAATTTCCCCTTCCATCCTTCCTAGGATAAGAATTTGTGGATTTAATACAAACTTCAAGAAACAAGGTCAAATACATAAAAGACTGCAAGGACTCAAACTAAGGGAAGCAGAGTCTTGTGTCTTCTTTAGATAATGATTATCTACTTGACTCTGGGAAACTTAAGCGCTGTCTGTATTTTTTTTTTGCCATGTCCAAAACTGTTTGGGCAGAATCAGGGGTCTGTACTGCATGTAGCACAATGGGATCCAGATGTTTCTCAGTCCTGTATGGATTTCACTAATAAAAATCAATAACAACATCATCTATTTCAGGGAAAATGGTAATTAAGTAAAGTTTTACTGCCACTGATGAGTAATTTCAGAGATTCAGATAAACTGTCCTTTTAATAAGGCTTATTGTTATGTCTTAAAACTTTTTAAATGAAATGCCAATGAGCAATTAAAATATCAATGTTCTTTATTGCACTGTCTGTCAGTGAAATTACTTTGAGATCAGTTATTGGCGTTTTTCTGCAAAGCCCATAACAATAATTTCATTAGTGTTAGATTTTAATCTACCACTTTGGATGTACCTTTTCTATTTAAGTTGGTTTTGGAGTAACACCGTTTATTGATGGACTAACACCATCAGCCCAACTGCATTTTCTACGTTGCTATCAAACATCAGAAATGGTAAGCACTTCTAATTTTTTTTTGTTCTTTTTGGTTCTGGTGCATTTCTCTGTAGACAGTTTCACATTATTAGTTCTTATTTAACATGTCTGTTTTGAAACATAAATCAACTAAAAAGGAAGACTTGACTTTTAGACAAGTATGTCTGGCACAGTACTATGCAGTTGTTCAGTCAGGTTTGCAAATACTTGCTTCAAAGGCTAGAGAAACTTGATATGCAATTAATTAACAGCACTGGGAAGCTCCAAGTGGAATGGAAACTCCATTCAGGTCTATGGACATTCCAGCAGTGACTTAAGTTGGTGTCAGGTTTTCTAATACATGCTTTGCAAGTGATTTTTTTAGATAACTTTGGCAAAATAAGGGCAATAAGAAGGTTAGGCAATGCTGTACTTTCTTCAGGGATGCTTTTAAGGGACTACGTGGTTCTATGCCCTCACTAAATCATACTACCTAGCCAGAGGAGCAGTTATAAGCTTCAGTTCATTTACATATCCTTTTCTGAAATACGTGATTAGTGCACCTGGGAAATAGGCCCATGAGATCAAATTATTCTTCACTTCAGATTTTCAAACTATGTGCAACAAATTTTATTCAGTGAATATAGTAATTTTTCCTAGTTAACATACCATTTCCAGCCAACTGAAAGAGACAGAGATTGGTATCACACTATGAATCTCTATTCATCTCTTCATCATGCTTATTAAGGTATAACATACAACTGGAAATGATCTGGGCAAACTAGCCCAATCTCCTGCTATTCTGTAATCCTTTTCATAAATTTGTTTGGATGTGTCTTGAAAGCTAGTAGATATTTTTCCTTCACTAGTCCCTTTGAGAGTTTGTTCCATACCCTGACTCTTCTAATAGTTAGAAATCTTCTAATTTCCAGTCTAAATTTATTCATTGCCAATTGCCAACATTGTCCTTTAACTTAAATAGCTCTTCCTCCTCCTGGGCATTTTGCTATCCTGCTCACTCCTGAGGTATTTATAGACAGCAATCATGTCCGTTCCCATTACTTGTTTGAATATTTGCGTTTTTCAGTGTGCTGTAAATCACATGGTGTTGCTGCTACTCCCTGATTAGATTGCTGAATCTCTTAAAAGCAGGAGGAGGGCTGCTTAAACCAGTTAAAAAATGATTGTATCAATACTTGGGGAATGATCCTTTAGGCAAATGTCTATTTGTATGAAGTGCTTTGAGACTGAATACTATGCTACTCATTTTATGGATTTTAATCTTATCAGCAGCTGCTTTATACCTAAAGAATGGCACCTGCCATGTTGCAACAACACCCAGAATTGAAAAGCTCCTTGCAGCAACCAGCCTACCCCAGCGGCTGTCTTTGCTGACACAGAAGTAGGGTCGGGAGGGAGAGGGAGAGGGAAAGAAAGATAAAGGATACTGTTTAGCTAGTGTTAAAAACTATTCATTAGCATGATCTGCTTCAGTGCATTTTAGTGACTTTTAATCCTATTAACTCTTTTCTGAGCGAGTGTTTTCCTACCATAAACTTGCAGTTCATTGCTCTCTGTACAATGCGATACCTGTTTGATTGATGTCTAATGAAATCTTACCTAAATCTTTAAAGCAAACTATTGATTGAACAATTATACTTCATTTATACTGAAGTGTTATCTATTCCTCCATTCAGTCCTCTGTTCCTTTATCTGACATTCTATAGACCCTTGTTATAACTCTATTTATAAGAACTGACACATTTAGACTGTAAATCAATTTTCCATTTTCATTGTATTGGAGAAATTGCTCTTCAATAGGATTTTGCTCCCTCAAAGGACAGGTTCAGTGTAGCACTTAACATTTAATTGATGCACTAAGTTCGCTATTGAAGTACTTGCCAAGGTTGCACAGGTGAAGTAATCTGCAGTATTCTTATTGTTGAAAAAGCTATTTCAGTTTAAAATTAATGATGAACTTTCTCACCTAGAAAATGAACAGCTATTAGGTTGGTTTGTGTGATGCTGAAATCATTTCCTGGTTCAACACCATGTTGAAGTTGTGCATCCTAGTTGATATTTTTTGTTTCAGCAATGTGAAATGACTGGTCCTAGCTACCTCCCTACAACTTAGGGACATTTATATTGATAATTAATTACTGAATATGAATAAGTATGTTTGTTAATATGTTAATAGCCCTACATGGAATAATTTGCAATCTCATATAGAAACTCTTGAAAGAAGAAAGAGTTATCTTCTCAATCTAAATATTTCATAACAATGTCCAGGAAATGTCCTGGAAAAATCCCTCATTATCAAAAAGAGAGGAAACCTTCTCATTCTTTATTGCTCTATACTAAGCCTTCCAAGACTGAGAGGTGTCCCAAGACCTGCTTCTCAGAGTTGTGGGGGGAAAAAATGAAAAGAACATTTTAGTATTTTAAGTATCTGAAATCCATTACTACACAAAGACTTTTACTACATCATAAACCTTGTGATGACTTTCTGAACAGTGAGTCTTTTCACAGTCATCTGGCCAATCTGGTTGGTGTGTACATGTCCTGAAGTGCTCTCTTCAGCAGAGCCCTAAAGGAGCACCGGAATGGGCTTACGCTATTTCCAGTACATAACTAAGTCTACTAACTTTCTTGTCATTATTTGTTTGGAAGTCAACATTTAGGGGGGGGGGGGGGGGGAAATCATCTCTACATTTTTGAACATTTTATTTCTTGAACATTTTCTTGAATATGAATGCAAAAAATAGGTCTTCCATTTGTTTCCTGTCTACAATATTACATATGAGAAAAGGAAATGTTTTACTAAAAATTATTTATGATTTTTTAACTTCATTTTTATATCATAATGTTCTTTGCAACTGTAAATCCTTACTTGGATCAGTGTTATTCACCATCTTTGAAGCAGCAGTGTTTTAATTAAGACATCATGAGGTTTCTTTATTTCCAATGAGAATAAGTCCAACTTGCTTAGTATTTCTTCATGAGTTGAATCTTAGGAGCTTGGCATCTGTTTGATTGTGCTACATTGCATTAACGATGGCATGAAAGGTATGAATAAACATTGAAATGCTTGGATCTAAATTTCAGCTTCAGATCATTAGTTTCAAAGTCTTATAAACTGTTCATAGTCACTACTTGGATTTCTAAATATATTATCTGTATAGCCTCTGCAAAGCATACAGAGTCAGAGTTCTCAGGTGGTCTTAAGTGAATGGAGGTAGGTGAACCAACTTAAGTTAAATAAATACAGTCTTAAGTCACTGTGGGCGTATGACTGCAGCACAACTCAAATATTTTTTAACACTTGAATACTTGTAATCTTGACAAAACTATTAAATTGGAAAATTAATGTGAGCTAGGCCCTTTGCATATTTTAGGACTGTGGGATCACACTGCTAGAAAAGATTTCAAAATGAAGAATACATGTGAAAAGGTCTAATGCTTACAAAAGAAGATAAAATTTCCTACATACAAGGAGTTAAATTATAGTGAAGAGAAAAGAAAAAAAATCTAAACATGTTTTTGTTTCATCACTGTTGGTATCTGATGTTGTTCCCATGTGGTATTTTTCCATTTCTTCCTTTTTGAAGTAAACTTCTGAAAAGAAACAAACAAACAAAACAAAAAACAAGAAACAAACAAACAAACAAACAAAAAGATAAAAAGAGCAAGCTGTGTTTGTTTTTACTATTATTTTTCTTCTGGAAACTGTCTTTGTTCCTATATTTCTGCTATAATAGTCACTACCTAAATAGTGACACCTGAAAATTCTTTCACTTTGAATTGTGATGACCTACATGATCACTGTAGGTTTTGTAAGAGTGTTTCACAGAACAATATAAATTTTCAGAAAATGTTTCCACTCACATAGAGTCTGGTATCACAAACACAAAAGATTCATTCCCATATTTGAGTAAAGATGCTCACAAAACTAGAAGTGACTAATACTCACCAGATAAATTTTGAAACCTGATACTTTTAAAAACAATAAATGTCAAACATTTCAGGTAAGTCAAAGAAAGACTAGTTGAATTTCAAGGTATCCCTGACAGGAGTCACAGAATACAGAGAAACTTGGACTCATTTGCACTTAAATAGATCCACTTGCAAGTTGGGAACATTTCTACTATGATGAGTGCTGAAATAATAGAGAATCTCTCTTTTGCCTGTGTGTATGCAGTTGAGTAGCTGTACTGTACATGAAGCAAAAAAGGCTGCCTGTTGCCACGAAAAAAACAGCAAGACATGTTAGATTAAAATTATAACATAAATTGAAGTTTATAAAATTCTAACCATGAGTTAACTGTTATACATTGTAATTTCATGCTACAGTGAATTTCAATAATTAATTTCAGAAAGGATTATCCACGTGGCATGAAAATGTCTGCATTTCTGCAGTGAAACATGGGACACTAATGGCAGGTATGAATAACACAATGTGCTGATTGCTGTAATTTAAAGATTACTGCAGTGATGCATTCTGGTGGTGCTGTGAAACTTATTTATCCATTTCAGTTGTGATTTAAGAGGCTGAATTTGACTGGTACCTCTCCTACATGTCATATTTCCCAAGCCAAATATAAAGGGATATAAGTGAGGCTATTGAGGAAGATTTTGGTGTGCCCAGCTGGTTGGTGTTCTTGCTCCTAGTATGATCTAAAAACTGGTACCAGAATGGCATTTAACATGAAGGTTGTTGCTGAACTACAATTTCAAATTAGATTCTGACTAATTATTTTTTGTCATCTTTTGTATACCTATTAACAGCCACTGCATTCTGAAATGAGAAGGACTTTTAGATGATATGCAATAGATAATTTGTGTGGGTATAACTAGCAAAAGCAAACTTCCTCAACTATTGTGCTAGTTAAACCCCAGCTTTCTTTCACAGGCTATGTATTCAGTCTCAGGGAAGTCTTAGGAATAAGGAAAAAGCCACTACCAACAACAAAAGTTATCAGTAATTTTTGAGTCCTCACTAAAATTCATGAAACCACCATTGTCCTAGCTTCAGCGCTATATCATTTGAATTAGACACAACACAGTGACTGATAGCAAAAGCTAATAATAATAAACAAGAAAAATAAAGATGAGACAGCTTAGAAGGTTAACTGTAATTACTGTAATATTTATTTTTCTTCTAGCAGATAAGAAGTGAAGGAAATGACCTGTATGCTTCATAACTTCATAGAAAATACTTCAAAAGATATATCAGGAAGTGAACTCAACCCATTCAAATGTTGGATAAACTATATCAGAGTTTCCTCACTGATGTTTGTAACTTTCCGATATTCTCAAACAGTCTAGAGGTTACAGGTACATGATTTTTCCTAAATTCTTTCCTAAACCCTAAATCTTACCTTCTGCAGCCCTGTCTCCTCATTATTTGTTCTAGCTTCCATGGAACACATGAACTGCTCTTTCTGTATATCAATAATTTACAATGCCAGGCTCAAACCAAACCAAACCAAACCAACAACTACAAAAAAGATAAATTTGTTCACACACAGCCTTAGAACTTACTGCAGATAGTAAAAAGTTAACGCTAGTTAAGGAATACATGGTACTTCTACAGTACATCAAAGGAAAATCCACTGAGGTTTGCTAAACACATACAGGTACTGTATCTGACTCAAAAAATCCCTTGAACTGGAAGTATTTGGACGATGAAAGAATACTGGGGAGTAGCATTATTATCCTGTTCATATTCTTTTGTCAACATCTGCTTGTAGACAGTTTCACAAACAGAACATTGAATTTCATCTTGACCAGTGTGCTCTTTCTTAAATTCAACAGTTATTTTTTCCACCTTCTCTTCTTTATACTAAACAGATCTACTGATTAAAGACAAGAGGAATGAGGACAAATGAGTTGATAAACATGAGTGCAAGGTAAATGAGAAGCATTGAAGATGAGACAGAGAATAATACTGAGTAAGTGAATATGGCCAAGCACTAAGAAGCGGTGGCAAGAAGGGTAAGAAGACTGCTAGTCACAGAAATAAATATTTCTAAATTAAGAGACATAAGGACTGATTGTCACCCATACTATCCTTCATACACTCTTCTTCTACCCACTAGATTATAGAGGCCTGGCCCTTTCCCTCATTTTTACAGAGGGTATGCCTGTATGAAAGCATCGCATCAGTTACAAGGATATGGCTCTTGATCTGCTTTTATGGTGTGATATTTCAACCATTTGTTTTTCTGTATTTGATGAAGACTATCATTTTATATATTGAGTAGACTGGGATAGCTGGACATCCATCATTTTTTCACACTTTGTTTATGCCACTGAGTTCAAAGGAGGACAAATAATTGCACCTTCTATGACAAACTGAGGCAAAATATTTTAACTCCTCTCTTTGCAGAGTGAGCACTTGTTGCCTTCACCCTGGGAATATTCAGTGCTACTACTTGTTTGATAACTGACATCTATTCTCAGTCATATGTACCTATTACACTCTTAAATCTGAAGAAAACTTGAAGCTCTCTCTATATTGTTAGAACTTATTCTCCAAAACCAAACTATGACAGTTATTCTGCCACCAGTAGTACATCATTGTGTGAAGAGGAAGAAGGTAAATTACAGACATAATAAATGGAGATGACATTAATTAGAGGGGGAATGCCATGAGGTGAAACCTGTAAGAAAGCACCATTTAAATAAGACCTTGACTACATCTGCCCAGCTCTATTTCATTAAACTATTGGGCTGGGAACGCTAACAAAGCACAGCTAATCATTATGGAGAAGGCTTACCCTAAAGATCTGGCCTATATCTGCCCTTCTCTAACAGTTTAGGTATACATGGGAAATAAACAAAGATGCACAGATGAACTGTTAATAGTTTTTCACCTCTATAATACATCTAGGACAGGAGCCCAGAAGATCATAGTGGTTTAGTTAACAACAGGTAATTCACTTAGGACATGGAGAAAGTAAAGAGATTGGCCTCGGGTGATGTAGCCAAGGCCTCTGGTGGCTTAAGCAGAATTTTTAGGTTAGAAAGCAATAAATAATGAACACAGTAGCTCCCCTTGGGGGAAGCATATATACGGATGTGTTCATCACTGCCAAAGGCTGAACTCACTTTGCCGTCCAGGGCTTGGACACCTCAACAGGTGGAAGAAGTGTCCCGTTCCCTTGAGACCATGGTGCTGATCACAACTGGACTAGAGGACTTGTCTGATGTGGGCATCCTAAGCAGAGTGTATGTGTGTGCGTATGTGAGATAGAATAGAAATTGATATCCACCTGATACACTCATCCCACTTAGTAAATAAATCTTAGATTTTATGTCACTGAGTGGCTTAGTTCCATCACACCTAACTTTCCCTATGATTGAGAACTAAAAAAAATAAGCAAAAAAGGAAGCCACTAACTTTGCAAGACAATGACATTTTCTCATTTACCTACTCTGTTCAGTTATTGTAATTTGCAAATATATTCACAATATACTCTTTTTTATATTTTGTGTTTGGGCCTCATAGGGCTGATCAGCCACACAGGGAAAATGTAATTCACAAGAAATATCTGTGAGTGGGAGGAAGATCAGCTGATTTCCATTGTGGTAAGAGTATTTAGGAGGGGACAATGGGAAGTAAAGAGTACAAGTTGGGAAAGCCACGGGTAACAGAAGTGGGCTGGGAGGAGACAACCACATTTTAAATAAGCTGTAGTGTCTTCTGAGATAGCTATGGAGGCAAGAAGACAACTGTGCGTCCTGCTTCTAAGGCAGAAAAGGAGGGGTAGGAGCTGATAGAGAACCTGAGAGGTTTCTGCTGATGATGATCAAAAAAATTAAGGGCAGAAATGGTGACTGTTGTAACAGGATATAACCCTCTCCCATTATCGGCCTTTGCATCTTCCCATGCTCTGTAGATAGTGACGGTTATTCCAGCTTGAGAAGGAACTCTTAGATTTCCTAAGGAAGTATGGACAGCTGTTAATTCTACCTCTTCCTAGCAGTGGCTCTTTTGTACAGTCAGTCTTGTTAGGAACCTTATTAAAGTTATCCTACTAAATAAGTTACTTTTTGGTTTTCAAAACTCGTGTCCATCTCCTGCCACTCTCCCTGCTTCCATGGGAATCTGTATAGATGTAGTTGCCTTAATTGTGGATGATCTGAATTCTAGAATAAATAATGAAGTATTATATTGGCAATACATAAGTTAAAGACATTCAGGATAGGAGGAATAAAAACCCAAAAACCAACCAAAAGACACAAGTGGAATTGCTAAGTTGGTAATAGTAACTACAATTTCACATAAAAAAATTGCTAATTTTGATACATATAAAATCCTGAGTAAAAAGCAGAGCTGGAAGACAGCAACTCAGCAAGGTTGAGGATCTGTCTATACCATGGAACTACAGACACCTATATGTTCATGACCTGTTTGGTCTGCAGAGACTCTCACTGGGTACCTGTACTGAAAGTGGTGAGTATACTCTTTGTGGCATGCTAGTCTAAGCTATCTATTATGTCTGTTAGCTCATGATTAAATTATGTGTTCATATAAACTGTCTATAATTCTGCTTACAGTCTTTGAGTGCAGCTAAGGGTTCCCAAATAAAAGTGGTTTAAGAGAGGATTACACCCCCCAGCACTCTAACAAAACTTACTGTAAAATTGTTCCCATTCACATGAAAGGAAGCAGCCCTGCAATGATGCAATTTGTCTCCTTCCCATCCAGCCCTAAGGTTATGGGCTATCATATCAGCAAACACAAATTTAGCAGTGGATTTTAATCTAGCCTGGAAATAGTGTTACGAACATCAGCCAGGACTTGAAAAAAAGCCAAGAAAATGCACCTCAGATTAGCATTTTTCTTATATTTAAAAGAGTTTTATTTTTCAATCATATTAACCTGCAGTATCTCAAAGCTCTGGGTTTAATTTCTTTTGAACTTCCTAGATTTCTTTAAATTCTTTCTCTGAGGCTCATTACAGATGAAAGAAATATTTCCGTGTGCTTTCTTCAGACAATATTCAGAAATCTAAATGGTGTTTTCAACATTATGTATTAATAATAATTTTTGATCACCTCTGAAATTACAGCATGACATTTATTCTAATTCTTTTTTGTGCCATTGGTGAGTTTTTCATAGAAAAAAATATTGTTATTGCTGATGTAAATGAATTACTTGGTTAAGAAAAAAAGAGAACTATTTATGTTCAGAAGATTATATCAGATTACAGGTTTCTTTTCTCTATGCAAAATAAAGAATGATGTGTATAATCCTGTTTTCTCTAAAACCAGAAATATTAACCTATGACTTTTAAATTAAACTTTACTTACGCTGTTCTTCTCAGGAGGCCCTAATTCCTTCAATTAATTGAAAACAGGTTTTCTTTTAAACAGTTTTTAAGAAAAGTAAACCAGCCTCAATATAATGATAATACAGTTATTTTACACTTCTAAAGGGGCTTTTCACTTCAGGCTTTCAAAGCTGCTTAGAAGCATTAAGGATGAGATTTTTGAAAGGAAGTAATATTAGCTTAGTGATGCCCTTGTTAAACTCTGGAAAATTCTCACCAACTTCAGTCAGAGTGAAACCAGGCCAATGCTGAGTGTCTTGGGACATGCTTCCCCCAGACCTTCAACACCCTTAAGTTATTTTGCATAACTGATGGATTTAGGAAGTAAATACACATTATTCATACTTCACACTGAAGCACAGAGCCGTGATGCATTTCATCAAGCAGCACAGAAAGAGCTATGGTGACCTTGTTTAGAGGTCTGGGCTTGAATTTCAGAATAGTATCATAAATATATTATGATATACTTGTCTGTTGCATGACTCATCCAACAATTATATGGACTTCATTAAGAAGTGAGAACACTTTTAAAAGTTGATTTTTGACCCCCAGATAAAAGTCAGGTAACTCTTGTTGGCAGAAATTGGGAAGGGACTCTTAATTGCTTACCTGTTGGGTTTTTTGGGTTTGTTTTTTTTCCAGGAAAGGTTAGATAAAGAGTAAAGCTGTGCAGAATTTGCTTCATGGGAAGGGAAATAATTTTAAACTATTGTTCCTTAATAAGGCAAAAAGCTTGTGACAAAATTCAAAACATGAATTTTGGAAGTATTGAAAATTTCCATTCTCAGTTTCTCCATTTATGGCTTTTTAGCTATTTGCCCATGGGCTTCTATGGAGACAGGAGAAACAGGTGATTTCTCACTTTCCTCAGCAGCTGCTGATTGAAATTGCCACAGTTCTTCCCAGTGGCTCAGATCTGTTCAGTATGGCTTAGAGGAGTCAGGCAGAGAGCAGTGCTATAAGCAGTATCCCTCTTTCACCTTCCTTCTCTCTCTTACAGAGACATAAACATTTACGCACCAGTGCATGGGGATGCTGCAGGGTCCTGATGCAGGATGCGGTCCTGCAGCCCTGAGCAAGGCGAGCAGAGCAGGTCCAGTCAGAGTTGCCCCAGGATGGCCATCCAAGGCATATTGGAGGTCAAGCTGGGAAGGCAAGTCGGCAAGGCAAGGATCAGCAACGGGGTGTCATGGCACGGGCATCCCTACAGCGCAGCCCAGGAGAGGGCCAGGGCAAAGGGTCTGAGCTCCAACACAGCCCCCACAGGAGCAGGAGAGACCCATGGAGGCTGAGCCCAGACTTTATCCCAGGTCGCTGTTGCCTGGCAGCAGAGGTGGCCCTGACCTCCTGCACCCCAGCCCCAGGAGGGGAAGGGAGAGGGATGGGATGGGATGAGGGATGCTGAAGAACTTCTTGTGCTCAGGGCCCTAGCAGTCTCATTATAAGTATTTGCGCTTAACAGAAGTGCTAGAA
Organism: Platalea leucorodia; assembly: GCF_965183815.1. NCBI lineage: Eukaryota > Metazoa > Chordata > Aves > Pelecaniformes > Threskiornithidae > Platalea > Platalea leucorodia. Next base: position 60,714,517 of record NC_138823.1, on the reverse strand, counting down.
TACATCACTGCTTTTCCTCTCTCATATATGAAGGAAGAACTCTTTCTTACAACTTGTTAGGTTTTCTGCAACAGTGCTAAGTTTCACCCAACACCTGTCCATTATCTGAGTATTACATATGATCTCCGTTGCTCAATCACGTATTTTTACAAATGGTTGTTAAGCCTTTCCATCACCCCACGAGTACAAACATGGTTTAAGCAAAAAATTAAGTCTTCAGTGTTCTGTATTCTGTCTTCCCAGTAATGTTTGTTAGAGGTGATTCTCAGCTCCAAGCATCAGATGAGAATCTTTTTTCAGACATTACTGGCGTGAGATCTCTGCTCATTTGCATATGTGTAGATGACTTAACGGATGTAGTTAAGTAATTTGCTAAACTACCTGAGGTGCAGTTCTTGATCATATTCATTTGGACTTCTTGGCCATTATCCATTTTTTTCAGATAGTTCATGGGACTGTGGGTAATATAGACTACTCACCATATGTGTGAAATGGCAGTCCTTCACAATCCTCCCTAATTCCCCCAAAGTATTTCTAGTTTATTATCCAAAATTAGCTCATTGCAGATACTGCATCTGGTGACTATTGCCTTGGTGATTCACTAGAGTGCTGGCTAATGTTTTGATAAGTTGAGTTACTGGGGAAAATATGACAGCATAATCAGCTGTCAGATATTTCTTCTGTGTCTGAATAAATCATTTGCCTGTTGATGCCAGATATATCATGAATTGTCAAGGAGAAAGATGGCTGTTTAATAGAAAAGATGGACCTCTGGGACATTCAATATTGTATTAAAATTAAAGGATTAAATTTTCTTCACAACCAGAGCCAAGAAGGAAATAATAGGACTGTTACAGCAACAGTGAAATATTGGAAGTCAAAGCTGGCTATGGATTTTTATGAATTGTAGCTTTATCATTGACTGCTTTTCAGATTCAAATTTTGAAAATAATTTCTGATGCATCTTACCTGATAACATCAACATTTTGAAAATGTGACAATCAGAGGTGGCAGAAATAATCTGATTGGAAACCTTTTCCTATGAAATATGAAAACGAACCTTTATAGGACAACAGTGATTATATTTTTGCAGTAGAAAATTCCAAAAAGAAAAAAAAAAAGAGAAAAAAGCAGTTACTTATCATTTGTTCTCTATTGACTTTTCTTTTTCAAAAAAGGAAAGTTTATGAAATTTGAAAATATACTATTTTCCTTTCCTGATTTTTTCCTGATTTATTAATAATTCAGTAAAACGATTTCTATAAATTTCTAATAATTCAGTACAAGTTGTGGAGTTTGTTTATGTCTATTTTTATTTCTCTTATTTCCTAGAATTTTATTTTCTAACATTGCAAAACTTTGATGATTTTAGAAAATTTTGCATGACAGAAGGAAAGTGTGTTAATCATATAAATAGGCTTTCATATCCATATTTTTAGCAGTAACTGCTTATCTTTGTATGTGAAGAATTTTTGATGTAGTCTTAATTATTTGGTACACATAAAGGAGCTGGTCATAACATGGTTATGTGTTCTCTCTCTCTCTCTCTCTCTGTATGTGTGCTTATAATAAATATTTCATTGCTGAGCATTGTTTTCAAATCAGTTCAAATATGTGATATGCTTATATAAATAAGCGTTATGTATATTATTTTCCTCTTTTTCCCTACTATTCCCTATAGTTAAAGGGGTTATTATAATCTGATGCCCCAGAACATGTTCCATCTTGACTTAAAAACAGGTTATCACTAAAGTCAGAGGGACACCTTATGTCGACGCAGAGTGTTTGTCAGTAAGCTACAATCAGACGTAGAAAATGCACAGCCACTGAAGTCCACAAATGACAGTTCTGTTCTTTCAGCATAATAAAATACAATAAAAGTAAATACTGCCTTTGACGGAGTCAAAATTTTCTTAAAAGTCTAGTTCAAAGCAGTGAATCCTCACTGGTTTTCACCTTCACAAACTAAGGATAAATGCATCAACACTTTATGCTCCATGTAGTGTAATTGTTTAGTAACACATATATTAAAACAGAGACTCAACAAACAAACTTTGCCTACTTGGAAGACATTTCACAGTCAATGTTTCTCTCCAAAAGAAGAAAAGAACAAATAACACATGACAAATGTTAACCGTATTTTTTTAATGAATTCAGGGAAGGTTTTCAGATATTTTGTTAGTAAGAACCTCTGTAAATGAAGACATAGCATAATAAAAAGAAAAGCAGAAACTTGTTTCTAGAATAAATAGTACCACTCCTGGACTGCAGACTTAGCAGTGCCATGTGTTCTTCACTGAGAACTACTGAGAAAGTACAGCGACACGAGAAATTTAAAAGTTAGCAAGGTTCTTCCTTGTTACCTTCTTGACACGTGCTGTTTTGTGAAACGGGGTCTGCAGCTAACAGTAAACCGGGCCCCTGATCTCCCTTACAGACCCTGAAAGCGGGAAGAATTCACATCCCTTTGCTTTGTCACCCCTGTGGGTCTCCAGAAGGAATCACAGGCTCCAAATAAAATCAGACCGCCATTAGGTTTATAATGCTTGTGCCGCTAGATGTCCCTGTACAACAAACTTAGAAGGTCTGCTGTGGAGTACCACGAAACTTGGGAGAGGCAGAGCGGCAGCGACAGGGCATGCGAAGATAGTAATAAAATTGGATTGAGCGGAACTTGGCCATTTTTTTTTAGGTGATAATTGCAGTAACTAGAAACAACGCTGAAGATTATCCACTCTGCGCCAAGCATTATTATTCATTGACAGAAATGTAAGGTCCGTGGCATGTTATTGACAGTCAGCATCATTTAATTGTCTATGTAATGTCTTCACCCACAACAGTAAAAATGATGCATTGAAATCAGCCTGTAATGCCTGGCTATCCTACTTGTTCATCCAATAAACTTGAAATGCCCTTGGTGCTCTCTATGGCAAGACAGATTTAAAGCAACAACAGTTGCAGCTATTTAAGAAAATAGCCATGGCACTACTTTAATTAAAGCAAACATTTGCATATACTGTTTTGAATACAAGAAAATAATTATTCTTAAAGAATTGGAATGGTATATTTATATTGAAAAGCACCATTCCTAAATTACACTCACTTAGAGCCAAAAAACTTCTCCTCTGATAAATTAGGATTTTTTAGGATTAGAAATATTCAAATGTTTGCAAAATAATTTGGACAGTAGTGTGCTTCAGGGATACTCGTGTTTCAGCAACACTAGAAAGCTGATGTGCAGCAATTATTTTGTTGTCTCCTGGAGGAACTAAACTTGGCAAGAAAAACATTACATAAACCCAAACATATTAGATGTCTGCTTGTTGTGGGTATAATTTTGTTTGTTTTCTTGAAGAAAGCATTTAGGCTTGGCTCTTTCCTTTTATAAATACTAGAATATTGCTTTGAACAACATGTTTCCTGTGGATTCCTGCTTCAGAAATCCAGCTTCAGAAAAAAAGGCAGGTCACATCCATAGGCAATTTAAAAATATTTCTTCTTTCACTAAAAATCAGAGTTAATTTTGTTTGGAAGACAACATACATTAGATCAAGGTTTTGGTGTAAGTTCTTTTTAGACCTGAGTGTGCATTTTTGCTATTTCTTTGGGGGATTTTTTCTTTTCTTTTCTTTTTTTTTTTGCTTCCTCTTTTTTTTTTTTTTTTTTTTTCTTTTCCCCAAAGAGATTTTTTCATCCTCTATCAGTAGTTCTTCAGTAGGTACTCGAAGACTCACACAAAGTAATTATGATCATTTCCAAGGTATCTTCCGCAAAGCACATACCACAAAACCTGTCTCAACTGGAGTCATCAAACAGAGGTAATTTGCAAATAGTCATTTGCTGTGTATGAGTTATTTCTTTGCTCATTTTTTTGAGTGTAAAAAGAATTATTTAAATAATTGTATAGATTATTTTTTCATGCATTCATTTTCACTGATGTTAAGGTCAACTAGCTTTGCAGGAGTTGATAAATATAGAAACAGAAATATCCATAGACATCTCTTGTGACTTTGAAAATGTTTCCCTTTGTGTACATCATTAAATAATGAAAAAAACAACCTGTAAAGATTCAGGAGACCAAAGGCCAAAACAACATTAAGTGATGGAGTAAATATAAATATATGTCAATGTACATATATAATAGTAATAGAAACAATGCGAAGAAATGTTCCCAGGTGCTTGATCCTCTATACAGTTATTTGCATGTTCTGGGCATGAATTCGGTGAGGGACAATTAACGCTTACAAAAACAGTGGTTTAGCAGCAGTTTCTAGCTCTATGGGCATTCACATGAAAGGGACCACTCTTCATAAGCAGTTTTGGGACTTGATAGACCATTCTGTCTAGTTGACCTTTGTGCCAGGGAAGCAGCGCGGACATGTTTGATTTACTAAGACATAGTCAAATTTGATGGATAAACTTAGTTTAGAATACGTAAGATATTTCTCAGGAGTGTGGTAGGGCCAGGAAGCTCATCACCTGAGCTGAATGCATTTACTTAAAGCTGTGAAGATGTCTGATCAAACTGTTGCCATTTTTGTATAATCTTATCTATGAATAAAGGTGCATGTCAGTATTTTGAAAATCTTGCAATTCTTTGTACTGAAACAGTGGAGTAAAATGCTACAAAATGTTTACATTTCTTTTCCCAACAGTTTTGTTTATCTGGAAATGTCCTGGGAATCATTTGTATATTAATCCTACATTACAGAAAAAAAAAAATCTATTCTCATCAGCTCTGGTTAAGACTAGCTGTTAAGACTGCAAAGTTTGAATCATATTCCATTCATGGAGAAAATAACCGAAGAGTAAAATAACTATCATTAAGATCATAGCAACTGAAAGAAATGTCTCTTTTACAGAAATAAATCAGTACTGCTTCTTGGTTTTCATGTGGTAAACTGTTTCAGTTCAGTCAGTTGTTGCAGCTCCTTATTTCAGACTGTTTGATTAGGGAAGTAGCAAATGATCAAACACTGTTTGCTGTTTCCCCTACTGTGGAAAATGGTGCTGTAAATAGCAAACACTCTTCCCTGAAAATGGAATTTGTGAAGGATTCAGAAGCATCTGGATGCAGAATAACCTTTCCCTCAGCCCTTTCTTATTTTAAATGGAAGTTACAATATTTAGATTTACCCTGACTCTGCCATCTTTCCTTTTTATTATGTATTCTTGGGTTTTTGTTGGGTGTTGGTTTTTTGTTGGTTTTTTCTTGGGGGGGGATGGGGATGTTTTGGGATTTTCTTCTTTTTTTTTTTTTTTCTCCTAAGTATTCATTGTAACCACTCTCTGTTTTCCCTTCAGGGCTAGGAAGACACTAGGAAGATTACATCAAAGCCTTTTTGAGTCTGAATCATGAAAGTGTAAAACTAACTCACAGACTCTCAAATCATGGAGAACACACTGGGGAAGCATGACTATATATTTGTCCTGGTCTTAAATTCTTCCCTAGACAATCACTATCAGCAGTTGGTGAAGAGTGAATATACAGCTAGAGAGACGTTGAACAATTCTTCCTATATAATGCAAGACATTTCACTTTTTTCAGTTCAGAGCATGCTTTTTCCACAGATCTCATCTATCTGAAAGATTTGTGGTTAGTAGTAACTATGATGATTTTCTCATTTGACTTCTTGTTGTACACTGAACTTCCACAGACTGTGCACACAGAAGCTAAGTATTAGGCCCAGATTTGAAGTAGGTATGAAGATGTATCTACTATTTCTTTAGAATGGCAGTGGGAAAGCAGACCAAGGTATTGATTGCTCCAAGGAAAAACTCCACAGTGAATGTATGACAGAGAGAGTGTCCACAGGGAGAAAAAAATTAAGGAAATTATTTTCCATTAATAAAATTCCTTGTTCAGTTTTAGAAGAAATGAATAGCTTTGTTCTAGGAAGGATCACATGACACACGGATCTTCTGTGTAGGAACCTAATGCACTGCTGCTAGACTGCCAAGCTGTCTGCTCAGTTTTGTTCTAAAGAAAGTGATACACAAGTAGCGACAGTGCTATATTTATAGCTAATCCACAGCGCACTGTTTTTGTGAGGCTTTATTCTAGTCACTGCATCCTGTGTGAGCAGCAGGAATTGTGAAGAGATCAAATAAACCCATGACTTTGGGTTAGGATCCCCACTGACATATGTATACCACTAACTCAAGCAGTCAAATATGTGACAGCAACAGCATATTAGGCGGGAGTGACTAAGAGTAAAAAACAACTGCTTCTTCCTTATTCTTTTTCTCAAACAGCAGATGCTATATTTCAGGAATATATTCAGATTTATACAATAATATATTTGTCAGACAATTTTTCATTACCATTCCTGAAGGACCTAGCACATGGCAATTTTTCCTATTACTTGTGTCAATTATTTATATTTCTTCTAATGGATTTTTTTGACTGATTTTAATGTTCTATTAGATAAAATGGGAAATGTACTGGAGCTGTGCTGGAGAAATGTACGAGCCAAGAATCTTTGAAGCAAAATACTCTCAGGCTTTAAAAGGATGTTTAGGTTGAACTCTATATTTGAGATTATCTTAGGTATGTCTCAGAAGTAGAAAGATTTGAAGTAAAACCACTATGGAATTACATCAAGTATCAAGTTGCTGCTGATGTCAGATGGTCATTTCTGCAGGGGAACACAATAACTGCTCAGTCGATTACAGCAGCACTAAGCAGATCAGGAAGTAAAAGTATATAGAAGAAACATATGAATGAATTTTGTATTGGAAAGGCATAACTATCTACCCCGAATCTGGCCAGTAACTAGGTACTAATATTGTTAATTTTGAGAAAGTGCCTGGAGATGTTTAATACCAAAATGATGAAGACATTAATTTCCCATCTCATACAGAACATGTCACTTCCAGCAGCACAGCACAAGGTGATTGATGATTACTTGCTAAATAGAAATATTCCCATATGCTGAATCTCCAGTGTTGCTTCCTGTAGGTTCCACAATTACTCTACGAGACAACCACCTAAACTTCCATATGGAAGAGAAAGACACTTGGGCTGACTGAAAAGCAGATATTTAAGAAAGAAGTTAAAAGGTGTCACAAACAACGCTCTTCTTTCTCAACTTCCATTCTGGCTATCAAGGGAACAAGAAAGTCTAAAATAGCTTTAACTGGGGTCACGGGTCACTATAGCAGTGACCATAGCTGTAGGAATGGAAGCTTTAGAAAGACTCTCCTGATATTTTAAAATTCAATTCTCTATACTGACATATTGCTATAAAAGAGGAGTTTTAGTAAAGGCATATCACTACGCTGAAAACTGTTGCAGGGAGCAGGAACCCAAACACCCTAAACCAGCAAAAGGCCTGGAAATAGAAAAAAGCCTCTCTTCTCCCTCAAACACCTTGCTCTGCAGAGTGACTCATATTCTGATTTAATTTTTAAAAGAAGCACAAAAAATGGGGAAGGTAAGTCCCTTTCTTTGAATAGTTCAGCTCGTCATGAAGTTCAACCTTGTGGCCTCCCAGAGCTTGAGCAGCTCTTGAGGTTATGTCTAGTTCCTGATGATCTGTACCCAGCAAATGCAATCATACATCCCTTTCTTAATTTTCTTCCTATTATTTTGATACTCTCCCTTACAACAGGATAGAAGCAAACACAGTGAATTTTAAGGGACACCACCCTAGAGATGGCTGTATGTCATACAATTTTTAATGATTTTTGCACATTGAACATGCACAGAGAGCTCAGCTGGGGAAGAAACATCTGAAAAGATGATTATTTTTTTTTAAACTTTTTTGACAAACAGTGATGGTAAAAGTATTATAAAAAGGTATTACAAAAGTGGTTCATTACAGATAATTGCTTATTAAAATACAGATGTGGGAAATCAGGAATTTCAGAACTCCCAAAGTTTGATGCTCCAGGGAGTTTTACTTTCCTGAATTGGAAACTTCCGTGGAAGTCATCTCAAGAAAGGGCATTCAAGGTCTCTAGACTTTCCTTGTCAAAGAATATGAAGCCCTTGGATTGCTGGCAGAAATGGGAACACCAAAGCTTTGGGGTTTTCTTGTGTCAGAATTCCCTGGGGGAATTCAAAGTGTTTCCAAATCCCTCATTCCAAATAAAGTCAGATACCTTTGCTAATCCTCCTCCCACACACTTATGTATGCATCTGAAGAAACACAACATATTGCTGTTTTGCTTTATTGAGAACTGAGAGAAAGCGGGGGAGAGTGAAAGAGAGAGAATTGATTAGAGTTTTACTTGGTTATGGGGCAAGGAGAAACGTCTCTTGCCAGTCCTTAGCTATCCATCTGCCTACCAAAGACATCTAAAAGACATGTGCTCTGTATTTTCCAAAAAGCCAATGTGTTTAAGATGTCTTTGGGGGTCACTCTTTAGATACCTCAGTCTCTATTAATCTAGTTCATGTGCTCTCTATTCTCCTTTCAGGCTGCTTTGTAGACCAATAAAAATGTAAACCAGCAAAGGCAGTTATGACTATCATCTCAGAGTCATTTACTTCTGCACGCCACTTGTATAATTTCTTATTGCTTTATTTGCAGAAAGAGTTGAGGAAGCCTAAACTGAGATCTCTTCATGCTTGATTACGGCAAAATTATATTCTTGTTTTCCTTAAACCCTCTGTGGCTAAATAAGGAGGTATCATTTTAAAGAATACTTAAAGTTCTGCTTCTTTAAGAGATTCTTTCTGTCAGATTTTCTTCCTTCCTTTTTTATAGATTATTCTACAATACCCTGATGGTGACAGGAAAATAATGATGTATTACACTGGCATGTAATCAGCATGGTGTTTCTCCAGCAATATATTATATCAAATCATCAACATAGTAGCATTACAGCAGTATCACTTTGACAATGATTTAAACTAGCATATCATCAGTGCTACTGTACATCACTTCAGAGACAGAGTACGTTAATGCATCATCAGATTGATGTTGCTCTAGCAAGAAGTATTAGCATAATGCAGGGGTGATGTAAGTACAGCAAGTCCATTTTTCCTCTTAATCATTTTTTCAATTAATTTATCTGTGAAAATTCCATATGGATTCACTTTACACATGAAGGTCAGATTGTGCTACTCTCGTGCTTATAACTAATTTAATTAGGAAAATCAAGCCTGATATTTGCATTGCTTAAGTGAATGAAAATTTTGCTGTTGACTTAAAAGAAATAAGATAAAATTTTAGTTGAGAAACACTGTCTTGCTCATTATAAGAAACTTTGATGCTGAGAGAAAGTCTAACCTAATACATTGTCTAGAAATTCAGGCAGGTGCCTCTGCTCCTAGTGGTTTTCCTATATTATTACTGTGTTTATAATTTGGTGCAACAGCAAACTGACTATCTGAGTGATCTTGCATGAATTGCTTCTCACTGAGAAGTCTTTCTTTCATATTGTGTCTGTTTTCTTTTTGTTGATTAAAATCTTTGTGTTGAGAATTGTTTATCACTATTATTAATAAAATACCTAGCACACCAGAATTGCAATATAGGTTATATAGCCTTCTAAATAATATTTGATTAGTCTTTAATAAAGACTTAATAAAGTGATCCAGAATAGGAAAAAAAATTCCTTGTTTGTATGTTTTTTTGTTCTTTACAGAAGAAAAATATCTTTATTATAAAGTGTTCTTATAAACTCATCTCAGTAATTTTGCCTGTTACAGCAGCAAAGTTGTTCATACAGTAGTGAGATGGAGAATTTTAAGTTGAAGAAAGTAGATGACACATACACATAAAAATACCTTTTGGATTCTTATGGAGAAAAGTATTCTTACCTCATGCTCCTGAGAAAGGGACATAGAAGTGACACTACTCCTGAAAAAGATAGTAGGAGAGAGAAATTGAGTTAGCAGAGTACTACGGTTCTGCCACCAGTCAAGGAGGAGGTAGGGCCAGGGGTTGAGGGAATGGGACTGAAAGAAATAAGCCTAAGATAGAGGGGGAAAAAAAGCATCTATTGGCCTAAAGAAAGGAGCGTGGTGCTAGAAAGAGGAAGAGTGGAAGTTGCAGCAGCAATGAGACCAAGAGTGTTAATCAGCAGCAGGATCAAAGAAGGGGATTCATACCAGGTTTTGGTCAGCAACCAAAGCAACAAAAGTTTCTACCTCTACCACAACTCAGTTTACTGAAAAAAGCTTGACCCCCTTCATCTCCTCATTGCTCTGGTGTGTAAGCCAGGGACACTTGGCAGGGCAGAAAGGTTCTGGGTTTATTCCTAGCCTGAATACATTGTTGCAGGCTGTATGTTCCTGTCCTTGTGCTGGGAAAGTCATGATCCATGTCCTCTTCTTGCAGTTGGTGGCTGAGACCAACTGGGCTCTGAGACTGTTACTTAGCTTGAAATGTAAGGCAGCAATACAAAGTGACAATGTGGTGATTTGAGTAAAGGTGCTAACAAAAAGTAGCCCTGAGCTTTTTTTAGCATAAGATAAGGATGGCTGGATTATTTCTAAACCATAAATAATTTTTTTCAAGTCATTCAAACCTGAATCAAAACCTCTATATTTTTTACACCATAGTTCACTACATCCCACACATTTGCAGAACATAATGTAGTTTCTTTGTAACCCCTTTGTGCATAAGATTTAATGCTTGACATTTATAAAAGAGCTTAAGTAACTTAAACCCATTTGTATAGCACAAGGTAACTCAGTGACAGAGATTATCTGGAGAGTTCTGGTACTTCTACAAGGCAGAGGACAGTGTTGAACACAGACATACCTTTGTTCCTAAACTAGCACATCTCCATACTGCATTAAAAAATCCTACCACACAACTACACTCAAAGAGTTCTGCTCTTCTCATTTTAGATCCTGCACCACATCAATGTGTCATTAGAATCCTGTTGCCTAATGTCATTAATGTTTAGTTAAATTAGAAGCATTAGGTGCATCAGTCCATACTCAGATATCAATAGTTACAATTCACAAAAATCTAGAGATGGACTTGTGTGACTTAGGCACCTTTGAAAAGTTTATCCTGAGAGTCTTCTTTATGGAAATCATAGCAGAAAATTTTAATTGGATATATTTGAAATGCCAGTAGACAGGATTGAGATAGTTTTCCATGGTTCATAATGAATTTGCTGAACATGGAAGAACTTTCTGCGTACTTGTATTCCACTGGCAAGCTGAAAGCCCCTTGTAATTTTGTCTCTGCTGCTTTGAGATTTAGGATGTGAGAACAGATTCTGTGGAAAGGAATTACAGGGAAAAGGCAGGTAGGGCAGAGGTGCCTGATAAAAGTGATTAATAACAGGCCTCTGTGACTCAGCACATCAGCTTGTTATGCAATAAATATTACACATGTAGCCCAGTATATTCACCCTCCTCTAGTTGTGCAGAAAACAAATTTTAGAGCAACTTTTCAGTAGGCTGGTAGCAGGTCTGCACTGGAAATCAGTTCTCAAGAATCCATTAGCATTCCAAGTCACTGAGCAGCAGGGCAATTCTCAGCCTCCATGTGAAACACATCACAAGTGATTTAATGTTAACACTAAGAGGCTTTGTTGTGGCTAGAGCAGCTCCATGAGTGTTGTGTCACCTACCTCACTGCCCCCAAAATGATTTAAACAAGGCTCCTCTGTCTGGTCTGTAACTAAGCAGGCCTGCTTGTAATTTGACCTGCTAAATGATTATGCTCAGCCGTTTGTTTTTGCTGCAGACAAGCAAGCTGCAGGATTTAGCATTTTACCTCTTGCTCACCCAGTCTTCTCTCCGGGCTCTGACCAGACTTGACTCAAATGCTTGGCTTCTGTGACTATAACAGTGAGATGACACTTACATCTGAAAAACAGAACTGCCTATCTGAGCTCATGGGAGTCTGTATGTGCATGCAAAGAGTAGCGATACTACCACAGTCGGGAAGTATTCATTACTACTTTTTTTTTGCTTTTGCTGTAACACTACAAGAGTTTCAAAAATAATGAAACAATCTTTTATTCCTTGCAGATACAGGGCCTTGCAAATATCTTTCAGGAAGATGATGAGGCACTAAGTATCAACTTTCTATTCTTTCTATCACAGACTGTGACAAAAACTAGAATAGCCATTAAACAGTAACAGATGTTAGCAACACCCAAGTCAAATGACAGGTCTGAGCAGCCTTCATCTAAACAAGGTCTGTACTAGTGGATGTTCGTTCTTTTCACTCAAATTGTTCAAAGCTGAAAATCAGAGTTTCTCAGAGCACAAAGGCTCAGGAAGACTTCTATTGCAATCTGACAGACACCATATTCTCCTCTAACAGAAAGACAGCGGGTGGTGTTATGATAAGAGCAAGTATTACACAGATGCCTACTATATCAGGCATCAAACTCTGGTGATTAGAAGCTGCCTAGAGAAAGGCAGTATCTCAGCTTTCTTTAGGAAATATAAAAATTTTAATCAACATTATTATAAAAAAGGTTGATAGTGTATCCTAAGATTCGTGAACAGTTAGCTGTTTTAAAACAAATAGTATTCAGAGAACTGACCATTCATTCCAGACATTAGCTGGGAGACCTGCCACCACCACACCAGCAGCAGACTCAGCATGTGGATTGCACTCCTCTGGTGTCACTCCCACAATGACTCCTGGGGCACCCTAATGTCACTCAGTCAGAGACATTTCAGCATAAATATTCTCTGCTCAAAGACACCATCCATTTGGCTCTTACTCCACTATATACATGTAGATGAGACCAACTTTGTGTGAAAAAAAATAACAGTGGAGTGGTAATATAGGTGTCTGTGACAATTAATTTGTTATGCTGTTCCAAAATATGCCTGTGTTAGATAATGTTGTACCCTGTGACTGTACAGTGAGTTCAGATTTAGGTCTTGAAAAGTTTTTTTCCCTGGGATGGCGTGTTTTCATGTACTCAGGTTACTTGATGGAGTCCTACATTTTAGGAGCTGATTTAACTAATCAGAATTCTTGCAGTGCAAAATCTGAACTTGATGCTGTAGATAAATTAGGTGTGAATGCTTTAAAGTGAGATATCCAGTCATGGCTTAAAGATGTCTCATTAAGGGAAATTCACCCCCCTGGTATGCTGTTCCTGTGGTTAAGTTTCTTATTAACAAAAAGTGATATTATTGTTCCAGCATCAGCTTTCACATATTAACCATAGAAATTATTTTGTCTGTTAGATTAAACTCATATTTTTCTATGTACGCAATTAGAGAACATTTGATTCATTTAGTAATCTCTTCAACAAACTAATTCACTTGAGCTCCTTAAATGTCTTACTATGATAAATATTCTTCCTCTAACAACATTCTGATGTTAGAGAGAATATGTGTGTACATATATATATATATATAAAATCCATATATAAAATATTTAAACATATATCGCCAGAGGTGGGGAGACAATGAGCAGTAGAAGGTCAAATAGATAGTACTATTCTATTTCTTTCCATTCTACTTTGTGATTACTAATGTTAAGTAGCTTGCAGAAGATCCAAGTCCTTTCTTCTCCTTCTATGACCTTACTCCATCTTGTCTGAAAGAACCCCATTGATCAATGCATCCAAAATTCCTCGTCAGCTCATAATAAGAACAGAGGATTCTTTGACATGCAAGAACTTCAGAATGCCTCTTCATTTCAGTTAGCATTTCCAGACAAATTTTAGGTAGCACAAGGAAGAAGCAGACTGTTGAGATTTCAGTAAGATTACTTCTAACCATGTTTAAGTCTTGACATACAATATGCCTGCTCTCATTTAAAATGAAAAGTATAGATCTGAGTCTTCCTTTACCCTCTAACAATCCTGTAGGGCTCTGGAGGAACAGGTGTCTTCCACACTCTTCATTTATTAAGGATCTTTCTCTGTGTCTGTGTTGATTAATAAAGCTCACATTGACAAGAAAGGCTGCTGTGACACAAAATGGTTACAGGGGAATTTTTAAAGAACCTTTCTCATATGCCTAATTTCATAGTTATCATTGTCTTGTCTTCTGCCATTTTCAGCCAATCTGCTGTAGATAACTCACTTAATGAAAGAGTGCATCTTAATTTGCCAACAGCAATTAAAATAATCCATCACACTGGAAAATGCATGCAGCCTGTGTACAACCAAAGTACATCCTGTAGGTGAGGAGATTCTATTATCCCTTCAATTATGATTTTGAATTATGTGTATTCACTGTTTGCAGTGTATTCAAAGAAATTTACAGAGCCTTTACAAATGTAATGTTCAGCCTGCTTGAACTTCTGATAAATTTTACTTATGTTCTCCATCTGATGGCATTGGACAAATGAACAATAAAATTGCAGCTGGTCAACAATGGAGCCTTCTGAAGCATGGTGCTTTTGTTTCCTATTTTACTTCCTTTGGTTGTGGTGGAATATTGAGTTTTGTTTGGATTTGTATTTTTGCTCTGCTGACCCACCACCATAACTACTGCAAGTCCATTGATATTCCCTCCAGCCTGCAGCTTATATTCATTGAACCTCATAGGAATTCTGCTGCTGATAGCAGAAGATGAAGAACTAGTTAGTAAACAAAACTCTGGTCCAACAAATTCTTGAACAAAAGCTTGCATTCCAATACCTGAGACATACCTCAGAATATCCTTAAATTACTCTGTAATTACTAATTACTCTGTAATTTAATCAGAGAAATCCTGTAAAATGTAAAAAACTGTGGACTGTCATCAACTCTAGTAGGCCCAGTACTACAGAAACAGAGGTTCTTACCTGACCAGGAAGAAGACACTGGTCTTTCTGGATTATTCCTGGTCTCTGTCAGGTCACTCTTTCTCATTTGTTTATCAAGAAATGGAATTTATATTTTCCAGTTCTTAGGCTGAGTTTTGGGTCACCTCACTCTGTAGTCAGAGCTTTTTAGTAGTTCTGCAAATTATTTTACATTGTTTTTTTAGTAACTGATGTCAGCATGAGTGTCAAAGAGAAACATGATTATCATTTGTTGAACTTCATAGTGCTGCACATTGAAGTGAAAGCTGCTATCTGATCTGTGGCAAAAAAATTCTAGAAGCATTAAATTTTGTCTTGTCACTCCTCTCTTATTGCATTTGTGATCAGCAGTGATTTCTGATAATATAAATGAAGACTTTTAAATCCAAAGAGAGTTAAGCAGAAATTTTTAATATCTAACCTCCAGCATATTTACTGTTTTGTGGACATCTTCTACTATGATTAACATTTTGCTGGCTAATAAAAACATCAGCTGTTTCAAATAGACAGTTACTAGTTGTGGAGATTAGCAGAAGATAATCTTCCACTCACATGAGCAAAGCCTTTGCTCTGATCTTGTAAGTTATATATTTGACACAGATATTAGTCTTCAGAGTCCATGCAGGAGTCTGGTTGGCCTGAATATTTAATTCCCTTGTAACTCGATTGAGCAAAAGGCTCCATCGAAGAAAAGATAAATTCTCCCTCCAGTCACTGCACAGAGTGCTTTTACTGTGCCACACATGGACTCATTAATTAATGACATATTTTAAAGTGTCCTTTAGTCCTCTGTCGTGACAGCTATCCTGTTGAGTTATGGTTCTCAGGTACCAGGGGATGGCAACTGGAGGCCTCTGCCAGGAAGTGAGTCTACAGAGTCTTGAAAACTAGTGAAGCTTCCCTGCACAGGCACATCACCTGGAAAAGTTAAGCTGTTAATAATTTATCAACTGTGAAGTGGAATGAGAGCATATTTATTATCCTTAATATGATTTTGTCATTTTTTTTTCCTAAATATTTGCACAATGCTCTGCATCTACAAAGGGATTGTTAGGGGACTGGCTTTCTGTCATTACTCCTTTGTCTGTGCCCACAATCAGTCATCAGATAGTTGACTCAGGAGCTCACTTATTCAGTCAGGCAAGCCTGTCTTTGCTGCCTCTGACACTTCTACAGGATAGTGAAATCCTAAACCTACCATTTGAGCTAAGGACTTGAAAAATATAGTTTCATTACCTTTCAGATATTTCAGCTTCAAGTGATCCCATTAATTTCCTTGGACTAAAAGACACAGCACATGTTAAAATAGTTTTATTTGATTGGATAGTCTCTTGAGTAGTGGGCTCTGAAACAGATACAGGTCAGATACTCCAGGTAAACTAGCAAAGCTCTGTTACGTTATTGCACTAGTCAGACTCATCGAAGTTACTGATGATTTATAAACAGTAATGAACGAAGTCTTTAATAAAGGTGCTGTTGTGGTAATTCAGGTCTGATCCATGAAGGACTTTCCTTCTTCAGAAAAGGATTTAGGAAGTGCACCTAAAATGTATTTCTCTTGTCTGTAAATCTTAAAGCTCTAGGACAAGAGAGTATGGCTCTGTTCTGTAATGCTGTACATAGTAGATGGGATTTACACCAAATCTTAGAACTGAATATGGACTTAGATTTAGAAAGCCAAATATAACTGCTAATGCTGTCTGGAGCATCACCAAGCACAAAGCTAACAACCTGACTCTAGAATTTGAGCTGTTACTCATTAACGTATTGTTCCCTCTGCTGATTCTACCTATGGTGATAAATGATTCATAACAGTTCGTGCTGTGCTCTGTCTGCAAGGATTTTGGCAGAGGCACTTTTTGAAGTATGCAGTAAATTATACCCCTCCCCACTTCCCACTTCATGATAGGTAGAAAGAGAAGATATTATTTTACTTCTGTAATATACTATCAATCTTAAAAAAAAATGTTTCTTCTGGTTTAGGTCTGGTATCCTGTTCCACACAGAATTTTTTTTAACAGATATTTTCATTGTATATGGTAGTTTTGCACTTGGTGGACAGACAATCTTCAAACAACTCCAAGAAGGGAGAAACTGATTATTTCAGAGTGTATCAAATACAGATGATTTAAAGAACACTCTTCGGGATCCTTTCTATAGAAAAGTCTGCCAAAAGAGCATCACAGTATCATGAAGAACTGGTGGCACTATGGTTAGTGTCAGCAGCGCTTGGTTATATCCATTGTGATGAAAATCACAAAGGGGATACGACAGTTATTTCACTGCCTCTGCTGAGCTGAAGTTTGAGGTTCCTTGCTTTAGCAGCAATCTGCTTTCCCCTCCACTTTGTTATGGGTGTCCCAATATCCGACTCACTTTGTCACCCCAGTGAGCAGGCTTGGGGTGCACAAGAAGCTGGGAGGGGACACAGACAGGACAGCTGACCTAAGATGACCAAAGGGATATGCCTTACCGTATGACATCATGCTCAGCGATAAAAGCTGCAGGAAAGGAGGAGAAAAGAAGGATGTTCATGTTTATGGTGTTTGTCTTCCCAACTAACTGTTATGCATGACGGAGCCCTGCTTTCCAGAAAGTGGTGAAATATCTGCCTGTCAATGGGAAGTAGTGAATTAATTCCTTACTTTGCTTTACTTGTGTGTGCAGCTTTTGCTTTACCTATTAAATGGACTTTATCTCAACCCACGAGTTTTTAGCTTTTGCTCTTTTGACTCTCCCTCTCACCCCACTGAGGAGGGAGTGAGCCAGCAACTGGGTAGGGGCTTAGCTGCTGGTCAGAGTCAGCTCACCACATGAGGATTTTATTTGTTTGGTTGGTTTTTAATTCATTTGCAGACGGTACTCAACAAAGTTTTAATTAATCGGGTTTTTTTCCTTTCAGCTTCAAGTAATAAAAATACTTATTCTAACGCAGCATCACCAAACCTTTCTGACGTTACCACTCAACCAGGTACTACATAGAATGCACTGAGAGGCTCAGCCACTCTCAGGTATTGATTCACAGGTGACAACACAATGAATTACAGAAACAACAGATCAAACACCATCAGCGGATCAGCTGTAGTTTGTGCAAGATTCCTGTTGCTTCTTGTAATGCTGTTTTGTACAACAAGGTTTTATGAGAGATCTGCAGGTAAATCCTTTGTCTTAGTAATAATGGATAAAGTGATTCTTACTGATAGTGTCGCTGAGGGTGATTGACATAGGCACAGAAGAAAGTGGTCCTCTATAATAATTTTAAGCAGACTTTATTACTTTACTTTAAACATAATGCAGTATTTTATTTAGGTCCTATATTAGGATATCACACACAACCCAAGCAAAATTTCCTCCATCTGCTTGAGTCCCATTGCACTTATGACAATTTCCAGAAAAGAATATCTTTATCTATATGCATACTGTAAATTCTTTAGCTTTATGTAAAAAATACCTTTTTTCTTTTTGCCCAAGACTGGAAGTATTCTTCTCTAACTGACAAACTAATCAGCTAGCACTTGCCTAATTCATATATAAAAATACGTTTTTACAAAGTCATACTTTATGTTAGCCTTACAACTCTTAGTTAACCTAGCCTTAATGAAGACTGGAAAGAGAAGAAATCAATACATAAGAGACTGTTACATATTGAACTACAGTCTGACTGCCCTATTCCATGAAGCAAGAACTTTGATTTTCTAAATCTCCACAGTGAATTACACCTGTCCATAATTGCACATAAAAAAAAAAAAAAAAAAAAAAAAAACACAAAAACCCCCCACATCAGACCAGTAAGGCAAAAATCTATTTTCATGACATTGTGTTCACGATTCAGAGGAGAGGGACAATCTAGCAAAACTGGTTTTGTATTCAGATTAAGTAATTGCACCCAGATTAAGTAATTGTACCCAGATTAAGTAATGTTTCTAGTTTGGGCTCCTAACTGCTACCTCTCTCCAGTGACTATGCAGAATATATAGGCTCAGCACTTCAGCACATGTGTTAGGCGTCACAAGTTAGCATGAATCCCTTTTTGAGCCCATTTATATTCTTCCTGGAAATGCATTCCTTGAGTTCTCTCCCACCTGTTATCTCCCTTTGCCATCATATCACTTTCATATTTTAACGTTTTTTAGTACTATACACAAAGTGGTATTTCATAGTCAGTAGATCAATTGAAATGACTTCTAGCAGTCATGGCAAAAAACCACAATGAAATCCTGGACTTTAAATTCTGAGCTGCCTGTTGTTGATCTCATTTGATCTTTGTAAAATCCATAGCTGGTTTGTGGTCTAGCCAGCAAGAAGAGAGGTGATATGTAGGTGTAATCCTCCTGGATAGTCATAGAAGTTGATATCACAACAGTGGTACCTTTGTTTCTTTAATACAAAAACACATAGGGGAATATTACCTACTTTGCTTTGTCTCTTATTTATGCTGGGATATGTATATCTGCTTGGAACAGCTTCTGTTCCATTATGCACTCATAAGACAGCACTGGATTGCTAGCTATATGATTACCAAGGTTTAACAGTTATTGCTTCTGGCTCAAAGGTCTTGAGTGTGTACTGCGTACCTTTGATATTCTACTTTGAGCAATCCTGACTGAGAAATTCCTGGCACATCATGATAGCATGCAAGCCATGGAAGATAATATATCACTCTCTGTGATGATTAGCAGGAGTAGATACAAGATGGTGTACAAAGTACAAAAAAAAAGAGAAACTATGAAAAAAATAGTTTAATTTGAGGAGAAATGTAGCATTTGTTGTTATAATTCACTAGAAACTGAATACTTGTCATGGTGAAGGTCTAAATAAATGAGTTTCATGTGTGATTTGTACTTTCTGTGGCACAACGAACTGTCTATTCAATGTGATAGCCAGTCTGTTATTGAGAAATACTTCACCTTGCATCCTCTTCCTGCCCCAGAGCATGTCATTTCTCTTCAGATAAATTGTTCCTCAAATTCAGACTCCACTGCTGCCTCCCTGCAACTAAGAGCTCAGAAGAGTTAATCAACAAGTTACTTTCAATTAATTGTGTTTTTCAGGTGTTGTGGTTTTGGGGTAATTTCACTTCCACTTGTCTCAGTGCAGGTCATTCGATTGAAATTGCTTGGACATTTTTATCATGTCATTTCTAGTACTGTGTGCAGCCCTTCACAACTATACCTTCAGTAGGAGGACTTTTTTTTCAATAAAACTTATGGTAGTAAGAAACTTTCAGTCTACTTTGGACTTTGATTGGACTTTGTAATCTCATAGTTTAAAGACTGCCTAGCTGTATTTTTTTTAATCAAAAGTATAGTGAAACAAGAAAGCTAAAAAGTTAGGAGTTTGCAGATACCATATGTGCTGTGTTTATAATTTTAAAGTATATCTGCATAAAGTGTGATTGTGGTTGGATTTCCATTTCTGTTGTGTCCTTTTTAGTACTGACTCACTGGCAAAAAAAATTCTTAATTTGAAAAGAATTAGAGTTTTTATCAACATGAAAAGATTAAAACTTTATGACTTTTACTTTTTGAAAGATATTATTTTACTGCAGTCTTGTCTTTTTCATTATCATTCCAAATCAGTTTGTCAATTAACAGTCTATTTATTTTCTAATTAAGTCTATTGATCTAATTGGGCATTCAGCAAGGTAATGTCAGAATATTCCAGATGGGTAAGGAAAAAAATACAGAACCCTTAGGCAGGATCCAGGGAACAAATGTTGAAAATGTAATAATTCCAATATAGTTATGCTTTATCTTTTAAAACTCCAAGCCTTTTTCAAACTTTGTCGTCTTTATACATTGGAAACTGAAGAGGAAAAGAAAAATTAGGAGTCCTTCAACCTGTTTGTTTCACTGTTTTGCACTGTTATTTTAGTGTTTTCTTCACTGAGCTACAGGCTTTTATCAGTGTTGACTATGATAACACTTTGTCTAAATTTCTAGTTCAAGGCATGTTTCAAAAGTGAGGTTTGCAGAAGTTGCAATTCTTGCCTATCAACCCTTAGGTTAATCTGGTCTTTATTAAAAAAGAAAACTAAACAGAGTGTACAGCTGTTGAATAATCAATAAAGTGATGAAAGGTGACTTATCTATATTGATTCTACATGTTCCTGAAAAATGCCTGGAACACTTATCTGAATATAAAGTGCAGAATATAAGAATTATAGTTTCATATATTTCATAATCATAGAATCATAGACTCGTTTAGGTTGGAAAAGACCTTGATGATCATCAAGTCCAACTGTTAACCTAGCACTGCCAAGTCCACCACTAAACCATGTCCCTAAGCACCACATCTACCAAACTTTTAAATAGCTCCAGGGATGCAGACTCAACCACTTCCCTGGGCAGCCTGTTCCAGTGCCTGACTACCCTTTCAGTGAAGAAGTTTTTCCTAATATCCAATCTAAACCTCCCCTAGTACAACTTGAGGCCATTTCCTCTCGTCCTATTGCTTGTTACTTGGGAAAAGAGACTGACCCCCATCTCGCTACAATCTCCTTTCAGGTAGTTGTAGAGAGTGATAAGGTCTCCCCTCAGCCTCCCTTTCTCCAGGCTAAACAACCTCAGCTCCCTCAGCCGCTCCTCATATGACTTGTTCTCTAGACCCTGCACCAGCTTCGTTGACCTTCTTTGGATGTGCTTCAGCACCTCAATGTCTCTCTTGTAGTGAGGGGCTCAAAACCGAACACAGTACCTGAGGTGTGGCCTCACCAGTGCCAAGTACAGGGGCCCAATCACTTCCCTAGTCCTGCTGGCCACATAATTCTTGATACAAGCCAGGATGCTATTGGCCTTCTTGGCCACCTGGGCACACTTCCAGCTCATATTCAGCCTGCTGCTGACCAACACCCCCAGGTCCTTTTCCGCCAGGCAGCTTTCCAGCCACTCTTCCCCAGGTCTGTAGCATTGCATGGGGTTGCTGTGAGCCAAGTGCAGGGCCCAGCACTTAGCCTTGTTGAACCTCAGAAAATTGGCCTTAGCCCATCAATCCAGCCTGTCCAGATCCCTCTGTAGGGCCTTACTACCTTCAGGCAGATCAACAGTCCCGCCCAACTTGGTGTCATCTGCAAACTTACTGAGGGTGATCTTGATCCTCTTGTCCAGATCGTTGATAAAGATATTAAACAGGACTGGCCACAATACCGAGCCCTGGGGAACACCACTTGTGACTGGCCGCCAACTGGATTTAACTCCATTCACCACAACTCTTTGGACCTGGACATCCAGCCAGGTTTTTTAACCAGCAAAGAATATGCTCAACCAAGTCATGAGCAGCCAGTTTCTCCAGGAGAATGCTGTGGGAAATGGTGCTAAAGGCTTTGCTAAAGTCCAGGCAGACAACATGTGTTCTGGTTTCAGCTGTGATAGAGTTTATTTTCTTCATAGTAGCTGGTATAGTGCTGTGTTTTGGATTTAGTATGAGAATAATGTTGATAACACACTGATGATTTAGTTGTTGCTAATTAGTGCTTACACCAGTCAAGGACTTTTCAGCTTCCCATGCTCTTCCAGGTGCACAAGAAGCTGGGAGGGAGCACAGCCAGGACAGCTGACCCAAACTGGCCAAAGGGTTATTCCATACCATATGACATCATGCTCAGTATATAAGCTGGGGGAAGAAGAAGGATGAGGGGACATTCAGAGTGATGGCATTTGTCTTCCCAAGTAACCGTTATGCATGATGGAGCCCTGCTTTGCTGGAGATGGCTGAACACCTGCCTGCCGATGGGAAATAGTGAAATAATTCCTTGTTATGCTTTGCTTGCATGTGCGGCTTTTGCTTTACCTATTTAACTGTCTCAATCCATAAGTTTTCTCACTTTTACTCTTCTGATTCTCTTCCCCATCCCACCAGTGGGGGAGTGAGCGAGCAGCTGTGTGGTGCTTAGTTGCCGGCTGGGGTTAAACCACGACACATCCACAGCCTTACCATCATCCACTAAGTGGGTCACTTTGTCATAGAAGGAGATCAGGTTAGCCAAGCAGGACCTGCCTTTCCTAAACCCATGCTGACTGGGCCTGATGACCTGGTTGTCCTGTACGTGCCATGTGATGGTACTCAAGATGATCTGCTCCATAACCTTCCCTGGCACCAAGGTCAGGCTGACAGGCCTGTAGCTCCCTGGATCCTCCTTCATAATGGAACATATCTCATAATAGAAGCATCTTTTCAGAGCTATAAAGACTTTTTAATACTCCTATTGTAACGAATGTTAAGAAACAGACAAGCATAACAACAACAACAACAAATATTGAATGTAACCTTGTCTATTTGAAAATTTTAAGCATATCAGCTGTGTGTTTATTTTGGAAGACTGAGTTTATGGTGTCTGAACCATAGAAAGTTTTAGGACTTTCAAACAAATAAGTGCATGCTCCTCTATCCAGATATCCTTCTTTCTTCTCCCCTTTTGGCATTTAAAAAAAAAAAATTTAAAATGTATGTTTTGTAACAAATCTGGCATGTATATATACCTACAAAGAAGTGTAATCACTGCAGAGTCAACCTCCTCCAACAAAACCACCAAAACCCAGCACCAAAGCCTCTGTCTCTGAACTGTAAGAAAAATAGAACATTTCTCCCAAATATACTTAAATCTTCTTGGAGGAAAAAAAAAAGAAAAAAAAAAAAGGTATAGAAAGAAATTGACAAAAATATCTCTGTGGCACATTCAAGTGTATAAGTAGGCTGAATACACTCAACCTACTTCCTTTCTAAAATTACAGTTTTTATAAAAGGTCTTCATATTATATATCTTTATCATATAATTTATATATTTAAATTAAAAATGTAGACATTAAATAAGTTAAGACTTGTGTTCTACAAACATTGTTTCCATACAAAGATATTGTTATTCTACAAGCAGTTATTTTCTACAAGATTTAGCTCTGAGCAAACAGTTAAAGCGGAAGGAAAGTAAATACTTATGAAGTACTGAAATCAGCTGTTTCTTGTTCCTTTTGCCTTAATTTCATTTTGTTTGTTTTCAGAAATATTGGATTTCCAGATGTCTGGCTTCTGCTGCTTAATTTTTCTTTATTAGAAAAGTTTTAATTAAGATTTATAGAAACATATTCTGGAGAATGAGACATGAATACATTCAGTGAGAATAAAGCTATTTGCTTTAAATATGGTATAAATATCAACTTCTGTCAGTTACAATGGTTACTTAAATTAAGCTTAATATGTATCTTTCATTAAATGCTTGTGAGAGAATCTATAAACCAGTGTTTATACACAGGAGATTAAAGACTGAGGCTTCTTCTCAATTTGCTGGCTCTTAACTTCATAAGAGTGCTTGTGTTTTGCTCGTTACTGTATTACTGAATGAAGTTTAAAACCTACTGAGACAAGGTTTTAGCTGCTATTATGTTTGATTCTTTGCTTGATAAGGTCATATGCAATCAGCTAATATGCCTCTTCATAACTCTGCCAATTTAAATGTACATGCCAATTGCAATACCTTTGACATACTCAGCAGACAAGGATACGAACATTTCATAGAATTGTTTCTGTCCCACTGTTCCCACCTCACATTGAAAGAACCTCAGTGCTATTCATATTAAAAATCAGTCAGAATTAATGTAAGTACAGTTGGTTTGAGTGTCAAAGAGTAAAAATCTGGAATGGACATCTGAGAACATGAGATTCCCAAAAGTTTCTAATGTATCTATGGCTTGTTTTCTACATGACACCAGGTACTACGATGGAAATCTATAAGAATTGGTGTAAAACATAATATTTCAATATTTGTTCTCTAATTATGCATTGATTATAAAATTAAGCCTTTAAAACAGAAAAACAGGGTAAATCTTTGGGGTGGAAATGTTTCTTACCAGTCTGAGGGTTTTTCTAGGATTTCATAACTCTATTTTTAATCTTAATGAATTCTATTAAATTTGTAACTGCAGTATCATACCATATTTAATACTTTTTCTGTACAATGATGTAGTTCCACCCCCTACCATCATCACCAAAATAAATAGATTTTAAGGTTACTATAGGAATGTTAAATCAGTCCAGGTATATGCAAAATCAAAATGGAGTAGGTAAATCTGTGCTATCCATCATGCTTATCCCAATTTGTTATTCTGCCTCTGTTATTCCAATTTGACAACTTCATCTTCTTCACATTTCTCTGCATGTGTATATATATATATATAATTATACATATATATTATGCACAGACATGCATAGATCCCTTATATTAAAATTTTTGTATTTGAAAGGAACATTAGGAAATTAGAAAATTTTTGCACAGACTAACTACATTCACATAAAAATAAATTATCACTGCTGATAAAAAAATATATAGTAGAAACCAGTAAATGCAGTTCGTCCTTGAAATTTCATACTTGTTTTCAACAAATGAAACAATGTTAGTATGCAATATGGGCCTTTCCAACTCTTCCAAATACTGGCATAATATTTGCGGTTTTGGGGTTTTTTTTTGTATTTTTTTTTTAAATGTTTTGTGTATGTGACTGCACCCAGTGATTTATTATCTAACTTGCAATATTCAAGAAATTTTCTTATCAAGAAAGAAAGATTAGAAGATGCACTCAAAACACTTAACAGGGAATTTTAAAATCTAAATTATGTAAATGTCATATAAGAAAAGAAAGAGTAAAGGTATATTGTCTCAAAGCCAAGGACCATTTGTCTGAGAAAACACCTTGGCAAAAATAGTTACAATTTTCCCCCCATCACTCTTACACATGTGAAGTTTTTCCTATCCATGGTAAGAGAAAATGGCAGACCATGAATTCTTTTAATCGGGGCCAAGCTACAATACCCCTAATGATATTGAATCATGACATATGTCATAAACAGTTCCATAAAATCCCATAGTGCCATGAAGGCACCTGAATACCTAGTGAAGGAAAAAGACTTCAGTGTTAGGAAGACAAGCATCCTTACACAGTTTATAGGACATGTTAAATAATTTACATGTTTGTGTTCACTTTTGCACAGATTATCATTAAGCAGATTTTTTTTTTTTTTTTATCGATTATGTTCTATCCTACTAAGCTTGCAGAAACTAAGTGTTAGAGAAAAGCACATACATAACTTAAACTAAAATATTTTTTTGTAACTTGGAAACATATGTTGATCATTCGTTAAGACCTTTTGCAGATAAAGGAGCTAAACATTAACCTTGTCTTTTGATACAAACCCTCTTTGAGAAGTTTCCTTTTCTGAAATGAAGAATACAGAGAAGGGAAAAATTATTGCAACAGCATAGTGTTTGCATATTTGGGCCTGGTGATGCTTGAACTCAGTACAAAACAATACCTGATTTAGTGGCACCTCCAAGAATTTCTAGTTGTAGAAGGATAGGAGCCCAAAAATGTGTCTCTGATCACAGTGAGAGAAGGACTTCATATCATAGAATCATAGAATCATAGAATACCAGGTTGGAAGGGACTTCAAGGATCATCTGGTCCAACCTTTCTAGCACAATCTAGATGAGATGGCCCAGCACCATGTCCAGCTGCGTCTTAAACGTGTTCAGTGTAGCGGAGTCAACCACTTCCCTGGGGAGATTATTTCAATGATTGACTGTTCTCATTGTGAAAAATTTACCTCTTGTGTCCAATTGGAATCTCCCTGGGAGTAACTTGTACCCGTTACCCCTTGTCCTCACAAAGTGACTCCTTGTAAAAAGGGAGTCTCCGTCTTCTTTGTAGCTCTCCTTTAAGTACTGGTATAGTACTATGATGAGACATAAAGGGTTTCAAATACTTTTCTGTCTTGTTTATCACTATACTCTTCTGAGCTCAGCTGTCCAGTTCTAGATTTCACAGCCTATACTCAGTTTCTCAGCCATTCATATTGGGAATTTAGCCAGAGTTTACCTAACATCCCTTGCTTAAATATGTAGATTCATCTTCTAGAGAAAGAAAATCTTCTATCTAGCACTATAGTGATTATATGAGAAAATATTCAGTGAAAGCTTCTTTTAAAAATGCAACACTTTTATTGCACTATGTCATGCTATGATTTTGAAATGCTTTCTGCATTTTACCTATGCTCTTATGTTTCTTTGGAAACCAAGACAAGGTGTGGGCACACTAGAATTTCGCTTTGGTAAAGAACTGGTGTTCAAAAAGGAATTTTATCCAGATTTGAGAACTTAGGAGTATTCCCTAATGCTGACGTATTTGCAATAGTTCATGGTTCATGGAGCTCCCTGCTCCTTCCCCAGGTTTTTTGTCTCTAAGTGGCTGACACTTTTGTCTCTGTAATTAACTTAGTTTACAATAGAATATAGAGGATTAGAGAAAGCACATAGTCTTTTTGTTCCCTATGGATACCAAAAAGCAGAAGGTATTTGTGATCTAGCCCATCTGTAACCAGAAACTCGTGAAACTTTCATGTTATTCTTGTAAATGTGTTTATTGTTTAAATAGAAGTAATTATTTTTCTTCTCCTGCTGGAAGCTTCAAGTTGAGCCAAATGTCTTTAGCATTCTGCTAGCAGATATAACATTTTAGAATAGTGCACATATGTTCAATTGTTTTTATAGAAGAGATGGCAGGTAGTAACAGTCAGTTGCTTAAATATGTAGATTCAGCTTCTAGAGAAAGAAAGTCTATCCAGCAGTATGTTGATTAAATGAGCAAATATTCAATGAAGGCTGCTTTTAAAAATGCAGCTCTTTTATTGCGCTGTATCATGCTGTGATGTTGAAGTGTTTTTTTCCATTGCTTGGTCAACATCTTGTTGCCTCTAGAACTGTCAAAGTGTAAGTTTTGTAATCACAATGGACCCTTCCTTTCTACTGAGTTTTATGGAAATCACACTTGAATACAAGAGGACGGAAGGCTTCAACAGGTTATGCAAAATATTCTAATATACAGCTGAATATGTTTTCTCCTCACTGCAGGGCTAATTAGTGGACTAAAAACATTTTACCTTTAGTAACTAATAAGTTAGATTCTATAGAAGGCCTAAATGCTTTATATAGCTCTGCGAAAGACCTGCAAATGCTTCCCTGCTGACCCTGCAGCAATTGCTTAGCTCTGCTTTGACTTCAAACTGGGGGAAAAGCTGTGCTTTCATTAAGAGCTCTTCTCATACATGCTTTAAAACAAATGTTGTAAGTAACATATGCAAAAATTTACTATTTCAGTAGGAATGTCACCCATCCCACAAAAATACTTTATTCCTACCTCTTCAGAGTTCATTCTTTTTCAATATAAACTGAATCACTTGTTCAGTTCAGATCTTTCATACTTTGGACATGAAGTATTTTGTGAAGTAACTGCTAAAACCTACCTGCTAAGCTTGAGCAACATCAGTAACATCTGTGCAGACTGTCCATTGGAAAAGACAGGATGGATCTGGTTTGAAATTTTAGAGCAGACACGCAATCATAGGTAAGTAATTGAAAGACCTGCAATCTTGACAGCAGGAAAGTATAAATACTCTTGGAGAGACAGGTAACTTTAAAGGTCAGTCTTAGGCATTATCAGGTGAGCACTGATTTTATTGAATCCACTGGTTTTAGGATTTGTTCTTAATTAAGGTGCCTAATTCTCCCCATATATTGTATAAAGGGTGATGACAGTGAAATGGTAGCTGAATATGTCTGACTCTTTTTATTATCTCTCTTTCTATCTTTTCAAGAGTGACAATTAAACTATGTTAAAATCCATGGGATCTTTAAACTTATTTCAGCAAAACTAAGATATTATTGGTTGGGTAAGCATTTTTTTTCTTTTTTTATTATTTCCTTTCCTTGATTTTATAAGATTTACCTTTTGAATATTTTTAGGTTGATACCTTTCAACATAGGGACCTTTTGCCTTTTGAAGGTTTTTGTTTGTTTGACTGATTTTAATAAGTCTTCTGTGCTTAAAACTTGTTTATCTTTCCAAGTTGCAGTTATATAAGAGATATGACCTCCCAATTTTCTTGACTTATCTAGTATATATCCATTGATTGTCTTGACTACAAAGCTGCTTCTGATATTACTTCCTACTTCTCCTCTTCAGTTTACCAAAGGGATAAATTGCCCAATTTCTTGTCTATTTGAGACATGCAAAAAAAGCTTAAAAAAAACCCAAAAAACCAGCTGTTAGAATTTTTATTTCATTCTTCTGGCATGAATTAAAACAATTATTAACTTCCATTTTTATTTCCCAGTATATACTACCAGTAATGTCATCCCAGATTTTTTTCCTTTGTGTATCCACTGCCTATGTGAAAATTGGCTCTCCTATTCCTTTTTTGTCTTCAGAAAGCAAATTTGCTATGTCTAGACAAGAACTACCTTTTTTCAGGACATGCTTTGTTGCAGTTCCTATGGTTCAGTAACAGCAAATTTCACTATCAAGACTTTTTTAGCCCACTGTGTAAATTTGACTTTCCAGATCACTTTCACTTTTCCAAAGTTACTAAAAGTCATTGTTTCTTGTCCAAAAGTCTTCAAATAGTTATTAGATTGTGTAAAACTTTAAAGTCTCTCTAGACAGACAGCCTCAAAGATGTAAAGGTTACTATCTCCCATGATAGTTTCCCAGTAAACATAAGTCATTTTCAAAAGATTGCAGAAATTACAGTTCAGACTCTCCGGGGGCTTTTCTGGCAAGGAAAATGATGATATGTTTTTTTCTCCATAGTCTTGATTATTTAAAATACTACTGAAATCAGTCATATCTGTTCAGGTTTCTCCAACTGAAAGACCCAATTTAACTAGTTTTAAATTAAATCTCTTGAGAATTATATTCTCTCCTTCCATCCTTATCATTCATTTAAGATATGTCTCATCTGTAATTTTGCCTTGATAGCAAATGGAGACAAAAATTATTCCCTTCACAGGAAATTAAATTTCATGTCTTTGGAAGACTTTACAGACCATAAGAGATCCTGGACTAATATCTGAAAAAAAAAAATCTCCTCTGCTTGCCCTCCCTGTTTATTTCTGTTGCAGAAAGATTGTTGGCACTTTGAATGCTATATAACTGTGGGCTACTGAAAAACTATAGGTAAATTTCCCATGTCTTTCATCACAGTTTGTCTGTTTCTTTGTTTTACTTTACTCTTCCCTCTTCCTTCTTCACTCTTTTCTGTTCATTATTTAGGCTACTTCATTAATTCTAAAGACTAAATTAGTTTTAAATAATTATATTTTTCTTGTTAAAGTGATTGATATTATTTGTTATGCATTCCTTATGGAAAGTGCAAATGGTTCCAAAACGAACAGATATTTTATACATATATAGGTATGACAATTTACTTGTACATACCAGATAAACAGATTAAGTTAAATGTCCTGTGTAACTGTCAGCTCCTGCTTCTCTCGGATATTCATTACAGACAACCCAGAAGGTAATGTTTGGAAGCTTCTGTGAAAGTAAAGAACTACTGTTTAGCTGATTAGTTTGTAATTTTCATTTGAACTGATTAAATTTCTGCCTTGGAAGAGTTTGTTATCATGCATGTAAAAATAAAGGGGGGTTGTGTATGAAATGGTGGATAGACTGACTACAAGGGATGGTTCTTGTCACTGGGATATCAAAATTTTCTCTCTGATCTCTCTTGCTGTTATGCACTGACTGCACCTTGCCTCCTCAGCAAAAAGTGTTTTGAGGCAATAAGGGATAAATGCAAATGTAAGAGTACAGAAATACAAGAATCACATTTTGTATAGAAAATACTGGGATTTTATGGCAGACTCAGTGCTCTATAAAGGGATTCTGCTGTTTGTTCAGAAGTTTGATTCAGTATTTTTACATTTCTGTCACAGGTCCCTCATCAGTTTGTCATCGCTGAAACACACCACATTTCTCTAGTTGTCTCAGAGGAGAAGTTCTATTTTTGAAAGGGTGCAATTTTGTTTTCCTGCCATGGACATCACTTTTGCTGGCTAGTATGTACAGGGGGAGGTGAAGTCATCCACTTCTTTCTGTCTTCCCACAGATCTCTTGTGGAAGCATCTAAATAGCAACCATGCTTTCTGTATGACCTCCAAGTAAAAGTTCTCAGAAATCCTGAAAATCTACAATGGTATAAATTTCAAAGGAGTAATAAGTACAAGAAAGGGTTGAAAATGTCATCACTTTAATTCCAGATGTTCTTACTGAACTCCAAGTTTTTCACTTGAAAGTATGGTGAAGTATATACATCTGTAAAATGTTTTGAATCTTTCAAGAATGAATGTCAGTAAAACAATTACTCAGTTTGCAATGACTTTGAGTTTAGAAGCTGAAAGTGACATATAAGTTCAAAGTACTTTTTTTATCAAAGCAGCAATTCAATTTCCAGAAATAGTAAAAATGAAGATAAAATATTGGATGGTATAACCCAACCCAACATATAAACAAACAAACAAACAAATAAATAAATAAATGTTTTCTCAAAGACTAGCTTAAATTTCTAGCAAACTGAGCATATAGGCACAGAGCTGAAAGCCTCTTGCAGGCATGCAGAATCTTCTGAAATGAAGTCACTTATGTAGTTTCCTAAATAATGACATAAAATCTTCTTTTGCTTTCCTACCTTCAAAGTTTTTAGTTTGTCTTTTTCTCAGTGCAGTAGCCTGCATTCTACTCTGTGAAACACAAGGGTTTTAGCTAGGTTCAGACTAGGAGAAAATGAACCCATATGCAGAGAGACATTTTTAAAAAGACAGAGACAACGAGAGAGAAAGAGAGAGGAGGTAGAGCAGGGTGGGGGAGCGTGGAGGGAGTCTGATGAAAGAAACATACAAAAAAAGCAAAGTGAGGGAAAGATAAGAAATACATAGACAAGGAATTGTGATAAAAGGGAAAAAAGAGAGAGAAGCAGATTTTAATGGAAATTTTAATGAAAGAAACCCAAAGCATATCCTCTCTTAATGTCTTTTATTACTGCTGGCTTTAGTCTGAATGAGTAGGGACTAAGCACAGAATTATTTTGAGCTAAATACTTAATGTGATGCCTTTACCTGGGAAAAATAAACATGCTTGGAAAAATACAGAATTGCCATTGGCAAAAAAAAAAAAAAAAAACATTTTTTTGGAACGATGAAGCCTGAGATATGACATTACCCTGAGTATCTAAAAAAATCCCTGAAGCAGGCTCTGAATCCACTGCTGAGGCTGCACAACTCTGAGTCCTTTTGCCTGTTTCTCTGGTTTCATTAGCCTTATTGTTTCATGTACGTTTTGCACAATAAGGCTAATGTTTTATGTACATTATTGTTTCATACACATTTTCTGGGGTTTATAATCCTGCTCCAGGTTTGGAGCTTGATTTTAAAGCCCAGTCCTTCAGCTGTTGATATTAGAGGCAAACTCCCTTCAGTCTCTGTGGGGTAGAAAATCCACTCCTGTCAGGGTACCCTTCCTCATGCTCAGCAGACAACATAGCCATCAGATTTTAGGCTGTTGGTTAGCATCACAACCACACACAAACTAAACAAAGAAACTGAGTGTATGTCACAGAATTTTTGGGCTAAGAAACAATTCAAGTCAATTCATTATCCAAGCTCAAAAGGAATTTGAGTTGGCTTTTTGTTTCAGTGTTGTAATTTTTTGGAACTTGACCAAAAGGTAGGCTATAAATACAAAGACAGCTTATCAGGCAGATCATCATATTATACCAGAGCACAGCATTTGTTCAGGTAGTTGATTTTTGCTTCTTCATAACCATTCTGCAGAGCCAGTTTATACCTTGAGCTTACCAAGGCCTTTCACTGTAATGTTCAAATTTAATTATAAAAAATGATGATTGCAGAAGTCAGGCCCTATCATACCCTAAAAATCCAGACAACCAATGACAGCTAAGGAAATCAAGAATCATCAGTTCCAGTGTTTGAAAATATATTTGTAGGGCTTTGAACATACCAGAATACATACCTATAATGTTATGTATTTTTAATTCTATTTTAATGAGGGATGTAATAGAAAACTCACCAGTGCTTAAAGGAACATCTTTTTCATTGTTTTCTACTAGCTAAGCTGGTGTGGAAATGGATTGGACTAGAAAAATACATGTACGTAAACAACTACTCAGAGTAAACTTAAGTTAGACTTATAATGACTGAGGGAAAACAGCCACAGGCTAAAAGGATTACAACAAACTGAAATCTCATTCTCCAAAAGTGATTATTTCAGCAAGAAGACAATGCAGTTCTTGTTTACTGGCTAGGAAACATGGATTTATAGTGATGATAAACATTAAAACCCCCTAGGGATATCACTATGAACTAAACCCCACATTTTAATTGCAAAGGAATGCAAAAAGCTTACCTTGAAACATTGCTGATATAGAAATAGTCAAATTTCTGTGGAGATGAGATGTAGAGTTTCAGAAAAGAATTTACTACCTTTTTCAAGTGGCAATATGCTAAACATCACTGTTAGAAGGCCAAGATATTTTCA
Organism: Platalea leucorodia; assembly: GCF_965183815.1. NCBI lineage: Eukaryota > Metazoa > Chordata > Aves > Pelecaniformes > Threskiornithidae > Platalea > Platalea leucorodia. Next base: position 60,681,462 of record NC_138823.1, on the reverse strand, counting down.
GAAAGTAAAACAGGAGGAGTGGTTGTGATCACTTTTCTAATTCAGTAGTAAACACTACATCATGGATGGAAACACTGACTACTAAAGCTAGTTCACTTTCATCCTTTCATGTCCCAAAACGTTGTTGAATTATGTAGTAATAGACAAGAATTAAATGCACCACTTACCAATCTACTTACCTGATATTGCACTGATATTTTTTTAGAACTGCCTTATGAAGGTCTTCGCCCTTCCCTCTGATATATGTGAGTTTAGAATGAAATATTTATGTAAATATCATAGAAAACTACACAGACCATGCAGTGATACGAATATGTTTACTGATTTAACTCACCTCTAAGGTGTTCATTTAGCAAGACGTGAAAGCACTTTGCATTACGCAATCTGTGCATCAACACTCCAATTTTCTGGTAGCTGAGAGATCTGGATTCTAACTTTTGCTTTGACACAGTTCTGCTATCATCCTGAGCAATCACTGAGGTCCAAATTTTTGAAAGTGACCTTTAATAATTGGGTCCCTCAAACAAGAATTTCTGAAGAAGGGCACAATAAAATTGGGACTACGAGTATTAACTCAAACTATTTATTAAAAATTGTGGCCATCAGTATTTTCAAATTGTTCTTTATGTGTGAATTTCTGTGTCTACACTTATCTGCAGGAAAGAACAAATCCGCTAATCAGAGACTGTTAAGGGTTTTATATAAAGGGTGCTATACATCTTCATTAGTTAAATACCAATGATGATTGATTAAATTATACAGCTTCTTTAATAAGATATAACTCAAAGTTGAAGACATCCCAAATGATGAGAAGCTAAGACTGAAGAAAATCAGTTCAGCAGTTTTAGATATAAACAGAGTAAGGAAATGTCTGCCTAAGGATGAGAAAGGAACAAGGATTTAATTACTGTGTGTTTAAAATCACTCAACATCAGATGTCTACAGTATATATAGACATCTGAATCTCTACTACTTATCCAAGGCTTTTTTATACACAGTGGAAAGGAAGAGACATCTTCCAGAGATGTTTTTTGACCTATTTTAGACAGTTTGATTAGGATGAGTTGACTGAAGCTCTATAGATGCTACTTTCTCTCAGTGACTACAAAAAGAGGTCAGGTAACTGGTTCTGACTTAGACACTGACCTTATATCTTTTAGATCTATAAAGTCATCTGAGACAAAGTATCTTGGCATGGGTTGACCTTTGGCTTACTTCAAATATCCAAAGGACTTTTGTCTCCTAAAAGCTCCTCCTTTTAAATTTATTATTAGAAGGAACACTATCTAAATGGAAATATAAACAGATTTTTTTTTTTCCCCAGGGCATAATGTGCAACACATTTCTTTTAAGAGACTTGCCAAATTAACAAATCTAGCAAATGAAAAAGAAGAGCTAGGGCAAGAGAAGGAAATGGAAAAGAAAAAAAAAAAAAAAGGAGAGACCTATGGAGAAGAATAAAGAACAAAGAAAGAAAAAGAGATGGATAGAGAGGAAGAGAAGGAAACAGAGAAAGAGAGAAGGAAAGAAGGAAAAAAGGAAAGAAGAGAAAGGTAAGAGGAAAAAAGGAAGAGAAGGAAAGAAGAAGGAAAAAAGAAAAGGAAGAGAAAGTGAAGAGAAAAAGAAAGAAGGAAGAAAAGAAAGAAAAGGTGAAAGAAGAAAAGAAAAAAACAAAACCTACTTAATAGATGTATATAACTTTAAGAAGGGCCAGGAGCAGTAGTTTTTTTAATGCATTTAATGATTCTAAATTGCACAGTTGGCACAAAGATACTATTGTTAATAGGCATTTTAGAAATGACAGTGATAATATGCTAGATTAGGCAATGACCATTTTCTAATCATTATTAGCTCTCTGTTTAAGGTAATTACTACAAGTGACCCTAATTACAGTGAGGACTTGGTTTGCTAAAATGAAGCACCCAGCACCAATGGCAGAACTGTCTCATATAGCTGTTAGCATTATCACATTTATTTGTCCAGAAAAGAAAAGAGAAAAAAAAAAGTGTCAGATAAATCTTTATCTGATGTAAATTACCGTAGCCTACATGTCTCTTAAATTGATTTACACAGACTGGTCAATATGTACTGCAGTTCACCGAAAGCCAATATTGGCTTATTTACAAATTGGAAAATAAGCATGCTTGCTGCAGGGAAGAGTAAAGCATGTCTTTGATTCTTCCTTGAACAAATAAAAAAAATGAACTAGATTCTTCCAAATGTAAGACTACTGAGTCATATTGCATTGTCATTTGCAAAAGAATCCTGAGGCTGTGGCAGGCCAGCTTATCTTATCATTGCCAGGTTTATTACCAGCAGAGTTTTGAATGCTTAACACTTTTTGAAGGATTTCAGAATGTCAGACCCTGACTGACAGCTTTACTCGGTTACTTCCTTGCTTGTGAGTATATGACAGTTTGACAGGCATCCTTAGGGTTCATTTAATTATTTTATGCAAGTTTCCTTACTGAATAACATTAATGACCATTTTACTTTATATGCACAGCAGCAGCAACCTTAAGCTGCCACATTACATTCTATGCTACCTCCCCCACTTACTAGCCCCAGGCATTTTTGTACTTTTCCCCTCCCTCCTCCTTTAGCCAAAAAAGTAGATTTAAAATAATATACGCACACAAAAAGGTAACAGAATGAAGACTAACATTTACACAGATTCATATGAAATTAAAATATCATCAAATATTGCAAAAAAAAAGAAACTTATGCTGATATGAAAGTGTTATTCTGGAAACACTCTTTTACAGGAAAAAAGCAGCAAAGGAGACACAACAAGAGAGAAAATAAGAAAAGTTTTAAGTTCTGAATAAAACTTGCATATAATCATTGCTATTATTACCATTATGGTGGTTGTTATTATTGTTATTGTTGCTATGATTTCTTCTCCAGCAGGCTAAAAGTATAGATCTTTCTCCAGAGCTACTTTAATTTAGACAAATACTGATTTTTTCTCATTATGTCAGATATGTTCCTTTTCTTAATACCCACACAGTCTTGCAGCAACTGCTGTTGATTTGGAATGGGAGATGTGATTTATAGAGTCATTAAGTAGCTAACATGCTCTTGAAATGTTCATTAACAATTCTGAGGTTCAGAATATGGAAACCTTACATCCATTCTTGCTGGATAACACAGTGACATTGTCTTTTCCTGTGACTCACTTATCTGCTGTCTGCAAATTCCTTGCCATTTTTATTACAGCACTTCAGAAAGAAAGGCAGACTGTAGTTTAAAGACTTGAAGAGGCTCAAACACTACATCGTAGATCTGTCTAAGCTACCATCTAGTCTGATGGGACGGGATGAGAATAGTTAATAATTTAAAATTTCTTTGACAATTCTGAAAAAAGAGCCAAATTAAAACATTCAACAAAGCAAAATTTGAAAGCAAAAATATTCCTACCCTTACAGGCTATGAACATTTCTCACGGGAAAAGTATGTATTGAAATGGTCATAACTGCTGCTCATCTTCAGAATACCTAACATACATAAAGATTAATCCAGGATGACCTAATAACAACCTCCCGTTCCTCTTTGCTTAAGAACAAAGTGCTAAGTCAGAATTGGAAGTTCATCAATGACACTCTTTAAAAGAAAATGAAGTATATTTTTCTGGCCACACAAAGGATCCAACTTTTTTCCCCTGTCATAGGTGTGATCCAGTTCCTACATCCTGGTCCACAGAATTTCTATTTCCATGACCCATTCAGGTGGTCTGGATGCTGCGTTGAAACCCATGGAATGAAGCACTATCCAGGAAATGTCAGAGTTGTGCATAAAATGATGTACTAGCAAAGATGTTGGAAGTTCCCACAGGAAACTGAGAAAAAAAGACAGTAATTTGCAGTTTTGGTAGCTAAGTAGTGCCTAGGAGAATTCAGTATTAACTTTGGCTCCATCAAACACTTCCTATGTACCCCCCATAGAAGTTGTGAAAGGCAAACTGTTGTTTCATGAACTGTATGTTTGCTTATTTCTAGAAAAGCAGTTTCAGATGCATACATTTTAAAATTATTATTTATTAAGTGGTGAACAGTTAAAGCGACAAATGAAATTTATGACAATGCTCAGCATTTCTATGACTGGGAAAATAATCAAGAGAAACAGAAAATGATATACTTGAGATACTCACAGCTGTTTCACCCACTGTTGAAAAATCAGTTCTATGATAAGTCAAGTGGCATACACATAAATGAATAAAGCAAATGATCAAAATAAATCCATGTATTCAAAGTTATAAGTTTATACATGCTGATATTGGCACCAAAATGTTCACCTGGAAATTCATACCTGTAGAATAGAAAAGATGATGTCTGGTAGATTCATACACTGCTGAAAAGATGTGTGAAAAGTGTATGAAAAGATTCACACACGAAACACTTAATATTCATCTTCAATACAGTGGGGATCCTATAGAAATTGTTTCTGTGAACAAACATTTAAAGACTTTTGACCAGCTCTTCTGGTGTTATACAGCATTATGGCTCTTCGCCACCTCTGATGAAGTTACACCAATTTCTAGCTCCTTAGAATATGGAACAGAAATCGCACATGTGGAAGAGGACAGTCTTCATTTTGGCACTTCCAAACTTGTCTGTGATTGACTTTGCAATCTTGTCAATGCCATTTTCTTCTGGAATTGTGACTGTAATATTGAAACAAGTGTGAATTATGACCAGACTACATCTCACACTCTAAAGATTCCTGCTCTGACTAGTTTTCTGACTGGTATTTTTCTCATAATAGTAATAATAATAGAAATGGCTTTCATTTCACTGTAGAAATGAATTGCTTGATGACTTTAGGCTGCAGTTATCTATAATCATTAGTTAAATAAAATAATATTTTTATATCTTATGTGACAATAAGACTTAAAGAAAATAGCAAGTTTCCATATTTTAAGTACTCTTGGTAAACAGAGAGTTTGCCAGCTTACTTCATGGTTTGGTAGTGATTTATAAGGAGTTTCTAAATTGTTTGTCAAGATCAATCTTTTAACATAAGATTTACCACCTTGACCTCTGCCTACACTTATTTTCTCTGAAAGATCATAATTTTATGTGAACAGCACAGAAGGAATACAGTTTATTCTATTATAGTTCAGATCCTCTCTCTGTTCTCAAAGAAGCTTAATATTTGTTATAGCAAAATGTATTTGGCTGCATCTTATAGGTAGGGCTTTGAGTGGGAGGCCAGTGATAGTGGTTCTTGATAAAAATTTGATGAATAGACTTTGTGGTGAAGGCATTATCAGAATGTAGACAAAGCACAGAAGTGGTGATTCATTCCATTTTCTATAAGGGAAGATCACCACCAGGTAACATTATGCTGAATGGCACTGTTTAATCGGAAATGGATATTGAATTTGGGATGAAGAAAAATATTTTTATGCCACTATTCTTGAAAGAGACCTTCTACCTTCTGTTTCATCCCTTGTCCTCTTTCATGGAGAAAATAAATCATTTGTGTAAAAATAATAGATTATGCAGACTATTCATTATGAACATCACACTTTCAGGGCTTCACTGACAACTCCCATCTTGTGATTATGTTGTGTGGAGGTAAAAACGTCTGCTGAATTAATGACAAATCTGTCAGTGCCTTTATCCACTGCCCTGTTTGAAATGATTAAACTCATCGTGTGTTTGCTTAATCTATTTTCCTTTTTCATATACCATGCTCACTGCCTGGGGCAAACACATCTAATAATTTTCAATGGAATAAAACCATAACTCATGACCCAATAAATTATTAAAAAACCCTGCGTTGCATCAGATTCATCATTCATCTTACCACAGTGGCAGAAAGCCTACAGAATTCCTTAACAGTTCTTGCTGTGATAAATAGTTCTATTAAAATTTATGAATACAGTAGTATATATTAACACGTATTTTGTTACTGAATTATCTGTCATACCATTTTTTTTTTTTCATGCACCAACATGTTGCATTAATAATTTCATTGGCCTGGAAAACTCAGAGTCAGCTATCATGATATGCTTTTTTTTTTTTTTTTTTTTAACTTAACCCTAAGAACCCTTCAAAAATGTGGCAACATTGCTGTTCTGCATTGCTTTTGCTCATGTTTTCAGTCAAGTTCTTAAGAACTATTAACCTCTACATCCATCTGAAGTGATTAATTGTAAAATAAAATCAGAACATTCTTGACACACGATAGAAAGAATAAATAATGATTAAGTAAGTAGCTGCCATATGACTGCCTGATAACATAGATTAGGAGGTATCTGTTTGACTATACAAATACATTAGAAATGAGTGACTTCCAAATACAAATTCTGTTCATTAAATTTTTTGAAGCTGGACAATTAAATAGCGGCTACTACATAGAGATGGCACACATTTCTCCATCCATTCTTTTTCTCAATAGAAAATCAAAGTTTTATTAAAAAGCAAACACAAAAGGATTTCATTTTCATTTTACTTCTCTGGTAAATTCTCTGTTCATGGATGGGAAAGACTGTCTGCTTAGGCATTGATTTCTATCATGATATCTGTATGCGAAATAAGAAAATCAAATACTCAGGAAAAAAATGTAGGCCTGGTTTCTTTTCTGAAGTACACTATGGTGTACTTTCTTCTGGTACACTGTGTCACTACTAACAATATCAAAATCACTTTAGCAATGTAATAATGGAAAGAGTAGTTTTTTCTTTGTCATGATAACCATATACCAAAGCAACTTTAATTTTAGTTTGTATATGCAGAAGGGACTTAACTGATTGTAGAAAGGCAAGATACAAGCTGACATTATGTACATTTGAAACTAATGTAATAGTGGGACTAAAATTGGCATCCTCCTTAAACTGCGTGTTTGGAAATTGTACAGCTCGGAAATACTGCATAACAGCTCAATTTATTTAGGATATAGGTTTTGATAAGGACTCATACTGTGTGATTTTTGTCAAGCTGTGCAAGTTCATTGTGCCCCCATGAAATCTGAAATCTGTGAAAAAAGAAATAAAGTGAATTGAGAGACACGTTATCCTCTACCTGTAGTCACATTCTTGTTTGTTGAGTCAAACTTGGGGAAAAATCTACAAATATACACCTCACCTTTCAGGGACCTGCCCAGTAATCCTGTAAACCAATTGCTCTGATATATTTACCAGAACACAATACTTTACAGAAGACTTGTAAGATCCATTCAAAGCTATCAACTAGTTGGACTTTAACCAGAGCATAGGGAAAGAGGGATGTGTGGGCAGGGCATTTAAGCCTTCAGCAATTTAAGATCTTAGACACTTGGGAAAAGGGAACAGCAGTTAAATTCTCTCTTCTGACCATGTCCCAAGACTACAAAATGTTGAAATCTGCATTACTATTTGTAAATATCGCACCCAGACATTTTAGTGAATAAGTGATGAATGGAAGAAAAAAAAAAAAAAATGGGAATGAAATACAGTAGCAATATATATATAAATATCCTGTTCATGGAAGACAGAAGTGAAGGTAAAAGCAGTAGGATCCTATGACATATTAAGCATTAATAAAACCCAAACACATAGCATGAATAAAACAGAAGGCAGTTTTAAATCTCTTTAGGGAAGGATAGTAAAGAAGTATAGTTGTAGAAATATTCTATAAACTCCTATTTGTGACAGAAAAATGTAATATTATGAGAAATACTAATAGCCCTGAGAGCCCTCTTTATTATGGTAGACTTTCACTTCTAAAGATACATATTCCAGAAGAAATGCTGTTAATAAAAATAGTGCTGAATGTGATAGCGGGCAAATTTAATCTCCAAATCTGCATAGATTCAAAGAAAAGAGTGTCACAAGGGAAGTGAAGTTGGAGAAGCTGTGATTTAGTGGAAGCATTAGAGAAAAGATGGGGAACTGATTAAAGAAGAAACATCACTCTTTCTGGGATGTGCTGGAAAAGGAAATAACCAAGAGGCAGAAAGATTACAAACGGAGTTTCCCAGCAATGCGTGTTAAACTAGAGCTTGTCTAATATTTTAGTCAGTGAGCTGGATGCATAAAATATGTGTGTACCAAGGAATTTAGTTGGTGATATGCATTTTGGGAAAATTGCTAAAACAGAAATTATTTAAAACATGAAAAGCTGGGGTGAAAAACCACTGATATAAAAATCAAGGTCATGGATTTGTAACCAGTAACAGAAACCTCTACTATGAGTTTGTGTCTTAGAACATGCTATAGTTAGGGTATATTACTTCATCACAGAATAAATGCCCTTACATTGTACAGTTCAGTACTGGAATAAGATATACAATCTGTCTCAAGTATGAGAAGGAGGATGTGATAACCTTTTTTATCTTTTTTATTCAGGCATGCAAACTGCATTGCTACTTTCTTTTAAAGACAATGAAATATTCCTCATTTATCTCTTTCTTTCAGGCTGCTGGAAAACAGCCGATTTTAGGGACGATTTTCGGGACATGTCAGTGAACCAGTACGCAATTCCTTTCTCCCTAGCTGAATAGTCAAGACTACATCCTATTAATACTTGCCTGTCATACCAATAGGGGTCATACAGTTTTGCCATTTTTGGTTTCCATTGATGACTCTATATATGTGTTATGCCAATTTCTTTGGTTTTGTGTAAGCCAACTACAAGCTTCATTAGGAATAACCACCTTCTCAGTGCTACCTATCTCATTTTTCCTTTTCTTAGCCTTCATTTCAGCCAAATGATTTTATATTTTTTGCACAGAGAGCAAATATAAGCACCTCTTGAGTGCCATACTGACCCTACTCCTGTATATGTAAGTAATGATAGACACATATACACACACAAGCCATTCCGATGTAATTTGTGTACTAGTGCACCCAGCGGAAGTTATTTATGGTGAAACACCAGGACGTAGGAAGCTGACTTGCTGCATTTGTTGAACAAGGCTCTTAGGGCTCTTGCCTTCATTAGGACAGCTATTAAAACAATAAAAGATGCAACAGTAATTAATGGAACAGGAACCTTAAGAGTTTTTTCTTCTGTACCCCCTCCCATTTCCAAAGATGTTAAAGGGAAAAAAAGCTAATGAGGAAAGGAGAGGTTTATTATCTTCAGGCAATATATGACTCTCACTATTCTTTATTTTTAATCTGAATAATTAAGCTACTATTTTTTCCCCTGTTTTCCTGATCCATCTTTGTGACCCAGTCTATCTTTGCCTAGTTCCAACTGAAATATGAGGAACATGCGTATGAAAACAGGCATGTTATCATTGGAGTTTACCGGGAGTAAAAAAAATGGGGCTAGACTCTTCCCAGTGGTATCCAGTTGCAGGACAAGAGACAACAGACACAAAATTAAATACAGGAAATTCTCTTTAAACATAAGTAAAAACAAAACAAAACAAACCCGAGCTTTTTCACTGCGAGGGTGTTCAAACACTGGAGCAGGTTATGTAAAGAGGTTGTGGAGTGTCCATCCTAAGAGATATTCAAAACCCAACTGGACGTGGCCCTGAGCAACCTGCTGTAGCTGATCCTGTTGTGAGCAGGGGGGCTGGACTAGACAACCTCTGGAGGTACTTTCCAGCCTCAGCACTTCTGTGATTCTGTGATTCTGTGTTCAGGATCATTTTTCCTGAACAGGTGAAAATTGCTAAGCTCTGCTTCTGTATTTTATGCTTCTCTAATTATTTTTTCCTTCCTGTTGCTTCTTCTAATGAAGTATAATAGTTGGCATGAGATTCTGAAAACAAATGTAAATCTTGTGGCATGTGGTATTATATTCATAATTGTATTTAAAGGGATAACTGACACAATGTAAATAATCTCTATCTTATTAGCTAGTTCCTAACAACATTTATCCAGCATCCTGACAAACTGTAAGTTATAATTTGTTGCTTGGAAATAAAAAAAATAAATTGCCGTGTCATAAATAAGTCTGTGAGTTATTAATAACAAATATTTTCCTGGAATTAAACTCCTTTATAGCTGGGAAAAAGAAAAAAAAGTAGAAAACCAAATGACAATACTTAATAATAATCATTCTAGTTTAATAAATGTTACAGCCCAAAATTGGATAAAATAATTTTTTAGTTGCTTCTGAGATTCCACACAGAACAATATTTTGACTGCATTTCATTTACAAGCACAGACAGTCATGAAGTGTCTCATTTTGCATGTCAGCTCAGCTGATTTTCCACCCACACTTTATTACTTCTGCCATATAATGTCACTTTTATGATTTTGCTTAAAATAATAGCTATGGTTGGATAACAAGAGAAAATGGTGTTTTCCATCTCTGCTAATTATATTTTTTGCTTTGAAAAGAGACAGGAATATTTTACTATAATATTTAGCTCAATAACTTGTATAGAGAAATATGTATAAATTGCATGCAACTAGATATAAATAGCAAATGCACAATATTTATTTTTATAGTTAACTTATTTTTTAAACCAAGGGAGATGGTCATTTTCAAACTACATTAGTCTCATTTATCTCCATGATGTCCTTAATGTTATAAGATGTTACAGCAACATTACCGGCTCCTGCAGGCCTGTATCAGCCTTTAGCTACTCAGGCGCATTATTAGATTGTCAACATAATTCAGACATCTCATATAAAAAGAGCCAACCCACTGGCTCCAGTTCTTTGTAAATGTATTTGACTGATTTAATAGCTTTAAATTTATTGAGTGTTCTTTTTTTTTTTCTTTTTGGGTACACATACACTACTTGGCGAATCTTGTTGGAGACTGCTAAAAATATTAAGAAAGGTAGCACTTAGCACAAATTCTTCTTATCGTCACATACTGTGCTCCTCTGGTAAATCACTGGACAACATCTAGATGAAGAAGAAGAGCCGTAGAATATTTTTGAAACAAAAACAATTAGAGAAGTATTTTGAGGTGACTCTTCCTAATGGATATAACTCTGTATAGAGCATTTTGGTTTTTTGAGAAAAGTTACCCATTTTTGGTAGGATTTAGTCCCATGTAAGATTTTTGGAATGTGCTAATTAATTTGTGTTTAAAAAGTATAAGATATTTGAAAGAACCAAAATTCAGGACAAATTTCACTGTGAATAAGTAGCCAGAGAAAGGGTGGATTCTTTTCAAAGTTATCTTCTCTGATATAACAACTTTTCAAATAAGTCGCTTTGACCCACACTCTGCAAAAATAGTACAAGTGTTCAGCTATTCTGTTATTTTTTTTATTTATGCACCAAAGAATAAAAAGAATTAATCACCAAAGCCCAAAGACAGAAAGATTATCAGCAGAACCCCCTATATAAATGCATGAAGCTGAACCAGGCCATCTCTGAGGCAAAACAATGTAGTTTTTCACTGGAATGCAGGGCATTTTCCCTTCTCAAACCTTCTCAGTAAAACAAAGCAGATAATGCTAAACACAGAAAGCATAGTAAGTCAGCAAACTTAAGTTCATTGTGGGAAACTGAAATCATTTTCAAAATTATTATTTTTGTGATTTGCTGTGCACCCATACACTCACATACACAACTGCATATATCACACATTAACGCGTATGAAATACTATTGTTACATTTTCTCAAAAAAATAGATTAGCTTTTTGTGGTCATTGTAACAGCTTTTGGAAGTAAGTTATTGAAAGTGAGTAAGTCTCTTAGGGATGGATGAAGAGTTGTCTATTTTGCCTAATATATGTGAACCTACTATATAAAACGCGGAACAAATACAAATTAGCTACGTATTATATAAAAGGCAGAACTGTACACAAATTAATCACGTAAGTGAAGTACTTATTTACCTTCCAAACCTCATCCAATTCCAACTACTATAATGATGAAGAGATCGATCACAGAACAGAACTGAGTAGATACTCTAAATCCATCTAGTTTCAGCATCTGGAACTGAAGTCAGTGAGTTAATAAATGAGCTAGTTTCAGGAGAAGACAAATGTGCCCAGAATCTTAAAAACACTGAGTGGGTGCTAAGTGTAATTGGATAAGACAAAGCAAAATCCTATTTCAAAACCTGAAATATTTTCTGGGCATTAGTAAAATTCTCTGCATTTTCATAATTTTCTCATGGAATCTAGATGGAGTGTAGATCAAAAAAAAGAGCCTAAAAATTTAGTAAATAGTAATGCAAATGTTTTGGCTAGGTTTCTGCCCCTTGGCTACTCTGCCCATGTATAATGTTCTAAGCAGCTTTTTGTTTGTTGTTTTTTTTTGGGGGGGAGTGGGAGCATGACACTAATAATTCAAAATCTCTGTAACTTCAAAATGTCTTTACTACTGATTCTGCCATCTCAACCCTTGCTGAGGGCACACCTCCTATTGTATTCTCTTTGTCTACATCTATTAAATGCTGCCACTAAGCATATGACAACTATTCAAGAAGCAGAGTGTTAGGAATATATGAGTTTGCAAAGACTCTGATTTATTCCTTAGAACTCAGAAACCTTTCACTTAAATGGAGAAGAAAGCATGAACGAAGGCAGGAAGAAGGAACAGAGGGAAGGAAGGAGAAAGGAAGAAAACAGATCACATGCAGAGGCATGTTTTTGGTTTTGCAACCTCCTATCCAAATCATTGTGCTGATTTGTAACCAGCTGTCAGTTAGCTGTTAATTTGCCTGCTGTTTTACTGGTGACATTTACAACTAAAGGGAGAATTGAACAAATTTTACTAATGGTGCAGTTTTTCCTAAAGTTGAGTGAAGAATTTGCAGAGGGTAACACACTTACGAAGTTCCAGTCTTTTTCATGATGGAATACGTGCAGGTAGGTGTAGAACACCCTGTGCATCCATTTTCACTTGTAATCTATGTCTTTGGTCAGGTTTTAATTTGTTCTGCTTTTCTTACAGTGATTTTCTTTTCAATGCCAAAAACAAGAAAACATTTTGTTAATGTTGTCCGTCTCAGGAGCTAAACATACCATTTGATCCAACATTTGATCCAAGATGATCCAGATAGTTTATGCTGTAGCATTTACAAAGCAGGAACTACTACTTTTACGGTGTTTGAAACAGTGCAAAAAATTACAGCATTCTACTTAGTTTAAGTCTTTTTTGTTTTCTCCTACAAAACTTTTTCACAGTTGTCAGTATATTATCATCCTACCTATGGCACAAAGGAGAAACTAGGCTTTTTGCCTCTAGCTTTGGCATTTAATTGGAACAATTAAATCCATTGTTAAAGTGATCTAGTAAACCTAGAGATCTAGACTTAGTTGCAGCCATCTAAAACCAATGTGAATTTATTTTGAAAGAATACCAGTAAAAAGTTCTGGGAAGAAGAAAAGTTATAATTCCTATACAAGAAGAAAAAACGGTGTCAGTTGCAATAATCATCTTTTCAGGCTAACAGCAACATAACAGCTTGAATATCTCTTCTCAGTAGCAGGTGTTTCAGCAAGAAGTGCCATTTATTTGGAAACACATGAGCCAAGGGAATGATGCTGCTAGGAATAAGATGCAAAAAAAAATTGTTAGAAAGTATGAGTTTATTAATGCTGCAGATGAAGACAACAACATGTATAGATGTTAATTTGCACTTGCTTTCCTACATTATATAAAATGTTACAGATTCAACGGTAAGCCCTAACATAATGTCATTTCCTAATGGATGAACTCAACAAAATCAAACCTGTGATATGGAATTATGAACTAAACTTTGTCTTCCAAAGAAAAATGAAAAACAAACACATACCATTGAGCGGGAAAAGAACTGCCTATAAAGCAATGTAAACTGCAGCTAATGCAAACTGCAATTCATCTTGTCCTCACCATTCCACTGGCTGACTTCTCTGCAGCTGCAGAAGAAAATGCCTGTCAAGACTCTGTTCCTGGCTGCTTAGCAGATCTGAAGTGATACAGTTTTACCAGAGGGGGTATGTCCATCAAACAGGAAGAGGAAGCTCGCTTTCACTGTGAAACTGCATTATGTACTGCCAAAAACCTCAAACAGTAATTATTTTCATATCACCATTGCAATTTAGGTGAGTGTTTCATCTTCCAGTTAGAATGTTTTCCCTTACTGATAGTGATGGGGGATGTATTGAAAGATTAGTAAGTAAACTATCTATAAGTAACTAAACAATCTATTCTTTACATAGTGTCATATTTTACAGCTTAGAAGATGCAAGGCAGGCTAGAGAGATATCAGCTGAAAATAATATAGAAAAGCTCTCATATCAGTGATAGTACGTGTGATGAAAGGTTTTCTCTAGGTAATGCAAAAGGATGTCCACCTAGCACTCTGCAACATGTTGCCAATTGCACTGACTTTTAAAATGTCATTTATAAATTAAAGTTTGACCTTCACATTTTTGCAATATTAATTAAGCTTTTCCCAAGGAAGGTGAGAGAAAGTCCAAATGCATGCAGAGGACGATAGCTTTCTTATGATGCTCAAAACTCCTTATGAGATAGAAAGCATTTCTTTTTAGCAGGGAAGGTGACTAGTCATTGCAGCAAACTATGAGAGAAAGTGGAGGATTTTTTATGCCTTTGAGTCAGTTTGGTTCCTTTCCGAAAGAAGTGTTTTATCCAAACGCATATAAGAAGATCCAATGACAAAGTAAATTGGTCACATAATACAGCTTATGCTATGCAAGAGGCAAATTAAATTACCTAATGGTCTCTCCTGGCCTTAATATCTGAGAATCTGTTAATGAATGACACAGAAAGATTTAAAAGTTCAGAAGAGTAATTTATCAACTACAGACAGATAAATAGGGGTAGAAATCACTATTCTTTTGGTTATTCTAAAAGTGGATTGACAGTTGTGCCTGATTTTCCTTGGTAGAAATTTTTCCCATGCTGCCCAATCTGACCTTGTGTACCACTGTTGTGCATGAGATCTTTGAAGTTAGAACAGAAATACAAAAATATATCAACATCAGACAGTCAGGGCCCGTCCTTCCATTTACCTTCAGATAAAAATTTGTGCAGCCTTGATTTCAAAAGGAATGGCATTTTAAGATGGGAAGCAATTATGTATCTTACGGATGAAGCTACAAGCGAGACTCATAAAACTGGCTGGTGAGTTTCTCTTCTCCATTAAACTTCTGCGCTGTTTTACATGGATAACTATTAATGATTCAGTGCATTCTAAAATGATCAGCATTTTAGTTAATATACTTATTCCGGAATTTTTACTTCATCAGGTATTTCCTGTCTACTCAAATATCACACTTTTCTAGACTGTTTTTTAAGAAAAGTTATTTGTGTGTTTCTTCCACAGTATTCTGTCATACCTACCATAAGTTTTAGATAAATGATAGTTGTTCATAAGTCTTTATATAGAAAAGCTATATTTCAGAGCAATTAATTGTAGCATTTATTATTAATAGCCAATAGAAATGGGAATACCTGTTACTTAAGGGTGAGAATAGATGTGATTAGAGAACATAGGCAGCATGAAAAACAGAGGCTTAGCAAGGGACGGGTACGATGGAACCCTGACTCCTCAGTCTCTTCAGATGGTGAAAAAAACTTGGTTCTGCTGTTGTTGCATTTTGCATTTTGGGACTCTTCTGTAAATAGGAGGGGTTTTATACATCAAATTATAAAATGGTTTGCACTAAATTTGAGTTCATTCTATTTACATTTTTAGGAACTGGAATTAGGAATGCCTGTAAATGATACTGTAACAGCTAAAAAAATTTCAGCCAACAGAGCTAACACAAGATGCAAGCCTTTTTTTGCTGGCATAAACTATTCAGTTGCTACAGATTATGGAGTTGCAAGTAAAAGTGGTACTGTACTAGCAGCACAACATTCTAGTAATATGTCTGTTTTTACCAATTTCTATATGTATGTATTTTTTATTTATTTATTTATTTATTTATTTATTTAATGTCTTCATTCAAATTCATAAAATATATTTTAATGTCTTCTTGCTGCTACCATCTGCTTCAACATTGACCAGAACCATAATGTTTGAAGGAAGCTGGAAAAATAACCTACCTACTCATTCCCTGGCTTCTCTAAGGGACTTAAGTAGATTTAGCTAGTATAGTTGTAGTTGTAACTATAATTTATCTATCTATTTAGACTTTTATATAGTTTGAGCCAAATCAGATGAAAAAAAAAAAGCAGCAGTTGGTTCTTTTAATTGAGTTTGTATGCAGAACAGGGCAACTTCGTTGTTTATATTAGGAATCTAAAGTTAGGTGATGTTAAAGTTCAATATATTTCGTATTATTTTTATGAAATTCCAGACCAGGACCCTGCAGAAACCAGTATATTTCAGTATAGGGTTGCTGCTAACATCAGGAGAGAATTCAATTTTATTTTACCTTTTACTCTTAGAATAGAATAATATAGACTGGAAGCCAGCTTTGCAGATCATCTAGTCCAACTCCTTACCCACAAAAATAATGTAGAACAGGTTACTAGGGCTGTGTCCAGTCAACTTTTGAGTACATCCAGGGATGGAGACTCCACAGCCTGTCTGTGCCCTTGTTCTGATGTTTGGTCAACTTCATAGTTCAAAAATAAAAATAAAATAAAATAAAATAAAAACTAAAATCTAATTTGAACTTCCCCTTCTGCAACATGTGCCTAGTCCTTTTAGCATGTATCTTTGAGTCTAGCTCTGTGTTCTCTACAACTGCCCATTAGTGCTAGACAGCAATAAGATTCTGCCTTATCTTCAAGTAGAAAAAAACAACTCACTCAGCCTCTCCTTGTCCTTTTTGTGCTCATGCCCCCACCCAACTCAGTGGCTCTCCACTGGATTCCTCTATGTCAATGTCTTTCTTTTACCGTGAAGCTCAAAACTGGACACAGTACTCTAGATGGAATCTCTCAAAAGTGCTGAATAGAAGGGAAGAGTCACTGGCTGCCCTTGCTAACAGCCCAGTGAGAAGCTGGTCTTCTTTGCCATAAGGGTGCACAGTCAGCTCACGTTCAACTTGTTGATGAAAACTGCCAGGTCCTTTCCTGCAAATCTGCTTTCTAGCTAGTCAGTGTCCAGCCTTTACTGTCACTTGGGTTTATTCCATTCCAGATGCAGAATATTGCATTTTATTTTGTTGAACTCAAGGAATTCAGCTCATTTCTCTAGCTTGCTGCGGTCCTTCTAAATAGCAGTCCTAACCTCCCACACATTGATTGTTCCCCTTAATTTTTCATTTGTGGAGAGTGTATTCTGTCCAGTCATCTATATTGTTAATAAAGACACTAGCAGTGTTGGCCCTGGTACCAACCACTGAAGACTGCCCCCAGTAACTGGTTTCACAGTCAATTTTTCACATGCACTGTTCTTCCTCTGTTCACCAACTAGTTATCATCAAAAGCTATCAGGTTGTTCAGACACAAGTTGTCCTTGTTAAATCATGCTGGTTATCCACAGTCATTTGTGTACTGGATTGTGGCTTGTCATGTACCTTGTCATTCATATACTGGATTGTGGCTTCCCAGAGGATTTATTTCATAGTCTTTCCAGGGATGGAGTTGAATCTGACCAGCCTGCAGTTACCTGGATCCTCTTTTTTGCCTTTCTTGAACACAGGCATGAGATTTACAAGAAGTCATCAGGAACCTCCTCTGATTGCCATGGCCTTTCAAAGTTAATTGAGAGTGGCCTTGCAATGACATTGATCAGCTTCATCAACATCCTCAGGTATATCCCATCTAGTCCCATGCACTTCTTTATGTGAAATTTCCTCAAATGATTGCTAACTTCATCTTCCTCTACTGTGATTAAATGCTTTGCTCTCACAGATTCTACTACTAGTCCCAAGCACCCAAGGCCAGAACTTATGAGTAAAAATGGAGGAAAAACCCCACATTGAATACATCAGGCTTTTTGTATATTTTGTCACTGAGTATCTGACCCCAATGAGCAGTGGGACTACATTTTCTTTATCTTTCCCTTTGTTTACAATGTATTATAGAAACCCTCATTGTCCTTTACATCCTGTGTGAGTTGCAACTCTGAAATTTGTCTTTCCTACATGCTCAGGCAATGTCTCTGTATTCCTCCCTAGTAGCTCATCCATCCTTCTACGTTCTGCATACTTCCTTTTTGTATTTGAGCTCAGTCAGGAACTCCTTGTTCATCAATGCTGGCCTTCTGCCATGACTGCAACTCCCTGCAAGTTGAAACAGACTGTTCTCGTGCTTTAGGAGGTCATTTTGAATATCGAGCAGTTCTCCTGGGTCTCTTTGCCCTTCAGGGCAGTCTCCTACAGGATCCTGCCAAGAAGATCCTTAGCAAGCCAGCATATGTTCTCCTCAAGTCCAGGGCTGTAATTCTACTATCAGTCTTACTCACTTCTCTCAGAGTTTTAAACTTCACAGCGTTGAGGTTTCTGCTGCCAAGGTGTCGTGGTTTAACCCCAGCCAGCAACTAAACACCACACAGCCACTCGCTCACTCCCCCCGGTGGGATGGAGGAGAGAATCAGAAGAGTAAAAGTGACAAAACTCATGGGTTGAGATAAAGACAGTTAAACAGGTAAAGCAAAAGCCGCACATGCAGCCAAAGCATAACAAGGAATTCGTTCACTACTTCCCATCGGCAGGCAGGTGTTCAGCCATCTCCAGCAAAGCAGGGTTCCATCATGCATAACAGTTACTTGGAAGACAAACGCCATCACTCTGATCGTCCACCCCTTCCTTCTTCTTCCCCCAGCTTTATATACTGAGCATGACGTCATACGGTATGGAATAGCCCTTTGGTCAGTTTGGGTCAGCTGTCCTGTGCCCCCTCCCAGCTTCTTGTGCACCTGGCAGAGCATGGGAAGCTGAAAACTCCTTCCTAGTGCAAGCACTACTTAGCAACAACTAAAACATTGGTGTGTTATCAACATTATTCTCATACTAAATCCAAAACACAGCACTGTACCAGCTCCTAAGAAGAAAATTAACTCTATCCCAGCTGAAACCAGGACACAAGGCTGCACTCAGACTTCACAGCTCTGACTAGTTCTTCCTAATTCATAAGTAACCAACAGGGGATAGTTGGTTTGTTGATCCCCTGTGTCATCAACACACTCCAGAAATCTGAATCACGCCACCATGTTGCCCTTCCAAAAATTAGCAGTGTGGTTAAAGTCCCCCATCATTACCAGTGCCTGTAATCGTGAGGCTTCCTCCAGTTGTAACAAGGTTTGTCTACTTCTTCTTCTTGATCAGGCGGTCCATAACACCTACCATGATGTCAACCGTTTTCATCTGCTTTTTGATCCTTAGCTATAAGCTCTCATCTGACTCTTCGTTTGTCTGCACACATTCAAGCCACTCCTTTGCCTAGAGTGTAACCCCTCTATCCCATCTTCCCTATTGTTTCTAAAGAGCCTGAATCCAGCCATGGAAATCTCCATCCATTCCCCCATCTCTTTTTGATCTCAAAAAGATCATAGCTCTACAACTGCACACAGACTTCTACTTTCTTCTTGTTGTTTCCCAGGCTGCATGAGTTTGCACACAGACACTTGTGATGGGCCCTTAGTCATGAAGCTTTCACAGCAGGAGTAGGAGAACTTTCTGCATTATGCTGAGCCCTGGGGAGTACTTTCTTACTTTTGTCTCCATGTCTCTCTGGGATACCGTTACCATCCTCAGATGAACGTAGTTTAAAGCCCTCCTCACTAGGTTAGCAAGCCTGGTGACAAAAAAAAGGTTTTTCCCTACTTTGCATCTTCCCCATGCCTTTTTCTGCCCAGAAGCCCTTATTTTTCAGAAAAGATCTCATACTCTTAAAAGACAAAGTCCTGCTTCAGCACCAGTCATGCAGCCAGCGCTTTCCTGCAGGACCCTATTACCTAGGCTTTTCCCTTTTACCAGCAAAATCAAGAACACTGCCTGCATTCTCATGCTCTTCATCGTCACCCCAGGGGCCTTGGTATCATTGATGATACACCAGAGGTCTCCCCAGTAGCATCATTTGTCTCCACACGGATGAGCAACAAGGGATAATACCTTGCAGACTGCATGAGCCTCAGCAACATGAGCCTCTCTGCAACATTCCAGATCTGAGCCACTAGCAAGCAACAAATATGCCAAGACAACAAATCGGTTGTGTTTCCATCCCCTGCAGAGGTTAGTCTCCAACTGCCAGAAGCCACTGCTTACATTTGGGGCCAACTGATTACACAAAAATCCTATTGCTATGTATGGATATAGGTATGTACGGTTTTAAACTATAGTGACATTCTTGGCAAAGAAAATCAGAAACCAGGAGTCACCATTAATTATTTAGAACTTAGAGCTTTCAGTTTTCAGACCTTTTTCATTTTACTTAAATGTCCCTTACTGTACATTACTAAGGAGACAAAACACTCAGGAAGTAGTATTGAGCTGTGGAAACTCACCCTTCTTGTTTGAGTTAAGTTAATTGATTGCTGTTGGACAGCTGCTAGTGCCTCTAGCTCCTCTTAGTGAGCTGAATTGATTGCTGCGTCTCCTAGTAGGTAGGCACAAGATAAGTTTCCACTTCACAGAAAACACTACAATAATTTGACTCTTTTATTGGAAGTCCCTGCAGAGAGGGCATGAAATGAAAGGACTCAGAGGAAGAATTATCCTCTCATTCTGTCTTGAAACAATCCTTCAGGTCAGGGAAGTAGGTTGGAAGCAGCATGGGGACTTTTTTATGCTCAGGCATATGTTGCACCTGTTCAGTGAGGGGAATAACTTTTATGTACTCCTTTAATTCTTTCAATAGGGACTTAAATATTGTGAAAGGCAGCATATTGCAATGTTGTCCAGTAAAGATGTCCCAACTGGGAAAAATATTCCTTATTGTACTATTGACCTATTCCTTCTTGCATTTGTCCAGATTATTTCTGGTACAGCAACAGCCAGAGGGAAATTATTTTCCATTTCAGCATAGTTAAAAGTGCTGGACAAAGCTTTAATCCTGTCTATATCTGCTTCCGTTCTCATTCTTGCACATCCATACATAGTTCTTGATTTCCACTAATTCTTGTACTCGTCCAATGAAATGAAATGAATGTCATGGCTAGGACCAAGGGGATCCCTTCTCTCTCTCAGCCCCCACCCTCTGCCCAATCTCTCTCTATTGCTCACTTTCTCTCTCACATTTTAGTAGAATGAAGCATACATATGGCAAAAAGAGACTTCAGAGAAGTGCATAACATGAGCAAGAAATCTAATATTTAGATTTTTTCTGACTTTTAGAATTTTCTAATCTTTATAATTTTCAGAATAAAAAAAGGAAAAAGTCCAGTCACTTCAGCCTTTTGTCTTCTACTCTAAAAAATAAACTTATGAAAGACAGAAAGCATTTTAAAATGTGGGAAAGATATTGAGCAATGTCATAAGACCTAAAAGAAGAAAAGTTAAGCTAAAACAATAGGTTGATTAATCTAGATAGAGAAAATTTTTTGGGGAAAAGAATCAAGACATTTTTAAGATTTTTTTCCCGTGCTCTTGAAACTTTTACTTTTACTAGATATAGAGAGATATATATGTGGAAGGTTGCTACTCAGACATGTGGAAATTGAAGTACTTGGGCAAACTAGTTTTATGTAAAAAGTCTATCTATCTAAACCATCATGGTAAAACATCTACCTAAGCAATGCCAAGCAGGAAATAAAAGATCAGATATGCAACTTGTGCAAATCAAATTACCTCTGTTTTGTCCATGGAATTTTGCTACTGCATCTAAGGTAAGGATCTGAAATAGTACTTGCTTGACACAAACAAACAAACAAACAAACCAACCCTTCTATTTTACCTAGAAATTAAAATACCTTAATGCAAGCATTGTCCTAACACTAAAATGAAGCAGTAAGGCAAATCATGCAATAATCTGACTACATTTCACTTCTTACTAACAACAGGCAGCACTGGATATCTTTTATGTAGGCTTTCCTATCAATGAGGCTTGTCCATCTTTTCTCCGAGGTGCTTTGGAAAACAATCCCAACATATGTCCATAAGAATGAACGTCCTGTTTATTGTTTTATGAACAATTTTTATTGCCTATCTTTGGCATTCTGGTAATGGTAATCATAAGTAACTTCCTGTATTTAATTTTTATAAATAAAAAAAAAGGATGGCTGTTATGATCAGGTAAATGGATGGCAAATGAAACCCTATAATCTTGTTTTATATATATATATAAAAATATATATAAATATGTATTTATATATTTATATTTTCATATTTTTATATATATAAATATATATTTTTATATTTATATATTTATTTTTAATATATAGTTATATATATTTTTATATTTATATTTATATATATAAATATATATAATCTTGTTATATATATATAAAAACATATATATATATATGTTTTATATATATATATGTTATATATATATATATAAATGCTGTAGTTATTTACCTATACACCTACATATTCCCTATAACAGTTCTTAAAAAGGGAAAATAGGAATAGAATACTGTCGTAAGTATTTGTGCCAAACAGACAAAAAGAGCGAGAATCAAGGAAGCAATTATCCAAATACAAAATTGAAGCATTAGCAAATTTGTGTCAGGAAGTCCCAGGATTATTCCTCTGTGTCAAACCTCCTTCTATGTTAGTGCTTTATTCATTGCTTGTTTGAACTAGAAAAAGACAGCAAAAACATAAAGTAAAAATACAGCTTTTGAATATCTATAACAAAATGTGTGATGAAACTAAATGCACATGCAGAGATGCAGAGTTTATCCTTGATATTATATTTACAGACTCTGGGCTATTGGTATCAGTGGGAGTGTTGCTGCAGATTGAGAGATATATATGGCCCATTGTATTAGATTGATAGGAGAAGTCAAAATGCTATTTAACTGCAGGAGGTTTTTCTTGTTTTCTGAGATGGAACAGCAACACAGAAGTAAAAAGAAGTAGACAGGCATTAAGTCTACAAAATAAATAAACTAAAAAAATTATATGATGTTTAGCACTTTTCTGTCATTCTAAAAATGTAAAAAAACTAGTTTCCACTAGGAGGTTGGGTTTTGGTTTAGTTTTTTTTGTTGTTGTAGTTGTCTTCCCCCCCTCTCCAGCCCCACCCATCCCAATCCCTACTTTAATATGCAATTTAAAAAAAAAAAATCAGCAGGTTATTGAGAGGAATAAGGAAAGAACATCTTCCTTGTATTCTCTACTTCTGGTAGCCAGCCTAGAGGAAGGTATAATTACTCATTCATGTGAACCAGAGTAAATTCCTTGTTATTATTTTGTAATAAGCAATGAGGTATACATGCTAAAAATTGCATCCACATGCTATAATGTTATAACCAGTTAGAGGCTGCAAGGTTTTCCAGAGAAATTCCCCTTGATTAAGAGCTGAGAAATGGATTCAAATCAGACACTGTATTATTTAATTAAGGAAAGGATGCAGTCAGCAAGTTATCTACAATCTTTAGCCATCAATTAGTAAGGAACTGTTCATAGTTGTCCTGTCCCTGGATTGAGTCGAGAAACAAATTAAGTGTTTTCTTGCACAAAGCTCTCAGAAAACAGACACAAGTTGCCTTTTTCACTTTGGAGCTTACCTACTCTCTGTACCATTACAAAACCAAACTTTGCTTTCCCCATTCTCAGCTGAGCTTTACAAGGGGGAAGGATTAGTAGACCTGTCAGTAAGTGGTCCCTGAACTTTCCCTTTCCCCAGAATCCCAACTCCAGAGGACCAAACCAAGATATGAAAATACTCCTATTATTTCTTTCTCTGTCTGCCTCAGGTCAGTCCTCTATTTTTCAGAAAGTTTGAAGTACTCTGAAGAATTGTTTCTCAAGAAAAAAGATAATTAAGACAGATATGAGAAAACCACCAAATGTAGGAAGTGTCCCTGTGGTGAGAAGTCTGCTGGTAGAAAAGATTGAACAGCATCCAAAATAAGCCAGCTGCTGAAAAATATGGATAGTCACAGACAGGAAAAGAGCTTGACCAGTGTAGATGTAGGTTACAGTAATTCAGTGCCAAGAGCTGGGCCTCACAACTAAAATGTCAAGTTATTGCAGACAGCCCTGTTATGGGAAATTGTAGTAAACTTTTTTTAGAAGACATATGGAAATGAAACAAATGTTAATAGATTCATCTAGCTTGGGGGAAGTTGTGTTTCTGGTGTGCTATATCATTTCGTCCACCTTTCTCGCAGCCCTCCTCTCAGTTTCTGCCTCCAGGCCACTGAGTCTATAAACAGGAACAAGGTCATCAGTAAAACATAATTTAGCTCTTCTGAGAGCCTGATAATTAGTATTTATATTATTAAAATGGAACTGGCTGAATTTGTTGTTGGCAGTGTATTCTGAGTTGACTACAACAAAGTCAGATTCATCTGTCACCTTTCTGAAAATCCATCATTCTGGGTGAGTAAATGCTAGTACTCCTGCATTGTTATTTGCTAAAAGGAATCAGTGACTCCTACTTAAAATATCTATTAAAAAAAAAAAAAAAAAACAAAAAAAACCACAACCCTTTCTTGCTGTCTTCTCTGACTGAGAGGAGCAGTTATGAACTGACCATAACCCCCCATTTTGCATCCCCTTTGCACCACTCAGCATGGGGCACGGAGGGGAGATGCCTATGACACTAATTGACAACTGATCTCCCTGTCCTTATCTAAATCTATGAGCTTTCTCATCTTAGTTTCTAACCCTGTTCTGCTGAGAAGTGGGAGTGAGAGAGTGGCTGGGTGGGCATCTGGCAGCTGGCCAAGGTCATGCATAACATTGTATTGTTAGGTATGCACTATATACATTACTATATACATTAACAGGCTTAATTGACAGATTTTCCACCCCTAATTGAAATGCAAAGATGCTTGAAAAATTATATGATGAGTTCTGGAGACCTTGCTGAGAATACTTTTAGAACAGAGAGTGTGAAAGGAAGAGGAAGGATAATGAAAAACAGACAGATAAATCTGGAAAAAAACAGGAGCAGGCTCCAGCATAGCTCAAAACCACCATGATAAGGGCCAAAGTATGGGATCTGGAGGTAGCATGTTTGTTGAAGCCTGGTAAAGCAAGGAAGCTGTTCTTACTTCTTTGATTCCTCCTTTCGTAGTTATACATATCAAAGTCACCTGACTTTACTGTAAAGAATTCCAGCTTCTAATGAGAATATTCGGCAAACCCCACTATTTTGGCTAGCCACTTAGGCCAAAAGAGAGAAAATTCACACAATGTCATCAGCATAGTTAATGTTTAATATTCTTACTTTTACCCATGGGTATCGTAAAGATTGTTTCTTAGAAAATATTTACAGAGTTCTTGATGTTATTTTTAAATTCTTAAGTTTTGCTTTTCCCTAAGTAACTGAACCAGAATGAGGCCAGGGCTTTCACTCCATGAATTTGGTTTCAGATTATGCCCCATGCTGCATATCTTTTCATGAAAAGAAATTTTCTTTAAATCATTTGGTTCCATAAAAGAGACAGTTATCACTAGCATTTCCTTTGAATCAGACAAGGGCTAATATATAATAATGTTGTAACTCACTTTTCATATTGTATCACTTTACCTTATCACTTCTCCTCTTAAAATGTGCCAGTCTCAACTTCAGAAATAAAAATTAAAATGGGAAGCCAACTAAAGTCTTCTTCAGGAAGGTCAATAAGTATTCAGAGACATGAGTAGAGAAGCTTCCAATTCTAACTGCAGCTATTCTGAGGGGGGAAGAAAAAAAAAACCACTGTAGTTCTTTACTTACATCTTTGTTATATCCAGATGTTCAAAACAAGAGTTCTAGGCTAATATTATGTCAGTTTCAGAAACAATGGGTTTCACAGAAAAAAAAAAAAAGGTGAATGTAAGCAACAAGAAGTTGCTTTTTTTATATACTTTTGTTTGCTTGGGGCATCTTAAATATCTGTGTTTTCTGTTATCAGCACTGAAAGAGGCATGTAATTTAAAATTCATACTGTACTTTAGTTTGAAACAACACTGAACACTTAGTTTTTACTAGGATATGTTTTCCCTATATCAATTTCCCAAGAAACTTTAACTGAAAGGGTTTTCAGGTGGTGTCCTCATTGAACTGCAATTGAGATTCCCTTGCTAATGCCTCTTTTTTCCCATCCCCTTCCCCCATCTATCAGATTCTCAGAGAGCTCTGTTCTGCTTTTATGAGAAAGAAAATATATTTTATCCTCAGAATCTTTGCTCTTCCCAAATGAGTGATAATCAAAAGCAATTTTTCCTCTTTTCTTGCTGAAAGCACTGTTTGGTGGTAACACTATGGAGATTATACTTTCATGTTTAAAAAATTGTCTTCCAGACTTGAAAATGAAATTAAGTAAAACCTAGGATTTTAACACATAGGACCAGCAATCTTTCAATAAAGTGTCTCTGAAGTGCTAAAAACCCATGTGTACTTTGAAAAGCTAAACCTAAGACCTGAGAAAACAGACAAATATATCTGTCAAAACAGCATCATATATATGAGTAGAAAACTTCACAGCTAGCCTGATGAAATCCCAATCAAGGCATATTAGTCAAAAGTCTATACTAGTCAGGAAGACACAATACAAAAATCTCACATATCCCTAGTAATAAGTAATAAAACATATTCAGATCCTGTTCTAGCCTCCATGATAATGCAGAGCTCTTAGTATTCTTCCTGTACTGTTACCTCTGCTTGCCCAAGGTTGCTGTCTTCATACTGTGGCTGCTACTAGAGACCCCAGCCAGTATTTTCCTGCCTCTAATCAGTACAAGCATCTTCAGTATTTCAATTTAATAATTAGATCCAGCTTTGGTTTATTTTGTGTTTATTGCTTTTATTTGTCTCCTGTGACCTCAGCATTGCTTTTTTGTGAATATTCATTCCTGAGGGAATGTTTTTCCCTAGGAGACATAAACACACCCTATGGTCTGATAGTTTTGGGAAACTGCATCACCTGTATAACCTGTGGCAGAACAAATTTGGTAAATTATTTTATTTTTTACTGGAGAAAGAGAAATTTTAAAAGAAATTAAATCTTATGTTGTGATGCTTTCTAACTTTTTCAGAAATGTTGAAATTTTTTATGTGGAGAGAAAATTTATTGATGTTTCATTTCAATATTTTATTATAATTACTTATGCATGAAAATATAAATTTTGACATTTCAGTATCTGAAAAATAAAGCAAAATATTTCATCTAAGGCTCCCCCTCCGCCTTAGCTATTTGCTCTGTTATAGTGTAAAATCTTGGCCTTCACCTAAGAGTTGACAAACTTCTTGATTTCATTGGTACCAGAGAGAGACAGTCTGTCTGGAAAATAGTTTCTAATTGCAGTTGTATTTATCAGTGATGTAGTTCCCTCATGTCTTATTCACTTTACTATGACTCATAAGTCATACATTGTCATGAATAATGACTTTTTTCATGAAAGCTCTGAAAATAGCTGTTACAGGTAATCTATCTGACACAGCTGTGAAAATGACTAACATTCATTTGAGTTCCAGCTGAAGAAGTGGAGGGAACATTTACATGACTCTTATTCTAGAAGACTTAAGGTAATACAAGCACTAGATCTTTAATATCTTCAGATCTTCAATAAAGGGTCAGCCATACCTTAATTCTACTTCTATGAAAGTCAGCATAAAATTTAACATTTACTTTAACCAGAGCAGAGCTCGCTGAAGAGTTGGTTTGGTTTGGTTTGGTTTTTAATCTGACCTATGCTGTTCACTCAGAGATTTTATAAAAATGAAACTATGCTGCATTTGATATTGACAGCAATAGGAAACAAACTCAATACACAAAGTGTATTGCCAGTCTTATAAAGCATCTGTGTCCTTAAAGACTGATTTTGTTTCTGCTCTGCATGAGGGTGTCCTGGTTTCAACTGTAATAGTTAATTTTCTTCTTAGGAGCTGGTATAGTGCTGTGTTTTGGATTTAGTATGAGAATAATGTTGTTAATACACTGATGTTTTGGTTGTTACTAAGTAGTGCTTACACCAGTCAAGGACTTTTCAGCTTCCCCTGCTCTGCCAGGTGCACAAGAAGCTGGGAGGGGGCACAGCCAGGACAGCTGACCCAAACTGGCCAAAGGGCTATTCCATACCGTATGACGTCAGGCTCAGTATATAAACTGGGGAGTTGGCTGGGGGGCAGTGATCACTGCTCGGGGAGAGACTGAGCGTTGGTTGGCATGTGGTGAGTGATTGTACAGTGTTATTTGTATATTATTATTGTATTATTATTATTTGTTTTTATTATTATTATTACTACTATACTATTTTACTTCAATTATTAAACTGTTCTTATCTCAACCCATGAGTTTTTTCCCTTTTACCCTTCTGATTCTCTCCCCCATCCCACCAGTGGGGGGGGAGTGAGGGAGCAGCTGTGTGGTGGTTAGTTGCTGGCTGGGGTTAAACCACAACAGAGGGCAATGGGAAATCAATATACAAATCAACTTTAAAATTGGGTCACTCTCCAGAGAATAAGTTGAACCTTTCTGGTTCATGTGAACCTGAGAGAGGATGCATGCATTCAATGTGAAAAGCTATTTTTAAAAGGGCCAAAATCTTTAGATGCATAGGAGAATAATAAAAATCTTATTGTATAAAAATAAATGTCTCCTAATAGCAAAGGAAAACAGTGTTGGAGATTACATGTATGATCTCTTAAATCAGAGTGATTTCAATTAAGCGGACTTTGGTGAAGTGCTGTTTAAACTGTTGTCATTTACCTGAGTCATTTATTAAGATAAGAACTTTTTTTTCTAATATCAGCAAAGATTGTAATCTGCTAAAAGGCAAAACTATGCAGTGTTAAAAGAGGGGGTACTCTGAGCCATTAAAATATATCCATAATTAGAGTATTAAAGGGCTTAGAGAAAAACATCCATGTACTTCAGTGAGTTCTGAGTCAAAAAGAAGAGAAGGTTGGGACGGGGATGGCAAAGGGGCATTTGAGAATAAGCATGTAATAAAAAAGCATCAAAGCTTGTGACAGTGTTACAGCTCAAAAGGCTGAACTTCTGCACAATTTAAGAGAAGAGGCCAAATCCACATATGAATTTTAAAGTGGACTGCAACTACACCCAAGTTATGTTTGCAATTGTAAAATAATTAAATTTGTTCTATAGTATCCTTTTTTCTTCCTCACTCATTCTGTCATCATTACGTCAACACAGTGGATAGCATGCAACATTAGATATGTAAACTGGAAGATGAAATGTAATGGGTGTGTGCATGGAAGGATTACTTTGAGCAGAGCTTTATTGCAAAAAAAGTGAATATGATTGATAGGCATACTAATTCAAACTACCAGCTGCTAACTTTAAGAAGTGGCAATAAAGAGTCGGGTTATTAGCAGATTTTTTTATATGTGACTTACTGTGGTTAAGTGGCTCTTAATCCACTACAAGAGAAATATATGCCATAACCACCGGACATTAATATCCCCATCCTTACCTCCCCGTATTCATAACCATCATCAAACTAGAACAAGGAAAGTTAACAGTCAGAAGAAACAGATGTTTCTTTGCACAGTATAAATAACCAAAACATGTTTTGCTTGTCCCATAATAACCTGCAGGTTCCTTAGATTTCCTTATCAGGCTAAATCTGAAGGCATGATTCAGCCAAGTGACTGTCTGATTTATCTAATGATACTATCCTCTCTGTTACATGTACCAAAGAGAGATGAGGTGTTTCTTGGCTACCTTCTCTTTCAACGCTCAGCTTATATGAAAGAACATTGGGGTTTATGCTGGAGATGTTAGCAAATTCAAAAAATAAAACCTGACTTTACATTAAAGAAAAATGAGAAATACAATAAAAGATTCTACTGAAGAATCAATACTGAAATTTGATACTGATCTAGCAAGAGATGGTATTTCTCTAATCTGAAGGACCTGTTTTCATAAGTTTAAGTGTCCTATCAAACATATGCATATGGCAACAGAAATGAATGCTCAAATAACAGTTATTTTATATCTGTATTTAAAGAATAGACCTATATGGAAAACTTTTCTCTCCTATCAAGCCCTAAAACTGTTAGAATATCTATGAAACTTCAGGGATTAAGTAAGAAGAAAACAGGCAAGTACTCTTTTAAAGCATGATTTCGATCTAGTTAGTCTTGCGCAAAATAATGACTTTCATATAGACATCTGTCTTGTACTGCTGATACTCAAAGAATTCCCTTTCATTGTACTGGGAGGAGGACAATTAATAGAAAAACAAAAATTCTAACCAAATATCATCATCCTCGAGCTTTATGAGGAATTAAAATCAGAAACTTACTTTAACTTATTTATATTTTCTTACTTTAACATATTTATATTTTCTTACTTTAACTTATTTATATTTTCTTATTAAGGTATTTATTTTTAGCTCAAACTAATACCAGGAGCATAGCACTAATGAGCTATACATTGTTACACATTCAACAATGCTTTTCTAGTACTAATAAGGCTAGGACTTCTTGTCATGTAGAGAAAAAAACACTAGTGGAACCTATTGGGACAGACAGGACATTTATTAAAAATAGTAATTATTCAAAGGCATGCCACACTTCTCAATCTGGACCAAAGGTTTGGAAAACAGACCTTTATCAACATATTATTAGTAATCTGTTAGTCAGTCTTCTCTTGTCTTCAGTTACTGAACTGAAAGTAGTAAATATCAATATGTAGTCGTCAGAGCATGTGAGATATAGAATCATAAAATAGTTTAGGTTGGAAAAGACCTTTAAGATCATCAAGTTCAACTGTTAACCTAGCACTGTCAAGTCCTCCACTAAACCATGTCCCTAAGCTCCACTTCTACACGTCTTTTAAATACCTCCAGGGATGAGGACTCAATCACATCCCTGGGCAGCCTGTTCCAGTGCCTGACTACCCTTTCAGTGAAGAAGTTTTTCCTAATATTCAATTTAAAACTGCCCTGGCAGAACGTGAGGACATTTCCTCTTGTCCTATTGCTTGTTACTTGGGAAAAGAGACTGACCCCCACCTTGCTACAACCTCCTTTCAGGTAGTTGTAGAGAGCAATAAGGTCTCCCCTCAGCCTCCTCTTCTCCAGACTAAACAACCCCAGCTCCCTCAGCCGCTCCTCATACGACTTGTTCTCTAGACCCTGCACCAGCTTCGCTGCTCTTCTTTGTATGTGCTCCAGCACCTCAATGTCCTTCTTGTAGTGAGGGGTCCAAAACTGAACACAGTATTTGAAGTGTGGCCTCACCAGTGCCAAGTACAGGGGGCCAATCGCTTCCCTAGTCCTGCTGGCCACACTATTTCGGATACAAGCCAGGATGCCATTGGCCTTCTTGGCCACCTGGGCACACTGCTGGCTCATATTCAGCCAGCTGTTGACACCTCCAGGTCCTTTTCCGCCAGGCAGCTTTCCAGCCACTCTTCCCCAGCCTGTAGCATTGCATGGGGTTGTAGTGACCCAAGTACAGGACCTGGCACTTAGCCTTGTTGAATCTCAGCCAATTGGCCTCGGCCCATCGATCCAGCCTGTCCGGATCCCTCTGTAGGGCCTTCCTACCCTCCAGCAGATCAACACTTCCACCCAGCTTGGTGTGGTCTGCAAACTTACTGAGGGTGCACTTGATCCCCTCATCCAGATCATTGATAAAGATGTTAAACAGAACTGGCCGCAACACTGAGCCCTGGGGAACACCACTTGTCACCAGCCGCCAACTGGATTTAACTCCATTCACCACAACTCTTTGGGCCTGGACATCCAGCCAGTTTTTTATCCAGCAAAAAGTACGCTTGTCCAAGCCATGAGCAGCCAGTTTCTCCAGGAGAATGCTGTGGGAAATGGTGTCAAAGGCTTTGCTAAAGTCCAGGTAGACAACATCCACAGCCTTTCCCTTATCCACTAAGTGGGTCACCTTGTCATAGAAGGAGATCAGGTTAGCCAAACAGGACCTGCCTTTCCTAAACCCATGCTGACTGGGCCTGATGACCTGGTTGTCCTGTATGTGCCCCATGATGGCACTCAGGATGATCTGCTCCATAACCTTCCCCGGCACCAAGGTCAGACTCACAGGCCTGCAGTTCCCCGGATCCTCCTTCCAGCCCTTCTTGTAGATGGGCATCACATTTGCTAACTTCCAGTCCACTGGGACATCCCAGAGAGCCAGGACTGCTGACAGATGATAGAAAGTGGCTTGGTGAGCACTTCCGCCAGCTCCCTCAATACCCTTGGGTGGATCCCATCTAGCCCCTTAGACTTGGGTGTGTCTAAGTGGTGTAGCAGGTCACTAACCATCTTCCCTTGGATTATGGGGGCTTTGTTCTGCTCCCAGTCCCTGTTTTCCAGCTCAGGGGGCGAGGTACCCTGATAACAACTGGTCTGACTATTAAAGACTGAGGCAAAGAAGGCATTAAGTACCTCAGCCTTTTCCTTGTCCTCTGTCACTGTGTTTCCCCCCACATCCAATAAAGGATGGAGATTCTCCTTAGCTATCCTTTTCTTGCTAACGTATTTATAGAAACATCTTTTTATTGTCTTTTACTGCAGTAGCCAGGTTAAGTTCCAGTTGGGCTTTGGCCCTTCTAATCCCCTCCCTGCATAACCTCACAACATCTCTGTAGTCCTCCTGAGTTGCCTGCCCTTTCTTCCAAATATCATAAACTGTCTTTTTTTTCCTGAGTTCCAGTCAAAGCTCTGTGTTCAGCCAGACCAGTCATCTTCTCCGCCAGCTTGGCTTTTGGCACATGGGGGTGGCCTGCTCCTGTGCCTTTAAGATTTCCTTCTTGAAGAATGTCCAGTCTTCCTGGACCCCTCTGCCCTTCAGGACTGCCTCCCAAGGGACTCTGTCAACCAGGCCTCTAAACAGGCCGAAGTCTGCCCTCTGGAAGTCCAAGGTGGCAGTTCTGCTAACCCCCCTCCTTACTTCTCCGAGAATCGAAAACTCATTTCACGATTGTTGTGCCCAAGACGGCCTCCAACCATCACATCACCCACAAGTCCTTCTCTGTTCTTAAAAAACAGGTCCAGCGTAACGCTTCCCTAGTTGGCTCCCTCACCAGCTGTGTCAAGAAGTTATCTTCCACACACTCCAGGAACCTCCTAGACTGTTTCCTCTCCGCTGTATTCTATTTCCAGCAGACATCTGGTAAGTTGAAGTCCCCCAGGAGAACAAGGGCTAGTGATCGTGAGACTTCTCCCAGCTGCTTATAGAATACTTCGTCTGCCTCTTCATCCTGGTTGGGTGGTCTA
This sequence comes from Platalea leucorodia, assembly GCF_965183815.1. Lineage (NCBI taxonomy): Eukaryota > Metazoa > Chordata > Aves > Pelecaniformes > Threskiornithidae > Platalea > Platalea leucorodia. Next base: position 60,648,396 of record NC_138823.1, on the reverse strand, counting down.
TAACAGACTCCCAACATGATATGTTCCTTGGTGGCGTTCCCCCTGATTCTTAGCCATAAACACTCAACCCTATCATCACCATCAAGCTCTAGACAATCAAAACACTCCCTAACATACAGGACTACCCCACTGCCTCACCTTCCTTGTCCATCTCCTCTGAAGAGTTTATAGCCATCCATTGCAGCACTGCAGTTCTGCTAGCCATCCCACCATGTTTCTGTGATGGCAACTATATCATAGTTTTCCTGCTGCACAATGGCTGCCAGGTCCTCCTGTTTGTTGCCCATGCTGCATGCATTGGTGTAGATGCACTTCAGTTGGGCTACCGATCCCACCGTCTTTTGAGGTAGAAGCCCTAATTCCTACGTGATCATTCTCAGGCACTCCCATAGTTTCTAACACATCCATAGCCCTTGCATCTTTGCTGCAGCATAGATCTCCATCCCCTACCTTCATTGAGACAGCGCAGCAAAGGACCGTCCCTCAAACACACCTTAGCATACCGTCCCTCAAACATTGGTATGCTGCTTCCAGGCTTATCTCTAGTGAGCCTGGTTTTATCGCTTTCTCCCTTCAAATCTAGTTTAAAGCTCTTTCAGTGAGCCCTGCTAATCCCTGTGCAAAGATCCTTTTCCCCTTTGAGACAGGTGTACCCTATCTGTCACCAGCAGGCCTGGTGTCATGTAAACTGACCCATGACCAAAAAACCCAAAATTCTGCTGGTGACATCAGGCTCGGAGCCAGGTATTGATCTGTTGGCTCTTCCTGTTTCTTTCCTCATCATTCCCTGCAACTGGAAGGATAGAGGAGAACGCTACTTGTGTTCCTGATCCCTTAACCATTTGTCCCAAGGACCTGAAGTCTCTCTTGACTGCCCTCAGACTTCTTGTTGCAACTTCATTGCTGTCTACCAAAAAATCAATAATGGACAGTTATCTGAGGGCCATACCAGGGTAGGAAGCTTTCTCTTCACATCTCTAACCCGGGCCCCACGGATGCAGCAGACTTCCCTAAGAATTGGGTCTGGTCTGCATACTGGGCCTTCTGTTCCTTTCAGGGGGGAGTCTCCCATGATGATGACCCATGATTTTTTCTTTATGGAAGCAGTTTTGACACAGGGCATAGGCTGACTTAACCTCTGCAACACCTCCAAGCTAGATGAACCATCATCCTTGTTATTGTTCGGTTCCACTTGCAGAGCCTCATACCTGTTATGCAAGGGCACCTGGGAAGGTGGGGCAGTCACAGAGGAGATGCGCCTGCTGCGCTGGGCAGGAACTTGTCACCATTTCCCTCTACCCGTTAAGTCACTGTGTTCAGCCAGGCGGAGAGAGGACAGGGAATCCTCCGCATCATGCATCCCGTCTGCCTGTTGGGCCTGTCTCAGGGAAGGTAGGGTGTGATTTCAGTAGTCTCTCTCTCTCTTGCGCTCCCTGATACTCCTCAACCTACTCACCTCCTCCCGGAGCTGTGTCACTAAGTGGAGGAGTTCCTCTACCTGGGTGCACCTCCCACAGGCGTGCTTGCTGCTACCATCTGGTACTGGTGTAAGAGCAGGGCACACCCTGCAGCCTGACACCTGGGTGGCAGCATGTTCCCACTGAAGCTCTGTCTGGGAAGCTGCGTCAGTTGTGGAGGATGCAGAGTTTAGGGAGGCCATGGCGTTCTGCAAGGAGGATATCATTGCTCCCTGGTCAAGCTGGCAGAGCTTCAGTGCCCTTTTTGCATGCCCTTCCGTGCAAACTGCCGCACCACGCCCTTGCTGACGTGCCACGCCCTGCCTGCCCACCATGTTCACAGCGCTCCAGGTCGCCAGCGCTCCCTAAGGGCTTCTTTTATACTTAGCGGGGGGGGGGGGAGGGGGGGAGGGGGGGCGGAGCTTGGCCGCCGTTGCTCCTGGCCCCGCCCCGGTCTCGTCAGCCGCTGTCGCTCGAGCTGCGGGCTCCTGGCCGCTCTTTCGGCTCCCCCTGAGACTCCCCAGGTTCGGGAACCCCCCTGTGCCCCACGCTAGAGCGCTCCGCTGCCGATCGTGCCGGCACTGGAGCTGCTCACCTCGGCGACTGCGCGCTAGTTTCAGTTACGCCGTGTTTAAATCTCCCACCGTTGCTCCTGGCCCTGCCCGGGTCTCATCAGTCATCGAGAGGCTTCCTCAAGAAGGAAGAAAGTATCTCAGAAATAAAGCTGATATTAATTATTTCCATGTATTTTTTAACACAAATAAGATAGGCATCAAAATAGATTTTGTCCAGCATCCACTCCATTTTATTAAAATACAGTCCCTATCTTCAACACTCTTACCACTGCAAACACATGAAGGTTCCTGTATCACTTGCATGCAGTGACAGAAATGAGTTGTTAAAGACTTCTAGTTGTCTGAGGCTCAGATCTTGAGGACAAATATATAAACACTAGTATCTTCACCGAATGAATCTGAGTAGTTATTTTCTTCCCTAGCTATTCTTTCAACTGACAATGCCAAGGAAAAGTGATTTCAATGTGTTCTCACTTTTCATTCTCCCTCTGAACTTTTATCACGTGGGTGCTCGTTGCAGTTCAACTGCCAAGTTTTGTGTCTTGCTTTTATAAAGCCTCTGAACATTGTCCTCATTCCACAGTAATGGGGTGTTAATTTTTCAAATACAGCTTCTCTGATGCCATACTCACTGGGTATAGATTGCTTCAGGGACTCTTTGGATGTATATTCCTTTATCGAGTTAATGTCACCATTAGTTCTGATTGCCTCTTTAAGTGCCTTCTTGTGTTCTGCTCAGGGTATTACAGATTCTTATTGTTGTCTTCTTTTGGGCAATTTTACTTTAATGCTTTGTTTGTTTGCAGTCTCCCTGATTTGTACAGGAGCTTTTGCCTCAATTTTCCTTCAAAGTGGATTCCAGTTGTGTTATTAGGTGGAGTACAAAGTGGTTTTCCATCACTTCAGACAGTTTTATACTTGCTTAATGAGGTTAGAGTTTCTGTTTCTGGGGATGTGACTTGCCTTATTTAGTGGGGTTTTAGTCATGCACACTGTTCAATGACTTTGTTGGCTGAATCTTTTCAATTCCCTTCTGTGTATTTGGTGTTTCTTGTAATATTATTCAGAGTTATGACCAGTTGCAGCTGTGTGATTTCATGGCTGAGGTCTGCAGAAAATTCTCCTTATCAATAACTTCTTAACAGCTGATGAACTTCTTTATTTGTGTATAACATTAGGCTACAGAATTCACCAAATCCCCCATAACAAATTTTGCTTTGATGTAATTTACCTGTGCATGCATGAGTGAGTGTCAATTAATAGGAATTATATGTCAGACTAGAAAGGCTGCATTTCTCCTATTGCAGTCTATTCCCTGGTTAGGAATCGCTTCACGCATTTTAGTACACTCATAACAAACTGGGATCCATTATATAAAACTCTGTGCTTTAGACCTCTGGGATTGTTCAACCGAGTGAGCTAAGACATTACAACTCTATCCTTCAAGAAGGAAAATATAACAATTTCAATACCTGACTACTAAATTTTCCTCCTGGATGCATTATTAGATGGACAGAATTGAATTTAGCAGGATACTAAAAAAACAAAGGACTATATCAGTAGCCCCATTACAGACATTTAAACTATTTGGATTTTGGCAACTGAAGTTTTCACAGAATCCAAAATATTATAGAGAAAAATGGCCTACTTTCACTGCAGATTTCCTCTGGCTTCCTAAAGAAGAAGGTTTGATTCATATCCCCAGGGTGGATGCTTCTGACATGGCCACCACCCTTCTGCTGCCACAAAGCTCAAACCAGCTCAGGATGCCCTGTGACAATGTGATTTTGGTGGTCTAAAAGCTGTTTATTTTTTATCTGGTTTTATCTCAGCCCACTAATGCGTATTAGTCTTCCAAAGGTAAAAATACAGTGAGGATAAAGCATGATGGTTTTGCTTTGAGGTTAACTTCAAGTACTACACCAGGTTATGTATCATATCACCTCAGGTAAAAAGGTGCTTTTTCTTCTTTAAAGCCGTGAAGCCATGAGACTTGATAGCTGTGGAGATAAATTATTTCAGTTCTGAAATGCTTCAGTCAGAAAAGCTTTCCATAGCCACATTTTAAAGATTATTTCCAGGGAAAAAGGATTTTGTCTTGGTTTATGTTTCTTCATGGCTCATAAACAAGTCTGAATTCAGAGTTTTGTTTACTTTAAAGGGATGATTAGTGGAGTCCCCAGTATCATAGACTGACTTAAAAATAGACAGAAATAGAATATTTAAAAAAAAGCATAATTTTAATTTTCATTCAACATTACAAGTCTTTGAATGCAATTGAATCCTGTTTTAAAGCCTTTCTCAGCAACTGTCAAATGAAGAAACTCCCTGAGGAAGAGACGACTGTTATGGAGTAAATATGGGATCAATGCTGTGAGGCTTCAGAGTAGATCATTCAGTAGACTCCCCCGTGAGTGGGATTATTGCATTATGGGAAGTATTGCTTGAAAGAGGCTTTGGAACCTACACCTGAAACACGAAACAGGTTTCATCTGCTCAGATTCAGGAGTCTCAACATTAGAAGTCCAAGTCAGGACACGGCATCTTTAGTGCTTCACTAGTCATTTACTTAGAGGAGAGTAAAAAGCATTTCCAGGCAATAGCTCATCTCATTCCAAAACCATTGTTTAGGATAGGTCAAATGAATTGCCCTTCATCTGCTTTTATCTATTGGCTATTAGGGGAAATTAGGTTTATCTCCATCCCTAAGAATAAAGCAATAATCTAACAATCCTAATGCTTTATGATTATTCCTCAGATCCTCGAAGTACTTGGTTATTATCTTGATAACAAATTTGTGAACCACACCTTCAAGAGAGTAATTATGAGATGTATTAATGCATGTATCTGGGAATAAAGTATTTCATGTTTAAGCAACCCTTTGTAATTGTCAAAACAAGAGAGTACAATTGTTGTGAAGACAGATCATGGCTCAATTTGTGTAAGTATCATTTATGTTCTTGGGCACTCAGACTTGCAGGTATAAAATTCTGTGATGATTCAATGTTCTGGAATCAAGTACTGTAACTAAAAATAATTATTTCTGTGCATCAGAAGTCACTAATTGTTCAATTACCACACAGACTTTGAAAGTATAGCTAGGCTAGACTGCTTTTTTGAATTTTTAGGCTTTTAGTCTTGCAAAATTTGGAAGACACTTCAGCAACTGTCAAAAGGCACTTGTTCACTTCTAGCAGCCAGAAAATACCTAGAAGTTCATGCTCTGTGCAGGTTTGTTTGACATGGCTTTGGAGATTTATGCTAGCAAAACCCCACAAATTAATTCCCTGTAAGATACGATTGAGCAATGGGTCATATCAATAGCAACATTCCCCTTGACTCAGAAACTAGTATCACTGTAACTCACCAGCAGCTATTTTTGACATTTCTTTAACATCTCTTAATAATGATAATGCTCATGGTCTTCACAAAAATCTTTGATTTAGATCTTTCTGATTTAAGAACGGGTACTGACAATGAAAAGATGTGTTGGCATAAACTTCCAGTAAACAAAGATGTGATACTGCAGAAGCTTGAGTTCATTTGAAAAAGCACCCACTGAAATCTCACAGCATCATACATGATAGGATAGAAAATTGAAACCACTGCCTGAATTAAAATTTTTGGAGCAATGTTGGAGAAATGTGAAAACATTATAAAGAGAAGTACTTACCACAGGTAATGACAGCTCATGGAGATCAAACAGGTAGAACAATAAACTGGTCTTGGTTTTCATTATTATTCATGTGGATGCCTTAGAAATGTCTGGTGTTTTCCTGCTTTCTCTGAGTTTAACAGGGTGAAAGAAGCAATTCTACTGTGAGAATTTCAAATCTGCCTAAATGATGTGAATGCCCTTTTTACATCAACGTGAATAAAAGCAAGTTGCTCAAATGCCAATGGTCTCATACTTTTAGGTGAAGTCTGGACAAAATGAAAGGGTTTTTTTCAAGATGTGTTTGTTCCCAGATCCTTTGCATTCACATTAGGATGGAAAATGTACATTGGAGATATGAAGCCAAACAAGGGGGAAGTGCTAGGCTTGTTATTCCTACTGATGCTGTTGCAAAAAGTGAGAGTTCTCCTGTAGCAGCAGTGGCCATTATTCACAGCTTCTGACCTTTTCCTTAGGATCTGTATTAGGGAAAAAGTGAGCTTTCCAGCACTCCACAGCAAACTGGGTAGTATTGTTGAGGGTTAACTGGAAATTCATTATTAGGAAATAGGATGTACTCAATAGATAGACAGTTAGATTGTAGGAGTGTAGTCAGATGGATGGTGTTCATATATTAAAAGTTTAAATATAACTAGGATGTCCTTTGAAATGTCAGTCATAATTTATTTTGGATTCTTTGATGTAAACAAACCAAAGACACTATGGAAACAGTGGACAACATACTTGTCCTTTCTACGAACTATTCTTATTATAATACTAAAATTCACACCCCCTACTGTGGGACCCTAGCCTAATCAAGGGGACCCCCACTCTCTGAGCATGCTCTGTAAAGATGTACTCATCTTGTTATCAAATTAGGAATGTATATTAACATGTACCAATCAGGTAACAAAAAGATTATGTAATGGATTATGTGTGCTACATTTGTACTGTATAAAAAAGGTTGTTGGTAGAAATCTCACGCGCTTCAATTTGTGGGAAACCACTGAACACCCAGGCTTGTGCAAACCTGAAATAAATAATCAATGTCTCTCCTGAGTGTGTGATTATTGGCCTATTGCACACCGGGCAAAGAATCCACTTTTTGGACAACAGTGTCATAAACATTTTGTTACCTTTGGCAGCACACCAATCTGGGCAACTACTTACCTTGCTTATGTCTACAGTTGCCCCTGGCTGATAAGTAATTACAAAATCATTATTGTTGGGGGGGGGAGGAACAAAAGACTCTTTCTTTGCAAAAGCAAGGGAGGTGGAGAAGCAGAAAGACTACGGTAGCTGATATATGTATGAATACATGTACAGATATTTATTTAGACATTTTGTGAAGGCAAAAGAGAGAAAGCAGAAAGTATGGAATTAAGTGTAGATAGTAATAAGTAGGGGTGATAAAGGATTCTGCGAGGACAGAGAAGCAGTGCCTTTAGCAAGGAATTGGGCAACGCTGCATGAAGAGAAATCACTGTTATAGTGGAAGAATTCTGTAGAAGAAAGTAGCTCAGGGCAGATTTCACTGAATCACAGGAAAGAACATGGTGATGAATATTGACAGAGAAATTGTCCACAGTCCTTATCTAATTCACAGTTTCTCCTTATAAGCTTTTCTTTTTCTAAGTTTGTTTATGTCACAACTATCTGACTCTCCACAAAAATGAGTTAATGTCTTATTATACATCATATGTATTTGCAATGTATCACTTTCTTCCCAAAGAGTATTCTCAGAATACTTTCTAAATATCTTCTAATTACAAGTTTTCAAATATTCCTCCTTCATCTTAGGATAGCTTTGCATTTATGTTCCTAGGTAAAGAGATTTTGACAATTAATTGTGTATACACCATCAATGTGATTATTTAAGTGGTGATTATTAATATTTTCCCCAGATACGTTTCAACTATTTTTATTATTTGGTTTGAATAAAAAGCATATTTTTGCTACGATTTTTTTCTCCACTTGAAGCTTTAATAGGTTTTCATTGTTTATTTTTATACTGGATGAAGTAATGTGAGTAGGAAAGATTGTTCACCATATTTACGTCTCAAATATCTCTACCTTGTTGGAGTTTTTGATTATTCCCTTAGAGAGAAATGCTGATTATAAACAATAGAGATTTCTCTTTGCTTTTCAGAATATATCTATGGATAAAGTATTGGACCAAATAATTTTTCTGATAGTTCAGGAACCCGCATTGTCCAGCCCATTGATCCATTTTCATAAAGCAAATGTTGCAGAAGTCAGTGATATTTACTCAGTTTACTTGATTTTCAATTGTGTATAGATTTTTATGGTTTATTTTATCAGAATTGTGTTATTTATGTCAGAGCTTCCTAAAATGTATTCCACCACTTTCTGTTTGATTAGTGTTCAAACCTCCCTTTCTTGTTACTCTTGCTTGTTCTGCAATTATACTGCAGTTTCTTTGGATTGAAGGTATTACATCATTTGATATTTACACGTATCTTTCAATATTGTTCACATATCAACTGACACGCTACAATGCCTTCCTAGATCTACTTCTCTCAAATTTATTAACAAAACAGTACTGCAGGGTTTGGGTGGTTTTGTTTTTGTTTTTGTTTTTGGGGTTTTTTTCATCAAAACTCATTCTCTTTTTGTCAGTATCCCAATAGAAGAAACAAAAAGAGAGGTTCTGTGGGAGCAAGGCTGAGATAGGATAAGTTTATGAAGTGGAACCCTCTGTGAAACTGCCCACTTGTCACTTGCACAGACCCTTTTTTCTGGATATCTCAATATATGAATCTGATTTCATCTTCAGGGAAAGACAACTGCAAATTTGGCACTAAAGTCGACAGAACACAGAACCTGTGTGGTGAAATAGCTTTTGAAACAAACACATTAAATTATGTTGAAATTAAACTTAGATAAAGTACTTGAGTTTGTGATATTTGTCAGGATCTTGCTTTGTGTCTAAAGAAAGAAATATTTATTTTTATTGTTTAAACCTAAATGTTTTTCTCATATGCATCTCTCTTAAAAACAATATGGAAAAAAATGCCTTTTCATACAGCTACTGAGAGTAGAAGTTTGCTAAGGGTACTAGAAATTTCATATGCTAGTGGAATTCCAGAAAGAAAGCATTTTAAAGTTACTCTCATGGTCTGAATTTAGTAATTACAAGCCCTGCATAAGATCAAACATAGTATGTTATATAGCAGTTCTTACATGAGGAATGTATCTTCATTTTGACATAAAATGTATATTTAAAAAAAAAAAAATCAAATTGCAGAGAATCCATTGCATCCATTTATATTTTTTTTCTCAATTTTTAATTAAGGTAATTATACCAAAGACACCTTATTCTTGGACTGAATTTGTTTAGTTATACTCTCTGGTTATTAGACCTTTTTTACATAGTCCACCCCAGGCTTTAAGTAAATATCTTACTATTGGAAAGAATCCTTGGCTGTTTCTACAGACCAAAACTTCCAGCAGTTGGTGAAAATGATCCAGAATTTGTGTTCATCTTTCCCAAATGATGACTTCTCTGTTCAATCATTTGTTATATGATGGCTATCATGAACATAAAGTTATTCACAGATTATTAAGTCAAAAGGATTCATTAGGTAAGCTTTACCGAATGGGATTTACTGGGGATATTTTCTTTCACAAGTCTATTGACTGTCCTTGAGATGGAATAGAAATATATTTCCAGCATGCACTAGGTTAGTGTTTCCTTCATTGCTAAGGTGCCTAAAAGACATGAAAAACTAGTGGGAAGTTATGGGCGAGTCTCTCCTCTCAGATGGTTGAAGTGAGAGCCATGTTAAATGTGTCTTGATTTCTTCAGGTATGACAGTGTTTCCTGTGTCTTGAAGTCATTTGTTTGGATGCTTAGTTTTGTAAGTAAAACAGACCCTGAAGGAAGGGATATGTCTATAGTTAGCACTTCATGTTTACATTATTGTCCTTATAATTGCTGATCATCTCATAATGCCCACTCCTAATATAGGCTGATTTAGACTCTGGAAAATATCATTTGTGTTTATCTTTCACCAATAAAGTCATATCACTAATGATGACTGCACACCAGAATACAGTATTGTATTTCAGTGGCACACATTGGTAGAACAGCTTGATGGAATACAGAGAGACGGTTTCAGGAAACTACAGGTGCTGTCTGCCGTATTTTGTGGAGAGTTGGAAACATTTTTCTCCCATTTGACAATGACATACATAAAATGTGTGGCAGCACGGCTTGAAAAAAGCTAGGTCATGCCCTTACTCTGTATTTATCTCCACACAGTTCTTGAAACCATTAATAAAGACAGCACTGACAGAATTCCTGCTGAGTAGGCAGCTGTAGGCAGATCCCAACACAGTGAACTGAGCCGAACATTTAACACGGGGCTTAAAAGTTCTGGGTACATTTTGGCCATACCGTTGGATATAGAAAGTGCAAAAACAGTTTTTCATAGTGGAATGGAAAAACCCTTCAAGCAGTGGAGGAACTGAGGAAGCTTCTGCCATGGTGGCAGTATGTTTCGAAAGCACATTCATCACTATCACAAATGGGCATAAGCCAGTTTTAGTACTTCTTTCCTGCCTGTGACTAGTAGCATCGGACATTTTTTCATGACTCAAAAATTGATGTGCTCTTTAAAGTAGGACACACTGTACACCTCTGAGTGATAATGCATATGTGATGGATAACCCTGTTAATTGATAGAATAGCTCAGCTGAGGAGTCAATAGAGTCAAACTTCACATTAACCTCACGCTGGCTCAGGAGTATCAAAACACCTATCAAACCAGCAGAAGCCAGAGGTTGCCTGTTATAAGTAAAGTTGTAGAGCATGTTGAGATTATATCAATGATTTGAACCCTGTTATGCCTTACCCTAACCTTGCCACATCGTTTGTAAAATGTGCTTCTTCTTAACATGAGTTCCTGTCACATTACCTAGCTTGAGTTTTCAGACAAAGACTAATAGTGAAAGTACCAATATGGATGACAATGAGCCATTTAATGATGAATATTCCATATCAGGTATGACATATAGTTCATCTTACCGAAATATTTCTGAAAGTATTAAAACTGACATATCCATAGCTCATAATAGAGCATGCTAATTTAGAACAAAGCTATCTCCATCTGAACCATGGTTTTAAATAATATTAATTCAAGTATATTAGGAAAGTTGTACAACCTAAACTCAAAAATGCAAGCTTTGTTCTAAAAAATTAGGCACAGCAGTGATCCCAAGGTTATACAGATTAAAATGAAAAATAAAAATCTTGTATTTTTCACATCTGTTTGTAAAAGTTATTAGAAATAGTTTAGATTTATGTGACACATTTATTCTATGTATTTCAAAATGTCATACTTGATGTAAGTCAATACAGCAAATTTACATGGAATAATCCTCAAGATGTGAGAGACTTGTCCAAATAAATCAATAAAAAATTTAGAAGCAGGGTTAAAAAATTCCATCATACTAGCAATAATTTAATAATTGGGTCAAATGTGCATTGGTCCCTGACTATAAAGGGACATGAAAAGTTAAATATAACTGCACCAAGAAATTAATTCTTGCTGCTGTAGACTGTTAATGCCTTTTTAATTATTAACGCCTCTTGTGGTAAATATTTTTTACATTATAGTTGACAAAGAAGTATGCAGAGATTGCAAACACAAGTAACAGTTTTTACAGTCTGTTATTACAAAATATTCAAAATATGAATGATAAAGTTAATTCTAAAAGGTCACAGAAAAAACCTGCATTGTGAATGGTTAATGTAAAAAGAGATTGAGAGGTTAAACTTTTTCTTTTCAATAAATTTTGATTTTAGACACTTCAAACATAATTACAAGTGTCCACTGGACTTTCTACGTTATGCTGTTTCTGATTCTTTATGTGTATGTAGTTGCTTTTCATCTTATCAACAGAATAAAGTATGTTCCCATTCAGAGTTGGTCCCCTATTACACCAGGATGAAATGTCCCCATTTTCTAAAATATTGTTCTGCCCATATGATATTCTGGTCCTGAGTTTTTAAATTGTAGTATGGAACTTCACTAATCCTTACTAGTGTTATACTGATGAGCAGTCAAAGCTAATTACTGTCCTCTTTCAATATAAAGGAAAAAAGAACATTCCTGCTTCATCTTTAAAAATTATTAGTAGGCCAACTTGACAGGATTCTGCAAAGTAGACTTTCCATTCCTAGTGAGAAAAAAATTTGTTCACAGGTTGATTTTTTTTATTATGACCAAAGATACCAAAATAAATAAATCTGACTTTCTATAAAGAAAGATATTTTGAGGAAAAATCCATGATCCAGTTGCACAATCTAGAAGAAGGTAGCTAATCAGTAGGACAAGCCTGAGTTTTCTTAAAGAAAAAGATTTTATTATATTAACCTAATTGGACCTGAATTAAATTCTGTTTAATTTCAGATGGAAAAATAAACTCTTGTAGCCAATACTAAATAGAGTATGTAACATAATGATAAAAAAACTGTTGCCTTCAAAACGCACCAACTTCATTGTAGCTGCTGACAACAGCTTCATCTCATTCTTGGCAGAATTTTTTCTCTTAAAAGAATGTAAATAAAACCATGTACACAGGCGTTATATACATGGAAAAATAACCTCCAGTTGCATGCACTATGGAGAAGATGTGACTTTTCTTCTCCAGTGTACTTTTTTTAAACTGAAAATAGGATAGAGGACAGTTGATAGAGGATGATGGATAAAAAGAGGAATGACCAAAAATGAAGAAACTATATGCAAAATAATTTAAAACAAGAAAAAAAACCAAACCAAAACAAGCACCCCCAAAAAAGGATAAAACTGAAATGAAGAAAAGGAAGAGCTAAATTAGAAAAGAAGAATGCATCCTAGAGGAAAGTGGAAACAGAAAAAAAATAATAATTTTGAATTTAAAAATGAAAGATATTATGGAGTATTAAATTTAGTAGATGCTGAATTTCAACATTTGCACAATAAATATTTCATTGAAGCAAATATCAAGAAAAAAATGTCTGAAAAGAGGATCTGTTTTGAAAATCTGTTGCTGTTCTCTGATTAGAAGTTTTGAATTTCAGTCATCATAATGTTCTCACAAGTATGTATATTTTGGATATAACACTGGGTAGACTTCACATGTTGACAGAAAGTATAAATTTTTAGTGCAACTGTATTTTAAGCTAAAGAAAATTTCAGTTTCAGATGTATGATTTTTCAAAAAACAAAAAAATCAACAAAACCATTTTTAATTAGAAAATGTTCTGTTACAGAACATATTTAAAAAACAAAAGTAAACTTTATGTTTAAAAATTGAAGAATTTTAATGTTATACTCAAATACAGAAAGAAATCACACACAAAGAAAACTGTTATTTTTAGAGCAAGTATTACAGCTGTTTTCCAGGGATTGGCACTAGGCACGATGCAATCCTGTCAAATGATTTGGACTGAAAAAGCAACCTGCCTTTGTAAAATCTATGCATATTTAAACCATTTAAAACTTTTCTTGGGCATAAAGATAAAATGTAGATAAAACTACATTGCTAAATGTCATACTAGCAGGTGTGGAATTATATAGCTACTTTTAGAACAGCACAATGTTTTTTACCTGCAAATTCACAACCTCACTAATTAAAGACATTACACAGAGGTTTAGTGAAAAGGCTTAATATTTAAAAAGTATGTTATAACATTTTTTACTTGATTTTTTGACCTCATTGTTTGCTGTTGAAACTGTAGCAGAAAGAAAAGTTGCAATTCTGGAAGGTCAACACAATGAGTGATAGCGGTACTGACCTTGCTGTTGCAATTCCTGATGTTCAAACAGTCTCATTTCCTAACGGATAGCCTTACATGTGAAAATCGTGAAAGCTTATCAATTTTCAGAGCTGTTTTGAAAGGTGTGCTTTGAGGACCTCAAAGGAGCTGCAGTCTGCTTTCAAGAGGTAGGAACAAGCTGACCTGGTGAGCCATGCATTTCAGCACTTCATTCCACACACTGAAAGAGGGCATGAATGCTTTGACATAGAAAATATATTCTAAACCATGGTGATGAGCAAGCTACCTGGGAAATGATCACCCTAAAACCTTCTTCTTCATCAATATATTTTTTCAGAGGAAAAAAAGCCTCAATACTTCTAGATCAGAGCAAACAGCACTTGGCACTTAAGCTGTCAGCGGCATGTTACAGATGAGTGGTTAAGCCGCTTAAAAAAATCACCATCAAAGATATTTGTAAATAGTGATTTTAATAGAAATCTATAAAGGTGTGATTTTACAGAGTTCGATGGCAAGGTTCACTCTATTACTTGTTAAATGAATGGAATATATATACAAAGAGAAAGAAAGAGGAAATCAAGCCTGAAAAAAATACACGGAGGAAAAGGGGAGCCCTCCCGTTGAGTCACAAGGTTCAGAATGGACCCCCTTGCTTTATAAACTCCTTCTCAGAGAGGAGCCTAGGTGCGGCTGGATCTAATCCTAGTCTCAGACTTGGTCAACGGATTATGTCTAAGGATTATATGTTTAGCAGCAGTTTAAGGTTTGTTTCCAGCAAAGAGACAATCACAAAATTTAGCAATAACTAATCATTAATTAAGCTAGCATCTACAAAGTGATTAAATGAGGTTTACTACAATATTTATATCACACATGCACAATAAGCCTAAGTTCTCATTATATGTGCAGTTAAAGGTACCAATAAAAATTCCCCCGGGTTTAGCAAAATACTCACTTTATATGACTGTCTTAATGGGCGATGGTCGAACCTCGAGGAGCAAGGATCGCCAAAAATCGGGCGAGGGTTGAATCTCAAGGAGCAAGAAGTGCCAGAGATCAGCTTGAGTTCACTGCTCTGAGAGGCGTCCCACTCAGAGGGAGATTCTGGTGCAGCCCACTGCGGTCCGGGAAAGCTCAAAGGGTCTCAACTTGGTACCGCTCTTTAAAGGCTCATGAGATGATTGACTTTAGGCATCAGTAAATTCCCCTTCTACTTTCACAGCCCGTGTTGAAGATTACTAAAAAGTTCTCAAAAATTCTATTGATGCTGGTACAGATCCTCCTGAGTTACAGCCTAGATAAGATAGGCCCCAAGGCTGTCAGGAGGCGACTAGTACAGGTGAAAGACATAGTTCCAAGGTTGTCAGAGCTGCCTCCTTAGTACAGGCAGTGCTGTTCCCACCTCAGCCGTGTAAGAGTTTTGATACAGTCAAGGGATGCTTAACTGCCAAACTTGTTACACAAAGGCCAAGTTTTGATGGGAGTTACTGAGACTGTAAAGCAGCTCTGCTTCCCATGTTCTGCCAGGTGCACAAGAAGAAAAGGCAAGGGGGGAATGCACCACGACACAGCAGTACAGCAAGTCTTGAGCTCGAAGTCAATTCCAGAAAATTTCTGAGACAGACAAGTTTCTTGAAACCCAGAGGTATGTATGTAAAAGAAGATGCAATTATTCAACAATGCAGGAGAAAGAAGGTCCCCATGGGATTTTTAAGGAAGTGTTACTGCCTGATAACCAGTGCAGAGAGAGACATACACCATTATTTAATTGATTCTGACCTGGCAACATGCAACATCCAATCTGTGAGCTTTGCTCTAGACATATAAATCTCTAATTTGGGGGGCATAAAGCTCTCTGAGGTCTCAGATACAGAACTGAAGTAGCAAATGTAATGAATTATTATACTTCAATAAAACACAGAGAACAGTTTCTGTGTACACATTTTTCAGCACATAACAATTTTGCCCAACTTTGCCTGCTTCATTGTGACTTAAAATAAATATGAGCAGGTTTTTTTTTTTTCAATGATCTGGTCTACAAATAAACAATTTTGATTTTGTGTTTATTTTTGATAGATACATTAGAAGGGTGGACGCATCTTCATTTTTTATAAAAGTAGAAGTTAGAAAATATTAAATAGATGGCCAAAGAGAAGATAATAGCAAGTGTGATAATAATAATAATAATAATAATAATAAAATGTTTATTTTCAAATAACAAATCAAAATGTGTTACAGGTTCATCTTCTTGCTTATTTTTCTTTTATGCAATATGAAAAACTAGAATGCCCACCCAAATTTCCCTTACCTCTTGAAGATCTTATCGTGGCCAAACTAGTTTTAGTGTGCCCCATTCAGTATCTTCCCCCTTCCATTGAGAACACATGGAAACCCTTGTCTCCCAGTGAACATGTAAAAATGAGAAGATCTGATTTTGTTATCTCCTGGCATATACCTTATATGACTGGTTCCTCTTTTTTTTTCTTTTTTTTTTTTTTTTGAGAGAGAGAGAAAAAACTCAACTCTTTAGTTGAAACAAACACAGAGGGGTTGGCAAAGAACTACTAAAAATGCCAAAAGAAATGTCCAACTTAACATTAGCAGGAAAAGTGAACATAACAGATCAGGAGAATAGTTGAAGTCTACTGAGCTGTATAAGGTTTCAAGTAATGTAAAATTCTCAGTGCTCACAAAGAATTCCCATGGATGACTGAGAATTGAGGTCTGGAATCAGTAAAGACTACAAGAAAATAAAGGGTCATTTTAAGTATTAATTTCATTCCTCACACAAAATTTTCTATAAACTCAAGCTCATGTTACATAATCCCTATCTAAAATCTACACAAATAATTACTGTATGTCATGTTATTGCGATATCTGTTTACCACACTGGAGTCATCAAGGTTATGTCAGGGACAAATCAGGTCTTGAGAGTATATCCAATTTGTCAGTGCTAGGGTAAATTCCTGGATTAGAGTGTTTATATTAAGCTAAAATGTATTCCATCACTCATAAACCAGTCTTGAGTCCATACCCAATTTATCAGTGCTAGGGCAAGTTCTAGGATTACAGCATTTATATTAAACTGAAAATGTACCTCATCACTCAGACTAGATATATTCTCAAGGCAGAATTCATCCCTCATAGAGCTTCATCAGCTTCAGTGGGTTTACTGACCGTGAATTAATTTGGCCCAATGCTCTTACTAATGCAAATTTTAATAATCAATTGTCTTTTAAGAGGTACAGCTGAGAAAGTGACCTGTTATTCTCAGACTGATGTTGAATGATGTTCACTTAGTCAGGCAGAATCAACTATTGTGCTCATCCAAATCAGATCAACTTCTTGGATTAAAATAACTCCAATTAATAGCTCTAATCCAATAACTCAAATTTAAGTAGTCTTTCAGATTATTTTCCAGTAACTCATGATGAACTCCGGCTTAAGACATGAAAAATGAAATGTGATTATTATTTTTAATTCCAAATAAATATAAATATTTATTTTATTGGTAGGCTTGTCAAAAATAACAGTAACAATGAAAAGGTAACAACAATTCAGGCCATGTTCACAAGGGCCCAGCTATTTTCTTAGCAAAGAGAAAGGCAAGCAAACTAATGAATTAATTACTCCTTAAATAACTGGATTTTCTCAGCTTAAGCAGTATAGCAGTTTTCTAAGTTTAGAAACACATAGAAGTCACCTTCTTGATATGCTTTATATAGCAGAACCGACCTTAACGTGGCAGCACCTTTTTTTTTTTTGGTTTGTTTTTTGCTCTCCTTTTCAGAGCTTTATCAGTGTGACCTAGTAAGTGGCCTCCTAGCCTGATGTAGCATGTAAGGTACTCTTACTTGGGTCGTGCTACGTTTTCCTCCTGGGTAGGAAGTATTATTCTAGGAAAAAATGCCTCCCATAACAGCAACCACCACTCATTGAAGATCAGCTCAGATCAGCCTCTTTCCCTTCTTCCTCTTCTTTCCCTTACTCTCCCCCTCCGTCCTAACCCTCAGGTCTCCTCACCCTGAAAACAACTTCTCTGGTCCTATTCAGCCCAGCCCTGACTCCCATCTTTCCTTCTCCCTTTCCCTACTGTTACATGTTTAGGAGTCCTGTACCACGCAATTCCCTCTTGTGTAATACCAGCCATGGGAGTGTTTATTTGGCAACGATAGCTGAAGCTGCAGAAATAAAAATAGAGAGACTGTTGCTTGTCTGGGAGATAAAAGACAAAAAGGTGGAGGATGATCCAGCTCCTTTCTAGGAAGCTGGAAGAAGTAGCATAGGTCTAGATCTAAACCCCCACTGCTGTTGAAGTTGAATCACTCCAAGTCTGCTGTGAATATTGGCAATATTTTACCTGACTTCTCAGGGAAATAGGAAATGTGATTATTCTGGATTACCCTGCTCATAATTTTTGAATCTATTTTCCGATTTTATCCAAACTTAGCAAGGGCTAAAAGGTCTGAGATGTTATTTATTTCTTGTAAAAACTGTGAAAGAGAATGGCCAGATACATAAACTTAGCTCATTTCTTGGAGTGGCTATAGTTTGCATTTAGCACACTATTAGATATTCGATAATCTACCCATAGGAGAGGGATTACATATTCTGGCACTATGAAAAACTTCAGTCTTAAGGTTTGTTGAAGTCTGTCTTTATTAATTCTAGTTCTCATGGAAAAAAATGTTTTCCTTTGGATATACAGCTAGTGATTTTGCAAGCAACAAATGGCTATAATACAGAAGAGATATACCAACATATAATACAGAAAAGATACATCCACAAAGGCACGTAAGAGGTTGTTCTAGAGCAGGAATTTGGAAGAACCATAGCTACTACACTCAGAGGTATCAAGTTGCTTCTTCTTCCTCAAAGTGGACAAGAAGAATTGTAAATTAAATTGAAGTAAGACCATTTACTAAGGAAGACGGCACTACAAATCTGAAATGGTTATCAATATATTCTCTTTCCAACACCTTAAATTATTATTATGGAGCAATAGAGTCTGCAGTATAAACACCACCATATACATGACAGGTAATGTGACACAACACAATTTTCATTGATAGGTGTTTCATTTGATCCTTTCTGTAGTAAATGTTGAGATTAATGCCCTTGGTTCTGGAAATTTTGCTGCTTTCCCATTTTTGTGTCCAATCAGAATTTCCTGGATCACCCCTTGTTGGCTGAATTCAATAGGAAAACAAGGGTATATAATAAGAATTTCTCTTAGTTTATTTTAATCACTACTTGTTAGGCATGACCTTATTAAGACAGGCTGGGTTTTTTTTATTTATTCCACCCACCACCCCCAAGATGAATGGAAAGGTAAGTAAAGAACATGAGAGAAGTTAGAATGCACCATGATGACAGAGAAGGGTAAGAGCAGTATATTTCTGGGAGAGTTCACTGGGTGTGCAAATACTATATGACAGGAGGCAAGCCTCACATGTTCAGAACTTAGGGGCATAGCTCAAGGATATTTTTTTCTTACAAACTATGACTGTGTTTATTTAATTTTTGTTCACAGCATAAGTACACAGAATGTGTCATAGTAGATAAGAATATTTCAAGAATGCAAGCTTGAAGATAATTAAAGGTATATCTTGAAGCCACAAATATCAGAAATTGAGTTCCCATGGATTTCTCCAAAAGCAGGATTGGAGATGCATAACAAACAAGATTTGCTTGCAGTGAATAAGTAAGAAGTTGTAATTAAAGTTCAAGACACTGTAATTGTTTTGATGTACGAAAGCAGGGAGAAAAATAACGTAAGAAACAAAATATGGCTGAAGAGATTTAATGAGAGGATTCTCAGTCATCAAATAAACTATTATGTAAAGGCAGGTGAAGAATCACAGACCCATTTAAAGATTGTTTATGAGAAATCAAGTCTGGAACAAAAGGAAAAAAAATAGAAACACTTGAAACTAAAAAAGAGGAATGCTAATTGGGGACAGTCAAAGAGGTATGTAGGCACAGAGGATATTTTTTATTTAGCAGATTATCTAGCTTTTTGGTTTACAAATCTGTGAGGTCACAAGTCCAAAGTTGAAATGAAGCAACAAATTACAACCTGCATGCAACCTGAAGAAATTTCTCTGAGTTTTAAGTTAATCAGTTAATCAGTCCGGCAGTATAAGCGGGTTACACGGATAACCTAGCTGCATTGTGATTCATAAAGCACATTATGTCTTCCCATACAACTTATTTCTCATATCTTAGACCTTGAGAACCAGGATAACTGTACTGGGTCTAGCTGGGATGGAGTTAACTTTCCTTAGAGACACCCATATGGTGCTGTGCTTTGCATTTGTGGCTAGAATGGTGTTGATAACACATCAGTGTTTTGGCTATTGCTGAGCAGTGCCTGAACAGCATCAAGGCTGTCTCTCCAACCCATCCCCCTGCTCCAAAGACCTGTAGGCTGGGGGTGGGCAAGAGGTTGGGAGGTGTCGAGGACTGTTATGGAACCAGAATTGTCTCGACATTGCTGTTCTACCGCCATCTTCTGGGTTCGACATCCAGCCCCCAACAAAACCACCACAGGCTGGATGCCCATGCAGAGACCAGGACATGAAAGGCGGGACCATGAACTGCACGCACGCCTGCGCAGAGACCAGGGCGCGAAAAGCAGAAGCGCAAACTGCATGTACGCAGACCCGTTCTGCGCATGTGCATGGCCACATAAAAGGACCGTGTGCGCCTTTTGAGGTCCTCTCTCTTCGCCCTCTTCGCTCTCTTTCTCTTCTCGTCCTACACCGCGCACCTCCTTGGAAGCTGCTCCTGCGGACACAGAGACTGGACCGACTGGACCTTTGATCGACGGGACAACGCCGGACTCGGAGTGGCAGTAGCTAGTTCCCCTACGTGGCTCTTTTCTCACCTGCCTGAACACGCTCTTTCTATTTTTCTCTCTTTTTCTCTCTCTCTCTTTTTTTCTTTTTCTTCCCTGCCCCCCCCCCCCCCCCCCCCCCCATCTCCCTACCTGGTCCTCACCCCTTCGTTCGCCAAAATAAAGTCAAAAGATTGTATGGCATTTGACCTCGTTTGCGTCTTAATCTCGTCCTTGGGATCGTATTGAAACCTCTCCCGACATTGGATCAGGACAGGAGGGGACACAGCCAGGACAGCTGACCCCTAACTGACCAAAGGGATGTCCCATACCATATGACATCATGCTCAGCAATAGAAGCTGAAGGAAAGGAGGAGGATGCAGGGACATTTGTAGTTATGGCATTTGTCTTCCCACATAACCACTACACTAAGGCCCTGCTTTCCAAGAAGTGGCTGGACATTTGCCTGCCCATGGGAAGTAGCTTTTGCTTTGCTTCTGCAGATGGCTTTTGCTTTTCTTATTAAACTGCCTGTATTTCAATCCACAACTGGTTCCATTTTATTTTCTCCCGCTGTCCTGTTGAGGAGGGGGAGTAAGAGAGCAATTGGGTAGGGGTCTGGCACCCAGCCAAGGTCAACCCACCACCACAACGTTCCCACTTTGATTCACGGAGAGAATAAAATATGTGTATATAACAAGAAAGTAGTTACTGATCAGCAACTACTTTAATTAATAAGTAAGAAAAGGATCAAAATTAATACTTGCAAATGCCTGAGAAAGTCTGTGACATAAATTAAACCAAGTGTGAAAGTATATACACAACTAGTTAGGGCAGATGAAGAAATGTTTGCAAAATCTGAACAGACAAAAATATATTCTAGAAAACAGATGGAATTAGAGAAATTAATGAACTGCCAATAATTACTGTTGATTACTTCAAACTGAAGAGATATCAAAATGAAAGACAGACATAATAAGTAAATCAGTAAAAGAAAATTACTGTTTCTGGTAAGCATTATTACATAAAACAAGAATTGTTCAGAGTCAGTAAAAAATGTAATACCTATATTATTAAGTGCTTGTGTGGTAAAAATATAAATAATATAGTAATATATCATTACACTCCATTTTGAGAATCCCTTTCCTGCAGGAGTTTCAAATTTATTTATTAGAAATAAATGTGTTCCACTATAGTAAAAAAGAAACTGCTTGTTACAATGAGAGGTTACAATTATCGCTACCTTGCATTAAAGACAGCATTTCTACTCATGATTTGATGTTCAATGAGTTATTTACTCAAGATGAAGTCATGAAAATAGTACATATCAACAGTAAAGTGCTTGATTTGGGTTCCCATGCCCGCCCAAAAAAGTTACAATCATCATATTTTCCTCTATATTTTGAAAAGTACTAGAGATGATGATACTTATTAATATATACAATGAAATGAAAATCTCTTGTAAAAAGAAAAGGAGTGACTTCTGATAAAAACTCATGAGATTCAATGTTTGTGAATTAACATGGAAGCCAGAAGATAACACTTTATCCTGCTGGAAAACTCCGGGAGCAAAAAGAGTATAGTCGTCATACTCCATTTTAAGTTAAATATATAACCTCAGGGTAACAAGCAGGGATTACTGCTTGCCTGAGGAAAAATACCCAAACAACCAACATGTTAAATGCTGTCTCACCAATCACAAGACAGTATTGAAAATATCAGTGCAAACTGGAGAAGTTGTGGTTCTAGCTGTGGAATTTTAAGGGGAGAGAAAAAGCAAATTCTTGTCCTGTCCTGTAAGTAAGTGCATCAGGGAAAAGTAGAAATAGAGCCCTGGAAGTATTAGTTAGTACATACAAGGAATTTGATTTCCACAGAAAGATGTGAAAAGCTGAGTCTGAAAAAATCTTAGTGGAAAATGAAAAGAGCAGAGGGAAACTATATTGTCAAAGAATTCA
Organism: Platalea leucorodia; assembly: GCF_965183815.1. Lineage (NCBI taxonomy): Eukaryota > Metazoa > Chordata > Aves > Pelecaniformes > Threskiornithidae > Platalea > Platalea leucorodia. The sequence goes on along the minus strand of NC_138823.1, from coordinate 60,626,126 downwards.
GAGTTATTAAGTACCACTGATTTTTTTTCTTTATACTTGTACAGTCTCCACCGAAAACCACTAAAGGAACGAAAAGTTAAAAAAAAAAAAGTGCCTTCAGCCTTATTAAAATGTGTGCATTCAAACTACTCAGCATTTACAGAAAACTTGAAACTTTTGTTAGCATTAAGGCAATATGTAAATATACCAGCTTAAGTTTACCCTCACTTTCTAATGTACAGTAGTTTGCATGAAATAACTTGGTAAGCAGTTTGCTCAGAAGTCTTCTCAATAAGACAGAAGCAAATTTTCACAGTGAAATGGAAGCATTACAAGTGAATAAAAGGATCATGATTTCTCAGCCCTGCCACCTTCATCCACTGAGTGTATATGTCTACAAGTATGAGGGTCTTTATGAAATATATGTATGTATATATAACTGTCCCTGGAAGGTTTTCTATCATATTCAGCATTTTTCTGAGTGTATAAACATGAAGGTGTTTTTTTTTTTTTTGGCTTTGACTTTACATGAAAGCTCTTCCCTTTCTGGTTTAGACTTACTTAGGTAAGTTATTAAAAGGAATCATCAACTCAAAACCACTGCAATGCACCCAACTTGATACCAGAGCTACTATCTCTGGAAGCTTCAGTGGATTCCTGATTTAATGCACTGAGTCTAGCAAACCATTGAACTCAAGTGAGTCAGCATCACTGCCATTCTCAATGTCACCAATATCAAAAGTACTTTATGTTAACAGAATCTTCTGTGATTTTTAAAAATAATACATAACTGTAGATACAATAGGTTTTAGGTACACAACTATTGTATTAAAAGCACATTGTTCTTATTACATATAAAAATGCAAACAAAAATATAAGTTATTATACTCTCTATATTATATATTATATCTTATATCCTTTGTAATGTGTTTTCGTACCTGGAAAGATATACTGTGGATAAAGACAGGCAGTTTTCAGCAGAGCTCCAATACTGTGAATAAAGACCAGGAGTTTTCAGCAGAGCTCCAAGGGTTAATTTACTACAGGATTTATTAACACAGGCAATAAAACATTTTTAAAAATAAAACACTTTTTTTTTTTCTCTGCTGGAGTAAATTGTTCAAACTAAGGTGTTTCTTCAAGGTCACAGGAGTAAAAGCTTGCTTTTTTTGAGCCTTCATATATCTAAAGAGAAAATTCTAAGAAATTCCCTAAAGGAAATAATTACTTTGATAAACAACCTTTATTGAATATAGTTGGAGGAGTATTTCTTCAGGGTACACCGCATTTGAAGTATTTTTCAATGGAATTAATTAAAGCCCTGTTCAAACCACCTTTCTTTATTTTCTAACCAAGTCATTTGCTGTCCAGCACAAAATCAAATTGAGTGTAAAGTAGAATCAATTTGTCTGACAGTGCAATCATGAAAACTCGTAATTAATTGAGAAACTTTAGTTTTATTTATTTTAAGTAAAGGACACCATCGCCATGATGTACAAAATTGGGTAGGTAGAACATTTCTGGAAACCTTTGTTCATAGTTGAGCTAAATCATAACAAAAAAGGTTTTTTTAATACCCTTGGACACCGTTCAGAAATATTTGTGTCCTTTTCTTGCATCCAGGGACAGAGCTATCACCATTTTTAGGCACTGTTTGGAGAGTCAGATCTCTGTGCCCATGTTAGGTATAGTTTAACTATAAGCACTTGAAGGCCACAACTGTGGTAGACAAGACAATTCACATAATTCTATGAAGAACCTGTTTCTGCATAATGGAGCTTTTCCAGCCTGGGCAGCTTGGGACTTCATAGTCACTGTAGTTCACTGTATGTGTGTGTGTATAAATATATATGTCCATATGTATGTATACGTATATATAGGACATAACATTTTAATTTAAATTAATATAAATGTAATTTTAATTCATATGTACAAAAGTTAACAAAATAGTAAGCATTATTTAAATATATTTATTTTAATGTCTTTTTAATTTATATATAGGCAAATGAGGATGAGATATAGTGATTAAGATAACAGCTAATATTTGTAAATTTCAAGACAGTAATTTCAAAATAGAGAAACTATTGACCTCTCTAAACATGTTGAAAGAATAAAATATTTCAACATCCAATGTAGTTTGTGCGTACTAACATTCTACACAAATACAGTCAACACACGAACAAATCCTTACAAATGCTTTCCTGAAAATAGGCTGTTAACAAATGTGGACCAAATCTGGCTGTATCATAGCAGTCTTACTGTGATTTGGTTTGTGCTGACATGAAACCAATGTCAGTCTCGTACAATTTGGGATTTTTTTCTTGTGCACCAGAAATCAGGAAGGATTGGCAAAAACTCTTTTTGGTTTGTGCCTAAAAGACAGGACACACACAAGGACTTGCAGTTAAATTGTAAACATAAGTAAATACTAAATATCATAGTGGTAAGAAAGAGAAGAAAAAATAGTTTTCAAGAAATGAAAAAAGTGCTGGATAAAAACATTCAGTGCAAACTGTTACGATCTGAGATTAAACGCTAAAACCCACTTTGCTAAAGTAAGAAGTAAGATTAAAATAAATCTTGATCACTTTTGTTGTGTCATAAAACAAATGGTCTAATCTCATGCTCTAAATTTTTTCTTGGTTATATGCAGAAATAATTTTTCCTTCTAGCATGTAAACATTTGACATCTAGTTTCATAAAATGTTTCTAGTCTCTGAATTGCAGGATCTTGATCAAGGTTAGAAGCAAGCTGATGAGGAAGGAATATTGATGTGGTCAGTCATGATAAAAATGAGTTGCTTTTCTGGTTACTGTATCTCGTTTGCATGTTTAAGGTCAAAAAGCTGAGCCAGATGTGGGATGAGGAAGGAATTTTCCCCAGTTTAAGTTTTGAAGGCTCCCATTTTTTCCTCTGGAGCATGACATTGACCTTTCTTGTAAGAGAGTTCATATTTCCCCAAGAGTCTTCTAGCAAGGAGATGAAGGACTTTCTCACAATATGTAAATAACTAATAGGTATTAAAGCTTGGACCTGAAATTTAGAATCAAGAAAGAATCCCTTTGTGAAAACAGCATATTTCATCATTTTTTGTCTTGGGGAATTCTGCCAAAATATAGCTAATTTAAATACCTTTGAAAAATGCCTGCTCCTCAGATGTGCTGAGAATTGACATTTTACATTTCAGCAACTCTAACCTCTTAAGAGTTACATATTTCATGCATGGTAAAAAAATAGAATGGGATCTATTCCGTTCAGGGATTATAAACAGGGAGCTTATATTGTGGAGCTGCTGAAAGAATGAATCTGCTTCATTATCATAGGATAAGGAGACTGGGCAGGATATAGAAGACAAATTGGATAAGGAGCCTCAGGAAGGATATGGGAACCACAGAGCAATATTGGCAAGGTTTACTGGGCAAAAGGGGTAAGAGGGACAGGTAAATACAGTGTGGACTTTGGGAAAAGAAACAAGGACTTGAAAGATATGAGAAAACCCTGGTTGTCAGAGAACACACGCTGGGAATGGGAATGCCATTCCAGCATGGTAAAATGGTGTTTTCAAACAAACCTGGGATGAATAGCCTGACGTTGGAAGTGTTCAAAGTCAGGTTGGATGGGGCTTTGAGCAACCTGATCTAGTGAAAGATGTCCCTGCCCATGGCAGGGGGGTTGGGCTAGATGATCTTTAAAGGTCCCTTCCAACCCAAACTATTCTATGATTCTATGATTCTATGATTCTATGGTTCTATGATTCTATGATTCTATGATTCTATGGTTCTATGATTCTATGATTCTATGAAGTGAGGGGTCAAAACTGCTGAGGTGGGAAGAATGGACAGGGTGAGAGAAATTAAGAGGAAACACAGCTAGACAGTATCAACCTGGGGAAGACTGACAGGGTAAAAGAAATGTGAGTGAAGGGAAGCTGGTTTCTCCTTTTTCAAAAGTAAAATCCATAGTTCCTGAGTCTGGCCCTTTCTTGTGTGTAATAGGAGACTCACTAACACATGTGCCTCAGGAATGTGTGTTGGATGTCATTAGTTCTTATAACATCAGTCACTGGATATGGTACAGAGTTGTGTGGTATTGTTTAATCCATTAGCTTCAGGGTTCTAGAACATCTAGAGACTGTGGTGATAGTTTTGAGAACTTAAATGACAGAATTTCGGTCTTTTCTTTTTTAAATTTGTTCCCTAGCTAGGGGAATTACAGCCACAGAAGCATGTACAACTGCATTTACATTTATTCAAAATATTTGTAAAGAAGAACATTTTTAAAGTTGAAACATTAAGCACTTGAAAGTTAGAAAATGTCTGACTGTGAGTTGCCTATGCTTCATATGACCTGACCTCCCTTACACCTTTTTGGCAGTATGGTTTCCAATTAATCACAGTGACAGCCCAGGCTCTCGTGCTTTCAAAGCAAGCTTGGGAGATATAAAAAATGAAAGCAACTGTAACCTCAGTTCCATAGCATGTACACTGTATATCAAAAGCATTAAAGTTAGTGCTATATAGAGCAATACAAAATACTACAGGTGAAACAAGGGAGAATTACAGATGTAGAAAATGCAGTTCTTTTAATTAACCACGCACAACAGTCAGTAACCTCTCTCTCCTCTGCAATGCTGCTTTGCATACCTGACTACAGTATGAGAACAGCTACCACAGCTTGGAGGGCGAGGAAAGTGACTATGGTGGTAATGACAGAGATTGCATTCAGTCCTTAGCACTAATTGAGGGCTGTGTTCAGTAATGGATTTGCTGTATTTCCATACCCACAGCTTTTGTTCCATTAAGACAGCCAGACTATAAACCTTTTGTAACATGATGAGAGAAAAATGTTGCCTCTCATTTCAAGAAAATGCTTAATCATGCACTAATTTTGAGTATGTGGTAAAGTTCTCTGAATTTAAATGCCTGCCTTGTGGAAGTGAGCCTTAATAAGAGGACAGCTGAGAATGGAGGTACTTTTCCACACATTTCAAGGGCAATCAGACAAGACACATAGGTCATATATAGGCAGGCTTGACAATCATTCAAAGTAATAACATTTACCAACACTTTCACAAAAAAAAAAAATTCTCCATTCCTTACTTGTAGTGGAATTAGCCTCTTTTCATTTTTGATGTATAAAATCTAGACATTTAGTGCACATGATTCAAAAATACCTTTCTAGTCAGCAGAGAATGATACCTCCAGGGAGAAACGGGTCTGAAAAAATGTATAAATGACATCTTTATCTCTCTGGTGACTAAAAAGTAGACCAGATGTTTGGCCTTGATAAGACAGATCAAGACTTCAGATGGCTAAAATGAGGTGACATGAACCCCATCTTTGATGTCCAAAAAGAAACAGTCATGAAGGGTGGACCTATACTCTACATATAGACTCTGTAAACTGGCATAAAATCTGTCAAATCTAGACCTGTAAATCTGGTACATTGGTGCTCAAATTGTTTGGCATAATTTCAGCTCAGCTCGAGATTATAAACTAGGTATGCAGGATCACACAACCCTGAATTTTTACCTAATAAACAGTATCTGCATGGTAAGACCTGCTGTCTGACTGACAGTGAAATACAGATAAAATAATCCTGAATGCTGTAATAGTCACTGACTTTGGTCAACACATGCAATGATGTGTGGGTTTGCAACTCCTCTTGGCCACAGCTCAGTGATTTGTATCACTGCACAGAGGGACATGCCAAAATCTGTCCACCTCTTCCTTCAGTTTTGTTGAATCAGAGTGAAATATACACATGGTATATAACTGTCTACAAAAATTGTTTTGGCTCCTTGCAGCTTCCCTACTTGTTATTTGTCTTCTTCATTTCTTTTATTTCCTACACTATCTCATTATTGCATCAGTTTGGCTCCCTACCACTGCTGAGCCATGTGTTCCACTTTTAAAAGAATCTGATAGTTCATGCTTTGGTTGTGTCGTGGTTTAACTCCAGCCGGCAACCAAGCACCACGCAGCCGCTCGCTCACTCCCCCCTTGGTGGGATGGGGGAGAGAATCAAAAGGGTAAAAGGGAGAAAACTCGTGGGTTGAGATAAGAACAGTTTAATAATTGAAGTAAAATAAAACAGAACAGTTTAATAGGCAAAGCAAAAGCCGTGCACACAAACAAAGCAAAACAAGGAATTCATTCACTGCTTCCCATCGGCAGGCAGGTGTTCAGCCATCCCCAGGAAAGCAGGGCTTCATCACGCGTAAGGGTTGCTTGGGAAGACAAACGCCATCACGCCCAATGTCCCCCCCTTCCTTCTTCTTCCCCCAGTTTATATACTGGGCATGACGCCATACGGTATGGAATAGCCCTTTGGCCAGTCTGGGTCAGCCCCCCTGGCTGTGCCCCCTCCCAGCTTCTTGTGTACCCGGCAGAGCAGGGGAAGCTGAAAAATCCTTGACCAGTGTGAGCGCCACTTAGCAACTACTTAGCACTACTTAGCAAGAACCAAAATATCAGTGTATCATCGACATTGTTCTCATCCTAAACCCAAAACACAGCCCCAGACCGGCTACCAAGAAGAAAATTAACTCTATCCCAGCTGAAATCAGGACAGGTTGCATGAAACTAATATCAGCAGATAATAACACTGAATAAACCGTGAAAATGGCTCCCTAACTAGATCCCAAAGTGAGCAGAGGGAGAAAAGGGGTATTTACAGATAAAAATTGGTAGTATGGGAATGCACGGGTGGTATCATTTTTTTTTTGTTATGTAGCTATGAGGAAAAAAAAGGCAATATATATGCCTACCATATAAATAAATCAGTCAATGAAGACAATGGCACATAGATGGTCTGAAAAATCCAGATGTTCAAATCAGCCCTTCCTGCCTGTTCTGTTTCATGTTGTAATAACTTGAATTCATCAGTCATAATTAAATTTCAGCATCTTTTATGTGAGTAGCACCATGAAACACACAAAGAGAGAAAACTAAATTCAAACCAACAGGTAAGTGTTTAATATAGCTTTTAGATTTATTGCACGTATTCTCTCACTTTGCCATTAAATGGCTATTAGAAAAAGAACAGAGTAAAAACCTGTATTCATAGAAAAGCAAACAAAAATAGCAAATGTGTATCTGTGTGGATATAAATACCTAATCACATTTATAACCCCTAGTTTATTAGAGACAGGATTGAATAAACATGCTTTGTAATTTTGGATGAGTTTTTTAAGTCAGGACTCTGGCATGTTAAACACTGTAAAGAGATCTGTGAAGGCATAGTAGCTTCTATTTAAAACAGTGATCTCGGTTTAATGTGAGAGATAGCAGACAACATACAAAGTAAGGAAGAAAGTAGAATGGGATAATTGTTGTGGTAATAGCCACGGAGAGACAAAAAGAGTGGTTATCATCTACTACTACCTAGAAAACCTATTCAGAAGACCTCATTCTTTCAAAAAAATTAGTTCAATAGTGCCAGTCATGGGAGATGGAAAATATTAGCTTAGCATGGCAGCTTTACACTAGCAAGTATCAAAATCTTAGGAATATACACATATACCTGGTTGCATTTCTGAATCCCTTACTTCTTGGGTATCTGAAAGAAATGTTATAAGTCCAAAGCCATTTCCCCTGAAATACCCATATTAAGTGAAGTTTCCTAATGAATTTCTCCTACCTTTTTTTTTTCCTTTTTTTTTTTATTCACCTGAGTTTACCTCTCTGTAAAACAATAATCTAAATTTCTTTTGATATGCAACTCTACAGATTCATTCAAGCATCCAAAAGATATCTATGAGTGGTCTTCTGAAGAAAAACACTTCTTTCTGGAAACTTCTGTGAAGATAGCTTGCATTAATTCTCTTTTGATTTATATGGACCTTTACGTTAAAAGATGTTCTTGGAGCTGCTTAGACTTTACAGCTCTCAAAAAAATTGGAGTTGCAATCATAATTCTCTGAAATTCAGAAGTTTGGGACTGAGCAACACGGGATGATAATTTCATGTTAATATAGAAAAGTGAAAATAACACCTGAATGTATAAATTACTAATAACATATAGGCAATTAGTGTGTCTAATCTATTTTGTATTACTTAGTCTTTGGTTTAAACAAATACATTTATATTATTGTATTTCTTACACTTAATAAAAGCCAAGTCTATAAACCCAGGTTTAATTAGTAGAATTCTGTGTTTGTGTAATTCTGAAAGTCAAAAGTAAATGAGAAGACACTCATTAATCTTTTATCATTATTGTTTATCATATTTATTTTTCTTTTAAAGCTATAAATGCTTCACAGTTCATTGTCAATAGATTGTTTTTCTTAGCCTTTATTGGACTATTGTTATCCAAATTAGGAAGAGATTATTACAATGAAAACTCTCCATTTCGGGATACCGCAAAATCAGGAAAATTGAGGTCCTGATTGCAGTTCAAGCTTTCCATTTTCTGCCTTAAATAAATTTGAAATTGGAATTGTCTCATGGTTGATGTATATTTGCAGCAGTCAAACCACTCCCAGCAGTTTTGATCCACCTACAAAATTTACATAAAGCATGAGAAACAATCAACTGTCTTTTCTGTGCTCCTGGTATCCACTTTCAAAAAGCACTTTTGTGCTACAAAAAAATTACTCTTTATGTGTTTTGTGTCCAGTTCTTTCCCAGTCCTTAAATTCAAGGAAGTGTTCCCAAAAGTAAGGGAAAGGCTACATATTTGTCATCTGGGATATATTGTTGTACTATACCTCCCTAAAAGTATGTAAGTAATAGTAAGAAACTTGAATAAGAGTAAGTACATGAGTCAGGATTACTCATCATAACTGAAAAAAAAATGTTCTGAAGAAAATCTGATTTTACTAAATTTATTCTGTGCCTTTCACTTTTTATCTGCATAAAACAGTATAAAATTTTCTAATGAGACTGCAGAAATTGTTATCAGTCAGCCTGCCCACAGCAATTATATTGCTATCACCTGGGGTGCACACTTTTGACAAGTGTCAACTTCATTCATTTTGATGGCTGTATTTTAAACTTGCATTTAGTTTGCTTGACATTCGAGTATTCTCCCAGTGCAAGATGTGTTATAAAACTGTGCATATGATCAAACACTTTAGGTAGTCATTATAAAACTCAGATCTGCATTTATTAAATTAGAAGAGAAAGTACTATCAGAGGCTTTCAGTGTCAAAGTATCTAATCAATAGAAGAGGACAGGGACTACGTAAAATGTGATAACAATATCAAAAATCTAATCTCAGTAGTTTAAAAGAACAAAACACCTAACTTAGAAAAAAGGACAATATTGCACACAGATTCTTATTTTCACAATAGTTTTTTGGTTTTTTTTTTCCACATTAAACATTAAAAATAATCCAAAAGTTTCCATTGCAACACTGTATAATTTATTAAGCAAACTCCATCCCAATCTATTGGGGTGCCTTTGCAGCTCTGTATCATCATCATCATCATCATCATCCTGATGATACAGGCAATGTGTTCTAATGAGGCAGAGAAGCAGGGAAACATATTACTTTTTCTAAAAAAACAAAGCAACTTTCTAATGAGTACTTTAGACAAAGGCTGACTCACCATCAAGGAGGAATTCTTAGTCCAGCTACATTTTAAGAAAAAACTGAATGAATTTTTTCCTCACATTTCCTTAACCAAAAATACTAAACCTAAGAACAACATAGAGTTATTGATAAATATAAAATATATGTGTGGGTTTTAAAAATCAGAACAAGTCAAGATAACGATATTTTAGTGTCTTAGAATAGGAGCATTGAGTGCTGTGCTAGGAATGTAGCTCCCATACTTTGATTTCAGAGAAAAAAAATAGGTCACTTGCTTTTTCTTTTAAGATTATTTAAAATTGTTAGCAATTTAAAGCTCTGAGACTAATTATGCAATATGTCTTAATGAAACCATGAAACATACTGCCATTGGCTAACTGTATTTATAGAGTTTAAATTTATGGGGCAGGATTTGTTAAATGAGACAGAACAGTCATAAATGAATGTTGATGTAGGATCATGTGCATCTTGGAGGTGCTTGTCAGCTGGAACTTGCAGGACTGGGAGGAGGGCAACACTGTTAGCCAGCAGCGGTATGACTGAAGCAAAAGCAGCCAGGCTGATCTCACCAACAGCCGGACCCAGCAGGTGATTTTCTCCACGTCTAGGTAGGAGCATGTGCAGAGGGTGTGTAGGAGGTATGAGATCTGATCCCTTGGAAGCTTGTCGTTGGGGTGGTGGAGAAAGCACACACTATCCCCCAGCAGCTGATCCCTCAAGCGCATGCACTCCAGCACCACACGGGTGCCGGAGTGCCTTGCTGCCAGCTGCCCCATGGTGCCTAGCTCCAGGCTGAAAGAGTGCCTGGGGGGTGGCTGCAGGAACACAAGCAGGTGGTAGGCAATGCTGTTCTCGTGGACACCCCAGGCTTCATAGGTGCCATCCATCCCAATGGCTGGGTGCACCTGCAGCATGAAAGTCCTCTTGCAAAGCACTCGGCAGACATCAAGGAGGTCACCCACCAGCTCCTTCAGCACCTTGCACATGTCAGGCAGGCCCTGCATTGGTGATGGGGTGGACAGAGCCAAAGACCTGATGCCACTGTGTGCACCACTGAGGTCTTCCTCCTCCTCTTCCTCTCTCTCCTTCTTGCTGCAGGAGCTGTCCTGCTTAATGCAGCTGTCAGAGGCAAGCTTCATTTCCCCGGCCAGCCAGCAAACCTCAGCGAGCAGGACCAGGGCTCCTGCAGCAGTCCAAAGTGGCCACTGCTGCAACAGAGAGAGCAGCGTGGCTTTCTCCACATCCCTGCTCCGCTCAATTTCCTGCAGCAGCCAAGTTATCTCCTGTTGCAGATAGTCCTCACGCTGCTGCAGCCACTTGGCCATGGCCACATCTATCTGGTGATTGTGCTTCAGCCTGTGTTGGACAGCCAGCACAGCCAGGACAAGGACAATTGCTGAAGCCATGACCTGGAGGAGGTGGGAGAAAAGGGGGCTCAGCAGGGCTGGGTGGGAGGGAGCACAAGGCTGGGTGAGTGGGGCAGGAGCTGCCTGGAGCTGGGGGCCAGTAGGAGAGGGGGTGAGGGAGGTGGGAGGGAGCAAGGGCAGGGTTTGTGAGTACTACATGGATGGGAGCCGCGGGCTGTCCCATGAAAGCGTTTGGGCACTGGTGTCGACAGGATTGAAGGGGCCGCAGGCCCTGGCTGGAGACAGCATGGGACTCATCCTGCCCAAGCCTCCCTGATCGCCAGCCCCTGGCTAGGCTGTGTCCCATGAAAGGGCAAGGGATACCCGAGTAGAGTGTGCTGAGGCCCCATTCCTGCCACCCAACAGTGTCCCACGGAGCCACAGGCACCCGGCACATCCCCAAAGCCTTTCTGAGCACCTGCCATCACTGGGAGCCCCAAGAACCTCTGCCCCCAGCCCCGAGGGTGGTACTGTGCCCTGCTCTGAGGGGCTTGCTTCTCACTCTGGGTTAGAAACCCCCTGGCCATTTGCCCTGTCCCCCATCCAGCCCAGCCTTCACCTCGCGTGCTGCAGTCACTGATCGCCCAAGTCAAAAAGCAGTGGGGCTGCCTGATGATGTCGCTGGGGACAGGTCCCATTGTGACCTATCCCTTGTGCTGTCACAGCCACTAGAGCAGCATCACCCAGCCGGCAAGCCACAGCCTTCATCCCCACTGCCCAAGCTCAGCAGGTCCTGGGCATCACACCAAGTACAAACCCACCCCTCAGGAGCGAGGTCCCAGGGACTCTCTTGACAAAGCAGGCAGACACCCCCCAAAATCGTAATTGAAATGAAAGCGGGGACTGAAGGTGGATGTCCCTGACTTACGTAGAGGGGTGCAAAGCTTTCTGGACCAGGTGGTCTGACTCCAAGTTGTCTTGAAAAGAAGAGCTATGAGCCCTTGGGCAGAGACAAAACTCCTCCTCCCTCTTCTCCTCTTGGATTCCTTCTGCCAGGGCAGGACTTGGCCCTGCAAACCCTGATGATCAAGGCAAATGCAAATTGTGTCCCTGGTGCAAGTGGAAAAGATCCTGTGGCTCCTGCCTCTGGCTATCAACTTGCCCCCTGCAAAGGCAAGTGAGGGGACTGGAGAGGCCACACCAGGGCCCACATGTCTCTGCTCCCCTGAGGATTCCCCAGTTCAGGAGAGGCCCCTGTACACCATGCTGGAGCACACCCTGCATATCATGCCTCCCTGAATCGTGGCCTGAACTGCATGAGTGCATGCCTTAAGACCCAGACACCTCAAAAGCTTGCTTTAGCCTTGCTGCATATATGCCAAGACTGACAAGGGTGCCGTTTTCTATCAGTTCAGCATATGCAGAACCATACCTCTGATGCGCCTCCTGTCCAAGGCCTTCTGCAGGCAAAGATGGGGTGTCAGTAAGAGGGACCATGCCCTGAAGCCCTTTTCTGCGCTGAGTCTCTCTTGTCAAGGTGGTGGGGACCTGAGCTCCCAAGTGGAGGGAACATCGAATCATAGAATCATTTACGTTGGAAAAGACCTTTAAGATCATAGGGTCCAACCATAAACCTAGCACTGCCAAGTCCAGCACTAAAACATGTCCCTAAATCCACATCTACCCTTCTTTTAAATACCTCCAGGGATGGGGACTCAACCACTTCCCTGGGCAGCCTGGTCCAGTGCCTGACTACCCTTTCGGTGAAGAAATTTTTCCTGATATCTAATATAAACCTCCCCTGGCACAACTTGAGTCCATTTACTCTTGTCCTATCACTTGTTATTTGGGAGGAGAGACTGACAGCCACCTCACTGCAATCTCCTTTCAGGTAGCTGTAGGGAGCAATAAGGTCGCCCCTCAGCCTCCTCTTCTCCAGACTAAACAACCCCAGCTCCCTCAGCCGCTCCTCATACGACTTGTTCTCTAGACCCTGCACCAGCTTTGTTGCCCTTCTTTGGACATGCCCTAGTACCTCAATGTCCTTCTTGTAGTGAGGGGTCCAAAACTGAACAGTATTCAAGGTGTGGTCTCACCAGCGCGGAGTACGGGGGACGATCACTTCCCTAGTCCTGCTGGCCACACTATTTCTGGTACAAGCCAGGATGCGGTTGACCTTCTTGGCCACCTGGGCACACTGCTGGCTTGTATTCAGCCAGCTGTAGACCAACACCTCAAGGTCCTTTTCTGCCAGGCAGCTTTCCAGCCACTTTTCCCCAAGCCTGTACCATTGCATGGGTTTGTTGTGACCGAAGTGCAGGACCCAGCACTCAGCCTTGTTGAACCTCAGACAATTGGCGTTGGCCTATTGATACAGCCTGTCCAGATCCCTCTGTAGAGGGATCAACAGTTCAACAGATCCAGCAGATCAACGCTCCAGGAGATCAACACTCCTGCCCAACTTGGTGTGGTCTGCAAACTTACTGAGGGTGCACTTGATCCCCTCATCCAGATCGTTGATAAAGATATTAAACAGGACTGGCCACAATACTGAGCCCTGGGGAACACCACTTGTCACCAGCTGCCAACTGGATTTAACTCCATTCACCACAACTCTTTGGGCCTGGACATCCAGCCAGTTTTTTATCCAGCAAAAAGTACGCTTGTCCAAGCCATGAGCAGCCAGTTTCTCCAGGAGAATGCTGTGGGAAATGGTGTCAAAAGCTTTGCTAAAGTCCAGGTAGACAACATCCACAGCCTTTCCCTTATCCACTAAGTGGGTCACCTTGTCAAAGAAGGAGATCTCAGGTTAGTCAAGCAGGACCTGCCTTTCCTAAACCCATGCTGACTGGGCCTGATGACCTGGTTGTCCTGTATGTGCCCCATGGTGGCACTCAGGATGTTCTGCTCCATAACCTTCCCCGGCACCAAGGTCAGACTCACAGGCCTGTAATTCCCTGGATCCTCCTTCCGGCCCTTCTTTTAGATGGAATAATATTTATTAAAATATTATTTATTAGTTATAGTATTAATATATTATAGTATAGTATAGTGTATTTATTTATTATATTATTTAAATATTTAAAGTAAGTGTATTATTCTTAACTGGAAACCACACTTTTATCTCAAAGCAACATATTTTAATCATTTCAGTAATTTCAGGACTTTTAGCTTTTTCACCAAATATTGGATCAGAGTGCATAAAAAATGAAAAAATATATTGTGAAAATACATAAACACACAAGTTCCCAGTGTGTGCATGGACAAGAATAAGTGCATGGACAAGGAAGGAAACATCTTGTTGAAGTAAATAGATTGAAGTGTTTTTATGTGCAATGTATATACAATGAGGAAGAAAGGTCATGTTACATGACAGGAAAAGGGGAAAGGGAAAAGGTAAAAAGGGAAAGGGGAATGGGAAAGGGGAAGAGGAATAGAGAAGTGGAAAGGGAAAGAAGAAGTGGAAGCAGAAGGGGAAAGGGAAGGATTGACACTAAAAATGTTTCTTGGAATAGTAAGGGGTTTTTAAACCATTTATTTTACTAGTTCTATTTTTGTGTTGTCAGCTCTGGTGGAGAAGGAAGGGAATGAGGGGAGGAAAACATTCTGGGAAACATGAATGATATAAACATACTTTTTTTAGCTGCCAATAAGAGAATACTTATCTCATAGTTTGAGTACTCATACTAGTACTCTTTGAAACAAAACTAAATACAGGTCATGATTATATTGCAAAATGTGTTTCTTTTTGCTATTTATGTCATCTCCTTTTGAAATAAAATATTAGTCTTAAAAGTTGGGTCCTTGACAGAGGATCTCTGATAAAGATTTACAGGAATGGCGACATCAGTCTGAATGTTGGCAGAATTCACCTCTCTATTGATCTTGCTAATCAGATAGGTCTTGTTTGTGAGCCTAGATATTAGCAGAAAGTTTTAGTCAGTTATTGAGGAAATATAACTATGGCAACAGAACGATTTCGTCTTTCATGATACAGTCTGAAAAAGGTGGTCTTGCTGACATTGTTCTTCAAACCGTGCCATAATGGCAGAAACTCTGACATAATATGGCCAAGGTCACCACACTATGATGCAAAATGATTAAAAGTTTCGATCATCAGAAAGGTTTTTGATCAGTCTTATGCAGTGCCATGAATAAAAGCAATGAATCAAAGAATCTAAAGAATACTCTTCAGAATAAGAACATATTCTTCCTTTAGTATGGTGATTTTCTAGCTCTTATTACACTTTCATTTCATGTGTATACAGCTAACAATTTAAGGAATGTGAAGTGCCACAATACCTTGCTAGAAACTGAAGGTCAGCAGCTTGGAATAAATATAAGACAAGACTTAAATCATGATTAAAAGATTAATATTGACAACTGTGGGAAATAGAATAGAAATACTTCCCCTTTTTTTTGTAGCAGCAGTAATTCCTTTAGATACAAAATAAACAAAGCAACAAAAACAAGAAAGTGTTTTTAAGTCTAGCATCAGTATGTTCTACTACTAAGCAATAAAAGTATCATCAGTGAGGACACAGTACTGCTTTGTATTGCTGTGCTTTGCTAAAATCATTTTTACTTCTGATAAAGCAGCTGTAAGGATTTAAAAAAAAAGCCAAGAAACAAACCCAAAAAAAGAAGAATTTGTGATGAACACTTAAGAATGAAAAGATGATTAAATGCTCCTCATTCATTCCTGTAGTTTATCTCTACCTTCTTCAGACTTTTCTTGTATTTTTAAGAAGCATCCCCATTGAGATAAATATTCAGTGCAAGTAATTAAAACAGTTATTGAGCTAGAAGAGGTTTCTTGGGAAGATTTAGGAGGCACAGCATTTCTTACAGCATGCTTAGGAGTATGTTTGTTGTGCAAGACTTGAGCAGGGCACATATTCAGCTGGTGTGTTTTCCTTGTCTATGACATAATACTTAGATATATGATCTTCTACCATTTGTATATTAAACATGTCTTAGTATATATAAAAGGAATAATTATAAGAATTATCATAGGAATCATAGGAATAGGCATAGGATGTCTATCGATATCAACTTGTAGTTTACTTTTTCTTCCTGAAGGTACATAAAAGCAAGATAATTAAATCAAAGCCATGGAATTCCCAGAGTCACTTGATTGTATCATCAGCTGCAGAGCTCAAAACATAGTCTGCCTGGTTTATTCTGATTAAATGAGATTGAGATTAATAGATAACAGTCAGGAGCTGGTCTGTAAATATATAAATATATTTGGAGAAAATTATAAGGTTCTACATGCTTGACAGGAAACAAAACTTTAACAAATCTCGTAAAACAGTGCAGTCATGAAAAGTAGTGCTTAAGTTATCGTACAGGTTGATGTCAAGAAGATTAGAGAGTCAAAATAGTCAGAGAAGATAAAAGAAACACAGTGATTAATTAAAAATAAAACCTAAACCCATAGGTGACAGTAGTTAAAACATAATTGCTATTTTGTTTAGTTGATCAGAATGAAGTTCCTTGAAAATCTGTACATTGTGCAGACAAACTATATTTCATCTCTTTTGTGTAAGACTACCAATACTAATTTAGTTTTGATTTTCTTTTCATTAAAATCTATGTAATATTTATTCCATCAGGAATCAAAATTATTTTCCCTTGACATTTTATAATTTATAATGTTATAATTTTTTGTGGAAAACTTTGAACTTGCACTTCAATTAGAAATTGAAAAAATACAATTTTGGAATTCTTCTTCCAAAAGGAAAAGTGTTTTCTAAAAATCTTTAAGTAAGCAGCTATTTCCTATTGCGTTACTGAGAAAAAGGAGTATAATTTCCTATTTTGAAAAAAAATGTGCATTGTAAACAAAATTAAAATATAAGAATACAAAAGACAATTATAAAAGTGATTAATAGAAGCTCAGTATTAAAAAAAAGTAGCTTAATAGAAGTGAAATGGGGATTTATTATCTGCATGCTAATTAATTTTTATCTGTAACAATGTAAGCGTTCTGAAATCAGGAGAATCAAGGTCAGAAGAACAATCTTCCAGAAATGTAGTAGGTGTCTGTACTGAACTTTTTTGGATTAAATTTCTGCCAAGCATGCTAATAAGAATTGCTCTATGTACAATACTGCTTGTCTTGTGCAGTGGGGACTGATCATTTAACATAACTCCAGAAAAACATAAGAGTGTAATTTATCAATTTCCACAGAACAGTCTCTTTGAAGGGTCTCATTACAGCACTTGGTTTAACAGCACTTTAAGTGGTGGGATTGGAGGTGCCAGGTATTAATGTCATTAGGGATAATCATTCTGTGGGTCAAGAAAAGGATATTAAAAATAAGCCAAATGGGTAGATAAAAAAATCATTAGGCAAAGTGAAATAGTGAAATAATGAACAGTGAAGTACAGACTTAGCTTCCTCTGGTCAGGAGCAGCATAGCAAGTGTGTGTGCATTCAGCCTGGATTCTGAAGGTCATGTGCATGTTGTGTTAGGTTATTACTGCAGCTGGGGTAAGCTTTTGGCTGCTGACCCACCGCTCCTCAGAGAAAAAAACTTCTCCAGTGCACAGGGCATGCAAACATCATGAAGCAGCAGCTGCAATTCAACAGTCCCAGGACTGTGCTTCAGTGAGTTTCAATCCCTGATGGGATTTTCTGCCTAAATATATCTGCCAAACTACAGCTAGAATTGAATATCACAATCTGGCCCTTTCTCTTTTTAAAAAACCTTTTCCTAGGTTATACTAAGAAAGTATGTAATCCTGTCTCAAGATGGGTACTAGGTGACACTTAAACATGACTCCTCTAAGGCTAATCTAAATTTTAAGGACTATTTGTTCTGAGGGCATATTTTAGCATTCCATCTCAAACTAAATGCATTAAATGAATAGAATCATACAATCATAGAATAGCCCAGGTTGGAAGGGACCTCAGAAGATCATCTCGTCCAACCTTTTATGGGAAAGAGAACCTAGAAGAGATTAGCACCTTGTTCAATCACAAACTTTGAATAAACTTTCTTTGGTACTATTTTAGTAAGTTTAAGGCAGAATAGACTGCAGTTATGATCTAGCCTGACCTTAGTGCAGAATCAAGGCCAAAGCACTCTTCTGTAACATTTCATTCTCTAAATTTAATAGGTATTCTTGACCTAGATTATTATTATTTTAATCTTCGTCATAATGTAAGCTTTCAATGAAGAGGCCATTATGAGTTTACAATGGTCTTGTCTTCATCAGCACACTCAAATTAAAGCAAAATTCTCATTTTTAAGGCTTTTCACAAGCTGCTTCTGGAAAGTGTTAGAAAAAAGTCTTCAGTTTTCATTTTGAAATTTTGACAAATATTTTTCTTTGCCTATACGTGTACTAAATATTTTCCTATAAATATAATTCTACTGAATTTATCCCATTTTTAAGTACCCATAACTTAAAAATTTTCTAGCATTATTGGATTTTTGGCTATGTTAATACGGTTCAGCTTCTCAAAACTAGGTGGACTGTTTTCATTGCAAGGATCGGAAATGTAACTGAAATTAAATATACTGAGATGCAGAAGGAATGACAGGGTTAGCATGAAATGTTTACTCCAGGATTTCACAATAGCCCCTCATACTTTGTAATGTAAATGGCTGATCAGCTTTTGCATCCAAAGCTTGTCTTGGTCTTACAGATGTTCTGAGACTTTTTCTGATAAATCAGCCTTTGTTCAAAATGAAGTCAGGAGATGGTTATGTCTCTCATTTAACAGCTAAAGGTCTAGAAAAGGAATGAGATATAAATTCCCATATTTTTTCTCCTTAGAAACCTTTTCTTCCACTGTATATAAGAAAGTAAAGAGCAACAAACAGTGTGTGTAAATAAGATGATAGAGGTTTGAGAGCAAGAACTTCACTCCAGTTCCCGTTACACCGAGATGTTACTGATTCAGTTTGGTGATAGGCACCTGAGCTAGTAGAAAGAGAAGGAAAGAGACACTGTCACCTCGCAATGATCAAATCCCATAGATGCCATCAGCCTAGGATTTGAAGGTGACACTGATAGTTATACGGAGGCTAAACACATCAGATATTTGAAAAAAGGATTCAGTACATTCTTGGTGGTAAGGTCTGCTGCTGGCTACAGCGACGTGCTGGTTACAGCAACATGGTGACTTGGATGCAGGTTCTGGAAGTCCTAAGGGTCTGAGTGAAGAAAACTGAGTGTGTCTCAGGGAAAGAATTGTTGCTTGTTTCACTATCTGCTACTGGCTACTATTGTCTGTTGAACTGGATAGATCCAGTCAGGCTGATCAAGGTGGGAAGAATTTGTTTTGTTTTCAAGTCTAGATTTTGTCTGATGCAAATCACCCTTAGTCTTTCTGACTCAGATACGCAGTAGGCACTTGCTAACTATTCTATATTGTAGAGGATCAGGCAGCTTGGAGCAGGCAATGGGTAATGAAAGTAGATAGCTTGGAGTCTTCCTCATGGTACATCCATGCAGTTGGATCTTATTAGGATTATCAAAGTTATGGTTAAAGGAAGTCAAATATTATCTTGGAAAAACATAAAACAAGAAGAAAAATTAATGCAAACTTCTTGTCCAACTCCTCTTACAAATATGAGGATATTTACTTACTTTAGAAAAGTACTAAAAAGTCTGGGCAGGTAATTTTTCTTGAAAAACCTTTCTATAATCTCATAATTTTTGAATTTTGCTGTATTGAGACAAAGGTTCCTCTGTAGAAAACTGGCAATCTGAAAGCCTTTGTGCCGAATTTAGTAGGATTGGGAAAAAAAAAAAAAATAGTTGAAGTTTAATGGATTATCATAATATTAGCCACTTGATGTTAGTGTTAACATTTAATATTAATGTTAATGTTAATGGAACTGGCCTCCTACTGAAATCCCAGCATACATCGATTTGGTTTGAGATAAATGTTACTATTATAACAGTGCTCATTTCGTTCTGTATTATTTTTTAAGTCCATAGCTAAACAGGGAAGACTGGGCTAATAATTTGCTTTTTTTTCCTTTTTTTTTTTTTCCTCCTTCATCTCCTCCCTTGTTTTAATGAGAAGTACTTCAAATTAACTTAGAATATTCTAACAATAGTGTATTTTGCTATGGGAAGGTTAATATTAGGATAACATTCCATCTTGCGCAGTTCAGAAAATGTCACTTGGCATGAGAGATTAGAAAATTTTCATCAACACAGTCTAAAGAAAAGGGCCACCGCACGTTGGTGATGGATTATTCCTCCAATGTCAGGCAGAGTTCATTAGTTCTTGTGCCTTCAGGGCCTCATTCCAGGTTTGAGCTCTCACGTGACAATACAAATTAGGGATATACAGGGTTGTAATGACATATTCAGTCCTTGCTGTGCACAATAGCCATGCATCTGCAGCAAGCGGCAGAATGTTTGTCAGTTTCAGGGGCTTTATGACGCACAGAAGGCATCCTGCAGCTAAGTCATTTGGCTGAACTGACAGCTACCGGTGACTGTATTGCTCTAATGCATGTTTGATCCCTCCAAACACAGTCTCCCATTAAGATACAAGGCAGTTTTAATTTTTCATCCAAGTGTTTATTAAATGTACTTGGCCAAGTTCAGTCATGATTTACCTTTGCTTTTGCTGCTGCACTTTGTTTCTTTGTTGTGTTTTTTCTTGTGTGTTTTTTTTTTTTCTTCATGGATTAATTTGTGCTGTAAGAGAGTCCAGCTGTTTTTGTAGTTTCACTTAGGAAAAAAAAAGACACTTGGAGGTTTAATAGTGTGTAATATACCTATCTTTGCTGAGCTTTTCAAGGTTTATGCACGTATTTAATTTTAAGGATTGATTGTAGACAGTCATTTTTATGTAGCATTTTCATAGGCTATAGGAGGGATATTTTGCACAAACCATTGATACCAGTAGTTCTTAAAATACAGGTTGAAGACATCATTGTGTTCACTGTATCTTTGTGATCTAGCTCTTAAAAACAAAAAATTGTTTTCAAATTGGCTAGTTTAAACAACTGTGGAGTTTTATCCCATTTGTAGAAAAATGCAGTTTCTTGTTCTTCAAGGATGATTCTTTTCAGTGATGTTCATTCTTACCCATTCTCTTACAGAAAAAATCTTAAAAAAAACCCAAAGTCACAATCCAAGGCCACTTGCTTTTCAGCAGAAATAGAATTTTTAAGAGTTAGAAAATATGGCCGACAGAGTTAACTAATAGATAAATTATCTTCTAAACCTTCAATGCAAATATGTTGATTTTGAGGTGAATATGATCCCTGTTGGCACCTGTATGAATGCATGCAAGGAAATTTATTTGGCTCAGAAATATTTAATCAACTAAATTTGCTGTTACAAAAACTCACCAAAAATAAATACAAAAGGTAGTCATGAGAACTAAGAAGTAAGAACTGAAGTTTCTCTCCCACTGCTTTCATCTATCTTGAAAGATAACCAAAGCATCTTTAAAAGATTCTTTGTAATTTATATTCTGTTCTTTTAGTCTTGAGGAAAAGTTATATTCCCGTGACCTTCTTTGCAATTGTGAAAGCTAGAAATATTTCTAAATCAAAAGTGAGATTTGAAGTCCCAGGCACTGGAAATAAATATTTTAACTGAAAATTTTGAGATTATATAACATGAAGGGTAAACTTTCTAACATAGACAAACTGGCCTGTGCTAAAATTATTGTATACAAAGGAACACATGAAATAATAAGAAGCTAGTAGTACAACAGTATATAAGAACTATAAAAAGGTGTTATTTTAGAAGAAAATTATATATTATGTACACATATTTTTACGTCATGTCTGTCAGAGTATAAGGCATTCAGTTGCTTATAATGTCACATTCATACTGCTAGTAATTAGTGCCTTATATTCAGTAGGAAAACATTGTCAGTTTATTTGTGGTTTAAACAGTTCATTCTTTTTCCTGAATTCCACCCACTATTCTGTATAAAAATACAATTTTCTAAAATCTAAATCATTTCTATGTTGCAATGTCTTTCCATACATCTCTAGGAAAACTCCTTCCAACATCGATGAAATACCAAATATTTTCTTGTGAGAGTAAAATAATAATCCAAATAGAATATTCAAACCTTTATAAAAAAAATTCTATTGGGAATAGTCCGTCCCTATGATCTGCCTAGATCTATCTTGATATGGTCCTAGCCTTTCTCCTTAAAACACTACTATTTTCATAGATAGACTTGTATAATTTTTCTTTCAGCCCTCAACCAAGTAAAAACTATCTACAACTTGCAAGCATTACATTCCTAAATTTATCCCTCCAACACAACTTACCTTTCTTACAGTAATCCGTTCAATTTCTTTCTAAACCAACCTTTTCTAGTCTCTGAATCAAGGCCTGAAAATGGATATATGAAACTATGGTTAATGCAGTAGCTGCAACCCATATAATCATTCCCAAACATTAGCCAGATTAAAACCATCCCAGCAAAGGGTAGTATGCAGGACCCAGGTATTTATTTGGTTTCTTAGCTATGTTTTCAATCTCCTGACAGGTTTGGTACTGGTACAGTTGAAGTAAAAGGCCACAGCCTGACCTGCCAGTGCAGGGTCTCAGGACTTGTCTGGGCTTGTTTTGGCCTGAGCTTGGTTTCAAGGTTGTTCAGCTGTGATAGCAGTTACCTAGTAGTCAGGTAGCATTGCCCAAATTTGTTTTGGTGTGGTTTTGGTTTATGGTAATAACAAGTAGTTATTTTGCAAAAAATTGAATTGTCTACTCTAGAGTGAAAGGTGGTAGGGAAAAGTGCAGACACAGGATAATACCAGGAGGTTCCAGTCTGTAAATGCAAATTGTAGTGGTAAAGCAATGATCCCTAATGGTGGGCAACCTTGTGAACCAGGTAAAACTGATTTTAGAGATAAAAAGAAAAAAGAGAAATGGAGTAACTGGGAATCAATCAAAAGACAGATTGCAAAAACAGACTGTGCTAAGAAAACATTAAAATTATTTTCAGTGCCACAGAGACATATTGAGCCAAAGATGTCACCAGCAAAGTGATTTGGGAGGGTTGGGAATGACAGGCTTAGAACCAGCCTCTACTGGCTCCTGGAGTGCTGTTATACACAGCAGCATTTTGGGCAGGTGTAAATCATCATATCTAGATGACTTTATTTTATTTTCTCCTACTTTCATCAGTGTAAGTTTGAAATCTAAATTTAAAATACAGAAGAAAGGAAGGAAGGAAATCAAGGGGGGGTAAGAAAAGTACAACTTGGACCAGGAAAGTGTAGCAATGATTTTCAGACCAAACTCCATGATGTCTCACAAAATAGCTGTGGCAAAATGTCTTAACTGCACAAATTGCTAGTTTAACAATGCTTACTCACAGTTAATCTGGAAGGGCTTGTACACAAGGGAACATTAGATTTTTCTTTGTGGTGCTACATCTGTGCTCTCTCTTACTGACAGGTTTTTATTGAGTGGTAGAAAATTGTTAGTAGGATTGCAATCATTCCATTTCTTTCTTCCTTAGCCTTTACCTTTCTCCTTGTTTCTTGCATTGTTCTGACTGGGATTGCCATGACTCATATTTGCTTGATTACAGCATCTGGGACAATCTTACTTCTCACATGAAATATGCTTTCCTTCCTCCCTGATACTTTTAGTGTCTTTTTAAAGATTTAATTTCATAGGTATAAAGTGGTGATGGACACAGTTCAGACTTCAATTTAAATTTTCTCAAAGACCAGTATTAATTTTGATTTCAACCCAGTTCTAATTAAGTAAAATGTTGAACAGTTTTTTTTCCTGAAATGAAAAATTTAGGAGTTGATTTAAATGGATTGGGATATTAATCCAGAATGAAATGGTACTTACTTGTAACTGTCTCTTATTTATGCACAAGCAATCCAGTGAAAAGTTTGCCATAGTTTAAAATCAGGAATATGTCATGATTTCTGCTTCAGTTGATGAAAGAAGCAAAATTTCTTAGATAACTGTCCTACATACACAAAGCTATATCCCTACTCATAGACACTTTAAAATGAATTAATTTTAGGTGTTTTATTCAGACTTAAATCTATCAATGTTTTGTGCACTACTTCTTGGCCCAGCATCTCTCAGCCTTTTATAAGTTCTTACCATGATAGCTTTTCCACCAGCAATCTATGGCTGTAAATAGGCTTGCCCTATGATCTTCATTACCTACATTGCTGGGAAGCAAGACAATCTGAAGTTTACGTTGCTTCATCCAACAATATCAAATCCCATACTACCCAGGTTATCTCTTGTGGAATAGTTTAGTTTCTGAAATAACGGAACTTAATTCATCCTTCACTGCCCTATTTAGCAGGTCTCTGAACTCTCCAGCTGCTGGAATCGTCTTGCCAGTGGAAACAGGCAGAAAACTTGGAGTTAGAGTGGGGATATCAATAAAGAACTATCTGGTACCTTTGATTACACAGAACTGGTGGTTTCCTCCAGATATTTGCTTTTCAAATTCTTGCCAGACAGAAACTAACAAAGCGAAATATGAGCTTCAGCAGTTATAAATACTGAGCAAGCTTTAAGACTGATTTTTGTAGGAGGGTTCCTTAATGCAGCATTTAGCCTTATACCCTTTTGTACCCTTTGATATTCAGTGCAACATATAAATATCAGTAGAATAACCATTTTGCTAAGTAATTTCCTTTCCTTCCTTAAAAGTGAGGAGAGAGAAACTGATGGCAGAAGATGTTTTTTTCCTTTGCATCTTAATTATTTTTTCTGTGTCGTTGTCAGTAATGAAAAGAAGAATCCAGGTTTCTATGTTCAGCATGCAAGTCTACAGTAATTTCAAGAAAACTCAGGCACTAATTCCTTCATATTCTTAAAGCCAGTTATATTTTTCTTCAAAACAAGCAATATATATTTAAGAAAGAATCTCTTCATAGTAGTAGTAGTATTTTCAAGTGGGGAAAAACATTTTTCATCTTGCAAACAAGAGCAATATTTTCTTCTATGTAAACTGCTATAATCATAGTGATGCCATTATGACTCAGCTACAGTAGTATTTCCATAGCATGTGACTTTCAGAAAATTTTTTTCCTTGCCAAATTTTATGAGATATGGGAGATATAGAAGTATCATGTACTGAAGAACTCCCCACTGAAGTGCATGCACATATATATGTATAAAGGAATAACATAACATCAGAGTACACATTTTGAAAAAGGGACTAAAATATGTACTGCTCTAGGGAAAAAAAGGAAAATAACACCTTTATCAAAACATGCATTTAGAATCCAGAATATATATACATGTATTGAGGAGGAAAAAAAAGAACTTAGAGAAAAAAAAATACTCTTTTGCCCTGATGATATATTTCAACCTTCAAAAGTTTTCCTGTCTCATTTGGGAGAAAATTAAGGATTTTCCTTATTTTTTCCCTAAAAAATCTGGGAAATAAATATTTCTGCCACTGCAAACCCATACTTATCTGATAAGATACTCTATTATAAATTCAGAGAGCTCTTTTCAAAAAGCCCTACTGCAATAGAAATTGAAATTTTATCTATGACAGCCAAAGTGAGTAACCAGCAATCATGTATTATGAGCACCCAGCCTTCCAATGCTGGAACTTTTACAATTTGTACCAAATTATTAAACTATACATTGGACTAGATAGTCATTACAAGAGACATAATTTAGTCTTGTAGTTCTGATATTCGAGAGAATAGAAGAGAAGTGACTGTTGAGTTGCTTATCAGGCTGCAAGATTAAGACATAAATACTCTAGAAAAACTATTGACATGATGGTCAGAGCATACTGGAGACTCCACTTCAAATTCTTATTCCAAATTGAGTTTCAAAGACAGTTTTTTAATTTATGTATTCCCCTCTTCAGGTGAGGTTGTGGATATCTAGTGATCATTTGAACAGAATATTTTCACACAAGTTCATCTTGACCTTGCACCCAATGTGCTAAGCAAAATATTCTACAGTAAATTGAAAGAGTTCCTGTTTGTCTCTACTTATTTTTAGATGTATATATGTACAGTCAATCAGTCCATGAGTGAGATATTTTGCTTAACATCACATAAAAGGGACTGTCAGAATAATGCAGCATGAAAATGTATAAAGTTCCATACATGTTCTGTTTAGAGTGTCTTTCGTCTCTAATGTTGCAAACACAAGGACGGCAACCTCATTCCTTAGAATAAACTAGGGTAAGCATCCACCTTCTTTTGCTGACAAAAATAGCAGGAATTATTCAGGTGGCTTTCTGCCATTTCAGGATTCCCCTTTGTTTGGGGAAGTTCCCACAGGCAAGGGAAAATACTTTTATACCAGCTTTGTGTCAACAGATAAACACAGCACTCCACAAATGTGAGGTCTGGGACACTGTACTATCTAGCACTATTCTTTCAGGTGGTTAAAAGGAATATTTTTGTACAATTCTGGCCTTGTGTCAAAGATAAATTTCTAAGTAAGTTTTGCGGGTTTCTTTGTTTAAACCCATTCAAAATCAAGAGATTTACCATTATAGTGTAAAAAGAGAACAAGTTTTAACTACTACTTTCTTGCCCTTTCATTTGGTTTTGATGGTATACGTTAAAAAAGGAAAATAATGTTCTGACCATAGGCATACAATTTCTTTTTATAACACTTTATAAAATAATTGTAAATAATAAAAAATAATTTTAATTAAATTAATAATCATTATATTAGTATTGGTATTGGTATTGGTATTGGTATTGGTATTGGTATTGGTATTAGTATTAGTATTAGTATTAGTATTAGTATTAGTATTAGTATTAGTATTGAAAGGAACTACGTTGCATTTTCCTACTTGTTTATCCCTTTATAAATCAAACTCCTGCTTTTTTAAACAAAATTATTAGTCTCTTGGTATTTGTATTCATAGCAGACATGCTTCCAAGTCACTATAAAGCTATTGCTAGATGTATGATTTAAAATGTAATAACAGGAAAACACTGGAACTCAGAGTGTGTTGTGTATGTGTTACAGAGAAGCAAATGACATTGGGTATAGCCCTCACAGTATCACCCTCACAGTAATAGAATTGACTGATTGCTTATTGTCATACTCACAACTGCACATAGAATGCAATTATCTATATAAAGCTTTTGGGATTTGAAGGTGGAAGCAGAATAAATAATATTTTTTATAGGAACAACTCATAGAACTCACTGACAAAAAGTTTTCGCACCCAGACTTAAAATTCACTTTCTAAGAGAAATGAGACCAAATAAATGTGCTTTGCTCTCTCACCTAAATAACAGGAAAAGAGGCAAGGAAAAGTTTCTTTAACGAAACCCACAAACACATTTGCATTGTTCACTGATTTTGGTATAGAGAGAGGAAAAAAAAAATGGTTGAGAAAAAGGAAAAACAGAAAAAAACAACCAAACAAAACCTGACAAGCTTGTCTAAGGTTTCAGTTTATTCTTTAAGCACATTATATAAAGGACACTGAAGTTACTGGGTGTATTTCCGTGGGATTGAGGCAAGCAATGGAAACTAAATCCCAGTAGAGACTTGTAAACTGCTAGCATCCCCCCACCAGAATACAGATAAGCAATAATTAAATCTTTAAATCCCATATTTATGCAGCAGATCATCCTGAGTGCCATCATGCGGCACATACAGGACAACCAGGTCATCAGGCCCAGTCAGCATGGGTTTAGGAAAAGCAGGTCCTGCTTCACTAACTTGATCGCCTTCTATGACAAGGTGACCCGCTTAGTGGATAAGGGAAAGGCTGTGGATGTTGTCTACCTGGACTTTAGCAAAGCCTTTGACACCATTTCCCACAGCATTCTCCTGGAGAAACTGGCTGCTCATGGCTTGGACAAGCGTATTTTTTGCTGGATAAAAAACTGGCTGGATGTCCAGGCCCAAAGAGTTGTGGTGAATGGAGTTAAATCCAGTTGGCGGCTGGTGACAAGTGGTGTTCCCCAGGGCTCAGTATTGTGGCCAGTCCTGTTTAATATCTTTATCAACGATCTGGATGAGGGGATCAAGTGCACCCTCAGTAAGTCTGCAGATGACACCAAGTTGGATGGGAGTGTTGATCTGCTGGAGGGTAGGAAGGCTCTACAGAGGGATATGGACAGGCTGGATCGACGGGCCAAGGCCAATTGTCTGAGGTTCAACAATGCTAATGGAAGCAGGTTACTGCGCAAGGTGGCAGGCGAATCCACTCTCAGCCTGCCTCACCTTCCCAGGTGCGCGTACACAACAGGTATGAGGCCCTGGAATTAAATGGTCAGGCAACAGATGATGTGGACCTAGGTCCTTTGGGAATGGAGTGGTTGTCTAGGCAGCCCATCCCCCACATCACAACCACTCATGTTAAGAACAAAAGAAGGGTAGTTCTCATAAGTTACTCTCTTCTGAGGGTAACAGAGGGTCTCATATGCCAACCGGACCCGACACACAGGGAAGTCTGCTGCCTCCCTGGGGCCAGGGTAAGAGATGTTGCCTTATGGTGACAACTTCTTTGGTGAGAACTCCCTAGTCTGTTAAGGTCCTCAGACTATTACCCACTATTAGTTCTTCATGTTGGCAGTGAAGAGGTAACAAAGAGAAATCCTAAGGCAATCAAAAGGGATTTCAGAGCCTTGGGGTGGCTGGTTGAAGGATCAGGTGCTGAGGTAAGAATATTGAATGGAACAGGCAGACCCGGCTGATCAACATGTGGCACTGAGGCTGGTGTCACCAGCGGAACTTTGGGTTTTTCGGTCATGGGATGGTCTATTCATCACCAGGTCTAGTGACATCTGATGGGATGCACCTTTCTCAGAAGGGGAAAAGGGGTTTTGCTCAGGAGTTTGCAGGGATGATTGATAGAGCTTTAAACTAGATGGGAAGGCGGAAAGAGACAATACAAGGCTAGTCGGTAATGAACAACGGGACGACACGCCAAAGTTCAAGGAGGTGTGTGCTAGTGAGATTCCTCAGACTGCTCCATGAGGTAATGGGCACAATGAACTGCACTTGAAGTGTTTCTACACAAATGCACAGAGCATAAAGAGCAAGCAAGAGGAGCTAGATGCCTTGGCCCAGTCTCTGGGATATGATGTCATAGGCATAAGTGAAACCTGGTGGGATGAGTCCTGTGACTGGTGTGCCATGATGGATGGTTACAGGCTCTTCAGGAGGGATAGGCAGGGCAGGTGAGGCAGGGAGGTGGTATTGTATGTAGTGGAGGAGCTGGAATGGATGGAGCTAGCAGCTGGTGGTGGCACAGTTGAGAGCCTCTGGGTGAGGATTAAGGGACAGACAAATAAAGTGGATGTCGTTGTGGGAGTCTACTATAGGCTTCCCAGCCAGGATGACGGCACAGATGAGTTGTTCTTTAAGGAACTAAAGGATGCTTCTAAATCATCTGTCCTTGTCCTTATAGGGGACTTCAACTTGCCAGATGTCAACTGGGAATACCACACAGCTGGTACAAACAGGTCCAGAAGATTCCTAAACCATCTGGATAATAACTTCTTGGTACAGGTATTAAGGGAACAGATCAGAAAAGGTGCCTTCCTTGGTTAGTTGCTTATTAAAAGAGAGGGTCTCGTGGGTGAAGTGGAGATTGGTGGCTGCCTTGGCCACAGTGACCACGAAGGCTGGTCACTTGGTCTGTTCAGCCTGGAGAAGAGGAAATTGAGGGGAGACCCCATCGCGGTCTACAGCTTCCTCACAAGGGAAGGAGGAGGGGCAGGCGCTGATCTCTTCTCCCTGACGACCAATGATAGAACCCGAGGGAACGGTAGGAAGATATGGCAGGGGAGATTTACGTTGGATATTAGGAAAAGGTTCTTCACCCAGAGGGTGGTGGAGCACTGGAACAGGCTCCCCCGAGACATATGCATGGTGCCAAGCCTGACAATATTGAAGAAGCATTTGGACAACGCCGTCAGACATATGGTGTGATTTTGGGGGTTGTCCTATGCAGGAACAGGAGTTGGACTCAATGATCCTTGTGGGTCCCTTCCAACTGAGGACATTCTATGATTCTATAAGGCTAAGTTCTGGGTCCTGCACTTGGCTCACAACAACCCCATGCAACGCTACAGGCTTGGGGAAGAGTTGCAGAAGAGCTGCCCAGTGGAAAAGGAGCAGGAGTGTTGGTCGACAACTGGCTGAATATGAGCTGGAAGTATGCCCAGGTGACCAAGAAGGCCAATAGCATCCTGGCTTGCATCAGAAATAGTGTGGCCAGCAGGACTAGGGAAGTGATCGTCCCCCTGTACTTGGCACTGATGAGGCCACACCTCGAGTACTGTGTTCAGTTTTGGGCCCCTCACTACAAGAAGGGCATTAAGATGCTGGAGCATGTCCAGAGAAGGGCAATGAAGATGATGCAGGGTCTAGAGCACAAGTCTTATGAGGAGCAGCTGAGGGACCTAGGGTTGTTTAGTCTGGAAAAGAGGAAGCTCAGGGGAGACCTTATCACTCTCTACAACTACCTGAAAGGAGAGTGTAGCGAGGTGGGGGTTGGTCTCTTCTCCGAAATAACAAGTGATAGGATGAGAGGAAATGGCGTCAAGTTGCACCAGGGCAGGTTTAGATTGGATATTAGGAAATATTTCTTCGCTGAAAGGGTAGTCAGGGACTGGAACAGGCTGCCCAGGGAGGTAGTTGAGTCTCCATCCCTGGGGGTATTTAAAAGATGTGCAGATGTAGTGCTTAGGGACATGGTTTAGTAGTGAACTTGGCAGTGCTACGTTAACGGTTGGACATGATGATCATAAAGGTCCTTTCCAACCTAAAGAATTCTATGATTCTATGATATTTTCTGCAAGGAATTTAACCTTACTTGTAAGTAAAATTGATAAGACCTCTCTTCACTCTGAGAAATTTCAAACCAACAAATCTGATTTCTCATTCTATTACAGTTTTATGTAAATTGTATAAACAATGCTAGATACACAATTTTGAGTAGTGCATGGTAGGAACACTGAACCCTATGGCTACAGGTACTGTTGCTGCTAAAAACTAAAATAACCCCACCCCATCATAAACATAAATTAATCAATATTTTGAGTATATTGATAATGAGAAAATCTAGTAGATTCAGAATAAAGTAGAAAATATTTATTTTCCAATTAAAAATTTTTAATCATCAAGTTTTAGTTTTGCTCTATCTATTTTCCTCAGAGATGCTGTCTCCTTGAATTAGCCCTATACTTAAAATATCCATGCAGGATTGCGGGGGGGCAGGGTGTGTGTGTGTTTTTGTTTGAGGTGGTGTTTGGGGGTGGGAGTTGGTGTTTTTTTGTTTGTTTTTTTTAAATAGCTGTATAAAGGAGAGAGAAGAAACAAGAAAAAAGAAAAGGACCAAATCAAATGGGTAGTTTCAGGGCTAAATTTCCAAAGAAACAGCTGCTTATTATACTCTGAAGTCTGGAATGGAGAAATGGAACTTAAAATAACTAGACAATCTGTTCATATGCACTTTATACATGGAATTTCCTTTTTTTTTTTTTTCTTTCTCTGATGCATTCTCTTTCCGTTTTAATAAATTAGCCAGGGTAAAATTTATTAGTTTGCATTTTATTTTCCCCAAACAGAACTTTCTATCAACTGAAACAATTATTTTATTCATAGAATTATTATGAATTGAGGAAAAAAATAATGTAAGGAAACATACAAACAAAAAATCCAAGCAAAAATCCTAGAGAAGGTGAAAAATATAAATCAGAATCTATGCATTTGGTAAACAGATGCATTTGGTGAATACTGGGAGAAGAACTGGGATAACTATGCTATTTCAAATAGGTTTGGCATACCTCTTTTCTCTTTGTTCAGTTCTGAAATAGGTCATAGTGGTGAAGGGTCACATGCATAATTATGATGTCTCTCTAGATGTCCAACAATCTGACAAGAGTAATTCAGTTTTGAATTTTATTCTGACATTGAATCTAAATTCTTGTTAAAACTGGGCCAAATGTGAACAGGGTTTCTTTCTGTTCCTAGGTACAAGATACACCAGTAATGTCCACAGAGGCTACTTTGTAGGAGGAAGGAGGCAAGAACATTTTTTATTCTTGTCCCTGGCTCTGAGTTACATTTCATCACATAGAGTTTGGCCTTGTCACAGCAAGTATATGGATAGGATTTGGTATAACATTATGTGAAAAGGTGCAATAGAGGCACAGTGATACAACATAATTACAATGAAAACCATCAAAAGAACATTACATGTTCTGCAAACACCAGTTTGCTTATGTATAGCACCTAATCAGCTAAAAGCAGTTATTTCTAATTCTCCAGATCTCTTGAATGTAGATAGCTGAAGCCTGATAAACATTGCTCTGAAAGTGCCAGTAGCTGAGAACATCCAAAAGGCTAGGACTTTTTTACACTAGTTAGTAGAATTGTAAATAACAGAGACTTGCAGAATTTTTTTCTTTTGTATTGTCTGTTTTATTTATTTACTTATTTAGTTATTTTATTTAGTTATTTTATTTATTTAGTTATTTTGATAAATGCAGAATATGGACACCTCACCCAGAGTATTAAGGATTCTATCGTGCATTTGATTTGATTTGATTTTTCCTTTTGCTTCCCCTGTAATAATAACCACACTGTTTTGAACAGAGGAAAATATATATTTTTTTAAAAAAGTAAGCTTCGAGCTTGGCTTTCATATGAAGAAGATGATAGTTATAATTTTATAAGCACAATTTACAAATATTATTCCCTTATCAACATGGTACATAAATAATCATTTTGATTGCATACATTTGTGTGGAATTATTTGATAATGTGAAGGTTTTGAAATGTTTTGTTACACTGGCAATGAGAAAAGACAAAAAAACCCATGCTACTTTTTTCAATAACAAGGTATTTTTTTTATTCAGAAATACAGATGTTTTTACAGGGACTGTCAATAAAAAAAAATCTATAAGTGGATGGTTTCATTTCTCATTTTGTATAGCAAAATACATTGGAAGACAGTACTGCTATGAAGACCGTTAGAGTACTGCATTAGCAGCATACTGCAGGTGTTTAAAGAGGATTACTTAAGTGTTGTTTCCTTTGAGGGTGGAGAGAATGAGAGCTGTTTGAATTTAGGAAGAAATATCACTGTGGCCCAATATCGGGAAAATGATTTCTGTCCTGAGAATATCAGTTTAAAGAAGTTATTTAAACTATCTTTCACGTTCTGATTTTTTTTTTTTTCTTTATAAGATTCTAGTGAAAGCTGAAAGTATCTTTTCTGGAGAAAGTTTGTTTTCATGACATCTGTAGCCAGGGGAAAAAAAAATGTACTAAAAATAAAAAGTCAATGACCTTTTTTTTGTGTGAAATGCCATTTAATATTGCTGATTCAAGAAGTTCAGAAAAGCTTCAGGTGAATACAATTTTTGACTATACATTCTGGGAGGCCTTTTTTATCTTCTCAAAGATTCTGCTTTAAACTTTGCCAAATCTGGGTATGCGGTGATGTGGAAAAGTACAGCCAAAGTGTAATGGGAAACATACTTTTCAGCTTTTTACATTCTTTTGTGGGTATTTGATATTAATTGAAGAAAAAATCTTTTTAGAATACTGTTTTGGAGAAGGCGATATAAAAGTTATCATTTATCTAGAGAGAAGTTTTACTACTTATATGTTGCATAGATATTGTCCGGTTTAACTATTTGTGACATACACACTCTGCCACCAAAGATCGGGGCTTTTGACATGGTGATCACCAGCTTTTGGCGCCTCATTTTCATGCCTTCTGTGCTCTACCATGCCACCAGGCACATGCACCCTTCGGCAGGCAGAGCAGGAGGAGCAGAGCCTCTCCTTCGCCAGGCAGCATGCGCAGCCAATGAGGCACCTTGGCTCAAAGAAACTTCTAGATCATGACCAGTGATGACCACAGCTCAGATCCGACCCAGGGTATAAATGGGATGCCACCTGAGGAAACTTCCTAGGATTGAGTGCCCTCACTTCCTTCAGGTGAATGATTTCTTCTGGATATATCCTTGAGCGAGCCCTCACACCCCAACCCCGGGTGAGTGATTACGTCTTCTGAGTACCCACGAGAGGAAGGGAGTTTCCCCCCTTTGTGAGTCAGTGTGTGTGTGTGCTTTGGATTGTCATTCTCTTGTGTATTGACGTGTGGTAACAATACCCTGACTGACACCTTGAACCTGTTATGCATTAAATGTTATCGGAGTGTTGACTGATTTTGCTTTACCCCTCTTTTTCATTGATTTCTTTCTGTTGTGTGGTTTTCGTTGTTTTGTGTAATAAAGTTTTTTGAGTTTGTCCTTCATTTCAGTTAGTTTTAGTGTACCTCCATGACACTATTCCAATGTAAGAACTACTGGAAAACTTCAATAGTAGGAATTCTTTAATTGAATTCAGTTAAATACTTTGATGATGCCCTCCTGTTTACTTTGCATCCAAAATTGGCACTAGAGGTTTGCAACTGAGAATAAGTATAAAGGAATCTATCCAGCAACATCAGCCAATGTAGCGCTTAGCCATCTGTTTATATTTACTACTTAACAAATGAGATCACCATTGCCTATTTCAGGGAGAATAATCATATTTTTCTATACCTCACAAATGCATGCTAAGCAAATCTGTATGGGTTTGTTTGGTATTAATCTGTCTAGGTCTGGGTTCCCCAGTACTAGAAGGACATTGACTAACTGGAGCAAGTTCAGCAGAGGACAGCAAATCCAGTGGAGGGCCACCAAGATAATTAGGAGCAGAAACATAAGGCTTAGAAGGAGAGGGGCTGACAGCTGGGTTTGTTCAATTTGGAGAAGGCTAAGAGGGGATTTCAGTGCTCTCATCAGCAATCTAATGGGAAGATATAGAGAAGGCCAAGCTAAATTCCTCTTGGAGGTGCAAAATGAGAGAGTGAAAAGCAAGCACACAAGTGCATCAAGAAAAAAAAATCTAGTTGGAGATTAAAAAAAAAAAAGTTAACAACTAACAATCTAACATTGAAGTTAGCTAAGATTTGATTAGGAGGTTGGACCAGATGACCTCCAAGGGCCCTTATAACCAAAATTATTCTGTGAAATCTGTTTAAAAAAATTGAAATATAACAGTACATAGGCATCTTAGTGCTTGGGAAGTGTTAATGTCTGTTTAATAAATGACACTTTCTTTCTCCTTTTACTGTTGAGACCACCAAGTAATCCAAAATGAGCATTTCTGAGTGTTTTTTTGTACATATGTGACACCTATACAACTACTTTTGAACATCACAATTTGAAAAGAGAGAAACCACAGCACTGACATAACTCTTTTTCAGTTCCTGATTCTCCAAGAGGTTGCAAATTTAATTTCTGTAAGCACTATTCATTGTGAGTCTTGCTTCTAGAGCTAAATGATTTGTTTTGTATATTGCAATATTTGATTGTGCTTAAACTGCTAATTCAAAAACTTATTCTACTGGCAATGAATTCTGGGCCTAGAAGTATACAGTTTGCAGAAACATTCTATTTTAGACTGTTGTACAGATTATCTTGAAATTATCTCTGCCATGGTACAATATAATTCAAATACACACTCTGAATTTCATAAATTTGTGAAAAAAGTTTTTGATACAATCTTCAAAAACAAATTTGAGGATGATTCTTGGGGAAATCTGAAAATAGATTCCAGTCTCCACTTTCCAGACATGTCTGGAAGGCCTTAAATATTCTGATACTATGAATACTCACTGAGAAAGCCAACAATGGCCTTCTTTTAGTATTCTACCATAACTTTTGTTTTGATAGATGACTGCTCACTTTCAGTTTAATATCTGAGCAACTTAAAGTCCAAGACATATGTTAAACCACCCAATTTTAATAATTTTTAATAAGATATTCTAAGTAATCAGTGCCACAATTGAATAGGTATATATTCGTTGCCATGTACACAGTGTGGCTGAGACAACTTGCTCAAGTCTATGAAGTTTTGAAAACCATTTTTAAGGGAAGATTTAATTAAAAATAAATACATGGTAAAGACATAACAAAAATGTTTTTATCAGCCAATAATCACAATGCAATGAAAACAAATCCATTTATTTTAGATACTCATGAAAAATACCTGGGTTTTGCACAATGTCCTAAAGATGCACAAATTGAGGAGGCTAATGACTAAGGAAAAGTATCTCTGAAAAGGAGATCCTCCCATGAACTCCATTAAATGAAACAAGCAATGTACCAAAAAATGGTGATAATTTTAATGCTGTATGTTGCGAAAGAGTATTTTCTTTTAAAAAAATCATGTTAAATTATTGAGGCAGAGATTTCAGAAGGGTCAAAGGACAGACACTTAGTTTCTGTTGAAAGGTGGTAGGTTCTTTAACTCATTTTTGTGGATTCAAAAATCAACTCTTCTGGGCGAATTAGGTCAAAAACAATTAACTTGTAAAAGCTATGTAGAAACTAAGTTAAATCAGTGTGGATGAAAGATTACAAGTATGATCCCCTTAGTAAATTATAGCAGCTAATAACCAACCTTTCTGAATTTGAACAACTATATTTCCTAAAAAGATTTGAGATTCATTCTGTGTAGATCATTAACTTAGAAATAAAGTAGGTAAACATGACTGTAGCAAGATCTGTATCATAAAGGAATTCTCATGATTTGCAGGCAGATAAATGAAATGAAAAGGGAAGGAGAAGGAAAACAAAAAGGAAAAAGAACACTTGGCCAGTACTTGTATACAATTTCCCAAACACTAGGTGGAAATTTAACCAGACATCTACATTTCATTTTTAAGTAAATTTGCACACCCTCATTCACCAGTGAGGCAAATTTATTCATTCCCCTACTGTCTTTTCCCTTCTACCACCTGTTAGATAACTCCCAAAGAGCTCTAGCTACCAGCTATGCATTAACCCCTACTAGACAATGGGTGAAAAGGTCAACACCATCAAATAAACCTGATGAAAGAGAGACATTCAATGTGAAGGTCCCTGTCTTTGGAAGTGTAATGAAGGTATCAGTCACTGATGTTACCAAGAGCCCAGACAAAGAGGAAGGAAGATGAGAAAGACTTTTGTTGGTCGCCATGCAGGAAGTTCCTGAGTGAAGAAAACCAGTCACCAACTTACATATCATGAAAATTTCTGTCTTTTAAAATGAATGAGTGCACAACCAAATTTCTGAGTATCTCTTTATACAGAAATGAAATGAATAAATATTTCCACTGTAATAAGCACTGCTGAATCATCCTGATTGTCAGCTGATATCTACATGAAAAATAAAAAGTTTTTTCTCCACTGGCCCAAGCGTCTGACATCTGAGGAGTCATCTGCCATGAATTGTAACTATTACTGATGTCAAAGAACTAAAATTCAAATGATCATTTAATGTTGTCTGACATGAGAGAAAACATAACTGAATTCTAAACAAGTAATGTCACATTCTGTGAAATGATTGCTGCCTGGATGGCAGCAATAACTCCCCAAAGAGATGCTGTATTTCACACAGAAAAAAGAGATGACAAATAAATCAGATGCATTTTTGTTTAAATATTACATTAAAAAAAAACCTAAACAAACCTCTTTTTTGCCTTTTTTCTTCCTTTTTGTCCAGAGCAAAAAAATTTTTAAAAGCATGGACTGGGGAATAGTCAAGAACATGTCTGTAGCCTTCCTGAAATATTTAAAAATGAAGAACAAATCAAGAGATCAAGAGGGCTCTTCATTTACATGGAAGGCCTCTGTAAGATAATAGTAAGATCTTGACTCACATTGCAGTATTAATAAAAAGTATGACAGTGTTCAAAATAAATATGGAAAATGATGCCATGCTGGTTAAGGACTTTGGTGTAAACTGAACATTGGCACCCTTTGCTGTGCATTTGGGTACAATTATGCTGAATTCTTGTTGCTAATGATCTGATTGTTTATATGTAAGCCAGGCAACCAACAGTACGCTAATTTTGAAACTATTAATTTGTAGGTATCCAATATAACACAGGTTGGGCCATGTATTTAAATCCCTCAATAACCAGCTCAAGAAAACCTGGAGGAAAAAGTAGGAAAACCTAATGGAAAAAATCCAAATATTTGAACACGCAGAATTTCTCAGGAATAGATCAATTTACATTAAATACAATATATATATATGATATTTTTTCCATGGGCTGAAAATGGTCATATGAAATATTTTACATGTTATCAATTTCCTTTTTTAATTAAATCTGCTCACTCCTTTGATAACACTCCCTGATATTATTTTCATTATCATGGACAAAAAGGGATAATTCAGGGTTAATGTAATGGAATAATTTAGAAGGTTATACTTATGTTTTTAGATGGATTCAGTTCTAACTGCTTGCATGACAGGTTATCTTAAAACCAGAAATTTTTATGTCACCATCATGACTTTTTGGCCGTTGTAGCTCTGCATCAGCATTTCATCTCAATACATCTTAGTGATGACTTCAATTAAAGTTAATATGTCCTCGTTATGCTTAGAACAAAGCTGTCACTGTTTCCAGTATACCAAGACTAAATTCATTTAAACATTTTGCTTAATCTAGAAACAAGTATCCATCTATGGAAAAAAAAAAGGATATTATGTTTTCAACCAAAGTTCATAGAGTTAAAGGGAACTCTCCTCAGGATATAAAAATATCATGGCCCTGAGTCAGGAAAGGATCTGGAGAGCACATAAATCCATATGCACTCAAACGTTTCTTAAAAATTTTTCTGAAGGACCATCAGTTTACGATCAAGGAATAAAGAAATCAAATGCTAAATACAAATTACACAACCTGTGTTTTCTGAGATGCCCAATACAATAGACATTCTCAGAGCATTATTGATATGTACTGCATCAATGCTGCATTGCATAGGAAAGGTTGAGAAATATGTGCAGAAAAAGAAGGAAATGTACCTTTTATATAGCAGTCTATTGTTTGGAATATGGTGGTGTGATTTCCGCAGAAAACTGGAGAGTATCCTCAAGAAGAATATATGATGATCTACTCTCTCCTCTGCTGGTTTCTGTCAGGTAATCAAAGGTCCAAAAACCACTTATCTACTTACCACATTATTATTATATATATATAAAATAAAATAACATCACAGTTATTTTATGTAGGAAAAAAAGCAAACAAAAACCTCCACCTTCACCATATCTTTAGAACAAAGGCTGCAGGTGATTGGGACACAAACAAGAAATTATTCAGGGGTATGGTGCATTATAGATAAGTCTTCCCCAGCCTAGAGCACTCATGTATTGGTCTACACAGAGTATGCAGTGCTTTGCGCACAACCTGCTCTGGATTCTGCTCTGGGGCTGGGTTCAGGCCTGTGAGCAGTGACATGCCCGGGGTCTGACAAAGTTGTGGACTGCCCTCCAGAATGAAGTTTTGTGGACCTAATTCTGAGGCATCAATATCTTCAGTGGATAATATTAGGGAGCTATTTTTGTCCTGTGTTGAATCCGGATACTTTCCTGAACCAGGAAAATATTAATATATATTATGGAAGAAGATGAATGTTGACTTATTAATGTCATAAAAAGCCTCCACAGATAAA
This sequence comes from Platalea leucorodia, assembly GCF_965183815.1. NCBI lineage: Eukaryota > Metazoa > Chordata > Aves > Pelecaniformes > Threskiornithidae > Platalea > Platalea leucorodia. The sequence goes on along the minus strand of NC_138823.1, from coordinate 60,586,811 downwards.
CAAGGAAAATAATATGAACTTCAATACTACAGTTGTCTTCCTTGACTTATGCATGACTACACACTTGCATAAAATTAATCACATTCATAAATGCCTTCAGAGTTGCATCTGTCTTTAATTGTGACAATACTTGCAACCAAAAAACAGTAGTTTGAGAGCATGGCTCAACATGAAAATAGTCAGATTCTTTCTAAAGAAATTATTAGTGAATATGCCATAGCTATAGAATGTATTACTCAAAGTAGAGTATTTTCGTTGCACTTCACACTTTCCTGCCTTGAAATATCTATTGTCTTCAGATTTTATTAATTTCTCTCTGGGTACTTGCTTAGGATTCATTTCTTTGGAAGTTAATTTTGCCTGTATACATCCCAATGTATTTTAATCAAAATCCCAGTCTGATACATAAAAAGACTGTCTCCTATGTCAAACTCTCTGTAAATCAAAAACCAACTATACATTTTTATGGAAATGATTTATGCAAAACAACTCTTTGATCCATAATAATAGTCACATGAGAAAGAAACAACAGAGAAAGAGGCCTGAGAACACATGGCAGGAACACAAATGTAATTACAATCAGGTTTTATTTGTCAGACTTAGAAATACAAAATGTGCATTCACAAACATAATCATAAACCAAGATGTCCCAGGGTTCCACTCAATTTTATCCCATTCCTTCCTGAGGAACACATGGATATGAAGAAAAAACTAATTAAAAAACAGAAAAAGTGTGAAAAATCGTGTAAAATATAAATCATTTATTTGAAACATTCAATTGCTGACCCAGTCAGATTTATTTAAAGCAAAACACCACCTTCTGCATATCCAATTAATGGTTGCCATGGCAAATAAGAGTTCCCACTGCACTGCTTTATTGTAATATGCATGGCAATTGCAAGTATATCACTCAGAATATTTCCATAATGATATTAGCTGGTCTATCCAGCATCAGACAATTAATTTTGTGAAGGATCAGGTGTTCAATATTTACCCTCATAAAAATTAAATACAAACATTCACATATCACACAGAAATGGATTCCTTTATACATCACCATCCTACTTTCTCTCATTAAACATTTTCTTAGTAATTAGATTAGAATGGGAGACAGATTTTGGTAAGTTTTCTGTATGAAATGGCCATGATCTCTGCAATATTTTAATTTTTGAGTAACAGCTAGTTTTAAAATGTGTTCAGAAAAAGAATACATTTTGTAAAAAAAATGTTTCATCAATGAGCCTATACTGGCTTGTAAATGTGGTCCTCAGTGAAATACGACTTCATTCTATCTGATTTTTAAGGATTTTCTTGCAGGATAATGGCTGGATCAGGCAGGCCTTAGGACTGCGAGATTTTGTATGAAATGAGCAGGAAAAGTTTGCTGCCCCTCGCACCCACATTACATTTTAAAAAGGGAGCCATCTAGAGGAAAAGTAAGGACTAGCCTGAACTTCTTCCTCTGCTTTGAACACGGGTATCTTTAAACTGTTGTGATCCAGAGCTCAAAACTTCCCCTTCAGAAATGTTTTAACAGTTTTCTTTTAAGCAGCACTTTCTGGTCATTTCTGTAATCACGATCTCACTCATTGTGCAGTCCAAACCGGAGAGAGAGCTGCTTCCAGGACACTACTCTTTTCTCTAGGCGTTAATCTCATCTTTTAGTGGGGCTCAGTTTCTATCCCTGTGAAGCTGGGCTGTGTGCTGAAATGAATGTTGAAAGTAATCCACTCCGAAGAGACCCAAAGAATAAGAGCAATCAAGAAACCCTCTGGTTCAGAGAGGCTGGGATCAGGGAGTTCAAGTTTATGCCTGTAGAATGATTTCTGGGTTTCTGGACAGTCATAATTTAAGCCCCTCTGTAATTCTGAGAGAAGGTACTCGATCTTTAGGCAAATTCTCCTCTTTGAAGTGAGGAGCTTGCTTATAACATTATGGAATCATGCTGCTTCTTCAGCTTAACCTTTCAGTGAAAATACCTTTTCATAAGAAACCTTCGTCACCTGAAATGACTTCAGTCTCCAACAACTGAATAGGGAATCTAATTAAGGGGAAAAAATAGTAGAGTGATGTTGATAAAGAACTAAGCATAGAAAAGAAGAACCCTTGCTGAAGGACCAATAATGAAGCTGAAGGACTAGTAAAGTTAGAGTTGGTAAAATTATTATTATTAATAGCACTACTAGTAGTAATAATAATCCTGCTGTTTTGGCACTTTGCCTTTTGATAAATTTTAAGAAACAGCTGTCATGCATGTGTGTAGGAAACAGAAATCATGCAGTATCTGAAGACAGACTTCGGAACTGGTCATTTTTACTCCTTTGAGAATGTGTTCTTATGTCTAGATTCTGTTTTGGTTTGGGTTTTTGTTTGTTGTGGTCGCTTGTGGGGTTTTTTTGTGTTTTGTTTTGTTTTGTTTTTTTCCCTTCCTTATCCACAGGATCACTTTGGTAGCCAGCTTGAAGTGTAGTTTTACATAAGAAAATATGATCATAATCTTTTTTACATATCTGAGGCCAATCCTATGGAAAAGTTCAAAATTATGACAGAAACCTTGAAACAATTCTCTTTGGTATGAAATACTTATTAATAATAGCACAACAAACTCATTAAATATTCATAATCTATTACAGGGAAGAAACAAAGAGCTAATTAAAGACGAAGTAATATGATTTGATTTTTAGATAGATTTTTGACTATACTTGGCATCTGTAAAAAAAGAACAAGCCAGCAAGCAAACTTAAGGTTCACTGCAAATACTCTGATTCGTAGCACTGACCTTGAATGTAACAAAATCTGAAGCTGGCTGTAGGCAACAGAAGTAGCTGAAAAATCTGGAGTCATTCTTGGCATTTTCAACACAAAATTTTGCAATGCTTTTGTTTTAGTCTTTTGGCACATACTGTAACCAATAACTTCATTTAGCAATATCCAGCAGTTTGATGGATCAGATTATTTCTTAAATGAATGAAACTAATTTTGCTTGCAGTAACTTCTACCACACCAGCTGTTATTGTTATCACTGCTATCATCATCACCATTATCAGCATAACTATAATTACATTTAGAAAAATAAATCAAGGGAATGCAGCAGTGGAAAGACAGAGTGCCAGGACATGAGGCTGTCCTTTGTTTCTGAGTCGCAACAGTATTGCTTTATTGCAGTGTTCATTGTGGCAATTCACTGCAGCAGGTTATTTAGTGTCCTTTGATTATATTTGCTAGAATTAGAATGGTGATTTCTTGTGTTCCTCTCATGAAAGGTGTAAATAAACAACATGAAATTATCTGTTGATATTTTCTACATAAGGTCGAGAATCAGTTTTGATTATATGATGAGTAGTCTTATTTAATTTTCTTCTTTCATTAAAAAGGGAATACCTGCAACTCAGCAGAACCTGCTATTATTTCCATGTAACTTACCTAGGTAAACACATATTAAAAGCCAAATATAGAAAAAGGAAAAGACTCTCTATTCCACTGAATACTAGTTGGGTACTTCTGAATTACTAGATTTAGTAATATGGTCAGATGTCCATTTGAGTCTAGGTATCCATATAACATGATCAAATTACACTGGCTTGGGGTGAAACTGTGAAAAAGCAAAAAGAAGGCAAAAATGTAGTTAGTATCATATTCTGCTGTTTATCTCACATCTAGTAACTCTATGCATTTAATCAGCTGTCCATTTATAGCTGGGCAATGTGAGAGTAGCTACAAAACCAAAGCATCATTGAAATTCACATCTCTGAACTCGTAGCTTTAAATGCCACTACAAATGTGAATTTAACAACACTTAAAGTCTGACTCCCTGATTCTCATTATGTCCACAGGAAACATGAACATGAGTGTTTGACACTAAAAAAAAGCACACAAAACATAAAATTCAGTTTCTTGGCTAGGCTTCCCTGTCTATGTTTTTTATTCTGAATGGTAAATGATTGGCTGAGTCAAAATTTCTGCAATTCTGAAGGAATATTATTAAATCTCGTACTAGTTTTGCAAACTTCAAAAAATTGAGGAAAGTTGCTGTCTTTCCAATCATACAAAGTTCTACATTAAAGAAAAGTGTTTCTAAAGATTATACTTCAAATAATCTCCCTGCCACTTTATTAATAAAAAAATCAAATCTAACGTTCCACTAATATTTCTTAAATACAATGGCCATAGTAGTGTCCAGTCAAAGCACCAAAAAACTATGGAGTACATGCTTGTTTCTAGAGACAGGACTAAATTTCCATTTTATGACACATTAAGATTTAGTGTGCAGTCTTTCATGAGTCTGAAGATCTAATCACCTATTCATTCCTTGTTTAAACCTCAGGGATAAGGTTATAAAGTGGCAGGCTATCTTCTAACACTGTCATCTTCCATTCCCAGATTCAGACAGCCGAGACGACAGGAAAATTTAAAGAGTAAGTGGTTTTGGGTCTGGAACAACTGTTAGTTTTCTTCATGATCTCCAAAAACAAGGCAAAACTTGAAGATAAACTTTTTTCATAATACGTGGAGGTATTATTGAGTCAAAACATCTCTCATTACTCCTGTTAGGCTTCTCTTTGTGTTATAACTTTGAGACCAAATATCTTCCTTACCTAGCACTCTGCAGTCCTATAATGTAAATTTTAGATGTAAAGTTTTAAAATTATTTATTTTTTTTTTATTTTAATGACCCACATTCCCCCTAAAAAAGGCTGAACTTAAAAAGACTTAATGTTATGATAAACTACAAACATTTCACTTATTTAATATTAAATGTAAAAGGAATGGTTGTGGGAATGAAACTTCAAATTAAACACTGACAGCTATAAATATGCAGAAAGGTTGCCAAAATTATAACATAAGAACATTAATTAGAAAACTGAATAGCTTCTAAACTGGTGAAGTCTTTGTTTCTACAGATTGACAAAGTCACTGTTTGAATGTTAAGCAGTACAAATGCTGACAAAGACCATGCACATCTGATCTTCATCTGAGAAACAGAAAAATGTTTCTTATTTAATACCTAGGCTTTTATTCAGTAATGTATTTAATATAAATTTAACATACAAAGTGCTCAAGTGCTGAGGAGATTGAATTATATGTTTGCACATTTTGTTCAAAAGGGATTAATTTATGTAAGTAACCGTTGTTAAATGTTGCGTTCTTGGCCCCAGTTCTCCAGAAAACATAGATAATAAATCACATGGCACACCTCTGCTCTTCTCTTATTCACCCATGAAGAAATAGCATTAAAAGCTGTCTTAAGTCTGTTCACAGAAGGATATTGAATACAGTGATAGAGTATGCTTGGATCGTGAGCCATTGCAATAAGAAACCTAGAGCTATCTATTACTATCTGTAGAGTAATAAATGAAAAATCCTGAAGGTTTCTCTCATTGACTAGAAGAAAGTCCTCCTCCTGTTCTTTTTAATTTCTTCCTTGCCCTTTTTTGATTATCTCCTTACAGCCTTTAGGGCTTTTCCCACTGTCAAAAATTAAAATATACCATTATTTATAGCACGGGAGGGGGGCGGGGGGAAAGTGACAGGAACTCCTGGGCATACTAATGTATTTTTCTCTATTTCATTTAAGCCTTTTCAGACCATTCCCTAAAATCAAATTTAGCTACATGAGTTAATGCCTCACTAATATGAGGAATGTCTTCTACATCGCTACAGCCCCTTCACTGTGTGTATTGTCTGGTCTTCAGAGAACTCTTTTGAGGACCCCTTTTTATTCTGTACTTAGTTAATGAACTTACTGTTAACGGGCAGTTAAAAATCATTTAAATATGAATTACAAATAATGCTAGTAAATCCACTGAAAAGAACTAAAAGGTTTTCTTTAAAAATGGAAAAAATAAAATCAGTAGGAAGGTGACTGGCCTGACTGGATCATCCATCTATTAACATCTGGATAATACCCCAAATGGGTCCACAAATTGATTTGCCAGGAATGACTTCCCAAAGTAATCTGATTGAATTCAAAGAGGGAAAAATTAAAATGAATGAAGGAAGAAGTGAACTATCTGTGTTTAATCTTCAGTTTCATCAGAAATCGATTAACTAGCTGACTTTGGGTCCAAAAGAATTAATTATACTCAGTCTCCGGTATAATTAACAACACTATGGCTATCTCCCAAAATATTCATTAAACAGTCAGGAACAATATGAAATTCAAATTAAAATTGGAAAAGAGATTAAATAGAAGTAGTCATCTCTAAAAAGAATCATACTACATCTGAGATGAAATCATTTAAGCAATACAAAATATGGAAATACATTTTGTGTTACATTTAATTATCATTAATTCCAGCACTGCAAGCTGGCAGCTATTTTAGGCTCATTACAAAGACTAAAATGGGCTGGAATTTTAATAGAAATCAATCCTCATTGGAATAATGGGAATATGATTCAAACTTACAGGAAGTTTAGTTCTAAAATCTAAGTTTTCTTTTTAATTCTAAGTTTAACAGAGGAAAATTGCATTCTGCAGCACATCTACCATTAATGTTGTAAAAGCCTAAGAAATAGACACCTAGCTGGAAATTGAAGGAGAGAGAAGAGGAAGGAGAGAAGACGTAGCTTAAACACATGTTTTGGAATCCCTGTTTTCCAAAGTTCTCAAACCTAGTGTCTGTATCCTGTGGAGCTGAATAATGCTGCCATTTGCCATACTGAATTTATTTGCAGATCTCTGCATGCAGAGTTCTTTTCACCCCCCATAATTTTACCTTGCTATATTTGGTACATTATTCTTCTGAATTTCAATACCGTTTAGCCAGTAAAAGCCAAGCTTTTCTTGCTTTTGATTTTTTCTTTATTTAATTCAAGTGTCATAAACATTCTCATATTATCCCTTTCTGTAGAAAATAATTGTAGCAGAGCAAAAGTAACATTCCATTCAAAGTAAACCTTCTTGGTTATATTTATCTTACACCAATGGTTATATAGAAGAAAATACTCAAGAGCAAATCAGTTAGGAAACAGAAATCCATCTATGCATGTCATTAATTATCAAAATTTAGTCTTCTATTATTTTATGATTTTATTTTTAAGTTACTTTTTTCCTGAATGCACAGAAGGCGCGTGCTCTCAATTCTTGATTCCTTATGCAGATCTCATTTTTGCTTACTATTGACACCTTCAATAAGGCTGTATCAAAAATAAATTTTCATTTAAAGTACAGAACTGATGGTTTTTTTCCTAGCTTGGTGGAATGTCATCGTCCTGCATGTCAGCTTTTCTCCAGCCCTCTAACTCGCATGACTAAGGACTAATCCACTGGCAGAATTTTGACACTGCATGAAACACTGATCTTTAGTTCTGTGGTGGGCTGGCCCTGGTTGGATGCCAGGTGCCCACCAAAGCCGCTCTATGACTCTCCTCAGCTGGACAGGGGAGAGAAAATATAATGAAAGACTCGTGGGTTGAGCTAAGGACAGGGAGAGATCACTCGCCAATTATCATCACGGACAAAACAGACTCCACTCGGGGGAAAATTAATTTAATTTATTAATCAGAGTAGGGTAATAAGAAACAAAATCAAATCCTAAAACACCTTCCCCCCAACCCCCCTTCTTCCCAGGCTCAACTTCACTCCTGACTTCTTGAACTCCTCCCCCCTGAGCAGTGCAGCGGGACGGGGAGTGGGGGTTCCGATCAGTTCATCACATGTTGCCTCTGCCACTCCTTCCTCCTCACACTCTTCCCCTGCTCCAGCATGGGGTCCCTCCTACAGAAGACAGTCCTTCACGAACTTCTCCAGTGTGAATCCTTCCCATGGGCTGCAGTTCTTCATGAACTTCTCTAGCATGGGTCCTTTCCACGTGTCTCTTCCACGGGGTGCAGTCCTTCAGGAACTCTTCTCCAGAGTGGGTCCCCTGTAGGGTCACAAGTCCTTCCAGCAAACCTGCTCCAGCGAGGCTTTCTCTCTCCACAGGGCCACAGGTCCTGCCAGGAGCCATGTGGTCCTCCACAGGCTGCAGGTGGATGTCTGCTCCACCATGGACCTCCACAGGCTGCTGGGGGACAGCCTGCCTCACCATGGTGTTCACCAAGGGCTGCATGGGAATCTCTGCTCCAGTGCCTGGAGCACCTTCTCCCCTTCCTTCTTCACTGACCTTGGTGTCTGGAGGGCTGTTCCTTTCATATGTTCTCACTCTTTTCTCTGGCTGAATTTGCGCAGTTGGGTTATTTTTTTCCCCTTTCTTAAATACGTTATCACAGAGGTGCTACCACCCATCACTGACTGACATGGCCTTGGCCAGAGGCAGGTTTGTCTTGGAGACGGCTGGCATTGGCTCTGTCAGACACAGGGGAAGCTTCTAGCAGCTTAGAATCATAGAATCATAGAATTGTCTAGGTTGCAAAAGACCTTCAAGATCATCGAGTCCAACTGTTAACCTAGCACTGCCAAGTCCACTACTAAACCATGTCCCTAAGCACGACATCTATATGTCTTTTAAATACCCCCAGGGATGAGGACTCAATCACATCCCTGGGCAGTCTGTTCCAGTCCCTGACTACCCTTTCAGTGAAGAAATATTTCCTAATATCCAATCTAAACCTGCCCTGGTGCAACTTGACACCATTTCCTCTTGTCCTATTGCTTGATATTTGGGAGAAGAGACTGACGCCCACCTCGCTACACTCTCCTTTCAGGTAGTTGTAGAGAGTGATAAGGTCTCCCCTGAGCTTCCTCTTTTCCAGACTAAACAACCCTAGGTCCCTCAGCTGCTTCTCATAAGACTTGTGCTCTAGACCCTGCATCATCTTCATTGCCCTTCTCTGGACACGCTCCAGCATCTTAATGCCCTTCTTGTAGTGAGGGGCCCAAAACTGAACACAGTATTCAAAGTGTGGCCTCATCAGTGCCAAGTACAAGGGGATGATCACTTCCCTAGTCCTGCTGGCCACACTATTTCTGATGCAAGCCAGGATGCTATTGGCCTTCTTGGTCACCTGGGCATACTTCCAGCTCATATTCAGCCAGCTGTTGACCAACACTCCCACTCTTTTTCCACTGGGCAGCTCTCCTGCAACTCTTCCCCAAGCCTGTAGCATTGCATGGGGTTGTTGTGACCCAAGTGCAGAACCTGGCACTCAGCCTTGTTGAACCTCACACAATTGGCCTTAGCCCACCAATCCAGCCTGTCCATATCCCTCTGTAGAGCCTTCCTACCCTCCAGCAGATCAACACTCCCACCCAGCTTGGTGCCATCTGCAAACTTACTGAGGGTGCACTTGATCCCCTCATCCAGATCATTGATAAAGGTATTAAACAGGACTGGCCACAATACTGAGCCCTGGGGAACACCACTTGTGACCGGCCACCAACTGGATTTAATTCCATTCACTACCACTCTTTGGGCCCAGCCATCCACCCTGTTTTTTACACAGCAAAGAGTATGCCCGTCCAAGCTGTGAGCAGCCAGTTTCTCCAGGAGAATGCTGTGGGAAATGGTGTCAAAAAAACCTTCAGACTAGGCATAAGAAGAGCCTTTTTCCTCAGGAGCAGAGTTGGGCAGTGGAGCAGGTTGCCCAGAGAGACTCTGCAGCTCCTCTCACTGAAGATTTTCAAGACTTGGCTGGATAAAATCATGAGCAACCTGGTTTGACCTCAGAGTTGACTCTGCTGTGAACAGGAGGCTGGACTAGAGACTTCCTGATCTCCCTTACAGCCTGAATTATCCTGTGATCCTATCACCCTAAATGCAGGAGACTATACTCAGCCAAGGTTACAGGAAGATGAAGTATGACTAATAAAATAAATACAAAGACTACCATCTTTCTGTACCTTTGAATTAATCTTTCTGAGAGAGCCAGAGCAATAGGTTTACCGCTTGCTGTTTCTATGAATACAAATGCTCTGTCTCAGCAATTATCCTGGAATGTGAATAAGTTATGAGATGATACAGGAACATAGACAAGAACTTTGCGAGATTCATCTGTGGTTCAGCATTGAGAGCAAAAGAACCTGAGATTCCCACATTGCATGTACAACACAGAGACATTAGGTGTATGTTTGCTTGTATTCCATCTTTAAGATATGCTTAAAAGAGCTTTTTAGAGATGATTGCATTCCCTTAGCAAACGACAAAAATTGTGATCAAGTGTTCATTACTTTCATTGACGGTATTGAAACACATAGAGAGCAGATCTCCGGTGAAACAGTGTTTTGGGATCCAGATGAAAGCTTTATGCTTCTAAGAAACTGTCAAGGCTGTAAATTACAGCAAAATGAGTGGTTACCAACCTCATATTGAATTGTGAGTTCAGACAGTCATACTATAAAGACATTAATGTAAATAGCAATTTCCTTCACTTTGCTTTCTGTTAGCTTTAGGACTTCCTCTACCTGTGAAAATAATCTGCTGACATTTACAAGAATCCTGTAATTTAAGCACTTCGGTCATTCAGGGGGCAGGAAATTACAGCATCAAGTCTGTCCTCAAGAGTAAAGTATGCTCTACTATGATATTGCAGTGGTTTTGTGCAAGGACTTTTCCATTCAAATCTGATGCATAATTCATTGCAACATTTGAGAAACCTTCCCGGATTAAAGATGAAGTCTGAAACACTAAACAATAAACCAAACTTACTGGACCTCTGGAAGTCTTTTTAAAATGCTTATATCACAGAAATTTAATTAGATTGATTAGGATTACTGAGCTGTGCATGTGAGATTCCCCTAAAGGCCATTCCCTCTCATGAGAGATTTCTACAATAATTACACTGTAGCAGGACACTCAGCTGTAACTTTTACTGGTCACCCTTACCAACTAACTAGTGGGAGGGGAAAGCAGAAGATATACCTTCTGAAAGCCACGCAAGCAGAAAAATACTTTCTTTGAAACAAAGAGATCATAGAATTGTCAAGGTTGGAGAAGACCCTTAAGATCATCGAGTCCAACTGTTAACCTAACGCTGCCAAGTCCATCTATACCATGTCCTCGAGAACCACATCTATCCGTTTTTTAAATACTTCCAGGGATGGAGACTCAACCACTTCCCTGGGCAGCCTGTTCCAATGCTTGACCACCCTTTCAGTGCAGAAGTTTTTCCTAATGTCTAACCTAAACCTCCCCTGGCGCAGCTTGAGGCCATTTCCTCTCGTTCTATCACTTGTTACTAGGGAGAAGAGACCGACCCCCATCTCACTACAACCTCCTTTCAGGTAGTTGTAGAGAGCAATAAGGTCTCCCCTCAGCCTCCTCTTCTCCAGACTAAACAACCCCAGTTCCCTCAGCCACTCCTCATACGGCTTGTGCTCCAGAATAAGAATAAAAAAATCTTTGTAAGTGTAAGCAGTAAGTGTAGATCAGGAAAGTAGCATTTTCACAGTATCATACATCATACTTAAAGATACTTCAGCAGTGTACATCCTTTCTAATGCATGGCTGTGAATATGGGCCACTTAATCCTTTCTATTTCAGGCTTCTTCCAACACTAGATAAAAGCAGTCAAGTTTTCAGAGACCGGATTCTGGTTGAAGAGAAAATCAAGATATCACAGATTTTCAGTGAGGCACATAAGCCAGTATCAGTCAGTATGGCCCAGAAAGTTCATTTCTAACAATATTTATATTATTTCCCAAATCTTATTTGACCACAGAAATGTCTATAAGGCAACATAACAGATTTTTTTTCAGTGAGGTGTCATTCTGAAATAGCAAGGACTTACAAATGTTAGTGGCATACTGCTCGGGGGTCTGAAGTAATCACAGCAAAAATGCTTTGTTGGCTTATTTTCTGTTCAGCTTGAACAGAAAAGCACAGATATGAAATTTCTTTGCAATTTTGTTTCAGTACTAATAAATCATTTCAATGGTCATGTTAAAAAGTAAATCATCAGGTGGATTGAATTTAACTAATAAATAATCAACATTTTGTACATTTCAAAGCATATATGACAATCAGTAAGGAAGCATGTGGAAAATATTTTTGTTGTACCAGTGTTTTTTCTTTTTAGAAGATAGGTGAATATTTGTTTCATTTCTTTTTTTTAATAATGTATTTCTACATTTTAATAAATAATATGTCCACAAGTTCATGCTGATATAGTGGCTATAATCCTCAGCTAAGCTAGCCACATTTGTTACACCCAGAGATGAGAGCCCAGGAAGATTCTTAATAGCCTAGATAATAGGACCCCAGAGGAGTGTTTCACAGTGGTAAAGGCAGGCTGGTTAATCTTGACAAGGTCTTCGACCTGCTGGTGGGGCTGGAAAGTTTAAGAAAGCTCTAAATGACCAAATCTCAGATTGGTTCAGAAAGAATGAGCAAAACAAAACTCTGGAAGATTCTCAAGATACGGAGGCATTGTGTTTGAAGACAAATTCACTACTTTGATTTAATTAGCCCTGAACCTAGTTTAGCTGTAGTTGAACTCACTCTCTTTCGTAGAGCTGGTTTTGTTTGTCTTGTGTTATCTCATGTCTGGATATTATTAGCTTATTGAAACAAAAATGCTATTTTGACAAACATTGAAAATTAAATCAGGCCAGCATAACCTGAAAATGTACATATTTTGGTTTGGGCTATCCTGCATCAACCATGTGCATGTAGAAAGTAGTGATGATCATAGAATCATAGAATCGTTAAGGTTGGACGAGACCCTTAAGATCATCGAGTCCAACTGTTAACCTAGCACTGCCAATTCCATCACTATACCATGTCCTCAAGCACCACGTCTATCCATCCTTTAAATACCTCCAGGGATGGAGACTCAACCACTTCCCTGGGCAGCCTGTTCCAATGCTTGACCACCCTTTCAGTGAAGAAGTTTTTCCTAATATCCAGTCTAAACTTCCCCTGGCACAGCTTGAGGCTGCTTCCTCTCATCCTATCACTTGTTACTAGGGAGAAGAGACCGACACCCACCTCACTACAACCTCCTTTCAGATGGTTGTAGAGAGCAATAAGGTCTCCCCTCAGCCTCCTCTTCTCCAGGCTAAACAACCCCAGCTCCCTCAGCGGCTCCTCATAAGACTTGTGCTCCAGACCCTTCACCAACTTCGTTGTCCCCCTCTGGACACACTCCAGCACCTCAATGTCTTTCTTGTAGTGAGGGGCCCAAAACTGAACACAGTACTCGAGGTGCGGCCTCACCAGTGTCAAGTACAGGGGCATTATCACCTCCCTGGTCCTGCTGGCCACACTATTCCCGATACAGGCCAGGATGCCATTGGCCTTGGCCACCTGAGCACACTGCTGGCTCATGTTCAGGCGGCTGTCAACCAACATCCCCAGGTCCTTTTCTGCTAGGCAACTCTCCAGCCACTCCTCCCCAAGCCTGTAACGTTGCATGGGGTTGTTGTGACTGAAGTGCAGGACCCGGCACTTAGCCTTGTTGAACCTCATGCAGTTGGCCCCGGCCCAACGATGCAGCCTGTCCAGATCCCTCTGCAGGGCCTTCCTACCCTCCAGCAGATCGACACTTCCACCCAACTTGGTGTCATCTGCAAACTTCCTGAGGTGCACTCCATCCCCTCATCCAGATCGTTGATAAAGGTATTAAACAGGACTGGCCACAATACTGAGCCCTGGGGAACACCACTTGTGACTGGCCGCCAACTGGATTTGACTCCGTTCACCACCACTTTCTGGGCTCGGCCATCCAGCCACTTTTTTACCCTGTGGAGAGTGCACTTATCTAAATCGTGAGCAGCCAGCTTCTCCAGGAGAATGCTGCGGGAGACAGTGTCAAAGGCCTTACTAAAGTCCAGGAGGACAACATCCACAGCCTTCCTCTCATCCACTAAGCGGGTCACCTTGTCATAGAAGGAGACCAGGTTAGTGAAACAGGACCTCCCTTTCATAAACCCATGCTGGCTGAGCCTGATCCCCTGGTTGTCCCACACGTGCTGCGTAATGGCACTCAAGATGATCTGTTCCATGACCTTTCCTGGCACCGAGGTCAGGCTGACAAGCCTGTAGTTGCCCCCATCCTCCTTCCAACCCTTCTTGTAGAGGGGCGTCCCATTTGCTAATTTCCAGTCATCTGGGACCTCCCCGTTTGACCAGGACTGCTGATAAATGATGGAGAGTGTCTTGGCAAGCTCCTCTGCCAGCTCCCTCAGTATCCTTGGGTGGATCCCATCTGGCCCCATGGACTTGTGGGCATTCAGGTGGAGGAGCAGGTCAGTGACTGCCACCTCTTCAACAACTGGGGCTTCACTCTGCTTCCTATCTCCATCTCCCAGCTCAGGGGCCTGAAAACCCCGAGGATGACTAGCTTGACTATTAAAGACGGAGGCAAAGAAGGCATTAAGTACCTCAGCCTTCTCCTCATCCTTCGTGGAAAGGTTACCTGCATCCAACAAAGGAGGGAGATTCTCGATCAACAGGGAGAGACCATAGTATGAACAACGCAAAACCCAGTAGTCCCAGCCCCCAACACGAACACTCCAGAGTGAGGGAAAGTCAGCCTTTGCCACTGAAGAGACATCACTGGATGTCTCTGAGTCTTTTATTATGAGAAAAAGAATGAAGTGGCTAATCATTTTCATTAAGCTAGTCACAATTTTTAGACCTCTTTCATATCTTTCCTAAGTCATATCTTCTCTGTCCTAAACAGAAACTATTCAGTCTCTTTACTGACCAACAACTGACCAACAACTGGTCAATGGTTTCTTCAATTCAACTGACTCAACACGCTATGTATTAGTCATCAATATGAGGTATTACACTGCCTCTAAGTTGTTATGGTTTGCCATACTTATACACAATATATTCACATTAACAAAGATTTCTGGTATCCTTGCTCTTGTTCTCTGTGATAGTCTTGATCCCATAAAGCAACATCTCTTGTTGTAATGTGATAGTAATTATCTCTACCTTCCTGCTTTATTCTGATGTTTAAAAGACTGTCATTTCCCCACCTCACCCTGCCCTGATCCTACTCAGCAAAGTACAACCTGTCCTTCTCTCCAAAAAGTTCTTCTTGATCTGCTCACTATCTTTTCAAAGTAGTACAGCACATTTTTACCAAAAAAAAGAAAAAAAAAAAAAAAAAAGAAGAAAAGCAAATTCCTGGCATCCACAGGATCCTGTGGCAGAGTTTCACATTTCATCAAACAAAAATCCCTTCTGTTTGCTCTGAACCTGTAATCTAACTTCACTAGATGTCTCTGAGTCTTTTATTATGAGAAAAAGAGTGAAGTAGTTGTTTCCTAATCATTTTCATTAGCTAGTCAAGATTTTTAGATCTCTTTCATACCCTTCCTAAGTCATATCATCTCTATCCTAAACAGAAACTATTCTGTGTCTTTATTATCCATGTTGTCCTTGTCTGTACTTTGACATTAAGGGGGAAGATGTAAAAAAGAAGGACATCAGAACCACATTCATGTTCAAGGTGTGAAGGCACTGATTAAACACAGATGAAAGAAATAATTACAATGGTTGATGATTAGGCAGACAGTATGAGAAGAAAATTTACTTAAGGGACAAGTGTTAAGGAACATTTACGTTGTGGAAAACCCAAGCATTATATGGTCTATCTTTAATGCTAAGAAACATCAAACAAAGAAAAAGTTGGAAAATTTGTAATATTTCTAAAATGATAATACAATTACTTAAGCAATCTTTCCTGGTTTTAAGATATCATTCCTAATTTCATTTAGATAGCTTAGTTTCTTACCTGCTGTTTGGCTTAATTCTTTTTTCTTTGTCTTCTTTCTTTTTCTAAGCTGAAAAAAGAGAAATAACTAAATATGAAAATATAACAAAAATCCTACACTTTAACCAGAAACATCACAGAATTTGCACTTAGCATTGTAATAGTTTATGTTAACATCTGGTTATTATCAAAAAGTTGGCCTCGGGGTTTTTTTTCCCCCCAGGGTATATCTAAGATGAATGATATGGTTAAATGTTTGCTTATATCCGTGAACAGTATTCAGTTTTTGAACCAGAGCACAGCCAGGTGCTATAAACTATAACCATGAGTGTGGTGATGTGGAATTTCTTATTCTACAGGGCTCAGGGCCAATATTTTCCATTCAGTTGTTCTGCACCAACAAGGTTTTCAACAGAGCTCAGCATATTATCACTCCCACTGCAATACTTATGTCCAAACCTAGAAAAAAAACCAACAGCTACTGCAGTGACGCCTTTCAAAAATCTGGCAAATAGTAACATCCTGAAGAGCTGAAAATTACAGTTGATGACTTTGCAGTTGTTCTATTTTATTGTTTGCAATGCAATGAAAAATGTTGTTTTCTCTTATATTCTCCTTTTGTTTAGCAAAACAGTCACTTCTCTTATTTCCCTTCTGTTTCTAAAAGGGAGTGATAAGTAGGAGCATACATGTGTATACATATTAAGATCATCACATCTAGAACTGCTCAGCCTATAAATTAAATTATAATAAATTTTAAATGTTCTTTATAAAATTGTTAATATTATATAAATTACAGTTAATTACAAAGAGTAAACTGTTACTTATTCAGAAGAACAGTAGAAAAACTAATGTGATGGAAGCTGTTGGCATCAAGACCATCTCAGTGAAGATTTCAGATAGTTAAAGGAAAGGCGTCAAGCAAACTATTTTCTGTGAAACGTATTTCAGAAATATTACTGTTGGAAGCTATTCTGAAATATTATTGTATTGGGTTTACATGTCAAAGTTTTGGTAGCAGAGGGGTGCAGGGGTGGCTTCTGTGAGAAGGTGCTAGAAGCTGCCCCGTGTTGGACAGAGCCAGTTCCAGCTGGCTCCAAGAAGGACCTCCCACTGGCCAAAGCTGAGCCATTCAGTGACATTAGTAGCGCCTCTGTGATAAGATATTTAAGAAGGGGTAAAAACTGTTGTGCAACAGCAGACGGGAGCGAGGAGTGAGTATATGTGAGAAACAGCCCTGCAGACACCAAGGTCAGTGAAGAAGAACGAGGAGGAGGGGCTCCAGGCACTGGAGCAGAGATTCCCACGCAGCCCTTGGTGAACACCATGGTGAGGCAGGCTGTGCCCCTGCAGCCCATGGAGGTCCATGGTGGAGCAGATATCCACCTGCAGCCCATGGAGGACCCCATGCCAGAGCAGGTGGATGTGCCTTGAAGGAAGCTGTGACCCCATGGATAGCCTGCAATGGAGCACGATCCTGCAGGAACTGCAGCCTCATGAAGAGAGGAGCCCACATTGGAGCAGGTTTGCTGGCAGGACTTGTGACCCCACAGGGGACCCACACTGGAGCAGTCTGTTCCTGAAGGACTGCACCCCATGGAAAGGACCCATGCTGAATCAGTTCTTGAATAACTGCAGCTCTCAGGAAGGACCCACACTGGAGAAGTTCATAGAGGACTTTCTCCTGTGGGTGGGACCCCATGCTGAAGCAGAGGAAGAGTGTGAGGAGGAAAGAGTGGCAGTGATGAAGCTTCATGGACTGACTGCAACCCTCATTCCCTATCTCCCTGTGCCACTCAGAGGAAGGAGGTCAAGAAGTCGGGAGTGAAGTTGAGCCCAGGAAGATGGGAGGGGTGGGGAGGAAGTGTTTTTAGATTTATTATTATTTCTCATTATCCTACTCTCTAATTAATTGGCAATAAAATAAATTAATCTTCCCCAAGTCAAGTCTGTATTGATCATGACAGTAACTGGTAAATGATTTCCCTGTCTTTATCTCAACCCATGAGCTTTTTGTCATATCTTCTCTCCCTCTCCTGTTGAGGAGGGGGAGTGATAGAGTGGCTTGGTGGGCACCTGGTGTCCAGCCAAGGTCAGTTCACCACAATTGTTAACAAAGCACTATTTTTTAAGACTAGGTAACATTTCAACTTCAGAAGATAAAGTTCATTCTATGAGAGGTTTTTATTTTAAGATCCATAGCCTGTTTTTTAAAGTAAGCAAAGTAGATATAATTTTGCTGGCTCTCCAACTGTCTCTGCCACCCCATCCTAGATACCTTTAAAACTAGTTGTCTAAATTCAACTGAGCTTGGCAGATAGGTGGAGATCTCAGGAAGATTACATGTATTCTATGATCAGCCTTTTAAATTGTTACTTTCCTCGAAGGAGAAGGGACTATCAAGTATGAAAGACAGCATCTTCCTGGGGCTGATAAGTGCAGCAGGTCAGCCTGCAAAGTTAATGCTCTCTGTAACTGAGAGGACATTCTTCCAGTTGCCCAGTCAAGGTGGGAAGTGATATGGGAGAGTTTTGGAAGTGGAGCACTGGGAAGAAAGAAAGGAGACATAAGGCATACATCTATACAAAAGCAGGCTTCATTAATTTGATTGCTGCAGAAATAAGTTATATTCCTCTAGTAATATTTGATACCATGATGTCAAATGTCAGTGATGTCAAAGGACAATTAAAAAATCTGTTGTCCTTGGTGAAGCACCTGTTTTTCCTCATCCAGTTAAAATGTTTGTGTCGTATTGAAATAAACAAGAAATACTTGTGCCAGGAAAAAATAAAGATATTTTACTCAAAGCCAAATATCGTCTTCCATTAATGAGTAAGAGTAAACAATATAAGACTTGTATTCAGATTATATAACTATCCCACCTCTGTTTCTTCTGCTTGTGCTCTCCCTAGAATTTCTATAAGCGGTGCTTATCTTACAGTACCAACAGTAGGATACAGAAAAAACAACAGGTCAGACACTCTCTTTGTGTACTCAAATAAATGCTTAATAGACACTGCCTCTCTGATGGTAATTTCTTAATTAAGTTAATAGAGAAGAGTAGTGTGGAAGCACATATCATGGCATGAAGAAAATCTCACCCACCAAGCAACACATCTCCCACAGCCGTGACAAATTGCACAAAATTGTAACTAAAGATATTGTAACTGTTTTCATCACAGACTTACTCTTCCAGCTTACCTGATAGCATGATCAAAGGAGCTCTCTTAGATGTATATATATATAATGTAATTCACTAGTAGATTTTTCAGTCTAATAAAAGTTATGCTTTCTTGCCAAAAATCTCAATTTTCTTTGCGCATGGCAAGTTTATTCAGCAATGAATCAGAAAGTGTTTATGAAAGAAACATTTTAAATTGGTTTAAAATCCATACTTAATTTGAAAAAACACCCACAAAAACCTCATGTAAAAGTGATAAATAAATGTACATATACAGTGTCACCCTTCCAAAATTCAAGTTAAAAAATATATAAGTAGTATAGTGGAAAATGCATTTCCTTGTACAGTGTTAAACTCACAGAAGTGTACCTTGATCTGTATAGTACAGGCTCATTTGGGTTCAACTCCTATACCTGCAAGACAATGTATTGTGGTTTAGGACCACTTTGAGCTGTTCATTTCCATTGCAAATGCTTCCGAGAGCTCCTTTCTGAAGAGTGTTTAGCATATGGAATGATTTGATCAGCTTTCATATTTCTTTGATATTAAAATCCTGGGAGAAACAGACGGTGATAGACACCGATGCTTCTCTATTCATACTGCAGAAAAAAAGATGTGTCAGTGGTTGGGTTTATAGTGTTAAACGGGTGTAGGTAATCCAGACTCAATTCTATGCTGACTATTTCTCATGAGACTTTCAGGACATACTTTCACAATCATAATTTCTCTATATCCAATTTATAGACATGGGCTAATAATACCTCCATACCTAATAGTATGATGCTGGGGAAGAATATATTAAAGATTTCATGATGCTCAGATGCAGGTTAAATCACTCAGAGGTCTTGCATTTCAGGTGGTCACATATTAGACTATTTGATGTATGTAGGTATGTATGCATTTATTTATTTACACCTATATACAAAATAAATTAAATGTATCCAAGCTCAATACTAAGTATTAATGCTAATTGACACAGAATGGCCCACATGTCTGCCAGTAAATTGTCTTAGATTTCAATTTCAGGCAGCTGAAGGAAAACAGACTATTGGGAATGGTCCATGGACTGTTTAATAGCTAAACTGAACCCAAGAGTTCTTTAGTAAAGAGACCAGGTAGAACAGGCCAAATGTTACAAAAAGGTAATATACTACAAATGTGCTACAGATTTGTTAGTATAGATGATCTCATTCTCATACTAATGTATCAGTACTGGTACAACCTTAAAGTCCTGAATAGTAACCTGAAGTCTGCACATTGAAGTAGACTTTACTGCGCTTTTGGAAAACAATTAATCTGTGTATTCAGGAGACTTTTCCTGGATTCGTCTGTGTTCTATATATCTCCATGTGGTAAATGACCACATTTTCAGCGTTCCAGAAAAGAGGAGCATAAAATCGTCCTTACAGGTCAGGTATGCCCCACAGATTGCATGGTAGGAATTCCTCTTTCAGACTGATAATATTCTCCATGTCAAAGAGGATCCTGAAACATTTTTGAAGAACCTGGGACCTGAATTCAGAGTTTTAATCTTTTATCAATTAACAGTCAAAGATTTGAGACATGTCAATATCAATATGATTTCTTCACATACGATTTCCAAGACACAGGAAGATCTTGAAGCACTTATTGGCAACTTTCAGAAACTGATATTGTTTTGAACAGACTTCATATCAGATGGAATGTGGTAGTTCCAACGTTATTCTACAATGTTGTGTTCTGTGCTTCACACAGAATATTTTTAAAGGTTATTTTAATTTCAATTTTCAGTTAAAGAAATATCATAAAACTTGTGCAAATGCATAATTATTCAAATATCTCAACAGCTAAAATGTATACATTGTTATTCAAAGTTTCAAAGACAGAGATTCAAAATACAATAAGTGCCTCTTAGTATTATCTGAACACGAGCTATTAAATGTATATAACTTCTTAAAAGTCCAGAGATATATCAGAAAATTATACTGTCCTTATAAGTTAAAGTTATCTAACGACAACAGAAATAATTGCAATGTTACAGCCTTCACTTTCAGCTAAAGTGCTCTCACATCATGTGTGCTCTTGGTTTGCTGGAAAAGGACAAGTGAAATGGCCTGATCAAAGGATTCTTTGTCTGAAGAAGGAAAGATTTACAGAAAGCATAAAACCATAATATAAAAAGAGCTGAGATCTTATTTGTGTCTTGAATTCTTAGCTGCCACTTAGAGCATAAACAGGTTAAAATAGTCAAAATGCCTATTTATATATTATTCAGACATTGCTTTCATTTCACCTTCTTTCAGATAAAAAAATGAATTTATCTTGTACTTCAGTCTTGGCTCTCTAGAGATTTATATATGTTATGTATTATATAGTCCCTGTTTTCAATGAGAGTATTTAGAATGCATAGCATTAAAAAAGGACAATTGAAAAATATTAATAGAATAGATATACATGAGGAAATGAAAGCTTAGTTAAAAACTGAAATGTGAATTTACATTCCCATTACATACATTGTATTTTGTTATATATTTTTTTCTTTTCTTTTCTTTTTTTTTCAGTTAAAAATAGGTTTTCAATTAAAAAAAAAAAAACAAAAACAACTAAAACTTTTACTTTTAGTTTTCATTCGTTGGAATTAAAAAAAAAAAAAAAATACAAAAAGTTGAAATGGAATTTTCCAGTCACCACTCATGGCTTGAAATTTATTTCTCAGGACCACACTTTGATGTTTCTAAAGTTGTCTCTAATACCTGTTTGCAGAGGATTTAAAATATCTGATTCTTCCATATTCAATCTTTATAGTATTAATGTAAATAACATTTTAAAAAAAAAAAAAATTTTCTGAACTTTCCATAACAAACATTATGATAAAAGTATCATTTCAAAGATTAAAGATTTGTTCCTCTTTCATATACAAATTTTTCTAAATATGGAATGGTAAATAATTTAGTCTGATCAGCATATCACCAGAAAATAGTTACTTCTAGCTGTGTTTCAGACACTTGTTTGTTGATACTGTTTTTAAAAATAGTTTTTCTAGACCTTTTCCATTGAAAAAGAAGGTACAATATGATTTTCCTATTTCTCCCTTTTCACCATGGAACAACCAGAGCTGCAAGCATTGCAGCCCCTTCTAATCTTCATAGTTAGCTGCTTAAGCAGATGCACAGAAAGTATTTGTTTGCAAGGTGATTCCTCCCTCATTTCCCATACCTTCATTTCCTATCATTCTCTAAAGTTTTTTAGCTGGCTGCAGCCCACTGAACTTGAAATGATCAGGAAATGGCTTAACCCTTCAGATGTTTTCAACATCAAATATCCTCTTTTCTTCATTAGAAAAAAGACATTTTAAAACTTGTCACAAAAACTAAGAGAGGTCCATAGTCTCATGGGTGTCTGTGTTCCCCTGAAAAGTGGGAGACTGGCTTCCAAATTCCCTCTTCAATATTTGTATACAAAATGGAAGCGAAGCATTTGACAAAGCAAAAGTGAGATTCTACCTCTGTGGTTTACCTTTCCTTCTAGTCCCTGTCCTCTGCCCTTTACTAATGGCAGATTGGTGATTTTTTTTTTCCCCATTCACAAGTAGTTCTTGATGAATTTATTCAACATAGCTATTATCTTCTCTGTGATGGCTTTTTTTACCTTCCCAGTGCAAATGTTGTACTCTGATACATGCTGGTCATGGGGGGCACTCATTTGCTCTCTTTTTATTGAATCTGTCTAACTATATACCACAACTGATTTTATGTGAAGCGGGACTCTGGCAGTAAGTGTCAAAGAAAATACTTTTGAAGAGTCATATCATATATGAATGGTTATTTTTCTAACAAATAACTGCTGCTAGAACTTAAAAGATGTCTTAGTATCTTTGCCAACAGAGATATACTCCTAAAATTATTATTATATTTTTTTTTTTATGTGAATAAGACAACTCAGAAAGCACCAACTATTTGAGCTATACTTTTTGTCATCACTGTTGCTTCTAAATTGAAAAACAAACCTGAATACATTTTGATTTTGATGAACAAAGTATTTATCTGTGCTGACAGCCATTGCCATATTCCATGCATAAGTGAATGGAATTTACCTTACATAGGCTGAGATGTTAAATATAAATATGAAAAATATCAGAGTCTTCATAGCAGAAATCTTGACTGATTATTAAATACAGAGATAATCAGGCATCACCATGAAGGAATAGTTCCTATTTTGAAGTCTCAGGATGTTTTCTTCTTATATTAATAGTTTCATTCACTGTCATTTTGGGACATCTTGGAAGTGATTCCATCAACATGATTTTCATGCAGTTTTGATTAAAAAAAAGTATATCAAACCATGAAATTGCTGCTGACAAAAAAACCTTCCATCATCTCATAGAGTGTTCTAATACAAGCTCAATATCTGATGAATAAAAGAAGACTGAAGGCACAGCTGTGTTTGGATGATACAGGTTTCTTCTTCCCTTCTGCTAGTACACTAAGAAAGTACCGAATTAAAATTTTGAAATAAGTTATATCTTTCTCTGCATTAACTCTAGTAATCCAACACAAATGAATAAGGTACCAATATGCACAGACAAGTTCAAATCAAAGGTCTAAGATGCTTGGCAAGGTATCTTTCTGGGAAAAAGAGCTGTTCTGATATGCTAATAATGTAATGAATTATTCACCAGAGCTGTCTCAGGACACTAACACTAACACTTGCTGAGTAAATGATTTTGAGCAATTTCAATTTCCTTTGATTTATTTTGCTTCTTAAATTGGGAGTGTGAAAGTAAAATTCATTATTGTGTTTATCTTTGGCAAGCAAAGGTAAAATCTGCACTATACCAAGTGGGCTCCCTATTGCTTTAAATTGTTTACTGAGACAAGAATGGAACTTGTGTTGCAGAAACACTAAGTAGAAGAAATGTATAGTTCTAGTGAAAGAATGTGTCAACAAAATGCCAAGGAAAACCAAATGTTGTTTTTCTAACTGCAGTTTGGAAGACCTCTCTATGTTCTATATATTCAATCACAATATTGTTTCAGATTGCAGAAAGTAGCTTCTCTGTGAAAGTCTCCAGTCCTCCCAGAGGTTTGGACTTTTAGATTCTCCAAAAACAGGACACAACTTTTGAAAATTTGTTCTATATTACAAAGCTACCTGAAATAAGAAAAAACAAAAATGTGAAATTTAAGAAAATATTCACATCTATCACATATATAGAAATGATAGAAAAACTTGCATTAGGAAAGACAGGAAAATTCCTCAGAGAAGCAGTTACTTTGGCTAAACTATTTAAAAATCTGTTAGTCCAAACCTGCAAGAGCAGATGGTAGTCAGAAAGTAAAATTCTCAGTAGGGGTTTGGGAAAAAAGAGGAGGGAAATAATTTTGATGTTTCCTATATCCTCTCCTTATTCCTCAGTCCCAACAAGTCTAACTCTCAGAACAAGCCAGAGTTTGTCTGCAAGCATAGAAAAGATAAGCTTGCTAGCTATTGAAAACCTAAATGTCATATACTAGTAAAAGATGGATTTATATCACCAACTTTAATAATAGGCTGGGGAGCCAAAAACTAGTACAATCTAACCAGAAAAATGACACAGTATGGAAACCAAGGCTAACAAAAGGTTGAGGAAGTAATTTTGTTTAGTCAGAAAAAAAATAATGCAAAAAAAAGAACATACATAGGGATGCGGAAATTCTACAGCACATAATAGGGAGGTATTAAAGGGGGAGGGTGCAAGAAGGCAAATGAAAGTAAAAACAGTGACATAGTTAAATAGTTACAAGAAGATTTTTTAACAAAAATTCTGACAAGCTGCCAAAGTCACTATAAAAAGCCGCACACAGAATATCAGCCACAGACCTGATGTGGTTACTGACATCCCACCTAGAAGGGACACACCAAGGTCGATATTGAGGAAACAGAACAGGAAGCGAGCAAAGCAGCAGTCCCACTGAAGGAGACTGCTTGTGGGGGTGTTTATATCGCCCAGCCTCGGCAAATAGCCTGGAAAACTGCACCAGTAAAGACAGGAATGTGAGTAGAAATAATGTGGGGTAGATAAAACAGTCTGAGAAAGTATTTGGCCAAAGAATTGTCATTTTTAAGAGGAAAATGACCAACAGCCAGATTAAAGAATAATCAGAGAATTACAGGTAATTACAGAGACTTTTGAAACAAAAAGATGTCACCATGAAAAGAAGCGTAAAAGAAACATGATAATTTGCAACAGGAAGCAAGAGACCTTGGGGAGGGAAGGAAGAGCTGCAGCACACCAGGTTGGGCACTGCCAGCAGCCGCCCAACCAGCATCACTACTTCTGCCTGAAACAGGCAGAGCCCTCTCCCATGGGATGTGCTGGGGGCAGCTGCACCCCACTCATGGGGGTGTGGCACGGGCAGACCTGCATCAGGGGATATGGGTGTGATCTTATGGGGACTTTCTCATCAGCACACATGCTGCAGGGTCACAGGGAGTGGGATGGGTACAGGCAGAGCCACAGCACCACATATCCTGCAGGAGGGTCTGCAAGGAGCGGAGGCAGTACTCCCTGATGAGAGGGTGCACGTCTGTAACACACATGGCTTGTGGCTGTGGAGGGCGAGTGCACATAACTCTGTACAGCATTAGACCTTCAGGGGATTAGTTATAAAAGAGCACTTAGAAATTTGTAGACATTTATTAACATTTCATAATGTCTGGTCTTGTGGTTTATCCATTGCGCTACTGATATTGATCCTGTATGTATAGTTCACTGTTTGCAAGTTAATTGCATGTCGTTAACAAACCAATAAACTGTTACAGATCTGGTTTGGTTTAAACTATATGAACTGAACACGTTTTCTCTGTGATAGCAGCTGTCTTCATTACCATAAGGCATTCCAAGATTATCTCTGAAAAGATTGTCTCACTAAAACACTGGAGTGTTTCTGCTAGAGCGGATGAAATCCTCAAGGACAGAAATGGGGTTTGTAACAAGATGGCCTGTGGATATCTTGGATAGATCCATAGACACAGCAAACAGCACAGCACTCATAAACTATCTTGAAGAACTTAATCAACCAGCACTTTACTGTTGAAGAGAGTGTTTATGAAAACCTTTGTTATGAAAACCTTTGTTAAAAAAAATATCCCCCACAAATATTCTGTGGCATCCTTCTTTTTGTTTCTACAAAACTGCTACTACTCAAGTTACTTTAGTGACAATTGTAAATGCGACAGTTCTTTAAATTTAATCTTGATTGCAAGAATATCTATAATTTACAGTGTGATCTCTGCAGTTACTCACTCCAAACTGCACCATCTAATGACCTATCTGGCTCAGTGTGAAATGTTTTGAGACTGTGGGTTGGGTTTTTTTTGGTTTTGTGCATTTTGTATTCTAAATAGTAGTTGGAGGAAAAAAACCCTTATATTCATTACAGACAAGGACCTTGGAGCTGGATCTTTTTCCCCCAGGAGACAGTTTGCAGTACATAGCAAAAAATAGCTAAAGATACTTTGTATAATATGCATGTATTATATATGGATTTTTATTTCAAATTTTCTAAATCCGACTAGGCTTTAAAATTGCTTTAAAGAAGTAATTTTCTCCTGGTTGCATCCAAAATATCTTCTGATAACTTTCTTTGAGTGTTGAGGGCAGGGCAGGACATGGCTCTGTTAAGTTAGTTATATTCAGAGCTACTGTTCCATGTAAATAGAAATGTTCCACACAAGAAAAAACACAGCATCTGTAAAATAAAGGATTAGTCTACCTTTAACTCTGAAACAGTCAGTTTGTTTTTCTTCATAGTTCACAGTGTCAGGTATTTTACTTCTTTTTGTACATTTTGTGCCATGGCAAGAAATCTAAAAATAACACTTTTCTCTTTCTAATAGAATCATAGAATCATTTAGGTTGGAAAAGACCTTGAAGATCATCAAGTCCAACCCCTAACCTAACACTGCCAAGTCCACCACTAAACCATGTCCCTAAGCACCAGATCTAGACATCTTTTAGATACCTCTAGGGATGAGGACTCAACCACTTCCCTGGGCAGCCTGTTCCAATGCTTGACAACCCTTTTGGTGAAGAAATTTTTCCTAATATCCAATCTAAACCTCTCCTGGTGCAAGTAGCCACAGAGGAAAAAAAAAGAGTTTACTTACTAGCCTTATAATGAGCAATGTCTCTCTCAGCATGCTGTATCTTTAATCTTCTAGTAAGACAAGCATGATTTTAAATAATTTAAATAGGCAATCTGGAAGTCACTACAGGTGGAAAATGAGTCCTTGCAGCAAGCATTAGAGAAGTAAAATGGCAGTTAATAGCTAAGTCAGTTTCTAATTGTCTGAAGATAGTTAAGACCTGAGGCAATAAAAACAACATGTTTTTATCACACAATCTGACAAATGACTAGTATCTTTGGCCAACCTGTGGAAATAATGGATTTTTCAGGATGGCAGCCAAAAATAAAAATGATTAAACAGTGTTCCAAATCAGACTGATGTTTTGACCTAAAAAAAAATAATTAAAAAACAGAAATCCAAACTTGAAGCCAAAAGTTAATTAAAAGTAACACATTTAAAAGTGATACCTTAATGATTGTTTTCATTTGCCCTCTCTTTTGTCCCTTCTCAGTCTTTCGACTTATTCAAATTTGATATTTACAAACCTTTGCTCATTCTGAACTGCATTGTTTTCAGTATACTCTGTGCACCAAAAATACTGTTCAGCTCTGATTCTTTATGTTTGCATATTCTGTTATAGAAAAAGTTAGTAGGAGAATTCCCAATTGACTCAGTCAATTAAAATGAGATTTTACCAATCAGACAATTCAGAAGGCTGAGTTGGGAAGCTAGGAACAATTTTTAGCTAACAAAGTACTGCGAGTTCATGCTGAAACAAAGTGGAAGAAAAAAACCAACACACATATTTTTAGTCATCTTTTATCTAACTTGACTCAGAAGGTATTTTGTTAGGAAAAAGCCTCATTTAGCTAGAGAGCATAAAAGCAGTTGTACATGGACGGAACTAGAAATCTGCCTAAGCCAGCATCCTGTCTCCAGCAATAGCCACAAGAGAGACATAAAGAAGATATAAGGTATACAAGAAATGGCTGAGACAGATAACATTCTTCTTGAGAACTTCCCTATCTTCCAAGACTTGTAGCTCTGAAAATTCTTAAGCCTGTCATAATTTCTATGCAACTCTATTCAATGTACTCTATTTCATTAATTCATTTAATCTTCTTTTGACAGCACATGACATTTCAGAAGGTACGCTGTCTGTGGGCAAAGGATTCAAAAAAGTGGCTAAACAATCTCTTGCTTTGACAGATTGTAGTTACTGACACTGCCAATGAAGTTACTAGCATTAAATTCAAATCAGATGACTCTATGATTTTTCAAAGCCAAAAGGATTCAGAAGATAATCCCATTCACTTAGGCCCACTGATTTAAACTACATAAACTATTATGGACAATCCCATTGACTACATTAATGCTACTTTGCTTTGTATTGAGTTGGTCTCTGGTTCAATTTAAACCCACACAGTATTTGGGTGGATAGATTTTATCCTTAAAATAACCCTACAATTAGGAAAATGCAAATGGTGAACAAAAGCACAGAAAATTCTGGTGTTTGTTCCAAATCCTCATAGAAAGCACTGATTACAATAAATGATGGATTTACTAAGGCTTACCTAATGTTCTTGTTCTTAGAATACTTTCCCTGTAAAAGGATAATAAATGCTTCAATGTTTTTTATTACCTCCAGCCTTTTGTTAGGCTCTTGGTATGATGTAAAAAAAATTTCTCTGTTTTTCCTTCAACTCATAAGAGCTGTTAGATTTTTGTTGCCCTCATAGGTTTGCTGGCTGAAATCAGGGTAAGTGATGCCTTGAGAATGTCATCTCTCTGATTGCACAGATACATTCACTCTGAAGTCCTCATTATCTCAGTCTTCATAAAAGAATCTTCTCCCAGACATCTTGTTCCTTTCCTTTTCCTATTTTCTGCTATTTTGTCATTCTAAAGAACAGAATATTAGTTCAACCTTTTACCAAAGTCCTGCCAATCTTTCTTTATATTTTCCAAGTCCACCTTCTTTCTCCCCTTGAAGACAGACCTAACATAAGCCATTTGTCTCCTTTGGCATTTACATTCTTTTTTTAAATAAAAAAAAGTTCCTTCAGTATGAAAAAAAAAAAAAAAAAAGAAGAAAAAGTTACTTGCGTGAATGAATAGGCTCCAAGTAACAATTTCACAACTAAATAAGAAGTTACTTAACATGGATTTCAATGCTTGTGGATTTTCTCTAATTTAACACATCTCTTTTTTGTAAATCTCGCAGTATCTTGATTATCAGAGCTAAGTCAAAGGTTCTGGTAGAGCTGATCTCACTCTATCCTTTAAATAAATGGTTTGATGACCGAGCTCCACCATAGCAGATATTTCTCAAGACTGGAGTCAACATCCTATTTTTGGCTCACTCTTTATACTTCATTACACTGGGAGAGCTCTTTTGATATATAGGCTTCCTTTACTCTGCTATTCCTTTACACAGCACATGCAAATAAATGATTCATCATGACCTCCTGACCAGCTGTACTTGACATCGGGAGCTAATGGGCATGACACACTGCAGACAGAGGTCTGTTAACACTTTAGCGTACATGTCCTTCGTTGTAGTTTAGCATCATGGATCAACTTCCTAGATGTAGCTGCCAGCCTGGGACAATGACTTGTAGCACTGTTTTGAAAGAGATATTTAAAATGCTCATGATGGACTCTACCATCGTAAGAGATGACTCAGAGAATGTAACATCACTGGGAAAAAAAAAGTTTCATGGAAGGGACAGACTCCCTGATCTTAAAGAGTAAGAAAGGTAAAAAGTGAGTCATAGCTTTCTCCTGTCGCAAAAGAGAATCTCAGGAAAGGATTTCAAGAAAAGATCTCAAAACCTGCAATAAAGAAAAAATCACAGGTGTTCTATTTTATTTTCTAAGCAATTTCAAAAAGACCACAATGCTTTAGCAAACAATTTTAAAATTATGAGGCATGAGGGTAAACTCACTGCTGACTTTCAAGGTGAATTATACAACCAGTTGTATATAGGAATTAAAATTTCTGTCTTGGTTTTGGGGTTTATATACAATATGCAGAGTTTTTCAAGACTCATTATTGAGGCCAAAATTTTGATAAGGTTTCAGTATTCTAAAGGTATTAGGCCTACTGAATTTGAGTATAGCATAAGTATTCATGCGAGACAATGATATATTTAATGTCAGCCTTGATAAAAGTCAGTCTCTTAGTATATACAGTTGCAGAGATAATTTCTTGCCCTTCCACTCTCCCTGGGATCCAATCAGATTCTGAAGTGAGTTTATGATTTTGTTCTTTTCTTTTTTTTAAACATGGTAAGTGGGACAACTGAAGAGATTCTGTTCACCTACAGTCTTTCAAAGAAGTGTAGGAGTTAACTTGTGAATTTTCCTCATGAAGGGAAAAATTTTTTGTACTGAGGGTGGTGAAACACTGGAACAGGTTGCCCAGAGAGGTGGTAGATGCCCCATCCTTGGAAACATTCAAGGACAGGCTGGATGGGGCTCTGAGCAACCTGATCTAGTTGAAGATGTCCCTGCCAATTGCAGGGGGGTTGGACTAGATGACCTTTAAAGGTCCCTTCCATCCCAACGCATTCTATGATTCTATGATTCTATGAAGAAATACCTCACTGTAGATTTATATGAGGTCAGATTGATTCAATTTCAGAATAATTAAATGCAGTTGATAGAGAGCTTTAAAATAGATTTTATCATAATGGTTTGCTATTTTCTGAAAACATACTATTTATCAGTATTCATACTGGATACTTTTGAG
The DNA here is from genome assembly GCF_965183815.1 of Platalea leucorodia. NCBI lineage: Eukaryota > Metazoa > Chordata > Aves > Pelecaniformes > Threskiornithidae > Platalea > Platalea leucorodia. The sequence goes on along the minus strand of NC_138823.1, from coordinate 60,556,182 downwards.
GTCAATACTAAGAAGCTGGAGGTAATCTAATTACAAATCATCTTGCATAGCCGCCTTTGCAAATTGGCAGCATTTTCCCTACTGGAAGGCCTGTTATTCTTGTATTGATTTAATAAAGTAGCATGCTTTATTTATACAACACACTACCTGAATGTGTGCTCATCTGTAATGGTAATTTGAGGTTAATAGAACCTGTATGTTAGTGCTGGTTCAACTCAGCCAGTTGCTATTACTGTTTTGATGCAATCATTTACTCAGACAAGTAATTAATACTCATCTCTCCCACTTGAGGAGCAGAAGCGCCTCTTCAGACACTGATCCAGGGGAGTCACAATGATTTCGAATTCAGCCATCATAATTCAGAGGGCAGAAAGAACAAATTAGAATTTGAAAGACTGGCATTGCAATTGTTAGTGGGAGTATAATTTAGGATGAAAAACCAACACAGGGCTAAATTCATATTAATTAGCGGTTAGAGTTTAACTGGAACCAGGCAACATCAGGGAGTGAAAGGAGGTGTTCCTACAGAGGACACAATCAGATGTGTAGCATATGCTTATCAGGACTGGAAAGGCAAAGCAAAGGATGAGATGTCACTGGTAAAATATGAAGGATAACAAGAATTTGCTCTGCAAGTGCATTCAGTATAACAAGAGACTGAGGAAAGGATTACTCTGTTGCTCAACGCAGGAAAAGAATGACAAACAAATTATGTCAGGAAATATAGTCTTTACTGCCTTTTCTGTTTCAGTCCTCAGGAAGAGATTAGCTGAGAGCAAACGACTGCTAGAAAGCTTGTAGCTTCAAGTAGTGAAGAAACAAAAAAATACTTCCTTGCGACCTTGGGTTTTTTAGGATAGAATTGCAGCCTTATGAATAGAAGATTCAACAAACGACTTATCTTGACTTTCCTAAAGCTTTCAAAGCAAATGCATGATATTCTGATAAACAAACATGAAACAGATGAAACTAAAACAGTGTGGGTTGAAAACTGGTTAGGGAAGCTGATTCCAAAGATTAATTATCAATAACCTGTTATTATAATGGAAGGATTTATTGATTACAATTCCACATGACATGGAGGATGCATATTAATGAATTTGCTGATAAAAAGAAAATCTGGGAGGGACTGCAGGGACACTGGAGGACAGGGTCCAAGTTTTAAAGAAGTCCACACTGTGAAATACTTTTTTTAAAAAAAAAAAATCAATAGGGACAACAAAAAGTGCTGTGCCTATGCCGGAACAACCAGCTACAGAAATATAATAAGAGGAATAATGGAATCAGTAGCACAGTGGAAGGAATTTGGGGCTTTATAATGGATCAGAAATTGAACAAGAGACAATAATTTCACATTCCTACTAAAGAAGGCATGTGCCGTATTGGAATGTATTAATACCATTATAACCAACTCTTTCCAAAATTAGTCAAGCATCAGCTTTATTTCCCTGCTCAGCCTTGGCCATGGTACTTCAGAAAACGTGTAAGTCACTGTGAGAAACTCTAGAAGAGAGCAATGAGGTTAATCACAAAGTTTCAAATCGTGATTGACCTAAGAGAAAAAGCTGAAATAATTAGGTCTGGTTTGCCTTTCCTTTAGACTGCAAGTTAGCTGGCAATTCTTTGAAGAATGTCTTTGCTGATCAAATGATGACAAATGGGCTTAAATTGCAAGGTAGATGCAGGTTAGATTTTAAATATTCTTATGGCAAGGGACCTGAAGGACTTTATTATCTGTCTTGTTGATTACTTGTTCATCAAGTTTTTGCTATAGCTGAATTTGATTTCTTTTATTCTGGGAAAAAAATTATCTGATTTTTAAAATCCTTTCCAGATTATATTTCTGCTTTAGTGAAGTCCTAGAAATGTAGCTTGTTACTGAGAAGCTGGAATCAGCAACAAAGAAGAGGGGCTGGGAAGACATAACTGCTTGTATAAGGAGCAGCAGACAAAAGTATCTTATCTGGTAGGATGCCACATGGGATGATGAGTTAAAATAAAAGCAGTGAAAATGTTGTAAGAGTTGCAGTATTAGTGAACCTGGTATAAATACTCAGCAACAGTGAAACAGCATGGAAGGGTATAAGGAAAATAGGCATCTAGCAAGCAGTAATGGAAATCCAAGAATGTTTTATTTTATTTTATTTTATTTTATTGAGTTGAAGACATAATGCTTTCCTTTTTCTGATTGGTTAGTTTTATTTTTTTGCTTCTTAATATTCTCTTGTTCTTTTACAAAGACCGAGTCTGTTTGGTTATCCTGCTATTAGAAATAGCTGATCCACAACATTAAAGTACAAGTGATACAAGACAGACAGAGATGATCACAGACTGAGAGCAGCCAAGCCCCATGTTACACTGATGGGATTCTCCCAGGATGGCAGATTTCAAATGCAAACCAATCTTTCTTTTTCTAATTTCAGTTTTAATATTCTCTTTTCCTCACACTCTCATTTCAGACAACATATTGAAAAACAATGTAGTGGGTTTGCTACTCACAGTTCATTGAGTTTCGTACTCCTGATGTGTAAATTATGCTATAGAAATAACAACCGCAGTTAGGGAACATGAGACTAAAATACCGACTTTACACAAATGACTGGCAAATGAAATGAAAGTCATTGTATACAAGGACACCTGCTTCATACTGTCATGCACAACCTGAAAGTAGGCAGAAGCACAGAGCGATAATAAATATGCTGTATTTCTTCTTGTTTGTCCAAATGTCAGACTCTCCTGAAAATTTTTAGTAGATCACAGCATAAACTGAGATCAAGTGGGATGTTCAAAATTGGTGTTGTAGGTTTGCATCAGACAAAATAAAGAATCTCTTACAATATTTTCAGACTCTGCTTATTAGATCCCACAAAAAAAAGAAAAAGGATAATAACTTAACCAATTAACTTTCCTTTCCATGGTTTGTTTTTTTCAGTGTCAGTTAAAGAACTATGGAGATGACAGTTTAAGAATTCTTTAACTCCACTTACAATCTTGAACTAACCCCAGATTTAACGAAACTCTTGCTTATTGATACAAGCTTGTACCTAAAATGGCACTATCCATTTTCTTCAGCAGAAACAAAACTGAGAGATAGTGAAAGTGTTTCAAGATAAGCTCAAAGAATGAAGATAAAAATCTAAGTCTTTTTTCATGATTTTTCAGGTATAAATTTCTAGATAATTTAGATGATAGGCCTACATTTGGTCTAAAAATGCAATGATACTTCTGACAGATTTTAACAAGAACAGGGCCCATAATTTCTTCAGAGCAATAATTGTTTCAGCCTTACTTACAAATAGTTGAATTTCATTCATTACAGCTAGACTACCTCTTGGAAGAAAACGTCATTTTGTAAAAAAAAAAAGGATAAGTGAAGGGTTTGACATAAGTCATAAAAATTAGTGTAGAACTATATATGCAAAACCAGAAAATTACATTTCATTCAGGCACCATTCAATAGATGGTTTCACTTCCCTCACCCCTTCTTAATGCTGAGGGCTGGACAATTACAGTTCACACAAGTGTCTGGAGGATAATTCCAAGTGTGAACCTCAAATCACAGCACAATTATAATCCTGAAGCACATTACATTACTACTCTCAGGAAGGTCTACATTTTCAGATATGTACATTTAAGTGAAAAAACAGTCTAGTTCTCTTCAATCTTGCTCTATTGATCTCAGTGGACTTTATCCTTAATAAATATTACTCTGTTTTTAGAGTAGCACTGCACAGAAAAAAGGCAACGGAAGTGAAAGAAATTGGCTCTACTTACAGCCACCTGATTTCCTGAGAAATAATTCCACCTTGGGAAATTTCATCTTCAAATCTTAAATTAGTGCCTGTAGTACAGAACACAGAACTGGAAGCTTAATTTCTTAAGTTTTCCATAGCCTCATATCTGGAAAATATTTGTGAACCATTCTAGAGATATTTTGAAAAAAATAATAAAGTTTTATGTAGAAAGGAAGAATATAGAACAGCTAGTAGGGAGAATAGTGCTCTTTATAAAAAACAAACAAACAAACAAACAATGCATCAGTAAAGAAAATACTGAACTGGACCTCTTCTTCCTCTGCTTTGAACAATAGTAATAGGAGGTCAGTTTTCTTTTTAGAAATGGAAATTATAAAGGCGCTGTTGTTCAAACTCTAATTTCTGTTTCAGAACCTTTTTCTTTCATGCAAATCTAATAGATTTAGGAAGTACAAAGAGAAGGAAAAAGACACAAATGTATTGTATGGTAATTTCCTTGTATTTGGGGGTTTAGCCTCTGCTCCTGGACCTGATTAAAAGTGGCTGTGACATTTTTGTCTTTGACTTGGATGATACCTCACACCCTGCCAGATTCCCTTTTTGGAAATTAATAGTTCCTGTTGTAACTGCATTTTCTTTTACAAACATTCATCAGCAAAGATAATTGCAGGTTCTGTTACTAAATCAGTCACCAATGAGATCAAGTTGTCCTTATTCATCTTCTCAGAGTTGAGAAAATATTTGTTATTAACTCTATCTTGAACTCTTATCCTCCATTATGGACAAACTGAAACAGCTTGTATCATGGAACTTTTTTACTAGTCATACAAGCCATTAAATGAAAATACGGCCTTTTAGCTTTATGAGTCTGTTAGAACAAGTGTGATATCATGATTCACAGACAGTATTTTCTGATTTTATGTGTGAAAAGTATACAGTATTCCAATTTGTCTTCCTATGTGAATAGTTTCTTTCTTCTTTGAGTTTCTCAGTTAGGATTGTCACAACACCTAGATTAAAGTTAGGAAGTATTATTCACTATATACATAAACTCATGTAAAATCTTAGATTTAAGTCAGTGGCTTGCAGGTAAAATCTTTAGTATTTTGTTACAACAGTTCAAATACAGGAATCTCTCAAGATATTTTAATTTCAATCTGCTCTTACTTAACATCTCCTGTTGAATATTTGTCATATAATTGAACTTTAAAAACAGAGAGAAATTTTAAAGTATAGGTTTTGCTAGTAAAAGTTTGAGGAAAACTCTGTGAAAGGTATTCTTACAGAGAACATCAGGCAAAGTTTAATATTCAGGAAAATATCAGAGTACAATTATGAAATAAAATAGCAGCAAACTGCAAAAAAACCCTCTAAATATACAGTATTGTGTTTTGCTTATTTTGGAATCAGAGGAATTTGAATTCTCATCTGTTTCTTTATTTCTTTGCATAGATTCATATGAAGGTGGGTGAGTTTTGGTTTTGTAAGGACAAGGATTTGACAATTGTTTTATATATACATAACAAGCAAGGAGATTCCCCATCTCCAGTTTGTGACACAAGAATGTTAAAGAAAGACTGTTGGGAATGCAAGAGAATTCCCTGCTCTGTGTAGACATAACGTGAACATACTCTGCTAACCTTCCTTTGAGTTAGTATCGGTCTGAATTTTTCAGTGAAAACGTTCATATATTGAGCCAGAAATGTTTTGTTCCAGGCATCTTTGTTTCAGTTAGTAGTCACTGAAGCTTAAAAGAACTCTAAGAAAGACCATATGGCTAGGTCTATTTCCTTATTTCCAAAAGGAAAAAAAGAAAGCCCCATGCTGACTTGCAACATGTCCTGCCTCAGGCTTTTGACTCCAGAGCCGCTGTCCCCTGGTCCTCATCTGAGAAGTGCTGTGCAGTTCTTCATATAAGCTAGGTCTTTCTACTTATTTCTCAGTTTCTCACAGCCTAATCTTTGAGTGTAACTGGATCACAGTCTTCCCTTTTGTCCAGCCATATTTTCAGGCAAACACAAAAAAGTGGGTACAGAGGCATGGAAAAAGGTCTCTTTCTCTTTTTTCCTCATTTTCCAGTGAAACCTTTTAATGTCATTTCACTGTAGAAGAAAATGAAATTTCATCCCTGGAAACCCACAAATGACCAGGATACCTGAAAGCAAAAGATGCAAAAAAAGAGGAGGAAGGGGAAGGCTCTCTGTCTCTTTTCCTCAATAATAAAGTTCCTGCAGAAATGAAGTTATTAATAACATTTACATGTTTATTTTAAGTCTCATGCCACAAAGTTTGATCATAGAGAGGACTCCCTGGACAGTAGATATTATACATGCACATGTATAATTGCTAGGTATAAAATGAGAGGTTAGAGGAGGTGAATATTTCAAAGGGGAAAGCACAAGATAACTGCATCTGCAGTACAATTGCTACTAGAAAGTTCTTTTGACTTCTTACACAAAGGAGAAGACTACTTTCTACAGGTGTATAAAATAGCAGATCTCTTCCTTCCAGGATCCAGGGATCATCTGGTTCGCTATCATTGCATCAAAAATACTGTTCAAACTACTGTGAGAAAGAATATATAAAGTCATTGCCCTTTAGAGAAAACAGAAGAGATGTTTGTTCATTGGAACAATCTAATTGCTTGAAAAAGCTGTGGTACTTTGGGGAAGCATTAAAACTCTGTTAGAAAGGATACCATATAGAGTACATTCATTCCAATTAACACTAACTAGCTCAAAGCACACCAGAAGTCAGCACAGGAAGGTGAGAAATACATGGAACAGTAGTAAGGAAGAAAAGAATAGACAAAAAAAACAAAAGAAAGGGATTAAAAATGCAAGCCAAGTTAAAAAAAAAACAACAAACAAACACAATAGAAATAAAAAATTCAAAACATTTGTTTCATCCTGTCATCAAAAGACTTTTTCTTTTTTCTTTTAATGAGAATGAAAGAAACTAAAGGACTACTCGGTGCCTAATATAAAGAACAGAGATAAAAATGAAAGGTGAACCCCTGAATACTGATATAATCTGGAGGCTTGTAATGTGACATCATGCTTTAGGACAGAATTCTTTGATATTAGCACCAAATATTGATCTGAAATTTAGTTTAAAAATCCTTATTGAAGGTCAGTACTATTGTTTCTGTGGCCTTTCATCAAATTTCTGAGTTTCCTGCCAAGCTTGTGTGGTTTCTTTGACACTGGGCAGGTCAAATCATTACTGCATGCTTCAGTTTCTCATTTCAGACATGGTAGACTCTTCCCTCTCTTGGGAAATGGGTTAACTACTGATGGATGAGATATTATGATAAAACAAAAGTAGCATTTAACTGGCACCCCACTTCAGAAGAGCATCATCCCTGCATCAGAATGGGCTTCCTTCAGAAAGGCTGCAGTTAGGCAGGCTCAGTCAACAAACAAAAGGCCAATTATCAAAGGTTATTTCAAAAGTGTATGAAAAAATGCTCTCTTTCCCTATCCCTGCCTCTTCTTATATAGCACTATCTTCATATATGCTTTGATTTTCTCTTTGGCAGTTGCTGAAGTACAGTTCTGTAGAGCTGTAGTGTTTTCCTGAATAAGAATTTCCCATGGTAGCCAAGCCAAGGAATTGATTATTAGTGTAAAGATTAAATGTATAATATGCCAGAATGGTAATATTTCAGAAAAAAAAAAAAAAAATCTTAGTAAATAACTTTATTATGACACTTGGATCTCAAGCAAAAATTGGACAGGAAATTAGCCTCTTCATACTTTCAAAACCCTACACAGAAACTATTCCTGAAATCAAGCTAGTAACAAACTCAGAAGGATAGAAAAGTAGTTTCCATGTTCAGCAAGGTAGCATAGTGACACCCAATCCTGGATCACAATAGAAAAAAAAAAAAAAAAAAAAAAAAAAAAAAAAAAAAAAGAAAATAGACACCATTGATCAGGGTCTGTCATCGGACTTTTACCGGAAATAAGCATGAAACGCAGAAGGTCAATCTCTATTACAAGGCAAAGGTATCAAGACATTCCAGAAGGAATTGTTTGCTGAAGGTGACTGAGTCCATGTCCCTAAAATTTATAAACCAAGAAGCATTGAATTCCACGCAAAGATATTTCAAAACAGGTCCAATACAGAAACGAAAGATCTTATAGCAGAAATCTTGAAGGTTGACAGAAACTGGATAGAAACTATTGGACTTTTTGACAGGCAAGGGATGAGTCAAATATGATATTCACCAGTTCAAGCATCACTGAAAATATGTTGCCTTCATCTTGATTTAGGATGAGGTGAATTATGATGGCGTTCCTGATATCTTTAGTCAATCTGCTTTTCTGAAGGAAGTCACTCCATTACAGCTTCAGTTAGAAACAATTTAAAATGTTTTTATTTATCAGAATTAAAATCAATGGCTGTGAAAATCTGCTTCCCCTTGTAGCCTTTTCATATGTTTAATTAAGCTTCTTAGAAGACCTGAGCTAAAGCTGGCTGCTTATAACTGCATTTTAAGATTTAACTTCTAAAAATATCTTTCATAATTAACATGTGTTTTAATAGAAAATAAATTAAGACTGATATAACAAAACACAATAACGCAATTGTATTCGAACATAGTCAATAATTTTTGTGATTTTTTTTTTTTTTTTTACCAGCATGTAGCATCATTTATATAAAAGCATATAAAAGAAAAGAGAAAAGGTGGTGGAGAAGGAATGCGAAACATCTTTAATACAATCAGGGGGAATTATTTTTTTGTTTTGTTTCAAAGACGATTTAAAGCATTGGCTTTTTCTTTCTTTCTAACTTAGTGATCAGTAGAAGGATGTTGGCATGACTGCAAATGGATACATTTGAATGCTTGTATTTCATGTATAAACATCTTTATACCTTTATTAGTGTGAAGGTGCCTAATGGACCACCACTGACAAATAAAAAGAAGTGTAAAAGAAGCATGGTGATTTGCAATGGGTAGGGAGAGACCTTGGGGAGAGAAGGAAGGCATGTGGCACACCAGGTAGCACACTGCCTGCAACCCTCCTACCGGCACCACCACCTCTGCCTGCGATGGGTAGAGCCCTCTCCCATGGGATGGGTGCTGGGGGCAGCCAGTGCCATGCTATTTGTAGGTGTTTATTAATAATCTCTGGTCTCATGGTTTATCTGTCGTACTACTGGTATTGATTCTGCATGCATAGTTCACTGACTCTCAATTAATAAAGTGCCATTACAAAATCTATAAACTGTTTCAGTTCTGATTTTGTTTAAACTATGTAAATGGAGTAGTTTATCCTCCACAACAATTAGTTGTTTAGTTTTGATTTGTATTTTTTCTATTGTGTCCAGGGATTGCAATCAGAGATACCATTTGGTGAGACGTTAAAAAAAATGTGGAACAAACATGATTGCTGTTTTTTAAGTGATTAAGAGTTTCAAGATGTTTTTAATTACTTTGCAATTTGAAAAATACTGTTTACGAACATTAATGTGATCAATGGATGTAAAAACTTTCGTCTCTTTGCTCATTTGGTGTTACTCAGATCATTAAGTATGCTTTACCTTATTTTCCATTTTTCACTTTAGTTTATCAATATTTTAAGCATTTTAGAATTACATGAATATTTTTCACAATGGTTTCTACACAAAATTTAAATTCTTTGGTAACTGTGTTGAAACGCAATGAGCACCTCAGAACCTGGCTTAACTTTCATGTTACATTGAGAACTTATTTTATGATACGCATTTCCTTAAGGCTGCATTATCGATGATTATCCTAAGCTTTTTAACTGAGAGAATAACTTTAATCAGGAGTCTAGCCTAGCCAAGGCTTACACATACGTGTTTAAGTGTAAGCTGCACGGCTGCAAATTCATTCTACAGAAACATAATTTTGCACATTTCCTAGAACAAAGTGTAGCCATGAGAAGGTATACTGTTACTTAACATAATGTAATTTACTATTTTTTTCTCTGTCTGTGTTTAATATATTAGGCTTGCACTAAGAAGCCCTGATCAAGATTACTCCATTTTGCCTGACACATTAAAAACACACAGCCAACAAAATGTCTGCCTCCAGGAGTCTGTAATTTCATTTCTCAGGTATAGGCAGTCAATGTCTTTAAGAAACAAATATTTAAAGCTATTATTCTGAAATAAAAACTGAGAAATATTTTATTCTACAACACATACATTATTATTATTAGTGGATATTCCTTGAAATCCTTCCCTCCCAAATCAAGACTATTAAAACTAAGCAAATTTAATTACATGCAATAATAACCAAACGCTATATTATTTATAATTCAATTATTGCTTCAAAGGCTTGAATTACAAGCATTCATCCACTATTCTGGACATCTCTCCTATAAATTACGCATCACAGTATGCAACAGTTGATCTTAAAAGCATGTCTTATCTTGCACCTTCCTGCCTAGCTTTTATGCCTATGAAATTCTAATGTTGGTACTGCTTCACCACTTTCTACAAAATGGTAATATCTGTCCTCCAGGTTACAAACGTTGCAGAGCAACGATGTAAGAAGCATCCCTAAACTCTGTTTCTTCGCACTCGTTTCATTCTCAGTCCTGTTCATATGTGTTTTCATGGACTGCCGTCAAAGAAAAAACATTTTTTATCAGCTTCCTCTCTGCGTTTGATTTCATAGGGATTTGTTATATCTGCCTCAAGACAAGAGCAAGAGTAATCAGGTAACAAAGTCAGAACTTCCTCTGTGATTGTGGAAGAAGTTCTGTAAGATATTTACCACAGTAACAGCTTCACATCTCACCACACCTCCTGCCCTGGCACCAAATTTTCACATCTTCTTCACTATGCACTCAAATATGCATGTAGCTTTAAGCATTTAAAGTTTCACTATCTTCCTTGGTACTATTTCCGTAATAAAAATTGTATGGATCAAATAGTCTTATCCTGTAGTTTCTCTCCCTACATGATTTTCATAGCAGGACCCTCATTTTGAAATTACCAGCTTGTGGTTGCCCACACAGTTCTTCCCAAACATTCAAATTTAGGAGAAGGGGAAGCAGATGATAATTACTTATCTCCTCTGTAGTGAATGCAGAGTTTTATTTCTACTCTAATTATACTGTCCTGGAAATCAAGACTTATACTTGAAAGACAGATGTTTCATGATCTTTTTCTTCACAGCTGAAGCAATAAAATATCACAAAAAATCAATTAAATCTCAATATTAACCACAGCCCCATCAAACAAACAGGTAGAAAAAACACCTTCCAAAAACCCAAAGGAAAATATAATTCAGAAAAATCCTATGGAATTCAGTTTCCCATAGTCATTTTTATAGCACCTATTAAAAACTGCCTGAAAAAAAAAAACCACCACGCATGTATAAATTCAATGTCTTGGAGAAATAAAATGTATTTCCAAAAGAGTGTTTCTCAGAATATGAAATGTATCTCTTTGAGGGAAAGGAAAGACTTAGCTGACGGGCTACAGGAGAGAGAGAGTTTATGTGGGTGGGCATAGAGTGACGCATACCTGTGTTTCAAGGCCAAAACTTTTCCTGCCTCTGCTGAACATAAGTGCTAAATTATTCACTTACATATTTGAAAAATCTTCCTAATATTCTGTATTGAGTACAAGTTCCCAGGCGCTGGCAGTGGGGAGCTGCAGGGGTGGCCTCTGTGAGGAAAGGCTGGGAATGCCATATGCAAACAGCCAGTTCCAGCCAGCTCCAATGGACCCACTGCATGGCACAGCTGAGCCCCTCAGCCATGGGTGGGGCAACTCTGGAAAGCATATTTAAGAAAGGGCAAAATGACACATAGACCAGTGAGGAGTGAGGAAAAAAAGTGTGAGAAACAGCCCTGCAGACACCAAGAGAAGAAGGAGGAGTGCAGGTTCTCCAGGTGCCTGAGCAGAGTCTCCCCTGCAGCCCATGGAGAAGACCATGGTGATGCAAGTTGTTCCCCTGCATACCCATGGAGATTAGCGGTGGAGCAGATATCCACCTACAGCCCATGGAGGACCCCACACTAGAGCAGGTGGACATGTTCTGAAGGAAGCTGGAAGCCCTGTGGAGCGCACACACAGGAGCAGTTTCCTGGCAGGAGCTGTGGCCTCTGGGGGACCTGCACTGATCCCTTCCTGGAGGACTTTACCCTGTAGAGAGGACTCATGCTGGAGCAGTTTGTGAAGGACTGTATCCCATGGGATGGACCCCCACTTGGAGCAGTGGAAGAGTGTGAGGAGGAAGGAGTGGCAGAGAGGAGCTGCTATGGACAGACCACGAACCCCATTCCCCATCCTCCTGTGCTGCTCAAAGGCACTAGGAGATATAGGAGTCAGAAATGAAGGAGTTAAGTTGAGCCTGGGAAGAAGGGTGTTGGGGGAAGGTGTTTTAATTTTTGTCTTTGTTTCTCACAATCTTACTCTATTTTTAATTGACAATAAATTAAATTATTAATTTTCTCCAAATTGAGTCTGTTTTTCCTGTGATGGTGATTGGTAAGTGATCTCCCTGTCTCTGTCTACACCCATAAGTTTTCTGTCTTATTTTCTCCCTCTATCCTGTTGAGGAGGGGGAGTGAAGGAGTGGCTGGGTGGGCATTTGGCGGCCAGCCAGCCTTAGCCCACCACATATTTTTATGTCCTTTGTTTGGATAAGGAAACAAAATACAATCCCATACCTAATTTTGTGTAGATTTGGAAGCTGTCCTCTCACACAGATCCTCAAAGAATATGAAGAGAAAGCTCTCTGTAAATTTTATCTTGCATTTGGCAGAAAAAAAAGGTGGATATATTTTGTGTTTTAAATATTTTAATTGATAAACACTGGATTTTATCTCCGTTAGCTAATCTATTCAAATAGTATATCTTTTGTCTAGTGTGGATAGATCATATATAGATATTTAATGTGATAGAGTATCATATGTATGAAGCTTATCCACATGTGAACTTTACAAGCCAGAAGAAAGAGAGTAGGAACATAAGAAGACTGAGGAGAGGGCATAAGTCTAGTTTAAGAGATGGAAACAAGCATTGTGACAGTGCCTCCATGAAAAAATAACTGATTCAGAAGCTCAAAAAGAGCTGAAGGCTTTTATACTGCACAGTGGCTATCTCAGAAAAGCAAAAACTTTTCCACCTCAACAGAAAACATGAAGCAAATGCCTGTATGATTTTATTTACTTCACAATATTTAGTGTAATATTCTGGACAACGTATGTGATGGATAACATAATGATTTCAAGTTAATGTTGCAAAACATTGCGAATCAGCTTCCAGGGCACTGAGGCAGAAGGTGAAATTCTGTTAACAGCAGAAATGGGTATTAACTGAAGATGAATAAAGGGAAGCATTCATTCAAAACCTAAATGATAAACCAAAATCAATAGTAAAATGTATCCACATATTTTTGTCATTGTGCATTGATTATAAAGTGGTACAAATATAAGCTGTTGCTGCTCAACATAAATTAACTTCAGTTTAGAAACTTAAAATAAATACAGCAAATAAGGGTATTGAAAAGAAAATTTTCAGTGATAAGTGCAGCTCTTACATGGCCATTTCAAGAGTTTGTTAAATCAGCTGCACATTGGATTACAAAATCTGAAACAAAAGCTGAGCAAATGATATCCAGATATACATGAATATGGAAACCGAAAAAACTGTGAGACAGAGTAACTGCATATTGAAGGATAGAGTTTGCATCCATGGATAACACTGCAGATGAATATAGTACCAATGGAATGGGTTTATTTCCTCTGTCTATATTATTATAACTATGTTTTATCAATTCACTTTCTAGAAATGGTGATACCAGAATGTTTTCTAGAAATTTTCAGTCTTTCAGTTAACTGGTACTATTAAGTGTGTCTTAAATTTAAGATATATTTTTTTGATATTGGAGTCTGGTACTATAGAGCTTTCACAGAACTGTAAATAGCTTTATAGATCAGTTGCTCAGGGAAATATTTTATGTTTTTTATTCTCATAATTATATTGATTGCTGAAACAAATATAGGCTAAATTAAGGTGTCTAGAATGGAAACAAAGACTGTGATTCATATTATCTAGTTTTTTATAGACAGGGGATAAATATCTAAGGTAGTTATCCTAGGATATCTTCACAGTAAATGAAAAGGAACACAAGCATACATAAAGGCAGCCTTAAATGTCTTGTTCAAAGTTAACTGTTTATCCAACCTATGCCTAGGTTAGACAGGATAAAGCCTATCCAAAATGAATCGATGGAATGTACTCTAAAAATTAGGAATTCAGAATAAGACGGAGCTTAACATAATGCAAAATTAGGTGGGAAAGGATATTAAATATTAAACAAATGGTGCTAAACAGTAGAAATCAGTCACTGGGAAGAAGTAATGCAAATAGACTGAATCAATGATGGGATTACTATACAGAAATTCTTTCATCAAAAGGCAATAACAGCGTTCACAGTAGGATAATGATGGTAGAAAGTAGGAATTAAACACTAATGGCCTGCATACCTAATCTTTGACCTCTCCTGCTACCCAAGCCAAAGTTCATATTTATGTACTCCATTACCATGTGTATTCTGTGGTCAGAGAGACATTACTTTGATATTGTACAGTACAGTATAAGCTTTCATCTGTTCTGTATAATCACAGAGTTATCACTAATGATGTATTTACATAAAACATATTTCTAGCCTAATTTCAAGTGAAATCAAGCAAAACTCTCAGAGAACTCATGCAAAACCTTAGAAGTTATTTTTGCTGATGATGGTAATGAATGTTTTATAATACAAAATTTGGCTTTTTTTGATTGTCTGGCTTTCCAAAATTGAAATGAATATGTATACACATTCCTCTTTCATGCTGTGCTGTTTTTAGCCTAATTGCATTTCTACTTTGACTTGACTGCTCTTTCTGCAGCATTTCGTAAAAAAAGTGTATATATATACATACATGCATATATATATGCATATGTTTTTCCTACTAAAAGTTTTAGAAAAACTGAAATTTAAAAGAAAAAGATACTTTCATCCTCTACTACTCACAGTTTAAAAAAAAAAAAAAAACCAAACACACAAACCAACAAAAATTAATGGCCTGCATCAAACAAAATATCAGCATTCAATCATGTCTATATAAAAATAAATATATAGCTAATTTTTGCACAGATTTCTAATCTTGCTAGTTTTTTTTAGAAGGATGAAATTATTTCATCTCCATAGAAAGTTCATAAACAAAACATGAAATATAGAGTTTGATAAGAAATCAAGAAGCAGCAGATCTGTTAATGATAGAAATTAAAAAGACAGGTAGATAGATAGATAGACGATGCATTCAATAGTTCAGTAGTTCTAAAAAACTCTTTTTATTCCTTCAGAAAAGATACATGTTTAGAAGACTTAATAAAATTCAAAGTTATTAATGTTATCATAACAAGTTTTTATAGTTACAGAGCTTTTTTGGAACAAAAAGGCAAAACCTAAAACTTAACTTGTGCATCTGAATCTCAGAATGACTAAAAAGCACATTAAAAATCACACAGGTGAGACAAAAGTGTGAGGAATATTGTTAGACCCTGAAAAAGTAAAAGAATATGGTGCCAGAAAGACAAGACTACAAAAGGGAATTAAAAAACAAAAAAATAATCACTAAAACATTTTTATGAATGTTGTTATTTATTTCTCTTATCCTGTGATGTTATCATGCTTCAAAGCAGAAAAATTTCTTATTGGTTTATAGGAAAATTCCAGTAGTAAATTAACTGTATTAAGTAAATTTGAATAAATTCTTTCAAAGATTTCCCATTTAAAAATAATTTAAACTGTACATATATTTTATTTTTTTTTTTCCCTGGTGAATGAGTTTAACTAGCTGTATGCAATCACAGAAATGGTATTGGAATTTGTAAATTTATTTTTTCCTTCTTAGTCTGCTAGAATCATGAGTTCAAAATAGGGCATTTCAATATGCATACAAAAATATCCGTTCTGAAATTCATTACTGCAGTACTTTATAGAAATATATGTTTGGTTATCATTCAAAAATATGCAGCAGCTTTAACTTCATCAATAAGCCAGACTCTATGCAACAGGTTTCCTTCGACTGGAAAATAGTCATTGTTTTAAAACATTTCTTATTCCAGAGGAATAAAATAAGACTGCTAATGAAGCAAACAGTTCTGTTTCTTTTCTACCCTCTTAGTTTCCTTCTGAGATGAACATTAAAGAAGCAGCCCATCCAGAAAAATCAATAAAAGTTTAAGTATTGAGGACTGAGCTTTTTATAATTTCATTGAGGATAGGGCAAGGAATTTAAATCATGAAGATGTAACAGACATTACCCTGTCCATCATAAAGCTGTAAAAGTTCAATGAAGTAAAAAGAGCAATATTGGCTAAAACAGAAAATGGTTTGCTGTATTTTCAGTACATACGTTGAATTAAAATAGTACAGCTAATCTTTTTTTTCTTTTTTTTTTTTTTTTTTTTGCCAGTGGCACAAAGCATAGGCTATTTGTAAATATACACACACACATGTATATGTACACATACACACACTTCATATGTATCTAATATAAAGTGTTTTTGATATAGCAGAGACTGCATTCAGCTATATATATATTAATTTTATAGTACAAAAATAACCCTCATTACATTAACATACCAACCAATCACCAGATGTCAAGGCTCTACTCTTTCCTTAGACAAATTACCAGGAAACAGGTATTTCTGAGATGATCGTGAATTAAACTGATTGATACATTAAAAAAGAGAATGACAAAAAATACTAACAAAGTGTTGTTATTTTTCTTTCAAAGAACAATAGAATTCAAAATGCAAAATAATTTTGTACTTAATTTAATAAAGCAGTTTTCATTTGAGACACAGAGTTCAGCCAGTAGTGTTTACAAGGACAGATTAAATCATATTTCAGATTTAGAGGGTAGTTAGCCTAGAGACCTAGTCAATACGATTGGAATGAAAATACCTTATTACAAACACAACTCATTACTAATTATTGGATACATTATTTTGCCTGCTGCAAAACTCCCAGTGACCTCAGTGAGATGAGGATTTTGTGTCTATTTTCACAAATGTTTCTAGAACTTCCATTGCATGCTACACAGGTTCATTTTGTATGATTTGAAATGGCCATTATTAACATTATTGACATATATGTACAGGATAGGAAAAACTATTGCATCGTACTTATTTCATAGAACAAACCCAAAGAAATTATACTTTTTATCTCTTAGCAACTATGCAAAAAACCCTTTCTTGCACACATGTATATTCAGTGATTCAAAACCACAAATTTTTAAGTAGTAGGTACAATTATATGACTAAACTCTACCTTTAGTCACATCATTCAGTCAAGAATCATAATTAAGAAATATTTTAATCATTACCATCACTATTGAAGGATTTATAAAGGTAAATCATGAGCAGAACCCTTTTGTATTAGTTAAGATTATGAGTTCCTCTCACCTGTCTTTAGTCATCTAAGTTAAGTATGCTAACAGCAACTTTTAAAGCAGCTCTTCCTTTCCTACCCCATCATGTTGGATACATTTAATTTGTTAGAATACACCATCTTCTTCCTCCAATTACCACATCAAAAGCCCAAATGACTACAGAAGACTAGAAATTTAGATGGCTAAATATTGATGAATGAATCCTACTTGGAAATACACCCTTTTCTCCAGAGAGTTTATACATAAGTAAGTCATGTCGGTAAATTCCTACTGCTGAGTAGCCAAAAGGAGTCCTGTGCTACTGGAGTCCTTTCAATCCAGCTGCACCTGCATTGTTGGACCCTCGAAGAACAGGAGCCTAACGTATCTGAACCTGGCAATAGCTGGGCAGCCAGAAAATTAGGTAATAGAAATCATTACTTTCTCACCTCAGTGTTTTATTTTTATCTCTATCTCTAAATTTAGCCACAAAAGTCTTTGATCCTACAAACACTTGAGACACATAGTTTTACTCTCCTCTGATTTAAACCTCTGGGATTCTCCTCAAAAGAAAACATCTGAATGCTTTGATTGTGTTGAATAAAGTGCCTGCTGTTTTAGGAGATAAGTTTGAAAAGTAGCCTTTAATATGAAGATGCATAACAGATATAAATATATCAATAAATGAATTCCACGTTTACTGATATGCATAAACAGACGAAGCTAAATTACACAGTTGATCTTTGAGCTGTTAAAGCTTGTAGAAAACAGTCAGATTCAATTCACAAATCATTGCTGTAGCACTATACAGTAAATAAACAAAAATTCATTTCATGGTATTTCAATTTTTATGGTATTGTTTGAGACACCGTCTGTAGATTGCTATTACTTCTACTATAAAAATTGTGATATTACAGTGGTGGCTGGTAGTGTGGATCTAGTTAAAGGTCTGCCAATTTTTCCATTATAAACCTCTATTTTAAAGGGCTTAGAACCCCGCTATAAAACCATCTTCAGATGAGCATGTTGTAAACAACTTACACACACACACAGAAACACAGGCACATTTAACGCATACATCTATAATTTCCAAATGTAAACCTAAAAAAAGAAATAAAAGTGAGACAAAAGAACGACCTGGATTCACAAGGAAACACATACTGCTCAAGTAACATTAAAGGCCTGGAAACTTGTAGTTAAACTCATGCTACAAAGAAATGCTAGAAAATAAAAATATTTTTCTTTTTGTCTCCGTAGCACAATGTAGGAATCAGAACAAGTCTATAGCAGCAACACTGGCTGTCTAACAAACCTTTAGGGAGGCATCAGGATAAAGATGATACCAAAATAATTCTCACCCATCTTTTCCCTCTTTCATGTACTCCATTAGAAAAGGGCTGCTGTGTTGATTTTTTAAACAGTACTTTTATGAATTATAATAACTTTCTCCATCTTGTCTTCCCACACTCTTTGCTCTTGTACATTTACAGCAAGACAGACAGAAAAATAAATAAATGTAAACCCAATAGATTTAGCAGTAATAAACTCAGAATAAACAAAAAAACCTCAGGAATTCTGAAACTATTTTTTAAAAAGTGTAATTCTGAATATTATTCTGTTAAAATTATTTTCAAGCAGAAAGCCTAAGCTTTTTTACTGAGACAAAGAAGAAGAGACAAAGGACACATTTAAAAATCTTCCTGACACAAGCTGCTTTAAAAATAAAGGAAATATTGAAAATATTTTTTCTACCTATAGTGTTAATACATTGCAGGATTTCATAATACACAAGGACATGGAGGCTTTTATCCTCTAAATTTCTCTACTTTATTAGACTGCCATAAATACTGCAAAAAATCACCACTAGCAAGTCTACTACCACAAAAATCACCACTACTACCAAGTACACCTATGATTAATAAAGTGTGCATATATATATGCTATTACAAATTACTATCAGCAATCAATAGTATAGTATCAATCAATAGTATGGCAGCAATCAATCATATAGCAATAGCCAATAAGAGCAACAACCAAGTAGGTACATACTATGACAGGTTGCTATAAACTTATCATTAGTGAAGCAACCTATCAACAATATAACAGCAGATATACTTATGATAGATTACTTACATGGATATATAATACCAGTATCAAGTGATTTAGATAGGTAGATTTCAGAAAGGGCCAAACCATCAAGAGGAGAGGACAAACTCATTTCAATGTGAGACCCAACCATCCCAAAGGTGGAAGGACAAACGGAACCAGCCATGATCCATGTCACAGTCTGGAGTCAGCCAGGCATCCCTGGTGAAAGTCCATAACCTCATAGGAAGTTTGTGTCAAATTTAGCCTGTTTAGGAAAGGAAAGGTACATGCAGCATGGGAAGTTCTCAGAGAGAGAGGCTCCATTTGGCATAAAAATTAGGTCCTTTTCATATCATAGAGACATTAGAGGGCATAGGACACTATCACTTCCAGCAGCCAATAGATGCTGTTAATTTCTGTTTTTCACCTATAACAGCCAATAGATGATTATGATTTCTGTTCTTCCAGATCAATTTTTTCCCCAGACTCTTTCCATCTTCTCAGATGATAAGTTGCTGTTACCGTCCCTTGGGTTTTGTGCGTATTGGTGGTATCTTAGGATGTCTCAAATGTCTAGAAAACCCAGATATACTTCAAGGATATCACCTGAACTTTTCAAGGATGCTTTTGTTTCCCAAGCTAAGAGTTCCCAGGCTGGCAGACATTTTCTCTTTCAGTGTTTTTCAGCAGACATTTTTTTTTGTTCAGTAATTTCCCCCTTCTAACCAGGCCACCTTTATGGCTGCTCACATCACTTATTAAGCCAACCAAATCACTAGTACACTGCAACAGTGCATCTTCAGAAAGTATGATAATTCTAGGCTGTATCTGATATACCTTCCAACTGCCTGCAGGTCTGAAGGAAGCTTTAAAAAAGAATGTTCAAGGACATATTTAGCTGTTTGTTGATGGGGACCAATCAGTAAATATTATGTCCATTATGTGGACATAAGGCAACAGGAGAGAATAAGTGAAACTTTTCTCATTCTTCTTGATCAGTTTCAAATATACTTTTGAACTAATGCTTTCTTAGAAAAATCTGGGTTTTCTTCCTTATTATGAGTCAAAGCCACAGAAACTAAAATATGAAAAGAAAATTATTTCACAACAGTTTCTGTAAATGTTATTTGATAAAGTAATTTTGCTTCACTTTTAGAGAGAAAAACAAACTCTTGAATGTAAAGCCTTCATAATATGCGCACATTCATTAGCACAGTAGCCCAGACTAATCTATAAAACAATATTGTGGTTTAGAAAAAACAACTCACAGCTGGAGTCCAGTGATAGCTGTTTTCAGGAAGCCTCTGCAATGACTGTGACTGTGGTGGGTTTGTGAGGGGTGAAGTACAAGAGAAAACAGGAGAAAGAAGAGTACTTTACTACTGAGCTGTTCCTTAATTTTCCTAAGAGTTTTTATTTTATTGTGAGAAAGAGCTGCTGATGGTTGAGACAGTACATGAAATCAGACCTGTCCTGACTGCTTATTAAAAGAGCTCCTTGACTTCTTCTGGCAATGTACAAGCTGCAAAGAACAACAAACTGTCTCATCTTATTTCTTCCAGTAAACTCAAAATAATGTTGCATATTTTTCTGTGCAGATATATTACTATTTTTGTATAGAAAAAAATATTTTAATAAATTAATAGACTATGGGCATACACAGACACCTTCATCTTGGATAGATTACTTCTATAATAATTCATATTGTCTAGTTCAGTGGAGCCTTATGGGCAGGCATTAAAGTTAAGGCTGCATGGCTGGGAAGAAGCATTTTCTAGGCATTATAGAGAGGAGAGAGAAAAGCAGAGGAGACATTGGAGAGTGGAACTTAAGTACTCTACCCTTCACCTGGATAAGCAAGTGAAAGACTAAAGGTGGATTTCCTTTGTAGACACCTTTGCTCTAGTAATCAAACTACAAATATAATCTTGGGAAAGAACAACACAAAGCAAAGCTTCAAAACACATCAAGGACAGTATATATTTTGATCTTAAGATAATATTTAGTTTTTATAAAATAAAGAATGAAGCCAAACTGTGTTTTGCCTTTTATGCTCGTTGCAAAACATGAGAGTATTTGGTTTTAGCACTGGAAAGTTCTTTTGAAAATGAAGCAAACTCTTACAAATGGGATAAAATCTGTATATTGTCATGACATTTAAGTTCCAAGACATCAGATTTTTTTCATGAAAAAGCAAATTTATGGAAAAATTTTAGATGATTACCACTGAATATATCATCATGTAGAGAAATACAATGTACCTCCCAGTTCCCTGAGAACAGATCTCACTCCCTCATCAGCAAGACTAGCTGTTAAACCAAAATGGGTAATACCATACTGAGATCTTAGTTTGTAAAATTTGCAGTCTTCTTTAGTTCATACTTAAAAAAAAAAATCTCTTTATCTGATTATTGTAAATAATTACTTTATTGTCAGTTGCACTGTAAACAAAGATTAATAATAGTAAAAAAAATTACAAAACTTTTGAATTTGAAGGAGGTAATGGCACCTGCAAGCAATCATGCTTTACATTTGTGAAGCCATTTCAATCCAAAGTTCTTAAAGACATGTGAAAACATTCCTTAATTCAGCCTCACAGTCCTCCTGATAAATAGATCTTGGAAGGAAGTTCCAGATATCACTGTCAGAAGTTCTACACTAATAAGAGTTTTGTCATGGCAAACTCAAGATACACACTCCCCTATGACTGCAGAGAAAAATGAAGAGTAAATGAACAGACACTGACTTTGCTATTGGGAGCATTCAGCAGAGTAGCAAGTTACTCTGGATTGCACAACTGAACACCCAGAGAAATCACATAATGAGTTAGTGTCAGAATAAAAACCAGAAGAGTGGGAAGCCCAAGACATGACTAGGCTGGAAATTCTTAAAGTGGAGTTTGTGGTAAATTTGATATTTGTGATAATATTTAGGAATGTATGAAATTATCTGTGTCAAATAAGAGCATTACTGGATTTTTTTTTTTTTTTTTTTTTTTTTAAATCTTTTGTACTTTACTACCCAGTCTCAACCAGGTACTTAGTGTTTTCAAAGATACACAGAAAGCAATTTAGACATTGAGAACATCCCTTTATATTTATATATTTCCACTTTTATGCCTACCAATCTATACTAATTTATTTCTAAGACTTTTATAGAAGTAAAGCTATGATATGTTATTGATTTTACCTTCTTCTTAATCACTGTCCTATCTTTTGTTGCAATAGAGTTATATCAGTATTGGATGCAATCATCGGTAGTGCACAAATATAAAATATAAAGTTGAAAAAAATCACTCTGTACTATGAAATAAAACGCAAAGCAGACACATTGATTCATGAAGAAAATATTTGGCTTATTAAATCCATTGACTGTACTTATTAAACTAAATATATGTGAAATCATATTCATCTCTACCTAGCAAAGATTTTAAGAAAACACCACTGACAAAGGAAATATTTTAAACATGAATCACAGCAAATATCCTAATAAGCAAAACTAACACATAGAATTTTAGCACAAGAAAATGTTCTTATGGACCAATTACAAAGAGTTTGAGTTCTTTGAGGGCCTATTCTCATCAAGATTATTTTGAAGGACAAGAGAAAAATTGTTTCGGGTACACAGGAATTTCCATCATAATCATGGTCTTACTAGTAAAGGTGAGATTTTTCAACATGTGGCTTTTTTCCTTTTCTGAAGTTGAGAGTGCTGACCAGTCATACATGAGAAACATGTAACTTCATCTTAAGAAATGCTATGACAGTCTCCCCTGCATCTACAAGCTTTGGGTGGGATTTTGGTTCTGCAGATTGTGATTCTTCCCAGGGATTTCTCCTGTTATGCTGTGACTGTGTTTTTTCACTTAAATTGAGCAACATTAATGGGCATGGCTGTAGATTTCATTCAGTGTAGGTGTGTGTTTGCACAGCATATGTGCATAGAAACATCCACCTGTTCATTAACAGAAGATTTAAATATGTTTTGATACTTGTTTTCAGCTTAACATGTAATTGAGAACACAATACTGATGCTGTGCCAGGGTGGTCTGAATGAAATACTGAACACATGATAACACTCTTGTTCTTGTCCATAGTGTCAACAGAGTTTATTAATGATTCAGTGATAGCCTTGACACCCCGACAACTACTGAACAAAAATGGAAATGCCTAAGAGATGAGCTTACAAGACAAGACTTCTGACAAGACGGTAGTTTTCTCGCACAGCCGCGATCGGTGTCCTGCTTGAACTAGTCTTCTGGGGCTACACAGGAGTTTCTTTTCGTCATACTGCATTCTTTTTGTTGTTGTTGTTGTTTTTGGTTTTGTTTTTTCCAATCAACTTTGTAGCTATATAGATACATTTAAAACATTAATTTGCAAATAATTTATATTTTATTTACAACTAAGCCCATTTCCACATATCACCTGTTCCCATTATGACTGATAGCAATTGGCTACAGATTTATTTCATGCATATTTCACTGTTTCTTTTTATGGTTTCAAGAACTGAAGGAAAAAGTTACACTTTAGTTTGGGTTGTTAGCACAAACTGAAAATGAGTATGCACAGTACTAAAATTTTACTGCTTCTGTTAGCTAAGTAGAGCTGCCATGCTGGGTGGATGACAGACCTGTATTGCTCTGTTTAAGCCAAAATGATTCACTGTGAGAAGATTCATTCATATTTGCTTTTTCAAGCTGTTCTCTGAACTGGATGACTGCAGAGAATCTGTACTTTTTCAGCCGTGGTTTGTAGAGGGAGTGTCCCTAAATTGTACTTTGAGGTTTTCCTATCAGAAGTTTTATACAAATTGACTGCTGGAGGTTGTGTCAGAGGAATGGCAGGTTCAAAGGTGGTGACTCAAAAAATATAGGAAAGCTAAAATGTATCATCTTTGCTATTTCTCTTAGCACAGGTCAGAAGAGTGAAAGAAAATTAAATACAGATTCACATACCATTACACACATAAAATAATTTTAATAATAGCTTTTCCTTTAAGCAGAAATTTCCTCAAAGCCATGAGATGATAATGTTCTAATGTAATGTTTCTATTTATTTCTAATTACAACTTTTCCTCCGCCTTTGGAAGCTGTCCGTTACATGTGTCTTACTGTGCCATTTCTCCTAACATTTTCCTCCTAAAGTCACTGTTTAGCAGTGACCTTAGAATGAAAAAAAGACATACTCTAGTCAAATGCAGGGTTTATACTTTATAGACAGGTCTTCTGACCTGCTACTTAGACAGCAACAATAGCTACTTAGAAAAAGCATATCAAACCACTGTCATTTGTTGTGGTATCCCGTGGCTAGGGGCCAAAACTTGATGCCTTGGAGCAGGAAACAGTATAGTGCATTTTGCTTGTTGTCAATAATAAGCCTGGGTATTGAGTGAAGGGAAAAATGAGACAGTATTTCTTGACAACTTTACAGTAAAAGTTTGGAAAGGTACACCTTCCAAAAACATTTTTACTATGAAAATTGTCACTTGATTTTTCTGGAGTGAGAGGAGCTTCAGCACCTCAAACATATTCTGGCAGTTAACATTATGGGTAAAATATACCCATGAAAACGAAGTGGCAGATAACCCCAGCTTAGCCCTCTTAGTGATTCCACTTTGTGATGACAGATGTCTGTGTCTCCTTTACACGGATAGTTTTTGTGCCGCTTGCTTCTTCTCCTGCCAGTGGTCATTACACAGAAGAGTCTGGCTCTGTCCTGTTTATTCGCTCCAGTCAGGTATTTATGCACATTGATAAGATCCCCCTTAGCCTTCTCTTCTCCAGGTTAAAAAGTCCTGATTCTCTCAGCTTCTCCTATATGATAAATACTCAAGCTCTCAGTCGTCTTTGTGGCCCTTCACTGGACTCACTTCAGTAAGAAGGATCATTTGCCTCAGCCTCCTGGTAACACTTGTCCTAATGCCGCCCAGGGTACTTATGGCCACCTTTGGCAGAAGGGCACATTGCTGGCTCACAGTCAGCTTGTCATCCACAAGGACGCCGAGGGCCTTTTCTGCAAAATGGAAAATCCCTTGGGAGCAGTGTGAGTATGGTTTAGATGGACCCTGTTCTAAAGCACTCTTCTTGGTAGTTTGACATCTTGGGAACCTTAAGGGTCCCTTAAGGGATCTTAATCTGTATTTTCCAGGTCATGGATTTCCTAATCACATGCTATTGGTTATTTTAGGGTGAGTTTACTTGTGTAAGTAATTATAGTTTTCTTCATCTGAGAAGACTGCTTTAATCACTGAAATACCAATTCTTTCCCTGTCTTTTGGCATTGATCACTAATGCCATTAGGTAAGTTATGCCATATGAAATGTTAAGCTTCTGCTTCCTGTTTCCACACTAGAAAGGAACCTGTATTATCCACTATCCCAAAATCCCTTTTGGGCCAACAGTGTAGCTACAACATTATCTTTCAGATCCATTAATTACCTGGGAATTACCTCAGTTCCTTTGGGAATCCAGCCTTTAATTAGTAGTGTGCTCTGTTTGCAACACAAAGTGGGAATATCCAGCAATTTTATGAGCTGTTCCACTGATTAACCAAGACAGTGACCCTGACAGGTTCGCTGAGCTCCCAAGCCTATACTGGTTTGAATGCATGCTACTTCCTCTGCCAGCTCCAATGGAGAAAGGAAGTGATAAATATTGTAGGTGAAGTGTGTATATGCCGTGTGTGATTTCTCTCATATTCTTGTTGGGAGAAAACTGTACACTTAGGCAACAGTAATGAGGGATCTTTATCTTTGTTTACAACACACACGTCACAGATGTCTTACTGTTTACAGAAAAGAAGATGAAGATGTATCTTTTGCAACAATGTAAAAGATGCTGTGCTTTTAAAGGACCTGCATTTCCTACAGTTAGGAAATGCCTTTGACAGCCTTTGACTGTCTCTTCCTAGACAATTCTTCTGCTCGAATTTTTTCATATTTTTCAATTAAAAATTAAAGTAGGGATACTTTGTCATCTTCTCCTGATATTCACATCATCTCTCCAGAGATATGTAGAGCTAATTAACTTTAGTTTTTAAAGTTACATTTAAGGAATATTTCTCAGGTGTGTATTCCATCATTCCTCAAAGCTACGGATAAAAATTAACCAAATATACATGCATTCTTTCCTGTTGAGCAGAGGGGATTAACAATCTGCGGGAGGAAAAAAAAAGTCTTTTTGCAATAAGAAAAGAAATTTATATTTATCTTGTTATTTTATTAATGTTGAAAGTTGAAGAAAACACATTATATATTATACTGCATATGGGTATATGTATCTGTCTTCAGCAGTTTTAATGTTAAGGAGAATAGCTAAAATGAAGGTTAGAGAATGTCCAGAGAAATAACAGTGAAGGAAAAATAGCACATTTATCAACAGCTTTGTAAGGACCTTTTGAAAGAAAAGTTATGGAATAGACAAAAATTTTGTCATAAACAAAAACAGAAACATCCTAACTCCTGAGTCATTCTGTTTTTATGACAAATAAAATGTTTATTTTATCTTCTAGTACACCTAACCTCAGCATTACTTTATATTTGGATTTCAGAAACATTCCCAAGGAAGATATCCAATTCCCAGCTAATGACACATAAAATTCAGAAAAGGGGTGTATTAAACTACGCTATTACATTCTTGAAAATACGTTCCTGTCACCTTATAAATAAATTCCATGTAAATTGTATAGTACTGTCAGAAAAACTAAAAAGATATACATTTCTTACACACACACACGCACACAAATTAAAAACCACAAAAGTCAGCAGATGATAGCCAACATAATGAAAAACACAATTCACTATGCACTATCTGCAAAGAGTGGAGAAACACAAAATATCTTAAATGTGCAGGGATGTAAAATTACTGTCCATGAACCCTTAAATTCTAGGAATGTTTTCTGACTACTGATGCACAAAATGTTATTTTCAGATCTTTCTTGCTACTTTCAGTTAGCTACTACATACGAATAAAAAGCTGTTTATAAGAATAAAAAAATGATTGCTTTGCTTTAGCAGAACTAACTTTAGCCATGTTTTCTTGATAGGAGAATATTGTCTTATTTTTTATCTCCTTTGATTTTTCGTCGTATTGAAGTCCATTAGGTGAATTTATCTTGTGTGTATGGAAAAGAATGCCATGAACAAGAGTAGCTTTGTATGAGAACAACTGATTTATAGTAACAATTTAAAAATTAGTCTGGTTAAAAAAGTCAATGACAGGAAGTTTTGTCTAGGTTTTTGGAAAAAAGTAAAGCAAGCTCATTTTTATAAAATCAATTTGAAATTAATGATCTGATAATTGTGGCATGACCAGCTGCAACTAAGCAAGTAATTGAAAAAAAAAATTCTATGGTGGATGGTGCCATCATCCTTGTACATCCTTTGCCTTTTAAGAGATTGATAGATTTTGCAGATTTCAAATTATGAATTTTTTGCAAACTGTTCAAGGAGTATTGCTCATGGTGCCATCATTTAAGGTATTGATTATGCCAGTTAATGAGATGCATGACCAATAACCAAAATTATAAGATACTGCTGTGATCTAAGTGTATTGTATGATGTACATCTCACCATTGAAACTGACCAACACAGATTTGAAAGATATTTTTGGTTGTAACTTCCCACTACACAATTTTCTACAATACAAATGGTTTAGTAGTGAATTTATTCAAAACTTCTGAATAAATTTATTCAGTTTATCACTATTTCTGTAAATAGATCTCTTTAATCTCCTTGCTTTCCTTCTTACTCTGGAAAAAAAAAAAAAAAAGTCTACAGGTTCCATCTGCTAGTGATTATTAATTTCAGTATGTTCATAGTGCTGTTTGGCACTTCTGTCATCCTGAGTAGGACCTATGTAATGCTGCTGAGGTACAAAGTTCTCTCATATTGGTAATTATAAAGACTAATCTGGAAATGTGGAAAATTTTTCAATTTACAGATCGCAGGAGCTCAAATAAAATAAAGCAAGCATAAAGCACTTCTGGTTTTGAAAGTAAGCTAAATGGAAAATATTTTTAAAATGTGTATAAGGAGTAAACAAGACATGGTATTTCTTAATGTGTCTTTTGAGTGAAAACTGATCTAGGAAGCTACAGTAGAGTCAATGTACTGCTTCAATGGTGAAGATCAATGAAAAAAGGAATGATGGTGTCCCGATCCAATGTCGGGAGAGGTTTCGATACGATCCCAAGGACGAGATTAAGACACAAACGAGGTCAAATGCCGTACAACCTTTTACTTTTATTTGAGGGGAGAAGAGAACGGAGGGAGGAGGGAGGGCAAGGGAGGAGAGGAAAAGAATAGGAGAGAGAGAGTTAGAAAGAGAAGGAGAAGGAGAAGGAGGAGTTTGTCACCACCACTTCGAGTCCGGTGATCTTCCGCTGGGTTTTCGGTGGCCTCAGGTTCCGGCGGGGATTGAAGCGGGGGGGGGGGGGGGGATGAGCCTTGAGGGTGCAGGAACAGAAGGAGTGGTCTCGCGCGCGCCGCTGCCGCCCCCGCCGAGGGGCACGTGCGCCCTTTATATAGGGGCTCCCACGCATGCGCAGATCACGAGTGTGTACGTGCAGTTCGCCACGGCCGTGCTGCCCCCGCCTCTGCTCTTTTCGCGCCTTTTAGTCCCCGCCTCAGCTCTTTTCGCGCCTTTAGTCCCTGCGCAGGCGCACGAGGTTGTTTTTTCTCAAAGCTGTGGAGAAGATGGTCTTCTCGAAGCGCTGCGCTGGATGGCGCTACAGCGGCAATGTCGAGACAAAACCGCATTTGGTACCGGTTCTCTACAGATGGGCTAACAGCAACTCCCTTTAAACTTTTATCAGTCAGTCATAGGGGAAAAAAACAAGACAAGAAAAAAAGAGAAAGTATTGGATAAGTTTCTAGTGAGTAGTCCAAGGGCTGTGAGCTCTGAGAGTGTTAGACAAGCAAGCTCATACTTAACTGCTCAAAGCTGTCCACATAATTCCAGTTCAGGAATTCTGAACAACACACTCAGACTTCTGTGCTATGTTAACTTGAAAGATACTTTTTTTATTTATGACCCAGAATTTCCTCTGCATGCCAATCTTTTTGCACCCCTCTGTCACGAATCCTGATTTAGGATCCTGCCAACTATGCCAATTTGTCATGAATGGGTGATTTAGAATGCTTAAGGAATCAATGACAAAGGTATTAGCAAAAGTGGTTTTAATGTGGTGTTGTAAAAGCCCGAGTTAACAAAGTTCAATGGCAAGGTTCACTTTATTAATTACTACATGGAAGAATCATACAAAGGAAAACTGAGTTACACTCAAGTTAGAATGATTCACAGAGACACTGGAGATGCAAAGAGTAAGGAACAACCTCCCATTGAGTCACGAGGTTCAGAGTAGAATCCCTTGCTTTCTAAGCTCCTCATGGAGCTTAGGTGCTGCTAGGTCCAATCTTAGTCTCAGACTTGGTCAACGGTTTATGTCTAAGGGATTGTACACGCAAAGTTTATGTAATGTTTCATTATCATCAATTTAGCATGCAATCAAAGTTACCAAGACAAAGTCAAAGTTACCATACTACAAGGTCATACATGATATCGGTCACTTACCAAAGATCTGTCATTGGTAGAAAGTCTCTCTGCCTCCAGGAGCAACCTTGAGAGGTGTCCCAGCTCAAGGGGAGATCACTGCCATGCAGCTACGCTGCCTAGCAGGGAGAGCTCAAAGGCGGCTCACTTAGGCTGTCATATTTATAGGATAAAGTGGCTGGCTCGTAGTCAAATTACATGTGATGGAAAAGATATGCAGGATACTCCTTGTACCCACAACTTTGTTCCTTGACAAATGAGTCTTGGAAAAGCCACTCACTATTCATGTGTTAATCACATTATCAGTGTTCCAAGCTCATATGCATCGATGGTCGCCGTGTCACTCTGCTCTTTTGTGGGTTGTCAGAGAACAGATTGAAACTGGGGGAGTTCATGGCTTGGCTATGGCTCAGGCCTTTACCTCTTCCAGAGCCTGCA
This sequence comes from Platalea leucorodia, assembly GCF_965183815.1. Taxonomy (NCBI): domain Eukaryota; kingdom Metazoa; phylum Chordata; class Aves; order Pelecaniformes; family Threskiornithidae; genus Platalea; species Platalea leucorodia. Next base: position 60,525,928 of record NC_138823.1, on the reverse strand, counting down.
CCAAACCACTGACAGTCTGGTCAAGGGGTCGACCACATCCATCACACCCTCTGTCAATAAAAAGAGGTAGGAAAATTTCTGTGCACTTCATGACCAGTTTAGAATCCATCATACAGATTTGGTATACATATCAGAGCTACTTTTCTGTGTACAGTGAAATGATCCAGACGAAGGTCTCTGTCTTTACTGCAAAATTATTTGGCAATTAAAAAATCAATTTGATTTCATATGAGTAATAATATTTCCAAATATTTTTATACGGATCTGCGTTCTTAGGAGGAAATTAAGTAAGCTCGGCTAAACCCAGATGAATTTGAACTAAATGTCACATTCATCATTCTACGTTTACATGTGTGAAAATTCAAAACCAGGTATTGGATCATCAACACCATGTATATTATTATATAGCTACAAACCTTTATACCACCTTTAAATCTTCTTGGTCTAAAAAAAACCCAAAGCAGGTAATTCATGCAACATAAACTGATCCATGTAAATATTTTGCAATTAGTGATTTTGCTATAGCTTGAAACAGACTTTGTTGTTGTTATCTGTCTTCTCAGAATATAATGAAGGTTGCTAAGATATAAACAAGCATATATATCTACTTAATATAAGATAATTCTTTAGGTTAATATCTTTCAGAAATTTGCTTATATAGTATTATCCAACAAGTTGTCCCACTTAATAAGTCAGCATGAAGCATGTGGTACAGAGTTTCAGTTCTTCAGTGAATGGCAAGACAAGAAATAGTGCAGAAAACGAATGACCATTGTTAAATATGAAAAAGCAGATAATTTGCATTCTTCAAATAACTGTTTTGAAGTTGTCTAAATAAGAAGCTGATATACATAATCATATTTTTATAAAGAACTCTGTGTGTGATGTTACTGAAAAATGATGGGATTATTTCTTCCCATCACAGAATTTCTGTGATCAAGAAGATTAAAAGAAATAGAAGATTAAAAGAAATGCATACATACATATAGTTCAATGTTGATCTTGAAAAATTGTGACCTGCCAGCAAGCTACAGTGTATCATATTCATAATAACATAGTTAAAGAGAAATATGCCTTTCAGATAGCTTTGGGAAACAACAGACTTAATCTGTGGTACATGGAGGAGACAAACATCAGAAATTAAATATTTGCTCTTCAATTGATTGCTAGCAGCCACTCCTTGTGTATCTCTAGTGATTACTAACTTGAACTTCCCATCTTTGCTCACTGCAAATAGATGTATCTTCCCCTGATCTAATAATGTCATAAGTATAGATCAAAATCATCACCTTAGAGCTAATGTGAAAACTTACAATATACACTCTGGACAATTAGGATGACTTTGCATTTTGAGTTTGCAATGGTATCTATTAGAAAAAAAAAAAAAAACACACACAACAAAAACCCAAACCCAACAAACCTTTCAGTAACTAAGAACCATGAAGTACTTCTGTTTTGAAAAGTAAGATAAATGGAACAAATCTAGAAAGAGTGTGTAAGGAGTAAACAAAACATCATATCTTAATGTGCCTTTTGAGTGAAGACTGATCTAGGAAGTTATAGTACGGTCAATGCACTGCTTAAATGGTGAAAAACAATGAAAGGAGGGATGGTGGGCTAACAGCATCTATAAATCTGTAAAAAAAAGGGAGGGAATGGTATCGACTTGTTATGATTTCATTATGATGTCAATGAAGTATTCAGAGAAATATTAAATCAGTCACAAATTTACCTAGTGGGTCATGTTTAGTTGTTAGGGTACATCATGGGAATATCCTTCCCAACGGAAGTGTTTGTAATCTTCTGTGAGAATATCCTAGAGTTGTGGATCAGATTAAAAAAAATACGCTAAATTGTTTTGTCAACAAGATAATGCTATCAAAACTGATATTGTGGGGTAAGAACTAATATATTTCTATAATAGCACTGTTTATTTACAAAGTCCTAGGATGAACAGGAAGGGAAAATAGGGCCAGTGCAATATAAGGTTCAATCATGCTTATAAAGGCAATAAATGGAAATATACACAATAGCTGACTGTGATGTATTTATTCTTAGAATTCTGCTTCCTGTAACTGTTTATTTGGACATTTTTATAAAGAACAGGGGCTTAATGATAATGCCTTATGATTTTGAATTATCTTTTAGATGTGAGGATCAGTCCTGTATTCCTTCTAAGTTTCACTAATGTAAATGCATAAATAGGCAACATTACCTGTCAGAACATCAACATGAAAGGTAAAAATTGCTTCATTATGCCACTGTGCTATATTTATTTACATATCAGAATTTCAGGACTTTACATCTCCAACTGCAAGACCTGGCTTCAGATGACCTGGAAGAAAATTAGGACTGAGCTCTGAAGACACGTGAAAACTTGAAAACAGATTGCCTTTACAAGTCTAAGATGTGTTTTCCTCTGAGGTACATCATATTCAGCATGGAAGCTAGTTTCTGAATCTATCACCAGGATTCCCTGTGCACTGTATAATTCATTCTCTTTGTTTCCACAAACACTGTTTCTGGAATCCATGGAAACCTCTAAGCAATGACAACTTTTGGAGATGAGTTACTGGGGCTACACTGGATAATTCGGGCTGAAATTGATCACTATTCCGAAGGAGCAAAGACTTTCAGCAGTAGCAATACAATCTCATCATTACTTGATTTTCATTTGTCATGGAAAGGAGTGGTTCTCTTCTCAGCTACAAATCACCTGCATGACATTTTTGTCCTGAAAAGAGTCCCTCTCCTGAAAAAGAGTTAGGAGGTAAAGTTTTCTGGACCATTCATCATAATGACACTCCCTGTAATGTAAGAACACAACACCCCTTCAGAAGTCATTGACTGCTTTCAAAATTGTCATTGTGAAATTAGATGTGGGTATTTTTATGGAAGAGGTACACTTTTCCATCCTGCTGGACCCACAAGACAAAACCACCATTCTATATTTGTGTGTGGTTTTTTATATATGTACATATATATATTTTAAATGTTTGAACTCCAGAAAGTTAGGATTTATGATTCAGAGCCATCTGGGTCAGGGACTACTGCATCATTGCTAATCAGGATTTATAGAATATGGTCAAGTGCTAAAAGATAAGGATTTCATGTTGATGCGTGTTCTTTCAAGTTTACTTATATATTTTTTCTTTTTTTTTCCTGCTTGGATATGTCACATATGTATCATATTCAACACATTTTCTGTGCCTTGCTGGTAAATTGACCAGCTGCCCTGGCTAATTGTGACATAGCAAATTTTATTTTGTCTTTTTCTGCAGTTCTTCCTTATGCTAGAGTGCAGATTCTCACATTCACATATCCACAACATTTCACATTTCATTAATTATAATATTTAATAAGGTGGGACTGGTAGTAATAATTATTTGGTTACCAATAATGTCAGAATAAAAATAGATGCTTGCATACCCATTAATTTATCTTGACTTTACAACTACCTCTTATGCTCACATGTTATTTTTCCTTTATTTGTTCTTTTTCTTGGCTTGGATTTGGATTTAAATTTTATGAGCATCCACAGGTGTGGCAACATGAGATGACACTTTCAGACAAAATATTAGTTATAAACATATTCATCTTCTTTTTCTTCACTTCACCATCAACACTTTTTCTGCCATAATTGGTTCAAGAAGCTACGTAGACATGTTACCAGCTGACTGCTTTTTAAGGTGGAAGGAGGTTTTTGTTTGTTTGTTTCCTTGGTTTTTATATTTACTGTATAAATTAGCCTGAGGTGGGTTCTCTTCTGAGGTATATAGAGTTCAGCATGGAAGCTAAACTCTTAATCTATCACCAGGACCTGCATAGAATTTATTCTTTTTGAGTAATAAACATTTTATTTATCCACTCTCTGTATATGTATGTTCTTTCTTTTGCCCTAAATATTTCCAATTCTTTACTTAGTTCTGAGTTACCAATTTATACCTGACTCTGCATATCTTCTGAACTATCAGGAATATATTGCACATCCATGAATTATTATATGCTTGACTTATAAAACCAGAATTTTCAAATTCAGGATAAGATGCTCCTCATAATATGTCTCATGTTCTATTTTACAATTTTCAAAGTATATATATATGTAACCTGGAATTTATCATAAACAGAATTAAATGACATTTAACAATAACAAAATGGGGGGGAAGGGAAGTTTAGTGGCTTTGAAGTAAATTACTAAAAACCCAAGATATTTTTCTTTTTAGAAAAACAAAAAGTAAACACAACAATTCAAGTAAACACAAAGAATTTTCTGATAACTTTCCCTTTAGCAATAAGTTGTGACAGTAAGGTGCATTGAAAGTGTCTCAAAAGGTGGATGTATTTCTTTGTTTTAAATATCTAAGATTAAGAGCTTGCAGTAAGTTAATTTCTAGGGTCCTTCCATTGAACAGAAAGAGCAAACATGTAGAGGGAGACTTTCTCATCTTAAGGCAAGGGATATGGGGGACATAAGATGAATTATCAGCTAAAATTTCTAGTTCCTCACTATTGACTGCAGCGGAAACATAGATACTTGCTATCAATCATTAAATGCTCAACTTTTAGATTGCTAAATTTAGGGGAATTGAATGTCATAGAAAGTGTCTTGTCAGTGCCTAAACTAGCACATCTCAGTTCTTCTAAGTATTGTGCAAATACGCCATATGAATGACTGCCTAGATTTACAGCATCCAGTGACTGTGTTTTTTGCAACACAGTTCTCTCATCTCTGATGATACTTGTTTCACAGGCAAAGTAAAAGTGCTGCACTGAAAAAGACTGAAGAAAAATCCCTATAGAAGCTGCAGGTAAAGTTAACTGTTTCAAGTTATCTCATCCTTCTTACTCCTACCCAGCTATGACTTCTGTCTCCAAAGACACTTGTAAAAGTACTTGGCAGTATATATGGTAGTAGTAATTTTACATTCCAAAACAAATACATAAGACACCACGCAGTTATAATGAACACCAGTTTTATCCATAATAATCTATTAATAGTCTGATAGTACCTTGTAAAAAAAACAAACAAAAAAACCCCCAAACTAAACCAGAACATGCGACAAAATGAAAGGAACAGTGGGGTTCAGGGAATACAACCTTTGCCTGTTGAAACCCTTCGAAATATGAATGGTTTCTACACCAGGTGAATTTCATGTGCAAAGCAGAGTAAAAGACAACCCATAGGGGATATGGATACCAGGGTTTCTTTGAGAACTAACAAGATAAGAGTTTTTACCTAACTTGATTATTTTACACACTCACTCATTCACTCACTCCCCACCAGAATGAAACATGAACTTAACTGTTTTTGAGATTTCTTGTCTCTAGAGTAGCACTGTTATCCATTTTTCTAGACTTCAGAATCTATACACCTTGATTATTTTCTTCCCTTATGACTATACTCACAATGTAAGATTGATTTTGAGATGAGACCACACTGACAGAAGGATAAGCCTTTGCAGTCCCTTTGCAGGGTTAAGTTCTTATTCTCTTTGTATGTAATAATACTGACCTATTTTTGCTTCTGAAATGTCTAAAAGTTAAAAGACTTAGTTTTTCTCCTGAACTAGTTTTCTACTGAGAACAATGCTTTCTAACTAGGTTTCCCATTCTTCATAGAACCAGTCACTTAAAGAACAGCAAGAAAAGAATTATGTCTAAATACAATTTTCATAGTCAAAATGCCATCCATGAACTGAAGTCTAGGAAAATCACAAATAAGGAAAGAAAAGTGTTTATATTAAAAGTTTTGAATATAAAAATATTTTTTGGAGCAATGGCTTGTATTAAATCCTACGTTATCCAACAAGTTCACTGAACCTTGAGACATATCTGTCTTACAGAAGTATAATATAACTATGATTAATCATATGTGATATTTCCTTGGAATATGGTAACAATTGCATTTATTTTTTTTATAAGCTCTCACTTCAATGTAGGTGTTTTTATTTATTTTAGTGCTGAAAAGAAAATCAGGCAGTAGAAGATCCCTTACATTTTTTTTTTTTTCTCCCTTTGGCAAAAGGTAATAGAAATACCTTAATTCATTCTTCCTTTATGAGTAGCATTGATTTCAAAGAGGAATCCACATGGATGTGAGGATCAGCCCTGGCAGCTCCCTTGGCATAGGAAGAACTTCCAGAGGGTTTGGTTTCCTGAGTTCAGGGCCTTTGCAAGAGGTAAGCCCGACATTGGAGGGAGGAGAACAAATTTTTCCATTAAGTAACCAATTTTTGGAAGAATTGAGTTCTGATAAAAGTGAAAATATTTCTGATTTTGTAAAATATGGAAAAGCAGTAGAAAAAAACAGAAGAGACAATACCAAAGTACTTCTTAATTTCTAAATCTAATCATTTTTGGTTTCGGGGTAGCCTTCTTTCTTCTTTAGCCAAAATTCTTATTTAACAGTTGAGACAAATTTAAAGAATAAAAGTTAAAACAAAAGGATTAAACAACCCTAAACCTAAAATAAAATATCTTCCTAAACCTAAAATAAAATGCCTTGTGCTTCAAGTTGAATAAAAAGTTTCAGATTGCAGTAACAACTTTTGAGTCCCTCTACAGAGTTATTTCTTCTGAAGAAAACAGAGTTTCTGATCCTTATATTTGGCCATAATCTGATAAGCCCTGCTCTGGCATTCCATTGTCTGAGCCTGTTCTCCAGACATCTCATTTACTCATATAAGAAAATGACCTGATTTGATCAAAGCTTGTTCCAAAACAAAAGGGAGTTCCCATTCACATTGAGATTGTCCCACACACTGAAGACCCACTTCTTAAAAATCAGTCAGGACTCAGTCAGAAGATATTTGTAGTTGACTGTGATATTTTTCCTGGTTGACAATCTGCCTACATTAAGTCCCTCTGTTTACCACTTCTGCCACTACTCTGTGTCCTTCAACACTGTACAATATTTTGTGGGTGTTAGAAGAAAATTATTTGTGCTAAAAATGTAGCTGACCTGCAAAACAACCCTAATGCTTGGAAGTCTACTTAAAGCCTGAGTTATGAATTATGTTCTGATGCTGTTCTCTTGTTCTGCTTGAAAAATTATTTTAAAAAAAGAAAAAAAAAAGGCTGCAGGATAGAGCTGTTTTGTAGAGGAAAAGAAAGATATAAAGCTCTCTGTAACATATTAAGCATATTTTTAAAAGTTTAATTTTATTTTGCAAATTCAATGGATTTAGGCTACCCTTATACATACATATATGAATTTCTCTTTCAATTACGCTCTCTTTGTCTCTTTTATGTCATCAATTAGATACTATCTCTCTTATCTTTTACAGTAACAAGTGATACATAGCAGTCTGTTACACTTAGGATTTCCTCTGAAAGTTAGACATCTTCAGATTTTATGAATAAACCAATTTCTGCCAATTTATCTTAATCTATTTCAACATACATCAACAGAACTTAAAAGTGCTTAAAAATAATATCTTGCATGTAGAAATCTATGAGATAGATTAGTGTTCAATTTTCTCTGTGTTGTATGTCACTTTTGCCATCTCTGAGGTGAAAAATGAGTAATCATCTCTGGTGTATAGTTATTTTTAACTAACTATTCAAAAAGGCTTTTTAGCTAAATACCCAGTTGTACCCAATTTTTAATTAATTTATGCAGGTTTTATGATCTGGGTCACAACTGTGTCACTGAACGCAGACTCCATTTGCAATCAATCTAGATTAAGTTGTTCATTGCAATAATTGATCTTTTATTTCTATATGGACCAAATGAGTCTCTAAGGATCTCCACATTCTTATCACCTTACAATTGGGAAATATTTTAAAAGCAACCAACTAATATTTTTTGTTCATTTTGGCAGAATCCAGATTGGATCATATACCACTTAGTCCTGTACTCTTTCCTAAATACAAGCTAATGCGTATCAGTTGCTACAGACCCCATACAAGGTACGTTTACTTTCTACAATTATTTCTATAACTAACTTATAAAAATATTTCATCTTTTTTTGTTCCTTAAGCAGCAAAATATCTTACAATGATTTTCTTTAGTATAACAGTATATGTCCTTGTCTTCATGTCTTCATTTATTTCACTGAAAAAACTATTTTAACTTTTCTGCCATTGCCCTTTGATGTCAATTGCAAAAAAAGCTAGTAGAAAATTCATAGATTTGGCACATGTATGTGAAGTTGAAATTCAGCTTAAACTGAGTCAACGTGAAGAATGCAGACAAATATACAATAATATGGAGCAGGAACATAAACCTAGGATTTGTTAGTAGGTAATATTGCAGGCACGATAAACTTCATACCTGTCAAAAATAAAGCCTTTCTTTTGTGAAGAGGAAGAAGTAGAAATGGAAAACAGTGCACTTGTGAAATCTATCTATATTTTGATTTAATTGTAACTTGAAATTTCCATAAGCTTACATGCAATAAAAAGCAAAACTAAAAATACATACACAAACAGACAGAGTACAAGTCTGAAAACTTCATGTGAGAAGCAACAGATTCAAGTTCATACTCCAAATCTGGCAGGTTCTTTACTCTGTGTCTTTTTATTGCAGACCAGCACCCTTAATACTGGGACAATCCCATCACTATCCACCTTAAATTAAAATACTATAACCCTCCATCCTTCTTCTAGAGGAAGCCCAGTAAAAGTGCCTGTTTGATCTAGCACTGATTAACCCCTGGAAACTTTTGGGAAGAAACATAATAGCCAGTATACAAAGTGGTGAAATTTTAGTGATCCATCAGAGGGTAAATGAGGGAAGTGGCACAGTGGGATAACTGGGGATAAACCTAATTAGAAAGTATAAAGGTAAAGGATGTCAAACTGAAAATTGAAAATATTCCTGTATACACTGTATAAATGAGCCATAAAACTCACCATCAAAGTCTGTAGGTTAGACAGAAGCTTGGTGGGACACAAAGGGAGGCTAGATATGTAAAATGAAACACCCTCATTCACTTTAGCTAGAAGAAAGTACTGATAAAGAATATGTTCTGCAATATGCCAGATGAGAAGCAAAAAGTATGATTACATGGAAATGCCACTGCTTAAGAATTGCTTTACCACAAAGTTTTGGACCATGACAGGAGACAGATACCATATTTCTGGTCATTTGCTTTTTATTCATAAAGACACTCATACTTTTAATAGAAGGAGGCAAATTAACAAATAACATTTGGAACCACACTGTGAAAGCAATGATATTTCATTCTCCCTCCCTCTCCTCCCCTAGCCTCCACTAAGAATTTGTTTGGAGAAGTTAGCAATTTCAGGGGGACAACTTTGAACCCCTGACATTTTAGTCGATATCCAAATTAGGAATAAGGTACGTTTCTTATATATGACCTTTTTTAATTGAAACAAATATATGATAAGCATCACTGTATTCCTTGGATATGAATCAAGGCTCTGGTTTTACAGCTAAACGAGTTTATTGTCTTTGACCCAATACTGATTTAGAATCTAGTTCACTGCCTTGACTGTAATATGACTCTACCTGTTCTTTACCTTTATATATATATAGTGTAAATTAATGCCTGGGGTAGTAATTAAATGTTCCTAAATGTTTTTGTCCAACAAACTTTTCTAATCATATTAGTTTAAAAATAACATCAATAGCATCCTAAGGTTTCTGTGTTTTTTCCAGCTGCCCTTAGCTTTACAAGTATCTCAAAGAAAACTAGGACTGTAAACTAGACTAACACACTCCTTACTTTATAGTGCATAAGAAACAGAAACTTTTATTCTGTTGCAGAGGATGGAACCATGCTGGAGAGCTGAATAGAAGCATTGCAGCTGTTTTAATATGCTGTAGATAGAGAGACAGAAAAGAGAAAGAAACATTTTTTACCATCCTGACCTCTCTACGCCTTCCTAAAAATAGGTAAGTGAAAATTTTAGGTAGAAACAACTTATCACTTAAAGGTTCTTCACTCCACAATGCATCTTCATACCATTCTCAGTCAGAATGCCAACTTTAGAGTCTCACCTACGATCTTCTGTCTATATTTTTGTGCTTTTGTGGAAGTCAGCCCATTCTGCCTGAAATACAGCTTAACATTTAAGAAGCCATGTCCAGATTTATACAGAATATGGGTTTCCAATGTAATGTTTCCAATTGATTTTATCCTAAATTCTTACAGTAGATAGAAGAATTTTTTGAAGTTTCTGAGCAAGAATCCATACTAGACGAATACAGGAAAACTGTGGGCAGACATTAGCACTACCAAGAAAAGAAGTACCTTAAAGATATCTGCTTAAGAAAAAGGGAAATAACACTGATTACAAGAAAATCAATAGTAAAAATGATCCACTATCAGTAGGAAAGTTGCTTCTAAATAAGCTAACTATTTGCTACATAAGACAGTTGGTACGTATACATGAAGATTTCAGCTACTGCTTTAAAAAGACAGGAACATCCAACCAATTTTTCCCACAAACATGAAAACCATGGAAAGAATTTTTGTAGTCGTTGCTATTTCCTGCTAGTTTTCAAAAAATTGTCATATCCATCATTACTCAGCTTTTTTGGTTAAGAAATCTTAATGTGTAACACTATACAGAAATTACTATATATATACTGTATAACACACTTAGAAATAACTTCTGTCTTTCATAAATTGGCTACTTTTCTTCCAAGACTGAATAATATTTCATATAGCTGATTCTGATTACCCCAATTTTATGTAACTACTATAAATTTGATACAAGAAGCAAATAGACATTTCAGGTGACAACAAATTCCCTGCAAATCTCCACATATGCAATAAGTCTAAAGTGTGCCAACCACCTGAGAAGACATATCAAAATGTTTTGTTCTTATTGCAAAGGCTGAAAATTTCAGGACTTGAATTTTACAACTTTCATATGCTAAATATGGCAGCAACAGTGACTGCGTTTACCATCCCCAAGTGCTCTGCATTCGATAACAATATGCAATGTAGTCATCTTAGATATACCTGTCATAACCCTCGGTACTCCTATCTGCATTGCAACCGTGAATTGACTTATTACACTGTCTGGCCAAGCCTAATCATCATGTCTGATACCATGTAATCTGTGCCACTCCAGACACAAAATACCAGCTGTTACAATTCCAAAAGTTTAATTGCAGCTTCAAGAAGGAAATCAAATGTTATGGACTTTCCCTTGGTCCACCTCTTGCTCCCATACCATCCCCACACTGCTGACTAGTCATTAAGTGTCATGATGAAAACATGTGTAAATGAGAATATCCATACCTTCAATTTGTGTCACTCCTAGTTCCAACCGTGGTTCACCCATAGGCTCCAACAGAGAGCAAACAAAGAATGCTCTGGGCAAGGAACCCTTCGTCCTCCAGTGCCCACTTACAACATCCTCACCTGACAGTATGAAACGATCAGCACCAAACTGCCTGGGGAAAAGGAGGTACTCTGGTGGTGTTACTGGCATTCTACAGTGCTGAAGTTAGGCAGAACTAAACTCTGACCAACTGAAAATTACATGCTGGTCACTAGATTAGGGCAGAGACCCTGTCTTTTTTCTATGTATTAATTTCTCACTAAGATAGAAAGAAAAAATACGGATTGTCAGCAGCTCAGTCTGTCTGTCTATCTGTCTATCTGTATCTATCTATCCGTCTGTATATTTTTACCCTTGAGCACTTATCTAGTGATGCAGATAACCTCAGTCAAGTGAAGAAGCTTGCAGCTTTGTCTGGCCTTGTAGCCAGGCTCATAACTAAGTTCTTAATGAATTAATTAATACATTTCATAAATAAAATAATATCTATTTCATACCACGATCAAAATCTATTCAATATTTCATGCAGCTCCTCTTTCATTTACTGTAGTCCAGCTTCTGCCAGTCTAATTCAAATTGACAGTATTCAAAGGCTGACCCTATTTTTACTATATTTTGAATATAGTTGTAGCTAAAATTCAATCTGAAACAGAATCATAGCTTATATGAATTCTATAGCTTATACTTTCCTAATATGTATTTTATTTTCTTGCCTTTCTTAAAGGAATAGATACACAGACTATGATCCTTCTATTTATCTTTTTTTCTTTTGTCCTTTTTTCTTTTTTCTTTTTTTCTTTTGTCCTTTTTTCTTTTTTTTCTTGTTCCTTTTTTTCTTTTTTCTTTTCCTCCCAACAAATTATACTGCGAAAATAGAAAGGATACATAACTGTGCAGACTTAGGAACTTAATTCCTGTGTCTTTGAGAACTTTCCAAGTGACCAGTGGTATTTGTGATGCAGCAGGGAATTTCACCACTGATACCTGAACACCGTAACACACTCACTGACAACAAACATAATATATATGTCTACAGCCGCAACTGTCTGTGCTATATTACTGGCCTGCACAGGTGACCATAGAACTCTTCTGAAAGCTTTCTTAAATTTCATGTCTTTCATATGTATGAACGAGTTATTTGTCACTAGAATTACTATGGGATATTTATTGTTTTATTAGTAGGAAGCCAAAATGCTTTTAATAAATACATTCACAGGAAGATCCACTGAACTGGTTTAAGCAGGAATATGCAGAAAATAATTAAGAGTTAATAAACATCACAGTCCAAACCAGTGTACAGTCCTATGCAATTATGCAACGCCATACTTATAAAAGCAAAGAGCATAGAATACACAATGCCAATTTATTTATACAAGTACAAATGGGTTATGTCATTAAAACTAAAACTCCACAGTTTAAAAATTGCAAATATTCAATCCAGTTGATACCGATTTGTTAAAACAGTGATTGAAAGAAATGGACTTGCTTGATAAAATGATTTTGCCAAAACCACTGCAAAAGGATCTGCTCACAAAAGAAAGAAAACACAAGCCATTATTAGTATGAGTGAGGTTAACTTGGTGGTGTATGGCCACTAACATTCATATTGATCTTAGTTGAAAGTCTTTTTATTATTTGTTGATATTTCACTTACTGACATAGAAGCTTTCAAAAATCAAATACAAGTGCTGTGTCTAACTGCCACATGCAGTCAAAAGGAGAGAGAACCATAATCTCCAAAGGTACTTTTGACAATTTTACCCAGTTCTAACTGAAAATCAGTGCAATGTACCTAAGAATTAAGCTACTTATTTATACTTTAATTAGCATGCTTCTTAATTAAAAAAATCCTTTTATGTATGTATCACAGGTAACAGGAACCAAGAGAGTACCTATGGTATGTTCAGATAAGGAAAATCTTGTTCTATTCCAATCAGTTATCAGTTGCTTTGTGCCCTAAAGCTTGATGTTTTATTCCTATTATCTTAATTTTTCTGCAGGAAAAAATACCTGTCTGTGTATATTTATGTTAACCATTTTGGCTGAAATTTTCCAAAGAGCCTAAAGGAGACTTGTGTGTCTAATGCCTTTAAATCCTTTTGGAAACCCTATTTTTAAATGTCTAATCCTTTTGCTGAATATAGCTCTTGACCTACTGGTATCCTGTGGCAAGATTTTTTCATAGGTTCCTTTCTTCATCGTCTTTCTCAAAATAGTATATCATTTATATGTATATATAATATACACATATATTAAATTCTAATAGAAGAGAAAGGTGAAAATGGAAAGATATCCATGGCAAACAAAGGAAAAAAAAGATGCTTGTTACCAAATATTTTCTATTTGTATTTGTGTCTAATGGACAGTGTTTCCCTTATCAAGAAAAAAAAAAAAAAAAAAAAAAAAAAAGACTATAAAGGCAAAACAATGTATGTTTTGCTCCTTCTTATTAAGTTTAGGGATACAAAGTTGCCATGGTGACCTCTGTGCTTTTGCATAAGGTGTGACAGATTTGAATGTAACAGAAAGTAGATGACAACAGCCAAAGCAATTGTCAGGTATTCAGGTGATGGCATCTCATTTGGAAACAGTTACTGTACATAGTGCAGATACATACTTCATATTTTCTGACAATGACTGCTGACAGGAGCAACCTGTCCTTCGACTGACAAAATGGAACAGGGCAATGCTTCCCAGCCTTAGAGCTGAAATGACAGTGTGCTTTTTTAATAAGAGCATTAAAGAACACATATTATTTAAGGGGTTTCATGTTGGTACGTATATCTGTATACAGGCAAAAAGAATATGTCTTACTTTAAAACCTGGGAGCATACTGTCACTTTTCAAATTTACATGCCAAATTAGCTTCTGTTGTGACCTTGTTCATTCCTATTAGCTGGATATTAACAAGAATCCCATGCCACCTTGACAAGGGCTTTTGTTTCTATTATGCTGTTATTGAATCCTATACAAGTGATGGATGAAAACGGTGCATGTCTGAATAAGCAGGGGGAATCACCTTAATGAATTATCTTCTGCATTGCAATATGCCATGGATGAAATGACTTACCCATTCCATATTAACTGATGTGACCGCTTCATTTCAACTACTTTTCATAGTTGCCATCACTCAGAAAGGCTGGTATTTACAGCTCTCACAGGAGGAATACTTATCTGACAAACTGTGTTGGAGGTATGAAACTTAATGGTAACAGAGCAGAGCCATAAGAATGTGCATATCAGTAAAATACAGCCCTGGGATCCTATTAAGATTCCAACTTTTCTTTGCATTTGAATTTATTTGCTTCTGTTGTATATTACCTCAGGTCAAATCAGCTCACTGCAGCATCTTATTAACAATCACAGCCTATTAGATTTAGTCAGATAGTCTAATTGGACTCATTCTCCAAAATATTTTCTGGTCACCTTAATGCCATTTTAATACTGATGCTTATTTTGTTGTATATTATGTGTCTAGAACTATAAACAAGCTTTTTTTTTTTTTTTTTTTTGTTTTGTGGGTCTTTTTTTGTTAAAATCATGTTTGTTTACAAGCAATTTATTCTGTAAACACATTTTATTTCCTGTGATCTAAGTCTAACTTTCCCTGTGTGTTCTCAGTCTTTTTCTCAATATGCTGTCCCTGTTTGGACATTTCCCTCTTTGTTGACAATTAACTCTGTTGTCAACAAAGTGAAATAGTTCTTTTGTCATAAATTATTTACAAATCTGAGTTAAACCCCAAATAATCACTCATAGTTGTCAACATTGTATGTGGTTTACAAGAAGACAATTATTTGAAAAACATTCTACAACAAAATGTAGAACATTTACATTTACATTGAAAAACATTCTACAACAAATGCTTCTTAAATGTTGTCAGGCTTGGCGCCATGACCACCTCCCGGGGGAGCTTGTTCCAATTTTCCACCACCCTTTGGGTGAAGAATCTTTTCCTAATATCCAACCTAAACCTCCCCTGCCATATCTTCCTGCTGTTCCCTCGGGTTCTATCATTGGTCGTCAGGGAGCAGAGATCAGCGCCCGCCCCTCCTCTTCCCCTTGTGAGGAAGCTGTAGATCACGATGCGGTCTCCCCTCAGTCTCCTCTTCTCCAGGCTGAACAGACCAAGTGACTTCAGCCGCTCCTCGTACGGCTTCCCCTCTAAACCTTTCACCATCTTTCTGGCTCTCCTCTGGACACTCTCTAGTAGCTTCGTATCCTTTTTGTACTGTGGCACCCAAAACTACACACAGTACTCAAGATGAGGCCGCACCAGTGAGGAGTAGAGCAGGACAATCACCTCCCTCAGCTGGCTGACAATGCAGTGCTTGATGCATCCCAGGATTGTTGGCCCTCTTGGCTGCCAGGGCACAGATTGTAAGTTTTGGTGTAGGTTTTTTAGAAGATCCTAGAAATATTCTATACTAGGAACTTTGTTCTCTCTGTGATCAACAAGATGATAAAAAAACCTTTAAAACATTTTCTTCTGAATTCTGTTGAATCCCTGTTCATGAGGAACATACCATAAGGACATTGTGGACATCAATGTTGCCCAGGCATACTGTTCACAGAGCTAGTGATAATTATAATAAGAAACACTTTTCATCTCCTAATAGGGAAAAGAATCCTTGGCATCAGGGGGTGAGGTTTATTTGCTCTCCTTTGTTCATTATGCACTATTCTATTTTTATTATTTTTTATTAGTGCAACAAGAGAAATAAATGCATTCCATTACCTTGTGTTGTGGTTTAACCCCAGCCGGCAACTAAGCACCACAAAGCTGCTTGCTCACTCCCTCCCATTGGGATGGAGGAGAGAATCAGAAGAGTAGAAGTGAGAAAACTCATGGGTTGAGATAAAGACAGTTAAACAGGTAAAGCAAAAGCCGCACATGCAAGCAAAGCATAACAAGGAATTCGTTCACTACTTCCCATCAGCAGGCAGGTGTTCAGCCATCTCCAGCAAAGCAGGGCTCCATCATGCATAACGGTTACTTGGGAAGACAAATGCCATCACTTCAAAAATCCTCCTCATTCTTCTTCTTCCCTCAGCTTTATATACTGAGCATGACGTCATATGGTATGGAATAGCCCTTTGGCCAGTTTGGGTCAGCTGTCCTGGCTGTGCTCCCTCCCAGCTTCTTGTGCACCTGGAAGAGCATGGGAAGCTGAAAAGTCCTTGACTGGTGGAAACACTACTCAGCAACAACCAAAACATCAGTGTGTTATCAACATTATTCTCATACTAAATCCAAAACACAGCACTATACCAGCTACTAAGAAGAAAATCATCTCTATCCCAGCTGAAACCAGGACACCTTGTTATTTTACTTTTTTTTTTTTTTTTTTTTTTCTTCCCTGGGAGAAAAGGTGTGCTATTTCGAGGTCAGTACTTAATTTTTATGTTCTGATCTTGAATTGATCCCTGTCCACTTTATATCCACGTGAGTATTATTGCTGTGAATAACTGTGTGGGTAACTGTGGTGTATGTTTGAAGAGTAGGAGAGTTCCTTTAGTACATTATGTCGGAAATTATTTGTACATAAGCATCTCATCATTTTACCGGATACAGCCTACCTTGAAATCCGTCTTCTTTCAGAAATTACCTGTTGAAAATCACACATGAAAACTTTTAATATCTGACTCTGTCTGCTCTTAATTTGTATCTGGTAGCCTGTTGAGTTGGAAACGCTTCCACAGAATAGTCAAGACCACAGAATTATTCATCTAACCATGACATGACATGTAAATAAGGTGGCCCAGTAGGAGGAATTCTAGTGCTGATTCATTGGAAATCTTGGGATTACTAGTTACACCTAAATTTTAAAGCCTATATCCATTCACTTGAAGAAATACTTTAGTGATATCACAAATAAGTATAAAATTGTAATGGAGATATAAATGCTCTTAGCTAAACTTTCCTTTTAAGTGGGAAAGAAGAAACGAATAAGTCTGTCAGTACTAGATAAACTATTCCAGAAGGTGAAGATACAGTTCTGATTTGGAGAGAAAAAGCAATTATGAGATTCAGTAAAGATTTTGATACCTGCTGTTGTGGTGGTGCTCTTACAAGAATTTGCTGCTGGCTGCCAAGTACAGAAATCACCGAAGATTTAGATTCTGTCCAGTCCTGCAGGCTACTGTGGAGTCACAGAAAGGAAACGAAAATGCTCTAATTGCTGGAAAGCTGTGCCTCTGGAATAAAAAGAGACTGCTTAGAACTTGAAAACAAAATGATTTGTATGCCGAGACAGCAAGAATGATAATGCTATGCAAATACATTGTAGAAAATCATTAGGTAATTTTCATAAGGGTTTAAACACTGTAACACAAGCATTTTGGAAACATGTCCATTTCTAACCTTCTTCAACTTTGTACCCTCAACTTCTTGAATATTATTCTGTTTACCAAGCCATGTATTCTGTGTAAGTTATGTAATGCTCTACATGAGCTGCACACTGTAAAATTATATTGCAACTGTGAAAATGCCAAAAATCAAATACTCAGTTCATTACAGATGAGCACCACTGAAATACTGCAATTCACATACATATTGTCTTAATGTGTTAGAGCATTCATTGTGAAGCCCTTCAATGTTCGCAAAAAGACCTTCCTAGTTATTAAGGTTTGGAGAGCTATTATAAGACAATAATAAATTATTACCAGGATAGTTTGCTGTTCTCCTACCTCTGACTCCTCCCTTCTCCTTCTGCTGGAAACACAAAGACAGAATAACAACTTCAAAACCAGCATGCAGTACAAAATGGAAAACTGACAAACTTTAACTTTTCAGGATAAAAAGTAAAAAACTACTGAGAGACACCCATATTTTCAATTCACCTGAGAAGCAATTTTGCTTTAATATTACTGAGATCAAAAAAAATCAGTAATTATTCTCTAATTATAATGTAAAATTGTGTTTCTAGAGTTTTAATGTGTATATTGAATTATATCAGCATTAAAATGGTTTTAAAAGATGAAATTTTAGTTCCTAGTTGGAAGATCATATTTGCTCATATTTTAGCTTTAACTAGAAATGGATATTGGCATTTGCTTAAAGGCAGATTTGTCCATTTTAAGTTTATTGATTTCATCTTGATAAGCATAGGTTTTATTATGACCTAAAAGAACCAGCAGAGGACAATACCACAGTATAGCAGGATATGAGACACATCAGTGTATCCAGATATTTCAGTACAGAATGCTTTTAATTTAAAACAGAGAGAGTACTAAGAGAACTGATTAAATGTTACAAGAAAAACAAAACAACAAAACCCCAAACAAACAAACCACCCCCATATTACCCAAAAATATTCTCTAAGTTTTTTCTTTTCCTTTTGATTGACCACCAGGAAAATTCACTCAGTTTTCAAAGTTCATATTCTCTATTTTATTTACTGTTTTTTCAATTTTTTTTCTTTTTATTTGAATGAAATTAAATCCAATGACTTCTGCAATGAAGTTTCATAAACAATCACACATGAGTTGTTATTTGCTATTTCACAATAATTATGAGGTAAATACAAGTAAATGACGGCAGCATTATCTATAGTATTTTTATGATGCTATAACAAAAAATTAAGAATATAGACCAGAAAACATTTTCCCCATCTTCTTTATTTTAGTCTTTGGTAATATCAGCTGTGTCCAGAAAACTCTCATGCAAAGCAACCCGTAGCTGTTCAGCATTTAAACTTTTCACAGATTTGTGAGAAGCTTCAGTTACAATGATGGACATAGCTGTGATAGCTTCTTACTAAATTGGTATGTAGAGTTAAAAGAAAAAAAGGTGTTTGTTTCTGTCATAGTAGGAAGTTATTTTTTCCCAAGCTTAAGAACTAATAACATGTCAACAAAACAGTATTAGTGAAGTATTTCATTGAAAACTGTGTTAAATTGATGTCATTCATCAAGTCTAGGTTAAAACTGATACACAGATAGAAAGGAACTTTTTGCCATGAGCCACAATGTATTTCTGCAAGAAGTAGCAGAAGAGGGTCTGTTAAGATATCTTTGTCTTTCTTCATAGCAGCTAATATGCATGCTAATTCATAGGAAGCCAGATCATGTCTGGTCAATTCTCACCATAAGGAACCTCATAGTGAAATTAGGATCAATTTTAGTTAACTAAAGGGTGAAGTAGGACATTATATGAGCACATACATTTGTTTTTAATATGCCTGTGCAGTGCAATTGGAGAATCAATATTTACTGAAGCTGACAGTCTAGTGCATGTGTTGACAATTTGACTTAAAATGTTTGTGTCACGAAAACTGAAATTCTTGAGCAGTAGTTGTGTTTTGAATACCCAAAATAAAATCGGTGCAGGAACACCTTCTCTCTTGTTATACTGCTCACAGGAAGAGGAAGGCAGCGAGTCAAGGAAAGTCTGTTCTTCTCCATACCTGATCTCCCTTGCCTGAACAATCTTCCCTTTTCCTATTGCCTTTGCAGCAATGCAGAAAAAACACAGAAATCCAGGTTAGACATAGAAATAGAGATTCCACTTATTTTTCCGATTTCAGTCTCCTGATGTCATGGCCAGGCTTACATTGCAAAACGCACGCATTTCACTCAGCCATGTCCACTCCCTTAGCTCTGAGCAAATGATTTTGTGATGGAGCTTCCAGCAAAGGGAGAACACTTCCCTGTTTACATTTCTCAGGGCTTTTATATCCCATTGTTCTTTCCCTTGAATCCCATGGGACAAAAGCAAAGATTCCAGTTACAACAAAGAGAAACAAGCAGCAATTACAAGAATTTGTCTAAAAAGATGAACTGTCCCTGTTGTGTCAAGGAGTAGCTCCTCTCAGTGAAAATTTGGGAGAAAAAGCAAAGTTGCTGTTGGGGATGACGGAAAGCTGTATGTTAATTTTAGATTTTAAACTTGTCTAAATGTATTACTGTTCTGTTAAAGAAATTTAAGTATAGAAAAAATTCATCCATGTGACAGAATTGTGAACATTATCTTCTAAATTTTTTGCATGTTTTATATTCATATGAATTAATTATCTTCAACATGATCTGCAAGCTAATTCCAGAATGAAACATTAGGGAAATATGATGGCAATGCGTACATGTTAATAGACTTATTTAATCAATCACTTGGTGAGTGTTTTATTACACATATAAGCTTGAAAACAAAATGTTCTACAGGACCAAGCTGTTCTGAACTAACACTATAAAAAGTGATGCAAATGTAAATCTGTCTGCTTTTGGCTAGCAACACTTTTCTCTACTTTTTCTTCTATTTTGTTCTACTTTTTTATAAACTAAGAAATCAAATTTCAGTTGAGAAGTGCTTCATCAAGCATGAGTTATTCTGAATTTGTTTTCAGCAATGTAAGGTAATATAAAGCCAATATATTGTAGAGCAAGAAGAAGACATAACTTTTCAGCAAAACTACTGTGCAGCAGAAAACAGAAAATTTGTCTTAGTACTTTTTTGGTTTCCAGCTACTTTTTCTATTTCTCAGCTATTTTTTCAAAATGCTCAGTAAAGTAGATACCGTGTAGAAATAGGGCATGCAAAGTAAGTCTATGTTCTTTCGCTTTGTCACCTTATCTATTCATGCCAGGAGTAGTACTCTCGGTATAGTCAGGAGTGTTTTATGCAATGTTTCCCAAAATTAACCATTATGAGTATACAAACTTTTTATAGATAACTAGGTGGATAGCCCCCACAATTTCCATAATTTGTGTGCAGTTTCAAAGCAAATTTTATAGCCAAAGCAGAACAGATACACTGCTACTGTTAGTACCATACCTGCTGCCATCAAAATTGCCTACACTATGACTACTATAAACTTACTCTCCGTCGGTGAAATTAAATTATGATTCTATCAATAATACTGATAGAAATTGTTATAACACAATATGCTGTGACATTAGTATGACCCCTATAGAGCTTTGGAAAGTCTAGTTAGCACAGTGACCAACTCTCAGAATCTTATCTGAAAAAAAATTTAAAAAAAAAAGAAGAAAAGAAAGCTAAATAACAAAGGTGAACCACATGCAAGAGACTACTATATATATTTTGTAGACATTAAAAAGCAATTTCTTAACCTGATTATCAAATTTCTGTCAATATTCCTGATATTTCAGTCTCATAAGGAGAAAAATATATACAACTTCAATTTTTACACTGTATTCATCAGTGTAGGATTTTGTTTCAATCACATTAGGGTTCAGACTTTACAGTAAAGACAGCTGCTTGTACAATTTTAATTTTTGAATCGCCATTTCTTCTCATTCTTTTCTCCTTTCTTTTCTAAGATAATATGTGGTGTGTCACTCTCAGATTCACTTGCTTTTCTTAACTAACAACCCCACCTCAGTCACATAAAGTTAATCTTTTTGTTAATCTGCATGGGTTTTGTTCTTTATGCACAAGTTGCTGTGGTTTAACCCAGGTAGGCAGCTCAGCCCCACAGAGCCACTTGCTCACTCCTCCCCAGTGGGATGGAGGAGAGAATCAGAAAGGTAAAAGTGAGAAAATTTGTGGGTTGAGATAAAGACAGTTTAATAGGTAAAGTAAAAGCTGTGTATGAAAGGAATTCATTCGCTACTTCTCATCAGCAGGCAGGTGTTCAGCCATCTCCAGGAAAGCAGGGTTCCATGCCACGTAAGCGTGACTTGAGAAGACAAATGCCATAACTCTCCCCCTTCCTTCTTCTTCCCCACAACTTTTATTGCTGAGCACAATGTCATATGGTAGTGAATGTCCCTTCGGTCCATTGGGGTCAGCTGTCCCAGCTGTGTGCCCTCCCAACTTCTTGTGCAGCCCAGCCTAATCACTGGTGGAGCAGTGTGAGAAACAGAAAAGGCCTTCATGCTCTGTAGGCACTGTTCACCAATAACTAAACCATCCCTAATTTATCAACGCTATTTTCATTAGAAATTGAAAATATAGCACCATAACAGCTACTATTAAAAAAATTAACTCTATCCCAGCCAACATGAATAGACAAGTGCAGTCATATTTACAATGAAGTGTAAAAGAATACAGTGCATTCTTGTTTTACTGCCAGTTTAATAGTAGATATCAAAGTAAATATGATACTCGTGTATGGGCAAACATAGTACATGATGCTAGGTTAAGTATATATCAATTTAGTACTTGTTGGCCCATCTCTTAACATCTAATAAAAACTCAAAGCTCTTTAGAATTTCCTGTATTAATTATACTATATTGCATTTTTTTTTTCACCCAGAAGCTACGATAGTCTCACATATAGCCAATGTTAACCCACTTTCAAGCCACAAGTATTTTTTTTTTTTTTCTAATTCTGGCACTAGATGGCAGTAAAAGCGCAACTCTGAACATTTCCATCCAAAGTCAACAAACTGAAGGAGAACTCCGAGGCAGGAGAAAGGCTATCACTCTAAGACAGCTTGCCTTCAAAGGTTAGCCAGAAACAGGATATGGAACATCGTGCAGAATCGCTACATAATGTAAAAAAATAAATCCAACAGCTAAACAAAAATAGCATTAAAGAGGGCAGAGTAATGGGAAGCTTTAAGTAATTTGAAACTGACTTCATATGGTTTGCTTAAATCTGCCAAAACAGCAGATCCGTGATCTGCAAAAGTAAGATATAAAGGCAAGTGTCCTACCAGTGTGCCAAAAATATGATTCATCTCCACGAAAAGCTCTAAGAAAGGAGCAGGAGAAAAGCGATCTGTACCAGATTTTTTTATTCATTACCAAATGCAATTGTATTAAATCTCTGAAGTTAATGATGTGATCAGTTGTATTCCATTACTTTTAAAGTAACTGTGTCCATACACTCAGTAAGAACACACTGTTAAAAAGAGGAACAAGTTTTCTGACTTCTTTTTTTTTGAGACTGGAAAATTATATCCCTTCCAGCAGAATGTATAAAGCTTTCTTCTGGGGGTTCAGCCTCACAGTACCCACTTGCAGGGTTCAGTTTCTTGCTGCAGTGCTGTAATACTTCAATCTTTGTAATGTTCAGACTGCTTTGTAAGCACCTAAATCTGTAATGGACAGGGGAAAAAAAAAAAAAAAGTAGAATTATATAGAGAAATTTATATTTAAGATCTTCCTATAGGGAAACATCCTAACTATTTATTGGAAATATGCCAAATAAATCATTGGCAGTGACATCCAATTCAAGTAAGCTTAAACTAAAGCTTTAATGTCTCTCATCTTGTTGCACATTGAATCAACATATCGAGTTGGATTTAGAACTACAAACTAAAACTAGTTCAGGCTTTTATAGCAGTTTTATAATCATTATTTTTAGTGACCAACGTGGCTGGTGCTATGCTGGGATACTTAATTACAGAAAAAGGAAGCACATTTTCCATCTTCAATCCTATTGAAGATATACAAAATCTTTTAGAAGTCATGACAGTCCAAAGACTTTAAAGGTCCAGGATGCAGATAACATCCATTTTTCTCAGAGGCTGAAGGTATGAAGAAATTCTTGATGCCCTGTTGACTGTAAAAGTAAACCTACAGATAAAAATCAGAAAGCTCAAAATTAAATCCTGGTAGGAGAGTTTGGGTTTATTTTTTGTTCTGTATATCTTATTGTCTTAGAGACTTCTCTCAAAGAAAGTGCCACTTTTTATTACTTCAGTTAAAATTTTCTTTGTTTGAACATAATGTCAAACTTTTTTAGGATATAGTCACGTACTATAACAGTATATGGCTCTGGGTTTGACAGAAGTGAAGATGCATAAGATAAATTTTTGAAGCTTGTAAGTATTGAATTATTTAGGGTCTAAAACCAAGTAAATGCACTGAATGTCTGTGTTATCTCTTCTGGGAAAAAAGCTCCTTGTTCTACCAAATGTTAGAATATAGAAGCTGTGCTATCAGCATGCTTTTAAACACTTTTTCCATCCTTGCCTTATACATCATTCCTTTATGATACCGAAAATATTACCACAAGAAAGTACTTGTATTTTATACCTAACACTCCACACATATGGTTTCCTTAACGAAATATCTTAAGTAGCCAAAGAGAACACCAACTTTCTTTGTTATCTATCACTAAATTGATGTATGACTTTTGGATCCTGCCGGATACACCCTCACCCCAGTCACAAAACCAACAATATTGGTGAAAATACCTTCTTCCATCATCTTCTAGGCGGTGGAATGGAACCATTTATTTCTGAGAGCAGAACTTAAGTGACTCATCCATCACCACCAGATCAATTCTATGTATTCTGTGTGGCGAAAGCTAAGCAGATATATATGTGATAGAACCTTTTGGACAAGAAAGGCTTTAGAAAAAAAGTTTATTCTGGGTCTAGAAATTCTTCCCTCTATTTTATTTTGGTGTTTGTGGTTTGGGGGGTGCAGTATCCCGCACATAACACTGAAAAAAAGAATTATTTCACAAAGCAAGGGGTTCTCATATATGATCTCCTGTTGCTAGAAAAAAGTCTTCCAGATAGTCTAATCAAAGAGATTTATGAATAAATGTGCACATCCAACTGAATTGATCATGAAACAAGAAATAATCCCTAGGGTTTGAAGCACATGGTCCGGCAAAGTTAGTTAGGAAACTTACTTTATTGATTGTTATTCTGTCTTAGTAGTATTTTGTGTTGGACACGTGCCAATAGATTCATCAGGCAGGAAAGATAAAAATGAGGCTCTGGACTTGCTAAACCTTAGTCTCCTTTCTGCAGGACTTCATTTTTCCAACGAAATCAGATTTCTCTTAATTATCCCCAAAAATCTTTTCCAAGCCTTCATTTCTCCTAAGCTGAGTCATTTCTATAGTTTCCATGAGCTGCCACCCTCACGGTGTGCTACACACCTCATATCACTTTTGAAGAAATTATTTCATGAAAATTCAGGGGCTTAAGTTGCAGCCATGTATCCTAAACATCAGTGTTTCTTTAGGCAGTGAGTGCATGAGCATTTTGTGGCATTAAATGCTCATTGTAGGTGATAATGACATTACTATTTACTTATTAGTCATCCTCTGTGTATAAAATAAAATTATTATTGTCACATATTGGAAGTATACAGTATTTTCCAAAGAAACCCAGCATTTAAAACTAGTGTTTGGTTTAATAGTTTCCCTTGGACATCTAGAATAGCTATTTAAAAAAAAAAAAAAAAAAAAAAAAAGAAAAGAAGAAAAAAAAGAAATATTTCATCTTATCATTTGTGAAACTGGGAATTTTGTCCTTGAAGTAAATTTTGTTTGCAGAGGAGTATCCACACTTTTCTTGGTTGCTTCTCCAGTACTGAGTGAAATAATAAGTATAAATGCTGAGCTTCCACTGCTAAAACACTACTGGTAACTTTTGATTACTCTCAAGCTTCAAATGTCTCTCCAACTAGCCTTTGCTTCCTTCTCCTTCTCTGTCATCCAGTCGGTGGTGATATTTCTTCTAAACCAGGATATCCTCCTTCCAGAGGTTTACATTATGGGTGTGCTGAGGTCTTTGACTGGATTTGCTGGAGCATAAGCATAAAGAAATCTGTAATTAGACAGGGGCACCCTTGCCCTGTCTGTGCAGTGGAAACTGGAGGATTTTCATGGCACGCTCCCTACAGTGAGATACATTTGCTGTCACAGGAGATCACTCTCCATTAAACGTAGTTTACAAAAGCAAAGTAAACACAGACAACCCAAATGACTGCCATCCTTGTGTGCTCAATAAATTACTGGCTTTACTGACTGGATTAACATAAGCCTTCAGGTACAAGAAAAAAAATATCATTGAATCTTCCTGAAAAACTCACATTGCAGGGATTTTACATTTGAGCCCAGGACGCTCTCCGAAAGTCATATTAGGATGACTGCTAGCGTCTCTGGAGAGAGAAACTTTTACTTATTTTAGTGGAACAGTAGTCCTATTCTTCCTCTAGGAAAAATTTGTAAATGTAGGATTTCACAATAGAAAGGGGTTTTTGATCTCCAGAATTTTTATTCTTCTTTATCTTCACCTAAGCCTCTGCAGAGCATATGTTAACAGTTAACCCCTACCTGTAGATAACTATGAAAATGAACATTCGTTATTTAGGCTAATGAAAGTTATTTACTTGATTTTTGGGTGGTTTTCTTTTGGTTGTTTTTTGTTGTTGTTGGTTAGATCTTTTCTAAGCTATACTATAGCAGAAAATTGTTTGGTTGATATGTCTTTGGAAGTAGGGCTTTCTTATTTCAAAAATAACACTTATACAAAGCAGGGCAGAATGAACAGCTGGTATAATATTTATTTGAACCTCTATATTCTTCCAGAAAAATGTTAACTATTGTATTTGAATAAAATAAAATATGATTTAGCCGATAAAATTTGAGCACTATGAAAATGGAAACATTAAGGCATCTTCCACAACACAGATTTTCACATGTATTGCAGATCTACTTTGACAGATCTATGATCTGCCATTATATGCTAAAGCTTTATTCTAAGGTTTTCTAGGGTAAGATATTTTGCAAGCTACAGCAGACCAAATGATGGATATCAAATACCTCTGTGTTTGTTATGTCTAGAGCACTCAGACAGCAATCCGTCAAGAATATATTAAAAAAATAAGGAAGGAATACATTCAATGTGCTCAGATATTTCAAACTTTAGCCCGCTTTAAATGTGAGTATAAGCCCTTTTTTTTTTTACATTTTGAAAAGTTGAGATGTAGTCATCAGTACCAATTTTGCAATGCCTCCAGTCTCACTGAACTTCCAAGGCCCAAATGGTCTTTAAAAACATGTAAATATACAGAAATTGCTATAATGAGTCAAGCCTCTGTCTATTTATTTCATCTTCAATAGTCAGGATTGAATAAGTCAGAAAAAGACATTAAAATCTCCATTGAAAAATCTGCCTACAGGGAAAATTTCTTCTGAATTTTTATTAGATAGTGCCTAGCTTATATCTGAGTGCATGAAGATTTATAGCCCTCACTTTTTAATCCAAACTAATGTAACTTGACTCCTACTTAACTCTTGGCCTTGCTTATGCCTTGGGACAGTAAGTTCAATGGGTTTATTATGCATTAGGTAAAACTTTTTTTCCTTTTATTATTTTTAGATTTGTTAAATAGAAAATGAAAATTTTGCTATGAATCCCCATCTCCCCTACTATGAGACTTCCTCAGATTTCTACTAATCTAGTTGTACAATAACAATATTTTGTGGTCTAAAACTGTAAATTTCAGAAATTTCACAACTGTCTGTAATGAATAATAAAATACTATTTTCCTATAATCTTCCTTCATTAAATTTAATACATTAATTTCAATACTGAAAAAATGACAGGTGGCAGCCACTGTAAAAAGAGGTGTGATACCATCTTTTCTCTGTAGCATTCTAAACTCAAAGCTAAAACTGAGACTAATCCCTGCTACTCTGGTTCACAACTTGGAAGACTAAAAGGGACGAGTGTCTCTATAATTAAGACCGTTCCACGCCTCAACTGTGGGCTTACTAGTTAGCCTGTCTTCAAGGCTCACTTAAAGACCAGAAGTCTGACATCGACAGCATTATGCTTCCTAAACCAGCTAAGAAAAACTGGACACATCATTGTTCTTAATTTAATACCTACTGATAGTTTGAAATGCTGTCATATACAAGTCCAAATATATAATTTCTCTCTAATAATTCCAAATATTTTACAGCTCCTTTAACTTTCTGCATAAGAAATCTAGGAAACTTACTTAAACACTAGCGAAAGAACAGATGGTTGTACTTCAGTAGCTGGACACTCCACTACTTATCCTTGCATGAATAATGTGTATGTTTTTATCATTCTCTTGCTCAAGTTGTTAGACAAGGTTCACAAGTCTTTCTTTTAAAGAAAGATGGGAGCATGTCTTTTTGCAACTCATTTAATCAAAAAGACAATCTACGTACTCATTCCATGTATACAAAGAATAAAAGCAGTAGAGAACTTTCCCAGTTAAGTTCAGTGCTAAGTTCTACTTCTCATCACCTTTCCTAGACAAAACCATCAGTGCCTTTGACTCTATGGCAAGTATATCACTCTCTGAGTTCTCTGCTCTCTGATATTTCAAAGACAACAAATGCCAGTCAAACACTGCTGCTGAACACTTACTCTACCTATTGCATGTCTATGACCAAAGCCACTATTGTTTCAGTAGCTACTAAGGCAATATATAAATAATTTTATTTTCTTTAAATGCTGAGAATTTAGGATATGTTTATGCCACAGCCAAATGTAAGAACAATATGTTGTTTCTAAATATATTCCTCTGCTGTCTTTTCTCTAATTGTTGTCTTCTCCCTAAAATCTCCCTGAATTGTTTGTACAACATACAGCAAAAAGGGGTCTTAGTGACTGCAGTAAGACAAAGAACATAAATGGTACACAAATCAGTGCAAGATAAAAAATTAGGTCCTAGCTTCTAGAGCTCCACTGCTCAGTATATGATGAGATGTAGGGTAAAGCAACAATTTAAATAAGGCTTTAATGTTTTAACTATGACCACTAATTACCCCAATGGAACATGAAAAAAGGAAGAGTAGCGTCTTTCAGTAATCCAAATACATGTTTAATATCCTTCCAAGCCAGACTTTTAGTTTTAATTCTTTTTTTTTTTTCTTTTTACATTGGTAGCTTCAGTTTCAATACACACTCATACATGTGCATACACTTAACAAAGAGAGAGAGCCCAAGGCAGGGTAGTTGTTCAATACACTTTTTTTCTGCCTTTTACCAGAAGCTGTGGCAGGTGATGCTAAAACTTGAAATACTTCCTCCCCTGTCTCTGAGGGATATTGAGCAGATTAATTAGTTCATGTCTGTACAGCACTTTGAAAGCACTCAACGCTATATAATTAGTCCTATATATTATTAGGATAGCCTTGAATATCTTCAGTGACTCTGCTTCACCAATTTCCCTTGGCAAATTATGTCACTTTCTAATTGACCTTGGTCTTTGAAGTATTTTCTTAAAGTCTAATTTAATTTTCATATTTCCTGGATTTTGTTTGCAACACAATGGTTGGCTGAAAAATTTCACCTGTTTTAAAGATATTTTTCAAACGAGAAATACCCACAGAACAACTGATTAACCTTAGTCAGCAGGAAATTAAGCATCAATTTTAAAATGTTCCTATTATAACAAGTATCAAAATCATCTTAAATATAGATTTTTAAAAGTAGACACAGGAGATACTCTGAATGATTTTTTAAAAATCTAACTCTTTTATGAAATTCAAGGTCTACCACTCTTTTACCAAACTGCTTGCAATTTATATATGGTTAGCTTCACTTCCATACCTTGACATGCTTCATCAGCATTTTTTTTTGGCTTCCTCAGTGTACTTCTTAATCCTCTTACTATGCAAGTACTTAATCAGCCTCACCTCACTTGTTTGATAATTTGAGGCATTCTTTTTGGTGGAAATGTCTTTATGATCCTCACATATACTGCATATGCATATGCAAATAGGAATGTAAATATTTATACAGTCAAATAAGTTTACAGTCTTTTAATATTGGATTAAAGAAATGTGACAATTTATTGGCTGAAAATTTGACTGGCAGTGAAACGGGCAATCTCAAAAAGGCAGAATTGTTGAAGAAGCAGCCCCAGACTGGCATGCAAGATAGAGAGGAAAAAGAGACATGGCTTCCACCTTTACTTCCCACCTTGTCCTTGGTGCAAAGGTGAGTAAAAGTGTCCTTCCCTCACATTTGTGAACACAAAAAAACAACAGAAAAAATAATCACTGCTCTCTGGTCTATTACAGAACAAGACATTCCACTTAGTTATTTTCCTCCATTTTGAGGGTGAAGGGCTTCTGGGGCCAGCAGGGGCAGGCTGGAAAGCAGCGTTGGGAGGTTTTTCTGATGGACCTGCAGTCTGACAATGCAGCTGTCACTTGACTATTTCCTCCTACTTGCTGACTGCCAGCCTGAATGAAAATTCTCTGCATGAGCTTTCTCTGCCTGTGAAACCTGATGCTTTCTACAGTCCTCTACTCTCTCCTCCAGCTTTTTCCCTAACATTATTTCCTGTCAATCTTTCCTGTGTTTCTTCAGCTAACAACTTCTCGTCAAATCTCACTAAGAAATAAAGACAAAGTGACTAAACAGAGGCATTAACATTTTTTCTCTATGTGATTACTGTACTTTCTTTGTTTTAATTTCTCTTTGAAGAAGGACTTTAGAAGTTCTTGTCCTCATAGATTTCTTATTTCTCCATGTTTGTAATGATGCATAACACAAGAAGGGAGGAATTTCATTACTAGCCTCAGGCAAATTATAAAAAGTACTGCTAAAGGACTGCAGTATGGGACAATCCTCAACCGTATAGAAACATGCAGACAGAGAAATTTGATCTAACTACAGTTACGAGGTGCAAGTCAACACTTTTATCCAGGGAAGGCACCACGGTATTCCTGGAATTTCTAGACGTCCTTCTTCATTTTAATAAAGTTCTAGAAAAGATAACAGAAAACAGTACAATCATCCTAACCCTTTCTCCAGTACTTGAAATGACCTACACCAAAAAGGAGTGTATTTTCATGTTCAGTTCAGTTAAAGATTTCCACTACAACTGCAAATAATGTATTGTGTCTCATAGTACAGGCAATCTGTGTTTCCCAGTAACTAGGCTTCACACAGGTTACTGAGGTTGTGGATATAGAAAAGATCTAGACCCTTTAAATAGAGCAGCTGTTCAAATGTACTGCCTTATTTCTCAACTTGAGTGGTGCTGAGATAGAAAGAGCCAATGAAGCTATAACAGATAAGGTCACGTGTAATCGAATATCATGGGGATTTTCAAAAGATAATGAAACTAAAACTGTTAGCACAAATTCACACTCTAAATGGGAAAAATACAAGTACAAAAATAGAAATTCTTTTGATGTTTTCATGAATTGCTTGATGTGTGATCTAGTATTCATAAACATAAGAAGCTGATTTTGCTAAGTTACAACCCCCTAATCTAAGAGGTTTTGCTGTTTTTTTCACTGTTCATTTTAAGCTTTTATTCTTCCCTTTTTTCCCTGGTACTTTTATTAAGGTGAAGTTTTGAAATATGGTCACCAGAGAATCACATTGATTGCAGGAGGGTTGGCTTGCAGCCTGACATCTTCCAGGTACTCCTTCCCTTCTCTGCCTCTCAATGTTCATCTTGCAGTGTAGCACTCTGACACTGTTTCTTTACTGTCTTCTTGCTTCAGATATTTGAGGTCACCTGGCAAGTCATGCTGAGCATTGTATGGTCTCTGTTTCAGACAGGTACAGAAGTGTCTGTTTTTTAAACATTGATGTAAACCCACTGACATTGCATCCTTAACAGTTTCTTTAGCAGAATTTTTTTTTGCTCCGTTGCTTTAATCTGTGAAAACAGAGGGTTTCCTTGTAGGTGTAATTGTTTGCAAGCTCCTTCTCTCATGCTCATACTCCCTCACCTCCAAATATGTGTTCAGTATGATCTCAAATAATTCAAATTCCCAAATTACTATAGTAGAAAAATAACATCAGAGAAATATATAGTTTTTCATAAACAACCCAAAAATCAGGACTTAAGAATCAAAACCAAACATGCCTTGGATAACAGCTTACTTTGAAAATCTGTTCTCTGACAGTATCCTATGAACAAATGGGGGGGGGGGGGGGGGGGAAATAAAAAAAGGGATTTGGAGTTATGCATGTATTTAATAGCTGTGGTGAGCCATTACCAGAAAGATTTCAGAGAACTATGGTAATAAGAGTCCCTGCTGGATTTCCCCAGCAGTGCATGAATGCTCCCTAGAGTACAGTGTCTACTGCTTTCCTCAGGTAAGCTTTATAATTTTTCAAAAGATGTCAGACTGTGGCACTAAGCTTCACTTAATTGTATCTATAAAGTGGCAGTGTGCAGCCTCTACCTCAAAAGATGGAAGAGACCCAGGTGGGCATATTGCTTCCAAGCAATATGTTTGGAGGTAGAGTCCCCTGTGATTGATGAACATGTCCAGTCTTTCTCCACTCCTGCTTCCAGGGCAGTTTGGCTGTGCCCAAGGGAATGACATATGACTTCAGGCCTACCAAAAGTTATCCACTCTTAGCAGCTATGACAGGGACAAGGTGCCATTTTCCACGCTTGCCTGAATGCCTCATCTCAGTGTCCGTTTGTGTCAGAATTGATGGCTTCGTGAGTGAGTGCAAAGATCAAACTCTTTCATAGTGCTGTGCAAGTCAGTTCTCAAACTTTAGCACCTTTATAAGCTGGGGATGTGCCCTTGGTGAGTGTCCCCACTAAATAAAAGCCAAATAGAAGAACACAGAGCCCTACACGTCCCTCCATTATTCACTTTAACATTCTCTGGGGAGGAAAACAGAGACAGATTGCCTTAAAAATCTCTCTGAATTCAGCAGTTATCAACAGAACAACTTAAGATGTTTAAGGATGATATAACTCCTGAAACATTAGATTATCAGGAAAGATTTGTTTCATTAGTCCTTAGACATTTAACATTTCATATTGGAAATGGTAATTAGCACAAAGACAGTCTTTAGTCCCATGAGAAGGTGTTGGCCTTCACATAACCAAGAGCTATGCCAAACAAAGGTTATGGTTATTTATTGCACTGCTTTCTGTCTTCAGTGAGGTTTTACTCAATAAAAATTAACAAGATCACTTTTTGTTGTATGTATTTTGCATCTTGAAATCAATTAATTGAAAATACATGGCAAGCTGTCTGCTCAAGACTAAGAAGGCTGTCTTACCTTAAGGTATATGTTCTGCACTGTAGTGTGCTTAGCTTGTTTAAAGCAATAAATATGTTGCTTACCCTGCAATACTGCTTAGTCAAAGAATCACTTGGGAGGTAAGAGTAGGAGAAAGGGCTAATTACTTAGGCCTCTATAAGCTGGAATAGTTCAGCAAGCATTGGAAAGTGTATTTACTAAATAGCCCTAAACAGATCAACTTTTAGCACGTTTTACGGTATGGTTAAACAGAGACCATCTATTTTTAGGTGAAATATACACAGGGCAAAAATAATTTCAATCCCTTCTAATCCACCTGTAACCAGAGTATTGCCTTGTAGTGTGTAATACAAAACATCTCTATTAGATCCATGGATTTTGATAGAGAGCACTGTTCGAGTGCTAGTTCTCAAGCTTCTTCACTGAGCATACTGTGCAGTTTTCCACAGAGGATGGAAGTGGAAGAAGGGGAGATGAAAGGTTGTTTGCTAAAAAATTCCTCTAACATGGGCAAACAGGCACTTTTGTTGTTTGTCTGTGTGAGACCATTCTAGTGTATCACATCTGTTGGGGTTTTCACTTATTTTCCATACAGATATGTGATATATCCTGGCATACCAGTGTATAAAATCCATAGATTTTGATGATTATCGTGTGGAGGTACCTTTCTGGGGTAGTTGTGAAAATAAGTACAAGAAGTTTATATTTGTTGCTTTAGGAGTTTCAGCTCCATGTGCTGTGTGCTGACCCCTGGGAAAAAAAAAAAAAAACAAACAAAACCACCAACATCCAAAACCTGAGATGATTAAAGACTGGAGGTTAGTTGAGAAATTCATTTCCAGGTATGATTGTCTTTCAACATCAGCTGTATTTTTAAATTTTCTGTATTCATGCCAGGACAGAATAACATGAACAACAAAGATTTTGGACCCAGGGCCTCATTTTTGCACTGCAGTATTTGAAGGGCATGTTTAAAATAAGATCTCCTTTCTTATTCCTCATAAAATCACTGTCATCATTATTGCATTGGGGGTATTTCCATAAAACAAATGCTGATAAAGCCTGAGACCTTGACATTATTTATCAGCCAGTTTGGTGTGTTATAGTTGGTTGCTAGTCTTGAGAAGATAAATATCATGGAAACTTCTGGCAATTTAAAGTCAATGTCTTTAATACAGTTATACATGGCATAAAATTAAACAAATTGAGCATAGAAATATGCGAAACAACAGAAACAGTCAGAATATTTTTAAGTGCCTGTCAGTCACAGTGTGCTTGGAAATGATTCAATTATTTATACTTTCATTTCACTGATGTTTTGACAAATTGTAGAAAATTTGCTACATTTCTAATTGTTATTTCTTTTTTTAAAAAATATTGTTAAAATGTGAGTCTATGGAGGGGAGGGTCCATCTGTACATATATTCATTTTTTTCTGTTGATAAGTAATAAGATAGAAAAGTCTTTTATTTCTAGACATTTACATATAGACTATTAAGATTAAGTAAATTTATTATACAGATTTAAACTGAGGACTGAGGACTATTTAGGAAAAGATTATAACTATGATTAAGTATTTCAGAATTCTTGTATGAAGTTCTCTGTACAGAATTTGTGAGACAAAACTATATGATGAGGTTGAAGCAGAAAGCTAGCTTTAATAGAGTTGTCCATATGTTAAATAAAGTTAGATGATAATGAATTGGGGCCTGGATTGGAAGGTGAATTTCAGGGGAGTGCTCAGATCCTTCTCAGTGATTTCTCATGTCTCTGGGGGACCAGTGTGTTATAATCTCATTTCCGTTTTGTACTCTAAATTTCACAGCAAATTTCACTATTCATAAGATGAAAAGATTCCAAAGTTCAATTCAGGTCCAATATACAGAATGCAGAAATTCTATTGATGCTACAAGTTACCAAGCCACAGGTATAATAAATTTGTAATTTCTGTTGCTTACAATTTCAGAAAAGAAATGAGAATTTAAGGGTTTGATAACTGCCTCTTATAAAACCCAAGAGGTGCAAGAGAAAGAGAAAAAGAAGCAAAAAAATGAAGAAAAAATCATGAATTGCTGATGACTGTCAATTCCTTCAGAAAGTTCGTGCACTTATCCAAAAAAATTGTTCTGTGCACAGAATTGAACAGGTTCTTGGTGCAGAATGAAGTAATTTAGTTATGCACAGCAGTGTTACTCTTCTTTAATAGTACTATAATTGATTAGAATAAAACCATACAATAGTCATCTAATAAGAGTTATCAATCAGCTATTGATGTAAAAAGCAAGGATAACTATTATTCATTCTTGGGAATAAAACTGAGAGTAAATTGACCTGTTTTAATTAGAAAATAAATCAAGATCTAATCCAAAGTATTAAAGCCTAACCATAAGTATTAATCTATTTTTTTTTTAATATGCTGTGTCTGAATTCCATGCCTCTGAAAGAACTTTAGTTTTCTAACATCCACAAAGAAAATAACCTCTTTATTTTAGCTTATATCTATAATTTGTACTCAAACAAAAGTATTTAGAAAAATCACAGGCTTTATATAGAAAGATAGTAACTACTCATCAATTCCCCCATCCCCAAGTTTATAATGTAGAAATATCCACATAGAAATTATAGATTTCTTTATTTATATGAAAGCATGCTAAAAGATAACATTCAATTCCGGAGCACTGCTCTGAATCTAAAGCATTTAGTCTTTCATACCATCTTTCTAACAAACTTGTCTGTAGCAGCTGTCAAACTGCTGGAGTTCACTACAGAATATTCACACAAACGATCTAAGATTATTCCTTTAAAAGATAAAAAATGACAATAAAAATGCCCAGAATAAGTTACAAATAGGTCAGTCGATTCTGACTTAATCCAATGACGTGTGGACAACAAAATAAATATTCATTTCAAATTAGCCACTAATTATAAATATTACCTGCACATCGCAGATACCCAGATCACTAATCTGTAAACTAATTAGGCAGCAGCATCTGCGTACAAATTAGGATGCATGCTGTAAGAAACAAGGAAATAAAGTGTTAGTCAATTTCTGCAGCACTCAGTGAATAAATACGGAATTGTAAAAAAGGGTTTATTTGACATTTATTTTCAGCTCAGCATACATTGTACATGTATGGACACATATGTTGATAAACCCAAATATCCACAAGCCAATGGAAATAACATTCAAACACTTGTTTAAACAAATCACATCCTGTGATTCACTACTCTGGCATACAAATAAGTCAAATATTGGGAAACTCAAAGCTATAACATAACCAGACTACAGGAAGGATCAATTCACCAAGAGAATAATGCAACACTCTCACAAATGCCTGCAATTTAATTGCACCCTTGAGGACAGTGAACCATTCTCAGTTATTGAATTTTGGTTGCTATGAAGTAGGCACTCCAAAATAGAGACTCATGGATGGGTTTAGCAGGTCCTATGCGGTCTTTTACTTAAAAATAAATAAATAAATAAAACTTAGACTAACTAAACCATAAGGATTAATTGACTTTCCACAAATTCCCATTACTTAATGCAAGCTCAATCAATACTAAATAAATCAACACCATAGCTACCCAGTGACACATCTCCCTCTACTTTAACTGTTTCTCTAGTGGAAGCTCCCAAGTGACTAGAGGGAATAATCAGTCATGCTTTTGACTCAATCAAACTTTAATGATGGACACATCTATTATAAGACTTGATGCAAGTGCAGCGCTCCTCATGGAGCACAGGCCATCCTTCAGAAGCAATTAATTTTCTTCAGTGTCTATCATGGGGATCACCCAAAACTTGGCTGATTTAACATATTCATGACTGTGATACTTTCCTTTGCATTTTAATGAATTTGAAAATCAACATGCAATTTTCTAATGG
Organism: Platalea leucorodia; assembly: GCF_965183815.1. Taxonomy (NCBI): domain Eukaryota; kingdom Metazoa; phylum Chordata; class Aves; order Pelecaniformes; family Threskiornithidae; genus Platalea; species Platalea leucorodia. Next base: position 60,489,108 of record NC_138823.1, on the reverse strand, counting down.
CTTCAAAAGGCCCATTTCTACAGAATCTGAACTTTGGCACAGCTTTTTTTGGATGTGAACCAGTCATCCTCTTCCCTGCAGCTGAAGCCAATGCTTTCAGGTGTCAAGCTAGATAAACATGCTGTATGTTCTTTTAAATCTTTATGAAGGTCATTGTCCCCAGTTCCAGGAAATTATGTTTATGATCCAAACACACTTCTGTCTTCAAGTTATCTTGTATGCCATCCTGTCTATTCTCTGTTAAGAGCTATCATTGAACCTCGCTGTTTTATTCTTATTTGGGAATATTCATGTAATGTAACTCTATGAAAAAAATAGTTATATGTTTGCGTTCATGTCCATGCACAAGAGGAAGTGGTATTACTCTTGCTTGTCCATTTGTCACAAAACAATGCATTTGCACTGGGCAAATAGATACACTTAGTACAAGCTAAGTATGCCACTGAGTCCCTTTGCCCCTTTCCATTATCTGTAGGAGCAGCATTGCACATATGCACAACTACTCAACAGTATCTGAAACTCTTTCACATGAGAAATTGTTTGCACAGGATACAGGAGTCAATGATCTGACTCATTAAATGTGACAGGAACAGGAAAGCCTACATATAAACTAATAGTCCACAGAATGGTGATTATGAAATCCAGCAGCCATTTGGGATGACAGAACTTCATACTTTGTCTGAAGGATTAACACTAGCTTTAAATAACAGTTTGAATTGTCTTTGGGAGTTGTCTTGAACCTTCACCTCAGTCTCAAGCTTTTAACTTGAAATTGTACTAGAGAAAGACCAGGTGCTTTTTGCATGATTACTCTATATTGATCTTTATACAGTACCTTATTTCTTAAACTGTGCCTTCTAATACAAAAAATGCACATTATCTTTTTCTTAAAATATGTCAGGTGCATGCATGGCTGCTGAAGTTCCCAGTGCCAACCCTAAGTAGAACTCTCCCAAAAGTCATCCAAGTTCTTCTTTACTCTGCTAGAAGGCATATTTTGGAAGTTGAGAATGCATATTGTTTGTAAGAGAAAGAAGTTAGCCAGATGGCAGTGAAAGCAATGATGTCAGCTGTGGCTTCTCAGCATGCATCAAGGATGTTAGGGAGAAACCTGAGATGCTGGGGTCTGCTGGGAACAGATTCCTCAAGGGAGAGCCACTGGAGCATTTCTTCAGTGCATTGACAGCTTACAAAACTTTTATGTTGATCACAAAAACTGTCTCACGTACCTTTTATACCATTGAATGGCCACAAATCTCTATTTTCCACAGGGCTATGATGCTCTAAACTTGTTTATGACTATCTCAGACTTTCTATCACCTCCTTTTCACAAATTTGCTTTTTACGGTATATCAGTTCCACACACTGAGCCAGATGATATCCTCCCATCCTATCTTACTGTCATGGTTGTCTTGATCTGTAAAGTCATCTTGTAATGGAAATTTGGAAGCTATCACACCTGAGATTTTAATGAAATCGTATTGGTAAAAAATAGCTTTAGAGACTGATTCAGTATGAAGACTAGGGTTTTCAGTTATTTAAAAAAGAGTAAATAATTTGGACATGTCAGAAGATTTTGTTCCTATCATTTAAACTAGTTTTTAATTTTTATATTAAAGCAGTTATGTTATGAACTAGTTTTTCTACTGTTCTCTGAGCATGAGTATTGATTAACGAGTTTTTAAACATTTTGTTTAGTTTGGTGTCATCCACAGTCTTTGAATGGACTGAAAATTATATATTTTTTCATTTTTAAAAATTTCACTAAAAATAGCCATTCCTGAGCTTGGCTACCCTTTACAGCTGTTCTTTGGATTAGCCAAAGAGCATCTATTTTTACCTAAATATAATCAAAATATTTACCGTACTTTATGCATACTCTGTGAAGTGTGAGACTGCAAAAAATAACGAAACTGAAGAGTGGCCAAGATCAGCATTAATAATCCCACTATCCCAGTGAAACCTACTTTACAAACTCAGTAAAACTATATAAGCATACGCTGAAAAACATTAAAATCAAAGAAAGAGTGATGAACAACTATTATCAGTGTAGCTTTTTTCTGAGGGTGAAGGAATTTGTTTCTGCACTTTTAAAATTGATATACATGCTACAAGGATTTATACATATTTATTAAAAAAAATGCTTAAAAAGGAATCCTGCAATTTTTTTTCCTCTGAATGTAAAACATATATATTTAATATATATATTTATGTGTATATATAAATAGTTTTACATCGATATATACAGATGAGTGATTCCTAGATTTCTGTATATACAGCTAAATTACAAGTTCTTTATTTCTATTCTATTTTCCATTCAATTTTCAGTTTACCTCACTGGGTTTTTTTAGTACTTCATGTTTTTTCTTTACCAGACCCCCATTTTATTTTATAAATGAATTATTATGAAGTAGTTTATTTTTAATGTTTTAGATTTAAAATAATATAAAATAATAATTTTATCTACTTTCATTTCTTTTCTCACTTTAACTGTCACTCAAAAAAACCCTCAACATCAGAATGTAGAACAATTTTTAATAAAGTAAACAACCAATTTTCATTTCTTTATTGTCTTTTGTTTCTTATGAAAGGCTCTAGGTTGTTTTTATTCATATGAGAGCAATTGTCTAGGAAAGGTAAATCTAAAGAAACAGATCTTCTTATGCCTACTATAAGAATGAAAGGACCCTAAGGGTCTAAACGTAAAGTCAACTCTTTATTTAGGATGTTGGACACACAAGCTCTTTAACTGTCCTGACCTATCAGTTACAAATTGATGATGCTCAGTGTTTCTTGACAGTTTTTTGCATTAATTGGACTGATTACAAGTTATTTAATTGTTTGGACAAGGTGCAAGCTTTGTTGTTCATGAAATGAGTACCCAAGCAGGACTTGCAAAGATGATTCTGCTTAAGTTCAGCATAGAACTGGAGGGCTTTCTTGCCTTTCTGGCTAGAACAGGTTGCAATATATTCCAGTAAAGCTTCTGACTACAAAAAATGCACTATAGCAGAAGTCACTTTAATTACATTCATTGTGATCTTCTGATTTGGGTCCATTTTTCTCATGGATTGATCCTTATGGTTTGGAAGATTTCCCATAACACCCAATTATGGTGTCTATAAACAGTGACATTTTAATGGACACAGGAAAATAAAGGTATGTTTGTGTGTTTGTATGTACAGAATACAGACCTTCTGATATTCAAGGGAATTCACAACCACAGCAAAGAGTGGCCACCAAAGATCCTGTAGCAAGAAGAATTAGATGCAAAACCTTTCTCTAGGAGGCTTAGTACCTCTCCATAACTTATGCATGCAAGCTCACTAACATCCATGTTATTGATATTCCTATTTTTTTAACAAAGAATCTAACGAGGGGGGAAAAAAAAATCTTTTTGTCTGTTCTTAAATTTTTACACTCTTTCCAACCGGTAAATGCTTCTGTTATTGTGATGACAAGAGGCAGAAATAAGTATAAATATACATAGATGAGATTTTTTAAGAATTTAAGTATTTTGACTTTGCAGTTAATAGTTGTTAGATCGCTCACTGAATGCCACCTGTAAAACACCAGCATTTTCTACAGTACTTGTGCCTGTACTCCTAATTCCACTGCCTTTCCCATTAAGCTTCTCAAGACTGAAATTCTCCTGTGTCCATCCTCTGTAGGGCAGATGGAAAGAAACTATCAGTCTTGAGTAGTTCTTCAAATCCCTTGGTTTGGAAAGAGCAACCTTGACCTTCAGAAATAAAGCTGGTTATAAATAAATCTGTTTCTCAGTGGCTTTGGGGAAAGAACTTTTTCTATCCCACCCAAAAATAATGAAAGAGAGTACTAGAGAGAGGGATTACTGATCTGTAAATTACTATCCATGCCAATTTTGGTATAATTTTGCATAATTTCTATTCAGCCCTTCCATGTCTCATATCTCTGGGACCAGTATTCTTGCTCTGCTGTTGGAATAGTGGAATCTTAGTGATAAACCAGTGTTATGCTGAGACTGTGCTTAAAAGTTGTTAATGGGTTAAGGTCCCAGTTAGTCAGTTAGTCAGAAGCAGACTTTGCCATAGTTGGTATTAGGAGCAAAAAGCAGATAGACTGGAGTGAGCAGCAGTGGGTTAAGGTCTTGCAAAGTTCCAATAGTGGTTAATAAGAGACACAGATCTGAAATAATTCAGCTAATGCATTTTTTTTTTTTTTTTTATCTTCTAGATGAGAAATACATCTTTTCATGGAGTAGATTTGTTTTCAATTATAAGCCCACAAATATGAAAGCCCAACAGGAGTTCCTCAGAAGGGCAGTTGGTTTTGATCTGATTATTTCCAAACTATCACAAGTGCCTGGTGGGGGAACCAGGCAAACCTCCTCACCTTCTTCCCTCAATCTCTGAAACTGCAGGTGATGCTCAGGGTTAGATTATGAGACAAGGATGTGAGAAAGAAACAGACACTTATCTATCATTCAGTGTCAGTGAAACAGACACTTATCATTCTAACAATTCTTCTGTGTGGGTCCTGCACATTAACATTAAATTGCTGCTAAACCTGGAAAAACATACAGTTCTATTTGGAAAGGGAGATAAAGCACAACTTTTTGCTGACTTCAAGATCACAGAGTATGAAAACTGGAAATAATTATTTTTAGTCAATTTGAAAAGCCATGATAAACCATGTCTGGTATTATTGAATACTAATAATTACCCTGAATTTGTTCATTAATAATGTCAGTAACATAATATACTATAACTTATACAATTCTGATGTTTTTTACAAGCAATAGATGTGCATTCTTTTAGCAGCTACTGAGGTTAAAATATGGATCTGTTCTTTCAAGACTCACTTCTTGATAAATTATCTGGGTAATTACATTATCTAGAAGGTAATTTGAAGGTCTTCAGTTAGTGTGCTAACTGACAATAGACATTCCTCAGCCAGTTTTTTATCATAATATGTTTTAGAATATATAATCATTTCCAACAATTTTCTTTATATTTTCTGAATTCCTACCAAGTTGCAGAACTACAGACACCTTCAGCTTGACTTTTCTGCAAATACTCTTTCTAGGGTTTTTTTGTTGTTTTTTTTTAATTTTATTTTATGTAAGATATACCTCATGCACAGCACTTTAAAGGCTCTTTTCATGAGAAAAAAATATTCTAATAACAACTTCTGCTATCTCTTAATTATACATTTGTTCATGTCAGAATTTTGTTGTTTTATAGTAACAAGGCTATGCTGTAGAAAATGGAAAAGCAATTTGGAAAACCAATATTCAGAAATGCCAGCTGGGAAAATCCCATGGACATCGTCAATGAAGATGAGAACAAAGTGTGGGGTTCACGTTATCTATGGGAATACTGGCATTTATGCAGCTGATGATTGGCTGTTTAGGTAGGTGGTTTACTTCTCCAAAACAAATGTTGCACAATTCTTGTTCTGTTTGTTTGGTTTTTAATGAAGAAGAATATTTCTATTCAGGAACGGCTCTGGGGTAGATTGTCACAACACTGCCATGGAAAAAGAAATACTACCTGACCAAGAGATCCCAGAAACTCTGTGTTTAACAAAGAACTGTTCTCAGGGATGTCATGGATGAGTGGTATGAGGAATGATGACAGATATGAAGACAAGGAATGTGGCTGAGGAAGACCAGTGCCCTTTTAGTAAGTTAATTCCATTATTTGAGCTAGACTAATGGAACAGCCTCTAAAGTCTCTGAGAAATTGCTGTAGCACGGCTTAATTCAATGGAGTATATAACATGCAAGCACATAAAGAGACATGTGAAATGTTTGCATTTTGTGTAGGGAGCTGTGATTTTCTACAAGAGGAGGATTTTTGTTATTCCTTCACTTGCCTTACTTCTACGTGTTTGAATATAATTTGAAACAAAGTTTTAGCAATTATCAAATCCTTTTTTTCCTTAAATAAAAAAGTATGTGTAAGCTCATACCGTGTAAAATTACTTTGTCAGTCTTTTGACTCAAAGTTGAACATTTATTTGCCAACATCTGTCCAACCAAAACACTGATTCTGACAACCGTTATCTGAGATGTAATTATAGTATAATCCACCTCAGTTAAATACAAAGTTAATTTATGCTTGAGTTGTCATAGTCCTTTTGCATCTGTAATGACCTTGCAAAATTACTTTACCTACCTAACCATACCTATCATGATAATATAGAAAATAAAATAAAATAATAATGAAAAAAAAAAAACAAAACAGTTGATTTATTTTTCATACGCCTGGCTCTGATAGTGTCTTATCACTCCTCTGCATCTTAGTTTCCTTGCTCTAAAATGAGTCCTAAACTTCTTTGTAAAGTGCTCTGCCATCTCCTAAAATTGTTCTGTAAGAGTATGATATTATATGGCTTTATTATTGTTTACCTAAACTGTTAAAAAATCCTATCATGCTAGAATCAAGTCTTCTGTAAGGACTGATGAAGGCAGTTAAGGAAAGATTCAATATTTGGTCCAGAGTGCATAGAAGACCAAAAGAAACTACATAGTAAAGCCCTATAAAAGCAATATGAGATAATCATATTTAGCTGTTTGCTACAAGGCTGGGGTTTTTTTTCTTTTTTTTTTTTTAATTCAGGCTGTCAAAATGGTTAATACTTCATGAAAAGGCAAATCAGACAGAAAAAAAAAAAAAACAACAGCAATTATTACAATAATTGCAAGGTGGCTGCAAGGAGCAAACTGTATAAAAGATATTATGGCTAAATACAGACGCAACATTCCTTAAAAACATTACTAAAAGTTTTGCCAGCTCTCACCTTGTGTCCCTGGAGATGCATGGGGCATATGTTTGCTCTTACTCTGTTGAATCTCTGATTTTCCTTTTTAAATTGGATAGTTCAGAAACCCAGTCTGTCAACAATCCTCCATTATTCGGATGGTTTTTTTTTTTCTTGCTACAGAGTGCCAGAAAGCACATCCGTAAATCAAGACTCCCTTTGAGCACAAGAAATCCAATAATTTAGAAGTTACTGTAGAAAGCAAAGATATTGCTGATGTTAAGGCACAAAAATGGGGAGTCAGGACATGTATACAGGTGCTATTTATGGTTCAGCTCACAATCCATGAGTAATGTGGAATGTAGTCCCTCAGGATCTCAGTTTCCAGCTAAGCAGCATAAGGATAAAAATAACAGCAAATTTTATTGAGGCTTGGGGAGATCAAATCCATGAATGTTGATTGCAGCTATGGGGCAGAGTGATAAAGGAACTAGAGAAATAGGAGGAGAGGAATAAAAAGGGAGGAACAATTTATTTGCTGCAGAGAAAACCTCTACAAAGGCTCCACTTCCACATTCTTAACCTGTCCTTCAGGCCTTGGTAAAAAGCTTCCAGAATGGAGTTCTGCAATGGAGCTTTTAAAAAGACACCTTCTTAAAAAGGGAGAAATCCAATTTCCACTGAATTCCAGTATATTATCAGTGCCTAACTTTATACTTCTTGAAAAATCCCATCTCAAGTGCTTCACTTTTTAAAGAGTGAATGGATTGTCCTCATGGGTCTCCCTTGGCTGCTTGAAGAAAAGCCCTAGTGAATTTCCTGCCATATGTAAATTCAGTACAGCTAGTATGTGTTACAGCTGATGCATGTTTGTATTGTGTTCACTTTTAAGATATCGAGCTTTAAGGGCTATAGATCTTAGTTCTGAACCATTTCTCCACCTTGAGTGTTCAGCTTGATTAGACACGGCTTTTTCCTTATTTTTCCCTTGAGGTTCCTGACTAATATACAGACAAAGAGGGCAGCTCTAGCTTCTTCAAATATGCATCCATGGGATAAAGAATTTGGTGTCACAACTGCATATTTTTGGAATTCTGTCCTCATTGGTCCCTAAATGAAGGAGTGGTATAAAGAACCATGCTACCATTGTTTCAGCAGTCTGCAGCAGGATATTACCTGGAGTACTCTGTTAATTCCACCTGCCTTAGTCCAAAAAATAAAAGAGAACACAGCCTAGAGATGAAGTCAAAAGACTTGTGGATTTCAGGAATTTCTTTTTTTTTTCGTTGACGAGCTCCTTGAGCAATGACCTTGAGCAAGTCAGTCAATCTCTTTTTTCCAGATCCTCAAAGGTGCTTAGGTATATAATTTCCATTAATTCCTGTCAGACTAGTGAGGATCTATGTGCCCCAGTCCTCTATGTGAAAAATAGAGATTCTGCTTCTGTACATCACAGAGGTCTTCTGTGTATCTTGTCAAAATGTGTTCATTAATGTGCTTAGTTACTCCAGTGATGATGGTTCTGCCTAAGACAAAGCGATTCAATTCACTAATTGCCACATAATACCACTGAGACCAAGAGCTGGAAATTACTCAAAAGGTAGAAATATACACAGATAAGAAAAAAGAAAAAAAACCAAGAATTTTATCAGAAAAAAAAATTGTTTTTCTTTCAAATTTTGGAAACTGTTTTTCATGTCAGAAAGTGCAAGAGCACTGCTAGTTGGGGGAGAAAAGGCAGGGGGGTTTCCTCTGGGTGAGTTATTCCAGAACTGCTCTCTCCAGAGGCTATTGCACCTTCCTGTGTAGTATCTGATATCTAATATTTACTGTTACAGCCAGAGTATCAGCCCCAACAGAATCCACTTAAAATAAATGCCCTCTTTTTTCCCCCAGACATCAAGTAGGACTTGAAAGGATAATTGATGCACTGTTTTTTTAAAAAGGAGGGTATTTAAGAAGGGATTTTTCAAGGACTACAGGAGAATTAAGTGCTGAGACCTTATTGGAATTCAACAGAAATCAGATTTTTTACTCCCTTAAAATGCCTTGGAGAAGTTCAGTTGTAACAATTTTATTTGGAAGGCCTTGCTGATGCAGAATACACAGAGAAAAGTTCCATGGTTAAGGGTCTTAAAGATTGTATCTGTATGGGCTGATAACTTTAACCAGCATGTGTTGACCTGAGAACTGTGCCATGCATGAAAACACCAGCAGTGCAATGAAGAAGAAGAATGTATTGGAGGCACAGTGGGCTCTGCTCCACTTCAAAGTGGGGGTTAATACTGAACACTGGTTCCCAAACTCAGAAAAGACAAGCTTAACAGTATGTGTCCTGTTCACCCTTAGCATGGATCAATAGTCAATTTTGAACACTGCTTAGAAAGTATTCAGAAGGCAACTATATGATTGCAGAAAGGTGGGAGATTACTGCAGACAACTTAGTATGACTGCTCTTTAGCCGAAGAATTTGGAGAATTTCAGGCAATGTCAGGTAGTCAGCAAATTTAAGGGCAGTAGCTAAATTACAAAAGAATTCTACTTTTCTTGAGAGTTTGTTTTTTTAATGGAAGAAAAGACTAATTGTGTGATATTGCTTTGAATTGAACACCATAGATTTACTGGGGATTTAGCACAATTTTGGGGGTCTAAGAATATGGAGTTGAAAGAGCTAGAATAAGCCAGAAAAGAAGCCCATTTAATAGCTTAGTATTTTCCTTAAAACATTTTCTGAAAGCGTGACAATGGATGCATAAACCAATATTAAGATAGCAATTCCTCAGCTAGATCAGAGCACTAATTATGGGAAATAACAGGTCTTTACAAACATAAGCAAGAACCCTCCTTCCTAAATCATTACAATCTCCCATTAATTTCAACAGAAAACTCTATATCATTTATATGAATTCATAGCCTGGATGAAGAAGGAGTGTTAACAATGCCTTCTGACCTTTCAAGGATGGGCGACCTAACTAAGAGCTAAAGATCTTCCTGCAAGAATTTGCTAAGAGAACAGTTTCTGAACCATACTGAAAAAGCAACTGCTACTATCTATTCAAATTGCTGTGGAATGCTGCTTTTTTTGTTTCAAATATACTAATAAAGTCCTATGAATTTCTTTCTTCAAACTAACATTGATCAGTGTTGTACAGTTAGAAAGTGATATCAAGTTCTATATATCTAGTGCTTTATATTTAACTTTAAAGATGCATGGAGAAGGTTTGTCTCCAAATTTCAGTTAAGCACTTAAAAAAATTCATAAAGCTTTAAGGTAGTGGAAGCATACAGTGATCAACTTTTCCATGAGCACTAATATTGCAAATAGATTATAGTGATGATGATTCTTCAGCTGGCTGTGAGTGAAAAAGGAGTATGGGAATGGAATGTTATGAAAAAACAGAAAACTCAACTGTGTGGTATTATTAACTTCTTTTCATTTCTATTTATTATTATTATTTTGACTTTGTGGAGCTTAAGGACTAGCCTTCAGTTTCAATAAATCATAAAGAGGGAAACTAAGAGCTTCAAAGTGCTCATTTAAAGGATGAAGAATTTTAAAGAAAGCACTCACATACTTCATTCTCCTTGAAGTTCTTAACTTATTTAATGTAACTTCAATATTTTACAAAAAAAGCTATGTATCCAGATTTTTTTTCCCTAGGACAACTTCTTTGACAATGAAGAAGCTTTGCAATAGCTGTATTTTATTTTTTTTTCTTGCTTGCTCTCTTTAATGTTCTGTAGAATGATAGAAAAGTACAAAAGAACAACTTGTTGCTTTAAGTAAGGCATGCTTGTGATTATTGATTTATCTAACAACTTAATTTCAAATATACGTCTTTAGAGTGTGTAAGTGAATATCCAAAGGACAGCTAAATGAATGAATACAAAATCAGACCTATACAGACAAATTATTGTGAAATATACAAAAAAAGAAAGAAATAGCAGATCCTTATTTGAAAATTTTGAAAATGCAATCATGTTACTCTTTGTGGATCTGCTATTGATACAACTGATATTAGATTTAAATTCTGCCATTATTGTCATGATTGGTTCTGCTTTCTTGTGGATTTTTATAAAAATATAAAAGAATATTAATTCTCTTTGGACTTGTGGTTGAGTATTATCTCCCAGTAAAGTCTGCAGGAAGTCTATGCATGCAATCTGTAACCTGAAGATTTTGATAAGATAAAAAAAGGACCAGAAGTTTATATTATAAAAAAATGTTAAGTCATCGCACAACTAATTGTATTTAAATAATACTAAAACAGTATGTAATTTGGCTTTTTAGAGTCTGGGAATGCTGTTAAGTTATTTACCTCTTTGACTTTTAAATCATACCAATTATTTAAAATACATTGCCCTTTTGAAAGTAAAAGCAAAACTAATATGGAACTCCGTTCATCTTTATAATTATTTTTTCTAAGAAATTGAGATTGTTTTATTTAAAAATCTGTTTTCTAATAAAAATTTTTTATAAAATTACCTCCTAGGAGATGAAAATGGGCTTATACTACACCATAGTTTCTGCTCTCCTATTGCAAAGATCTCAGCAGTAGACCAAGGACAGTAATCACTCTGACTGGAAGAATGAATTCTCTCAATTATTTAAAAAAAAAAAGAATGTTTTCACACAGTTGAAAGAGACTATCCCTGTTTTGTTAGTTTGAGCAGTATCAAAACCAACTGAAGGTGTCATATTACCTACATGGAATATTCGCCTTATCCCAATAATATGACAGATAATCTATGCCATAAACACAGAAGAAGGAACAGTTTGTAGCACCTCTGGCCAAAAAAATCAACGTGGTAGAGTCCAATGTTGTCTGCAACATCCTGCAGCAGTTTTCACACCAACAAGGCTACACATAGCAGTGATGATACATGTGTATCAAAATTCAAAGTCCCACAGCCTATTCTGAAGGAGAAGCAATGATCCTAAAAAGAAGCTGATACTGAGTCAGACTCAATATCCCATATATTTAACATAAGAAATGGATCATATCCCACCTGAACATGGGAAAAGGCTAGAACGATTTCTCAAGCAAATTTTCAAAATGGCATTGTCAAAACTATTCCTTCTGAGTACATCTCTTGACAAAGAATTAAATGTTATGATTAGTCCCAGAAAGGCAATGGACTGAAATATTTCTATTGCTTTTCCTGATAAAACCTCCTTTCAATGGAGGTTGATGCCATTAGACACAAGAGAGTAAGAAACTCCAAGCTGGCATCTCTAAATCACTGGCACCCATGAGTTTTCACTACTGGACCTCACATTATTGTCACACTGAACCTCATGTTTGAACCTGGCTTCCTTGTTCTCCTGGCTGCATCTCTGTACTTGAATCTCAATTTATCTTTTGACATGATCACTGCTCAGCTCCCCGGTCATCCAAATTGTCTTTTGTTTAAAGTGCATTGCAGCCTCGGCCTGTGTCACTCTCCAAGTCTTGTTTTCTTCTGGAGAGAAGAGAAGGGGACACAGGGAGACTGTGCAGACTTAAATCTCACTCTGGATTTTGGACACAACTTAGTCGTCAAAATATACATCTAGATCTCTGCTACCCAAATACCATAGTGTATACTTATTTCTTGTGGATTTTTAAATACCTCTCTTTCATTTCTCTATTATTATATTTTAATTATAGCCGCTTAAAACATGTTTTGTTTTCACTTTAGATAACAAGAACCAGCTCAAACTGAGTCTGCTAACTCTTGACCCTGTTAGTAAAGTTAGAGTTGTACTCATTTTGGTTCTGCATCAGATTAATAGAGTCTATATGTATTCTTAGATTTCACAAAAAGGAAACATCACAAATAACATGTTTGATTTTCTTCTCAGGCTGAAGCTTTGCACAAGGTTAAAGTCAAGTATCTTGGAGGTGAAGGCCTTTCATGCTTATATTTCTTCTGTTATGACTATCACTGGCACATATCCTTCAGTCTTGTTTCCATTAATTGGATAGTATTTTGCCTGAAGTCTAGTTTTGTGTACTATTAGTTGTATATGCCTTTACCATCAAGGTTACAGGACTGGAAAAAATAAAATACAAAAAAACACCTCAGAACTTTGATCAAGGGAAATGAGAAGTACCTTAGCATTTATTTTATAATTGTGAGTTTTTAAATTTGCTCTATTTATTGAAATTTCCTTTCCTTCAAATGAAGGAAGTGGAGTAGGAATCACACCTTAGCTAAAGGAAAAGGTAAATAATATCTTGATTGTTTACATATGTCTTAGACCCTCATTCAGCTAGACTATCACAAACCAACAGAGTCTGCTTCTTCATCTCCCTCACATCCAGCAGCCAAGGATTTTAAAGCACTTCCAATGCAAGCAAAGAAAATAAAAATTGTCATTTTTTTCCAAATTCCCAAAAGCTTTTACTCCAAAAAATTCCTGCTTCCAATTTTCTGCCAAAAGATTAATATCACCCATACGAAATTCCTTTTACAATTTCTTGACCTTGCTAACTTCAGTTGTTGCAGCCTGCTTCAGCTTACTGACTCAGCTCATCTGGCACTAGAACAGTTTAATCCCCTCTCTTTCACTCTCTTCTTTCTGTCATCTCTCTCTCTCTCTTCCCCAAGGCCTATGAGAATCTGATCAAAATGAAACTACTGATAAATTAGACAATATGATATATTCTGATTCTGAGCTTAAACTCTCACATGCTCATGAGAAAGCAAAGTAAAAGCTCAAGAATTTTGGGGGTAACTAAGCAGTGAAAATTTATTTACTGAAAATTAAATCCTGAGTAACATTATTTATTTTCTTTTTGTGGTGAAGTGCTGCATATGTGATAAATTACTTGAAAGAGAGGGAGGATAAAACAGATTGATACACAGCAATGGACACAAAATGTACCACAGAAACTTGAAAATGTAGTAAAAAAAGTTCTTTACTCCATAATCATGTCACTCTTTCTATGCATTTCTGATACAGTGCTGAAACTTTCATACATTTTCTTTCAGAATTGCTTGAAAACTGTGGTGCATGGACCTAGAAAAATAACAAACGTTGCCCCATACTTTTAACCTAGGCTCTGTTAAGTAAGTTAACATTAGGGGTACCATTATGTGACCAAAGTGGGAGAAGACCATCATCTCCTGATGGGCAAATGCCCTTTCATTCATGACGAGACTATATTACTCTTACTTATAAGCCTAAATTTATTGCCTTAATTTAAAGATCTTGGATGCATGGGCTGGATTTTCTGATTAATAAAAAAAGAAGCTGTTTTTCTGAAACCATATTGAAGACCAAGGGGAGAGAGACAGGAAAACAGGAAGAAAAAAGATAATCGGAATTATATTTTTTGCTGTGTCTCTAGTCCTTTATAAAAACTTATGTTATAGTAGTTTTTCCGCTGACATCCACCACTAGGAGTAAACATACTGAAGGTTAATTTAAGGCTTTTATTCAGCTTTTTCATTCTGCTTTCCCTTGAAAAGGACATACCCTTTCATGTTTGTATTTAGTCATATAATATAACACTATACTCTAGACTCTGGCCTCCCTAGGAGCTGTAGTTCACCCTTAGAAGTTGTTGCCTAAGGTGCTTACTGTAGCTGGACTCCAGGACTGTTTATTTAATTACTCTTCCTTGGTGTACTGCCAGTACACAATGAACAATAATGTAGTCTGTCTTTCACTTTTCTCCATGCACCTACTGTCTCATAACTAACAAGCTGAACTAAACTTGAAAAAAAAAAAGGAGCACAAGAAACACTTCCAATTAAAAATGGATGAAATCTATGCCCCTTGAGGGAATAGTCCAAGATACATGTTCTGTGGAAATAAAAAATGTTAACTAAATAAAGCCTTATTTGAGCTAGAACTAGGGTTATCTGGAACTAGGGTTTAGTTAACCCAAAACAGAATTTAAATTACATAAGTCCAGTAGTGCAATCCAAAACCTCCTTGTTCAACATTATCTCTCTTAGTCTGAAGGTGCCTTGAGGCATCATTGCTTGATAAATGTTTGCCCTTGCATAGTATTCCCTTTCTGCATGTGTTCAAATCTTCCCCAATCTTAAAAGTGTAGTACCTACATACAACCTAAACTTAGGCGGGAGCTTAGCTCTTCTCCACAGGGTCCCCTAAGGATCTTGTTCTAATGAATACTCTCTGATCACACTAAATAGATAGCAGTTATAAAAGACTCTTTGCAAAGGTATAGATGAGGATACTCTTTTATTATAGGTCTATTAAAGGAAGGGATGTTGGCTAGAAGATACATCCAAACTGATGTGTAATGCTCTGACTTTTATGTAGTAGCTTGAATATTAACATGGTATTCAGCCTATCGGAATTCAAACCCTCACCTCTCTGGGAAGGATTTGAATATGTATCTCCTCTATCTATTGAGAGATAGAGACTTGTTGTAATAGAGCTCTCTTAATCTATCCAACGAAAATACTTCTGACTAAAAAAAAATTATGTCAAAGAGAGAGCTTAAGAGTAATCCTATGTCTCTATGATTAGAACACTGTTTGCATGTGAGACACTTGGGAATCCATGTTTCTTTTAATGCTGACATTTTTATATGAAATGCACAACCAGGTCTTGAAGTCCTTTTTATGATTTAGGACCTATTGAAACACATGCAACAGAAATTGCAGTGCTAATATAAAACTAGTAGGAGGAAGCATTTCCTACTGTTCAAATTCATTTAGCTAGGTCTATGGGAGTCTTTTTGTTAATGCTGCCTACTGTTATACATAATGCACTGAAAAACAGTAGGTATTAGATTAGTAAAGCTATTGTGAAGTATTGCCAATGATTAAATGGAAACAGGTATAGATCTTCTCTCATAATGGCATTACACCAAGTTCTGTATTGCTTTGTTCCTTTATGTGACCTCCTGCAATTCAGTGGAGCTATCCAGATATAAAAATAGGGAAAGGCTTGTGTATAGTAACACTGCCCTAAAGAAGTGCTACCAAAGCATTTGCAAGGAATGAGAGTCACAGAATTAAAGGTTACTTAGTTCTTTAAGGGATAGGAAAATACAGGAAAAATGTTGTATTGTTATTGACTTTTTTTCTCCCCCCCTCAATTCTGAATCCATTTTTAAAGTTTATGGATTCCGTTAGAATACCCCCACGTCCTGCTATACTGTGAGAGATTAAAAATGTATGGAACTAATTCATAGAAAGCTCTTAATTAAAATAAGTTTCTGCCAGACTGAGACAAACAAAGGTCAGAATACCCTGCCAATTAGAAAGTTTTAATCAGCAATGACAGTAAATGCGCCATACGTAGGAATGAAAGAGCACAGAACTAAAGCATTGTCTTGAGCATGACTTATAGGACTGGGTGGGAGGGACTGACTGCTGAGACAATGCAGAAAATGCAAACATCATGCTTAAGGAAAAATGCCACTAAAATGTCAGGAAGACTAGCTCAGACATGTCAGTGTCAACATCTGCTACTGCTAATGATTCCTGGAGACTTCTCCTGTACAAAGTCTTTTACAAAAAAAGTTGCAAAGACTTCCAATTACATATCTTTCAGAATTAAACTTTTTGCACCTCTTTTTTTTTCTTTCTCTGCTCCCTGTGATTTACACAGATTTAGTATTTTAACGGCCTAGGAAATGCATCGCCTTTGACAGCTAAGATCCTGTGAAGAGATGAATACCCTTGACTCCTCTTGACAGCAAACACTTCATCAGAGGGGGACCAGAGGTGTTACAGTTGAAGAATAAGCTACAAAACCAACATTTTATTTATAGCAAGGGATATAAAGTATAGATGAAATAGAGCAAGATAACAAAGACTGCATGGAAAGAATAAGAAAAAAAAATAAATCAGCTTCCTATGAATACATATGTCAAGACCATGAATATGGCTGGAGCTGAATGAAAAAATATTCCCCATTGATATAGATTGCATATTCAGGATGAAATTTATGTCCAAAGAGGTAGACAAAAAATTTCACATGGCTCTAAGGGATTTACTGAACTTTCATAGAATGTCGGTGAAGGCTGATCACCTAATTTCTGAAGGCATCTCTTACCAACCCTTGGCAGGACTTTAATAACTTATTCCCTGAGACTCTTGTTAAGATCTTTGTCCAACTCTGAGACAAGCCTTCAGGTTATTCAATAGATTTTTGTTTCAGCCAAATTAAAAAATGTTACAATACATTATTCCGTGATAAATGTTAAAAACCCATCAAAGAAGGTTCTAATCTTCACAGAAGATGAGTAGCATTTTAGTTTGTGAATAGATTCTCAAAAAATCGGTATTGAATAAGACAGTAAGATTGAGTTTTTCGGGTTACATTTTGCATTGTGCAGCAGGCTTAGATTTAGGAGTATAAAAAAAAAAAAGCTAAAATTTTCACTCCAGTCTGATTTTTTGATGGAAAATGGGTTTTTGACTGAAGTAAATTTTTAAGGTAATGCTTTATGTTCATATTTCTTTTTTATTCCCTGTAGTCGTTGCTTCCTATCCTTTGTGCTAAACAAAAGTGATGCAAATCTCTACCCTCAACTCAGCTCTCACTAGAGGGGAGTTTGCTAGAAATTGCAATCCAAATGGAAAGCTGGGCCCTGTAGGAGAACATGGGGTACATGAACTACAACTCTTCTGAAACACTGCAGTAGTCTGATATGAAATAGGAGCTTTTGGTGGTTTGGCCAAACAATTTTCTATTTTAATAAAACTTTTTATGATTTTCACCAAATCATACATTTATTTTCATTAAAGTTGAAGGAAAATCTAGCTTTTACTTGTTTTATTGTCTTTCCTCAACACTTTGTATAACGTAAAGGTTTTATCTGTATGTTTTTTTAGCTTTGTTTTCCCAAAGTAAGTGGGTTCAACTTACTGTGTATCACCTTAATTTAATCACTAGGCAAAAATTATTTCCTCCTCCTCCTGAAGAATAACCTACAACATAGGAAACTTTCAACCTATGCTGTACCCAAATTAAGCTCATTTTTGTAGCCAGTGTTCTAGAGATTTTGGGCTATTTTTTTACAATTATGCATTTTTTGTTCCAGGGATAATGTCATGGTATGTGTCTGCACCACGGTTGGGGTAGCCCAGTCAGGAATGGAGATATATATTCCCTTTTACTCACTAATATGGGTTTGCAGTCCACATCAGAGACTAGTATTTTGCATTTCTGAAAAAGTACATACTACTTCAACCATAGTGAAGAGAAAGATGCCAATCTTAGTATTTGTGTATGGCTGAGCAAAGTCTAGGGATGATTTATTTTGTTACCAAAGGGAGGAAAACAGATAATGTCTAGACTTTGAGTACGCAGGTGATAATATTGTCTGAAAGCAGACCTGTCATAAAGACTTCAGTGTGAATTTATTTTCACATTAATATGTTCTTCAATATACTTAGCAATTCTAAAATCCTGTATCAATTTAATTCCCCTAAAATGGGAACCTTTTTTCTTTTTCTCGTCAGTACAACTGCAATTACAGGATATTGCTCTGGTGGAGACATTTTTGGCAACCATGCTAAGACAGATCAATAGTATATCAAACTTATTGTGGTGTAATCACTAATTGAAAGTGTGAACATGTTTCTTCCAAATGCTTCTTACTAGTAATTTTGGAAGTCAGATAAAAAGTCGACATCTGAGATATCAGATGACTACTGTCTATGATAGATTATGACATACTTGCTAATTCATATAATTTTCATTGGAAAATAATAATAATTAATTAATTATTAGGAAGGATATTATCACCAAGGCAAAAAATCTGCTTCTCTATAAAGACAAGATAACATCAATACTTGCAGAATAATCTCAGCTGTCATGGAAGCCACTCGGAAATAAAAGTCTTAGCTCCAGCCAGGAGACAACCACAAGCCTTGTAACATCAGACTTGATGGATATGTCTCTAATGTCAAGTAAAAGAGGTTCTGAGATATGTCCCCATCACAGAGGTCAAGTGACATATATTGACTCATGTCCACACCTTTCAGGCCTTCTCCTTCCTACTCTACAAAATTCTGGAGGATTATGGAAAGTGGAGGAAGCCCAACCTGGTTTTGTGTATTATATATGGTATAAACTGTTTCCAGAATGATGGCTTCAAAGTGTAGGAACAAGATACCAGAAGTGAGTGAGATACAAGGTGATTGATGCAACAGCCTCAAGTGAGAGTAAACTTAGATGTAACAGCTAGCTGAACTGGTTAAAAACAGAGCCAGAGGGTAAGCTGTTTAGCACTGTGGATGACCAGGGGTTCATTGCAAGCTCAATTCCTGGTCCTTTTTTTAGATGTACTCTATTCTTTTGCAGAGTACAAGCACAAACTCTATGTATCCCATAGAAGCCAAACCTTAAAGACACATCTAATGTATATGAATCTGTTGCTGACCATAGAAGCAAAAAGGCCTGAAGGACTTTATCAGACATGATGTTAGAATAATTGAGCAGGAAGAGGGCTTTTACAGACTCTCACACAATAAGGAACAAATTTTATTTTGTAGGCTACAAGTATGCTTTAATTTCTCACCTGTAAATCACCGATTTAAGTAACTAGAAATACAAATTTATTCCTAAATTATTTTTATTTTGGGAGGCATAAGAAGTTAGGGATAGAACGGGAAAGGAAGAATGAGGAAACAAGGTGTTACCAGTCTGTATTTCTAGCATATGCTATATTCTACAGATCATCTTTTAATAAAAATGCTATTCTATTTCAGCTGAGGTGTAACTCCTCCACCTATCTCTCAGCAGTCTCTAGTTTCCATATTCTTAGCTCTTTACATATCTTTACTGGATGACACAAGGAAGAGCCTCCTTCATCTGTATATTCTTTTTTACAGAGGAAAATTCTTAGCCATGTTTTAGCTTAGCCGTTGATTACTTTCCAGACACAGATTTATATTTTATTTATACCTTTTCTGTCTTAAAATAAGGGGGTCTAGTAGCAAACGATTCAAATACAGTTATGATTAAGCAACTTATATAAAAAGCTATAAGCATTATTCAATATTCAAAAGTATCACTGATGATAAGGATGTGTCAGCTAAAAATGTTTTTCAAGATCTTTCATAGTGGTAGTGCAGGTTCCTGGGGAACTACCTTTCTCTGATTTAATTGTATAAATGTGATTGATATATCTGTCTTGGTGTACTTTCCCCATACTGCTACACAAGTATTGCGATTTCATGTGACTGCTGAGAATTTAACAGCCCTCACTTTCTCCCTTAATCCTCTTGTAAGAGGACAGTAACTAAACAGCAGTAACTAACAGCAGTAACTAAAACATCCCTGTATTATCAACACTATTTTTGGCACAAATCCAAAACATAGACTCATACTAGCTACTATGAATAAAATTAATTCTGTCCCAGCCAAAACTAGCACAATCCTTTAGGAACTAAAATATTTTATATTTTAGAATGTTCTTAGTTTATTAAATTACTGTGTTTTAGCATTGTGAGGGAGGCATACAATTCTAGGGGGAAGAGCAAAAGGCAAGAGGATTCAGTGAAAGAGAATTTTTTAGATGATTATACGTATGGAATACAGAAATGGAAAATATTAGTCTGAGTGAGAAAGACAAGAAGGGTGGAAGAGAAAAATATGTTTTGGAGTACTTTGCAGCAGATATTGGTCAGAAATCTCAAGCTTTGGAAATCTAAACACTGAATTAATGTAAACCAATACTTGACCAAGATCTCCAAATTGCATTGTAGAAACAAGCTTTCACCAGAACGTGACTATAGCATTCAGTGGAGAACAATAACAGGGTTGTTTGGGTTTTTTGTTGTGTTTGGTTTTTTTTCTTTAATTGAATATTTGAGTTGGTTCTTTGAACTGAATATTGCTTTGAATAATCAAATCACTGTAAGCAACTCTGTTTTCTGCTCAGAGGCAACCCTGTTTCCCCAGCAGAAGCATTGGATCCAGCACAGAGGTAGTAACGGAGGTCCAGAAGACGTATAGCTTGAGTTACACAGGATTTATTATCTCAGGGTTAAATAAATATTCCTGTTTATACTTTTACACAGACTGTCAGTCTTTAACATTCGTGAGCTCTGTTGCTCTCAGTTCTGGAAAAAAAATCAGTAGACAGATGTTACAGGGGTCATGCATTTCATTTCTTGGTGCTAATGTTACTGCTTTCAGGGGACTAAATATTGGGATCCGGAAGTAGCTGCTCTTTCAGCCATTGTGCAGGCAGCATGTTCGATACTGTAGAAGGGTTTAACAACTTCCATTGCCTTGAGTTACAACCCAGGCCTGTTTTTACGGAGGATGGACTGTTGAAACAAAATTCAACAGCCATGACATTACATCTGTAATTTCAGGCACTTATGTAAGCCGATGCTTAAGGTAAAGTTGAAGTACACTCAAGGCAAATGGGAAAAATTAAGAAATATAGTTTAAAGTCAGCCAGCCATTGTTTAAAATTGTGCCTAGCAAGTCTGCAAATATTTGTTGGCAAGAATTAATCTTTATAGTAAGTGAATTTATCTATATAGTAAGTGAAATCTTGTTTCTGTCACATTTCTGTCACTGAAGTCACTGCAATGAAGTTATTTGAGTGTAATTGAATGAAAAATATGGACAGCTGCTTGTATGAGCACACATTTACATATACAATGATTAGGTGCCACACACAAATTAAGTATCCTTTCTGAACCAATAAACAATATAATCTGTACTGGATTCAAACAAAAATGCAAGAAGAAAAAGCTTCTCTAAAACCCGGCTTATCATAATTACAGGACTATAGATTGGTATACAACTAAATAAATTGTATTAAATCACATAGTTTTCACTGTTAATAATATAAAGAAAAAATGAAATTATTAAAAAAAAGTTTTCTTTGATTGTGAATTTCATAAACTAAGCATACTTAGCAAAATCCTTGTGTTTTTCTGTCATGATAAGCAGTAACCTCAGCAACAGTTCATCACATTTTGCTATGTTTAATGTGATCTATTCATAGTCATCTCCCAGGAATATGTCTTTGTGACTAAGTGGATACCATGTTCAGACCAGAGATGTGAAAAACTTCCTATATTTGTTCTCTGAAACATAAAGGTATGGAACTGCAATTGCTAAGGTGCCATGTTGATTACACTTCAGCAAGAAAAAACAATGACACTAAAGTGTCTGCCTTCTGAAATATGTTTGACAAGTTCGTAATTGCATTATTTCTTTCTAGGGGATAATGTTTCCTAGTTTAACTTTGTGATCTTCAAGTATCATTTTGTACTTCTTGAGCAAGACATTTTTCCCGAATGTATGTTATTTTAATATGAAATAATTTGCTTTTATATATACAATCTGCTGTAGGGTAGGAAGGCCCTACAGAGGGACCTGGACAGGCTGGATCAATGGGCCAGGGCCAACTGTATGAGATTCAACATGGCTAAGTGCTGGGTCCTGCGCTTCAGTCACAACAACCCCATGCAACGCTACAGGCTTGGGGGAAAGTGGCTGGAAAACTGCCTGGCAGAAAAGGACCTGGGGATGTTGGTTGACAGCTGCCTGAACATGAGCTAGCAGTGTGTTCAGGTGGCCAAGAGGGCCAATGGCATCCTGGCCTGTATCAGGAATAGTGTGGCCAGCAGGACCAGGGAGGTGATAGTGCCCCTGTACTTGGCACTGGTGAGGCCACACCTCGAGTACTGTGTTCAGTTTTGGGCCCCTCACTACAAGAAGGACACTGAAGTGCTGGAGTGTGTCCAAAGAAGGTCAATGAAGCTGGTGAAGGGTCTGGAGCACAAGTCTTATGAGGAGCGGCTGAGGGAGCTGGGGTTGTTTAGTCTGGAGAAGAGAAGGCTGAGGGGAGACCTTATTGCTCTCTACAACTACCTGAAAGGAGGTCGTAGTGAGGTGGGGGTCGGTCTCTTCTCCCTAGTAATAAGCAATAGGACGAGAGGAAATGGCCTCAAGTTGTGCCAGGGAAAGTTTAGGCTGGACATTAGAAAAAAACTTCTTCACCGAAAGGGTAGTCAGGCATTGGACCAGGCTGCCCAGGGAAGTGGTTGAGTCCCCATCCCTCTAGGTATTTAAAAGACGGGTAGACGTAGTGCTCGAGGACATGGTTTAGTGGTGGTCTTGGCAGTGCTAGGTTAATGGTTGGACTCGATGATCTTAAGGGTCTTTTCCAACCTTAATGATTCTATGATTCTATATGTATATTTCCCCTGCCTCCTCGTAGGGATTTATTTGCATTTGTGAAACTGCAACTTTTCTCAGAATCAGGAATTTGACATTAGCAGGGTGGTCTATTAATTTCCATGTCTGTGATACAGACTTGTTTCAGCCCTCTTCCTCTGTAATTTATATCCATAGCGTTAACTACAGTGCCAGTAATGCAATAGAAAGCACTAAGTACACTTGAAGCTTGTGCAGAATTCATGTTATAAAGATGCTAAGAGCCTCCAAGGGAATAATTGCCTCGCTACAGGGAGTGCAAAATGTTTGGCATCTGGTCTTTGTGTTGTCCTTTGCTTTCTTGCAACTGGTTGACATCAGCACACATTAACAGCAAAACTGATCAACTGCAGAGCCAACAGTTTCATAGTCATTCATTTTCTTCCTAAAGATATTAATAGCAAAACAACCGAGTGGCTCGCAGAGTACTAATGGGATATAGAGCATTTACACTTAAGAACTCAATGTACATTCCAGTCTAGGATTTAGGAACAGGTTTAGAATATCTCTTCACACAATTTCTATTATTTCAGTGAATGTTTATTTCAGAAGTAACTATATATGGGCCGAGGCCGATTGTCTGAGGTTCAACAAGGCTAAGTGCCAGGTCCTGCACTTCGGTCACAACAACCCCATGCAATGCTACAGGCTTGGGGAAGAGTGGCTGGAAAACTGCCTGGCAGAAAAGGACCTGGGGGTGTTGGTTGACAGCTGCCTGAACATGAGCCAGCAGTGTGCCCAGGTGGCCAAGAAGGCCAATGGCATCCTGGCTTGTATCAGGAATAGTGTGGCCAGCAGGACCAGGGAGGTGATAGTGCCCCTGTACTTGGCACTGGTGAGGCCACACCTCGAGTACTGTGTTCAGTTTTGGGCCCCTCACTACAAGAAGGACATTGAAGTGCTGGAGCATGTCCAGAGAAGGTCAACGAAGCTGGTGAAAGGTCTAGAGCACAAGTCTTATGAGGAGCAGCTGAGGGAACTGGGGTTGTTTAGTCTGGAGGAAAGGAGGCTGAGGGGAGACCTTATCACTCTCTACAACTACCTGAAAGGAGGTTGCCAAGTAACAAGCGATAGGACAAGAGGAAATGGCCTCAAGCTGCACCAGGGGAGGTTTAGGTTGGATATTAGGAAAAATTGCTTCACCAAAAGGGTAGTCAGGCATTGGAACAGGCTGCCCAGGGAAGTGGTTGAGTCCGCATCCCTGGAGCTATTTAAAAGTTTGGTAGATGTGGTGCTTAAGGACATGGTTTAGTGGTGGACTTGGCAGTGATAGGCTAAGAGTTGGACTTGATGATCTTAAAGGTTTTTTCCAACCTAAATGATTCTAGGATTCTATATTCTATATTGAAATAGTTTGTGCATCAGAAAACACTATAATCCTTTAAATATATTTGGGAAATTCAAAGCCACTGCTTAACAGAAAATATTGTTTATGAAATAAAATCACAGAGAGAAAAATTAAAGAAAAAAAGAAGAAGAGGCGAGGCGAGGCGAGGCGAGGCGAGGCGAGGCGAGGCGAGGCGAGGCGAGGCGAGGCGAGGCGAGGCGAGGCGAGGCGAGGCGAGGCGAGGCGAGGCGAGAAGAGAAGAGAAGAGAAGAGAAGAGAAGAGAAGAGAAGAGAAGAGAAGAGAAGAGAAGAGAAGAGAAGAGAAGAGAAGAGATGGGGTGGGAGGAGGGGAGGGGAGGGGAGTGGGGAAGGGAAGGGAATCGTATGATCTGTTGGCTGTCACTGTCTGTGTTATTGAATGGTATTACTATAATGGCAGCTCAATGACTCCTGCAATGAGATTATGTTCTGTAATCTTCAGAAGTTCTATTGTCCTATTTATAATTTAGCTTGATAAAGAAACATATTTTTTAATTGAAAAGATTTATAAGTATTGTAACTATCTACATATGCATGTGTGTGTAGGATTGTGTGTGTTTAGTGATCTCAATATGAAAAAAATTGTACCCATCCAAAACATATCAAAGCTTTTTAAAATCTCTTCACTTCACTGAGATTTCTACCAAAAAACCCTCCTACCTCAGCTATGGGTTCCTGCAATTATTTCATACCAATAGACTTCTACCAAGACATAAATCTCACTGACAATAACTACTTTTAAACACTGAAGTCATGCAACAAGACAGAAACTGAAATTTAAGTGAAAGACAATATGAAAGATATAATCCTTGCCATTTTTTCCATTGTGTGCCATATGAGGATGTTTATGATGTGCATTTTCAAATGTGTACATCAGTTCTGTAAACATGAAGTAAGTGTTATTCTTCCACATGAGATGAATATATAATATCCTACTGTAGTAGCAGCAGTTAAATCCTAATGGAGTGTTGTTACTTTACCCAAGCTCATAGATAGAGCTGATGAACAGAAATCTGTCATCTTCCCCTTTCTGTAAGCACCTATCAATGACATCTCTATGCAGAAAAAAAAAAAGAAATTGAATTGGGGTTTCATCAACAACTGTATTTCTGACAAGATATACTGTTTTATTGCTGCTGTAATCATAATTTAAGATAGCAATTCAGAAAGCATTTTCAGCTAATGATATAATAATACACCAGCAACTTCAGGGTAGCATATGTATTAACAGAAATAAGAAAAGTTTTGTCAATTTCATTTAATTAGGCATTTGAATACTTAAGGTTGTAGTTTCCCAATGCATGGACTTTGAATGAACATCAAGTTCCTTCCAGTTCCCTTGTTTCATTGCTCACTTATGCCCCTCACTATGAAACACCAGCGCCCTCAATTTCTGTCTACAAAAGAGTTGCTTTTGTCAATTATCTGTCTGCATTCAAATCCATAACAACCAAAACCAAGGCCAAGCATGGACAGACTGGATGTTGCTAGATATTCGTAAGTGTAAATGATAAGTGTTCTGATCATTACAGTGTTTATCACTATATACTGATTAATTGTAACTAATATCCGTTGCCATTCCTGGAATTAATTTCTGTGTAACAGACTACACCAAATTGGTAACAAGGAAAGAAAGGATAAAGAAAATGGGTAAAGAAAATTAAGCCAAAAGTACTAAGAACATTTTCAGATGATCTGTTCATCAGCTTTAACAGCCAGTCCTCAATGGTGGGTAACCAGAGCAAACTCAATCACCAGAGCCTTACACCAGTGACACAGAGTGGGGCCTTTCTTCAGTGACAAAAGGACAGTACTTGTGCATGTAACAGTAGAGTACAGGATATGAGTGATCAGTTCTGCACACCAAAGTCTGAAGAAGTGACACCAACACAATCAGATTTCATTGCAAACTTTTTGGTACTTTTAAAGCCATTTCTACCAGGCTGGCAGATGTGAGCAGCTTAGTTAGCTCATTATGCAGTTCTGCATCAGTAGCTGGTCATTTACATAAATGATATCTAGTTTGACCTTCTTCCTGTAGACTTTCAAGATCTTTATTTTATATTCTTTGATGGAGGGGTGCAGGTGAAGCTGCTATTGTCTTATGATCATTCACTTTCACAGAATTCTTTTTCCAAAGTCCTTGATGTTTTATTGGTATGGGTTAGAATTTGGTTCTTTTCAAGTTATAACAGATCCTTGCATTCAATAATGTATTCATTATTACTGCCTTTGGAAAACCAAAGTAGCAACATTATTCTTAACCTTTTCCTACCATTGCAGCATTTAATTTAAACATCTATTAAATTAAAACTTTACTAAGTTGTTGTCTAAGTGCTTGAGCAGTTATTTGACAGCTTTTGAATTAGGTTATGAATGCTGGTAAAGCTGAGAACTGAGAGTTCTTTGCAGGAAACAGGAAAGGAAGATTTTGTCATGGTGAAGAAGAACTATGAGAAAATTGTCAACTTAAATATTTAATAATGATGGAGAATAATTGAACAGTCCCAGAGCACAGCTCCCAGAGTGCAGCTAACAGAGGCAGTAAATAGATGCAGGAGTTTGTGCAACAGTCTCTGAGTTCTGCTTTGGGAGATTTTAGACTTTCTGGGGACAGGGTCCAGGATCATTGAGGCATGCCTGAAAACCTTCTGAGAAACTTGACACTGTGCCTGATGCTGCTAGGTAATGACGAGGTAGGGGTAGCTACAAGGATGCAAGCCTGAGGAAGCTTTAACAGCTTCTAACAAGCTCAGTCAGACGCCCTCAACCCAGGGTGACTGGAGCCTTCCTTTCAGCTGCCCTCTAATTAGGGAGGATCAAATACCCTTTTAGCCAGTGCTCAAGAGAGGTGTATATAAGAGCCAGGTCCAGAGCAGAACCAATAGACATAGTTTGTGCAGAAGGGCACAAGGAAGAGGGGCTTCAGCTGAGTTTGTACCATAGTAAGTCTCACATGTGGTGGTAACCCACCACAGGGGAGTTTCCCTGTCAGATGTTGGAGTTAGGGCAGAGGCTTCAATGCAGTTAGAGCTTCAGATAGTGTAAGCAATTGTCCAGGTCCCAGGCTGCCTGGGGCCTCTCTCTGGTGCCAGGAGATACGGCCCTCTGTCCTGCAGGCGGTGTGCTGTTTTGGAGGAGCTGTGCCACTGAGGGAAGGAGTTATGGGTTGAAGTGAGCAAGCTGCCCAGAATCAGAGAAGATGAAAGGGAGATAGGCAGGATCTCCTCTGTTACACAGCACCTTGAAGATCCCCAGACCCCATCTGTAGTAGAGATGCAGGTAGTGTCCACCCCTAGCTTGATAAAACATCTATGATTTAATTATTGGCTTGGTAGATGAGGGTAGAACAGTGGATATTGTCTACCTAGGCTTCAGGAAGGCTTTTGACTCTGTCTCCCATAAGATCCTTATAGAGAAGCTGATGAAGTATGAGCTGGATGAACTGATAGTGAGGTGGACTGAAAACTATCTGAACAGCTGGGCCTGAGAGAGGTGATCAGTGGCACAAAATCTAGTTGGAGGCCAGTAACTGGCAGTGTACCCCAGGGGTCAATACTGTGAGTAATCCTGTTCAAGATCTTCATTAACGATCTGGACGATGGGACAGAGCATACCCTCAGCAAATTTGCTGATGACACAAAACTGGGAAGAGTGGCTGATACACCAGAGAGTTGTGCTGCCACCCAGAGGGACTTTGACAGGCTGAAGAAATGGGCTGACAGGAGCATCATGCAGTTCATCAAGGGGAAGTGCAAAGTCCTGCACCTGAGCAGGAACAACCCTATGCACCAATATATGCTGGGCCTCACCAAGCTGGAAAGCAGCTTTGCAGAAAAGGATCTAGGGGTCCTGGACACCAAGTTGAACATCAGCCAATAATGTGCCTTTGCAGCAAAGAAGGCTAATGGTATCCTGGGCTGCATTAGGAGGACTGTTGTCAGCAGGTTGAGGCAGGTGATCCTTTCTCTCCACTCAGCACTGGTGAGGCCACACCTGGAGTTCTGTGTCCAGTTCTGGACCCCCCACTACAAGAGAGACGTGAACATACTGGAGGGAGTCCAACAAGGTGCCACAAAGATGATGAAAGACTGAAGCATTTTCCTATGAGGAAAGGCTGAGAGCTGGGACTGGTAAGTCTGGAGAAATGAAGGCTTAGAGGGGGGATCTTATCAATGTACACAAGTACCTGAAGGGAGGGTGTAAAGAAGATGGGGCCAGGCTTTATCCAGTGGTGCTCAGTGACAGGACCAGAGGCAATGAGCATACACTGAAACACAGAAGGTTCCCTCTGAACATCACAAAACACTTTTTTTACTCCGAGGGTGACTGAGCACTGGCACAGCTTGCCCAGAGAGGTTATGGAGTCTCCATCCTTGGAGATATTCAAAAGCTGCCTGCACATGGTCCTGAGCAACTGGCTCCAGGTATCCCTGCATGAGCAAGGGGTTGGAACAGATGACCTCCAGAGCTCCCTTCCAACCTCAACTATTCTATGAGTCTGTGAACTTAAAATAAATAAATCTTAGTCTACTCAATATTAACCTTATAAGAACTGAAAGCAAGCATGTCCTGAGAAGAAATCCCTGCCCACAAGAATTTTGGCCCAGGCTTGAAAATTTATAGTTTCAGTGTCAACTTCATAGACATTAAGTCCAGGTTTTCAACCCAAGTATCCTGTTCCACGCATCTCTGAGAAATGATTCTGGATATATCTACACATGAATTCCAAGCTGGCAGATATAAGTAAACTCTCATAAAAAATTATATGCCGGAATGCTCATAGTGCTTAACCCATGGTAAATAATCCTGCCTCTTATCTAATATACCCAATGTTAACAGGGTACCTTGATTTTTCATGGTTCACAGTATATTTTGCCAGCAAATACGCAAGAAGTGTTTAAAAGTTATGATTTGTTTCAAAAGGTCTTTTTTGAAGACATTTATGTTGAAGTAGGAGTCATATAGAGGTATGTTATTTTGTATGCAGAGCATTACATTTTTGGTATTTGTTTCCATTACAGGAATGACACCACATCAGTTACTCAAAGGCATTTATTTTCAGTATCATGCAATCTCTTATGTAATGGTCTAATTTTTTTTTTTTTTCCCAATTCTTAAATAATGAACATAGATGGATTTGTAATTTACTTTCAAGGAAATGTGAAACTTCTGAAAGCAAAAACAGATATTTCCTGGATATTTTGTAGGTCTTTGCAGAAAAACATTGCAAGCTTTCAATGCTTTATAATTGCACTTTAAATAAAAGTGTGATAGCAATTTCTAACTGATATTGGATAATTCATTAGCTGTGAATAAATATGCATCTTACTGTAGAATTTTAAAGTTCAAAATATAAAATTAATGAATTGTTTTCCTATGTCTTAGTTTCTCATGGGACTTAGGAAAAAGACATTTGTGTTTAGACAGAGATTCACTGGGAGTATAATCAGTGAAAAAGAAAAAAAAAAAAACACCAAAGAAAAAATGCAAAGATATCTTAAAATTCTGTTTTTATGTAGCTCACCACTGCAAAATCATAATCATAGTCTGTAGGTACAACGTTGAATAAAGAATATGAAAAAGCTTTTCAGTAAATAGATACAATCCTTACTTAAGCATTACTCAGCAATGGACTGTTTTTCAAGGGTTCAGTTCACTGAATTAAATAACAAAACATTACAGTTCATTATAAATGCAAGTTCAATGTTTGAACTTCTAAAGATCCTTGGGATGAAAAAATAGAAAAAGATGTTAAAAAATAAGCTCTATCTTGAGTCTTTATATAGTTAGTCTAGTCATATCTGTTCAAGGTGATTTGCATCTGAATATTATTTTGTCAGTGTTGCTACTCTGCCCAGTACCACAAAGCATTTGACTGAAAAATTAGACAGTTTTCTAAATTATAAAGAACCTCTAGCTGTCTTTAGCCATCTCTTGTGCACTCTGTCTGAAACTATTCCAGGTTATTCAACTAGGAAACATTTTGAAAGTCACCCCCTGAAGAAAATGTTCTTATCATACTGGCACCAAATGTTCCATTCCTAGCTGTTATAAAACTCACTTGTTACTTTTGGCAAATTCAAGGGATTGAGGATAAAATATAGATAAGAACATTGATATTTTCTCTCTTAAAATGTAGTTTAACTGAGTTTTTTCTATTTCTGTGTACCAAAATGACACAAACTTATGTAGCCTTCTCCAAGCCTCCTAAGTTCCAGCTGATTGCTTTTAATAATATTTATTCATCCAAAGATATGTTTATATTGTTTCACTACAAAAACCTCTTCTTGTCGATCTTTTGAGAATTGTGTTAAAGAAGGATCATGTAGAATTTAACTTATGTGAAAACCCATATTATAATCACATTTTTATTTCTGACTGTTGTTTTTAATAACCCAAAAGAACAAAGACTCCAAATTTTTCATTTCAGGTAGCATAAATACATACACACACACGTGAAGTGTATATATACTTTTTACATATATGTATGCATTCTTATAAATATGCATATAATTTAAAATATTTATTTGTGATTAACCTCATGGCTGCAAAAAATAATAATTACATAATAACAGCTTTTATACTTAGGTATTTGTTTTCATCGTTTTTTACCTTGCGCAGTCATTTATAAACTTATGGACTCACAATCATAGAGTTAATACAAGGAACTCACCAAATGTGATCACAATGGAATGGCTGTTTCATGACATACATATGCTTGAAAATCAGGACCATAAAATAATTATCATTACAGAAAAAAAAATTAAAATTTACATGTCAGTAAAGTTATTTTATGGATTGATTACAAAGTCCATATATGCAAGAGAGTCATAGCGATCTCTAGAGAAGGATATATTTTATTCATTGATGCTTACCATCAAATAGAAATATTTTAATTTATGATTGCCTGTGTAATAAAAAAATCATTTTTTCCGCAGTCATAAGGTCATCTCAAATGATCGGATCTGTTTTTTGTTTTGTTTTGTTTTGTTTTTTAAAATGTAAAAGTCGTTTAGGACAAATAAAATATAATACAGTACCGTGAAAAATGAATGGTTTTGCATTTATCATAACCAGTGTTTAAGACCTTGAGACTTCCGAGTACGACAGCAGCAAAACAAATTTACAAAATACAGAATAGTACTGAGCATTTTCATCGCGTGCTTTTAATTTGATCTCAACTCTATTATAGCTTCATTATCTGTAAATGTGCAAGTAAACCTAAGTGCTCCTGTGAAGCTCAAGCAGTGTGTTCATATTTCATGTAAAGCAATATTTCCCCACTGAACTGTTCCTGTATTAATAATGCACAGGTTCACTAACTCATCAAAGTTTGTAGTATTATAAGCTCAATATCATTCAGCTGTGTTGGCTGATACAAATTCATACATAAAGCATTTTGTCTTGCAGATATCAACTGATTACTCCAGTTGCATCTTATACAGTAATAGGCTAAAAGGGAAAACACTTCCAGAAAAACCCCAATAACAAACAGAACAGAAGCATTGACTTGATATCTTTACTAAAGGAATAAATAAAAGAATTTCTGCATAAAAATGATGAATTTGCCTTACTCACCATACTTTAAAATAAGAATGACGCCATTTGGTGATTATTCCAATGCTACCGTAATACTGCTGAATATTTTACATCTTTCTTAGATAGTGATATCTAGCTTTAAATATACTTTTATCATACTAATTTTCCTTATGATGTTTGATAGCTGCTAGGTTCTAACCCTGTTTTTGAAAGACACATTTTGGTTAAATATGTTTTAACTGGGAAAAAAAGTATAAAAATATGTATGTAACAGCAATATGCTGTATCTATTTTGATAGTTTTAGACACAGATATCATAAAGCAGAAGAATTGTATCATTTGCATTATAGGAGGTGAAATGTGTGTTAAAATTATATTCTTCAGTCTCAACATATTGAGTCTGAAAACAATGTATGTTCATAGGCATCTGGACAGGTAATTAACTGAAAGTATTTACTGTACTGGTCAAAACCAATGAATTTTAAAGAAAAAAACTATGCAATAATATAAATTTTGTTCCTTGACCAATATAATGACAAGAACAAAAAGGTAAACATTTCAGCAATATTTATAGATTTTCACTTAAATATCTAATCCCAGTCTTCTAAACTTCATGGTGAAATAGACCAAAAAATCTAGAATCTGACCTATATTCTGTATAAAATCAGACACCTGAAAGTTAAAACATTTGTAAAAATGAATTGCATTCAGAAAATGTAAATAATCTAATACCAGTCATTGTGATGATATTTAAAATAATAGATTTACATTACCTAAGAGTTCCTGTTTCTTTAAATATTTCTTACATGTTGCATTATTATAGTATGTCATATAATATAGATTTTTATTAATTTCCTTGGTTTAGATTTCTTTTTTTAAATTCTTATACAATTAAAACAAAAAAACCACATTTTTCTTTTTAACTAACAAGTCTTCTATTAATATTCAAAGTTTTCATCCCCTCATGGTCTGGCACTTTTATTCTGAAAATACTCACGCCAAGATATATGCATTTTCATGAGAAAAAAGTTTATTATTCTGTATAGTCATATTTTACCTATTTCTACAACACAGTATGCAATGTATGCATGCACTGTATATAACATTAAAAAAAACACAAACTGAATATATTTACAAAAAGCCTTTCTTTACATGAAACTTGACCTACCCTTTACCTTAAAATATCATGCTACAAACATACAAGCACATCTGTAATGGTAGTACTTGTATTTCTGGGGAAATAAACAAGATGATGCTCAAGGCTTCACTGGAAAACTGCTCTGCACATTCACAGTCTCTCACCTTGCTGTCACAAGTTATCAGCTGCCAGTTGCAGTAAAAAGAAATTCCAGCAAATTGTTGTCCTATGCATAAGCACTTCCCATTTAGTACCAGCAGCACTGTGAAACAGACTGTGACCCCAGATCTTCATGGCAGTCAGTTTCATGGTTTATGGTAGTATGGGACCATAATAAGTAAAGTTTGCTTTTATTCGTGTGGAGGGGAAAAAGAAAGTCTGACACCTAATCAAGGTGCTTCATAAGTGCTATAACTAACAAATTTTCACTCCAGAGATTTTCTTAAATGTTAAAACACACAGAATGGCCCTCAACCAGTAAAACTTGAAATACCAGCATCAACATCAGGGTAAAGCCTGAAGTTCTAAACTTAGGACCTAGTTTTGCCTACTGTAGATACGATTATCCATGAGTATTAGAAAACAGAATTAAATCTTTTCAAAAGTAAAATGAAAAAAACAATTTTCAGTTTAAAAATACCATAATTGCCATGAACTATATGGACAACAGATCCCATAAGCAGAATATTTTTAATTTTAAATTTAAAATATACTATTATGTTCTGAACATTACAAATCAAGATTAAAAAAAAATTCCTAATTTTAAAAGGGACTTTTTTTTTAACTTTAAGCTGTAAAATTGCTGGGAGTATGATCACATATTAGTACCGTTAAATAAGAAAAGCCAATAGTGGAGATATTAACATAAAAAGGAATGAGTTGAGATGATACAAGACAGACCAATGGTCAGTACTTGTAACACATTAGCAGCCTAAAATATAATCAACTTAATGGTATAGAAGTATAAAATGTGCTCTCCATTTGCAGGCAATGCTATATGACTAAATTCAGAAGCAATGTTTTCAAAATGCTCTTTTAGCTGATTCTCTATGGAAAACAGTCAATGAATTTTTGGTGGGAAGGTTTTGCAGTATTTCTATAATAAGATTAAAATTTGCAGTGTCACATTTCAGGACTCTAACACCATAGGAGAGACAGCAAGAGGAACAAGGAGGCAGGAGTAAGAAAGGGAAAGTTTTTAGAATGGGATTTTGTAGAAATATGAGCATTAATAGCTGGAAGGGATGGATGCACTCCAAACAATTGTCTTAACATGAAGACTTTGTGTTAAGGTACCTACTGAATTGTCCTATCATAAATATCTTTAGTTCCATCACAGAATATCTGAAGATAATAAATCTGGATGTTTACTATACATAAATCATCCAGGGGCCACACTTTTCCCTGATGTCCATGTGATCAAGTAGTTCTGCAATTGTTCAAATATAGGTTGTTCATTTGGGTTTCTCTGAAGTCTATTGGACGTCAATGGCACAGGATCTATTTATGACATGATGGGGAAAGAAAATCATGTCCATAGGACATAAGTCACCTCAGCTGCTTTTAAAGCCTGCAGTCTTTCCTCCGTAAAAATGCTCCAATGTATTTTAACACCACAGGAATTTAATTGTATTGATCCTTGTGTCAATGTAAAAATAACCTTAGATTTACTTAGAGAATACTTAACTTTGTTACCTGAAGTAGTCTTAAACAGTTTCCTTTCAATTTTATTTCATGAAAAAATATGCATCAGCATCATTTTTCTTCCTTTTTTCAATTCTTATTCAATTCTTATCACAACTTTCAGTGGTTATTAAACATATTGTAAAAATACAAACACTAAGTCCCTTTAATCAGGACAATATTTGCATTTGCGTATTAACTCTGTGGAAATTTAACATGAGCTTAAAGCTAAGTATGCATTGAAGTGCTCCACAAAGAGGAATGTTTTCCTGAATAAAAGGTAAAATGAAATAAGTGAAAGCTTCATTACATGAATAAAACTAAATTAAAGTATCTCAAACTGAAAATAATACTCCGCTAAACTCTAAAGACAAATGACAGGTACCTTTACATAATCAGAATGATTAACTTGTAAATTAATACCAATTAGAAGCTAGGAGAAGATAGTACTTCTTTTTGGGAAACCGTGCACATTTCTCAGTGTTACTACCTCGGGAAATTCCTTTCAGAAAAAATAACAAATATGCTGACAGCTTCAAGTAGAAATTGTAATTTATGATTACCATTTTGTACATGAGAGAAAAATAAATATACAGACAGGAACATGATGTTGTAACAAAATGAAGCTTTTCAAAGACATTAAGTATAGGTTAATGATAAGATTCATTTGCTTCCTTGGAATTTCTGACTGTCCAAAATGCTAGAATAAACCCAATGTTTAAAGGATGAAGTATTTTTTTGCTAGTGTTTGAACACTGTTAGTGTTCATCTAGTTCTGAGCTCCACATACTCCACATAGCTTTGCAGTCTTCTGTTTGCAGATTAGGTAGAGTCTCAAAAGTTTAGTTCATAATAAATAAGAGAGTTCATATCAACTTTCATCTAGATGTTGCTGACAACTTGATGGCACTTGCTCATCTCATGGGACCTCCAATAGTTTCTCATTCCTTGCTTAACATTTCTTTGGATTTTTCAATTAATTCACATCCCATCCAAATTGTTACCAAACCTTTCATGGCAAGAATAATTTTCTCTACTGCGCCACTGTGCTAAGATGTGAAATGAGCAAAAACATCTTTTCCAAAGAAAATTCTGCTCTGGTATTTTGTATCCTCTTTCTTGGTTTTAAATTAATATATCAAGCTATTTTCTGCTAAGGATAAATTATCATCTTAAACTACCTGATTTAAATATTTAAAATCCTTACCAACTTTGAATGTAATAGACTTATAATCTTTCTGTCTTTCTTTACTGATTCTATATAAAGCTACAACAAGACGTCCTTTCTCACATATGCTACTATCAGTTAGTCGTAACATTTCTCAACACTTAGTAGTATATTAAATAAAAGTACAGGATTTTATGTGTTGTTTTCAAAATGTTACACAAAATGTCTGTATTGGGTCCAGGTGCCCAGGTGCTGGCAGTGGGGGGCTGCAGGGGTAGCCTCTGTGAGAAGAGGCAGGGGCTGCCCTGAGCCAGACACAGCTGGTTCCAGCTGGCTCCAACAGACCCATCGCAGGGCACAGCTGAGCCCCTCAGCCAAGATGGTGGCCTCTGAGAAAGCGTGTGTCAGATAGAGTAAAAAAGGCCATGGAGCAGTGAGAGGAGGGAGGAAAAAAGGCAAAAGAAACAGCCATGCAGACACTAAGGTGAGAGAAGAAGGAGAGGGAGGAGGTGCTCCAGACACCAGAGCAGAGATTCTCCTGCAGCCCATGGAAGACTGCACACCAGAGCAGGTGGATATTTCCTGAAGGAAACTGCAGCCTGTGGAGAGCCCACACTGCAGCCGGTTTATCCTGAAGGACTGCAGCCCATGTGAAGGACCCATGCTGGAGCAGGGAAGCAGTGTGAGGAGGAAGGAGAGGCAGAGACAAAGTGTTATGGACTGATGACAACCCCCATTCCCCATCCCCCTGCGCTGCTTGGAGTAGGAAGAGGTAGAGGAGTCAGGAATGAGTGAGGAGTCAGGAGTAAAAGCTGAGCCTGGGAAAGGGGGGTGAGACGAGGGGAAAGTGTTGTTTCAATTTGTCTTTGTGTTTCATTATCCAAATTTATTTTAATTTGCAATAAATTAAATTAATTTTCCCCAAATCAAGTCTGTTTTTATCCCTGATGGTAATTGGTAAGTGATTTCTCTGTCTTTATCTCAGCCCACGAGCTTTTTCACCCCCCTGTCAGTTGAGGAGGGGGAGTGAGAGAGTGGCTAGGTGGGCATCTGACAGCCAGCCAACGTCAACCCACCACAATAACATAGTACAAACATGGATAATGAAGCTTCAGATTAATCAACTATGTTATCCCTGTAAAATAAGACATCTGTATAGAAGCCCTCAATAATAAGACTACAAGCTATAGGAAACCCTGTATGAGTCTTCTTCCTATGAACTAATCTAACACATCACTAGAAATTCTCATTTAGAATGTTTTCTGCTGCATAATAGCTGAATTCCCCCTTCTGCATGTCTGAGACTCACAGCATAGATAACAATATTCAAGGACAAAAATAAAAACCAAACCACAATGCTTTTCATCTGAAAACAAACTTGTACCTCTTTTTTATTATTATTATTATTTACTAGAAAATCTGTGTTGTAAAAGACTTATTAATGTATTTTACAAAATTATCCACAAAGCAAATTCAGTTGGTGAAACAAAGGTGGATACACAAGGTTATGAGATTCTCTTGCTTCAGGTATTTTATTGATAGACATGAAAATAGTAATGAATTATGAGTCACTTATTAGCTACTCGACTTTAAAATAATTAGAGAGCATTATTTTCATTATAATCACAGTTTATCAATCAACTTTTACATTGTATGAAGGAAATGCTCTTCCAAATGCTACAAGAAGTCCTCTCTATGAACTATGCAATAAAGGAATACCAAAGAATGTACTATTTCTTTTTTTCACTACTGATGCATAGCAATTACAGAAAAATGGAAAAGTAAAATGGACCACTGATCTATAACATCCTTTCTTTGAGAAAGATTATTAGCAGCAGCTTTCTCTTTGTCCCATATATCTGTGTTCTCTATTGTCACCTACTGTAGTGAAGTTCAAGTACTTCTGTGAATCGCCTCTATAGTCTGTCTGTTTATACCTTTAGGCTACAAAGTGATTGGGTGAATGCCTGGACAATGATGTCAAACCTGAAATATCTTCTAGGACTGTTAACTGCAACACACTTGTTTCCACTGCTGGAGGAATGCTTAAATGTTGCCACAAGGCAGTGTTTTTCACTTTTTCAGAGGAACATCACAGCCCTTACATTTTTGCAAACGTATGCTATAAACAAGAACTAAAAAATAATTAGGTATCTGGAGTCTAACCATTGCTTATTTTGATGAACAACTGAAAAGGAAACAAAAATATGTCTGCAAATGGCTGCTGCTTCAGTCACCTGAAAAAGAATAAGCTTTGAGATAAACTGCATCACACTCACTAATTAACTTGCCCTGTATGTTGTAAATCTAAAGCAGCTGACTGTGTAAAATATTACTTATCAATGTGCAAAAGGCTTTTTAAAAACAAAGATTGCCCATGCATGAGTGTAATCATTGAATGTCAAAAGCGTGCACAGCCGTTTTGTTGGAACATCTTGCTTACACCAAATGGAAGTGAAACTGTTCTTGTCCTATAATGTTGCCAGTTGGCCAAATGTCTCTTAAACCACTCCAAAAATAGCTCAATATTTCAGTGAGAATTTAATTCTCTTTTTCTAACCCAAAGATTAACTTCTGCTGCTTAAGTCCCTTCCTTTTCATCTCTTTCTTCGTTTATGGCCATTTTTTGTTTGTTTTTTTTTCCCCAGTTTCTTTTGAATTGAGAAGATGTGACCTTTGAGAAGACGGCTGCTGTGTCTTTCAAAATATTATGCTAATAATACATGATTGGAGAAAGTTTCCAGTAAGAATTCAGTGCTAAAAAGTTTATTGATGGTGTAATATAGTTCAAGGTCAACTTTAAAATTATTTACATGATTCTTGAATGTTAATTCCTTTAAAAAGTAAAAACCTTTAAAAAATGAAGAAATCATACCAGAGAATGACATTTATTTGGAAATGGTACTCAATATCAGTATGAGGGTCCTTACTGTTATGTGAACTAAGCTGATGAAGGAAAGGGTGGCAGCAGAAAGCTGCTGTCTTACACAGGCTAACGCTCAGAAAAAAATGAAAAAAGCAGTGAGGAACGTATTTTGTTAGAGAACCTTCTCTGACAGAAAATAAATGTAGGATCTCATGATTTTGCAGCAGTTGCAGCTGTAGGTGGGAATATGCCAAATGAAAAAAAAAAAAACATACTTCTGCCCCTACTTTTCCTGTTTTATCTTCATATAATCCTATTTTCCCTCAATCCCTTCTTCTGTCATTCTCTTGAACCGCTTGGATAATAATTCTTCTCTTGTCCTGTGTCTACACTAATGCATTTCTGAATTCACTATCAGCAAATAGCTTTTCTCCCTACTGATTCAGCTACTCCTCTCTCAGATAACACGGTATTCTTTACACTTACTTCTTATTCACCACGCTCTCATTTGTCCCACAAATTCTCTATCTTCTATGTCCTCATTCTTTCCTCACTGTCCTGAAGCTTTCAGGAAAAGAATTAAATCAAGAAGAAACATATCTCATTTTTCAAGCCTGTCCTCATTAGTCCATCACATGAAGCAGCACAAGTTCAAGTCTGTTCTGACCATGGCTGATTACTTCTTTGGGGGTTCAGAGCTGTTCAGAAAATAGAAACTGTATGTCCTCTCTGGACCACATGCAACTCAGCTTCAGAGTTTAACAGTAAATCTTTAACACATCTCTCCTAAATGTTTGTCAATTATGTCATTGGATTTGAAGCACGTCATGGAAGCGTGGAGTAGCATTTTTTGTTAATAACAGAATTGGCAGTAACTTGAAGAGCTCTTTACTGACATCCTGATCCGAACACAGATCCGAAAAGAAGTCTGTCTGTTTTGAAGAACTCATTCAAATTATAGACATGCTACTGTCTCTTAAGAGGCATTCATACCCCTCTTTCTACACAAACAAACAAACAACTTTTTTTTTTCTTTTTTTTTTCTATTTTTTTTTCGATTTTTTCTTCTAAATACATTTTTGGAGACTATGGATGTGTTTATGTCAAAATTTGTAATCAAGGTGATGCAGCATGCATAATTCGCTCCAAATGCCTAAAGTTTGGCAAAATTATCAACAGCTGAAAACAGCTTCAGAACAGGAAGAATTAGCCAGCCTGCACTGTACGTGTTAGTATCTGCACCAAATGTAATTACAATTTGTAGCATATAAATTTTATATGAAGCACCATCAGGAGCTATATGACCTTCTAGACACCTTTTTTTCAAATCCAGTTATTTCCATACTCTACCCTTCACATACCCACAAACATGACTAAGTGGTCTATTCTGAACACTTCTGTATTAACCAGGGCAAAGATGTGTATTAAGAAAAAACATGCATAATATCAAATGCCTGTCTACAAATTTTACTGAATATTTTGCACAGAAAGGAATAATTTGCCTGCAACTCATGTTTTTGCATTTTTTGAGTTGTTAGCTAAATTTGTAGGCCCCAGAACTGTTCTGACACATGCCAGGAAAACT
This sequence comes from Platalea leucorodia, assembly GCF_965183815.1. Classification (NCBI taxonomy): domain Eukaryota; kingdom Metazoa; phylum Chordata; class Aves; order Pelecaniformes; family Threskiornithidae; genus Platalea; species Platalea leucorodia. Next base: position 60,448,848 of record NC_138823.1, on the reverse strand, counting down.
GAAAAGTGTGATACTGATTAGGCAAATGAAAAAAGATATCTCTACTCTGCATGAGTCATTACCAAAAGGTTTGATAATGTACTCAAAGAATTATTCAGTGACAGACATTTTCCAATGGACATTTAGAAGGATAAAAATAGAGGAACAAACAGAGCTCATAATTTTATGGAAGTGATGATAATGATATTTTAGGAAAAATAGTTCTTCAAACATAAATGGAAGAAAATCTAAATGGTCAATGAATCGAGTTTGGGATAAAGTAATTATAGTCAATATAAGCTTCTAAAAGTATTAAAACATGAGAAAGCAATGTCACTAGAGGTAAGTTATATCTTTGTTAATTATATGAATTTATCTATCTTTGAAACCCATTAGAAATATTAATTTTACTTCAAGTATACCATTTTCTGTTATCAACTCACCTCATGTGAGACTGAGAATAATTCTGCAGCAAGTGCATTAACATTATTGCCACATGTAGAATTTGTCTTCCAGCTTCAAATGAACATAACAAAAACCAACTCTGTGGGGAAAATGTTTCTTTTGAAAGTCGTGGCTCTGTAAGCACTGTCATTGGCAGTGTTGTTGCATTGCAAAGTACTGAAAGAAAATTGTATTACTGTTTCAGAAACAGTTATTTAGGGTGTATTTCCAGAGAGGTGTTTTATTTTGGCAGGATGACAGCTTAAAAGAAAAGTAGGGGTGCAGAATCTAAGCATTCCCACAACTCATTATCCTGCAAATTATTCCTGCGAAAATCCTGCATGGATTACCACAGCGCGAAAGAAGAAACTGTATTCAAGAACAGTCAACAAATCTCTGTGTGAATAGTTACTGTGAGAGGCTTGAAATGAGGAAAGTTGAAAGCGACTTTTGTGCTGCTCGAGGACTCATTCAGGCATGTAGGGGGTGAAGCTTCATCTCGCCAGTTTAATAAACTGGTTCATTTTTAATTAAGCAATAATGTATGATAGGGCATAAACTGTACTGCATTAATTCATAGTTAGTGTGCTGCTGCTAGCCATGAGGCTGAAGGATATGTCACCATCAATGTAACTAGGCATGAATTACCATCACTGAGTGTTCATTTTGGAGTGTCTTATGGCCACTGTAAAAATGTTATTATTTTGAAAATATTTATATTGTTAATTAAAGGTGTGCACAAATACAGTTTTGTTTTAAACCATGCCCAGTTTGTTCTATTTTTTAAAGTCTATACTTTATCTAGTATACCTCTATACAAGGGAGGAATTAATCTCTCCTTGCACAAAGCTCATTTACAATGAAATAAGTGGCAATAGGGGAAGGGAATAATAACTGTTGTTTTCTGTTCTGCTATTCCAGCAGCTTCAGTTCCTTTCTGAAGGGTTTGCATGCAGAATTATCACAAACGTGAAATAAAAAAAAGTAAGTGATTAAATAATAATTTAGATAAATCTTGGAAACTGAAAATTCCTAATTCTGAGAAGGTGATCAAATCTTTCTTCCTGTTTTGCTGGTGTAAATACCAAGTAAATCAGTACCTTGCAGCGCAGCAGAATAAGTCCCTTTATTTCAGGGAGCTGCTCTGTATTCAAGTAACAGAACATAATGACTGTAGCTAGAATATAATGAATTTTGCAGAGCATTTACCTGTTTCATATCTCTTAACCTATTGGAGATTTCATGTGTGCCACATAGTGGAACCACAAACAAGTTCCCACAAGGTGTGCCACACACAGGCTCCCACCATCCCCACTCCGTGTTAGATCTCAGCCATCTTTGGTCCAACAGTACTGTGGTCCCATCACCATGGGAGAAAAATGAAAACCAACATTTAATAATATAGAAGGCATATTGTCATTAGTATGCTTTCAATAAACCCCTTATATTTTATTTTAAAATACTGATATGCTTTACTAAAACCAGAAATTTAATGTAGATTAATGATTGAAGATGAACACACAAAAACAGACAAACAGGACAATCAAAAATGTTAAATAAAACTTTAAATATCTTCATCCATTCTTACAAGTTCTGTACTAATTATAGTTCCTTTCAGTACTGTTTTTCCATTCTTTTTGTCATTTTTAACATGCTTAGTACCCAATGAAAGAATTTCTGGCTTATTCTTCTTTTTGAAGAGGGCATGTTAGCACTGAGACAGGTCTTAATAATATAAGCTGGCAAAAAGTTCTGTGTATATTATCATCAAAAGTCAATTTCTGTGATAACATGAGACCAAATGTATGGAATATCCTGCACTTGGAGCACATTGCATGATTAGATTTCTTTATGCTGGTGAAAACCAATTAACAACAGAATAGGATATGATACAATGCAACCACTCCATATTGTAGCCAAGTAATTATGGCATTTCTTCCAAACACTATTTCAGGATTTTGTTTTCCATATGGTATATGAAAGAAAGTCATTGGCAGTGTTGAGTTGTTATGTCTGCCAAAAGTGCTCTTTGGTAAGCAGTAATTCAAGGAACAAGTAAGTTTTTATATATGATTAGCTGATGGAATGACCATGTGAAATAGGTACATTTTATTACTCCTTAATAATTCATGTCTGTGAATATATTATTGCTATTAGTTTTGTATAAAGTACTATTTTTGAGATACGTAAGAAAAAATAGTTATAATTTTTATTAATAGTGCCAAAGTGTGGAAAACAGTATAGAAGTGCAGCAATGTCTACTGGCAGTACCAAGGTTTCATATGGCCTGAAACTGAACATTGTGGTGTGCACTTTCAGGGATTAGGTAATCCATTTTATCTTCACAGAAGACAGTAGCAACTAGAAGTAGGAACTTCATTAAGGTAAGAGCACTTATATGCTCTCTCATGATCACCTGGGCTGGAAGTGTCACTCATCACTAGAGCTCTTGTTCATAGTGTGAGTTTGATTTGTTGACCCAGTTTTAAATAAACATTGGATTTTAACTAAGCCACAAATACACTGGAGTCTTGAATGATTACACATCTTTTCAGGGAAGAGGAAGAACACTAAGAGAACACTAAGAACACTAACTTCTAAGAAATTTTCAAAAGAACCAACAAAATTCCTGCGTAGCTCAGAAATGGTCTAAAGCTAAACTAAAAGGCTAAGCTAAAGGCTAAAGGCTAAAGACTAAAGGCTAAGCTGAAAAAACTAAGCTAAAAGTATTCTAGCTAAGGAGTTAGCAGGCTTCATTGAGAGAGCTTTAAACTAGATTCAAAGGGGGAAGGGGATAAAACCAGGCTTGCTAGGGATGAGCCTAGGGGTGGCATGCCTGTGTTGGAGAAGAGATCTATAGCTGAACTGAAGTGCATTTACACCAACGCACGCAGCATGGGCAATAAGCAGGAGGAGTTGGAAGCTGTTGTGCAGCAGGAAAACTATGACATAGTCACCATCACGGAAACATGCCGGGATGATTCACACAACTGGAGTGTTGCAATGGATGGCTACAAGCTCTTCAGAAGGGATAGGCAAGGAAGGAGAGGTGGTGGGGTAGCCTTGTACATTAGAGAGTGTTTTGATTGTCTAGAGCTCAACGAAGGTAATGATAAGGTTGAGTGCTTATGGGTAAAGATCGGGGGAAGGCCAACAAGGCAGATATCCTAGTGGGAGTCTGTTATAGACCACCCAACCAGGATGAGGAAACAGACGAAGTATTCTACAAGCAGCTGGTTGAAGTCTCACAATCTCTAGCCCTTGTTCTTTTGGGGGACTTCAACTTACCAGATATCTGCTGGAAATACAACACAGCAGAGGGGAAACAGTCTTGGAGGTTCCTGGAGTGTGTGGAAGATAACTTCCTGATGCAGCTGGTAAGCAAGCCAGCCAGGGGAGGTGCCCCACTGGACCTGCTGTTTACGAACAGAGAAGGCCTGGTGGGTGATGTGGTGGTCGGAGGCTGTCTTGGGCACAGTGACCATGATAGAGTTTTCAATTCTTGGAGAAGTAAGGAAGGGGAGTCGGCAAAACCACTACCCTGAACTTTAGAAGGGCCGACTTTGGCTTGTTTAGGAGTCTGGTTAACAGAATCCCTTGGGAGGCAGTCCTGAAGGGCAAATGAGCCCAGGAAAGCTGGATATTATTCAAGAAGGAAGTGTTAAAGGCACAGGAGCAGGCCGTCCCCATGTGCCGTAAGTCGAGCAGGCAGGGGAGAAGACTGGCCTGGCTGAACAGAGAGCTTTGGCTGGAACTCAGGAGAAAAAGGAGAGCTTACCACCTTTGGAAGAAGGGACAGGTGACTCAGGAGGACTACAAGGATGTTGTGAGGTTATGCCGGGAGAAAATTAGAAAGGCAAAGGCCCAGATAGAACTTAAACTGGCCACCGCCGTTAAAGATAACAAAAAAGGTTTTTATAAATATATCAGCGACAAAAGGAGGACCAAGGAGAATTTCCATCCTTTGTTGGATGCAGAATGAAGCCCCAGTTGTTGAAGAGGTGGCAGTCACCGACCTGCTCCTCCACCTGAATGCCCACAAGTCTATGGGGCCAGATGGGATCCACCCAAGGATACTAAGGGAGCTGGCAGAGGAGCTTGCCAAGCCACTCTCAATCTTTTACCAGCAGTCCTGGTCAACCGGGGAGGTCCCAGATGACTGGAAGTTAGCAAACGTGACGCCCCTCTACAAGAAGGGTTGGAAGGAGGATCTGGGGAACTACAGGCCTGTCAGCCTGACCTTGGTGCCAGGGAAGGTCATGGAGCAGATCATCTTGAGTGCCATTATGCAGCAAGCGCGGGACAACCAGGGGATCAGGCTCAGCCAGCATGGGTTTATGAAAGGGAGATCCTGTTTCCCTAACCTGGTCTCCTTCTATGACAAGGTGACCCGCTTAGTGGATGAGGGGAAGGCTGTGGATGTTGTCCTCCTGGACTTTAGTAAGGCCTTTGACACTGTCTCCCACAGCATTCTCCTGGAGAAGCTGGCTGCTCACGGCTTCAATAAGGGCACTCCCCGCTGGGTTAAAAACTGGCTGGATGGCCAAGCCCAGAGAGTGGTGGTGAATGGAGTCAAATCTAGTTGGCGGCCGGTCACAAGTGGTGTTCCCCAGGGCTCAGTGTTGGGGCCTGTCCCGATCCAATGTCGGGAGAGGTTTCGATGCGATCCCAAGGACGAGATTAAGATGCAAACGAGGTCAAATGCCGTACAACCTTTTACTTTTATTTGAGGGGAGAAGAGAACGGAGGGAGGAGGGAGGGCAAGGGAGGAGAGAAAAAGAATAGGGGAGAGAGAGAGAGAAAGAGAAGGAGAAGGAGGAGTTTGTCACCACCACTTCGAGTCCGGTGATCTTCCGCAGGGTCTTCGGTGGCCTCAGGCTCCGTCGGGGACCGAAGCGGGGGGGGGGGGGGGGGGGGGGGGCGAGCCTTGAGGGTGCAGGAACGGAAGGAGTGGTCTCACGCGCGCTGCTGCCGCCCCCGCCGAGGGGCACGTGTGCTTCTTATATAGGGGCTCCCACGCATTCGCAGATCACAAATGTGTACGTGCAGTTCGCCACGGATGTGCTGCCCCCGCCTCTGCTCTTTTCGCGCCTTTTTGTTCCCCCCTCAGCTCTTTTCGCGCCTTTAGTCCCTGCGCAGGCGCACGAGGTTGTTTTTCTCAAAACTGGGGAGAAGATGGTCTTCTCAAAGCACGACGCTGGATGGCGCTACAGCGGCAATGTCGACACAGAACCGCATTTTTCTATCGGTCCTTTACAGGGCCGGTCCTGTTTCATATCTTCATTGATGATCTGGATGAGGGGATTGAGTGCACCCTCAGTAAGTTTGCAGATGACACCAAGTTGGGTGGAAGTGTTGATCTGCTGGAGGGTAGGAAGGCCCTGCAGAGGGACCTGGACAGGCTGGATCAATGGGCCAGGGCCAACTGTATGAGATTCAACAAGGCTAAGTGCCGGGTCCTGCACTTCGGTCACAACAACCCCATGCAACGCTACAGGTTTTGGGAAGAGTGGCTGGAAAACTGCCTGGCGGAAAAGGACCTGGGGGTGTTGGTTGACAGCCGCCTGAACATGAGCCAGCAGTGTGCTCAGGTGGCCAAGAAGGCCAATGGCATCCTGGCTTGTATCAGGAATAGTATGGCCAGCAGGACCAGGGAGGTGATAGTGCACTGAGGCCGCACCTCGAGTACTGTGTTCAGTTTTGGGCCCCTCACTACAAGAAGGACATGGAGGTGCTGGAGCGTGTCCAAAGAAGGTCAACAAAGCTGGTGAAGGGTCTAGAGAACAAGTGTTATGAGGAGTGGCTGAGGGAGCTGGGGTTGTTTAGTCTGGAGAAGAGGAGGCTGAGGGGAGACCTTATTGCTCTCTACAACTACCTGAAAGGAGGTCGTAGTGAGGTGGGGGTCGGTCTCTTCTCCCTAGTAACAAGTGATAGGATGAGAGGAAACGGCCTCAAGCTGCACCAGGGGAAGTTTAGGTTGCATATTAGGAAAAACTTCTTCACTGACAGAATGGTGAGGCACTGGACCAGGCTGCCCAGGAAAGTGGTTGAGTCTCCATCCCTGGAGGTATTTAAAAGATGAGTGGACTTGGCAGTGTTAGGTTAACGGTTGGACTTGATAATCTTAAGGGTCTTTTCCAACCGTAACTATTCTATGATTCAATGATTCTAAACTGACTTCACATAGTCCTTAATAACCTAGTCATCATTAATTTCTCCCCATCTTAAGCAAAACTTAAAAAAAAAAACCAACAAAATAAGCAAGTGTTTTTCTTTTTCTGTGTAAACAGCTTTAATACTCAGTGGCAACAAGGAATGACACACCAACAGTAGGTCTATTTTCTAGTTTATTGAGAAACAGTTGTATTTTACTGTTAAACAAGGTGAATTATCCCCTAATATTTTATGAATATGTGTACAGTACAGTGAAAGGCATCAGTACATCTCATCTGTCTGATTCTTACATGGTCAACACACTAGTGCTGACAATTACTTCTAGTCATAAGCAAAATACAGCACAGTTACCTTTCTAGGTCAATGTTAAAATTAGTATTTGAACCCCCGATTTTCACATATCTGAAAGTAGAATGGTATAGTAGGTAGACCCATATTCTACCTATACAAGAAGCAATAAGACTGACTAATAGTGGAGTTTGGACATGGAGTAACTGGAGATGGAGTAACTGGAAATTTTTTTTCCCTAGTGGTGGCCAATGTTAAAAGAGATAACTGAAAGATGGTATGTAGCAACATTGACAGACGCTAAGTCTCGTGTCTGACGTGCAGGTTTACAAGAAATGCATTTTATTACTGATTAGATTGATACAAAATTTTGTGTCAGTTCAAAACAAGTGGTTTATTTTAAAAGGTAAATAAAAATGCTTTGGTTTGAGCTAAAATCTAAGCATGATTTGTAAGATGGCATATAAGCAGACACACAAGTAATACTCAGGTAAATACATTGAACATAACATCCTTTTCATACTGCAAAGAAAAAATCTAAAGAAATAAGTTGCAATACATATGTTTGAAGAACAGGTTAATAATATCTAGTTCATCCTAATATTCTAGTTCATATCTCATTCTAAGATTTTCTATCAATCAAATTAATTTGCCAGTGCCACTAATGTAAAGCCACAACAGTTTTCATGACAATATTTTTGTGCCATTATCATATAAATCTAAGATACCTCCATCACCTATATCTCTGTACTTATAACTTTGTGAATTTTTAAGAAGCTTGACTGGTGCTCAAGCAATTTGTTTATAGCCATAACAAGTTTTGACTTGTTTTCTTTGTTTGAGAAGCATAACAATGCAGAGAAAAACAAGTGTTGATAACCAGCCTTGTAATGACAGTGGCACAAATGGATATTTGAAAATCAGACCTTCTCTTTATTATCTATGGTCTTTTTATGTTTGACATAGCATAAAATGTTTATGAAAGAATATTAGATTAAACATAACTTGTGATAGCAAGAAGAGAAAAGTAGGGGGGAGGAGATAGAACTGGAAACAAAATAAACCCTTGAGATTTCTGAAGCAGTCACATGAATTTTAATAGAGGTGTCGAGAGTCTAATGTGGCAGAGATGCTTCACAGACTCTTCACAGAGAAATTAGCCAATGGATGCAGCATGGTACACTTCTGTAAGGCTGCAGAATAGCCACATTAATGTCCCAACATCTTTAAAATAAAAAATCTGCAAAATTATTCACTTGCCATGCATATTGAATATTAATGACATTTAATACTGCAGTTTATTAACCTTTTACATTAGTGATCAGAAATGAAACACGCTGGGAACAAATGCATGACAGAAGGGAAAAATATTTCTGACGGCTATTGGGCTCCATTTGACAGTTAATAAAAACCATCAAGTCCATATTATGTTAGATTAACCAAGATCTGGATTCCACTTGACAAGTCATTATTATTAAAGGCAAGTGGAGGGTATTTTCAAATACACCCCGGAGTGATGCATGTTAAAATATGTATGGCAAACTCTTGAATGTCAAGGACATTTTGTGCAGTGTATAATGGAAAACTGCATGTAATGTGCAGTTTGGGAACTATTTTATGTACCTCTGAAGACCTCAAAGCATCACAATGAATGTTTTATTGAAAGCTGTCATACTCGGTGCTGGGACCAACTGTATTGCAGATATTTATGAACAGCCATCAGTTTGTCAGCTTGATGCTTCTGCTAAAGAAGAAAAAGAGCAGAATGTGACTAAAGGGCCCATCTCTGCTTTTCTGCTTTTTGTTCATTTCATCACCTGTGTTATTTTAACATGTTAATTTAGAACTGTGACTTTCACCTTAACATTCTTGGTTTTAAATACACCAAAAGCTTTCTAATTTTGGTCTCAGTGTTGTGTAAAGACACTATTTTCCAAAAGCCCAGTGGCCTCATTATCCATTTTCTGGTCTATCTCCAGGTTTTGTTTTATTGAAGTGAGTTATTTTTATTTTACCATTCCTTCCCACTACTGTTTAAAGTCAGGCTAGGATTTAGGGAGCTATTTCTTGGTGAATCTAAAATTAAAGAGCAAAGACTCTGTTGCAGCAGTCTAAGAATTGTAATGTTATACACAAAAAAATGATTCAGCTTTGTAGTCAGTGTCTTTAACAGAGAAGTTCCTTCAAATTCATTAGAACAGTTCTGTTTTATCAAAGGAAGATTATTCTCAAATGTAGTTGTTACTATACTGAAAGCAAATTTGCAACAGGTGATCTCCTATGATGTGACCACCGCCTCTGACTCTCCTCTTAATATAAAAGTAATGTAATTACTCAGTAAGTGGTAAAATAGTAATCAAAAAAAAAAAAATCACAAAGGTAATTCTACAACACAGCACTAGTTGATGCCAATTTTTATATTTTTCAGTTTCCTTTTTAATTCCAAATATTTTAACCTTTATCAGTGTCCAAGTCACTGTCATCTACCAATGTTTGTCAAGAGAGGATGTTCATTTTTGAATGAACCTTTGTACTTTTGGCGCCAAATATCATCAGTGTACACTTGGACTAAGACATGCTGAAATTTAAAAAATGATGAGCAGAAAAAAGACCACAGGTAAAAATGATAGTGAATTAATGTTCATCTGGTGGCGTCTAGGGTATATGCCTGCTAGAAGGAATAAAGGTGGCAAGGCAGAGCACAGAAAAGTGCTTCCTTTGCGTGAAAAAAGTGAGATAATAATGATGATTTTTCAATATGTCCACAACTAATTCCTGGTTTTATCCCATCTTTTATCATGTCTAGAGGCGGACCATGAAAAGGACATTAATGTTATAATTTGCTGTGTATGGTAGTGTCATCATATATAAATATAGATTATTTACTGTAATTTGCCACAAATTCTGCAAAGCTGTATTACAAAGCCTATTGACCTTTGTTATTGTCACAAAAAGATCACCTCATCTTTGTAGTAGGTGAGGAATTAAAAAAATATTCCAATTTTTTATACTCACTATTGTGATAACAAAGTAATTACCTTACTGCACGTACTCTATTTGGTTTAGGGTTTACAGAAGTCCTATCTATGATACAACTTATTATACTGATAGGAAAAAGTGCCACACTGAATTGCAGCTCTTCTTGACTCAATTTATTCATTGCAATTTAATTTGGTATGTAAAAGACAATGGCACTCATTCATTAACTAGTAGTAAATGATGCAACTTTATTGAAATAAATGTGCGTGTGCCAATTCAACACCACCTGAAAAATGCAAAGAGTATTGTACTTCATACAGAGTTCTCATGAAATTGGTAGAAATGCTGGAGAATAAAGAGTCTAGATTCTCCTATTGAACAAGCCTTGTAGGTCTAAATTTCTCATTGTATGAATAAGACCAGTGGAGCTGCTTTGCTCTGACAGCTCTTAAACATAACCATTATCAGCCAGTCTTAATAACTTTTACTGAGATCTGACTTTGCTGTTGCCCAGGTCTAGGAAAGAACTGAAGGGTGTACTAGGAATGGTGGACGCTCAATCTTGCTTTTCTAACATGATTTCAAATTTTTTACTACGCAGAATTTACTGAAATCATGTGTAACATTGTAATTTCTTAATATTCCTAGGTAAAAAATGTTAACATTCAGACTGAGATAGAACAAATAGTTTAAAAAGTGTTTGAAGAAGAATTATAATTACCCCCAAGATAATCTTTATCAATCCAAGGAAAATAATTTTCAAGGTTAAGACTGTAGGAACACGCACATAGAGACACACCATTTAGTCTAACACCTTATCTCCCATAATGGCTCATAATAAGAATCCTAGAGAAAAAAACACAAAGCTGAGAGAAACTCTAGAGAGATCACTCTTCTAACTTTCCTCAATTGATTGCTTAGGAACTTTGTCACTAATAAGTTTTGTCTGGACAATTTTATTTAATGTCAAGGGATCTATTCCCCATGAAGTTATTTAATCTTTTTTTTTTGTACTTCACAGTGTCCTTCAGCAGACAGATCTATAATTTAATTATAAACTGTATGTAAAAAAAAAAAAAATAAAAATCCTTTTGTTTGTTTTAAAACCACTGAAAATTTTATCTCTTTTATCTTAGCTTCTCTGTTATGAGAAATAGAAAGTAATCATTCCTTATCCACCTTTTCCTGACAGGCATGGTTTTACGTACCTTTCAAAAATCCTCCTAGGTCATTGTTTTCCAGGCTAAAGAAAAATTCTCTTGTGGAAGCTATACTATACTTCTAATCATCTGTCTTGCCCTGCTCTGTACCCTGCTCTTTCTACTGCATTGTCTTCAATAGGAGGTTACCAGCATTATGTTTGGCTTTCAAGTGTGAGCACATGGGGTGGTGCATCCTTCCCCCGCTTTTCTTCTTGTGCACCTGGCGGAGCATTGGAAGCGAAGCTGCTTTACAATCCTAGCAACTCCCATCAAAACTTGGCCTTTGTGTAATGAGTGTGGTGGTTAAGTGTCCCTTGACCGTATCAAAACTCTTACATGGCTGAGGTGGGAACAGCACTGCCTGTATCAGGAAGGCAGCCCTGACAACCTTGGAACACATTTTTCACCTGTACTAGCCACCATCTGGCAGCCTTGGGGCCTATCTTATCTAGGCTGTAACTCAGGAGGATCTGTACCAGCATCAATGGAATTTTTGAGAACTTTTTAGTAATCTTCAACACGGGCTGTGAAAGTAGAAGGGGAATTTACTGATGCCTAAAGTCAATCATCTCATGAGCCTTTAAAGAGCGGTACCAAGTTGAGACCCTTTGAGCTCTCCTGGACCGCAGTGGCCTTCACCAGAATCTCCCTCTGAGTGGGACACCTCTCAGAGCAGTGAACTCAAGCTGATCTCTGGCACTTCTTGCTCCTTGAGATTCAACCCTCGCCCGATTTTCGGCAATCCTTGCTCCTCAAGGTTCGACCCTCGCCCATTAAGACAGTCATATAAAGTGAGTATTTTGCTAAACCCGGGGGAATCTTTATTGGTAGCTTTAACTGTGCATATAATGAGTACTTAGGCTTATTGTTTGTGCGTGTGTGATATAAATATTGTAGTAAACCTCATTTAATCACTTTGTAGATGCTAGCTTAATTAATGATTAGTTATTGCTAAATTTTGTGATTGTCTCCTTGCTGCAAACAAACCTTAAACTGTTGCTAAACATATATAATCCTCCTTTTTCTCCTTGTATTTTCTTCAAACTCAACTTTCTCTTTCTTTCTCTTTATATATATATATATTCCATTCATTTAAAAAGTAATAGAGTGAACCTTGCCATCAAACTCTGTTAAATCACACTTTTATAGATTTCTATTAAAATCACTATTTGCAAGTATCTTTGACAGTGATTTTTTAAGTGGCTTAACCACTCATCCGTGACAGCACAGTATAAATTTGTAAGTGATACAGTGGCAATTTGTTTTCGAGTTCCTTCACAATTCTTAACATTCTTTATCATCGCTGTTTAGCTCTCAGCAGTACTTTTTTTCATGGACCTATAGAGACTAACTTCAAAACGTATTTCCTGGGCCTAAATAGTTGATTTAGGCCTATCTTATCAATTTGTGTATATAGCCAATTTGTTTGTTTGCTTTTTTCATCTGTGTTTCTTTTCATTTGCTGGTGTTGATTTTTAGGTGCTATTTTATTGACCACTATCATGAGATAGTTTTTAATAACATTTTTATTTTTGCAGGGTTTTTTTTAAATTATATTAAAAATTGTATTATTATTCCAAATTTTTTTTATCATTAGAAAATATTTAGATGTCAGCATTCACAACTTATTCTGGATAACTTAGGAGTTTATTAAATAGCCCAGGTTTCACTACAGATCTTTTTGATATTCCGGTGGTAATATATTTTACACATAAACACTGACTATTTGTATACCCTGACCTTTTTTCCTGGTCTTTGTTTCTTGTATATGGACAGTTATTATTTCATAAGGATCTTTCTTGTTCATTGACAGTATTATAATTTCTCAAAGATTTTTCAGCAAGGGACCTTTAAAAGTTTTTGAAAAGCCATATTTTTAATGACTATTTCTAAGTTGTTAGATTTGGAATAATTCCAGTCTTTCTCATCTACATACTAGCCAGATATTAAAGAAATATTTGTGTGAGATTGATACCAAGACATCAAGGTGCCCTCTACGTGTTCAAGACATTTTGATTTAACATGAACTAGTAAGTTCCTGATGACTCACATTTTCAAAGGACTTGCATCTTTTTTTTTTTTTTTTTTCAAACTATGAAAATTTCTAGGTACATAATTAGAAAATGTTAGTAAAAGAGATGATTGAAATATACGCTTTCAGTTAGAGATTAGCTCTGTTCTGTCAGATCCTCTACCTGATCCTCTGAGGGTGAGTGCTTTTTGTCATGACATTGCTCAAAGACCATGTAAGTCCCTAATGAATTAATCACTTATTTCTAAAAAATCAGAACAACAAAAATTCATTAAGTACACCAAGGGCTGAAAAATTTCTATTTTGACCCTGCTAAACCAACATACCAATTTTTGTATTCCTTCCCTTCAAACTTTAAGTCCCTGACATCCTTCTTTTTCTCATCTAATATGTTACACTTTAAGGCTTATAAAGTCACACAGTTGTCATAGTTATAAAGGGTTCAGTATCCAAGAGCTCTACACTTAAAAGAAGATTATAAGAACTGGACAGGAGATTCAAGCTAAGTCTTCAAGTTTAATGAATAATATAAATCAAATATAGCAGTGTCTCATGACTGTCATAATGAATTACAAGTACAGTGTGAACAGTTAGTATCCTACTCAAATAACACAAGAATGATGTCTTGATACTATACCAGGATTCTGGAAAATATAATGATCTGTCTGCGTACTGTATGAAGTGCTCTGTAACTTAAGGCATTCTATTGTATATATTGTGCAGAACACTTTGTCTTATCAAATATGCAAGCTACCTCTGGTATATACATTTGCATACAAATATGGAGACTTTTTACTCCTTGAAAAATTTATAAGTATTTGTAATTTTCCTGTAAATTATACATCTACTGAATTTCCTTGTTTATGTGGTTCCTGCTAATACTTCAGAATAACACTTCAGATAAAACAAACTGTACCTGATAATTTTTCAATTATAGTGCCTTTTTTTTTTTTTTTTTTGTTGGCCCCACTGTCTCTTAACCAGTCACAGGTTCACATATTTACAATTCTTCATTTTAAAATAACATAGCATTTTCAATATATAGTATTGCTCAATCAGTTTTATTGCTTTTAGAATGTTATTTCTTATATGTACTACTCTCTATTTCCAATCTATTTTTTAAACTTTTTTTTTGTATCTTGTATAAGGGTCACCTTTTTTAACATCTAATACATCATCCAAAAATAGAAAATTACTGTCTAGTTATAAATTTACGTATACGTAGACGTGTGGACACACAGATTATATACCTAGAATTAAATGTGATTTAATATTCTGTTAATATCACTACAGTTTAACTTAATAAGCATAAATATTGTTTAATCTATTTCCATTTATGTCCACATCTCTTTTCAGGAAAACAATACTGTAATTTCACATAATCTCTCTGTTTTGTGTTTTTTTTTTTTTTTTTTAGAAATAGAAACTTCATTTCAGTGGAGAACGTGCTTTTGCATGTTATTTTTCTTGGAAGTCACCAAAGCACCCTCATCCTTCACTTGTTATTTGTTGTCATAAAAAATAAGTATTTTCTCATGGCATTTCAAAATATTAATTCTGTCCTTCGTATCTCAGTCACAGTATGCAAAAATATTAAAAGGTAGTGTCCATGGGGAACTAGGTACAGACACAGGCAAATATTTTACGTCACTACTGTGTGTTTAGACCACCCACAAAGCATCAAAACTGGCCATGATCTCCTCAGGCTTTTAACTGGGAAGCAGAAACATCAGCTTTCTCGAAATCCAAAATTCAGAAAATACTTATTTTTGCTCTGTGAAACCATATGTCTACCAATTTACAGTGTTTGCATATGGCAGCATCCATTTATTTTTTGTATCTAATTTTCTGTAATATTCAGATTTATCGTGATAAAAGACCATGCATATTAGCACAGGTTAGACTCTGACGTTAGACAAAAAGGAATGATATCAGACTAACAAGTGTAACACTAAGATTGTATTAAAACAACAGCTCCCTTGTCCATCCTTCAGACTATCCTTGCTGTCTCTTAGATTTTCCATAGTCTTAGATTTGACTGAGCTGCTGCAGTTGTGTGCACTTCTATTGCACAGCTTATTTCTACAAGTTATTCATTCAGTACTGACCTTTGTAATAAAACTCTTAAGATGAGAAATGCAGCACATATTGAAATTACAGAGCTGTTATTCGTAACACTTCAGTTATCTTATTCAGAGATTTTTAAGGAGTATAATAGCCCTTCGATGGTCCAGCATGATTAAACAACACACAAAATATAGAAATATTAGAAAAAAAAAAAGAATTTTCTCTGAGGATGATAAAATAATATTTTACTTCCATTAAATTTAAATGCAGATGTAAAAGTCTTGAACTTTAAAATCATAAATAGGGTAAGAATCAATGTAAAAATAAAGGAATAGAAATATAAAGAAGTGTCAATATAAAGATAACTATGAAAAGTTTTAAGGTTGAGTTCTCATAGGCTTTTTTTTCATTCCATAGTTAAAAGAATGGCAATTGCATGGTAAAAATAAACTGATTAATTTAGCAGTCAGTATTCTCAAGATGTTGAATAATAGCCTACTCTAAGTTTCATTAAAATTCTTATTATGAAGGGGAAAGAGTTGCAGCTCCTTCTACAGTTTAAAGGACTTCATTAAAATACTCTACATGTTACGTAATTTTCTTTTTTTAAAATCCCTTCAAGAAATAATTTTGATAAAAGCATTTATATGTCAATATTACATCTTCTGAGATTGAGTCTTCTTAATCCGTAACGTGTCCTGAAAAATCAGGGAGAGTAACATGAGATCAAAACAGAATGTAAAAATATGAAAATATTTCTGGATCAGTATGAGACTAGACACCAGATGAAACACATGAAGATCCTTGCTTTTGAACTCAGTAACACTGATGACATTTAAACTGTGCCCTCTACATGGCTTGTGCATTCCTCATATGCACTCTTTCAAGTGGGCCTGCACAGCCAGAATAAATACAAAACATACCAGTAGCTCTCTATACCACACACTAAAAAAACACTGGAGAAGAATGATAATACATTGTAAAAGCAGACTTTTTTTAAGAGTCAAGCCATATATTAATGTTTTTATATAAAATTATTTTATAGCCATAGCAAGATTTTTTTTTTTTGCTAGTATTGTAAAAACAGTGTGACAAACAGTGTGACGAAAGAATTAAGGTCTTTCAGATATCGTTCTTAGCTGAAATTGGGTGATTATTTGAAGAATTATGATCCAGACTGGTAGTTTATTTTTATCTGGAAACTTTTTGATTTAAAATTTCCTGTACATATAGGAAAATACTAATTTAAATATTTACACTTTAAATTAATCTATCACATAATAGGCAAAACCAAAACACAGAGTTGAACAATGGCCAGTTTTCATGGATTGCTTGCACACATTCCAGGTATGATAAGAGCTTTGTCTAGAGTTTGGCACATATCTACTCAGAGACTTTACGTATTCAATTTTGTTATTTTGTAGGTGATTTCAAATCACTGTCCTCAACATTGTCTATTTAAAATAGGGAAAATCTTTGAAATTGCTTCATATAAAGATGCAGAGTTAAAATTGATGACTTTGACCTCAGCGTGAGATGAGGAAATAAGAGCATACTGAAATCAAAGTTACCTACTATTTGCTGTTAACTTACAGAATTAGTCTTCTGACTGATAGAAGACAATTAGCCAGGGATAAGACCGTCACAGTGATTTTTTTTACTTTTTAGATTTTTCTTTTTTCCAGTTAAATAATTTCCAGATAAATTCTACCTACAAGTGCAATTTAAGGCTCAGAGCAGGATCAGCAGTCTAGTTTGATCTGTAGCTCTGGTAGTGTAAAAGAAAAAGCCTAGGACTTCCAAGAGAACATTCAAAGCTTCCAGCTTCCTGCCTATGCCTTTATTGTTTTTTGTCCTGGCACTAGTATTGCTGTAGATTGTCATTACTCACTTGTCAATGCAAGTCATTCTCCTGGTTTTGACTTGACACAAGACATCAAGAACAAAGATGTGTGACAGAAGCCTTTCTCTATTTTACATGCTTGGTTATAGTGTTCCACCACAGACACTACTACCTTTTTTTGCCAGAAATTTTCACCACCTGAAAGAGATGGGAGAAGATATTCTGTGTGGTGACTAAGACAGGAATTAATCAGAGCTAAGGAATCTGACAGATCTTAGCTTATATCAGTTCCTGCTGAGCAGAAAAGACACTAGCAACTGTTTTGATATCAGACATTATAATAAGCTGCGTGCAAATTAGGGTATAAAACCTTACTGTTACCTGTGTTAATGCTATTAATGTAGTGTTTCTAGAAATATAAAAGAAAAGCATGCTAATTTAACCACAAAACACTCAGAAAAGAAGTTAGTTAAACAGGTAAAACAAGATACAAAACTCCAAAGTTTCCATCAGAGTGAAGGAAGCCATCCTATTTCAGAAAATCTTCTAGGCATGGTGCTAAAAGGAAGCATGTTGAATGCTCTAAGAAAATAGATGTTTGTCACTTCTAACAATACAATAAGGTATAAGAGGAGATTTCCTTTTTTATTTGTATTCATTTTTCATAATATTTACATGAAGAAGGAGGAAGAGAGCAGGGAAAGACAGATAAAATTGTGCCAGCAACCAAAATGTCTCAACCAGCTCTGAGAAAAAGACTTGTTTACAGCTGAGATTTGTTGCAGCACATTCCCTTGTTCAGCAGACCATACAAGGCTGTAAATATGGAGACAGATAACACAGCAACTGAAGTGAAGCTGCTAGCAGTTTTTGACTTGATGAAAAAACTAAACACTTGGTTTGATTTTTGGTAAAAAAAAAAAAAAAAAGAATGTTAATGTCAGGTTTCTGGTTTCTGAAATCTGTGACCTGTGATAGCAGTTTCCAAGTGATGTCACAGACTAAAAGCAAAAATGGAATTCAGCTGAACTGCGTAGCATCTGAATCTAATCCAGCAGACAACTATGTGATATCAGGGATGCATAGGCACGGTACAGCAGCCAATTCCAACAGTTTCTGGCAAGAGCTCCTGAATGGTACACTTTTCTGTAGCTTCCTTCTTCAGAAGCAATAATCATAACAATAGCACTATTAAAATACTGCTTCATTTAATCCTGTAAACATCTTACTACCGGTGTTTCAGCATGTCTGGTACTGTTACACAAACCTACTGTGCTCCACAGAAATATTGCAGCACTGAGACCTGATGGCAGCTGGACCATTCCCTCTGCCTGTGCCATGCCCTGGAATTTTATCTGACTATGCCATGGCTGTTTCCTCCCAGTTTCCAGGTGATGCAGCCTGCCAGGAGTGTGAGAAGACATCTGTTGCTGGAGGACTGCATTAAACTTCAAAGAGGGGCACAAATCTTGTACCCTCAGGTCTGTACTGTGGTCAGACCTCTGACACTGGCAGAAAACTGTATGGGGGAGGTAACTCTGGCTGGAGCCACCTGTCAGGAGAAGTAGCTTGAGGTCATCACCATTTCTGGTCTCCCGCGTATGCAAAGTGGAAAGACCTAAATTCATAAGTGCCAGTGTCTTGGCCTATAATGTTAGCATATGCCATAGGTTTTAACAAAGTGCATGCTGTCACTATTCATTAAGGACCTTCTAAATGTGTCTTCCTTTATTTTTAGATCCTTTCAATTCTTGAATGATCTTCATGATTATTTTTAGTTTGAGTGGTCTAAATGATGAATGGGTGGCCAGGAACAGAAAGGTAGGAAATCCCCTAAGCTTTTCTCATTTCAAGGAGAAAATAATTCTTTATTCATTGCCTGTCTGTGACCTGATCACAACCTGAAAAGTGAGTTAGGTGGCACAGCATTTAATGTCCCAAATTGAGTATAGAACTATAATTACTTGCATTTGGACAAATTCAGGAATGCAGCAAAGCCATTAGAACTGATTAATGTTTGTAAGTAACTGAAACCAGTCATTACTGAGTTGCCCACCATGGGAATACTGGGACAGTTAGAGGGCAACCAGAAAATTTCTTATATACAATTTGATAATCAATCAATAAAATATTATTGATATTTTTTACATAGCCACAGGTGGATTAGTAATAATTTTTAGCCACTTGAAAATACTTAAATAAACCTAATATGGAAATGTTGAATTTTTAAAGCAAGGCAAGATTTTTAGGAGTAAATACTTTATCAGATAAAAAAATGTAGCTAAATAAAAAAAGATTAAAAAAAAGTTACCTCCTCCCTGACAAAAACTCTGGGGTTTTGTCATTCTGAGGCAGCAACAATTTTAGTCCGCTGAAAACAATTTTTTCTGATTGTGACTCAGATATGCTATTTTTGTTTGAGAGTTTTTTCATTTCTTTTTCATCTTTATTTTCTCTTTTTCTTTTTCTTTCTTCTCTTGCCTGTCTTCTTTCTTTTTACTTTTTTTTTTTCTTTTTCTTTTCCTTTTTTTTTTTTTACTCCGCAGGTGGGGCGTGGGAAGTGAATGTATTAAAACCAACGTGGCATTTTGGTGTACCTTATGTCCCATTGAATGTGACATTAGGAATGTGGTTTTATTTTGGTAGCAGGAAAGATGAACTTTCCCTGATTGCATGGAATTTACAATGGTATATAAAAAAAAAACAAACCTGATGTACCACAAAAAAATCTCAAACTGTATTTTGCTAGGTAGACCAAGACTCAGTGTCTCGTATATGTATATTAAAATTACAAATTTAATAGAAGCATAGGAATAACAGCTAATACTTAAATGTGTTACTTGTAAGTTCTAAATTATTATAATATAGTGCAACATTTTTAACACATTCATATAGATATTTGTGTGCACATATACGTATACATACATACATATATATAATTAACACAATTTAAACTTGCTTCACTTTCTTCAAGGGGGAGAACATTTCTGACTAGAAGAAGTCAATGGAGATGGAGCAATATTTTTGGAAATAAACAGTCAGATTTTGAAAATTATGTTGTCACACTTCTTTTAAACAATTATAACCTCTCTTTATGCCAACCAGGGTCTCCAAACCTACAGTTGTATTTATTACTTTCCTTTAAACTCTCCATATTTTCTTCTGTTGACTGTTTTTTGACTAGAAAAAACCTCAAAGCTGTTTTTGAAATCCAGATGGTTATGTTATTACTCACCTTTTTACTCCATGCTTGTTTAATTCTTCAAAGTTCTGACATTCCCTAATGTGTGACAAAGGAGAAAGAAGCTCTGGTCTTCTGAAAGCTTTGTCTTAGAAGGATTTAAATCCTTACTTTATTTTGTGCCTGAGATTAGTACACTCTACAAAAAAAGTAGCGCTCCTTCTACTATTGGTCTTCTGCATGTGGACACTGAAATTTTGTAATGTACAAAGAATCATTTATTAGATTTAAGCACAGAGTAGCTTCCAAACTTTATTATAAAAGAAATAGGGTCACTACCATAAACTCTAAGGCCTTACTTGATTTTTCAATAGCTTTATATTTAATTTTATTGTTGAAAATTTCTTGCCTATACTTTCTGATTATTGTAAAGGATAAATGCCTACCCTCTTGAGGTTGTATTTTTTATTATCTATTGTGACAATTTTCATTTTCTAGCATGATCACCTAAGAACTAAAATCAAGGAAGAGAGTGCAACATTTTCAAGTCTTTTTTCCTCATCAATCTGAATCCTTTCTTCCCTGCAGTCAAGAACTGCAGATTATCTATTGGCACTTAAAACCTCCAAAAAGCTCCCAATACATTTATCCTCATATTCTCATTATTAGAGACGGCTCACTAGGGAATTCTCCCCTCCAACTGCCAAGTTCAGTGAGAAAAAATGTCAATTTTATCATTTTTATTCTGAACTCTATTCACTTTATTTATGAATGGTTCCCACAGAAGTAATTTATAAATGGTATTGCCTATAGGACGCGTATCTCACTGCTGGTTTTTAGGACTTACAAATGACTTAAAGGGATCTTATTTTTACTGCCTTTCCCAGCAGTTTTCATATCAAACATTCTCAAAGTACAGGCAAAAATCTATTTAAACTGTTTGTCTCCTGCCAGCTCTACTTCAGTTCTGAGAGTTGAGCTACAGTTCCTCTTTATTTATTAGTACTCACGAGTAATAAAATGTTAACAGTTTTACACCACAATCTATTTGCTAAATTTAATTGTCATGTTCATGTTTATGGGTTTCAAAGTGGTACGAAGGTCCCTATTGTTCACACAGTGTACTTGTATCCTTGTATCCACATCTTTCATAGACAGATTTTATTCTACTACTTAAACTTGACACTGAGGTAATTTAAGAAACAGAAGGAAAGCACAATAAGGAAAGGTCAGGAAAAAGTCCAAGAAGCTTCTGTACCAACCCCTAATTCCAGAGAAAGAAAATAGATGCGCTGGCTTGGATGTTCAAGGGACCACAGCTGATGGTGCCTCTCAGCAGGTAAGCAGGAACACAGCTGCAGACTCCTAGCCAATATACAATTAGCAACAGAACATTAAGATCTATGATCTCTACCTCTCTCTGAAATTAGGCTTAAATTAATCCATGAGTTCAAATGTTACTGAGGTGTGAGAAGGGGAGGGGGCCGGCAGCCACTGTTGGCTGTTACTAGATAGGTCTTATATTCATCCAAAGTCAGATTCTTGAAACGGTAAAAGCATTCATTGATCCAGTGAAAATAATTAAGAATAAGACAATCTTCCCCCGAAGGTGGATGTGCTTGAATTGAAGAAAACAGTGGTACCCCATTGCAAAAAGATAGCAAAGAGAAGGAAATCTATTGATGCCTGCTTGAGGAATACGACTTATTGTCAGTCTACCACAAATATTTTATGACGTGGATATCTCTTAGGAGTCCAGTGCTCTTTAGAAAGAAAGTAAAATTCCTACCATTCTTTTTTAAAATCTGTAGTAGTGGGACTCTTTGGAAAGATAGTCATACTTTTTGAAAATAGAGGAAATGGTTAGACACAGTCTTTTCTTAACCAAGGAGATATAGCATGATATTATAAGCTTTGTTTTCATAAGAATATAAGGCTAAGTTTCCCTCATGTTTCACTAAATCAGAGGTTCCAGGTTCATTTGGGGGGTAACTAAAACAAAAACAACCAACCAAATGAATAAACAACAAACAATAAAGAAAAACCTTCTGTGCTTTCCATATCCTTTACCTCTGCATATAATGACATTTTCTATAATCAGCCATGAAAACAGGTGGCTAGCACTCTGTATTTAAGTCTACGGGGCAAAAAAAAGGAAGAAAAAAAGATCTTTAACTCTGTAAACAATCCCTTCACCTGTTTTTTCTGTCTTCTTAGGACCTTGTTTTGGTTTCTAGACAAGAATATTTTTCTTTTCTCTGAAATCAATCCCTCACCTTCCTTGTACAACTGTTAAGTCTATCTAGTCTCAGTTGCAGTAGATTACCTCCTGACAGCAGAATTTCATTGAGCTGTCTCTGAAAGCTCCTACAAAGATATAACAGAAAACACCAGTCTGACTAAAAGAGATCTCTTCTCAGGTTACCAGCTGGGGAAGGGAATACCTCATGGCTTCTGAGAGCTCTACAGGGGACACTGAATGCTCTATAAAACCCACAACACTCTTTTGCTCTGAAGAATTTACAGTTACAAAATCAAGGTAAAATTCAACATCCAATTTAAACTCATAAATTAATGCGTTTACACATAAGTTCCCACATGTACACTAGGCACCTAAGCTCCTATTATAGTTGTTGCAGATCTATTTTCCAATGTTTTGAGCTTGTTTTAGGCAATGGAAATAAGCAGTCCATTGGTGAGATTATATTGTAGGTACCCTTCAGAGCCATTACACAGAGGATATAACTTCTTATAGCCCCCTGTAACAACATGTTGACCATTTTGCTAGAACCGTAATAGTTTATGTTTTTAGTTCTGGAGTTCATTGGTTCAATTCCTATTATGCCATCCAAGAGAGCAGCTGCCATATCTGTATTAAATAATATGCTTCATTAATTTGGGACACAAGCTAAAATTCAGCAAGATTACTGATACAACCCTGTAAAACCAAATTTAATCTAACAGAAACTCACAGTTTACTGAAAAAGCAATCAACTATTAGCAAACTTTCTGATTAACTGTTAGTTTAGGTATCCTAAAATGTGTAATTTGGATATAGGAGGGGAGTATATTATATTTAATTCTAACATATAATGTTTATCAAATGGGAGGAGAGCAATATAGAGTGAATAGGATGCAGACCCAATCTCTGTGAAAACTCAAGTCAAACTTCTGTGATAATTTTTACTTCAGTCTTCTCTCAATATCTGTATTTCTTGGCTTAGCAAAGAAATAAAAAATTATAATCTAGTTCCTAACTATGACTAAAACATATTAGGAAGGTTAAGGTGCCTAGTCACCAAGTTCACTATTGGGAGTATACTCAGTTAAATGCAGATAACCATTAACATTTTGAGAGATTATTCAATCCTAGTCAGCTTCAATGTTGACATTGTGAAATTCATCCAGCCTTAATCAAAGAAGTCTTTACACTATGCAAGAAGATATTCTAGCGTAATTAGAATTCAATATGAAATACTGTAGACTTATGAAGAAGTGATTTTTTTGTTTAATTGCTGATTATAAAATAATATTAAACACATTCATTGATAAAAGTATGCAGTTAGAATACCACTGCACTGTTTTATGAGACTGTAATTTTGTTCCACAATGGATAAACTATAAGACCAAGGGACAAATAGACCCACATGATGAAGGGATAAAAATGATCTCCTCATAAAACAATGCAGAGGAATTGGTGTCTCTACTACACTGAGAGGCTGTATCTTTTAATAAAGTATGTCCCTGATAATGATGGGTCCTTTGTTCTGGTTCCGTAATAAGATGACCTACATATGACCTGTCACAGCTTTGGTGCAAATGTTGGGCAGTTGCCACGACACTGTGTTCCTTATTGCTGCTATCTGAAAAAGAGAGCCTAAGAGCCTGCATGCTTGTTTGACTTTCTTCCCCACTAGTATCAATTAGTTTAATAGCAGATACCTTTCCCTTCAAACCTAAACAAATAGCACTACAGTTCAGGTATCCACAAGTCATGTATTTGGTTTCCTTTAGGCTAAATAATAAACAGAACTAATGCTGCGCATCACCTAGGCAATTATTTTAAAACATTAACATCATTTATATAATATATGTTCTGCTGCTACAATTTGAAAAAAAAAATAAGAAAGAGAAAAAAAGAAGGGTGGAGAACTAAAAAAAAAGAAGAGAGAAATCTAGTCTTTCGATGTGGTATTTGCACTCTGAAGAACTGTGGGATTCAGGGCATACCTCTGTATTTCCTTGTTTGGTTGTTGCTGATGGTACCTTTTTATCTATAGCAGCATTATTAGGAAATAAAGCATCTTGTTTTCAAATATTTTTATCCTCTCATTATATGTTAGAGAGCGCTGAATGCTCAGTTTGTGCTTACATTCTGGCTTCTGTTCAACAAAAAGCATTACAAGATGCTGTATGGGTACATCAAAGATCCAAGGGAAAAATGCTTTGACTTCTGAGAGGTTGCTGGCTGTGATCATTCAGTATGTTTAGGTAGTTGAGATGTTCAAACAAACAGAAATATTTATTAGATGCAAGGCTGTTTTCTAGCAGAAGTAAGTGAATGAATTTTTCAGGAAAATCTATGAACAAAAGTTCTGATCACTAAAAATATTTTGACAATTCCACTCCCTGCCATTAGCTACATACTAAAACCGTCAGGAGTAAAATCCCCATAAATAAGAAAGTGTTGGAGCTGTATTTGCTGTATTTGCTGTATTTGCAATCATAAGTTCACATTTTCTGAAGTTCATCTGCAGGAAATATTTTTGCATGACATTTCCTAACCTTTTTGTTTTCTGTGTTTAAAGGAGAAAATTATAGGTGATGGGTGTTGTTATTGCTTTTAACTATAGTTAGAAACCTCAAACTTCAGAAAACAATCAAAATACTTGAAGGTAGGGGGTAGGGCACATAGGGTTCATATGGGGTTCACCTTGCTCTGTGTTTCTTGGTATTTTTTTCTCTAAAAATCTGCAGAGTGTTTTGACCAGGCATTTGAGCATATCTGCAGTTAGGTAACCCTCTTCAACAGGATTCCTATTTCTGCTATAAAGCGTATAGGAATCATATCACTTCTGAATTGCTCTGCAGTCTCTCCTACCCCTACTGCACCTTTCAAGTTCCACAGGGACTGAGTGAAAAAATCAGTGGGTGTTTATAACTAAATTAAAAATAATGAAAAGCCTCTAGAGAATGTGTTCTGATGTAATTACAGCAGTGAACTGTAATTCTGAATCCACATGATTAAGCATAAAACAGATAAACCAAGGACTGTTCATTCCATGCAGATTTTTCAGTTCTTGGAAATGGATGGGCTATTAAAAACATATTTCATTACTTTAATAAATTAGTGTCATGAATGACAGAATGATTATTCTGAAAAAAAAAAACCCAACAGTGTAACCGTTTTGTAAGTAAGCAAGACACACAACTGTCTTTTAGCATGTTGCCCAGAAATGCAAGTTTGCTTCTGTATGTGTACAATACAGGAGGAGGTGACTGTAAACAGGGTCGATGGTCCTAACTTGAACTAGCTTGAATATAACTCAAAATTCTCAGATACTCAAAATACTACTTGAGTATAACTCATATGCCAAACACATACCTCCTAACACAGGGCAGGCAAGGAGGTAACTTACATGTAGTTAGCAACTGAAGGCCTAGTCTTTCTACGTAGTTTTACTTACATGAATAAAAGATTTGTATTTGTTAGTCTGTAAAGTGCTACCTTCCCCATCTAATGTCAAAGAAATTATTTTATTAATTTAGAATTTTCATATTAATTTATGAATGATTGTATTTATGGTGTAAATGTTTCTTGGAGGTGCAGGGTGGTTGTTTGTTTTGGGTTGTTTTGGTTTGGGTTTTTAACGCAGGGTTAGGCAAAGACCAGTGTGCTTGAAATCTAAGGAAAACCTGCCACATTTGAGACAACGTAGCAGAGGAAAGAGAAATAAGAATATTTTCACCTTCACTGATTCTTTTATTTTTTTTTTCTGGTGAAATCAGAAAGGATCACTCTTTTAAAATATGTTTTATAGAGAAAACCTCAAAATCCATAAAGCACTTTTATCCCAACAAGCTTAATTCTGTTTGTATATGATTAGAAATCCGAGCTGACAAATCATTGTTTTGCAAACTATCAATAGCAGCTTAATTCACCAATCAACTAAGCACTGAGAAAAATTCCTTTTTAACTTGAAAATTGTGTAAAGGAAGGGGGGACAAGAGGAATATAAAATGAAGGTATGACATACTTAGTATGAAGATTTGCCTTAATACTGTCAAATAAAAAACTATGATAATTGCTTCTAAATCTGTTTAAGTACTTGTTTCATTGTCCACCTTCAGCTACCAAATGTCTGTTTCTATGTTACCTCATACACATCTATCAGATGTGCAAACATTCTATTTCTTTCCATAGCTGAAAATGTCCTGTCTTAGGAAGGAGACATCCTGACATCCTGTCTTAGGAAGGAGAAGGGATGGTGATTTCCCAGTGTATGTGCTAGACAGTGAATTCAAGATGGTTTTCAGAGCACCATCTAGTGACTTAACCACCCTGAAATACATGATTAAAAAAGATCAGATTATGAAACTATGTATGAGACAAATCACATTTCTGAAAATATTTAATTAAAGAGAGTTCCATGAGAAAGCAAGCAAACAAAAAAGCCCAAATTTAATATGAGGGGAAAATATTGCTCGCATCTTTTGCAATCTAGGAACAGCTATGGAAATCTCTTCACTTAAGAAATGTATTTAAAGTTACTGACAGCATTTACCCAGATTATATAATTTACTTCTACAAGGCACATGAATAAGTACTGTCTTAATCTTCCCTTCTCAGGAATCTTAAGAATATTTGTAGAGTCAGGGTTGCTTACAACATTTTCTAAACAAAAGGGGAAGTTCAGAGGAGACCTTACAGGAAGTTGTTATTTCATTTTTAAGCAAGAATATGTTGACTACATATAATTACTTTTTTTTTTTTTAATTTCCTAGTTTCAATAAAAAAATAAAGGTTTAGAGCAAACAAAATCCAAGTTTCCCATTTTTAATATCAAATGCTACAAAAATCTACAAAATGCTTCCTTTATATTTGTAACTGAAAATGCTCATTACATTCAATCTATTCTAGGCAGAAGAAATGCAGATGCATTCTAGATCAATACTATAAATGGTGTATCACTAGAAGAGACACAGTCTTCAAGAACCTGATATAAATGTCAAATTCAGACTAGAAAATAACTTGTGTTTTTTTAAACTTCTTTCCAGAATTTAGGAAAATTGTTATTTATTAAAGCAGCATTACATTAGTCATTTAATGGCTACTATAGAACTTTAAAAACCTAATTATAGTAAAACTATACAATTAAACCTAACTTGAGGTTATTTGAGATTAAAGTTCATCCTATTGAATTAAGAACTGATCACTAAACTAAAAAGTAATGATTGCTAGGTATATATGTTTATGGTTTAGTTATATTCCCAATATGAAATTAAATACATATCATGTAAGTAGTAGATACAATTGGCATTCTAAAAGATCTCAGTTTCCAAAAGCTGAAAGCCTAGTGGTTCCATAAATATCTAGGAGAAAATGGGAATCCAAACAGATTATAATATTGTCCAGGAAATTTTTATGAAATAATTCTAATGAAGTCACACACATCCCTGGCTAAGAAAGGAAGTTGAACCACAAGTATTACTAGATATACAGTCTGATGACTTACTTTATTTCTAAGTCTGTACTTCTGCTCTACATTCTTAGAGCCAAGAAATTAAAAACTCTACAAAATAAACCAAACCAAACAAAAAAGAAAGTAAAACAAATAGAAAACTTCAAAACCACAGAATTTTCTATACAGTTAGGAAGAACGAGTTAAAAAATTAAACTTTAGAATTGTGTTTGGGTTGAAACTACTTGCTTAATGAGTTGAATATGAACTGTACTTATGGCTGAAAAGTAAAATTGGTGCAAAAGCTCAGTCTGCCACAGTTTCAAATACATATGAATGACCTTGACTTTGTTCTTGCATCACTCACCCTGTTTTATGTCCTTCCCGCTGTGGGCTGCAGACCATAATTATGATTTTTAATATATGATATATGATAAAAATATAAAGTATTTATGATATATGACATAAATATGATATTTGTAAAGCATTTAGGTCTCAATGAAAATTTAATTTCAGAAATATTAGAATTTCTGGGCTTGTACTGCTTACTGTATAATCTTATGTGTCATGGTTTTCTAAAGAAAACTTTTTTTTTTTCCTTATACATGTATAAGGCAAGCAAAACTAGATATAGACTTGTATTCTGCAGTTTTATGTGTGTCAATGACATTTGACAAGTTACATTTTATGAGGTTTAAGAGTGTACCCTGTGTTTTATGAGCAATTAATTTAAAGGGAATAATAATGAAATGACAGTTATCATAGTTGCCCTAGTGTTTCATTTTCCCACTGATTGTGCATGAATTATGAACTAAATGTACATTTCCTTGAATTTGAATATCTAAATCCAGTGACCTTCTTTAAACACTTAACACTGCCAAATTCCTATTCCATTTTCAATTGCATATAAACAAAAAAAAAGGAGTTTTAATCAAAACCTACGTATATCCTAATAGAAACACCAACAGATGTTTTCGCTTCACTTAATTTTCAGTGTGTATTTTCCAGCATTGTTTTATTCTAAAGTATCATTCCAGCTGAGGTGCATGGATTTCAGATGTTTTATGTTACGCTTTTAACCATGATGTCTTCCATTATTACATAAAACCAGAAATTAATTTAAAAAACAACTCATATGTAATCATAGGCCAGTCATGTTTGTAGCAGTTGGCTCAAATGAACTAGATTTGGTCTAATTCAGGATAAATCTTTCTCAGCTTCTGTCCCCTGCCTTTCTGCAGAGCTTCTGTCTTCCAGTTCACAGTGGGTCTTAACTTATATTCCTTCTCTTTTCCAGTCAAATAAGCTCTTGATCTCTTTCCTTCATTTTGTGATATACTGTTTTCTGTCTACCATTTAGAGGCCTTTGTGGGGCTACTTGCCTATTTTCTAAAGTGCTTTCTCTCCATTTCACATGATCATACTTTGATTGTTCTTTCTAACTTACAGAAGAAGGACTCTCCCAACATGTTGAATTCTTGTTGATGTTGGAAGACCACTAGAAGGCTACATGAAGGTAAAAATGGACTTGATGTGGTAGAATTTATGCAAAAGGCTACCTCCTCTCTATATACAAAAGAAATAAATTGATTTGGATTCTAACAGTAAGTAATTAGAAAAATCGAGAACTGGAAACACTCTTGACCAAAAAAGAGGATGGGAATGAATTATTTACTTTGGTCATTATGACACAAAGATTTAGAAATTTTTGTTTATTAAAATTATTTGGATTTAGATGCACTGTTAAGGAGTAGTAGACAGGTTTTAGTAACAGAATTTTATGAATGTAAGTATTCCTTAATTTTGATTAACTGTACATTAAGCAAGTACAGACTTGTACATTAAGTATTAAAATTCGTATGCCTATGAGAATTCAATATCAGGATTTCCATTAGGGAAGTGTATGTGTAATTATACATAGCTAGATAATATACATTCAAATACACATACACACATACATTTTCTGTATGCAGGAAGCATTGAGTGTTTTGTGAAGCTGATGTTGCTTCAGAGGAAGAAAAAAATTATTAAATAATTTACATAATTAAAGCCCAAAAAATGCATGATTCATTAATGCACAGAGGAAATAAGGAAAAACTTATTCTCACTGAAAAATTCTGAAAATGTCATCTTATTTAACAAGGCACTGTCAAACTGAAATATAGCTAATTTAAAAAATAAGTATATAAATTAATTTCAGGTATTGCATATGCTAGTTAATTTCTGCCTCACCTTTTCTGATTTTAGAGTGATGATTTTCAACTAAAATAGTTCTCCTTCCTATATGAAAGAAACAGAGAAGCAGAGGAGTCTGTCTAGCAGACGTTACACAAGAAACTGAAACTGACTGTAGATAATGTGCTATGAAATGCATAGAGTAAACACACTGAAATAAATTAGATTATCCTCCGGTCTCCTTTCTTTATAGAAATATGATCTGCTTCTTGTAAGTTATAACAAGAGCAAGCACAGCATTTTCAAACAGACGTAATTTTTGAGATGATAGTATTCCTTAAGACATTGATCTATTTGATTATATTATCTAAGCCAGAAAAGCAATCTGCCACTGCTTCAGAATTGCAGATGAAAAATATCGACACTAGAAAATAAAAGGGACTCACGAATAATAATAATAATAATAAAAACCAAAACCAAAAACCAAAACATAACCTATTTTCCTAAGCAGGGAAACCCACAGAAAAAAAACTGCTTGCAGCACAGAAAACACATGTATACTCCACTTCCACTTCCTAGCAAGAGATATCAACTGCAATCAAAGAAGTAATCAACCTGTTCTTCTTTCACAAAGAGAATTAGCAGGGACTGTTTTATATCTATATATAATTTTTTTTTTAATATTTGAAAATATTTTAGAATATTTTTTAAAATGTTAGTGCAGATGAAAAAGTACAGTTAGGCAAACGAGTCATAAAAAGCAAAAAACAATGCTTTCTTTCAAGCCTTTAATTTCCAGAACCAGACTCTATCTGTCTACACAACCACGATTACTTGTATAGAAAATCAGAATTATCAGTTCTTTTAGTGGAAGTGATGTCAGCCTCATTTGCTGTCATGAAACAGAATGATCAGAAAATAAGGTCATCCAGCACTGAAAACAAGTTTGCTTTCTTCCCGACTTCAGTGTTGACTCTTAGGTGCTGAACCAATGTATGAGCAACACTAGAAAAATGAGTCATTTGTCATTTAACAAACAAAGACCCAAAGATTAAGAAGCTGAGGGAAAGGAAGGAACTTTGGAATATGTGGCACAGCAAGTTGAACAACAGCTATGGGTAAACTTGCATGCTCCTAAAGCAGATACAAAAAAAGAAGTGTGGAAATCTTTCTGGAAATATGGGAAAATATTAATAGTACAAGATAGTAAATTTACTGTGAGACAATTACACGTCTTAGTGCCTTCTAACACATGGAACTTGGGGCGGTGTGGATACATGAACTGATAACACTTATAAACCACAAGAAAATAAAATTAGAGCACATAGAATACCATTTTTTCAACATAACCTACACTCTAAGAGTTTGAGAATTAAAGTAAAAAATCTTATTCTCTTGCAAACACTGCAGGTATCTTATCCTTGGCTATGCATGCAGCCTCATTTCCTACAATGTGTGATAGAACTAAAAAAAAAAAAAAAAAAAAAGGAAGAAAATTTATCTTCATTTAGGGATATTGCCTAACTTGCAAAATCTTTTTTTTTTTTTTCCTCTCCCCTCCCCAGTTAACTACATTTTAGCTACAAATGCAATGTTTATAACTTTATTATTTAAATTATAATATAAAGGACAAGTTCTGTTTCTTGCTCTTTCTCAGCCTTTTGTCATTTAGGGAAGTCATTCAATTCTTCTAAATTTCGAAAATGAGGGATTGAGATTTATGTTACCCAGGAACATACTCTGACAGGGAGAGAGATTACAAGAGGACTAGAGAGCCTTACAGGTAGATAGTTTAGAGACAGACTGTAGTCCTTCAGATAGACATGAAGACTTTCATGTTAACTGTGTAAAATTACCACAGTGTGTTATACTACACTTTTTAAGCTCAATTAGACAGTGTTTGGTTCTGTGGAACCCACGTACATGAATGGGGCATCTAGGCAGTCCGACAGCATTATTTGTAAACAATAGCAACAGCTGGGGACCAAGCTACCTTGCTTTATATATCTACATCTTCTACTGCTCTGAGTGGTGAGTAATAACCAGGGTTAGTGATGTTGCGAATGCGTTAACCTTAGGCAAGGGAAAAGAGAAAGGGAAGAGGAAAGGCATACAACAAAACAACACATGTTCTGTAGATTGGAAAACCAGAGCATAGCACAATATGCTATGGCTACTTTCTATGAACTCTCTTGAGTACTGCATTTTCCATGCAAAGGATTTATAACCTCAGAATCATGCTCCTTTCACCTTCATCAGGGGACTATGCAAAGGTTTAGTGTACATTGGGGACCATTTAAATTTTTTTTGAGTTTGTAGTAAGTCTTTCTGGGACTTTCATCACAGCAGTTTTGTGTCACTGCTCAACAGAATGTGTGTCTGTGGCCAAATTTGTGTTGCAAAATAAGGAAGCCTAACCATGAGAAGCAATGAAATTCCAAACCATTATAAAAAATATTGCTTAGAGTTGTTAATGGTTTGTCACTGGTTTCCTTCATTTGAATTTACAGGGAACAAGATAATCTAAAATAAAATAATCTTCCATCAGATAAAAATTTCCTAACCTGGAAATAAAAAAAAAAAAAACAAACCTTGAGGTAGGAATGCATATTTTACAGAGGTCATATCTTCAGCTTTTGCAGAAATTTGTCAGTTGAGTAAGATATTGTTATTTTATGAAGAACAGATTAATACATGTAGTCTAGTGGAATAGGAAGGGTTAGAGCTTTTCTTTTTTTTATTTATTATTGGTCTCAAGGATTAACATGAGCAGACCTAGCAAAGTCATAGCAAAAACTCAGAAATGCAGGATGACTGACAGGTGTCTGAATCAGTATGAAGTTTGAATCTTAATATCTGCTTTTTCTAGCAGCTTTACCATGGTTCATATGCAGACAAGAAATCTGCTGCTCTTTGAATATGTCATTAAATATCACAGGAAGCAAGTTAGCATTTTGTCAGTTCTCTTCATATCTCTCCTGGATGTTTAGTAATGGACTGAGATCCCCATGATGACAGCAATAGGGGAAGATGGTGCTCTCCAGGTCTCAATCCAGAGAATTTTGTAATTTATTTGGGCAGAGTTTGAAACACTCACTGTGCACAGTCTTCTGGAGACACTATGAAAAGCAGATGTCTTCTGAGAACTTCAGGCATTGAACAAACAGTTATCCGCGTGTTGAAGAAAAGTAGCAAGACAGAAAAATTAAGTAGAAGTTGACTTAAAGCATGTAAAGAGCAAGTAAAGAACTTCTTCAAAAAAAAAAAAAAAAGGTATAGCTGTTAACCGGAAGCATGGCATTTCATAGAATGAAGGCAAGAAGATTTTCTCAATTCTGTTACAAATCTAACAATTTCCTTATGCAGTAAAGTATCTTACTCTAGATGTAGACTGTAAGGCAACTAAAAGTTATATGCTCCATTCTCAAAGCTGAGATATTTAATTGTTTTGGAAGATTAGTCTTGAATTAATTTTTGACTAAGATCCTTCCATCTATCTATGTCAGAGTAAGACATCCACCTTGACATATCCTGAGATGTTGGTTGAGAAAAGCAGTACTATTTCCGTTTTATAAATGTTAAACAGGGTAGAGATTCATGTGATTTATATATATTTATACATAAGTGCATATATATTTGTCTGTTGCTCAATATATCTAGAAATTTAACTGAGTGTTGAAGTGTCAGTTATTTAGCATGGAAGAATCACATTTTAAAGTTCTGGAAAAATGGAAAGAATTTCAGAGACATCCAGGAAATAAGTCACAGTCTTCACTGTCCCGACCATTAATTCCATTACCATTATGACAAAATAAAGTAATATTTTTTGTCTCGAAAAGTCAATATTTTTTGTCTTCTCTAATGTGCACAAACGAGACTTTTAAGCCCTCATATTGAAATTTCTATTATTGTTTTCTGAAGTGAAATTTTCAGCTTTAATCTGAACATGCTACTATGTAAATAACACATTAGTTTTTTTTTTTTTTTTCAGTGTTAGCTGTAGTATATTTAAAGTTTAAAATGGCTTTTTATACTTGGGATAAGCTAGGAAGGAGAAAAAATATGAAGAACCTGTTTAAAGTACTTACTGTGTAAGAAGGACTGCAGTAATACTAGCTTAGAATTTTAAGCATATGAGTAAACTCATCTACAATGGTCAAATAGCATATCCCATTAATCACTATAAAAAGAGCAAGAAACACCTTTAAAATGTTTTTTTCATACACAAGTTTCAGATGGACAGATAGAGACCTAACTATTTTAACTTATTTGCTACTTATTAATTCAGGTAATTTATAAAATTGAGTGATTAAAAAAGAAATAATCAGAACTTTCTTAGAACTTGGCAAGATTTCTGTAGATTTCCATGAGTTTTAAGAGCCATCAGAGAGGTCACTTGCTGACAGAGCTGGAAAAGAGCAAGCCAGAATCAACGGGACATGAGAAACTTAAGGTAGGAGTTTCCAAGAAGCCCTTGTTTCACATTAGCATACTGTGGCAGTAGCACCTGAGTACCCTGGGATCTCTGAAGGAGAGATCAAATAAAGGAGAACAAAGATCTGTGAGCCATTAAATCCAGGGAAAAGACAGAAAGCTTAGAGCCAAACTACTCAGAATAACATGATAATTACTCTCAAGAAATCATGTCTATGTCCAAGGTAGCATTAGCTACAATGACTATGAGATGTTGGCTGCTCTCTAGTTTACCACCATATTTAAACTGGCTGTAGGAGTGGGTCTCACATACAATATGCTGTATAAAATGGAAGACTGTAACAGTGCTTCATATACAGTCTAGTACAGCAAATGGGATTGAAAAAAACAAGGAGTGAGAAGTTTATAAATAGCAATAGAAAATGAGTATTCAGTGTTCCCTGCGCCTTTAAATACAGCATACACACTGCTGCAACAGTTCCCATTTAGTGTTTCAGCTGGGAAGCAGCATGTTACAATTCCTCTTTTACTGTTTTTTTGTTTGTTTGTTAGTTTCCCTTGGTCTAGAATAAAAGTAAATCAGGCGGGAAAAAAAGATCTAAATGTATAGCAACAAAACCATGACAGAGAGACTGATGTCTCTATTAAAGAAATAAGTGAGGGAAATCATATCTTAGTTTTGCTAAGGCTGTGCTTGCTGTTCTCTTTCTAAATACTTCACAGTATAATTTCGGGTTTAAACCAAAAAAAGGAAAAAAAAAAAATTAACCCCTTCCTCCAGCAGTGGAAATTTAAAGCCACAAGCAGCCTACTAACCATTTAGCTCTGAAGACCATAAAGAAAATAGTATTCATGTCAGCACCTAGACTCCCAACAGACTTTAGCTTCAATGATCAGAAACTTTCCATGTGATTACCTGACAGCCTCTTTGAGATACTGCAGAGGATAAAAATGGCTTGTGGGTTTGTTTGGGTTTTTTTCAGTAAAGACGACCAACAAGGCATCTTGTATTGGTTGCCACACAGAGAGCTGCAGCATCTGTCTTAATGAACAACTGGGAAGATTCTGGGTACCAAAATTTTTTAAAACTACTGATAAAAATGTAAGGAAAACAGCAGTGGTGCAGTTTAGATGGTTGGTTACAGATAATCCTGCTTTGTTGAATGTGGAGGGAAACATTGCCACAAAGGATGAGGAGAAGGCTGAGGTACTTAATGCCTTCTTTGCCTCCGTCTTTAATAGTCAGACTGGTCATCCTCGGGGTTTTCAGGCCCCTGAGCTGGGAGATGGAGATAGGAAGCAGAATGAAGCCCCAGTTGTTGAAGAGGTGGCAGTCACTGACCTGCTCCTCCACCTGAATGCCCACAAGTCTATGGGGCCAGATGGGATCCACCCAAGGATACTGAGGGAGCTGGCAGAGGAGCTTGCCAAGCCACTCTCCATCATTTACGAGCAGTCCTGGTCAACCGGAGAGGTCCCATCTGACTGGAAGTTAGCAAATGTGACACTCCTCTACAAGAAGGGTTGGAAGGAGGATCCAGGGAACTACAGGCCTGTCAGCCTGACCTTGGTGCCAGGGAAGGTCATGGAGCAGATCATCTTGAGTGCCATTACACAGCAAGCACGGGACAACTGGGGGATCAGGCTCAGCCAGCATGGGTTTATGAAAGGGAGATCCTGTTTCCCTAACCTGGTCTCCTTCTATGACAAGGTGACCCGCTTAGTGGATGAGGGGAAGGCTGTGGATGTTGTCCTCCTGGACTTTAGTAAGGCCTTTGACACTGTCTCCCACAGCATTCTCCTGGAGAAGCTGGCTGCTCACGGCTTGGATAAGTGCACTCTGCACTAGTTAAATACTGGCTGGATGGCTGTTGTGGTTTAACCCCAGCTAGCAACTAAGCACTACATAGCCGTTTGCTCACTCCCCCACCAGTGGGATGGGGGAGAGAATCGGAAGGACAAAAAGGGAAAACTCGTGGGTAGAGATAAGAACAGTTTACTAACTAAAGTAAAATAAAAATAGAACAGTAGTAATAGTAATAATAACAATAATAATAAAAACAAGTAACAATAGTACAATAGTAATACAAAGCAAGCGATAGACTGTATAATTGCTCACCACCCGCCGACCAATGCCCAGCACGTCCCCCAAGTAGTGATCGTTGCCCCCCGGCCAACTCCCCAGTTTATATACTGAGCAAGATGTCATATGGTACAGAATAGCCCTTTGGCCATTCTGGGTCAACTGTCCTGGCTGTGCCCCCTCCCATCTTCTTGTGCACCTGGCAGAGCATGGGAAGCTGAAAAGTCCTTGACCAGTGTGAGCGCCACTTAGCAACTACTTAGCACTACTTAGCAAGAACGAAAACATCAGTGTATCATCATCAACATTGTTCTCATCCTAAACCCAAAACACAGCCACATACCGGCTACCAAGAAGAAAATTAACTCTATCCCAGCTGAAACCAGGACAATGGCCGAGCCCAGAGAGTGGTGGTGAATGGAGTCAAATCCAGTTGGTGGCCGGTCACGAGTGGTGTTCTCCAAGGCTCAGTGTTGGGGCCGGTCCTGTTCAATATCTTCATTGATGATCTGGATGAGGGGATTGAGTGCACCCTCAGTTAGTTTGCAGATGACACCAAGTTGGGTGGAAGTGTTGATCTGCTGGAGGGCAGGAAGGCCCTACAGAGGGACCTGGACAGGCTGCATCGTTAGGCAGGGGCCAGCTGTATGAGATTCAACAAGGCTAAGTGCCAGGTCCTGCACTTCAGTCACAACAACCCCATGCAACGCTACAGGCTTGGGGAGGAGTGGCTGGAGAGCTGCCTGGCAGAAAAGGACCTGGGGGTGTTGGTTGACAGCCGCCTGAACATGAGCCAGCAGTGTGCTCAGGTGGCCAAGAGGGCCAATGGCATCCTGGCTTGTATCAGGAATCGTGTGGCCAGCAGGACCAGGGAGGTGATAGTGCCCCTGTATTCAGCACTGAGGCCGCACCTCAAGTACTGTGTTCGGTTTTGGGCCTCTCACTACAAGAAGGACATGGAGGTGCTGGAGAGTGTCCAAAGAAGGGCAATGAAGTTGGTGAAGTGACTAGAGAACAAGTCTTATGAGGAGTGGCTGAGGGAGCTGGGGTTGTTTAGTCTGGAGAAGAGGAGGCTGAGGGGAGACCTTATTGCTCTCTACAACTACCTGAAAGGAGGTTGTAGCGAGGTGGGGGTCGGTCTCTTCTCCCTAGTAACAAGTGATAGGATGAGAGGAAACGGCCTCAAGCTGTACCAGGGGAAATTTAGGTTGGATATCAGGAAAACTTCTTCACCGAAAGGGTAATCAGGCACTGGAACAGGCTGCCCAGGGAAGCGGTTGAGTGTCCATCCCTGGAGGTATTTAAAAGACGGGTAGACGTGGTGCTTGAGGACATGGTTTAGTGGTGACTTGGCAGTGCTAGGTTAACGGTTGTACTCGATGATCTTAAGGGTCTTTTCCGACCTTAATGATTCTATGATTCTTTGATTCTATGATTCTATGATCCTTCTCTTTTTGCCAGTGCTTCAGTTTTGCGACAGCCACTCAAATGAAATCTTTGAAACTGACATTCACTTGCCAAAACACAGAGGAAAGCTCTGCAGTGAAAATCTTTTAACATTTGTCTTTTACCACTTAAACTCCTCTAAAGCAATGGACTTTAACAGATTCTGAATCTGAAATGAATCTGTCAAATGAGTCTGAAAATAAGAAGAAAAAAAAGAAAATACACCTAACAGAAAGTATACCTTGTTGCAATTTTATAAATTAAAACAGTGCTTGGGTAGAGTCATAAGAAGGGAAGCAAATATAAATTAATTTGCAAGTAAGCATTCATTTGTTACTGTCAGTGTAGTCCCTCTTCCCGTTAGACTGCAGGAGTCTCAGAGACTGAAGGTCAATGTGCGTGAGCAAAGCTGCATTGCACTCATGGTTTGCCACTTGAGGAACAGTAAAACTGTTGGTCTGATTAGAGTGCCTAGCTGAGTAGTTTGGACAAGTTTATATACAGTCATGATGCTCTGTTGAACTGATTCAGGACTTAAGCACCAATACTGGTAAGGTCAGGCAAGCAGACAATGTTCAAACATATTTCTTGCTCTGCTCTGTCCCCTATCAGTCTAAGAATCAAGAATTATAGGGAATGTGAATTAATTGTCTTACATCTGTAGAAAGCTTACATGGGTGCTGTGTGTTCATACAAGTGTCTTTCAAGCATTTTCTTTGCTCCTGAGTCAATTGGGGTCAAGCAATAAAAGACATGTTTCCACTCTAGGCTCAGGGACTCCAATCAAAATTGCTTTCAGAGACAGTAACACCTTACGGCTCAGGAACGTTATTTCCAAACCAAATTTAAAATACTATGGCCTGGAGTTTTTGACTTGTTCAGTATTCCCCTGAATATTTATTCTAAGTTTCTGGAAAGATCAAAACAGTATAACATAAGGGGCAGGGCATTAGATGAGCATTTAAGGAACCTGTGTCTATCTCTGTCTTCATGGCTTGGCATCTGTAGAAAGTCCTTTTTCTTTTCTCCCTCCCGCCATCTATCTGTCTTGTCCATTTTTTCTGCAAACTTCCAAAGGCTAGGATCTGCCTTCCTGTGTGTATGAGCATCCTTCATTATAATAGGAGTGCTGTTATGTTGTTTTATTTATAAAAGCATGTTTTGGAATACTGGTGAATAACACCAATAGAAAAAATGCTTGATAAATGGTGACCACTAAATAATATAAATGTGAAGTATGTATGCATCATTCACACACACAAATTGGAGTTTAGAAGAAACAAAACTCACAGGTTAGAATTGGTAAAGGATGACAGTAATTTTTATCAGTCTTCAGAAAAAAAAAAAAATATAGCCTCTAAACCATTCTTCCAGGAAAAGTATTCAAGAGAATTTTCTCAGGGAGTGAATCCAGGTTCCAGATTTTTTACGAGCCATAGCCAAAGGCAGTAATTTTTAAAAGCAAATTGAACTGTGAATCTGCAATAAACCAGAGTCATCTGTAAACCATTTTATCACCAAAGAAGACAAATAGGGATAAACAAGTATTGTAATTATCATGTCTCAAAAGACTTTTTCCTTGTTTTTAATAGCACTAATGTCTGAAGATTGATATTGGATGTAAATGCCTATATGACCAAGCTGAACCTGATCTGAACCATACAATGGCTTTTGTATTTTCCACATGCAGGTAATACAAAATGTATCC
Organism: Platalea leucorodia; assembly: GCF_965183815.1. Taxonomy (NCBI): domain Eukaryota; kingdom Metazoa; phylum Chordata; class Aves; order Pelecaniformes; family Threskiornithidae; genus Platalea; species Platalea leucorodia. The sequence goes on along the minus strand of NC_138823.1, from coordinate 60,409,131 downwards.
ACCAGATGTTCTCAGTCTCTGCTAGCATTGTAATGATTCCAAAAGCCCATAAACCCATGAAAGAACTACTGGAATTAAATGATTGTTCTTTACTGACAATAAAACCAGAATTTTCAATTTAATTAAACCTTTTTTTTTTTCATTCTTTCTTCTTTTTTTTTCACAGATGAGTCTTGTGGAATACCAAACACATGTATAAACTAAAACCCAGTAAGCATTCAATGTGCATTTCATTTGGAAATAATGAATTGTAAAAATTTCTGGTCTCAATATCTGCCAGATGTTGAAACTGAAGAGCATTTTTGTAAGAAAACACATCCACCCCTAAAAACGTGTTTCTGTCTGTCATGAATTATAGTAATGTCTGAGAATATACTGGAAACTTGATGCTCATCTATTCTCTCCATTACTATCAATACCCATCGAGTCAGAGAAGTTATTCAGTGTCTTTTGAAGCAGTAGTAGGTCCACACAAGATTAAATGAAGTTGCTGAATGCCAAAAAAACTAAAATAATAAATAAAAAAATAACTAACTAAATAATAAACAAATAAAAAAAGCGCCCTACAATAATAAATAAGGGAAAAGAGTATAGCCTTTTTCACAATTAGATTTAAATTCTACATCTTAATTGTACTGCTGGTCACCAAAATCCGCTTCTGTGCAGCAAGTTTGAAATGTTCTAGGTGGGAATCACTTCTTAATGCTTATGATGACAGTGTGAACCTAACTATCTTCTTTTAGGAATAGTTTCTCCTATCCCTGCATAAATCCCTATCTATTTGTCAATCTTACTATCTATCTCATTTTATCATATACAGAATAATCACAAGGCTTCCCACTGCACTTAGTATTAGTAAACCCACTTGACAGTGTCTAAAATAAATCAGATAATAAATAGACCTGAAACCTTAACTGACCTGCCAAGACTAGCAAAGCATGTAGCTCAAAGGTGTGGGACATGGAAACTGCACTGGATTGCAGAACTTGGTATCACTTCTCAGTTGTGCCCTGGCAACACCTCAGGGCAAAACTAAAGCGTCTGCTGCCATGTCCTTTCATCTGCATGTCCTGGAAAGAAAATAAAGGGGGGCAATCCAGATCTAGTAACAAACTGTCACATGACAGATGACTGATGAACCTATGTCTCAGCAAATATACAGAGATACAAAGCAGGGATGAAAAACAGCCTGTAGTTAGGTGGAAGATAGGTTCTCTTTGGCAGCCTTTCTTTTGGTGATAGCAGAACAGCTATTGAAATCCAAGGCAACAACAAAATCAGCTCATAAGAACAAAGTTGTAGCAAGTACTTTGTTGACATAATAAAACCGGAAACAAACAAAGGAAAAAGAATTAACTTTCTTGGACTTGCAACAGTTGATATTAAGTGTCTTCTCATCAACTTTCAAACTTTAAAATTAGCATAAAAAGTCAAGCTCCACTTTTTGACGGATTCTTCTGCAGTGGAAGTGTCTTTGAGCAACTGTAAACCCAACCACTATGCCAGGTCCTAGTCATCTCATTTATGAAGATAATAAGCTCCACAGTGTCAATGAGAAAAGGCAAACTGATCAAAAGAACAAGTCAGAGTGTAAGCCCTTAAATCAGATGCTTCAACACAATTTTTCTGATACTATCTTAGCTTGATTTTCATTCTAAGACTTTAATCTTGTTATCCAAATCATTCAAGTAACATGCATATCTCAGGAGTCATGGGATCCCACCACCGAGTGCTGGTCTCTGTCCTTCACAACTGTCACTGAAAAGGTAAACATGAACACAATGCCTCTGTGACCTTGTCTGCCAAAACATATATTTGTAGTTTCCTATGTAGGATGCCTCCAGAAACTCCCAATGTCCGGGACATAATAGAAATTGAGGAATCACTCTGCCTTCTTAGCTTTGGATGCATGGGACTCCCAAAGATGGAACACAGAGATCCTGAGGCAGTCTCCTTCTTATAGATCTCAGCTGTTTTTCATGCTGTTACAGCAGCCACAGACAGCTTGCTTGGACAGCATGGTGAGAGATGAGTCAGGCCTGTATGCATCAGGAAGTTTCCTCATGCCCAACACTTCTTAAGACTGAATGATGCAGATGATAATGTAGTTTGTACCAGAGGAATTATCATATTGAGACACAAAAATATGTAGATAGATTTTGAAGGAAAAAATTGTTTCTACCAAAGTGCAGTGTGGATGGAATTGCTGTCAGCAATGTATCTAAAATATCAGAGCCTCCTGGGTCTGAGATCTCAAGCCTGAATTCAAACTTGACCACTTAGTGCAGCAATATCTTGAATCGGAAATGCCTGACTCTTTTTATTGACTGGAAAGTTAAGGACAATAATGGTCTTTCCTTAGACACCTTCTGGCAATTAATAAAGTAGGCTCCTAATTTAGACACTCATAAAGAATGTTAAAACTTACCATGTTACTCATAGTTTAAAATACAAACTCATGTAAAGCTCATATGTAGTGTGTTTGCTGTCTGCCTAATACTTATTCAAAGCCCTTTCCCACTGCAGCTGGGAATGCTGTTTCTAACCACCGAAGACGAGTGCAGAACACTGGGGATGTAGAACAATTGGCATTGTTAAAGGTAACAGGGAGAGCTTTCATCCAAAACATACTGTGTATCCCACAGATGTTGATGTAGCTCCCAGTGCTGGTAGTGATAAATGATGTACAAAATGAGTGAATACTGAGACACAGCCACACACAGAAAAGGGAATCTAAGAGGAATTCCTTGACAGCAAGAGACAATTGATTTTATGAAGAGAGCAGGTATGGCAGTTATTTTTCTCTTGCACATCTGTCTTCCTACTCTCTAAACTTTGGGACTTGTCTTTGACTCCCTCAGGGTACTCTGTTTCAAGACAGAAATCTAATTTCCTCATGTCTAGGATGGGGTTATGTAGGTATAGATGGTGAACAAGAGCATGTAAAGGTGTTCTTGTAAAGGTGTCCTGCATTTTTGAGAAGGTGCTGTGCACATTCAAAGGTAGGTTTGATAATCAGAAGGGATCTGTTGTTCACTATGCCTTAGTGTTACTCCATCATAATAGCTACCATATTCTTAGTTTTCCTCCTTGCACTTTTATCTGTTTATGTATTTTCCCCAGTTTCAAATTATTTGAGTTGTCCTAAAGACCATCTCTGTTGTTTGAAAGGGTGTGTGGGCTTTCCAAACTAACTTGTCTCATATATTGAACTGTATAACAAACATTTGCCACTAATTGAAAACATGCATATACTTCACAGATGAATGCCTCTGTCATTATGTTTCAATTATGAATCTTAGCTCCCTCTGTTCTTCAGTACCTGGCTTTTAAACCACCTTCAGACCCTGACTGAGAAGCTCAGTAGTTTGTCTAAGGTTTGGAAGATGAAGAACAGTTTGAATTTTGTCTCTGAATTATGTCAGATTTTAATTATAGGAAAACATAAATATTATAGTCTACAATGACTACACTATGTCAAACATTTAATTAGAATAGGCATAATTGTCTCAGAAACACCAGAGTGTGAAAGCAGGGATCAAAAAGTTTGCAATATCTTGTACCAGGCTCTGATCTAGCCCCGGTGAAAATAGGAGAATTTCTAACGGAAATCATAGATGTCTATCAACCCTGTTCTTAGGTTCTGAACTAAACAGTGCTGAGTATAGAAGTGTCACTCACTGACATAGATCCAGGAGTCACTAGGGACATTTTAAACTCACTTCAATACAGATTATAGTTGATCCACTTTATCCAAAGTGGTAGCCTTCAGCAACGATGAGAATATACAGATTCCAAAACCTTCAAATATTGCTTGTTTTAACATTCTTACTGTTCGTGTTAAAGTGTTTTTCTTCAAAAAAGTGTTTCTATTTATGCAATTGCTAACAACTATCTGGGAATTTCCTAATGCAAACTTTTATTTTTTTGGAAAACAATTTTGTGGAAAGCAGTACGAATAGATGGAGAAATGTAAGTATTCACAAATTTCTGTGTCTTAAATAGGAAGGAAAAAAGGAAGACTTTTATATTATTAAAGTATTATGCTTTAACATTTTCAAACTTTAGTTACTTGTTCAAGTTTTAGTTATTTGATTGAAATGACCTTCCATTTGAGAATTTATTTCATTTTAGGAAAAAAAAATACAAATTTTAAAATTAATTATTAATTGACCAGATAAAAAATGTTAGAGATTACCAACTCATGAATTCTTTTCATGTTTAATTTTTATTTTCATAGAATCCAGGATTCTTCTGGGCCAGGTAAACAATATATATATATTTTTAAATGCTTTAGAGCTAAGAATAGAAAAGTGAATAAATTAATCAAGATTTTTCCTATTTATTTTCATAGACTGTCTTTATTTCTCAATTCAATTTTATAATATAAACACAGAAAATGTTACAAGTCATGTTATGCCTCCCATGATCATTATCACTATGTTCAGTTTAAAAGAAGATTAAGTAGGTACAAACTGGTCAGAAAGTAATTTGGCTAGTCACTGGAAGAACAATACTAATCATCAGAAGATAGTATATTCTTTTACCTCTATTCATTCTCTCAGAATTAGTTCTAGAGCTTAGAATTATTCTATGGCCAAGATAGTCATGTTTTGAGCAACAAAATCAATTAACCCAATTTATCATTGATCTGTTTGATCAATGAAAGGTGTGATATAACAGCAGACTATGGTACTCAATGATTCATGTATTTTCTTCCAATTTTGAGAAACTGGAAATAGGAGTATGATTCTTCTGTTCATTTTGTACCAATAATTATAGGTCTCTGTGCAAAATGTCACACTAGTTTTATCATAATTGACACTTTTTGCTCTTCTAATGCTTGTTGAGAGGAAGAAGAGGCTTAAGTATTTGGCCATTCACTCCTTTCCCCTCAGCAGTAGTAAGGGTGACTAACCAAGGAAAGGCTTCAACATGGTAGACAGCCTGGTCCAATTACCTCTCCTATCCTGGCCTGCTGCAAGAGGGGCATGTTTTGAAAAGTAAGACAGGAGTAAAAATTCCTCTTAGTTATTTTCCCCAGGAAAGGATCATGAAGGCAACTGGGAAGAACAATAAGTATTCGTATCTGCTCTTTCTCTTCCCTACTGTGGAATCACATTTTTATCCTTGTATCATACAGAGCTTAGAGGTTTGTAAAATTTTATAAGTCTGGGATGCGTTTAGATCTTTCTTTCTACAATGACGGTACAAAGTCCTTCTCACCACAGCAATTGTTTATGATAACCTAAAGAGAATTAAGCAACAAAAATGGGTGAAACCTTTATGGTCACTGTGAATCATGAAGTATTTCTATGCAGACAGCTATGGGATGGGGAGGGCTATTTGCATGTTTTCCTATGGACTTTGTTATGAAATTGCAACTCTCACAGAATAAGCAACAATGTGTTTCACAGTCTAATTTTTGCTTTCCCATAGCATGAATCTAGTGTTATTCCTCTCTTGGAAGCAAATTGAGTTGCGTTTTCCTTTGCAAAAGTGGTTTTCTTCACACTACCTGGCTAGCTGTGCTTAGCCTTCAGTTGGATTATTCAATTTACTTGCTTATGAGATATGTACTAGCCACAACTATTCTTTCTTCGCTTCCCTTCAGGGATGTAAAGAAAGACCCACACTCCCATATATCAATTTGTTAAAGTACAGTATGGCTCAGTTGCATCTCTGTAAAGCTTATCTGTCTAGAAGCTTTAGTATATTACTCTACACAAAAATTGTACAACTGATCCTACAAGGACATTTATGAACAACACATTCAGCAACAGTGCACACAGTGGATATGATATAATCCTACTCTTCCTACAGAAGCAAAATATAGCCATCAGCAGAGTCCAATCTGATGCCTGTGTATACAAATCTAAACCCTTTGTCTATTTTCCTAGCAATAAATTGATGTGAGACACCAAAAGAAATAGAAGTCATTGCCTTTCCAGTCTGTCAGGCCAACGATCCACAACTAAAGAAGCATTCATGCTAAGAATTAGAATAGATTGGAGATCTGTTCCTTTTGTCTTCAGTTTACTTGAAAAATGGAGCCCATTATGGAAATCTGTGTATAGATTGGATTTCTTGGTTTGTTTTGTTTTGTTTTTTTTCTGGTAATAAATCCATTCTTTTCAAAATGTTCGTAAATGCTAACACAGAGTTAATATACCAGTGCAGTTGTAAAGGAGTTACGGAAGTATGCCAGTTGTATACAATATCTTAAATATTAAATGTATTTTACCAACTTTATAAGTAAATTTGAATTATTTACTACAATTATTTGAATGATTTATCCAGATTTACCAGACTGCTGGCTGGAACCTTTCTTAGATTCTGGGTTTCAAAGGTGCTCTTGGTTTGTGTGATCTCTGCTACATTGGATGGACAAATTGTCTCATCATGATGTAATTTGTCACATGCCACTTACTTATCAAAACCAGAGAACAGAATAGTCTTGAGGATACTTATATATAACTATTTCAGTACTGAAAAGAGGTTCTTTATATTCCCAGTGTCCTCTCTTTTTAACTCTCAAATATGAAATGAATAACCAAAAGTGGTGACAGATGGAGTCCAAACATTTGTGATGTTATTATTAAAGCTGTTGAAAATGCAACTACAATTCCCTGTGAATAGACAAAAGTGAACTGATTTGTTCTTTCTGTGTTTAAGGCTTTGAAAATTTTACTACCCCTTATAAAAACTTAACACGAAGGAACCATAGAATATCTGGTTGAAGACAAGGAGTATTACAGAAGGAGGAAAAAGTATAGGAAAAAAGTTGGAGCATGTAGGATTGATTGTCAATACAGTTTTATGTGTGTGAAACAATGATCTTTATGGCAAAAAGATCATAAAGCTGCAGTAAAATAATGTTGACGACATGGCTTGGCTTGGACATTTATTATCTGGTTCCCAAGACTGTTGTGGTAGACTCACTGGGATTTTAAAACTAATTACTCCTATTTCAGATAAAATTGAGAGAAAAAAAATGGGCAGGAAATACTAAAATATGTTAGAAGACCACGGATGTAATAAACAATTATGAGGCTGATGTTCATCTTTAAATCATACAGTGCATTTTAAGTGAATTGTATTTAATAGATTTTATCATGCTTTGAATGTTTCAGAATGTTTCTGGGTGATTTCTTATAGTAAAGATAACTAATATTATTTCATGTATGTGTGTGTACATAAACATATACATCATAGAATCATAGAATCATTAAGATTGAAAAAGACCCTTAATATATATAACAATAAAATATGCTTTATGAACTTCAGCTGCTGACCATAAGTAGAAGTTAATAAACTGGACTGACAACAGTAACCGGAAGATATGGTTAGATCAAAGGTAGAAATACAGTCCTTAAGTTAGTATACAACTTCTAAAATAATGGAATAATTCCACAGTATAGAAAATATTTTTCACATCCTTTTTGGGGATAGATTTTATAGCAAAATAATGCATCAGTCTATTAACCCTTCAATATTTAATATTTGATTTTTATAACTGTATGAAAAATGGAGTTTTGACATCACTGCTGTGATGTGAACAAAGCCAAAGCCAACATAATTCTAATTCAAATTTTATTTGCGTTCCCTATATTCACTATTTATTCCTCTTTAATTGCTGTTATCTTCATTCTTGAAGAAAATTCTAAACTTTGGTGAATTTCAAAATCAGACTTTCACACCTGTCCCTAACCAGTTCATTGAACTGACTGAAGAGAGGATATGAATTCAAAATTTGAAACTTCTGTCTCCATATTAGATTCATATGCTTGGGTATAGCAGATAATATGATGTCTATAAGAATCTCCCTGTTGGCAGGCATTATTTACAGAAAAATAACTTCAGATTCGCTGATATGAAGAGAGCACTGCAACACCAAGCCACAGGCTCTAACGGTGAATGTTTTCAACAAGAGTCTATAATGTTTCTTACAGACATTGATATCTGTAGGTTTAGTATCCAAAAAAGAAGAAAAATATCTATCACACCAATGCCATAAATGTAATGGACTACGTACTCTTGATTTCCCTCAAGGAATCTCAAGTATGATTTCTGTTGCAGATGACCAAACTTCAGTCTTGATCTTCAGCTTAAAAGAAGGTATGTAATATGTCAGGAACATAATCTTATTATGATAGAGCATTATGTCCTCTGGCACATGTGAATCTGCCTAAAATCAAAAGTACAGACAACTTGGAAGGTGGGGTCACTTGTGATGAACCACTACTAACATTGGTAGCTACTTTCATTTCTCACTCTTGCAGAAATATCATAATTATCATTGCCTCAGAATAAGAACTCCCTCAAAAAAATCAAATTTCATTTACAGTTAACTAAGAATGATATTGAGAAAAAAAGTAAAATAGTTGGAAAGTCTGATTGCCAGCATTTCACTACTACTTACCAAGATTTTTTTGCCATGATGCCACCAAATTGCTGTGCAAGCAAGGACTGGGTTGGAGTTTAAACATTTGCTTTTGAAAAAGCACATCTGTGTATCTGAGACAATCTAGAAGATTATGCCCATCTTTTTAAGTGATAATTTTGTGGAAGCCTGTATTGTAACCAGGATATGAAAGCAGGACATGTAATTATTATTTGTCTGTTTTTCAGTAGATACCTTGAACATTGGATAAATTACCTGAGCCAGCAAGATCAGTGATAGCTACATAGGCCTCATAAGTAGAAACAGGTAGCTGTTTCCTAGGAATCTCAGTGCTGTCAAAACTAATCTGCTACCAAGCCATATAGCTTAAAGTTAATTCTGATGTATCTGTGTGACCCATATCACAGTATGTCATACAAATAACCATGAGCTGCTGTGGTTATTTCTACTAATACTATACTGATGCTAATTCATAGCTTGTTTGACTCAGGCTTTTTAGAAAGGTAGAAAAAGAAATAGAGGAAACAGAGCAACTATGATCAGCGCTTGCATAAGCGAAGAGAAATATTTCCTTCATTGAAAACTTTGCCCAAATTTTGAATAAAGGCATAGTTTATTATAGAAATCAAAACAAAATAACTGTGCTGTGTTATTTTACTTATTTGTTATGCATATGTTCTTTCTTCTTTACTTAGAATATAAAATCGTGAAATGTCAGTATATAAAACAAGTATCAATGTGTATACCTATGTCGTGTAAGTGAAAGAAACAAAACAGTTTCCATAGCTAATATTCCTAAGCTTCCCATAGCATAATTTCAGCTACATAGAAGGGAGATTTTGTTTACTAAGTTTGCTTTGACATTTGAGTTCAGTTATTACCATGGCAGAAGACAAGCCGATTAGGTCATTTGCATCATCTAAATGGAATTCTGAGAAATGTCATCATTCAGTGGGCCATTGAGAACAGAAAAGTGATTGTATCCCATCAAACCAGGCTTTATAATCAAGTAAATAATACTTGGAATGTATCATTAGTCTGTGCAGATAAAAAGTCTGATTGGCTGATATTCAGATAAGGAATATGGTCTTTAAATTTGAAAAGGATACTTAAGAGGGAAAAAAAAAGAAAACACAAAGAAGGCGGAGGAGAAAAACACCTCTCAAGTGAATCTACATTTACAGCCAAACTTATTCACATTAGACTGATTTGAGATCACCTTTAAATATTCTGTGATACAGCCAATAGAAAAATTATTTTCAGTAATAAATTAATTTTATTTATAGGCATTAGAGTTGGTTTAATCTGATGGATACAGTGCACTGGGTACCTTTGACATATATTTGAAAATGAAAATAAAAAACACAAAGACAAAAAAAACAAAACAAAGGACAACAAAAAAAACCCCAGACCTCTCAAGCCCCCCAGATTTTGCACAAACTCTGAGCAGTTTTCTTCTTATCTAATTCAATTAGTTTCATAACTCTTACAGCTATAAACACTCCACATACTAAATATCTCACCAAGTCGATAACATACCTCAGCAGATGTCGACTATTGTTTCTATAGTGGATTACATATTTTCTGATGTAGAAATCTTCAAGACATCCATATTTCAAGAGGAACAGTAGGGCTTACTATCCAAACCAGCTTTAAACAAACTTTTACAGAAATATTTAACCTTGGCTGCCTGAAGCACTTGACATTCAATCAGCCCCAAATGGCTCAAGTTAGTCCAAACTGTAATATGCGCTTTCATTTAAAATGTATACCAGCACTGGAGATGTGTTGAATCTGTTGCGTATTAAGTTAGCCTTTGTCAGCGGAACATTGCCAGGATTTAAATGTGTGTTAACAAATTACCTTCATACAGAACACCATCTTGACCTGAATCTCCTGAGTTATAAAATTCAGCATGATCAAAAAAAGAAAGAAGAGTGACAGTCCAGGTTAGATGCTTTCAGAATAGTAATGTCCTCAATTTCAGTACAACTGGCAAGAGTTTTAAGAAACTAGAGGATGTATTTTATTGAATGGAATATGAAGTAATCCTGAGAATAATACTGTATTTAACCTCTATACTATAAAGAAAATATATTCACACATCTCTCTATATCTTGCCTTAGGCCAATGTCAAAGAAGTGAGGGAGTGCAATCCTGTAAGGTACTGAGTACTCTGGCTGTGATCCAGCAAAGCACTCAACTGTGAGTTTAACTTTAAGTACATGGATCATGCCACTAACTTCAATGGGATTATGCTTAAAGATAAACTAACTTTAAATGCTTTGCTGGATCACAGCCACAGTGCTCAGCACTGGGTGAATGCAATTCCAACCTGAGAGGAGCATTTTCCTCTCTATGTCTCCAGAGAGAGCTCACAAAATACATACAAAGTTCCTTTCAGGAAACAGAATTAACGTGACAGCCAGACTGAACAAGTTCAGAAGGGTGGGATGATTTATAAATCTTTGGATCCTTGCATTTAGACAAACAAGCAAACAAACAAACAAACAGACAATGCTCTTTGACTTTCCCAGGTTCAGATATTCATTTATTCATTTAACATAATGACTGAGTCTGGACAGGGATATAGATAAAGCAGACGAAACCAAATGAAAGTGTAGAGACACAGGCAAACAGTGTTCCCTATTTTCCTTTGCTAAATTTCTCTCTTGATTTTAGTTGTGGCCTCTGTTACTTCTGTAATTGAAAAGAACAAGAAGTCTCTAAGTTTAAGAGTGTATGAATACCCTCACAGAATACATGTCAATTGAAATCAGAAAATACAGTATATATAATTAGGCATAAGTGACATTCTTATAGGCCTGTTGGTGTTCCAGCTGAAAACAACAGGAAAGTGAGCTTAGGAAACAAAGAATATTTCAAAAAGCAAAAGCAAGGCTGTGCTTTTCAGCATTATATATTAAGATTACTAACTTTTTCACTTAGTATGCAAGTTTTGAACTTTCCTTGGCTCGCACCAGTGTGGAGAGGACCCGGTTAGAGCACTGGAGCCTGCTGGAGGAAGACAGAGGAACCATCCTTGTCTTTCAAAAAGTGAAAGAAATGAGAAGAGAAAGAACAAATCATGTGTACACTTCCACCACTCACCTATTCCTGATGGACAGCAAGAAAGGTTTTGCACCAATTTTTCTTCTCTTGTTAATTATTTTTAGGCTAGGTTGCCAACTCATTGGGCAAACCTTCAAGCTTGTCTTCAAACAGTAGCTGTCACAACAACTACACACAGATGGTGAAAATGTGCAACGCTGTCTTACCAGGGTGATGATATGACTCGAATAAACATGTAATAGATGCTACATCCTGGACATCCTGACTGCCAAAATGAAAATCAAGCCCCTTTAAGCTTCCTGTAAAAAGAAAAAGAGAAAATGTCCCCTAAAATAGCATACAAAAACCTAGGACTGCCTCACCAAAACTTGGCCACATGTGGCTGTCTTGAAGGCTTGAATCTTATTTAAAAATAATATGCAATACACACAATAGGGCTCCATATTTCAAGGGAAATAATTAAAGACAGCATTCTAGATAACAGCTCTCATTGAAGCAATGGACAGCTCTGGCAAAAGTCTGCCACAGTGCACCCTGCAGTACCATCAAATCAAACTGATAAAGAATTCTATCAGAGGTTAGTGAACATGAGACACTATTGAAATACAAAGTGCCCAAGCAGCTCAGCATGTGTACTTTTTTTTTTTCCCCTAGGTTTATCTTATTGCCACAATTCAACTTCTCACCTTTTCATCATGTTCATCAATCTCTTCCTTGTTGAGAAACAATTGTATCCTAGGAATCTCTTTAACTCATTTATACTCTTTCCTTTATTCTCATTTCCTTGAACCTTGTTCTATGGCTTTATTATCTTTTATATGAGCCATGCTCCAATTTTCTGTTTACTCCTAGATCCTTAATGCTATAAAATGTTCTTCAGGTTCGAAATCTGTCACCAACAGGTATCAGTACCTTTCCTAAACTAGAAAGTTCGATTTTGATTCACCCACCTCTTGAAATTTGAAGAATGTTTTGTAGTCATGCAGGTACATTTTATGTTTTCATCAAATATTCATAACAATATTTTAAAGTAGGAATGTGTTTTCTCAACTGTATTCCCATAGATCTACCTCTCTAACTGCATAATCAAGTCAGTTAAAACCATAAACAGTGAACTGCCTGATATCTGGTTCCCACTGTACACAGATTTTTATCCTTCAACTTATGAAGCAAAAAGAAAAGAGGCTACTAGTTATATGCAATATAGGAACTCATTACCTAGTCTTTTGAAACGCATTTGCACAATAAACTGTGCTCTAAATATTCTAGCAATTTTAAAATAAAACTTAATTTTGTTTGACTGAAAATTCCACTTGGCTCCAACATGTGGAAAGATTTTAATATGTAGTTCATTGATCGCTGTCTAACTCAGGTCAAGAGATACTTACACTTTTCAAAGTCCAGTATCTCTTCCATAACGTGTAAAATGACTGCAGTGATTGTAACAGCTCATTTCCTGGGAGGCCAGTTTCCATCAGGAAATCCATCATCAGAACTCTCATTGTTTAGCAACTTCATCAAAGAGACTGAGAAGCAAACGCATTCAGAAAGACAATTTTCTTCTTGGAGGTTAGACTTAGGTCTGGATTAAGGCATTTTGGTGAAGTTCTCTACAGATTTTTGACTATTGCAATGCCCTGCAGTGGCTCACAGCAGCTGGTATAGTTTGGGGCGATCTCAAGGTTAGTCCTTTGTCCAAGCTCTTGGTTTGTTTTCACAGTGATGTTAACTCAAGTTTTCAACACTTAAGCAAACTCCTTTGTGAAGTCACTGCACAGAGTGTTAGCAATAGCAGCACACACAAACTAAGCTCTTGATTTCAAACCCAGAACATCACATGGGCCAGCTAGCTCAAACTGAAGGTGCTCATTGACTTTAGTGAGAAGTCTCCAGCTGTGAATATGCATGAAGTTAAGATCAAAATGAAAGTTAAAGCCTGAGTTCAACTTCAGTAGAAAAAAAGGCACTCAGATTTTTTTTTTTTTCTGTTTATCCTTTAGAGTCACAAGGCAAATGAACAAAACAAATTTCACTCAGAGAAGGGAAGTATGTTTAGGCAGAGAAAAGTAGAAGATTTCTCCTATTTTATTGGTATATAAATATGTTTGCTACAGGCTTCTGTCTGTGTCAGTCTTGTTGGATTAGGGATCTGTTACTGCGGTATAGTTCCTTTAATCCCAGAGGCACAACTAAAATAAGACTCACTTCTCAAGAAAACTAGCAAATGCCATTCATTTTGAGAGGCAGTGGACATATTTGTTCTGTTGTTCAGAATTAGTGATTAAACATAAGCACAATTCAGACTTCTGTCTGTTGGTAGATTAGTGTTTTAAATATTGGGAAATGGGAACTTACATAGTAAATAAGACGTGTTAGGTAACATTGGTCATTTAACCAAAATTAGCCCATATTAAAAACTGAAAGTGACAGAAAATACAGCCATTGGCTATTACATAAAAAAGAGTTAATCCCTTCTCTGGATGCAGCTCAATGAGACAACAGATACAACCTAACTGCTCTCTGCTGCTTCAAGGGGTTGAGGTATCTCCCTCTTCTTCCTCCCCTAATCTTACCTCTGTCCTCTCCAATTCCTCCTTTCCCACTTCATACCTGCTCTTGTCTCTGTGCAGCAATCCCACCTCTCTTGTGTCTGCTCTGACACATCTGCTCTTGAAAGTAGATGCACATCAGAGTCTGTGAAAGCAAGGGGTCAATAAACCCATTCAACTTGCTATAACAACACAAAATTACTTGCTTCTCTTGTATTTTTTTTTCTGCCAGATTTAGTTTATTGAATTGATTTACTGCACAGACACTGCTTGAGATGGCTCAAGGTTGGAAGTGTTGTACAGGGAGAAATATGGAAGCAGCAGTGGTAGGAGAGTAGGATACTGCTATCTCCCTTTTGAAGGTAGTAAGATATTAAGTCATCTCAGTTTCCTGTATAGCTGCACCACTAGGATATGATAGGATAACAAGGAAATTCGATGTGGCAGTGCCACATACAGACCTAATTTAAGGTCTAACTTTATACATCTACCTTAAGTGCCTGAAAATGGAGCTTTGCCTCTAAATATGTTAACAGATTTCTCAGAGGATGATTGAACACTCAGCAAAGAACCTAAGAGCTTGCCAACTTCTAAATCAGATGCCCAAAGTTAAATGGGGTTAATACATGAACATTCATTCTAGCACAGTCCCTGAGGGCCTGGTGCAGAAACAGACATCTTGAAGTTTCTCACAGGGCCCATGTTTTGTAGTCTATGAAGAAGCTGAAGGGATTATTTTTGACCTTGCAGAATAGACAATTGCAGAGATAGGAGTCTCTTACAGAGAATACTATGCCAGCAACCAATATGCTTTTGCTGAGAGATGAACTCTTTTGCTGCAAACAAAATGTAATGCAGCCAGATGGCTATCTATGCTCTGTGATAGTATAGGATTTTAACAGAGCTTTGCTGACAGAAAACTGGAATAATGTAGTACAAATCAGTACTGTACCGAAAATGAGGGTCAACTTATACTAACACACTTTCTCATATTATTCTCTACCCTCTCCTAATGGAATAGAAAAATTATTAGCTTTTCTGACCACTTCTTTGCACTGAGAAACCAAGTTCAACATGCTGCCTGTGTTGATACATAGATCTTTTTCCTGCTAGGTTAAAACTAATTCTAAATCTATTACTTTATATGGATCTGTTTTCCTCCCTGGCAGATGTATCACATTGCTCTAGACTACAACAATCTGGCCTGCCTCTTCATTTTTGTTTTCACGTAATCTCTCTGCCTTTCATTAACATGCACATGTGCTAAGCTCATGACGCTTTCCTTGATTTCAACTCACCCACCTCAAACCTCCTAACTTTTTTTTTTCTCTGCTTTAGTTGTGAAGTTCCTCAAAAACACTTCTTTCCCCTGTAGCCAAAAGAGGTCCTCTCCATTTCCTTCAGCTTTGTTGGTGCAGTTGCTGGGTAGAGCTACTTGAGTTGCTTCTCAGCAAGGCCCTTTGAATTTTGTTTTGTGCACATTTGGGTTTCCTTTGTTAGAGGTTTCCCATTGTGCGTTATGTGTCAGAGCACATTCTTTACACTCTTACCCCTTCCTTGCACTTACTGTCTAAGGCTCAGTAGCACTGCTGTCATAAATGTTACATCTTGCAACTTTAACTACAAAGACAAGTCATTCTGATATATATTTTGATACTGCATAATCTGAGAGTACAGTTCCATTAGCTCCAACTTGGAAATAGACTGGCATTCAGACTGCCTCTTAAGAAGTAAATAGCTGTATTTCTTTGTAAGTAAAAGCTCAGATATTTATGGTTTGAGGGTACACTGGAGTTGATCTCTAGCTTGATCTAAAGCTTAGTGAATAAATGAAAAGACTTCCACTGGCAGCAGCTAGCTTTGTATCAGATCCCTTGTGCAGTATCTGTCCTCCACTAATGACAGATACCTTGTCCCGTGACTCAGCAAAGAAAAAGAAAGAGCATCTTATTTAACAGCTGATATAGGATGCACCTCTGCTAATTCAGAGTTAAAAAATAGCACTTCAGCAGAAGATGTAAATGTATTTATAAAAACAAGAGTAAAATTACAGACCTTTACAATTAATTTATCACTGTTTGCAGTTTCCAGTCCATGGCAAAAGAAATAACAATAAATATTTAGCAAAAGAAAGTGAATCTGCATTTAGAGCATTTTAATAAATGTTTAAAAGAAAATCAGCATAGATCACTTGGCTGGTTAACACTTTTTTTATCTTCCATCTGTCTGTCTTTGATGGATGTTGTTCATGCTCTTTAGTTTACAGTAACAAGCAGGTTTTTAATTTTTCTATCTTCCTTCTCTCTAGTGCCAGGCTTTGATGGATGATGTGACAAAATGATTCATCAGTAAATTCTACAATTGAATACAAAATAAATTATAATATAAGAAGCAGATTTGCATTCTTTGACAGTGTTGTAATTGTATCTGCTGCTCTCTCATTTTTCGCTTTTACTTATTTAATCTTGATAATAATACTAACTCAGCATAGATATATCTTGCATTTTTTAAAGTATGTGAGTGTACAGTATTGTCCTAATATACTTTGTGTCATTATTTGAGCTGCAGTGTTCGGATACTGTATTGAAGCAGCAGCCGCTGAATGATAGGCAACAATCTCAAAATCAAGAACTAGACTTCAAACCAACTATGTTCCACTCTCTAAACAGCATTTCTCAAACATTGTGATACCAATTTGCCAGGTACCATGTTGTTCCTAAAAACTAACCATTCATAACATATGGATCATGTACATCCAATTGTTTTTCTTTGACTCTCCTGAAGGGCAGCATTCACCTTAACAATTGCCTTTCCCAAGTTTAGGGATGTCTGGGTTCCTAAGAGATCTGCTGGAGTTGTTAAATGATTGCTTGGAATCCTTCTGGGGTCCTCTATCCTTCATGTAGAGAAAAGCCAAGGTTCCCTCATTGCAAAAACGAACAGCAAAAGCAGTGATAGGGGAATGAGTAAAATTTTAATCTTTTCTTCCATTGTAAAGGTATTTTCTCTTGCATACAATTTCTACTTTAGAAAGGAATTTCATAGTTAGTTACTCTTGCCTGAGACCTCTGTTAGGCACAAACAAACACACACACACATACACACACAAAATGAAGACAGTGCTGTTTTCCTGAAGGAAGAAATAACTATCCAGGAACTTAAAAATCGATACTTGTGGAAGTCAGGCAGGACTAAAATAAATTTATACAACAAAAAAAAATAACTAGCTAAAAATCAATAGTGAGAAGAAAACTGGAAGAATTTAAAATGTTCCTTCTTACATATATCATATTCACAGTAATGATATCTCAGCATTGCCGTTATTCACTCTTGCTGAAAAGCTACTTTAAGGTCAATCTCAGTAGTGTCTCCAAATAAAGGCTTATTTTTACGGTGTGGAGGGCATCTTCTGCAGTCCCTTTTACAGCTGTCTTCAAAGGTAAGACTGTGTTGTGGTTTAACCTAGCAGGCAGCTAAACACCACAAAGCCATTCGCTCACTCCCACACAGTGGGATGGGGGAGAGAATAAAAAAAAAAAAAAGCTAAAATCCTGGTTTGAGAAAAAGACAATTTAATAGGACAGAAGAGAAAAATAATAATAATGATAAAAGAATATACAAAACAAGTGATGCACAACGCAATTGCTCACCACCCACTAACCAATGGTCACTCAGTTCCCAAGCAGTGGACCCCCAGCCAACTTTTCCCCTAGTTTATATATTGAGCATGACGTTGTATGATACGGAATATCCCTTTGGTCAGCTTGGGTCAGCTGTGCCAGCTGTGTCCCCTCCCAACTTTTTGTGCACTCCCACCAGCCTACTCACTGGTAGGGTCATGTGAGAAGCAGGAAAAGGCCCTGACTCTGTGTAAGCACTGCTCAGTAATAACAAAAACATCAGTGTGTTATCAATATTATTCTCATCCTAAATCCAAAAAATAGCACTACACCAGCTACTAGAAAGAAAATTAACTCTATCCCAGCTGAAAGCAGGACAATATCCACCCCTTATTCTATACCATTTACGTCATGCCCAGGTCTTACACTTTCCAGTACATTCCAATTAATCACCACCACTTTCCTAGTCTTTTAATACATACATACAGATATCATTCCCTAAGTCCATGGGCCATCCCTCTAAAACACCCATTGAGTTCATTTAGCCCATTACTTTGGTCTCCATCTGTCATAGCAGTCCTTCAGGGCAGGAGAAATGGTGTGTGGTGTTGGACTGTTGCATGCTGAAGCCAGTTCTGGTTCCATCACGGCTGCAGTTGTGAGGTTCTATCATTGTTGCACTTTGCTCGGTTTCATCAAAGTTCATTCTTCATTAATCTGTGTGATTCTTACTGTAACACCATTGATATGGCATATAGCAACCATAGATGTGATGACATACAGTATTATATAACAATTAACATTATACAATTCAGTTCATTGACTATTTCCACCCAAAATCAAATCCCCTTGAGGTATACATCAAGCTTCCCCATCCTTCCACATTACCCACGAAGTGCACCCAGGTCCTTGAGCAAAAGCAATCCCACGAACGGGTTTGCCTTTGCCCAAGGCAGGAATAACTCAGACTGTCTTCCCCAGCATATTTTTTAGGTGCACTACAGGGACTTTATCCCCTTCTACAGTACGTAAAAGGTTTGATTGGGCAAGGCCAGCTCGATTAGCAGATCCCCTAGTGTTGACTAACCAGGTGGCCTTTGCTAAATGTGTTTCCCAATGTTGGAACGTCCCAGTACCCATTGCTCTCGGTGTCATCTTTAACACTCCATTGTACCATTTGATTTTCCCAGAGGCTGGTGCATGGTAAGGGCATGTGATATATCCACTCAATGCCATGCTCTTTGCTCCAGGTGTCTATGAGGTTGTTTCGGAAATAAGTCCCGTTGTCTGACTCGATTCTTTCTGGGGTGCCATGTTGCCATAAGACTTGCTTTTCAAGACCCAAGATAGTGGCATGGGGCATGGGATATGTTTCCAGCCATCCGGTGGTTGCTTCCACCATTGTGAGCACATGGCGCTTGCTTTGGCGGGTTTGTGGGAGTGTGATATAATCAATCTGCCAGGCCTCCCCATATTTATATTTCAACCGTTGTCCTCCATACCAGAGAGGCTTGAACCGCTTGGCTTGCTTGATTGCAGTGCATATTTCGCATTCATGGATAACCTGTGCAATAGTGTCCATGGTCAGATCCACCCCTCAATCACGAGCCCATCTCTATGTTGCATCTCTTCCTTGATGGCCTGAGGTGTCATGGGCCCACCGAGCTATAAATAATTCATCCTTATGTTGCCAGTCCAGACCCACCTGAGCCACTTCAATCTTAGCAGCCTGATCCACCTGCTGGTTGTTTTGATGTTCTTCAGTGGCCTGACTCTTGCATATGTGAGCATCTACATGACATACTTTTATAACCAAGTTCTTTACCTGGGCAGGAATAGCTTGCCACAATGCGGCAGCCCAGATGGGTTTACCTCTGCATTGTCAGTTGCTTTACTTCCATTACTGCAAACACTCCCACAAGGCATTTGCCACCATCCATGAGTCAGCTTAGAGATAGACCCCTGGGCACTTTTCTCATTCAGCAGTATCCAAAGCCAGCCTGCAAACTTACTTGATTCTCCTTCTCCAGCAGTTTCTGCGACTTCTTGTATAGGACTCCATACAGTAGCTTTCTACCTCCGATGCTTTCCCACAATATGACAGGATCCACCAGTGAACAGGGCATATTGCTTGTCATTTTCTGGTAGTTTATTCTACAGTGGGGCCTCTTCAGCACGTGTCACCTCCTCCTCTGGTGATATTCTGAAATCTTTGCCTTCTGGCCAATCCATGATCTTTTCCAAGATTCTTGAGCGACTGGGGTTTCCTGTTCAAGCCCGTTGTGTGATCAGTGAGACCCACTTCCTCCACGTAACCTCAGTTGCATGATGTGTACAGGGGATCCTCCCTTTGAACATTCAGCCCAACACTGGCAGTTGGGGTGCCAAGACGGGCAGTGCTTCAGTATCAACCACTTCGAAAACAGCTTGAACCCCTTTATATGCTGCCAATATCTCTTTTTCAGTTGGAGTATAGCAGCCCTCAGATCCTCTGTATCCCCGACTCCAAAACCTTAGGGGTCAACCTTGAGTCTCCCCTGGTGCTTTCTTCCAGAGGCTCCAGGTAGGGCTATTCTCCCCAGCTGTGGTGTTGAGCACACTTTTTACATCTTACCCTGCCTGAACTGGCCCAAGGGCTACTGCATGAACTGTCTCCTATTTAATTTGTTCGTAGGTTTGTCATTGCTCAGGGGCACATTTGAAATCATTCTTCTTCTGGGTCACTTGATAGAGAGGGCTTACAATGAGACTGTAATTTGGAATATGCATTCTCCAAAAACCCACAATGCCTAGGAAAGCTTGTGTTTCCTTTTTTGCTAGTTGGTGGAGACATGGTTGTTATTTTGCTGATCACATCCATTGGAATCTGACGACATCTGTCTTGCTATTTTATTTCAAAAAACTGGATCTCCTGTGCAGGTCCCTTGACCTTACTTTGTTTTATGGCAAAACTGGCTTTCAGAAGGATTTGGACTATTTTCTTCCCTTTCCCAAAAACTTCTTCTGCTGTGTTGCCCCACACGATGATGCCATCAATGTATTGCAGGTGTTCTGAAGTTTCACCCTGTTCCAATGCAGTCTGGATCAGTCCATAGCAAATGGTGGGGCAGATTCCAGGTGTACTGGACAGCCCTCCAACTAAAAGCGAACTATGGCCTGCACTCTGCTGCCAAAGGGACTGAGAAAAATGGAGTGGCCATATCAACTGTAGCATACTGCTTGGCCGCCTTTGACTCTTGTTCAAGTTCTAGCATGTCTGGCACAGCAGCACTCAGAGGCAGGGTGACTTCATTCAGGCCACGATAGTCTACTGTTAGTCTCCAGTCTCCATAAGACTTCTGCAGTGGCTGTATAGGACTGTTAAAGGGTGAGCAAGTCTTGCTGATGAGTCCTTGGCTCTCCAGTTGATGAATCAGTTTATGGATGGGAACCAGGGAGTCTTGGTTGATATGATATTGCCACTGGTGCGTTGTTGTGGTAGTGATTGGCACCTGTTGTTCTTTGACACTCAGCAGCCCCACAATAGAAGGGTCCTTTGAGAGACTGGGCAAGGTAGGCAGCTGTTTCATTTCCTTCATCTTCAAGGCAGCTATATCAAAAGCCCACCAGTACCCTTTTGGGTCCTTGAAAGACCTTCTCCAGAGGTAGTCTATGCCAAGGATGCATGGACGACCCTCTGGGCCAGTGACAATGGGGTGCTTTTGCCACTCATTCCTGGTTAGGCTCACTTCAGCCTCCAATACAGTTAGCTGTTGGGATCCCCCTGTCGCTCCAGAAATACAGATGGGTTCTGCCCTTTATAGCTTGATGGCATTAAGGTACACTGTGTACCGGTGTCTACTAAAGTCTTATACTCCTGTGGGGCTGATGTGCCAGGCCGTCGAATCCACAGTCCAGTAAACCCAGTTGTCCCTTTCCTCCACCTGGCTGGAGGAAGGGCCCCTCTAATCCTGGTCATAATGTTCGTTACTCACTTCTTGTAAATACGAATCAGAAGTGTCTATATTAAGATCAGCCCTTCTACTTTGTCTGGGGAATTGCCCACTGGAAACTGGAGCAGCAATTTTCCTGGAAGAACCACCTTTTGTGATTGTTTTTCCTTGCAAATCACATACCCGTGCCTCTAGCGTTGAGGTAGATTTTCCATCCCACTTCCTCATGTCGTCTCCATGGTCATGCAGGTAAAACCACAGGGTGACCCATGCACTGTTATTCCAGCATTGGAGCAGCCAGGTGACGATGTGCTTGCCTGGACAACATCTTTTTGCATGTCTTGCAGCTCACTCAGGGACAGGGATCAGGTGGTTACCATCTCATTTATGGATTCTGCCTCTTCCTGCTCTTGTGCTGGCCCTGATTTGGAGTAGTCTGCCTTGTCTGCTTCCTCCCTTAGCAGGGGAAAAGTTTCTTCCCTTACTAAATGAGCTGACTTTTGTTTCCAACATTTCTTCTTGTGTATAGGGGTGACTGATAGCTGCACGGGTTGGTTCAGCTGCAGTGCCTGTCGTGGGGTTTGGAGTAGCCGCAGTGCCTGTTTACTGGGGTTGGAGTAGCCGTGGTGCCTGTTGTGGGGGTTGGAGTAGCCACAGCACCTGTCATTTTGTTGTCAGTTCCAGAGGCCTTCTTTCCCCCTTGAGGGTTCTGAATGGTGTTGGACAGGGCTCGTTAAGCATGGGCCAGGCCCTAGCATGTTGCAGTGATTTCTGTCTCTCTGGAATTGCCAGGGTGACAACATACTTTTTCCAAATATTTTACTAGTTTTTCAGGATTCTGCATTTGTTCAGGGGTGAAGTTCCAAAACGTTGGAGGTGACCAATGTCCTAGATACTTGCCTATACTATCCCACACACCCTGCCACTTATAACTATCCAGCCTCAGGGCAGATATCTGGGTGGTATTCTTAAATAGTTGTTTAACCTTAAACAAAACCTGAAACACATTCATGAGATGTAGCAATAGGAACATGCTGGTCTGAACATCCGAAGGATATTCAAAATTCTCAAGAGCTGTTGCAGCTAGCCTGGAGGAGAAAGGGAAGGTGAAGGAGCAGGGGATAGTGTCCCCCCTTGTCTTCCCCATAAATTGGTTCTCCAAGAAGAAAAGGTAAAGAGTGTGATTATTAATAGTTTCTGAGAGATGGTTCCCAAAGTACAGAGATGACAGCAATGCTGAGTACAAATACCAGATAAGTCTCTCGACCAATAATTTTATCATATCATAAGACAGTGTTACACAGTACAGAAAAATGATAACCTTAATCCAGCCCCCAGAGGTGATAAACAGCACAACAGGGAACATATACAGCAAGTAAGGTGTTGCATAACACAACTCTGAGAACAAGCACAACAACTCTGAGAGCAAATAAATTAACATTAAAGTAACTAAAACATCTGTGTGTTATCAACAATATTCTCATCCTAAATCCAAAACACAGATCTATACCAGCTACTAGAAAGAAAATTAACTCTATCCCAGCCAAAACCAGGACAGACTGACCAGGTTAAAAAGAGATGGCAAGGCATCCTTATTCTGTAATCAATTTCCAGCCACTGGATTAGACTTTTTGGTCACTTAATCTAACCTTTTGAATTGCAAAGGTGATGGATTTTCTCCCATAATTTTTATACCGATCTTAAAGGCTCTACATTGTTACTTAGTATAGTAGTATGTGGGCACAGAGAACATCTGGTGGAGTTATGACACTTCTTTTAGAAAGGTTCTTATTTAAAGACTTGCAGACACAGAGTTCAACAGCACATTGATTATAGGATTTCAGTGTTTAATTATTGTCAGTGTAAAAAATGAGACTGATTTCTAGCATAAAGTTTCCTCTTCTGGTTAGTGGATTTTCATAAGCAGTAAAATATTGAAACTCCCTTAAAAAAAAAAAAAAATCTAGCTGCATAATTTGTTCTTTGCGTGTCCAGGAAGGTCCAGGAGGACATATTTTGAAACACTGAATTTCATGCAACTCAAACATTTGAGAGGATGAAGCACCCAGAGATCAAAACTTCAGGTCACCCTCTACACCCCTAGCAAACCAAATAAAACCAATATGCCAGCAGAGTTTATG
This sequence comes from Platalea leucorodia, assembly GCF_965183815.1. Classification (NCBI taxonomy): domain Eukaryota; kingdom Metazoa; phylum Chordata; class Aves; order Pelecaniformes; family Threskiornithidae; genus Platalea; species Platalea leucorodia. The sequence continues at coordinate 60,385,413 of NC_138823.1, read as the reverse complement.
ATGTCCGATACATTCTCTGAAGTTCCATTAATTTTCTTTTTACCTGTTGTATCATTGAATGTTTCGGTAAATGTGGAAGCTCCTGTTGGCAAAGAGAAACTGAAACAAATCTTTCTTGGGCCAGGAACAAAGAGATTATCATGCCTGTGTTCTCATCAGGCAATGGTGATGCTCTTGGGAGTCAGTATGCTCTCAAAGGGATTATTACAATATCTGTCTCAGCAGGAATATAACTTTTGTGGGGCTAGAACTTGGGCGGTGAAAATTTGTAAGACAAAGAATGGCAAAAGCACATTACTGGGGAAGTAAGAAAAAATGGGTTAAATCTACAAACGCACAGAGAAAGCTTTGTAAAGGAAAGAAAAATTATTGATTTCATGCATTTGGGAAATTATGGTCTTGACTAAAAAGGAGATAGAATGCTACTCTGGCTTAATTATAGGACCAGTCATGACAAAAGAAAGCGTACAAGTACAGAAGATATTTGATTTTACAGAACCCTTGAAATGCAGAGGATACATAAGAGTATGGTCCCAGAAGTATCCCAGAACACATTGGAGCAATGAGACCACTAAGGCAGGGAAGGGTGTTTTGTTGTTTATTGTTTTTGTCTGATACTTCTCATGTAGTCTGACAGAAATTTGTTTTCAAGTATGCACAAAGTGCCCGTATGTGTAATATCCATACCTGTCACAAATTCTTGAAATCATTAAATGTAAAGCTAAAAGAATTTCATCTTCAGCCAGAGCTGCTGGAGATACCTGGGGAAGGCCGACCTTATTTCCAAGATCTAGTCAGTCTGGGCACTTTGGTGCCAAAGGATTATCAAACTCACTGGGGGAACCTCGTATCTTACGTACTTCAGGCAGGGACAGAGAATATCCATATACAGCACCAGAAAACTCATGACTTATGGGGTTCAAAGTCTATAAAAGCTCTCACAGCAGCCCTGCAGTGTTCAAGCAAGGGTACCCAATTAAATCTATGACATACTTTGTTTTCCTTCCTGTGGGAAGTTTACCACATTCACAGCTGAGAATTTAGCCCAAGTTGAACAAAACTTTCAGATAAAATGTATTCAAATCAAACTTTTGTTCTGTTTGCAAATACAATTAAAACATATACACTCTTTATTTTTTTCACCGTATGTATTATACAGATATAAAAAGGAACACTTACATGTATCTCTCCTTTTTCACTTTCCTCAGAATCTAATCTTTTTCCTTCTGAGATACACCACAGGCATGATTCTACAACTTTCAGGAGTGTTTCTGAATCCATAAAGCAAATTAGCACAGTTTTTGCCTTCTACTCTATGTGTTCATCACTGATCCCTCCTGATAGTGTTCAATATGAATGCGGAAACTGGGATATCACATCTGTAAACACATTTAGATGTTCCAGTGTCAGTGGAAAATGACCATCGTTCCAAGTAATATCTGAAAAAACACAACCTTTTTGTTTCACAGTAATTCCAAAGGCTTAGCATGAACTGTTGCTATAAATAGCAGCGGTTACTGAAAATGCTGTGGAGTATATTACAAATGTGTTTGAATTACTGTGCCGGTGCTGCGTGAAAGGCAATATGAATATGTAAAAAACATGTTGAGTAAGTAAAACCAGAGGAAAACTTGTGGGATGCAAAACAAGTTACAATCACCAGTTCACCCATCCATTTCTGCCCCTTGAAGTTAAGATCTTCTCACTGAGGTGAAGCAAAATAAATATTAGAAATGGGGAAGACAGAAAAACAAGCAGTATGTTAAAAGGAAAACTTAAAAAGGAGAAGCTGATGTGGTATGGAAGATTACTTTTTCCTTTCTTTAACTGAAAGATAAGGAAAAAGGGAAGGCAGAATACACAAAACTCTCCAACCACGCCTTACAGGTTACTTCTAAAAATCTGGAGAGATAAAACATACCCACTAATTAAGACTAAGCTCAAATCTGTGTTAGGAATACCTTTAAGATATCTAGTTATGGTTTCAGTCTTTCTTTGTCACCAAAACAGGTAGGAAATAATTTAGCTGTCATATGCTGGGACACAGTTCATTGCTAACTGTTCCTTCTTTTTACAGATTTAGCCAAAGAAATTGCATTGGGAAGAAAACAATATGTATGAAATATTATTATAAAAATGATACCCTTATCTGCTAAAAATACAACTATTTTGGGAGGCTGAAGTTGTCCCTTAAAGGGGAAGCTGTCATACTTCAGGATTTTCCAGGTTCATTGGAATAGGCAAATTTAAAACAAAAACGAATTAAAATCAGCCAAAGCAAGCAAACAAACCCCCAACAAAACAAAACTTTGAAGAAAAGCCTTATTAGGTTCCCTTTGGATCTGATAGCCAATCTTGAAAAAATTTGCATTGCCCTCTTTTTAAACATTTGAAATTTTCACTTTACCACTGGCTGTGTAAAACATACATTGTGCACTACTTCTCTACTCCTGACATGCAAAATTCAATCAGGTAAATGAATTTGTAAAGGACCATGATGGAAAAGGATTCTCCTTTTCCTTTAGAGATGTGAACTCACTACACATAGCGAGTGGCTGGCTGGATCCCAGAGTTATCCATGAGAAGTTTCCCTCAGAGCTGTGACTCCAGCTGGACAGTGCACAGCTTGTAGAGTTAGAATCATAGAATCGTTAAGGTTGGAAGACACCCTTAAGATATGTGACACAGGAAAGAGGCAGTTTCTATCACGTAACAGATTTTAATACCAGGTGCCTGAGTCCTTGGCTAGTGCTTTAACAACTGGGAAATCCCACTTTTCATGTTATGTTTCTTGGAGTGAGAAAGGTAAGTCCCTTTCAGTAGCACCTCCTGGTCAGGTCTGAGAAACGAGACCTATGTGACTCACCACAGCATCCATGTATGTCTGTTGTGAGGTGAGAACTAAAGTTTTAGCAGGGTTCTTCATGGCACCCAACACCTTTGCTACATTAACCTGAAATCCAAAGGCTAAACCTGATTTAAAAGTAGTATGCTTTTGAACACAGAAAATTAATTTGTCCATTTTGAAGAAGGTACCCATTATCCCATTTGGCAAATGCATGGTATATTGATTATGTCAGGTCTCAGAATTCCAATTTTTCATACTGAGGTTTTAGCTAAGTACTTAAAGACACTGGAAATCTGTCAGTTGCAGGCAAGAGAGAGCTTCATATAAATATCTAATTTAGTCAAGAAGGTTTGTGTTCCGGATATCAATGAAGGGCACAAGGGGGAAAGGAAGGAGTGGAACAGGGAGCTCGCATGAATGACTTCAAGCCTCTGGGTGAGCTCAGGGCAGACCCTGTGCCTATGAAATCATTTTCTATTGTTAGCCTGCACAAAACGTTTGGCTGTAAGCCCACAGTGAAACTAGGCTGTTTTTGTGCCAGACTACTGTTATGAGGACAGTGTATGGCTGCTACTCTGCATATACAGAACAAAGAATTACAGAATTTTTTTCCTTCTCTGTGAAAGTCAGCTTAATAACCATTATTGTAATTTTCTACAACAAATCAGTAGAAAAACCTTGTGTTCAGGCAGGTGTGTTTCTCATGCACTAGAGAAGGGAAACCTTGACTGTCTGTTTCCTGAGGGTGAGAGGAGAGCTATTCCTACCCTTGGAAAGGTGACCTGCCCATGAACATCTGAGCTGCCATTTTCTGCCTTGACTTTCTACCAGCCTTTACCTTTACCTGCACAATAATCCTGGCTATCCACCCTAGCAAATAAGAAAAGTGTTCCTTCATGTGAAGGCACATAGCTTTGGTTTTCTCTGAGAGAACCTATGCACTCTGAGTATGTAATGGGGTGGGGCAGGGGGAAGGGAAACACTTTTAGAAATACATCTAATAATAAAAAATGAGAGTAATTATGTACCTGAAAATGTCTTATATCCCATGTCTCAGTAAGTTCTGCAGTACAGTGTTCTAGTAAGAAAGAGTAAGAGACTAATGATGTAAATGTTCATTCAAAATAATTTTATTTTATTAAATTAAATGCATTCCTTTCAGTCCCTGCATTTTAGCATTAGCATCTGAGCATGATTCATCTGTTGAACTGTATTTCTGCTTTACTGGTTGTAATAACTACTCAGGTTGGTAATGTTAGTTTTGGATATTGATGAACTGGTCATTTTGGTTTAGGTCCAGGTTACAGTTTCTGCTCACTGTCTTCAGATCTGAAGGTGCAAGGCTATAAAAAGAGAGAGTAGAAAGTACTTTTCACAGGTCATTTGGTTCAGCTTTGCAGAAAGGAGTCTTGTGATACCTATCATGTCAGGATCTCTTCCTCTGCTCTAACCCGACCAGTTTAACATTAATTACAGAGCATTTAAAAGGCATCTTTTTAAAGGGGAATAGCTGGGAGGAAGGCTAGATGAAAGAACTTAATAAAGTGCTGTCTTTGTTGACATGCATTTTGATCTGTAAAGTGTGTTATCAACATTGAATATGATAAAAATTCTGTCAGCATGTTCAGGAAGTGGTAGGTTTCTTTGCAGCAAAATAAAATGAATGTCATTTTGAATGTGAAATAAATACACAAAAACAAGTATCCTAAAATATGATTTCTCTAAGGAAATTGTCACCATCAAAAGTGACACTGCCAAAAGACCATCACATCCCAATAAGTGGTCTTTGGACATAGTTGTAAATCCCTCCGGCCTTCCACCCGGTGGCTTTTTCACTTTCTCTTTGTATGTAGGGTAACCTTCAATGCCTAGTCGGATCTTCTTGAGCCCCCTTTCCTTCAGAACTGACTTGGCAACATCTCGATTTTCAATGTATTTGAAGAAACTATACAACTTCGTGCTGTAAATAATTTGTGAATACTCCTCTCCCATTTGCAGAGGATACTCTTCATCCCAGTCAACAACATCACCATCTGTCAGCACTAGAATGTGGCACTCCCTCTCACCACTTTGGGCACTGGCTACCATTAAAGGGAGAATCATTTCTTCTAGTTAAAACTCAAACTGTTTGCGAGCACTATCATTTGACAATTCAATGATTTATCATTCATGATGACAATGAAATGATTTATCATAAAGGAGACCCTAGATAGTTTTGCTTCTCTCTCTTTCTCTCTCTCTGCAGGGCTCACTGACATTAATTATTTTCAGGAATCTGTATATTCCAATGAACCAATAAAGATAAGGAATATTGACTCTGAAGTAAATAGTTCCATTAAGTAAATACTGCTAGGCAAAAATATGGTCTGTGAAATGCAACTCTCTTAAAGCCCTATATATGCTTGTGCTGACGCTGATCTGAAACTGAGGTTACATGAGTACTTCCAAAAAGGTAAGATATATGTTAATAAATGAATACAGTATATCCACTGTGTTAAGATGTTTTTTCTTAGATTGAGCTGAACATTAGAGGACATAGCATTTACTTTTGGATGTCATCTGAAATTAAGATTTTTGGTTATTATAGACAAGTTATGGTACAGCTTGTACTAAATAAAATGTAAAATCCTCAGCTTGGTAGCTGTTTTACCTAGCTGAAGTCATAATGCCCTTTCAAAATCCATTAATCCATTAGTGCTTGCCAAATTCTGAATAAATAATATTCACAGACTTTTGTTGATAATTCAGGTGGTTCATCATACTAATCCCTTGTGTTGGCAAAGGCCAAATGCAAACATATATCAGCTTGTAAATTACTCTTGGTAGCATGACCCTTTGCATCAGGTGAATGGATAAACAGATCATATCTGGGTAAATTCAGTTTTAGTATCTGTATTTGCAAGTGTATGCTTAGCCTGACTTATTCTGGCAAGTAACTATTAGGTTATACTTAATGGTGGAAGTCTTGGTTTAACTTTACCGCTATTATTTTTGTGAGAAAAGAAGTGATGCAATCTATAGTATCTAGACCTCACACATCAGCTCTGACAGTTTTAGGGATTAGCACCTAAAATAGTGGTATAAAGTGGCTGGATTTACAGTAAAATTCCACCAGAACAGGCTTGCATTCATCTTTCTAGAGATTGTGCCCAGCTCCACAAAAAATAAACAAAACAGGACAAAAAACTAGTTACAATGATTCAACTTGCAGGTTATACAAACAATAATCACTCTATGAGATCTTCATCTTAAAGGGGTGTTTGAAGTCTTCTGGATAACCAGTAATGAAAGACTTTTTTTTTTCTAACAATCTAGATGATGGGGAAGCATTTACCAGTCTCATAACAGCTTTTTAAAATGTTGTTGATCTGTTTGTTGACTGATGTCCTTCAGTATCAAGGGTTGTGTTGAGAAAAGAGCATCCGCTCACAGATGATGTAATGAGAAAACACGGGCAGATAAGAGCTAGTAACACAGCAGGGTGAAAACTTTGCACCATGCCCCGATGAACTAAGTCAGTAACACATGTTATTTTCATGAGATCACAATTCTGGAAAATTAAAAATTACAATTGAGGACATAAAAGAAAGAAAAAAAAAAAAAAAGAAGAAGTTGCTATTATTGGTAGAGTTGAAACAGTTACTCCATGATTAGTGATGGATTAATTTTGCAGTGTCGCTGGAACTCAACTTTTAGGTCCTTCAATCCTACTCAATCTGCACTGAGTGCAGTTCTTCCATATCAAAGCATGAACAAATGGCTCATCTCTGTTTAAAGGGTACATGTGGTATTCTTCAAGATCTATTTTCAAGACCTTATTTTTTACATTATAAATCTATTCAGGAGCCGTCTATAAGTGTATACTAGTCAGTCAAACAATCTGCAGTTTGAGAGAAACAGTGCAATGGATTTGAAGTCCACGTAACTCAGCACTACAAGTGAAAAGCATCATCTGCCAGCCATCAGCCCAATAGCAAGATGTCAGAGACGTCTCAGAATAGACTCTCAGGCTGAAGGCAAGATTTATGCCTGAAGGGGATATTTTTACAAATGCTAAGTTAACAGAGGGCAGCATAATGTCTGTGATATTAAGAAGATGATATTTCCTGTTAATGGAGCAGGGATCTTGCTATTACACATACAATTCTGCTCAACCTCATCAAGACCATTTTTTTTCTGCTTGAATGAAAGATCACAGCAAGGCATATTTTGTAAAGAAAGGTTATACAGTCAAAATGAAAATTGAATTCTTACAGAGGAAATATTTTAACAATAAAAGCTGCAAAAGTCCCCTGAAAGTGAGATTCAGTCCAATTTGACACAATAAATTGTTTTACTGTTGAACAGAGTCCCACTAACAAGTATAGATTACATGTGTAAGACCCAGTTTTGCCTGCAGCTAATGTACCTAGAAGATGTATTAACTGTGCAGCTCTCCCATTTGCGGGCAGTAGAAAAACTTTGGTTCTGTTTAAGTATAGGAGGAAATGGAGAAGAATATGAATACTAAAGCTTAAAAATGGCCAAATATTCAAAAATGTCTAATATCAGTAACTGACTTAATGTTCCAAATAGTCTAAGCAGGCTACACCCTTATCTATAAGTAAAATATGAATTATTATTTACTGGAATACAGAATAAAAGGCAATTACATTAGCCACAGATATTAAAATGCCAGACAGGGGAATGGGAGGCACTATGTATTCTGCAGAGTGCCTCCTTGGAACTGTTAGTATTTCATGCTGTAACAGGCTGAAAATGAAGTGCAAACTCATCAGTGTAATTATTTCTTCTCTTCCTTTTGTGGAGGCTGTGCTGGAAGATGGACATCTTTAACTTAATCACTGATTACATTTGTTGCCATATGAATCTGTAAAACAAGTGTAGCAAATCTATTGCTACACTGAGTTGTTGGGTGCCCCAGTTCCTGTTCTCAAATTCGTAGCTCTGCTGTACAAAAAACAGAAAACCCACTTTCCCCTGCTGGTGGTTTGAATTGCTCTAATTTGTTCTGGTAATGATGCCAGATGTCACAGTACAAAAGGAAGCCCGACCCGGCAAAAAAGATTGCCATTCTGACCTTCTATTGAATTCTAGAGCTCTTGCCCTTTTTTGTCTTCTGAACAAACCCAGCACTCACAAACAAGCTGAATGGAGTGGAAAAAGCAGTTTGACTCTTGTGAAAGAAGTTACAAGCAGAGCTGAGATGGCTGCTTGCCACTTTCCCTGTCAGGGTGACATCTGCCATCATTTGCTGAGCTGCTTTTTGTGGGGGGAAAGATGAACCTTCACCCCAGCAGGGCTGGCCCTCTCCCCCCATCCCTGCACCTTTGTGTCTGCTTCTTTTTTTTCCAGAATGATTTTTATTTTTACTTCAGTGTTTGGAGTCTATCTTTTAGGAGAGATGAAAACTGTATCTTATGGAGCTCTTACTTCTTCAGCAAGATCCTGACACCATTTCTTTTCTCATAAAACGAGCATTTAGTTTATTATATTTACCATTCCATTTTTCTTGGTAAAATGGTTTTACATCAGTAAAAAAGCCCAGCAGAGTAAATCAAAATGAATACAGCCAGATGCCTGCTTGCATTGATAACAGCCTACTTTCATGATAAAGGCAGTCAACTTCCACATGATTCATGAGTCTTAGGCTTTAAATCATATTTTTGGTTAACTGATCTTTGCCATGTTCAAGATAATCTGTGTGAAATTCTGTTTTCCTGTTTGCAGGAAGAAGTAACAATGCTTGGCAGTACTGATTTTGGATGCAAATAGGTGTGCATATGTGTATGTACATGGGTGTGTATTTGCGTGTGTCTATACATTTCCAAGGTCTTGGTACTTACTTTATTTCCATAACTCTTATTTATATAAGCCTAAACATAGCTCTGCCACAAAATTGAATACAGAGCAGGATATAGTTGTAGCTCTCATGAGCAAATAAATGGTCATTAAAAGAAAAATAAGATGAAAGATTCAAAATCTTTGCTTGCTGAGGGTGTAAGTACCCTTGGCAACCCATCAAGAATATAGAATTTGATCTGTCCTCCTAACTGGCTCAGATACACTATTCGGCATTCTCCAGGGCAGAGACATGCTGCTTGGCAGAGGGCATAATGTCCCAGTGCTACATGAGGCTGCCTGTATCCAGTGAGTGCAGAAAAAGAAGGAATAACCACTAGAGAGAAAAGCAAGTTACAGTCAAAGATATAATGTGCAAATCACCCATAAGAACATTTTAGAACCAGACTATAGCCCTTGCTCATGCTAATTCATATTTGTTCAATTAAAGAAACACAACAAGCATGTACAGTGCTTTATGATTATATTTAGCAAGCAGAATTACATGGATAAGTATTTTGTTCAATATAAAGCGTTCAAGTGGGAAGCTTTTCTTTATGCTGAAATAAAATACTCTTTTTGTACATCATGTTCAAGAGAGTGAAAAGCAAGACAGACATTGGAGACTAAAGTTAAAGCACGCTGAAAATATAAAGGATTTTAGAATCTTAACATTAGAACCTGTCTTGGACATTAAAATATGGTTTAGCAGTGATTGTTCTTCTGATCTGCCCCTTGAGTTTTCCTGTACATAAATATGAGAGCTGAAAATTCTCTAACATAGAAGAAATGTGGAATTTATTTTATATCTTTATATATTTATATCTTTATATCAACTTTATACCTTTTTATCTTCATAGCTTTAATCTTTATGTCTATATCACTGCATCTTTTTAACACATTTTATCATCACTGTATACTTCATTAAGCTAGGTCACGCATTTTGGGGTTGCTTTCAATTTACACAGAAGAAGCAATTAAATATTCACATCTTGAATTGTTCTTTGATTGCTGTTCTGGTTTTAAAATGGAATGCAGATAAAAATTATGTCAATTACAGGGTTTCTAGTTTGGATCAAAACCACAACTGATAGATTAGACAATGCAGAAACTTGGGACAAATCTAGTTATTCAATCATCTCCTTGACAATACTGGAGTTCAAAAAATCCAGTCTGCTGAAACCTAGAATAAAACAGTTTGGCTATTTCATCTTGTATCTGATATGATATTTAGTCAATTAGCAAAGCAAGTTTCCTTTTCTTTGCAGAGTATTGCTGTGCATTGCTAAGTTATTTCTTTGTTTGACTTCTGTGTTAGAGACATGCAAGTGCTGAATTCAATTATTCTTTCATCAGTATCATTCTTATTTTTACAATTCAGAAAGTGTGGTAGGCTGTACATAAATGTGAAATACAGTTTTTGGCATGAGAATGAAGCTGCATGAAATTGCACATAAACACAAGCTAAAAAAAAAAAAAAAAAAAAAAGAAAGAAAGAAAGAAAACTTAGCAAATATGACACTTGCTGGGCCCACAGTCCTTCTCCAAGGATTCATACTGTCTAGAGATTTCTATACAACTGTCTTTCCTTTTTCTCCCCTCCATTCTCTTCAATTTATCATCAGTCCGCCTCTTCTTTTTATACTTTAGAGCAGTAACTGACACCCACCAGCAACAGCAAGTTGAGGTCACTAAGGCAAGTGCCTGTGTCCTGCTAGAATTGATCATTGATCTGGGAGTGTGACACACATATGACAGACTAAGGTTGCTCAACTTCGTTCCCTCCATTTTTCATTTCTATGCAGGTAGCTACCACTTCAAGGTTCTTCCTCCCAGCCTGTCATGTTGTTTCTTATTATACTACCTCATGAACAATAGAGAGTACTCCAACCTTTGTAAGATATTATGTCCTAAGTACTGCTCTGCTAACAGTTCAGAAACACAATCTCCATTACAAAATGTCACTGAGGTACACTATTTTAAAAATATGATTTTATCTAGTAACAAGTGCTACTATGGGAAAAAGCTGCAAAGAAACAAAGAAGCCAACTCATTAGGAATAATCTAGTAAATCTTGATGAAAATATGTTGTAGAGGAGTCATATATCTGCAGGGATGACATAAATAATAATCCAATGTGAAGTAAAAATTCACTCAAATACTTATGATAGTAACTTTTGTTGATGTAAAGCACTTTAGGATATTCCATAAGTGCCACTAGACTATTTATCTTCGAGCAAAAAAAGCATTTGCGAGTTGTGCAAGGTCTTTTATTTAAAATGGATAAACCTGCATATTAAAAATAAACCTCATGCTCTGGCATCAGTACTCCAGTCTCAAATATTTAATGTAAAAATACTTGTATTTATGTAAATATGTGAAACAAACTTCCTGGCTTGTTCTTTTGTTTGGTTGACTTGACATAGTTATTTAATTCTGTGTAGGAGTGAATGGCACATTCATTGTCAGGTTCCTAAAACTGTAATTTCTACCTGACCAGGGTCTGAAGCCTCAAGAGTATTTTTAAGTTAATCTTAATCCAGAAGTGAAATAACTTCTCTGAAAGAAGAAAAGTTATTGAATGTTCTATTTCACTGATTTTCAAAACCAAAGGTTGGATGTAAACAGAAAAGCTGAGGTCAGCCCTTGCTAGACTGTCTTCATGATCTAGAAAGGAGAGAAAGCGTTATGTTTTTACAGGTCTTATAATCAGCTCAGAATGGGGCCAGAGTTTCAAATGAGGTCCAGCTGCTGTAGTCACTAGTGCAAATCAAAATCACTGTCCTTACTAGTTTTGATGCCAGGCTGTCTGATGTTGATGAGAACTTACAAAAGCATAAGAACAGGACCAGAAAAAAACACATTCTTCGGCCAATGACATAAGAAGATTTAAAAGATTTCAGAGAAGCACAGAAAGATGAAGTTTAAAAAAGAAAGGTGCTTCCTTCCACATTTTATTCAATGGGTTTAAAAACTACTGAAGACTGAAAATGTCTTCATCCATGCAGTGCAAATCAGTCTTTGAGTGATGGATAATAGGTAGAAGGATTGGCTAAGGATAATTACTACATTGTTGAAAACTGACTTTTGGAACAAATTGTTCTGGGAACCTTCTGATATTAAAAGACATGATGTTAAGATGACCTCATATCCCAGAACCCTGGAATCATAGGAGATAAAATTGGGAGGGACCTTAAGGCATCCTTAGATCATTCCTTTACCCAAAGACAGAATCAGCTGAACTTAAAACATTGATGACAGATGTTTGAACAGTCTGGTCTAAAAGCCAAATATTATTACACAACTTCCCTCCTGCATCTGGACCTCCATCACCCTCAAACTTTTTCTTGCTACATCACATTGTAAACTCCTCTATAAAACACCCCTATCTCAATGCCTATTATTTTATAACCAAGAAATAACACTCACCTATTCTCTCTGTTAGATTTTTTCCCCCGTGTATATATCCTCGTGCCCTCTTGCTTAGAATGACGTTCATTATTTTTTTGTCCTACGTATGATGATCATGGTGAATACTTTATCTTCTTCCTTCATGTTTTTCTTTTGCTTTCTCCTGTGTTCTTAGCATATTTCAGCATATCAAAAAAAGTCATATACTGTAATATACTGCCCTGTCATGATTAAGCTGTTCTTTATTAAATGCCACAATAACTGGGTACATCTTTCCAAATGTTCTGCATGATGAGCTTTTCCTTAGTTCTGTGGAACAGTTGTCCTATCTATGACACGATCTTGTTGCCTGAGCGGTTCAACAACATTCAGATGTGATGTTCTTTATCTACCTCTCTCCATTTGAAATGTTACCCTTGTTGTGACATTTTAATTTCCTTTAAAACAGCTTGCTTTTCCTCTGCATTCAGGAGTCTGACTCCAATATTTGCTCTCAGTCACATTTTGCCACACTGCGAACTTATATCTAAATCATTACATTGTTAATCCCTGGGATTGTGTGAATGACCAAACTTAATATTGATATTATTTAGTTGCGTGAAACTCCCAGAACAAACAGAGAAATACACCTTTGCTTTAAATGTAAAATTATTAAACTGTAACCAAAGCAAAGTAACACAATTAAACAGGTTGTGATAAACTACAAATAGAAAGATTCAGGCCTGTGAATGTGTGCAGTTATAAGAAAGCAAGTATACCTAAGTGGCCAGGTTTCTCAGTCTTTCCTCTGGACAAAAAGGTACAGGAGAAAAAAAAGAAAACACAGATATCTATAGCACATAGAAACAGTATGTACACATAAAGACCTCCATACGTCCATGTTTCTGTAGGCTTATCATGAGAAGTTTAATTTCTGATAGTTCTGTCTCCAGATGATGATATATCCAAGAATGACAGGACAGACTTATAATTTGCCATGTTTCTCTCTAAATTTGTAAACCTGCTCCAGTATCACTGTGGAAGTACTGCACCCCTGCCCTCCCCACAACATCCCTTGCACTCCCTGCTAAAGACACCATCACTTTAAAACAATGGCAATGCCCACTGTAGCTGAATGACAGGGCTTAGAAAATTACTAGAAATGATGTGAACATTACTGCTTAAGAGAAACTTAGTGAAAAGATGAGTTTGCCAAATCTGAAATGCTTTGCAGGAAGATACCAATGTTTATTGTCATTGGAAGCTTGCTGAAGGCCAGAGCCTACATTTCCTCTCCAAAGAGGCTTCCTCTACTATTTGCTGAGTTTCAGGGTAAGGACCCTTTGGATCATCATTTGCAGTCTGAAGGTAGGGCATATTGTGCCTGTTTTACTTCTATTGATGTAATTTCTGTTTTCTCCTGTCACTCTTTGAAATATCAGTGCATCACCATTTCCAACAGTGTTTAAAACAGAACTGGAAAAAGAATTAATGGGGAAAAGGAGTCAGAAATATTTGAAGACACAGAGAACTACTCTGTAGACAATAAATGAGAGCATGCTAGCAACCTCAGAAACAGTGTTATAATAAATGACATAGAAAATGAAAATCAGAAAGTACCATGTGTACTATAAGCATCAAGAAGGAAAATAGGACAAAAACCCCTACCTTAGAACTATAGTTATGGCAGAAACCAGATAAAATAAATAATAATACAAAACGGTTCATGGAAGTCTAAGGCACTGCTAAGAGTGGTAGAGCCTTAGGTGCACGCTGGTCTTGATTGTCTTAGAAATAATTAAAAATACTTCAACAAGAAAAAATCTTCATACAAGTAGATCAAAGAACAGAAATAATCTTAACATTTTGCATTATACATAGCTGTCTAAAAAAAAAAGAAAAAAAGACAAAAGAGAAATCTGCTGTTCTTTGAGGAGCTAAGTGGTAGTTCACTAATAAAAGATCAGACAGTAACTATCGCATGTAGCCTTTGTACCATGTAAAACAGAACTACACATTGGTTTGGGATGTTAGTGCTAAAGTCACCATTCACAGCAGTAATATAAATAATCACACCACCTCATCATTTTTTCCTCTGTTAGCATGAAATAAAATTGCTGAAGCCTGAAGTGAATAATTTATCTCACAAGATGGTAATAGTGGTAGCATCAACATTTATAGGAAAGGTAATAAAACCTTCTGTTGTCTTTATCATTTTGTGGCTAAACACACAGCGATGTGTCCTGGTGCCTTGTGCCCCTCCTCTCTGGCCCTGGGGAAGAAAAACTGTCACACCAGTGCCACTGAATTGCAGCAGGGACCTGTCCCTTCCCTGCCTCTCTCTGTGCTTTTCCCCTTCCCACAGGGCTCCCTGCTATGGCATTGCTCTGCCATCCATCTGCAGGCCATCTCTTCTTGCAGGAGGAACAACCTGGGAGGCAGGTAAACCCTCCCTGGAGCAGGAGCAGGGACCAGAAGCCATCCCATCACCTTAAGGATTCAAGAGCTTGCTGATAGATGCCTCTCTGTTACTTCAGAAGCAGGGAGCCACGCATGAACACTTAGGGCTGGAAGGATTAACTTCTTTTTATCCAAAGTCCTGCTTTGCCTCTGCGTTGGCAATTTAAGAGACTTTCAATTATCCTCATCAGAGTGTTCACCCATGCAGCCTCAATAAGTAAAATAACTGGGTGTAAGCGTGTTTTTTTTCTGATGGATGTTGTGGTTAAGAGGACATGACAGTGAGCTGCAAGAGTCATTATGTATTAATTTTGCTGGTTTATTTTAGTAAGCAATTTATAGCTTTTCCAGAATGTCTTTTACATTTTACGCTCATTAATTGAGTCCCATTTATTCTCTTTCTTTTGCATTAAAAGATGTATTGCACTATTTAAAGTCTTAATTTAACCCATATGTCAAAACTATATCTAAATGAGCCACTTACAGCACTTTTGTATGAATTACATTATGTAAGTCTTTCCCCTCCTGTCTTTTTTATCCTTGCAGATTCAATTTCTTTATTAGAAGGTAGGAAAGGAATAAATAAAATACAAGTATAATAAGCAGCAATATTAAAACACAAACTTGGGACTACCAAGTCAAGTTCAAGCTGTAGAAGATATTTTAAGTGCCTGGAAAAAAAGGTCCAAAACCTTGCACAAAGGTGTAAGTAAGTGAGGTTCTCCCATGTAAACTGGGAAAACTTCAATACCTTTAGTGTAATTTACATGGATTTGTTTTTTGTTTTTTTTTTTTTTTTTTTTTTTTCCCAAACTGTAGCCTATAGTTTTGAAACTTGTAATCCCAGGCCTTTTATTTATCTGTCTTCCTAATCTGTGTACTTAAGTTATTGCTGCTATCATCAGCAAAAAGAAGGTGCATACCGTCTCAAGACAATGTCTTCTTTGTAAACCAGTGGTAGGAAAAAAAAAAAAAAGGCAGAAGATGGAGGGAGGATCAAGGCACACCATTATCAGAACTTCTTTTTCAAAGGTCATCTAGTCTTCGAGCTTCTGATAGTCCTTAACTCTAGGAAAAAAAGTAAAAAAAAAGACCAAAACAAAGCAACAACACCCCCCCTCCCCTAACCCACCCCCCACCCCGAATCTACCCAAAAGTTACTGAGGCTAAGACACGTGTAAGCAGGGTTTTTTTCCAGAAACTCTTCCAGAGGTTTTGTTTGTGTATTTGTTTTCTGGCAAGTAATTTCTTCCTGTTTCATATATTAGCTACCTATGTTGTGAGCTAGATACTTTACTGGTTTATATTTTCATATCTTTCCTTTAATGTTGCCATTGAATGGCCTATTGATTCCAAAACAGTATATTTACAACAGGGCACAGGAAACATCATTCTTTTTCTTGGCTGGCTAACAGCAGGCAGCAACATCTCCCATTGGGAGTAGTACCTTTGCACTGTTCAAATGTGCGCATAACTTAGAGGCTGATACTGATGTTCACAGTAATGATGTTTGTCATCTGCTCCATTGCAGATGTGAGAAGCTCTTTTGCACTTAGCACTACATAATAAGGTGTCACTCTCATAGTTCTTGACACTTCATTCTTTATTCAGAGAGTTTGGTGAACTTTATTTCTACTTTCTCTTTTTATGAGCAAAGCGTGACTTTTTTAGATTTTTTAAGGTATGTACAATATTTTTCAGATCTCAGTTACCATTAATCAAGACAGCTTTTTGCCCTTAGAACTGTGAGTATTGTCAACATAGGTTTCCTTTTGCTCCCACACTATTTTGTGCTAATATATTGCTTATTATAAGATACAATATTGCCAGTGGTTATAATAATGATCTTTAACATCTGTTCTTTGCAAATACCAACTGTTCCTTAATTTGGTGCCATATTTAAAAATAATTACCTGCTTTCAGACTTCCAATTTAATATCAAGTTATATCCCATATTTAATTTAATAAGTAGCTGATTTGGGGTTTTTTTATTGTATAGATGTTTCTTAGCTTACAACAGATTACTATTTCTCTCACCCTGGATGACTTTGATGGAGTGAATAGTACTCCTTATTATTGGCTTCCATTGACAACTTTCTTTCGAGCCTGACAAAAAAGAAACAAGCAATCACAACATATTATCACGCTATCCTGAGCAGGAATTTGGATGTACTAGAATTTGGGGATATCTGTACTGCATATCTAATGGTGTTGCTCTTTCCTAGTAACTACTCTTCCACACAGAGATGCGTATTCTTTTTTTTAATTTTTTGTTTTGTTTTGTTTTGTTTTAGCTATCCTTTGGAAAACTATGTGGTTTAGCCTTTTACTATAAAGAGATTTTTAGTGTAAGGCAAGGTACCTTTATGATACTTTCTTTACATTGGGCTTGGAAATCCCTCCAGTCCCTGGACTGCTAATTCACCTGCTCCAAAAACAAGAAATAGAACAATTCTGAACCCAAATCTTGAATGTTTTGGGTCAGATATAGTAAATTTTGAGTTATCAGTTTTTTTACATATTAGAACTTTGCTGGAGTTATTTGCTCAGATCCTAACTTACTCTCCATTTCCTCAAGAAATGCAGCCTAACCAGTCCTAGTGCCCAAGCAGAGTCCCCCACCCCCTGTAGTAGGAATCATCACCAATACTTTCAACTTACTTGTTTTGTGGAAAGGCTTCAGTTATTCAGGCCAATGTGCAGTATTACTACCATTTCAAAAACCTGAGCTCTCTTCCAGATCTACCCTGCTCCACAGAAAACATTTTTCCTTTCTTTGTCTTCAAGATAAGGTTGGAGAAATCTGAAATGATCAGGCTCTCGATATGGATAGTTCAGAAAAAAGAAGTGAGAATCATGTTATCCCTCAATTGCTTACTACAGCATTTTTATAACTTCCTGGACCAGGTTAACATTACCAGTCGTTGAAGACTGGCTTCTGTTCTAACTAGACTTTGGCCTCATCTAGTGTGGTTATTCCAACGGGTCTGCAATGACTTCTGTGATGATGCTGGATCTATTCCAATTTTCTGTTGAAGATAACTTAAGTAACCTTGAAAGTCATGGACATAAACATTCTGAGAGGAAGCCGTGGTTGTGCACAAATATCTTTAAAGATGGTTGTAAGTGGTTATCCCTGTTAAGTTTATTACAGTTTAGATAAAGAAGGCTGGAAATTACACTAAGGTATAAATAACATCACTTCTAAGCCTGTATAAGTGACCAATATGGTAGAAATGCAGTCAAATACAGTCAAAATGCATTTTATGTGTATAAAAGGCCTAGGTAACTTTTATTTTTTCTTACAGATAAGGAAAGTAAGTTGAATTAATAAAGAACTGAATACAAAGTAGACACAGATACACTATTTTTGACTCAAAAATATCCATGAAAATATAAAATTCTCATTTTCATTTGTACTTATAATTCTTGAACAGCAAGACACAGAAGCTGAGATCTCAGAACTCTTTTTTTCCTGTTTCTGATCTGTCAGAGTCACTGAGCAAAATATTCAAAATCTTATGCAAACATATGCTCTTGGAAAATCTCAAGATTTTCAGAATCACGAATACTGGACAATTCAAAGATGACACTGGAAGTGTTTTGGTCTGAACATACAAACTTTTGTAAGCTTTACTTTTACTGTTGATAGAAAAATCCATTTTCTGATATTTTCCCAATTATGCTTAAAGTGAACAGATCATATATCAATGATGAATTATTTTTTTAATTTACAAATATCAGACTTAACCTTTAAAAATTGCAGCAGAACTTCTCATTTTTCATTGAAATATTTAGATTACATATTTTTCTGGATGAAGGAACTTACTCTTTTCTCTGTATGTACAGTACCTAACACAATAAAAATGCTATTTGTTAAAGTCTTCTAGACATTACTACACATAATATGAAAAACTAATAATATTATTAACCTAGGGGGTAGCACTTCAGAATAAATTTATTTCTTGAGCTGTGCCCTTAATTTTTACAGAATTACATTTCTAGCAGTTTGAAGGATTTATGAAATAAAATCAAGTGGTAAAGATGTAAAATGAAAGAGTGAGCTGGTTTGTGACAATGTATTGGCCTTAGAAGCAGAAAGGGCAGAAAGTCAAATACAACTAAAAATGAAATGTCTTATCATTGACCTCTAGAGAATGAATAATATTCCTTGTAATAGGGTATGTTAATTTTATTACTTACAAATTATGTTTTGAACAGCTCTACATTCTCTTTCTATATTGCTTATTTAAAGAATGATTGTAAAATTTTAGGTTGAAAAATGTACTAAGCTACAATATGTAAATTGTTTTGTTATGTGACATTAAAAACAGAAGATTAGAAACCTTACTACCTTGTTTGATGAATCTTAGGATATTGTTCTGAACACTTTCTTTCTGCTTTTGTTGAAGATGGCTTTTTTGAAATAGTCTTACCTGCATATCGTACTTTACATACACACTGTATCTGGTTAGTCAGATAAATTAATCGAGAAAAATTAAAGTGTGATGTTTGTATCAGAGATTCTTTGGGCATTTAGGGACAAAATAATCTAACTTTCACTGGAAATATCTTTACTACACTACAAGCTGAAATTATTTACTGTGTTAAAGAAGTAATATTTGAATGTTAATGTTCCTACCGTGTAGGTTCCAGAAACGTTTATGAACCAGGAGAAAATAACAATTTTTACTTCAATCAATTGATGTGATACATGCTCTCCCATTTTTTGGAGAACTTAGTTTATTGCTTATAATAATCAAAGTTTACTAAATTAATGAAGCTTATTTTTTTTCTTCTAATAACTGAAAATGTAGAATATATGCTTTGACCTAGAAAGAGATTGCAAAACTGAAGTTATTAATATCTTCTTAAATTTTCCTCTTGAATCTCTTAACTGAAATGAGAAGGCAATATTCTCTTTTTCATTCCTTATCTATATTGTGTATGCCTATGTGTATGCTAAATCATTTTTTGCTTTTTTCGTAATGCTGAACAAAGTCATATAAATAACTACTTGTAAGCATTTATTTTTTTACTTGAAAATATCGAAACTGTCATGTTATAGGGAAAACATTGACTCATCTGATGAACAAAGAATCTCAAATTCTGAAGAAACCAAGCTGGCAAGTCCATATAATGTAGCACAGAACTATATAGCTATGGGTACACTGTTTATTAAGTTTAGCTCTGATATTCCTCTTCATACCAGTTTCAGTGATCTTCCATACTTCAACCAGTTAACCTCCATCACTAGAGAATCCTCCACAGAATACAGGGGACCTGCATACCAGGACGTGTTTAGCTTTCTGGCACATACAGCATTCGTCACTAAGATTAAGATGAGCAATAAAATAAAGAGCTATATTTATCACTACTCCAAAGTCTGTCATTTTATTGCAAAGTAGATCAATTTTATGAGGGTACCTACAATCACATAAGCTCAGAAGTGTAACCAGGCAGATAACCCCTGCCTTTTGGTACCTTTGGTACATTGATACCTGTGAAAGAAGCTACATATGTATCACCTCTGGATCTTAGTTTCTGGACTTACTAACTCAGATTTTTACTATCTCTCTCATGCATCTTTGCACAGTTTTATGGTGTAGACATTCAAATTTCAAACCTGCATTTGGATATAGGCATGGTATTTCAGTTTAAGAGAAAGGAAGATTTAACCTTTAGAGATTATAAAATATTCATATATAAAAAAAAACCAACCAAACAAAAAAAAAAAAAAACAAGACATGGAGAAAAGTTTTACCTAATGGCCAAATGTACTATTTTGAGGCTGCAATTTAAGCGTTATTTTAATTTGTCATATTGGAATCAAAACAACACTAACACCAATAAATTACAGTACTATACTAATGAAAGTTATGCCGGACTTTTTATCTTAAGTGAACACTGAAAAATGTTTCTTTTTTCCCCTGTGAAACAAAGATCAAACATTTTAATTAAATAGCAATAATAATATGAATGCTATGTTTAAGTTCTCTAAGGAGCAGTCAAATTTGAGACTGGGCCTATAATAAATGTTACTGGTGATCTTGAAAACACTGGGCAATTTGAGTAAATAATACTGTATTTCTGTTGCATTTCAAGAGGCAAGGTATTTGGTCAAACTTAAAAACATAAAGTAGAGCTCAATGTTTTGTACTAAGCAACAGAATTCAAGTGCCTCTGTCACATCCTTGCTGGATTTAGCTTCCTGAATGCCTAAACCCTTTCTAAAGAGTTGAGTCATCCAGTGGCAATGATAGTGCCTTCTCCTATCAGCCTCCTTCCCTGTGTGAAACCCCACAGCCTTGTTGTTTGCACAGGAGGTGGGATGGCTCCTGAAGGCAGTGGCCTGACTGCTGCACGAGCTGTTATCCATCTGGCTACAGGTGAGCTGGCCAGTGCCCAAGGCAGGGCTGACCTTGCTCCTGGGCTACCCACATCTTCATCTGTCTGGGACCTTGCTGTGTTTCTCATAGGTTGCTCTCCCCTTTCTCCTGACTGCCAGAAAATCTGGTCCTCCATCTGGCTAGTGTCCAAGCTGATTCAGTCACAGTTTCTCCATCTGGTTTATTCTTGGAAAGATGAACTGGATGTTCTTAATTTAGAATAGTCAATCTCTCCCTACCCTCTCTCCCCAGCCTACTTACTGCATCTGCAACATTTAATTTTGGCTAGATTTCTGCATAGTAGTGGAGAGGTGATCTGGCTGTTTCCCTCTCTCTCTCTCTCAATCTCTCATATTTTTTTTTGTCCTTTGCTTCTTTTGTATTCTCTAGTAGCTGGGAGAAAATTTCCTAAATACTGTGAAATTGTCACTCACAAGATTGATTCTCCATCTTTACAGTTTTCCTGTTTATTCTCTGCTGTTTTGTAAAAAAACAATCCCCCTCACCAAAAAAAAACCCTTAAAATCTTTATTTTATATTTCTACTGTATTTTCATTGTCCTTTAGATACACCACTATCAACTACACACATATATCCCTTCCTCTCTCTCGAGTGGGTAAAGCCCTTTAACAACACGCATTCATAGAAATAAATTTCATATGGACACCTTATATGCTTGGTACCAAATGGTAAAATGCATAAACAGATGAAGGTTTTAAAAGGAAGAGCCTTTGTGAATATTTTTAGTTTACTATAAAATATTTCGTTGTAACCAGGCTGATTTTTCTCCTCAGATTTTATCACACAAGGTCTTGTTTGTTGGTTGACTGTGCCTCTGACTCTTAGAGGTCAATGTGTTTCCATGCTGTTACTCATAAAGCATTCATGTCAGGGTCTTCAGCTGGTCTAATTGGCATAGATGACACAGCAGTCGATGAAGCTAGATAAGTTTACATCTGCCCATCCTGCTCACAGATCAAATAGGAGCATTTTACAAGCAGCAGTTACTCAGTACTCTCTGTCTGACCTGTCTTTGACATTTAAAGATTGGACAGATTTACATTATACCAGCTATAAATCTGTGTTAGGCAGTGTTATGTTAACGCTTTAATAATAAATATGGTAGCATTTAAAAAAAAAAAAATTGATACTGTTTATGAACAATTCAGGATTCTGATGTTCAACCCACATAAACTAATCTGCTGGTTGCTTTAGGGTTTCCATTGCTTTTACTGCAACTTCAAACTTTTTTTCAGACAGAACATGCTGTTAATGCTTACAATTGTACACAGATATTAAATAGGAGAAACTCACTGTGGATTTTACAGTGACAAATACAGAAAAATAAATCACACTATAAGCTTGATTTCAGATATTTTTACAGAAGGAAGAGTGAATTATTTCAGCTGAAGTTATTAATTTGGCCCTTTTTTGGGGGAGAGTAAAATGCTTTAAACTCGGATTTTTTCTTCTTTTTTAAATAATTATTTTTTTTAACTAAACCAGCAATCCCTTCAGTCTGCGATAGGTGTTAACATGGTGCGAGCAATCATATACCTTCCAGGTTAAAAAAAAGGAAACAAGTTAAGATTAGTGTCATTATAATAACAGTTGAGGTTAAATTGTTGTGCCCAGAATGCAACTGTAAACTCTGTATTAAATTCTTTTGTGCCAACAGTCTACCTCTGAACATCAATGTAAAACACAATCTGCAAAAAAAAAGAAAACTTTTTTTTTCCCCAACTTTTTTCTGCCTGAATTAGAATAACAAATAAAAAGAGGGGGGGATTCCTAAAAAAAGGCAGGGGGAGGGGAATTGGTGTCAAACAAAGCAAGGTTCTAATTTTATTTTTTCTGGCTGAAAGACTTTTTCTCAGGGTGCAACTGAAAAAAACAGTTTTTTAATTCTAAAAAAAACAGAGAGTTCAAAAAAATTGCCTTACTGCTTTCCCTTATCCTGTACATAGAAATCAAAAAAAGGTAGAGATGAAGGGTGATCCATGGAGCATAGAGGGAGAGCACCTTGTCCTATGTCATCTTCTTAGCACCCATTAACAAAAAGAAAAGAATTTGGCCTTCTGCTTTCCTCTCTTTCTTGGTAGGAGGGATGAGATTTTTATCTTTTCCTTACCCAGCAGCTCATCTCAAAGGCTTTTCACTTCTCACAGTTGTCTTCCAAGCTATCATTTAGGCTTTGCTGATGGGACATGGGATGAAATGTCGACATTATGAAATTCAGGAATCCTTTATTTTATTTTATTTTATTTTATTTTATTTTGTTCCATTTAATTTCATTCATTTTTGGAATGGAAATGTCATGGGGACTAATTAAAAAAAAAAACAAAACAAAAAAAACATATTGACATTTCTGAAATTGGAATATTTAATTTAGTTTTGTTGAACTAATCCAACGGGGTTGTTTTTCTGCCACTGAAATTTGCGCATAAATTCACAAGAGCCATGATATGGGTATAGGTGATTTGGGAGAATCTTTACCCTTGAAACCTTGAGTTCTGTCCCTCTCCCTCCCTGTCCCTCACTGTATAAATTCAACTTACTCTGATATCAAATCAGTATTTGAATAACCTACCTTATTTTCTCCACGATATATTTGCAACGGTTATAAGCTATTATTTGGAAGTTGGAAATACGATATATAAAACAAAAATAATCAAAGAATAAAACTTCACTCTTCTCATATGCCATGCTAATGATCTATAAAAGTGTAAAAACATCATAACTCACATGATATTCAGAGACCAAATACAGAGACGATACCTCCTCTTCCCCCTAGTTTTGGTTCACACGAGCAATGTATTGCTATGCAAAACTGAGGACAGGACCTACTAGATAAGTCTTTACATATGTTGCTTTTATATAGCAGCTTACCATGAAACTCGATAGATGTTTGACTAACTTCATTTAACTTTTTCCAAAATATGAAGCTTTTTAAACTGCTTTCTTTTTAAAATGATCAACTTTATTTGTAGATAAAACCACGGCTTCTTATTCTCTGCAAACTAATATACATGCAATTTATTCATTTGTTTTTCACTTTCTAGCGACAAATACCTTCAAAGAAAAAAATCTAGTTTTGCTTTGGGTATAAATTTTTTTTTTTTTCTTCTTTGTGTTTTATGAGAGAAATCCCCCCTCAGGTGGATAGAACTGAAATCCCATCATTGAATTTCCTCTAAACCCCTGCCTTGAGTAAATGCAGCCCACAAACATGGTAGAAGAACAATTAAACAACAAATAAATGAAATGAGAAAAAAACATATTTTTTTCCTCTTTTTTTTTTTTCTCCACTTTTGGTTTTCCAAGATTTTTCAAGAAAACGTTTTGCCCTTGCCAAAGGATCTGTTTGTATTTTGAGTTCTTCTCACACTGGAAAGTGATTAAGGGAAGAACTCTTTACCTGTAGTCACACTGAATGAACCCAAGAGAGTGAAATCTTCTGAGATCAGTCCAATTAAGCAAGTGTCAAAGATGAGGATACAATCTCATGCATCTCCTTGAATGAGAACTGATCCTTTTTAAATCCCCTCCCCCCCTTTTTTTTTACATTGTTCTTTATTCTCTTTAAAAATAAACAGTGCTCCTAGGGTTTCCCATCTTTATTTTTTCTTTAGTTTCTGGAAAATGGAAAAGGTTTTTTTTCTTCAAGTCATTATAGCACAGACTTGTATATCCACAAAATATGATTGGTCATTATATTTGAACAGAAATTTAACTTTAAAAGAAATTAATAGATATCATATTACAATTGACTGATCAGTAACCAAGTTTTAAATTGCATAGACATTTTAATTCCAATTTTATTATCATGTTCTCACCCCCAAGCAAACACATAATTTAAGCTATAGCTTTTGGATGGATAAAATTCCTATTTTTAATCACAATAGATATAATGAAAAATGAAAAGACTCCAAACAGTTTAGGTGGAATTCTGAAGTTTCTGTCTCAGTCCCCAGTCTCTATATGACAACTCATTTATTTATTTAGGTGAAATAAAGTTCACCCAACTCTACCAAACCTCAGTAAGGTTTTGTTCAGGCAATGAGTATAGCTTCTCATGTGTTCCCTCAGAAATGGGTTGCCCATTCATGTTGATTGTGCTACTAATTCTCTGTCAGCAAGCAACGGGTCTCCCCCGTGGAGTGAGAGGATGTTAAGCTTTTAACACACCTTGGAGGGAAGCTGTAACTACAATCAAGGTGACAGTGACTGCTGAAATCTACCTATTGCTAAGATCCCTCTCTGCAGGAAATAGCATGGTCTGTGAGATCAGGAAAGAGCTAACAGGGTAACTGTTTTCCTTAACATGTGCCAGTCCAAATTATTTCCTTTCAACATTAATATCAAAAAGCCTGCCTGTCATTAACAGGTGCCTAGACAAAGAGAAGCGGAGACTGTTTATCACATGAGAACACTGTACTGGGAATAAGTATGTGTTTTCTTCTCAGTTGAGAAATGTTTTCTCATAATTTTGTGAATTAGCCTTCTTATTTGACTTCTTTTTTAAGGTGCAGACTACACAACAAATTTCTTTTTTTCCTTATTGCTGCATACTATCTGTACCTTGTCAAAAGTCTCTCCTATTCTAGCCAGTTAGCCTCATCAGTTCTTCAACAAACATTTCCAAGAAACTTCCATTTTCATTTACTTCCTACTGCTTATTTCTGTTCCCTTCACATGACATATCTTACTTAGATTACATCCTGTGACAAGATTCAGCATTTTTGGTAAACGAGCATATCTCGTTTACCAACTGTGAACAATGGTTTTACCCTTTTCTTACACCTATGTCTAGTTAATTCTGACTTGGCAAATGAAACGTCACCTCTTCTGTATTGCTAGAAAGCCAGTGAGGAACAGCGTCGGTAAAAAAGCTGGTTTTCCAGGTGGTAAATGGTCACATATCACTGAATTCCAATCACACTTCTTCAGTTTCCGCAGATCTTAGGAGGGTGTCCTTCTCCTCTTCCCATTTCTCTATTTTGCATCTGCTATACCTCACCCTGTGCAGAGCTGATGTCAGACCATGAACCAAAAGTAGGATGCATCCATTCTTACTAAATAGCAGCTCTCCCCAAACATTCCTGTTTCTTAAAAAGAATGAACCAACCAACCAAGCAAGCATGATAAAAAGTGCAGAAGATATAAACAATGTTATCTTAGTTTATGTTGATTCCCTCACTCAAATCTAACATCAAATTTTAGACAAAGAAATCAAGCTTCGCCTAGCACAGGCAAAAATGCTTGAGATAAGAGCACCAGAAAGAAATCTTTGTCAACTTGTTTTTGATATCTAATTTCATAAATAATTAAATAACCATTACTAAGAACACAGTGTTATCAAAGAACCTTAAGCTGTATATTACCATGTTTGCTCTGATTTGAGAAAAAAAATAATAGCCAAACTATCTGTTTCTTAAAGCTGAAATTATATAATTTGATAAATTGATTGTTCATTTATAATCTGACACAGAAACTATATTACTTATACTGAAGTAGTTAGGAGGGGATAATCCTCAAAAAGTTGTCAGGAGATCATCCTCAAAAGACTGAGAAGTAATTCTGAATAATCTCACAAAAATCCAGCTGCTCAGATAGTATACACAATACTTTTCTATAGTGTATAAGGCTTTCTGACTGTGTCAAGATGGACACAGTAGATAGACAGCTTTCTTGTGTTACTTCAAGCCCATTCATTTCAAGTTTTAAGGTCTGTGATATTAGGCGGGTTTGTATTTATTTGGAACCAACTGATTTACCCCTGACATCTAGACATAAATACAGGAAATAATGATTCAGTGTTAGCCAAGGTACCAGAGCTCGCATATGCGTCAATCAGAACTGTTCCCTTTGCAGACCATGTTCTACTCTGTTGTTGTTCTCTGACCTGGCAACACTATCTAGTCATGTTTTCTTATAGCATTATGCATGCTGAAGAATCACATTTTCTCATTCGCCGTCTTTTGTGTTCTCGCCATGAGATTCTTGAATGTCTGAGTAAGATCTGCAGGGCTAGTCAGAATTTACTTTCCTTCCTTTCCAGAAAAAAAAAAAAAAAATGTTAAAAATATGTGATAAAAGTACAGACAAGAATTTTTCAATTACCATATAGGAACAGTTGCTAAATTTTCTTAGACTGGATGAAAAAGAAGAAAGAGGGAGAGGTAACTTTTCTCGAGATGTCAAAATGTTCTGTTTAAAGGAGGTAATTTCAGGAGAAAAAAAAATCTGTCAACTGAAGGCATATTTATTCCTTAAGATACTAATCTCATAGTGGAAAATCTAAAATTGTTTTAGAAGTTCTGGGTTTGTTTGTTGTTTTTTTTTATCGTTAACAGGATGTATTAAGTCTGACAAAATGTCATGTTTATTGTTTTACCATTTAGGACTTCTCAGAAATCTTCTTGTCCTGGAGTTAATACTGATGTAACACTAAGCTCTAAATTATTTTGCCATAAATATGTCTTCTATAATAATTACAGAAGTGTTACTGTAATCCACAGTTCTTGTTTATTCCCAAAATATCGTTATTTCTTTTTGAGAGAACAAAGAATGCACAATGAATATTTGAATTATTGTTCAAAATTTCCTAAATTGACTTAAGACAAAACTTAATTTCTGT
The DNA here is from genome assembly GCF_965183815.1 of Platalea leucorodia. Classification (NCBI taxonomy): domain Eukaryota; kingdom Metazoa; phylum Chordata; class Aves; order Pelecaniformes; family Threskiornithidae; genus Platalea; species Platalea leucorodia. Next base: position 60,357,845 of record NC_138823.1, on the reverse strand, counting down.
GAAAAAATTATAGCTTGTTGCATAATTATTCCACAAGATTTTGAGGCTCTTTTTCTTTTTTTATGAGGATTACATTACTTTAATTACATTTTTCAGCTGACTATAAAAACCCAACACTAGCTAGTAGACAAACATTAACTTTTGTAGATAGTTGAAACAAAAGTAAAAGGATTTATTTCATGTCTCTCAAAATACATAAGGACATAAACCAATACCTTGGGCGTGTGTTTTTTTCTCAGTGTGAAGATTTTATGATTCTTGAAACTAAATTATTAGGGAAAAAAAAAGGCTGGAGGGCAAAAACAGGGCTGTAGAAACTCTCTTCTTTGACTAACTTTTGTGACTACTCTAAATTGATCACTTGTTTCCCTGACTAATCTCTAAACAGAGGGCATATCCCTTTCACTTGCAAAATACTCTCACACAAAATGAATTACCTTCCCACCACCTTGGTTACTTGCCAGGGAGTACTTTATTTTTCCACTAGGGAAAAGAAAATCAGCTTGTATTTTGCTTGCTAGAGCCTTCTGCATTTTAATTCTGAACTCTGAATGAACATCAGAGAGGCCTTATGATGTTTTGCACAAAAGTGCCTGTGTTCATAGTTTTACTCAGGGCACCCAAAATAGCATGCAGTAAGCAGTGTCATACTGTGAGTTTTCAAAACTAAAAGCAGAAGTGACTTATACTGGCAGGAAGCTGTAACTCCTAAAGCTTTCTGAGGATCTGTGAAGTAAAAGAGAACTGCTTACTTCTCTGCATCAGATGTTTAATTCAACTTTTACAATATCCATTTCTTTAAACCTAGAAGGCCCTGAGGTTACACAGGTAAGATCTCTGTCTTTTTTTCTTTATTGTCTTCAAAAATAAAATTTAAAATATTTAGCTGGGTGTCTCCAGTGCAAAAACCACAACAGGCAAAGGCAAACCCAGAAGCCACTCAAAACCTCTAGAAGGAGAAATATGCCTGTGTTATTTCCTCAGAGTCCACTGATTAACTTCTATAGCTGTGAAAATCCAACTTTCTAAGTTGGATTTACCAGAGGAAATACTTACTATGCCTGTTTTGTGTTCAACTTGCACATTAAAATTTTCATGCTGATTATCAATCTTTTTTTGCAAGACCCCCACCTCTGACAGACTGCTTGAGATTGCTTCATCTACACTCATGCAAGTGATTGTCACTAAAATGTGCTTACAATTTCTGAGGGTGACATCGAGAAGAGTGAAAAGTCTCTTGTTTTACAAGAACACTTAGAGATACTCCCTCGCTTGCTAGTCTCCATTCTACTGTGGCAATAATAATATTATTTTTATTTTTCTCTTAACTTTACATTCACATTTCTGTTCCCATTTCTCTTTATAATCCCACATCTAGCAACTGCAAAGTCTTTCAGACCACAAAAAAGGGATGCCTCTACTTTTGTTGGATCTCAAGTGTAAAATGGGAATTTGTTAATAAATAAGATGCTCAAAGAGAAATGCAGTATATATACTATCAAAATATCTGTATTCCATGTTTCCTTCATAAGCCTTCTATTAGGACGTATAGCTACAATTTATTTTTCATGTTCAAACTCTCCAATTAGACTGTAGTCAAAAAACAGCCAGTAGTATATAGCCCAAAGATATTTAATAGCTGTTGATTGATTATTAAAATGCTGAATGTCTGTCAGCTTCTTCATTTCTACAAATTATTTTGGTATGAAACTGGTAGAAATTACATGGCTTTTGAATTATATAATTATGTTTTAATAGATTGTAATTTAGAATCAGTTGTGGTTGCAAAAGCACTCCAGATAAACTACTTTTAATTTATACCAGGATAAATTTGCATTAAGGTGCAAAAACTGATCTGTGGACTCAATTTTAGGAGTTATAATGATACATTTCAATGATGTTCAGCGTTTTTCTGTTAGAAGTGTTGAACAAAGCACTTACATAAAATTAATATAGGGCTGTGTCTGGAGTTCAGACTTTCTGCGTTTTTACAGACTAAGAAATGCATTGGTGTAAGAGCTAGCAGACAATGAAAATCCATTCTTGGAATTATTTTTAGGTAAAGGAGTAAGGAAGAAAGAGGGACTTGCCTACAAAATAATAAAAGTAGCTTAAAATTGAAGAACAAAATTACAAACCTAGTATGGAAAGTCATGCATTTTTAGAATGAAAATGTAACTGTTTTAACCTAGTGTTAGGTAATTTATGAAATTATAACGCACATTTTACATTCAGAACTGCTAAAATGTAGACTATTTCAAAAATGAACTCACTATGTTGCCTCTCTGTTTCAGAATGCTTTACAATCACCAGCCTGAAGTAAATATCAGACAATATCAACATATTTTGATATAGAAATAAGAAAGCAATATGTGATATGCTATACAGGCCGATTTTAATGATGGCGATGGTTTAAGCTGCCTATTGTTTTTCATCATTGCCTTTTGTTTTATTTGCTTTAATACTGTATAACTCTCTGGGGTTAAATTCCATTGTGTAGTCTTTTCATTATGTTCACTGTAAATATACTTGAAAACTTCTTGTTTAGCTTAATCAGAAAGGTTATTTCTTAAATCAGTTTAATTTAAAACAGGTAATTTTTCCAACAGATCTAACAATACAATAGATGATACTGAATTAGAATATTAGTTCTTTTGTAGGTGAAAACCACTACTCGTATTTTACTTTGCAAGTCACAGAAAGTCTTGATTTCTACCACAGGCAGTAGAAATGGGTTCCACCACAGTCCCTTAATTTTTAATCTATTTCAACTATGTTCCCAAGCCCTTTTGAGTCTACATGATGCTAAAGGAAGAAAGGTGTAAGAGAATGTCTTCCTTATCCATCCTTTCAATCTTCTTAACCCAGCAAAATACTTGTTTCTGAGGATGAATGCACCAAGAGGCCAGAGAGCATGTATGGTAACCTCAGCTATCCTGGCTATCCTGAGTATTGTGGGAGGTTTCATTCCAGACCCTGCTAAGTAGACAAGGTACATCTCTGTTACAGAGGAAGTTGATGAGGATGGAGCAATGTCAACAAGACCACATGGGACAGACCTGGGAACATAACTGTGCTGTGGATACACAGATCCACTCTCCACAGCCTGCGCTACCTGTAACATAAAAGGAATTGCAATTGCTGCTGCTAACAAGCTGCAACTGTTAACAGTGTTTGCAAAAAGACATTACTCCCAAGCTTTCTATCAATCAGGGACACAAACATAGTGAAGACCTTGTAAATGGAAGGTGATATTAAATTAGAATCCCTCATTCTCAGGCCACTGACATAGCTGTTGAATCAAACTCCTTTTGAGACAACAAAATTATAGACATTCAAATAAACAACAACATAAAGGACATTCAATTTGGGGAAAAAAAAAAGAAAAAAGAAAGAAGTAAAACTTCAGTAAAACGCTTTGTGTCTGCAAATACAATACTGGAACTAAAAATACAATAATACCTGAAATAAGATTACTATGACTATCTTAAGGGAGAACTGTAAAGTTTATATATTCAGATGAAATATTAAATTTGTGGATGACAAACTCTTTTTTGCATTGGCACTATTTTTTTTCTAACTTATGAGTGACTGTTGTTCCAACTTTAAAATTCTTAACTAAACATTAGAGGAAGTGTAAGATGTCACTTAACATTTTCCTGGTTTACTTTTTACATGGAATTATGGCACATTGGAAGCCAAAACACATCCTAGTAGAGTAAATTATAAAATATAAATAACAAAAGAATAACTGAATTCAGTGTGACTGAGCACTGTCTTTATGTATTTATTCTGATTCAAATCTAGCCAAGATAAAATCTCTCTGCAAAATAAACACTTTTTCAGTATTTTAGAGATTTTTAAGACTGTCAATGGTAAATAACATGGGAAAATAAAATAGCAATTTAAAGTTCTTGAAGTTCTATTTTGCTTGATAATTTTCTGTTTCAAACTGTTTTACAACTATTTAAGCAATATTACATATTGTTATTATATTAAAAATATATTTATAATGCCCTGTCCTCATTCTCATGCAGCATAAAGAAGGTTTGTGGCTCTTTATTGTTAGCATTTTGACAGTATAGCCAAACTGATGAGTTCTCTTTAAATACAAAGATTACAAAAATTAAACAGGATTTAAAGAAACAATGCTTGGCAAATGGTAAAGACACTATGGTTACACACTCCTTTCCCTGTACAGAAACTTTTCAGAATGGTGAACAGGATGTGTAGAATATGTGGGAAAAAATTTACATGGCAACATGGTAAATTTTTCCCTCCTGTGGTTCATAAGTTGAAAAGGCATAATGCCATCTGTCAAAACGGGTCAGAAAAAAAAAGTATCAAAAGACTTTGCAAAAAAACCTGTATTTATTTAGTGTCTCTTTAACAATTTGTAATTGGTAAATGAGATCTAGAAACAGAATTTATTGGGAGATGGAACAAGGAGCTATGTCTTATATTGCTTTGTAAACAGATTGTGGTTAACTGGATGTGGTTACAAGCAAACAGAGCTCACTTCCAAGGAGTTTTACCCATGGTGACTAAACACTGGAGCCAAAACCGAAAATATGTGAATCTTTGTTAAATCATTAATCTGTGATTTCTGGATGACTGGAAGCACTCTGAAAATTTCAAGAAAACTGCCAGTAAACTTCATAAATAAAGCTGAGAAAATCATAACACAGCAGCCTGTAAGAATTTCTATAATCCCAAATACTCTAAGTATTCTCTGCATATTTTTTGAAATTTACTGAAAAGTCATACAAGCACACATGCCCATACATAAAACCATGCTCTGTGTTACATGTTGGCATGAGGAGTATGAAAGTGCAAACTGTTACAAAAGATCCCTAGCGCCCTGATGCATTTGCACATATTTTTGAGAAGATGGACACAGACTAGGAGCAGTCCTAACTTTGGTTGCCTTTTGACTAATCCATGACATTTGAGGTGATATGAAACAGGATTTCTTTTTGCTAAATGGCTCAAATTCCTTCTCCTTTTCATCCTTCAGATGAAGAACACAAAAAGAAACCGTTGTCCAAGGGTCCATGAGCCGCAACAATGGGTCGTGCTCATGACGCCCTTCCCAGGTGCCTCAGCTTCCTGTGGAGTCCACAGAAAAGTTGAGGGAAAGAATGAAGGGAGAGGAGGACGTGTGCCAATATGGTGCAAACTATAAACCCCCCATCTTTGCTAAGAAATTGGAAAACTGCTAGTTTCAATTACTGCCCTGTTCATCTTCAAACAGCTGATCTCTCACTCTGTCTTTCTCCATGAGATGTAGATAGCTGTCGGAGAAGATTAAGGGCATTGCTGGTGCTCTTTTTATGTATCGCTGTGATATATATTGGCTGGACCAAAATTTACCCTTAACTGTAATTCCCAGTTGTAGATGAGCTAGAATGATCTATGCTACTTTATATCCCATGAGATACTCCTGGAAAATAAAAAGACATTTCCAGACAAATTAAGATGACAACCAGACTTACAGAACAAAAATGTGGTAAGTGTATTGGTTTTCCTCTAACATCAAATTTAACATATAAATTGAATTGGTTTCAAATGCCAGATCATTAGGTAACCAGCGTACACGGCTATTTTCATAAAAGACTGACCCATGAAATGTATAAATAGCATTTGGAAATGTCACATAGAGATAAACTGTGCTGATTGCTCAGCTTTTCATATCCGTGCTTTCAGGAGTGTGCAAATGTTATAAAATTAGACCCATTTTCTGGTGCCTTACATGTAATATTTTTTTTAAGTGATCATATTATGAAAAGATTTTTTCCCACTTAAAGATTACAGGAAAACAGAACCTAGACTCAAAGACCGTCACAGTTTAAGACCAATTTGACAGTGTGGAGACTAAATGGGCTCAGTTACCCAAACATTTTAATAACAGTTATATGAAATTTTCACAAGTGACATGACTCCCCTGACCTGCCGCAGGGGGGAGGTGGGACCCTCCAGGAGGAAGATCAGGCCGGTCAGCACAGCAATGCCCACCATGTTGTGCACAATCTGGGATGGGGTCGTGCGAGTCCCTGGGGTCTCTCTGGTTCCCTCTTAGAGTCCTCCCACCGGTATCCAAATAGTTTCTCCCCTCACATACTCCTGGGCTCCCTCCCCCATGTACCTCCGGCTTCTCTCTCTGAGTGACCCCAACCTCATCAATTACTGGTTCCACAGGCAATATCTGACTGGGATCCCCCATTCAAATCCCCTCAGCACCCTGCATCAGCCCGTGGCTGTGGCTATGGCCAGGCCCCTCTAGGCTTTTCTCCTCTGCAGCCACGGGGAGGCTGATTGCACCTGAGATGCTTCGCTGTTCTGGTGTTAGGGCTGCTCCCTTGCGTGGTGGGCTTCACATCCTAGCACTGCCAGGCCCAGCCATGCACATACAGCCAGATAGCAAATTTCTCAAGAGATACATCAGTAGGAGCAGCTAACAGAGAGCAGCACTGCAAGCTGCGTGCAATGGGAGCCTGAGCCCCCCTCAGGTGCTAGCCCAAGGCCCGATCCTGAAGCGTCTTCTCTTGATGGGCAGAGCTATTTAGTTCCACCACCACCATCTGAACAACCCAGACAAGTAACTGCCTGCTCTTAGCAACCCAGCATTAACAAAACAAACCAAAAAGTTCCTATTACACTGAGTCCTTAAAAACAAACCTAGGAATTAAGGTAACTTAAAAAAAAAAAAAGTTTTTCTCAGCAGATAATGTTGTTCATTTCCCACAAATGGAACCATTCTCTCAGAAGAAAAGAAAATTTAAAGCAAGAACTTACCCTTAAATACAGTGTCTACAAGCATGGGTTTGTTGCATGTATGAAGCATTCAAAGAAACTCTGAAATTTAAATTTATAATCACATTTTCCAGATATATTATGCAAACTGGAAATGTAAATAATTCAAAGATGTGAATAACTGGTATGTTGTCATAAATCATGGATTTTTGCTTTTCTGTCCATTGGGTTTTCTGTTGTGTAGTTTGCCTTTTTTTTCCTTTTTTTTTTTTCTTTTTTTCTGATAGATAGCCTCTCCAGAACAATAGCTAATTTCCAAGTGGAGAAATACTGCTTAAATCTAAGCTACTATAACCTGATTCAGTCCATTTTGTTTCAAATGAAAACAAGGCAGCACAGCAAAAAGTGTTGCATCATAAAAATGATAGACTGCATTCCTGAGTATTACTAATCATAAATGTCAGAGATAGTAAAAAGTATACTATTTCAATAGGATATCTGAAGATAAACTCTGTTGGAACAATTTCAGTAGCCTTTTACAGACAGCAACTTTAGATTTCTAGGAATTTGTAATTGTTGTGTGTAGGTTTTCTTTTTTTAAGTCTGGGTATGTTGGAGCAATGCTCACTATGCCAAAACCAGGGAAGTGAAATGAGCCTACAGGCTCACGTAGTAGAACATATTGGAGAATGAATTGATGTCAGTAAAAGACTGAAATCGTATTCGCCTGTAATGCATGCAAAATGTGAGAGTTTTAATATATACATTACAAAATCACAGAAAACTATAAAGCGAGGAAATAAAGAAAACTTAATTTTGCTTTGATGTTTTTTCACATCCAAAAGAAACGTTTCTTTTCTTTCTACAGTATGACATAGTATTTATGATTTACATATGGTAGTAATAGATTTACCTACCATAGTAGTATGACATTATAATAGTAATCATATTGATTATAAATCATAATAATTGAATGGAGGGAAAACATTCTGGTAAGCAGCTGTGTTAAGTAGGGATTCAAAATGTGTGAGAAAAAGTTTCCAGAAGAATTTTTTTTTTTTTAATATACTGGAAAACATGAAGAAATCTCAACTCCTTTGGATAATATTATTCCTCCTGTCCAATCTAGAGACAAATGGTTTCTAAGAAGTGCTTATATTATAATTCAAAGTAACTTGTACAAAGGAGATAAATAGTGTGTTTTATAAGAATTTCAAACATTATTTTAAGCCATTTAATCTATGAAACATCTTTCTTCTGGTCTAATTTCCTTTACTGGAATCATCTATCTCCAGCTAAAATGCAAATCATATCTAATAAAGGAACTGTAAGCTATACTCCTAAATGTAAATTAGTACTAACATATTTAACAAGATGTACCTTGATCTTCACTAGTATTAATACGAACTCAGAAGTGAAAGAGCTTGCTGGAAAATAGAATATTTCTGTGGGGATGACAACAAGATTAAGAATGTAGTTAATCTGACCTGTTTGTAGATGTCTTTCAGGTAATTCATTAGCTTAGATTAATTGTCAAGATGCTCTCTAGGCAGAAAGAGGGTGATTTAGACTTCACATGTTAGTTACCTGTCTTACAATGCAGTAAAATACAGATGCCTTTCCCTTTCCATTGACTATCGAGGGAGCTGCATAGGCACGTTTCACTAAGTCTTTAACTTTCAGGTGCTTAAATTAATAAATACAGTCTTAAGAAAACATGGGAGCCTCAGGCTTTGTATTATTAAAAACAAAAATGCTGTCTATGCCATAAAGAATAATTATTCACAGGCATGGAAAAAAATTAATAAACTTTTAAGTTAATAGCAGGCCTATAATATCTATAAGTCCACAATAAACACTGTAATATTTCATCTTGTAGTCACAATTTTTCAATAAAAAAGAAGTTTATTCCATATTATGTTCTGTTCTTCTGGTAATAAAATTAATTTTTCTACCTCATTTAGCAGTTGTATTTAGCAGACAATGATTCTAGGAGTAGAATTAATTCACATAAATAGTACTAATAAAGGTAATGCAATAAAATAGTAAAAAAGTAAGAAGTAAAACTTTTAAAAAAAAGGAAAATTAAACATTTTTGACACTGTAACTTTAGCCAGAGCTCTGATACATCTTGTCAACGTGACAGTGGGTATCTGTGGAGAAGCAATGGATGTTTTTTACTCAGCAGAAACTGTGAATAAGTTTGATTTAACTGAGGCAGAGAGGCTGAAAATTGATTTCTTGATTCATTTAGGACACAGTCAGAGGTAGCATATAGAAAACCCTAGAGAGAAGAGGACAGCATTATTGTTTCCTTCCTTAATAGGTGTAAAAGGTTGGAACTCTGTCAGGTGGCGGCAAGTTCATCTGTGTAAGAGACGATGTAAGGTATTTGCCTGCCAGACACATCGATTGCTTGATGCAAGGGAGAACCATAGGTGATAGCCTCAGCAGCCGCTGATGGCTTGCTGTCTCCCACAGCTGGGGAAAGGAGATAACTGGGCAATGCTGAACCAGCCCAGCCCTGCTGCCAGTCACACCACCAAGCTCAGGCATGCAGGCTGCAGCTGCATTGTTGACAAATCGCAGGAGGTTTATTAGTAACAGCCTGCTTGGTCGTGCCCAATATCGCTTCACAAAGTTAACAGTTAAAAATTGATTCAAAATTAGTTCACAATTAGTTAAAAATCAGGTCAAAAAATCAAATTTAAAGTTATGTATTCTCCATCTCAAGAGAGGAAATCAATTTAAAGGAAACAGACAACCCTTTTAAAGTTTTGAAAAGCTAAAATGCTAAACTGCATGGTTTTCACATGCAAAACCCACAATTTTTATTTTTAAACACAAAGATATTTATAAACAATGGTCATAAAATACCATGGAAACAATTTTTGTTCTAAAAAAAAATGTTTCATTCAAGTATATTGCACTGAAGTCACAATGACTTAAAGATTTTTCGAGGGCTTCCCTCACCAGTAATTGCTTTAGATCTTCAGGACTTCTCCATTAGGTAGCTAGCTATAGATATATATTGGTAAGTTTGCATAAAGGTATGTGTGTTTACCAGTATTTAACGTTTATTTAAAAAATAAACTGCATACATAAAAAAGGAAAGAATTTGATAGCATGTTCATTAAATCACATATAAGCTCCTTTATTTGCAAACATAAGTTGGGGTTGGTTTTTGATCATTTACAAAATGCTGGCTGTACAGCAATAGTCCACCAGTGATACTAAAGGTGTGTGATAAACCCTCCTTTTTAGTGTTGGAAATTATTTTACACTTTGAGCTTCTGAAATACTTCTAAAAATGCAGTAACTGTATATATATTTAGTTTATGTTTTATTTTCCAATATTCATAATGCCCTCCAACTGTCCCATTTCTAAATCTGTGATAAAGAAAACAAAAATAATGTCTTTCTCTTGTAACCTTCTTGCAGGTTACAATTATAGCAGGGGAATTTTTTACCACGTTTCAAGATTAATTTACCATTTGCTGATAACCTTGAGCAAAACTTATAGAGTTCAATTTACTCCATTAGACTCAACCCAGTCAAAGACCTCTTTCTATAAAGAATGAGAAAACCAGGAAGAATCTTGGATATCAGATGGGTAAAATGATTAAGCTCAAAGTACTTTCTATTTTGCACTGGTTCTTGTATTGAGCCAATCTTTGTGATATTTATGTATCAGTTAAGAAACAGAGCTAAATTCTTATCAAAAGGCATTATCTTGAAACATTAATTTTCTTTCAGTTCTTTTCATCCCTCTGCTTCCTACACAGAAAAAAAAAAAAACACAATTTTTTGGGGATATTGTCTGAGCATTCTAAAGAGGAACGAGCATTTGGATTTAGATGTAGTGAGGTTTGAAATAGTTCCTAAATATTGTATTAAGATGATCAACAAACTGAACACTATACAAGAAACAGGCCTGTGACATGAAGAAATTAACCTTAGCCTTGAAAAGTAAACAGTACCGTCTTTAATAAGGAGTTGAAACCATAGACATGCTGTAAGCATCCCAGTCACTCTCCTAGCTTATCAGACATTTTCTCCCTTCAAACCTTCTCTTCTATTGTACAAGAAGTAGACAACCTGGCAAAAAAAAAATATTTTTTTTTCCCCAGTTTGTTCAATTCATAGCATATGATTTTTCCATTCAAACCAAAAACAAGAGGGGCTGAGCAGGGTCAGCAAAACTCGCTGGTGTTAGAAGAGAGGGAAAAAGCAGCTTAAAGTCATGGTGCTACTGAAAAAACTTATGTTAAACTATAAGTTATAAACTATAAACTATCCTTTAAGAGGATTGCAGAAGAGCAAGGTAGTCCTCTGAGGGGGTAAAAAGGGGACTTCTTACAATTCATTTACCATTTAACACAAAAAAGAAAAAGAATTTTTAATACAAAACAATGTTCTTCTAAGAGCCAGTGGATGAAGTGCTCTTCAAGGTGAAGTACTTTTGTTGCAGATGAATTAGATGGCCTGTATATTAAATCAGTTGTTGTTTCCACAAAGATGGCATTGTAAATCCAAATAGACAGAATTGTAAGAATCCTGATAATAGATCATATTTTGCTTTAAGATTGCCTTTTCACAAAGCCGACTTGGTGTCTATTTGATCCTAGCAGCAAATAGTTCAGCATCCAGTTTGATAAAAAAAAATCAAGTGGTGTAATCCACAGATAAAAATGTGCGTGTTTTTCTGTTTATATGAACCAACTGGATTTGTAGGAGGTAACTTTTTTTTTTCCTTCTGATTCTCGTTAACAGAGAAAGATATTCCTTTGAAGTATTTCAGAGAATTTGATCAGCTTGGAATTTTTCAAATTTAAAACAGCTCAGAGTTCAACCACTTCCTCAAGGTAAAGTATTTTTTTCAAGTAAATTTCAGTTTTAAGCAGTAGTACCGTCCTATTTATTTATTTTAAATATTGCAGTGTGTATTCTATAAAACTCACCTGATGTCAAGTAGAGAAAATGGCAAGACATCCCAAGAGGCAAATTCAGAAGATCTAAAATCCCTTACCGACTCCCTGTTCTAGCTGCCATGTTACCGCTTTTCTTTTGGAGATTGTGTGTGAATGTTTCATTTGTTTCTTTTAGTTTTACCTAATCCTTCTTGATAATATTTCAGCAATGAGTACAATCAACACATTAGATTTATTGGTTACTCTACAAAGCAGAGCTTGTTTTCATGACCTACTAAGAAAGCATGAAGCCTTGGTATTTATTTGTTAGGAAAACTATACTTTCTGTCCGGTGGGGATTTTTTGTTTTGTTTTCACACTGCTATGCTAGCACTCTTAGCGTTGATAACAGCCCTGGACCCTTCCCAGAGAGGGAGATTTCTATGCCGTGTTTAAGATTCCATAACACCATGCCAATACCCTGTCCCTGTTTCTACTCCTTTTTTTACTGCACGGTTGCGAGGGTGAAATACTACAGTAACATAATCAGCATTAGCAATGTACATTTTGAGTCATATTTCAGTTAAGGGCAAGGAGGTCACAAAAGTAATTTGAAGGAAAATGAGAGGGAAAATGTACAGAATTTACTTTCCTGGCTGACAGTTTTTGATAATAACAGCAAGAACTCAGGACTAAAATATTTTTAGTGCTCTTTTGTACATCCTTCTCTATAGCAAAACCGTGAGATCAGGGAGTAATCCCAGTTTATCTCTACACAAATTTTCATCCAGTTGTCTAAATACTTTAGGCTTAGATATTTTTAAACAAAGCACTAGTGAAATTATGATGCATTACTGAATGAATTTTCAACCCAAGGTAACTGAGAACATCTTTGTAGTTTTCAAATACCCTGCATAGGAAAATACCCTTCTACTCATTACATTGGCATATGATGTCCTCTGTGAAAGCACTTAAATATATTTCTGTGATTTATGCACTGATTTTCAGAGTAGCCTTTTAATTCTGAGTGTCCAGAGGACAGATATTTTCCTGAAAATGAACACTTCCTGTTGAAGGTTAAATAGACTGTAGCACGTACAATACAAAGTTCATATGCTCTGTAACATCCTTTGAGGGGAAAAAAAACTAACCAAAGAAACCCCATAAAAACTAGTTTTATATCAGAAGTCCTGAATTATAGTACATCCTCTAATAAAAATAATTTTCCATAAGAGACTTCTAAAAAGTCAAAATGTTCTAAATAGTACTGGAGGTTGGAGGAAGGAGATGAGAGGAAACCTATCATTAAGGCAGCTGGCTATGTTATCTCATAGCTCATGAGAGCTTCCTGGACAAAGCAAAACTTACCTGAAATAACAGAAAAAAACCAACCCTTCTATTATTGTATGGGACAACAAAAGAAATTTACGATAGTGGCGTACCTCACTGTTTCCTGTTTTCTTTCACTTTTGTTAACAATCTTCTTTTTATTTTTCTGAATAGTTTTCCACATCCTGTTGCCTCTCATGCCATTTATCCACTATTTACAAGTCCTGGTCAAGAATCTATAAAAGGACTCAAACCACCTGAAGTCATAGGAGATAGCTGGCATGACACAAAATGTAAATCTAGTGATAAAGTCTGATAGCATGATGAGCAGTGGAATTCCACCCAGGGAGAAATATAGGTGTCAGTCTGCTCTTTGAATTAAATGTGCAGGGGAAACTTTCAGGTTCAACATCCTGCTGAAAGCTGGCACTAGAATTAAAATGCAAGAAAAGAATGAAATAAAGCAACATAAAATACAATAAAGCTGTAGTGGCAATTCCCATCTGGGCTGTTCTTTTCACAGTTGCAGGATTAAAATGAATAACTCATGTACTCCGGAATCTCATGAAAAAGAGCTACAGAATTCATTAATTTAGGGAATTAAATTATATAGAATTTGTTCTCCAAGACATTGAAGTTATAGGTGGATTTGATGATTAAAATGTCCCTATCCATTTACTAGTGCAAAGTTCCCAAAGAATGTTTATGATATTTATAATATTTACCAATGCTATTTAGGAAACTTGCAGTGCACCAGGCCTGGTTTATGGTTTTAATCTGCCCAATTGCTAAATGTTGTATAAAGCAGAAGGTGTGCGGAAAGAAGGCAAAATCAAGCAGACAGAAAAATAAAAATGTTATTGTTCTCAGAGTTAGTGGGTGATCTCAAATAAATTCAAAGTAAAAGATTTTCAGTTCATGATCAAGAAGCTGAGGAGCAGGGAATTGTCTGAACTAAGCAAATATATAATTATTTTTTATTACTTAATTTTGTTACATCCATCTTGACATCACCCAGCTTAGCAGTTGACTATGTCACACTCTTATTTTAATCCAAAAGAATGCAGTGCCCCTAAATAAATCATTCTGCCCATGACAAAATGTTGTGATTCAGAACATGTTCTTCAAGAGACTTCTCCTTCAGCCTTGCTCTTCCATATCTTTCTTGTTACCTGAGCAGTGTCACTGCAAATTATATCTGTGGACTGTGAATAATAACAATTGACTCCAGTCCTGTTGTTTTCACTAGACTGCAAAATTCAAAGTGTGCTGTCCTCTGCTACTGTTAAATCCACACAGCTTTTACGGAGATTAACAGCTCAGTTTGGGGAACTTTTTCGAAATAAACTCTTAATAACATAACTCATAGCCTTTCTTAACATGGAAAGCACTACTGTTACCATACCCTGGTTTCTTGTTCCTTTTCATTCCCCTTGACTTTTTGATTGGCTTACTATCCAACATACAACTACTTTTGAAACAGCATGAGGCAATCAAAGCCCATTTTTCACTAACTAGGCAACTGACACCTATTTATTAAATATATATATAATCCATTAACAGTGGACTTTATAGACCTAAATAATTTAAGACCATTGCTGTGTGCAGGATATGAGTTCTGGCTTATATAAACTAGTGAATTAAGTCTTTGTCCATTCAGTTACCATGGCAACTTTATGGACTTCCCAGTTTCAGCTGGCTTGCAATGAATTAAAGTCAGAAACTCTGACAGACTCCTGAAAGAAGGGGAATTATGTGGATGAAACTAGCTTTAAAGAAGTGAGACATCCATAGAAACCTATTTCAGTAATTTCTTTTGTAAGAACTTATTTTAGGGGGAAAATTTGAACAATCTGATTTAGTGAATAGTGGCACCTTTGAGAGCTCATGTATATTCATATGATTATATGCATTGAAGTTATCCACTTGGCTGCGTAGGAACCAAAGAATGCTCTCAAGCCTGACGAAGGGAAGGAAATGTCTACAAAGCAGGCATGCTGATGGCCAGGTCCAAGGCCAAGAAGTGGCTTGAAAAGTATCCACTCATTTCAATGGACTTTGAAGTGTTATTTCTTCACTACAGACTTTCTTGAGCCACTGCAAAGGGATGAACTTTGAAAGAAGTACCCAAAGTCTTACGCGTCAGTTTCACAAAAAATATGCCTATCTCCATGAAGAGGTCTCCTATCTTCTATCCTGAGATTTTCTTAAAATATTACTTCCTAGAGGAAACTCCCCCACTCCTCTCACAAACATAGTAATTAATGCAGTGAGGGATGGGAAATACAATCCATGCTTGTTTTTCCTGCTCTTGTCCATGAGTTGCTAGCTGAATTTACAAAGACATATAAAAGTTGCCAATATAAATAGTAATAAAATTTACTGAAATGCTCATGACAGAAATAGTCCTGGGCATCTTTTGTCAACTAAACACCATAAGTCTCTAATTTTTATAGGTGAGTTTCCAAGGTCAAACATTGGTTAATTTATAGTTGCTTCTATTTAAGAAAATTAATACAGATAATGGTATAAAATTAGTTGTAGAAAGTCAATTTTACCCACAATATACTTTCAAGTTTCATTTAGTTTGGTGTTGGTTGGGTTTGGGTTTGGTTTTGTTTTTTTTTAAACTTTACCTTATTACTTTGTTTCTTTATTCAGAAAATTTATTCAGGAAATTAATATTTCACCTTTACACATTCTTATTTAAAAGAAACACAGAAATCTTGGATTTATTAGATCTTCAAACATGCATCATCTGTGCATAAGTTTGATGTTTTTAAAGGCCTCATGTTTCTTCCTCAGTTCATCTCCTAAGCCTTCTGTCTCCTGCTTTTCAACACAGTTCTTCATTGAAGAACAAAGTTCTTCTTTGAAATCTTCTCAGACTACTGCTGCCTTCCATAAGCTCCGCTCCTTTCTTGTCTGCAAAACTTCTTTTAGTAGTACATGTTGTGCCACTTCATCATCAAGGTCTGATAACAATAACTTCTATAATTTTCGTAATTCATTCTCTTGCTTCCTTTGTTCTGGAGAAACTACTTTGACTATGCAATGCATCACACTAATGTCACAGCACCAACACCAACCTTTGGTGTTTTTAATATTCTTTTGAAACAACTGGGAGAGTACTTAATACTTAACAGAGTGTTCTGCTGCTTTCTACCAGACATGGGGCTCTTGTACTGAATTTCTGCAAGTCCTACAGATTTCAGTTGAAAGGACACAAAACCATTCCAGAAGTAATATTTCTGAATAATTTCAATTGAGCTTAACTGTATATATCTATAGATTTTAGCTAAGTCTGACTTTTAAAGCTGAGGAGAAAAATGAAACATTCAAAAGACCTCTCTGCTGGTTTCCACAGCCCTGCCCTATGGCAGTGTGCACGGACCAGGAGGCAATTGATCCTTTGGATGTCTCCCGTGCACTGAAAGGCCCCTGGCCCAGCACACTTGGTGCTCCTTTCCAATGCAGGTCTAACTCCATGTCTAGCTTCTTTCTTTCCTAATCACTGCATGAAAATCAAGTCTTGCATTTCAAACATTAGGCTCTTCTAGTCTCACTTCTCGTCACTTACCATGATTCCTACCCTATTAAAGTCAGCCTAGCCATGATTTAATTTTAGTGTGAACTACTCCTGTTTCTGCCTCTCTCCTCTGCTTGTTTCTTGGCTTAAGAAGCTTCTTCTAGTGAAAGAAAAGGTAGGTGATGAAGTTTAAAAATATTGAGTTTGATTGTGCATTTTAACACTCTAGTAATACATAAAGTACTGAGGATACCTGCTCAGTTGGAGACACAAAAGCTAAGGCTGCAAAGTACATAAGCGCTCTTGAAATAGGCAAAATTACCCTCTGAATGATTCACAGGGACCCTGGCTCAACAACATAATACAGCACAATTTATTTTTTACAATAGGTTTCTATGAAGTAAAATATCAAATGAAATCTGTACAGAGAGGTCTGACTGAGAGAGAACATTGAACAGAGAAGCAACAGAGGCTCATACAGGTAATGAGGGGATAATGACATATAAAGACTAAAGAGAGGTAAAAAAGAATTGGATAAAGATGCAATAAACTGTTATTGCAGATGAGTTACAGATGTGGGAACAGAACTGACAGGCGAGTAGGTAGTTCATCAGTCTTAGGTGCAAACAGAAAAACAGTTTTTAAATGAAGAATGGGAAAAAAGTTGGGAGGGACCTTCAGTGCCTTAGTTTCTCAGAGAGAAAGGACAATTCATTATAGGCTATGAAGAGGAAGAATCATGTTGTGATAAGGTAAAAACTGGTTGGAAAAAGAAAGACATTAATTAAAAGTTAAAAAAAACAGAACAGAAAATATGGAGAAATAACAAAGGTATTTTGCCAGCTTCGAAGATAACTGAGTATCTGGCTTGCTTCTATCAAGAGTATTAGTCCAGAAGATAAGTAATCATCTTATCAATTAACAATAACAATTAGCTGAATTAATATCAGATGAATTTTGGGGATTACTTTGAAGTCTTCAGCCATATTGAATTTTAATCCAATTTTCCACTGCTCTCACTGGTTTTTTTTTTTTTTTTTCTTTTCCCCTCTACAATAATGTAATACACTTGAAGAATGACCAGAATTTAAGGACCTGAGATAAAAGTGTGTTTAAAAAACAGCATTTTACCAGAAGTATGTGTGGGTGTTCAAGGCACCAAATAATAGCTAGGAACTCTTCAAAGGTTATTTCCTACATAGATATAATACATTACAAAAACCACCTAACAACACAGTACAACCTGAACAACGACTTTTAGAAACACAAGTTTCAACACAAATTCTAGTGGTGTTCCTGACTTTCTAATTAATGGATTTTTAGTCAAAAGGGAAACTATAATTAATAAGAATGTCCCAAGATATCTTGATTTGATTCGAGGTAAGGACTATGTTGAATGATAATGGATGTATAAACAGTATTTTCCCCCCTCATTTTGCAGGAAGAGATATGTTGCATATACCAAGTAGCAAGATGATAAGAGAAAGTGGAATTTTTTTTTATGGACAAGCATGAAAGTAATGGACAAAATTTATGCTCTGAGATACCATAGGAAGAAAAGGCAACTTGACTATGAAGAGTGTCAAGATCTAGGTCCCGGATACTACGCCACTTAGAGTTTTTAATTTTTTTTTTTTTTTTTTACCTGAAACTATTCTCTGATGTTATGTTAGAATATAGGAATATCAGAGGGGTCTAAAGTAACTCATATCCATTAAAAATAGCTTTAAAGTAAAAAAAAATTTGGAGGATGCAATATCAATAGCTAGAAAAGGCTTTCTATTTTTAGGATTTTTTTTATGACTCTCATAAAATGTGATTTCATTAAAAACAAATTAAAAAATATGCACAATTTGCAAATCTGATGGGGTTTGTTGGACTATATCTGGAATATTTTATTCCACATCTTGAAACAGAACAAAAAAAAAAAAAAGAAACAAAATCTTTTTTTAAAATCTTTGACATGGAATTGATTATATGACACTTTTTATTTGGCTTCGATGACCTAATGCTCTGTTCCTATCCTGTTCTGAATACCTTGGTGCCTGGAAAATGCTTACAAAGTTTAATGGAATCAAATAAGAACTCCATTGTATTAATATATCTTTGGTATATGAGACACATAAAAAATGGATATTAGCCTTTAACATAATTGATAGAATGAGTGAAGAAAGAGGATAAGATATATCCCTGGTAGTGGAGCAGAACAGTGAAATATTAAATAAAGGAATAAGGGAGAGACAAGTCTCTGCTCATTGAGATCTAAGCAGAACTGAAACGGGGGTTACTCCATTGCAGGACATAATAGAAGATTCATCAGCTGAGAACTAAACTAAGAGAATAAAAAGGGAAGAAACAATATTATATTTTTAACAAGTTTGTCAATTAAGTCTTTTTCATCTCTACTTCTCACTATTCTGAAAACTACAAATACTCTTCAGTTTGTTATCTCTGTCATAGAGCAGGCAAATTCTACCCTTTCCTGTCTGATATTATTGCAACCTTTCTGAGGGATGTGCATTCTTTCAGCATTTTTCCAACTGACTTCCACTGTGGTGGTGCACAGAGTGCATGTATGTATGTATGCAAGAGACATTTTTGTTCATGATTTTAATTTGTATCTTTAAACTGTATTATGTATCAATCAGAGCCAAATTTCTAACTTATAATGAAAACTCTTAATACTGTTAAAAGTAATTGTTCCCTCTTTATTTACCTTAATGTGTTTTATTAATAAACAGAAAACAAAGTGAGTTAATGAAAATAAAAAAAAATATCTTTTTTTCTTTCCTTACTTTTTTTTTTATGTGAAGGTATGGTTTCTTTAACTGCTCGTAAGGGACTGCTTTTATGATTATTTATTTACTTTACAAATGAGTCCTGGTAAGTTTCCTCAAATATAAGCATTTGAATCTGATTTCAGTCCAGTTTCCCATTGACATAGACAGAATGATTTCATTTAAAGGTGTTTCTGATTTACTACATTTTATGTGGAAAATTGACTCTAAAGACAAAACAATCAGTTTAACTAAAAGTCAAATTATAGCAAAAAGCATCTGCTTAACTGAAATGCTGAAGCTTCTTTTTATCCTTGGGTATTTCATGTTTGGAGGAATTAAATCTCCTCAAAAACCATGGGAAAGGTGAATTCATTGCACTATTAATTTTAATGTATGCAAAGAATAATTATGAATGAAAGCAAAAAGAGGAACCTGAATACTAAGGAGAGTTTTGGAGCATTTCATGAAGTGCTTTCCTGAAAGTCATTTGGCAAACAGATTCAAGTGTGAATCACAGAATGTGGTCCTTTACATGGTTATGCTGACAAGTGGTTCTTCAGTACTGAGTGGTATCCTGCAGAGCCGAAAATGTTCCAGTAGGATTTGCCCAGTGAATCAAACATCTTCTAATTGGATTTGCTACTTCTCTACAATAAAAAACAAATGCCAAAAGGCAAGAATTTCTGTTTTTACTGTGTATATGTGTTAGTTTTTTTAATCAGCAAAATATTTATGCTAAAAGACATGGGTTTAGTCATAATTTTCTATACTGCAAACTATCTTAAAAATAGTCATAGTTAAGGAAAGCTACAATTAACACTAAACATTTACTTATTTTTAGTGTAGAGAGTGCAGTGTACCACAACTACTGGCATAACTGCATCTCTTAGCATCTCAGCATCTGTTTACCAAATTTATTTTTTCATCAGAATAAAATTGCTGAAGATATTGAATGACTGCAGAAAAAAACATAATTTTTAATACATTTCAGTTTTTTGTTAGCTAGGAAGCATCTGGACTGAAGTAGGATGTAGCTGTACAGCAGAATAGTCTGTGAAAAAGAACTAAATATAATCGTTAATTTACCAGTGTTTAGACAAGAGACACAGATATTCCTACTTCATTTTTCCTTTCTTTTTCTTCTTTACAAGAAAGTGAAGTAGGAATATCTGCATCTCTTGTCTATGAAACTATTCACCAAATAACTTCTATTCTTCAGTTAATAACATGTGGAAAAGCTATGTTTCCATAAGAAGAGAAGATGCCACACCAACCAGGGAGAAATCTTAAAGGTTTAATTCCCTCTGGGGAATCTGCTGGAGCTCTGTGCATGTGTCAGTGTGACATGCTCAGTGATACCTGCTGGTTCCTTTGGGGATTTCAGTAGACTCCAAAAGAAACCTTTAATTTTTCTTTATTACTTTCTGATGTTCCAGGTTTAGCTTTAATATTATCCTGGTTCCAGCTTAAAAATGGTAACACAAGCACTCACAGGGAAAGTTTACAGTAATGTTGGATTGCATTTGGCTCCACTGATACACAGTGTTTAACTTAACCAGCACTCCCAAAGGTCACTGCTGCAGAACGACAGCAGTCTGGCAGAGTCCTGCCCACCAGAAGTTTATCTTTCCCCAGACTCTCTATTCCGTTGATGAGAATGGTGTGGGTGACTCCTTCTTTGTACCCGGAGACTTTTTAGATGGGTTGGGTCATCTTTACCAGGCTGTTTCTAAAGGAAGTCAAAGGAATTGCGATGAGAAGACTTGTGTCTCCTTCTGCCTTGGGCATGATGGAAGTGTTTGAGGCTACACTTCCAGCACTGTGTAATATGGTTGATAACAGTGAGTGAAATGATGAATATCATGTTTCCAAAATCATGAGAATTTTTGTCCACAGAGTCACAGCAGTGGCAGCAGACACCTAAGGGAAATCAAACATAGGCATGCTGAACCAGACCCAGAAATATTGAGCTATATTTATATCCAGCAAACTGCAGATCAGCAATCAATTGCTCAGTTCTAAAAATACTGGTGGAACAGGGTTAAAAAAGACAAGATACTGTCTATCTCATCTTGTATGTTCACATCCATCGGGAAATAGGTATTGTGGAGCCAGTTTTATACGACAAAGTTCAAACAGAATAGAATAGCACCAATAGTCACTGGCTTTAATTCAGAAAAAGGCTGTTTCTCCATGTTGATTTACTCATGTCTTTTGGTGATTAATATAACTCCACTAAGGGAATGAGAACGACCAAAGATACTGTGGCGTGAGGTTGTAAAACATAGAATATGTCACCTCATTCCCTACACTATCTCCTCTGGCTTGTGGGCTGAACAGGGAACAGCTCTACCACTTGTTTTCTTCAGTCACTGCAGGAAATTCCATCCTTCACCTCTGACCCCTTTCCCCTCATTTAAAACAAATGTCTTTCTTACCTTTTCCAACAGTTGCTATAGGTTTCTAATGGGAGACACAGGATGTGAAGAAATAAATATCACAATTTGATACTGTAAAAGATGTTTTGAATCTCTGGTATGGACAGACTTCTGATATTACTGCTTGTCATGCTTTGAAGACTCAGGGTTTTGTCATCTGAAATGCTATCCAGGCTTTTTCTACCATGCCACAGATATTCTAGTAAAATACTGGGGTCGGATAATATGTGTTAATATACTACCTGGAAAGATAATCAGTAAACCATTATAAAACAATAGGAATGACAGGATTTCTCGTCAGTCAGCTCTGCACTGATTAAAATCCACAGACTTTAAGGGGCTAATCAACTAACAAATTAATTTCTCTAAGCCTATTTTGTCCATGTATAACTGACAGATAATTACTCTGGCAATTCTATGTAATAGTTTGAAGGCCTTCCCTAATGGTACACTAGCATATTTACAAAATTAAGCAAATAATGTACCAATTAGAATGAAGTGAAATTTATATCACATTCATAACATCTAAGTAAGTGTTCTCTATGTAAGTGAAGTGCTGGGTGAGTAGTGGAGACACATGCAGCCATACTGTGTTTATATGTTGACTACCAGTCAATATAATTTGGTCAAATGTCACATCAAGACAGGCGTTAAAAAAGACACTTCTCAAGGTTAAGTAGTAGCTTTTAAAATAGCTAGTCATGCAACAGACTAGCAAGATTATTGTTGATATAGCTCTAATTAATTGACTGAAGATATTATTACATTTTAGACGTTAGTTTTGGTAGTCACAGTATAATTAAATTCAGCATACTTGTTAGATGTAGCAGTCCAAATTTACTAAAAAAAAAAAAAAAAAAAAAAAGGTGTGTGAAAGACTAGAAAGTCAAAAAAGACTAAATTAAAATATTTAGATTCAATACAAACAATAGCTAAAACTAAAACAATATTAAACACTAAACTAATGATAAAAAAATCAGGCAGATAAACATAAGCTGAGAGGCATTATAGAAAAGGTGACCTGAGCTACAGCAAGACTGGTATCAAATTTACTCATTCACAAAAACCAATCAATCAATCAGTCAAACACACCATATCTACGTGTGTCATACAACAACTGTGATATTCAGTAAAAAATGAAGTTTAAAATAAATTCTTGTAAATTTTAGTCCTTCCTTCCCACTGCTGCTTTTTATCAACTCATTTAAACATTACAGTCACAATAGTGACTTCTCCTGTGCCAAGTTGTGATGGTAATTATTAATGCAACCAGAGGGCAAATCCAGCATAGTTGGAGCTAAATATGCCATAATTATTCCTTAAGGGTTTAGTATGCCTTTTTCTAGTGTCTCCAAATAAAATACTTAAAATACATGAAGAATGGAAAACTTACATAAAAAAGGATCTTGACACTGATTGCAAAAGATCAAATCACAGCTAAAAATCAATGAAAATGGTAATGAAGTGTTTCTAACACACCAAACCTGTAAAAAATATTATCTGCCTCTATGTGAAATTCAGCAACGGTAAGAAGCAACAAGAATAGGATTAAGTCCACTACTTTGCACACTCTGGAAGATTTTATCATTGTTTTATACAGATTAAAAAAAAAAAAAAAAAAGACCACAAAACATATGCATTAATTAAACTAGTTGATATATGTGATTAATTCTTTGTGAATTCTAGCTTGTGTCAAACCTAAACTGGTTAATGAAAATGAGTCCATATACAGTCTTTCCTGGAAGGAAAATAGAGCAGCAGCACTACAATACACTGGGATTATCGTTAATCAGCCATATAAAACGCAACTAGGACAAATAGCCAGTAGATATAGTACAATTGAACAAATGTATAGTTGCAACTATGTAGGTTTCTATCAATTCAAGCTTTTTCTAACACAGTAATCTGTGTTAGTTACAAATACCTTTTCTTCTTTATCCTATTAAGTAAAAATTAAAGATAGCAACATACAAGGGAGAAAAAAATCACTATAATCATAATAACCCCGATGCACAAAACAGAATTTGCAACTGAAATGACATCATGTTAGGCCTCTGCTTGAGTTAAGAAATATGTTTCAGACGCTGCATATTAATGAATTACATGATTGGTTTACGTGAATTTTTCCACTTTGTTGTTGTTGTTTGCTTGATGTTATTAAAACAAGCAAAGACAACACCAATTTGCACAAAAGGAATGTTTTTCAGTCTGGTGTTTTTGGTTCTGTTCAGTACTTTCAAGGACAGAGAGATTTGTTTTTCTCAGGAGTCACTGTTTCAAAATCCCACTGTAAAGTAAGAGCAGGTATATATACAAGATGGCCCTAATGGTCTCTAGTTAAGGAGTATCTGCCACATCCCTTGTTACCATGTTCCAGTGTTTTGTTACCTCCTAGTTAAAAGGCTTTACTTATACCAAACTATGGGGGTTTTATTACAAAATTAAGCTGGTTTTCCCCTTATTCTTCAGCTAACAGAAGTGGAACAGAATTTATCCTCATCTTCACTGTAATCTGTTTTCTGGGGTTTTTTTAATGCAATACTAGGCAGTAACAGGTATTATTTTGTAATGCAAAGACATGGTCATAATTTAAAATAAATTACTATTATTAAAACAAAGGGAATTCAGAACCAAGTCAGACTACCAGCACACCTAAAATTAATATCCAGTTTCAAATGGTGATGGTTCTAGAACAAACCTAACAAAGGACTCTGCAACTTTGTGCCGAGAAGGTAAATCTGTTCCTAGTTTACAGGAAACTCATGATTTTCATTCAGTATAAAAGGAAGACACTGCTTTAAATGCTGTAGCCTGTTTATTACAATTGCAATTTATATTCTCATTACTCTGTTCCAAGTACCAGTCTTTATTATTGCAAACCAATGCAAGTAAGAGAAAGTGAAGATGTAGTTCCTGAAGAACAGGAAAAGAGCAGAACAATGGTCCCCATTTCTCTCGTTCCCTTGGGAAACTATTAGTGATAGCTCATTTGCTCATCTCTGAATTTTTTTTTTTTTTTTCAATGACAGATTATTCTATTAAAAATTTATCTATTTGTGCATAATACTACAGCACCTAAAAGCTCTGTGCTTTTACCAATCCTCCCTTCTGCTGCATATTATAATTATAACATAGAGTACAAGGTAATTTCATTTACAAAGACCTTATAAATTGAGTGTAAAACAAGAGACAACTGATGGAAAGGGAAAGACAGAGGAGTACAAGGGAATAACGAGCCAATACTAGTCATTGTGATAGGCAGCAGTCTCAGCACAGAATCATCTTAAACACTGTGAACACTTTTTTTCCTTTAAGTACGTAACACTGAAATTTAGATTTTTTAAGGAAAGACTAGAAATAGAGGAGGGAATAAGAAATTAGTTTCTGGATGTTTTACAAGAGCTCCTCCTGAGAGTGAGTTACGGTCTGTGGAACAGAAAGAAGGTGATTGTTTCACAAGGGAACAATTGGATTTATAAAGAATGGCAACATGTGCTGGCCAGAGGCTGGAGGCAGTGTCTCAATGCCAAATGAGTAGGAAGACATTGGAAGCAAATATGCTTTGAAAGGTCCTGAAAGTAAAGGCAAATTAAGTATGTCTGCTATAGCAGAGAAGAGAAAACCAGAAATACATATAACTCTCAATTCTATTACATAGCTTTATGGTTTTTTTACAAGAATTTGCCTACCATCTGTATTTTCAAGTTAATGTCCTTTTAGACACATAACAGTGTGCAACATGTCAAAATCTAAAAATGTTTCCCCCCCGCAATTTGTCTGAGACCTGACAGTTGAATCCATGTATCATAGGCTATTAACATGAATTAGTAAAGAGGAGACACTGAAACAGACCAAAATATTAATTATGCTCTTTAAGCTGTTCATTGCTGATGGACAACTGCTGAGTGCATTGCTAAAAGGTGGCCAGCAGCAAACCAGCATAGCCATATTCTGTACCCTTACTGTGTTGGTATTTATACACGGTGTCTGTCATTTAAGTTTGATAATGAGTGTCTGTTTGGCATTCTGTATGTCTGCATGACATACTGCCCCACAAGCCTGAAATACTTTGTTGAACAAGGTGGGCAGTGTCAGAACAAGCTGCCAAAACACCAGCTAATGGGTAGCCAGAAGCATTTGCTATGGCCCAGACTGAACACCTATCTCCTCATTTAAATAGTGATTGAAATAAATTTCTTCATGATTCCTCAGAAAGGTCTCTCTGACTATTCAGCTTTCATTGTTTGAGTTGTCTGTCCTTTGGTATGTACTGCAGTAAAATGTTCAGTTTCAAGATTACTTTCTGTGCAAATTACTGCTTAGTGTTAAATACACCCACTGTACAGAGAGACTCTACAAGGGCTTTAGGCTTTTTAAACCTCACTCAAGCTTTATTTGAGAGCCAAGTTGAGCTTTGTTGGCCTTCTCTTCCATGTCACAAATATTATTCTTGCAGCTTTAGGAAAATAAGCAATTTTCCACAGAAAACTGAAACAAAAGAGAACCTAACTCACATTCCTCCATTCAAGTCTTGTCTTGCACTGTTACAGCTTTACAGGTGAAAAACAGAAAATGTTAAGAAATTGGAACATGCACTTTAACACCTACAATTCTATAGGACCTACTATCAGAACTCCTTTATCTTTTTCTCAGTAAATATATATACACAGATTACATTTTAACTGAATAATGTTCAATGTCATATAAAATTGCTGGAAGGAAAGAAATAGTTGTCTATATGAACTGTCTGTTATTGAATTTGGAATTGAATTATGGAATTTCCCTTTGTATAAGGATGGGTATTTATAACACTACTGTTTAGATCATGATCTTAAAATACATAAATTCATATTTTACCCTGGACAGGTAAAAGGATCTTGGATTTTTCAGGCCTAAAGTAAATGCAGCCAAATATGCTTTCCAGTGTGTTGTACAAACTGACCGACTTGATAAATTCATAAACCAGACTGCTTCTGCATAGGAAATGTTATTCTTCAAGGCTAAAGCCTTGAAAAGAATGGATAATGCCATTGCCAAGTAAGGTTTTAAGACTTGAAATGTGTGTGGTAAGGATTTTCAAAATTTTCCTTTTTGCCTCATAGAAGATGGCCATTCTTAACTGAGCATTACACTTTATTTAAAATTCAGAGTTTCATTTATTGTACCAAAAAACACTGAGAAGTCAATAATAGCATATAGTTTGTGCAAAACCTTCATTTTCTGAAAAAATATTTTGTGCCAATGAAACTGGATGCAGAAGCATACATCTTTCAAGATGCATTTGTCCTTTGTCTGTTCAATTGAAGACAAGAATATCAGAGGTGGTAAAATCAGTTAAGACAATTTCTATTGACCAGGAAGGAGAAAGTTGCATGTTTTTGCTGCTTCTTCATCATACCCTACCACCTTCTACATTTTTGCAGGCATTTTGCTGAGTTGGGAAAGAGGGAAAGAAGAGGTTAAAAAAAATATCTGCGCCGCTCTGTTTCAGCTGTCAGTCATCAGGGCCACTAAGGCTAGATGTTCACCCTTCAGGCAGTTCTGTGACTGAAGCTCAAAATGAGCCCTGTCTAAGCAGAAACATACAATTATTCCAATCAAATTATTTCTAGGCTACACAATACAATTACCCAGCTTAATTTGGAAGATGAATTAATTGAAGGATGATTTTCCTTTTTTGCATAGAAAATCCCTGTGTAGGATATTCATAAAGGGAGGTTGAACACTTGACTTTCATGCCAGAGTCTCTAAGCTAATCTCTATTTTAATCAGAAACAAAGTTTGTTTCAGCCCTTTCTTTTTAGGGAGAGGAGGAGGTTTTAAAACTGCAAATCAGCTCTTTTATGAGCATAGAAACAATATGTAAAAGTGGCAAGACAAAAGTGATGTTTTGTCACAGTTTTCTCTTTTTTTTCTCCTCTTCCACAGATGAAAATTGATTGAAAGAAGGGTTCAGCATGAATTGCTCCACATTGCTATCTCTCATGCTGATGCTGATTCAACTTTTACCTTGCTCTCCAAGCACGCAGAACTGCAGCACTCAAAACACAGATCAGTCTTTCACAGCAGTTCGAAGAGTGAAACGTGGCTGGGTATGGGAGCCACTTTTTGCAACTGAGGAACAGACTTCAATGGTGCCTGTGTACATTGGACAGGTATGATAAGTAATGATTCAAGGATGGTACAAGGTCAGATTTAACATTGCTTGTTAGCAGCTTACTACCTTGACTTGGAAGACCGAGTATCTCCAGTGACCTGGAAATATCAAGAAAGGCAGAAAAAGGAGCTCAGGGAGCTGTAATTAGGCAGCACAACATCTCTCCTTTCCTGTGACCTGACTTAGGGTCAAAGAACTCCAAGAGCTGGAGGTCGTGTGAGTACCAAGGAACCTCCTTCACCTAGGTCTGCTGTCAAGGAGACTCCATATTCACTCTGTTACTAAAACTAGTTCCATATACAGCAGACAGAGGCATCAAGCTGAAAAGTTCCTTTCTGTCTTCTGAATGAAAGTTCAGGACTCATTTATCAACATCTGGCAATTTGCTTGTGCTATTTTTGGCACTGCATCAAAGCAGCCATACTGAGTGCAGTGTAGTTTACAAACAGTCTTTAGCATGATTTTCTATTACACTAAGTAGCAGCTGATTTACCCCTCATTAATTTTTAATGAAGCAGATTAATACTAAATCCTTTTACCACTGAGAAACTACAGGAATCTGCATGGTTCATTAGATTAATGTAGGTTTAGCACAATAAGAAATTAGTTTTCACCCTCCTTTAAAAAAGTGCTTTAAGATAATTGCCTTAATGAGGCTTTATTTGCCCCTTTGGTCTCTCTCTCCTTATGATTATTATTATTTATTATTATTATTTATATTTGTATACTAGAAGTAACTGTAATCTTGAAATCTAGTTTTCTTTTCTTTAAGGCACTTTCTAGACGAATGAACCAAAATAAGTTTAACTGCTAATTAACTAGCACTAAAATTTAATTGGGCCCATAAGGTGAAGTGCTCAAAATTCATTAATTACTTTTTCACAACCCCTTCGAAGTAACTACTATGGAAGTGTGATGTCTCACTTCTGAAAGAACAAGTGTAGACATACCCATTTTTTAATTATTATTACTTTTCCCATACCTGGAAAAGAGTTTCCTGTAAAGACACTTCATAAATATCATGTATTTTCATACAGCTTTAGAAAAAAATTCATAATCTTGCCTATTTCTCACAGGTAAACTATGGGGAATTTTTACTGAAGATTATGGGTAATTTATTGTAGTCTAACCATTGTCTAATCAGACATATTTATTTGTGTCTTTTTATTGAGGAGAATTTGCTCTGCTTTCAGTGAATTAAGTCATAGTCTATGATAAACACACAATTCTTCAGAAAATAAAGCCCTGAAGGAAATTGCATCAATGAAAATACAGTGGTAGATAGTCTCTGTTTTTAAGCCACTATTCCATATCAGCTTCTTTACGCAGTCAGATTCAGAGCTCAATCTTCAAATTTCATTTAACATAGACTCATGAATCCTTTTCCATTATCATGTTTAAGAAAAAGAAATGTGTTGAGCAGCACTGCAATGGCAGATATATGAGGGCAAGTACATAAATTCTTGTTCCCAGTTCTCATTTACAATGGAAAGACTATTCTTTTGTTTATAGCTTAATAAAACAGGTAAACTGAGAACCTTCAGTATGCTTTCTCAGCAAATGTCATCTGTAAGGGACCTCTCATTTAACATGGTCAAGGTCATGAAAATCTTTTGGGGGTAAATGATTCTGAGTGAAGTGGTTCAACACAGGTTATGCCTAAACAGCCAGTCCGAAGCATGCTTCCAGTCTCTAAGAGTTTGATGCACTCTGTGATCACATCTGAACCCCCTCTTAGGTTAAAGATCTAGATATTCACCGCTTTTCCCAAGCCTTGGGGTTTATGACAAGGAAACCAAGATTTATGGATCAAATAGAATCTGTGGTGCCCTTTAGCCAGATGCCAAATTTGGATGGTGTTAAAATGAGTTCGACCAGACCACTCATAAAGGTGTGAACCTGTCCCATGTTTTGCACACAACTATTTATGTTGAAAACATTTAACTTTAAGTTGTTCATATTTTAAATGGTTCTAAACTCCCTAGCCTTGAAAATTCTCTCTCTTGTACTGGCAAGGGGAAATAGCTCTGTATAATTTAGGGCTTAAATACTCTGACACAACTCAGAGCAGGAACTCAAAAGTGTTCCTCATATCTCAGAGCAGTGGCCCAGTCACATTCTGAATAAATTAGCCATTTGATGCATGCAGACAATTATGCATTATGAAAATCTTCAAAAGACATGGGCATTGTTCCAAAGAAAATTTAAAATGATTTTTGCAACTTCAGAAGCTATTACAAAATATGTTGAGTAGATCCAATAGGAAAATGTGCCTTTCACACCACATAGTTACTTCCTTCCCACTCTGTGGCCTCATATCTTACACTGAGCTGTAGGGTCAATAAGCATGAAGCAAAACAGTGAGATCATTGAACTCAACAGGTAGACATATTATTTGCATTTAAAACCTACTGCTTTGTAGGAGAAGCAGGTTGAATAAAACTTTTTTTTTTTTTTTTTACTTTGGATTTTTCAATTATTATCTAGGCTCTTAGAGATTTTGACATCTTTTGTTCTAAACCCAAATTAAATAAATAAATAAATAAATAAGAGAATTAATGATAACAATAGAAATTGCTGTTCCCATAAAATTCAACTGTGGATGCTTAACAAGTTAAGAAATTTTGTTATTGCTATTAAAAAAGTACTGTTACATATTGTTAACAATAACAGAACTATTTTGTCGGCATGAACAAATGCAGCTGGACTGCAATGGTCTCCAGGGCTCAGCTTCATCAGAGGAATCATCATCATAAAGTTCATCTTAGCAGGACAGCAGAGGATGCACATCATCGTGGAAGGAAATGGAAAATGTCTATCAATTTATTTCAGAATAAATAATACAAGCTTATACCACAGAATGGTTTTTCATCTCTTTAATATTTCAACAGAAATAGAACACCACTGTCTCTCATATTTACTCTTAGTATTGCTGAGTACAAAAACTATATAAAACTTACAAAGTACACTTGTCATTCATAATAATAAAAAACTTAGATAGTGTTTAATGACCTTTGCATCGTTTTCAGCAGAAGTTTATGGGAGCTGATAAAGCGATGAACTAAAGTACATACTTACATTCATTCCCTTCACTTCAAAGTGGCTGAAGCATCTTTTTTCAGGTTTACCATGCATTTATATTGCTGTTATATCAATACTTTAAAACTGAGCCATGACTTGCTGAAAATGTGACAGTAGCCTCTTTTAAATATTAGTATCCAAGAAGGCTCACTAGCGACAGGGTTCACTGTAGAATGAAAACAAACAAAGCCTAAAATGAATATTCCAAAACTTTACTCCTCCCAAAATGTGGTTTATTTTTCTGTTTTGTACTTGCAGCTGAAATCAGATTTAGACAAGCAGGATGGCAACCTAAAATACATTTTGACTGGGGAGGGAGCTGGAAGCATTTTTATCGCTGATGAAAGTAACGGCAAAATTTACGTAACACAAAAGCTGGATCGAGAAAAGAAGCCGTTCTACACTCTAAGAGCACAAGCAATTAACAGGAGCACTCAGCTTCCTGTTGAACCTGAATCAGAATTTATTATCAAGGTTCGAGATGTCAATGATCATGAACCACAGTTCTTGGATGGACCTTATGTGGCCACTGTTCCAGAGATGTCACCTGAAGGTATGACATGCTGTGAACGAAACTCTTTATTTCCTATTTTTTTTCTAGACAGCGATGTTGATATAAAATCTTAATAGCATATTTTATAGATGACCTTTCAGTGAGAAGGAAGCAAACTATTTTGCAAGCTTACAAATTTGCAAACGTATATGCTTAAACTGAAGGTTGTGCGTACCTCTACTTAACATCCTTGCCTTTAAATATTTAGGTGTCTACATGTATCCAAGTCCTTTTACAGAATCTGGATACATGCTTGGATTGACTATAGAGAGTTGTTTTTCCCACCAGTGATTCAACCTTGAAATTGGTACTTGTTAAAAAATATAACATTACCATTTGAAATAGGTAGAGTACCAGAGCCAGTTGATACTGCAAAGGAGATTTGGGGATGACGGATTTCACTTATTTTTCAGTCAGTATAGCACCCTAATCTCTAGAAAATTTTTCAGTTTATGATTATTGTTACAACCTGTCAGCTCTTCAGGCTTCTACCAATCTGAAAGAAAAGTAGCACATAAACTTTAAAGTCCTCTGACCTCAGCTGACTCTTTTAAGGACATAAACATAAGCTTGGTTGAACTGAAAAGTACTCAACGGCATCCTTCAGTCTACTCTGATTCTGCTTAATAATTAAACAATGTGTCTTTATTATACCCTGTAGAGTAGAAATCCTATTGTACTGTAACTGGAAAAGAATCACATTCACATCACAGGCACTCACGTTTCCTTCCTATAAGTAATGGGTTCAGAACAGGAATGGTATGAACATGGGGCTGACATGATGACCACCCTCACACCATGTATGATGTTCACTCATTTACACTGCCGAGCCTCTTTCCTATTAGTCAGCTTCTGTTTGTTTGAATTAGATGCTGTGCAGTGAAGGACTGCCTTCTGATTTCCTAAGCACATGAATTGTAATTTTCCTCACAAGAAGAACAATTTAATCCCCACACTTCTTCTTTCTCACCTCCACACGATCAAACAGACATGTTCTAGGATCTGTCATGTATCTGGAAACTTAATACAACAAATATGAAGCAAAGCCAACATTTGACAAATATAGGTGTATACACATGTATGCGTACATACACATATGCATACATAATGTGTATACACATACATTTAAATCCTTAAAAAAAACCAAAGTGTGAATGTAGCTGACATAAACAGGCATGTTATAGATACTGCTCTCTCTAGATAACTCTCTTCAAAATCAAAGGAAAACTGGATTCTTGAAGTCTTACACAAAGAATCCCAGTAATCGTTTAAATTCATACCCCTATCTCTTTCGGTTATTTCTGTTGCAAATAATATTGAAAAGATATTCAAATATTGTGCTACTTAAAACTGTATGAATTAATGAGGTCATTAATATAATAGCATCAGTGATCATAAAAGGTAATAAAAAATTGTTTCATTCAGCGCCACTCGTTCAACTTTTAGGGCAGATTCAGTGAATCTTTCACAGAGAGCTGTAAACTTTATCTTCTTCTGCCAGTCTGGATAGCAGTTGCAAGAAAAGGATATTCATGCCTGAGGTTTAATCAAAAGTGGGGTTAATATCCTAATTTCTGCCAGGAAGCAGTAGCTCACCATCACTACCAGCAATAACTACAAAAGACATCCATTTAGTGAATTTATTTCCTAGTCACCCTGCTTATACCATCTTCTACGAGGGAAATCACTTTTGGGTGTATGATTATTTCTTCACTGCCACTTTCTTCTGTGCAGACAGACTCATTTGTCTCAAGACTTCTGCATCTGAGCTCTTGGTCAAATAACTTTTTCTAACATAATCAGTTGCTTGTTCAGAGGGTACTTCTAGCCTTTGCATCTTGCTCATTCACTCAAGTTTGGAGACAAGAAGACAGGTGCCTTGTCAAAGACCTTTGCATTTTTTTATGTGTTCACAGTAATAATGGGCATAGTTCATTGGTTGTTTTTATCTGGGATTACACAGATTCAGGACTTTGGCAGTGCCTTTTTTTTTTTTTTTTTTTCCTTTTTTTTTTTGCTGTGGTAAAACATTATTTATGAAGTGCTCGGTCTTTTATAAAAATGGTTTTAAAATAGCTATTAATTTAGAACAGCTTGATTTATACTCACACAGACCTGTAACCATTCAGAGAAGTATATCAAGAAATGACATGGATTCCTTCTATTTTATCTTCCTGTCTTAATGATGGCTATATGGAAAAAAAAAGAAAAAAAATTAGGTAGGGCAGTACTTACGGCCCAAACCAACAGTAGTAATCTTTTCCCATATGCCTCTGTTTATCACCTGAAACCATCAACAAGCAGTTGACAGTTTCAATCTATATTGTCTTGAGTTGGCTATAAACTGATACCCTAAAACCAAAAAGCTCAGCAGTCTTTATCCAATCGCCTGTGTCATCTATTATATATCTAAATTCCTAAAATACAGCATCACTTCAGCATAAGTTTAATTAAACTGCAAAAAACTTAATTTATTTTGTGATATTCCTGTAAGACTACGAAATAAAGATTCCAGTAAAATGTAGAAATATATGAAACGAAAAAAAAAAAAAAAATCAGAAGTAACACCACCTCCCATTTTTCAGAATGAGTGAAAAATAAAACAAGATCCCTGTGTGTCTTCTCTTTCAGACACAGACTACCTGAAATGGTAAACTCACAGATTCATAGTCTTTCAGTGTATGATATGTGAATCTAAGTCAGTCTTGAAATATTTTCTACACTGCTTCTTCTACATTTGACCTCTCTAGCACTAATACCACAGCTATTTCAGAGAACATTCTTTCACCTACTTCTTCCATGTAGACACTACTACACTACTGGCATACTAATGGGTATGTCTGGCATATGGGATGTAAGTGCAGTGGTATATTATAGTATATACCTTAACAGTGGTCAGCTCCAATGAAACATCTGAGCCACATCATGAGGCCTTCTCTGGGCTTACTTACCCTGCTTCTCAAAGGGTAGGGACTGCACTTCTGAGGTGAAACCTCTTTCAATGTGCATCCTAAAGTATTAATCCTTACAAGGAAATTTCTAACCTCACAATAGATAGAAACAGTAACCAACTAAAATTTGCAGCGTTGATACTGTAATAGTTCATTGTATCAGTGCTTTTCTCCCAGTAAAATAGAACATCCTCTTGCATAGTAAGGGATGTAGACCAGAATTAGTTAAGTGATACAGTGAAATAGAGAGACTTGGTCTCTGCTCTGTTTCAGAGCTCTCTAGCAGCAGTTCAGCTCACTGATGCTAGACCTGGGATCTCCTAGTAATTTCCTCATAGAAAACCTGCTCAGGAGGCATGGTCAATACTTGGGAAAGCAGTTCACTATTAGTGAACATTTTGTCTGAAACTAAGAAAGCAAGGAGAGAATAATTCACAGTCAGCCACTTGCCTCAGAGAACCACAGAAAAACAGAAAATAGGCACAGATAATTTTGCCTATAGTTACAAATATTAATATGTATATACTAATGTGCCAACAAATTAGAATATATTTTACTTCTTTCTTAGCTCTCTTTTATCTTCAGTACTAAATTTTATTAGGATTTTATATGCAAGTAAATGAAAAGTGTGTCAGCAAATGGACTGTCTTCTGAGAACACAGGACTATGGTTTTCCCTCAGGCATTTAGTACAATTTTACATTAACTGTCTTCCATATAGCTGCTAAACTTTGTACAAATGCAACATATCTGATGGAATGGTTAAGTCAGATGCAATAATATATCAGTACTTAATGTTTTTCTAGATTTCAAGCTCTAGTTAGAAAAATGAATAACTATTTGCCATATGAGGGCCATATAGTTTACCTAATGGGCTGAAATATATAAGTGGCACTACTATGTTTTGCCCAAGAAGGGTAAAACCAAGGCTGCAAAGAAAAATCTTATACAGCAATCAGCAAAATGTAGTTTGCTTTAAATAAAGCTAATAAAAAGCAAAAAATGTGCAAGCATGTTTACTATCCAGCTGAAGACATAACTGTGTACATAAAACACATATTTGGGGCTAAACTTTATATAAACATCACACAGACTCCCATATTCAAAAATGCATGTTTGGAAGCCCACAAACATATTCAGTTAATTTGTCACTGCCATGATATCCATTTTCACAGAAATGTTGTGAAACTGTATCATGGTTGGATTGTCAATTATATCATGTCATGGCTGGAATGTCAAGAGGTGGGGTTTTTTTTGTTGTTTGTTTATTTGGGGGGTTATGTGTTAATTAATTGTTTTAAAAGGTATTATTTTTATCTGACCAATTATTCTTGTCCCAACCATGGAGTTACAAAAAATGTCTTTTTGGAGTTTTTTGAGTACATAACATTAACATTGTAATTTCTGTCACTCAATGTATTGGGTTTGCGTGGCAAGGTTTTGGTAGTGGGGGGGCTACAGGGGTGGCTTCTACGAGAAGTTTCCCCTATGTCTGAGACCCAATGCCAGCCGGCTCCAAGATGGACCTGCCGCTGGCCAAGGCCGAGCCAATCAGCAGCAGTGGTAACACCTCTGTGATAATATAATTAAAAAGGGGAAAAAGTTTCTGTGCAACGGCAATTGCAGCCGGAGTAAGAACATGTGAGAGGAATAGCCCTGCAGACAGTGAAGGTCAGTGAAGAAGGAGGGGGAGGAGGTGCTTCAGGTGCCAGAGAGAAGCTTCCCCCACAGCCCATGGTGAAGACCATGGTGATGCAGGCTGTCCCCCTGCAGGAGGTTAACAGTGGAGCAGATATCCACCTGCAGCCTTTGGAGGACCCCATGCCAGAGCAGGTGGATGCTCAACGGAGGCTGTGACCCCGTGGGAAGCCCGCACTTCAGTAGGCTCCTGGCAGGACCTGTGAACTTGTGGAGAGAGAGAAGTCCATGCTGGAGCAGGTTTGCTGGCAGGACTTGTTACCCTGCGGGGGACCCACGCTGGAGCAGTCTGCTCCTGAAGGATTACACTCCATGGAAAGGACCCATGCTGGAGTAGTTCGTGAAGAACTGCAGTCCATGGGAAGGACTCATGTTGGACCAGTTCATGGAGGACTATCTCCTGTGGGATGGACCCCACACTGGAGCAGGGGAAGAGTGTGAGGAGTCCTCCCCCTGTGGAGGAAGGAGCGGCAGAGACAACGTGTGATGAACTGACTGCAACCCCCATTCCCTGTTCCCCTGCACCACTGAGGGGGAGGAGGTAGAGAAAACCAAGAGTGAAGTTAAGCCCGGAAAGAAGGGAGTGGTGGGGGAAAGGCGTTTTAAGATTTAGTTTTTATTTTCTCATTACTTTACTCTGATTTGATTGGTAATAAATTAAACTAATTTCCCCAAGTTGAGTCTGTTTTGCCCGTGATGGTAATTGGTGAATGATCTCTCCTTGTCCTTACATTGACCCATGAGCTTTTTGTTATATTTTCTCTTCTTGTCTTGATGAGAAAGGGGCATGATAGAGCGACTTTGATGGGCACCTGATGTCCAGCCAAGGTCAACCTACCACACTCAAATACAAATGTCTAGGTAAACATGATTCCATTCAACAAATGGCTTGCTTTGTTTGCTGCAGGTTAAATGTATAGAAATACAGGCTTCATGGCAGTGAAAAATTAAAAACTGAAAGAGTATTCTAAATGTAGGATAACATTTTTCTTCTGCTTATTACATAGTCCATATTTAATGTAGATGTTCATATAGTGATCATGAAATCTTTGTCCTAAAAAAATGTGAGAAACCATAGTCCTCTCTTTACATGGTCTCTTGCCACCCCAGTTTAAAAATAGTCTTCCTCCTGAGAGTGCAGGAGATCCTGCAGGTCAGCTCCCTCTTTACCAGATGCCCCTTGGCTGCTCTCCTTTCCATTATATCCACCAGCTGCACCTCACTGAGCCCAACTGGGCAAATTCCATGCTTCTGCCTTCTGCTATACTTTGGAAGAGTCAACACGCAAGCAGAAAAGTAGACTGGGGCTTAGAGAAGCAGCAAATGTTGGTTTAGATTCAACATTTCTTTCTAATGGTTATAAACTGTGTAGAAAATAAATCTACCTTTAAATGAGTGAGATGCAAAAAACTGCAATGATAACTTTGCAGTCCTATATTTGTTGGATTTTATTCCTGATTTATTAAATATGGTGCTCTAAACAAGTCCATTTCTAAATGTAGTTGTGGGAACTTGGGTTTATTTAGTAGAAAATGGCATTTACAACAGACTATGCCTGTTGTATTATTCATAATTCTTGACCCCTTCCTAACTAGCACTGCATTTTTTTTTCAAAGCAGCTGCATTCTTGACATGCTAACTTGTCTTAGAGGATAAATTTCCTGTATTGGTTAGAAGTTTCCATAGACCACAGCTGACATGAAGTTGATAGTTGTGTAGCTGAGGATTTCCTTTACCCTTCAGTCTTACTAAAGAATATTGTTATTTCTGAAGCATATACATGCCCTGATTAAATATTAATCTGTCATTTTATGTTTAAATTTCTCCAGAGTGATAGGGAGCAGTTTATGTACATGTATACATCTATACACACACCTAATACACACCTAAATGTCAGAAATTTGGTATTGTATGTTTTGAAGGACATATAACTCCAAAAGTTGGTGGCATTTAATAACATTTTAGTGTACCTCCACTCTGAGAGAAGACAACATGCATTACAGAATCACTTGGAGTGCTGATGAATAAATTGAGAGAAAATACAAAAAATATTTTTTTAAATAATCAAAATATTTCATTCAGCATAACCTTATATGAGAAAGCCTTCTTCATTTCTATTTAAAAATAAAACTATTGAAATGCTAGAAAACTCAGAAATTAATATATTTGTTGTATTGGGGAAAAGTATTAACTTTCAGTTTGCAATAAAAAAGGTGTTTCTGGTCTAACTCCTTGCACTCCACCGTTTCTTCTTTTCTCCTCCAGCATAACCATACAGCTATATTGGTAAGCAGGTGCAACCATGTGAATGTATGCCAGAAAGTTTTACAAAGTAGCTTAATTTCCCACTGTTCCTCATGAGAAGCAGTATTTGTAGGAAGAACCTAGGTGAGGAAAAAAGACAAAAATAATGATTACCTTTCAAAATGATGTTACTCTGAATGTTTTCTTTTAAAGTACAATCATCACTGATGGTGCCATGAGATTGCTGTCAGTCTTCTCTCTAGGATATAACCAGCTTCCAGCCAGAAACGAAATCAACTCTGCAGATTGATTCTGCTGTGTTTTTTGCACTGGGGATTCTGCCGTGTCTCTTGCACCGGGACAGGCTCATTAAAGACTCAAGGATAAAAAATGTTATCAGAGCTTTGTTATAGTTCTTGGCTGTCTTGCTTGCTAACAATTAATTTCTTTATCACCAGTGGGCCTACTGGTGATAAAGTGGCTCTCTTTTCTTATTCCCATGGGAAACTTCCATAAAATACTTTGAAGAATATACAAGGGGAGGAGAAACAATTTGCTGTACTCCATTCACATATCAGAAATTAGGGAAAAAGGCATAAAATAAGTGGTATTTTAAGCAACATAAATGTAGTGCTGAAAAGTCATACACTGTTTATTTTTATTTTAATTGAAAATTTGAATGCAACAAGAACAGTTTCTGAGGAAATATTTTCCCTTTTTAATGACGAATTTTAGAAGATGCCATTTGCTCTTGTAAATTTTCAGGACTGTTTGCTAACATAACTGGTATGTTAAAAGGTTTTTAAAGAGTTTATGTTTTGTAATTATGAGGTAATTTATACAAGAAGAAAATAAACAATTTATTTTATTTTTTTCCTTGAGGTACTTCAGTTACACAGGTAACCGCTACAGATGGTGATGATCCTTCTTATGGGAATAATGCCCGTCTGCTTTACAGTCTCATTCAGGGACAGCCTTATTTTTCTGTGGAGCCAAAGACAGGTACTACAAATGATCTTATAACTTGAAAACATTCATAAACTAACATAAAATGGATGCAAGCAGAAATGTCTTACTTCATTTTAACACAAAGATCAACTGACACGGCCCTACACTTGTATATCTTTGCACAGTTCCTAGATCTAAAAAAACCCCAATTCTTTCTTTCCCATAAGAAGCTGACATTCTTTCTCTCTAGAGAATCAACAATTTATTTAGCAACTTATCTTGCTAAAGAAAAGAGTTGGATTCTGAGTACCCCATCCAACAAATTGACGTAGGAACACTTCTCAGTTAACAGCTCTACAACTCATTATGTGACATTCCTATCTCGATGTTGGAGAAACCTCAGATATGTGATATCCCTCCAAAATCCTCATTTCTGGGGAAGAAAGGTTATATATGGTAGAGGAGATATATGGTATGTTCTGCTCCCCAGAACTCTTAGTATGCAGAATGGATCTGTCATGTAGCCTAGATGTTGCCATAAGTACTAATTCCCAGTATCAGGACAGTTGTGCTGTGCACAGTCTAGAATGTAAATTCAGAACTGTGTCCAACGATGCATTTTATACCTGCATTATATGGTCAAATGTTGGGGAAAATGGACTATTATATGTTATTATATTATACTTTTCATTTTTAGGGGTCATCAGAATGGCTTCGCAAATGGATAGAGAAACAAAAGATCAGTATTTGGTCATCATCCAAGCCAAAGATATGGTTGGGCAAGCAGGGGCATTTTCAGCAACAGCCACTGTTACTATCAACCTCTCCGACATCAATGACAATCCACCTAAATTTCAGCAGCGTGAGTATAGGCTAATTACAGTAGTTGAAGTCTTGAGGAAATTTAGATCTACTGTAGCTCTATTGAGTTCACTGTAGGCCTTTTCAGAACAGGTTTGTGCTTTAACTACAGCATACAGATTTAAATAAAAATAAAATTTAAAAAATCCCCCACAAAAGCTCAAAAACTTATCATTACAAAAAGCTTCAGGCCTGCTGTTTTTATCACTAGGCTTTGGAGACAAATGACTTACTAAACTGCTTTCCATATAGTTTGTCCTACCTAAAATCTGGGCAACGGGATATTTAGTACCATTTTCACTCACTTTCTTTCTTTTTCTCCTCCTGTCATTCTTTGCTGACAGATACTACAAACTTTTTGGCAGATGATGTGACCTTCTTTGTCCTGGGAGTTTCTAGCTGCTAGCTGGGCTGTCAGGAAGAACTAGTGAAATGCAGTTGGGAAGTGCTGCCCTCCACTGTTTTTTCATCCTGTTAGTTCTCCTTAGCTCTTTTATTTACTGCTAAAGTGGGGCTGAGAGGAGGACTCATGAGTGGAAGGGTTGTCATCCCCTGCCCCCAAGATCTATCCATTACTGGATTACATCCATTGCTCTAATAAAAGCCGGGGTCTTTCCTCAACTTTCTGAGAGCCTCAGGCCATCATAGCTACAACACCTATTAACCATGGCAGATCACTAAGCTGTTCCAGTATTTGTTTCTTTAGGACTGTACTACATGAACGTCTCTGAAGAGGCTCCTGTGGGCACTACTGTAGGCAAAGTCTTCGCAGAAGACAGCGACATAGGGGAGAATGCAGCCATGAACTATTTCATCGAAGGAGATAGCTCAGATGTTTTTGACATCATTACTAACAATGAGACTCAAGAAGGAATTATCTTATTAAAAAAGGTGAGATCTCAGAAATCTCTAAAAAATCTCTACATACTGGAAATAATCCCCTCAAGCAATCTGGATATTTATAAAAACCCTATTGCTTTGGATTCTACTATTTTTTCTTTCTTCGGTCTTTATGATTTGATTGAGATATTAAGGGGATAAAAAAGAAACATGCTTTTCTTTCGGTTTACTTTTTTTGACTCATTCCTGTTACTTCTGAATACAATACTGGCAGTCAAAGTATCTTAATATTATTCCTAGATGTACAACACTCTGTATCCCATTATGAGAAAATGTTCTCTCTCTTCTGTGCATCATCTGTAAAATCTTTATCAATAATTTGTACACAATATTTCCTCACTTCCAACACCTCCTGTTAAACTTAACTGAAGCCAGAATGTATTACAGTATTAGATAGATAGTGGAGGTTTTGTTATGACATAGCTTTAAAAAGGCACTAAATACACTCAAAAAGATACCAGTTTATGAATTAATATATTTAAGAATCTTTGATAATGTACGATTTATTTTGGAATCACATAGGAAGATTTCTGGGTGATCTGGGTCATGATCTGAAATGATGATAGAGTTTGATAGTTTATTGAAATCCAGGAACCTGAAAAACTGAATGCTATAAATTTGGTTGGGTTTTTTGTTGTTTGTTTGTTTTGTTGTTTTTTTTTTTTTCTATTTGGATTTATTGCAATTCAGGAAGGTATTTATTTAGTATTTCTTTTTTATATTACAGAAGATAACGACTACCTAAAATAGTAATATAACTACATGTTTATTAAACACTCATTTTTGCCTTCTGGAATTTATTTCCTTTAGAGACTAAATTTTAACATACTCAGCTTAACTCCTACAGATTAACTGATTCGCATTGTTTATGTAAGAGTAAAGAATAGTGTTCACTAAGGTTACTCCTATGTTGGAAACACAAGTACTAATAAAAGTTGTTTTTCTTAGGCCTGACATTCTATGGGAAGACTTCTTTTACAGTGTTGTTTAGCTATAACATTAAAGCCAGCCTACATGTGAAACCAAACAATAGCATAGGACAGTCTAATTTTATAGTGTTTTTAACATAAAAAAAAAAAAAAATCTTAGAATTAGCTACTTTTGAAACATCCCCAAAAGAAGGGTAGTACAATTTCGTCTTTAATCTCACACTGCTTATTGAACTGTATTTAACTCAAATTTGGAAAAAGAAATATTCTACATCTCACTTTCTTTCTTAACAGAGAGTGGATTATGAGAGAAAGAGGAGATACAGTATTCGAGCAAAAGTTGTAAACAGGTACATTGATGACCGTTTTCTGAAAGAAGGACCATTTGAAGACAAAACCATTGTCAAAATCAATGTGGAAGATGCTGATGAACCTCCGGTTTTCACGTTGGAGAACTATGTGATGGAGA
Organism: Platalea leucorodia; assembly: GCF_965183815.1. Taxonomy (NCBI): domain Eukaryota; kingdom Metazoa; phylum Chordata; class Aves; order Pelecaniformes; family Threskiornithidae; genus Platalea; species Platalea leucorodia. The sequence goes on along the minus strand of NC_138823.1, from coordinate 60,315,316 downwards.
TTGCTGAAGAGGCTGTGAGTGGCTCATTGGTGGGCGTTGTAGCTGCTAGAGATCCAGATGATGATGACTGCCCAGTCAGGTACCTAACTTAAAATGTGAACAGGCCTCAAATATAAACATAGTTGGGATTTCCAAAGGCTATTTCTGCTTCTTACCTTGGCTCATGATTACAGTTAATCATGCTTTCTTTGTGATAGCCTAGGTTATTCTAGGTGACATGGTTTAACCCTGGTAGGCAGATAAAGACCACGCAGCCTCTTGTTCACTCCCCCAGCCAGTGAGATGTGGAAGGGTGAAAGTGCAAAAACTCATGGGTTGAGATAAAGAAAGTTTAATAATAAAAAAAGATTAAAAAAAGAAAACAACAAAGGGAAAAAAAAAACAAACAAACAAACAAAACACAACAAAACCCCAAGAAAAACAAGTGATGCAAAAAAACTGCAAACAATTGCTCACCACCAGCCATCCAATACCCAGCCAGTCCCCAAGCAATGGCAGCCCTGGCCAACCTCCACTCCCTCCTAGTTTTATTGTGGAGCATGATATCAAAAGGTGTGGAGCATCTCTTTGGTCAGTTGGGGTCAGCTGTCCCAGTTGTGTCCCCTCTCAATTTCTTGCGCACCCCCAACCTACTTGCTGGTGGGGTGGTGTGAGAAAGAGAAAGGGACATGACGCTCTGTAAGCACTGCTCAGCGATAACTAAAACATCACTGTGTTATCAACACTGTTTTGGTCACCAGTCCAAAACATAGCCCCATAGTAGCTACTATGAAATTAACTCTATCACAGCCAGAACCTGTACACTATGTTAAATCCTGCCCCCTAGCCCAAAATCTAAATAAAGGAGCTTTGTTTGTGCATCTTTGCAATCACTTTGAGATGGGGTAATATTTTAAACAGTAGCCCAGAAGAGGCTGTGCATAACAGCAGAGCTAGGGTACTGCAGCCAAACCTGAAAGTGTCTGGAGGTGTTTCAGTCTGTTCCCAATAACTTCTGGAAATATGGAGAGATGGACCCATTGCTGGGAGGGAGACACAGAAGAGCTCCACTGACATCTGTTCAGCTCAACATAACCAAAAATTTACCAATTCCCTACATCTACCACAATTGCCCCATAGACATTTTATGTAAAAAGAGTCCCCCAGGCTTTTAATTTTGCAAAATAATTTTGCCGTTTCTTAAGGGAGAAAACAGGTAATTAATCTTTAATAGAGGTTTTATAACTAAAATATCTTCTTGAGTTACTTGATGGCACTGTGTACTGTGCAATTTAGACAAGCTAGGATACAGGGACAAATGGATGAGACACAAAATGACTTATGGTGTGTATACTAACTTAACAGATTCCTAATAGCAGAAATATATGTATATATATAGATACCTATAGTTACGACTTCAGAGGTTTAGTCAATGCAAGGCCATTTGCTATGATTTTGCATTCATTTACTGTTATTTAGTAAGCTAGTCATAGGTTAAATTAAATAAGAATAAATAAAAATACACATGTACTTTTTTTTCAAAAAAAGGGCTTGTTTCATGGTTTATTTAGATGACTGCAGCATCTCCTGAGAAACATTTAAACACAGTGCATATCTATGACTTCTTAGTTCGAAATATTTTGATGGAACTTGCTACAAAGTGAGTATGTCTGCATAGTCCCAAGACAGTGGTGCATATATTGCATCACTGAGTTTCTTTAAAATAGAGCATGTCACTTGTAATGTAAAGGTATGTTTATTGGGCTAAGTGCCATACATAGGAATCAAATTTTGAAACCATTGCTATCATAAATGACAGCAGTTGCTTATAATATAGAAAACCAGCTGTGTTGCATTGTGGACCCCATTTTTCAAATAAACAAAGTAAACAAAGACATGCAACAAAACCTCACTACATCAATAGTAAAAAATAAGTAAAAAATATTCAACATAGATCTTCTGAAAATTATCTATGAAGAATCAGATTTCCAAAAAAAACCCAAACAAAACAAAACACCAATGTCAGAAAACCCTAAACAATCTTTGGATGCATGAGGAATACTCACATTAAAAAAAAAGAAAAAAATAAAAAAAATTGAATAGTAAATCCCTAAAATAGAGGTCTACATATGTTACATCTTTGACTCAAGTGATAAGAACTTTCACTGATTGCTGTGCTGGTTCCTTGATTTATCCTTTTACTGATTTTCAAAACAGACAAAATGTAACTATAAATAACAAGTTATAGAGTCATCCAACCGCTGGCACATAATCTGAGCTGGAGTCCTAAGTGCCAACAGGAGACAGAAAGACTGTCAAGCTCGATTAAAGGTACAAAAAAAGAGGGAATAATTGCATGTGGGAATTCCAAACTGGAATGGTAAGAACATTTCAACTCTTCAAACAGGTTTTATTTCCATGAAATAGACTCTACTAGGAACTGTGACATATGGTCTTTTTTATATGTCGTGAAAAATATTTGTAAATATCCTTTCCATTTGAACCAATATCTTTGGTGTCTTTTTCAGTCCGTCTCTGGCCTGTGACCAGTGGTTAGACTTTAACAATTTGAATGGTATGTATGTATGTACATGTGCACGTGCATGTCTGCATACGGACATAGCATCCAGAATCTTTTAAGTGAAGACTCAGGAACACTGGACTCATTTGCAATCATCTCCTGCATTAGGATTTTTTACCCTACCTAGGTGACACCTCACTACAGATAGTTGTCTGTCTTTATAATGCCCATTCCCTTGGCATCAGTGGATGTCTGCAATGATAAAATAGATTCGCTGTTATACCTCCACTTAGCTGTTAGTGTTATTCATTTCACAAGTGGCACTTTTGCTGTTTCTTTTCAATGAAGTCATTCACCTGCTGTGAGCCTGACTTAGAAGTAAGAATGAATAATGCATTTCAGATTCAGTTCACATTAATATAGATCTGAGACATATTTAGTTTTATAAAAAGAAGAGCTTTGATCTTGGCAGCAGTGAATTTTAAATGTTTATAAGTGTACATTTTTCATGATTTCTGAGTTGTCGCAGCACGCATTTATATGTATACATGCCCAGCTCTGTTTTCTCAGCTGACAATAGCTTTCTATGTCCTTGCTTCTGGTGGAACATTTCAGTATTAGGGAATCTTTTTACTTTTTTTGGTGCAGGTACTCTATTGTCCATGGCATGCATTTAAAGACATTGTTCAGCATCAATGAACACAATGGAACAATCATTACAACTAAACCTCTGGACCGAGAGATAGCTTCTTGGCACAACATAACTGTTACAGCCACAGAAACAAGTGAGTAAGAAATTTAAGGAACACTGTGTTTTATATACTACAAACTGTAATTATCTTCTGAATATGCCTTCTTTTAAGCAGAGAATACATGCTTCTTTCTCATTATATTACTGTTGCTTGCTACATTAAGGAGCATTATTAAAATGATTAGTTAAATAGAAGCGGAATATATTTGAGCTCCAAGGTCCTGTGCTCTTTCATAAAAGATGACCTTATAAAAAAAGAAAGGAAATTATAGTAGGATCGAGACTGTAATGCTTTCAAGTTACACTGAAGCATATGAATTGCTCCTGCAGTGCAAGATCTTATGTTAAATTAGACCCTGGTTAATTTCACACCAGATTTTTGACTAGTGTGAAATTAGCCAGGGTCTAATTTAACACCAGTCAGAAACTTGTGGCTCATTAATTGTGAAGGTAAGGCCTAAATCAGCTTGACTTCTCTTCAGTGACAATTAAATCTGTGAAGCATCCTTTATATAGATTTCACCTGTCAGTTTGGTTTGAAAGTCAAATGAAATTGCCTCTGTTTGTGCTTTTGTTGATCTGGTTGCCCTAACTCTGGGACAACACTCTAGAAAATTAACAGCTACCAATTTATAAGGCAGTTTAACAAGATTATTGGGATATTATTTAAAAACTAATCATGTCTATCCTAAAGGAAAAAAAAAAAACATATGAAACTAGAGTCCAATAAATAAACCAGACAGGTTTTGCCAAATACTTTTAGCATATTTTTTTTTTAATCCTGAATCTCAGTTAAATGATATTTATTTCTAAGAGTAAACACATACTCACAAATCACACTGTTCCCAAAAGGGAGCATTCCCTGTATATATGTAGAATATTACTGCTAGAAGTTTAACATAGGATAGTCAGTAGCCATTTTCATTGAACTCTTTATTTTGTGTTTGGGAATTGATAATATTTTCTTCCTTTTCAGCTTCTCTGTAAGTTTTTAAGCATGAATATATTTTCCTTCTTATGTTGTTGGGCAGCTGGCAGGTGTTGGTAAAATTGATCTCTGGCATATTTTTGTCATGTCTTGAATAGTGCTATGGAAACACAGCAGGATAACTTTGGTCTGGACTTTTCTGTTTAGTTAAACAATACAATAGGAAAGAACAAAGTGTTACAAATGAATGTGTCTCCTGCAGCAAAAGAGAGTGAGTCTTTCACAATAATGAAAGTTATTGTAGAGAAACCAAGCTCTCATTATCTTCATATTCTTATTCTTTTTTTCTTTAATGATGATAAGGTCACTGTCTATAACACTATATTCAAAAGTATTGAAGTTAGGTCACCTTGGTCTGGGCATACCTGAAATGATTTATATTATGAACTAGTAGCATTTTATTCCTTGAAATATAGTCATAACATACACTGTGTGTATGAGACATTTAGTGGATGACATTGTGGCTCCACTGAAGCCAAATCAAAATGCTGTTAGAGTTCATCCACACAAGATACTCATTGCAGCTGAGACAAATACTGAAACTGCATTGCAACAGCAACCTCCCTAGGGGCCTGTTGAGGTTCTGGCATTCATAAAGGACACAAGATTTTTGCCTCCATTGCAATGACAGGGATCAGAGATCAGTGAGAGGACCTTCCCTCTGTTATTGCAGATTTGTGGTGGGGACCATCATATCCTCATGCCATTGAGACAGCATGTTTTAAAGGTATCCAGAAGTAGATCTAATTTATTGAACCTTAAATGCAAGCATTGGGAACCTGCAATCTGTTGAGTCTTATTCCACTTTATGCCTAAGATGGTTCTAGCTCAAAAGTAGTAAAGTTTCCTTTGATCGGTTTTTACTTGGTTGTAATCAGCTTTCACCTAGTACAAGGCTGAAGCATAAACAGCAGCATCCTAACCATGCATGACAGCAAGAAATCCTTAAGTCATCAGCTTTACTTAACACTGATTTACTGAGTCAGATGAAGACTGACTGACAATTAATTAGTTTAGAAGAGGAATATCTGCTTCAGCTTTCTTTCTACTATACTATAGAAGACTACCAAAAATTCCCAATGATAGCAACTGGGTTGAGCTTACTTTGATCCTCATTTCTCTATATGCCCATTGGAAAAGTGCACTACCAGTCATAAGAAAATTTACCCATAAGAGACAACAGTCATTTTCCCACTGGGTCTTGCAGATGTCCTTTCATAGTGGGTTCCAGACCTACTACATGACTACAGAACTTACTTACAGCTCTTTGAAGGTTTAAGTCATGGATCATATCATTAATTCAATATTTAATTGTCACCCCACTTCGGTCATATATACTTTTGTTGACAGACTTGTAACTTTTTAGATTGGTCCTTTTTTAAAAAAAATTTGTGTCCATTTCCTTTAGAAAGTAGAGAAATTTGCTTCAGTCTAAATTAAAATTATAACTATTATTATTATTATTTACTGTTATTGTTATTATTACTACAAATTTCCTTTTACTGGCTGATGACAATGCCAAGCTTTCTTCAGTCCCCTGCAAGTATTGAGTTCTAATTTGGCTCTAGAGGTGGTCACTGCTTTTCTTTTCACATAGCTCCAAAATAATCAAGTTACTAATTTGGGTCTCTAGTAATTAAAACATCAGCTTCATTCTTCACACTGATCCAGCCTATTGGTCTTGACATCCTCTTCTCTTAGACCTTGTTTTTCAAATTCTGATCTCTCTCATGGAGATGATGACAAAGAAATTTTCTGCTCATTGAAAGATCTTTAGCCTAATGTAGGATATGAGTACAATAGCTGTATTCAAATTCTGACAACTATTTTGCTGTGTAAGGGATAAAAGACAAAATAAATGTTGCCTGCCATCTTCCCCAATTGCAACCAAAGGAGTCACTCTGATTCACACAAAATCTTAATTAAATATTTACCAGACACTGATTCCAAGAGTGGCTTTGTAATGTGTTTCTCCCTCCCAAAACAAAACACCTGTGATTTCAGAAAAATTAAAAACTTCCATGCTGTTATCTTCCAACAGCAATGTGAGAAATGCTCTTCCTTGTCATTTAACTATATGCTGAGGAAAAATAAAAAAACAAAACAACCACAACACTACAACCCAAATATATTAAGGAAGTAAAAACAAGACTATTACCAAAAATAAATTAGAAAAAAAAAGGATTAATAAGTGAAAGAACACAGATGTGAATGGCAGCTCTAGGCTGAAAGGTGCTGTCTAAATGTTTGTGCAAGCAAAGGTAGACTTTAAAGCCAATGTAGTATCCATGAATCTTAGGAACAAGCAAGTTACAAATAGGCCAAGGTAGCTGGGTCCTTCCCATGCTACTTTGTATATGACTGAAGCCACCAAAGTTATTCCCTGCCTCCTAATAAGTATTACAAAGTTTTCCTTTCAATGCCAATCCAGCCAAATCTCTGCCCTACACATCCAATTCTGACTTAAGTAAAAGAGGTTTAGTAAGTCCTACACTCTCAGTATTATTTCTAGAAGAGATGTGTGCTACTTCTTATGTTTATTTAAAAAATAAGCTGAGCACTGTTTCATTGCCTATTGTATTATTATGGATTTTGGGATTCAACAAGTGAAATGTCATCCTACAAAGAAGTATTTTTGAGATGACTCTGACAGATCATAAGCTTTGGTAAATTAGCACAGCTCTAATGATTTCACAGGAGGAATAGCAATGTGAAACTGCTGAGTATCTAGCCCTTTATCTCTGTGGTAGTTGTTTTTGCTGCCATTTCCTTTGGCAAAAGACTCAAAGCTATCAGCACAGATTCCATAAGATCCAAGAAAACAAATGTTTGCTCCAAGCAACTAGTGAATTATACATTAAAAAGCAATGTAAGAACCAACAAAACCCATACAGTTTGAAGTGAGGCAGAAAGGAGAATGTTTTGTTTTTCTCTTAAAGGTCCATTTGACTAATTTAAGACAATGCCTTAAGGACTTCCGAACAGGTCAGAAGCAGTGACATTAACACCCATCATGAGGTATATTTTAACTATAATGAATATTCTTGTGAGTGACGTACTTCTGGTTTAGACAGAGCAGATTGAGGTATTGATAGATATTTAGGTTGATAGATATTTAGTATTCCTGGAATATTTTAAGATTATTTTATTCACTGGAAAAATGTCTTCATTATGGTCCTTACCCAATAACATGTCTAAGTTAATGTGAACATTACCGTTGCAGTGAAACTCCTTGCCTGCTAGAGTAATAAATTACATTGTGGGGAAGGCAGACATTTCTCAGAGCTACACCATGTAAATGAGGATTCAATGTGCTGATAGGCGAAGGACTTCCGAGAGGTATTCAGTATAGAATCATAGAATCATAGAATCATTTAGGTTGGAAAAGACCTTTAAGATCATCAAGTCCAACCATAAACCTAAAAATGCCAAATCCACCACTAAACCATGTCCCTAAATGCTACATCTACATGACACTTAAATACCTCCAGGGATGAAGACTCAACCACTTCCCTGGGCGGCCTGTTCCAGTGCTTGATAACCCTTTCAGTGAAGACATTTTTCTTAATACCCAATTTAAAACTGCCCTGGCACAACTTGAGGCCATTTCCTCTTGTCCCATCGCTTGTTACTTGGGAAAAGAGACTGACCCCCACCTTGCTACAACCTCCTTTCAGGTAGTTTTAGAGTACGATAAGGTCTTCCCTGAGCCTCCTTTTCTCCAGGCTAAACAACCCCACCTCCCTCAGCCGTTCCTCATAAGAATTTTGTCCTAGACCCTTCACCAGCTTCATTGTTCTTTGGAAATGTGCCAGCACCTCAATGTCTTTCTTGTAGTGAGGGGCCCAAAATTGAACATAGTATTCGAGGTGCAGTCTCACCAGTGCCAAGTACAGGGGACCAATTTTTTCCCTGGTCCTGCTGGCCACACTATTTCGGATACAAGCCAGGATGCTGTTGGCCTTCTTGGCCACCTGGGCACACTGACAGCTCATGTTCAGCCAGCTGTCGACCAACACCCCCAGGTTCTTTTCCACCGGGCAGCTTTCCAGCCACTCTTCCCCCAGCCTGTAGCATTGCATGGGGTTGTTGTGACCGAAGTGCAGGACCCAGCACTTAACCTTGTTGAACCTCAAACAATTGGCCTCAGCCCATCAATCCAGCCTGTCCAGATCCCTCTGTAGAGCCTTTCTACCCTACAGCCCATCAACACTCCGACCCAACTTTGTGTTGTCTGCAAACTTACTGAGGGTACACTTGATACCCTCATCCAGACTGTTGATAAAGATATTAAACAGGATTGGCCCCAATACTGAGCCCTAGGGAACACCACTTGTGACTGGCTGACAGCTGGATTTAACTCCATTCACCGCAACTTCTTAGGCCCAGCCATTCAGGCATTTTTTTACCTAGTTAAGAGTACGCCTGTCCAATCCATGAGCAGACAGTTTCTCCAGGAGAATGCTGTACCCGCAGATCTTCCTTCCCTTGGTTTCAGGTGACATATTTATGAACATTTTTATTACATAAACAAATAGTTTTTTCAGCCTAGTCTACACACAACTTTTGTACCATGAAACTAGTATAGTTAGGCCTGGCTTTTCCTTGTCTGAGGTAGTTATAGCAATATAATCTTGTGTAAATGCAATAAATGCAGGAAAAAAAATGCCTTTTATTAACAGGGTTTATTTTCCTTTTCATATGGGAATAAGCCATACTGACATAGCTTTTATATCTGAAGCCACAGTAACCAAATGGCTTTAGATATATACAGTAATAAAGTATACTTGTATAACAGAAGCAGTACACTTCTGTGAGTACAAAATGACTAAGAATTAAACCTGTTGTGCAAATAATACTTGGAACAAAACTACAAGCTCAGTCTATGAAGTCTGTCAGCAGTAGACATGCCTGGGCAAAATCAGACTTCTTTGCAAATATGTGTTAGGAGACCAGTGGATAGAACAGCTCTGTTGTTACAAATTCAAAGTCTCAACTTTCTGCCTTGCTTAGGGTTGGGTATGAGTGTCCATTTGAATTACTCCATGTCCAGCAGTGGCAGAAATATTTTTAAAGCTTGTGAATTTTGGTGAAAATTTCTCCCAAAGCTTCAAAATTTCAAAATATTAAAGAAGAGGAAGAGTAACAGAATTTCATAAAGGATTGTGACCAGTTTTTGTGGTATCCATGATGTTAAATGATGCAAGAAAGCGCAGCTACCTCCTCCAGCCGCTCTGGCCCACGTCCCTCCTGCCCAGCTGCTGGAGCCCAGCCCAAGGCCTCTGCCAGGCTCAGGGATGAGGCTGATGCTTTCCTGTTTGCAGGCTCAACCCAAAGCAAAGCTGAGCATGTGTCCCAGAGACACATGCACACAGACACAGAGGACGCTGACACAGCCAGTCATGCAAACAAGGCACTGCCTTCTGCAGCACCTACATACATGACTCACATAAACAACAAGGACAGACAGACAAGTCCCTTCCCCCTCTTTGGTTGGAGAGGCAGAAAGTCACTGGTGCAGGCGCACACACACACACACACACACACACGACACTCTCCAGGTTCACAAGCACACACACACTCACGGATCCTTTCAGTATCTGTACGGAGTCTCTGTCTGCCTGGCACCTCTGCCTGGATCTCAGGTCCTCTTATCAACTTCATGGGTCCCCAGTTTACCAGTTACTCCATGCTCGATGCTCACTGGCAAACCCACAGCATTCACACACTCGTGCCTGATGCACCCCACATTCACAAGTCCCTCCTGAGTGTACCAGCATGGACCCCCATCTGAGTGCCGGGTCTGGACCCAAGGACTCCCTTCTCACTGTTGAGTCCAGCTTAAAGTTTTCTAGTGAAAACACACACATACTCCATGCACACCCAGGCTGGGGGAGATACTCTCATCCCCTGTGCCCCCCATTCAATTCAGTAGCTGGCACCACGGGCCAGGGGCACCCACAGCCCTGTCTGACTCCAGCAGCTGGCAGCAATTTTCACTCACACATACGCAGGTCTCACCAATAGCTGGTACTTAATCCCTGCAGCACACATACACATTCAATGATAGAGAGTGAGATTATGCAGAGATAGCTAAGAAAAGATTTAATAAGAAGATCTAAGATGATAAGGCTGACTGGTGATCAGGCACAGGGATCAGCCAGACAAGCATACTGACTCTCCCTGTTTTACATGCGACTGGCCCCTTTTATACCCCTTTCTGCCCCCTCTTTGTTCCTCCCTGCCATGGGTCTGTACAGCTCTATTGATTCCCGTGCCCCTCTGGGTCTGGATTCCCCCTGGTTTACAGTCTTATCAGTTGCAAGGTCCAGGTTGATCTGACTGGAATTGTGGCCCTGTGGTTTCTGAATAGCCCATCAATTATTGTGAGGTTTGTTTCCTGTCACTGTCTCCATGTTTGCTTTGTCAGGTCTGTGTCTTGGTATATTTTGTTTCTGTTTTCCCCTATTTCTCCCTCGGTTTCCCAATTGACAGGGTCCCCAATCTGATAACCGCACAGGAATGAACCTTCTCACACAGTCACCTGCCCCCATCAGTTAGTGTGTCTGACCAGGTTTGGTTCTCATCACCCTCTCCCTTATCATTTGTCCCTCACATTTGTGTCCCTGTATGTTCTTGTTTATGGCTTCCTTCTTTTCTTATTAACTCTCATTGCATTGAATAAGGTCCTTGACCAGACACCCTTAGAGGAGCAGACACTCTCCTTCCACATACCCTTACACATAACTAATACAGTAAGTTGTTCTGTGTGAACAAAACCTCATTTAATTTCTCCAGATCAATTTTATTTTTTACATTTAAATCAGTTTCTGACTTGGCAGATGAGTGAACAAATCCAAAAGTTTACATGAAATATCCTTATATATTTCAAGATATAGTATTATAATTTAACATGATGGATTGGTGAAAAAACAAACAAAAAAAACCCCAACATCTTTTGTAAACAGAACCCCAGCAAAGAAAGAAAATAGCTTTTTTAAAAAAATGTATTGGATATATTTGAACTCATTAAAACGATTTAGCATAAAATGTGTCTTGTAGATCTCAGTGACCATTTTCTTCTTTGCAGAATATAAGTAAAATTTTCTATTGCCTACATTAGTGTAAAATATGTAGTAGATTATAACTTTTGATTTCTGTCTTTTTTTAACCATTAGGAAATCCTGAAAAAATTTCAGAAGCAAATGTGTATATCCAAGTTCTCGATGTTAATGATCATGCACCAGAATTCCCTAAATATTATGAAACATTTGTTTGTGAAAATGCAGTTTCTGGCCAGGTAAGTGTTAATTTGGTCTGAAATGTTACTATTCCTTTAATATTGATTATTTCAGTACTGTGAGTACAGGCTGTATTTTCTCTATTTGCAAAATTAGTTCTGTTGATATATGTATAGTTTGAAATATAGATTTCAGAAGACTGATGTGTATTTTTCCCCCTTTAAAACAAAATCGATACATCTCCTTATTTTTCTACCAAAACAGGTAATAGAGAAATACAGAAAAACTTCTGAAAAAAACGAACAGCATAAAACATAGATTTTATTCATGTTCATGTTGCAGAAGTTAAAACTAGGCCTGGCACTTGCAGCAACAACATAATGTAGTCCAGAAGAACCAGACTTAGACTAGATTCAAACTAGACTCATTGTGTTCTTTGGTTAGAAATCATTTATTGTGAACTGAATTCAAACCCTGTCTAGTTCAGTGGAAATCTGAAGATCTTTAAGTCACAGCCTTTGCAACACTTTCCCTAGCTGGCAGCTTATGGAATTGTCATATTAAGCATCCTTCCCTGGAGGTTTTTTCATTTTCTACTTGCTCCCCAGGCAAAAGGGGTCACATCAGTCATCTTCCCTAACCCCACAGGTACGTTGCTGACTCTTCATTTTCCTCCATCCACTTTCCTCTACAGCTTTACATTCTTTTTTAAGTGATCCAGTTCTACAGCCCAAGCCCCAAACTGTGCAATAAGAGTGCCACCAGACTCCACACAGGAGTCCAAAAGAAAACTGCAAAAAGAAAAACAGAATATTCAAAGTTAAAAAAAAAAAAATTACAAAATGACCAACAAAAAAGCAACAACAAAAAGCTATAGATAGAAAAATCTATATGTTTTTTCATCACTTTAAAGCATTCTTTGGACATACAAAAGAGACCTTTGAGATATCTGTGATGGTTCCATTCAAATGTTTTGTTATGTTTTGATTTCTGAATCATAGAGCCTTTCTTTTTATACTAGCTTGGCTTACTTTGACCTTGATTAGCCTGCACTTAAATGAAGCTTTCTTTGTAGCAAAAGTAATTTCTTTATAGTTTTTTTGCATTCGTTTGTATATTTTTCTATCAGCAGTTGGTTTAGTTTGTTCTGCATTTGGTAATTTTCCACTCTGCAAAGGCTGCCTCTGGTTCAGAGGTACTTGGAGCAAGCCGTTTCTTTTGGTCTTCAGTAACTCATTGACAGATCAAAGTACAGGCATTAAAGCAAATGCCATTTCATGTTCCTTGTCTTCAAGACACCATGAATTAAATATGGAAGCTTATAAAATGGATCTTTGTAATCCATGTTTTGGACTTGCCTACAATATAAAAACCCAGATGATTTATTTCCCAGGTTTTTTTTATTATTCCATAGTTGCTTACTGATAAATAACCTCTGTATGCTAGCCCATTAATGGCTACTTTTTGATAGTAAATTAAGTATATATATATATATAAAGTATTTTGAGAATCACTGGTGAAAATGACACTGTAAAAAATAGTAGTAGTAACAATAATAATAAACTCTTTGAGGCTAGGATATAGAATTATTCCTGTTTAACTTTGTAATACCTGAATGAGGAATGAGCAGGATATTTTTCCCATTTTACAGACAGGCAACCTGTTACTCTAGATTTTCTTTTTTTTTTTGTTTTTTTTTGTTTTTTTCATTGCTATAGGTTTTTGAGAGTCACAGGCATCTTCAATTTGGCCTTTGGAGACCATGACAGTAATGTTAAATACTCTTCTCATTAACAAATGATCTTAGGAAGAACAACAGGAAATTGCTACTACAGTGCATAATTATCACAGTCAAAGTTTATGACATTTTGTTCAATGTTTATGATTTAAAACAATTGATAGCTGATGTATCTCCTTCAGTGCTATTATTCTTTTTTTTTCACTTTTTACTCACAGAAAAAAAGGTTCTTTATTTTCATCATCAAGAAACCAAAAGATTTAAAAAATGATTTTAAAGATGTCCTTGTTGTCCACTGAATAACACAATTTACATTTCAGAAGAATCAGTTTAAGCAGTTGAAGGGCTTAATCAGGACACTGCATACCTTTTTATCTTAGCCATATTTCTGCAATCAATTCCAAACAGCTCAGGAATCTGCTTACATGTTATGAGTTGAGATCAAAGCTTGTATAGATATACTATTGCATTTCAATTTCTAAAGTAGCTATCTTTATCCATCTAGCTGGAAAAGATATGCTGAGAGATTTTCTCAGAGATGTTCTGCACCTCTGGAATTCACTTGCTTCCCTGATCTTAGATGAGTTGTGCCTACTTTCATGGGATAATCCAAAATATATTTACATTCCCCAGCTTATAGTGTTTGGGGGAAAGGAAGGAAAAGCACTGCAGAGGGAAAGATACTGTCAAAAAATAATTTTTCTTATTTGGATTACTTTTTCTTGGTGTCTGCCTGGTTTACAATAAAAGCAACGTAGAGTCATGTGGCAATTAACTTGTTTTTACATAGCCTTAGATTATACTAGGCTATGATAAAGAATGTGAAACAGAACACAAATAAAACTAATTGTTGTCCTAATTATCCAAACTCAGAGGCAGTAAACGGTAACTTCAATCTAGAGAAGAATGCTTTTTCTGAAGTTTTGGATTTTCTGAAAGATTATAAAAAATTCTTTGTCTGCTTTTATTCAATGAGTGTTGATGGTCATGTCCCTGTATGGTTTTGTGAGTTATAGAAAAGTTTAGCTTAACCTCTGAAAGATATTCAAATAAAAGGATTACATTTCAGTCTGTGGGGGTATAATTTGAAATTTGACAATAAAAATGGAAGTAAAGAAGATATAGATAGATTTTTTTTGGCATGGTTCTAAATCCATCCATCATGTTTATTAGGCATTTTGAATGGATTTTTCACTACCCATTTTATATTCTAGTTCTGTACTGTCCTATCATCCAAGTCAGCTGTATACTAACCACAACTAAAGTTTTCTTTTGCACATTGAAAAAAGGCTTTCACTGCACCACCAGTATTAAATACATTATTTTCAAAATAAATGTAACATGAAAGTTGCTGTGTCAAATAGACTTCTATCCTACTACAGCTATAGCTATATCAGAACAAATAGAACAATACTAATAAGACATCCAAAATGAGGATTCCCTTTTGATTGGATCTTTTGACTTTATAAATGTATGTAGACATGGTAAATAATGACCACAATGTGGTATTAATTCTTTATAGTTACTCTTTATGTGTGTGTATAGTAACTACAAACTGTTGAATTCTAGAGGCAGTATTCTATAAAAATAATCAGGACACAAAATGAATCAAATCTGTCCCAAAGGTAAGACTAGAGACATCCCAGCAAGAATGGATTTGACCCAGAAAGCTTAATTCCCAAGGCATTAATAAATTAACGCAGCCTGAAAATGAAGCTTGAAAGTTTGAAGTATGCTATAACAAATGTCTTACATCATATGTAAGCAAGCTGACCATCCAGAATGCATCTATTTTTATGCATGGTAATTTCAGTCCTTTTTGTGGATATTGGTCTTTCTTCATACATGCAGGAAACAGATTTCAGCTGAAGACAAGCTGCACTGGACAGACGTACATTCTGAATTAATGCTGTCTTCTCTAATGCATATTTATTCTGGCAATTCATAGTTCCTGTAATTTGGGGATCATATATGAAGTGACTTTGATGTTGCAGCTTACTTAGTAACTTTTACTAGATCCAAAGTAGTGACAATGTATGCAGAGCACTTTGAGTCAGAGATAAGAAAAAACCCAAATTTATTTACTCAGAACTTAGTATATAATAAAATAATCAGTGAAAGTGAAGAGTACTTATTTGATATTATTTCTCTACATAATGAAATGTTGACAGAAGAAAAGAAGGGAAATCTTTAGCCAAATTCTAGGGGTATACGGCTAATGTTAACAATGAGCAATTTGCTAAAACAGATCCTTTCTAACAAATCGTGATGTAAAATGATTTTTCATAGCAGAGAAGTAAAAGTGACGGGTTAGTAAGCAAATGTTTATTATTTCACCTTGCTATGTTCTCTTTATCATTTACAAAAAAAACACCTGAGCAGTAGTGATAAGAAAATAACAAGTTAAAAAGAAAAAAAGCAATGAGGGCATCCCTTAGAGCATAAAAATAGTGAAGCTGTGAAAGCACCATATATTCTAGCAGGCCCTTACTCTAAGCTACACCTGCAGATGCCCTGACTGTAATTTGTGACATTTTGAAACAGTGGGCACAGTGGCCCATGGAAAATTCCTTTTTCTATTTTTTATGGGCCATGATTCAACAACATTATCTCATAGCAGAATAGAACAGGTAGGATGAGTTTATCAGCATACACAAACAAACATAAAAATGCACCTAAGTGTCATGGCATGAGCTTTATAATCGTTATTCCTTTGCTGAGATGTACACCATTTTATTTATAGATGAGCAGAAACATTCTACAGTAACCCCAGAGAAATTAGATCAATGTGCCAATTTGCTTTTCAGAAAAGAAATAAAAGTAGTCAAAAGGAGAACCTTGGTCTTGAGGTAGAAGTTCTACCTGGAAAATGCAGGTGTTGACTATAGTAATGAACATTTTAATCTTTTACTTGCACTAAACTCTGATGGTCATCAAACATCATTAAGCAATGAGAAAAATCCTACTACTTATTAGATCTCTGTCAATTTGAACAAAACCAGTTCCGTACTCCCAAAACAGGCAGGTGATCAGATCTCTTACATCCTATAAAACACAACAGAACTCCTATTGAAGGATGTTGGGTGGAAAACAAAACAAAGAAACTAAAGCAGAAAGAGAAAGGTGGCATATCTGTTCCTACTTCCTTCCATCTGTCTAATGGGAATGGTAAGACTATAGTTGGGTATGGGAGTATGCACAAAGGACTCCAAATTATACATTCAGAGTACTCTAGCATCAAAATTAATGGTACTGATGGTTGTTCAGATGGACAGTCTATGCCTTAAGCTGAACTTAGTAGAGAGAAAGAGCTTAGAAACAGAAAGAACTGTAACAGAGCAGCTTTCTTCTTTCTTCTGGACATCTCCATAATTCCAACTCAGTGAGACTACTTGGGATTACAGAAATAAATTTTCAATGAATTTTCATCAAGACTACCAGGCAGTCAACTACTCCATACTCCATAACTTGTTATTTGCAAGACAAACAACAGACAGCTAGACATTCAGTCCAGAATGGTTTACAGAAATTCCCTTCTATACTCAATAATTAATCAATGAGAGATCAGAGCTGTTACTGATATCTTAGACTCCCCCACTGATGATATTTATTAGTTGAAAGTGCCCACTAATCAGATGGATGGGGAAGTTGAGTATAGCAGGGCACATCTTTTTGTGACCTTTCATCAAAGGAGCCCCTGCTGTTCCCAGCAGTGATCTCAGTCTGTTTGGAAAGCAACAGTAAATAAGGCCCACCCACCATGAACTTAAATCAGTTTTTCAACAAAAAACAAGTGAATTAATCTCAGTTTTAAAGAAATGTGTATTTTCAAATGCACTGCTGGATTATTAAAGCTTCTAGACTAATGAGACTTGAAATAAGAAATTTTACAGCAATTAAATTTCAGCCTAGTCAATACAACAACTGTTATAACCTTGCAGAAGCAATGCATCATTCACTCTTTTCTTTGTTTACACATTAAAATGTAGGGTTTTTTTAAACCTTGAATCACACAAACAATAAGTGCAGGTTTTCAGTCTGTGATGCCATTTTCCCTGGTAAAATGTTAGAATCTCCTACATTAGATGTACGAAAGCTTAGGAAGCCAGAAAAAAAAGCGAGTTTCCTTCTCTCTGGGTGATTTTTCCTTTAGAGTCAGCAAAATCAGAGCTGCCTATTGCTCTCTGAATATTTTATAGACTCATCTGGGTTTTGCTGAATCTTAGTGGAAGTGATACAGTAAGAAATAAACAATAAAGGTTTGTCCTATCCTTATGTTCCAAGTATTCCCCTGCTTCTAGTGTGAATGCTTAAAGGCATGTGAATATGTCTAGAATAACCATAGGAGTCTTAGGTTTGTGTAGAAGAGCGCAGTACAGATCAAAACAAGGGAAGGTGGGGGTTTTTTTTCAGCTAGACACATACTCCTCAGAATTATATTCATAGGATCAGATACAGATAAAAATTATACAGGCAAATACATTCTGTATGTAAAGTAATGGAAGTTAATAATGAAATAACAAAACAGTATCTAATTCACAATTGCAATAATTTTATGATTTTCAAATGATAGACTCCTGCAAATATACTTTCCAAAGACATGGCTAATACCTGGTTAAATAACTATTAATCAGAATGAAAACTAGAAGTATAAAAACCACATCTATAATTAATGCCTTTTTTTTGTTGTTGTTAGGTAGGCAGGTAATTCTTCTCTGCCAAGTGACCAAACTAAAAAATAAAAACATAAAAATATTAGATGTGGATAAGATGTCTTTGTAGATTACTATGTTACTCTGCATATTCAGTCCAGCTTTATAGACCCTGAATTGTATGGAGGGACATACATCCATACAAAGCTTTTTCTCAGCTGTGACCATGGAGATTTTACTAGCAAATCATCAGCAAAGGCCAGCAGAGGTGGTTTTTTTTTTTTTCATTTTCTCAGGTACATGGCAGAATATTATAATGAAAATGTGCCATTGTTCGTGTTTTAGACTGGATATATAGTTTTGTTCTCTATTGCTGTTCATACTGAGCATATTCTGAGATCTATATTCCTTTATAAAAATGAAGTCTATGATTTATTATCAGGTAATATTAGGGATCAGTTATTGCTCTTCACTGATTTCCTGACCTGCATGCCTATACCTGTATTTGCATCACCTTAGCTATTTCGTTTGCTCTGAGGAAAGGGTAAAAAATTCCTCAGGAAGCTTCATCTTTTGTACATTGTCACCAGGTATATCACTGAACAATCACTCCTCTCATTAGTGGCAATAAAAAAATCTCAAGGGTCCTCATTTTTCCATAGAGTGAAAATATATATTTGAAATAAATTTCACATATAAAAAGGGCAGAGTGCTAAGAATACAAAGCTTCTGGGGTATGAGCCACATTTTGCACTCTGCTGTGATGATTTCATCAAATTTAGCTTGCTTGAAAAGAAAAAGAATGTGTGCTGAAGTCTTAGATCTTTGACTGAAAAATAGTTTAATCGTGAAAAAGTTTTCAAAGGCACAGATGGAAGGCTGTAGTCACTTCCATTGACTTACTGCTTTGCTTTTAAAGCACCGCTTGTAGGATTCAGATGAGTTCTAGTTTGGGAAAAGTTGAGGCTTCAAGTTGCTTGGGTACAAATATCTACAAGGCATGAGATGACTGATAAAATAGAGACCAAGTTCAAATTGGACACTATTCTGAAAGTTGGTGGGCTTGCATCAATTTGCTTTCCTCCTGGTCAGCGAGGATACTCACTTACTAATATATGCTGATGCCCAGGTCATTAAATATTTACTGATAGAAGTAAGAAATATAAGCTCTTTTTAAGCAGAAATATTGGTAATTATGTTAACTGTAGTGTAGTTGTTTATTTACAAAGATGAAAGATATTCTTTTGAATGATAACTGTTATTTTTTGTTTTATCTTGCAATGACTATCTGGTTTGACATATTATAAATGAAGGCTATTCTACTTTCCTGAGAAAAAGCAGCCAAGAAGTTCCATAATCAATCTGCTATAATATCCAGAATCAACAATTCAGCACATGAACTTGTCACCATATCTCACTTACTGGAGATATAATATATCAGTTGAATGATGTCAATGTGTTTGTGGGTTGGAAGGAAATGGGTTCTGTATAGAGGGATTTGTTCAAATGTAGAATGATATACTTTTCACCTTGAAAAAAGAGGACAAACACTATATATGATTACTTTTTTCATTTATGGAAACTTCATTTACCCCTTGTCTTTTGATCCAGAAAATCTTCTACATTTTCTCATGATTTTAATGCCTGCCTCTCTCAAATAGATGAAAAAGCAAAGCAAAGTATTTGCAGAATATGAGTCTCAATGACACTGTTTGTTTGAGTATGGGAGGTGTATATTTGTGACTGCATAACATGCACTCAATCCATATTCGCAGATCACATCTCTGTCATCAACAGTTTAACATACTTGATATGTCCTTTAAATGTTTTAAAGGACAAGTAAATACTTTTATTCTTAAACAATTCTGTTTATTTATATTTCCAGCTAATTCAAAGCATCAGTGCAGTGGATCAAGATGACTCAGCAGAAGGTCACCATTTTTACTTCTCATTGGCTCAGGAGGCCACAAACAACTCACATTTTACTGTCAAAGATAATCAAGGTGGTGTCATTCATGTAGCTCTTTAAGACCTTCCTAATAAAAGATGCATGCTTCTAGTGGTCTTCACATCACCAGTTTTATGAAAACTTCCACTTAAATAGAAATTGTTGTTATAAGAAGATATGAACATGTCATGAGGTGCATTTCAAAACAATAATTCAGTAATACTAAGCAGTTTATTTTCCTTTTTCAGCCAAGTAACATAAACAGCAAAAGACAGTTTTATTTCAAGGAAAGAAAAAATGCTGAGATAAAAAATATACTGGTATTCCTTAAAATTTATTTTCTTAATGTAGGATATGGTAGGAAATACCAACTTTCTTGTTAAAATTGTCTATTTAGCTAAGAAAAAAGATTGCCAGAAAGAGAAGATTGCTGTTAATGCGAGTCCATTTTTTCATCACTTCAGCAAGACCAAAACTATAAACACTGATAAATATGAACATAATCTTATTTCCTAATATATTTTAAACTGCATATGCTGATTAATGATGACATCATAAAATGTCTTATATATGTATTTTAATGTTATTCAGAACTGATATTGATTGAGACTCTTACAAAGAGTGATATAGAGGGATATCAAGCAAAACTAGTCTGAGGTAAAAACATAAGTGCAATATTGGATGGAGTTGCAGGAAGGATGACCGCTTAGAGTCTGCTGAGACTACAAAGAGGAACTGCTTCAGAATCAGCTAAAGTACACATTGCTCTTATTGACTTTGTTAATTATTTGAATGTTCTGGCTAGGTGAATAAATCAATGAAAATAAGTTTTGGGAAGTTCAGACTATGTTAAATGGCAAACTATTTCTCTCAATATCTCCAAAGTTAAAGTTAACATATTAATATGTGTTTCAATTCCCAGCTTCATTAACCTGTCACTCAGTGCCAGGAAGAGATAACTTGTTACCCTAAAGTCAAACTGTGTACAAGCCACGAGCCTTTCCCACCTTTGCTAATTCTGCACAAAGTCCAAGCAGAGCCATGCACAAGGCAATACATCCAGTTCCTTTTGGTGGCTATTGATGGGGAAAAAAAACCAGCACACCTTTTATAACATGGTAGGGGCAGCCCTCAGTCTCTCCCTTTCTGCTGCATTTCAAGGAAATGGCTGAGTGAATTGGGATAATCCTAGGCAAAAGCAAAAGTGAGTCTACAGATCTGGAGCATTTTATCTCAGAGTTATCTTCTGAATTATGACAGAAACCTAGAAGAACTTAAATGTGAGGGAGTTAGCTTCAGTCGACTGTTTGGATAGATGTATCATACAGATAATGGTGGAAACACTTCTTTTTTTCTACGTACATGTATGCACACATACAGTAATTCATCTTGCCATGATAAAAAATTCTGACACGTAACCATTTATAGAGGTTCTTTCCATTATACACAGATTTAGACAGGCCTAATTTATTTTGCAGCAAGCTAGGTTTCAGATTTGAATTAGCTGATACGCAGCAGGAGCTGAACTTAAGCTGCTTACGGGGTTTTGTATGGAACTGATTTCTAAACACTAATAGTTAAATACAAAGCAAGGGGAGACCCTCTAGCAACTTTCTCCTAATTTAGGTAGTAGGAGCTCATCTAGATCCAGTTTTTGAGTCAGGGAATGAAATAAAAGACTATTTTAGTGGATTTTTTCTTGCTTTCTCTTCTTTCCCTTGCCACCTTCTTTCTCTGTGTGCTGCCAGACACACTTTTGAAGCCTTTTGATTGGTAAACTCTCTATATTTCATCTGTGAACTGCTGGATTGGTAGCAGTTGGTTACATGGAACCATTTTAAGAACCAATTAGTCAGAGCAGGTGTCAGGTACTGGACATGGTGGGCTTTTTTTTAGCTCTGAACATTAAAAACAGAGCTCCTAGGTCAAATTTTGTTATTGCCCCTGAAATACATATGTCAAAAATAAATGCAATTATTCATGATTGACACAAAAAACCCACAACATGTCAGTGCCTGGATTTACTGTTTTAACTTTAATATGTAGCTTTGCACAGTACCATTGTTTTTAAATAGGTCAGATTCCACTAGAGTTTTATTGTTGTTATTGAAAAGTGATAAATGCATATCACGCATAATAATTTATCTTCTAGATAACACAGCTGGAATTTTCACAGCAAAAAGTGGCTTCAGGAGGAAAGAGCAGTTTTTTTTCTACTTGCCAATCTTAATTCTGGATAATGGAACCCCACCACTGACAAGCACGAATACTCTCACTATCACTGTCTGTGACTGTGACACCAAAGTTAACACCTTCTACTGTCGATACGGAGCTTTCATGTATGCCATGGGTCTCAGCACAGAAGCTTTAGTTGGTGTTTTGGCTTGCATACTAATACTCCTAGGTAAGTATGAGTACGAGAAATGACTTTGTTACCTTTTACAGTAGGCTTGATTAAGTGACAAAGATGTTCCCTTGACTGGAATCCTGGAAGTACCATTCTATTGAGAAAAAATGCAATAAGACAAATGTTTCATTTTTTTTTTCGGTTTTCTTAACTATAATTCCTTCCCCTAGTTTTCAGTAAAATTTGAATTTTAACACAATGTCCTAAAAGTTGGCTTTAGCTGAGTCATGGTCCTATGTGTCTGTATTGATCCAAAGTCTGTATTGAACTCAGGTAAAGCTGAAGATGGCATATATACAAGGAAATTAGCTAGTATAAGAATATATTAGAAGGAGCAGTACCTTACTTATTCTGCCTTAGGTATGCCGAATGTAGAGCTAAGATCAATACAAAATAATAAAAGAAAAAGAATTCGATACACTCAGAAAGCACCTCCAGAAACAAACAGAAAGTTTCTCTGTCAATTAATAAGGTTGCATTCCAGACAGCTTTTTCTCCAAATGTTAGGTATCTGCTTTTTCCTCTCACAGGACACCAAATTAACCTCCATCACATTCAGGAGCTTATGGACGTGAAAAGTGGGTTTGAGAGTGTTTTAAATGCACAGGAGTTGTGCTTGTACCTCTGCAAAGGGTCATGCATAGCTGGCACAGGGCACTCAAAACCAGACCAACCACCCAAGGTTAGCTGTTCCTGCACTGCATAGGGCTATGGCTGCTGCAAGATGTATTGGAGTGACAGCACTCAGGGAAACAACTTCTTCACCTTGTGAAGCATGCAGCTATCGCTCTTAAAGTGTGTTTCCTTTTTTTCAGCAAAAGGATATTCCTGCAATGTTCAATAAGTGATTTGATGACACTGACACATTATAACAGCAGGCACACTCTACTAATCATTCTCCAAAGGCTAAATATCCATCCCGAAACTCTGCACCTGTCTGAGTTAGTGAGGTTAAAGTATGGCAGCTTCTGAGGCCGGGAAAGAAAGCGAAGTGATAGACCTGGGTAGATTTGTTTTCCAAGGCAAAATAACTGACCTGAGTTTGGTCACTGATGGTGGTCATGGGCCTCAAGACCAAATTCAAGCTGATGCCAGCAAAGCAACAGGGAAAGACTTCTAAATCGCTGTTGCCTGTGTAATAATATGACATATCCATATTATGACATATAGCGGTAAATTTCATAAAATGTCATATCTAAAAATACCCCAAAACAATTGATGGATTATGATAGTAAAACCATTTTTGGTTTTTGGTTACTAATGAAACTACAAACAAACAACTCCAAAGTAAGAAAATGAAGATAGAATCAAGATTTCACTAAGCAGTGTGATATCAAATAATCATTATATATTGTGCAAACCTAGCATAAATTGTTTTTCAACAAAATTCTAAAAAAAAATAAGGAAAAAATATAATCAGAATCAAAACAAGAAAACTGCAGCGTAATATCTAACTACACAAATATAATGTCTAGAAAGAAAGAAGTAATAACAGAAATTACATTGTTTTAAGAAACAAAAACTTTCACTGAAAATTATTCTCTCAATGTATTTTTTTAATGAGAGCAAATTCAATAGTAATATTTTTAAACTCCTATATCACTGAAAGAAACACAAAACAATTTTAAGTAAACCCTCTTTTTTTCCCATATGAAGGATATCTGGGTAAAAAACATTCTTTTTTCTACCCTCTGTATACAATATGACCTCTACCAATCTATAAATAACAGCATACAACACTGAGCATATCATCATTAATTACAAGAAAGCTGAGGCTTGAAAATGAAGGCTTGCAGCTCTATTCTGATGCTGTGTTTTGATCTGCCATAGTAGCAACAGAAGACAAGAAAGACAAGTCCAATAAAACTAATGGAGCTATTTTGACTTTACATCAGTGAAAAAAGAAATTTAACAAGAAGTTAAAAATCACCCATATTCTGCATTCTGTCCACAAGGTTATGGCTTATTTTCCTTAGCATAAGGAATAGAAACTGTCTCTAATTATTTCCTGTTGTACCTTTGACCTCCTGACTGAATCTCTTTGTGAGAACTCATTGAAGTTTTTCCTTAAATGAAATGAAACAAAATTTAGACCCACAGTTAAATGAGTTGCCTAGAAGCAGCACGCGTACCTGTTAATTATGAGTCAGCATCTTCATATGGCTTTGGGCTCTCGAAATTAGGTGACATGCAGGAAACTGCAGAAACAGAATGGCCTACAAAAAATATATATGTTTTATTTATCCTTAACAAACACATTGAATAGATAGGCCAAAGATGAAAACAATGGAAAGGTATTTCATAATTATGTCTAGATGGGAGTATTCTTGGCCAGACACTAGCCATTTCTTGACTCGACAGCAAAATCCAGGGATGCACTAGTTTCCCTACTTCCATCTCCTGGTTTCTGACAGAGAAAAAAGGAACATACGACTGGATTTGTGGTTTCTAGACTTGCCTGCACTCCTAGAGTTACCTTATTTAAATCTGAGCTTTGCTTGTCCCAGGCAATCTTCAGTAGTGGCACTGGAAAGCAGCCCCCCTTATAGAAGTCCCTGCCTTAG
Source organism: Platalea leucorodia (assembly GCF_965183815.1). Taxonomy (NCBI): domain Eukaryota; kingdom Metazoa; phylum Chordata; class Aves; order Pelecaniformes; family Threskiornithidae; genus Platalea; species Platalea leucorodia. The sequence continues at coordinate 60,290,527 of NC_138823.1, read as the reverse complement.
ACCTGTCAGTCAGTGTGAGCTTACAGGAAGGTTAGTGTTCATTTCAAGTTTTCTTTGATTGTTGCAGGGTATCTGAACCTGGTCACTTTGTGTTATGCACTTAAGGGACTGAGGATCAGGCAAACAATATCACTGCATTATCCAGGCTCTCAGTGGAATTATTCATCAAGGTCCTCTCACCAGATGGAATAAACCCTTGGTGTCTACTGGACCTATACATATCACAAAAGTCAAAGCAGGGATATAGATAAATATATTTAATCAGAAAGAAAAAGAAACTAATCTACCATGCTCTTTACAGACACAGATATTTTAAATCCATTAAATCTTCAACTGTATTTTTGTGATTATTTAAAATGAAATAATAAAAGGTTCTATACATAATATGATTGCTACTTATGTCTGAAACTGAAAGTTTCATTTTTTTTTCCATTTACCATTTACCATTCCATTTCCATGTACCATTAGAAGAGTTCACCATGCAAAGGGTTTAGAGAGTTGAAACTACCTGGGTTTTCTAAATATATAATAACGCTGTAGAAATTCTTGTTTCCAGTGCTTTCAATTTTGGTGTTGCTATCTCCCAATCAAATTAAATAGTATACACTAAATATGTAGAAATAAAGAATTACTTCAGGTCTCTCATATCCCTAAGTGAGGTAAAATCCTGTCATTGTTGGCAGTTGTATTATGCCATCATCATGCCATCTAACCCATCATCCTGGGTAAAAAATTACAGACCACAAACTACTTACTTATTAAATAGAACTGCAGTGAGATTTAGTTAAAAACTGAAATCATTCATCTCTGTGAAAGTCATAGACTATTTCAAAGCAATCATTCAGCTAAAAATGAAATGAGGTAGGATTAAAAAATAATGCTTTAAAATAAAATTTAAAAAAGCTTTCATATATGAGAGAAACAAGCTGCTTTGATTCATAGGCCTTGGTAGTAAGTACTGCTACAACATCACGCAAAATTTAGTCATAGTCTTCAAATTTCCAAACCAGCATAGCAGAAATAATTGAACCACACCCTGCATAGACTATGGAACTGAATGATTTAACCAATAGAGGAGGATATCTTGCTCATTGCTTCATTTTTCATTTGATCTTCCTAGAGCTTTGATCTGAGAGAGAGTGAGAGATTAAGAATTTAAATTCTGAATGTGAAATTGATATATTATGTGATAAACCAAAGCAGTTTCAAAAAGCATAACCTGTGTTTCCACCAGTTTCAAACTCCCATCTACCAAAGGAACTGCTTCATTTTATTCACCTGTTTTATAAGCCCCTTTGTAGCCATTTTCCCACCACATACTATGCTCATCTCAAAACCATAAAATCTGTAAAAATTACAGTTCTATAAATTTGTTAAGATAGCTTCACTTTGCAATAGCATTGACATTAAGAAACATTACCATTTTTTTAAGTCTTTCCAAGCACATTCAAAGTCTCTGGTTCTCTGTTTTTTCGCTTGGCCCCTTTCCTTTCCTTTTTCCTTCCCTTTCCTTTTTCCTTCCCTTCCCTTCCCTTCCCTTCCCTTCCCTTCCCTTCCCTTCCCTTCCCTTCCCTTCCCTTCCCTTCCCTTCCCTTCCCTTCCCTTCCCTTCCCTTCCACAGTGTTCTTTTTAGCAATTGTAGCCATAAGGCAACAGAGGAAGAAGTCTCCCTTTTCAGAGAAAATGGAAGAATTCAGAGAGAACATTGTCAGGTATGACGATGAAGGAGGTGGCGAGGAGGACACAGAAGCCTTTGATATTTCAGCACTGAGGACCCGCACTGTCATGCGAACGCATAAACCTCGGAAGAAGGTCACCACAGAAATCCACAGCCTTTACAGACAGTCTCTGCAGGTTGGTCCTGACAGCGCAATCTTCAGGCAATTCATTTCAGAAAAGCTTGAAGAAGCGAATACAGATCCTAGTGCTCCTCCATATGACTCACTTCAGACCTATGCATTTGAGGGGACTGGCTCTTTGGCAGGATCCCTCAGCTCTTTAGGTTCAAACATGTCAGACATGGATCAGAGTTATGACTATCTTAGAGACTGGGGACCTCACTTTAAACAGCTTGCAGGCATGTACGCTTCCCATAGAAGTGGGGGGGATTAGTTACTCTGGTTTGTTGTTTTATTTTCCTAAATCTTAGCAACCAAAAACAACTGTGGATTTTTAAAACGGAGATCATCCCACATTTAAGCATGAAAAATAAAAGCCCAATTTTTTTTTTTTTCTGGAAAGTCTTGGATATACAGATCTTTTGCAAAATCACACGAGGCGTATCATGAGGTAAGGGGATGGAGACTCCCTTTTGAAAATCTCATGGTTATTTATGTGCCTGAGTGCAAACTGTGCTGCTTTGGATATTTAGGCCCCCTTCTGGATACTGAAAACCTGGGTCTGCAAGTACAAAAGGAGGAGTAGAAGCCATAAATGGATATTGTAAATATTCTGTCATCCATAAGCTTTAAACTGTTTCCAAAGTTAAGACAGATTTTTGCTGTTGCAGTTGAATATATTCATTAACCAAAGTTAAACACGCGTATTTGTATAATGCCTCATTATATAAATATGCTCGTGTGAAAAAGTAGACCCTAGATATTCTAATACAATTGTCAGAAATGCTCACAGAATCATCTATTTATTGTTCTTAGGATGATAAAACTAAAGCAAATGTCTTTTCCTATCAGCGTAAAAATAAAGACCTATTACAACATCAGCAAGTATTTGCTGCCATTTTAGTTTTTAATGGAGCTATTGGAAAATGTATAAACCAATACTTAATTTAGCAAATAAGATAGAAAAAAGAAATCAGTTCAAGTTAGAATCAATATTCAACATAAACACCGCAATCGACCACATTATATATTACTGTACTTAGAACAAAACGCTATCCAAATACAGACATTTTTCCTTTTATTAAGAGTTTAAAGGATGACTGATTTACCAGCACAGATTTATTTTTTTATTATGGAATATAAAATTATCTGCAGTAGTCAGTTTTATTATAACAATATTAAGAATCTTTAAAATGCTAAGCTGATGGTTATAAAACTTTATGTATAACATTAGATAATAAGATAATAAAATGCTTTAATGTTAATCCACTTCTGCAAATGATCTTGAATCATTCTGTGAGGCTCAAGTCAGACTTCAAAATTAATTTCCCACTGTATTTTTTCCAAACATTCCATAATGAATACAAAGCTGTCTCAGAATATTTCTTTACTTTTACTTATACCACTACCCAGCAGCAATTTTGGATCTGAGAGTCATCAAAGATGTTCAAAATGGTCTGCCTAGAAAACGCAACCTGCCTGTTTTTTATTCACCTCTCTCCCATCAGCTACTTATTTTACAGAAAATATATTATGTAATCAACTGATACATTTCCACAGCTAAAAACTGGCATCAGGATAAAGAAAATTATGTAATGTTTCTTTTTTTTTCCCCTCTCTTTTTTTTAAATAAGATTTTAGGTAAGTAAGTGCTACTGAATTACAGAGAGTGAGGCAAAGCTTATGCAAGAAAAAAAAAACCAAGCAAACAAAAAAAAATAAAAAAGGTATGTAACATACAAGCTCTGTAATGTTTGCTACAATTGCTGTTCACTGAAGAAAATCGAGGCATGTAGGCTTAGTGAAAGGTGCCAGTGCAGAGTTTAAATTCCTGTCAGCTAAAAATAAAACATGTGGAGGAGTTTGAAAATCAGGAGAGATTTCCAATGTGAGGTCTGGTAAGGGCAGAAACATTATTCATGATATTCATAGCTGGAAAAATACAGGGCGGGTCATCCAATCAGGTGCAGATGAAGCAGCATCTGCTTCATAAGGAAAAACTGGTTCTCGCCAGTCTCATGCTAGTATGCCAACATGAACAAGCAGCTACAAAACAGCTGTAAAAGATATACAAGTAAAAACATTGTATTAATGACTAACATTTGTATTCAATGGGTCTCAGACAGATGTGACCAAATAACTTTTATTTCAGATAATATTGTACATATTAGTAATTTGCTCCATGGAGAGGAATAGAGAAAGAGACAACAACTATACATGCACTAGCTGTTGGAGATGGTGAAAAGTAAATTTTTAGGATTAGGTCTATAGATATATGTGGGTTATACCCTAAACAAATCCTTATTCAACAGATGGTCCCAGTGGCATTAATAGAATTCCTCATGCTTTCAGGTTGTATTTAGTACAAAAAGGATAACAGTGTCTCATCCTTTCTCAATCCAGAGATTTTGTCCATTTATGTGGGGAAATAGCCTTGAACACTCAACCATATTTGCACTTATATCATAATTTCCTCTTTTTACTGTAAGGAACTTTAACAATAAATAATTTTTGTAACCAGTGCATAACACTGTCATGAAGTTTTTGTAACCAATGTATGCCATTGTCAATAACTTCTATATGAAAGAGAATAATAGCCTACAATGAATCTTAAATGATCTTTAGCTGAAAAGGCATAAGACTATGTGTGGACAGAAGAGAAAGGAAGTGTTTTGCTCCAAAGTAAGAAGTTATTCCTAGCTGTTACTCGGACACATCTTACTAGGTTCCTGGTATTCAATCTAAGTCAAACCTGTCAATTTATTTCCACATGTGAGAAAAGAATCATTGAACTGACCTAGTAACTTCACACTTCTTTTAATATACTGTACTTAATTTAGCTGAACGATGTCTGCAAAAAGGTTTTGTAGAAGTGTCTGTTTATTTGAAGGAAGTAAACATTCTGAGGAACCAAAATTAAACACATAAGAGATATCACAATAATAATAGTATGAAATTAATAAAGGATAAGTTATAAGGCAGAGTTCCTGATGATGAGATCTATTAAACTGTGGAGTGGTTTTCCCAAAAGAATTCTCTGTTACCTTTATCTTTTAAAATTCATTATTAGCTAGAATTAGCTATGCTGTTGGCTGAAGTGAAGAGTGCAAGTATGGTACCAGATGGTAAATATACATTCAGCTGTTCATGACCTGCCTGAGGGAATATAAGGAAGACTTATTGACTGGTCAAAGTATGATCATACACACTGCTTTTCTGTATGAATGCTTTGAAGAGATGTTCCTGTATATTTCTTTTTCTGTAACATGGTAATGAGACAGGTTAAGAACTGGTGAAATACCTGACAAAAGATTGGCTTCCTGTTTCAGTCTTTGCTCGTAGGGATTCAGAGTGTTATGTTATTGGTTTTATTATTGAAAAGCCAAGGAAATGAAGACTATGCATATATTAATAAATGCCTAACATTCAGTCATTTGAAGTTAAAAAACAAAAGAACAAAATCACTTGATAGCACATTGCAGCTTCAGACATATTGTTGTGACTGAAAAAGGGTATTTTGTTTATCAATTAATCCAAAATAAAATGTTTTAATTTGATTTTCATTTTACGTATTACGATGTATGTTTTTTATTATCATAACACTGAGAAGCAATCCTTCTTGCCACTGAGGATAATCTGTCTTTAATTCACATAATTTTCCTGCTGCATTTTCTCACAGATACTGTCATTACACTCCTAGCTTTGCTTTCAAAATTTGTATTGGAAATGTGGTTGTTTTAACACTCTTTCTTAATTGTATGGGGTAACCCTGTCAGATGAGAGTAAAATATTTTTTAAAAGACAGTCTGCTTTTTATGCTTCAAAGTCAGATCTAATATATGCTCTCTGAGGAGTAGAAGTTGAAGGAGATTATGTGATATTTACATTCTGGCAAAGAATATGCTTTACCCTTGATCCAGAATATGAACAAATAGAATAGAAGTTATATGAAAAAAAATCAGTAGCTATTAGTAAAGTCTGTAAGATTTCTCTACCAGAAAATTGGTAAACCTATATTTTATAAAGAAAAATAGAGTGGATTAATGTTTATAAAAAAATTGACACATTTTACAACAGTACTTTGGATGCTATGATATTTATTAAGAAAAAAAAAATTTTCATATATGGGTCTATATCAGCCTTATGTCTCATACACAGTCTCCAAGGAACAGTAAGATTTAACTATAGTGCACAGAAGGATAAAATATATATACAGAGAGACTGCTTAGATCAGTATGAAACACTTCACCCACAGCGAATAGATAATAGCAATAGTCAGAAACATGTGTAAGACTTAAGAGGCTATCTGCCAGCAAAGGCAGTTAGACATGGCACTAAGACAAACTATTAATAAATATAATTAGAAACCATTATTACTTCACAAAACTCTCCAATAGCAGAAGCAGAACAGGGTATCAATGGCTTTTAATTCCCCAAACATTTTAATTGTGGTTTAGGTGATGCTTTAATAAGTTTATAATTTAAACAATACTCCACCTGTGGAGGTTCAAATAGGATTGATTTGTAGGGAAACAGCAGCATCTGCATACATATATCCAACCAAAAGGAAACAACAGAAGTTATTGGATTAAAGCTTAAAAGGATGCAAACCTACCCACAGATATCTGATGCATCCCTTCTGACATTATTACGAGTAAATTAATCTCTGTCATCACAAATTCCTCTGAAAAGAGAATTTACAACGGGCATCTTGTACAACTGCTTTAGCAGTTTAGGAGTGGGAACAAGAATTTTTTACGTACTGATTCTGTATGTTGGATTTACAAATGTCAAAAATATCCCCCATTATTAATACTGAGGATACCTGAGATATAAGCAGGAACTGTATGGCCTTGAAGACTGGAGAACAGAAAATGGGTAAAATGCAACAGCAAAAATAAAGATCATCCACTCTGGAAATAGTTCTTAAAAAAATCTACTGTTATACTGGGCACTTATCCAGTAAAGTAATTAAACAGGACAAGGATATTCTAGCTGCTAAAATAACTATGAACTGCCAACAAGATTCAGCCCAGAAAAGCCCCAAAAAATCAAATATAAACCAAAGCTGTACTAGACAATACAATAGACAAAAGAAAATGTTGACCATGAAATTAGATTAAGATTAGATTATCTAACTGTTTAATTACTTGACAGCTCATTCTCTTTTGGTAGACTCTGAACAGACACACTAATATTGTTTCTGAGAGTCACACATTCATTTAAACAGTAATCCAAAGGTAGTTCCAATATGAATTATTATTAAAGCATTTTCATGAGATAAAATCTTGTTACCAATTTATTATTTATTCCATACATAAAAACTCCTTGGCAAGGCCAGACAAGGTGTCCAATAGATGTAAGAGAGGTTATAAAAGAAATTATCCTTAAACATCTCCTTTTATAATTTCAACAGTCTAATTCAATGTGTACACATTTCATTATATATTCGGTGAACCTAATTTCATTGGTTGCAAATGCCACTTTACTTATGAATTCAAAATATCATTACAATGACTTTACAAATATTTTATGAGAATTCTTAAAGATTACAGTGACCTTAGTGATACTTTATCCAGGTTGTTGTTGTCAAAACAACTTATTTTCACAAAAATCTTACCCCACTTTACCATCACTGAATATAAAAACATCCTAGTTAGCTTCTAAAAGCATTTGCATCCACTGCAGTTTATCTCACCCAACCTTAGTCACCTAAAAATTGGTGTAGGTTATCCAACTTCCTTCCCATCCTGTGTTGCCGCTCCCTCGGACATCCCAGAAGTTCAGGGCAGGCTGGACACTCTTCAGGACTGCAAAATGAGATAGGCATCCCTCCTCATGGGACTGTCTTAGACATGGTAGACCTTCCACAGCAAAGAACTCCTGCTAATACATCTCCTTCATGTCACTGAGGACTCTAACCCACTGATAAATCACCCCCAAAGTTTCTTTCCCCAACCTGATAGGGATATAAGGATCCTGCTTTGTCTTCTTACCTTCATGTACCTTTGAGTTTATTTTTAAAAACCTAATAAATATTTTTCTTTGACAATAGTTCCTGTCAGTCTTGAATGATTATTATTGCTTTATAGTATTCTACTAACAGCTAAAGATTTCCAAGTCAGCTTCTTGTGGAGACAGCTATTTTGAAATCACAAAGTTCAGGAAATGCAGAGAAAGAGACATGAAATCAAGGGCAGGGGAAGTCAAATGATTCATATAGCTGGTCAGCTCCTGAGCTGGAAAAAAGTTGTAGATCCTGAAATATTCAGTCCACTGCCCAGCTCCCTGGACTACAGTTAAATTTTTTCATCTCTGTTTGTGTTTTCTTGATGAATAATAAAGTCATTTAAAATAAAAAGGCTAGGTTCACCTGACTTAGTCTGTTCTGGTTTTGTAGGTCACTTTGAACAACTTTTTACATGTGACCATTGTCAAACCAGGTGAAAGTAATGCAACTGCTAATTTCTTGTTCATGATGCTTTTTCCTAATGTAAACTAGACCATAAGTGCCTGAGTGGCTTTTAAAAAGTTAAGGGTACAGCTCAAGGAAACACTTTATCTTGTTCTCTCCCTGGTTTATAACTTATATAGATCCACCTTTACCCTGTTGCACCTTAAAAGAAACAGAAAGCCTTAGCAGATGTAGGTCTCTCGCAATATTCCTTTTTTTATAGGAACTTTATAAATAACAGTCTACAACTAAGATTCACAGTTAATTGTGGAGAAGCAAAAGGAAATGAAATAAAAGAGAGTTGAAAGTCTTAAGGAAATCATCATTGACTTGTTACCAATTAGTTGCAGCCAAGTTGCAAAGTAGGTTGCTTTAATACCTACCAATTTGTTAGACACAATATCTTGTTATAGAGAAACAGTTATATTCAAAGGCAAGAATTTACTGTTGGTCTGATTAAAGTTATTATTAGTCCAGTTAAAACTCATAGTTCAAATTACATACAGCTAAAGTGCTATATAATCAAACTTTTTCCTCTCTACTCCTTTTTTTCTGGTTTTATGCTCATGCTCCTAAGGCTTCAATCTGGAGCAGGAGGAATGGTACCACAACTCATCAGTATCACTAGTCCTTTGCCAGGAAGAATGCAACACGGATGTTGATCATGTCTTACTCCTTGCTCCAACATTTGCTTGGCGGCATTTTTATATGTTTGCTAACATTCTTTACACCTTAATCTTTCTTCATTGGTCTACAAGTCTGAATATACTTTATATGATTTGCTTTACATAGGTTTAATACTTCTTTGTTCTAAAGCTCATTTTATCCAGCTCCCAATATCGCATCCCTTTGGTGATCAGAAATTAAGCACTGGTAAACTCTTTGTACCCCATAGCGTCCTGTGCCAACAGCAGCATCCTGGGCCGATACTTTCAAGGCCTCTTCTCATTATGTGCTTTTATTCTATGCTGCATTTTATTCTAAGCTCATAGGTTCATTCTACAGCAAATAACTCTTTCAAATAATGAAATAAAAAAATACATGTATATATACATACATATATATATATATAGTTACACCACACAATTATACAAAGCTAAGCAAAGCTAAAAGAATTTAGGTAGTAGTCACCTGATCATTAGGTAATTTCTTTTATGTTTAAACAAGCCAAGACATATCTTCAGTCAAGCCAAAATAAGTCCAGAGAATAGCTGGCAGATCCTGAGGCTTATGTTATCCTGACACTAAGCTTCTTACAAACAGTGGCATCTCCATGCTTACTACCTACAAGTCTACAATCCCTGGAAGGTTTTCAAAGGAAATCCACAATCAGAAACTAAGAATTAACTGTCTCCTACAATTTCAAGAATTTCTGAAGAGTAATTACCTCTGAAAGAAGGGGAAGATAACCCTGAACTTTCTGTTGGTCTGAGTTACCCGTGAAAAAGTAACCAACATTAGAACTGATATAATTTGTAAGCATTTGCCAGAAATGTGTTTTCCTCCTTGCTGTTTCTTCAGGTTATATTTGCAATATGAAATTCCTGACTGTTCACCACATGTTTTGGTTCGCAGATCCTTGCCCCCACCTGAAAAGTTCCTCAGCCTTCTGCTGTATAACTGCTCCTATGTGCTAGATGGTTCAGATTCACTAAAAAAAAAGCAAGCAACCAACCAACCAACAAACCAACCAACCAACAAAACACAAGCAGTCTGCAATACTTTTTGCAACAGGATTGTAATATTTATTTTCCATTGTTATTGTAGAGTGGTAGAGACAATGAGGACCTCATGATTAGAGAGCAAATCTTCTAAAAAAGCTCCACAAAGTGAAAGTTTCTGTTCTAAATTTGCAAAATTTTGGAACAAAAATCCAAAGAAGAATCTACTTGGCTGATGCTTTCTTGTTTGCTTTTCTTTTTTGCTGTCCAGGAAAAGAATTTCATAATGCAAGTCATTGTGGGGACAATCAAAATGCACCAAATAGCTACTGTAGCCGACTACTGTGGACCCCCACTTCATTCCTTGGGGATGAAGCAGATCTTTGCAGGCTGTTAGTAATGTTGACATCATGGATTAGGTCTGAGTAGTGGGGTAAATGGGAAGGAATAATACTTCTGGACACTGAAAATTGCATCCAGTTTGTACCACCTTTCTAATTTTCCTTTTCAGTGTCCAGGAAATAAATTAATTGTTCCTGACATTCCTTGTAAAAATCCCACTTTTTTGGTTTACTCCAAAGATCATACAGAACATTTTTAGCTTTCCGGGTTTCTCCTCCTTCTTGATATACTGGCTTGTAGGATTCTGAAAGGTGTGCACTTTTTGCTCTGAGCATTTTCTTGATGTTCCTTTTTGTGTGCTCTTTAAAAAAAAAAAAAAAGAAAAAGATAAAAAGAGCAGGAGGGAAACAAAAACTCAGCAAGCAGGCAGAAATGCCACTGTGGAATGCAGGTTGAAAGACAATCAGAAATGGATCTTACCAGGAATTCTACAACTTAAGCTGTAATAAAAGAAGAATTTGGACCATTATTTTCCCTTTGCAGGGCACAAAATACCTTTATAGACACCTAACAACATTCTTGCTATTGCAGAGACCCGGAACATCAGAGATGCTTTCCATCATCTTGTTCTCCAAGAGTGGCATGTTATAGATGTTTTACCATAGCTCTTGAGCTTGCGATAGTGTGCTGGGAAGCATTTTGTAACCCTTACTAGGGAGCTGATAACGGGAAAGATGTTTCTAAGGTAGATATAACCAGGATGGTTACCTACAGATATTCTGATTGCATATTCCTGTTGGGTTTTATTATTATTACTATTTTTATTTTAAATAATTTGACAATTGAAGTCTGACAGTTTAAAAATGTTTAAAAGTGGGTATTCCATGTTCACAGGAATTGTTTAAGGAAAAGATAACCTAATCTTTATGCTGGTTTTCACAGGGGGAAAAAAAAAAAAAAAGACAGAAATCCCATTGGTTCTCATAGTGGACCTCAACCACCCCAACATCTGCTTGGAGAGCAACACAGTAGGGTGCAAGCAATCCAGGAGTTTCTGGCATGACAGTTTCTGACTATGTATGACTGGGATGGGCCGGTTACAGGACTAATCCCATGGGCTGGCTAGGAGGTACTCTACCTAAAGTAGAAAAAGATCAGTGTGGTTGGATGGGTGGAATACAATATGGTTGGAAAATTGACTAGACCACTGGGCTCAGTGGGTTATGGCCTACATTTCACTAGTGCCCAGCCTAGTGGACTACTAAGCTCTACTGAGCTTAATACTGTTTATCATTTTCAACTACTCCCTGGGCAATGGTACAGAGTGCACCTTCATCAAGTTCATGGACAACACCAAACTGGGAGGAACATTCAATATGCTGAAGGGTAGGGATGCCCTCAAAAAGTACCTGCTGAAGCTAGAGGCACAGGCAGCAATATGCTGAAGTGGTAAGGAAACATTACTCTATGACTGTTCGTAGGTGTCCTCTCTGAGAAGGGTCACTTATTTGTATGAATGACAGAATTAATTTGTTAAGATTTACATAAAAAAAACAATAGCAACCAAAACAAGAGGTGTCCAAATATCACCAGTAAACGGAAAGATGTAGCAGCTGTTCAAGCATGGAGTTTCACATGCTAATACAATACTCACTGTCATCCCTTTTGCTTAGCCAACTCAAAAAGGAAAGCAACGTGTTAGCCAATTTAACTTTAGGAACAATTTTTGCCGAATGTAATACTTAGATCCAGAAATATTCTAGCTGGGAGGAAGGAAAGGTACACAATAAGTAGCATAACCATCTGCTTATCTAGAAAGCTGTTAGTACACGGATGAGCTCAAAGTATAGGCTTTCTGTTTGTTTTTTTTGATGATTTAAGAGGCGCAAACAACTTTTTGCTGACACTGTAATATGCATATGTAGGTAAAGTGTACAAACTCTGTTTTCTTAGATAAATAACATCATCCTAAAACCAACAATTCTTGCTTATTTCTTTGTTTGATCACAGTGAGAAGCAATAAAACATATGAGAATTGCCTGACTTCCTTGGAATTTAATATGCCCTGTCATTTTTCCAAAGTTGGCATACCCTAAAAAAAGTTAGATTGAATCCAGGTATACCTGAAGGACTTTTTGCATTCTTACCTACTTACTACTATCTCTAATAGTAGCTGCTGAAGGGAACCCCTACAGTCTGTACCTTAGAGAAGAATGTGGGAGGACAAGAAAGAAAACAAAAGGCATGCAACTCAAAAACAAAATTAGAAATTAAGTCACGTCATCTTTGATAACAAAAAGTAAAAACAAAAAAACAAACAAAAAATATTTTACAGATCTTGAAAAGCCATTAAAATGTAAGCTTTAGAGACAAATCTGAGATACAAACATCAATTTTCTTTCTTCTGTGATTGTTTTAAAATGACACTAAACCTCTGATCCATCCTCTGAGCTTTCAAAAGTATGTATGTGGCAACAGTGTAAATATAGGAGAACATAGTTTTCTGATAGAACAACTTTTTTCTTCAATGCTATCTACACTTCAAGTTTTTAAGTTAATCTTTGAGCAGATTCCAGGCAATAGTCCAGCTCAATCTGACATTATAGCTTTCAAAAACTTCCTTCTTCTGGTCTCAGATGCCTTTTTTCACTGTGCATGCTTCCTCATCAAAAAAGCTAATTATCCAATTTACAACACATGTTCTAAATCCCTAACACCTGAAACTGATATGCTGAAGCCCCAGTGCATACTTAACCCTATCCTATGCAAAACAAGTAGAAAATAAAAAAGTGCCTACTAATTTTCTTAGAAGGTATTTTTCTTTTTACTGAGACAGGATTTTCAGCTCAGAGCAATCAATCATTCATACAGTGAGAAACCATATTAGAGAAGTCCTTAAAATTATGTCATTTGGGGGATATTTATGGTGATTTTTTTAAAGTATGGAGCTATTTACTGGTGGTAATGTTTCATGCAGGTTTTCTTAGACTAATGGATAGGAAAAAAAATCACTAAACAGTTGCACTGCTGGAAATTCTGGGTGTCCGTAGAAGCACGTGGGCTCATTAAGACTCTAGTCATATGCTTTAACAGTGAGCAGTTTTATAGAGTGTTATACCATTGAAACAATTCTGAAAATGTTTGCCCAACGCTTTTATATTAGTGTTATTCTGCATTGCTGGACTAGCCTAAAAACTTTATGAAGGACCTTATCAGTTGTCTATTAGGTTTCTACACCTCATTGCAAAACACCATAGTAAAGCAGTAGGACTAAGCCCTTGGTTTTTGAACCACTACTGTAATATATCTTCATTGCTGCAGTATGCTATTTGCAGTGTTGAAAGCTCTTATCAACTGAACTTATTTTGCAAAGTTATTGAAACAATCCTAAAAAACTCTAGTTAGGTCTGCTGGCTTTATGTATTTATTTATTTATTTTTCTGCTGATTGAAGAATACAATTTTTCATCTATTTAAATAGTGAATTTTTATTGCTTTATAAGAGACCTAAAGAGCCAGTGCTTACTGAGAATTACTGCACAAGCAGCTTCCACTAAGTAGATGATTATATACATCCTTTCATCCTCCTATATTAACTTAAATGCTGATTATTGTGGTTCTTTTTCATTTGTTTTCTTTCTCTTTCCTTTTTTTTTTTTTTTTTAAGTTAAGATGGTTCATATGGGTTCAAGTCTTAGCATGTAAAGCATAGATGTGCTACTGTAAGGACTACTTTATATAACACAGAACTTATTGGTGGGAAAATCCTGATATCCAGGATTATCTTCACACTGTGATTAACTTTACAGTGGCAGCAGGATGGGATTTTTAATTCTAGGTTTTAATAAGTTTATGTCAGTTATCAGTTAAACACTTTGGTTAGAAATACACTGTTCTCATATGAAATGTCTTTATTCTACATCCTCTTCTTTTTTTCAGCTTCTCATAAACCAATTCTGCAAATAATTCTTATTCTTTCTTAAAGGATTCATTTCAAAATAGACTTACACAAGGCTTTCAAACTTGAATATTTCAGTTATTTTCCCTTCCAAGGGATATTTTTTCAAATCACACATAACTGCTAATGCAGCATTCACTGTTAAAGAAATCAGGCTTATTTGTGGCTTACCTATATGGGTTCAGCTGGGGGAGAAGAGAAGAAAAATGGTAAATAACAAGGACCTAAAAGTTACTGAAGGTCTTGTCACATTTTTGGGAAATTATTGGCTTAAAGCCTGTTACTGACTTTATAGGACATTAGAGAAATAAGAACAATCATCCTTAGAAAATGTCCACCTATACAGTTCTAAGGGTTGACTTTTGAATTCCAAGCTGACCAGCCATCACTCAACAGCAGCCCGGGGCATTGAGCCTGTAAAAGGTGACTGCTTTCTGGTTATGAGATACTGATTTTATTTTTTATTTTTATTACTATTCTGTATGTGACAGTCTAAAGTGTTTGATGCTTTACAGTGATATTCTTCTTGAAACAGGTATGGATCCATTGTAGAGCTCCTAAGGCCTATATAATCCAAGGTCATTCCATGTAACTCTGTTATTTTGTGTCAGAAATGCCCATCAATTCAGTTTGATTATAGGATATTCAAACTCACATCCTCTTTTTTTTTCCCCGTCTGTCCCATTGTAAGTGCAACATTTATCTGCCTCATAAGCTGCTTTTGCCTCCAATTGCTAAAATATAGTCATAACAAAGCTAACTGTTAAAACAAATTGTTAGTCTGGATATTTATCTACACCCTTCAACAGCTGAAAATTATTTACTTTGCTGCATACATAGACAATAAGGGCTTCTGCGCAAGGGACCAGGAAGGCTTGATGAGTTCACCAAAAATGCTGTGCAAAGTGATACCCAATGCAGCACAAAGAGTCATGTAGTATGCTTTGCTATAGGAGATGTTACTGGGAAGGTGGAAACAGTAGTGTGGTACAGGTAGGAGTCTGCACAGAAGATGTTCTGCTCCTGTCACCCTAGTTCATGTGTATGTATGTATGTATGAATAAACAGATAGCTGCAGAGTATCATGTGAATATTCCCACAATCCCATGAGCTGTCCAGATGCCAGTCAGGTGTAGATATAGAAACATATTACCATTCAAGCACAGAAATAAACTCTTATTAGGAAGAAAGTATGTTAACTTGGTCTAAACCCAGCTCCAGTATGCAGCTTCAGAATCATAACCAGCTTACATGTGGCTGCCTTGACATATCTACACCTGCCTGCCTGCACCTCTCTGCAGAGAGGTGTTCTAATATTAGCTGAGCCCTGACTTATTCTGTGAGGATTATTATACTATTAGAGGTCAAATTGAAAAGAGCAGCTTCTCAGGGGAACAGGCATTAGTATTTTGTGAGTTAACTATTTTAATAGCATCCAATAACACTGCAAATTGCAGAAGTGGACCTTCCATTATAAATCACTTGTTTTTTTCAAGTGGTGCTCTGTTTTCTAATTAATTGGTCATATAAGACTTATAGAAACTCAGAGATGAAATTGCTGAAAATTATGGGAGAGTAGTTGAGCACTTCAAACCAGCCATAAAAGAACAAAGGTTAAATTCTGCCTTTGAGCAGTACTCATGTTGGGCAGACTATAGCCTGAAAACATTCACTTTATGAAATAAACTTCAGCTATTTTTACTCTGCACAGAGCATGGAAAGCCAGATAATTTACTGCAGTTGAGCAGATGCTTGTTTTGTTTTGTCATTGTTATTGTTATAAATAGAAAGAATGAAGAATAAGCAATCCCAGCCGATGGAGAACTGTTATTGCTGTAATGGAAGAGCTTTGAAATACTGCACAAGTTGAGAAATCAAACAGAGAATGAGCATTACTTTAAAAGATGTCTAAGAAAAAGAATAAAGGAAGGATTCTTATAATAAATGGATGGACTAAGCTTGCTTTGTTTCTCCACCACAGTGGGTCTCCTGCTGTTCAGGGGCTGCAGTGGTTTCTGTAGGAGAGCCAGAGGCCAGAAAAAGGGAACTGTAAATGAAATAACCAGCTTTGCCTTAAAGGAGGCAGAGCTTAGCAGTGGCAAGAAGCACCCATCTCATCCTCCTCATTAGTAATGAGGTCAGAACTTAGGCGAAACGCCTTGCTCTGAGCAGCACCGTTCATAGGGAACGCAGATGCACGTTCCTACAGCACTAGGGGGCACACGGCGGCAACTTGTTACCAGACTCATCCTATAATGCAATAGACTTCATAAATTAGAGATACTTGTTTGTGGGGAGGGCAAGGGAGGAGAAACCCACTTTCTGCATGATGGGGATAAGTTTCTACATTTGTGTTCTATATGAAAAACCTTGGTTGTGTTTTCTAACACTACAGGAACATGTTTTGGACTATTTCTTAAATACAAAGAGTGAGATTTGTTCTTTTTTCATACAGTGTTTAGCCCACTCAGAAAGGCTGGAGAAAAAAGCAGAGATTATTTAGCCTAGTGACCTCAGGCTGTCTGAAGACTATGTGGTTTTCTGAATAAACCTCAGTGACTACAAAGTGGTTTGCCTGGCTGCCAGTAAGTTAGGCTTGATGATCGATCTAAGAAAAAAACAAACCTGGTGCTCAAAAAGTTAAACTGATAGCCAGAAGAAACATGGTTCCAGACTGAACTGCCCTAAAGAATGATGAGCTTTGCCTGTACTGTCCATGTAAGGGCAATAAAAAAATTCCCAAATATTCCAAAATGCCACATAAGGCAATTCTGATAGAGGCTCCCATGTAGTTGGCATCCTTTTGCCTTAACCTGTTTTACAAAATTGTACATGAAGGGTCCATTGAGTCCATCAGGTTGCTTGGCTGATATCCCAGGGCAGATAGTTGGCACCAACTAGGAATGACAAATTCTGGTTGTTCAGTAATTGACAGGATTTTTATCACCAGCTATCACAACTAAATGGCACTCGCTCATTCAGTTTCATTGAAATGACTCTTCTTTTTATTCTTGTTCTTCTTAGTAGAGGTTTCTGAGGTGAGATGTTTTACAGCTATTATATCAGCTCTCTCTCTATATATATATATGTATATAATACGTGTATGTCTTCCTAATGAAAATTTGAGACAATGACATGACATTCATTTGAGTTTGTCAGGTACGATGGGATTACAGCATGAGCCCAGAGAAGAGCAAGCCAGTCTTAGTCTATGTTAATGGTTGTTTTGGTGTGTTTCTCTTCCACTCATTCTAAGCTTTCAAGCATTAGCTTCAATATTAGCTTCCTCCTTGATTGTTGTCTTGTCATTTCAGTTGGCATTGCTTTTAAAAGACATTAATATTTTTGTTCTGTTATATATTAATATCCATCTGTAGGAAGCAACTGTCAAAATACTATTCTAATTTTCTTTTTAAAAAGAGATTAAATACTTAGATTTTAAAAATAAATGTTTTTTTAAGGACAAACCATTGAAAGCTTAAACATTTCAAAATTTTAAACTACAAAACTGAATTTTTTTTTTATTTCTGTTGAGTTTTTTAAAAAGTTTTGATAAGAAAACCAGGAAAAAAAAAAACTAAAAATGGAAAAATCATCCAGGAAAATATTAGTTTAAAACACAAAAAGCATTTTTTTCTTTCTGGTTATGTGTGAAGTCTTAACAGATATCTGTATTCTTCTTCCTCTGAAACTCTAGTTTCAGTTCAGCAATATTTTCTCTGACTTCGAGATTTTGCAACATATGTTTTTACATTTCACTCATAATTTTTCACCCTTCCACTATTTCTTTGAATGAGTGTTTTCAGAAGAATGATTACTATGTACAGCACTCCTTATGAGATTTGTATTAGTTAGCCATTGACCTGCACTGCCATATATAGTGTTGATAGGGGGGGAAGCTTCAAGGTTCCCCACCCAGCTCTCCACAAGTCACCTTTAAAGGTCTGCATGAAATGCTGAAAACACTCTCATTCTGTTTCACAAAACAGATATTTGAAACTGATTGTTGTACAGTGCTATACTTCCAAAGAATCACAGAATGGTTGCAGTCAGAAGGGACGTCTGGAGGTCATCTGGATCAACGTCCCTGCTCAAGCAGGAACACCTGGAGCCAGTTGCCCTGGACCATGTCCAGATGGCTGTTGAATATCTCCAAGGTGGGAGACTCCACAAATTCTCTGGGCAACCTGTGCCAGTGGTTGGTCACCCTCACAGTAAAAAAAGTGTTTCCTGATGTTCAGGGGGAACCCCTTGTGTTTCAGTGTGTGCCCATTGCCTCTGGTCCTGTCACTGGGCACCACTGGGAACAGTTTGGCTTTGCCTTCTTTGCAACTTCTCTTCAGGTATTTGTAAACATTGGTAAGATCCTCCTAAGCCTGATCTTCTCCAGACTAAATATTCCCAAGTCTCTCAGTGTTTCTTCATAGGAGAGATGCTCCAGTCCCTTCATCATCTCAGTGGCGTTTTGTTGGACTCTGCCCAATAGTTCCATAACTCTCTTGTACTGAGGAGTCCAGAACTGGACACAGGACTCCAGGTGTGACGACACAGAGTGCTGAGAAGAGGAGAAGGGTCACCTCCCTCTGCCTGCTGGCAATACTTTGCCTAGTGCAGCCCAGGACACCATTAGGCTTTTTTGACACCAGGGCACATTGCTGCCTCATGTTCAACTTGGTGTCCACCAGGAAGCCCAGGTCCTTTTCTGCAAAGCTGCTTTCCTATTGGTCCATACCAGCATATATTGGTGCTGCCAGCACCACTCCCCAGCATGTAGTGGGGAGGTTGTTTCTCCCCAGGTGCAGGACTTTGTACTTCCCTGTGCTGAACCGCATGAGATGCCTGTCGGCTGTTTTCTCCAGCCTGTTGAGGCCCCTCTGGATGGCAGCACAACCCTTTGACATACCAGCTACTCCTCCCAGCTTTGTGTCATCCACAAACTTGCCAAGGGTACGCTGTGCCCCATCATCCAAATCATTAATGAAGATGTTGAACAGGGTGGAACCCAGTGTTGGCCCCTGGGATACAGACCTAGTTACTGACCTCCAACTAGACTTCATGCCACTGATCACAACCCCCCGGGCCCAGATGCTCACTCAGCTAGTTTTCAATCCACCTCGCCGTCTGCTCATCCAGCCATACTTCATCAGCTTCTCTATGAGGATCTTACGGGAGACAGAGTCAAAAGCCTTCCTGAAGACAAGGTATGCAATATCCACTACTCTGCCCTCGTCTAGCCAGTCATTTCACTGTAGAAAGCTATGAGGCTGGTCAAGCATGGCTTCCCCTTTGTGAATCCTTGCTACTACTCCCAATCACCTTCTTGTCCTTCATGTGCCTGGAAATGGTTTCCAGCATTAGTTGCTCCATTACCTTCCCAGGACCTGAGGTGAGGCTGACCAGCCTGTAGTTCCCTGTGTCCTCCTTCTTGCCTTTCTATTAGACTTTGCAGAAATCAAGCCAATCAAACTGTACCGTTTATTCCATAAATGAAGTTTGTGCCTGCAGGGAAAATAACTTGTAACCTGTATATGACAGGATCCAAACAGCGACTTTCTTCCCATAAGTTAATAATAGAAAGACAAAAGTTCTTCTAGGCCACTTTATCAATATACCGATATCTCTACATCTTATGCTCAGATAAAAAAGAGAATTATGAAACAGGGAGGATGATTGCAACAGTAGCTATCAAAACATAGGGGTCTCTTCTTTTAGTGCATGTGGTGAGACAATAGAATGAACATTCCACTGTAGTGCGAGTCTGTTATCTGCAGAGAGTGGGAAAACACTACGAACAAATGTCTGCTTCAAAGATAGCAAAAGAATATTTACAATACAAGAAATGTTTCTGTGGAAAGGGTAGCAATTTAATCAGGTGTGAACTGAAAATGCTGCTGATCAGCATTTCTTTAAGGAATCTTTCTATGACTTCAGATTAATAAATTAATCTAACTAAGCTTTTTAGCTTATATTGCCCTTATTGAATTTTTACTTAGAGACATACAGAAAATTTAGTTTAAAAAGTTATATGTTTAAATATGGAAACAATGATTATTAAACTTTGCAGCTTATGTTATTATGAACATGGTAGGTGCCCCATCCCTGAGAACATTCAAGGACAGGCTGGATGGGTCTCTGAGCAACAAGATCTAGTTGAAGATGTCCCAGCAGGGGGGTTGGACTAGATGACCATTAAAGGTCCCTTCCAACCCAAACTATTCTATGATTCTGTGATCCTATGTTATTATAAAATGAAACTCACATTCTAAAACAAGTTGTCTACTCTTACACAAAAAGATGCTTAGACTGCTCAAGAGAAGACAAAGTGAGAAGCTAACCCAGAAAACTATCACTCTGTTTTAACTCAGGCCCTCTAGACTGAAATCTCCCACTGAACCCAATCAGTCAGAATTGTTCTCATATGTGAACTAAATGAACACTGAATATGGGCCTCCATTTTAGGTGCAATATACCTTTGGAAAAGATACAGCTCTGCTTGCAACTGGCTGTGGTCAGCATAAAACACTGACGGTAGAATGAAAACCACTGACCAAACTGATTTGCCTTTCATTTCTTGCACAAAAATTTGCATAAGGAAGTGATGGAAATCCCTGAAATCAGCTGTGCTACCAGACTGCATCAAGGTTGTTTCCTACTGTAATAAAAATGACAAATTAACGTAGCCCCTCAGAGAAGCATATTGAAATATACCTAAAATACAGGCACAACTTTATCTAACCTCCCAAGGTGAAACCCTGAAATGAACAAAAAAAGACAGGGGAAGCAAGAGCTCTTTGCCTTCTCTGGGTACCTTTACTCATCTCCAGTGAATATGGGAGCTGTCTTGTCACATGAGAGTGAGCTGGTTACTTTCCAAATACCATCCTGTGCTTCTTCTGACACACTGTAGTTTCACAACACAAGGTTGTGCCTAAGTGGTATGGCTGAGCTCTATATTACGTTTCTGCCAGAGTTCCAAGCTGATTGCATCTCTTTCATGGGATTTATCTTTACGAATTTTCTATACACTTTCTGAGAGGTGTAATTTCCCCTCTGAGTATGTCTAGGATGTATGTCCTAATTGAAGAACTTCCCAGATGGACAAAGTAAAAAAAAATCCACATCTTAATAATCATGTAAAGCTCAATTGCACAGATGTATAGCAGTAAACAGTTATTCAAGTGTTAACCTGTGCAGGCTTTGTCTAGACACCCAATAGGTTGTTGTTGGCCGCTTGGTTGGTTGGTAAGACTGTTCTTTTCTAGACAGGTCCACCATCTCTTCATTGACCTACACACAGTTTTGGGTGCTATATATAGTAATAACACCCAGTTGGACCATGCAGATGCAAAAAGATTCATCAGTATATGAATCTTACAGAGTCTGTCTCATTTTTAATGGTTCATGTAGGTTGTCTTATTTTCCATGTAATATCAGAATTTCAAAGACCAGATTTCTGTTGTTGAAACTTATGCCAGAAATCATTACCACCGAAGCAGTACAGAGCAGAAGTTGGCAGCTCTAATCCTGCTTATTTCAGGAAATTAGAAAGCTTGGTGCTAGTATGCATAATATGAATAACTCACCTTAGTGCAAAGTTAATTGTTTATATCTTGTGCTTAGAAAATGGCATATGACCATTAACCTTAAGAAGAAATAATATGACAAGATGTATAACAAAAAAAAAAAAAAAAAAGGAGCATGGTAATTATATAAGATATGTCTTATTTATATTCTGCATTTAATTCTTCTGCTTCCCTACACTCCATCCTTGTCTTCCCAGCACATACTGAAGAGACTGGCATGTGTTGTATACAGCAGATGGACGTGCTGTGGCATACACAGATTCTCAGTGCAGTTCTGGCACATACACTTTCTGCTGAATTTGCTAGCTAGTAAGGACTACAGCAGCAGCTGTTTAACAGAAAATGTTGTTCACTGTCACTATATTAAAAATAATTAGGTCAGGATGAATCAATGAAACCAAATAGCTGAAGCAACCTTATATCAAACTGGATGAATAATTTTTATATATATTTCCACACTTTGTTTGGTTTTTGTTTTAAATGGAAGATATGTTATTAAAAGGAAGAAATTATGTTCTTATCCTGAACCCTCTACTAAGGTACTTATCCAACAACTTACTCTATTTGGAAACAGCTGTTGCAGCCTTGGCAGGTTTTACCCATATTGGGAGAGCAGTCTCAAGCAAACAGTATTAGCAAACTCCACTGGTAGATACAAAAAACTTTTCTCGTTGCTGTATCTTGTCCATTCTGAGGACTTTTAGGTTTGTGGTTTGTTTTTTTTTTTTTTCTTTTCAGTTAGTGTAGGCTATACCTAAGTGAGTCAGCTTGGTAGACCTTGTATTCCTTTCTTGGATGTAGTAGAAGTACTGATTTTAAATCTCAGTCTATGTTTTTTCTTGGCATTGTTAATACTACCACAAAGATAATAATAAAGTTTACTCATATACATACATACCTAAAAATAGGTAGATACTCAAAGGGGTCTTCGATTTATCCCATCATTTCTGCCGTCCAACTAGCTGGCCAGTGTGGCACACAATAAAAAGGCTTCTTCTTGAAAGAGTGCTAAAACATTTTGTTGTTCCTAATGTTATTTGAAGGGTGGAAAGAATGAAATGTGGAGAGAACAGGAAGGAATTATATCTCTTCCCATCATGTCTTTCCTCCTTACATGCTGTAACAGCAATCTAGTTTTCTCTCAATAGATTGTAACATTTGTTTGGTGACAAACAAAGATGATACCTGATGTTAAGATTTCATCATCAAATGCAATATACCTTTGTGTGTTTGAACTTGCAATTCATTCCCATTGTAATTCTTCACTTGCAACATGTCAGGTTTTGATCTTCATTTTGAGCCTACTATATTGATAATTGTCCAGATGTTTGGCAGTCATGTAGGGCCTTCTAGACAGTAACTGATAATAAGAAATCATGTTCGTGGCTCTTCCTTTAAACCTTGACTTTTTTTGCAATTTATTAAAAATGTACTAGTTGAGATTGCTCTGGTGCTTGTTGAATAATATGTCCTCATTAACTATACACACTTCAGCTTTAATTTCATACTGAACATCAATAGCTCAAAAGTGAATAAAGAAGATGGCAATGCAAGTACCATGAATTTGGGACTAAAGGTAAGCATCCCAGCATTTCAGCATTAAAATTATTGTTATTAGTAGCTGTCATTTCTGTAGTTGCTCAGGGGTCTTTCTTCGACTTCTCTAGTTAATAATATTGCAGGTTTATTACCTGGAGAACTACTGATTGCCTTACAGGGGAAAGAGTATTTAGCGCAGCTGATACTCTCTTCTGCTCTCCCATGACAGGATTAAGCTTGTAGTTCTTATTGGAAGTTGACCTACTGACCTCACTCGTATTTATGCACAGCATGTGCTGTTACCTGTGTTAAGATCTGCTAGAAAGTCTTGTTCTTTATCACATAAAATAGCAAATGAAAAATCCCACATATACTTTCCCTGATGGAATACAAATATACAATATGCTTCTTTTGTACAGAAGTAAATGGGTAAGAACCAGATTATTGATTTTTATTAGAACACTGATTATAAAAACTAATTTCTGAGCTGTACAAACTGCCTCATATTTTAGTTCTTTAACTTCACTTGTGAACACAAATTTGTTCCTTTTTAGATGACTCTCCACTTAAATGATTTGCCAACACTTTGCCTTCTTGTTCACCCCTACCCTATGTGAAATTATAAACTGGCATAATATTAGCTACATTTTTTAATATTAAGGTCTGTTCATTTGCCACTGATTACTGGGCTGCCTGTAAGTTACACAAAAGAAGTTGCATTGATTCGCACTAGCAGAATGAGTTACTTCTCACCTAAATTAACATGATCATTGAAAATGCATTAGCACTAAGACCAAAAGGTGAAAGCGGCTAGTTTCGTAGGACTTACTAAAGCAATAATTTGATTTGCAGGCCTAAACTTGACCTGGCTGAATGACTGTAGATTTTGAAGAGGCAAGAGGAAGCAGCTTCATGCAGGCTGGGAAATGGGGGAAATAAAAATTAATTATCACTTGTTAAAAGCAAACTAATCTCTATATTTAATAGGACATCTTGTCATTATCCAGATCACTTTGCTTTATACTGTATTTTTATAGCAAAGCTTTGTCTTTTTTAATTCTCCTTTCTTTTTGACAGAATGAAGAATGGCACCACAGGTGAGGTAACTCACTCACACTTTGTCAGTTTGCTCCCTACAAATTTTTTCTGGATATGAACTGCACAGCAACATTTCAGGCACTATTGCAATGGTACTAGTGATCACAGTTGCCACAGCCTTATAGTGTTAACTGTGTATGTTAACTGGTGTACAGCTAAACTACTGATGTAGTTTGCTTCCCTAAGAATGTATTCAGAGTTTCAAGAAGGCTTTATAAAGAAGATTTATGCCTTATGACAAAGGACACCATCTTTTCTTAGAAGTTCTGTAAGCAAAACTAAGCACAGAAACATTAAAGATAAAGAAAAATACAGCTAGATGGCCCCAAGTGTAATAACAGCTACATCTCTCAAAAAATAAATTACCCAAATGACATGGAAGACTATTGGAAATGAATAGGAGAAAATATATATCAGTAAATCAACAGAAGTTGAAATGGCATTATGCTGCATGTCTAGCTGAAAGGAAATTCAGAGTAGTAGCTGACACACTATGCTTTACTCACCTTCATTGCTGGCTGGTGCCAAAATGATCCTTACTTGTTTTTATGTTTTTTAACAGGAAAGCAGTTCATCTTGTGGTAGGAGAATGACTTAGTGAAAAAGTAAATAGTATTAAGGATAAGATAGTGAAGCAGTTTTAGACCTAGCTCTGCAACAGACTTCCTGCATGACCTTAGACAAATGCTTTAACTTTTGCATGTCTCAATGTGTCCATTAAAATTTTTATCCGTGATCTATGGATTACTATGATAAATTAATATTGTCAAGACTGCCAATGTCATCCACAGTTAACTTCATTTTCAATAAGGACATGTTTACAGCTTTTCTAAGCTTTTACATTTTTTGTTAATTTTTTAATTTCTAATTAAAAGTTTGTAGTTTGTTCATTTGTGATTAAAAAGTTTTATCAAAAAGATGTTTTGACCAGCCTTGGAGAATGTCTATTGAACTACAATTCTAATTTGTAAGGTTTTGACAGTTTTATCTAATGGTGACCTGAGCAATCCTTGATTGATAAGTCGTTTGGGAAGTAATATATACTTGCTCTGGTTTTAGAGCATTTACAACCATTATCTTGTCTATGACTTTGAAAAGAATAATACAAATTTCAGCTTTCTTGCCTGTGGTAAAAATCTATGTTTCCAAATGGATATATTTGTAACCCACAAGAATATTGCTGCCCTTTTCCATTTGAAACTAAAACACTTGCAACTTTTTAATTAAAACCACAGAAAATGGGTCTATACCTCATTTTATGTAACTCAAATTAATACCACTGTTTTTAACATAAATGTAGAAATATTGAGTTGCTGGAGATCTAGAAAAAAATCCACTGATGTAATTCAAAATAGCTATGCAAAATAGTCCAGAAAAACAAAATAACATTTTTAATAGGAAATATTTGATGAATACCAATAATCTGATACACACTGACCATTTCAGATGAAAAAAAAGAAAAAGAAAAAAGAAAAAAATCCTAGCTCTCAAGAATTAGTCTTTTGAGTCATCTCTGCAGAAATGATTTAAAAATATCCATACAGTGAATGATCCCAACAAAATAAGGAAATTTTTCCCTAGTTTGCTAATGCCTGCTACTTAATAAAGAATACCTGGGAACTCGTGAGCGCTTCACTACATCCCTTGCTAGTCCTATCACATCTGTAAGGACAAAAAAAGAGAATGCCATGGTATCATCTACTCAGAAACCAGCTGCACCAATTGAGGGTATATGCTAATGCTACCAATGTTTT
Organism: Platalea leucorodia; assembly: GCF_965183815.1. Lineage (NCBI taxonomy): Eukaryota > Metazoa > Chordata > Aves > Pelecaniformes > Threskiornithidae > Platalea > Platalea leucorodia. The sequence continues at coordinate 60,264,301 of NC_138823.1, read as the reverse complement.
GAACTTTGACCTCTAGGTTAGACTCTTATCATATTTGATTCTATGATCTTTCTCAGAAAACACTCCAGATAGATACTGCAACTTTGGCAAAATGATATCGTCAGAATTTTCCTCTCACTATGTGGCCTCAGCATGTCAGTTGTATCCTGAAAGGAATACACTGGCTCTCTGTCAAACATCAAATTGATTTTCAAATTGCTTTGATGGGTTATAAGGCAGTGCAGTTTGAGAAGTGTGTATTTATCAGAATTGCTTTCTCTGCACGAGCCCGGTCTCTCTTTGAGATCATAAAAAGCAAATAAATTGGCAATTCTGGAATGTACAGTAGGGTAAAAACTCAGGAATGCATATTTAGCTGTTTTACAACTCAAATATGTAATTGATTCTCTGACCAGGGTCTGTAATGTGACTTGATCCATTCATATTTATGTAGCATTTCAGACATCTGTAAATGATGTCTCTATATCCATGTAATGATCTAGACCAGGACACAGGAACTGCCCTTGCAACACATTTTTAAGGGAAGGAATCTGGTTTGAAGGACGCCTCATAGCTGAAAAGGAAAGGATGGGCTGTTGGCTGTTCTGGAACTTCTATGCTTAAAGTTGACCTACGAATGTAAAAGAGGACTTTATATCATGTCAGTAGGAAAGCTATAACCAGTGCATATGCCATACAGAGTTCTTTATATATGTTCAAAACTTTATATTTGCAGGTGCTGAGCCCAGAGCGAAAGATGACCCTGCTCTAAGTAATCTCCTTTTGGTACCCTTGGACTCACAGGCTTAATGTCAAAGTCAATACATTTAACTCTTAAACACATTTGAGTTAGGAATTGAGCAAATAAAAAGCCTTTCCTACTTCAAAAAATACCCAAATAGAAGACTTCTTTATTATTTAATTTTAATATTGCAGTAGCAGCTGAACACCTGTTTGCCTTGACTCCATTGTGCTAGAAGTTGTTGATCATATAATAAATGATAAAAACTAAATTTCTGAGTTTCTGAAAGAATTTCAAAAAGCTAAAGGCATTTTCCAAGTGTATTTCTCCTTTTCAATGGGAAAAGAGTGCAAGCAGGGGATCTGCTAAGCCTTCTATCAAATCAGCCATTTGCACTCAGTTTTAGGTATGAGAGGACCCCAAATTCTTTCAACGGTAGTAATGAAATTCTGTGGCCAGTATTATTTTTCATTCATCTCTATTACTGGTCACAGAAATTTAATATATTTTGTCTACAAAATTTATGCCCATAAATTGAATAGGTTTAGAAATTATAAGAAGACACTGACTATCCCTACTTTCCAACAGATATTTGTGAGATTCAGAAAGCGAGCTTTGACATGAAGAGCTGATGCTGTCTGTTGCTAAAGGAGTACGGAGTGAGTTAGAGAGATGTGAAAAAGAAAACCAGAAGTAAAAAGTTATGTTCAGTTTGGATATGTATTTGAAATTTTTTTCCTATATTAGAATCCATCTCTAGTCTACTTTCGTTTTCATTGTGCTGTTTTTCAGGTGACCCCCAGAATGTACAAAATAAGATGTATTTATTCTGTCATTATTATATGTCATCTTTTTTTTTTATGCTTGTGTGATACAATATAATTTTTCAAAATTCAAGGATTTTTAAAATGTTTATCCATAACCACACTAACACTTTATTTAATTTTTTGAAAATAACTCTCACCAATTGTAAACTATCAGAAGCATGTTTTCTAAGGCAGCTTATAAATCTCTTTCTATAGAAAATATGCCATGTTATTTTATAATATGCAAAGCAAAATTCATGAAAGCAAAGAACATTGTCAGTAAAAATTACCTGTTTGTAGATAAGTGAGAGTTAAATAGTGAGAACCACATAAAATAAAAAAGGTTTTCACATGCTGGGAAAAAAAAAAATCAAGGAATTTTAAAATTCAATATCTAATCTAATATTTTTACCAGGCTATGTTCTGGCATGTATTTTGTTTCTGACTCCTCCAAGCTATGCAAAAGGTTTTGAAGAATACAATTTGCCTGCTTTCCTCTTACTGACTTTTGTTTCATGAAAATAAATTGTAAGCTCTAATTATGTATTTTTATAATAGTTAACACAATAAGTCGGTGGTCTCAGATGAAGGACCTCAATAATTATAACAATAAATACTTTTCAACCTTTTAAAATAAAGAACTTGCCAGCAAAGTAAAATTACTTTTAAATTGTATTCTTAATTTTTAATAACAAATACAAATGTTCATGCTGACATTTTCAATATGACTATCAATCTCCTTCATTAAAATTATTTGAAGTGCTTTGAACTTTATAACAAGACAGGGTGGCTGCAATTTCAATGAAATTAGACTGTATGTTTTCTTAACAAGCTTCTTTGAGTTAAGTTAAAAAAGTGTATTTTCTTTCTGTTAAAGAACATAAAAATAAATTAAAATGTCAGAAAAGCATTTCAATTAGATAAAAATAGAAGTAAGCAAAAATGTTTTCTTAAGACAACTTTCTTAAGTAAATTATGTCAAAAGTTTAACGCTTCATTTTCTTCTCTTAACTGAATTTGCTTACATGTAAAATATTTTAAAATTGTGATTCGTGTTCTTTGATTTTGACAGATATGTTGTCTTTGCCTTCAAAAAGACAAGGATTTGGCCTGTAGTAAGATATTATACCTGTGGCATATTACCAGGTTTACTTGATAAATACAGAATTCCCCATTTCTATACATGTATTTCACCCTGAATATGACAGATGTAGCATCTGCAGTTGCAATTAAACAATTTCAGTCTGTTCCGTCTGACACATATGTGATGTTATCACATAAGCAGGCTAAACGTAAGTCAGACTACCTGTTATGTAATGGTTTGCACATTGACCTGGTGAGCACACAGATCAAGTATACGGCGAACAAAGAGTAAAAGTAGTCATGTTCACTTACAGCGCTACAAAGCAATTAGTAAACATTATGAACAGACTGAGTCCAGTCCTTCAAGTTCATTGTTTAATTTGGACAAATCATGTAACCTTGGAAAGGGCTTCTGTATCCCTTTAAAGGAGGTCTTCATGGTGAGTATTCATTAATTCCATTTTTGAAAATTATTATTTTTTCTTTTTTTAAAAAAGCTGTTCAATTAACATTCCTGTTAGTTAGGAACAGCAGTTGTAGAAAGCAAATCAGAATGACTAAATATGCTCATCTTTTGTAACATAATAGAAAACAAAAACAAACTGTTCTGGAGATGTTATTGCTGTACCTATGCAATTAGTTCCACTTAAAATAATTATGTTGTAGCATTTTTATTTTAGAAAAGCATAAAGAACTCCCAGCTGAGATTAGTCTCTTCTTTTGATAGAGGATGTGTAAAGATATAGACAGAGGAAATTATTCATACTCCATGGACATGAACCCAACCTCATAGACAGACAAATAAATGCACTAAGTAACAAAAGGACTTGCCTAAGTTCATAGAAGATATGTCTTTAAGCAAGACCTATAGCAATATTCCAAGCTGTAACATGCAGTTTCATGCCACACTGATGGGAGACTTTCAGCGATCAGAAGTAACCTATCCCGGTTTCTGTAGAAACCAAAAGGGAGTTGTTGCCACCCAGATGAGATAACCAGGACTTTGATAAGGTTAAGATCTATCTTCTATGTGCTAGAAAAGCAGTAAATCAATGACTCAGCCAACAATAGGATCCAGATTTATAGACTCACTGTCCTTACCTTTTAAACTATGGTGTGACATCCATACAAGATAGTGCAAAATAATATTTTCATTAGCATGGCTTATAACCTGTGGGCTCACAAGTTCATTTCTGCAACCTACTCAGGTATCTGATAAGATCCTTTTTCCCTTTAACAAGCTCTGATTTCTGTGGAAATTGAAGGTACTCAACATTTTGCGAGAGTGAAACTAGAAAAATAAGTCTATAGGCTATAACTTCGTATGACATAAATCAGCATCATTCCAGTAGAACTGTCCTGATTTATGCCTGCTGAACTACAATCTCATAAAAGTTCCTAACAAGTTAATAGGTATTTCTTAAAATTAATGAAAACTTTTCAGATTTGAATATCTATAATTTGTTTTGATAAAGTATGTTTTCGGGAAGAGTGTTTAGTATGGTCACCTACATTCTTTATTTATTCTGCCAAAATAAAGCTCTCAAAGTGAAAATCTCACGTTAAGTATTTAAAATGTATTTAAAACTCTCATGATAAATTGAGTTAATTAAACTTAAATAACTTAGAAAAGCCCTAAAAAGGTAAATTTATGAATGAGAGGAGGTATATCACTTCAGCATCTATTCTCTCAACAGCATTGAAGCTCATGTAAAAAAATATATTGAATTCCTGCATTTTTTCCTCTTAGACACCTTATTGCTTCTTCTCCTTTCTTCATCTATAATAGGACCTTCACCAATAAGATCTGAAAATATCTTAACAACAAGATTTACTTTTCTTCTCAAAATATATTTCACAATCTGTTCCCTCAGATATCAAACACAACTGTACCTTTTGAGATGAGGTAATTTTCTTCAAATGCCAAACTTTAGTGAAAAATTAAGATATTCTATTTCATCATATCTGCTGTAATATCTGTTTTCAGTAATACTGCAACCCATATATATATTTGACTAACATTTGGTGAATGTGTTGAAGTTAAGCCTCAGTCAGTGTAACATATACTTCTACAGCAGCCTGAAGAAAACAGGCTGCAAAAACTCTGATTTCCAAAACATGTATAATTCATTCTAGAGATTTATAGCTGCATTTTAGTGTTTGTTTTGGTGTGTTGTTTTTTTTTTTTTTTTTTAATGTAAAAAAACTCTTTAACACATACCACAGAAATAAGTAATGAATAATATGCTGTGGAAAGGACACAAATGGACTCCCTGGAGAAACACTAGGTAACTGGTAAACACAGTAAATTAAGAGCAACCAGCGCTTAGCTGAAGAGTTGCTCATTATGGGGAAGATTAACCTCTGTCCCTTGGCTTGATTTCAGAACTGCAGCACTGAGATTTATAGGAGAATCTGTGTACATGGGCAAAGGAGTCCTACACTCCAAATGTCTTATCCCCAGACTATGATGAAGAGGAAATACAATCAATGAAATCTAGAGAGCCCTGGATGATGAGGAAAACATCCCTGCAGCACAGGCAAAGGTGGAAGAACCACCAGTGCTCCCACTGAATGGTAGTTCCTCAGCCCTGTTGTCCATTCAACAAAGCACTCAGAGCGCTAGACCGACACAGCCTGCTTTACTGAACTTCTTGGTACCACAGGCCAGTGAAAGGAGAAGAGGATGGAGGAGGGGAGCTAAGTCTTGTTTTAGCTGTTCTGACTATTTCCGAGTGTTGAAAGAGGAATATTTTTTCCTCTTATTGTTTTTTAAAAGTTTTCTCAAAAACTTCCTTGACTATTAAGCTAATTTTCTTAGAGCTACAACTGAAAGTCCTTTTGAAAGGAATACAAAAAGCCAAGAAATATAAATTTTTGTAATATATTTTGGTTAAAAAATCACATTTTTCTTTATTTATATTGCTTTGTTTTTTCTTATTTGACCAGATCTATCCAGCTCTAGGTGATGCATAATCCCAGTTTTCCCATTTTCACACAGCTCTCTGTTTTGACAAGTGTCAAAACACTTCTGTCCATCATTTCCTAATGACACAAAACAGCACAAGCTATAGGTTTCAAGTTAAAATAATAACATAAAATATGCCACATAAAGATTGTCAGAAAAATATTATGCAGCTAGCACTGCAATTACAAGCAAAATTGTTTTCATAAGCAGGTTTCTCTAGCCTCAGAAGGGTTAAAATACTGGCATGGGTTCATAAACTAAATGTAGGAAATTGTTTCAAAAGCACTGGGAGTGAATAAACCTTTTAAAATACCCAGGTTATTAACAAATATGTTACCTTCTTATTATTATTATCTCTCTGAGACACAATCTTTCCCAGTCTGGGACCCACAGTGATAAAAGAAGAATCGCCAGCTTCCCTTTTGCGTTGCTATACTTTTTCAGTGTTTCTTGATCATGACAGAGGTGTTTAACGGCTCAAGACAGCCCCTCAGTGTGAGATGTAGTCTAGAAAGGGATACAAGGAGTCAGGATGGGTCAGTCAGGAAAACATTACAAGACATTGAGAAGACTCTAGTTTTAATGCACACCAAGTTCCATGAAGAGCTCCAACCTCTGAAGCAATCCAGAACTAGGAGTGTGTGTGGGTTGTTTAATGCTCTGGAATTCCTCTTGCTGAAGGGGTGTACAAAATGTTCTGTACCTGTTAATCTGAACTAGAGTAGTCTTACTGAACCATCCCAGTGTCTGAATATGAAATGTACACTTCTGAGGGAGTGTTCCCGTTATAATTACACATTCTGCAGCAAAGGATACATGAAGTGGCAATATAATTTTAGTAGTTTTACGTATAAATCTTTTAGATTGCAGAAAAGTACTATACTGATACTCCTCAGAAAATGTTTCAAAAATAGTGCTATATATTTATCTTCAGGGCTTTTTTTACTGTTTTACAATGGTTATTTCTTTAAATATTTCAATCAATTTCTATTTTACAAAATAGAAGAAAATTAATTGCACTATAGTTTAAACAAAAATGCCTCTAGGCACTAGTTCTGTGCCCCTTCTCTTGAGAGAAATCTTTAAAGTCCCAAGAAATACTCATTTGCTACAACTGTCTATAATTAAAATACAAAAATACCTAAAATTACCCCATTACCACAAAAACATGGAAGTACTGAATTTCAGACATTGAACAACATGGATGAATAGAAGAAAATATAGTATACATTTTTAATTTATTCTCAGTAAATCTCATGTTTTGTAGAAGTGTTAAAATGGATTAGTAGTATATTAAATTATTCTTTGAAAATATTCAATAACAAACATTCAAATTCTTTCTGCTCCTATTAAAACAAAAATACAAAAATATCACAAAATATTGTTTCTGGTGTCAACAATCATTGTACTAAAGAAAATCAAGAAAAAAAAAAACAGAAAGATAACATAGCTGCACTTTCTCTGTTTAGTCAAAATTTTGTCCTTACACCCCTGAAGAAACAGTAGAGATGCTTACATGAGTAGGAAGAACATAGATAATTTTTGTGATAAAGGATTTATTCCTCAGAAAATACTATATGTATGTGTACATGAATCATCCCTAACAATATACGATTATTATTTTTTTCCAGCCTTAGCTGGACATCATCTGCTCATTAATTCAGATTAACAAATGGGAGTTCATGGTATTATGTTTGAGGGTGACATATCTAGGACATTGTTGAAAACCATAGTATTAACGAGAGTGTAGGCATATGTTAAGTGCTAAGAAGTTTGAAATTCCCCATTTCAGGGATAGCATAGTTCATAAATCTGCCTAGACAAATAATAAAAAGTAAGATTTTTCTCTAGATATGTACACTCATTTTTGGTTTTCTCCCATCACAGAATATGGAAATATTTGATGACAAAAGGCAAATGTTGCAACTCTGGTTTCATGTAATCTGGTACCAAAACTTCTCATTACTTTATTTGGGCTGGTTTCTGTGACAAATATAATAAATTAATTTCAATGTATAATATAATTTATTACAAAAGTTATAGTGCAGCTGCATCAACTATATTAAAATATAGCCACAATACACTTTCTGTTTCTTGGTCTTAGTTTAGGTTTTAGATGCATTCTGAAATCTTAAAATGTAGTTGTTATTTTCATCACTGTAGCAGCAGATATCTTTCAGACGTCTTGCAGCTTAGTCCTGAGCAAACAGCCTTGGTTCCTGGTGCAATTTCTGGGGAATGTCAGTTGCCTTGAAACAAAAGAAACAAAGGCCATTCTCTTTATCCAAAGAGTAATCTGCTGTGGACAAGTATCTGTAAACAGAGGAAAACCCTAAACAAAGTTAAAAAACATGTCCCATCAGATTAACAAATAGATATGTAAGCAAACTGGACACTCCTGTAAGTCCATGGGCCTGGCAGGATGCGTCCACAAGGGCTGAGGGAACTGGCTGAAGTAATTTCATGGCCACTTTCAATAAGGTTTGAATGATCGAGGTGAATGGGAGAGGTTCCTAATAAATCAAGGCTCAAGGATATTATCTGAGTTTTGAGATGCCTAAAAAATGCCTGTATTGGCTTATCCAGTGTGCTTTATTAATATACCTAACAGTATATGAGATCTTGTTTATGTTATCATTCTGGGTGTTTTTTTTTTTTTTTTATGCAAGCTTATATTTTAGGCTGGAATGGGATATCTAATTTTAACTTGTTGCTGAAGATCCTCAGATCCTGAAAGTAAGTGTGGATTTCATAAAGCCATGCAAATTTATACCAGCTAAGACAATGGCCCTTTGGCACTAAAACATTGCTTTCCTCATGTTTCCATACCCTGCTGAGTGAAGAAGGTTAACTTGTCATTGTCTGGATCATTAACTTTTTGGAGAGAGATTTTTTAATGCTCTCATACATAAATTTCCATGTCAAGATGAACTTCTTAATTCCATAACTAGACATATCAGAATCTCCCAAAGATAGCATTCAGAAATCAGCATTTTGATTAGAAGATATTTTTTCAGAATGTACTTTCTAAATGGCACTGGAATACTATATACTGAGGTACAGGGATGATGGATGCATGAGGTAAACAGAGAAGGAAAAGTTCTCTTTGTTTCCTTCATGAAAAGGTTCACTTTCCCCGAAGACAAATTTGTTTAACATACGTGGAGCGACAATTTGATAAGATGGCTAACAGGCTACAAATAGCTTCCTATTTTTTCAGTCATTTTTGAAAGACAAGTGTAATGAAGAGAAGAATAAAGTCTTACCATGTCTATTTTGTCTGTATTCAAATAATGTTATAGAAACTCAATGCAGCTGCATACTGTCATAAATTTTCTACAGGTATCTGGCATTGCACCTCCTTTATCTTACTGTTGTCTGCTGTCTTGTAAATGGTAACAGCGTAATGCATCTGCATCCACACACACCAGTTTTTTGACAACAATTAAAATTGGCATGTAGAAGCATTCTGAGATGAAATCTTATAATTGACAGACTGAGACACTAGCCAAAGGGGTATATGTTTGGGTAATCCCTGGGCTGAAACACTGCTGGTCTGTCAGCCTCTGAAATTATTGGCAATCTCATAGCCCGTATCTAGCAGCTGAGAGGAAGCTGTGCCAACCGGTGGCAGGCTTCAATAGGTTTAGAAAAGCTGTCAGTGTAATTGTCATCTTTAACACTGAAAAGTGCTTAGATGCCATTGTGATAAGTGTGATAGAAACTGTGTAAATAGAAAAGAGCCAGCAGAGTCTTGGAAAAGGCATTCCACATTTACTATCCCCTGCTGCTTTGAACTGTCTGCAAACAGAAAGTTTAAAACAACAGACAAGTAACACGTCCAATCAAGTCTGAAGCATTATGAGAATGACCTCAGTGAATTGCTCTGATTCCTTGTGCTGCACCGCACCGTATAACTGGGAGGAGTCCAAGAGGTGGCAGAAGTTCCCTGGATCAGATGGCTGCAGGATGGGACTGTCTCCCTGTACCTGACACTGAGAGAGCCAAGAAGCAAAAGGGGCAGATAAACACTTATTGGAGTTTTTTTGTGCTATTGGTATCTTTCTTTATTCTGGGGAGGACAAAAACACCCTCATATTCTCAATGTTGTAGGTACTTCAGTACAAAGTCCTTCAAACTAGCATAGAAGTATTAAAGCTATTCAAGTCATGCTGCATAGTGTGAGGCTGATAAGGTTTTTGTTGGTGGTGGTTTTTTTAACAGACAAACCAACCAACCAACCAACCAGACACCTCTGTGGCTTTTTCATTGTACCAAGATGGTTGTGTGTTGATAGATGGAAAATAATTGCTTAACCATCACCTAAAAGCCTGAAAGTGCTAAGGCACGATATTAGAAAAAGTCTGGATAATTATGAACTCATTTCATTGTTCAGTGTCATAGTACTAAATAGAATAAATACAAGAGAGAACTGTGTGAAAGGTTTTCTGTAGCAAAGTATCTAGAAGAAGTTGTCCTTGTGTATTAACTATTTATTTAAAACAGCCAAATTAGAAACACGAGAAAGAGGACTAATTCTGAGTTGTTGATAAAGTAATTGCTTTTCTGCTTTTTCCAAATGATATAACACACATACACACTTGTACACACACAGAGGAACACTATTATCTGTCAAACAGAATTATGCATAACACATGTCAGTCTTGCTTGCCCTAGTGCTTTACATGCAGAGAGGCAAACTCAGCCAGGTTGCATGGAATGTCATTTTAGGAAAAATATTATTACTTGTTGCTTGGTTTATAGTGTGAGGATTTTTTCAAGCTAAGAGATGAGATTTCATTTACTGCATATAACATAATGGTCAGCACAAATATGCTAAATGCAATTGAATTAAGAATTTTTTTTTAATATTTTTCAAGTGGCATCTACAGCTCACTGAAAATAAAAGTTATAGAGAATTTTATATGTATTCTCCTTAGTGCACATTTTAACTAAGGATTATGGGCCCATATCAGTAAAGATAATTAGGCACCTGCTATGATATCTTTGACCTGTATGTACCCAGTTGCCATTCAAGTGTTGTACATCTGTTGCAATCCTAACCTTGACAAGCATTTGAGTCTCCTGAATGACATTTCCCGAGGTACCTGCCATGCTGCTTCCAGGCAAGCTCAGCATTTGTCTCTCAGGCTCAGGAAGGGGTTTGTTCTTACAAGTGTGTCTGCTCGTGTCTGCTGAATCTGGCTCTACTCAAATTGCAGCAGGAGTTAATACTTTCTTTCACAGAGACCTGTTCAAAGAGCCATGGTTTAATGGAAGAGGCCAGTGTTTAAAGTCTGTTCAGCCCAGCTGGAGAGAGCTGTGCTGAATTTGCTGCTCAGGCAGTTCAAATAACCTCTAGAAAAGTGTCATAAACATCAGGACAAAGGGACCTAACCAGCTGGAAAAAGAGTCCTTGGATTGAAATTAGGTGTTTCCATGAAGCAATGTTAGAGATTCCTTGGAGCAGAATGAGGACAAGGCCAGGGTGATCCCCCAGCCTTCAGGTGAGGGCCCTTAGCTAAGGCACCGTGAAGACACCTCTGCCTGAGGAACTACAGGGCTTGTTTGCACAGACCCTGCTCCACCGTGCCTTGTGCTGGTGCCTTGCTCCCCATGCCCCTGGGTGAGAGCCTGCTGGCGTGTTGGTGTGGTAGCTGGTGTGGGCACAGCTTGACAACCTGGCTGTGAGAGAGGGCTGGCAAGCACCATCTTTGCATGGAGTCAGGGAAGTCCAACTGGCATTTGAGCCTAGAGGAGGATCCCTCAGGTGTTAAATCTGCACACAGTCTTTGCACATACTTGCCTTTAAGCAGCTGAATATGCTGAAGTGATCCTCAGAATACAGATCAGAAGCTGGGCTTTTCCTTTCCTAATCTGCAAATTAGAGGGACAAACTGGGATGGTGTTGGTTATCATTTAAGAAAAGTAACAAAGAAAAGCATATTTGCTTAGCTTCCTGTACAGAAGGCTTTCTTCATTGAAATAACTAATAAATTACATACAAATTCACATTATTAAAATAAAATAGAGAAAAAAAAGTGTGTCTTTTTAGAGTATTTTCTGCTGTGCTAAGAGAAGGATGAATATTGAGCATTTGGAGCACAGGCATGACTTCAGCACAGGGCATTCCCTGAACTAAGACTGCAGATATCAGCAGGGTCTTTTTATATCTGTTTATTAAGAAGAGTGAAGCTTTTCCTTTGTACACATAATGTTCTGCCATGTATTTACACAATAAATGGAGATGAATCAATGCATTATTAAAACGTCTTATTCATAAAATGACAATTCAGAAGCGTCTGTTTACACATCCTCATTTAGTAAATAAGATGCACTCTTTGGTTACTTGTGGAGATATAGCACATGCAAAATAGCACCAGCAGTGTTCCCATATTTTACTGACTTATTTAAAAGGATATAATTTGGTGCTGCATAACACTGAAATTATTTTAATTCAACCCCAAGTAAATATGTTCCTTTCTGAGTTTCTCCAAGATTATAGTTACTTTATACTTCATGCAAGTAAGTCTAATGAGATTCACTAGTTTAATAACATCTTTTTCTAATTTCAGAAGTGATTGCCATCAACCACTTAGTGTAGATTGGTCACTTGGTGTATATTTGATGAAAACAAAATATCTATGCTAATGAAAATGCAAATGGTGTTTTTTGTTTGTATTCACTTATAGGAGGTACCTGAAATGTTTAGTGTTTGTTTGTATTGAACAAAGAAAATAGCTGGAGATTAAATTAGCCACAGGAAAAGACTTTTATAAAAATAATCCCACAAATTACACCACACTACTCCTGGCCACAGTCTTGGCTACTTTTGGTTCACTGCTGTTGGTCAAGGTAAACACCATTGTTGTATCATGGAACGTATTCAGTGGAAAGCCAGGAATGAGTCTGATGTTTGAAATTTTTGTTCAGTACTAGCAGTACAAGGATAACCACCTACACGCTCAGAGCAAGACTAAAAGTGTGCTTTAGGTAGTGTAACCTGCACACAGAAAACCTGAATGTTTTTCTGGCAGGTAAAGATTCGCTAATAGAATATGATGTAAGCTCCATTAGTTTAAAGATTTTCTGACCTCATTATACTGTTTTTTTTCTTAGGTATTTCTTGACAGTGCAGACAAGCTCTGATCTTCTATTCTGTAGAATTACATGCACAATATTTTCTGCTAAAGATCTGAAAAGCTCAAAAAGTGCCATAGAAAGGATGTAATGTTTCAGTGCATTTTATAATAATTATCTACCACATTTTTTCCCCTCTCTATTAACTTTTCCTAAATTTTTATAATGGAGGATTGAGTCCTTTCCCTCATGTGATTCTCTTAAGGAAAAAATGCCTAAATATAATTTAAATATTAATATAAAACAATAATAATAATATTGCTCTTATTGCTCTTCTAGGAGGCTCCAAATGCTTCTCATCCCTTCAAACAGAGCTCTAAACTTCCTCCATTTATTTAATAGAAATCTGCAACCAAATATGTATGAGGGAATACCTTAATACTCTGTACTATTATAAATCTAGAATGATGCTTGCCTTTCCACTGTTCTATTAATAACTAATATTTTATTTGGAATTATAAAGCAAAAACACTTAAAATGCATATAAATGCACTTGAGTCGTTAATATTGTTCATGGGTGAACTCCTCAGGTTTATGAGGAGTGCAGAAGAGTAAATTATTTCAGAACGATTCTGAAGAGTAAATCTTCAATGAAAAAAAAAATTAAAAAAATCACTTTGAAAGCATAAAATGAGATCTTTCTTTAGAAGCCTTAATTCCTTGAACATTTCACTGATTGTCCACATTTGAAAAATACCTTTAAAATGTCTTAAGAATTTTTGCTCCATCCCTAAATTCATTGCTGAATTTCTGTTCTGGTGAAATTCTTACTGACATCACTCTTTTGAGTCACTCAAGAAAGCCTTTGCCTCTTCACAGTTGTCTTCACTAGATTCTACCAGCAGCACAATGAAGCACATGTTCTTGTGTCTTGAACAACGGAATAGACTTACTTTCTTCATAAACAAAAGAAAGGTGTATCACAAATGGATAAAAGACCCTGGATTAGAAAGGTCACTGATCTCCTCTGAATTCCTAATACCTAAAACCTGCTTGCTATCCATTTTCTCATATACTATAACACATATAGTCTAAACACAATCTTGAAAGAGTGTATCAATCTGCCTGTGTCCAAGGAGTGTAGAGGAGGACTAGTTCAGCTGGTTTTGTAATTTTTTTCAGTTAGATGCTTCTGAGCAGTGGCTATTAAGGATTTCTCTTTGTAATCTCTTTGTAATTTCTCTTTAAGTAAGTAAATGGCTGAATTGAACGTATGTTGAAGACCCAGACTTTTCTCAGGTGTATTCTCAGAGTGATCCCAAGCAATATTTTCCTTTGCAAACTGAAAGAAAATCCTAAGGGAAAAAATATCTATAATAATTACATAATCAGAAAGTATGCAAAAAAAACCACAAGTAAGAAAAAAAGATTAAGACTCTCTTAGAATTCAGTTTGTTTTGCAAACCCTGCTGAGTTTCATGCTGGGTAGAAAGAGATGGGTAAAATAACCTAGAAGAGTCAGATGACTCAACATGGCTTAGTATTTAATGAAGAAAAAAATAAAACAAATAAACATGAAAATAAAATTGGAAGATCAATTTTCTGTGAGTAATAAATTGCAATGTTTTTTTGAAGTATAGACTCAGAAAAGAAAGAGTCATAAATAACAAGAGCATCTAGATTAATAAGAACAGTGATAAGCCAAGATGATTATAGTATTTTGAAAATTGGTTTCCGGCACTTTCTTCCCCTTATATGTTAGAATAAAAACCTATAATTTTTTGCCAATAGACTAGAAAAACACAATTTTCAGACATTCAGCACCAGACTGCTTGATAAAAAGAACAAAAACATTTTGAATGAGGATGAGAAGTTACATGACTGCATTTTATAATTTTGGGGTTATTCAATGAACATATGTATGTACTGTATATGACGGGGTGAAAAAAATATCACAATACAGACACAGAATATAGCTAAAGTATTCTTGTTATTATTGTTATTATTTTCCAAATGAACTAATAGAAAGGTATTAAATTGTACAAAATGCTTTGAATAAATCTCTGCTAAATATTGACCTATGCTGGATCTTTCTTTTTTTTTTTTTTCAGTACAATGCAATCAGATGCTCTGGATACCAATGGACCTTGTTAATGAGCATCTTTCTTCTAATCTTTGTCATAATTAGGGTCCATGGTCTTCACTTCAGGAAAACTGAGAGCATGTAATTAACTTTGTTAAAGTGGAAACTCATAATGAAATTAAGTAAATAAATATGAGTTCTGTTAAATCGTAGGAGATTGCTGAGTCTATTGTGCTAGGCGTCATCTGGACCGTAATGTGTGTCTGTTTTGAAGTTATCAAATCTGATTTCACCCACGTGTCATGACTCCATATCAGCTGAGGGGATGAGTGTGTATCATTCCTACATTTCTTTGCTACTAATTCCATTTCCATACAAACAAAACATAGCTTGGACAACTTGTGATGATCTATCAGTTTTCTGACGAGTGAATGAAGAATTTGGGCTTTCTTGTGGTATGTGCCAAATAGAGTGGTATAGTTACAGCTATAGAAATTCAAACAGGAAAATCATATGGAAAGAATAATCTGCCTGATCTTTTTGGAGGTAATGAACCATTGCAAACATGATTTAATTTGAACTGGTTTGTTTCCTATCTGGAGTTTCAGGAAGGCACTAGTGTGGACAATAATTCATCTTGCAGTTTTCTTATTACCTCCATTCAGGTTGTTTTGCTCTTCGTATTTGCTTTGTTATCCTATGATTATTACGTACTGGCTGCCTTAATCACATAGGTTAGAATTAATCTTCCTTAAATTCAGTTGCTCCAGATTTTATTGTGCTGAAGACCATAGTGAGCTGCTGAGTTAAATAAATGCATCATCCTGTATTTACCTCAGGATACAAGAGACTTCTGTAAAAAAGTTAGAAGATATACCAGTTGAATGCACAGGGTACTTTAAAAAAATCAGTCAAAATACTTAGTTTAGAGCTTTTCCAATTCTTGGAGTGCTCCATTTGATAGAAGTAAACAGTTTATTTGCTCAATTAACATACTTTTTATGAACAGCTAATGGTCCTGAGAAATTCACAGATTGTTGAGACTTTGGCAAGAGCACTATCTTTGGGAAAGGGTGGTGGGGAGGAAAGGTGAGAGGGACAAACTGCTGAGCTGACTCTTACATTTCACGCATACAGTCCCAGGGTCTCAGATGTCTGCAGAAGAGTGCAGAGGGTTCTCAAACACCTTGTACCATAGGAGAAAGACACCTGCAGCTAGTGTATCAAAAGTCACTTTATAAGTTTAGAGAAAGTCTGATTAACTTGTAAATTTTCATAGGATGCACACTTTCCTTCAGCCAGCCTTGGGGATCTCTCATATGATAGGGTTTTCTTTTGTCAGAGCTATGATGCTCTGAGGTATTTCCCAGCTGCTAGTGTGTGGGAAAATCCCTACATTTTTATCCAGTAATGAAAGGAATGTCTTATGAAGTGGAAGGCATATTCCAAGACTGAATCTTTATGGGGAATACTGAGTCTGTTTCAGGTTCAACTGGAGACCCATTTACTTCAAATTACCAAACATTGTCTAAAATTTTTAGATGACAACGTCTTTTAGCTACAAAATACTGTTTCAGCACATCTAAACTGAATGGAAGATACATAGCCAAGACACTTTGACTAGTTAAAAAATTACATGTTATTATCTTGAATTTTCACTATCACAGGGTAGATTTTAATGAAGGAGAGGAATGCACCTAAAAGGTTACTTTACAAATACCATATAGCATAAAAATGCAGGAACTTCATCACAAACACTTCAAATAATTTGTCGAAGGTCACCTTATAAGCCAGGAAGATTCAGAATCAAAAATCAAATCTGCTTACAAACCTGTGTTTCCTTTTCTAAGGGAAAAGATTTTCTTCTGATGTCCTTTCCTGGTAAAGTAATATACTCCTCATTAATTTTAAATAAAAGACAAAAGCTCTATGTCCCTTCACACTGTGGTGCAAAAGAAAATATTAATATAATACAATCTAGAAAAAGAACATAACATTAGAAGTAATGCTTCAGCCACAGGGCCTTCCTTGAGCTGTAGCAAAATATTGAACAACATTAGATTAGTGTTCCTTCTAATCTTTGAATTTCTTTTTTTTTTTCCCTGGACTTTTTAAAATTCCAAATTCAAAGGGGTTGGGGACTTGGTGTCTTGAGTCCAAGAAAGAGTTACAATTCCTTTAATAATACTATGCCTCTAGCCTTCTACTCAAAAACAATTTTAGTTTACATTTAAGTGTTCCTACCAATAAATCACATCTGATTTTCTGTTTTTTTTCATTCACCCCTTAGAAAAAAGAACATAAGCATATGCTGAATTTTTAAATAAATTCAGTGTTTGTTTGCTTGTTTGGTTGTTTTTTTGAGTTGCTTTTGTTTGCTTGCTTTTGTTTCCAGAGAAACTGGTTTCAGGGTGGTTTGTTGGAATACAATAATAGACGAACTGCTACAATGGATACAAGATAGCAGTTTCTATTTAAAAAAAAAAAAAAAAAATTAAAATAATTGCCTTATGTCTAACTCTATTTGAAAAAAAAAAGTAAATGAAAATTAAATGTAATGGAAAACCAGAAAAGATTACGTAACAATGACCTATTCAGCTGTATTTACCTCCCCTATGGTCTCATTTTTCTATAGATTTTTGAAATATTCCCATACAGATCAATATTTTGTTTCTGAAGGCCGGATCTATGTTACCTTCAAGACTGTGCTTGAGGTTGAGTTTACATTTACCTACACTGGCTGGACAGAAATAAGGCTTAAGAGACAGACTTTGGGAAAACTTCCAGCCACAGAGTACAGAACATGGAATGCTTTTTTTTATATAAAACCAAACCCAACTTATTTTTCAGTCTGACTAAATGAGTCATACCTCATCACTATGGTTCAGTCATTATGCACCTATTGTATCTTGCAAACTTGTTACATGGCTAGCTTCAGGCAGGAGGATCCCATAAGATTCCAATGTTTATGCCTCAAGACACTATAGATCATACATATGTGCAGGACATTATAGATTATGTTTATACCTCTGAGCTACAGGCAGCCTGATGCAGACACACAGATTGCAAGTCTCGGTGGAAGTTTTGTCCTCACTTCTTGTCTAACTCCATTCAGGCTTGCAACCTACATGTTAAGAGGCTTAGTTCCCAAATCTTATATAATTTTGGAGATGTTAACAGGATTTTTGTCTTAACTAACAACTGATGAAAAATCACCTTTTGTCCTAAAAATCTGTGTTGACAAAGTTCTGAATTGCTCTTACAAGGTTTGATGCTTTGCCATTTTTGTATGACTTGAAGAGTCTAAACAACACAGCAATTTAATCACAACATAAAGAATGAGAAGAAGGCAAAGTGACATCTCTACAAAGAGATGGAGTCTCTAAAATATCAGGCAAAATTGTGGTAGTGTTGATGCATAATCTGATTTGCAGGACAACCTCTATCAAAGAGACTAGATCACTAGATCACTGGAACTTGCATTAAGAAAAAAATAGGTATTAATTGTATACAATTTATTTCTCTATCAGTTTGGAACGCCTGAGTTCTCACATGTACTAGTTGTGCTGAAAGTCAAATTTTCCTTTTTTTTTTCTTTGCAAACACAGCTTATTATTTTCATAGAGAAAGATGTCCATAGTCCTCTTGGTCTCTAATGGTGCACTACTATATAAAAAAGCCAGGAAGCAAAACCTGTACTGCAAAATAATTAGCTCTCTCCTTGCCCCTGTTTTGCACCATTTCAGTTGTCCTCAAAGTAAAATCTAGGCCTGAATCAAAGGACAAGACCATTCCACACAAATCAAAGGACAAGACCATTCCACACAAAAGACTCAGAAGATATATCCAACATTTTGTCTCCTTGTTTCCCTGAAGGCCTTGCATGTACATAGCCAATGTTGTTTTTTGGTTTTTTTTTTAATGCTGTTAACATGTGAAGTCGTTGAAGCAGACTTTGTCATTTGGATCACAATTTCTTTACTACTAAGTGCAACAGGAACGCAGACATGACTGGCCTTTAAGGAATTATGATAATGCATTTAAAAGTACAGTTATAAAATGGAAATTTATCTCTGCATATGTATCATACAACTGCTGCTGCTGCTGAGAACACACTTAATTGCACATGAATTGAGAGCAGAATTTTGAAAGTAATGCCAGACACAGATTAAAACCACAGCTCTGTAAATGTTTTTTTCTTGAAAAGAAAAAAAATTAGTGTGTGTTCAAGTTTAGTATGGTAGGTGCCAATTGGTTGATTCTGCAAATAAGAAGATAAAGATTTTTCCTAATTCTTTTTTTTTTTTAACTACAAATATCACATTATCAGAATAAACACAATTGAAAAAATAGAGAATAGAAAGGTAGAAATAGACTACCTGGGACAGGAATATAAAAAAAGAGAAGCAACTTAATCTGTGAGTTATGGAAATCTTTCTCATTCTCTCATCTAGTCTTGCAAATAATATGTTTGAAATAAATATGAACAATCAGAGAATCACAACATGAAGACTGAAAAAAAAGCAAAATTGGAGAAAAAAGGGAGAAAATATTCTTTGAATTAAACTATATTATAAAAACATGACAATAACATTTAAAATAGGCACAAGAATTTTAACACAATAATGTTGAACATGTTGAAGAGAAAACTGTTAATTTAAGTTTAGTTTCATCACAAGATAACCTCAAGTTTTAAAAGTCTGACATAGTGAAGAAAATCAGTAGTTACTCAGAAAAGATAAACAGGTGAAAGAGAAGTATATCGAATAATCCCTTTGACTTTACTAGATTGTTTGCAATAGTGGTTATTGCAATTTTTTTGGAGAGCTGTGTTCCCTCTCTAAACTGAAGTCTTTATAATGAATAAAAGAAGCAAAAGCAGCAGGCAGAAATCCTGCAGTCAAAGAGGTAAATATACTACTGAAAATGTACTAATGAGAAAAAACAAGCAGGTTTTTCACATTTTGTTTAATTGGTTCTTATATAGCTATACTGATGGTATAGAGAGCAAATTTTAGGTGATACAGCCCCTCTCATTGATATTAGAAACCATTTCAGACAATCGTGAAGATCTGAGTGATTAAGACACTAAACACTGACGAAACAGTTGGCATTGTTGAGTTCCACATTCATTTTTTATCTGTGATTTCTGTATTTGATTTCATTAGTCTCTGAGTCAGAAGCTTTTTTTTGTTGTTTTTGCCCCCTCTAACCACCAGATACATATATGCCACCAGGCATATGAAATTCAAGCTGTGTATTTTCTAACTTTTAAAAAATTCCAAAGACCATTCAGTAAACATGTAGCTGACAGTTTTGCCAACTACTATTCAAGCAGAACACAATAATAGTTTTTTTAATAACTGTTATTTTATTAAGTTGAGGCATAAAAAAGCTTTCTTTGCTTTAGAAAAATAATTATGTACCTAAAACCTGCTTAAACTGACAAAAAATGAGGGAAGGAGAGGAAATAATACATGACAGTTTATTCCTCAAATAGCTATAGTATTAGCCATTGCATGGTAATTTTAGAGGTGCCAATGAAGACATCTTTAGAGTAATAGCTACCACTGCTTACAAGTGTCAGATGTTATTTATTGGAAGCCAGGAGAGAAAAAAAAAAACAACCAAAAAGCACCCACCACCCCACCACCCCCCCGAAAAAAAAAACTTTCTCTGCCTTCATTATTTATGATGGTGGCTAGGAAAAAAATGGAGCGCTCCAAAATAGGCAATCTTAATAGAAGCCAGTATTTGATATGAAAAGTGAACACTGGTAAGCCTTCCATCAAATTAATTATCTGAAATTTGTAAATAAATTACTGGAAATCGCCCAGCTTCTCTGTAGATTAGTGATGTCACTACTTGGTTGTCATGTTTAAAATTTGTTGCTAACGATTTATTGCCAACATGAATTTGGAAGATAATCTATAAAATCAACGCCTTTATAAATGACTGGAAAGACCTTTCAATGAATGCCAAGTTAGAGCTAATTATTTTCTTTCTTTGAAATCCCGGATAATTTTCCATAATTTTGTTAAGCTTGGAATATGACACTTCTACAATCTAGCAGCTACTGAAAAGTGTATTCTAAATGTACCAGATTTTTTATATTATGCACTATTTTAACATATTCTTGTATCATATCATCAATAAATTAATTGATGCAAGACTCATAAAGTCATTTCACTTACCTAGATGTGCTAGAAAAAAGAAGAAAAAGGATTTTACAGAATACCTTTCATTCAGGAGCCAATTTAAAATATACTTATTCTGTTCCATATGAAGCAAAAAATATTATTTAGCCTGTTTTTATAGATAGGAAAATCAATCAAGATATTGTCTCAAAGTCACGAGTACTCCTCTAGAGGTTTAAAAATTGACTTGTATGAGATTTTACTGTGAGACTGACGTTTAAATACAGTAGAACACAGAACATACCTAAACAAAAAGTAAAATCCTGGAACAACTAATGCTGGAAACCATTTCCAGGCACATGAAGGACAAGAAGGTGATTGGGAGTAGTAGCAAGGATTCACAAAGGGGAAGCCATGCTTGACCAGCCTCATAGCTTTCTACAGTGAAATGACTGGCTAGACGAGGGCAGAGTAGTGGATATTGCATACCTTGTCTTCAGGAAGGCTTTTGACTCTGTCTCCCGTAAGATCCTCATAGAGAAGCTGATGAAGTATGGCTGGATGAGCAGACGGCGAGGTGGATTGAAAACTAGCTGAGTGAGCATCTGGGCCCGGGGGGTTGTGATCAGTGGCATGAAGTCTAGTTGGAGGTCAGTAACTAGGTCTGTATCCCAGGGGCCAACACTGGGTTCCACCCTGTTCAACATCTTCATTAATGATTTGGATGATGGGGCACAGCGTACCCTTGGCAAGTTTGTGGATGACACAAAGCTGGGAGGAGTAGCTGGTATGTCAAAGGGTTGTGCTGCCATCCAGAGGGGCCTCAACAGGCTGGAGAAAACAGCCGACAGGCATCTCATGCGGTTCAGCACAGGGAAGTACAAAGTCCTGCACCTGGGGAGAAACAACCTCCCCACTACATGCTGGGGAGTGGTGCTGGCAGCACCAATATATGCTGGTATGGACCAATAGGAAAGCAGCTTTGCAGAAAAGGACCTGGGCTTCCTGGTGGACACCAAGTTGAACATGAGGCAGCAATGTGCCCTGGTGTCAAAAAAGCCTAATGGTGTCCTGGGCTGCACTAGGCAAAGTATTGCCAGCAGGCAGAGGGAGGTGACCCTTCTCCTCTTCTCAGCACTCTGTGTCGTCACACCTGGAGTCCTGTGTCCAGTTCTGGACTCCTCAGTACAAGAGAGTTATGGAACTATTGGGCAGAGTCCAACAAAACGCCACTGAGATGATGAAGGGACTGGAGCATCTCTCCTATGAAGAAACACTGAGAGACTTGGGAATATTTAGTCTGGAGAAGATCAGGCTTAGGAGGATCTTACCAATGTTTACAAATACCTGAAGAGAAGTTGCAAAGAAGGCAAAGCCAAACTGTTCCCAGTGGTGCCCAGTGACAGGACCAGAGGCAATGGGCACACACTGAAACACAAGGGGTTCCCCCTGAACATCAGGAAACACTTTTTTTACTGTGAGGGTGACCAACCACTGGCACAGGTTGCCCAGAGAATTTGTGGAGTCTCCCACCTTGGAGATATTCAACAGCCATCTGGACATGGTCCAGGGCAACTGGCTCCAGGTGTTCCTGCTTGAGCAGAGAGGTTGATCCAGGTGACCTCCAGATGTGTCTTCAAACCTCAACTCTTCTCTGATTCTGTGATTCTGTAATACTGAGTTTGCAGTTGAAAACTGCTTAACACTGCTTTCTGGAAAAGACTTTAAGGATTTTTTAATTTTTTTTTTCTTTCCCTGAGCTTAGTTAACAGTACTTTATGAAATCTCTCTGAAAAGAATCCAATGGCTTCTGAGCAAACACATTGACCATTTCACTTTGCTGCAGAATTACTGAGCCCAGAGATTTCACATCTTTCAAATTGGTGTGGTGTTTAGTCAGACGTCATATGGCATACCACCTCCATGTCAAAGGAGGATTAACATACTCTATGCATTGAAGGCTCTTCTGGCTCACAGCTATGTCATGTCACTATTAATGCATATGGTTGGGAAAGGGAAAGAGGCAGTCCAACTACATGTGTTTTTTTCTAACATTCCTTCAGATCTTTAAAAAGCTTGTTTAAGTCTGCATTATTATTTAAGTCAGCAATTATACTCTGAACTCTCTCCTGAAATCAATGATCAGGTTTTTGTTACTGCTTCACTGTATCTTTTTTCTCTTCATTTTTTTCAGCCATCCTGACATGTAGCTTTGTCCTCGTGGCATTGACCTTCAGAATCTCTTCTGCTCTTCCTCCCAGCCCAGAGCTCTCTAGTGTTTTCGCTTCCCAGCCTCCAGTATTGCCCCCATTCCTGCTCTTCTTGAAACTCCATAAAAAGTCCATTGCCACTGCTGTTAACGTGACACTTTCTTCTGGCATAAAATACTCATCCTAAATTTATGTAATCTTTTTCTTTAACTGGAAATAAAAAGCCTGAATATATAATGTAGGAGGCTTTAGTTAAATATTAAACCCTTTAGTTAAACTCTCTTTTGCTATTTACAGTACCTGTCACATACTTTTTTTACAACTCACAGTTCAACCATTTACAAATAAGTATGCTGAATAGGCATAAAGAACTACATCTATGAGAGAATCCAACCTTAAAAGTCTTGCTCAGTTGAGAAAAATGTTGGTTTATTTTCAAAATATGATTTTTCTTAATGTTTTCTAACTTGTAAAACAAATGAAATGAACAGTTATAATGGCTGTACTGGAGTATAATTAGTATTTAGTTTTCTGTTATTTTATATTTTTAATATTGTATGTCACTAGCTCTTAGCATCTCTGAAAAATGGAGTCCTGTTATGCTAACTGCATACTTGTAAGGCAAAAAGTGGAGTTATAAATGTCAGATAGAAATCATAAACAAATATTTTTACAGTTACATGTATATTTTTGAGTCCTTATCGTTCTCACACACCCACTCTTTCT
This sequence comes from Platalea leucorodia, assembly GCF_965183815.1. NCBI lineage: Eukaryota > Metazoa > Chordata > Aves > Pelecaniformes > Threskiornithidae > Platalea > Platalea leucorodia. The sequence continues at coordinate 60,240,487 of NC_138823.1, read as the reverse complement.
TTTAATATTTTTTTTTTCTTTAGATTTTCCATTTGGTCTTCTGCATGTCTCAGATGTGCTGAGTTATGTTTTCTTGCTAGAAAAGGTCAGCATCTGAAAATAGGACCCATAGTGATTTGAACACTAAGTACATGATTTCTAAGAACCTTGGCATAAATTTGTCTTCAACAGTTTGACATACGTTATGAAACTACTTGACTGTGACCTTTTTTGTGCAACTTAAAGGCTAAAATGTACTTGTTTCCCGGTTCTCTTTCCCAATTGGCAAACTCTAATGAGAGCAGAAGATAGCACAAAATGAACCCATTCTCACAAGACATTAACAAGGAATGAGGACTAGAACAAGGGTAATAATTTCTTACAGCAACCTTTCTCTTGTGATCACAGATGCTTTTAGGAGATACTAAAGAAACATTTTCCAAAGCTCAGTGATTGCACTGATGTGCAAGTTCATCTAGTCACAAGAGAAAAGCCTTGCAATGAAGCACAGAAATTCTGAAATCATAAGCACTTTCTGACAGGATGACCTTCACAATCATCTGACAAACTATTTCAGTAGATAGAGACTCCAAGTATGAGCAGTGGAAATCATCAGAAGCTACAAGGAATTGTACCCTACCAAGGCAAAGTGACAGTCTGACCTTCTGACTCATTGATCCCAACAAGCCTGGACACTCAGAGAGCAGTGATGAAAACCATCAATAGGCAGTGGCAGCTGTAGCAGGCTAAACCAGCATGACAACTTGACCTGCTGGTTTGGGAATCCCCACAAGGCCTGCCCATGAGGCTCTGCTGTTATGAGCAAAAGGAATGCTCACATTTCGTCAGCATTTAGGAAAGGCAGACGGGAAACACGGACACAGAATTGCTGCCTTTGCGTACTTACACTTAGAGAGACGAGCCCTGCTTTCTGTAATCAGAGGTCATTAAACTGCATTTTTTCTATTGCGGAATTTAGCTCTGTCATCGGAGAAGAGTTTAGCATCTCGCATGCTGCAATCCTACAAACTGTTTGAAACAAGTCACAGAAGAATTAGCTTCACATGATTTTAGTTCAGAATATAAATAATACAGATAATATTATACATAAACTGTAAAGCTCCACTTTATAATATATTTAATATATAAAGTTCCACTTCAAATTCTTGTTGAAAAAGCAATGCTGTTACAATAATTTTATTGATTTCCATTAATTAGGAAAATGAATAAAAATCCTACCATTCTGCTTATGAACAGTTTTAAACCCTGTGTTGTTCCCTGCTTACGAAGATCTTAGAACAAATGGACACACTAAACCTGCCACATACTCTGTTAAGATTATAGCTAAAAGGCAGAATCACACACACTTTGGATTTTGATATTCTTTTTCTCAATCACAGGTTATGGTGACTTGTTTTAGTTCTGGTCACACACCTTGTCTCAGCATGCTGCAACAACTAAGCAATGAGAAGATGGAGTCTGGGATATACGTTCTTGGGGATCTGCACATATGGAGAATTGTCTTTTATGACTTGTTGAGGTCTACTTTATAACTGCACATTTTTTAACAGCTAAGTATTTTGCTAGATTAATAACTAAAAGTTTAAGAATACCTGTTAAAACAGTATGTGTGAAGATTATTAAGGTAGCTGGTTTTACCTAAAAAAATGTGAAGGGCCGATGAGGTCCTAGAAGATCATTCCCTAAAAATTAATTTCCTTTGTGTGACTGAGATTTCCTACCTTCTGACAACCTAAGCTGTTAGGACATACTGGGACAATCTTATATTCTTGTAAAGCTGCTAGCAATATTCGAATAAACTTCAAACCCAGTCTTTGGTAATCAATACAAGCAAGTTGGAATGCCACACAAATTTTGTCAGAAAAATTTAAGTAAAATATAAGGTTTTAAAGTGAATGGTTTAATTCCAAGATATTTTGACTTTTCAATAATAATCTGAAGAAGGCAAAAAAAACCTGTGGCTGAAAATGAAAAGTTAGTTATTCATTAGAGCCACTGTTTAGCAACCTGTGGTTAATACAATGTCTAACTGCGTCCAACAGTTTTTTATCAATATTTGTAAATGTTTCATACCAACAGATATAACTATTGCATTATGTTTGGGTTTTTTGTTGTTTTTTTTTTTTATATTTGATAATCGTTTAGGAACTGAACTAAATTGAATTATAATCATGGATCCAGCTCTACTCAGATCTGTTATAATTTCAGAAAATCTTTAATTTTGCACTACAATGGATGCAGAAGTATTATGAGACAGTCAGGAGTACCCTATGACTATTTATAGATGTTACAGATAGGATAAAGTGGGATATCCTATGGAAAACGTGGGATATTACCTTTGTGGAATTTTTCTCCATTCTGGCAAAAGTGACATGTGATAGAGGGTGTTGCTTGAAAAGAGAGTAAGTTTGAACATATTTGTGTTCTGCAAGATCTTAGTGCCATTGTCAACTTGGATCCTAAAAATCCCAAACTGTGCTTTTGTGAAGTTTTGTGGTTATGTATCATCTTCTGTATTATCCTTTTCTGGACAAAGTATGTGATAGATCCGGACAGTGAGACAGTAGATCCTTTGTCTTATTTGCAATACAACAAATTCAACACGCTCTCCCTAGAAGTCAGCAAAGCCAGTCCTCACTCAAGGCTGCAACTATGAATGACACCACTAGTGATAACCATCCTGGGATCAGGCAGAACAACAAACAGCTGTAAAGGTGCCAGAAAAGGTTGGATGTGATACTATTCAGACATGGTACATTATCATGCACAGTGTACTAAGAGCAGACTGGATAATAGTACCTCCAGTAGATAATTTTATTTTGATAAATGTCAAAATACACTGTCTGATTACAGATGTTTATTTTGAAATGGTATAAGAATATACTGAATACCTTGAAAGACCATGTTCACTGATACCCAAGCCAGATGACTTAATGTAAACAGAAGATCTGTGTATACCATGCATGCTGTATCAAGTAGTGAAACCACTGTGACTGGATACTTGAGGTTTTATGTCCCAAAAGACCTTTATTGCGCAGGGTAGACAGGAAATCATGGTCAAAGAAAATCTTGCAGAAATAAATAATGAGAAGCAGAATATAATTCCTGAGAAAATAAACTGATGAGATCTGCATGGCCATTTTCAGATTTCGCCTCTTACTTAGAATGACCTCATAATCAAGAAATGACATTATCCTATAAGACATTGCCTTATAGCCATAGTATGGATTAGAGAATGCAGCTATACAGAGATATAGATAGAGATATATGTAGATGTAGTTAAGGTCTTTCTTTTTTTCAGTCTTACTTCAGGGTGTGTATTGTCATTTCACCCCTGTGCTAGGCTGAGTCAGAAAAAAAAATATGCACAAAATATAAAACAATAACAACACTAAATAGGGAAGTAGCAATCCACATGCAGCACAGAAGCAGAAATAGATTAATGCAGTGAGAAGTTTCAAGGAGACACCAGATACTCAGTCTTTATTAAAAAGGTTACAATGTCCTGGGCAGGTGCAGAATCTCTATAAAGACAAGTAGGGAGCCATTTTAATTTTATAGGCACAGAGTCATTTCATGTTATTAGCTGGCATGTGATACACAAAATACCAAAGACTATTTATCGCTTAAGAAATACATACAGGTTTGGGGTCTTTTTTCTTAATTACTTATTAAAATGAGTACTTTGTCGCAAATGTACTGTAGCTTTAAATATGCTCTACTTTGTTGCATTTTAAGCCATAAGTTAATATTTAGCTGAGGGGAAAAAAAAAAACAAAACACACCACAAAAAGCAAACCAAACTCAATTGCTTAGAAAGGAAATAATGCATCATTAATTTAGCTCATATGATTCAAATAAAACCCCAAAATGTAAATTTTAAAGGACTGAATAGTTTTAAAACTAGGGCAATGCTGTATGATTTTATTTTGAGGGTCAGATTTATTGCCATAAGAATGAAAGGTATTCAAGACAATCTAGTCCCAAAGGAATAAATCTGCAATACAGAGAGTGATGCAAGGAATAAAAGCTTCTGCACTGATTTACTAAACTATCTATATCCCTTTTTCTTTAGGCCTTCTTTTTTTTTTTTTTTTTTAACCACAATGAATTAAAAATATAAATGAGAAATCTAGCTGCAATGTTGAAATCAATGGGATGTTCAAGAGGAGTCTGCAGAATTTTTTTCCTTGACCTCAGTGTTCCCTTTGGTAATCCATTTGAATAGGGTTCCTGTGTAATGGTAGGAGACAATTGGAAGTGCTAAAAGAAATGCCACAATTTCTTATATATATGAATTAAATAGACAATGCTTAATTTTGTAGATCTTCTTTCAGAATGGTTTTCTGTTTGATTGAAAAACTGCAACTCTGCTTTTCACTATGAAATTACTGTAGAAGACTGTGACAAGAGAAGCCTAATTTATTTTCTCTTCCCCTCCTTTCCCCCCCCCCCCCCCCCCCGCCAGGCATTTTTCCCTGTTTAATTTTAAATGCATTGACTATTCCCTTTTAGGCTCAGTGAAGACAGACTAACAACTGCTAACAGAATTCCATAAACAATAAATTAGCTTTAGATTAAGCTTGCTTCCGTTATTTTTTTAGGCTGTGATAAGAACTGAATGGAGCTCAGAGTGCTAAAATTAAATAAAAGCTATCTTTCATGCTTAGTGCACAAAAAGAGAATTTAAATGCACGTTTCAAATGGTTTCAGGAGAATACTGCTTGAAAATCAGATGCTTTCTTTAAAGGCCAGAACCTTGTTATATGGTAAAATGCTCCAGAAGTGGGGTGTCCAGAATTTTATCTGTGGCAAATGTTATATAACCTAATATACCAATGTGCAATGGGCCTGTCCCTGCTTTTTATCATAGTCATAGGAGCAGAGTGTAATTCAGGTTCATGGGACACCTAGTCCAGCTGCTTGCTCAGAGCATGACCATCTACGAGGTCAGACCAGATTGCTCAGAGCTTTATCAAGTCAGGTTTTGAAAACCTCAAAGGACAGAGAGGACACAACCTCTCTGGGGAGCCGGCTTCACTACCTGCCTGTCTTCATGGGAAAACACCTTTCTTATTTCCGTTTATGTCTATTGCCTCTTGTTATCCTGCCATGAATGGTTGTGAAGAGCCTGGCTTTGTCTTTCCAACAATCTAATGCACTGGGGAGATGCAGTGAGGCACCCCCAAAGCTGTCTCTTCTCCTGGCTGAGCCAGTTCTGGTCCTTCAGCCTCTCCTCTCAGGTCAAGTGCTCCAGCTCTGAGTGTCCTGTTCTCAAGGACCTACCCTGTTGTCTATGATGTTTCAAAGATGACAGAGAGTGGCCTTGGAGGGCATTGTTCAGCTCTCTCAGGAGCCTTGGAGGCACCCACTGTGACCCAATGGACTCATACATGTCAGTATATCTCTAGTAACTTCTGACTTGATCCACATCCACTGCTGGTTGCTGCTCTCCTCCTCGAAACCTGTTTGAAACCACCAAGGCCTGGGACGCATTATTTGTGAAGACTGATGGAAAGAGACATTGCGTATCTCAGCCTTATCTTTGTGTGCAGTCACTAAATCACATGCAGCTCAGTGACAGTCCCACATTTTCCTTGTTCCATCTTTTAATACTAACTCAGTGGTAAAAACACTTCTTGCTGTCCTTGGCAAGTCTCTACTCCATTTGAGCTCTGGCTTTCCTGACACCATGCCTGGGCAATGTTTGTAAATGCATTAACTGAAGCCTGTTCCTGCTCCCACCTCCTGTTTGCTGTCTTTTTCTACTGGAGAGCAGTTATGACTTCCCTGCTTAGCCAAGCTGGAGCCCTGATACAGCTTCTTATGGTCTGGTTTTGCACTTGGGGAACACTGTCCTTAAAGTCCTGCCAGCTTTCCTAGTCTTCTTTGCCTTTTAAACCTACCTTGCCATTGCATTCCACTCACCAGTTCCCTGAATAAGACAAAGACTGCTTTACTGAAGTCCAAGACCTGTACACTATTGCTCTCCTTCCTCATTCTCTTCAGGACCTTGAACTCCTCATGGTCAATAAAGCCAAGGCAACCATTGATTAACACTTCCCCAGCTACTTCTTCCTTGTTTGTGAACTGCAGATCCTGCAGTGCCCATCCAATGCATGCGTCAAGAAGTTTTCCCTTATACCCACTGGAAATCCTTTGACTGCTTGGGTCCATCCTTTGAGGAGCTGGCAGAGAGGTTACAGATCCCCACAAGAACCAAGGTCTGTAGTGCAGACTCCCAAGGGGTTTATAAAGATGTCACAGACTTCCTCACTCAGATTGGGTGGTCTGTAACAAGTTCCCACCTCAATGTCACCTTTACCAGCCTCTCTGCTGACCCTGACCTGCAAGCTCTCACCCAGACTGATGTCCATCACGTACAACAGCTCCATATATCCAAGCTGCTCCTGCTCATAGAGGTTAACATCCTCCCTCATGTTCCTTCACTGCCTGTTTTTCTTGAAGAGATTATGTACCTTTGCAGCACTGTAGTTGTGCAAGCTGGGTCAGCACATCTTAGTTGTTCCAACACTGGAACCATTTTGACCATGCTGTAGTTCCTCCTGCTTGTTTCCCAGGATGCATGCATTTGTGTACCAATACTTAAGGCAAGTGTTCTTTCACTTTATTTTATCATTCCCAAAGTCACTTTTGTTCCTATCACCCTGCACCCTTTGCTTTCCACTTCTTTCCAACCATTGCCTTGTTAATTGTAGTTGTAACATCCCTCATCTTCCTGGATTAACGTGTGACTCAGAAGGCTGCCCAGCCTGCAGGTGAAGATGCTCTTACTCCCTTTTGTCAAATGAATGCAATATATCCCAGCATACTGTATAACATTGTCCAGTTAAACTCTTAAAAACACTGTATTAAATGTCTATCCCCTGAGCAAATTACATATTTTCCTTACAAATAAACATACACATTTTAGAATACATACATATATATATATAAACTTACATCTTTCGTCTGTTCCTTTCATCTGCCTTTCAGAACTAAATACTTAGGGAGATATTATAACCAAAATGTTACAACTGAGCCTCAAGAGACTTGCACTGAGATCCTGGTTTTATTAAAAGTATTTTTATGATAACAGACACATTAGTTTACTCTCTCTAACTTGACATACTACCTAAAAAAGAAAAGTTGTTTTCCCTTCCTCCTATACTTCCTTTACATTGAAGAGAAGCTCTTTAGATTTGGGACTATTGCTCAGCATCTTCTAGCATAATGCCAAGTATTACAGACATGAAATCTGAGTAGTAGCCTCTACAAGTTATTGATTTGTAAACAATAAAGTGTGCTGACAATAAAATTAAATATTTATCTATATTTTAACAAGCTGTTTTGATTTTTTGAGGCACTAAGTGTATGTTTAAATGCCATTGCACGCTACATTGCAAAGATATCAGAGTTGGCCATGAACAAGTTGGGACTCAACCAACTCGCCAATATCAATGGAATAACAATGTGATATTGAAGACTACTGAAGACTGACAGAATTTGTTTTTTTAACCTTATGCTTTCTTTTGATTATCCATTTTAACAAGGTTGCTGTAGTCATTAAAGCAGACAAATAGAAAATTCCAAAGTAGTCACATAATATTATGGAAGTATGAAGCACACAATGCTTAATTTTGTAGGAAGCCTGTCAAAATGGCATTGTATGATTGGAAACATCGCAACTCTGATTTTCAATAAATAACTTACTTAGCAACAATTATTTTGGTTACTAAAAGCACATTAAGGAAGCTTGGGCTGCTTATTTAGGAGCAGCTTGGTTACCCCTACCAAACATTGTGTCATGATATAAAGAAACACACTCCTTAAAGCATCCTATATTCAGTCATATTCCACGTCTTGTCATTAAAATCCTTGACAAATTAGCATTTGCATTATTATAGAATGAAGTAACTGTGAAGGTGCTTCTAGAAAATTTAAATAGCATCAGAGAGGGAAAGAAATATTTTTCTGGGATTTCTTGGAACCAGAATCTGTCTTTACAAAGACAAGGATTAAACCTTACAAATTTATTCCTTTATATCAATCTCTGCCTATTAAACTGAATACATTCTTCAGCATTGAAATAGGTACTCTTCTTCCTTCTCATTCATGTTGCTTTAACTGAGTCAACCACAGGTTCTCTCAGGCAGACCTCAGTTGAAGCAAATCTTCAGGGGAAGAAAAAAAAAAAAAAGAAAAAAAAATCAGTTTGACTGATAGCCAAAAGACACATTTCTGGCTCTTGTAGAAGCTATCATGCCTATGGAATTTTCGGATGTTACTCTGAATTTCTTATAGACCTGTTTTCTTTGCATTTTTTCTAAGCAATAGAATCCCTTGATGAGCTTTCCTGGTGTCTTGTAATTTACTGTTCTTTTTATTTCTATAACATGACTGCAAAATGGCAACTAGAATGCTACAGTGTGCTTAAAGTGATATCACTCACATTGTCATTATTTGTGCCTGGGAAAATGTCCTTCAGATTTTATTCAGTAGTTCAGTTCTCATCAATACATCTTTTAGCTTCATTAGGCCCTATGACAAGGTATTCACATTTTACCCACCACATCCCTGAATTCTTAATTTGCTCAATATGCTCAGCAGAATCTGTATACTTCCTTTCTTTCCCTTATTTACTTCTACTTATTTCAGTTTAACTTTCCTGAGACATATGTCTACCATTTCCTACTGTCATGCTGAATTTTATGGCTTATTATTTTATTTCAGATAATTGCTCTTTCCTGCCTTCTACTTGGTAAATAAAAATGAACATACACACACACTTGCACGTATCTATGCACACAAACAATATTTTATTGTTCTTCATCTGAAGCATTATAAAAAAAAAAAAAAAAAGAGCAGTTAATTGAATAGTTATGAAAAGTCTTACTGTAGTTTTGGCATAAAAACAGGTGAAGAAATTATTTCCCTAATCACAACTCTGTGGACTTAATGTGGAGTTCTGAAGTGTGTTGACCTTTGCTGGCTGCCAGATGCCCACATCACCACTCTCTCACTCTCCTTCTTCAAAAGTACAATGGGAGAAAAGAAGATTAAAAAGCTCATGGGTTGAAGAAAAGACAGGGAGATCACTTAAAAGTTACCATGATGGGCAAAACAGCCTCAACTTGGGGATAATTAATTTAATTTTTTACCAATTAAAATAGAGCAGGATGATGAGAAACAAGACAAAAAGCAAAACATGTTTTCTTGACCTCCTCCTTTCTCCAAGGCTCAACTTCATTCCTTCATTCCTAACTCCCCTATCCCCACCCCCGAGCAGTGTAGAGGCGTGAGGAATGGGGGGTTGTGGTCAGTCCAAAACAGTTTGTCTTTGCCATTCCTTTCTCCTCACACTTTTTCTTTGCATGTGTCCTCTCTATGGACTGAAGTCCTTCAGAATAACTTTGCTTCAGCATGGGTACTCCAACATCGACAGTTCCTGTCAAGAGAACCTGCTCCAGAGTGGGCTCTCCATGGGCTGCAGCTTCCTTCAGGAAATAAACACCTGCTCTGGTGTGGTCCTCTCAACGGGCTGCAGGGAAATACCTGTCCCCTCCACTGCTAAAACCTTTCCACCTACACCACATACAAGCTTGTTCTGCTAATGAGCTCAAAATTTGGGAAACGCAAAAATTTGCATAGACAGTGTCTATTAAGTACAATAGAAGTATCTTTAATTATCCTAAAATCCTGTCTGATAAAAAGACATTTTATATATTTTTTCATTACAGGTATCACATGTTTCTACTGATAACATATAAGACTTCATCTTATTTCTTAGCTTATTATAACTTCTGTTGTCTTTCTCCTCTCTGCTCTTCCCAGTCCATTTGCATTTTAAATGTTTATAGAATCATAGAATGGTTTGGGTTGGAAGGAACCTTTAAAGATCATCTAGTCCAAGCCCCCTGCCATGAGCAGGGACATTTCCACTAGATCAGGTTGCTTAAAGCCCCATCCAACCTGACCTTGAACACTTCCAATCATAGGGTATCCACAGCTGCTCTAGGCAACCTGTTCCAGTGTCTCACCACATTCATCATAAAAATTTCTTCGTTATGTCCAATCTAAGCCTTCCCTCTTTCAGTTTAAAATTGTTGCTCCTTGTCGTTTCACTACAGGCCTTAGTAAAAAGTCTTTTTCCATCTTTCTTGTAAGCCCCCTTTATATATTGAAAGGCCTTTCTTCGTAGGAGAGGTATTCCAGCTCTCTGAACATTTTCATGGCCCTCCTCTGGACCCACTCCAACAGGTCCATGTCTTTCTCATACTGGAGACCCCAGAGCTGGACGCAGCACTCCAGGTGGGGTCACACCAGAGTGAGGTAGAGGGGGAGAATCACCTCCCTCAATCTGCTAGACACACTTCTTTTGACGCATCCCAGGATACAGTTGGCTTTCTGAGCTGCAAGCACATGTTGCCAGCTCATGTCCAAAAACAAACTAAAGACCAAACAGTCTATATTCGAAAACAAACAAAACAAGCTTAAAAACAAATTTATGTGTAGTTATTGACATTATTTATATAATGTATTAAAATAAACATTATTAAAGTAATTTTAAATAAGTAAAACTATGACAGTTTGTTAGGATTTTTTTCTCAGGGTTTTTAGTAAAATTTTCAATAACTGAAGAAAATATGTACAAAACTTAGAATCATAGAATGTCCTGAGTTGGAAGGAATCCACAAGGATCATCGAGTCCAACTCCTGTCCCTGCATAGGACAACCCCAAAAATTCACACCATATGGCTGAGGGCGTTGTCCAAATGCTTCTTAAATGTTGTCAGGCTTGGCGCCATGACCACCTCCTGGGGGAGCTTGTTCCAATTCTCCACCGCCCTTTGGGTGAAGAATCTTTTCCTAATACCGAACCTAAACCTCCCCTGGCATATCTTCCTGCCGTTCTCTTGGGTCCTATCATTGGTCGTCAGGGAGAAGAGGTCAGCACCTGCCCCTCCTCCTTCCCTTGTGAGGAAGCTGCAGACCGTGATGCGGTCTCCCCTCCATCTCCTCTTCTCCAGGCTGAACAGACCAAGTGACTTCAGCCGCTCCTCATACAGCTTCCCCTCTAAACCCTTCACCATCTTTCTGGCTCTCCTCTGGACACTCTCTAGTAGCTTTGTATCCTTTTTATACTGTGGCGCCCAAAACTGCACACAGTACTCAAGATGAGGCCACGCCAGCACAGAGTAGAACAGGACAATCACTTCCCTCGACCGGGTAGCAATGCAGTGCTTGATGCACCCCAGGACACGCTTGGCCCTCCTGGCTGCCAGGGCACACTCTTGGCTCATGTTCAACTTGCCGTCAACCAGAACCCCCAGATCCCTCTCCACGGGGCTGCTCTCCAGCCTCTTGTTCCCCAGTCTGTATGTACATCCAGGGTTGCCCTGTCCCAGGTGCAAAACCCAGCACTTGCCCTTGTTAAACTTCATACAGTTTATGATTGCCCAGTTCTCTCATTTGTCTAGATCTCCTTGCAGGGCCTTTCTGCCCTCAAGAGTGTCAACGGCTCCTCCCAATTTTGTGTCATCAGCAAACTTTGATAAAAAACCTTCAAGTCCTGCATCCAAGTCATTTATGAATATATTGAAGAGCACTGGCCCTAAGATGGATCCCTGCAGAACCCCACTAGTGACTGGTTGCCAGCCCAATGTAACGCTATTTTCTATAAGCCTTTGAGCCTGACCCATCAACCATTAACTTGTGCATCAGAGTAATGCATTAACAGCATTAACTTGTGCATCAGAGTAAAATAAATATTTCAAATCTTTATGAAAATTTGTTTTCCTCCTTTTCCCCATACACTAGGTCATCTTTAATTTTCCAAAATGATGAATGAGTTGTTGTATTTGAGTGTAACATGATATAAAACTGGATCCATAGACTGATGTTATTTTCAAATGAAGAATTATTTACAGAAAATAATAGCCAAGTTTTACGTACATCAGTTTTCTCTAAAACAGAACTGTAATCCAAATAGTTATTAAAAAAATAATATAATGAACCATAAATAATGCAGTAACATGCAGAGCTGGATGTCATAGGTATGTAGAAGAGTATATCCATTATAACCTTGGTCGCTGCATGACATCAGCTAGAACTTGCATTTGGATGGATATGTTGAATAGTTCACAGAAGACAAAATTGATATTTTGGTCTAAACAAGCAGCATGTGGCCTGTGTAGTTCTTTGGTCTTGGGGCATGAAAGAATGGGACACCACCAGAAGAACAGCACAACACATAGAAAAAAAACACCCAAAGAAAAGGTTGGAGCTTCTAAAGAAAATGGCTAACTCACAGAGGAAGTTTTCAGAGAATCTCTGAACATGAGTCATTTACATTAAAAAAATAAATTAAGACTGTTTATTTGAAGAAAAAAAATTCACAGTCAATGTTTCTCTAAGGGTTCTTCTGTATAAAACGACAGGTTGAACAAAACAGATAACTTTTTAAAAATATGGTATTTTATATATTATTTAGAACTTGAAAGTAAGAAAATAATTAAAAACAACTTTATTGTTATTATTATTAAAAACAACTTTATTGTTATTATTATTATTTATTAGTATTAGTATTAGTATTATTGTAAAATAAATTACCACATCACATTGCAATGTGGACAAAAGTACATGAAGACTGGCAGTAGAATGGTTTCTCAAAAGTGGTAACAAATTTTAATTCACTGCTTCCTCTCCAGTGAAGTGAATATCCCCCAAGATGCCTTGGAATTTATTTATCACATTCAAGAAGTGCCCTCTTAGAATGGCAGTTGCATGACAAATGACTTGCTGAGGGACATGATTGCCTTGTTCACTGTTGCCATATGAAGCAAAGGATTGGAAAATGGCAAATATTCACTGAAATAAATGAATAAACGAGCACGGAAAGAAATTAATAAATGTGAACTGAACTTTTCATTCCATCACATACTAACATAACAACAGCATTGATTCCTCTGGAGTTTTAAATTAGATATGTCACTGCAGATCATACTGTTTCCAGAGAAGGGCAAATTTATAAAAGGTGACCACAACTACGATAACTGTCAGTTAATAAAAAAAAAAACAAAACACACAAAGAAATACTCCAGAAGCGGAGTATAAAATATTCTTTCAGTATTCAAAAAGTCACTACAGAAAGAGGGAATTCTTATTCAGTATAATAATACCATGCTAGTTTATAGCATGATATTACATCACTGACAACAGTATTTGCCTAGGTGAAGCTTTTTTTTTTTTTTTATAACCCAAGAGTACAGAGGTTGTGGTTTGCTGGAGATCTTTGTGAACACCATTCAGATAGCTAAATTACAGTACCCAATTGTAATTTCTTTTCTTCTCCATGCATTTACAGCAATATCATCTCTTTCACTCAGCTTTCAGGAGGTATGCACAAGAACAATATTGTTAGTTGCATGCCAAATGAAGTTATGAGCACTTCATATCTTCATATCTTACTTCGTACTTTCTCACATGTATATCTTCTTCCAATCTGTTGTAACTACAAGAAGCTAAGAAAATCCTAATGCAAACTTAAAAGGACATAAAGTGCTAAAAACCTCCCTCTGATCTTTCCTGGCTTTCTCACGTTTATACTCTATCTATCTATCTACCTGTTCATTCAGAATCTGATTCTACAGATATTTATTTTCCACTACAGCAGACTACTCAGAGGAATCTCAATGAAATTAATGATACCATTTCTCTACAATATTTTATTTCAGATTTAAAAAGGAAGGTACTAAAAATTTATGTTCTGTATAAATAAAGATCATGACTTACAATCTTAAAAAGCATGCAAAATTTTATGGTTTGACAGGAAAATATTTTGGAAAATTTAAATTTTAGAAACAACAGAGGCAGAAGATTTAGTTGTCTTATTTTCTTATCATCTTTAATCTATGAAAGTGTTAAAAAATACCATAATCAAAAAAGAGTGATACTAAAAAAGGTTCAGTAAAGATTTCAGTTCTTTCTTTCTTTCTTTTTTTTTTTTTTTAATGGGGACATGAGGCAAGATACTTGTTGTATTATTCTCAGTTTAAACCTGTCAAATAATTATCTACAAGAAATCCCTGCACCATGATAGGTAGGTAGGTAGGTAGGTAGGTAGGTAGATGATAGATAGAATTTGTAGCAAAAAAAAGCCCCTCTGAATTCTTTGCTGTGCACAGATATTCTCTATTTGTTGTTCCAGTTATAGTATAGCTACCTTTTTAATGAAATTCCTTTAAAAAGGCTAACTGCAAAAGTAACTTATTTTCATGAATAGGGTACACTAAGTGTGGATGCCACTTCAGTCTTTAAAAATGGTGTTAGTGGAATGTAATGGGTATTTGGGGCTAAAAGATATTTTTTTACAATATTTTTGTTCTGTACTCCGGTTTTATACTTAAGCCAAAAGGAAAATTATTTCCTCTCAAAAATGTTTCCTTACTAGTTCCATTCCAGGAATAGCTTACTGTTTTTATAATATCAAAAATTACCTTTTCTAACTAAGTGTTCAAAAAAAATAGCATAATCTCAAAGAGAATATAAAGCTTGTTCTTCTCTCTGATTACTGAACTCTTACATCTATCATCAATAAAAAAGAACTTAAAGAGAAAACATCCAGCCCTCAGTGCTGATTTTATACTGTAAATCCTCTATAAGCATTTATGACAACCCCATTATTGCCAAGTGAATTCATCATGATTAATTTTATTACAAATATTAACGAATGAATTCAAATGATTAAACAATGACTTTACGATGTTAACTAGTAAGCTTTAAATACAATCAGACATAATTTTAGGAAGTAAATCTGTAATAGATTTCTGGAATTAAAATCCTAACCCTTCTACAAACATTTTAGCTTTCATAATAGAGATGCCTTCTTATAAGATGTGAATAAATTACAGCTGTTAAGAATTAAGTACGTGCAGCTAAGGAGTTCTTAAGTGCATTTAATTCCGTGGCAACTCTGGACATACATACATAAAAAAGTAAATCCTCCTTTCTCTGCCCCCTGTGCACCACTTCTACTGCACTTATTTAATGGAGTCTAAGATAGATTAATGGCTTTGGCATGGGAGTAGTTTACACATAGAACTCACATTACCCCTCTTCCCATCCCATATCATAATTTCAACTCTGATGACATAATTCTCTTTTAGCCTTCCCTAGCTGTATTTTCACTGGGGTTTTATGACAATATTAATTATACTTTATGTCTTTCCTAGATCTGTCATGTTTTTAATCTTTTTCAAGAAGCAAATACAAAGCTATAAAGAAAATACTATGTCTTCTCACTAAAATGTTAATACCTTTTTACCTAACATTGTCTAAAAAAAGTCAGCTATGCCTTGGGAACTTTGTTTAGTGGAAGCATCATTGGAGACATAATATTGTGAACGAATTTATTTCTTCATAATGTAAGTCATATAGATCACCACAAATTGTTTCTCTTTGCCTTGAGTCTGTTTTTAAATATATGATTTTCTGGTAAGCCTCACAAGCAGAGGAAGGGCTAGTAAGTAGTGCTGACATTTTTAAGAGAACCTTAACTGTCTGGATTCATATATCAAACTAGCCAGAACAACTGTCTTTTGATGGTTTTATTCAGTTTCTCCAGTAATTTATTGTTTTTGTGACATGGGTGACGGAAGTACTGTTGTTTCACTTGCCTTATAAATCCAGATCTGGTGGAGACACCCTGGTTTTCTGCATGACAATATGGCTTCACATGAGGCATCACTCCTTGTATTACATACTGACGCTTGAGAAAAAAAATGCATCTTCTTTAAAACTAATTCACATTGCTCATGATACTGCAGATCTTGTAATAAACAAGTTGCCCTTCAAATGCTGCAGGCTTCCTCATTAAAATCTAAAATCACTTCTCTCTACCTTTCTCAACCAACACCCAAACTGAATCATAATGCTTCAATTGCTGTGGTTAATATTCCTCTGGTTAAAAAAGTGGTATACAATCCCCCAACGTAAGAATACTCTTTTTTTCTGTGTTTGTGTGACACAGTATTTAGGGTGGGGGAGTTAATATAAAACAATTCTTTTCAACAATTGCGAGATAATTAGCTGTTTTCTTGTGACCCTTCTTGTCTGGAAACTCTTTCATACTATTAAGACAAAAAACAAAACCAAAACCAAATCAAAACCAAAGATCAAAACCTAAACAAGCCTCCCTCCCCATTTAATTTTTAAACCATTTCATAATTGCTATCTGGCAGCTTCTGCTGAAAAATGAGTGAATACTCTTTGTCTTTACCTTATTTTTCTATAAAAACAAGATACCTGTGCAATTATCCAAAGACTTAACCACCTGGAGGCACCTTTAAAGTTGTGAGTGTATTTATTCCAGTGTAAAACTTCACTTGGAACTTAAAGTTCTGCTCCTGCCTTTGGCACCTGGCAAATCAAAATCTCTCTCATCTCTAAACCCCACTGAGAACTGTGAAGTAGGAATTCCTCAAACTACCTGACTTGAAGGAATCAATCCAGTAAGTGTCACAAGGTGACACATACCTCATGTATTGTGGTTACACTTCAGAGACTGCCAACTCACCTCTGAAAGATCAGTGAGAAATCTGTTTATATGGGGTCCTGAAATACACAGATGTAAACCTTGAGTTTAAATCTTGCATCTAGGTGATTTTCTCTACTTATGAAGGGCAGAGTTCTATGAGAAAAATTAGCACCATAGAACAGCTTTTGTTAAAATGTTATTTCATATTTTATTCAATACATAATTTCCAGTGCTTTATAAGAGTATGTATTAAATGTTCACTATGCCGAGAAAACATATTGTATTACTTCTGCTAAGGGGGTGGGAACTGTGAACAGCTGCTTCTTAGGTAGCTGTGTGCAGTAACCCCAGGTAGAACTCTAACTTTCTGAAACACTCTGAAAATACTGATTTCTGGCCTTTGCTAGAGAAGAAGAATAATGAAATGCAGAAAAAGGCTGTTTACTTTGATTCGACATCCTTTAGCTCCATTACACAGAAGCCCTTGATGTGCTTTAACCTGACAATTCATAATAGAGTAAAAATGTTGTCAGGTGTAATTATCATTCTTGAATAGGAACAAATGAGGCAATAATTATTTTGAGGTACAATAGAAATGGACTCATTCAGTGAAGAGAATCTTTTGGATATATATAAAAAAAAAAAAATCAATGTGTAGCTTTAGAAATTCTAACCAATACTTAAGAAATCACAAATAAATAAGGACACATTGATTACTTACTCAAATTACTCAATTCCACTGACTTTAGATGGTATCAAAATGGGTACCTTTTTTTTTTTTTAGATTTGGGGAAAAATAACCCCTGCATGTTCTGAACTACAGCTGAAAAGATTCCTCTCTGCAGCAGAGTTAGAAGCACAGGCTCTATATGATGAGTTCAGCTCAATTATGCTATAACTGAGTGAAGTCTGCAATGCGGACAAGACCTGTGTGGGGTATTCAGCAGTTCAAGGACTGAACCATCCAATTCACTGAAGATAATGAAATGTGTCATAATCATTCCCACTGCAAATGCTCATGTGGAGAGGACTTTTCACTGATGACAAACATATGGACTGACAAAGGGAGCAGGTGTGAAATTGACTTAGTTAAAGCAGAGCTTCAAATCTAGGCTAACTTCCCTTTGATATGTCAAACTAGTCTCAGTTCTGCCCTAAAAAAAATCATACTGTACTTAGGGTCTCTAATAGTCACCATAATCGTACTTAGCGGTTGCATAGGACTTTATGTTTTCAAAGCCTTGTACAAATTTGCATTTCCATCTTATTTGTGTGTGGTCTTGCAATTGATGTGCAAGACAGGCATCAAAACCATACACACTTTTCAGAGTGACAGGGCTTCATTTATTTATCATTTTGGATGGGAAGGAAGGGTAAGGACAGTGTAAGAAGGAAAGCTTGGTTTCAGATGGGAGCTGCCGGTCCCTCCTGTTACCTATCAGCTCAACATCAGAAAGAGCAGGAGCATTTGGAGTTAATAGTCTTCTCCTTTCAGGGGTGAATTAGGAAGAGACATTACTTCCTAACTCATCCTTCTCCTAATCCTACCATACATCCCCATGGAGGGAAGGAAGATAGGGTGGTAAAGAGAGGTGGCATATTGCTAGTTACAGAGTTGAACAGGGAACACAGGAAGTCTCGCATGTCAAATATAGAAAACAGAATCTTGAACAGGCTAAAAGAGCAAACCAGGACAGAGGAGCCAACTCAAAGTTAAAGAACTGTGAGAAAAATTAGTTTTGCAGTTGCACAAAGTAGAATGTGCGTTGTCTGCTCCTTACAATGAGACACAGACGTCATACTGAGAAAAAGGGGGAGAAATAAGGGGAATAGGGTTTGTTGCTCTTACTGAGCTAAAGAAACAGGCAGTAGGAAGAAATGCTTGTTAAGAGAAACCATCCAATGGTGGCAGATATTAATCCCTCTACCATCTGATGCTCTACCTTGTGTTTCTGTAAAATGAAACCTGGCATAGACAGTATAACACACAGAGCTTTTTTGATGCTTTCAGGTCTTTGGTGTTCAAATTAAATTGCCTATTTTGAATTGATGGACAAAAGGAAGCATAAGAGGAAATGTGTTCATCCAGAAGAAAAAAAAAAAAATAAAAAGGAGGGGGGGAGGGTATAAGTTACATAAAGTAAAAAAAAAAGAGTTAAAAAATAGAATGAGGATAGCATCGCTAAAGGAATAGAAATAGGAAAGAGAAAGGGAAACAAATTTAAAAAATAAGCTCAAGACAGAATTATAGAATGAAACACAAATTTGTAATAGGAAAGAGATGGGAAGGTTAGAGAGAAACTAAAATTAAAAAGCAGTCATCTTTATCTTTAATCTACAAACATTAGAAAAAAGGGCAAGAAAGTGAGAAAATATAACAAAACCTATCGCATATGATCCATAATATTAGAGCATTATTATTTTTATCTCTTTCATCAGTATTATAGTATATTTATTTTCAATATAGATCTTGGAAAGGGTTTTCACTCTATAGGTGGGTTTTTTTACAGGCAAAAATCCTGAGTTATATTTTGAACAGTTTTACTCTCACAGAATCATATTTGACTGGGTCTGAATAAAGGAGAATATTATGCAACATTCATGCTTACAAACAGTGACCTCTTCCACCAAAGAAGCTCCAAAACACTCCTATGACAAGTAACAGACCATATTGTACACAGGAATTTAAGGAAATATGTGACAAAAGATGTCCAGACCTAATCAGTTGTGATTTTTCTTTGTTACTGATTTTTCATTATGAAAACTCATATCTGAATTACAGTCACTGAGGTACATAGGTGCAGAACAAATAAGTAGAATGAAAGTGAAGTGATACAGCAGACAAATGCACCTACATTGTTTCTGCCTTAGGTTGCTCTGATGAAGCTATTTCTAAGTTTCTAAAGCGGTTTCTGCAGGATGAGCTATGAGAGATATCTAGAGGAAGTTTATCAATATTCTATTCTTATGTCAGTGCTGTAGAAAAATATTTCTAGTTTAACTTATAATACTCTATATAGGTATTTTTTTCTACTGGAATCTATTATACCTGTGCCCTGAGGAAGGGTGGGGGATTCACCTCAAAGTGTGATTGAGGCAACCAGTTTGACAATGGTCAACTCTGATATGACCAATGGACACAGCTGCTGACTTGCACGGTTCTTTTTTATCATCTTATGTTGATTTTGGCTGGGATAGAGTTAAATTTCTTCATAGTAGCTTGTACGGGGCTATGTTTGGCATTTGTGCTGAAAATAGTGTTGATAACACACTGATGGTTTAGTTACTGCTGAGCAGTCCTTACACAGCGTCAAGGCCTTTTCTACTCCTCACACGGCCCTGCCAGCGAGTAGGTTGGAGGTGCACAAAAAGCTGGGAGAGGACACAGCTGGGACAGCTGACTTCAAGTGACCAAAGGGATATTCCATACCATATGATGCCATACTCAGCAACAAAAATGTGGGGGAGGTTGGTGGGGTGGCTGCTGCCTGGGGACTGGCTGGACATCAGTCGGTTGGTGGTGAGCAACTGTTTCCATTTGCATCACTTGTCTTTCTTGGGTTTTATTTTTCTCTTTTTGTTATTTTTTTCCTTCTTTCCTTCAAATTATTATTATTATTATTATTATTATTATTATTTATTATTTCTTTTTTAGTATTAAACTGTTTTTATCTCAACCCATGAGTTTTCTCATTTTTACCCTGCCAATTCTCTCCCCTCATCCCACCAGGGGGGAGTGAGTGAGTGGCTGTGTAGCGTTTAGATGCCAGCTGTGGTTAAACCATGACAGCCCAGTGGTTTTGTGTGGCAAATATTGAGTCAGACTTACAAAACGGGTATTCAGACATGACTGACATCTCCGATTTTCCAGCAGGAGCCTTATCCAGCCTTACAAGAAAGTTATGTTCTGTGTTTACCTGTGTTTACCTGTGTTTACCCATTTCAGTGTCATACATATATTTATTTATTTACTTTTTGGCCAGTGAAGTATGAATGTGGAATATTGCTTTTTGAAATCAATTCTGAATAGGCTTGCCAAGGCAAGGGGATAAAAAATGTCATCTGCAACCGTGAAAGCGAGTAAGCACCACCTTCAGTGCAGCAGAGACCCCTCAGTAAACAGGGCTTACTCCACTAAGAGATGGCCAATGGGCAGAAGGTCTTATTTTAAACATAGATATGGTCGTAGTTGCATCAGGCAGCAGCAACACAAACAGATAACAAGTCTCATCCCTCTGTTCAGCAGAGGGGACCTCATTTGCAAGGAGAGTGAGGATAGCTGGTAGCCGGGGGGTACCCACACTGCAGCTGACTGTACTTCCAGCAACTGTGGGTGAGACACTGAACCCACCTGAGGTTTCTACATAGGAGTATTTGCACAGTTGCCTTTGAACTGACCCCAGGAATATCCCCCTAGGAAGGTTAGATTGAATGGAAAAGATGTTTTAGCTCCCACCTTGCCCGAGGAGGCTGTCCTACTCAGCTGCAGAGCATTACCATGTCTGCCTTTGAACCCCTCTGTGCACCACCTCCCCTACATGATGTGCTCCTCTGCTGCTCTCACTGTCATGGTTCTTGGAGAGAATTAGGTATCGCAGTGACCTTTCATGTGTTTTTTGTAAACTCTATGGGCAAAAATATCCTCTTCTACCTGTGCTGTAGGGGTGACACCTCTGTAGTAACTGCATAACATATCGTAACTGCAGAATATCACAAGTGCAAAATGCCTCACAGCTTTGATGTAGAATACAACTGCTAAATATTAATGGAACAAGCTAAGAGACAAAAATCTCTTTATAGCTAAGACACATTTCAAAAATAATAAGAACAATAATAAGAATAATCAGCACAATCATCAAGCTATTTTGACAGTTTTCAGCATTTTAAAAAATGCATTAAGAAATGTCATTCAGTAAAGTTTATCATCAGTCTTGATCTCATAAATCAAGCAATCTCTGTCAGAAACTCTGTATACAGTGTCCACGTCTAGTACAGGGGATTGTACAAAATATTAGAGGCAGCTTAAGCAACCGACTTTTTGAAAAATAAGAAGTTTCATATATGACAGCTAAATGAATGGCACAAAAACATGCTAATTATTTTTCTTGCATTTTAGAAAAGTCATAAAAGATATTATCTGGTTAGCTATTGGTGACAGCTCGCTAAAAATATAAACAAATAAACTAAAGAAAACCTGAAAAATCCAGTTTTGGCCACACCCTGTAATGTTTTCTCAGGCGGTAGACGCAAAGTCACTTCAGCATCTCATTCTATATCCATCTTTGTTTAAGGACAGACATCAATTACTGGAAAAGTACCATTATAGCCAATGTAGTTAAGATGAATCTACAGTGTATCTTGAGTCTAGGGCAGAGACCAGCAGTTAAGAATCACAAACCTGCAAAGACAAACCAGGTGCTTTTTCAATACATTGCTCTCCTTCCCCTTCTCTAAGTTGTTCAGCATGTTACTCATGAGAAGCTGATCACAGATTTCACTCCTAATAACCAACTTTAAATCACACACTATTCACAAGAACCCTGAATATCTTCATTTATTTTACCATAGTATTTAATGTTTCGAGTTGTGTTTCTCTGAAAGTGTTAAATGTGTGTGTGAGACAAAGGGGTGAGGGGAGAGTGTGGGGGAGGGAAAGGAGTGATCAAAGATCAGTTTAACCTAGGGAATAATGAGGTCTTATGAAAATGCAAGTGTCATTATGTATTCCTCTGTATTCATATGATGCTCAAAATAGTGCTTCTCATCATAATATTTCAAAATAAAAACATAATAAAGAAGCAAGGACCTTGAAATATTGAGTTAAACCAACCACAGAAAAATCAAATCAATTGAAGGCCTTGAGGTAACTTGCATCTCTAATATACTGTATGTGCAAGAAAACACTATGTCTCTGGAGTTTCTTTCCCCTTTGGAATGATTCTGCTATTGTGATTTATTTGTTTTTCCTAATATTTCTCTAGGCAATGATATAAGTGGTATATTTTTTCTCAGATAAGTGAATGCATTTCAGATTTTACCCCCAGAGGTCTTTGAGGAATCCCATGAATATATCAAAAGGAACTTCTGGAGAAAAATCAAACATTGCATTCTAAAAATGACAAAAAATTCCTGGACAGATTTCAGTTATGTAAATCAGAAAAGTCCAGTTGAAATCAATTACATCATCCAAGTGCTGTTTTCTTTCTGCTTTTTTTTTTTTCTTCTGTAAAGTCCATGCTTTTTTTTTCTGTTCAGCTATGAATTAAGACTAGTACAATTTTCTAAGGTTTTGCTTTTCAGCCTTCTGTAATGTCTTATGGAGCTTCTATAAAAAAAGACAGAATAATAATGTTGGAGGAAGTAATAGAAATGGGAAATACAACCCCTCCCCACAAATCCAACACCTTTATATTTGTTTAAAAACTGTATTTCAATCTCTACTCTTAGCAGATAAACAAGGAGATGAGCTGAAGTTGATTGAGGCCATCTCAGAACAAAAGGTCACCTCAGAATTTTTATACTAACAAAAAATGCCAATAGGCATTGTACCAGAGTTATTCTTTACTGTCTTGAACAGAACTCAGACATGCAGCTGTATGTCAGACAAGGATTTCCTTCATGATGAGCAGCCAGAATCCTCTGTAGCAGCTAAAGGGACTTATGAAGGGAACAGACAAATCTATTTGGATAAAAAGATGACAGATTTCATCTTTAAATTCACTTTTACTTTCTTTTAGAAACCTAATAACTGCGTTCTCTAAAAAAAAAAAAAAAAAAGAGAACCTGAAAGATTTTTTTTCTTTTCTTTTTTTTTTTTTCCCCCCTGACTGTCTGTGCTGAAGTATCATTCAATGATATTTTTTTCCCATATACAAGATTGGGTACTCACAGCCAGTTAAGAGCTATCTTTTTTCTGAGAAAAAGTCTAAAATTTTCTTTCTGATGGTTCGTGTCCATTTTTAAGGACTACATAAGGCAAGCTAAAAGGTCTGGGACAGAGCTTTTTGGAATCAATGGGAAAGTTCCAATTGTTTTCAGTTTTGTGTCATGTCCTAAGATAGGATGGACCACTGAGCAGACAGTCTGGTAATTTCTATCATTTTGTAGAACGGAAAACTTTTTGAACCATTAGTTCCTTAATGTCCCTAATCTGCAGACAGATATTTTATGTGTCTCAATAAATCTCCTTAACCTTAAGGAGAGGCTTAATCTAGGTAAGGACAATTCTATTAAAAACATGAGGATGTTGCTGATTTAAAGTTTGCCTTTACCTGCAATAGATTGAGATAAGAACGAGCAGGCTTTTCATTCATATTTCAGGTATAATAGTAATTTGTTAATACATTTGTTAATCAAGTCCGTAACCCAGCTCTTTTTGCTTGGAAGTGTTCTGCAGATCACTTCACTTTTGAGTTCTGATGACTCTTTTATGGATCAGAAGTACCGGAACAATGCTACAAAATCTTTGAAGTCTCTTTCTGAGTACAGGCATTTTTCATGCCAACTGACTCTCTGGAGTTCCACCAGTGAGCTGTAAAGTAAGCAATTCCTGTCAGCTTCCCTTCCAAATCTGATAACAGTGAAAACATCAGACACTAACTAGCTAACTAACTAAATTCTAATTTTTTGGGTTTCAGTCCAGGCTTATTCTACATTCCAGATATTTATCTTCATCATACAGCTCAGAAATAAAGCTAAGAAATAAACTTTGCTGTCAGTGTACAGTTATAAATACAAATAAGAATGAGAACAAGAATGCTGAGAATTAGATCATGTCAAGTGAAGGGTGAGGGGATAAGAAAGAAAGAAACACATAGAAAAACCCCTTAGATGTATCGTTTTCTCTCCTACTTATAAACACACCTTTCTGAAGCACGCTCAGATTTTTACAAGGGCTGTTGTCATATTGAGAAAGAAGGTTAGCTTAAGTCGTGGCATCGCTGAAGTACTTGCTCAGCGCTGAAAGTATTTGGTGAAATTGTGTCTATTGTACAGACTGTCCTGCATTGGAGTGAATATTACTCCTGTATGCTGGTCTGACTCCATACATCAAACAGTTACAAGGGCCACAGAAGAGCAGAAGTGCAATAGACTGTCCTCTGGACCTCGAAGTAGTCTTAAGAGATGTATAAGATGACATCAGTGGTGAGCTTTCTTGGCATCCTCCCTGCTGTTGAGACTCGTATCAAAACCTTACACACAACTATGGGTGAGAAGGGCGAAATCAGAGACACAGGTATTCACTCTGATTCTCAACTTACTCCTTATAACACACTATGGCTCTAAAAATCTATCCACAAAGCTAACAGTTGTGTCAAGGTGTACAAAGAACCATTCCCTTCTTTTCCTTATCTCAGGCAGAGGAGTCTGTCTCAGGGTCAGGGACTTTGTGTGCTGAATGTATTCTCAGGCTAAGCAGCACTAAAGATTTCCCTTCCACAGGGAGAATAATTCACAATCAGCCAGCTGCAGCCAGATTACATTGCAGGTTATTGATACAAGGTGCTACAACTGAGACCAGAAAATTTATGGTTCAAAAAAACATAGATTTATCTTTAGTGTCTAGGGGAAGAATCACACCACCAAATGAAAAATACTTAATTACACAGAAATTAACTTTTTTTAAAAATTCAGTTTGTTTTAAAACACCATTTTCATGGCTGTTGATGTACATATTGCATTGTTAATATTTTCTGTGTATGACGATGATTTCATTATGATTTAATTAACATGTGATAAGTGATGCTCTGTGCAATACTCCCAGACCTCATGCTTTCATGTAAAAGATATATGGTATTTATGAGGCCTATTTCTAACATTAACATTTCTCAGGCTAACTGATCAGAATGTCTGACAGGGTCAGGGTTTAACTTGTGATCTGATATGAAGTCTGAAAGAAAATTCCTCAAGTTTGGGGGGTTTTTTTAGTTTATTGTGGGCTTGTTAATTTGTCTTCAAGTTCTTACCCTGCTCCAGCATGGGTCCTTACCATGAGCTGCAGGAAAACATCTGCTCTAACCTTGGTGTCTGCAGGGCTGTTTCTCACTCTTTTTTTTTCTCATTCCTCTCTCTCACAGCTACTGTGCAGTGTTTTGCCTTTTCTCAAACACGCTTGGCTGAGGGGCTCAGCTGTGCCCTGCAGCGGGTCTGCTGGAGCTGGCTGGAGCCAACTGTGTCCAGTACAGGGCAACCACCCCTACAACCCTCTCATTGCCAAGACATGGCCACTTACACCCAATACGCTACGTAATAGGTGTGGAGAGGTAGAGCAAACATACTGATGCCAGGATGCTTTCTCAGCCTACTCCTTTGCCACAGATATTTTCTAGCTCTCATGAGCACAGTCACTTTCTCTCCCTCATGTAGAGACATGTTTATGAATCTGTTTAATTTTTAACCAGATTGTGATTTCTTTAGCTGATAACAAGAAACTGAAGATCAGTTAGAAGCCTTATGTTTTAAACACAACATTTGTTGGCAGAGCAACCAGGATGCTGTAAAACTGAAGATATTCCAAGATTTAGGAAGTAGTGCTGCTGAAATTATAGTCAGAGAAGTGTCAGTAAATTAGTCTAATTAGTTCTGAGAAAATTTTCTGACCTATTTCAGACCCTGTTAAGATCCCAGAATTTAAAGAGCTTGTTTTCGTGGATTCTATTCATCTCCATTCAAACTTTTTTGGAAGAGTCACCATGAATTTTTCTTCTTAGTGTGAGTGAGCAAGAGAACTGTATCTTGTTTTAATTAAAATAAAATCAAAGGAGGACTTGGCAGATAGGAAAAATCTAGGATCAGCTTTTATGTTTCTCTAACTTGTAAGCATATATCAGTTCTGAAAACAGCTTTATTTTCCCTAAGACACTACCACTGCTAAAATGAAGTGTCGTCTTCTTTCTTTTTTTTTTTTTAACCCTTTCATAAGGAGAAGCGTACATTTCAAACGTATAATGCATTTAATTATCATGCCTTCAGACTTTCTCAGACAGTGCTGAACTGCCTAGAATATACTAAATAACAAACAGCACATCTTCAGCTGTACTTTTCCTGTTAGGTAGAGGAAGAATGGTAACAAAAAGTATTTTTTAACAAAATAAGCGGTATCTGGTAGGAAGAGAGGCTGATCACATTGATTGTTTGTTTCAGGCGTTACGTATGTCTATACTACTGGTTAACCATGATCCATAGCTTGCAGTCAAGGCCAGACTTGGGCATCTAGTTTATAAGACAAAAAATTTCAACACAATAGTGGGCTTCAGTGTGGGCTCAGGTGACACTGATGAAGAATGAACCTTCAGGTTCAGCTACTGTGCTGCCTAGTCCAGCAGCAGCAGTCTCAAATTCAGCTTTTTCTCGTAACACACTTAAATAGTGCCATAGTGAGTCAATAATATAGAAACCACACAAGTTATGAGGCATTGTATGCTGAAGCCTAATCTTCAGCCTGCTATTTACTTGGCAGAGTAGGTGTTTTTGACAACTAAAATTGAAAATATTAGGGCCTCATGAATCTAATAAGGCAGACCGTGTCCAAAAATGACAGGGAAGAAGAGATTATGCAAAGACAAGATGGTAGTGATATAGCAGTGCAATGCCTATTTTGGACAAAGAACAGTGAAAAAGGATTCTCTCATGGAAATGAAGTAAGGTTGCATACCAGAGGATCAACATTTTACCTTAAAAAAAATTTCCATGATCAAAGAAGCATAAGCCTTCTCTGAAGCTTTCATATCAAAGTTCAGTTTTTCATGAAAATTTTCACCTACCAATCATCAAATTACACGATTTTGAAATAGGAAAAAAAAATCAGCTAGAAACACACTTTTCAATGTTAGCAATAAGTGAACAAGAGGTGATCTGCCCACACAAAGCAAGCTGAAAAATCCCCATTACTACACAAAGGTACGCAGCATATTGAGAAAATCTGTGTTTCAGGAGCATGTTGTCCTGCTGGGAATCAGCTGTACTACACTTTGCAGCTTCTGTTACTGAATATGAATAGGGAAAACTATGGGGTGTCTGTCATTAGCGCCTCAGCACCTTGTAGAATTTCACGTTATGTAGACATCTCTCATATGAAGAGAGAACCTTATGGTAACTTTTCTAGCATGTATCAAATGTTTTATTTCTTAAACAAGGGTATGTATTATCCTACAATGGGCATAATACCCTATTCACATCGTCTCATAATGCATTATGCAATACAATCTTCTTATTATGTCAGCTGGTGGTTTGTCCATCTTATGTTAGAGATAGTAGCAGCCAGTGAGCAGTACAGGATTAATGAGCTTTTTCTAAAAAGTTTTGGAACTTCAGAAACAGTTAAACAAAAGTAAGGAGAACTTTTATTCATATATGAACTGGAAAGAATTGTCCATCATCACACTTGAGGGCTGACAAACTGCTTCTTGAAGCTCATCTGTGTTTTTTAACATTTTTCTTCATATTGTGTCTTAAAACATTTTCTTTAGGTGTTTTTTTTTTTTCTTAGTGGCCTGTAACAATTTGAATTTCCATAAACCAGTTAAAATGACCTAATTTTATTTGCTTCATAGAAGAACAAACACTAGAATATGAAAAACACAGTCAAAACTAGCTGTGATTTCTATTGAAGTCAGTGGTACAATTCCATTTGAGGGGGGTCAATAGGTTTTGGCCCATATAACGTAAACAATATGCATTCTCTTATAGCATTTAAATTTTAGTGGATTGCAGCACAGTAGTGTGTGCTAATCAATAAGGATATCTCAGTAATTTATAGTAAAGACAGACCATTAATATAGTTTCATTACTGTCACAGGAAGAATAGTTTAGGAGAATGGCACATTAAATTACTTACAAGGTAGTATCTACTTGTATTATAATGTACATTAAACTATTCCGTGCAGACCTACTTGATACTAATGATGATGTGGTAGGAATGGGAATGGCCCAGATGACCTCTTGAGGGTCCATCCAGTCTTATTTCTATGGTAACATAAAAAAAGTAAATTTAATTATTTGTTCTTTTCACTGATTTTTTTTTTCTTTATGCTTTTAAAAAATATAGTCACAAAATACCCTTTACTGATCAAGAAAATGTTAGCCCAGCTAGCATGATTTCTGTTAGTTCTTCCTAAGTATCAACTCCATGAACTTCTGTGTTTAGCAACATGCAATTAAATA
Organism: Platalea leucorodia; assembly: GCF_965183815.1. NCBI lineage: Eukaryota > Metazoa > Chordata > Aves > Pelecaniformes > Threskiornithidae > Platalea > Platalea leucorodia. The sequence goes on along the minus strand of NC_138823.1, from coordinate 60,211,788 downwards.
TGATTCTTCCTAGTTATGCTACCTTCTCTCTCACATAACTGTCAACTTGTTTTCCAACTTGAGCTATACATTAGCCAATGTGTAACCATGACATCAAAGAAACAGAAGGAAATACGAAAGCCAGACTGATTTCCTAAGTTTAGAGTCTCTAAGTTCTGGTAGATTCTTGTAGGTTATAGGATAGCTACATTTTCTGTACATTTTCTATGGAAGTAATTTTAGTGTTGCTTTGAAAGCTGTATTTAAGTGCCTATCTATACTAGACAAAATGCATATTATCACCTTTCTAAAAAATACTTGGAATTTAAATGTTGGTATTTTACAGTATATTAAACTGTTCTTTACTTACTTTAAACTGTTTGGAATTAAAAATTATATTTCTAATAATGTTATTTTTGTATTTTATAGAATAAAAGCTGAAGTGCCTTTCTTATTGCATTGCATATTTAAAGCTTTTTGCTTCATGTCACTGTGCACCATTTTTCCACTGAAAGTTAACTGAGTTCTTAAATAATTTTGGAAAAAAGACATGGCATTTAATTGAAACCTGGCTATTCTTTATAATGACAGTAACATATTTTAACGAAGATGTTACATAGAACATTGTTTATTTTTCTTTTGCATATGCAGAGAATATATCATAGGCAGGGAAGCTGCAAATTCTTATTGTTGAAAAAAATTTATATAGTAGCCAGTTTTTCAGCTGGTGTAAATCATTACCTTCATGAGACCTGTACGGTTTCTGTCAGTATTATACACCCACACTACTTTTCCTAACATTTCCTTGTTTTATCCCTGCATAGTGCATGTGTTATTATGAAGTGCAGACCCTGAGAGAGAACCTGGTACAGCCCATGAGAAAAAAAAAAAAAAAAAGAAATCTGAATTGATTTTGGTAGGTTTTGGACCAGGCACTATAACATCTTTCCCTACAAACCTCATTAGGCATCTTCCTTTTTTCAGTCTGTTCTGCTTGCTTCTGCTCCTGCCAGTACAAAATGTCACACCTCCAAAGATGTGCAGCCATTTTAAATCTTTCTGTCACACGTCTTCAACCCAGCACATCGTTTTCTTCAGATAACTATACCTTTCTTCCACTAATGATGGACTATATTCATATCTGGTGTAACTCTATTTTGGGTCAAAATGCTTTCTTTAAGTCTGACATGCCCAAGCTATAGGCAGAGACAGGAAATGCACTATATACAAACACAATCTGAACTTGAATAACAAGTCCTTCACAAAAATCTCTTTGGTGCTCAGTATTACATTTACCAATGTCTGTGTTTAATATCATTATATGATATTATATAAAAATTATATTGTTAAAGAGTATACATAACATATAAGTAATTCTTCAGCACAAACAGAATTGCTTTTACTTGTTTGAATTCTCTTCTCTTTATTTACATTTTAAAAAACAAAAAACCAAAAATGTCACTGCCAAAAAAAAATACCCAGAAAATAACTTCTAATATATAATAAAAAATAAAATAAAATGAAATAAAAATCTCTAATACAACATTTTTTTTGTTTTAGAGGATAAATAATTATTCATTTGGGAAGTTGAATAAACAGTAAAATTCAGTGAACAAGAAAGTTGTTAGTTATTTTTTCTGTCATTCTCAGTTACAGTCATTTTCATCCAATTTCTTTGGAGTTATTTTTAATTCATACCAATATAAAAATATATATATAAAAAGTTATTCCTCTGTAATTTCCTACAGCTACCCAATTTTCATAATTATGGAGCTACATAAGGTCCATAATTTCAGAAACTGACTTGATCTAATGACTTCTGCAACTTCTTGCCAAAGGATAGTGCTAGAACAAGAAAAGTATCCAAGAGGGTATTATTGGCTTTTGCCTACCTATGGTGTACTACTTTGTTAGGAGTTTAGGTGCAGGGTAACTGAGGACTTACCCAGATAGAAAAAAACAATGTGCCATAAAGTAGGTATTGTATAGCACAGAAGCTACTTTGAACTAATTGTCTATGTGGATTATTTTAGCATGAACAAAGATTGTATTTGTAAAACTCACTGACTCTAAAGTGATTTATTTGATATATGCTTGATATTTCCACACTAGAAATGAACCTCCATTAACAGTAATACATCAATTTAGCTGTACAGGCAAAATCTCTGAGGATATGTGGAATCAGGAGTTTAAATTATATAAGAGGTTCTTATAAATAGAGGTCATGTGCCCTATAAACAATGGGGAGTGAGCTTAAATTTCTTCCTTAGAAGAATTATCTTAGTTTTCTTCAGCTTTCCTCAGCTTTCCTTGCCACCCACGTATTCCATAGGATTGTCTATCTCTGTTCTTCCAGACCTTTATATGTATGCAATCTCTCCTCATATATATATGTGTAAATACATATATTTATTTCTGTGTCTCTGTGAGTGTTTGCATATTCCTACTGAATTTTGAGATTTTAGCTACAACCATATGTGCTTAAATAATGGTGTATTTAAACTGACTTATACAGTGGTGTCAGCCAGAGAACTTTAGGGACACCTTTTTCTGGGAGAGGTCATCTTCTATCTCATTCTGATGACAGCTGTTACTCCAACTTCTTCAGTATATCAGATTTTTTATTTTAAAGGTCCAGGGACATCTTTGTAAGCCAGTCACTCCTTTGTCCCCCACTGTCCCTTAGGCATTTCCCTTTCCATTATTTTTTATTTTATTTAATTTTAGTAAAATGAGACTGACAACTCAAATCTTATTCCAGGTACCAAACAGCTCCCTGTAACATGACATCCTTCTGTGGTGCTAGTCAGCAGCAATGACATTTTTCTGTCCAACAGGAGGTGTTCTAATGATACACAGCGGTAGCACTAGTCAGAGAGTAAGTGGCAGCCAATGTAGCATCAGCCCAGTCACTTTAAATTAAGTTTGGATGATGAATCAGTAGAACTGTGGAGCTTATGAGCCTGAGACACAAAAGAGTTTATGTATGTGACCACTTCTCTCTTTGACTTTTCTTTCCCTTTTCTATTACATTTGACTTTTTCAATCCAACCGTGACACACATGGTTAACTTAAGGCTTCTGGATGGCAGGATGAAACTTAACTGGGATATATCAAAGATACAAAAACATGCGGAAAATTTCAGCTTACAAGCCTGACTAGGTAGTTGGTGGCTGAAGCTCAGTTGTAAATGAAGATTCAGATACAGGAGCTACTCAGAGTTTCATTGTTACCCAGAAAAACACTTGGCTTGCCTAATGCTCAGTATCCTGGGAAAGAAACATGAGATGAATATTTTCTTCTTAAAAGAACAGCACTCTCTGACACATCACCTTTATTTCTGTTAAACTTGTTAACAATACTTCAGGAGGGTCTTGCAGCAATTTTGGAAGAACTAAAAATGTAGTTCCATTATTTTATTTGAAGAAGAAAATAAAAAAAAAAAAAAGCAAACACAATTTTTAATTATCCATGATCATCTACTATGTTAGAAAAACAGGTACAAAATACTACTGGAGCATAACCTACATTACAGTGTATAAAATAATACTGTGCACTTCTGCAATACATTCCTGTGCCCGTTTTGGCTGGGACAGAGCTAATTTTCTTCCTAGTAGCTAGTATGGGGCTAAGTTTTGGATTTGTGCTGAAAACAGTGTTGATAATAAAGGGATGTTTTTGTTACTGCTGAGCAGTGCTTACACAGAGTCAAGGCCTTTTCTGCTTCTCACACCACCCTACCAATGAGTAGGCTGGGGGTGCACAAGAAGTTGGGAGGGGACACAGCTGGGACAGCTGACCCCAACTGACCAAAAGGCTATTCCATACCATATGATGTCATGCTCAGCATATAAAGCTGGGAGAAGAAGAAGGAAGGGGGGGACATTTGGAGTTAACGACATTTGTCTTCCCAAGTAGCTGTTACATGTGATGGAGCCCTGCTTTCCTGGAGATGGCTCAACACCTGCCTGCCGATGGGAAGTAGTGAATGAATTCCTTGTTTTGCTTTGCTTGCGTGTGCGGCTTTTTCTTTACCTATGAAACTGTCTTTACATCAACCCACGAGTTTTCTCACTTTTGCTCTTCTGATTCTCTCCCCCATCCCACCAGGGAGTGAGTGAACAAGCAGCTGTGTGGTGCTTAGTCGCCAGCTGGGCTTAAACCATGACAATTCCCCTCAAAGATCATCAAAAAGTCACAAAAGGTGTATATATATATATATATGCAACTCAGTGTTCTAGAGCATAGAAAAGTTTTTTCATCCCAATTTACAAATGAGGTATTATAAATTAAAAGTTTCATGTCACAAAAGCATTTTGGTGGAACAGGAGAACATTTTACCAGGATAGCCTGATTTATCTTCTTGGACCTCTTCTCTTTTACTAGTAGGAAGCTTTCAGAAGTGTATAATGAGTTACATTACCACAGTATATCAGTCTTTACTGTTATGTAGATGAACACAGTTCATTTAGAGGTGGTTTTTTATTTATATAACATTTTTCTGTGATTTGTCTTTTTACTTATAAAGGAAAAATAAACAAACAAAAAAAGCTCTCATTTATAACTAGGGTTGTGTTATTGCCACTGTTCTTGCACACGAAGGACAAATGTATTATCCTGTACGTAGCACAAGGAGAGAGCTGAAGCATCTCTCCCTAGGACCAAAGGATATAAAAACAGTGGCATTTTGCTAGGCTATTTCCATCACACTTATAAGCACCTCACTTATATTGGCTAGCCACCCAGGTCCAATATTCTCTATCAGTGAGTGCACTTATATGGATCCTCCAAAGATGCCAGCTTGGCTTTTTGAATGAAAAACACACACATATTTGAGCATTAAAAGCCTTGCATAAAACTGTTAATTGCCTCAGGATGAGGGATTAATGCATTTTGGAAACCTACCTTTTCCATTAGATCAGTTCTTAATGACTAATATGAGTCAAAATAATAATAAAAACCCCAGTGTTATTTACTTAAAACACATTTGTATTAAAATTCTAAGAAGCACTCATGAGGAACAAAATTATGGTACTATCTGTGTTATGGAGGTTTATCCTGAAATTATTGTTATTCTGTCATTTCAACAAACAAAATGATCAAGGGTCATTCCTATGCAGTATAAGGAATACAGTTCTCTGTTGGTTTATTACTAGTTCACAAGGCGAGCTTCACATATAGAAATACCACAAGCAATGAGATTAACTATAAGAAAACAATAAAAAAAGAAAAAAAATTGAAAAATTTCTCAATTTCAGGGTTTTTTCTATTTAGAAACAATTATGCTTTGTTATATTCTCTTTCATTCCATAGGAATATCCCACTAATTCTATATTATTTCCTATTCCACAGTGTGCAAAGGAACAAGGACATTTAGCTTTATGACTCTTACAGAAGAATAAGGTGGAAGACTAGATTTTAGAAACACAAAAACATGTAGAATGGAAAAGTTCATCAATCCCATTAAGTTAAAAATCTTTAGGAAATATTTCTGTAGTCATGCATTTGAGCCTGATAGTCTCTTTTGAAGATGATGCAGTATAAAGGACTTCTATAATATAAACCTAAAGATTACTTCAGGGCTTGACCAATTACAAACAAAGTTTGAGTTCTCACCTTTTATTGTAATAAACAGTTTTGACTTTATAATGTCTTTGTAGGGATCTGGGCACATTTACATGCAGACACACATCTACATTGACATGTGTATTTATAGTTGTAACATACTTGAGAAAGGAAGGTTGATTTAAAATAACCTTTATGCTACAAAAAGAATGCCAAGAATATGCAACTAGTGATGTAGTCTGCATATAATAAATATTTCACTACTGTGTTATATTTTTAGATGACCAGTTTTCATTCTAGTTTAATACCACAGATTTAGAACCATCACTCTTATGTTTACTTTATCTGGTAAACACCAAGAGTTAGCAAGGTATTTGTACTCATTTTCTCTGCACATTACCTTACTTTGAAAGCATTCATATAATACTCCATGTATCCACTCATTCTTTATTTAGACCCTAATCCAAATTGGCAAGGATATTATGAGCAAATAGTCCCACATATTTTAAGAGACTCCAAATTCTGGTTAAAACTTGTTAAATTGTTTAATATTAATTTAAGCCTAAGAAAGAAGTGATTTTCCCCCAATGTAGTGCAAAAAAATCTGAAGTAAAATATTAGTGAAATGAAGAGTCCATGCACATTGAAAATAACCTCATTTTCATGTCTGCTCACTTTTCCAACTATTTGCAAATAATAACATTAGATAACTACTATTCATATTTGCCAGCTGAGAAAAAGTATTTTAGTATATATAAGGGAAAAACATCTCAGAAAGAAATACTTGAAATTATTGAGCATTAAAAACCTACTAAACGAAAACAGAGAAATCTGAGCCTGGCAAGAAGGAATATGGTCTTTTCATAAAGCATCCAAGGATATATTTAAATGCCAAGTCATTCTAAGGGCAAAAGCAGTAAGTCTGAAAATCATCTTAATGTTAAGATCTACCATAATAAACCATAATAATTAGTTTGTTATTGATATAATCTTGTCACATTTCCATGAGTTTTGAAGACAGAGGAAACCAAAACTTCAGCTTTGTAAATAAGAGCCATTAATGAAAATTTAAATATGTATATCATTAGGACACTTGCCTCACCAGTGTATTAGTTTAACTTCTTTGAAAAGTAAAAGATAGCTTGCTGGAGACAGTCGTCTCTGTTGCTCCATTTCCTTGGTGACTCTCACTTTAAACCTTTAAACACTACAATCCTTTTTTTTCTTCCCTTGACCTTTTCCACAATTCACTGCGTGAAGGTTTTGTGCGTGTCTCTTGCGCTATCCAGAAACATTTTTCATGACTTTGACACAGACTGCACGGTTACTGCCTTGTTTAGTATTTGAACAAAAAATCTCAGAACAATCTTGACTCAATATATTGGAACTGCAATAGAATCATAGAATCATAGAACACCAGGTTGGAAGGGACCTCAAGGATCATCTGGTCCAACCTTTGTAGCACAATCTAGATGAGATGGCCCAGCACCATGCCCAGCTGAGTCTTAAAAGTGTCCAGTGTAGCGGAGTCAACCACTTCCCTGGAGAGATTATTTCAATGGTTGACTGTTCTCATTGTGAAAAATTTACCTCTCGTGTTCAATCGGAATCTCCCCGGGAGTAACTTGTACCCATTACCCCTTATCCTCACCATGTGACTCCTTGTAAAAGGGGAGTCTCCATCTTCTTTGCAGCTACCCGTGAAGTACTGGTACATGGTGATGAGAGCACCTCTAAGCCTCCTTTTCTCAAGGCTGAACAAGCCCAGCTCTCTCAGCCTATCCTCATACGGCAGGCTTCCCAGACCCTTGATCATCTTGGTGGCCCTTCTCTGGACCCTCTCCAGCCTGTCCACATCTTTTTTGTATAACGGGGACCAGAACTGTACACAATATTCCAGGTGTGGCCTGACAAGCGCTGAGTAGAGAGGGATAATGACTTCTTTATCTCTGCTGGTGATGCCCTTTTTGAATGCAACCCAGCATCCTATTGGCCTTCTTGTCCGCAGCAGCACACTGTTCACTCATGTTGAGCTTCCTGTCCACCAGGACCCCCAGGTCCCTTTCCACGGAGCTGCTCTCCAGCCAGGTGGATCCCAGTCTGTGCTGCACTCCTGGATTATGTTTTCCCAGGTGCAAGACCTTACACTTGCCCTTGTTAAACTTTATAAGGTTCTTGTTAGCCCACTCTTCCAGCCTATCCAGCTCTTCCTGCAAGGTAGCTCCCCCTTCCAGAGTGTCTACTTCCCCACTCAATTTGGTGTCATCAGCAAACTTTATCAGGCTACCTTTGATCCCATTATCCAGGTCACTTATGAAGATATTGAATAGTGTTGGGCCCAATATTGATCCCTGGGGGACCGCACTTGTGATGGTTCGCAGTTTAAAAAAGAGCTATTTACCTATAATTACCCGGATCCTCCCTTGAGCCCTTCTATGAACGATTTTAGAATTACGCAACTTCTCCTTCTTTTAACCAGGGAAACAAACTACAAAATAAAATTATATTTCAGACTTGCTTTGTATATAACAGTGGGTACCCTCTCATAAAATAGCAAGTGATGTAGCCTACAGAAAAAACATCAGGTCTTCATTCAGTGCCAAAGCATATCACCAGTATAGAACAGCCAGAATTAAGGATGTTAATTCAGAATCAGGGATGTTAATGACCAGTTATCAGCAGTATAATACAGTTGTTTGATAGTTCCAGGAAATGACTTATAAAGTTTTAAATTATTTTCCGCTTATGGCTTGAATTGGGTGGGTAGGCAGTGTAGCAAAATATACTCAGGTTAACATTTTTGTAATAAGTATAATATATTCAAAGAGGTAAAATATGCTGTTGTACTTTCTGGAAAATTTGTACTTGTTGCAGGTGTCACTGCAGCTGTATAACAACAACAAAAAAGAATTACCTCAATCTTTGAGCACATTCCTTATTTCTATTTTATATGGGCTCAGAACTTAGCCATGTGACTAAGAAAATCTAGGTTATTAGCTTTATAAGATAGCAAACAGTTTGACTAGGGACCCACTAAAATGACACAATGACTTGCAATTGAAAAATTTCACAAACTGGTTTTGAAGGCAGCAAAATGTCTTCCTTTTATTTTTCCCCTTTATTACCAGTGTTGTCTTATTCAAACACATATTCTCTCTGTTTCTAGGGTGTTGGGTTTTTTCCCTTCTGCACATGAAAATTGTCAGAAGAAAGAATTGTCACTTGTAGGTTTCTTAAACTAAATGTAGATGTCTTTCAGATATTTGATTTTCATCTTCAGTAAAAAGATAGGAAAAAATACCATTTATTACATAGTTCACATGGATATATATATTCATGTTTAAGAAACATCTTACTTCAATAACAGGACAATGTATTTCATTGGAGTATTTACTAAGTACACAGAGATGTGAGGTGCTAAATATATAGTGTGACTAAGGATATGAGATGGCTGAAGAAACTTAGGCAGCTAAGGATATAGGTGACTAATGTAGCCTTAGGTGACTCCAGGATATAAGGAGACCAAAACTAAAAAAATCCATCCTTAAAGACACCAAATTTCTTAAGATGAAAACTAGAAAGAAAGAGGGTCTTGGTGGTATTTGTTATGTACAAGATGAATTTTCTGGTCAAAACCAGACCAAGGAGGAAATTGAAACAGCAAACTGCTGAAATTCAAGCCCTTACTGTTTCATAAGAGATCAGAACTTTCTTATTCCAAACAAGAGTCCTAACCATATGGCTGGTTAGTTACTTGGCTACAGTTTAGCACATTGCATCTGAGGATGTAGTGGTTCATTTTTGGAGAAAGGAGAGAGAAACAGATTTTGCTTTTGTTTTTGTTTTTATGGAATCAAAACTAGAAGGAAAAAAAAAACAGCCCCGAAAAAACACCAACAAACAATTTAAGGTTTGTTTTGGGGTTTGGTTGGTGGGGTTTTTTTTGTTTGTTTTTTTTTTTGTTTTTAGGAAATAAACTTTATGATTCTTCACAAGGACTATTTCCTTTTGTAATTTCTTTTATTAACTCTTATCACAGGCAGACATGACAGTGTTTCATCTCTGTATCTCAGTTACTTTAATTTCTCACTAATTATGCCTGCCACATCCAATTTTATTGTAAGTACTTTTGGATAGGGGCAGCCTTACGCTTTATTCTCAGCACAAGTGTCTCCTGTTCTGGAGTTATGTGTTTTTGTGATACAGAAGCACTGTGTAAGGTAACCAGTCTTAGGGACTTGCAGTAGGGAATTCAGTGACATTGCAGTCTACATTGCGAATGTGATTAACCTCGCTGTTCTAGCATAACTCCTCTATATACTGAACAAAGAATTCAAGGCACTGTGTTTACTCTGGTAAAATCCTTTAGTTTTCTAAGTTAACATGCCATATACATCAGATGCAGCATGACAGCTATGGCTAGAAGTGATGAATGCTGATCAGGTTGGTGTTATTCTATTGCATGAGACACACAGTGCATTAAATGAATATTTTTATAATCTTTTAAAAATGTGTAAATTATTTCCAAGTTATTGTTACAGCTTTTTTTCCATGAGTATCCAAAACAGAATTACAGGCAGTGATATTGAACACATGGATATCAAGGAAATTGGTTTCCATGGGAACCTTATCCATATGACAGTTTTCAAATGCTTTTCTGCTTTCCAGGTGACATTTCAGTAATTCTAATGGTATTAATATTGCAAGTGGACAAGAAATATATGACATAAAATGATTTGTTTGTGTGCATATGTGGACAGAACCTAAGCAAACAGCGTATTAAGTGAACAGTTTTTTCAACTCTACGGTTGTGACAGTTTGCCTGTTTATTGTAAACTATTCCCAAATATCTCATTTTGGGACAAATATGAATATCATTTGTTCTGCATCTAAGTTTTAAGCACACATACACTTTTAGAGGAAAGAAAATTAGTTTCAGCATAATGCATAGTAAGTTCACTATACATTAAGGAATTGCTTCATTATGAAGCATTCAAATCTAAAACCAATTTTCTTCCTGCAGGAGGAGGCTACATTAAGAGTGCTGCAGACTAATTGAGACAGCAGCACGGCAACAAAGCTGGAAATCTGTACAGAAACGTGGTAACTGGTGAACCCTGCTGCCTTGATTAGCACATTAATTACAAAGCAGGTGTTAGCAGACTGTGTTAATGGGCTGCATAAAAGGTCAAGAGGGCTTAGCTATCATTTTTTCCTCATCAAATTATTGAATATTTATTTCACAGCTCTTCTGATTTGAATAAGTCTGAGGAGGACTGGTTACCTCTGTAAAGCAAAGCCACTTTTTCCTTTTTTCCCCTCCCTTTCTTCTTCTTTTTACTTGTGTCAGACAAGAGGTGGTTTTGAATGAAAGTATGTAGTAACTTATCAAAATGAAACTGTTTAACAAAAAATGGGGACTAACACCCAAGGGGTGCATTGCTTTTATGTTAAAATCCTACCAACATGTGTTTATCTGGCCTGATTGTACATCTCAGTGTGTCTCTCTGTAGCAAAGGGACAGTATAATAGGGGGCAATTCACCCTGAGATTATGAATATTACTTTTTTTTTTTTTTTTCCCTGGGGTAGGTGCTTAATGGGCCTGTTATTTCTCTTTCATTTTAGGGAAAGCTATAATTTTCAGATCCAAATGTTGAAGTTAATGTCATCACTGAGGAGAAAGAGCTGCCTCCCGTTTCCTCCTCTTTGAGATTTGGAAGGCATGACTGCTTTTGGCTAGAAGACAATGGCTTCTCCAAAAGAGAAAGGTGTTCGAACAATTTGTTTAAAAAAAAAGAGGCAAGTGTAATATTTTCTGGAAAATTAAGTTAGTCATCATCTTTTATTTCTTATATATAATGGGCGAAATATTTCTGCAGTAAAGTACAGGGAAATAAACAATGGAGGTACAGAAGATGACTGTAATAAATGGAAGCAAAAGTTGGGGAAGTTCAACAGAGACAGAGAAAAGCAATCAACTCACAAAAAATCGTAAGGCTTTACTGGCATATATAATTACTTAGAACACAAGATTGATATTATCAGAGAACATCAATGATCTAAATCTAGTAACTTCAGAACAATAATTTTAGTGTCAATTTCTAAACACTTCAGAAAAATAGCCCTTTTTGCTTAGACACACTCTACATACCTGTTTGTAAATCCTGACAATGAGGAAATCCATTAAATATGATGTTCTAATGAGATCTTTCTAATTTACCTTCATGGATTTCAGTGAACAAATATATGTCTTGTGTTTGGGTCTCTTCACAGCACTTACAAAAGCAGAGCTGTAGAATTTGTAAAATTTGAACAGATCCTCTCTAGTATTTTTCCAGTCCTATCATTTCATGAAATCTTTATTGAAAGTTCCTTATAGATATTTAAACAAATACTCACCTCCTGAGTCACAAATCATTCTGGCCTCTTCTCTTCAAAGACATCATTTGAATATTGCTATTTCTGATCTCTAGACGTAGAAGAACACACCATCAAGAAGAATTTTGTCTTTCTTCAGTAGATTGCATGCTTGGTGGTGTATCTTTCAACAGAAATACTGGAGCATCAACACACATATACCCAGATACGGGACACATTGTCCACATAAGAACTCCTCTCACGTGCTCTGGAAGCTTCAATTTGGTTTATGTTGAGGGCTGTTCCAGGTGACTGAACTGTTTTTGCCACTTTCCCACATCAGAATATCATGTGTGAATGCAGAATCCTGTGAAAATTCCTGCAGATGAGGAAGAAAAAAGAAACTATTTAAGAACAGTAAATAGTTGTGATTACCTTTCCTACACAGTTGCTACTACACGAAGATGTCTTTACGTAGCACTAAACTATGTATTTTTTCTCATTCTGCAAGCCTGCTCTTAATGTTTTGTTATGTTTCTTTACAGATCATTTTTAGTAGCTTCAGAAAGACCTTAATCCATTCAGGGTGTATCTTTTCTAACCCTTAAAGAATTCTGTGTTGCAAGGCATCACTATCATTGTACTGATAGCTGTTCTTTTAAAATTTGTACATTCAGATTTCTTATCTGAACTACTGTCTTCCTGAGAATAGTTTGCAGGACAAACAAATAAAAGTGTTAATAACTATCCCAACTCAATTACCTTCTTTCAAAAGGTGAAACACACTTCAAATTTAAGTACAGGTGATGGAACAATAAGTAATTAAACTGCCTGAGGACCATTTTCTAGACTTCGCACCCTTTTCAGATAAACCTTGGAAGTGTTTCTTTTTCTTAGAAAGGGAAGTAAACTTGAATCTGGAACTAGATTAATTTAATCTGGGACCAGATTTCAGCCTTTTAAAAGAACACATTACCAGTCATATAATATCTTTTTTTTTTTTTCAGTATGTCCAAGCATCCATGGCTTACATTCTCAGTGGTTTTAAGGGATCTAATTTCCATTAATTTCAGGAAGAATTATTTTCCTAAATATTTACTGAAGGTCTGAAAAACATCTAATCAGATTTCTGTCTCCAACTGTTTTTCAATGGGCCTTTACCTGATAAATCACATAAAAGATCTGTTCCGTAAGAGTCAAGATGCTGTACACAATCAACATTTAATTTGATTCCAAAAACAGTGACACTAAAAAGCCAGCTATATACTCTTTTCTAAAATCCAAATTTGGCTTTGTTATAGTACACAAATTATTCCTAGGCTATAACTGTTGATTTATTTCAGAATTCCTATTTCTGTCATCTCTTATTACATTTTAGGGGAAAAAAAAAAACCTGTTTTTTTAATTCCAAAAGAAAATTCTGAAACTCTATACACTTTTTTATTGTTTTCTAACAGAAATACTTTACCCTAGGCTAAATTTTCTTTAATTTAAGAAGCATTAAAGACACTTACCATTTTGGGGTTGGGGAAAGGGGAGCCAGGGAGAGAGGAATATTTTTATTGAGTGACTGATTCCTACTGTGACAAACAAGTCAGCCTGGGCTTCCTCTGAATTCCAAGGAGAAAAGTAGGTTCTATGAGTTCATAGAATTACAGGATCACAGAATGGTTGAGGTTGGAAGGGACCACTGGAGATTATCTGGTCCAAACCCTCTGCTCAAGCCGGACACCTAGAGCTGGTTGCCCAGACGGCTATTGAATATCTCCAAGGCTTGAGATTCCACAACCTCTCTGGGCAATCTGTTCTAGTGCTCAGTCATCCTCACTATGAAAAAGTGTTTCCTTATATTACCCACAAAAGGAAATTTTTCCCTTACACTAATTCTAAAGAAAGCCTTGGATGATTAGAAACTAAAAGTGAACAGCCAATGCTGGGCTGTGAGTGAATATCATTTATGTCTGTGAAAGAACTCATCATTGATCTACCACAAACAGCCAAATAAGTGAGACTGCCATAACCAATTCCAGACCAAGACTGAGGACTTGTAAAGCTACATAAGTACTGGCAAACTGATACCCAATCCTACTGGTCCAGTATGGTAGAAATTAATATCTTCCTAGCAAACAATCAGAGATTGTTTCGTCATACTGGACTGTACATAGCAGTCTTTAATATATCATTACTCATTACATGCAACATTGTTATTTTTAAAATTCTGTTGCCTAAGTGTATCTTTTCATTGCTTGAGAGATTTGTTTATCAGTTGATCAGCTTCCTGCAATAGGAAGTACCTTTGCAACCCTAGTGTTAAAGCTTGCAGTTATAAGTCATGAGGGTCACAATTTAATAGTGCTATAAACTATGTCTTCTTTATTAGAAAAAAAATGACAATTTTAAATTATTTGAAATTTCTCAATTGGAAATTATGCCTATAACCATTGGGGCCTGATGTGTTTCATTGTCAAGTTTTAAATTATTTAAAATTAAATTCAAGCTAAAGTGCCATTGAACCATACCCTTGTGGATCTTGGTACTATCCGGTTTGTCAAATGTCTCATTCTGAGTTTCCCACATAAATCTGTATGTTGAGTTTATTCTAAAATCAGGTAACATTCTTACAGTTACAGCTGTGGGCATGAATGTTTGATATACACAGCATATATGCACAGATATTACCCTACTCTTGTACTTGTTTCTTTCTGCAAGGATTGGTAAAAAAAATATCACTTCAAAGCAACTGTTTCCCCCAGTGCATTCTCTCTTGCTCTGTCTTGCCTGCCTTTACCACCAATGCCTGGTACTAACTGAGTCTATCAAGGTCTCTTCGGTATCCATCAGTTCCAGTTTGATTGCACAGAAGTACTTGTTCCTTTTCAGTGTTGAATCAGGTCAACTGCAGAACAGCAGAGAGTAATTGTGTGATTGACAAGCCTGCCTTTGGGACACCAGCAGACATGAAAGTACATTGGTAGAGGAGGCTTCAATTAATTTGATAAAAAAGTAGCACAAGTTTCGTCATCAAAAAGAACTGAGGAGTCACACAATTTTATGACATGAATCTTAAGAAATAACCAGATAAATGTGCAGTCTCAGAACCAATCTTTGGAAATCAGTCTGACATAGATTATCTGTAAGAAATGCTGATCAGGGAAGGATTTTGCTTCAAGCTCACTCGTACAGCATTTATCACTAGGGGTCCATTCATGATGGTCTTAAAGAAATTGCTCAGACAAGGTTAGTATACCAACTGGAGTTACAGAGAAGTTGAAGCCATTTCAGCGCTTAGAGAGCAAGTTTGTTATTTGCTTTCAGAGGTGAAAAAGGGCCAAGGTGCAGTAAATCAATCCTCAGTGTTTTACATAAACAACATTTAGACTTATAATTTGGGTCATCTACTGGCTCAGTAATTCCAATATCAAGGATGTGGCAAGCTTAAGGGTAGCTCTACAGTACTGAGTTGTAGCAAAGACAACCACATGCTAGCTTTAATTTGTGCGCTGGATTGTAGCCTAGTCAGAGCAGGTGAAACTATATGTTCAGGTATTTTTTAATTTTCTGAGGGATTTCCAAAATCCAGCCCTTCTTTTTCTTTGCCATTAGCCTGCAACTATTTAGACTAATTTCAGCCTGTGTTGTAATATGTCCATATAACCCTGCAGCACAGGCAGACCTCTGGCTATCCTGACATACTGTTTTCAGAACTCTTTAGGTCTGATTTCACACACTGCAGTGATGGTGGCTGAACATCAAAGTGGAAATAAACAATATCTTACACAGCATCCTGATATATGCTGAGGTGTGTAGGTTTAAAAGACAGGCTTGATTTGAAATCATATGTATCTCCTATATTCTTATATGATACTGTCTATCTCTGTGAAAAACACACAGTTTCCATGAAGGGTATTGGTATTAAAACTTGGAAAACAATTAATAAAGTAACCTGAGGCTATACAATTTTGCCCTCATTAGTAGGTGCAATGACAATGTATTTGAGTGCTGTCAGTGACAGATGTCAACCATTCAGGCACATGAAAAGCAAAACATTATGAAAACAAATGCCTCTTAGTTCCACCGTCTTTCAAACAGGGATCATGCATTTCAGACCTTAACTAGTAAATAGATTAGAGCAAATCTAGATAATTAAAATAATAGATTCTCAGTTTTCAAATACCTTGAGACTCTTTCAAAAACTAATGATAATTTGAGGTTAAGAAACTGTTCAATATCTTGGACTACTAATTCAATCTTCATATGTATTAAATTTTTGTCTAGCTCATATACTTCCAACCTATATCCATTAATGTTGTTTTTTGGTTTTTTTTTGTAAGCTTGACTCTTCTAAGTTTTAATTCTTTATTTTGACATCCTGGGTTTGACAAGATTATTAGCTGGAGTAACACGTTATGACAAAAGATAACTCACTAATTTTGAAAATTCTGGTAAGAGAGTTTTGGAAATGCCCTGTACAGGCTAGTGGATTAACAATGGACACAATTTAAATGCTTCAGAATCTATTTTTTGACAGTTGTCACTCTTGCAAACAAATGCAAGCCCTTATTATACGATCCAATCCAAACTGGTACATCTCCATGCTCCTACTCAAGCTTCATGTGCCAAACAACCTACTGTTCTGAGCACAGAAGTACAATCAATGGGAAAGTACATTATATTTTACAGTTTGAAATGAGTGACTGAGATCACTGGCACTGACAAAAATGCTTAGCAAAGTCTAAGTCCCTCTCCTCTCTCAAAAAGGTATTTAAGGTTTGAATAGACACTTTCTTGAATTTTATGTTAAGATTAGCACTGGCTTCCTGTGGAGAAACTGAGAAAAGTCAGAAGAGAGGTAGAAGTAAACCCTACAAACTCATTGGCCCAAACTCCTTTTCTGAAGCTCATCAGAGCTCTTGCATACAGTTACTGCCAGGTGATTGCATCTCCTGGTCCCATGCATCAGGCAGAATACCTCGCAAAAGCTCAAAGGTGTACACTAAGTCAAACATTAGCCAAAGACTTTCAGTCTTTGATGTGAAGTTCTATGACCCCTTAGTATGAATTTTGCACACCATCCTGCAGGTACTTACTTGCTTTACAGTGAACTTGGCATATCAATGCCGTGGCCATTGTCCCATTTAAGATTCATCCAAAATCCACTGAAATCTTTATTTTGACTTGAAGTCATAACTTAAATTCTTCAGCTGTTCATGAGAAGAAGTCCGAAGTGAATATCGAAAAAGCAACAATGTGTAAATTAGTATCATCCAGTCTGATTAAGTGCTGAGCTTGAACTCTAGTTACTGTGGAACTGTGCTTCTGAGGCAGTTGCATAGGATCTGTCAGAAGGAGTAAAATTGTGTATTTTTAATAGAAAATAAGTATGCCTTCTGTAACCTACATTTCTGAATTTACACAAAAAGAAAAACAAGTCATAAAACTGCTTAACACCCATAATGCTCTGTCCCGATCCAATGTCGCGGGAAGTTTCGATACGATCCCAAGGACGAGATTAAGACGCTGAAATCGGTCAGATGTCATACAGCCTTTTACTTTTATTTGAGGGGAGAAGAGAACGGAGGAAGGAGGGAGGGCAAGGGAGGAGAGGAAAAAAATAGGGGAGAGAGAGAGAGAAAGAGGAGTTTATCACCACCACTTCAAGTCCGATGATCTTCCGCTGGGTCTTCGGTGGCCTCAGGCTTCGTCGGGGACCGAAGGGGAGCGGGGCCTTGAGGGTTCAGGAACGGAAGGAGCGGTCGCGCGCGCCGCTGCCGCGGGCCACGTGTGCTCCTTCTATAGGGCCTGTCACGCATGCGTGGATCACAAATGTGTACGTGCGGTTTGCCACGGACGTGCTGCCCCCTCCTCGGCTCTTTTCGCGCCTTTAGTCCCTGCGCAGGCGCACGAGGTTGTTTTCCTCAAAACTGTGGAGAAGAGGGTTTTCTTGAAGCGTGACGCTGAATGGCGCTACAGCGGCAATGTCGAGACAAAACCACATTTGGTACCGGTTCTCTACATACTCCAAGGTTTTAAAATTTCAGGAGTTGTTTCCAGATCAATAAACTAGGTAGGAAAGCAAAAATGCTTAAGGCATGGTTTCCAGATCCCTTTAATAAACAAATGCAAATCTTAATTGAAAATTCATTTATATTTATGTATGATTTATAAGTGTGTGGAACCAGAAAAGTATCATAAATTATGATGTGGACATACAGATGTTGCAAAAAGGAAAATCTGAGTACATGTTTCTGTGCATATTTGATAGATGTCCTTTGAATCCTGAAATTCCTCAAAGTCTGTGTCAAGTTTCTGTTAGTACAAAATATAGCACGGTAAATTACCTTGAATATTTATGAAGTTAGAATAAGAAGTGCTCAAAACTGGTCCAGAGTTCTTCAAACTCAAGTCAGGTACTGAGTTCAGCCGGACAAACATGAGTCCAACATTGACAACATTGGAAAATTCCTGCTGTAAATACTTTGGGCAGAGTCTTATCAAGAAACATATACTTTTAAATTTTATTATTTCATACCCTTAAAATTAAAATGAGTTAAGTCTGTACAGTTAAGCATACATTCAGGATTTTAAATTTTTGCTGCCACAAAAACCTGGGAAACCACAGCAACCATTCATTTCAATGTGGAGCCTAACAGATAAGTAAGGACAGCTTTACTAGATTTTACTTGCAATGAGTTATATACCTTGAATACAGCTACTTTTATTCTTTAAATCCACTGGCTTGATAGTCTTCTCAGGAATATCCTGTACTTCAACTCTTGATAATTTAATTGCGTGCACACATTTTGAAGTTTTTCCAAAATACTTTTTCTAGTATACTTTGACTTTCATTAAATAATTGTTTTTTATATATGGTAAATAACATTGTGTTGTACAAAAATATTTCAGAAATTCATATAAATTAAACCAGCAATGTCTTTGGACATTTAAAGATCCTATCATTTAAAATTCCTATATGAACACTCTGAAGCCCTTTAAATTTCAAGAGATTCCAATGCATAAGAGAGAGATTAAAAGTTTGGTATACATTCCACTGAAGTTTTTTTTTGACAGACACATGTATATATGTTATATGATATAGATAGATATAGGTATATGAAATAAATATTTCAATAGAACAAATAAGTATTGCTGCACATTATAAGAACCATTCTGTAACCTTAGGGTTACATCCTTTCCAATTTTGTATCTGTGTTTACATTTAAAAGAGATAATTTTATTTTACTTTGTTATGAACTTCCATGGATTAAATATAACACTGATTGACTAGTTAGATCCATCCAATGTACCACAAAATTTCTGATTTTTGAAAAATATGTAAATTCCCCAAATAAACTTTCTGTTCTATCCCACAATGGCAGATTTTAGGTGTGAGTGTTGCACTCAGTATTAAACTACACTGTCTCATCCCATTTCCAAGCTAACGTAGAGTTTGTACCTAAAGACTTTGCTGTATCCCCAAAAGATGGAGGTGGTTTACTTCCTGTCAAAACCAGAAACTCTCATATAGGCAAACAGGCTTATAATCAAATACATGAAACATGAATAAATCATAGAATCATAGAATCATAGAATCATAGAATCATAGAATCATAGAATCATAGAATGGTTTGGGTTGGAAGGGACCTTTAAAGATCATCCATTCTAACCGCCCTGCCATGGGCAGGGACATCTTGGCCAATATGGCCATTCTGGGAAACAAACACAAATGTCATTTTGACTGAGTAGCTGTGGGTCCAAAAAACTCTCAAAAGTCGATAAATTTTGAAAAATGAAAATTTTTACACAATCCACAAATGTTGCTTGGTGGCTACCTCTTTTTAGCCAGTTTTACATCAGGACTACTGCTCTGTCGGGCACGCAGTTCAAGCACTCATAAAATCTCCCCACAATATACAAGATGTGCTGGAGCGTGTCCAAAGAAGGGCAACAAAGTTGGTGAAGGGTCTAGAGCACAAGTCTTATGAGGAGCGGCTGAGGGAGCTGAGGTTGTTTAGTCTGGAGAAGAGGAGGCTGAGGGGAGACCTTATTGCTCTCTACAACTGCCTGAAAGGAGGCTGTAGCGAGGTGGGGGTCAGTCTCTTCTCCCCAGTAACAAGTGATAGAACGAGAGGAAACGGCCTCAAGTTGTGCCAGGGGAAGTTTAGGTTGGATATTAGGAAAAACTTCTTCACCAAAAGGGTAGTCAGGCATTGGAACAGGCTGCCCAGGGAACTGATTGAGTCTCCATGCATGGAGGTATTTAAAAGACGGGTAGACGTGGTGCTTGAGGACATGGTTTAGTGGTGGACTTGGCAGTGCTAGGTTAACGGTTGGACTTGATGATCTTAAGGGTCTTTTCCAACCTTAACAATTCTATGATTCTATGAACTCAATACAGATTATATGTCTTTAGCGGTGAAGGACAATATTCTTTTAAATTCAACATGCAATTATACTTTCATTGTTTAGCTGAATTCCATTTCAAAATCTAGTTGGAGTCCTTTTTGTTTGTGCCATTTACCTCCAGGCATGTTTCAAAGTGGGACGAGTATCATTTTTACGTATGATGCATTTGTTAATATGTAAAAAATGTCTTTGTTAAGTGAACCTCATGCTTAACTGTTTTCAGTTTATTAACTGAAAAATAACGAACTTAACTTTTTTGAAAACTTTGTACATTTTGAGTTAGTTCTTTGCAGCATAGTTTTTTTGTCCTTTGTCATTGGGAGTGAAGTCTGCAGAAGGCAGACTGAATGAAAATTATTTTGACACCTTTTCTGAAAGAATTTTAAGATGCTTTTTGTCAGCTGCAATTATACTGTTGGGTAAGGAATCCAAAAACAATGGTCTCATTAGTAAATGTTTCAGTAAAATCTGCCATCCATTGTGACAAGATATATTAGATGTTATAAATTCTCTTGCAGTCAATAATAGCTTTTGTATAAATAAAAATATATTTTCCCCATGCATGCCAAAAATCCCTCACATTTTAGTTTAGATCATCGCAAATTAAATTAGCAATTATCAGTTTAAATCTCAGAGATATTTTTTTTCATATGATTACAGTGACAATGTGATTTCTGTAGGATGGAATAAACTTATTGACATGAATACCAAATACAGCCATTTGTGTATTTTATACCAAGTGCAAAACAATTTCTGTTATCTTTATCTTACTCCAATTACTTTTACATACCCATGCTTGGCAGTATAAATTAGGTTGTGCTGACCCTCCACTTTTCTATTATCTGATCCACCTAGCCCATTTAAAGTGTAGATGTACCCTCATTATGTCCCAGGAGTGATTTGTGTGAAATAATTTGATCTTATGTGGATGACGTTATCTTTAATGTAAATTAATTGTAAGAGACGATAAGGAGTTTGTTGGACAGGATATGGAAGAAAGGTAGAGCCATTTCTACCCTTCTTTAAAGTTACTTCCAGGAACAATGAATGTACATCAGCAAAGCAGTGCAGGAGTCTGCATTTGTAGGTCCCCATCACAGAAAACATGGAAAGTGCTGAACACAGTCAGTGAACCATGATGAACACTTCAGGGTTTTTTTTAAGCTATGAGTAGTCAGCATCCTACAAAAATCATTTAACACCTAGTGAGGCTGGCTCTTATGAGTTATTACATTAATAGCATTCTCCAAACTTCCTCACCTTAAATCTGTATGTGAGTCAAAGCAAGTGCTAGATTGCTGTACTTATTCCCATTACAGTATGATTATTTGGAAATCTGCATTTGGAAACATTTACCAATAGTAGATACAAGACTGCAAATAGCATGAAAGATATTCATTTGCCTTTAATATACTGCAAACATCTTCACATAGATTGCACTAAGATAATCTGCACATTGTTGGGAATGATATCATACACCTTATCCCTCAAATTGCACATTTTGTCAGCTGGATGAACGTACCTTCCACAGAGAAGCTGCGTGGCCCATGACTGTCCCAAAGTGAATGCACAGTAAAAATGATTAAAGGAGTATCTTGTTCCCTGTAGAGTCCTGCTCATACCCCATGTGCTCTGATAGCCATGGATAAAAAGAATTTGTCATCCTATTCCCTTTCATATAAAGTTGAATCCCTAAAGGCTCTAGCAGGTTACATGTGGCTGGTTAATGGTTTAATCTACTGCTGATCCTTGGTAGTTCTTTGGGAGCAAATGAATGCCAGCAATTGCAGGTGACATACCTATAAAGCCTCATGGGACACATCTTACTTGGCCTTGCCTGCTGCCCTCTGCCAGTTGGCCAGCCGATGTTAGGCAAAAGCTTCCATGACCTCATATAGGTTGTCACAGTAAGTCACCCATAGACAACCTGGATAATGACTGGATGGACAACTGATGCAATCATTCCCAAAGTGTCTTGCCAATCCTGAATTATCTTTCAGAAGCTGAGGGCATCATGACACCAAAGAAGCAATAGTTACCGTTGTCTCAACTGGCAAGAAATGTTGGCAAGGGATGTGCTGTTTCTTGACAGCAGCTTCCTGAAGAAAACTGCAAAGGTAACCACTCCATACTTGTATCATTAGCATTGAGTTTAATCCTAATTTGTTAGGATTACCAATTACCAGTAGGATTACTGTCCTACCCATCCTAGTTGATGTTTTTAAACAGTGACAGCTGGATTGACATCATGACAGAGACCAAGGAAGATCTATAAACTCCAAGATAGCAAAGACTGTCAGCCAAAAGCATAGGCAGAATACACATTTTCGATGACAGACAGGAGCAGCGGCAGTGGGCAGAATGTTATTGCGACATATAACAGATGCTACCTCAATGCTGAGCTCATGTCAATTTTTTTAATGAAAGCCACTAGTGCAGTTGAACATCGTGCTTGTGGTCTTGAAGGGTCTGGATGAAGATGCACAGAGGCATGTGGGGTATGTATCTAACCATAGATTGCTCTAATTGTTATGAGTTGCAAATGTAACCACTGTTCCATGATGGAGGAATAGGCTACATCAATGCATATTTGAAAAGACCAATATAATTTGGCTTAAGAAGCAGGGAGCAGTCTGTGGGCTGGATGTTTAAAGCAGTACAAATGTAGCTCCTGTGCCAGAGTAAGCCTCCAGTCTGTTTGGAATCCACATAAAATTTTACATTTCCTGTTAAAAACTTCACAAAGTGTGCTTTGGTGGACAATCTTTTTCCTGCTTATGACAGCATCTGAGTTCATCAGTTGCTCTGTGTTGGTAAATTTATTTGAAGTAAACATGTCTGAAATTAATACATTTATTGAACCTTGATGAAAAGAGAGTTGAGGTGGCTGTGCTTCTTTCACAAGGTGCACTTTGTTGCATATATAATCTGAAAAGCTTTCCTGCTCAAAACTGCTTAGGTATGTGTTACTTTGCTTTTAATTTCCTCTTCAGCTCTAGAAGATACATGACAACCTTATAAGCCAATACATGGTCTGGATACATAATAAGTATCCCTTTGCAACATGAATGATATGTATTTTTCTCCCACAGTCAGCCTACATATTATAAATTATGTCCCTTTTGGTAAAGTCTTTCAACCATTGAATTCCATCTACCTTCTTGTTCTCATTGGGAGTTTGTTGATTGTAAGTGCCATAAGAATACGTCTGCTGAATGTGAATAAGTCTATTATTCTGATTCTGGATCATAGTCTTCCAGTATATGTTTTCCACTTCACCTGTGATGTGTAAAAAATAACTACTTTAGGCAACCTTGTCAACCACTTCTCTGCTGACAATGCTGAGGACTCCATTTTCATCACAGTGTTTTAAATGGCATACCTACACCTCATTTATTCTACCTATGCAATACTTCATTATTTCTCTGTTGCTTCAAGCACTTGCTTTTCAATTTGGCCCTGCCTTGAAGACTTAGAATATGGCAGTGACTGAGTCAATGCAGTTGTTTTTTTCTTTTTTTTTTTTTTTAACATATGTGCCCATTTTGGCTGGGACAGAGCTAATTTTCTTCCTAGTAGCTAGTATGGGGCTAAGTTTTGGATTTGTGCTGAAAACAGTGTTGATAATAAAGGGATGTTTTTGTTACTGCTGAGCAGTGCTTACACAGAGTCAAGGCCTTTTCTGCTTCTCACACCACCCTACCAATGAGTAGGCTGGGGGTGCACAAGAAGTTGGGAGGGGACACAGCTGGGACAGCTGACCCCAACTGACCAAAAGGCTATTCCATACCATATGATGTCATGCTCAGCATATAAAGCTGGGAGAAGAAGAAGGAAGGGGGGGACGTTTGGAGTTACTGTGTTTTTCTTCCCAAGTAGCTGTTACATGTGATGGAGCCCTGCTTTCCTGGAGATGGCTCAACACCTGCCTGCCGATGGGAAGTAGTGAATGAATTCCTTGTTTTGCTTTGCTTGCGTGCGCGGCTTTTTCTTTACCTATGAAACTGTCTTTACATCAACCCACGAGTTTTCTCACTTTTGCTCTTCTGATTCTCGCCCCCATCCCACCTTGGGGGAGTGAGTGAGTGGCTGTGTGGTGCTTAGTTGCTAGCTGGGGTTAAACCACGACAACACAGTATGCAGTAACAGAACTAATGTTAGTGAATCTTTAATATTTCACTCTTGCTCTGCTTTTATACACTATGTAGAACTGGAATATGTTGAGACCAGGTAAGGTCCCAGAAGAACATTACAGAAAACCCACATCCCTTGAAAATCCTGTTCTCAGAAAAGAAGTATTCTCCAGAGGAGAAAACTCTTATTCTTGCCAGGAAAGAAGAGTGCTTTGCATTGTGCCGGGAGAATGGGCTGTCCTTGAGAAACTTCCTCTTATATTACCTACACATATATAATAACCTGTTTTGACTTTGAATTTATTTTTTTTGACAGACAACTTGTGGGATTTGTGTGTGAAAATCTGGTAATAATTAATATCTTCAGTACTGACATGCCATTTTGATTAATTTCCTTCCTCCTGTACTTAAGGGCTAACTTTATGCTTTCCGTATAGAGAGTGTCTTTTCCTTGCCACATCCTGTCCTCCTGTAGCTTGACGGAGCTGGATGGGTTTATAGTTCTTACATCATGTTTGCTATTTCCAGAATCAAGATGTGGTTTCATTTCCTGGCAGGCCATTTTATGGGAATTGTCATGATTCAAAATGTAATGGATCTTTTTCTTCCTCTTCCTCTATCGTCACACACCAAACTAAAATGAGCTACCTCTTAGCAAGTCTATTTCCCCATCTCCTTCTGAAATTCTAGAATGATCATGAATTTACTTCTTTTGATATTTAACCTTTTTTTTCTTAACCAAATCCCAATGGCTTTTTATATGATCAAAGCTATGGAATTCATCCTTGTCATTCAGCTTGGAACTGTTGTCAGCCTTAGATCCATTTTTCCTGTCTTATCTGTTCAAATGATTTAAAATAACTGGGTTTTCCATTTCATTTATAATACATCAGACATTTCATGAGAAGATCCATCTTAGCAGTTTTGAGACTAGGTATTGAGAAATTAATAGCATTAGGTAAATACCTCAAATACACCGCCGGTATCCTAATATGTGTCTTTCCCTTAAAATGTAGACAAACCTCTGAAATGTAATCTTCATACAGTAGAAAAGACTGCACATTGGGTCTATATATTACAGTTCACATTCCTCTGGAAGGTCACAGACTGACACCGTGAAATTCCTTTTTTGTACTGTTATACAGTCTGAATTAGATTTTACATCAACCAGGATGGTAAATAAAGAAATTTCTCCAGTTTAGAGAAATGTTTTTTAAATACAAGGCTATGAGATTCTAAAATGCAAATACTACCACTATACTGTCTGTTTCTTTACTGGATTTGTTAAGAAATTTTGATTTCATCCTCTTTCATAAGACAAAACAGCTTGGGCTGCTGGAAATTAAGCATGTGCTCAGCTTTATGTGGATACTGGTTTGATTAAGGTATCTTTCCTGAAGCAGCATATTCTGGCAATTAGGTTTGCCCCCACCCTCCCTCATCTTTCGGTTGTTAGCATGGGGTAAGAATCAGCTCTTATTACTCATGTATGTCTAATTCTTTTTTGGTTTATAGCTGATTACGATTACACATGTGAAAAAGCCCAAATCACATATTAAAACCAGATCAAGCAGTTGTTTCCACTTTTTCTCTGACACTTTATGTATTTTCTCCTCAAAAAAAAAAAAAAAAAAAAAAAATGTTACAAAGTATATGTTTTCCTCCTTTTACATTAATGCTATGGTTGTTAGGGGATAATGTATTTAAGCTGAAAACTCCTAATAACACACACTTACAATGAAAAGCTTGTCAAGTGTTTAATAGTGCTGCTAAGTGATTATTATAACGACACTCCGAAAATGTGATCAAAGCCTATCACAGATACTTTTCCTAGGTCATATACCTCCAAAGTACTAAATTGTTAAATTGCTAGCCATTAAGCTCAATCTCATTCCTGTTTCTTTGTGCAGAGATAAAAATGAAGCATTTTGATGAACAACTCAAACAATGCCAGAAACACCATCAAAATTCACCTGCACCAGCAATTTTTCTTTTCCAGGGGCATCTTTTGGTTTTAAACAGTAGTTATGATGACAGTAATGATTCCAGTGCATCTCTGATTCAGAGTTTACAAAAAGACTTGTTACATGTAATAAACCTGTACTTACTCTTTACTCCACACTTCCTGTTAAATATTATGAATACACATATTCAGAGTCAGAAGCACAGCAAGAGAAAAATATTCGATGTCAGTCTTTGCAGAGGACCAGGTTGGAGTAAGCATGCCTGAACAATTCTAGATACTGTCTTTTCTATGCAGATAGATCATTGGCAGCTACTGAAGGCAGAAGGAGGTCAGGAAGAATCGGGGGAAGAAAAGGAAAGCTCTTGCACTTGAAGTCACTATTCCTAGGGCTGGAATGAACCTAGAAAGGAGAATGGATAGTGTTTAGCATACACTCAGTTTGCTGAAGATCTCACTACAGCTTTGTCTGTGCTTAGATCTTATTATTTAAAAAGGGGAAAATAGGATTTTTTGAAGCAATTATGAGAGGTCTCTAGTGGAGATTTAGCACCTGCTCTGAAAGAAGTTAATTTTTTGGCCAGGGTAATCACAGAAATAGATGCTGAAAAATCTACCTGTGTTCACCGATCAGTTCATATCAGCACAGGAAATGTGGTTAATCCACTAGTGTTTGATTTCATTTGGAGAGGAAGCACCTTCTAAACTCCCCCTAAAGGAACAAAGACTTTGCTCCACTCATTCCATGAAGAAGTTTAGGGTGGAACCATCCCATTTACTGATTTGAATTGCTGCTGTTGAGTTCCAGCCACCAGAGGATCATTACATTGTAAAATGAAGCATTGCAGTGCCAGAGCCTGAGAACTCCACGATTCAGTGTCACATCAGAGAACACAGCACTGAAGTAAATTCCAAATCTGTGCTTCTTGTGAGGTTTTAGGCTGCACTGCATAAGTATAACTTGACTTGATTATGAGCCCTTGTCAAAACGGAGATCTAACACTCCAGTATGGAAATGAAGAAGCCTTCATATGAGACTATAGGTTTTTAGGACCCATACATATGTAGATAGAGCTATAGATCTATATCTTATCTATATCATATATTTTTGTGTATATATATGATATATATACACACACATATGTACACACATCTATTAATATAATCAAACATATATGATATAGATATATATAATGTAAATACATATATATACACACACATTTTATACTATGAGAAATGGTTGTGTTGGCTAAAATACCTCATTGGCGGTATGTCTTATGGAATGGGTGTGTTACCATATAAAACTTTACCTAGGGTAATTATAATGCATTTCAATCTCAAGGTGAGGCATATAATCAACATACTTTAGAATTTTGCTTTTAAAGAATCTTCTGAAAACACTTGTATGTTCAGCTGGCTTTTAAGATAAACGAATGTATTAAACAAGTCATGTTTCGTTATTGAAAATGTTGTTGCTAATTCATGGTCCTTAGCAGAGCACACATATTCATCCTGACAAACCCAAGCTGTTCTCATTACTGTTCATCACCTATGGAAGAATATGAACTAAACAAAATATACAGATGAAAAAGCATGAGTATGAGGGACTCTGGAGATGCTTTTTATGTTTCATGAATGTTTCAGTGTTTCTCCAACCTCCTGATAAGTTAAGTGTCAAAATTAAATTACCCCACTGAATTATACTGTGAATAAAGTTGAAAAAAAAGGTATGATATAACTGATCTATTTCAGGGTCAAATCCTCACGTAGTATCAAATAGAATAGTTTTATTGACCAAAACTGTGTCTCTATAAGTTTTTTCGTCAACATGAATGTTTCATTAATCATAACCAGCTCCATAATCTTGATTATAGGGAAATGTATACATTTATATAGGTTAGCAAGATTTAGCTATGTCTCACAAATACTTCTGAAAATGTTGGATTTTTGTTGTGAGTTAAGTTTTCAAAACAAATTCTGGCTGACCTCTCATTTTTCTTTAAAGCTAGGCTTTTAATCCCCCAAATATTTCCTAAGAGGATGCTGGCAAAACACCTTTCTTCATCTCTCAAGCAGCTTGCCTATTTATCCCAGCAACAGGCCAAAAGGACATGTCATATGTCACAGAATTTCAGAATCACCGAATGGCTTAGATTGGAAGGGACTTCCGGAGATCATCTTAGCCAAAACCGCTGTTAAAACAGGGACACCTAGATCGGTTGGCCTGGACCATATCCAGACAGTTTTTGAATATCTCCGAGGATGGAGACTCCACAACATCTCTGCGCAATCAGTGCACAGAGAAAAAAATATTTCCTGATGTTCAGAGGGAACCTCCTGTGATTCAGTGTGTGCCCATTGCCCATGGTACTGTCACTGGGCACCACTGAAAAGAGCCTGGCTCCATCCTCTTTGCACCCTCCCTTCAGGTATTTATATACGTTTATAAGACACCTCCTCTGAGCCTTCTACTCTCCAGGCTGAACAGCCCCAGCTCTCTCAGCCTTTCCTCATAGCAGAGATGTTCCAGTCCCTTCATCATCTTCTTGGCTGTTTGTTGGACTCTCTCCAGTATGTCCATGTTTCTCTTGCACTTGGGAGCCCAGAACTGGATGCAGCACTCCAGGTGTGGCTTCACCCTGAGCAGAGGGTAGGGATAATGTCTCTTGACCTGCTGGTAATACCTGGCCTAACGCAGCCCAGGATACCATTCACCTTCTTTGATGCAAGGGCACATTTCTGACTCATGTAAAGATACATCTGGACTTGTTTAAGAGCATGCTAAGATATAGGCATATATAGGCAGGATAGTCCAACCTTGAATATAACTACAATATCTGCATATTTACTGATATAGATATTTAAGAAATAGTGACCAAGAGGGAGTTTTAGATGTATTTATCTAAGTAGTTTGTAAAAAATCTGATTTAGTTTTTTAAATTATGCAAAATGTAATATAATATAAACTAAAATTAGTAATTTAATATAACATAAAATTATCTGGATATGGTGGACAGATTCTGTCACACTGCACACTTGGTTTTCCTATTTAACTCAGCTTTTCAAAAAAGGGTTGAAACTAATCTAGGAGGCCAGATGCAAGTAAACTGGTAACTGCTTCTTGGATCCATACTTAGAGCAGCCAGAAGAAATCAAGAGCTTGATTTGATCCATGTCATACAAAGATTGCGACAAAGTCTGCCTCAGAGAGTGTGAAATCTAAATAAAAATGTCAGACAGCAAGTAGCAAGCACGTAATAAGCAGCAAAATGCCTTGGTGTCAGGGTCAATATTACAGTTCAAAGTCCAATCCACTTTTCTATTGTTCATAGCCACTTTTCAAGCAGACTGTACATAAAAATAATTCATGCTGAATTCCTTCCTACTATTTATGGATCTACCTCTGATTAAACACAAAGCTGCTTCCAGGTTATCTTCTTTTTTTTTTTTTTTTAATCTTCTTGTGAACACGATTATTTCTACGTGTGTAACATGCAATTAGATATGATGGGGCATTTACAATTAGAGTTAGGTTGGACAGATTGCACTTAAAATTGCATGGAGAGGACAGCATGACAGCGTACAGTAGGATGGGTATGAACCTGACATTTTCAATCCAATAGAAAAATTAGAATAACAGGGGTTAATAAAGGCTTTAGATAGATACAGCAAGATTTAAGTATAGAAAAACACCAAAAGAGGAAATGGAGGAACAAAATACATTGTAAGAAACGATGTTGTGATAAAGATGTGTGATGATATTTAAACTAAGGAAAAACTGAGGAGAGTTATAATGCATAAAAGAAATAAGAATTTACAGATGTACACAGGTATGAATGCACAGTTGTAGGTGATCATACATATTTTTTTTCAACTTCTGTCCTTCCCTGATTATTATAGATTTCCACATTGTTAAGTCAGATAGTAAAATCTGTATATATTTTTTGATCACTACTAAATTCTCAAAGCAGTTAACTACAAATCCATGTGTCCAAATGTGCTACAAGGACTTGTGAATGTGATATAAAAATAATGTTAAAAAAAAATCTTTCCTTGTAAAATCATAAAATTCTTAATTGTCATACAAAGGGTTGTATGGCTATGTAATAGAAATCATATTGTATTGTATTAAATGTGACTTTAGAAAACTAGAGCAAACTTACATTGAGTTTATAATACTTTTCAGGTTAGATGTGCACAAAGGTGTTTTAATTTTATCTTTATTGGAATGAATAAGTATTTTGAAAGTAGGCCTTTTGAAAAGGAAGAGAAATCTGAATCAGAAGGGTTCAGTTTCACACAAAGATTTTGGGATCTACAAATAGGAGTTGCCATGTAATTATCTCCTCCATCTTAATTAAACCATAGAATATTCTCCTAATTTTGTGCTCTTTAAGATGTAAAAAGTAGTTCTTAACCTTTTGTCTGTGGTAATTCTTCCCTTAAAAAAACATCTTGATCCCTTTTCATGGCTTTGAGTCAATGAGAGTTGAGTGAGTATAATCAAGATGCAAAAAATGTTTTAAACTTCATGTTAGACCTACTTATTGCATTAACCTGCAGAATACTTGAAAGAGAATTATGATAATAGAAATAATCTTGATATAAGTTTGAACACTTTTCCTTTACAATCTGTAAGCATAATCTATTTAAACCTCTTGTGTCTACAGAACTAAGACAGCATCCTCACAAAAGGTTATGTAATTGGAGATCCCTGATCATTTTAATGAATGACTTACAGTAACATTTTGCAGAATGTTATTTATAAATAAAGAAAGTGAACATAAAAGAACAGCTAGCACTAACTGACATTTTCTTCTCATGACCTCACTGATTTTTTTTTTACAAACAAGTTCTTCAAAGGGAACTGTGTTAGGACAATGCCAAACATTCTTGAAAATTCCTACATTTTCAAAAATTCTTGTGATTTAGAGTAAATTTTAATGAAAAAAAAGCACTAAAATTCCTACTACTTACTAAAAATAGTGTTTGCAATTATGATCATTTTTGTAGTATGAAACAGTTCTAGTACTATTCTTATTCAATTAGAACAGTCTGTGAAGGCAGAGTGTGAATGTAAGCATTCCTAGAGTCCATGAGGGAAGCATACAAAATCCTGGATGTGACCACTTCTCATTTTACCTCTTGCTGTTCCCTAAAGCTTCTGTTTCTCCTAAGAGCAACTAAACTTTGTAAAGCAAGTTTCCTGATATACTTTCTTACAGTATCTAATATCTATTGTTAAAACTTCAGGGTGGAATAAATATTTGGTGTATCTCTTTATACTATATTCTATTTTGATTTTAACCAATCAAAGAATATGTTATAAGAGAGCAGAAGAATCTGACAGTCATAAATGCATGACATTTTATTGTTACACTTGTTACCAAAGTGTTTCAAAAAATTATCTTAACCTATTTTAAGAAGTCTTAGAAGTCTTTTCTTTCAAAGAGAAAGAAAATCGGCACAATCTAGATCAAATCAGGGCTGACTAGAAAAGGTTCTGAATATTAAACACATATTGAAAACATTAACGTTTCTCAACTCAAAACTTAAGCTGAAACTAAAATCCTTTTTATTTTTTAGCAGTATCTGGAGACAATAAGACTTGTAATTTGGGAGGAATTTATGTTGTTTTGTCTGTAACAGACTAATGAGCTGAAGCTCTCAGCCTCCAGATGTACTTTATAAGGGTGAGAAAAATATTATGATGTCAATGCAACAATTTAGTAGTTTAGAGGTATGTGAACTGGGAAAAATGTCTGTGACTGCCTTCTATCACATTTTTGCAGTGCCATTACAATAATTACTGGTAAATTAGTGGCAAGTGTTGGTGGTTGCTGGAAACAGTATGGAGGGACACAGTTCTTTATAGACCAGCAGGATGGCCTTGCTTTTAATCTTCTTCGTATTCAATGCAGCACCACAAGAGAAATTTTCTTACATTCTTTAATAAAATTATGATTTTGAAATAATTTTGATGAAAAACTATTTCAACGATAACCATTTTTTGAGGTAAAACACCAAAATAATTCTAAAGTCTCACTACCTACATTAAGAAGGCAATTTTGACAACATCACTAAAACCAAAATAAATTGAAGACCTGCTGATGGATCTCTATTTTTAATAGAAAAGACAAAAACAAACAAAAAACACCCCAAAACCACATACAGGTTCTATAATGAGATTCTTTGATTTCTAATTTGAAAAGCAAGCCTTCAAATATGATCTATTTTTCACTTAGCATTTATATTTCTGGATTTCATTTTTCACACAGTGCGTTTGGAAATACTATTAGCAACTGATGATAAAGGCTAAATACAGAGGATAAGAATAATTGATAGTGTTTAAAGTAAACAGACACATTCTTTGAGGAATCTGCTGCTGCTGTGAATACTGATACACCTTTTGACACTGAAAGTGATGAGTGAGGTGTAATTTCAGATCAAGATAACAGACTAGAAGGTCAAAAGCTATCCACTCAACATAAATCCCATATCACCATATAGAAATTAAGGACCTTGATTCAGAATTTCAGTAACAGAATAAGCAGACTACTATTGTTCTATCTTTTGTGTGCTCATTTTCTTTCTAAATTTACATCTGAGAGGTGATAGTTATGATTTCACTTGGGACAAAAGGTAGCAGGCCCCATAGACTTGTGTGTATGTCTAAGTGGTGTAGCAGGTCACTAACCATTTTCCCTTGGATTATGGGGGCTTCGTTCTGCTCCCCGTCCCTGTCTTCCAGCTCAGGGGGCTGGGTACCCTGAGAACAACTGGTCTTACTCTTAAAGACTGAGGCAAACAAGGCATTTTTCCCACCATATCCAATAAAAGATGAAGAGTCTCCTCAGCCCTCCTTTTGTTGCTCATGTATTTATAGAAAGATTTTATTGTCTTTTATGGGATTAGCCAGATTAAGTTCTAGCAGGGCTTTTGCCCTTCTAATTTTTTCCCTGCATAATCTCACGACATCCTTGTAGTCCTCCTGAGTTGCCTGCCCTTTTTTTCAAATATCATAAACTCTCTTTTTTCTCCTGAGTTCCAGCCAAAGCTCTCTGTTCAGCCAGGTCGGTCTTCTTCCCTGCCGGCTCATCTTCCAGCACATGGGGACAGCCTGCTCTTGCACCTTTAAGATTTCCTTCTTGAAGAATGTCCAGCCTTCCTGGACCGCTCTGCCCTTCAGGACTGCCTCCCAAGGGACTCTGTCAACCAGGCTCCTAAACAGGCCAAAGTCTGCCCTCTGGAAATCCAAGATAGCAGTTTTGCTAACACCCCTCCTTACTTCTACAAGAATTGAAAAATCTTCGTTTCATGATCACTATGCCCAAGACGGCCTCCAACCATTACATCCCACAAGTCCTTCTCTGTTCACAAACAACAGGTCTAGCGAGGAACCTTCCCTTGTTTGCTCCCTCACCAGCTGTGTCAGGAAGTTATCTTCCACGCACTCCAGGAACCTCCTAGACTGTTTCCTGTCTGCTGTATTGTATTTCCAGTGGCTGTCTGGTAAGTTGAAGTCCCCCAGGAGAACAAGGGCTAGCGGTCATGAGACTTCTCCCAGCTGCTTATAGAATATTTCCTCTGCCTCTTCATCCTGGTTGGGTGGTCTGTAACAGACTGCCACCATGATATCTGCCTTGTTGGCCTTCCCCCTGATTCTTAGCCATAAACACTCAACCCTATCAATCATCACCATCATCACACTCTAGACAATCAAAACAGTCCCTAACATCATGGCAACCCCACCACCTGTCCTTCCTTGCTTATCCCTTCTGAAGAGTTTATAGCCATCCATGGCAGGACTCCAGTTTTGCGAGTCACCCCACCATGTTTCCATGATGGCAACTGTCATAGTTTTCCTGCTGCACAATGGCTTCCAGGTCCTCCTGTTTGTTGCCCATGCTCTGTGCATTGGTGTAGATGCACTTCAGTTGGGCTATTGATCCTGCCGTCTTTTTTGAGGAAGAAACCCTAATTCCTACGTGACCATTCTCAGGTGCTTCTGTGGTTTCTAACACATCCATAACCCTTGCGTCTTTGCTGCTACATGGATCTCCATCCCCTGTCTCCATTGAGACGGCAGTCTGAAGGACCTCACTAGCACACCGTCCCTTGATCTTTGGTGTGCCGCCCCCCGGGTTACCTCTAGTAAGTGTGGTTTTATCCCTTTCCCCCTTTGCAGTCATTCAAGTAGACAACAGACACTTAGCTTTTTCTATCCCAAACTTTTGCCTGGAATCAGATTGATCAATCAAGTACTGATGAGAATCAGGAGCATCTCACCTCCCATCCGCATCCAACCCCAAACCAAAACCAGACTACGTTGCTTGTGGTAATACTGGGGTAGCCAACATTAGATTTCTAAAGCAAACTAAACATCTTCCAACAGTAACAGATATATAAATTTATATGTTATGCGTAGAACGGATAGATTAGATAATATTTTGGTGTTTCTAATTCTCAGTTGTAACCTTAGACCTCTAACTCACTTTAGAATATCAACTTGTTAATTTCTACTGGTTGTTAAATTACACATTTCCTCTGCTCCTCAGAAATTTATGAACAATGTTCAATAGTAACACCTGTTGGCAAAAACAGACCATAGATTTACCAAATAAATAAAAATTAATATCTAAAATAATTTATTGAGTTGGAAAATACATTACAATCCAGAAACTTTTACGCATTTTTTTAGCTTGTTTTCTGTGATATTTTCCCTGCTTCTGTGGCTTGTGTAAACCAAGCTCATCTAAAACTCCCCTAGTGTTGAATCTAAATCCAGTACACTGGAAAGTAGCTGCCTGATCCATCTAGCACTCTTGACTGACCTGGGCAGACCCCTTCAATTTTCTGTGTCAGGTTAAATAACGCTTAACGCACACGCTTAAATACCTTTAGAACTTGAGTTTTCCTGTACACTTTAACATTAACATAATTCTCAGAGTTTGTACAAGAGAATCAAGTTTAATAAGAAAGTACTATAATTCTGACATCAGAAATTTGTAAGTTTTTTTTCTTGGTTTTGTTATTTTTAAGCATCTAATCTATTTTTTATTTCATTTTCCTGAGTAAATTTTAATATCTGCCTGCTAGCATATTTCTAAATGATGGAAGTACTTTCTCTGCCTTTACAATCACTGCTTCTTATTGTCACAGAATTCAAGTGTCATTTCATAGCCTCACTAAGGAGTTAAGTCCTATTTGCCTAATCATGACTAGCCACTTTTCATCTTCAGAACTAATCCCTTATCCCCAGGCACACGAAAAGACAGAAAGACTGAAAAGACAGAAAGAAAAGATAGAAAGGTAGGAGAAAGAGGGGGGGGAGAATGAAAGGAAGGAAGGAAGGAAGGAAGGAAGGAAGGAAGGAAGGAAGGAAGGAAGGAAGGAAGGAAGGAAGGAAGGAAGGAAGGAAGGAAGGAAGGAAGGAAGGAAGGAAGGAAGGAAGGAAGGAAGGAAGAAGGAAGGAAGAAGGAAGGAAGGAAAGGAAGGAAGGAAGGAAGGAAGGAAGGAAGGAAGGAAGGAAGGAAGGAAGGAAGGAAGGAAGGAAGGAAGGAAGGAAGGAAGGAAGGAAGGAAGGAAGGAAGGAAGGAAGGAAGGAAAGGAAGGAAGGAGGTGACCTCATCTCTGGCCTTCATCCATGATTTTGTGTTTCAGGCAGATAAAAAATAATTCTTGTGTCACTGAGCTCCTCTACAACTCATCTACCTGAGATCTATTGCACAAAAGTATAATAGAGTTGACTTGAGTTTTCCAGAGGGTAGGTAATAGTGGTATTTCCCTCCATTTCATATTTAAAAGATTACCTTCTCTTTCCATTTGAGTAAGGACAGTCAGGAGAAATCTGTTAGTGGTAATATTTTCATAATGGAACACAAATTTCACTTTTGAAAATAAAGTGTTTGCTTTAGTTTGCACAAATGAGCCGTACTTGTAATGGTTCATCTGAAGTCAAGTTTGTCATCTATTTATTTGCATTTTGGCTAGTGAACAATTTATTTTATCCATGTGTGTGATGGATGCACTCGACCCCTTAACCAAACTGACAGTAGTTTGGTACAGGCTCCAAAGGAGGTAAAGGTCTAAGCTGTTAATGGGTCAAGAACTCCTCTAGTGTCAATCTGTTTTCTGAAAAACCACAAAGGAACAGAGTGACATGCTGAGCATTGATGCATATGAGCTTGGAATACCAATCATGTGATTGACACATGAAGAGTGGGTGGCTTTTCCAAGACTCATTTATCAAGGAACAAAGCAAGCTATGGGTACAAGGAGTCTCATGCATAACTTTCCCATCACATGTAATTTGACTACAAGCCAACAACTTTATTCCATAAATAAATATTCCATAAATATGACAGCCTAAGTGAGCCTTCTTTGAGTTCTCCCTGCTAGGCAGCATGGCTGCATGGCAGTGATCTCCCCTTGAGCTGGGACACCTCTCAAGGTTGCTCCTTGAGACAGAGAGACCTTTTACCAACGGCAGATCTTTAGTAAGCGACCGATATCATGTATAACCTTGTAGTATGGTAACTTTTATTTGTGACTTGGTAACTTTGATTTTGTCTTGGTAACTTTAATTTGTGCCTTGGTAACTTTGATTTGTGTCTTGGTAGTTTTGAATCATTATTCAAATGATTGTGCCATACAGTAATAGAGTGAACCTTGCCATCGAAGTCGCACTTTTATAACATCATATTATAGCCACTTTTGCTAATACTTTTGACAGTGTGCGACAGTGTGCTACTTCATTATGACACCACAGAACTACATTATACTCTGCACACAGAAAAAAAACTAAGAACAACAACAACAAAAAAACCCAGTTTGTTTGCAGGGACGACTTCTACCATGCGATGACACTCTTCTGTTTTAAAGATAATTTATGGTAATGACCTGCTAGCCTTTCTTGAATGAGGTTCACTAAGGGCTAGCAGACTTCAATGGAATTTTTGTAATTTCCATAATGTTATATATTTTGGATCAAAAAATTAGCTGCTAAAGTCACAGAAATATTAACGTTACAGATCGTATCTTCAGTCTTATTAGTACTGTACCATATTATGCTATAAAACTTTTTCCCACAAATTCATCATTTTTGTTCTCTCGACTGGTATGTCATGAAATTGACAAGATTAAAAAAAAAAGTCTATATTGATTCAGAAAAAAAAAATCTTAGCCTTCAATGAAATTGAAGGTTATTTTAGTGGCTTTAATTTCTTTCTCTCCTCCCCGTTATTGGTCTATTACTTAACATATTACCTGTATTATACCACTATTAAGTGTGTAGGTATGGTTCATGAACACCTTCTTTTGTGTATATATTTCTTTGTGGGTTTTCTTCTTATGCAGATACCAGTCCTGCAGACAGAACACATACACCCATGCACATGCACTCTTGATTTATTTGATTAGGTTTTCTAGCCTCCCAGCTATTCATATTCCAAGTACCTATTGGCTTTCTTAGACTGGGGATATTAAGAAACAAATACATTTGTATATGATTAGACTTTTTAAAAATAGATTCCATCATAAACAAATGTAAAAGGCATTTTTTTTTTTTCTGCGAAGGAGGAGAGCTTGATTCTGTTCAATGTTTTTGGAATGGAAACTCTTTCCAACAGAAATAGAAGTCAGGCTGAATAAATCAAGTGGTCTTCATCTTTTTGCTTAGCACTTAATGTATTCCTCCTGTATTTGTATGATAAAGACCATTTACTGAGCATCAGTACCCAAATTATACCAGTTTTGTTGTTGGATCCTAAGACTGTCATCTTGTAAGGAGTAAACAAAGAGTATCTGTGAGCAGCTGACCAATAAATTGGACTTCATCACAAATTCAATACCATCCAGTGAAGCATTGGGATATTGCTGGCTTCAATTTATGAAAAAGGATTTTTACAGACAGTGTGCCAATCATCCAAAAGGATGGTTGAAAATAACTGTTGGATTGGCATATTAATGATCACAGGAGGCAAATGTAAATGTCATGAACTATTGAGAAAGAATAAACTGAGCACTAATACTACTCCTCATCTGTTCCCAGCGTGCACAGATAAAAATTTTATCACAACAAACAGCATCATAGTTTGCATGAATTATTAAATCATGTGCATATAAGAGGGTTTGTAGTTAAACAGAAAGACTTACTGAGGATTATCATAACTGACAATGTCTAGACCCTGCAAAGTCCAGCTATAAGTCAAGAGACTAACGTGTATGATTGCTTTTCATTTGTACAACAATTTGTGAGTTATTAATTTATAACACTTTTAGATGTTGCCACAGGGGAGTAGAATGTACAATTAGTCTTTCAGTATGCATATGTCAAACATGAATAATAAATATTGAACATATAGCATTATTTATATTCAATCACTTTCATCTGTCATAATAGGAATAACTTCATTACAGTTAGCTATTTAATGCAGAAATTTAGTTTAAATTGACTATGTTGTCCTTTATGCATTATTATGTATGAGCCCTTCTAATATGCCTTCTGTTTTACATTTTTAGCAACAGAATCACATGCTTGCAACTCCCAAGGGCTTATTTTGTATTTCAGTGATGAACAATTCAGCCTTAAGGTATTTAATTCAGATTATAAGGCCTGTGACATTTAGAATAATACTGGAGGTTCCTACTCAGCCAGTTATGTCTTGCAGTGTGCTAATGTGTGCATGAAAGTCAGTAGCTCTCCTCTCTTACTGCCCTCCACCCATAAGGAAAATAAAGAATGTAGTTTATAGAAACAAGTAAAAGTTTTCAACTACTTACCACTTTCTTTCGTAATCTGAGATATAGGGAGGTGCCATACAGCTTCACGTTAACTCTCTTCTTCACATCTTATTTTATTTACTATAACTGAATAAGTTGCATAATTCTTCCGTATATTGGTTTTGGGCAATGCTGAAGCTGTTATACAGCTGGCTGTCGTTATTGTCACTAAAAAAAAGAGTAAGTGTATGGTCTCTGGGATACAGTCACTAAAGAACCTAGCTCTGAGATCTCCAGCATGAAACTTCCAAAGGAGAAAGTTTTGCATCTCTTTCTGAAATGCCTAAAACTCAGTACTTATGCTGTGAAAGACAGTTTCAGGATCCTAACTGGACACTCAGCCATGTCAGGACTGGAGAATTTCTGCAACATATGTGGCATAACCATGCACCTGGAGAATTTTATCTTTTTACTTTGAAGTAGCTGTGTAGGTAAGCATA
The DNA here is from genome assembly GCF_965183815.1 of Platalea leucorodia. Classification (NCBI taxonomy): domain Eukaryota; kingdom Metazoa; phylum Chordata; class Aves; order Pelecaniformes; family Threskiornithidae; genus Platalea; species Platalea leucorodia. The sequence continues at coordinate 60,172,163 of NC_138823.1, read as the reverse complement.
TAGGGAGCTTCCAGCATTCAGTTCTGCATTTGTATCTATCTCTATACAAAAATTATATTGGGCTCTTTTTTTTTTCTCTTTGAAAACTACTGACTACTGTATTTTATGATTTTCCTGCATTACTTTAGTTTGAGAAGTTCCTTGACAGTTATTCATTTAATATATCACACAAAATTAATTACTCACATTTATGTTCTTTACAGTCTTGGTATATAAATATAAATTCCATTTTTAAAGCAAATTTTTTAACTTTGCAAAGTGCTTTCCCATCCCAGTATAGTATTAGCAGTCTTAATGTCACTTCTCAGGTCTTAAGGAATTCAAAATCAAGTTTAACAGGACAACAAAAGCTTTCAGATAGATGCTAAGTTCCTACCTGATACTGAATAACATTTAAATAGGAAATCATACTGAAGTTAATCTAACTGCACCTGAATTGAGATTACCCCTATAAATATGATTTACAGAAATGAATCAAAAAAAAGGTCTTCTGAATTTCTCTGAGCTTTTTTTTGTACTAATTACAGACAAGTGGTGGCCATGATAAACTAGGGAAATTTTACGTCTAGTTCTGTTGCTTAGAGATGTTATGGAGAAATTTCATTTCATTTGTCTGTACAGTGATTTCTCTTTTCTCCTGCTCTCTGATATCTCTTTAGCACAGATTTAACTCTGGACTGTCTTTTGTTATTAGATTATGAGGAGCTTAGCATAAGGAAGCCCAAGCTCTTCAAACATCTTAAGTGCAGTTAGAATTAAGTAGCAGTACATTTCTTCCTCATGTTCACAACCCAAAAACGTGGAAGTGAAGCATTAGTAGAAAGATAATATGAATTGTTTCAAATACTTTGTTAAATGAGCAAAGATGATTACCCTTTCATTTTTCAGTATTGCATTGAAACAGAAGCTGTTGTGGTTTTTTAATTTTTATTTTCTCATGTGTATTTGTACCACAAACCATATCATTAGAGGCTGTGCCTGAGGTCAAGAACCATTCTTTATTTTAGTAAAAAGATCTATTTCAGTGCAGTCGCTATTAAACAGTAATACTGTTTCCTTATGAGGAATAAAAGAACTATACACAACTCAACATCTATTCATATATTCCTTTGAAAATAAAGGTACTTCAGTCTCATTTATTTTGCAGTTTTAAGGGGTTAATTGTGCTAGTGCAATCAAATCAAGTATAATTGAATAACTGAAGGAGAAATCTTTATCTGCCTGGGTTTATAGGATTTTATAAAGCAAACAATTTATGCTCTTGAATAAAATATCTGTCTCACATAGGCAAGAAAAAATCTATATGGAAGTCAAAAGATAAATATTAGTAATTTAAGGAAAAAAAGATCCTTAGTCATACAGGCACACAATTTATAACAATATTATGGACTTATGTATTTTGATACAAACATTTTCCCATAATTTGCATTCTATAATAAAATCAGCTTTGGTTTCATTGTATATACAGTTATTTCGAGCTTGACTCTAATGTGACTCATCAAAAAGCTTCTTGTTTAGTATCCTTGAACTTGCCTAAGAAGCAACCACTAGCATCCAAAATGGTATCCTACCCACTAAAATGGAAATGAACAACCCATAATTGTAAACCAAGATTACTTCATACAGGTGTTTAAATATAAGAAGATCTTAAAAAAAAACCAACTCTTCAGAGAAGTCTTGCACAACAGGTACTGACTTGTTTGTTGGGCATTTTTTCTTCATTTCTTTATCATGCAAGCATTTCTGTGGTAGTTTCAATGCTTTAGAATCATAGAATCATAGAATCATTAAGGTTGGAAAAGACCCTTAAGATCATCGAGTCCAACCATTAACCTAGCACTGCCAAGTCCACCACTAAACCATGTCCTCAAGCACCACGTCTACCCATCTTTTAAATACCTCCATGCATGGAGACTCAATCAGTTCCCTGGGCAGCCCGTTCTAATGCCTGACTACCCTTCCAGTGAAGAAGTTTTTCCTAATATCCAACCTAAACTTCCCCTGGCACAACTTGAGGCTGTTTCCTCTTGTCCTATCACTTGTTACTTGGGAGAAGAGACCAACTCCCACCTCGCTACAACCTCCTTTCAGGTAGTTGTACAGAGCAATAAGGTCTCCCCTCAGCCTTCTCTTCTCCAGACTAAACAACCCCAGTTCCCTCAGCCGCTCCTCATAAGACTTGTTCTCTAGTCACTTCACCAACTTCATTGCCCTTCTTTGGACACGCTCCAGCACCTTGACGTCCTTCTTGTAGTGAGAGGCCCAAAACTGAACACAGGACTCGAGGTGCGGCCTCACCAGTGCCGAGTACAGGGGCACTATCACCTCCCTGGTCCTGCTGGCCACACTATTCTTTATACAAGCCATGATGTTATTGGCCTTCTTGGATACCTGAGCACACTGCTGGCTCATGTTCAGGCGGCTGTCAACCAACACCCCGAGGTCCTTTTCTGCCAGGCAGCTCTCTAGCCACTCCTCCCCAAGCCTGTAGACTCATCTCACCTAAGTTAAGTAGTCAGAGAACAGACAGTTGGGATTTTTAGCTGCAGTGTTTCTCCCAGGCTGTATGGCTTCATGTTACACTTCAGACATCTAGGTCTTCATCTCAAAAGATGGATCCCCTTTTAAACTTCCCTGGATACTTAGCCACATCAGATTTGCAGGACATTTTCATGGCATTCTTCTCACAGTATGTTCTGCATTTTCCCTCCTGCTCAGTGCTACACTCAACAGCTTTTGGTACCCTTTTGCTGGGCACACAGGTACTCTCCCTACTTCAGACAACCCTGATAAAAGGCAAGTCTAAAGAAGCAGCAAAATTTCTAAGAAGAGGCAGTACCAATCTCACAGTTAAAACACCTCACCATCCCTTGTGTGCCAGATGAAGACTATAATATATTGTAGTATATAATGACTATCTGTCCTGTTACTGAGTCTGGAATGGCAATGCTGATCAGAGGGGAACTGTTCCTTGGTGTTGTCCATCAGTATCAACACAGCAGTGTCTCACAAATACTGACACTCACTATGCTTTGATGGTGTTGGTGGTATAAGAAACAGGCATGAAGCTACATTCAGAGTGTTACAAGCAAAACATACAAAGAAATGGCTGAAGGACAAGAAGCCACAGGCACTTCCCCACTTTTACTGCTTCCCTCTTTAAAAGCACTCTCTGAGAAAAGGGTGGACCACAAGTGCACAACCTAAAAGCCTTCCTCAACAAATTCAGTATCAAGAGCATTCTTTACAATATAGCAATGAATGTATGCCCTGGTTTTATTCCAATACTTCATTAATTAAAGTAATCACAAAGGATGATTATTTTAAGGAAAGTAAGAAGAAAAGGTGACCTTTCTGGCCACTAACTAGGCATTTATCAGCATGAACTTTAGCACTCATACCTGTGCTATGTCCTGAAAGAAAATTGTTCATCAGTACTAACAGATTTATATGCTGGAGCAGAACTTTGTCAGGTAGGCATTCATACTTGTTCCTAGGTTGGAGATAAGACCTTCTTTTTCTTGTTTTTCTCATGTTTTGCCTATGCTATGAGCAGCTGGCATGCCACAGGTCTCAATCTGCTAAACAGGAAAACATGGGCAGGGATTCCCAATTAACAAGTGTGTCTGTTGTACCTCATTGTACAAAATGCAGTTCAGGAATACAAATCTTAATTGCTCATCCTGATGAAGAGATCATCTATATTTAATAGTGAGAAAGGAAGGGAGGACGATGGTCTTCTTTCCAGTTTGGGATCCTTATTCACACTTCTGTGGTGGGCAGCAAAAATTCTATGCCACTGCACAACTCTACCCATAGCTTTCAATAATACTTGTCCTCCAGTCAGGTCAGTCTGTTTTTCTGAGGAACCCCAAAGTGTTGGATATACTGCAGGCCAATTCATTACCTCCTGATATTTACTTCCTAGGCAGAGCATTGAGAATTGGACAGAAGGCTGGTTGTGCACAACTCCATGATGGGAAGGTGAAGAAAAGGGACAGTACAGGAGCAAGAAAAAAAAACAACCAAACAAACAAAACCAACAAGAATAACAACAAGAGCAAAAGCAACCATATGCAGAGATCCATACCTGCCACACATGTGTGAGAGGTGGAGTCCAGATGGCTAATAATAATAGGCTCCCAACAGATTTTCAGCTTATGCAAAGAGCTATGAGACTTGAGCTAATTAAGCAGCTTAGGTAAACTGGGTTGAAGCAGCATGTTTCTGACACAATCATTATGTGTATAGTGAATAATATTTCTATGTAAAGGCAAAGAGAAGGAGAACATCCAAGGAAGAGATAGGGAAGTTTCCAAGGGTATCTGCAGAAACAGGAAGACAAGCACTTTCTGTGAACTGCTACTATCTCCTTGACAGGCCTTAATGCAAGGTTGCAAAAAGACAGCTTTTGGGCCTAGCTGTCTTGGGAAATAAATTAAATGGTAGAAAATTATTGACTTTTACAAGACTTCAAGAAGTGATGGAGAACTATGCTGGGCAACAGCTGTCAGAGGAGTTGTGCATGGAGCAGTTGAAACAAAACCAGAAGTCAGATCCACAGACTTTGAGCTTGCTAGTGTTCTGATGAATCACAGTGAGGTGACTAGGTTCATAGGATCAAACCCTTCCAACAACCATACAAGAGGGAGAGATCATAAAATTGTTGATGTGGACATGCCTGTGAGACTTTTCAAAATGTTGTTGGTGATGAAAGAACAGACACTACAAAATGAGTTCCTTATTGATATCCCAGATCTTCCTCACTTCCTTGCCCTCTCTTGCACTCAAAACCAGAAGAGCAGGTTTTCAAGTGACCAAAGGGGCTGGGAAAAATCTGTCTTTCCCAACAATCCATTACAAGATACCCTGAGGCAGCTTTCTTAGGTCAAATGAAATAAGAAGTCTTTTTTCAAGCACCCACTGTTCAATTCTGCATCCTATACACTTTTAAAATGTAATATAATCTCATTTTGTCTGATGAAAGAAACATGACCTGCTCTGTATTTCCTTTCTCTTGATTTCCTTTAATTCAAAAGGCAAGATTTCAATGTCATAAAAGAGATTCATCCTTTTACACAGGTTGGAAAACCTCCTGTGTGCACTGCCTCTAGGCTAACTCAACCCAAGTTAGTGGGTTTCTCAGTGGTGTATGATTGGCATAAAGAGAAAAAGGTAGAAGATGGAAGAAGGTGAGAATTAGATGCTTAGCTTGTAGTGTGTAAATCCTACTTATATGTGTGGGAGATAGATAAATTATATAGCTCAGAATAAATTTTTGGCTAGAAAACTGCATAACTGCCAGGATGTAGATTTCATGTGAATTTTCGACATGAAGTAACTACAGCATGAGGTGCAGTTTTCCCATCTTTCACAGGCAGCTGCTTTAGAAAACCATTGCAATTAACTGTAGGCAAAATATCCAGAAGGTCCTATAACATAATGGGAAATACACCAGAGTTAGACAGTCACAGATAGGATTGTAAGCGGAATAGCAATAAATATCACATTCTTCATTTATGGATTGACTATTTACTATTATGGGAGACAAAAATTTTCAAACTTCAACACCTACAAAATAAAGTAAATGTTTTCCTTTTTCTCAGTTACTTTTTTCTTCCATCTGTGTCGTGGTTTAACCCCAGTCGGCAACTAAGCACCACACAGCCACTCACTCACTCCCCCAAGGTGGGATGGGGGAGAGAATCAGAAGAGCAAAAGTGAGAAAACTCGTGGGCTGAGACAAAGACAGTTTAATAGGGAAAGAAAAAGCTGCATATGCAAACAAAGCAAAACAAGGAATTCATTCACTACTTCCCATCGGCAGGCAGGTGTTGAGCCATCTCCAGGAAAGCAGGGCTCCATCACATGTAACAGCTACTTGGGAAGACAAATGTCGTTAACTCCAAATGTCCCCCTCTTCTTTTCCCAGCTTTATATGCTGAGCATGTTGTCACATGATGTGGAATACCCCTTTGGTCAGTTGGGGTCAGCTGTCCCAGCTGTGTCCCTTCCCTTCTTCTTGTGCATCCCTAGCCTACTCGCTGGTGGTGTGGTGTGAGAAGCAGAAAAGGCCTTGACTCTGTGTAAGCACTGCTCAGCAGTAACAAAAACATCCCTGTGTTATCAACACTGTTTTCAGCACAAATCCAAAACTTAGCCCCATACTAGCTACTGTGAAGAAAATTAACTGTATCCCATCCAAAACCAGCACAATCATCTGCTATAACTTTTCAAATATTTCTTATTAAATTTCCTTCATCAGGTAAATTTTTCATTAGCCATCCACTTGATAACTATCAGAATATGTCTGGAGCCAGCTATTACATCTGAATTTCTTGAAGAAAATCTCAAACCTCTCTCAATTTCTTTCTTTCAGCCAGGTTTTTCTATACCAACATTATTCAGCCTTTCCAAAATTAAATGGCTTATTAGGTGCCTGTGCATTGGTATTAAAAGTCTAATTTCAGCCACTACCCTGCAACAAATTGAGGCTTTTCCTCAATATTCTGGTGCCCTTCATTCAGTGTTGCAAAGATTAGTTTTGGATTTTTTTTTTTTCTGGGTCCTTTTAATCAGGAGAGAAAAAAAAGTACTTTAAGTCTGTATTTGAACTTTAACTCTTTGAAAACTCTCTTGCTTATTAAAAAGATCTTCATTGTTGCATTACTATATACAGCTGCCCTAGAAAAAGTACCACAAACTCCATAGTCACACTCATAAGAATCTTAACAGTACAGGTCCTCTGGCATCTCCCAGCTGGGTAGGGTTAGAAGGCTTTAAGATGCAATTGTTTAGAAGACTAACCATTGGATTAAGATAAAAGGATTTTCTTTTTTTTTTTTTCTTTTTGTGTGTGTGTGTGAACATGTAGTGAGAATGCTTTAAAACTTTAGAAACACGTCATGTTTTCCTTTTCCTCTTCTACTTCAGTTTTCCTTGCTTCAGGCTTCCCCATCAGCAATCAAAAGATTCGCTGAAGAAACACCATTTCACCTTCCCAACCTACACAGTTAGTCTGCTGGCAAGCTATGGTGTAAGTAGATGGTACTTTCTGCTCTCTACCTGTTCAGGACAACATAACAGCTTATTCTCTAACAGAGCAAGTCAGATTTCAATGAATTTCAAGCTTGAAGCCATTAAAAAATACTCTCATTTGACTTACTACAGGAAGTGAGTTATTACAGGAGCTTGACCCCTACAAATCAATGGGCCCTGACACCATCCACCTGAGGGTGTTGAGAGAGCTGGCTGATGTCATTGCGGGGCCACTGTCCATAATCTTTGAGAAGTTGTGGAGATCAGGGCATGTCCCAAAGGACTGGAGGAAGGCAAATGTTACCCCTATCTACAAGACGGGCTCAAGGGAGGATCCGTGTAATTATAGGCCCATCAGCCTTACTTCAATCCCCGGGAAAGTCATGGAACAAATCTTCCTGGGGGCCATCACAAGTCAAAGGAAGCACATGATTGGGAAAAGGCAACACACCTTCACTAAGGGCAGATCATGCCTGACAAATCTGGTGGCCTTCTATGATAAAGTGACCTGCTCAGTTGACTAGGGGCAAGCGGTGGACATTGTTTACCTGGACTTCTCCAAGGCCTTCAACACAGTTCCCCATGGCCTCCTCCTGGAGAAATTGATGCATTATGGACTAGACAAGTGGTCTGTGTGGTGGGTGAGCAACTGGCTGATGGGCTACACCCAAAGGGTGGTGGTAAATAGCTCTTTTTTAAACTGCGAACCATCACAAGTGCGGTCCCCCAGGGATCAATATTGGGCCCAACACTATTCAATATCTTCATAAGTGACCTGGATAATGGGATCAAAGGTAGCCTGATAAAGTTTGCTGATGACACCAAATTGAGTGGGGAAGTAGACACTCTGGAAGGGGGAGCTACCTTGCAGGAAGAGCTGGATAGGCTGGAAGAGTGGGCTAACAAGAACCTTATAAAGTTTAACAAGGGCAAGTGTAAGGTCTTGCACCTGGGAAAACATAATCCAGGAGTGCAGCACAGACTGGGATCCACCTGGCTGGAGAGCAGCTCCGTGGAAAGGGACCTGGGGGTCCTGGTGGACAGGAAGCTCAACATGAGTGAACAGTGTGCTGCTGCGGACAAGAAGGCCAATAGGATGCTGGGTTGCATTCAAAAAGGGCATCACCAGCAGAGATAAAGAAGTCATTATCCCTCTCTACTCAGCGCTTGTCAGGCCACACCTGGAATATTGTGTACAGTTCTGGTCCCCGTTATACAAAAAAGATGTGGACAGGCTGGAGAGGGTCCAGAGAAGGGCCACCAAGATGATCAAGGGTCTGGGAAGCCTGCCGTATGAGGATAGGCTGAGAGAGCTGGGCTTGTTCAGCCTTGAGAAAAGGAGGCTTAGAGGTGCTCTCATCACCATGTACCAGTACTTCACGGGTAGCTGCAAAGAAGATGGAGACTCCCCTTTTACAAGGAGTCACATGGTGAGGATAAGGGGTAATGGGTACAAGTTACTCCCGGGGAGATTCCGATTGAACACGAGAGGTAAATTTTTCACAATGAGAACAGTCAACCATTGAAATAATCTCTCCAGGGAAGTGGTTGACTCCGCTACACTGGACACTTTTAAGACTCAGCTGGGCATGGTGCTGGGCCATCTCATCTAGATTGTGCTACAAAGGTTGGACCAGATGATCCTTGAGGTCCCTTCCAACCTGGTATTCTATGATTCTATGATGTGATTCTATGAAGTGTACATGTATATATACATAAAATTTTGCATTTATAGAAGCAACTACAGCCATTCAAATAAAGCTGGGGGGGGGGGGAAGAAATCTTGGAACCCATCTGGAGCTATCCCAACGCCTTAGCCAGTTTTCAGTAACGAGATTCCGTGCAGCCAAATGGCAGGTAATACAGTCAAGGATGAGAGGAAATTAGATGCTCCTTGTGAACCGGGAAACTGCATCCAGAAAAATGCAGGTTATGGTGGGGAAGAAATCCAAAATGAGTTTTCAGTGGAATGCTGTGTCTGGACAAGAGCTTATACTGACTAGGCTTAGGAAACTTGTGTTTCATTTTCAATATTGTATTAGTGAGATTATTTTAAAAAATGCTGACATTCATTTTGTTTTCTGTATGTTTTGGGTCACCTTCTGGGGGGGGAGGAGTGAGTGAGCAGCTGTGTGCTGCTTTGCTGCTGGCCGAGGTTAACTTACCACACTCTACTTCAAAAGACATGTTAAAACAAACAAGGAAGGGGTGGTTCAAAAAAGACTTGCATGAATTGCACTGTCTCTGCCTACTATCACTTCCCTCTAATTTTCACATACTGTTGTAGATTGGATTTTTCTCTCTTCTCCTTTCTCCATTGTTATTAACTCCAGGACCAGGCTTGAAATTACATGGCAATAGTGTTTGCATATCAATGCATGAATGTTGTTGTTACAGGGTGACTATTTACTCCAATGCTACTAAAGAGTGGCCAAATAGATTTCAGAATTATAGTGTAAACCTTTAGAAACACAGGAGAACTGTATCAAATGCTAGAAGACAATGATATGCCCAAGAAGGATATGCGAAAAGTCTTTTTAAGATCAAGCAGTGCCAATTTCTAATATGACAAAAGTATCTAAGTTTTTTGCACCTTTTCTATAAAGAAGTTCAATGAAGTCACCAGTCCTGATCACCTCATGTCTATTGTGATATTAAAGTTAATGGACTGCAGTTCAGCTTGGGTATTGAGGTAGACTAACTAGTGAGATCATAGACAACTGGCTAAATTTTTGACAACAGATTTATAATGCAGGACTTCATTTCAGTTTCACTGAGAAACAAGATATTCCGTCTTATATTCTGAGGAGCTATTTAGACGAGAAACAATTATATGTAGAAAAAAAAATACAATTAATTCTTAACTTGTAAATTTTACTGTTCACTTTCTGTCATACACTAGCTTTCTTTTTAAAACCAAATTGTCAATGTCTATCACTATGGTATGTCTTTTGCCTTTTTTATGATAATTTAACAATATATTTTATCAGAATTTTAACAATATTATCCTCAGAGAACAAGGATATGCAGTCCTGTAGGTGAAAAAAAAAAAAGAAAAAACAAATCAACAACAAAAAACCTCAAACTCTTAAAAGGAAGAAAGAGATGTCATTGTCATAATATGTTGACAGCCATGTTGATTGATTGTAATGAAAGTATACAAGCTTTTGTGGCCAGCAGGCTTGGATCTGAGAGTCCGGGCTGCCAGTGAAGGGCCATTAGTATCACCCCAATTCAGTGACTCACATTTATTAGTCATATAGGTTCATTAACATCAACAGAGCTACTGCAGGAAAGATTCTTGAACAGTGAATCAGAGATAAAATTTGAATCAAAATGAGCCTATCTTTGTTTTGCTCATTAAAAATTCAAGATACTTTTTTTTTTTCAGTGAAAGCTTATCCTACATCATTTCAGAGACTCAACAAGAAGACTACATTAAATAGCATAGTTTATTCCAGAGAAAAATTTCTACATGTATTAATGATCTTATTTATAATTTCTGACATACGATTTCCTTTCAGTCCTTGAAACATGAAGCCGTGGAGTTGCCATACATAGTGAGATCTTATACTCATTTGGTGGAGATGGTTAAACACTCCAAGTGCTAGAGCTGCCCTTACAAACATAGAAGTGCATATGAAAAAGTATCTCTTCTCCGTTCACCCAAAGACCCAGTGGCAAATTTTGGCAGAAAACCATGGCACAATGAAGGTATACAGACATTAAACAGACTAAATTCGTCCTTATAAAGGAGATTTTCATTGAGTTCTGCAGTATACTTGAGTATATCTATGATATGAACAGTCCTCACAGGTATTAAGGCATTGCTACAGGTATAAGGATCTGGCTCACTAGCTATAGTTTGTGATGTCTACAGCTGTAATTTTGCAATTCTTTTTTTCCTTTAAAGATTTTTTCCAAAGATTTATGAAGTAAGTAAAATTAATCAGGGGGAACATAAGCAGAATTACTATAAAGTCTATTGCAGTTACAAAAAGTGGGCTAAGTACCCACCAACTCTACCAGCTCCATACATAATCTTGCAGTGTATGGTATTGAAATAGCTGGATTTAGAAACTCTGAGATCAAGGTTCTTGCCAAATTATCAACCTTAATTATAAATACAATTTAAAATTGTATTATATGCATATGCTATTGAACTGTGTATCAATTTTTACAGGTTTTGATTTTTCTTTATGTAACGTTTTTTGAAATAAACTTACAATTAATTAATCAATGTCTACCTTCTTTATAGCTTTGTCTTCTGTACTAGAGTAAGATGTTAAAATTAAGGTACAGAAATAAAACACATAAGTGAAATAAGCCCAGAATTTCAGCAAATTTCAATTTTCTCTTACAAAAATGACAGCTACCTACAATTAGATTTTTTTAATAACAGAGTTTTAATTCATGTGGAATAGTAATTCTAAAAATCCTAATATCTTAACACAACTCCTTCTGGTGTATTCTGAGAAGTCTTTAATAAATATTAAGCTTACACTGTTGAAGTTGTTATTCTACATGTGTTGCTGATGTGAAAATCAAAGCGAAATCAAATACTTTTCTCCTCTATGACTTATATGTTGGATTGTAGTGTTAGCTGCAAGCTTGAAAACCTTTCTGAAAACTTTAACCTGAACATTTCATGAGAATTAGAGTAAGTGAACTTGATTATACTGTAGTAATCACAATAATGCTCTTTGCATTTATGCTCTAATGCACTTTGTGAATATACTACAGGAATTACAATTTAAATTTTGGGTATTATTTTCTCTTTAAAGCTAGTTAAAGTGAAAAGTAGGAAGGAAAAAATCTCAGTATAAGTGATCTGTAATTACAGCCGTTTTCAAAGAATATTTAATAATACACAGACTTTTAAGGCTTATATAGGGTTGATATTTAACATACAGGTTATTCAGCTTCAACTGTATTTTTGGAGACCAGTCTCTAATTTTGGGATACAATGAAATCAAAGAAAATATGTCCATAAGACCCATTATTATAAGAGAATAGCTTCAAATACTATCCAGAACTGAATTAAAATTCTTGATGATGAAGGTAACCTCCAGGTGAAACACATTTTACATTCATAATTTAAAATTCTAATTTTGCATAACACCAGATAAAAACAAAAAGGAGTACTGAGTCTGAAAAATGTTATCCTTATATGTCTTGTCTGCATTGAAATATATAAGTTAAATGTTTAATTTTGCTTCATAATGTACACAGTTAGAAACATTTCCTGTCAGTGAAAAGTTCTGTGCTCGCTTAAATGGAGGGTTGAATTTAGTTTAAAATGACCAGTTGTGATATGTAAAACCTCATGTAGCACATGCAGTGAGAAGCATTAGACAACTCCAAACAGCCAGCAAATTTTCCTCCCAAGAGATAAGAATTGGAAACTCCTATGGCCACCTTGGCAGAACTTTCCAGTGATTTCTATTTATCTGGAAGAATACATTTGAGCATAAAGAAAGCATTTGTCATTCCCATCATTCATGTCATTCCTATCCTGTGAATAAACAGAAACAAGAGCAACATTTAGGTTCTTTGAAGTATTCTTCGTCATTTATTTTAAAAAGACAAGCTGTGGAATTGTTTCCCTAAAGAAGGTTCCTCTTTAGCTCTGTGATTATCGTAAGAACATGAATTTCATATCAGTAACATATTATTTCAGTACCAGTGAATTAAATTTTTGTGAAACAAACCAAAGTCTTCAAAGAAAAGTCCACTGAAATTAATTCTTTTTCTTAATAATATTTCAGTGAGTATTTTCACTTTATGACAGGAAAAATAAATCTCTGTTGTTGAGTCAGTAAGTTATTTTTTGAGACGTTTGGTAAATATTTGGGGAAGGAGGCAAGTAATATGTTAAAAAGTCTTTTATTTTTAAAAAGCTATCATTATCCATTTCCAAGGGTCAAATAGTCCTAATTGTCTCATCCTATGTTGGGTTTTTTTTTATTTGTTATGTATTTTAAGCTAAATAAAAGCCACTTTCATTTTTGTCAGTTGTTTATCTCCAGTTTCTTTCTAATTTCACACAGAAAAAGAAGCCATAATGCAGATCTACTTTCTCACTATTCCACTGCAAAGGGATTTTTAGTAATTTCTGTTGCTTTTAGTTGTGTGTTTTGTGTTGTGTTTCATATAAAGCATATGAAAAAAGATACTGTGATGACCTTCTAAAATATTTAAATATCTACCTATCCATTGCATCCATCCTCTTCTTCATTCAAATTAAAATGGAAGAATGTATTCAGTTTAAAAAAAAAAACAAAACCAAAACAGTAGGAGAATGCTACTAACCCTATTTTCTTTTTTAAAATCTAGTCCATACTTATACATAATGAAAAGGTAAAATACACTTCATGGACAGCAGGTGCCTCCATGACTGTACAACTGTGAAAAAGTGGAATTCAGAATGGCTCCAGTAGAGAAGTGCTATATGAGTATATGTCCTCATTGCATTAAGAAGACTAGAAACTTCTCTTTTCCCAAAGGATTAGTCCTCAAAATACAAATCACCTTCCTTACTGGACTGCTGTCATTGAGACAGTAGGTGACGGCTTTTACCTTCTTGAGTTTTTTAAACACATGCTAAACAAAGTTGTTCCTGGCATGCATCCTCGTGGATGTTTTAATGGTCAGTCTAACCTTTGCTGTCAGAAAGACTAAGTACTGCTGCTTTGCTGTAAAATGCTCATAATGTAGGTAGAACTTAAGAATCAGCTGAGGATTCTGGAGAGATCACTTTCTACATATTTCCGCACAATTCTGCATTGTAATTAGCTATCTTAAATTGCAGTCTTATCATTTAAATAATTCTGATTTAAGCAGTCTTCTGGCCTTAAAAAGGAGAGGGAAAGAAGATGATTTAATTAAATTACATTGGGAATGAAGTTAAACATAAGAAGGAATAACATAAATTGATAAATTCAAAGCTCTTGGCTGAATATAGCATTCATATAATTGTAAATTTTAATAACTAATATTCTGACATTTAAAAGAACACTAATTTCTATCTGTTTAATCCCGCTTATTACAGTGTATTATGTGATCAATACTATAAATGTGTCATTAGCCACCTTACATAACTGTTAGCATTACTTTGCTCCAATACATGGATGGATCTAAAGCCAAAATATAAATTTAATTGGATCATTTTTATTCCTTTTTCTTTTTTTCTTAAAAAAAACAAAATATTTTCAATGTTATTTGTGATGTAAAGAATACTAGCTGGACTTCATGTTCTGTCTTTTCCATACATAATGTGTTGGTTTATATTTTTTACAGAGGTGAAAATCCAAATAGAATTATTTTTAATTTTGAAAATGGTTTCTGTCAGAACAAATTTTACTTTTATTAACCCAATGGAACACATAGAAAAGAAGGAAGGAAGGAAGGAAGGAAGGAAGGAAGGAAGGAAGGAAGGAAGGAAGGAAGGAAGGAAGGAAGGAAGGAAGGAAGGAAGGAAGGAAGGAAGGAAGGAAGGAGGAAAGAAAGAAAGAAAGAAAGAAAGAAAGAAAGAAAGAAAGAAGAAAGAAAGAAAGAAAAAGAAAAGGAAGGAAGGAAGGAAGAAAGAAAAAGAAAGAAAGGAAGAAAAGAAAGGAAGGAAGGAAGGAAGGAAGGAAGGAAGGAAGGAAGGAAGGAAGGAAGGAAGGAAGGAAGGAAGGAAGGAAGGAAGGAAGGAAGGAAGGAAGGAAGAAAGAAAAAGAAAGAAAGGAAGAAAAGAAAGGAAGGAAGGAAGGAAGGAAGGAAGGAAGGAAGGAAGGAAGGAAGGAAGGAAGGAAGGAAGGAAGGAAGGAAGAAGAAGAAAGAAAGAAAGAAAGAAAGAAAGAAAGAAAGAAAGAAAGGAAGGAAGGAAGGAAGGAAGGAAGGAAGGAAGGAAGGAAGGAAGGAAGGAAGGAAGGAAGGAAGGAAGGAAGGAAGTGTCGTGGTTTAACCCCAGCCAGCAACTAAGCACCACACAGCCGCTCGCTCACTCCCCCCCGGTGGGATGGGGGAGAGAATCGGAAGAGTAAAAGTGAGAAAACTCATGGGTTGAGATAAAGACAGTTTAATAGTTTTAAAGCAAAAGCCACACGCACAAGCAAAGCAAAGCAAGGAATTCATTCACTACTTCCCAGCGGCAGGCAGGTGTTCAGCCATCTCCAGGAAAGCAGGGCTCCATCACGCGTAACGGTTACTTGGGAAGACAAACGCCATCACACCCAATGTCCCCCCCTTCCTTCTTCTTCCCCCAGTTTATATACTGAGCATGATGTCATATGGTATGGAATAGCCCTTTGGCCAGTCTGGGTCAGCTGTCCTAGCTATGCTCCCTCCCAGCTTCTTATGCACCTGGCAGAGCACAAGAAGCTAAAAAGTCCTTGACTAGTGTAAACTCTACTCAGCAAGAACCAAAACATCAGTGTCTTATCAACATTATTCTCATCCTAAATCCAAAACAGAGCACTCTACCAGCTACTAAGAAGAAAATTAACTCTATCCCAGCTGAAACCAGGACAGTATCCACCCCTTATTCCATAACATTTACGTCATGCTCAGGTCCCACATTATCCAATACATCCTCATTAACCACCACCCCACTTATTCTATGGACCACTCCTGTAAAATGTCTGTAAAATGTCCATAAACATCCACAAATGTCCACATAATGTCCATTGAGTTCATTTAGTCCGTGACTTTGGGCTCCATCGGTGATGGTGATCACTCAGGACAGGAGAGGTGGTGTGTTGCGTGGAGTTACTGGGCACCAAAGCCAGCTCAGGTCGGGTCACTGCTGCACTTGCACTGCTTCTTGTAAGGCTTCTCCTCCATTTGTTCAGGTGGTTCCTGCTATGGTAATTCCTATAACATGCAACTCAGATCATGGGTTACAACAATTTAAAGGTATTTCCATTACAATCTCCACCCCTGGCCACTTTGGGCCAGGATTAACATTGCAATGAACTCCTCCCCTTGCTCCTAGCCTGGCTAGCAACAAGGGGTTCCTGCTATAGTAATTCCCATAACATGCAACTCAAATCCTGGGTTACAACAATTTAAAGGTATTTCCATTACAGTCTCCACCCCTGGCCCCTTTGGACCAGACCATTGGGCTTAACACTGCAATGGACTCCTCCCCTTGCCCCTGCTTCGGCTTGGACTTATCCACAGACTGTAGTCCCTTAGGGGTTTACCTGCTCCAAGTGGAGCCTTGTCTATGAGCCACAGTCTCTCCAGGGGTATACCTGCTGTGGCATGGATTTATCCACAGCCACAGTCACTTAGAGGTGCACCTGTTCCCACATGACCTTCTCCATGGGCCACAATGCTTTCAGAGATATACCTGCTCCAGCGTGGCCTTGCCCGCAGCCACAGTCTCTTCAGAAGTAAACTTGCTCCACCATGGCCTTACCCGCAGCCACAGTCTCTTCAGAAGTGAACTTGCTCCACCATGGCCTTACCCATGGCCACACGCTTTGAGGTGCTCCAGCATGACCTCATGCACAGCCACTGATGCTTCAAGGTGTACCTGCTGCAGCACGGACTTATCCACAGCCACAGATGCTTCGAGGTGTACCCTCTCCAGCGTGGACTTATCCTTGGGCCACAATCCCTTCAAGAAGTATACCTGCTGTGGCACAGACATAACCATGGCCACAGACTCTTCGAGACATACCTGCTCTGGTATGGGCTTATCCACGTCCACAGGCGCTTCGGGGTGTCCTGCTCCCACATGGACTCATCCACAGGTCACAGTCCCTTTGACTCGAGTTCACACTGGAGTTCCAGCCTGTCCAGTACAGCAGCGCAGAAACAGCAGCAATGCCCTGGCCATCTGCCAGCCCAGGGCATGGCCGTTGTTGTTATCAAAATGTTCCCAGGCACAGCACAGTAAGATGATAAGCAGTTCAGCAAGTAGCAAAAGCAAAAAGCAGCCACTAACGAGCACTATACTCTAATATACAGTAAGGCAAGCAAGCCCCATGGCAAGTACAGAAGCCTGCTGATTCATACCTAAACAGCACTAACAGCTATAAATTCAGTCTAGCACATTCCAATTAAATCTGTCATTATCTCAAACCCTTCGAGCCCCACGTTGGGCGCCAAAAAGGACTGTCGTGGTTTAACCCCAGCCAGCAACTAAGCACCACACAGCCGCTCGCTCACTCCCCCCCGGTGGGATGGGGGAGAGAATCGGAAGAGTAAAAGTGAGAAAACTCATGGGTTGAGATAAAGACAGTTTAATAGGTAAAGCAAAAGCCACACGCACAAGCAAAGCAAAGCAAGGAATTCATTCACTACTTCCCAGCGGCAGGCAGGTGTTCAGCCATCTCCAGGAAAGCAGGGCTCCATCACGCGTAACGGTTACTTGGGAAGACAAACGCCATCACACCCAATGTCCCCCCCTTCCTTCTTCTTCCCCCAGTTTATATACTGAGCATGATGTCATATGGTATGGAATAGCCCTTTGGCCAGTCTGGGTCAGCTGTCCTAGCTATGCTCCCTCCCAGCTTCTTATGCACCTGGCAGAGCACAAGAAGCTAAAAAGTCCTTGACTAGTGTAAACTCTACTCAGCAAGAACCAAAACATCAGTGTCTTATCAACATTATTCTCATCCTAAATCCAAAACAGAGCACTCTACCAGCTACTAAGAAGAAAATTAACTCTATCCCAGCTGAAACCAGGACAGGAAGGAAGGAAGGAAGGAAGGAAGGAAGGAAGAAGAAAGGAAGAAAGAGAAAGAAAGGAAGAAAGAGAAAGAAAGACAGAAACCCGAAACAATTAGAGTTACATACTGTTAGTGGCCAGTAACAGCCCTGGGACGTAATCCTTTAAAACCTTCTGAACCTTCTCATGTCTAAGAGTATAGTTATTGACATTAATATCGGTAGCAAGTGAAATGCTCCTTAGTCATTTGATGTCTGATTGTAAAAGCTTTTTACCGTTATGGTTATTGTTCTCATCATGTGCTGCTTCAGCATGAACAAGTCATATCTCTGTCATCACTAATGGTCCATTATTAATAAATGTCCTCAATCATTGATAGATTTAGCTGAATAATTATTGTGCTCTACCTCAGATTTCTCTGCAGTCTCTGGGACTATGATAGTATGCCAATGCTTACATAGACTTGCATCAATACGAAGAACTTTTTTATAAAACTTGCAGCACACTAGCCTGTTAATCATTGTGTCTACGTTTGCAATACCTTGATATTTGTTCCAAAGAGTCATTCAAGTTCTCTAGCACAGGTGGCTCAGAGTGGCTCTTGTTGTATTGCTTAATAAATAAGCCTTATCTAGAACTGCACTGCATTACACTGCATAGCATTTTGAATCTTTCCTACCTTGTTATGTGACTGTCCAGCACCTAATGTCTAATATTTAACTGCTATACACATACCACATGATCACACTGGCAGTTTCAAAAGCAAGCCACACATAAAACTAAAGCTGCTTCTGCTTTTAACACTGGTCCTGCTTAAAAGACATCAATATGATTGACGGCCATTGCCAGGACTGCCTCATCATCTAGTTTGAGCCAGACAAATCATTTCCAGGTAGACGAATCTCAGAATCTCACAATCTTGCAGAAACTACTCGTCTGCAAAAGAGAATGACAAGAGATGTCCCAGCTGCTTGGTAGCTTCTCTTTTTATGTTAAAGTAGTATGAAATATTTAGATGGAAGACTTCTGTTTTCAGTTTCATGGCATGGATTTGAGGTTGTAAGTTTCCAGCTATGTACTCTCCAACTCTTTTTCTCCAAATTCCCTTGACTTCTGGCTCTTCCGGATTCAACACATTAGAATATATGATGAGATATTATATCAGAACATATGATGAGACTCAACACACTAGAGACATATGATGAGATGTCCAGGGAAGGACTACCTCAGAAATACATTTTCCCACAATATTTTTGTATGTCACTTCAGCCCAGTGGAAGAAACCAGGACTAAGGAAAGCTTTAGTGATTTCAGTCATAGCAAGCTGCAATTGGCAACATGATTACATACACCCTACTACCTCTCCTATCCAGCTATTAAGGTTGCATTTTTAGTGACACACAATTAATCATTTGTGATTTACCCTCATTTTCTTAGGACACTTGTATCATCTTGCATCTGCACTTTTGAAGTTCCCTGCAAGTGTCTCTTTTTTTTCTTCAACAGCCTTCAAGATGTGGGTTACAGATAACTAATGCTTTATTAGCAAAACTTAATCATGCCTACATCCTTGTACTAGAGTCATTGAATAGGTCAGTCTACAAAAAAAAAAAAAAACCCAAGCAGCTAGTTAGAAGATAGATATAGACTCAGATTACATAGGTATAATGTTTTGTTAACTTTTCATTATTATTATCTATTAGTTAGAGAAATGTCACTCATGTGTTATCCAAACTTCATCACACTATTGCTCCACATGCAGATCAGGCCTGAAACACACAAAGGTGTGAATCATGAAACCAGTGACCTCTCACAGCAAACACAGCCTAGCCCTTCTCCACATATTTCCACTTTCTTAAGCCTGTTCCTCAGCTGCCTTCTTCAATCAATGCAGCTAGCAGGTTGCAAGCATGTTCACCCTCTCAAATTCCCCCAGGTTCATAGTCTAGTCAGCAGAATTTGGAAAGCCATCTTATGCATAATTCCTTTCAGGGCACTTCTCTTTAAGTACTGTCTGCAAAGGTACGTAGTCTTATCTACACCACCCACCCCACCCACCCCCTGGCAACCACTGCTGCTACACAACTGTTTTGGGATGTTGGCAGAATAAAGGATAAACATGTATTATAGTGTCTCCAACCACTATTAGGAACTGAAGTTAGGAAGTCCAATAAGATTTCTTCACAGAAAAAAAATTGAAAAGGAAAACCTGGAAGCAACAAGGGCCCAGGTGGGGGCTGCTGTCCAGGAATCATCTGTCCATCTGTCCATCACTCTGTCCATGTGACAAAACAACACTTAGAAGGCTAGAAAAGGAAGAAAGTCTCTTCAACGTGTACTTGAAAAACTTTTAGCCCAGAGGTCCAGCAAACCAGAGACTAGGCCCACTTCAAGCAAGGTTGCCTACCAGAATGAGACCTAACAGATCACAGTTCTCTGATTTCTGGAATAAGTCAAATAGTGACTGCATCCAAGAAGCAGTATATTGAATGAGTGACACAGAGAAAGGTGATCTGGGTGACCTCCCGGTACATTTTCCAGGTATACATAATTTGCTGATGTAGATGAGGACTTGATGGGCTTGTAGGAGGCAGGTGGAAATGGAGATGAGTCCAATCGAGATGCTTAAAATCCACAACCTTGAAAATTATTTTGGAGCAGATATGTTCCAGCCTATCCTTTGGATAAATTCAGATCTTTTGAATAAAAAGAGAACATCTGTATTTACTAATATTTGGCAGAAAACTTGCGTCATATGCATAGTTATGCAGTTGCAATGACGCTTCTGGTTTTGATACTTATTTCATAGCTTTTAAGAGTTTGTGTAGTTTGATGCAATTCAAAAGTAAATATATTTTGAAAATACTTCAGAAAAACAAAAACAAAAGAAAAAGCACATATGTACATACACCTGGCTCCTTTTGGAGTTTTCAACATTAGCATAAAACTAAGAGCTACATCTATACTGCTGTTCAGTTTCTCAACTTTTTTTTTTGTTGTTGGTTCCCTCACCCCCCCCATAAGTAATTTATGCTCCTGTTAAGACCGGAGGCTGGGCAGGAGGCCCCCTCAGTTGTGCTCCCTTGCATTGCATGGCCCACACTGCTAGGCAATCCAGCTTATTCCACTGAACAGAATTTTTGCAACTTTCTTATTCCTTTGTTTTTGATAAAAAAAAAAAAAAAAAAAAAAAAAAAAAAAAAAAAAAAAGACAAGGAATGGCATACCTCACTGCCAGGCAGACAGCATTCTCACTGCTAAGGCTAGAAACAAAGAGCAGCCAGGCCCAGAAGTGATGCATGCCATTTCAGATGCTTTCTAAACAGGCAGCACAGCAAGAATACCAGAATTCATATCTCTATATCTATCACTGCAGCAATTCTGACATCTGGCAATCTGTACAACAGTGATTTTGCAGTGTTTTGTATCCCTTATTGTCCTGTGTTTCTTTTATTTTCTTTTCTTTTTCCCTCTGCTGGACTTCCATAGGATTTTACTAACCCAGAAGATAACTGCACCCATTAAATGGAACAAATTCAATTGGCCAGATGATTCCATTGTGCAAAAGTCCAAGAATACTGAGGAAGCTACAGATCAAAAGTTCTTTATTCCTTGACTAAGTTTTGCTTGAGAGATTTCATTTTGTATATTAATAAGCAAGATGATCTATGATGGAATGCTTATACTTTTTTTTTTTTTTTTTTTTTATAAATGGGTGTGGGGATGGTTGATATTTTTTTGGTTATATCTTGCCTGAGCAAGTAAAGTTTATTTTATTGCATTATAAGAAATAAGTCTGTGGGACTTCATGTGGCTGCTTGATGCTAATCTTCACAATAAAAGTTTGCAATATGTTGTTGCAAGAGTCTACCCTCATTTTTCCCTAATGCCTTTTTTAGCATTTGTGCAAAGCATTCTGCTAATCCATTTCTAGTTGAGTGACAACTATCTGGTCTAGTGCATTTTCTCACTTTTTTTCTTCAGGAAAATTGGAAATCCTGCAGGAAAATATGAAAACTCTATCTAAAACAATTTCTCTGGGCAAGCCATATGGGACAAAGCAAAATCACAATATGCCTCAGTAGTTTTAACAGAAGTGTTTATCATATGTGCCACTTCTGGCCTCCTACAATAAACACAATCTATAATTAAGTACATTTATTTATTTTTCTCTGTTAAATCAAGATGCATCATTTCTACCAAGGCTTACTGCCATTTTCATCAAAAGGATAGAGCCGTTTGAGTGACAGTGTTTGTATTGATTTCCTCTTTCAGTACGAGTCCAAAGGCTCTTACCGTCAAGAATAACTTCTCTGCTTTTTTTTTTTTTTAGGTTTTTTTTTTTTATTATGTGTTCACTGCAGGATGCTAGAACAAAAATTACATTTTGTAGCTTGGGAAATGGACATTAACTGAGCTGCAAAGCATATCTAGTAACTATACACAGAAATTCTTATACAGCTATACACTGAGAACACACAAAATCAGCATTTTATCTTTCAGCTAGTCCAATTTTCCACTTTTGTAATTATTCCAATTAAAATTTTCACAAGTCATTAAAAGATGGAGAAATTATTAAGACAGACATACAACCAAAATTTTACTTTTAAATGCAGGATTAAGGGGAACCTTTGATAACTATAAACTGACTCTGATTCTCCATTTAGACTTATCACTAGATCAGCAACACGATACACAGTATTCCACTGCTTCAAATTGCCTTCATATTGCCTTCAGTTAATTAGTGAAGGACCATTTGCTTCTGTACAAGTACTGACAGTGGGAAACATTATATTTGGAAGAATTTTGGTAACTAACTTCATTTTACCTTTGTATATAAATTTTTCTATTTTTATTAATATAACACTAACAATGTTGGGGTTTCATTCTTTTTTTCTTCACAACCTGCCTTTGGAAATGATAGGCAATTCATTGCTCTGTTGGGTTTATGTGTCAAGGTGGTGGTAGCAGCGGGCTGCAGAGATGGCCTCTGTACCAGACACCAAGGCCAGAGAAGAAGTTTGGGGATGAGGTGCTCTAGGCCCCTGAGCAGAGATTCCTCTGCAGCCCCTGGAGAAGACCATGGTGATGCCGGCTGTCCCCCTGCAGCCCATGGAGGACCATGCCAGAGCAAATATCCACATTGCAGCCTGTGGAGGACCCCATGCTATGTCAGGTGGATATGCCCCGAAGGAAGCTGCAGCCCGTGGAGAGCCTATGAAGAAGCAGGCTCCTGGAAGGAGCTGTGGCCCACGGAGAAGAGCCCACGTAGGAGCAGTTTTTCTGGCAGGACCTGTGGCCGGTGGGAGACCCGTGCTGGAGCAGTCTGTTCCTGAAGGGCTGTATCCCGTGGAGAGGACCCATGTTAGAGCAGTTTGTGAAGGACTGTATACCATGGGTGGGACCACATGCTGGAGCAAGGGAACAGTGTGAGGAGGAAGGAGTGGCAGAGAGGAGCTGTTATGGACTGATCACACCCCCCATTCCCTATACCTCTGTGTCACTTGGGGAGGGAAGGAAATAGAGGAGTTGAGAATGAAGGAGTGAAGTTGAGCCTGAGAAGGAGGGATGGGAGGGAGGTGGTTTTAGCTGTGTCTTTGTTTCTCACCATCTTACTCTATTTTTAATTGGAAATAAATTAAATTAATCTTCCCCAAGCCGAGTCTGTATTGCTCATGATGGTAATTAGTAAGTGATATTCCTGCTTTTATCTTGACCTGCAAGATTTTACATCCTATTTTCTCCTCTGTCATCTTGAGGAGGGGGAATGAGAGAGCAGCTGGGTGGGCATCTGGCAGCCAGCCAAGGTCAACCCACCACGATTGCTTGTCTCAATTTTCATTTTTACATTTATGAAACAATTTAATTACTTTAACCTCATATGACTATCTGAGGTTAGCTTATTCTGTAGTGGAAACTGTATGGACAAATCCTGTCTGATATTATCTTGATATGAACAGGTTCAGAATTTGTCATGATATTTTCATTTTCAGACTAATTCCATATCCATTTGCTCTCGTTGACATCTGATCTAAGGAGTTTACTTCCCTCCTCTGCTTCCATATACCTATTTCCTATCTACAATTTACGGTACTCTCTATGGCATTAAATTCACTTGTTGTAGGGTTACATGATAAACTGCATCATTGACGAGAAAATTTGGAAAATGAAATAAAAAAAAAATTAGTAAACCTCTCAAAGCAGACTTACTGTTCAAGGAAAACTAACCAACATTTAGAGGTCTGACCTGGCCTGACTAGCTCTCACCACAGTAGAAATTCATTCTGAACATGTCTTCTATCCACTTAAGCGAATGTCAAACCTGCAGGGGCTCGAGTTAAAGCATACCCTATCACCTCTGTAATTTGCATCAGTCAGCTCCATGTATAGTATCAAAAAGGTAAATTCTGTTTTCCATGCAGTGTTATCCATGGGAATATGCCCCTCAACATCTCCACCAAAGTTTCATTAAAGGCACTGTGCCTTATACAACATCCCTTCCCTGACAAGCAGGCCAACTGTATAGCGGGCACTGGGTCAGGCAAGACACACAATGTCAAGCACATTTCCTGGATCTAAGCACACATCTGCATTCTACCTGGTGATTCCTATGCTCCCCCTTCACAGCACAGAGGAAGGAGATTTGCAGTGTAACCTAGCACTTGAAAGACAATGAGGAAGGAGGTGGCAGGTGAGAAGGGAAGGAGGGAATCAGCAAATGTGCCATCCATCCCAGGGCATCAGATGACACACTCCCTCGCTTCTCCTCTCAGCCCTGTTCTCCATGCACCCAGAGAGCAGAGCCTGTGAGCTTACAATCACACAGGCACATGAAAGGATGAGGGCACTGGGGCAGGTGGGGACACTGCCAGAAATCTGGTATCTGTATCCCCAAGAACATGAGGAATTGCCAGCATTGCTCAACCAGGGGGCTATGCATTCACACTTTCTGCATTGCTTAGCCTAGAACTTACACAAGTGGCAGTAACATTCCTGTCTTGGGGGATGGCTGTCAGTCTTCTTACCAGATGAAAGACATGACTGTACTGAAGTTTACTTGCACACACTGGAAATTGTTCAGCATCACCAGTCACGGATTTCTACACAACCATGCTGCAAACTCAACAGTCTCTGCTGTGCAAGTACAGCAACATCACATGCTCACACGTTATGGCCCTCCATGCTTGGAGAAGTCCACACCAAAGCTACCACCCAGAACTGGACAACTCTTTGATGACACTCAGGCATTATTCTCCCCTCCAGTACATTCCTAGTGGGCCCTTAGTGGGCAAAGTAATTTTACTGCCACCACTGCAAAATCTGGAGGAAAAGACCAACTCAAACATAACCTCTCCCTCAATTTGTGCACATAGCCCGAGCAGCATTCAACAAAATGAAAAGGCCACTGCCAGACCTTGCTACATTTCATAAGCCATGAAGGAGTCCACAGTTCTGCTTCCCATGGACACAGCTCCAGGGGCTTGCAGACACCTTCTCAGGTGTTGGCAGCCTGACCAGTGTCCCAGCTATCACCTGTCAGAAATACAGTGCAAGAGGTTGCTAAACATAGTGGGTTTGGAGGTTCATGGGTGTTCCTGCTGTCCTTATTCAACTCATTCAAGGATGCTGCAGTGCCCCCAGGTCCTGTCAACAATTACGAAGAGCATGTATTCCCAATAAGCACACACAATAAACACATAGATGGCCACACAGCTCAACACAGAGAGAAAGCAATTTTTTTATCCACATCACCATAAACACATACAGCACTCACAAATATGAACAGCACAGATTGCCCATTCTTGTTTCTCATCTCCTACCAATGAGGTCTGAATTCTGTTAGTGGAATGTGTGCACTCACAAGGTATGGGCCTTTCCTGTAGCTGGTCTTAGATACTTGGTCTATCCAGTACCTGACCCCTAGAGCCCTGATTTCCCCTAGTTGCTGGTGCTTGGGCCTACAGGTCCCTGGGGTTTGTGGTCTCATTCCTGTTGCTGAAACTCAGACCTCTTACCATATTTGCAGGCTAGTCCACTTTGAAGGTCACGGGCATTCACAGAAGATCAGAAGCATTCACAAAGAATAGAGAGTACACACCAACACAGAAAATATTTAGAAGTAGAACTTAACAAGAATACTGGTAAGGACAGAGCTCTGTCACACAGGCCCGTTTTTTATAATGTGACCAGACCCTTTTATCCCTTTCTTCATCTATTTTCGCATGCTTGTTCCTCGGCTCCTCCTCCCTTTCCCAGCCTTTGGTCCTTTCCCTAAATATCTTGTAATAAGGTTCTCACGCTCCCACAATCACCTTAAAGCACTCCATAAGTTTTATACAATCCCAAATGCTCTTCCCTCCACATGCCATAATGAGCCCCAGACCCATTTAAATCATTACTCCCTATAGTCTGCAGTGCATACTGCAGGGACAGTTTCTTTAACGTCATCAAAAGGTGGCTCTTTGTGGGTTTCACACCAGTGACAATGATTGCTCTCCCTGGATGGTCTTCCCAGTCTGCTCTGTTCTCACTGATAAGGTTCCTAGGTTCATAGACCTATAATTGCTCTTCTGATCTTCCCCTGCTCCCTTCTCTTTTTGTGTTTACAGTACTTGCCCTTTAACCAGGTAACCTAACATATGGCAACTTGCAGAGGGCTGGGCTGCCACACCTAGAAAAAAAAGAAAAAACAAAACCAAACTAAAACAAAAACCAGACATTTCAGACATCAGCCATTCAGCTAAACCTGGAATTTGCAGCAATGTCTATCTCAGCTGACAGGACTGCAAACAGTGCCAGCTGGACCCCACACGCAGGCTAGCCCTTTCTCTAGGCATGATCATACCACACGTGTGGAGACCTGGGGCTTCTGAGCAGGGGCAGAGGAGACCCAGCCAAGCCAGGACATATGTAGGTAGGTGCTGTGAATATGTGATAAAACTTAGCATTGCAATTTTTACATATTTTTGCATGCCCCCAGTACACATTATCGAACACCTCTGAACATGTTTAGCTCTTTTCTTTCCCATCAGTATGGATGCTCAGTATGCTCCACAATGTTCTTCATGGAGAAAGTGTCCTGGCTGAGATTCCTGTGCCCTGGCCACTTGAGCCGGACGGAAGAACATGGAGCTTTCGGAGCCTGTAGAAAGGGACCACAGGGACTGGGGTCAGCTGGCAGGTGAATAAAGGAAAAACATTAGGGCTTAAGTTCACCTTTGAGTCTGCATCTCTGGAGATACTTTGGGAGAAAGGGACAATGATGGATGACTACATCAGGGCATATCTGTGCCACTGCTATTCCTTAAAAGGCCCAGGACTAACAGTTTAGCATGTTTAGCAGTTTAGCATGGGACTAATACAGAACTAGACACCAGTGTTAAGCAAGTGAATCCCTTCCTAGGAATGAAATTCATTTGGCTAAAAGTAGATATTTAAGAGAATGATTCCTCTGCTGTTGGGGATCTAGTGCAGTTTAATATGTATTAGTGCTTGAGGTCAATTAATCTCGTTTGTGAAACCTCTGACACCCACCTCCATCCATATAGCTATGCCTTCAGCCTGAACTTCCGAGACCACTTTGCGTTCTCCTCCTAAAGCAAATATGTAAAATTTATTTTAAAATGAACACAAACTGTCCAACATACTGAAATAGGTGGCTAGCCCTTGGTGCTCCTGTGTTAAGAGCACTGCTTGAAGACATCTCAGACAGAGATACTTGCCTGAAAAAAACTAAAAGGGAATTCCTCTCAAAAGTCCTTTGAACAGTGAAAATAGTACGGAGACTGGCTGAAAACTGCTCATCCTGGGGGACACACCTTATTATATTTGAAGGGTGTAGTGAGATGGAACTAAATTATAATCTTAAAAGTATTAAGGTACACAACAGGCGACTGTTCTAATATGTTCTTTGCCTCTCCATACGAAGGGTTTAGCCCTGAAGGCTAGCAGGAGCTCATCTATTTAGCAAGCTGGCCTAATCTTTCCTATTCCACACACAACTTACCATCAAGGCCATGTGGACACACACTAAATATTTGTATAAGAAATATCATCATATATATGTCTGGAGCAGAACCCAGAGATGCAGCCCTGAACAATTTGATTGTTGAATTCAGTCATGTTCTGGAATAAACAGCAATGTCATCACATATGCTTTTGTGCCAGACACACCTCCTCTCTCTTCACTTTGATGCTGTAATCCAGGTATGCTACTGACATGTCTCTATTTAAGAAGTTTGAACTGATCTGCTGAAGTGCATGCCTAGTGTTGTTTGAGTAAATGCCACAAGCTGTGACTGAGGCAGTGGGAGGTGACGTGTCCTTGTACATGCCTTAATACTGTTGATCTTAATTTGAAGTGAATCAGTTTTAACTTCTTCATGTTCTGATCTCTTCTAGAGTGCAGAAAGCAGGTGCAGAAAGCCCTTCCTTCAGCTCTACACATTATTTAGTTCAGGAACAGAAGGAGTGTATGTCTCATCATGTAGTACACACTTTTTGGGCCTTGGAGTCCAGTGCTAGGGAACATGTGCAATATTGTTTTATTTCTCCCATGCCTTTGGTGAATCAGAGACTTATTGTTGAACATAGCAGGCAGGGCAGCTTTGACAGGCTCTTCCATGAGATGGAAAGCCATTCCCCTCTGCCTTATATAAGCAACTTATTTCGACCTATACAGACTGGCCCCATTATAGGAGTCTAATGTACCCTCAAGGCTAGAGGAAGGGTTTGCCTTTCAGAGGGAGTACAGCCATAATGTAGAGAGAAATTTGAGGGTGCACTGAAAAGGGTCAAAACTGTAGCTTTCTTTGAATGTGACTTGTGACATCACCTTGTCGAAAATATCATTGATTTGAAACATTATTTTCACAAAGGTGTATATCTACAGAGCCTCCAGTGAATATAGGAGTAGATAAATTATTCAACACTTGAGAGGAAGCATCTTATGAACTACGATAGCTACTTCAGGAAATGCAAGCGGACTAAATATCAACACATATTTATTCATGAATCTCACTCTTACTGTCTGTGAAGTCTTTCTACCCGGAAATAATATGAAAAGCCAGGCTAAGGAAGTTTGTGAAAGTAATACATTAATGTGAGTTGCAGTCCAATATTTCTTTAATTCTTCACTGCTCTATTGAAAAGTCTAATGAACAACAGTGTGCAGTGCTTTCTCCTGTGATAATATGCCTCTCCTTACTCTTAGAAACTGGAGTCTAGAGTCATCAATAATGACTTACTCTCCGTGTCCCAACCCCTAGCTCCCACACTAATACCTAAATACAAGTTACAAAGCATTTTTTATGTGCTTAGTGATATTGCTGAGGGAGAATTTTGACAGGTTGCGAATGGTGTCCTTACAAACTCATTTTAGTCATGAGTGCACATAGGAAGGATAAAAGCCTACCTGTCTAATGTTTTGCATCATATAAATATGCCCTACCATCTGCCCTGGGGAACTAAAATATGACTACATCCAGGTACACATTTAATCAGAATGCCTTCCAGAACTTTGTATATGTACTTTTAGGCTTATAATCATACCTCAAACCCAATGAAATGTGATGTTATATAAAAAGGTACATTTATGCGATTTTAAATGTAACATAAAATAAATAAACATAGAATATTATGACAAATAATTGTTGAATACATGTGATTAAATCCTGAAGAAAACATGGCTGAATGCATTATGAAGGAAGTTGAGCAGGAATAGATTCCTAACCCCACATTATTTTGAATTTTATCAGTGACTTAGAAGAAATAATGTTACAGTCAATATTTTAAAGATGACAAAGATGATTGTGCAACTGGTTAAATAATGAAGAGTACAGATCATTGCCACAAGAAGATATGGATTACTTGGTAAACTAGGACATGAAAAATATTCTTTTCAGAACTAAATAATGTAAACTGTGCTTACAGAAAGACTATATTAGGAAGACTATATTAGGATGCAAAGACTCCAAAAAACTAAGTAGATAATCAACTAAATAAGAGTTTCCAGTAGTTTCCAATGTCATAACTGTAATAGGTAATTAGTGGGAATATGAAACAGAAGTAAAGAGGTGCCTGTTACAGAGATCCAGTCCGTATCATCCATATTTTGAGAAGAAAGTTAAAAAACTGTAGAGAGTTTAAAACAAAAATAAAACCCCTGAAATAATTATTCCTGTAGTTGAAAAAAATGTATAGACTCTCAAAAAAAACCCTTAGTGCTTTTAAAATAACCAAGGAAACTTAAGAGTAGTTTGATCATGTCCTTTAAGTATTTGCATGGCTGTACTTACAGCTTAGGTGTACTTGAAAAGATGTTGTAGGGATTTTCATTCTAGCAAATCAGAAAGTTGTGCCAATAATCACTGGACAGTTGGCTGGATGTGTTGACTTACTTAAATTAGTTATTGGGTTATATTAGGAAATTACAGTTCAGGGTAGTAGGAGCTCTCTTCATGGTGTGCTTCCTGAAGGTGATGCTCTGACATTTGATTACCAGCATCATGTTTTTGAAGAGGGCCTTGAGAATGGCCGTCCATGTGTAGATGCCTGAATCCACTGCTCATCATCCCACATACATAACAGTGCAGGAACAGGTTTTGCAGGTATGGAACCTCTTTTTCACGTTGGAGAAGGAGGGGAGGAAAATTGCAGCTTGGGTGAGGTTCATGGTTGTCTTCTTTTGTGATGATGATGATGACCTGTTCAGAGAAACCAACCACCCTGATATGATGCTCAGAGTTCTACAGATGATACAGAGTTTGCTGTGAGCAACAGTTCTGCAGGCCCCAACCCTGAGGAAGAGGGCAGTTGCCATTTGATCTGAAGAGGACGTGGACACAAACATGAGTAACTTGACAAAAACTTAAAATTTGTATTTGTGACAAGAAAGCATTAGCATTAGCAGCTTTTGAGATCATGAAGAAAACCTAGTTCATCTTAAGCTTAACAAAATTGAAATAAATTGACATTATTTTTAAATGTATTATAATTTAGAATTAACTTTTTAATAGAAAAAATTTTCAATGTTTGTATTTAAACAGTTCACTGTAGTTTTCAGGAAATAAATGTGTTATTTTAAAATGTTTGGAATCATTTTCACTCTCTTCGCTATTGATTGAAGTACTTCTTAAGCAAATGTTTGCATATGTAATTAGAAAACTATACATGAACATGTGCTGCAATAGTATTTGCAGCACTGTATGTTTTGGACACTTATACCATTGAAATTAGTTGCCTCAAACATTTACACTGATTATTTTGTTTTAAAACATTATCGGAGACACTTCTGTTATACCAGAAATATATGCTGTCTATATTATTACTTCATACCCATATAATATGATCTTTTTTTTTCCTGGTGCTTTTACTTCATTTTACTATAAAGTCAGGACAACTAAAAATGTCCAAAGTTTTGCTTTTTTAACAGATTTATTTTGTGTGGGATGACGAAGAAATTCTTCATTGGTTTGAGTGACCTATATTCTATTTCTCTTTGAAAAAATACCCTAATCTTGTGTTCAAAGACTGAGCTGCATTCCCTGAATGTTTCAACTTCAACATATGCATGACTGGCTTCCATGTCACGACTAGCTATTATCTTAATAGAGAAGTACATTGATATATAATTTGGGCAACATTCATGAGTTCCTCAACCTATTCAAAGTATGTCTTTTATCTTCTAAAATTCTTTGGAATTCTTATGTGGTTCTTAATGAACTAATGCAATTTTGAAATATATCATTTTGGAAGAGTAGGTGCAGGCTGGGTGTAATGTCAAGTAAGATTTTTTTGTCCTCTTTCAAATTTGTGCATCTAAAGAGGTGGAAGGTTGCTTTGATGAAGTAATGATTTTTGCACTAATCCCAGACTCATTAAAAATGAAATATGGTAGTTCTTCATGCTGAAGTGTTTTTTGTTTCACTGGCTGAAGTCCCTTTGGCTGTTAAACAGGGGCTCATGGGGCATATTTTCTGTTTGCACTTTGACCACTCAAACTTCAAACCCAGTTGCTAAAATTTATAACAAATTCCAAATCAATGATAAATGTTACATTTTCCACTAACCATGATTGCTCATAAATACCTTTTAAGTTTTGCTTTTAATATGTCATTTATTGACTTAACCATTCATTAGCTTTTCTGTAATAATAGAAAAGAAGCTCCAAAATCCTGTATTTTGATAGCGTGGTCCTTTGCCAAATATGGTTATAACTGAGAATTAAGACAAAATTCATCTTTACTTAGGCGGTGACTCAATATGAGTGAAATGCTAAAGGAACTAAAGGTCAATGTCTCTTCACTTTGATAAGTGCTTTGATGAAAAACTCAGAGAAAAAAAATAAGCGTGGATGTATTTGTGCTATTCAAAGCAAATGAATTGAACATAGTGAAAAAGAAACTTTTCTTCCCAAGGAACAAAGGCTATCTGTGCATCTGCAGTTTGAGATTAAAGGTAATACAAGGACAATAGTGCTTTCACTGGTAGTGCTCTTTCCACATTATAGCTTGGCCCCGCAATGCTTCATTTATCAGAAATGTATTATGGGAGACAGTTTAAAAATATCCAAGTGATAGATACTCTTTTTCCTGTTGTGTTTAGAATAAATGGCTTACTGTAATACTGGAATTACAGAAGAACTTGCTTCAGAACTTCTGGGAAAATGAATTTCACAAGCCCTTAAAAACATTTATCTATTTCTAATATCTTCTTCTTTTCCATTTTTTTGTTAAAAGACTAAGCAGCTTTCAGACATTATTGGTCATATTTTTCTAATGTGTTTGGAGGTATCAGAGTGACAAATGTGCATTTTTCTCACTGCTGGTCCATTTTCCAGAACTCCAGGAGTTTGCACGTATCACAGTTCTTCTCATTTCTGGAATAGGAAGTCTATAGTTTTATCTGCTGAACACAAGTATTTACAGACTGCGACTCATGAATTATACACCCTGATAAGAATTTGGTTTACAAATGACTTGTGGTTAATTGTTGAGTAAATGATCCTACACACAATTTCCTTCTGGAAAATGAAAGATAGGAAATTGTGCTCAGAAAAAATAAGACAGAAGAGGTCAAGTTTTCCACAAGCATTTTATTGTTCTAATCATGCTGAATTTCTGTCACTGCGACCTAAAGAATATATGAGATAAAACAACAAAGGCCAGGTAAACTAAAGATTTGTAAGAGCAAAGTTGTCAATTTCCTGCCCATTTCCAGCAATACACAAGCACATCAGCAGTAAGATATGACAAACAGCATAGTTGCTGTGTGCTTTAATTAACACAGTCCTCCCCTTTGACTTAAGTTCATTTAAGAGGCTGATTTTGTAAACAGTGTCATATTCTCATAACAATTACTTTTTGATCACTATTCATTCCCTAAGTTGTTGGGCAAACACAAGAATCACCATACTTTCTACACAGTCTTCATGTTACCAGCTTCACAGAAAAATGGAAGCATAGGACATACATCCACCCACAATAGAGAGCAGACAACATGGTGTGCAGATGTGAGCCCCCACATTGAGTTATTTCTGCATGAGTTTCTCTGTGTGTATCCATGTAAATGGGTTTCCTTTATTTATTTTACAAGGTTAAAGTCTGAGAGAAAAAAGATTTTGACAGGGTTACAGTACAACTCATAAAACTTTGAATTTACCAATCAATACACTTAGAAACTGTCACACTCCTCATAGGTCTTTTCACTACAAGCTTTAAGCAATTTAGGAGTTTACTAAGACATAATATCCATTAGGGAAAAAGATTGAATGAAATATGAATGCACAAGGCTTTTGAATCTTACAAGACAACCATATTTTTATTTCCCAAAGAAGCAGAACAGACTATTTTATTCCACAAAAACTTTTGCATCCATTCCCAATAACTTTTAGTGGTGCCTTCTAAACATGAAACTATGAGAACTTTTTTTTTTTTTTTTTTCGGTGCTATCACACAAATTAGGCACCTAATCCCATTTGTTTATGGGATTATTGTTATTATTGTTCAGGGAATTATCACCCCCTTCCTCAACCTCTGACAGGATGATTCTGTCCAAATTAATCAAGAGAGCTCCTCTGTTTCTGTTTCTGAACATTTTTGGACTATCAGATGATAATGAACTTGAAAGAGTCACAGAATCCTACAGCTACCAGCCTAGGATTCAAGGTCTAATTCTGCGGCCTTGAACAGATAGCATGCCACAGCTAGTAATGATAGTGTTAGAAGAGGTCTTGAGGATTATGATACAGTAGTAATTTTTCAAGAGCAAGTTTGACTAAAATTCCCCATATGTCTTCATAGAAACATAAACAGAAGAATATCCAGGGGAAAAAGAATATAGATTTGCATTACCTTAAACTTCTTGTTTTCATACCATGACCTAAAGGACCAACTGGGTTGACATTCATCAACCTTTCCATATGAAGCTGTTCTGGAGTTGCTTATTTCAAAAGAAATACTGTTTTGTATTACAATTCTCATGTAACGCAAAAGTAATATCAACTATTTGATCCCATACAAGTAAGAAAGGGCAAAAAAACTTTGAACATAGCTACGGGTTCACCCATTCAGTCTGTCTAGATAGATACATTACGGTAACATTTTGGGTGAACACAAGGTGAAGTATTCAGCACTATGAAAGTGTCTGAATTACCTGCATTGTATGAGCTTTCTGCACAGAAATTAATTTTATGTTTCATATATTTTAATACAGAATAACAGAAACCTCTACCTGACTAGCAGTATTAAACAATGAATTAATCTATTTTCTATAATTTATCATTTTTTGCTAAGTTCGTGTTTGAACACTTCCAGAAAAGAAGTTTCTTAAGTTTCTTATAAATAAATGCTGCAGAAAGTTGAAATCACCAGTTTGTTTGTTTGGTTTATTTCCGAAACACAAAAAGTTAACCATTTCTTAGACTGAAGTCCAAAACAATTTCTTTTCTTATTACTTCAGAAAAAACTAGTTTGGGGCACAAAGAAACCAGTTATAATTCATGTATACATACATTTAAAGTGCATGCATAAAGAGATAATTTCAGCTTATCCCATAACTTATTTTGTTCCTATACATGTGTATTTACTCCTTAAACTAGAAAAAAACCACATCTTTATAAGTATTAAATGTCACTTAAGCACTGTCTTTTGGTTGTCTATACTGTAGCAAGTCAATCAAAAGCCATAAGAGCAGAATACATACTTATCTGCTAATGACTTTTATAATACTGTGAAGGACTGGATTCTAAATAGAGCCTTACTGTAAAATTCAAGAGAGAGAAAGGTTCTGCCCCTGTTTTGTTCTCCTCTTCTGTCCCCATTCATCCAGAGTGTTGGGGAAGGGTTTATCCTGCCTATTCTTTTCCAGCTGGTGAAGAGGCTGACGACTAGCCTTTCTTACACTTTAAAGCCTTATCAAAAAGTGGATATTATTTGGGTGTTAACTCTTACCATGTTCTTCAAAGAGAACGAGAACATTCAACTTTATTTCTAAGAAGATCTTTTGGCTTTGGGGATATGCTTTTCCTTTTCCTTCCTACTGGGCAGAACTGAATGTAGACCAGATGGAATTTAACTTTCTTCATGCTCTGTGAAGTTATCATTTGCATAAGAAAGAACAGAAGAAAAATAATAATTCCATATCCTCTTTGAGATTATTCTCTCACTTTTCTATGGCACTGCAATTTTGGAGAAAAGTATAAAACTATTGGTTTCCAGAGATAACAGTGTGCCAGAAGATATGTATGGAACATTTGCCTAAAAGAAGGAAAGAGGCAAAGTCTGCATTTTTAAGTATTCCTCTCTTTATAACTCCTACCAAATTCCACTAGTTTGTCACATCATGCCACTTATGCCCTATCATCTGAGTGATTGCTGAATCTTTTAATAGTTGGAATTAAATAGAGATTTAGAGGTGTAGTCATACTACCTTACCTGTTGCAGCAACCTCTGCTATTCTTTAAAAGAAAACCAAGTAATGAAGACTGTAGCAGGGCAGGGGAGGAGGTGAGAAGAGGGAGAAAGCTGCAGATGGAAAGCTACAAAGAAGGGTATGAACATTCTTATCTCAATACTGTATCCATTTTGACAGACATTATTCTTCATGCTTATATCTTATACTGCTAATAGCACATGAAGAAACATAAGGCTCTACAGAGGGATGTGGACAGGCTGGATCGTTAGGCCAGGGCCAACTGTATGAGATTCAACAAGGCTAGGTGCCGGGTCCTGCACTTGGGTCACAACAACCCCATGCAACACTACAGGCTTGGGGAAGAATGGCTGGAAAGCTGCCTGGCAGAAAAGGACCTGGGGGTTTTGATTGACAACCAGTTGAATATGAGCCAGCAGCATGCCCAGGTGGCCAAGAAGGCCTATGGCATCCTGGCTTGTATCAGAAATAGCGTGGCCAGCATGACTAGGGTAGTGATCATCCCCCTGTGCTCAGCACTGGTGAGACCACACCTCGAATACTGTGTTCAGTTTTGTGCCCCTCACTACAAGAAAGATATTGAAGTGCTGGAGCACGCCCAAAGAAGAGCAATGAAGCTGGTGAAGAGAGCAAGTCTTATGAGGAGCAGCTGAGGGAGCTGGGGTTGTTTAGTCTGGAGAAGAGGAGGCTGAGGGCAGACCTTATCGCTCTCTACAACTACCTGAAAGGAGGTTGTAGTGAGGTGGGGGTCGGTCTCTTCTCCCTGGTAATAAGCAATAGGACGAGAGGAAACGGTCTCAAGTCGCACCCGGGGAAGTTTAGGTTGGATATTAAGAAAAACTTCTTCACCGAAAGGGTTGTCAAGCACTGGAACAGGCTGCCCAGGGAAGGGTTTGAATCCTCATCCCTGGAGGTATTTAAAAGACATGTAGAGGCAGTGCTTAGGGACATGGCTTAGTGGTGGACTTGGCAGTGTTGGGTTAAGTTGGACATGATGATCTTAAAGGTATTTTCCAACCTAAACAATTCTATGATTCTATAACAGGTTATCTGTGCATGTATTTGAATTAAATAGATTTATTCTCTTATTGACAAATAGATTAGTTCTACCTTGGATTTCCTGGGACTGTTATAAAAGTATCCAGGATATAAACAGACCTCCCTCTCAGAGACTATAACATCTTTTCAGACTTCTCTGTCCTACTCCTCCACTAATGTGGCATTTTAAAATTCATTACATTCAGTAGGATGCTGAAGAAGTGTTTTTAACATATTATGCTCAATATCTCCCAAAAGTAGTACATACATAGATTGTATGCCTCTGTGAAAAGAAAGGGATTTATAACATTTTTTCATGCTTTTACAACCTAGGATTGTGCAGGATTATAGTAAGGGTTTGCTTCTCCCCTTCTCTTACTGAAATTCAAAAGCAATTGAAAGTTAAGCTCTTGCTATCATAGTAACTGGATGATTAAGATCAGTGTTCTGAAAACAATTCAGAATAAATACTACTACTACTAAAATAGCTATACATCTACAGGTTTTGTGAACTTTTGCACTCTTCCTTATTTCTAAAAAATTAAGTTCCTTCTTTGAATGCAGTGTCAAACTGTACCAAGAAAGCAGAGGGAAACAGTCAGCTTCCTGAATCCCTCTTGACCTGTGGAATTTATCCATAAATAAAATTCTCAAAAGGCATTAGAGGGAAAAAAAAAAAAAGAAAAACAGGAAAAAAAAATGGAAAGAACAAGACATAGGAATGTTTTTCTCCAAAGCATATCATGAAAGAGTGATGTGCTGGCTGCTATAAATATCTGAATCTCTTTTGTTTTCCCATTGAGCAGTGAATTTCAAGTGCATTTGAGAGTTCTTGTCTTCCCTGGAAATGTGGTCCCAAGACTGCTAGAAAAGCCAGTCTGCTTGAAGTACAGCTTCTGATCCCAAGAGAAAATTCCACCATTTTCAAGTGAAAGAGTAGGTGAATGTGGAGCTGACTTCCTGCATCTACCACAGTACAGCATTTAGGGAGTCCGGAGTTATATATAAAGATAACGAAAGCTGTTGTTCCTGCACACAGTATTCCTAGCATCTGCATATCAGCTTGTGGTGGTTTTTTGACTACAAAAAAATGTTTCTTGTCCTGAAACTTTTTCTCCTTACTTTTTCACACACTACAAATGCAAAGCCATAAAATTAAGGTGCAATTGCTTGGGGCAGGGAGAAAACCTGAGTATTTTACAGCCTCACTTCTTGAACAATCTATATTTTAAGAGGATAAAACCCCTACATTAGTGTGTGGTTTTGGTACACCAAAATATATCATCCTACCAGAAGTCACAGAAGTTTCAAAAGACTTTTAATCCTGTAAAAATTAGCTGTTAAAGAAACGTGCATAGCTCTGTGATAGTGAGGCTCCTAATAGAATCATAGAATCATAGAATGCTTTGGGATGGAAAGGTCATCTAGTCCATCGCCCCTGCAATTGGCAGGGACAGCTACAACTAGATCAGGTTGCTCAGAGCCCCATCCAGCCTGTCCTTGAATGTTTCCAAGGATGGGGCATCTAGCACCTCTCTGGGCAACCCGTTCTAGTGTTTCACTACCCTCATTGTAAAAAATTTTAAAATTTTTATTTAAATAAATAAAAGCTCCCTTTAAGTACTGAAAGTCTGCAATAAGGTCTCCCCGCAGCCTTCTCTTCTACACGCTGAACAACCCCAATTCTCTCAGCCTTTCCTCATAGCAGAGCCGTTCCATCCCTGTGATCATTTTTGTGACCCTCCTCTGGACCTTCTCTAACAGGTCTATGTCCTTCGTGTACTGAGGACCTCAGAGCTGGACACAGCACTCCAGGTGGGGTCTCACCAGAGCAGAGTAGAGGGGCAGAATCGCC
Organism: Platalea leucorodia; assembly: GCF_965183815.1. Lineage (NCBI taxonomy): Eukaryota > Metazoa > Chordata > Aves > Pelecaniformes > Threskiornithidae > Platalea > Platalea leucorodia. Next base: position 60,133,638 of record NC_138823.1, on the reverse strand, counting down.
TCCCTTGACCTGCTGGCCACGCTTCTTTTGATGCAGCCCAGGATATGGTTGGCTTTCTGGGCTGCGAGAGCACATTGCTGGCTCATGTCCAGCTGTTTGTCTATCAGTACCCCCAAGTTATTAATGAGTTCTTTATATTTTTATAGTACTATAATCATTATCAGAGTATCTTTCATTACACCATATGACTGGTACAGTATATGACTAGCATAAACTGACATAATATTCATGAGAAAACAAGGCTCAGGGGGTTGTTTACCATACTTATAGTTAATATTTTCTAGAATTTCTTTCAGCCCCTGCTATCATTTTTATTGAAGATTTTCCTTTGCCAGTAGCTAATCAGGAAATAAGCTTCAAAACCAATCAACCGAACAAAAACTTCACAGAATCTTAGGTTTTTTTTTTTGAATTCTGTTAAGTAATTAAGGATTAAAATCTTCTAAATAGAATTTTACTAGCAGAAATATATAAGTAAAGCTTAAAAAAAAAAGTTTTAAATAACAGTCATCCTTTAGCATTACGGCAAAAACACATTTCATTTTGATGCACGTTTTTTATAACCTCAGTTCACAAGACAGGTGAGACTTTTAGTTAGTCTGCCTTCAGTTATACTAACAAGGTGTTTTATAGAGCCTAGCTGCTTCATCAGGCCTGATAGCTGGTTATGCTATTGTTTTGAGTGTAATGCTGCTGTTTAAGGAAGGAGAAGAGTTCATTAAATGGTAGGGGAGATCTTATGTTTTCAGGTAACCTTTTTTCTTTTTTCCTTTTTTTTAATGTAGCAATTTTTAGCCTAAGGTTACGAGTATCATGACAAATAATCATTGACAAAATTCAAGAAACTTTCAGGGAAAAGAAGGCTGAAGTAACTATGATACTGAAATAATACTGTTTGATATTAAATACATTATGTTAACCTCCACCTATTCTCTTTATCTGTTCATAACTACTTAAAAGTGGGCTTGTAGAACATGTTAAGACTATATGAGACTAGAAGAGTGAGTCCTGAAGAAGATCTTAAAAAATGTGTGGAAAACCGCCTTACGAGTAGTAAATAGTGACTGCTATAAAAATTATACTGTGTGTTGTTTCTGTTAAGAAACTTATTTATTTGCTATGAAGGATCAACTGTACAAGAAAAAAATACTCAGTGTCCTCCTTTCAATTGTGAAAAAAATGTTAGTGCTCAACTTTACAGATTGTATTCTTTTGCTACAGCAGCATCAAGAGTTTCTGCTGGACAGGGATAAACATAGTCTGGATCTCTAACCATTTATTGACATAACTTGGTAGTGTTCATATTACTAAAAAGGGGAAAGAAACTACTAAAAGACCAAATCTTGATATTGTGTAGTCCTACGGTCTTAATCTATAAACCTTCATTCTGACCTACAGTCAACGAGGTCCAAGTATCGCCACTCAAAAAAGGAGAAAAGTCAGATTTTTATGACTATGATACCAGGAGAAGAAAAAAAAAAACGTAAAAATAATGTTGTTATTTCTATTTTCTTTATCACTTAGTATTACGATGGAAGGATAAAGCTGTTTTGCAAGGTTTATGGTTATATGAATATAAGAGCATGAAAATTTATTCTGTTCCTTCACTAGAGCTGCAGAAGTAAATGTCAGTGGAGAATATGTATGTTCCACACTTCATTCTTTCAAACTCTCCAACCCGGTGCATCTTACTAAGTGAAACAAGGGTGCATGGAACCAAACCATAGAGAAATTAGTCTGTACACTTAGTTAACTATGTTCTTACAACATATATTTTGACGTAAAGAAAAGCCTTGCAGTCAAATGAATGATGTTAGTGTTTTATTCCTAAACAGCAGCTTGTTCATTTTCATTCAGTACATGTAAGTGGTTTTGGTTGGTTTTGGTTTGGTTTTTTTTTTCCTGTGGGGATTTTTTTTTTTTTTAATAAACTTTAGTAGAAACTTTATTAGGTTAATAACTTAAATGCTTTATTAGTCCTGGATTAGGGATAATAATGGAAGTTCTGCCACAGTAATATCAATATTCTGTTCTTATAAAGCAATTCATATTAAATAAAAGGTATTCCTTTAAATTCAGTACAAGCCCTTTACCAGAAAGACTGAACAAGTGAAGTTTAGCATCTTTGCTAATAGAAAAAAAAAGTATTTTCTTTAACAATTTTACAATGCAAGTGAAAAGCCATTTTAGTAATGAACTGGTAATTCTTCAGCAATATTAATCTCAGTGGATGACAAATGAAAGGCTACATGTCCTGAGAAACCCAAAAGGAAAGCAGAAAGAATTACATCTACAGAATAATTGATAATTGTATATCTTTGATTTCTGCTTGATTGCTGTGAAGAAAAATAATCCACCATTTATTAGTTCCACTTTTCTTCAACAAGAGCCTGTATTTTTCTTGCTCTTCCATGCCTAGGTTATACAACACAGTTTGTTTTGGTTTTTTTTAATAAAGTTCTATTGGGTATATAACAAGAGCCCTGAGAAAAAAACAGTTCTAAGCAGTCAACAGAGCATTGTCTGCATTTGTATCTTCTTACAGGTGTACTGTAGTGTTCCAGTTTCCAGCTGATGTGAACAGCCATAAAGGCGATCCGGTAAACATACTGACAAAGATGGATATCTACTTAGCAAGGAGTTCCCGAGGCTTCCCTGATGAGCTCAGCACTCTGGTGAACTCAACAGGCGACTGAGGTGTCCCCGATGAGCTCAGTGAGAGACCAGAACATCCCTGATAAGCTAACCAGGAGCTGAGATGTCCTTAATAATGTACAGTTGGTAGAACAAAGAAACTGTGATGACAAAAAATATATGTGTGTATATATATGCACTTTCTTTACTAGTGGTCATTTTATAGTAACCTATAATATGTACTTGGTTTACTAGTAGTAATTTGCAATAAGGAAATTCACAGAAACCCAAACCTCTGTGTCTTTGTGTATTACGGAATCCTGAGAACTCCATGGTCATGATCTTACACACATGCAGGTCTTTAAAGCAGATCTTTCTTGCTTAAACATAAATTAATATATTAATAAATTAATATATTCATTATATACCCATAAAGTCAGTGGTAATTCTGATTAATTAATTAATTCTGATTAATACTGATAATATTAATTAATAATGATTAATTAATTAATTAATTAGAAAGATTAATATTAATTAATTAGAAAGATCTGCAATTTTACTTTTATTTTGGCTTTCCATGCTTCAGTGTAAGGCAGTGACTACCCGTAAAGCTTTCCATGTTTCTTTCAATAACGTAATGTTAACCTAGTCACATGACGAATAACAGAAATATATAAATAGAACAGGATCAGAGCAGGATCACTTCAAATATTGTAGTGGTAACCGTTTTGTGAGAAATACCTCCTGTTGTGTAAGCTAAATGATATTGACATCAGAATAATAGCTTAAAGGTTGCAAAAGCTACTATGTTTCTTTGTAAACCATAGAAATAAGTGAGCTGAGGGGGGGGTTACATTTAGTGTCTTGGCATGCTTTTTATGATACAGATCAACAATCCCCATCTTCAAGTTAGTAGTCATTTCTCCACAGACCAATAGAAAATTTTCTGCCCACCTCTACTGATGCACAAATCACAGCTGGAGAATTTCTACTTCTGTTTATAACAAAAGGACAAGAAAAAAGGGAAACACGTTTTGGAAGCACAACAAGAATGAGGGAGTTTTACTTCAAGTACTTGAAATGATTCCTGATTTTCTTCTGACACAGTAATTTCCTGGAGGAGGTTCAAAAAGGTCTTTCTGTTTTATTGTGATGCCCTCTATTGAAGACACATTTTATCAAAATGCAATTTGAAGTGGAGTTAACAGCAAGGGGAGAAGTAGATTAAATGAATGTGCTTGCTCTAAATAGAAGCAGTGGTGATATGGAATTCCATTCATGATTGTTTTCCAACATAGATCCATTAATAAAGTAAAAAAATGACAAAAAAATAGCATCTGAAAATCCCAATAACAGATAGAATTTCTTCCATGAAAGTTTTTTGCTCTGTCTTTCCTTTTGTCAGTAAGACATGGAGATTCTGCTTTTCCTAACACTAAGATAAGCACTTCTGTTATTCATTGACTCTCTTCTTCCATTTGAAATGATAAGCTGATCATTATATGACCACAAGATACATAAAACAAAGGAAAAGGTGATATCAAAGGAAAGTAGATTTTGAAATAAAGAGAATTCCAGCTTGATAGCATTCATGAGAAAGAAGAAAATGTACCACTCAAACATACACCTGGTTTAGGATGGTCATAAACCCCATGATGCTGCTGAATAACAGTTTTAGTTTCTTTTACCATAGCAACAGATCTCTTCAGATACATACACTCGCTCCAAATTTTTATTACATTTCCAAAGAGCCTCAAACTGACCTCCTTTTGTAACTTTATATATGCAAGTGTTTTTATACATGCAAAACTAGTACAGTGTTACCTAAATAATAGCATAGAGTATTGCCCTTAGTTCTATCTTCTGTGTAATTTCAGAGAATAATCAACTGCGCTGAAATGCAGATTTATTAGAGATCTATGTCCTCTGCTCTTAACCGAGCTGCTCTCTTAAAAAAAAAATTAAGCCCGTTTAAGTTGGGAGAAGAAAAAAAACTGGCACCAAAGCATACTGTTCCCAGCAGACAGTCAGGTGAGCTCTCTGCATTCACTGTTGTCAACTTCTGTTCTGCTGTAATGATAGAAGAAATTACATTCACAGGTAAGTCATGATTGGCACTTTCTCACTCTAATCAACTAATTGTGTGGGCTCTTCTATTATCTTTAAACAATGAAATCTTGAGGTAAAGAAAACCGTAAATAGCGAAGACTGTTGCTGGAAGTCAGTCACAAACTGGACATAAAGAGTAGTTGTTCATCAGTGATCTGGAGTAACAATAAGGTTCATATACATTGGAGTAGTCCTTTGAAGTGTGACTGCTGTTGTTCTCACTCTGGAGATATGAAAGGAAAATGTCTTTTAAAGAAAACAAATTGTCTGCAGCCTTTACTTCTGACAAAACATACAACTTTATAAAAGCAAGAACAAATATCTGTAGAGGATCTTAAATATGTTAATAAAATTTTCAAAGAGAACACTACTGACACAAGACCTGAAAAGTGAACAGAACTTCTTGTGTGCTTGATCTCTGCAGCTCACGGCTCTTCGTAGCACCCTCTCTGCTGGTGAGCCTGTTCCAGCTCTGTTTCATACTGGATTCATATGTTAGAAAACAGGTTTTGATGTTCCTGATTGAGCACTACTGAAGTGAACATCACTGTCATGTCAGTGGGAGTCGCTATGTAAAATTGCAAATTACCAGCCAGTGTTAGGAATATCCTAGTCATGTGGCAATTGAAACAGCACCATAAGTGCTATTTGTAATCTATCTCTTGATTACAATTTGTACAGGTGGGGTCAAGAGAAACCTGCGGATCTCTATGGAATAGTATTGTTAAATGAATTGTATGACTTGACAAATTTTAATGTACAACAGATCAGTTGTTAAGTTAGTGGCATCAAAAAGTCAAACAACATCTTATTTTTCACTTGATGTTCCTCAGATCTTCAGCTTGATAAAGTATTGATATTCACTTACTTATTGACTGAAACAGGATGGTCACACAGTGATATTGTCACCTTGGCATTTGCTCTGTAAGAAGTTATACATGGTGAAGATTTCTGGTCTGAACTTTGATTAAAGAGGAGTCATATGTCAATAACAGTCTAATGGCTTCAAAACAAGATAAAACAAACTCCTAGAAGGATTAAACACTGAAATATTTAAAAAAACAGCAGATGTCTAGCTTGATCCCTAGATACAGCTATAATTCAATGGCTGAATAAAGCTGAGGATAGTAAGTTGGAATGTAAAGTCCTGAGCAGCAATATGTAGCACCTCATCAGAGGCTTCAGCTATAGTGCACATTATTTATTAAACTGTCAATCTGCCATAACTAGAAAAGCATTAGATCAAGTTCCACGGCAACCAGCTCAGGATCATCTGGGAGTTGTATTAGTAAGTCTTGAAATCATTATCCAGATGCTTCAGTGTAAGGCAGTGACTACCCGTAAAGTCAGTGGTAATTCTGATTAATTCTGACTAAATACGGACATCTTTTTTTTTTTTTTTTTTCACACCAGAGCAACTGGTAATCACCATATGCAATAAGGCAACAATAGATTGGGAGATTAAAATGGAAATGTCATCCATCCCTACAAGCATGATAGTGACAGTGAAAACCACTGTGGTTTGTTGTTTTTCTCAGGTTCTGGAAAATGTCCTTGACAGAATAACAATCAGCAGAATCTGTTGGAAAGAGTCCTTCCTAAAGGTAATCTGACTGGTGAAGACCAGACTGACATGATTTTCTGCTCACAGGCAAAATCAAGGAAAGTTCAGAGAATAAAGTCAAGGTCTATGTATGCTCCTTGCCCCTAACAAAATTCATTAGTACTGGGATTCTGTGAAAACATCATCTATAGAGATTACTGTCCAGGCAAGTCAATGGCCACTCATTTTAAGATAGTAAGTTTCAGTAGCAAAGATGAAATGTTAGAACTGTTTTTTACCTAAAATGGGACCAGACAAGGCAATATTCTTAGACAGACTTAGTTTATCATTATGTGGGTTTAAGCATGGGTTACATATGCATATGTGTGAAAGTATGTTACTCACTAAAAATGATTTCATCTGCAGTCTTATTGTTGGTAGAAAGCATGTTAAACAAATAGTAAATATTGAAATTTGAGGACAATTCTAATACTACAGCAGTGTGTGCTGAGGGAAGCATGCCTGAGGTAAGCATGCACACAGAAGACAGAAAGAGCCAGTAAAGTTACTGGGAAAAGCAGCATGGTTGGAATGGAAGAAATCTGGCTTCAAACAAAAGTGAGTACCATGCAATTGTTCTTATCACTTCTCTGTATGTCTGCATCTTTTTTTTAGAACTGTCACATCAAATGATATAGCCAGACACCCATCAGTTGTGCACCCATCATGCTCTCGGTACAAAATGGTTAAATGTCTTGAATTGTGAGTCTCAGAGCATTGCCTATAGGTGGTATCAAAGCAATGCTCCTGTAAGCTGAGCTGCACCAGACATGTGGTGCATATATCAAATAACCAACCATCCATAAGCATTTTGTATGGACGGTTTAAATACAATGAATGGTTAAGACTGACCCATTAAACATTACTGAGACATTCTCAAGGTAAATCTTCAGTCATATAACATCAGCCTCACAACATGAGATGCAATTAAAGGTCATCTGCTATGGCAGAGAACATATGCTGATGTTATCAAACATATGGAGAAAAAAAAAGGAAAATTACACTGAACAAAATGCACCAAAATAAAATAAGGATAGTGTGTACAGGAAGCTACGTCTGTCACATCCCCAACTGTGAGTGTACTGCAAAAATTTAACAAAAATCCCACAAGTAAAACTGCTCATTTTTTAAGTTGACAGGGGACTTCTTTTGACAGTGTAGAATATGCCATCAATATACATAACTTATCAAAACTTCAAAAATGCTAGTGTCATTATAAACATTGTACAGGCAACACTACACTACCAAAACAAACAGACAAAAAAGTAATTAATTGTAATTAATCTACTGAAATACAGGAAACCCTGACAAGGCTTCCCACAAATCTCAAACATTTTTGCACAGGAATTTTCTTTAGGGAAAATTACCCTTTGAGTGTCGCTTGGCACCGAAATGAAGAGATTGTTTCTAACAGCCAGAAAGTAGATCGTTTGTATATGTAGCAGCTTTGTCATCACTTTCACAGATGTTTGCAAATCTTAGTTGTCACAACTGTTTGATGGGTATTCATGTCTTCTGGGGCCCACAGGACTGAACTGCACTTCAAATTCTCTCTCTCTGTCCTATGGGTGTGATACTGTGTGATGTCAGGATGCCACGAGGATGGGCAGATCCATGAGGAAGGTAACCCGGGAGCATGGGTGATAGCCTGGCAGGCAGAGTAGGTATCTCACCAAAAAAAGGTCCAATCCCAAGGTATGTGAACAAGGAGAGCAGAGAAAGAACAGTGACAGTGACAGTAATCGGAGTCAGAAAAGGTCCTGTTGTGGCTGGGGAGGGCCATCGGGACAGGGACGGGGACAGGGACAGGCCTAGGCAAGGCAGCAGGGCAGGGTCCAGGCCAGGAGATGTCATGGCACAGGCAACCATACAGTGCAACCCAGGTGAGGGCCAGGGCAAAGGGCCTGAGCTCCAGTGCAGCCCCCGCAGAAGGAGGGGAGGCCTGCAGAGGCTGTTCACAGACCTTGTCCCAGGTCACCCCGCAACAGAGCTGTCCCTCACCACCCACATTCCTCCCCTAGGAGGAGGAAAGAGGTTGCAAAGCCCATTGGTGCATGCTGGACCCTGACACATGGCTGCTTTTCTGACCTAGACAGGACTTAAACCTTTACCTCACTATAATCCCAAATGAAATGTTCTTGCTTTTGGGAGGTTTACAGACAGGCCAATATTCTTCATTACTGCAAGCAGAAAGTAGGAGGTGTGACTGTATGACTCTATGACTTGTGAGTGTGAATCAGTTAGTCCTGATTATCATTAGTTCATGTAAAAACTGTCCCCCTGTACCATAAGCCTGCAGAGACTTTAAAGTACTAAGAGCTAGCACTGCCTCCCTCCACTAGAAGTAAATTTGTATCCCCGAGAACATCCATTAAGGGCAAAGTGACATGAGAAAATTGGACGCCTTGAATATAGACTGTATTAAATATGAGAATGTGACCAATCATCTACTCCATCTAACGTAACAGACTGTTTGCTCAGGTTCTTTTTAACTTCATCCAGATGTAGCTGAAGTGCATTTCTTGGCTATCAACTGTACTTGTTTGGTGTGTGAAAAACACCTCGTGTCTTCACAATAGAACACACAGAACACCCCGGTGATAGCAGCAAGAGAGACCCCCCAGGAGCCTGTTTCCCTATGTTTTGAAGCTCTTCTTAACAGCATGGATTAGTCTAGAAATACGGGACCAAACACAGGCTCATGGACTATATGTAGATGTATTTCTACTGAATGCACTTCAGATGTTCCCAATAGTCCTATATGTAGACAAATCGTGACTCATACCTTGAATTTCCAGTTCAGTTTTAATTTAGGGGTACCAAAGGAATAAAAAGAACATTGAAAAATTGAGCCAACACCATCCATTTTATATTCCTTCTGTACATCTGAATTTGATGCCTCTTTGTCTTAACCCTGTAAAATCTTTATATGCGGCATACAGGGTTAGGTTATGAACACAGTGGAACACCTTGATGTGACTGATCACAGAATCATAGAATCATTTAGGTTGGAAAAGACCCTTAAGATCTTCGAGGCCAACCGTTAACCTAACACTACCAATTGATGGCTCAGATGACAATGGATTTCAATGCTGATTAAAATTCAGTCCAAAAAAAATCAGTCAAAAATCAGTATATTTCAATGAATAGCATTCTTAATATAAGTTTTGATGATTTACAAAAATCACGTTATAAAAGAAGTAATTGCCTACAAAAACATTGTTTAGAAATTGAGAGGATAGTGGAATTATCACATATATATAAGAATAGATCAAATTGTTATACCTTCTCATTAGATACCTAAAGGGTTTTTCAGGCTTTTTTCCTTGATCAGCTATTGTGTACAGAGAATTTCACAAAATTTTCAGGAAAGTTTATCAGCTAGTGCACAGAATCAGATTATTGTTGATTAACTTAAAAGTGATCTTGAAAAAAATTGTTGTTCAAAACCGTGATTTACTCCACATAGGATAGGGCAGGGAGCAAGGCTGATTTCTTATAATGAAGCACTTCTTAGATATTCAAACTGTAATTGAGAGATGCCTCAGGAACAAAGCTTCAAAACAAAAACTATCCTTGATAAAATATCTTGTAGGGTAGTTCCATTGAATGGCAAGCTGTTTATGAGAACGGAATTAATTTCACCATAGAGAAAGCAGTCATCAATCGCTCTCCTTGTTGAAGTTTCATAGTTTAAGCACTGAATAATCAAAGAGGCCATTAAAAATGGTGTTTAATAATAATTATTTGAAAAGCTCATCTGAAAGCAGATAGTGCTTCCGTGTGACTGTCTGCTTTGTATATGCCCTGGTATCAATATACTGTGAGAACAGCATATGGTTTCTTTGACGGAAAGTAATGGAAAATGACAGACTGTTTGAAGATGCTGTGGTGCCAATTTCATAAATAATGCATTAGGGTAACAGGTATAATCAGTGCTGTTAATAGTCTGCAGCCTCCAGAGATACAACAGCAGCATACAGAGGAATTATCCTTGTACTAGGACCACCTGACACATCTTTTTTCCTTGACTTTATTTGATTGAAACTACACTGAAATAAAGTCTTTCAAAAGGCGAAGAGTCAGAACCAAAAATGTTATGTCCTGAGTCAGAAGTATACATGTGCTGTGTGATCTACATTTTAATAAGAAGTACAATTTTTAAAATCTTTTTTCTCTAGTTTTAAATTGACCATAGGTTTTAGAGCTTCAAATTTTATAGGAAAAATAATCTTATGATTGTCATTCATGCTTTGAAACCATTTTCCATTTTGTATTAATGACTTCCTGTCATTTCAAATGATGCAGCATATTTCATATACACCAAAAATGTTTTTGAATTTAATTATTTTCCCATACCAAAAATAACTATAAGACTAATCTACAAAAAACTGTCTTGCAGAATGCCAGTAAAAGATTTTGCATGAAGCATGTACTGATTTGTATTTAATGATCATAGAAAAGCTCTATGAAGGAGATTTACACTTAGGCACACATATGCCTGTTGGCACTTGGGTCTTATATTATAATGTCATGACTCCACAACAGGGAATATGGGTTAGGGTAAATGACTTGGGACACAGGGTTTCAGTCCTTGTACTTACACTTTTACTCAAGGAAAGATGCCTATGTTTCTGAGTAAAAGTTCCATTTTCTACCTGACAAATGAGCTACAGTGATGTATGTCCAGGTTTCACCTTTATGAATCTGTTCTGCTTGCTATATATTTGCATCTGAAAAGCCATCTTGGCAGATCTCACTTTTAAATAAATTCATTGTGGCTTTTGAAACAGCATGCTACAAGTCAACTGCACAGTGAGTGGTAGCTTCATATGTATGTAGATATATACACATATACATTCATGTGTATTCACATATATACACATCCTACAAATGAGAAAAAAACAACAGAATCCAGGCTGGGTTAATGTAGGAAATGCTTTGGAAAAGTAAAATAAGATGATCAAACGGTTATAAAGTCAGTTGGCACAATAAGTTTCTATAGAACTATATTGCTCATGAAATGAACTCTTCTATGTTATGATAATCTGTTCTGGTCTTTCCACATTTTCTTCCCCACAGTTAGAATTGCATGTATAATTACTGTATGTCTTGCAGCTCTTAGCAAAACAAGTATATGCAAAAAGACATTATAACATGTTGGGACCAAAATACTATATTTTCATTTTATAGCAACTTCAGAATATCTAGGGTTTTTAACTATGAATACTTAGCAATAAAACCCAAAGAGTGTCAGTCATTATTAGAAGCATGATAGTTCTTATGCTGGAAGCATTTCTTATTCCACTTAGTAAAAATCTAATCTTGTAAAGAGGAATATATTTGAGCATGGAAAGTGTAAGTTTGTGGGAAATGTATATTACACTTCCCCCAACCCGGAAAATTTAGCATACAGGAAAGATGAATTCTGTAACCACCTGCCTTTCCTTGCAATTTTTTTTTCCTACAAACTGTGTGAACATGTTAGGAGCTTTCAGCTACCAAAGTGGTTTGAACCCATCCTCTTATTAAAACCTCCCTTGTCAGTCCCATCTAACACTTAAGCCCTCTCTATCATTTGTAGGTCAGCCATTATTGGCAGTGTTGTAGCAGATTTTTATTGTCATTGCTTTCTTCCTTGGCCATAAAGATTTTTTAAAGCTAGAAAGTTCTCCTCTGTTCCAACCACAATGAAAATCATAGCAGATACAGGAAATCATAACAGATACAGGAGTGACTGTAGACCTGGAGGAGTACGTTTTGTCATAAGATCTCCACATCGTTTAGTAGATTCAGAATAAGTGCAATGTTCTTTATAAAGTACTCTTTCTGTTGGATTAAGAAAATAAAGCAAAGCAACAAGTGACAGACTGAATCATTTCCCCATCTATTGGATTGGTTCAGTGTCTGAACTTTTAAAAATACTCCAAAATTGTATCATTTGCCTCAAATGTAATGAAATAAATGCCCAGCCTACAGGGTACCTGTTGTCACTTCCAATGGTGTCGCAGTGGCATAAAACTGGTGCAATTAATACGTAGCACCAGAATAGCTGATAAAATTTAATTATGATCATCCATTTGGTATTCATATTTATTTAGCACATGTCCTTCATATGCTGTGCATGAATATCAGAAGCAAGTAGTGTGAATGCAAAGAATTATCTAAGAGCTTTCAAGGAAGCACAGAGTTAAACATGGAATTCTGCTAGGTCAGATTTAAGCGTGGGGTCAAACTGCACCAGTTTACCTGTGCAATAGATCAAAAGCTAAAATAGCCACTACATTTTGGAGTCTGAGGATATGATAAGAGAAAACGGTTTTCCTAGGGCAACTCCAAATCTGTCAATTATAAGATATTTTGAAAATATTGTTGTGTGCAGAAATGACTATTGAAACTGTATGGTCTAGTTATTTTTGAATGACCAGCAACAAGAAAAATAATCCCATGCACATAGGACTGCATTTGAAACCCCCTGCAAAAAGATGTATACCCACCTACAACACTGTTACATAAAGTTCCAAACAAAAATAACAGCAGAGAAGAAAGTAGATGTCTTCTGATTGCTGAAGATTTACCAGCCCACTTGCAGTAGACTTCCCTCCTGTCAAGTGACTACTGAGGTGTGCAATATCATTCAGACTACTTATTCTTGTGTTGTGGACATTGCTGATTCATGCTGCCAGCTTGGGCCTCCCTCAAAGATTGCCATTCTATGGTTGTGGGATCATAAACCATCAAGGGAGATTCTTCAGCTCCACCTCTCTGCATGGAAAACTACAACTGTAAGCAGAGGCCAGAAAACAGTTCATGAGATACCCACCAGAACTGATATGGGGGTTAGTACTCCTTTCACAACAAGCACATCTTATGTCAATGCAATGCAAGTGTTAACAATTCATAGCCACCTAAACTGTGGTCAGAACAACTGCAATATGCCATACTTCTGTGGGAGGGCTAAGACAGCCTTTTGCAAAGCCCTTGGCAGTTCTGAAGACAGATGTGGCAGGAGTGTATGGAGAGGCAATAATTTTCCACAACAGGCCAGCACAGAGTTCTGCAGCAGAGCTGAGTAACCAGCTGGCTCCAGCGGCTCTTTCACATACACACACACACATGGTAACGATGGCTCCAGAAGTAAATCAATTCTTAATGCAAATCAGAATGTGTCTTCAGGAAACTATGACTCGTGCAATCTGAAATATCTCTGACATTTCCATCTGGGCAACTCAATAGTCCTCCAGAAACTGGAAATAGTTATCTGCTCTGCTCAGCATCCTTAATTAATTGTTGCCTTAACTTAGTGTCTTTTTTTTTTTTTTTGGCTTTACCTTCTCACTTCTGTGTTCCAGGGCAGAGACAGGACAGATGGCCTGACTATCTTCTCTTTCCAATTTCTCCTACAGCAGGGGGCAGATTGGATGGGAAGAACATTTGCAGCAGTTCCTTTATCACCAGAAAAATATGTGGAGAGATGAAAAGCCTTAAAGATCTGTGAAGACACAATGAACTGTTCTGTTGCTTGTACAACAGCCCCCTGACTCTCAAGGGCAAAGATTTCTATAAGGAGTGCAGACATAGACTCATTCTTTGTTGACCATCTCCAGGGATGACTGTTTGAAGAACTGTGAATAGGATGATTCATCATCTGATTAATATCCCTTATGCTTTCCTTCTCACTGTGGCATAGAGACCACAGCTGCAGGGGCAGCACAAGAAGGCTGAACTGCCAAAGAAATTCCAGCAAAGGGAGGATTTAATGAGACTGGGTTACATAATGCAACAAAGAGGGCTGCCAAAGAAAGATGACTGAGATGCCCTGTGGAAAGTCAGTGTCTCAGTAGCCTTCACTGAGTGAAGAGGGAGTCAAGAATTACCCCTAGAGTAGTGGGAAAGGCCTTTGAGTACTGTAATCTGCCATGTTGGAGAAGGGGAGAACTTACATATACGAGATCTATGAAACATAGAATCATAGAATCATCGAACGCTTTGGGATAGAAGGGACCTTTAAAGGTCATCTAGTCCAACGCCTCTGCAATTGGCAGGGACATCTTCAACTAGATCATGTTGCTCAGAGCCCCATCTCGCCTGTCCTTGAATGTTTCCAATGTTACCACCTCTCTGGGCAACCCGTTTCAGTGTTTCACCACCCTCATCATGAAAAATTTCTTCCTTGTGTTTAGTCTAAATCTACGTTCTTTTAGTTTAAAACCATTACCCCTTGTCCTGTTGCGGCAGACCTTGCTAAAAAGACTATCCCCATCTTTCTTGTAGGCCCCCTTTAAGTACTGAAAGGCTGCAATAAGGTCTCCCCACAGACTTCTCTTTTCCAGGCTGAACAACCCCAGTTCTTTCAGCCTTTCCTCATAGCAGAGGTGTTCCATCCCTAGCCTGGGATGGAACATAGCCTGGTACAGGTGCCCTTGGGAACTTCAATTCCTCTTACATACTCAGCATCCAACACCAATGTTGAGCAAGCTGGTTCTAACTGACTGAGACCTATGAACTAGGTTTTTGGCACAATTTGAGACAAGTTATGGCACTATCCTCCTGATCCATCCCCAAGCTACATACAAGTATCAGAAAGCCAAACACTCAGGAGGATGGGCCTTTTGTACCGGTGTAGAATAAGTCATTGGTAGGGCCCAGGGTTCTGGTCAGGCTAGGAGGAAAGCCAACCTTGACTTGCAGTATCTACCTCCTCACTAGGATGCAAATATCCTGGATGGGTGTTATGATCTGTATGATTTCTTTCTTCCCCTTTGAATAGACTCAACTGCACACCAGCATCCAGGAGCTGATAGTTGAGTATGGACAGTGGTTCAATGACTAGTGGCCCAGTGGAGCAAGTGTGGTTTTCCTTCACCATTAGGAACATCTTCTTTTTCTTAAACTAGAAAAAGTTTTGCTCTCTTTTCCTCTCATACCTGGCAGTTGACTGTCAGAAAATCCCACAGATCACAAATCTCTCAGACCTTTCTTGACATGGCATGACAAGAATGATCATTTCCTTGAGCCATTTTCGCTTCTGTGAAAATGAAGACTGAAGTACTTCCATTTTTTTGTGTTTTGGTTTTTTTGGAGTTTTTTTTGGAGGGGAGGGTGAGGGGAGAGAGAAAAGGGATAGGTAGGAACAAAGGAGGAACAAATTAAAACAGAAAATAATGAAAGGTGGAATACAAATATATATATAAAAAATATATAGGTTGGAAGCATGTCTTGTTAACATTTTTGTTTCAGCAAAAAGTAATTTATTATAAACTTTCTTTCTATGGACAGATGTAGATGCTGATAAACTAGATCAAGCAGCTGTAGTTCAAAATTTTGAGGAAAAAAAAAAGAAAAGAAAAATAAAACTTCTATGACCCTACCCTCCTTTTCTCTTCTCCTGATACCCAAATTTAGTCTTGCTAAAGGATCTGTGGACTTATACTTACACAACATCTCATTATTGAGTTCATTATTGGCTAAGTTATGCACTTTGCCTTGGGAATTCCACAGAATTACTAGGTTTAGTAATATAGCAATTGCCATAAATAGGGAGAAGTACCTAAACACCCTCTGGAGAATAATTATAACAGAAGCAGGTAAATTACTTCAGGGCTATATGGATGGTAACAAAAATAACAAAGAGAATAGTAGACAGGATGAAATAAGACACAGAAATGGGTGTAAGAGGATAATATGAACAGGCAAGTTAGTTTTCAATTTAAGAAGGGTGAAAGTGGAAAATAATAGGAAAAGAGAAGAGGCAGTGCAGAAATTGTGATTGAAGAGCTGTGTGGATTGCAATTAGGGGATGGTAATTAAGGTGGTGAAAGACGGGCTGTATGTATTTAACATAGTCAAGAAAAATATACACTAAAATTTTGTAGGGGTTGAAGTATAGCTAAGGGTAATTGAGAACATGTACAATAATTTGTCAAAGGACAGAGAGGAAAGGATATAAAATACTCATGTTAAAAATCTCTTGGTATAAAAGAGTAAACCAATGGCTCTTCTAGTATAGCTCTCAGTAGATTGCTCCAGGAAAAAGCTGGCACAATATGACCACAATTTCCAAGGAAAGGCTGAAGTCTTACTTCAGCCAGACCTATGCATTAATCATTATAAATAGGTTCCTGTAAATAATATAATTTTTCCCTTACTTTTTGGAAAGCAGAACAGCTCAGAGTACAAAACTGCACTACAGCATACTTTGCAATTATCACAGTAAAGATTTTGCATCACGGCCTGGAGAAAATTAACATAAAAAGAATTGAAGTTAATATTCGGGGGGGGGTGTTGTTGTTTTGTTTGGGTTTTCTGTGACAGGGGTTGTAGTTATAATCTTGTCTTCAGTTGCCAGTAAAAATTTATCTAGAAAAAGCACTAGTTGGAAATAATTTCACTACATAAATATTCCAATTTTTAACACTGTTAATTTAGAGTATAAACAGAATGTTGCCACAGTCTAAACATTTAAAATGCATGAATTGTTGGGGAAATAGAGGGAGATGTATGTATGGCATATCTTTTTTTTTTCTTTTTTTTTTTTTTAAAGTCAAAACTACGTGACAAAACAAGGAGACTAATTCAGTTTTACTTCTAAATCACCAGCCGCATCATTGGTTTTTGTAAACTTCTGCAGCTATAAATTCTCCCCACTCTACATGTTGTCTCCTGTTACAAAGAGCCCTTGCAAGAAAAACAAGGGTATTAAAATAACAAGGACGAACAACAGATACTGAACATGTCATCTTTTGCTTCCTGTTCTTTGATGGAGTTTTGCATGCAATAGCTCTGTCACTGTTGAGGTCAATACCACCTGAGTTGAAATTCTGAAGCCATTGACATTATATAGGGACACATATGATCTATCAATTCTCTTTTGGCTGAAGAAGTAGAGGGTCTGGCATGCAGACAAGAAGATTTTCATGCTTAATTTTTTTCCTCTTTTTTTTTTTTTTTTTTTTTTCTGTGTAAGAAATAAAAGGTAAAACCTTTTCATGTTGCTGTTATGTATGCAGGATACTCAGTTCAAGCTGACGGAAACTCATATCCTCTGTGTTCTATATTAGCACCCATCCCTGTGGGTATTCCAAATTCAATACAGTTCTCCACGGATCTCAGATCTTTTCAGATCCTCAGACCCTTTGTGGAAATTCAATATTTTCAGGATTTTATTTATTTATTTAGTTATTTAATAATGAGGGATGAATTGCTCATTCCCTCATTGTCCAACAATGCACATACATTGACACATCCAGCCTAGCTCTGTCTCCCTCAGTAAAATCAATTAATTCCTATATAACTAATGGTACTCTAGTATTATGTGACACCAAAGAATGCTCATTTACCATGCTGAATTATATAATGAGACATGCACCATGACTTAAAAGGGAAGGAATTTTCAAAACTTATGACAGAATAATTTATCTTTAGGTGAACACTCAAAGAAAGAGGGGAGAAAAAAAAAAAAAGAGTAACTGAACTACTTAGCAAGAAATAGCTATCTTAATGCACATCTTCTTGAATGAAAAAAGAGGGAATTACGCTTATGAGTCTATTTTATTCTGACATAGAAAATTCCTTGTTTCAGTGTTTCCCTTGTATTATCATCAGTAATTACAAGTCCCTGTATTTTGGAAGGTCTGTTAAGAAACACCATTCCAAAAACATTTCAACAAGCTAAATTTCTAAGTTTAGCCTAGGATTTTTAACAGTTCTTTATAATATGAAGTATGTTATGGATATAAAATAGTAAAGAAATCTTTTTGACCAAACAATATAAATGTTGATAAAATATTAACATAACCTTGCATTTATATTTATAAGCAGCGTTATTACTTCTGCATTTTTGTTGGTTCAGTAAAAATAGGCAATACTTACAGCATTATATCTAATGAATTTATATTCACAATTCTATTCACAACACAAGAATCACAGTTTATATATTCCAGCACTTAAGTTCATGGGCAGCACTGTCTGTAAATATGAGGCATTAAGCTGCAAAGTTATTCTACAGAGTTTTTTTCCCATTCCAATCCTAATACCAACAAATAAGTGTGCACAAAAACTATGCTATTTGTCAAAACTTAAGCAGACATATTTTGATTGTCTTGCATGAGAGTTTGCCTAAGTTGAACCATCATAATAAAGACAGTCAATAAATATAGTACAATTTATATGTAAAGTACAGAGTGACTATTTGTAATTAAACAGTTTTACATACATGAAGTGAATCCAATGGATGTATACTCTAAAAACAAGACCAGTAGAATGGAACTAATTTCATTTTTTCTTTTCTGTATTATCTATTATTTATTCTTGATCTTAACAGCTCATATTGTGTTATTAGATTAAAATATTTATCTGGGAATATCCATCAGTTAGTATGCACAACCATGAATACAACCATTCAATCAAAAAAATGCCAAGAGTCAGTTTCACTGAATTGTTTATAGCCCATAATACAGTTGGAATTAACCTGAAATTGCATAAGGAGTTAGATGCTCAATGCTACAGTTCCTGCTGCTGTTATTTCAGTATTGCTTTGTAACTAGTTCTATCATTATCAGTGTTCATTGCAGGTTTTGGTTGTAAACAGGTGGATTAAATGAAGACTACATCACAACTCAAGTTTTCTGTGAATACAAAGTTGTTAAGCTTTATATAAAATGCTGACGACTCTGAAGAAAATTTAGTACAGCTGTAATTAATTGTTTGGTTTTTTCTTTAATCCTTTCATCTTTAAATACATATAACAAATTTAAGAATTTATGTACTTACAAAATAGTATATATTTATATGTTGGATTTTTTTTTTTTTTTTAATTCAAAGCATGAAATTGAGTGACTGTCTTTAAAGCTGCTTTCTTTCAATTCTTACTCCAAGATATTATTTATATTTCTTTCAAGTGCAAAATGCCATTCCTACTGGACAATATGTAATTGCACTAATGATTGAATGTAAAATGCAGCTTTATTTTTAGTTAAAAATTTGACTAAATTTAAGTAGATGTTTTATGGTATGCAGATGCACCCAGAAAAATAAAACAGTTCTCAGTATATGTCCTGAAAAGAATGAATACTGTCACAGCTGGGATTAAATCAGAACACTGCTTAACAAAACATCAGTGATGTTGTTACAGCTGCCCCAAAACGGCACCATCCAGTGAAGCTCACTTCTCAAAATAATTTATTCACTGCTTTTTACTACAATCTTCTCCCTCTCAGCTTTCCACCTCCTGCAAAAGCAACATATAAAA
This sequence comes from Platalea leucorodia, assembly GCF_965183815.1. Lineage (NCBI taxonomy): Eukaryota > Metazoa > Chordata > Aves > Pelecaniformes > Threskiornithidae > Platalea > Platalea leucorodia. Next base: position 60,114,043 of record NC_138823.1, on the reverse strand, counting down.
GACCAAGAAATAAGAATTAAGGACTGCCATGAACATCACCTTTCAGTTTAATTGCAATTCCACATTATTTAATAACTATATAGATCAGTGGTTTGTTTGTTTGTTCATGCGATAGAAAAGGATCTATAAGCAATGCTGAACATCAAATGCATTATCTACTCAGAATAAGTCTAAGTAGTGTAGAGTGGGTGGCAAGTACCAGTCGTCTTTTCCCATAGCCAAAGATTAACTTACTGCTCAGAAAACATTGCATACTGTAAGACTCTCAGTTTAAGTTGTTTTATTTTTCGCAATATGAGGACAAGCTTCACTCAGATGTTCCCTGTTTTTTATAAGGTGTAGTTCATTTGCAACACTCTTGAAAACATACCTAAAAGGTAGTTTGAGTTAATTTCTCATTCATTACCAACTACATCTTCCATACTAAATTAGCATCTGTCCATTACCTAGAATACGTTTCATATAGACTATAGAAAGATATTTGCAAATCTGTTGATCTCTGGCAACCTGAACAGGATAGGATTTTTTTAACCTAGGAAGAGCTTCACTCACCAAATACAAACGTGGTGGTGGGTTTTTTTTTGGAAGGGAGTTTTTTGGTTGTTATTTTTATTTTTATTTTTTTTAAAAACTCCAGTAAAGGTAACATTTGTGTATTCAGTGGTTTATAAGGACTACCTGATAATTCACGTCTTCAAACTACTTTCAGAATTAAACATGTATGTTAAGAGAGATGTGTTTGAGGAAAGGTATTTGAAAGCTGAGAAAGTAACTGCAGGAGATGATTGAATCAAAATAATAGTGTTTCCAATTTACAGAAGTCAGGGCAACTTCATATTTTAGTTTGTGACATTATCTTGACAAGAACTCTTGCTTCTTTCCTCATTGATCAACAAATATATCTTTTGGGTTCAGTTTTTAAATGCTTAAAAATAAAAAAGTGAATGCAGGATCCCTTATTTGTAGTTTCTTTCAAATTTGTAGGCACTGTGATAAATAATAGTAATTACAGCAAAACTTTTACAAATCACAGGTGCATTTACAGCCTATTGTCCAAACAGACAAGTAAATGCCAATTACAGAGGCATATGTAACCTGATTTTTCAGCATCTGAGTGTGCTACGCTGCAGGAGTTCTGTCCTGATTGATTTTGGGTCATGTTAATAGAAATGCACTAACTTAATATTTAAAAGCCCACTGAAATGAAGACTAAATTGTATTAAATGCAAATTACACTATATTATTCTCATTTTAATAGATAATACATTTTAAAGTATAGTAGCATACACTGAACATTTACTAAGCTACTATTAGTGCAAATTTCACCCTTTTTGCAAGTAAAGTCAAGTCTTTGATTCACTAGCAGGAACTCTTGAAGATTCACAATTAGCAGGCACATATGATGGTATCATCATGTTTACTATAGCTTTAATATACTCTTAGTGCCCACAATTAAGTGTCAATTATCAACTTAATCTAGCACAACCTAAGAAAGGTTTTAGAAAGAAAAGAGACTAATAAACATTACTTTAACTGTCACCTTGAGACATCCTTGCATTCAATAGCAGAGCAAATGAGCAAGTGGGTGTAAGTGTGTCTAAAATGAGGATATGTAAAGAGCAGCAGTTTTCAGAAATATTGTAAATAACTTCTTTTTATAAACCAATCCATTAAAGCTGTATGTCATTTTTTTCCCCTCCTGTCATCGATCCTCTGCCCCCCAAAGTTAGGTTAAACTTCACTGAGAACTGAAAAAGACTCTTATATGTAAAATATGTATGTGTGTGTCTGTGCACGCATGTGCATGTGCACGTGTGTGTACGTACAATATACACATACACACACACAGAGCTCTAAATCTGCCTTTTTAGCATTTTATGCATAACATTGTGCACCTATGTACCTAAACCTGTTATACTTCAGACTGTGTGCCATCAAGCTTAATATCAACTTCTATGAATATTTATTACTATAGGACATGACAGACAGAGATTTTAAACAGTAACTTCAGCTTCATTGCTTTTGCACTCCAGTGTCTCATCTGCAGCCTCAACACTACTCTTTTGGCATAGTCATTGAAAAATTCTGTGACAGTATTTTTGAATCCTTTCATTTCAGCCCATTCCTCCTCCATAGTTCATTTTCCTTCTCCAAGGGCTATGTCTCCTTCTGAGAAAGAATTTATTTCTCTTATCCAAAATAGATTTCTTAATATTGCCGATATTCCTACTTGAAGTGGTCAGGGAGTAGGAAAATTGAACTATTTCATTGAGTCTCCAAGTGCATAATAATTAATTGGAAACATCATAAAAAATGTTATGTCTAATGAAGCTTCACAGGAAAGGTGAACTGAAGATGCAAAAAGAGAAAGGAATTGCAAATTACAGAATCCATCACTGCAAAAGCTCGGTTTACTCTGAAAACATAAGGCAGTAATTGGAGTAAGAAAATTAAGATGGCTAAAGATGAAAGAGCGGTTAACATTGGAAGTGTCAACAGGACCCTTAAACATGGGAAAGGAACTGAAACTTTAAACGTGAGAAAAATGTCTCTTCTGAGATGGGGAATGACCTGATTCAAATTGAACCATCTGATCCTGCTCTTGGTTTTTCTCTTTGTTTCCAGTTATCATCTTTTGCTTAGTTTGATCACAACAGAAGCAAGTGGCAGAAAATGTGGCCTATCCACCAGATAAATTAGTATATTTCAATCCCTGACATTTATATGACACACAATACAGATGATTACAGTCAGGTGGTCCTTAGAAATTTAATGAAAGAGTAGAAGAGTGCTTTTCTTTGTAACAAGGAAGGCATTGCATTGGAGAAACAATAAAATCAATTACATTAATGCAATACAAACACAATAATTAGCTTAGTTTTTTACATTGTGTTTAACTTGTCCTTCTAAAATTACCATACTCAGCTAAATATCAGAAAAGTAAACTTAAATAATGAAAACCAATTAGTAAGATCATCTGTGTAGGATTTCTATCAATTGTCTCATGATATAAGAGCTAAAATTCAAGCAGAGGGAGAAATGAAAAGATACAACAATTCATCAGTGAAGAAAATAAAACCTTTGACTGTATAAAAAACATAATAGTAAAATAGCTTTTTCTAAAATATTTTGTGTAACATAGTCATCAACAATGAAATAAACAGATCTGATAAGACATGAGCTAACCTAAAATATTTTCCAGCTTTATGTGAAAAAAAAAAAACAAACAAACCAACCCCAAACTCCCAAACTTTTATAGATTAAAAAATGTGGCATGTATTTTAGGAAATGTTCTGTTAAGCTTTAAAGAATTATTTATTTCTACACCCTGGAGAGGACAAAAACATGAATTTCAGAATATTGTGTTTAATATAATCTTCTCAGTTTCAGACATTCATTAGGCTCAAAGAAATCAAAGACAGAAAGATTTCTGAATTATCTTATTTTCACTCATATAATCTTTGAGTTTCATGTTAAAAAAATCCTCTTGGCTTCATATTTAGTGTGAGATATATACATGGCTGGGCTGTCTATAGGAAGCTATCACAGAGGCACTTCTGCCTTTTCTTTCTCCTGCTCTGTCTCTCCCTCTGATTTTATTTGGACTATTTAAGCACTTATTTTTTAAATATTGTTATTTTAAATTGTAAGAGGTTATGGGAATTTTACATTATAGGCTTGAAAAAAATTGAACATATCTAAAAATTTAAGTCCAGCTGATTTTTCATATTTCTTCATACTTCCATTTTTGAGGCCACATTAATTTTTATTAAAAACTTTGAAATTAATGATAAAATAATGCACAATATAGAAGAAAAGTTATACAAGAGAGGAACTGATCAAAAATACACCCAGTTTTCTGAAGGTCACATTTTCCAGCTCAGGGGGATTCTCAAGGAATCAATGGAAGGCTCCTCTGGAAGTCCTTTGAATGCTAATCTTCCTGGGCCATGCAGAGCACAGGCAAAGCATGCAAAGACTGCTTCAAAAACAGCTATCCCGTTATCTCATTTTACAAATTTGCAATGGAGAGCATGGCTCCCCTTTATAAACAATAAATATCTTCACCAAAATTGGGAGTGAACTGAAGGCATTTTGCACTAACAGGTCTAGTTAAACCCTAGAAAGATTGTTCATGTGAGTGAGTTACTGTTCATCAACAGGAAAATGGATCTTGATAAAGGTTTTCTTTAAGAAATACAGAATTGGGAAGAATTATTTATGTCATAGATCTTACCCCTGACACTGCAGACAATCAGGGAGATGTTAGCTGTGTCTACATCTATCCACTGATGCACTTCAGAGCTCATTGTATGACAGAAAGGTGATTAAGGTTGTAGTTTTCAAAAGCTGTTACAGTTTCCATCTATGCTGTGTATCCAGATTGGTCATGGACAGCAGAGATGGAGGTGGGGGGAAAACTAGTTTACAGCTATGCTAAAATCGAATCTGCGATGTCAGGTCAGTTTTGCCCTAGGATGCTGTATGCTTCTCAGATGTGATACACTTGATGTAACCATTTAAGTCTAGCAGGGGCAATGAGAAAATTTGCTCTATGCTCCTTTGTATTACAAGCTATAGCATGCTCTCAGTCTAACAAATTAATGTAAAACATAGCATCATAGAATCACAAAATGGTTCGGATTGGAAGGGACTTTTAAAGATCATCTAGTCCAACACCCTTGCCATGGGCAGGGACATCTTTCACTAGATCAGGTTGCTCAAAGCCCAGTCCAACCTGACCTTGAACACTTCCAGTCCTGGGGCATCCACAACTTCTCTGGACAACCTCTTTCAGTATCTCATCGCCCTCATCGTAAAAACTTTCTTCGTTATGTCCAATCTAAATCTACCCTCTTTCAGTTTAAAGCCATTGCCTCTTGTCCTGTCACTACATGCCCTTGTAAAAAGTCCCTCTCCAGCTTTCTTGTAGGTCCCCTTCAGGGACTGGAAGGCTGCTATAAGGTCTCCCCAGAGCCTTCTCTTCTCCAGGCTGAACAACCCAACCTTTCTTCAGAGCAGAGGCGTTCCAGCCCTCTAATCATTTTTGTGGCCCTCCTCTGGACTCACTCTAACAGATCCACATCTTTCTTGTGCTGGGGACCCCAGAGCTGGATGCAGTAACTGTAATTCTTCCTTACAAGAAAGCAAAGAGTATCATGGACATACTTTGCATGTGAGATAGGGAAGCTTGGCAATCTGAAGAACATCAATGCTCAGATCAAATCCATTATCAGTTCTGGGTAAACAGAGGAATTTACATCCATTCTGCTCTTAGCATGCATCGAGAAATTGTTTATTGGTCTCGTTGTAAAACTGCAGTTTTCCCAGTTTAAAGCTTGTATCTTATGAAGCAATCTGATTCAACTGACACAAATATATTTTTATCCTTTTGTACATGCTTTTTTTTCTTGGAATTCAGAACAGACTAAAGTTTTATTGCTTTTCTTTCTTTCATTGTTTCAGTCCATTATCTTCACAGAACTTCTTAGTGTGAATATAGGAGTTTTACTGTGAGATCTTCAGTGATTAAGGCATGTTTTTGGATCAGGCACAGGCTATTTTTGTTGTGCTTTCCAACATGAAGGCAAAGATTTATCCAAAGTAAACAACCACCTGTCAGAAACAGTACAATACACCTAAACAAAAACTCTTAAACTTTCCTTAACAGGTATTTTTCTTTTCCTGAAAACTAATTTAAATGATCAAATTGAATTAAAATTAATACTTTGTAACTAAGCCCATGTTATGAAAACATGCCTCAGACTCATTCATGAACATATTTGAGAATATATTTTTCCTTAGTCATGTTCATTTGAATTTTACACTATGTTCACAAGCATATAACTTACTTAGAATCAAATTCTGACATTCTTGTTTATAAGGATTTGTCTTTAACTCTTATATTACTAACTCACATAGTAAGTAATTTCATATCCTCCAGCAAAACCAGTTCTTCTTAGTGCAACTAATGGTGTCAGAATATATCTTTCCTTTTGCCACATACAGTCAATACAGAATTGCTAAAAATAGCATTGGTTAAAATAAGTTTTTCACATAAAGTATACTGGAATGTCTAAATTTATTTTTTTTCTGCACAAAATACAGAGTACAGAGTTACGGAATTTTAATTTAAAAGAGATGTATAAAAGTCATAGCTTCTGTTTCTCTACCGGCAGATGTCCAGAAATTAGTGGCTTCTATTTAAAATTGTGTATTTCATCAGCCTCTTTAGAAATACATATTTTACTGTTTATGTATTCCTTGTATCTGAAATTCCATTATATAATGTAAACTCTTCTGTTTTGAATATAATTCTACAATTCCTTGTCAGTGTTGTTTGTTGGTTTTTTTTGGTTTGTGCTTTTTTTTTTTTTTTAAGTATAAGAAAATGGGAGTTTATTGCACAAATATATCATGTTTATTTTTATGTATATACAGGGGCAAATTATCATAAGCTGTTAGTATCATCAGATGAACTTCATAGGTATTTAGTTTATAAAAAAAGATATTCTAGCTCATAGTGACTTGGGTAAACAGAGGAAAGTTATCCTGAGAATTGATTCTGTTTTGCTTTGTGTGTAATAAAAATAATTGGTAGTTTCTTTAACTCTTTTTCTTTCTATGCAGACGATTTATCAAAAAGACCCATGAAAGTCTAATGGTTTCTGCATTATTAGAAATGCCTATGTACTGTATCATTGTATAGCTAGACATTACACATGACAGAGAGATTTCAGATGGAATCAATCTATATCCATGCTTCAAAAATTACTGGAAAGTTCTACAGAGGTTCTGTAATAGCTATTAAAAAAAGTGATCTTTCTGAGCAGTGACGTCTTGGACTTGCAGTGATTGTGAAGCTGAATGTTGCTTGAACTACTTGTATGTTCTCTTTGTTATATTTTGTATACTGCTCCTAGGTGGTAATAGAACAACATATTTGTTTCTCAGTTGTTAAGGAAGATGAAAACTGTGTGCCTATTAAAGAAAATATTTTTGAGGTGTGCATATGGTCTGGTTCGGTTCACACATTTCAAACGTAATTTCCTTTTACTCCCATGAGTTGATAGACTCATAATTGCAGGCACACAGTAAGGTGCTTATGAGGAGTAATACTGACTATGCAAAAGCTCTCAAAAGCTTTTCACCTAGGCATTGTCAAGCCTATCATGTATATATTCAGTCCCCTACAGTTACATCTGTGCCATCATAATAGTGAGTTACGTACCTCTTGAGGAAATTCAGGAAGATTAATGAAGCCCTCCTACTGTGGAAGGATACTGACAAAAAGGGGCCTTTTAGGTGCTAGTCCTTATGTTTAGTGTTTGAAGTATGATTTCACATTTTGTTGTCAGGTTTGCTACTTAGACAGTTTGGGGTTTTAAGAGGCCTAGTCAGCTGGAGTGACGTGCATTCACATATGTGATATCATTTGTGAACTGTACTGCAACTTTCTTTGCATTACTCATCTTATTCTAGGATGTATAAGTGATTCTGTCAATCTATCTGAATAATCTTTAGCAGAAGAATAATTTATTTTTTGTCTTGCAAATGCTGCTCGATTGTAAATGGTTTACCATCTCAGTTCCTTTTACACAGGCTTGTGTTTGTTATGAACCAAAGGCCACTGAATAATGGGCACTTTACCTGTGAAAAAAATGGAATGAAAGGTTGTATCTCCACTATTTTCGTACTCTACTTTTGTCAATAAGAGCGTTTTAAATAATTAATTTGCTTTTATTTCTAAATATTTTGATTTCTTATGTTGGCTTTATCATAAGTAATAAGTGCTCTTCAACTTCATATCCTACTTGAGTCGCATCTTTGGTCATTGGATTCTTCTGCAAGATATGGCACATAAAAGTATATTGAAACATTTCTTTTTCTTGATAATTATTATTATATCTGTTTTGGATTGATTTAACTTGTCTATAACCTCTGGATGACTGGGCTGGAGGATCAAGCAAGGGGCTGATTGTTTATTATTTGAAACCAATTTTTACTCTCCCTATAAAAACGGGTTCTTATGGCAAAAGGTTGTGCTGAGAGAACACAGAGAGTATCAAGAATAGCTGTTGTAGCAGTTATTTTTGGTATAGTAGTTGGCCTATCTATGTCACCTGTCACTTCTCTTCCACTAGGCTGAATGTGAACACAGCTGAGTCTTTAAAATCACATCTGTGCATTAAAAAATGAGTCCTTCAAAACTATACTATCTTCTCTGCAGAAATATCTAGAAAAAAAAGATATAAAAAGCAAATGAAAGCTAAATTGCTCTGGAAAAAGATACATGTTTTGACAGTATAAGTAGCTAAAAAAATATAATTTTTTCCTCTAGCGTACTTTTAAATGTTTTTTTTTTTTTAATTAATGCTCTACTATTTTACTGATTCTTTTTATTTAAAAACAACAAGCAAAATAAAAGACGTTGCTATGCTGTGTAATACAGAAGAGTCCTGTGAAGGTATATGCGATGCTACTCAAATATTTTGAAATGGTGGAGTATTTCAGTTAAATAATCAGCTGTAAGGGTTACATGGATACAAATTTCATGTTAATCTTGAATATCAGTGACACTGTCTGATTTGGAGGTTTTGCTGTTTCCTAAAACTTTCAACAGTGGTTAATTAAGTACTGCTTGCATCTGGAGTGTTTCAAAACTACTTTTTTCTGATATATTACCCAAATCACTAATGTTATCGTCTATGTTTGTTTAATTTCAGCACTTTTTAGTCTTGTTAGGCAAAGGTCATTCCACCATATGAAAGTTGTAATAGTAGTATCCCACAAAAATGTTTTTTGCTGCTCTATGTAATTCTTCTTGAAGTTCAAAAAGGTAACACATTAAGGACCTCCTTTGACACATTGCCTTAACCTTGATGGTGTTCCATTGGCCAGCGGAGACTTAGCAAGTTTAATTTAAAAACCTATCTGTAAACCTAAACATGGATGTGTATCTAATCAATTGGTAAGCAATTGACATCTTTATGTTCCATAGCCCTTTAGCGTGAAAGATTAGAAATACTTCTTTTTCTCATTTTGTTGCCATTAAAATGATGGGAAATGGGTCATGTTGTTTGTAACATTAATTCCACTATAGAGAATGTCATTACCAAAAATGATCTGTGATTATAGTCAGTTGTACAGAATGATGCAAAATTTTTCATGCATAAAGTGATATTTTCCAAATGCTGGGGCTTTTTATAACATTGTAATCAGTAATTTTTAATCTCCTCTCTGTCAAGAATTCTTTAATTTCATAAGATATTAGCAGGCGATTCTTTTGTGTATTTATGAGGACTTTGGTTTTTGAATACCAACATCATATCCATGGGAAAATTATATAGAAGCATAGTGCCAAAGAGCCCTCACAGGAAAAAAGATACAAGCAACTCTACCACTGCCTAACTGTGCTCAAAATTATGAATGTATGTCTCATCTCTTTGTTGAGTGTTAAAATCACTGGACTATTATTAGGTTTTCTCATGCAGTGTTCCTTCATTTCTTCATCTCCGAACTTCTCAACCTGACAAAAGTATTTAGTCAGTGATTGCAAGAGAAAGATGGTCTCATTTGGACACTTGGAGTTCATCCAATTGAAATATATAAAAGACAGAAAACCTTGTAGCCAAGTGTCTAACATGCAGCCTTAGACATAGGAGGGAATTCAAGGAGGTCTCCTGTATCTCAGATAAGTGTCCTAATCGCCGAGTTATCAGCAACTGAGGAGCACTCTTCCACTGTTTGAGAGCGAAAAATGTAATGGAAATTTGTTACTGTTCACTTTGCCATTTTGTAAATCCTCCTACCAGCCACGCAGTCCTCTGAGGCACTCCTTGTAAGAAGTCAAGGATCATAACTTTTTCAATTTCTTCAACAATGAGTATAGATGCAAAATATTCATTTAGTTTTTCTGCTATGACCTTATATTCTCAGGGAGCTTCTCTTTTCACATGTCTGTGCAGATTTCCTGCCTCTTTTGCCTTTGGGAAAGAATTTATTAATGGCTTTTATGCCTTTTGAAAGTTGTTCTCCAACTCTTTTTTTGGCATGTCTTTTATATTTAACCTGCTAGATTTTGTTTCTCCTTTCATTTTCTTCATTTGCACACAATTTCACTTTTTTGAATGATGTCTTCTTGAATTAAGTATTCTCTATGACTCAGCAATTTAATCGTGCCAACTTTCTTTTGCATTTTTTGAAGTCTCTAGGCTATTTTTATGTAGTTCCTCTCTTTGAAATTATGCATACAGTCTTGGATTTCTTGGCTTTTGTTGCTTCTACAAGGACATTGAATGCAAACACATTATAATTTCTGTGCCAGAGCAGCTTTTTGACAGCAACATTTCAAATAGTTTCTAACTCTGTTCAGGACTGAGTTCTTCGCTTTTTTTATGTTTCCTAACTAGCTATTTTATTTTTATTTAGCATCACCTATGTATAGAATAATGGCTTTCTCCAGGGAAAAGATTCAACAGGTGTGCAAACAAACTGCATGAAAAAGTTAATTTTCATTGATTCCAAGTCAATAAAAACAAATATTACTATTTTGAATGTAAAGTTCTGCTGTCTTCAATTTATAGAATAAATACGTCTCATATTTAAACTTCCTCCTGAAAGCAATGATAAACCTGACGAACGTGCCACTTGAAAGTCCTCCCTTCAAAAAGCTGCAATTAAAAAATGTGTAAAACCCCCAAATTTCTTGTCTTACCTACCTATGAGTTTTAAGCTGCCTTCCACAGAAATTCATTATAATCTTTTTGTTTTCAAAATTACTTTTAAAAACATTCTCTGGAATATTATTTTACACTTCTTTCCTTGAAAAAGGAAATCGTTGTACATGTTTATCATTTTATTTGGAAATCAGACTCTATCATTGTTCCTGTTCACAGCCTCTATAAGCATAATTGCAGAATCCTGAGCACATCTTGTTTCTCTTTGGGGCGGACAGCTCCAGCGTCAAGTATCCTCTGATACTCGACAGAGTGTTGTAATTGCCATGATGGGGAAGGATAAGTACAGGGAGAAAGAGGAATGAATTGGCACCCTTGGAGCAGTGGCACAGCTGCCTAAACCTGTTGTGGATGGTTTTCTGTTGCTGGCCAGGGAAATCTTTTATAATTTTAAACAAGTTTTAAACCATCCTACAATGAGTTCAAGTTCTGACAATCAATATAATTAAGACAGTCAATATAATTAAGCCTGAGTGGAATGCAAGCAATCTAAGCATGAGCGAAAGGGAAAAGGGGAAAGCTCACTTGCTGTGTAGGCAAAGTACAACACTGTTAACGATTAATCTTATCCGCTAATGAGATGAGGAGAGGGGAGATGAAGGAGGAAGTGGAGGACTTGAGAAGGAAGAAGTTAAGCTTGGGAAGAACGGGGGATGGACAGAAGGTGGGGTTTTAGTTTTGACTTTGTTTCTCACTGTTTTACTCTATTTTTAATTGAAAATAAATTAAATTAATCTTCCCCAAGTCGAGTCTGTTTTGCCCGTGATGGTAATTGATAAGAGATCTCCCTGTCTATATCTCAACCCACAAGCTTTTCTGTCTTATTTTAAGCCCCCATCCCTTTAAGGAGGGGGAGTGAGAGAGTGGCTGGGTGACTGTCTGACAGCCAGTCAATGTCAAGACCATCATGAAGAGAAAAAAAAAAAAAGACAAAACAGTAATGGTGTGACTTATGAGGTCACAAAATGTTTTAAATTAAGTATTATCAAGATTTGATTATGTGGATATGCATGTGTCTATTAAATGTGTTCACATAGCGTCTTAGCTTCACAAATATTTTTCATAGGAAGGTTGTTTCAACTAGCTCCCCAACAGCATCAACATGTCCAATTGCATTCCTGACCATGAACTAGAAACTGTATTTATAAGCTTACTGTCCTTACCACACTTTCATCTCTAAGTACATCATTACTTATGCAGTACATTATCACATCAGAGGGAAAGGGCGTGTGTTTAGACCTTGACCCACAGACATGTTACATGATGTACAGCTAATTTTCAAACAAGGATTTAAAAAAAAAATTTAAAAAATTAAAAAAAAATTAAAATCCTTTTGCTGCAGAGACCTTACTGTAAGTTAAAAAAAAAATAGTACTTAAGACTGTGAGATGTTAATTAATACAGGAAAGAGAACCTCATCACTTTAAAACTAAGTAGGGAAAAATGTTGCGTAATATAAGTTGATTACAGCTTCCATAATTGTACAGATTCTGCCTGTATTAAGACTTATATCTAAGAGAGAAAAGACAAATCAACACTTATCCATTTTATTATCTTTTTTTTCTTGCTTTCTGTATTTTCTCATTCTCTACAGATTTGTTGTTATAAAAGAATACTACATAGAAGACCTGATCTAAAACTACTGAACATTTTTTCTATCAGCCATACTCTCATTCAGCAAAGCACTTAAGAACATAGTTAGATCCCACCATCTTGGAATCAAGATGTAAAAGATCACCCAGCAAAAGAGTAAAGGCATGTGCATAGACAGCCATACCTTTTATCAGAAAAGAAGAGCATGCATATTTAATATCTGTTTAATCACACTTAGGGACAAGAGAAAACCCAGCTGCCTCACTGAATCATGCCCCAAAATAATGCAGACACTGCTTAAGATTTCCCACAGTTTTGTAAATTACATTTTAGCTTCCTCATGCCTGCAGTTAAACATACAGGTAAGGACTTGCACGTCAGTATCTAAATTAAAGTAGCATGTTTTTAAAGTTTCTTCTGGTATTTACCAAACCAATTATACTTTCTTATCCAGCAAAGCATCGCTGCCTCAGGATGGGGGATCCTGACTACAATGTTTCAATGTTTAAAGCACCTAAGGGCAAACACAGTGTTAAGTATACTTGGCATGTAACCAAATGCAGGTAGCTGGCAAAAGTAACTGAAGTTTATATTTCTGGAAAGTTCACAAAATAGATAGCCAAAAAATAAATGTAAGAAAAAAGCAACTGGAAATCGAGGGGAATAGCTTTCAATGATTTAGCCTTGCAGGAATCAAAAGTGGCAGTCATCATTAATCGAGTGGGAGAAAAAAAGGAGGTTCATGCTTGCATGACAATATTTGCACAAATGAGATATGCAGCTAATCAGGCTGGCATGCTCTTGTTCAAAGTTAGGATGTTTGAATTAATGTTATATGGACTTCTAGGAAATTTTTATTGCACACAGGCTTGAAAATGAAACTCTGAAGTTTATGCTGTAAATTCCTATTCAAATTAATGATTAAGTGATTGCTGATTAATGAGTCAAGTAACTTTTGTTCCATAATATCCCTAAAAGTGCGATCAAATCAAGGCACCAGTCAAGTATCGCATTTCTGTAACAAAACATACAACATTTTAGTAAATGAGGGAACATGTATTCTTAAGCTATCCGTTGAATGAATAATATAATACAGGTCAAAACAGCAGTCGGAAAAGACATTCACTTTCAAATTTTCAACGGTTTCTATAAACCTTTGCAACTTGGAGTTGTTTAGTCTGTAGAAAAGGCGGCTCAGGGGAGACCTTATCGCTCTCTACAACTGACTGAAAGCAGGTTGTAGTGAGACAGGGGTCGGTCTCTTCTCCCAAGTAACAAGTGATAGGATGAGAGGAAATCGCCTTAAGTTGCGCCGGGGAGGTTTAGGTTGATTATTAGGAAAAATTTCTTCACTGAAAGTGTTGTCAAGCACTGGCACAGGCTGCCCAGGGAAGCAGTTGAGTCACCATCTCTGGAGGTATTTGAAAGATGTGTAGATGTGGCACTTAGGGATATGGTTTAGTGGTAGACTTGGCAGTTAGTTTAATGGTTGGACTTGATGATCTTAAAAATCTTTTCCAACTTAAATTATTCTATAATTTTATGATTCTATGATTCTAAGTATGCACTGAGCTACTTTCAATACCACGACCTATACTTTTCCCCCATCTCTATCCAACTTCTACTCATTGCACAAAGTGAAAGAATTTCACTATATACATCCATAATGTTTGTGAGCTTCACTTTTCAATTTGGAGCCTTAGGTTTTGTTTATTTCAGAAAGTTCAAGCTTGCTCTGAAGGCAGAGTTAATTATTTCCTTATCAGTTGGGTTTTTTTATGTGATGTTCACTGAGGTAACTTGCCTGTGAGCTACTCAGAGGACATCCACAAAGTCCCTCATCAGACACTGTAGCATTTTTACAGATGGAGAGCTGATGCATAGAATAATGTCAAATTATCTGCCTTCATTTTTTTTTAATTTCTTGATTTGTGGTAGCTGGTTTTGTTGGCCACATTTCCGACTACTTGTCATCATGCAGTTTTCAAACGGTTATCAATAAATCCCATTGGTTTCAGTTGGTTTTCTGAAATCCCAGGTTTCTTAAAGTAAAACCTTGTTTCACCCAAGAAAATCTGGGTACCAAGAAAATAAAGAACATTCACCTAGATTCATTTTTACAGGTTTGTTTTAAATATTTTGTTTAATAGCACATTATTGTAGCTTTGAAACAAAAGAAACAAAAAATTTATCCTTTATACTTTTTCAAACCCATGATTTCTCAAACATATTCCCTTTTCTGCCACAGATCAGAAACATTGTAAAACCACATCCCCTTTTATCACTTAACCTGGACTAATTCCTAGAAACTGTCCATTGTACACATTGAATAAAAATGGGAGTATGAAGAAAAAGTAAACAATTAAATACAGAAGTCAGCTAATTAGCCTTGCACAAACAATATTGGGTTTAGTATTTCTAACCACCTAATTTTTTACCTTAGCATTGGTCTGTCAACATAATTACTGTTATATATCCCAACAGAATATTGTTAAGATGATATATACATATACGTATATGTATACATATACATATACGTATATGTATACGTATACGTATACATACACATGTACATACACATGTACATGCACATAAGCGTACACATCTAAAACCACTTCTTGAATTTTGCCTTGCTTATATCTGCCCACTATAGCAATGATATCGCTTCTATAAAACTAATTTTCTAAAATGTAACTTATACCTTTGAAATGTAAGAAATAGCCAAGTATTCCATGAGGGAAAAAATACCAGTATGTCCAGGATTTTCAAAAACAGGCTAAAATAAAGCAAAGGGTACAACATTATTTAAAGTGGAAAATTAATCTTCTAAATGTTACTAGATGTAGCAAGAAAGATGTCATTTATGTTCTTATACTATTACATCAGAATAATTTTAAATTTAATGTATAGAAATGCTAATACCTTGATTAATTGTTCTGATTTGGTTTGCATTTTTCTAAAAAGCAACACGACTTGATAAGACATTACATCTGTTCAGCCCTCAATGGAAGTACATGTTAATTTCTTTTGTGAGAGAAGGTGAGAAAAGTGAAATCTATGATTAGAAGTCAATACATGCAAGAAGCTGGTTATCTGTGGTTACAGTAAGATCTATCAAAATTACGTGATTCTCAAAACTGCTGAGAATGTACTGATATTCTTACTCCACTGGGAGTAAGGTGTGCTCAGTATATCTGAAAAGAAAGTCATTTAAAATTGATCTGGATGTCTAATAATGTCTAATAGAAAAACTCTCTAAACTGAATACTACAGTAAAAACCTGGAGTGGTAAGGAAAACATTTGACATCTAGGACTGGGGTTTAGAAAAGTGGTGAAAATTGATTGAGCTGAAGGAGTCACTTTTATTCATGGTTTCTTTTCTTTGTGTATCATCTATGCAGTCTTTATTCATTTTGTATCAACAGGTATATTCCAGGTTAAGCATTTCACATTACAGGATAGCATAACATGGGAAAAAAAAAAAATAAAAAAATCTGAAAATAGAAATTCATGTTCTTTAGTGGTAAATTAACATACAGAAATTGGGGGGGGGGGGGGGGGGCTTGCAATGACTGAGACTTGTATTATTACATATTTTAAGCTCTTGAATAGCATCAAGGTCAAGTAACAAATCCCAGGTCATTACTAGCAAAAATTCAGTATTTGCAGGTCAGATTTCTTGAAAAGAAAACTCTCAGAACCTCTCACAGAAAATAAGTACTTTGTAATTATACCTTTTTGAGTTTGTGATTGTGTAAAGATAACATTCTTGACAGGTTTCAATGGTACTACCCATAATAATGCGCTTCGCCAAATCATGCCTCACTTCATCATTTTCATTATATAGGATTTATAGCAATTTCTCTGCTCTTATTTTTGTCTTGTTTCTGGTGTTCTGTGATCTTTTATGTGATCCTTCTTATCCACTCATATTAGATGATTACACATTTTCCAGCTTTGATCTATGCAAGCTGCAATTGGGCTGAGTTGCTTGATGTTAACATTAACTTCTCTCTGAGGCAGAGTTTCTAAAATGCATGTCCAATTTTTTTTTTGTTTAACACAAAGCATATTAATGGGTATGCTGTAACTGAAAAACAGGTATCCTAATTTCTTCAAAATGATATCTGTGCAGCTTGTGAAATGGCAAATGGCTTTCTTTTCAAGCCTTCTTTTTCCTGCTGAGCATCCTTTCTCACATTTTCACTTGCAAACCCTTCTTTTGCTTCAGAAAACCCTAAAATGCATTCCTGTACTGCCTTTTAGGGTATAAGAAGCTAACACATTTGCTAGAAGTAAACTGCTGTTTACTGTTTCTTTCTGACAATATGTTTGACAATAATGTCAATGAGTCTGAGATAGTCATGTTTAGTCTATCTGTAGACCTAAAATACATAATCTTTTTGTCCTTTCTCTGTTCCATCAGGGTATACACAGTCCTTTTGTTTGAAAAGTCATAATCCTTTCATAGCTCAATAACATTAGTGCCTTTAAGAAAAACATTGTCTTACATTAAACCAAGATGCCATGTGTTCAGTATTTTCTAAATGCAATTAAGATCCAGGGCAAATGTCAAAGCAATAGAATTCTGGTCTAGGTCCTTGTGTTCTGTACTAGAAGAAATATTGAGGACAGAACTAATAGTAAACATCTCTCACAGCAGTTCTTTAAATTGTTTCTTGGCCTTTATCTATTTAAGCCATCTGTAGAACAAGAGAGTAGTTTATTTCTTGTACTTACTCAGTTACCTCCCTCTCTGTTTGTACATATGAATATAGCTACTAACTAGTGCAAACTCATGATGGATTTTAATATGGCAATCATCTGTCAAGAACAGGACAAAATCCATTTTCCGTGGGTTGTGTATTAACCTTCAGGCCCTACCTCTTGGCAAGAATGTGACTACTTATTATAAAAGGGAGAGTGCTGACATTCTAGTGCTCTCTTGGTGAGACATCCTGCACTTCTTGTGGAGGTTGTCTGGTCCAATGCTCTGGTCAATGCAGGGCCAGTTACAAAGTCAGATTCAACATCAAATTTAGACCAGGTTGCTCAGACTTATACCCAGTCAAGTTTTGAGTATGACCATGGCTGGAGCTTCTACAAGGTCTCTTTTCTAGCATTTGATCACTCCTGTAGCAGGTTTGGGTTTTTTTTCCCTAATATCTAGTTAGCATTTATCTTTTTAAACCTTTTGTCTTTTGCCTCATTCTTACCTTGTGCGCCTCTGGGAGAAGTCTGGCTCCAGCTTCTCTATGACCTTCATTTGGTATTTGAGGACTATGCTAGAATAAGAGCTAAGACCCATGCAAAAATAAAAAAAAACAAAAAAACAAAAAACAAAAAAGCAGCTAGTTTTGCATGTCCAAACTGACTCTGTTTAAAGCATATTCAGTTTTTATATCGACATGCTTTATATTTTGATTATACCAGAAAACATTAATTTATTAAATAGTAGTAAATAGCTAGAATGTCAGGGAAAAATGTTTTAAATGAGGAAAAGGTCAACATTTTGTAAAATTCAGAGGTATCTGTAAGAAGCATGTGTAATTTCTAATGCAAAAATGAAGTATCTGAAGGATTTTAAGAAAATGTAAGAACATTTTTGTGCTAAGGAGATTATAATCCTATTGAATTCAGTTCTCACACAGACAAATAAGTCCTCGTCCATCTCTGAAGAAATATTTTATACAAGTAAAATTGAGAAAAGAGCCTGTGAACCAACATGTCTTTTCTTGTTAAAGTCTGAGAACTGATGATTCTTCACCATTTCACAAGAGTTTTGGGATCTAAAGTTAATTGTGTATCTTCCTTGCCATATCTGCAGATAAAATATCTGCTGACTTTCTTTCAGCCATCTAAGAAACCTACATGTTTCAAAACTGCATCCTATAAACATAAGTTCATACTTTTCATATGAGTAACAAGATATGCATATGAGTTGTACAGCATTCTGAGATACAACACTTATTAAGCTTCTGTCATATAGAAATACAACCTTGCATTGATGAGTTATGCATCTCACTGTTGCATAAAAGGTAGAGGTCGTTAATTTATAAAAAGGAAATCAAGGGATAAACAGGACACTTTATTAAGTGTAGTGTTTACTAAGAGTTTTTTGTTCCACCTAATCAACTGTAGTACCATTTCTTTTAATTATCACTTTGCCTGTCCTTGTACAACTCCAGAAGAAGATGAAATGTATACGTTCACTAAACAAAAACTTACACCATAAATATGTTTGCTGCAATGCACCAGCAAAGCAACTCTGACAACTGCAACGCGCATCAGTTCATTAACATATCCCTTCTGGGCATTTTGACCTTGTTCCTTCTATTACAAAAACTAAAGGCCCACAGGCTATCTTTAGAAAGTCTTCAGGTTATTCATTTTGCAGAGAAAGTCATTCTGCAGTTAAACAGTCCAGAGAGGGGCACAAATTCAAAATGGAAGCAGAAGCATCATTTCTAAGAAAAACAGCTATCAGAAGCCAAGACAATACAGATTTCTCAAATCAGTCTCCTTTTCCTCACTTGACTGATCCCACGTTATCAGTATTTTTCTGCACTGCGGTCTAGATCTCAGTTTCCCCAGGAATGATTTCAAGAGAAACTGATCTTTTATTCTGATATCAGACACTAAACTGAAAAGGGACTCTCTAGTCCCCCAGTGTTGAGACAAAAGTAAATACATAAAAATGGATACATCAGTCTAACTATATTAATATGGAGGAAAACACTCCTTAAAAGCTATCTTAATTTTTCTGCCTGTGAAAGTCTCTTTCCGTAATGCTTTCTGTGCTGCTTTGCAGATCTGTAAATCTAACAGACTTCAAAGAGTTCCTGCCAAAATGATAGAGACAAAGGAAAAGAGAGGCCAAAACACTTTCACTTTTACAAAATAAAGTGCATACATCTTATTTGCAGACAATCTCTGTAGTGTTATCTTCTATTTGGTGGAGAGTAGCTTGGTAAAAAATCTATGCCTTATCTTATGCATGGCCTGCCATGGATGAACATTGACCTTAGATATATCTCAAATTAGAAATGATCATTTCCTTAGTGAAGGTTTCCAAGCAGCAAGCATTATCAATTTTAAAGTAGCTTTACAAGTACAAAACACCTCAGAAAGAGCAAGATCCTGCCAGCTTATCTATATAGTATGACACTTCATCCCTTGGGAAAACCTATAACCATGGTATTCTTCATGGGGAACTAATAAATAAATAAGTAAATAAATGAATAAAGTTTAATAGCTACACTTTTTTTTTTTTTAGAACCAACAGTATGCTTAGGCACTTTTCATAAGCACCTTTAAAAGTTTAAATACCTAGAAATATTACTGGATAAGTGAAGTAAATTTGGCAATATTTTCTTGTTGTGAGTTACAGAGCTATTCTAGAAAAGCAGATCAATGGAGTTTTTAGAAACTGCAGAATACTACTCTAACAATATGGTACTTATTGAGCAAGCCTTCACAGAGCCTTAAGCATGGCCCTTGTATTTGTCTCATCCACAAGTCATTGTACAAGTTTAGTGGTATTTATCTGATTAACAGTAGAGAGCTACAGCTGATGTTGTCATACCACAGCTTATCTGGAATTCTCTACAGCTATTCTCATCCCCCCAAATGCATGCATATGCCTGACTTTTCTGTCCACTGGGTAGCTACACTCAGACATTTCCACTTTGAAAGGAAAAATGAGTACAGTATATGCAACTCTCATCCGTCACAGTTCAACCACTGCTCCTAAATGTCCTGTTCTTAGATGCCCTCATGCCCACTACTGTGTTTTGCTATGTGCAGCTGGTGGAAGGGGTTGGTAAACAAGACGTTTATTTCCTCTTGTTAAAATGCCACTGATAAACAATGGAAGATGTAAAGAGATCTGAGAGTTTTTTGTTTATTTAAAGTGTTTAGATAAAGAACTGACAGCTCCAGGAACATTGAAAACTGTGAAGGATAATGAAGGCAACAGTACATAGGAAAAAAGGGATTTTTTTTTTTCTAGGAAAACTTTGTGTCTGCCCTGTAAGAGGCAGAAACAGGCAGGCATGTTCAGATTTAGTCTCTTCATCATAACACCGTGCCCCGCCTCCCTGAAGCAGCCCTGCAGGAGTGGTCATCTGGCTCATTCAAAGAGGTGGGTGAGGAGGCTCTCCGGGACAGGTTGGAAGTGGCGAATACTGCTGTATCTGCAGAGCAGTAGCAATGACCAAGACAAGTTTGAGAGTCTCCTCACTTGGGCTTATATAACCAAGCAAACTTTTGAGGCGTATGACAACCACCTCCTTATGATGGGGGGTTGAGAAGTTCAGGAGAGAGGCTGGACACCCCTGTCAGTGGCCTGATGAGTATCCCATACTTTCCCTCTCTGAAGCACAGCCCTGGAGGATATAGACCACCACCTGCTACGTGTGAATGGGCTGTTCTGGGGTACAGTGCCCTAGATGAGTCCCTGTGTGAAGTGGCTGTATGACATCCTGCATCTTTCTGGTAGCCACATGTTGCAAATCAGCAATGGCAGAGCAAACAGAAAGTGAGAAAGCTGCTGTTGTGTGGAGAGGAAACAGACAGGAAAAATGTCTGGAACCAGCCTGAAGCCCACTTGGTTTGGCATTTCTCTGCCTGCACATTCACACAAGTTGGCTGCAGACAATGCCAGTGTTATTTAAAGATGGTCCTTCTGTTGTTTTGGGAGGAATGGTTGGAACTGACACTCAGAGTGGAGCCAGGACTGATACAGTCAGACACACTCAGCAAAGCCTGGAAATCTTTTTATTTATGTCTATGATGTAGTTTGTTTGGAACCCTTAAACCTTTGTTTTGGTGCATTAAAACACTAAAAAAATGCAATATTTTTTTCAGAATATTCTTTCTTCTGTAAATTTCCTTATCACGTAAATAAATATTTATAATAAAACATAAGTTTCTCTTTTTTGTGGGTGTAGAATAATAATGTGTTATAGTGGTAGTTCTGGGGAGGGTGTGGCATTAATTTATTCTGTTCCCAGAAAAGAAAAAGCACAAGCCATTGAATTTGTATCAAAAATAAAAATATTTTTATCATGGATTTTTAAGTATTTATTTTTCAGCTTTCAGATAATGGAAAACAATCTGAAAAGGAAGACTTTTACTTTTTATTTAATTAGCCAAAGAATTAGAAGGCATTCTTGCAAGGAGTTCACTCAATTAACAGAGAGACTAGCATTCATAAAGTATTCTGACATAACTACACAATCATATGAGAATCGAGTATAGTATATTTAAACTATTAAGAACATTATGAGTTTCATCCCAAATAACAGTACTTTTAAATGTAAAATATTAATACTTTGTAATAATCTTTGTCTTATCAATTGAATCTATCTAAAAAGTGTGCAAGTGCTTCTGAACATCTGAGAGACTAGTCAAAGGCTGTTGTGAATTGAACCAGGTAGAAACTCAATTTACCATTCCTTTCACAAAGTGTTTCTTAATATGCAGTAAACCATTAATAATTGTAGTACTAGAACTAAAGTACCAAGAAAAATAAATTAATTATAAAACATGCTTTACCTTATTCCACTTTACCCGGAATACATTAACTTGACAACTATCTTTTAATAATTCCTAAACTTCTAAAGCAATTTCTTGACTTGACACATAGCTCATCTTGTCTATTACCAGGAGAAAGAAAAAAAAGAGAATGCTTCTTTTGCCTATATGATGTTTTCTTGTTTTCAATACTTCTTAAATATTTTCCCACTTTTGAAAAAGTAATTGTTTATCCAGCTTGAATATAGTATGTAATCACATATGAAATATGGTAGATAAACAAAGAGTCTGATTTAATCAAGCAATTTTTAAAAATCAATTAGGAGTCCGGTGTGAATTAATTAACCTTTATCTACAGCATGGGAAAATGGAGAAACTTTAAAGTCATCTATTTGCTGTTCACATTTCACAACATACCATAAGATTGTGAAACATAATATTAGAAGTATATCCTCATTATAATATTTAGATAATTATATTTTTCATGATACAACTATTCATAAATTCTTACAAGTTTACTGTGAAGGAGAACAGATAATATGCCAAAAGTTGTGGCAAAACCATAAATGACTACAAAATTTCTGAGCCCTATACCACAAATGTTTGAAAAAAGGAATCCATGTTTGTTTAAAAAGTCTCTTCCTCTCCTTTCATGGTAATAAAAATTCCATGACACTACTTTATCAATAAACAGACCTAGGTTAAAAAAAAAAAAAAAAAAAAAAAAAAGCAGAAAACCAGGAACCTTTCAACTCCTTTGCCCAGCCCCATCTATACAGATTCCAAATTACTGTTGGAAATGAACGGTCAGGAATGGTCCCTCAAGCCTGAGAGAACTTTTATCAGATGTGCCTGACAAACCACCGTACTATGAAATTATTGTCTTATGGTCTTTAAAAAAAAAATCCCTTTACAGTTCCCCTGTAAATGGCTACTATCGCATTTAATCTCCAGTGATGCTTGCTTAAGCAGTAAGGGAATTAATTATGCTGCAGTTAATCACTCACCTTTGATATTAGCATTACAAAAGCTGAGTTGGGCAAACAATAATATAATGGCAGAAAGACTAAAACTCGTTTCTGACTCCATTAAACTTTGGATCTCCATGAAAAGGAGAAAAGAAGGAAATCTGAATCCAAGTAATTTCCTACAGAATAGACTTAAGGTAAGAAAGAGAAAGGAACATTTTTATGGGAATGCCCTCTGAGGTCATAGAGATGCACATGAAAATTTAGCTTTCATGAAATAGCTCTTCTGACACCTTCCTAGCTAAATTCACATAAACTTATTTTGAAAGTAGGAAACAAAGTCACAAAAGATACACAAAGTCAGACAAAGGACCTTATTCAAATTGAAAATCAAATGTTGTCTAGTTACAATCAGAGTCTGTAGTAGACTCCACAAGAAAGCCCTAGAGGGGACAAAGTCAATGACAGGCAGATCAGACTACCCAAAGCTTGGCAGTACAGCTGTGTATAGGAAGTTGCCTGTGTGGAAGCCATGGCACTAAGTTGGAGTTAGCATCCCCTTGCAAGAAGCCAGAACTCAGTAGCCTGTGAGAACAAGTTGAAAAGTAATTTACTAAGAGAAGCAACGAGTAAACAGTTGTAATCTGCAGAGGGTATTACTGGAACAGCATTGTTATTACTGAAGGATATTGTAATAGAAAATGACTTCTGGCCACTAGAGTGGTGAGACATTTAACAGCTGCTTGATCTTTCTTGTTATTTTAGGTGTGGAGATGACTAAGTACATATATCAATGCCATGTATGCATAAGAATTTTATGATACAGTATGTGTTATACAGTAATAAGCCCTTCTGGGCACATTAAAGAACCCAGAACTGATGCATTCAAGGTATCATTGCACGCTCATTGAGAAGGAGTCTGAATCTGATCTGAATTCTCTCAGTGCCAGGAGGCACACAAGGCGCGAACATCGTTCTTCCACTTCGATCGGTCTGCGGCTGCGTGCCTCTGGAGTCCCAAGGGCCACAGCGCAGTCTTCTGTTGTTTTTTTCCTCAAGACATGACTGATCCAGTTCCATCTCCTCCTCCTCACTTCATTACTGATTTTCTCCATCTCCGAGTTGATGCTCGTCGTTTCTGCAACTTTTTATTTTTTTTCCGGGAGGAGGTAGTTGGCCTCCTGCCCCATTGAGAAGGAGTAATTATGAATAATGAGAAGGTTACAAGTTTGGTATTCCTAATACCATGATTTGCAAGGTTTTGCCAGCATTTTTCCCTGTGTTGAAAAAGCATAACAGAGTTCCAGAACCGACAAATATTTGTGTAAACTGGCCATTGTTTATCCATCTCTGGTGCATATGCCTCTGTGCTTGAATGTGCAGACTATAATAAGCATATATTTCTCCGTAAGTCTTTATCTTTTCAAAAGACTATTTTAGCACTTATATATAATTGAAATTGAACTGGATCAGTCCATCAGCTTCAAAAAAGCTTTCAGTCAGAAATTCAGTACCAAATACTTTCAGTGATGTCTATAAACAGTTTCCATTGCTATTGATGAATTTTTCAATATGAATTGAGGCTGGTATGTAATCATCATTTCCTCCAGTGGTATTTTGTTAGTTTTCTTAATTAGCTTCATAACCACCTTTTGAAATGAACTTATTATTTTCCATTACTTTTCTATCCTTCTTTTTCTTTTATTTTTTTCTTTTAAAAGAGCACAAAAATGATCATACTGTATAAACACATTTAAGAAATATGAATCAATTCATTGTTTGTCAGACTCTGTCTGTTTTCCTGCTTGTCAGTTAGTGACATCATCCAGAATTTTAATCTTCTTAACTTCTAAGAATAAGTAAAAATAAATTGATCTTCAGATAACTTTGTCTCCCTTTTCTATAAGAAAGTAATTTTAATAGTTATGTGTTATTAGTACAATGCAAAAAGACCCAGAACCCAAACAAAACAACCAAACAAAAAAAAAACCCATCTTTTGTTTACCAGTTCATGCCTATTGGTCTTAAATTGCTATCACACTGTTTTAAACAATAAACTTTGCTTCTGTCAGCAACATCTTTTATTACTGTGAACAAAGATCTGCTCTAGCTACAATCCTACTGAAAACACCCTCAGCTCTGAAAAACTATAAAATATAGACCTTTCATATTGGGGGAAAAAGTAGGCTTTTTTGCTACTTGAGGGGGGTTTAGTTTTGGGGTTGTTTTTTAGTGGTTCATCTGGGTTTTTTACCCCTTTTTTTCTAATGATGCATTTGCTGTGAAGTGATGAAATTGCTGACTTGGGTGATGACAGCCTGAACAATGACTGCTGTCAAAGAAAGAATACCTTTTATCTCCCAACTTCTGAAATATTAAAGCAGAGACTGCCAATAGATATTTCATTTTTTTTAATGGCCTTCCAATTACCTTTCCTTTTAGTTCTATTTTCATTGCACAAAAGGAAGGAAAAACTGTGTATTTGTCACAATCCCTTTTTTTTTTTTTTTTTTCCTGATGAAAGATTTATTCTATGTTGTATATAAAATAAACTTTGAATTGGAACTTCACAATGGTAGACAATATGATTCTAGGACTTCTGCATAATGGGCATCCAAAGTCTTACTGAAAATCTGGATGGGGAAGAGGATAGAAAAAAAAAAAAAAAAAAAGGTTTTCTTTGATATAAAGTTACTGTATCCTTTTATAGTAAAACAAGTAAAACAAATTAAAAGTTTTAGGACTGACAAAAGTAAACAAAAAATAACAATTCTATACAGACATAGAAGCAGATATAAACACGTAGGTAAATATATGTTTTTGAAAGGTTATAATATTCCATTATAACATGTGCATCACAGGCTAGAATTTATTTCTATAAAAACCCTGGCATATTACCTTGAAGTCAGTTTTGAGTATAACTTTAATGGAGTATTTTACTTACATGTGAAAAACTATTTAGAGAAGTTAATGAAAACTTCTCAACTGTTTCTTAGTTAAACTAGATTTCTGTGTTATATTGTTAAAAATTTGTTAAATATTTCAAAAGACTTTGATACTTGCGAGAGAAGGAATTGTAAACCTTTTTATCCAAATTGAATCAATTTCTCACTTCAAAATTTATATAATATAAATATTTCAAATTGAGTAAAAATAAAAGTAAATCACAATTTAATTTTGAAAACCATCAAAACTGAAATTTAAGAAACTGCTGAAAGATTTAGGCAGAGAGAGTTAAGATTTCATGTTATTCTGTGGAAAAGGAAGTGTGATTTCCAAAGAGCTTCAATTTATTTTTGCCTATCATACTTGCATTAACTCAGGAATATTTTTTGCCATTAGCCTCAGAGGGATAGCTAGTATAAATATGAAAGGACTATTAAATTAGATTATAATATTTTTCAATATATGTTATAATTAGTAAATTTATTTATGTACCTTTTTGCCTGTTGCCAGATCTAATCCGTAATTTATTCACACCTTCTAATTCTATCAGCTTTATTGTTATCTATTATTATTCTTATTATTTGGATAATTAGGTGAAGTGTTATGGAACTCTCTGATAAAACTATGTTGCATTCTTTAGGAGCTATCAAGATTTTTAAAGATGCCTTAGTCCTTACCGCTATGATTTGATAAATAATACGGTGGATTTCTGTAAAGCACATGAGGAAGATTTGTTATGTAAAACATAACGTTCTTATATAATCTTTTGAATCATCCTATTTTCATTAAAAGTTTGCAAAGAGATGATTTTTTTTTTTAAATTTGCCTAGCCAAAGACTGTGTTCTTTTCTTTATTCTGTTAGTGAGAACTGATATGCAGAAAATATATATCATCGCCTTTCACCAAAATCATTATCTTTTAAACAAGACAGGTTTCTTATTCAGGTTATTTTTCTTTATGGTATTTTGGAATTTGATCAATATTTCCTTCTTATACCATACAATATATTTGCTTCTACCTAATGTGAGATTGAATACATTTTGGATTAGCTATTCATTCACCGCAAATCAGCTGGGAAGTGGTTCACATGTTTGGTCAGTCTAGTCAATGGTGGCAGCAATCATAGAATCATAGAATCATAGAATTGTTAAGGTTGGAAAAGACCCTTAAGATCATCGAGTCCAACCATTAACCTAGCACTGCCAAGTCCACCACTAAACCATGTCCTCAAGCACCATGTCTATCCGTCTTTTAAATACTTCCAGGGATGGGGACTCAACCACTTCCCTGGGCAGCCTGTTCCAATGCCTGACTACCCTTTTGGTGAAGAAATTTTTCTTAATATCCAACCTAAACCTACCTTGGCGCAGATTGAGGCTGCTTCCTCTCATCCTATCGCTTGTTACTAGGGAGAAGAGACCAACACCCACCTCGCTACAACCTCCTTTCAGGTAGTTGTAGAGAGCAATAAGGTCTCCCCTCAGCCTCCTCTTCTCCAAATTAAACAACCCCAGTTCCCTCAGCCGCTCCTCATACGACCTGTGCTCTAGACCCTTCACCAGCTTCATTGCCCTGCTTTGGACATGCTCTAGTACCTCGATGTCCTTCTTGTAGTGAGGGGCTCAAAACTGAACACAGTACTCGAGATGCGGCCTCACCAGTGCCGAGTACAGGGGCACTATCACCTCCCTGGTCCTGCTGGCTACACTATTCCTGATACAAGCCGGGGTGCCATTGGCCCTCTTGGCCACCTGGGCACACTGCTGGCTCATGTTCAGGCAGCTGTCAACTAACACCCCCAGGCCCTTTTCCACAAGGCAGCTCTCCAGCTGCTCCTCCCCAAGCCTGTAGCGTTGCATGGGGTTGTTCTGACCCAATTGCAGGACCCAGCACTGAGCCTTGTTGAATCTCATACGGTTGGCCCTGGCCCAACAATGCAGCCTGTCCAGATCCCTCTGTAGGACCTTCCTACCCTCCAGCAGATCAACACTTCCACCCAACTTGGTGTCATCTGCAAACTAACTGAGGGTGCACTCAATCCCCTCATCTAGATCATCAATGAAGATATTGAACAGGACTGGCCCCAACACTGAGCCTTGGGGAACACCACTCGTGACCGGCCGCCAACTGGATTTGACTCCATTCACCACCACTGTCTGGGCTCGGCCGTCCAGCCAGTTTTTTACCCAGTACAGAGTGCCCTTATCCAAGCCATGAGCAGCCAGCTTCTCCAGGAGAGTGCTGTGGGAGACAGTGTCAAAGGCCTTACTAAAGTCCAGGTAGACAACATCCACAGCCTTTCCCTCATCCACTGAGCGGGTCACCTTGTCATAGAAGGAGATCAGGTTGGTCAAGCAGGATCTTCCCTTCATGAACCCATGCTGGCTGAGCCTGATCTCCTGGTTGTCCCACATGTGCTGCGTAATGGCACTCAGCATGATCTGTTCCATGACCTTTCCCGGCACTGAGGTCAGGCTGACAGGCCTGTAGTTCCCCAGATCCTCCTTCCGACCCTTCTTGTAGAGGGGCATCACATTAGCTAACTTCCAGTCATCTGGGACCTCCCCGGTTGACCGGGACTGCTGATAAATGATGGAGAGTGGCTTGGCAAGCTCCTCTGCCAGCTCCCTCAGTATCCTCGGGTGGATCCCGTCTGGCCCCATGGACTTGTGAGCATTCAGGTGGAGGAGCAGGTCAGTGACTGCCACCTCTTCGACAACTGGGGTTTCATTCTGCTTCCTATCTCCATCTCCCAGCTCAGGGGCTTGAAAACCCCGAGGATGACCAGTCTGACTATTAAAGACGGAGGCAAAGAAGGCATTAAGTACCTCAGCCTTCTTCTCATCCTTCGTGGCAATGTTTCCCTCTGCATCCAACAAAGGAGGGAGATTCTCCCTGTCCGTCCTTTTGTCGCTGATATATTTGTAAAGCATTTTTCGTTATCTTTAACGGCAGTGGCCACTTTAAGTTCTAGCTGGGCCTTCGCCTTTCTAATCTTCTCCCTGCAAAACCTCACAACATCCTTGTAGTCCTCCTGAGTTGCCTGCCCCTTCTTCCAAAGGTAGTAGGCTCTCCTTTTTTTCCTGAGTTCCAGCCAAAGCTCTCTGTTCAGCCAGGCCGGTCTTCTCCCCTGCCTGCTCGACTTATGGCACATGGGGACGGCCTGCTCGACTTATGGCACATGGGGACGGCCTGCTCCTGTGCCTTTAACACTTCCTTCTTGAATAACATCCAGCCTTCCTGGGCTCCTTTGCCCTTCAGGACTGCCTCCCAAGGGATTCTGTTAACCAGACTCCTAATCAAGCCAAAGTCGGCCCTTCTAAAGTTCAGGGTAGTGGTTTTGCCGACTCCCCTTCCTTACTTCTCCAAGAATCAAAAACTCTATCATTTCATGGTCGCTCCGACCACCACATCACCCACCAGGCCTTCTCTGTTCGTAAACAGCAGGTCCAGTGGGGCACCTCCCCTGGCTGGCTTGCTTACCAGCTGCATCAGGAAGTTCTCTTCCACACACTCCAGGAACCTCCAAGACTGTTTCCCCTCTGCTGTGTTGTATTTCCAGCAGATATCTGGTAAGTTGAAGTCTCCCACGAGAACAAGGGCTAGAGATTGTAAGACTTCAGCCAACCGCTTGTAGAATACTTCGTCTGTTTCCTCATCCTGGTTGGGTGGTCTATAACAGACTCCCACTAGGACATCTGCCTTGTTGGCCTTCCCCCTGATCTTTACCCATAAGCACTCAACCCTATCATTACCTTCGTTGAGCTCTAGACAATCAAAACACTCTCTAATATACAAGACTACCTCACCACCTCTCCTTCCTTGCCTATCCCTTCTAAAAAGCTTGTAGCCATCCATTGCAGCACTCCAGTTGTGCGAGTCATCCCACCATGTTTCTGTGATGGCGACCACAGCATAGTTTTCCTGCCGCGCAATGGCTTCCAGCTCCTCCTGCTTATTGCCCATGCTGCGTGCGTTGGTGTAAATGCACTTCACTTGGGCTATTGATCTCTTCTCCAACACAGGCATGCCACCCCTAGGCTCATCCCTAGCAAGCCTGGTTTTGTTCCCTTCCCCCTTTGAATCTAGTTTAAAGCCCTCTCAATGAGGCCTGCTAACTCCTGAGACAGAATCCTTTTCCCTCTTTGTGAAAGGTGAACCCCATCTGTCTCCAGCAGGTCTGGTGGCATGTAAACTGCCCCATGATTGAAAAACCCAAAATTCCACCTCTGGCACCAGCCTCTGAGCCATGTGTTAATGAGATGGGTCTTCCTGTTCCTTTCCATATGCCTCCTGGCTACTGATGGCATGGAGGTCAATGTCACAGTTGAAGATGTCTATTCAAACCTGATCTCTGTCCTGGGCTATTAAGGCATTTTTTAAGTACATATAAAGTTTGGTGTTATGAAGTATGGAATTGGGAACAAATATGTGTGAGTGACACTGGAACTAGAAAAATACAGTGGGCAAGGAATCATTTTCGTTTAAATATAAAAGTTGTTATATTTATAATAATTGTATTTACAAATATGAACATATTTGACCTCCATTTTCCATGTATTTTTTTTCTTTTTTTTTTAAGAGAAAGATGGCATATGAGAGCTAGGATAAAATTCAGGTCTCTTGAAGCTGTTAGGAATATTATTATTCATTTTGAAAAGGCTAAAATTTCAGTTATGGAGACTACTTTATTCAGAGCCTTGTGACTGCATAGTGTATTCATTGAATGACACATGATGACATCTTGCAAGGCGGTAATCTGTTTACAATACACCTGCACTACCAGCTATCATCATGGCCTCTTCTTTAGATTCTGTGAATTTAGTATTCTCTGCCCTAATAATATTGGTGGAACAATTTAGAGCTATTTAAAATTTGAAAAAAACGGAAGTTGTAAGGTAAACAGAGAAGTTTACTTAAAGAAATATGATTCTGTGCTAAACCAATTGGTGGTGATTAATATTGCTGGTCTAAGTGATTTTCCTTCATTTTGACCCAATTAATACCCATGTGTCTGATCTACAACATCCGTTCCAAAGAAAGCTTGGTGATATTTTTCTGTTGATTTGATGGATTTGGATCATCTGCTGCAATTTAACAAGACAGTGACATATAAATTCAGATATGTTATGAACGTCATAGAGTTAAAGAAAGTGCTTTAGTCACTTTATATTAATAAATCAAGTACCACTAATATGATCTACATTAGTAGATTGCCTCAGAAGCAATGGATTTGCACATTTCTTTCTCTGTTTTCAAAAACTACTCTCTCATGTGAGACTGTGAAATTCTGAACACACAGACACACATACACACAGACACATACATGATTTATTCTGAAACCAAACCATAATGAAAAATATAGAACAATAAATGTTAGGATTCATTTTCTGAATGTTTGATTTAAAATGTATATATATTTTTAGAATCGCTGTAGTCAAAATAGTTCATCATTTCTGTTCCATCTGAAACACTGCACTCTGCATCTCTAGAGGCTGAACTGGGAACAATCCATATACCTTACTGAAATAGTATTGAGACTATTTCATTGGATTCAGAGGTAAGATCAAAGGGTTTACTTCCTTTTAAATAAAAAATTATAGATTTTTCACCAACCTGAAAACAATTCCAGAGGAAGAAAATGTATCCAAGAATTTTTTTTTTTAATGGTACACAGCAACACAGCTAACATCTTATTGTCTCTCAAGGCTCTGTATACACTTTTGCAAAACAGAAAAGTTCAAGAAATATGTACCTACTCCTGTTATTCATTGCTGTGTGTGGCAATTTGACCACAGCACTCAATTTTCATTCCACAATACCATATGAGAAGAGAACTAGGGGTTAGCATAAATCATTCAAAACCACAGGTGAGGATAAGGTAAAATCAGAAATATATTGCATATGCATATGCAATTAATGCAACAAAGGAAAATAGGGGTTCTAATGTTTTCTTCTCCAAAAAGTCCATTTAGTTCATCAGAAACCCTTCCATAACACTGTTGTGACCTGAGGGTAGTGGTGGGATTTCTGTTAGCATGATATGTTTCCTGAGATAGCCATTCCAGGGCAGATACCTGCAGATACTAATGATGATTGATACAGATTAACTACCTGTGGATGGAATACAAATACGTGCTCAGCATGCAAACAACCAGTGCCAACTGACTGTAAATAATCAATAGCTTCAAATGTCTGCTAGATTGCTAATAAGGAAAAGCATGCTGTTTCTGTAGACTCAGTTATTCAGGGTGATACAGGTGGCTAACACTGATAAGATAAAAATAAAAGATATTAATGAAACTTATGTACATAACTACACAAACATATCCTGAACATCTACCTTAAAAAAACTATTAGCAGATTCTTTTTAGAAGCACTAGCTTTTGACAGAAGGTGAGGCCTGAATAATTCAGGATACCAGATAATCAAGGTTTGCCTTTGATTTTATGAAACGGTTTGAGCTCTGACAGTCTAACTCTGGCTAGTACTTTCCCATAAGTCAGGCAGACAATTTAGCCTTTGACTCATTCTGCAAAACCAATATCCACAATTAACTAACTAACTGTTTCACTGAGATATCTTTTTTCTTTCTTCAGATATACACAATTGAGTCTAGCTTAGAAAAGTTCTAGCATGTACCGAAAGCCAAAGTACGATTTATGATGCTGTTACCTTACTTAAGTTTCTGTTGAAATTAATAGCGTTACTATAGATAAAAAAAAATTGTTCAGTGGAGCCAAAGGCTTTGGAATCTAACTTCACATTCTATAACTCCCCCAGAAGAAGAGTTGATCTTAAAATTATAAAGGACAATGCTATACTCAAAACATGCAACTTCTAAGCTATGTTCAGTTTCAAGAATCTGTTAACCACCTAAACCAAAAAGGACAGTATTAACTGAACTGTGTCAAGAACACAAATGTCAGCTTCATATAAGCACAGAGGACTTGGTAAGTGACTTCATGCTGTATGGAAGACAGAGTTTTCACTAGATTAGATCTAAAAATGTATAGTATTTCTTGACTCAGTGAATCAAGAGGAAAACTAGTAAAAAACAGTACTTCAAAATTTTTTTTCTCTGAATTCTTATTTAGGCTCACATATTCCAATATTTCTAACTTATGCTAATTTTACATCTGAAAAGATTAAAAGAGTTGTATTGATTAACACTTAATCTTCAATGAATGTGCATAGCCCATAATTTTTAGTAAAATGGTGTTTTTCGTGTTAATACTGCTTAGAAGTCTACAGATAATTTTATGAATGGAAAAATTTTGTCTAAATGTATAAACTAAGGCAAATTTCTGTACATATGTATGTATTTCTGTACACACACAGTCAAAACTAGTAAGAATACGAAAGAACTAAAACATTTTGAAACTATTAGCAATAATTGGGCATTATAATCTACATGTTCAATCAAGCCTGTCTATTTTTATTTTTATGATAATACCCATGGAAATCCTCATTCAAAATGGAGTGTGGAATCTATATGTAGAGATATTATCTGCATTTTGTTCTGTTCAATTAATTCAAGAGAAAATATAGATTTTACTTACAAGGTCTTGTAGGCATTAGTAAGCACAAGATTATGTGTCGTATATTTGTTTGGGGTACAAAACTGTTATATTAGCTATACCACAATGAATTCACTGAAGCATGACTGTTATAAAGAAAGAAGCCATGATGGTGTAAAGTATTGAATAACAACATCAGGATGGCTTGCTGGTGGTTGTGATCCATCTCACACTACAGTTATACCACTAGCAAAAATCTGTCTTCTTTCTTCAGTGGGGCAAGAACCTACTCTGCAGGAATGATAAACAGTACAAAAACCAGAACTGATACTCATTGGTGCAGTTTTAAAAAAGTGCTGATTCTTTGGGATTTTATTCCTAAGGATCATTTTTTAAAAAAAAAAGAAAGGAAAAACAGTCTTGGAAAAGGGGCAGGGAAACATTCATTAGAAATTAAAGAAAGTAAAGAAGAAGAATAAGGCTGAGGAAAAGAAAAAGTGATGCTAAGATGGGCGTGCACATAGGCAGAAGGTGGTTTATGGAGATGTCCAACTTTAGCAGGATGCTACCAAACACACAGTAGTATAGATACCAACAGTGAGGTTCACCATGTGGAGTCAGAGGTGCCTCAGCTTTTCCCAAAAGAGAGGTGTTTGTGAGCCCTAAGTAACCAATCAATGCTTGCAGAAAGGCAGAGACAGCCCGAGCATACTCTCACTCACTGCCTGCTACTTCTCTCTGCTGAAACCCTGCCATGATGCAGCATTTGTGCACCTGGCTTTGTGTGCCAAAAGTCACTGATTCAAGACGACACTAAGACAGCAGATTCTCTCACTCCAGCTCCAAGGTCAGAACCATCTTTGTTACCACTCAGACACTGCCTTAATACTTAATACAGAAAAAAAAAATATCATTAACTAAGGGAAGAAAAGGTAAGTGTAAAGTATCAAAAACAACCAAAAGAAAACCAAACCGAACAAACAATGAAACAAACATTAAAAACTTGAACAGGAAGATCTAATTCCTTGCCTCACAAAGGTAAATTTCCATTCATAGTTCATGGCACGTGCCTCAAGCTTCATCCTCCAGCAGATGTTTTGAGTAGAGACTAACAAGTGACCAGTGCTTAGAGTATAATGTCTCCTAAATACTCAGAGACATAGTGGGGAAGTGTAGTTAACATAACACTGTTTTATGTGAGTATGAGTCTGACTTCTCACTGCTCTCATTGCAGTTGTGAATTCTTGTTTCAGTACAGTGGCACCTCTACCACCCGCAATTGAAACAGAGAGATTAAAACATGGCTAGGAAGAATACCAGCCCTGAAATTTACAGATTGCAGTTTGTCAGCAGAAAAGTCATGACTATGAATATGCCAGTTAGGTGCAAATCCCAGAAAATCCCATAGAGACCTAACTACATGTTAGAGTGACTTGACTTGGCTGGGTTCAATAATATAAAACTACCTGCCCTTACCTTAATCAAGTGACTAAAGAAGACATCATTTGCACTTCTGTATCAAAGATGGTAAACTGAGAACAACATTTAATCCCCAAGTAGTCATTCCCTGTGAGAAATTCTGTCTGTACAATTTCTTCACTTCTGATCCATTTGTAGTCACCATGCAGAGTTTCATTCTGCAATCAATGCTCATGGGATTTATGGGCCTAAGTCTTATTAATGCCAATGGAATTTATGTAGGGTTAGTCCCTAAGCACCGTTAGCTGACCAGAGCCAATAACTGCTGGCCAAAGCTAAGATGTTATATGTAATTTGAGGATTATAATGATATATTCAGCATTTTTTGTCTTCACTTATTTTTTCTGCTTTATTCATGAGGAGCTACAGATGCAATTACTAAAATAGCATCTCAGTTTAAAGAGGATATTCCTGACATGGACAACATTCACTTTCTGAGTAATTAATACAGTGAAAGGAAGACTTTTTTCCTTTGATAGCCTGGGACAATTTGGGGTCAGCAACATTATTGTCTATGACAGTAAACAGGTTTATTAAATAAATCAAACAGAAAATTCACAATCTGCTTGATCCTTAATTACCAGCAAATTTAAATCCCTATTTTATTGGAAGTCTCAGGTGTTCTTCTCAAAATCTCTATTAAAATGCAAATAGGTCATTATATAATTGAAGCTATTTAAATAAAGTATATTTTCTTCACTAGTTCATCCTGTCATGAATTTGTGAAGACATGGATTATTTGAAAGGACAAAGGCTAGAGGGAATTTAAGTGAGATTTGTGAAAATTGTACAGAACACATGATGACTGTCCAATGTTTCTATTTTCTTTTTCACCATATAACAGGAAAGCTCCATAAAACTCAAGTAATATCTCTAGCTTATGAGGAAATAGAGCTTTACATAAGGTATAGTTCATCACTGGATTTCATTACCCTCGGAGGCCATTAAGACAAACAATGTGACTGTTTCATTCTTTTCCGTGACACAAAATATATAGACAAAGGGCCAGTGTATGGAAGGAATATTCACATCACCTGTTTGTGTCAGTGGACAGATGATAAGCATGCTTTAACTAGTGCACTATTAAAGTTGATAGACTTTCAAGTCAGTTACTTTGTCCAACAGAGTTAGGAAAATAGCATGAAGGTCTGAAGCCATTTGAGACCACTGGTTCTTAGTATAATCTCAAGGGCTCTGAGAGACCATAAGAAGCAGATAATACAGGTAAAGGTTTGATTCTAAAATATACATATAGTTGCTCAAAGTGAATTGTAGTATCTTGAGGATGATTCCTTCAGACAATAGTGACATAAGGTTGTATTTCTAAGTTGGTAGCTCTGAAGGAACCTAAAAAATTCCTAAGAGCACTTTCGAAGATAATCGAAATGTCATATCTCAGCTATTCCAAAAGACTCTTCATAGATATATTTCTTTAGGATGACTAAACACTTGTAAACACCATATTGAACTGGTTACTAAATTTTCCAGAAATATCCCTTGTTTGGAATCCTAAGGGGTATGTTTTTTTAAGGTGGCTTTGTAATATAGCTGTGTGACATGAAATGGGATGGCATTTTACTGTAAATTCTGCATCTGTGGTGTTATGGAGTATATAAAGCAAGGTCTTTAAGGTTAAATAAGAACAAAAACACATTGATGAGTTTAGTACGGTTGAAAGTAAGTATTCTTCAAGGAAAGACCCTTAAAAAAGAGAGAGGTTGCAAACAAAATTATAAAAGATAGAGATAATGAAAGTGAATGAAGATAAGTAAATCTCAAAACTCACAATTTTCTTCCCTCAGAATTTATGACATTTAATACTCGGACATATATATTTTCCTAAATTAAAAAAAAAGAAAAATAAATACAAGATATCCTGTAAAACATATCTCATTTAAATTTCAGTTTGGAACAACTGGATTATTCTGTTTCAGCAGCAATTAAGTGTTACAATATATTTACCTGCATAGATATAAACTTAAGGGCATATAGGTATATAAAAGATTTAATATTGCCTCTGATGCAATTATGGGTATTATCGTGATATAATGGAATTAAAATAAGTGAGAAAACAGAATAAAATTAGAAGTACTTCCTTGGGAAAAAATCATCAAAAAAAATGAAATACAAACCCAAGGTAAATTTTGTGGGGGCTTTTTTTGTGTGTTTGGAAAATTTCAGTATGAATGACATCATAGTTCTACAAATCTCTCATGTTGATGATTGTTCATTTTCCAGCACAAAAAGTTTCCATCAGGCCATTTTCTTTCCTTTTTTCTCTTTCTCCCTCTCTGCACAGAAATAAGAAAAAAAAAAAAAAAAAAGAAAAAAAAGGAGAACAATATTTGTAATTGATACTATATCCTTGCACTATAAAGCATCAGCAACTTGTTCCTTGCTGGGTTTACTTTACATAAGAGAGTATCATCCCAATTTTTCAGGTGAAGAAACAAAAGAAAAGACTTTAAATGACTTGTTCAATACCAGCAAATCTGACACCCTGATGAAAGCAGAGGCAGATACAAGGCTTTCAGATTCCTGTTTTCAGAGTGTTAGTATATCTTCATTGTATCATTTTTTCTAAGCTAATTATATGGAGTCTTTTTTTCACAGAAAACATTGACACTTTGTTCTAATTTGTTTGACCCCCTCTTCCTCCACAAACAGCTGCATAAATAGCTTTTTTAAAAATTTATTGTTGTTTTAGGGAAGTTTCTGCCTGCTAACAATATATATTAACCTTAGAAATGTATACATATTTATAGCAAATGAAGGGTAAATTTAATAATATTGAACTTTGGAGTATTTACCTCCCAAAAACTTGCTTCAAGCTAGACCTAAGTATATGCCAGCTGTGTTTCTCTCTTCCATACTCCAACACACATGCGTACATATCCTGTGCAAGCTCATGCAGAAGTTCTAGTTTTCTCTGTCAAGTGCAGTCTGAACAGTCAACTAACCGAAACCCTACGATGTCCACAGGTAAAGGGAAACACAGACATGATGTACCAACAGAAAATATTTAGGGAATATATTTGACCTCCTAGAAGATTGACATTGCTATTATGAACATACAAGTTATTTATCACCCATTTATTAAAGGGAGAGAATGAACAAAAAGGAAGGAAGGAAGGAAGGAAGGAAGGAAGGAAGGAAGGAAGGAAGGAAGGAAGGAAGGAAGGAAGGAAGGAAGGAAGGAAGGAAGGAAGGAAGGAAGGAAGGAAGGAAGGAAGGAAGGAAGGAAGGAAGGAAGGAAGGAAGGAAGGAAAAATGGACAAGAAGAGTTAGATTTCAATGGGAGAGAAGTAAAGTAATTAATCATGCCATGTCTGCAGTTCTGAGTAAAAAAGTATTTATAGAAGATGAAAATTACCTTTTTAGCTTAAAAAAAAATAAAAATAGAAAAAGCTTCTTGAAGTCCAAGATTAAATATAAACTACAAGTCACTTCATGAAATGAATTATTATTAATGGATCAAAGTGGCAGATTCCATGTTTATATTTATTGTATTTTATGTATGTAAATATATAGATACACATGCATAGTTGTATTCTCATTGTTTCAGTGTCTGTTTTCTAAAACTGTTATCTTCTTGATATATACACATAGCCACACAAAGAACATTTCAGGGGAGAGGGATAATTAGTGTTAGTCAGTCACTCCTTATGAGAATACAGACATGTAATTCCCTCTTTTTTCTGCTGGTCTAGTCAGAGATACAATACTGGTCTAGGTAGACCACTGGTTTGATTCACTAGGACATTTGCTATTATCTTATTATTTTTTTTTAACATTGTAACAGTTTAATTGCTCTTTTTTACTTTGTTTTGATTTTTATACCAAATAAAAAAGATTTAAAAAGCCTATACAGGTCCCAATTCATGAGTAATAAAATTTTATACACTTCCCCAGATTTTTTTTTAAAAAAAGAAACACTTTGCAGAAAAGACTGAAAGTATTCTCTAAGAATTTAGCAGAGCATTGAATTCCCTTCCTATCTGGTCAGAATGTGTCTTTTAAACATGCTGCATTGAGACTGAAAGTCTCAATGAAAAATGAAGACTCAATGAAAGAAAAGTACGTCTTTCAGAGTGAGACAATCAACAGTAAATCTCACTTTTCTAACAAACTGGTCAACATAAGTCTTGTATGTCTGTGTTGTCTCTTGTTTTCACCTTCTCTCTCATACCACACCACTGACATAAGTTTGAATGGAGCTGAAAGAATGATTGTTGATGGTGAGTATACTAGGCAGCATATGGATAGAGAAATGCAGTTTAATATTTTGTTGAACTGATGCAGAAGTAAGTGTTAGATAAATCAAAATGAAGAATTTACATTACGGTTCAAATGTTCCAAAAGAGAATATTTGATTTATATTCTTTTCTAGCTTCTCACTCTTTCCTGTCTCCCTCCCCAAGTTGCATTCAGACTTCTGTGTATATGCAGGTTACTTAGAAAACTTTCAGCTCAGAAAGCTAAGCAATATTGCCAAGGCCATCAGTTTTATGCAAAAAGGAAAATTTGCACCATGAAGAGATAAGGCAACAGAAGTGTTTTAAACAAACAAAAGGAGAGAAGATATCAAAATACAATCTTCTGACAAAATTTTGAAGGAATGAGGGAAAACACTTTAGAATAATTTGTTATATCTATCTCTGTTGTAGTTTAACCCCAGCTGGTAACTAAGCACCACACAACCACTTGCTCACTCCCCTCCCCAGTGGGATGGGTAAGATAATCAAAAGAGTAAACGTAAGAAAATTCATGAGTTGAGATAAAGGCAGTTTAATAGGTAAAGCAAAAGCCACGCATGCAAGCAAAGCAAAACAAGGAATTCATTCACTACTTCTCATTGGCAGGCAGATGTTCAGCCACCTCCAGGAAAGCAGGGCTCCATCACGTGTAATGGTTACTTGGAAAGACAAAATGCTATCACTCTGAACATTCCTCCCCTCCTTCTTCTTCCCTCAGCTTTATACCCTGAGCATGTTGTCACATAGGGTATGAAATATCCCTTTGGTCAGTTGCGGCCAGCTGTCCCAGCTGTGTCCCCTCCCTTCTTCTTGTGCACCCCCAGCCTACTCACTAGTGGGGCGGTGTGAGAAGCAGAAAAGGCCTTGACTTTGTGTAAGTACTGCTCAGCAGTAACAAAAACATCTCTGTATTGTCAACCCTGTTTCCAGCACAAATCCAAAACATAGCCCCATACTAGCTACTATGAAGAAAATTCACTCTATCCCAGCCAAAACAAGCACGATCTGCCTACCAAGAATGTAAAACTTTCTGAGAACAAAACTACTATTATGCTTCATTCTTATCAGCAGCATTATGGAAGTTAAATAGGTCTGAGGGGGAGGACGAAAGGGGCAGGAGAAAAGTGAAGGAATATTGTCCCTGCCTTGAAGAACATTTCTGCAAGGCTTTCTTCTTTCAAGTATCCCATTCTTTTTATACTAGAGGGATTACTGACATCTACCTACGAAAACAAATGTAACAAAGAGCAAATACTTTCAAAAGAGAACCTGATTTTTCCTTTAACTTATTTTTAGGGTGTACATGAAGGAAATTTCCTTCTATGGAATGGGATTGAGTTAGGTGACTTAGGGAGGAAGAAATCTGGGAAAACAGAGGGCTAAGAGGGACAAAAAAGACTGGTCACACACAAATGGTTGGTTGGTATTCTTGTCTGGCCATGCCATGCACACCTGATCAGCACAGTCTGTCCTGTCTTCTAATGATCGTCCATTTCTAATGACCTTTGCAGGTGAGGGGCTCTCTGTTAGATGTGCATGTGTGTATATGGGGAGTCTGAGCACCAGCAACTGGAATCAGATCACAGGTTACAGGGGACTGTGTATCTGTGGTGCAGCAGAGTGAGTGAGGGTCTGTGTGCCAGCAGCTGGGCTGGGACCGTGGGCTGCAGCGTGTCTGTGTGCCAGCAACCAGAGAGGCTGGACTGAGTGAAAATGAATGCCATCTACATGTGTGTGTATGTATATATTCTCACTACTGGACCTCCATCCTGTTCAGCCAAAGAACGGAGCAGGATGAGGCTATTGGTGCCGTGTGTGTTCATGCGAATGCTTTGTGTGTATGTGTTACCCATGTGGCTGGCTGTGTATATGCATGTGATGTATACATGTGCTCTGTGTGCATGTGCCTACTGGGAATATATTTTCAGCTTTGCTACTGGTTGGACCTGGGGCATGAAGCTGCAGTAGCCTCACCTCTCTCAGGCTGTCAGATCCAACATCAGATATTTTCCCTTAACAGTTACCATCAGCAAGAGTTGAGTAGCATCATATAAAATATGCCCTAAGTCTGAGTCTTAAGATGTTGACATGACTAAGCTTTGGATCCGTAGCCTTTTATGTTATCTTCAGATATTTCTCCTATTCATACAAATGAAGAAGAGAACCAACGACAAATCCTTGCAATTGCTGTGTGACTCCCTGTGCTCATGATATGGGACTATATGGGACTGAGAAGAAAACGCTATGCTATAAAGCAAAAGATTGAATGCATTACATTTGTTCTAGTTTGAATATAATAAAATTGAATATTAGTCCAAATTAGCTGTTAGTCAATTAAATTGTTTTAACTTCCCACTAAAAATTATTTTATGCTTCCACATTTATTATATGTATACTATAAAGGGGGAATATTAAATAATTATCTGATTTATACTTTCAAGGTTTGGCTGAGTTTGCATATCAGGATAATACTTAGACCGTCGTTAGATTTTATTTATCTACTGACTGCTTTAATCATTCATCACAAGACTATTTCAAGTATACAGGGCAAAAGTGATATGTTTAAACACCTGTAAAGTTACTCTCATCCAGAAACTGATGTATAAAAATATGTTTGCTTCAATTTGGGGACTTCTCTGTGTTCTTCAACTTGACACCGGCATTTAAGTTGTTAATTAGCCAATATAACAAAAAAGTAATTTAATTTTCAGTTTACACATAGATAATTGTGTTAAAGAAAAAAGAAAGAAAAAAATAAAACTCCCTGGAACCTAATAATGCATATTTAAATAGACCCCTATACCTACCCAGGCCCACTGAGGTAAATAAGGCTTCAATTGTTGCACGCCAGATTCACAAGCAAAATGAAATTATTTCATTTGGTAAATAAATCCAGTTGTTGAGTTCTAACAGAGCAGGACGGAGTTGACACTTAGTAATTTTGAGAAGAATTTTGTCTCTAAAACTTGTTTATAAACTCATACAAAATGATCTCAATCATCATCTGCTTTTACAAAGTTCTTCCTATTGACCCTTGTGCTCCTCTGCCACTGTCCCTTTTCCAGTCACCCTTCTCCCTGATGTTACCCTTCCACATCAGAACACACACACACATGAACCTGCCTGATGGTTGGAGCTGAAACAATCTCACCGTACAAACACTTCTGTCAACTTGATTGGACTTTCTTCATGTGAAAAGAAATTAATTTTCCTTTGATGTTTGAGTTTCCATAGGAAGCAAAAAAGGGATTCTTTCTTTTTTCAGTTATGACACACCTTGTGATTTCCCTACGACTTAATTTGTCTTCAAGCGAAAGTAAAAACATGTCCTGTTAGAATGATCTGTTTTTGACTCCGGACCAGTTGCTTCCCAGACAATTTGTGATGAACAACCTCTCTGCCATCATTACAAACATCCTTCTTTCCTCCAACATCCCTCCTATGAACCTGTCTTTTCAATAATTCCTGCCCTGTGATCTGTCCCTCTAAGTAAATATAATAATTTTTTTTCCTTGTTCTGATATTTCTAATTCCTGGGGAAATATTCTGATGTGATGTGTACAGTATCTCTTGTGTAGGACATGTAACATTCTGAGCTTGAATCATAAAAGTTGGCTGAAAGACATTTTTAATCAAGCATATCTTGTTGAGTTTAATGTAGTAGTAACTGGGTAAAACATTATGGGCCTAAATTCTATAGGATGTTATACTGAGTAATCTACTGTTCCATTTTGGCCTGTTAACTTCCAATTTGTGTAAAGCTAGCTATAAAAAATGGTTTATTATTAAAAAGTACAAGAAGAAAAGAGTATTGGAGGCAATCTGTTTAAAATTGTTGTATTTCTTTTAGTAAGAAAATATTTTAAAGAAATAAAACCAGTCTTCATAACTGATTTTCATAAGTCCTGGCAACGTTAACTGAAAAATATAAAGAAACTTGATATAATTTTATATGGCATTTATTTCTTTTGTTTGGGAAAAGACAGACTGTGTTATAATAACCTAGAAAACTTAGTTCTCATTTTTTAACTCATTCTCTTTGTTCCCTTTAAAAAATAGGTTGTGTTTCACAGTGTAATGAATGATTTTATCTGATCAGGACTCTGTCTTCCCTGGTAACATAAGATGAGTTTAGACTATTGAAGAGAAACAAGCCTTTCAAATTCCTAGTAGCAACCTTTCGCCTTTGCTCCTTGCTCTCATGAAAGAGTGGCGAGTAGAAGCTGAATAATGCTTTTCCGTGCCAAATGACCCCAACTACAGATCTCGTTTTAGAGTCCCCAGGAGTTACT
Organism: Platalea leucorodia; assembly: GCF_965183815.1. Classification (NCBI taxonomy): domain Eukaryota; kingdom Metazoa; phylum Chordata; class Aves; order Pelecaniformes; family Threskiornithidae; genus Platalea; species Platalea leucorodia. Next base: position 60,070,711 of record NC_138823.1, on the reverse strand, counting down.
CAGAAGGCAGACTCCTTGACACCAAGGAAAAAAAAGAACTTGTATTTTGAGCATCACAAGAGCCCTATTGTTGCTGATTGCTAGAAAGGGAGAGAGAGAGCGGAAGGAGGGAGGGAAGAAAAAGAAACAAAAAAACCAAACAAAAAATCCCCCAAAAAAAACTTCAGAGGCTTTTAAGGAGCTTTGGGCTTTGAAAAATGAATAAAACATTGCATTTGAAATCCCTTTGTGCATTACAACAAAGAGATAAAAGTTTATCATAAAATAAAGGTATAGCAACTTCAGCAAATATATCCATGGAATTGGAACTTACAGAGTGTTGTAAATAAAAAAAAAAATTAAAAACTGTTAAAATGAAGTTTGCCATCTGTGTTTGAAGGTTATTAGAATGTTCTTTGTTGAAAGATGAGCTTTTTCAATTAATGACTATGTAGATTTAGATCAGTAATTCCTTTAGTAATTATACTCTCTGTAAAGAAGGAATTATATGCCTTGTAAGCATGTTCCATTCTATCAAAGTAGATTTGTGCAAAAACTGAATTAAAAAGATAGTTTATCAGTAGTGGTTCACATAATAGATATGTCAGTCATTGTATCCTGGGAGTCACAAGCAAAATGCAGGCTTGATTTTTACTTAATAATTAGATGAATTCCCTACTTTAAACATATATTTTTATCTGTGAGGTTGTGAATCTTTTTTATTTATTGGGTTGAGGAAGAATAGAATGAATGGAAGTATGGATCAGCGGTGATTATGGCTTATTGCTGAATTGGCCATCATTTCTATTATGCTTCATGTTTTTACTGAAACACTTCAGGCTTTCAGTGTCTTCCCATCATCAGCTCCCTTGCCCATTTAGTACTTGAATCTGAAAGAGTGTTTTGGAGCAGAATCAGCTGGATATTATAATCTAATTTTTTTGTTTGTCTTTTTCTGAGTGAAAGAACATGTTCCAAACAAACGTTTTTAGAGAAAATGAAGGAACTCGTGTATATTCATCTTACAGAGGCTGGCATCTGCTTCACTCACATGACTTTAATGGGGTTCAAATGAAACACCAGACCATTAATTCAGCAGAGAAATCAATTAGTCTAAAATATTTACAAAAGAAGATAACAGGGGCTACTAAATGCAATTTAGTTGTACCTCATCTTTTGGGACATTTCTTAGCCTATTCCACAAGATGGATTAATGTGAAAGCTTATTATAAATCTGTTCCCACTGACTTCAGCCATCATTAGTGGTGTCAGAAAATAAGAAAATACGAAGTATTTTCAGAAATAGATAAATACAAAGGGTGTACAGCCCAACTGGAAATTAAACTGCATTTGTTACCAAAATAATAGAAATAAGTTATCTTCAGCTTTAATATTAGCTTTTATTTCTCTATCACCATAATATTTGCTTCCTTTCCTCTTATTATCTTTTTTTTAATCTAGTAAATTTGGCACTAGTTAACTAGAATCAATGTTGGGTTTTTTCCCCATTGTTTTAGTACATCTGCATGATCTTGAGAGTGGGATACTGAGGTGTCAGCAGAGAGTCCTGCTTCTCTCTGGCCTGTTGTAAGGCTCCAGTTACTTTGCTTCTGGCTGTATTTCTGTTTCCTCTCACACTTTTTTTCCCTGCATGATTAGAGGGAACCTAAAAGTCCAAAATTCTGTATCATTATGTGATTATCTGTCGTATAAAAGGAAAACAAGATCTTTAAGGTGAATACCATAGTCAATCAAACATGCAACACCACAATGGATCCCAGTTCTTCCCCAGGGACACTGTGTACTGTGGTCATTTAATTTACATAATATCAACATCAGTCCTTTCTGCTACTTTCCTATGGAGTAATATCTGTTATGGTCTTCTGTTTTCCATTATTTTAATCTCTTTTTCATTATTATTTACTTAATGTTAACATTTTTCCCCAGCAATAGCATTTCCTCTTTAATATGCAGTTTGCATGTGGCCACATAAGAAATGGAAGTATCATTAGTTAACTGCTGTATTGAATATAAAAATGGAAAAAAAAATCAAAAAAAAAGTCTAGTATCTTCACTTTAGAATATCTCATGGCTCTCATATTAGTGGACTCACTGTTAGATGTCTATGAAAACAGGATCTTTTTAAGGGTATTACTACAAAAAGGGAGAAAGTGGTTTTGAAAGTCTTTTTTCCAGACCTTTTTGTGTGCTTTTAATTTTTATATGAGTTTGCTGGGGGTGGGGTGCTATATTCAATACATTTTGAAAAAAACTAACATTTGGCTGCTATTTCCTAACTAATTCCTAAATCGTAGATTTAAAATGTTGTTAGTCGCACAATAAAGGGACACAATTGCCACGAATATGCAGAAAGAGTCTCACTGAGTTTGCTTTCCAATACTAATATGTAACTGTCACTTGGATACGAAAGTAGGTCTAGAAGCAAGTAATGTTATGGTGATATTCTGCAAAGGATTGGCAGGCTGGAGAGTCTTTTGACAATTAATATTTGTCTCAGCCTCACAGTCTTGTATTCTGAACCTTTTGACTCTCAACAAAACTCTTGAACATCAGCACTATTTCAAGCTTTTTTATTGTATTTTTTAATGGTCAACCATTTTAATATATTCTATAGGTTAACTGTCTCAAAAATTAAATATTCTCCTATTCTCCACCTTTTTTGGTTTTCTTGCTTATTTTAGACATGTCCTTTTTTTCCTGGTGAAAACTGAAAAGTAATGAGGAAAAGCTAAGTTATGGAATAACAGCTGCTGTATTGTTATGAATAATCTATACTGGCTAAGCCTATATTTACTAGTTAATGAAATTTTACATTTTTGTTTTGCATATTTTTAGATTTCTACATGAGCTCCTAGCTAATATTGAATATTTTTTCTTTCATAACATCCTGAAAAAAAAAAATTAAAAAATGTTTCATGCACTCTCTGTTGACCTGAATTTCCATGTTAAAGGATAGACATTGTTATGGGTTTACACAACCCTCATGTAAAAAAATGAATTTTTAGAATTTTTTTCTGTCACAGTGTTGACGTGACCCATCAGAAATACACTGTGATACCCTCTCAGGTCCATGGAATATCCAAAATGGCACTTGTCCAGGCTAAACTCTTTGTGTGTGTGGTGGGGGAGGTGGTGAACAGAAAAAGAGAACCTAATACATGTTCAAGTTTTGCCATGATTTGAAGTCCAGACAAAGCCCAGGAATCACTGTCTAATCAGGAATGGGGAAGCATTACTGGTTATGAATAAAGAAAAGCTAGGAGGGCTTCCAGAGCTGGTTAATGGAAGAGCTTAATTACGGTAAGAAACAAAGGAAAACAAAAAAAAGGTCAGCCTCCTCCCTAAAAAAAGTTAGTTTTCAGACCCTTCTGTTCTTTTAAGTATAAAACTATTTTATTTTGGCTGACCACAAATATGTTTGTAGGGTAGGAAGGCCCTACAGAGGGACCTGGACAGGCTGGACCGATGGGCTGAGGCCAACTGGATGAGGTTCAACAAGGCTAAGTGCCCGGTCCTGCACTTGGGTCACAACAACCCCATGCAACGCTACAGGCTGGGGGAGGAGTGACTGGAGAGCCGCCTGAACATGAGCCAGCAGTGTGCCCAGGTGGCCAAGAGGGCCAATGGCATCCCGGCCTGTATCAGGAATAGTGTAGCCAGCAGGACCAGGGAGGTGATAGTGCCCCTGTACTTGGCACTGGTGAGGCCGCACCTCAAGTACTCTGTTCAGTTTTGGGCCCCTCACTACAAGAAGGACGTCAAGGTGCTGGAGCGTGTCCAAAGAAGGGCAATGAAGTTGGTGAAGGGTCTAGAGCATAAGTCTTATGAGGAACAGCTGAGGGAACTGGGGTGGTTTAATCTGGAGAAGAGGAGGCTGAGGGGAGACCTTATTGCTCTCTACAACCACCTGAAAGGAGGTTGCAGTGAGGTGGGGGTTGGTCTCTTCTCCCTAGTAACGAGTGATAGAACGAGAGGAAATGGCCTCAATCTGCACCAGGGGAGGTTTAGGTTAGATATTAGGAAAAACTTCTTCACTGGAAGGATGGTCAAGCATTGGAACAGGCTGCCCAGGGAAGTGGTTGAGTCTCCATCCCTGGAGGTATGTAAAGAATGGATAGATACGGTGCTCGAGGACATGGTATAGATGGACTTGGCAGTGATAGGTTGACGGTTAGACTCGATGATCTCAAGGGTCTTTTCCAACCTTGACGATTCTATGATTCTATGTTCTATATCTAAGAAAAGAAAAATTGTGGTAATACCCAAGGGCCTTCTCCTTATGTTCTTACACATCATACATAAAGACAAGCTCAATACAAAGAGAACAGGTATGGAAGAAATTAATTCTTTTAACGCTGTATCTGTGTCAGTAAACACTGCTTATCACATGACAGCAGTCACAAGCCCTAATGTGAGTTCTGAAAAGAGTGGAGAAGAAAGGTGATTTTGTTTGTTTGTTTGTTTGTTTGTTTTAAATAGACATAACTTCTACTAAGGCATACTGGCATTTTAAGAAAAAAAAAACTGACTTTTCAGTTCATTTCTCATATCTGTTTAAAAAAATAAAAAAAATCAGATTTTGTTTTCAAGAAGTTCTGCCAATGTCTTTCCTCTTCCATGAAAAGGTTTCAGTTATAACTGCAAGGTACTTACATATTTCTAACTGCTACATTTTGACATGTGCTATAGGGAACTGAAGATAGTCTCTTCTCAGACTACCAAGAAAAGCAGATTCCACAAGAGATAGCTAGAATTGCACAAGAAAATAAGTGTGTATATCAGTTTAAGGTCCTTTAGGCACAGTCCAGCACTTTTCAATCTCACACTTCATCTTTGCTTTCACAATACCTATCCTAGGAATGAGATTAAACACACAGATAATGCAAACTAGATGACGCGTATATATTTAACGTGTTTGTCTATCTCTTTTCCCTTAACTACATTATGGTTATGGATGCATAAATAAAAATAGGTATAGAAAATACAGAAATACCAATCACTAAAAATAGGAATAGAATCTCTTGAAACAGAAGCAATACAGTATTCCAGGTAATACAAAAGCATTAAGGTACACCTTTCTCTGTGTGCATTCAAATGTCAAAATACTTTTCGAATTTTGTTTTATAATCCAATAATAAGGGATCACTTGAGTAGAGTGGTACCAGGATTTAACTGATAACAATGTCAACAATATGACTTGTCTTTGTAGTTGCATTGATTTATATTTTATTAGAATCTTTCTGTTTGAGTTGGATTCAGTTCCTTAACGGATAATGAGTCTGATGAAGGGACAAACAATTTTTCATCAGTTATCATCAAATCATAGAATCGTTAAGGTTGGAAAGGACCTCTGAGATTGTCGAGTCCAACCTGTTAATCTAACTGCCTGGTCCAGCTCTAACCATGTCCTCAAGCACCACATCCACATGTTTTTTGGATACTTCCAGGGACTGTGATTGTACCACTTCCCTGGGAAGTCTGTTCCAATGCCTAACCACTCTCTCCATGAAGAAATTTTTCCTACTATCCAATCTAAATCTTCCCTGGCACAACTTGAGGCCGTTTCCTCTTGTCCTATCGCTTGTTACTAGGGAGAAGAGACCAACACCCACCTTGCTACAACCTCTTTTCAGGTAGTTGTAGAGAGCAATAAGGTCTCCCCTCAGCCTCCTCTTCTCCAAATTAAACAACCCCAGCTCCCTCGGCAGCTCCTCATAAGACTTGTTCTCTAGACCCTTCACCAGCTTCGTTGCCCTGCTTTGGACACACTCCAGCACCTGAATGTCCTTCTTGTAGTGAGGGGCTCAAAACTGAACACAGTACTCGAGGTGCGGCCTCACCAATGCCGAGTACAGGGGCACTATCACCTCCCTGGTCCTGCTGGCTACACTATTCCTGATACAAGCCGGGGTGCCATTGGCCCTCTTGGCCACCTGGGCACACTGCTGGCTCGTGTTCAGGCAGCTGTCAACTAACACCCCCAGGCCCTTTTCCACAAGGCAGCTCTCCAGCTGCTCCTCCCCAAGCCTGTAGCGTTGCATGGGGTTGTTCTGACCCAATTGCAGGACCCAGCACTGAGCCTTGTTGAATCTCATACGGTTGGCCCTGGCCCAACAATGCAGCCTGTCCAGATCCCTCTGTAGGACCTTCCTACCCTCCAGCAGATCAACACTTCCACCCAACTTGGTGTCATCTGCAAACTAACTGAGGGTGCACTCAATCCCCTCATCTAGATCATCAATGAAGATATTGAACAGGACTGGCCCCAACACTGAGCCCTGGGGAACACCACTCGTGACCGGCCGCCAACTGGATTTGACTCCATTCACCACCACTGTCTGGGCTCGGCCGTCCAGCCAGTTTTTTACCCAGTACAGAGTGCCCTTATCCAAGCCATGAGCAGCCAGCTTCTCCAGGAGAGTGCTGTGGGAGACAGTGTCAAAGGCCTTACTAAAGTCCAAGTAGACAACATCCACAGCCTTTCCCTCATCCACTGAGCGGGTCACCTTGTCATAGAAGGAGATCAGGTTGGTCAAGCAGGATCTTCCCTTCATGAACCCATGCTGGCTGAGCCTGATCTCCTGGTTGTCCCACATGTGCTGCGTAATGGCACTCAGCATGATCTGTTCCATGACCTTTCCCGGCACCGAGGTCAGGCTGACAGGCCTGTAGTTCCCCAGATCCTCCTTCCGACCCTTCTTGTAGAGGGGCATCACATTAGCTAACTTCCAGTCATCTGGGACCTCCCCGGTTGACCGGGACTGCTGATAAATGATGGAGAGTGGCTTGGTGAGCTCCTCTGCCAGCTCCCTCAGTATTCTCAGGTGGATCTCATCTGGCCCCGTAAACTTGTGGGCACACAGGTGGAGGAGCTATCCTTTCTTCTCAGAGTTTTCTAATCAGCATTAGATGACTGATCTTAAGTCCTTCAGTAGTGGCCTTGTTTTTATCTAATGTTTGTCTGACAAAAATAATTTTGGTTTGGCTGGCAATATCTGCTTAAAGCATATGATGAATTAATTTACTAAGGGCTTCCTGATCAGCAGTAAAATAATTTCCTAATTTTAAGCTGAGAACATATGCAATAGTTGCCTGACTCTTTTCTTTTTCATCAGGGCAATAAATTCTTTTTTCATGAGCTCTAGGGAACAAATTTAGCAATTTTATGAGAAAATTAGAGAATAAGAGAAATATCTTTAAAAACTGAAAAGGACAAAGGAGTGGCAAGGTTTCTCATGAAAAGGACAAAGTAGTAGCAAGGTTTCTCCTCCCTTCCATGGCAGTGAATACTCATTCTCTATTCTGAGTCTGTACAAAGCCAGTCAAGAATTATTAATTTCATGAACAAGAATTGCACATTCAGTGTAAACTGCTGCCATGAGATTTGAATTTCTTTTAAATTTTTCCAGTGTTTTATTTTTTTTATCCATGTGGTCCATCATATTGAACTACAGCAGTGAACAATCAGGGATAAGACCTTCACTTTTATATTGTGCACTTGTAAACTTAAGAATGAGTAGAAGTCTTATTTGTACATGAATCTACTGCTACCTGTTATGAAATTAAGATTTCTCTATGGATTATTTTAAAAATAAGCAAAGTGAATATTTCAAATCAAATGAAACTCAGTGTAACTGAGTTTTTCAGTGTGAATACCTTTGGCCCTAATCCTGCAATAAAATAAGAAGAGATGAACAAATTATTTTATCCTATATGAGTCTCTACAGCATCACAATAAAATTTGGTAAAATATCACATTTTGCCAGGTACCAAAAAAATCCCAGCTTGCAAAGGATTTGACTTCCCTTTCGGTCAGTGTGAATGAAATCTGACTTTTCCGGTATCCATGGAGCTACAGTGTCATAAGAGTAGTGCAAAGGAGATCAAACTTGAGCTGTGACAATGTACATCTCAGCATTTTTGCCTTCATACTCTCAGATTTATTTATAACTGTTTATATTAAGAATAATAATGACCTCTAGGTCAGCCATTTCCTGGCAGCTAATTACTGAGTGCATGAAGGGCCTAAGGCAAAGCCTGTGGGCCCCAGCTCCTCCAGCCGGTGACTGCCTGCCTGTTAGGAACCACTTTCTTTATCTGGTATCACTCCTTAATTTAAGTTCTTTGTAAACTTCAAAGAGCTAAATTATTTTGGTTTGGGTTTTCTTCAAGTACTAATTCCAACAATAAAACATTAATCTGCATGTGTTCTCTCCAATTAATGTTTAAAGTGTCCTTGAAATACACAAAGAAAAATTCAAAGTCTGATACATTTTGTTTTCTCTTCTCTTGTCCACAGATTTATGTCCACTGCCACACCAGAAGAGAGGCAACAATTGTTTTTAGAGAATGGTGCTTTCAATTTACATACTTCTCCTTAGAAACCTCACTGTTTCACCCCTGGAACAGATTAATCCTGGATCCCTTGATTAACAATATGTATAAGGGGAAGTACAATAAACTTAATGGGGGCACCTGTTATGTCGCAATACAGGGGTTTCTTTTGTTCACTAATTCAAGATTAGCTTATGCCACAAAATTTTGTTTGTATATTCATCCTTAGAAATTAACATTAAAAAATAATTGGGATTAGTCGTGCTTGGGAAAAGTTCTGTATGGTTTAATATCATTGCTCAGCGTTTTAGAATCTGAGCATGAGACGTCAAAATCAGTAGCAACAGTCAAGTTCCAAGCATCCTTAGCTCTGTGGTACAAGAACCATTTCTGAGTTCATAACTGTTTAGGATAGGAAACTTATAGAAAGGGGTTTAAACAGATCCTGAAAGTCCATTTTGTATTATTCTTAGAAGGGAAAGGATTTTTATGTAAGGTAGGAAGATCTAGCAGTGTTTCCCAAGAGCATCCAAATTCTTGATTTACGGCATCTCAGCTTGAAGTTTGTCTAATAACATGTAATTCTTGAAAAAAAGTTCTCTGACGTCAAGTTTAACTAACTCAAAGTGCAATATTTTATTTAGGTGACTGTAATTCTGTCATTTCCTAATTTTATATGCTGAAATTTGTAATCATATTTGTTGGTTTTAGCTTCTTATTTTAATATAACCTTCTGTTTGTAATTTCCTAGATGACTGAGCAAAGTTTGGTCAAAACTCCTTGGAAGTGCAGTCTACTCTAAAAGAAACACTGAGTTCTCTCTCAGTGGAACAAATATTAACCATAATGTCCTGTCCATTGTGGAGGCCACTTTTCGATGGAAGAGAAGGTGTCATTGTTGACAGTGAATTCCATAGAAAGCAATTTATGAGATTTATGGATCCTGTTTTTGGTAATCCCTTGTGCTTCTGCCTGCCTCTTGGTATTAACCTTACCTTCTTTCTGCCCTGGCATCTCCTGTTCTTCACACCTTTTATTTTTATTCATTCTCCCATGAATTTTCTGGTTTGTATTCCCACACAACACAGATTGTTTTCATTTTTCAAATCATGTTCTTATCCAGAGAACTCTGAAATTTCCAGCCTTCAACATAACTTCTCTGTATTCCAACAAAACTCAGGGTTTTCTCCTCATTTTTGTAGTGAAGGAACAAGGGCACTGAAAGGATGAGATTGTTTCAGTATGCACTAGAAGTCCAAACAGCCCTCACATTCTTAGTAGCCTTACATATTTGTGTGGATTTAGATTTACAGAAGTTAGTAAAACATCTGCATTTAGTCAGAACTTCACAGAAATGATAAAATGCATATTTTCTACCTTGGAGAAGACTGTATCCCTCACACCAATTCTGCGTTCCAACTCTTGGCATATAGGGCTTCTTAAACAAACAATTAAAGGTAATTTTTCATGTGAACAAATTTGTGCTTTCTTCCTTCATCGTATTTTACTGAGCTTTTGCAGAAAGACTAATCCCAGAGCAAAATGCTTAAAAGCAACTGAAAATATATAATAGGAATTCTTGTTTTATGATGTTGTATTCAAACAAGTATACACATTAGTACTAAAAAGGTCAGCGTTGGAGATAACAAAGCTTTTTGTTATGATCTGGCATAGTTCTTTTCATGTACTTACAATGCCTTCATGTATAAATGCACAAAGCCTGGAAGATGAAATGAACTAAGGAACTTTTTCATGAACAAGTTTCTTTCCTGACATTTGTGACAGGCTGTAAGCGGGTGACAAACCAGATCTGTAATAGTCTTACGATTTCTGTAATCAGCACAAGGAACAGACTCTTACATATTCGGTGACCGATATCCCCCCTGTCTGGTTTTACTGAATCTCTTCTAGTCAGCTGTTACCTTCTAAAGAATTATAAACCTGCATTTGTTTCTGAGGATGTGTGTTTGTAAGCTATGAAAAATCTGCTCTTACTGCCAATGTCCTCAGAAATTGATTTACTTCAAATCTTCCCCAACAGCTTTAGTTGAGTTATATTTATTTTTCTAATAAATAACAAAGAGAATAGTTTTGTTAACCCCAAACAATGTTTATTTAATACTGTGTCTGTACAGTGGATTGCATCTTGCTGAAAAGCTGGATAAATTTGTCCCTGCTGAGCTCCATGCTGCGATGGTTAAATTGCCACAAGCACCTGCTCAAGCTATTTTAAAACAAACTCAGGCACCTTGATTCTATGCTGAACCCTGGAGTGCAGACATATGCTGAAATGTTTAGGCATGAGTAATATGGAGTCGTCCAAGCACTTTAAAACTCAGAAAATATCACCTCTTAGTTTCTCAACCAATATTAATTATACACCTGGTATTGTCAAATACATCTTGGGCACTTATAGGCATGATTTCTTTAAGTTAAATGTGCTAAGGAAAGCAGAACAAGACAGATTTAGAAGCTACACTCTCAGCAGTCAATGAAGATGAAAAGACAGTGTCCTTGATGCATAATTAGAATTTTCATCAGCCCCTATAGGACTAATTTAAGATTACTTTGTAGTTCCAAAACAATTCAGTGTTGGATCTGGTCCTAAAGTCTTGACAAACTATTCAAACGATCTTTTAGACTTTGTGTGTGTCCAGATAATCTTAAAATAATAGTAATTATTCATAAAACATATGTTTAAAATTTGTTCTTGTAGATTGTTTCCAAGATCCTCATACATCCTGCGAAACATTTAGGTAGGAGAGGAAGAGCTTAAATATACTTAAAATGAAATTATAAAACCAGCCTGTTTCAAAATTAGAAGTACATAGCTACATTTTGCCTTCATAAATAGTTTATCTGGGAGAGGACATATGGAGCAAAATGTTATGTAAAAGTATTTGGTGTCCTTTGACAAAACATCCCATAATCAAGTAATGTTTATGTTGATCTGGTGCAAGTTATATCATTATCTACCGTCAACACAGTGGAGACATTTGCAAACCAACAGCAAAAATTGTAGCTCATTTGTATAACACAGGGAAAGCATATTGGTTTGCTATACATGTGTAATCTGCGCATAGAAGAATATACCCAGGAAAAACAATTTCTTATAGTATGAATTTTTAAATTATGTTTTTGTCTCACTATTTGGCAGTAGCGCTTGGAACAATGGACAGCACTATAAAACTTCTTTAGTTTTTTGGATTTGAAATTATCCTCATCTCTTCAAGACTTCTTTTTGCATTACAGTACACAACAGGATACTCGATTTCCTCTTAAAAAGAATCAAGGGCACTTGACTGTGGGCGATTGAGTTATTTATTTTCCTGGATAATTTTAAACTCCTTAAGAATTTATCCAAATATTAGGGTACCATTTATTATAAATTCATTATTGCATTTATGTAAGAATTACTCCTTCATTAGAAGAGTGTTTATTTGTTTGATTGTTGTTACACACTCTCTATTACTCTATTAGAGTTAAATGTTGGGATAGAACTGGGGTTGCTCTGTAATAGTTGACAAATATTTGATATTAACATGGTTACTGGGATCTTTAAGTCACAATTTTAGTGGCCTAACTCAACACTGCTGAAGGCAAGAAAGCAGAGAAAGCAAGCTGTGATTCAGTCTAGCAAACACTTGGGATGTTGTTATAAGCCATGACACTGACTCTCTTTTTCACATGAACCTACCAATTAGTTTCCAGCAGACAGCCTGGCTACAAAACTGTAAAATAAAGGAGGAAAGATTGAATAAAGAAACATGTTCCAATGTAGTGAGGTCAGACAGATATTAGAAAACTGGGTGTGAGTCAAAGACCCTAGAGAGAAGAAATAACTGAGAGCGTGACGCCAAGGGACACTGAGCTGCTGCATCAGTGAGCTGATGCCGAAAAGGCCACTCCACCTCTCCTGCTCCTGCTCCCAGCTTCTCAGCACCAATTGCTTCCCTTGTCCCAGCGTTGATGCTCATCTGTCTCCACAGTATACTCATTCAGAGAACTAAACTAGCAGAAAACAGATCTCTGCTTTGTTCTCAGCTGAACTGGCTCAGATGAGACTCCAGTGAGTGCCTGAGCTTGTAAGTGAGTTAGCAGCAGATGGTAAGGGAGGGAGACTGCTGCTTTCAACCACAGTCACCTGTGACCGTTAGAGACTTTACTGAAAAAAACACACTTTTGCATGTACTAGACATTTGCAAAAAAGTTAAAAATTATGTTTCCAACACTAACTTCTGCTAAAATCACAGAAGTAAGAATGCCGTCTTCAGTACTGTCAGAGACTCCTGATGACAAGAGCTGTGACTACTCACCTATCCGGGTCAGATGAATCAAGGCTGATACAGACTACGGTATCTCATAGAATCATTGAATCATTGAGGTTGGAAAAAACCCTTAACATGACTGAGTACAACCGTTAACCTAGCACTGCCAAGTCCACCACTAAACCATGTCCTCAAGCACCACGTGTACCCATCTTTTAAATACCTCCAGGAATGGAGACTCAACCACTTCCCTGGGTAGCCTGTTCCAATGCCTGACTACCCTTTCAGTGAAGAAGTTTTTCCTAATATCCAACCTAAACTTCCCCTGATGCAGCTTGGGGCCATTTCCTCTCATCCTATCACTTGTTACTAGGGAGAAGAGACTGACCCCCACCTCGCTACAACCTCCTTTCAGGTAGCTGTAGAGAGCAATAAGGTCTCCCCTCAGCCTCCCCTTCTCCAGGCTAAACAACCGCAGCTCCCTCAGCCGCTCCTCATAAGACGTGCTCTAGACCCTTCACCAACTTCATTGCCCTTCTTTGGACATGCTCTAGTACCTCGATTTCCTTCTTGTAATGAGGGGCCCAAAACTGAACACAGTACTTGAGGTGCGGCCTCACCAGTGCCGAGTACAGGGGCACTATCACCTCCCTAGATATGGTGGATGTCATTCCAAAACATATATAAAACTGAGATATATTAATTTGCTTTTGGAACAGAGAAGGAAAAAACAAATGTTTCTGGGAAAGTCTGTGCCTGATGGAAGCTGAGGAGCCAAGAAAACAACATTGAGGTGATATCTGAATTGGCTGGTGTGTGGCAAAACCCCTTCCTGGTTCCTAACCCGGCAACAAGACCCATGTTCAGAGTGTCACAAAGTGTAGCTGGCCTGTAACTCAGTCCTGCATAGGAGACAGGACTCAGAAGCTAATGCCTGCCAAGGCTCTGTACATGTATGGAGTCAACATATGACCACAGTGCACCATTGAACTCTCATTCACTAAAGCAGGTCTACTAAAAAAGTTATGATTCATTGTCCAGGAAAGAGTACATCAGGACTAGAGTCCGGGACAAAAGTAAGACAAAACCAAGTTAGCCGGCAGTGTTGGCTGCCAGATGACACCAAGCCAGCCTGGAGCGTTGATCTGCTGGAGGGTAGAAAGGCTCTACAGAGGGATCTGGACAGGCTGGATCGATGGGCTGAGGCCAACTGGATGAGGTTCAACAAGGCTAAGTGCCAGGTCCTGCACTTGGGTCACAACAACCTCATGCAACGCTACAGGCTTGGGGAGGAGTGTCTGGAGACCTGCCTGGCAGAAAAGGACCTAGGGGTGTTGGTCGACAGCTGGCTGAACATGAGCCAGCAGTATGCTCAGGTGGCCAAGAGGGCCAATGGCATCCTGGCCTGTATCAGGAATAGTGTGGCCAGCAGGACCAGGGAGGTGATAGTGCCCCTGTACTCGGCACTGGTGAGGCCGCATCTCGAGTACTGTGTTCAGTTTTGGGCCCCTCCCTACAAGAAAGACATTGAGGTGCTGGAGCGTGTTCAAAGAAGAACAACAAAGCTGGTGCAGGGTCTAGAGCACAAGTCTTATGAGGAGTGGCTGAGGGAACTGGGTTTGTTTAGTCTGGAGAAGAGGAGGCTGAGGGGAGACCTTATTGCTCTCTACAACTACCTGAAAGGAGGTTGTAGCAAGGTGGGCGTTGGTCTCTTCTCCCAGGTAGCAAGCAATAGGACGAAAGGAAATGGCCTCAAGTTGCACCAGGGGAGGTTTAGATTGGATATTAGGAAAAATTTCTTCACTGAAAGGGTAGTCAGGCATTGGAACAGGCTGCCCAGTGAAGTGGTTGAGTCCCCATCCCTGGAAGTATTTAAAAGACATGTAGATGTGGTGCTTAGGAACATGGTTTAGTAGTGGACCTGGCAGTGCTAGGTTAACAGTTGAACTTGATCTTAGAGGTCTTTTCCAACCTAAACAATTCTATGAAACACAAGTCCAAGAAAGACATTTCTGTTAGACACAGAATTAGTGACTACCAAGGAACATCTCTCAGGCCACCCCAGGGCCTTTGGGCACAGACATCTCAGTTTATCACTGAGATTCAAGTAGTATATGAAAAAGGGCCGGAGGCAGAACGTTAAGCTAAGTCTGAACTCACAGTCAGAAAACGGTGCACACAGATACTTACACTGTGACAATCAATGCAAGTAAAAAACCCACCCTCCATAGAGATGCACTGGGGTACATTGCTGTCCCAAAGTTTGAAGGCAACAGCAGCGTGCACAGTGTAAACAAAGACAGTGATAACAGAACTCCCCACAGAGATGAATTTCCCCCCTTTTGGGAGAATTGGCTGAGAGCTGCAACAAAAGAGGAAGAGAATGTCAAGATGAAAACAAACTGGGCGTTGTTTAGTTTAAACTGGATGCTGTCCTGCAGTCAGTGCCAGAAACATTGTTAGTATTTCTAGAATAAAAGCTATTAATAGAGAAAGTAAATAGATAATTGCAGAGAATGTAGTGTTGTATGTTCTCTTGTACTGAAGGTAACTGAACGTACATGTGAGTAAATAATCAAATGGAAAAGAATATATAATCATTCTAGAGAAATAGCCTATTTTTTATAAAAGCTCATAATGTCTTCAAGATTATGCCCCCTGTAGAGAGTGAAAGGATAAAAATAACTGAAGTAGATTTGGAAAAAAAAATCTTTCAGGTAGAGTAGAGATGGGGGCTAATTTTCCAACCTTTCTCTGATTTCTGAAAGAACAGATTTCTTGAGTGGCAAACTGCTAGGAAAAGATCACACTGAATACAGCTGCCAGAGCAGCTGTCTGAGGGCACAATTATTCAAATATATCTGCTATGTTTAGAACACAACAAATTTGAGTAATGGGAGAAATTCTTTTAAAAAGCGCTAGTCCTAAGATACTATGACAGCAAATATATATGTAGTTGACCTATTAAGAGAAGAATTAATGAAACCTAATTCCTTATGGGCTTTTGTGTCATTTACAGATTTTTCATTGACAATAAGAGATTTTATTTAATATCTTTGTTGGAAAATTCATGATGTATTTCACATATAGGGATTCACTGACATATTATAGGGGATAAACAAACCAGTTTTTCCCTCATTGGATTGCAATAGCAGAACCTGTGTCACCTTACAGCTTGTCTGTTTTCATGAAGTACAATATTTGTGAAACCTCTACTCCTTTCTTGTGCTTCATTGAAAACATTTTTGGTGGCAAAAGATAAACATGCAGCATGGGAACAGCTTCATATCCTCAAGAAAGCAGGCTAAAAACAATGTTCTTCAAAGATGCTTTTCAGGGCACTAACAAGAGCTGCCTCAAAACAATGCAAGGTCAGAGAATATTCTTTCTGAACTTAAAAAAAAACTAACATAAATACAGGAATATTGAAACATCGAACACAGAGGCATTTGTCTAATTTAAGAGTGATATACATTGGCCCATATTTTTATTGATGGCCACACATTTGTCCCAAACTCATTATTGCCATTGCCAAAAATGTATCTGTATTCTTTCCACTTGTGAACTTGCACTTTTTTATACCCATGTTTCATCTGACATCTGAATACCTAGGACAGTCTTTGTGGAAGCAGACATAGTTGGTAATGTAGTGAAGACCAGCAAAATGTAGAGCTAAACACCGTACATTCCAATAGAGTTTAATAATTCTACATGATCTCAGATGAAACATGAAAACTCACACAATAATGCTTCTCCATGAAGAGCAGAGATGATGGGCAGGGTAGAGAATATAAGCCACATAATGGGGACAGTTTTAGTTCTATCCAGTAAATCCAAGCCTGGCAATGATTACTAAAGTTATGATCCAAGATAAGACCCCAAGGAAAGTGATTAAAGCTGTTAGCACAGTGTAGCCAGTGCAGAAATTGTTACCAATTCAGAATGGAGATTTTGCCGCCGAAGGGATTTTCTTTTCAAGAACCAGATTAGTTATCCCAAATACGTTAGAAAAAGAATTTTAAAGAGATTACATGAAGGCCACTAGAAACCTCAAAATCAAAATAAAAAATGAGTTCTCCTTCACACTAATCTCAAATGAACAGTGACACTGAGGAACCTATAAAACCTTTCTTCAAGCAAGACACATCAAGACAAAGAACCCTATGTTAACACCAGAGGAAAGCTGTTTCTGTGAAGTAAATTAAACATGGCGTTGTTTTGGTTTTTTTTTTATGAGGTATATACAGTCTGTTCTATACTATTTTTCTCGTTCTTGAAATGGCTTCCCTAGATGATATTAAAATTTAAAATGTGATTGCACTTTTGGAATCTGGTGTGGGGTTTTGGTTTGGGTTTGTTTTTTTTTTTTTTTTTTTGTGTGTGTGTTGTCTTTTTTTTTTTTAACTAGTAGATTTCATACCACAGTCAATTCCTTGAAGGCACAAGATGAGGAACATCATTAAGTCTGATGGGTCTTTTACTCAAAAGGTTAATAAATGTGAATCCCAGAACTTAGTAAATCCAGACAAATGACTCTACTTTAATATTATACAATCATATTAGTTGGGCTTAATCTTGGTTGGAAGGGACCTCAGGAGGTCCCTAGCTCAAAGCAGGGTCAGCTATGAAGTTAGACCAGATTGCTCTTGCCTTGGCAAGGATAGTATTCACATCTCAAAGAAGATCTGGAAATCCAGGTAACTGCTGGAGAGATTGATCTAACATATCTAGTCAGTATCATGATTGGTTGACTCTTTATATCATCTGGCAAAAGAGAACATTGAAAACTACAGTTTTAAGTAGCTTACAGCATATGAGCAAAGTCTCACACTACCTAACTAAAAGGCTGAATGAAACGTTGATTTTTCTTTTTTCAGTGACTGTTAAAAACTATGAGTATGAGACTTAGAAACTGCAGTCTTTAAAAGACAGTAGTTCTACCCAGGAGCTGTGATTGTTATGAGAAGGCATACTTTGCATTGATAAAAACTAGTACATTTGGTTTATGTAAAAAAATAAATCTATAGCAGCTCTTAATAATAAAACTGAATAATGCTATGTGTTTACAAAAGACCCTAGGACATTAAACCAGAAAAAAATACAATTATTATTATTATTTTCCCTGGACATTTGCATCAATTTCATGTCCTCATAGTGCAATGATTTGGGAACCAGTGCTAATAAGTTAGTATAGAATAATTAAGGAAGAAATGGTGTCTAACAGATAATATTGCAGTACCCTTTGCTTATAATAACACTTCAGTGCTGAGGTCAGTAAGCACTAAGAGTGGATTTGTAGAAGGATAGCAATGGGAAAATTTTATATTGCACTCCCTGAATTAAGAAAAATAAATTGGTCAGGCCTATATCACAGAAAGTAACAACCTGCCAAGTTTCCCAGTTTAGTGCTAAATGAGTTAACTTGTCATCTGATTAACACTGCTAAGGTATTCATGTGGATAACCTGTTTACAGCGTCTAACTTAACATCTCTTCATGATACTACACGGTGTCACATTGGCTTGCTAGCTCACTCAGAGCTAACTCCTTCATGTGTGCATAACATTCTTCGCAGTGTTTGAATCTAATCTCAATAAACCTGACAGAAAAGTGACAAGTGGAGGAGAAAAAATTGTCCTTCTGGAGCATTATAATACTAACATGGAAGGCAATGAAAGCTTTTTATCAGGTGTTTATTTTCAAGATGCTTAAAGCAATGTTCTTATCTTGTTATCAGTATCCAAATATGTGGGCTTCAGAGCCATACATGACCATTCTGAATCATCATAACCTATCTGTATGTCCTTATATGACTTTCGACATTATGGCAGAAAAATGCCTCCAGAACATTTAGTTAGTTAATTAGTTAATTAGTTAGTTAGTCAGTTATTTTCTTTAAAAAATATGTAGTTGAATGGCTAAGTTATGGTCATCATACTTACATGGACAAAGATCAAATAGTCATCTACCTATCTGAAGATGATTTGCCTTTGTGAAAAGACTTAATTTTAATAAATAAATGTTCAGTTTGCCTGAAGTATTGGAAGTTTTGCTGACCTTCAACGTTGTTTCCAGTCCCACAGGAATCCAACATCTCTGGTTGGCACAGTGTAGCACAATTTTCAATTAATTTGCTTTCTTGGATTAATCTGGTTTTATTTCTTTTAGCAAAAACATAAAACTTCTAGCCATATACATTAATTCAGATTTCTTTACATTTTTCATCAGCTGAGGGCACTAATCCTAGTGTTTTACACAAATTGCAACTCAGTTGCATGATGTCTACTTGAATTCCAGCAGTTTTAATTGAATATGTTGTAAAACTGGAACACAGGGGAGAGGAGGGGGAGGTCTGCAACCTGTCGAACTTTTCTACTACAGCGATGCCACAAATGTTTAAAGAGCAATGAGAGAGATATTAACTTCAATGGTAAATGGGGGATTGAGAAAATTTCTGTACATCCTTTGTGTATATCACTTGCTGTTGTAAGGTGTGTTTCATTCAAGTTGAAAAACACTTTGAGATCTTCAGATAAAAGGTGCTACAAAATGAAAAGTGATGGTGTTATTAGTTTATGTATTCCAAGTCCCTCTAGGACAGCTGCAAAATCCACAGCCTGGAGTTTGCACTAGAATCTCTGATCGTAGATAAATTCTCTATCTTTGAATTAGTGGATTAAAGAAACAAAAGAGAAACAAAGCCTTTTCTGTGCATTGAGTCTTGTTTACTCCCACATGCATTATGTATTATATAGCATGTATATGTGCTTGACATTCTGAGTTATTCCTAATTAATGAATAATATAATAAAACCCATCACATCTTTAGTCTTACGATAGTAAAGAGGTTTATGTATTTGCATAAGTTAAGACACCATGTTATGTTCTCATTTTAGGTGCTTGGAAACTGAGAGAAGCATAAACAAAAAAGTTTACATTGTTTGAAGAAGAGTACAGACTGGAATTACATACATGAATTAGACTTTATACAATACTTGCTCTTACTGAAGCATTAAGACTTACCGTATCTGCTCAGACGATGTCCCAGGTGTTTAATCTCTACTGCAGAAATACACTAGGACTGCTATTTCCATTATTTCATTGTTATAGTGCCCCTTAGACCCATACTTTAGTTTCTTTCTCTATAACATAAATGGGAGAAGTTAAGCATTTTAATACTCTAGTTGCTCTCTATAGTATCCTCTGCGGAGTACATTTATATTTGCTGTCTTGTAAATATTACATATAACAGAAACTTGTATATCACAGAACACGGACAAGACCCCAAGTATGAAAAATGGCTTTCAAATAACCTTTATGTAAAGGACTGTTTTACCATTCCTGTTTTTCTTCAGGCAGGTTTTTTTTTTGGTTTTTGTTCGTCTTTTTTTTTTTTTTTTCTTCTTTTTTTTTTTTTTTTTTTTTTTTTAGACTATTCCCTAAATTGGAGCATTAGCTGTTCTTACAATCTTAAATTGTGCTTGCCATCTCACTTTAATATTTTTCTTTTAGTAATTTAAATGTCATTTCTCAGAAACAAATAGCCAGAACAAAAGGAAAGTATTGCATAGTTGCATGGTGTTTAAAGGCATGCAGATAAACAAAGTCCATGGTAATTATACCAGGGGCATAATTTTGACTGTTCTGCTCTGCCTTCTATAATTAGTCTTGGAAGCAAATACTGTTATATTCAGCCATGAAATGAAGTGGAAGAGCTGAGTTTATTAGAGATTAATAAAGTCCCCATGAACATTCCTAAAAAGCTACTGAACCCTTAAGTATAGATTATAGGTCAGAACACATTGCCAGTACTTCCTCAGAGAGCAAGAAATTGAGAGCATTATATCTATTAACTACAAAGAGAGTGAATAGAGGGCTGTCGAATGTTAATGGAAGTTTTTAACAAATTACACCACAGAAAAAGATGTGTGGTATTTTTATTGCAACATTTAAACGTATTTTTAACAGTCTCATAACTGAGATGTTTTAAGGAAAAATCCACAGCTCTCATTACTGAAATTCATTACAGCAATATGTGCATTTTAAGTAGCATTGCTCATTTATAAAGACATTTTAATGTAATTTTCTGAAAAATTCTAAACTATATTACCAAACTATATAAACCCCCTACATTTGAAATTATGACTCTTTCCATCCAGGTGCCTTCTAAAGGGAAGTGTCAATTAGTGAGAAAATGTTTTCACAAATGGTAGACTGAATACAAAAAGTGATAACGCTATTGTGTAAGCTTCTCAGAATATACATTACTGCAAGTCTTGATCACTGCATTGTAAAGAGCAATATCAAAGGCAAATGGATACCTAGTAGGGAGAAGAGAATTTAACAACATGCCTGGTTCTTCATGAGCTGCAAAACGCTCTTATAGGTGCACCTTAAAGCTTACTCTTCTGCTTCTACTTGAGACTTTTAATTATTTTGTTTCCCACAGTCAATTTCTCCCTGTTGACACAGCTTATTTTCAGGCAATTGCTTAAAGTTTTCAAAAGATCACAAGGAAATTGCGCTGTACTTTTTGAATGGATTATGCAAGAAGCAGTCTTTCAACCAAATGTTAATCTTCTCATCCTTTCCTACCTCATATTATACACAGTAAGCATGGAAACATTAAGCAATACACGTTACAAATCTGACATCAGGCAGACCTCATGCACAAAATCTAAAACTTGACCTCCGATTCTCTTGCACTGTTATCTAAATTAACTCTGTGATCTTCTGCTAATCACTCAAATGATAATTAACCTGATTTGTCAACTCTGAAACTGTTTATGTTGGAAAACTGTTAAGTTGCTGTTGCTCTGAACAAAAAAACCCCAAACTCACAAACAAATAAACAAACAAAAAAATCAGATCAATTGGAATAAATAATAAATAAATACAAATCACGGAGAAATGACCATGAGACGGCTAGCCAAAATAAGTATGTTTCTTTACCCTAACAAAGCAGATGCTAATGTTTTTTATTTGAGATGTTTTCTATTTGTTTGAGACTTCAATTTTGTCAAGAAACAATGATAATAATTTCAAGGATAGAAATTATAGAATACCAAATGGAACTAAACTGTCCATGAAAAAATGTGGAAGACATTTCTACGTTCTCAAAGAAGAAAGTCCTGAAAAGACAAAACGGGAATAGAGGCAGGGCAAAAGAGATCGAATTCTGTTCTGAGGGAGACGTACATTGATGAGAATGTTCTCATGATGAGATTAAAGAGATCTCATATAAGTTTGTGATTTCAGAGTATGAGTGTCATTATTATGTCCAAGGAGCTCATTTAAATGAATATTTGTTATGGTTTTGTTCAATTCTTTATATATCTACATCTATATCTATATCTACATCTATGTCTATATCTACACATACTTTCACTGATTGCAGATGCAGATACCAATAAATATTGGTTTTCCTTTATTTGTGTTTTACCACTGTTTTAATTGCTGTAAACTGGACATGACTAGAGACAGATATTGGATGGGAATTCCTTCATGTTTCCCTTTGATTTAGATTATGCCTGCACAGCTAAACGTATTCAGTCTTGGGCTTTCTCTTTGGTTCGCAGAGTAAGTACAGCAAGATGGTTTCCTTCCACATTGCTCAAGACTATTCCTTGTAAAGGAGAGAGTCGCATCCATGCAGCATGGCATGACTCATTATGTATGTCATAGGATGAAGAGTTTACTCACACTTGCATCTGTTTAACATGATGTTTTTTAAAGCCAAGATGAAGAGGAAACTTAAATTTCTGGATGTGGAGGGCTACCATCTCCAAATTTCTTGGGTTTTATGTAACTGGAATGATTAATGTTTTTCCTAGCCATTAAAGAAATCATCAACTGATGCTACTAAATTAGAAAAAACACTGCTTTACATGCTACCGAGTCATCTACTACAGAATAACAGTCTCATAATATGCACTATAAGTGCAATACTGTTTTATACAGTAATGTTTACCCATTTCTTACTACCAGCCTGTGCAGTTTGTGCTGATACTGTGAAGTCAGTATGGATGAATGACTGTGCGTACCAGAGTAAACAGATCTCATTTTGAAAGATTCAGACTTCTACTATTTGTAAATTGTTTTTGTTCTGCTCAGATACAGGTGAATTTTAAAATGTGAAATCAATTCTAGAATGAAAAAACTTGCTGAAGTGAAAAAGAAACACTATTCCCAACCTCCCCACCTCCTACTCCTATTTGATGGCTTTAAAGTGAAGATGATAACAAGAGACTAGGATAAACAGTGTAGATTAATCTGTAGTATGGAGGAATGCTTTTTCTTGCTGTTTAAACAACAATTCACCACACTGTTATCAACATTTATCTGTCATCACCTTAAAGTCACTGGATGTGAATCTACCTCATTTCTAAGGGCTTTTACTAAAAATGAGATTAAGGCCAGACTCTCAGAGGGGCATAAGTCAGTGTAGCAGCTCTTTTGACTCCAGTGAAAGTCACTACCTTCCGTCACCTGAACCACACAGACATTCTGCAAGACACCAGTTCTTTAAGACCAAAACTGTGAAGTAACATTCTGTATTGTTCTATGAACTTCCTACTTTGGTTGCAGTGTTAAGTCATCAGTACTCTTTTCCTATAGTGATTTTGTGTATGATGTGAAAGTGTCAAAACTATACATAACCTGAGGACTGTGGCAACAAAAGCAAAGTGGGCAAAATGCTGCAATCTGGATCTTGATGGTATCTCTTCATAAATCTGAAAGCATCTTATACTCCCTTCTATATGCATAATTCTGCATTTAACACATGCTTTAAAAATATGATATGCCTTTATACCATCTGATATAATTTGTCAGATATTACATTTTATAGGGAAACCATACATTATAGATCTTTTCCCAAAGGACCAATATTTTTTTCTTTGTGTATATATATATATGGCTATTACTCCATTAATTTCTGTCAATCACTTTGGAGTAACTGGGGGAATTTAGCCCACCTACTCCACAGAGGACTAGATTTCTACATCTCTGGAGAAATACAAAAGTCAGTACCCTAGCTGTCTAGTTTTTTTCTTTTTTTCTTTTTAAGGTGCCTTTTCTAATTTAAAGGACCTTTAAGATGGGCAGGATTTTTTTTGTGTGTTTTTTGGGGGTTTGGGGGTTTTCTTAATTTTCTCCTATGTCAACAGGAGTATATGATAAATTCCTGAAATAAAATAGTAGAAGTTGTGACAGCTGACTCTAGCCTGTATATTTTATTCAATTTTAGTCTACAAATATGTGTGAAGATGTATGTATACATGTATGTATATATATAAAGTATATAATACATATAAATAACAAATCATCAGGACATTAAAATTCTGAATCCAATAATTACATATAACTCTTCAATGAATAGTCCATTTAAATGAATAGCGTAACTCTCTGGAGTTCATGTTGTACCTTTCTTTGAATAGGGACCACTGTACATGTGCATTGCTGCAGGAGCTAAACAGGGCATTAATCAAAATTTTGAGAGGCCCCAGATGTTTGATCATTTTCCTTCTGCTTCCAAAAGTAAATCTGTTTTTATGCCACTGTGTTTTCCAAAAGGTCTGTTAGTATTTTTATGTTCAAAACTGAAAGTCGCTGGCAAGAAACCACTGTCGATATCTTCAGTCAGAGACACTACAGGTGACAATCTAATTTATTTCCTCACATCAAACAAGTATATCACTGAAAAAATTGCATCAGCTTGTGGAGTCACCTGACAAGATAAAAAAATGAGAGTCTTGGAATTCATACTACATGAGAGAATGAATTGTTTGAGGCAAGATATGTAGAAAAACAGTAGGAAAGAATAACTAATTGGTGAAAGGAGGAAACTAACAATTTTTGAAACTTAGATGGAACTATTTAAAAATATAAGAATGCAAAAGTATGTCTATACAAGCATGATATAAACCGAGTTTAGAAAAAAGTCAGACAGATACTGTTACTATGCAGAAAGTGAAATCTCTCATTGCATTAATAATAGTAAACAAATGTTTGTCAAAAATAACTCTAATTTAAATTTGAAATTAGCAAAACTTCTCCTAAAGACATTCCTATTTCTGCATCACAGAATGGAAAAATTGTTCATAAACAGTTCATCTTTGTCAAAAGAACAGTCTCAAAATGCCACTGAGGTCAGTTTCTCATGACCCTTCTGCTTCATAAATGCTGAGTGAATAAATTAAATTGCCTAGGGATAACATTAACTTTTGCACCTGACTTTTCAGAGAATGTTCTTTTATTTTCTATTTTCTTTTATCTGTTTGTTTGTTTGTCTTGAAGTTCCAGTCCTTAATCATCTGTGGTTGGACTTCATCTTTTTACTTCTGAAGATGTTCCTTTTAACCATCTACTGACATGCTGACACAGCCACTATCCAAGCAATGCTTGTATGCTGAACTAATCCTGAGGATTCCTCGTAGGGGAAATTCATATTTCTGTCAAGGTAGTTTACAATACAAAAAGAAAAAAAGTAACAAAAGTGCATCTATGCAAGGCATGTTTTTATGATTAGTTATATATTTATGAAATATTGTAAAGTAAATTGAAACATAGAGAATATATATGTAAATTTATATAAATGTGTGTTTGTATATATGCAACATATATTTTCATACATATAGCATAGATACATATACGTGCTGTGACACTATTTACATTTAGATTTTCCTGCCTCACAGCTGAGTACTTAGTATTGTAACATTTAACTTCCATCTGTGGAAAACATAGGTTTTCTTTTTCTGTTGATTTTTGCAATCAGTGTTTGTTCTAACTCTAGGAAGTTACCAGCAACTTTACTTACTTTACACCCAATTGATTACAAAATTTTATTTTCTGTAGTTATATAAGTAGATAGCCTGTTACATAAGTGTGTAGCTATAAGTGTATATAGCCTGTTTCATTCCTGAAGCCATCATTTAAGAAAATTGATTTCTTCCTGGCTAGGTTGAAAGACATCCTAAAACATAAGGAAATTTATTATTTATTTTAAAATACCTTTTATATTGAAATCAAGTTTGAAAAGAAATATACAAATACAGGCACATAATTATTTCGTTTAAAAAAAACTACCAATTTTTGTTCCAAGTTAAAAAAAAATATTTTGACACAACTATTGCCCGTATTTCTAAGGTAAGTGCTTTAGGATGTTTTCAGTTCTGATTGATATACAAAAATTCAAAACACAGTATGGATTCTTTTCATGTTACTTGACTCTTTTATCTAAAATAAATTTGTTAGGAAAATGAGAATTTCATTCTGTTGCATTTTTTTTCGTGAAGTAGGAGCTATTTAATTTTTGCTGTTTCTGCATGCGGAATGATGCAACTTTGGAATTTCCTACAAAATGGAAAAACAAACAGACAAAAAAAAACAATGCAGGGAAAATCAGTATCTCCTAAATTGTAGTCTAAACTGGTAGTAGAAGCATGTAGAAATCACAGGGGCGGGCTGGGGACGGGGAGGGGCAGATTAAGTTGAAGTGGTCTCTGGAGGTTACCTAGTTCAAGTTCTTGTTTAAAGAACAGCCAATTCCAAAATTACCTCAGCACGTTACAGTGTTTAATAAGTATTGTTTATCCCTGACCATGTACCCACTCACTTTTAAAAATAGATTGGCAGTAAGAAATGTGCAATAAGCAAAGCTCAAACTGACTGGTAAATGCAAGTTCATAAAAACTTAATACAGTTCAGTAGCCTAAATATTCAGCTTTGGCATCCACTTACAAGAATCTTAAGTCAAATGACTGTTGGAAGGTCTCATAAAGCATCTGTAGTAAGGCTAGTAACTGCTCCTTTGTATTCTGAGTTTATCTTCAATGCCTACAGCATAAGAATGAACTCTTTACCAGTCACTGAGGCGCATATTAATTTGAAAGGCTAAGTATTTACCAAGCTTTAGAATTTCTTCTGAAGTTTTCAAATCAAATCTTGATTAACTTTCTAAAAATGATTTATAAATTGATCAGAGCCTACTGAAAGTGAATAGTAATGAAATCATGGACATATATATATATAGCAACTTTAATTATCATATCAGCTCTTTAAAATGAGTCCACATATTATCCATAAACAGTCCTTGAAGACATGTCCTACCATCTATTTTTACACTAATTTTTATTTTGTTGTCTTATCAAAATATGGAAAGTATGAGTTGAGTTATGTGGAAAAGATGTCTGGTGAGCTTTAATGGCACCAAGAAATCTGTTTTAGGTGAAATCTTATAAAGGATCTTTCACATATAGAAAATCAAGCCAACTATTTGATATGGCTTTTATTGAATTTGGTGATTGCAAAACCAATCTCAAAAAGAAAGTACTGACTTGATTTAAACTAGTTCAACACAGATAAGAATACCACTCTGTGAAGCAGGTCATCTTGATTTACAACACTGTAAGAAGTGCAATTTTGCCCAACCAAAGCTTGCCATAGGAAACACAAGCATGTGTGTTCCTGCAAACAATGAAACTCATGGTAAATAACACTACTAAAGTAATCTAGCAATAGGATAGTATCAACATGTTAATAACCATTTTATTGGTATGTCTGAACATAAATATTTGGCATTCACCTATCATCATCAATTATACAGTTAATTATAATTATAATAAATTAACATTTTATACATTTTTCTACTTCAGAGTTTTTCAAAGCTCTTTATGAGTAATAAGTAAATACTGATATCAAAAGTAATCTATCCTATTCTGCTTTTTAATCATGTTATCCTACTTTTAAAGTGGTAGTGTTTACATATATTACTGTGGTTCCTCCAGAAACAAAGAAAAGCAGATGTGAGTTTGATCCAATGACCATTAAAATCAATAGAAAACTTGTCATGATAGTGAGAGACACTGGACACAGGAGCTTTATTGACTCTTTTGGCTGACAAAAATATAATACATGCCTACTAAGCATATAAACTGGCATGTTCTACCCCAGAGGACCCACATTCTAGTATCAGATGAGCGTAATCCATTAGATTACTATCCAGAAAAAAACACCTTATCTTAACCCTTTGAGATTACTTCCAGAAAAGAAGAAAGAATTCAATGTTTTTCCTTGTATTTTTCTTCCTGTAACTCCAGAATGGTCTCCTCTCTCCTTGCCTTTGCAGTCTAACTCCCAGGTATACCTTCTTTTTCCAAACTATCCCTCTTCATATGGAGCATTCAGTGCCTTTCATATATATACTGCAGAAGTTTGGGCAATATTAATATGACAAATATATGGAAATTTTTTAAATGGCAGATAATGTATTTATATTTATATTTTAAGATGTACTGATAAAATGGTCATGAACACAACTGTACTACTCTATTGATTGGTTATCTTAGCAATATGACTTGCCACTAGTTTCTTTGTGTCAATCCATTGCTGGCAGTGAGTCTTGGTTCAGACCATAGGATGTAACTTGACCCCAAGTAAGGCTGACTGAAGAAATGGCCAGGTTATCTCCTATCCCATACACACAATGCCACCTTGTTTGGAGGGTAAAGAGTTTAGATATAAGCCAGGTGTCTTCTCTTGTCATCAGTTTCAGAGAATTAATTCTAGACGATTTTACTTATTATTGTTGGTACTGGAAGAAACTTTCAGACTCAAGAGCCTAGGAAGATGATGGGCCTGGACTGTATGAAGTATCTTATAGGTACATAACTACTTAAAAGCAAGTGTTTCTTAGCAATCTCATCCCTTCTTTATTTCCTTCCTGTTCATATCCAGACACAACTCAGATCTCCTAGGTATGCCTCACCATAACAATTTTCTATGTTTTTTTTTCTGCTTTCCTAGTCTATACCAGAACCATCTAATAAGTTACAGGTAGGCAGATGTAGTCAAAGTCTCACTTACCTGAGTAGCACCTTGGTATAGGTGTGACCCTGTGACATCAATTCAGTAAAGGACGTCAAAAACATTTGTAACTAACCTGACAGACATATGAGAAATCAACCAGGTGTGGAGAATAGAGGAAATGGACTGCCGGGTTTTGGTGGTGATTAATATGTTGGTTCTAGCCAAAATGTATAAGTTCACCCTGAAAAAATCTGATTTGAAGAGTTTGCTAGATACCTCCTCCTCCCAGCTAGAGCTTGCAGCATGACCACTAATGCCTTTAAGTCAGCCAGTGCTCTGCTGACCTAGTAGCTATTTGTTGCTCGGAAGCTTGCAAGAATTATAATAGGAGGGAATTATTAAATTCAAGAAATTATAATGGTTCACAGTGGTTTCAACACTTTTTACCTTTTGAATGCAGACAGGCTAAGTTGCAAAATGCAGTTCTGGTATTAAAAAAGCAGTGATTTAACTCAGAGGATCACTTATACAGTATACTTAGTCTACAGCAGGTATACCCTCCCCTAACAACTTTCATGACCATAAGTTCCTCCCTGCACCTATTTTGTCAATACTCTTAACACCAGAGACTGAGATATCTATCAATACACTTTCCATTCTTCTAACAAGTATCAAATAAAAAAGATTTGCTTTTATACAACCTCTTCTAATTTTCATAGGGGAAGGAAAATAAAAACAAAATCTCAGATACTTTTAATTAAAAGACCTTTTTCCTTAAGAGTATACTACTTTGATATAATAATATAGGTACCTAGTTGAGCTATCATCATATTTATTTATGTATTTATTCCTCAGTAGTAAATATCCACTGTTTGCTCTATGCTTGATTGGAGGTTGGACAGATACCACCCCAATACTTCTGAACTGGTGAATAAAAATTACTGGACATTCTATCTTATGCCTTTCTTGCAAAAATTCTGCCTCTGGATATACCTGGAGATGCACCATACTCATTAAATAAGAAAATCTGGTAAATATGCACCTGCACTACTACATGCAAGCTTTCAGCCAAATTAGATGCTATACCAGCCATTAATTAAATAGCAGAATTTCTATATTTGGGACAAAAAATCTGTGCCAGAGCATCTGTTCACTTGTCTTGAAATGCATGATTTGTATTTTCTAATACAGATTCTAGTACAATAATGTGAGAAATTGATTGTACTCAGAAAGCACAATTGTACATCAAGGAAACATGCCATGTTGGACTAGCTCTTTGGCCATGTTGGAATAGCTAGTAAAAGATTTGATAATATTCCACAGTGTAAGAATTTGAGTGCTGCCTGGTTTAAAGCCAGGAAAATATATGGTACAGGAGCTGGTTCTTAAGTGAGAGAAGAGAAAGGAATTGTAAAAACTAAATGTTATTTTAATGGCTGCTTTTCAACTAGCAATCTTCTGGTTTTGAAATTCTGACAAAGGAACTAGTGCATATATCAGAATGAAATTGCAATAAGCTTTCTGAGTTCTTCATGCTATGTACAGGGCATACAGTAGACAAGCATGAAAGGTCAGCAGAAATTTTTATTTCACTGGTTCTCCCTTATGGGGAACAAAAAACATTAATATCAATGAGAGCCATGGTAACTTAATACTTCATTTCTTCTGTTTCTTCAGTATTACATCCAGTAAGCTCCCAGTTAAACTCTGAAGTTCTACTACCTTTTCAAGCTACCTTCCCTGTGTACCCTACCATCAGAGCATGAAAAATTAAAAAAGCTTATTACAATTTCGTTCTCAGGATATGTCTTTTTTCTTCAGTGAGAATTCTTTTTTCTGCTCTCTGAAATGTCCTCCCACTGTTCAGTTCAACTTTGGGGTTGGTCTGCTGCTCAGAAATAGTTACAATTTTCCATATAAAAGTTGTTCTCAAGCATAGATTGATTGTAGCTTTTATCAGCAGAATTCCATAATCCAGGAATATTTTATTTGTGTTTAATTATGTGAGGAAGTACAAAGTCTCCACAAGACAATTTAGCTGTTCAAGATGAAGGGATTCATCTGCCCATTCATTATTATTTAAATTAACTGTTTGGTTTTCTAACTGACTGAGTTTTTGCAGTTACTAAGAACTCATAGACGATAAGCCTTCTTGGCTTCCAATGAAGTCAGTACTTTGATTGTGAAGTCCTGTCTGCATCAGCAAATCACATGTAAGTTAATGGAATCTCTGCATTGGCTTCAATGGATTCTGTATCAGTGCACAGGGAAGTAAACATGGTTATAACATGCCTACTGTTCTATGAGAAAATATTAAAAAATATTCTCTTGATATATTGAATATTCTTGAACATTCTCTTGAATACATCCTGGACAAAAACTACCAAAATATAAATTACCAGCTTCATTTTATATGGAAAAGAGAGCGTCAAAGTGGAATTTCATCCAGGTATCACAACAGAGAGAGAAATGAAAACACAGAAAATTAAACAGGAAATTAAAATTAATAAGTTAATACTTTTCACTTGTTCCAATGCATTTTTAATTCCTATTTCAAAAGAGGGTATAATATAAAAAACCTTCCAGGTTTATGCAACAGTAGGACATGGAAGCTTGCTCTTGTCTTCAGTAAGTCCAGCCTAAAGATGTGTGCACACACTCACGTGCATACACATGCCCACACACACACAAAATGTACCACTTGTTTAAATGAAATTTCCCTAGGGGGTTTTCTGTGGAAGAGAAATCTTTTGCCTTAGTGCAGTACCAGTCCATCATTTCCAGTCATAATGAGCTATTTTATTTTGTATCTTGTTGTTGAAGATTTTTTATGAGAATCTTTGCTCTTCCATATGGATAAGTATTTTATGATTTTCATTCTTCATTGGCTTAAAGGTCATTATCAATTCTAGTTATTTTGCCCATAGCTCTTTTTTGTTTCATGCAACTTTCCAGCCCTTCATTGACCTTTGAAAAACTTATGAAAGTTACGGTAATTTTTATCTGAATTCGTAGGCTTTGAAGCATAACAGTCTTCCATCATACACTTGTAACTTAGCCTTTAGGAACTGTGAATCAAACATACTCCTGTTTAAAACAAGTTTAATGCAAAAATGCAATTATTAAAGAAATGTGAACTAATTTAAACCTAGTTTGAGGCATTAACCTTCCCATTCATTCAGCCACTTTGACTGGATAAGTGCTGACTTAATTTTTTGTTGCCTGTCAGTAGAAAAGTATCCCATCAATATGCAATAACTTGAAGAAAAGAATTGATGTACTGTGCTGGTGGGCAGAAACAATAGAGATTGCTCTCTCTGAATTCAAATTATTGAGCAGTTTCTGTGTTATGCTGCCCGTTAACTTAAATGAGAACATTTTGTAATGCCAAGTACATAACAATATCAGCTTCAGCATTCTCAGTGTGTGATTTTGGTTTATATTATTATTTTTTTTTTTAATATTGCTATATCTGGGGATTTCTAATCACAGATACTACATGTGTTAAGATGGTGTCATTTTAAAATTCCATTATGTTGGCAGGTCAGCATTTAGCTGCTGTGATGTAGGAGAAAGGGTGTAATCTAGAGTGATTTACAACTGTCTTTTTTTTATATATCAGAAGGAAAGTCAAAGCCAACAGCTAATAAGTTAATAGTTTATGAATAGCTCAGACAATTAAAAAAAAAAAAAAGGAACACAACATCCTTTTTCTTCTTTCATTTCCTACATCAGGGTTCACAAGACTTTGATACATCACAGAGCAGATTCTACCCTTGTTTACTTACTAAAAATGTGAAGTAAATATATTGGCTTGAATGGGGGAGTTTACTGAGATTTTTAATCATGCAATGTGTAGTGATTTGGGGTTCTCTTTCATGTCCTCTCTCTCTCTCTCTAATGTAGAATGCAAAGCTCTTTTGGGAAATCCAGCTGATCTACAGAAGATTATTTCAAGTAACAACAAAAATACCATATGTCACTTTCTGCTGTGCTGACAAAAGCAAATTCTAGTCAGAAAGGCAAGGACCTTAAACAAAGAAAAAGCCAGCTACATGATCAAAGGGTTAGTGCAGTTAAATTAATGTCACTAACTTCTAATACAGTGCAATATAGCACAAATCCACTTTTCACATCCAGCAAATGGGCATACAGCCCCTGCCACTACAGTCCCAGGTGAAAAAGTTTTTTTGCTATAGCAATTTCATCTATTTCTGTGGCTAGGTGGGACTACAGAGAAAAAGCAGTAGGAAAAAAAAAAGCCATTTTGTGTAGAATATTTTCTTTGGTCCAGAAGGATTTCTGAAATTTTCAGCTCAGCAAATATTACATGATGCCCATTAATAAAATCCCCTTTTACTCTCACCTCTTCAAGTAGAGCTTTTGAGCAGCTATCACAAGGGGACTGGGAAATTGGCAAATATAAGATGAATCAAGTCACAGTCATGCTTTTAGAATGGTGCTGACAATGTTTGTGACCTTCATGTATTGGCAGTTAGTTTATTTTCACCACCACTCAGACAGAGCTTTTGTTGTCAACAATCGTTAATGATAAGTCAGATCATAGTGCATTTTGGGGAAGTAGGCAAGTTTATTCTAATGGATTACCAATGGGAGAAAAAGGATACTCATAATTAAATTTTTAAATAATATCATGGCAAAAAAATTGGTCCTTGAATATCCTTATGACATAAAATTACAGCTAAATAATTAGCCACAAGACTAAACAGAAATCAGAATCTTCATAAAGACCTCACATGCAAACAGATCAATTAGCATTTGTTTTTACCATTAATATTGTAATTCAGGATTGAGAAAAATATGGGGTTTAGGCATTAGAAGGATAAAATACATTTTATCCTCTCATTTTGCAGTTTGTCAACAGTGCCTCTTCTTGTGAAAGCTTCTGTTTTTTTCTATTTTTTCAGAGACTTACCTAGAAAAGCTAAAATCCAGAAAGAACTTGTTTTCCAGTATTACTGGTACTAGCCACATGAAATGAACAAATAAAAAAAAATTGATTAAAACCACAAAATTTAATTTTCATTTAAATTTTCCACAGCAAAGGGGAAATGATATTTTTCTGCCTACTTTACTAACTGTATTCCTGATTTGAATTTTGCCAAGAAAAATGGGCCCAATTTTTTTTTTTTTTTTTTTTTTTAACTGGGCACAGGGAGGTAAATTTAAAACATAAAAAGATTATTACTTCTATATAATTTGTATGGAGTCATCAAGGAATGAGGAAAAGTAAAATCTTTCCTTTTGTGTTTCATCACGGACAAGTATGAGACTGAGGTGCAAAAAGGCTTCTAACTTTGATAGGTTTACTCTGAGTACCGGGTCAAGAAAAAGAGTTGGTGTGAAAGAGCTATCTGACTGTAACTTGCAATTCATTCTCTACACTATTTGCCCCTGGTAGGATCTGTATGTGTATTGCTCTTGGTTGAGATGGAGTTAATTTGCTTCATAGCAGGCAACATGGTGCTGCATTTCAGATTTGTGACCAAAACAGTGTTTTAAATATTGCTGAGTAGTGCTTGCACAATATCGAGGCCTGATTCTCACTCTGCTCCCCCAGGGAGTGGACAAGAATCATAGAATTGTTAAGGTTGGAAAAGACCCTTAAGATCATGGAGTCCAACTGTTAACCTAGCACTGCCAAGTCCACCACTAAACCATGTCCTCAAGCACCACGTCTACCCATCTTTTAAATACCTCCAGGGATGGAGACTCAACCACTTCCCTGGGCAGCCTGTTCCAATGCCTGACTACCCTTTTGGTGAAGAAGTTTTTCTTAATATACAACCTAAACTTCCCCTGGTGCAGCTTGGGGCCATTTCCTCTCATCCTATCGCTTGTTACTAGGGAGAAGAGACCGACCCCCACCTCGCTACAACCTCCTTTCAGGTAGTTGTAGAGAGCAATAAGGTCTCCCCTCAGCCTCCCCTTCTCCAGACTAAACAACCCCAGCTCCCTCAGCCACTCCTCATAAGACTTTTTCTCTTGATCCTTCACCAACTTCGTTGCCCTTCTTTGGACACACTCCAGCACCTTGATGTCCTTTTTGTAGTGAGGGGCCCAAAACTGAACACAGTACTTGAGGTGCAGCCTCACCAGTGCCAAAGAAGTTGGGAGGGAACACAGCCAGGCCAGCTGACCCCAACTGACCAAAGGAACATTCCATGCCCTATGATCTCATGCTGAGCAATACAACTGGGGAGAGTTTTTCTAAAGAAGCTGTTGCTCACAGGTTGTCTGGACATTAGTCTGCTGGTGAGAGGTGGTCAGTGATTAATTTGGGGTTTTTTGTTTGGTTGATTTGGATTTTTTTACTTATTAAATTGTCTTTGTCTTGGCCTATGAGTTTTTCTCACTTTTGCCCTTCCAGCTCTCTACCCTACCCTGCTGCATGGAAATGTGCGAGCAGCTGTGTGGGGGTTTTCCCACTGGCTGACGTTGAAAAACCACAGCATGAAAAACAATAAATTCTCCTTTGGGAAGGTCTTAAAGCTAAAATCTATGCAGTAACATGAGCACACTCTTCATCATATCTCTTTATACAAGGCAATGTTAAGACTTTTTTTTCAGATGTCGAAATAACCTTTATTTTCAGTCTGAAAGAATATGGTCACCTAAGCCATTGTTTTACTCACAGCTGCCTGCAGAAAAGACAGACTCACAAATGACATGTAATGACAAAGCTCTGGGAAAGCCAATCAGATTGTGCTAGATCAGCCACACAGGAAAATATGTCAAATCTACTATCAGCAGAGCCATTCTTACCCTGATAAAAGAAAGTTGTGATATGATACATATTAGATGGGAGCTCAAGGTAAATGGTAACTTAAAGGGGAAATTAGGTGCCTAAACAATAGATTTAGCTCCCTTTCAGAGATACTCACAGGTGCTGCTATAAATGACACAGGGCCTACAGGAAACGTTACATTATAGGGTCAGGTATAAACTAGACCCTTTTAAAATGCTTCTAAAGTGGCCTGATGTTTGCTTTTTGGCATCCAAATCCCTTCCTAAGTGTTTCCCATTGCATTTAAAGTCCAGGATTTCCATTTCACCAGAAAGATCAAGATAAGAAATGCTTTCTGCCTGGATTTTCGTTCTACATGTCTTTTTCCATGTAAGAACGAGAGTGAAAAGTGTGAGCTGGGAGCATGTTGTGCTCCTTACATGCAAGGTATAATGCATTTCACCTTAGAGGAAAAAGGTAACCCAAAAAGCACAATGTCATTCTTCAGGTTATACTCCACATGTATCTCCAGTGAGACAATGCCTTGCCTCTTCCATCAGATCTTCCAGAAGAACTATAAGTCAATGCACAGCTTGGAAGCATATATATGGTCACAACTAACATTTCCACAGTCTCAGAAAGCTTCTGCTGCATTACTAATTACATAAACATTTTATTATGTATTAATGAGCAACAAAATACCTGAGATACTTTTGACAGGTTCTATTTTAAAGAAAAATTGTGAAGATAAATACTTAATTTAAGTTTTATTTACAATATCAAGTAGAGAGATGTGTAGTCATATACATTGCTACAGGACCAGGAAAAATATATTTTCCTTGTAATTTACATAAGTATGTAGCCACTGCCTCAAGAAAACCTTAAAAAGAACACATAAAGTATTCATGTTTTTACTTAAAATAACATTAAAAATGAATGCATCCTCATTGTGTTAGCTCATTAATATTTTCAATTTATTAATACTGTATTCTCTGTCTTATTCTTACCTTACAATTTATTATTTAATAATTTCATACCAAGCCTGAAATTTTCTTTCACCAATCGAAAACTCAATACAGTTGACAAGTAGATGAGTTTTAAAATATTTTTAATCAAACATGCCTCTCTCATGTTCTCCAGGCAGAGGGATACATTAAAATTTATAAATTCTTAACTTACTGAAATTGGATGTGTAACTGGGATTAATTCTAGATATACTTCAACAAAGTATAACAAATTTTACCATTTGTCAGACATAAGTCAGCATAGTATAGATATACAGTTCATTTAAATCAGCTGGTGAATGATGTGGCTCATTCCCTGGAGCTGTGACATTTTATGCCATTTAGGTAAAACAATCTAAAAGCAATAAGTGCCTGTAAGCAGCTCTGGCATTTAGCTGACCTGGAATATACGAAGTAAGCAAACAGGAAAACTGTGAGATTTGGACCTGACCCTAAGGTTGCTTTAAAAGGTGAAAACATTCCATATTCCACAGCAGAACAGCAAATATGAGATCTTTCTTGGGGAAACCCAGTGGAGATTTCCTTCGTGTTCTTCTTTAGATTTTAATGTTAGAAGCTTTTTCTCAGGGCTTTGGCTTGCAAACTAAGTGCTAAATACAGAGGTAGGGTTATACTCAGTTCACTTGTAGAATGATGCAGTATGCCTGACTTTAGTTAAGATTCATTTCTGTTGACAATACTCAATTTGAAATGTCTACAAGGAAAAAAGAAGGAAAATATGAATACTTGCAAAGTATTTGGTCAAAATTACATCAAACAATATCTCTATGTTCCCTTTTAATTGCATGGCAATTCAGGCTTCCTATATACTTTAGAATGGACAATTATTTCATTCAAGGCCAATATGAATAATTTTATTTCACATAATTGATTGAATGTGTTCTAAACGGTGCTTAAACCTTTCACCTGCCATCAAACTTCCACCCAAGATTCTCCAAAAAGGAAGATGAATCTGTATAGATGTTCTCTGACTTGTTCTCTGATTTTAAGATGCATTTGGATGCCACATGGGAGAATTTCGCACTTTGCAAACTCAGGATTGTACAGATTCAAACACACTGTATTTTATGTTATAAAACTTAAGTCAGCTCAGGTAGTTTAGACTAAGATATGCTCTCCAAACAGAGGTTCAAGTAAGTATACCTTTTTAATGTATGTTGTATGTAGAAAGCTATACAAGGAAATTCTGACATATGCTGTGTGATTTAACTCAAAGAATACTCATTGAGTGCACATATAGTGATCCTTTATTACCTAGCCCAGTCTCAGAAACACTGGAATGTTTTAACCATCATAAAATTAGCACCACAAATAGCCACAGAGAAATTGGTTTGGGCCTGAGAGCTGAATTTTCTGGGCTTGGAATGCTCACTTGGGGGTAATTAGAATACCTTACTGTCTGGGACTGACAGAGTCTCGGGCCTGTTCCTTTTGGTAAGAATTCTACATTATGTATCATTCACAAGATGTACTAGGACATGTTCTTGTAACTATGTATATTAATGTCCTTTGTGTGGTAATATATATTTTAATTATACTTTAAAGGAACACTGATATTAAAGTACATCCATTATTTGATACCTTTTAAAATGCATTGCTATTACTGTTTTGGTCTCCAGAAGTAATTAAATTTTCACTACATACATAGTAGTTCTCCTCCATCAGTAAAAGCATACCTGCCTTTGCTAACTATATGCTAGCTCTCATTAGTTGTTATGTCCTGCCAGCATTTCTTCTTTCTTTAGTTTCCCTTTTTGCCTGCAGCACTGATTTTCATAGGTATGGTCTCCTGGATTTTCTGGTTTCATTTGATTTATTCTCATTGATTAATTTCCAACTGTTTCCATATTTCATATGTCATTGGTATTTTTGATAGCTGCCTTCAGAGCTGACATTTTTTATTCTTTTTATTCTGGTCACTCTCTCCTAGTTATTGGTGTGCTTTTTTCCCTTTACTTTTGCAACAGTTTGAAACTACTTAATCCCAGATTTAGAGAACTTTTGAAATACAAGCATTTTTAAAATTACCCTTAGAACTTAGTTAAAACATAGAAAAAGGTATAAGAATTTTATTTCCTTTCTACCAAATCTCAATAATAATTTTACATTTTTGAGAATAGCCAGCTCAGTCTATATGTGATAATTTTTACCTAATAGCTTTTAAATATCATAAAGAGGGTTTTTCATACAGATTTCATGTAAATTTTATAGTTCTGGTTTTTAACTCACTTTCTTTCTCTTAAATTCACGCCATATCAATGCAGAGAATTGTTGAAATTGATGCTACAGTGAAATGAACTGTGGTGTTTTCCTAAGAAAGATAATTTAAAAATTGAATTAAAGTTTTAACATTTTATACCAGCACCTGACTCTCTATGAAAATCAAAATAAATTCCCATCACAGAAATTTTCCTGATTTTCTGCAAGAATTTATCTGTGAATTTGTATCAGTGTTTAGCCCTTATATTTTAGGAACTGGGCTGCAATCTTCAATCATTGTTAAGTCCAAAGCTGCTCTATTGCCACAGAAACAAAATAAAACAAAACAAAACAAAACACCACCACCAACAACAAAAACTGGCAGTAGTTTTAAAATATTACTGTTTATACCTGCTCTGAATGACCCAGTGCTTGAAATCCTACTAGCTGCTTGGAGTTATAACATCTCATATGTATGTAACTTTTCCATGTGTTTACCTTTTACAGTGACCAAAAAGAACACTTGCTTTTCTTAATCTGCTATACATTCTGGGCTGATGAGGAACATTTCTGTGGAGGGAAATAAGGTGGAAAGTGGCCTGAAAATTTGAAGGCAGAGAGAAAAATAAGTTATGAAACTGTGAATAAAACAGAGGGAAAAAAGAGACATAATACTGGTTTCATAGTCTGCAAAAACACAAGCATTAAAAACCCACTTATGATTATATACATAGAGAGGAAAAAAAGAGGAAAATAGGATTGCTATCAGAAGGCCTCTACAAACAGGGTGGTCCTTCCAATGTTTGAATTCTTCTTCTGTCTTCATATTTCAGTGTGGAGACACAAATAAGGTTGCAACAGCCTAACAAGCCCGCACACCCAAACTGAGCCAAACATTTAGGTTGACTTTTCACAAAAACTCTGAACAGGAATCACTTCTCGCTGTTACGGGAAGTAACAGTTCTGCGTCCTCCACTTTCATAGATTGCATCAGCTCTGGTGCTCAGCTGATCCCTTTTTCAGTTGCTTCAGTCCCATAACTACCAGAAAGCTAGTTTAATAGTAATTGGTTTATTTTGGAATTGTTTATCTATCTGGGTCATTTTTTACTGGAGTGTCAGGTAAGCACAACCATCTGATTGGGGAAGCCAATGAGAGAAGAGAAGGAAGTGCAGTTTTGAGCGATTATATCAGCTTAGCCATCTCCGAGATGCTTATATTTCCACTGTTCCCCTGTTCCATGGAAGTAACAACAGCTTTAAATCAAGTGATAATGCAAAAGCTTATTGTGTATGCATGTCAAACAGTGAGTTACGAGGACCAATGTTTTTCAATCTGCAACATCCCCAGTTATGTCACCATGTCAAACATATTGTGGCGCTCCCTTTTACCCTGCTGTCACCTCCACCAGTTCCTCGCTGGGTGAGGGCTAGCAGTACCTACTTCTTGAATAATGATAATCATGCTAGTTAGAGCACTTAAATGAATTCTTACATCTGATAATCATTAAAGAGCGCAGTATAAGAAGAGTGTACTAAAAGTATATTGGCAGATATAAGTGTAACAGGTCTGTAGAAAGAGAGCATAAAAGTTGAATTTTATGCAGGTCAGGTCTAAGGTTTTGATTGTGTCTCTACATTATAAAATTGTAAAAAGGGAGAAAAGTCGCTCCCCAACACTGCAACAGGAGAATGTTAAGGCAATTTAAGCAATATCCTTCAATTACTGAGTCTTTCAGTACAGGGTGAATCAAGCAATCAATGTAAGTTTGGAATGAATACACGTCTTTGCACAAAATCTGAATGAACAGGACACTTCAGATGCTTGAAATAAGATCAGATGAGTGAGACTTGCCAAACTGTGATTCTACAGACTTCAAGGCAGTGCTAGCTTAAGAGTCCTTTGCACCAGACTCTCGGTCTCACCTATATATCGCCTTTGCTTCTGCATCATCATGGCTATTCAAGAAAGTGTTCAGTAAATAGGATTAGAAAATTCATAATGCTGAAAATATCCCTTAATTTCTGCTTGTGGATCACTTTTTAACTAAATCTGATATGCTGGCACAATAAAAACATGTTGTATAATCCAGTGAAAAGACCACTGTTTTTAAAATGTAACACCTTCATCTCATAGAGAAACTTCAAGACTTCACTGGGCTGGAATCTTGGTTTGGTTCTTCCAGCACTACCTCAAGTGCTGTCAACTACAACAGTACTAAGAAGTTTGTTTTTTCTCTAGAATTCACTTGCACTTATGGTCTTTTTTCTCATCAGTAGTGAAATACTTCATTTATCTTTAACTCTCTAAAGATTATGTATGTGTGTTCTAATAGGAGCAACTTCTTCACCTAAAGAAAAAATAATGGTGCTTGTGACACCTTAATGTCTTTATCTTAAAATCCACCCATTCTCACATATACTAGGTCTCTATATGCATTAACAGTGTTACCTGACAGTTTTCCAGCACTAAATGACCATTCATTATGTTTTATTATTTTTTCTGTATTTAACTGGTATCAGAATTGATGTCTTTTTTGAAGTTTTTTGCTAGTTTATGTAACAAAGGGACATTATAGCTAGCAAAGAGCTATTAGAATACTTGTTAAAGTCTTAAGAGTAGTCCTTAAATCTATCCCAACTTTTAATGGTATGCACACAAGATAATAATGAAATGTTTTTTAAATAAGAAAGTGGAAACACTCTGTGGTTTAAATATTTGATGAGTCAATACCTTTCACTTACATTTTGGCCAATTAAAACCTAGTGTCAACATAGGCTCTAGCACCTAAAATCAATAGCTGACAGGGCTCAAAGCACATGAAATGGAACTCAAGCTACAAAGCCCTAGCCTCACAAACGTTTTTAAAATTGATGATTGTTGTCAGTTCAGGAGTTTTGTTACTATATTCACAAGCTTGTAAGTGAATATCTGCTTAGATAACACCTGATAAACAAAGAAATGCTGATTCAGTCTTATTTAAGTAATAGGGAACAGATGATTGGGAAAAAAAGCAAGTTGAAAAAGTTCATGTTAGAAACTTAGAGAGAAGGGTATGAGTATAAGTCTGTTCATTCTTTCTTACACTCATGCCCTGGACAATGAGACATCTTTTACAATTTTTATAACTTTCAATTACATTCAAAGGATAGCTCAGGTCAGATGGGAGCTCATGAGGTGTCCATTCCAACCTCCTGCTCACAGCAGGGTCACTTCTGAGGTCAGACGTCTGATTGCTCAGGGCTTTGTCCAGCTGCGTCTTGAAAACCTCCAAGGGTGGGAATTGGACAGCATCTCTGGGCAGACTGGCTCACTGCTGGGCTGTTCTCAGGGAGAAAAAGCTTTTCCTTACACCCAGCCTGTTAACATCACTTTTCTCAATTTATGTTCATGGTCTCTCCAGCCTGCCTAAGTCTCTCTGAATAACAGCCCTGCCACTGAGTATACTGACACCCCCTGTCCCCAATAATTATCTGTACTATAGGTATATATCATCCCAGTCAGGCTGAAGCTGGGTTTATGTTTCCTGTGTGCATAATTTTCAGATGCTTCACACAATATGAGTAAAGAACCTCAGAAATTGTCAAATCTCTGTTAGTATCACCACCTCCTTTCCCTTGAAAGAGACCTTCCCTCTCAATTATGTTAAGATTTTGTTTATTTTTTCTTCATTCTTTCAACAGGGTGACAATTTGGAAGTTGGAGGACTTATGCAGGAGCCCAGTAGTAAAAGAAGTTTTTGACTTTCTGAAATAATCAGCTTTCTTCCAGCTCTTTTGGGCCAACCTGTAAGGTTTGTAAAGCTCTAATTAGGATATGACTTCAAATTTCACCTCAGTTACTGTTTGGCAACATTTCTTTCTCTCTTGTATATTTACACAAATTATAAAGCCTTAGTTCAACAAAACTCTTTTGTGTCCCCCCCCCAACTCAGGGAGGGTCATGCCTGCAATTTTTCCTCCATTCTTTAAACTCAAAGGTTAAAATATGATGTTTAAATGGTGACAGAGAAGTCTCAATGAAGAAATTGGGGTCTTTGACCTCAATCTCTGCTTCTTGCAGTGGGAGGGGGAAGAGTCATTCTGTGTTTGCTAGCTGAACCACAGTAACCTGCATCTGACAATTTAACCTATTAGGTTTTGAGCATTTTCAGATCAGATCAAAAGCATCAAAGTCTCTGTAAATAACACATTGAAGTAAATTGTCTCTCATTTAAAGCTAAAACCAGGAAAACAACTACTTAATTACAAAATTAAGTATGTACTGTGAGAAATGATATATAATGTATATTTTTAATAATTTAATCTCTCACCTCCTAGATGAGTCTCACTGTATTTCCATATTAGATTTGGTTTTAGCTTGCATGCGGTTATAGCAGATCAGGCAGGGTAGTGACTGGTATCAGAGGAGTAGCCAAGTTTAGAACAAGGTGAGAGGATTAAATGATTACAGGAAAGTCAAGAGTGAAGTAAAAGGAAAAATCTTTGACCTGAAAACCATTTAAAATCCCATTAAAAGTGTGGAAAGGGTTTGACTTTTTTTAATACTATTGTTCAGCAAAAATTAGTCTTTGTTATTTGAAGTGTAGATAGTGGAAACACTGAAGTAAATTCATAACCTTAAGACAAGTTCTCTTACCAGTATACTAAATTATGTATTTCTAGAAAGAAAATTCCATAATCCATGCCTAATTTTGCAGCCTGACTTGATAAATTGTGAATTAGAAAAAGGGAAGGAAGGACAGGCATTTATTAATAGCTAGCTTTGCTTCCAAATACACTGAAATATATTGAAATACATACTATTGTGTCTAACGATATAATTTCTTTTTTTTTTTTTTTTTTTTCAGAAAAAATGTTAAGCTGAAGATTATTATTTCAGCAAATAGCTTCAAAGTTTTCTGAATCCTGGGTTTAGACAGATTTCCTTTACAAGATTTCGTGACACGTCTAAAATCAAGTTTGGCTGCTGAATTAGAAAAATGGTAACTCCCATAGCAAATAAATTACCTGTTGGAATTCTGCTGTGCCTCAATAAGAAGTAAAGGCAAATCTGCAAAAAGGAAAATTACCTAAGTTGCTTTCTTTTCTGCAGCTTTTCTCAGTAAGGTTAAAATTAAACACATACTGCAATACAATAAGAAGTCATATTTGATCACTACTAACTTGTGCTTCAAGGTTTTCTGTAGCTCCAGTTGAGAGTTTTTATATATATGGAAGGGCTGGGGTTTTTTTTAATTCTAGCATCTCTTCAAAATTACAACTGAGATTTTCTGTCGCAAGTCTCCTAGCAGGGAATCCAAGCTACTCCGT
This sequence comes from Platalea leucorodia, assembly GCF_965183815.1. Lineage (NCBI taxonomy): Eukaryota > Metazoa > Chordata > Aves > Pelecaniformes > Threskiornithidae > Platalea > Platalea leucorodia. The sequence goes on along the minus strand of NC_138823.1, from coordinate 60,027,020 downwards.
TTTTGTTTCAATCGGTGGGGATACAATAGTTTATGAGACAAGAAACAATAGTTGGGACTTGGTGGAGGAGGGCACATTAAGAAAGTTCTGTTACTGAAGTAACTGGATACTCAATACCATGACCAAAAAGTCATTGTTTTTTTCTGTTGTACACTTATTGATTGTATAATATAAGTTAATGTTTTTCATTCTGTTTCCAAATTAAAACTTGTTTGAAGCATTGATACATTAGGAATAATATTCCTCACTTTCATGCCTTAAAAAAGTGCTTTCGCTATTCTGCTTGTTTCCTTTGTTTATATAAAGGAGGTATTTTGTACTTTCAGTGTCTATTCTCTCCTGAAAATGGAAATTTTGGAGTTGTCCTCGTAAAAACATCTAAAACTAATATAGGATTTTTTTTATTATTATTTTCTAGCTTCAAGTGTAATTAGCAAGTGATCTGCATGAACACATACTTCCTTTGCTCTAAAATTCATTAATAATGCAGTCACATATTCTGCAAGGTTATACATGGGACTTGCAAAATGTAGTATCATGGGTTTTATTTAACAAATGAAAACAGAGGGGGGTTACAGTTCAAATAAAGTTAGAATAATACTAATATGATCAGCATTTGTTTCAATGTACTCTTTTTCAAGGAAGGGGGAAGCAGAAAGGACAATGTAAAGAGGAGCAGAATAGAGTTGAGGAAGAACAAAATAGGCAATTTTTTTAAAAAAAAGTACAGGTTTTGAGAGCAAAAGGAAGTGGGGAAAATTAGGTGGAAAAATATGAAAACAGAGAATGAAGAAGAGTTATGCAACATAGGGGAAAAATATGTGAGAAGGAGGAAAGGAAATGGGAAAGGCAAAAAGAAAGAGACGGGGGAATTGTCTAAAATAAGACTAGAATGGTAGAAGAGGTGAATGGAGCATTGGTATGAAAAAGGACTATCAAAAACATCAGGAAAAAGAGATCTTTTACTTCTAAACTATATAAAATCATACACTATATAAAATCATACCTTTTTTTTTTTTTCAGTCAAAATTCCCTATAATTAACAAAATCCTGCTTTTTTTTTTTTCCAACTGACTTTCTTTTTCCATTTCCCAGGAGTCACTTATGAGTACTGCCATGGTTCATCTAATTAAGCATGTTAGTCACTGAGGACAGTAATATGTGTTAGAAGGTAACATAATATTCCCTTCCCTTTACTAAAAAGCAAAAAGAAAATAATCTATCCTGTATTACAGGCTACAAAATAGGAGATATAAGTCCATACTGTTTCACACAGGAGTCATTCAAGATCTAAAATTCAAATTCACAAGTCCACATCCCAGGGCTGACCTGTGGCAGGATTTTACTTTAGCTCTCCTATTAGAGAATAGAAATAAGAGTACAATTTGAAACTCAGCATCCAAGGGCATTTAGGAGAGATGGATTTGTTTGAATTATTTTCTACCGTTAGCCAACTTTGTCTTTGAAGAGACAGAATTTCTTCAAACTTCAAAAATTAAAAAAAAATCAAATTCAGAATTTGAATGCAAGGGTGAAATCTGAGATGTAAAAAGTAGAGTATTACCAGTACTATTGTATCATCACTAAGCAGTCTGTGGTTGGACATCTCATTTTTTAAGTATTGCAAATCTTTGTTTAGAACAACAGTGACCAATGTTCTCTAATTACTTAAATGCCTATTTATATTTTAGTACCTTCTACAAACACTTGTCACCGATGCAAGATTTTTTGGTGCCTTCTTTTCCTGTGCTTTTGTAGTATGAATGATAATTTACACATATTGGTGAAGTTAGGAGGAATAAAATACCTGGGCAAAAACATTGAGACTATGAATCACACATATTAACAACAGAATTGATTAACTCAGTCAAGAGTTCTCTGTAGACATCTTTTCTTTCACCAGGTGCAGTATACTGTCTGAACAACTGGTGAACACTGACAGCTCTATAGAGTAACCAGGGCACTCCCTGCATTACATAGCAAATTCCCTCAAAGACTGGCAGAGAGAATTATCTGAGGTAAGTTCATCAAAATGCTTTGCATGCATTCTAGATGCCATAAGCCATCATACTGTTAGGTAATTTGTTCTTCACATGTTCCTCTTTGACAACAGAAGCTGAAGAAAAGGACATTGTTTGGCACCACAAGATTTCTCTAACGAGCAAAGATCTATGGATTGTACTCATGCACTAATCGAAGATGCATAATTAACAATGAGAATATGGAAATAAGTATCACTACCACTACAAAAGGATTTGAGCAATTTTTGGAGTCAACATGATAAACATTTTGTTAACCACTTAAAGCCTTGCAACATGTTCACTTGTGTTAATAATTATTGATAGATTTAGTTGTGATCACCAGCTAAGGATATACAATGAGCAGTTTTGGAATTCCTTTTTGGGTACATATGATCCTAAGAAGTGATTGTGGACCAAAGTGAAACCAAGGTTATTATTTCTAAAGATACTAAACTTTGCAATTTACAATACCCTTTTATGCCTGCAAGTAAATAAATAAAATAAACTACACTGTCTAGGACTTTGTAAATACATTTGAATTAACTATCAATTAAATATAGGATATATTGTGTTGTTCTTACACTGAAGAGTGAATTCCTCTTTGTGTAGTGGTTTACTAGTGGGCAGCTTCAACTGAAAATTTAAAACTCAGAAATGAAGTAGTTTGCTAAAGTCTCTTACAATCTTCATGTCTGCTGTTAGTACATAACACAAGAATACCTTTCTGTGATGAAAGTGTTTTAGCAAACTTGTTCCTGAGCTGAAGCACTATTAAAAATGTGCAAAAATGACTGCCAGGTTTCCAGTAAAGTAAAATACTATTGAATTCTGTTTTAGCTGTCTTTTATTAAATAAATAAATAAATATTTTTCACTAATAAAGAATAGTGCAGCATAGACTAGAGATCATATGGCTATATGACTATACAAATAACACAGATGAACAAATGACCAATCAAATGCATAACCAAAAAAAAAAAAAAAAAAAGAACTGCTTTACAGTCAGTCACAACATTTAATAACAAGACTCTGCTAAATTTAGCTAAGTAACTAAGTGTGATCTCTAAGAAGCAACCAAAATGCACTTCAATAAATGCCAACAGAGTGATAAAGAAATAGAGGTTCTTAAACTATGTGTGCAGGAAATGAAATTTGGGGATTAAAGTAAGGACTTCACTGACTTGAAAGGATGTTTTATTCAGGAGGTGAAGAAATAAGGGTTAAGTTGGAAGAGCATTTTGAAGACTAGGTGAGGTGTAAAAATTTTACTACCTCAAGAATTTCTTAGTGAACTACTACTAGATCATGAAGGATTCAATTATAGAGAAGGCTGAGAAATGCTATGACTCAAAGTTTTATGTATCTGTACTCAAAACAAGATAAAAACATTTTATGAAGAGGCTCTATATGAATAATTATTACAGAAAAGAGTAATTCCAATTATTATCACAGAAAAAAAAAATAAAAAGATGGAAACAGCATAAAAAGAACTGATTAGCAAAGAAGACATCTTCAGAAGCCTCCCTCAACAAGAAAAGAATATGTGTAAGACTGAGTGAAAGAAAGCTACAGAAGCAAGTAAAAAAAAAAAAGTTGAGACATAAATTAAAAAAAAAAAAAAAAAGAAAAGAAAAGAATAAACAGGACCACAATGAAAATGGAGTCAAATAAAGGATTAAAAATACTTAGATTAGAGATAATCTGGATATAATTCAAAGAACCAGAAACAAATAATAACTTGTATTCAGGATTCAGAAAGAAACACACAAAAAATGTAAAACTTGTTGTAAGTATCTTACATAAATCTGTCCAGCTGAAGCTGGGGAGGGCAGAGGGTGATTGTACTAAATTTATAAAATGAGAAAAGTAATCCATGGAACCAAAGGCACATTAGTTTAACGTTAATCATATGTAAAGCTTATAAAGAATTTTGAAGAATAGAGCAATTAAAAACACAGATGTAAATGGAAAGTAGAATAAAATGCAACATGGGTTTATCAAAGAGAGGTATTGCTAGATTAATCTAACAAGTTTTCTTTGATAACACAATTAAATATTAAGCTAAGAACTCCAACATTACTCATTTACCTGGACTTAAAGACTCCGCCATATTGGCACAAAACATGTAACAGATCTTGAGAATTCAAAAAATTCATAAGGTCAAGAGGTAACATGAAGAAGAAAAGATACAGGTTGCTATAAAATCCTTGAGAATCTTTCCTGCTTAATATATTTTATTTACGACTATGATGCAAATAAGTAGAATGAGTAGATGAAATCTGTTCAGGGAACAACTACAAGAGGGGTTTTTTTCCAACACAGAAGCAGCCCAGGATATCACTAGGTAAAAGCAATAAGAGGAAATCTTGAAATGCAATAGAATCAAGATTAATTTCAACAGTACAAAACATTCCTGAAGAATAACACAAATTTTAGCCATAAACTAGGAACTAGTCACCTGGAAATGACCAGAGAAGAAAAAGGCACAGGCTTGCCAGCTGAGTATAACGTATATAAAACATTAATGTGATTCAGGCAAGGATAGTCAGATATGTTTGTAAGTTACTGAATTAATTTTCTTAGGGATAGAAAGTAGTTTAGTGTCATTGTGCTTTAATGCTATAGGAGGCTTCATCTGGACTGTTGTGTATAGTACTTATTATCCAAGAGAGATGTTTAAGAAATTTGATTTTACAGAACTGTTAAGCAAAGGGCTGTATTGGCATGAGAACAAAGTACTTGTACACCCATAAAAAGGCCCTGAAGAAAATTAGACTGGGAATTATAAGACTTATAGCGAATTAAGTATTGAGACTGTGGAAAAGTGTCTTGCATTTTCAATAAGGTTGGTAGAACTCTAATATGTAAAGATTAATCTACAAAAGCTTATGAAAAACAAACATATGAGATGATACTTGATCTAAAGAAGAAATGGAACTGACAAATCAAAAGGTCCCTTACAGTCCTATGGTCTCATTTTCTCTACAGTTTCATACCAGGCTCTCCTCCAATTTTTTTGTATTAGTAAGAAAACTTTTACTGGCATGAACTCTGAAACATCATCTTACTTCTATATTTCTTATATCTATTTTATAAACAAAGCTAGTGTGTTGTTTAAGAGTATAACCCTGCACCGTAATTCTATCTGTTTTCCAAGGTATGTTCTAAATTAAAGTTCCCTTTCCTTAAACACTGTATCATTGAATCTGAACCTTCTCTATTAATTCCATCTTTCAATTTCTGCTACATGTCGTTCTCCTTTTACAAAGAGGTTCAGACTTCCCAAGAGTATGGTAAATATGAATAATTTTCCATGTTAAAACCAATCTAATTTAAACTAACTGAATTTTCTGTCTTCCCTTTCATGAGGTATGGAGTATATTTCAAATCTCACTAAGGAAATCAGCAGTTGTTTAGTTCATGACATTTTTAAATTATAATTGTTCTCCATGCTAATTCATTTTCTGAAAATCTTGCTATGTTTATGCACTCTTAAATGTCATGATGAAAATATTAACATCATAGGCATTTTTATTCATTATTTCATGTAAGCATCCACATGGGGATTATTGAATGCAGTGAAACACATCCATTTGTGTCTATTCAAAGTGCTAGCAATGTGTCTTAAATGAATTAAAGAACTCTGATATTGCAGTCTTAACCTGAGTAGTATTATACTTACTTGATTAAATATTCAGAAATTTTATGCTTCAAATTGTATTTAGCATTGTAAACTAAATAGAGCAGTTAAAAATTTTTGAACAGATAATTTCTGAATGCAAGTTAACTGTTGTTCCTCACCAGTGCCACTTTAAAATGAGTCCACTAAATATTGCCTATTCTCAATCAAAAGTAAATTTTATTCTATTTTTGCTCACTAATTCCTGACCCATGCCTGTGTTTCCACTATTCTGATTACATTAAATGTCCCTCATCTAATAAATTAATATTACTTATACAAAATTACCTAAATGTACTTGAGCATAGTGATACTGGTCTGATAACCTTCAGTTACCAGCCATCTAAGATGTTCTATATTTCCCCTGTCATAGCACAGCAGTCTATGAGAAAATAAAATGAAGTTATTTGTCTTTCAGGAGTTGCAACTCTCAGCCATTGTCTCCTCCAAAACAAATCTCCCAGGGACTGAATAAATATGCCTAGTTAACAAATCATGTTATAGAAATCATTGATTCAAACCTTCTCTTGCATTGGTACAATGTATCATGAAGTCACATTTGTTTGGGTAGCTAAAGCAGACTTAGTGGACAGAAAGCAAGAAGGAGACAACAAAGAAATCCAAGGGACAAACTGCATTACTAAAGGCATAAACTTGCTGTGGAAAGGAGAGAGCTGCTCAAGGGGGACAGCCCTAGTAGAATTCCAGGCTCACAACCCACAACACTGATTAAGTTAATGATATTGACAACATCTGAATGCCAAATCAGATCACAAGCAGACAGACGGCATTTTCCAGATTTAAGAACAAAAAATTTTAATGAGATTCTGATTAATTTGTAGTTCTCATCTACAGGGGTGAAAATCATGTTCTTTAATATGTTTGACTGTTGATCATACATGAGACAGCTTATGTGGCTTTACTGCTATTTTTTCCATAGACATGACTGTAATCAGGTTTGTGCCAGACAACAGTCTCATAAAAAACTGTTACACTGTCCCAATGGCTATTATTTACTACTAGCTTTTTTAAGTTAAAAGGAAAGTTTCAGTGACTTCTTATTAACTACGACTAATATAAAATATTAAAAAAAAGTAATGAAGGCCTATGCTAGCTATATTATGAAACTAGAAATCTATTTCTTATTATGAGTTGGGGGTCCTCAATCTGGAAGAACTTATATTCTCTTTGAGAGGATGAAGCAAGCCAGTTGCCTTAAGAAAGGAAAATTTCTCTTCCTTGCTCAATCAATTTTGCTTAAGCATCAGCAAAAAATAGAGTTGTTCATTGTACAATGAATATTTGATAGGCAGTTCTACTTTTACTGAGCCTTAAGTGGAGATGAACTAGTGAGGAAGAAAATTATCAGATTTTACATATCTAAATTGTATCATCAAAGTGCTCCTTTCTGCACAACCCATTTGATCGTAAGTTTGAAAAAAAAGTTAATGAGCTTGAGTACTGTCTAAACCATGTGAACATTAGGGAAAAATCTTAAGTTTATATCCAGAATTTCACAGTAATTTACTATTTTTTTTCCAAAACAAGTACATTGGCAGTAACAACTTTTTTTTTTTAAAAAAAAGACCAAAAATTAATAATAAAACTTAGTTACTATTCAGAGGCTGCCATATTACTATCTAATGCTCTGTTAGGATTTGAGCAAACCAATATACTTCCTTCTGCAACAGATGAAGAACACGAAACTTTTGCATATTCAAATGCATTGTGCTCTCTCAGTGACATAAAACACTTCATGGTTTTTTTTACAGAATTAAAACTCCTGGCTTTGTTAGCACACATGGGGTTTTTTCACTTTTTTTCTATATTAAAATGCCTTTGCAGAATGACAGAAAGATATAGTAAGAATCTTTATATTAACAAGCAGGAACAAAACATATGACATCATATGAAAACAAGTGAATTATCATCCAGAAATATAAAAAATCTGATGTATTCTTTAATTACAATGAGGACATTTTTTTCCAACTTCCTTTCACATGAACTCAAAACGAATAAATATTTATAGTGTCCAGTGCAACCAACTAAAGTAATACTACATATAGATTTTTATCAGGAAAAGGATTATCAATATTCCCTCCCCAGTATATAATTTTATTTAAAAAAAATCAACTCAAATATCTGTCCTTTCTACCTTGAGTTAAATTGTATTTTCCAGTATACATACTTCCAGTATGACTTGGACTCATATTAACCATGTTTCTGCTCTGTTTTGAATGTATGATGGGGTGAAAACTTAAATGAAGTCTGAGAAAATAGTTCATTCTTCTTTAAATATATGTAAGATATTCAAGGATACAATTTTGTTGTTAACAGGAGACTTGTCTGCATATACTCAATGTCATGAAGTAAGAACAATTTCCCTAATATAACTAAATAATTCGCAAAAGAGAAATACATCAGTGGACGAGGGAAGAACTATGAATGTCATCTATCTGGACTTCCATAAGGCCTCTGACACAGTCCCCCACAATATCCTTCTCTCTAAATTGGAAGGATATGGATTTGATGAGCGGACTGTTAGGTGGGTAGCTAATTGGCTGGATGGTTGCATCCAGAAGGTAGTGGTCAAAGGCTTGATGCCCAGATGGAGATCAGTAACAAGTGGTGTCCCTCAGGGGTCCATACTGAGGCCAGTGCTGTTCAATATCTTCATCAATGACTTATAGACAGCGGGATTGAGTGCACCCTCAACAAGTTTGCAGATGACACCAAGCTGAGCGGTGCAGTTGACATGCCTGAGGGACGGGATGCCATCCAGAGAGACCTGGACAAGCTGGAGAAATGGGCCAGTGTGAACCTCATGAGGTTCAACAAGCACAAGTGCAAGGTCCTGCACTTGGGTCGGGGCAGTCCCTGGTATCAGTACCGGCTGGGGGATGAAGGGATTGAGATTAGCCCTGAGGAGAAGGACTTGGGGGTACCGGTGGATGAAAAGCTGGACATGAGCCAGCAATGTGCTCTCACAGCCCAGAAAGCCAACCGTATTCTGGGCTGCATCAAAAGAAGCGTGGCCAGCAGGTCGAGGGAGGTGATTCTGCCCCTCTACTCTGCTCTGGTGAGACCCCACCTGGAGTGCTGTGTCCAGCTCTGGAGTCCTCAGCACACGAAGGATATGGACCTGTTGGAGCGGGTCGAGAGGAGGGCCACAAAAGTGATCACAGGGATGGAATGCCTCTGCTATGAGGAAAGGCTGAGAGAGTTGGGGTTGTTCAGCCTGGAGAAGAGAAGGCTGTGGGGAGACCTTATCGCGGCCTTTCAATACTTAAAGGGGGCCTATAAGAAAGATGGGGATAGTCGTCTTAGCAAGGCCTGTTTTGATAGGACAAGGGGTAATGGTTTTAAACTAAAGGAGGGTAGATTTAGACTAAACACAAGGACGAAATTTTTCATGATGAGGGTGGTGAAACACTGGAACGGGTTGCCCAGAGAGGTGGTAGATGCCCCATCCTTGGAAACATTCAAGGACAGGCTGGATGGGGCTCTGAGCAACCTGATCTAGCTGAAGATGTCCCTGCCAATTGCAGGGGGGATGGACTAGATGACCTTTAAAGGTCCCTTCCATCCTAAAGCATTCTATGATTCTATGATATGTGAATGAATCTCTGGATCATGCAAAAGCAGGGAAAAGATCATGGAGAGATCATAGCAACATCAACAGCAACATATGGGGACTAACAATATAATCTAGCTACCACAAATGATGGCTCAGGATAATGTTACCTTCCAGATGGAGGTTACCTCTGCTCAGCTATGATGGGGTAATTAAAAATGTTCCTGTTTATTAATGAATAAGGCCTTCTTGACAGTGTTTTCAAATATATTTTGTATCTGAAAAGTGTTAATACAATTGAGGACTATTTGAGAATTTTAATGAGTTCTACTGCCAACCATTAATCTAATATTGGGTTATGTAGAAACATTTTTTTACATTGCAATAGAGTAGAAATGTATATTTCTACCCAGCTACAGGGTTCAGCATGAAAGTTTAAAACGGACAAGACAATAGATTCCACCTTAAAAATTCCTTAAACTTTTCTAATATATTGCCAGATATTTGTTTAACGTTTTGTGAGGCTTTTTTTGCTCAAATCCAAATGACTAGGAATGATAACAATGGTACTTGTTAAAACTTTTCAGACTTACTATTTTTCCACTGAAACTAATCATGTTGTTAAACTTATATTTTCCACACAAAGCTTGTTTTAATAAAACTATATATTTATATTTTTAATACTATTTAGTTGACAATTTTATTTTAAGTTTTAAACCTTCAATTTCAAAGTTTGTAAATAAACTACTGCTATTAATACAAATCGGAATATAATAAAAAAAATTTCAACAATGTTGAAATCAGTAAAATGTTTTTAAATTAGAATTATTGAATCTGAATTTGAATTATTTGAATACGAATTTTTGTTTTCTATTATGGACCCACACAGCAACACAAAATAATCATCAAAACTACAAACAAATTGAAGGGGTAGCAAAAAGGACTTTCCAAGAGCAACTGTGTACACTCTGACAAATTTGCCATGGTATTCAAGTTCTTACACTTTCTTTTATAAAACAATAGACACATTTTATCTTATTTTTGTTAGCTATCAACGTATTTTGTCATGAAACATATGACCACAAGTGACAGAGTATCCACGGCCAAACATAATAATAAACAGCTCTATAGCAGTCATTAATCTACACTGATTTATAAGAAACAGTACAGTCCCTCTCACATCATAAGCCACACATCATTTTCACACCTTGCTGAACACTCAAACACCTTAGCATAGACAACAGAATCATGCTATAGAAAGAGCAAAATACGTCAGGAATACATTAAAGACATTTTTTTCATTTGTTTGGAGCTATTACTTAAATTATTTCAATTCTTTTGGGAAGAAATAAATAATACAGATGGAAGAGAACACTACCAACACTACTTATTTATTCCATCCGGGAAAAATTCTTACTGATCCCAAATCAAGTTTTGTTCCAGTTGAGTAAGAAAAATGCAGAAATGAAAGGCCCCAAAGATTTTTAATGTAATGTAACTTGGATCCCTGGTGTCCCACTTTAGGTATGAAGAAGCTACCATTTTTCAGGGTAAATGAAAACAAGAAATAGAAAGAGAGGATAGTTTTGAGGGAGAAAAATTCCTAAATGTTGTCTCAAATGCAAACAGTTGAAGCCCTGAAGCACTCTAAAGAAATTCCATGCATACAACATAACTGTTTTCCTGTTCTGTAAGTAACTCTAAAAATTTATTCAGTTTTAAAATGTGGTATTGTAGTTTGCAATTTTCCCCCTTGAAGAACAAGTTTGATATTCCTCCTTGATGGTGTTTTAACATTGCTTAAATAGAAAAATCACTTGTATAAAATTCATTCTTTCTTATTTCTTATAGGAAAGGAATGTTGGTTGTCTTCTAATACGTATTTGAGGTGTTGAAAGCCATGGATATATAGTTGGTAACATGCAGGTAACAGTCTTAATGTAATTAAATATATAAAAAAGTAATGGCTTTATACCAGCTAGCTTCACATTTCATGACTGCAGATGGCTTCATTACTTATGAATGCCATGGGCATTAAATATCACTTGGAGCCAGAAATTTGTTTAAACATTTTAATATGTTTTTGAACACAGCATTTTAACAATAGCTTTTTTTATAGTGAAACATCTGCAGTCATTTCAAAGACATTCAAGAGGTTGGTGTGTCCAGGCAGAATTATTAAAATGGAGAAGGATGGAACAGACTTTCTGTAATGCAGATTTAGCTTGTCATGGGAAGCAATGTCACAGCGCTCTCTCCGTTACAGAACTAATACTCTGTGCACATATACCTAAAGTATCATACCATTTTGACTGGTATCACTGCAATTGTGAAACGCAGTCCTCTGATGCATGGACACCTGTATGAATGTAAGGAAGCGAGACTTCAGTGGATATAGGATCATAGCAGAATAACAAACTTGAAGATCAACGCCATCAATAAAATTGAGATGTTATTTTTATTTCAAAGTATTTAGTTTAACTTGGTCTACCTTGACTTTACACAAGTTTAAAAAATTTCATATTTATCCCCTATTTAATAATGTAACTTATAGAGTTGTTTTTCTTCAACATCCCACTTTAGGACACCCTTGTAGCAATCAGTAAATTTGCATAAGAGTCCATTTTGATTTTGTAAACCCATTACAGGAAACATTCCTTCTTTATATTCTCGTCTTTCATATTTCTTCATGCATAGCAAAGTGCCACACTGCACTGAAAGGTAATAGGTAAACTACAATTGTATTTCAGAATATAATTTTTGGCAACAAATGTTTCTTAGAGCTATATTTCATCATGCTGTTAAATATATCTGTATAAAATCTCTGGAAAACACTTATGAGCAAAGCTGATTAAGAACTTAATTTTCCAAATGTCGGAATTAAATGTAAAAATGAAAACTGGTAGACAGTATGTTTCTTTTTATGGCATTCCTGAGTATAAAACCAGTATGTCACATGTAGGTGCTGTCATAATCTTGCCACATCTCTGAGCAAGATGTATTGTAAACAGCAAACATAACAAGCAGATATTAGAAACAGTATCTGCATTTTGTTGAAGGATATGAAGGCAGTCTGCTACAGGGCTACATAAGTGGTACTTTTCAAGCCTATTACATTAAATACAAAAAGTAATGTGGTCACTAGAAAAAGTGAGTAGTATCAACTACTAAATATTATCCCATTTATTCAGGCTAGTAATTGATTGCCAGAACTATGATAATTGCCAGACATATGTTAGCAAATGTTGACTTTATTAATAGTAACTATTAAAAAAACAAACAAACAAACAAAATCCTTATCCTGTACTGTCCTTCACTTTGTGTAATAATGCTATCAGTACAAAGTGAGTATAAAGCCAGTGTAAAATGCTACTAAAACAGAAAGTTAGTGTTTTATGTTCACCTTTCAATTTTTTGTCATAATGCAACACAAAGGTCGCAAGATAAAATATAAAGATGAATCAAAACAAAATACTGGAGGACTGGAACACCTCTCCTATGAAGAAAGGCTGAGAGAGTCGATGTTCTTCAGCCTAGAGAAGGCTCTGGGGATACCTTATAGCAACCTTTCAATATATAAAGGGGGGTTATAAGAAAGATGGAGAAAGACTTTTTACCAGGGCCTGTAGTGACAAGACAAGGGGCAATGGTTTTAAAATAACTGAGGGTAAATTTAGATTGGACATAAGGAAGAAATTTTTACGATAAGGGTGATGAGATACTGGAACAGGTTGTCCAGAGAAGTTGTGGATGCCCCATTATTGGAAGCGTTCAAGGTCAGGCTGAACGGGTCTTTGAGCAACCTGATCTAGTTGAAGATGTCTCTGCCCATGGCAGGGGAGGGTGAACTAGATGATCTTTAAAGGTCTCTTCCAATTCAAACCATTCTGTGATTCTATGAAATGTTAGTATGTTCTTTGTGATCCATCAAGTTAAATTAAGTCATGGCAGATATAGCAGGAAACAAACTAAGCAAATATAGCAACTAGTGCTAAAAATTTATTACATGTTATTGTTCATTATCACATAAATATGAGGGTTTCTCAGTTCTTTGTCCTTGTCATCAGCACGTTCCTAATCAGTTAATACAGTTAATTCACCACTAATTAAAAACTCTTTGATGTAAGTGCCAATATCAGTGGAACAATTTAATTTCTTTCTGTGTTGTTTTTAATTTTGCTAATCCATCTGACACTACCAGACATATAAAAGACTGTAGGATAATAATGGTTTTATGACATCTTGAAAAAGCCGAGTATATTAACATTTTTTTTCTGGACAGCAATGAAAGCCTGAATCACCCAGTCAAACCAGAGCGGCTAAAGGCATCAGACAGATAACAAAGAATGGGATACTTAGAACCCCTGGGACACCTCAAAACATGTTGGACATAGCACAGAAAGGCAAAAATACAAACTCTCAGTATATGCCAAGATTTAAATGACTCTGAATCGCTGCCTGAGAAAAATCACCTCCACTGACAATCTCTAAACTGGTCTGGGAATCCTGCTGTTGAATAGCTGGAAAAGATCGAACTTGAAAATATGTAGTTGTTTACTGAGGATTGCATTAGGTGATTTCAGTTCTTTCAAATAATTATTTTCTTCAGGATTGCCCAAAAATAAGGTACTATATACAAGTCAGATGATTAAAACACTTTGACAGTCCAAATAAAATCAGCAAAGTAAAATAAAGTGTACCTTCAAAAACCATAGTGAATTAAAAAAGTTAACCACATGTTTAAATTTGTTCCATAATATTGTTAGTGTGAAATATCTTAACTAAACATTTTGTTACCTATCAAAGGTGTCAGTGAAATTATAAGTTGAAATAGTAATAACATGACAGGGCAAGTTTTTTTGATACATCATTTTTCTTTTCAAGTATAAGAAAAGTGACAGTTAAACAAGTTAAATACTTTTGAACTGTGGGAGCAAAGGGAAGAATAAACTGTGGATGCTAAACAAAAGGTAACATGATATTATAGTCTTTGTAAAGAATAGGTCTGTGGAGCTAGAGATTATGGGACGTCTTGGACTCTAGATGTCAGTGGTTTTGAAATGATATACTAATTAAAAATGTTCAGTAAAAAGAGGAGAAACAGCAAAAACTGAGTCTATCCACAAAAAAAAAAAAAAAAAAAAAATTCTGTTGTGCATCTACAGATGTACAAATGTAGGGACCTTATGAGAAGAAAGACCTTACACTTCCTCTGTTGTTGACTGTGTTCTATCTCCAGAGCAAAATGATCAAGATTTCTTAGATTTAAAATAAATGTTCTTGGTGGTACACAGAAAAATCCAAATCGGGAGAGCAGGTAAAACTGTATGGTTTGTCTCTTTTTGGTCCTAAATTCTAAGGCTAGCACTGTAGTTAACATGCAGGTAGCTCCAGATAGTTTTACTTTGTTCAGTGAATACAAAGTGGTTGAGAAAAAGGAAAATGACCCATAAAGGAAGGCTCTGTAGAAACAAATCTGTGAAAACATAAAAAGGTTCTGCCTGACTCATAAAGGTCACTTAGTTTCAAGTGCTTTAAATAAATGGATTAGCATAAATGGATTAGTTAGCCAAGTTTTGCACACTACTTTGAAGATATATAGGCATCATGCTTGTTCCTAAATGGCCTGCATAAGTCATGCAGAAAATATTTTTCTCTGGGTCAGTTAAGTAATGAGATATGATTCCATTCTTGGGTACCAAATAATTTTGACTTAGCTGTTGTATGAATTATGTGTCCATATGTGCGTAAGTGCACATCTGTGATGATTATATAAATATTATGATTAATTTATTCTTAACATCTTTAGTTATTGCTGTCTTGGTCTGCTAATGCTTTCTAACATAACACTATACAAATATTTAAATTAATAAGCACAACTTTAATAATTGTAAGATTCATTTTTATGATGCTTTCAATTAGCATGAATCAACTGGTTAGTTGTAAATGTCCAACTCCTTGCACATAGTGCAATTGTTTTATATTAGTCAAAGATAATGTAATAATGCAATAATGTAATAAAAAAGGGTGAGACACTTCAACAAAATTATAGATATGTCCAGGGAATTAATTTCTGAGTACCTCAGTGTCTTCTGCACAAAAGGAACAAAGTTCCTAAGTTAGTAAGACTGAGACCAAAGGAGCATTTACTACCTTGTGTCTTGTGATTTCCATTTGGTAAGCATTCCAAAACTGAATTCAGTTCTTAATTTTCTTAGAAGAGGTTCTTACAAACTTTTTTCAGCTTATTTGATCCTTCCCTGTAGCAAAGCTTTCCAATAGCAAGAACATATTTAGTAGACAATCTTTAAGCAATGCATTTTCTGTGTACCCAATTTTCATTTTGTGTTTTGTATGCCATTGACTTTGACCTTGTAACTAGTGATAATAAATGCCACAGTCCTCTTTGACTGCATCATGTTGTAGGACATACTCTCTGAGAGCATCTCTCAGAAGCACATTACCAGTGCATTATGTGCCATACTCTTATGCCTTTATTAGCCATGACAGAAAAGGGAGTGAAATCGGACCCTGGAGAATAGTTAAACCATTGTCTTATGCCAAGACAAGCCAGAGAGATTGTACTAGTGAGCTGACACCTTGCATGTCCATAGAGCTTCAGGGCTCATGCTGAAGGGACAAGGGATCTAGGAGAAAATAATGTGACACTGCAAGAATGCAAATGCTGTTACATCAGTGACAATGGTTTGAAGGTTTACAAGTTATACCTTCATTCTGATGCCTGAATTGAATCCACTCCTGCGTAATACCCTTGTAGGGTTTTTTTTTAATCATATATTATTAGCGTGCCTCATTCTGATGATATGTTACAACGATAAATCATCAGTGTGCTGCTGCTCTGATGAGCTGTTGCTTCAGCATGCCATTGAATCTGTCATGCAAATGATGTATTAATAAGACATCCTGATGGCATGTTCTGCAAAAAATGACACTGCCCAGAAAACAAAGGGTTTAGGAGTGTATTCAGTAAGATTGCAAGATAAAAATGCAGTCAGCATACAGCACGCTAGGAGCTGGTTTCCCAGCTACACTATATAGTCTTATTTTTCCAAACTATTTCCGGCATTATGCTTTTGCAAGCCTAATTTGCAAGGAAGAGGCAGGGAAAAACACTTTTGAAAAGTAATATTTTAGTTGAGATAAGATAACCAGTATAAAAACAGCTGCTTCCTTTTTATCAAGCAAGAGGTTTTAACTTCACTGTACAAAGAACAGGGTAGAAGAGAAAGTATACAAACACATGAATTTAGTTCTATGATGCAGCTAAATGAAGGAGTAGAAAGCTACTTTGATAGATATGAATCTTACATATATATTTAACTTTGTCCATAAGTAATAACCACAAAATCAAATCTGTTACTGTGACCTTAATATTATGTCCATGATATAAGTAATGTCATAAGAAATCTTATGAAAATGATCACAACTCCACCCCAGTCCTTTATTTTAATCTAGGTGGAACAGAAGAAAACATTGTAACTAACAGTAAAAGAAATCTGTGATCTTTGTAGGCGCTTTGTTAAGTATTAAATTACAATGACAGATTGAAGGCCATAGAATTTTCCCATTTTAAACATCTCTCTTTTTTTTACTTGAAAAAAATAAAACTTTGAATTTCAGATACCTTTGAGTTCTAAATATTTTGGAATACTTTCCAACAGACCATACTAGTAGAATCATACTTCTATAGCAGTAAAACTTAGTTTAAAGAAATCATAAATATTCCTTCAAAATTCTTGAAACTTAAATTAAATTTGTATCATTTTAATCTGATTTGGGAAAGTACAGTGTAGAAATTTTAACTAACCAAAGTTGTGTGAAAGAATATTTCAGTAGCCTTTAGATTTTGCAATTCACAGAGTTTTCCAGCAGACAATAAAAAAATATTAACTTACATTGGACACAAATCTGGTATTTTGCCAAAAAAATATTGAGTATTACGTAGGTGTATTATATTATCGGTAAGAAGCACCTATTTTGAATTACACATAATACAAGATCTGAAAAATGGTAAGAATTGTTCATACCATAGTTATATAGCTAATGGTGCCAGAATGGTGCTATGTATCACGACTGACGCAGCTTCCCAGACAGAGCTCCGGTGGGAACACGCTGCCACCCAGGTGTCAGGCTGCAGGGTGTGCCCTGCTCTTATGCCAGTATCGGATGGCGGCAGTGAGCACGCCTGTGGGAGGTGCGCCCAAGTAGAAGATCTTCTCCGCTTAGTGACAAAGCTCTGGGAGGAGGTGAGTATCAGGGAATCCAAGAGAGAGAGACTACTGGAATTGCACCTGCCTTCCCCAGGACAGACCCAACGGGCAGACAGGACCCATGATACAGAGGATTTGCTATCCTCTCTCCGCCTGGCTGAGCACAGTGACTTAAGGGATAGGGGGCAATGGCGACAAGTTCCTGCCCAGCGCAGTAGGCACATCTCTTCTGTGACTGCCCCACCTTCCCAGGTGCCCTTGCATAACAGGTATGAGGCTCTGCAAGTGCAACTGAGTAATAACAAGGACAATGGTTCAACTAGCTCAGAGGTGTCACCGAGGTTAAGTCAGGCTACGCCCTACGTCAAAACTGCTTCCATAAAGAAAAAAAGACACATCATTGTCATAGGAGACTCTCTCCTGAAGGAAAACAGAAGGCTCAATATGAAGACCAGACCCACTTCTTCGGGAAGTCTGATGCCTCCCTGGGGCCTGGGTTAAAGATGTGAAGAGAATGCTTCCTACCCTGGTACGGCCCTCAGATAACTGTCCATTATTGATTTTTTGGTAGGCAGCAATGAAGTTGCAACAAGAAGTCTGAGGGTAGTCAAGAGAGACTTCAGGTCCTTGGGATGACTGGTTAAGGGATCAGGAGCACAAGTAGCGTTCTCCTCTATCCTTCCAGTTGCAGGGAATGATGATGGCAGACACAGGAAGAGCCAGCAGATCAATACCTGGCTCTGAGCCTGGTGTCACCGGCAGAATTTTGGGTTTTTTGATCATGGGTCAGTCTATACAACACCAGGCCTGCTGGCAACAGACAGGGTACACCTGTCTCAAAGTGGGAGAAGGATCTTTGCACAGGAGCTAGCAGGGCTCATTGAAAGAGTGTTAAACTAGATTTAAAGGGGGAAAGGGATAAAAACAGGCCTGCTAGAGATAAGTCTGGGGGTGACACACCAATGTTTGCGGGATGCTGTGCTAGTGAGGTCCTTCAGTCTGCCATCTCAATGGAGACAGGGGATGGAGATCCATGTAGCAGCAAAAACGCAAGGGTTATGGATGTGTTAGAAACCACAGAAGCACCTGAGAATGGTCACGTAGGAATTAGGGTTTCTTCCTCAAAAAAGACGGCAGGATCAATAGCCCAACTGAAGTGCATCTACACCAATGCACAGAGCATGGGCAACAAACAGGAGGACCTGGAAGCCATTGTGCAGCAGGAAAACTATGACAGTTGCCATCATGGAAACATGGTGGGGTGACTCGCAAAACTGGAGTCCTGCCATGGATGGCTATAAACTCTTCAGAAGGGATAAGCAAGGAAGGACAGGTGGTGGGGTTGCCATGATGTTAGGGACTGTTTTGATTGTCTAGAGTGTGATGATGGTGATGATTGATAGGGTTGAGTGTTTATGGCTAAGAATCAGGGGGAAGGCCAACAAGGCAGATATCATGGTGGCAGTCTGTTACAGACCACCCAACCAGGATGAAGAGGCAGAGGAAATATTCTATAAGCAGCTGGGAGAAGTCTCATGACCGCTAGCCCTTGTTCTCCTGGGGGACTTCAACTTACCAGACAGCCACTGGAAATACAATACAGCAGACAGGAAACAGTCTAGGAGGTTCCTGGAGTGCGTGGAAGATAACTTCCTGACACAGCTGGTGAGGGAGCCAACTAGGGAAGGCTGGACCTGTTGTTTGTGAACAGAGGAGGCCTGGTGGGTGATGTGGTGGTTGGAGGCCGTCTTGAGCATAGGGATCACAAAATAATTTTCGATTCTTAGAGAAGTAAGGAGGCAGGTCAGCAGAACTGCCACCTTGGACTTGCGGAGGGCAGACTTTGGCCTGTTTAGGAGACTGGTTGGCAGAGTCCCTTGGGAAGCAGTCCTGAAAGGCAAACGAGTCCAGGAAGGCTGGACGTTCTTCAAGAAGGAAATCTTAAGGGCACAGGAGCAGGCCATCCCCATGTGCCAAAAGTCAAGCCAGCGGGGAAGAAGACCGGCCTGGCTGAACAGAGAGCTTTGGTTGGAACTCAGGAAAAAAAGGAGAGTTTATGACGTTTATAAGAGGGGGCAGGCAACTCAGGAGGACTACAAGGATGTCGTGAGATTATGCAGGGAGAAAATTAGAAGGGCCAAAGCCCAACTGGAACTTAACCTGACTACTGAGGTAAAAGACAATAAAAAAATGTTTCTATAAATACATTACAAACAAAAGGAGAGCTAAGGAGAATCTCTGTCCTTTGTTGTATGCGGGGGGAAACATACTGACAAAAGATGAGGAAAAGGCTGAGGTACTTAATGCTTTCTTTGCCTCAGTCTTTAAGAGCAAGACCAGTTGTTCTTGGGATAGCCAGCCCCCTGAGCTCGAGGACAGGGACGAGCAGCAGAATGAAACCCCAGTTATCCAAAGGGAAATGGTTAGTAACTTGCTACACCACTTAGACACACACAAGTCTATGGGGCCGAATGGGATCCACCCAAGGGTACTGAGGGAGCTGGTGGAAGTGCTCACCAAGCCACTTTCAATCCTTTATCAGCAGTCCTGGCTAACCACGGGGGTCCCAGTTGACTGGAGGTTAGCAAACATGATGCCCATCTACAAGAAGGGCTGGAAGGAGGATTCAGGGAACTACAGGCCTGTCAGCCTGACCTCAGTGCTGGGGAAGGTTATGGAGCAGATCATCTTGAGTGCCACCGTGCAGCATGTACAGAACCACCACGTGATCAGGCCCAGTCAGCATGGGTTTAGGAAAGGCAGGGCATGCTTCGCTCACCTGATCTCCTTCTATGACAAGATGACTCGCTTAGTGGATGAGAGAAAGACTATGGATGTTGTCTACCTGGACTTCAGTAAAGCCTTTAACGCCGTTTCCCACAGCGTTCTCCTGGAGAAACTGGCTGCTCATAGCTTGGACGGACACACTGTTCACTGGGTAAAAAAACTGGCTGGATGTCCAGGCCCAAAGAGTTGTGGTGAATGGAGTTAAATCCAGTTGGTGGCCGGTCACAAGTGGTGTTCCCCAGGGCTCAGTGTTGGGGCCAGTTCTGTTTAATATCTTCATTGATGAGCTGGATGAGGGGATCGAGTGCACCCTCAGTAAGTTTGCAGACAACACCAAGCTGGGTGGAAGTGTTGATATGCTTGGAGGGTAGGAAGGCTCTACAGAGGGACCTGGACAGGCTGGATCGATGGGTCGAGCCCAATTGTCTGAGGTTCAACAAGGCTAAGTGCCAGGTCCTGCAGTTGGGTCAAAACAACCCCATGCAATGTTACAGGCTTTGGGGAGAAGTGGCTGAGAGCTGCCCGGTGAAAAAGGACCTGGGGGTCCTTTTTTGAAGTAACTAAATTTGACCATTTTTAAGTTTTCTGAAAGAAATCAATATCAAATTAGAGCAAAGAAGTAAAGCCTGAAGGAAAGATTGGGTCTACCTGGCCATGGGCTAGACAGCTCACTGGTGAACATTTGAGAACATAAACTACCTTTGCAATATATTATCTCCCAAAAAGCTATCAGTTCATAATACTGATTTTCTGAAATCATCCCAACCTTGCAATTTAGAAGAAACAATTGTTTCTTCTGAAGATCTGTGATTTTACCTCTTTTCCTGTTTAGTAAAATTTAAAATATTTTGTGAACAGTATACCACAACAACAATACAACGAAACTAGAATATGCATGACCTTTTCTTCCCAAAGTAAATATTTACTCTTTCTTTCCAATCTAATATAGTAAACCAAAAGGAATAAGAATTATCAGAGACACCAGAATACCAGCACTGAGAATAGTTTAAAACTTAAAATTAAGAAAGAATCTGAAACAAGTTTTATAAGGAAATGGTCTTTTACAAATTAAAATGTAAATTGCTATTTAAAGAATATAAAAGTAGAATGCTTTGACAATTTTAAATTTGCTCTCATTTTTTTTACTGAGTTTTTAATCAAGACTAGTTTTCTGGGAATAATTTCAGTTTTGACAATTCATTTACTGACAGATTTTCACATTTCAGTGAAAAATTTCCAATCAATCACTTCATAAGCTCTCTTCTAAATGCTAGCATCTAATTTCCCCATAAAATGGCGCCCATCAGAAATGTAAGTGTCTGGTTTCTCTCTTTAGCTAAAAAGCAATCATTTTTTTGTAATGAGAGTTTCAAGATTAGATGAAGAATTTCTGAAAGAAGATGGTTTGCTCATTTTTCGCAGCTTACAAACTCCATCCAAGATTTGCCTTGTTCTTGTCCTTGTGATCCCCATCCAGGAAATTTCTGGATAAAAAAGCTGCTGTCCATGCTATTGCCTCTTTACATCATTTCTGGCTGGACACCTGCTTGATCTTCTTTCTACTTTCTGAAGATTTATGTGGCAGTTTGGACAATTCCAATATGTAGATAGAATGAAGCATGCCACCCATTATCTTGCATGGGGTGTCTAAATGTCAGGGAACAGTGAGGGCAGGTGGCTCCACAAGGGAGCCGAGTTGGCAGCCAAGGATGACAGCATGGCTGGTAAGGCAAGGACCTCATGGAGGTGGGATACAGTGCCACAGCTCCCAGGAAAGGGAGAAAGAGCAGGCCTGATGCCAGAAACCAGGGGAAGATGCAGCCCTGGGATGGCTGAGCAGGTCTGTGGGGACCATGGCAGTGGGTGGTGTCCAGGTCGGCACAGGCCCCTCTATAGTGCAGTCTGGGCAAGAGCCAGGGCTGAGGGCCTGAGCTCCAGCACAGTCCCCACTGAAGGAGGAAAGGTCCTATGGAGGCCAATCCCAGGCTTTCCTCACTGCAGCCATGTCCCAGGTCACTGCGGCACTGCAGCAGAGACGGCCCTCATCTTTTTCATAGACAGGTATTTTTTTATTCACATAGTTCCATGGATAATTTTCTTAGTTATTATTGTTTTCCCAAAGTCTGTCTTTCAACAACTCTTTCTAGAGAAACCATAACAGTGGTCCAGCTGAGGATAACTGGTAGTCAGGTGGAGGTTTGTTCACGATAGAATGCTGTCTTCCTAGTCCCTGAGACAGACTTCCCAAAACTCCCTCTTCAGAAAAACTTCGTCATTCTCCCATCTCTCCTTATTGTACTAGAAAGGAGAAAAAAGGTGCAAAAAATGCAAGTTTTGAACATTTCCTTTGTGCTGTAATCATCTGACTGACAGCTAATCTTTTTCTACAACTGAATTCAGCGTAATATTTCTATTTTCTTACAAGCTAATGAAATGAGTACTTGAAGGATCATAGCTAGTGTATAACCTTGCTCCAACTATAACAGGAAGTAAAAAGAGATTTGGGAAAGGATAGGTAGCTTCTCACCACCAAAAGTATTCCACATACTCATGGAAGCATTAAATGCTTCTCCTGCTTTCCTACTCACTCTTGAAGGCATTACAAGTAACTCTTAAGATTTTCAGGAGCTTTTCACTAGAGAAAAAGCATACTGTCCAGGAGAGAAAAATGAAAATAGTTGTCAATAATATTTTAGGAAGTGATTAAAATATTGGGAATTGATCAGACCAATACATAAAGAAAGCAGAACCAGAACCACAAAATCACAAATCTGAATTCCTTTTCTTATGATATTCCAAAATTTGGGGAGAAAAATGCCTATTTTCTAAGAGCCAATTTCATAAATACTTCTGAAAAGGACTTTGGAAACTAATGTCTGAAAAAAAAGAAGTTTCATTTAAAAATGTTGGTACAAAATTGTTTATATAGCTAAATCTCTGAGACTCTTGACTCTCTACGTTTTTTTTTTTTTCCTCGTCGATGCACTGGGAGACACAGGGTGTCTGGCCAATACTCTATAGCAAGGGGCTTAGAAAATGACATCTCTCCAGTTTTAAGACACCCTGCTGCAGAATCAAAAACCTAAATTCTGAAAACCTCACTGCAAGCTAGTATCTATCAGGATCTCAGGGAATCCAGCTGTGTTACAAGTGCCCTACCTTTAGACAGCATAAACATCGGTTCCGTTTCCCTGTAACAGACAAAACCACAGCTACCCAAATCAAAGGCATTGCTGAAGTGACAGGTTAGCAGAAACCGGTGGATGTTACTGAAGCCTGTTTGTGGCTAGTTAAAAAGTCAACAAATCAGGCCAACCTGTGGATATTTTCATTTATGATTACCTTATATTTTCTAGCAGAAAATTAGTCATTTGAAAAATTACAAAGGTACTCATATTTTGCCATCAATTTTATCCCTAAGATTCATGTTCTATCATACATTAGAAAGTATTTGGCAGGGGGAGGGTAGAAAATAGCACCTAAAGATTTTGGTGCAGAGAATCTTCAGCAAGCATAAATCGTACATGAAGATCCTGTACAAAATTCCCAGAAATTAGTGACTGGATAATCCCCATGTTCTGTTTGCAAAACTCAGGCCAACACTCCCAGACAGAAAACGAAATCTCTTCATTATAAGTACTAGTACAGTAACAGTTAATGTCACACTGAATGGAACAGTTTGCTCCTCATGTTACCCTGGAAATTTCACAACTATCTGTTCAAACACAATGACTATAATGCATTTCCTATGTACTGAGGAAAGATGCAATAAACTTTAAGAAACTACATCTCTGAGGTTCCTTATTTGAAGGACCTGACCTACTTATCCTTTCCTGTGGAGCCACCCTATGTGATATGATCTGTACAGCATATCTAAGAGAGTTTCTCAGAAGGTAACTGTAACATTTGACAGAAGTTAAAATACATACAGCAGATGATGTACTTTCAGATGCAATGGAACCTGAAGTCTGTTTGCGAAGTATAATGACAATTGGCTTACATAAAAGATGGAAACAGTGTGGACACAAGCTGAAAGCTAAATTAAAAGATGGAAACAGTGTGGACACAAGCTGAAAGCTAAATTAAAAGAAAACAACCTGTTTCCAACAGGTGTGTTGAAGGAACATCTGTGTGCAGATTGGCTAGTCTTTTATATTAGGCTTGAATGACTGCCATACAATAATCCCTCTCAGCAGATATATAAGTCAATGGTTAAGTAGGAAACATTTTTAAATAGGCATTTCTTTTAGTATAGATGAGAGCAAAACATATCCAATAGGAGAAATGTTTCTTCTTTGAGGGGGAAACAAACAGCCTTTCTCTGTCCATTATTGTTTTGGTGAAATTTCTTACATAAGCTAAAATTTTCATAAGTTTTGATGAACACAATAGAGCCAACACTGAAGAAAGTTCTTAGAATCTCAATTAGTCAGAAAAATCTCTGGAAAACCAGTCTTGGTCCAGCAAACTAACCCAGGTACTTTGAAAGATTTATTCTTTACCTGACATTTTCTGAAAGTGGAAAAATTGTTTTGTTATATTTATGAAGCTAAGCAATATTATACGAGTATTCAGTATGATACTACTTTCTCAAGAAATCCTCTATTATTTTTTTTTTCATATTCTTCAAACAGCAAAAAAATAAAGCAATATATGTGGATGAATACTGTTTCTCTGTAATTGACAAAGCAGGGTAAAACCAGATATTTAAGAGCAACAATAACTGTTAAAATGATATTTTTGAAGAACAATACAAATCAGCTTCTAATGAGCAAGATTCATATTTGTTGAATAAGAGCTACTTACAGTATTAAATGAAATGAATCCTTTTTATATCTTATAAGATGTGGCTTATGCATTCATAAGAATATATCAGATGTTGCTTAAATCTAAAGTGGTTTTCATTAAGAGTACATAAGGGAAGAGGAAAGGTTGCTGGAGTCTGCTAATTCTATGGCAGCCAATTTGTCTGTTTATTAAAATGTCTTTATTTATCTTTTGAAAAACACTTTTCACAGAGATAATATGAGAGCAATGGATTGTACCTCTGCAGAGATGAAATGTATAAATGCATTTTATAAATGTAAAGGGATAAATAGGAATTTATTATAACGTTACATTCCTCTTTCCTATGTGTTTGTTCCTTTCTTAACTTGAGCCTAACATATACCAGAATCAGAACATGAAGATTCACACTCTCTCTCTCTCTCTCCCCCCTCCCCCGCCCCTGTCTCTTTATCCCTCCCAC
Source organism: Platalea leucorodia (assembly GCF_965183815.1). Taxonomy (NCBI): domain Eukaryota; kingdom Metazoa; phylum Chordata; class Aves; order Pelecaniformes; family Threskiornithidae; genus Platalea; species Platalea leucorodia. The sequence goes on along the minus strand of NC_138823.1, from coordinate 60,001,481 downwards.
TCCCCACTCTATTTCTCATCATTTGAATGACAATGTTTGGCAATATAATGCTAACTAGTAGGCAATAAGCTACTATGAGATGTCTCCATGACATGATCTGTTGTTCACATTTCATAGCTAAACTTTATACAAATAATCCCTGCAGTACAAACATGTGATTCTATTTAGCATACAATGAAATATTAATTACTAAAAAAAAAAAAAAAAAAAAAAATGTCGTCTTTAGCCTGCTGGTATCCCTCAGTGGAAAATACATTTCCTTAGACTGATTGCTACTGCAAGGCTGAAATTCAGGTTTCAGTCTCTCTGTGCTGATCTCCCTCCTTTTATATTCAGGTGAAGTTAAAATTATTAGCTGACAGAGATGCTGACATGAGGTGTTTGAAACAAAATTTTTTGAATTATTAACAAAACTACAAGGACAAAATCAGATGATTCAATGGAAGTTGGGATCTTAGAAAGACCAATAACGGGTCCTAAATTTTAATAAAGTTCCAAAGTGACACTGAAATGCACCATGTCATTTGCCGTTAACCTTTTTGATAGGCTGCTCTTTGGACTTTAACTTCTTTAATAAAGGGTGCCTCTTAATGACAAGGACGGGTGACTGTTCCATTTAAGTGAACAACTGGAACATGGCAGAGGAGTTAAAATCAATGGGAGTTAAATATGAAGGGATATAGCAGGTTTGGAAGATAGCACCAAAGACAGAAAGGGGAAAGAGGAGCTGTGCAGAAATAGATAACGCTGGGTCTCCGGGGGGCGGGGGGGGAATCACTCTGAAACAGAGCGAATGTAACTTGAGAGATAACAAAAAGGTCTAAATGTCTTCTCTGAAGAGGTGCTGAGAAGACTCAGTTCTTAAAGCTCTTCATGTGCAAATACGCCTAGCACTGATGAGGAAAAGACAACACACTCTAAAGTCACTTGAAAGCTTAAGACTGGGCACTAGTCTCATGCTGTGTTGCAGGACCTGGGCTCATAATTCAAATTCTTGCCTTTCTGTGTACCTTTAAGCAATCAATAAGAACTACTTGTATGTATACCTAGTAAGCAATACAGCTAAGACTTAAACTTCAAAAAAAAGGGGAAGAAAAAAAAAAAAAAAGTGGTTATAATATTGGTGGAATGCTCTTCTACTAAATGAGTCCAACATGGTTAAGTTTTTAAAGCAAAACTCTAGGGATCTTTATGAAAGTTTATAAGTGAAATTACAAAGGATATTTCAGCAGTTGGCATAAAAATGAAGAGTCCTTACTGCCTGAAGTGTTTCTGAACAAAAAACATCTAAGGTTTCAACTGCTCCCAAAGAGCTGTTTCATAGTCCTCTGATTTCTACCGGAAAGTTTGTTGACCCTGTGATTTGAGGAACTTTTGGGGATGATACTTTTCTTTATGGAAAAGGCATGAGAAATTGATGACAGGCTAGTAAGTCTTACCCGAGACTAAACTCCATCCTTCAGAAATTTACCCACTACAGGATAGCTGCTGCTGTTCCTTCAAACTGTAAGCATATATGCATAGCTGGAATCAGCATCCCCAGAGGCAGCTTATTTTCACTTCTCAATCACTGGCTTCAAAAACTACCTTATTGTCATGTTGGGTTATCTCCAGTTCTTCACAGATGAACATTTCGTATTCATTCATTTTATATTTATGTCACCAGCTCCAAAACCTTTTTATCTGGGGTCTTTAGGGAAAAGTTCTAATGTTTACATCATTTTTTTTTTTTTAATTCCCTCTAACAAGTCCTAACAAATGTTATCATCATTCTTTCTTTATTCTCTGTTTTTCCTCTTGGTTCTTTTGTGTATATTCCTTTTTTCCCTTTTTTTACAAAAGGCTTTAATGATACACAAGAAAATTACATTGGAAAACTCTCTCACTAAATTGCTAAGGAATTATATTTGACTTTTATTTTCTCTATTTTATTCAACAATTCCAGCTCTTCTGCCTTTGGAGAATCATAAACTCTTGACCTATACTGTTTAAACACTTCATAGTCTTGTTGATGTGTTTGAAAAACCTACTTACTCAAAAGGGATAAACAAAATTAAATTTTCCTACAGCAGATGTGATTAAGAAGAATCTCAGTTTTTACATGGAAATAATTTCTTACTTAATATGAATGAGCAAAAATCAGAATAACTAGAAAGAGTCTCTGCTGGAGCTGTGTGTGTGGTGATTAAAAGACAGATGACTATGAGATGTATTTAGAAATAGAAAGGAGTGATCAAAGTGTCTATTTGCTAAGGTCTCCTCTCCTCTGTGATTCCTTTTTTAATAGTTATAGATCCCATTGTGTACCTGGAGATGAGAAGTTGCCTGCTTTGTATTAGTGTATATATGGATTAGTTTGAAACGTCTGTACAAAGACAATTAAATAGTTAACAATGAAAGGTTTTTAAAAGGTTTTTTATCTTTCTAGGAACACTGAATCAGAGCATTTACAATTTCTGACCAGAAACCAGTGTAAGCGATACAGGAGGGGAATATGCTAAATGCAGAGATGTTATGAGTCCAGAAGTCAAATAGAGGAGGGATTCAATCACAAATATGGATTTGTCTTGGCTTATAATTATTACCCACCCTGTTCAAAATATCTCTTGAAAATTATTTTGAAAAATTAATCCAAACAGTTGCTACGTAGGGGAGATTTGATAGAAAATCTGTAAAATTCTCTGCTCCAAACCTACCACTGTTAATACTTACTGTTGGTGTTTTTAGTCAATAGACACTTATAGAATCATAGTATGTCCTGAGTTGGAAGGGACCCACAAGGATCATTGAGTCCAACTCCTGTCCCTGCATAGGACAACCCCGAAAATTCACACCATATGGCTGAGGGCGTTGTCTAATTACTTCTTCAATATTGTCAGTCTTGGCACCATGACTACCTCCCTGGGGAGCCTGTTCCAGTGCTCCACCAACCTTTAGACAGTCTACCAAGCTGTAGATCGCGATGCGGTCTCCCCTCCATCTCCTCTTCTCCAGGCTGAACAGACCAAGTGACTTCAGCCGCTCCTCATACAGCTTCCCCTCCAAACCCTTCACCATCTTTCTGGCTCTCCTCTGGACGCTCTCTAGTAGCTTCGTATCCTTTTTGTACTGTGGCGCCCAAAACTGCACACAATACTCAAGATGAGGCCACGCCAGCACAGAGTAGAACAGGACAATCACTTCCCTCGACCGGGTAGCAATGCAGTGCTTGATGCACCCCAGGACACGCTTGGCCCTCCTGGCTGCCAGGGCACACTCTTGGCTCATGTTCAACTTGCCGTCAACCAGAACCCCCAGATCCCTCTCCACGGGGCTGCTCTCCAGCCTCTCGTTCCCCAGTCTGTATGTACATCCAGGGTTGCCCTATCCCAGGTGCAAAACCCAGCACTTGCCCTTGTTAAACTTCATACAGTTTGTGATTGCCCAGTTCTCTGATTTGTCTAGATCTCTCTGCAGGGCCTTTCTGCCCTCAAGAGTGTCAACAGCTCCTCCCAATTTTGTGTCATCAGCAAACTTAGTAGTCCTTCAAGTCCTGCATCCAAGTCATTTATGAAGATATTGAAGAGCACTGGCCCCAAGATGGATCCCTGCATAACCCTGCTAGTGACCAGTCACCAGCCCAATGTAACCCCATTTACTATAACCCTTTGAGCCCAACCAATCAGCCAATTGCTCACCAGTGCATTATGTGTTTATCCAGCTGTATTCTGGACATTTTGTCCAGGAGGATACTGTGAGAGACAGTATCAAAAGTTTTACTGAAATCCAAAAAGATTACATTGACTTACATAAATATCACTTGCCAGAATTTACTACAGCACCTAGACACAGGAAACTTTATTACTGTATTAAAAGCTGATGCTGCCTAATAAGAATATTTATCTACCTCACATCACACTTACAGGACATTAATATTTAACTATTTTCATAGTGTTCCTTCTATTACATAGTGATATGAACCTTATCCAGAAACCCTTCAGTTCTGGTTCAGTGACTATAAGTACAAGAACTGCAAGGTGCAGCATTCACAGCTTCTATACATTTGGAAGGCAACTGTTTTGTAAGATTAGAAATCTAAGCAAATATAACAAGACACTCTCTAAAACATGTGTGTAGTCAAATACAAGTGCTTTTTTTTATAAAAATGTATTTAATGCCTTGTAGACGTATAAAATGAATAGTGATTTTCTAATGCTGTTAACTAACAAGAGGTCAGAAGTAACTGTAAATAAGGTGGGATTATACCTGTTAAAAAGTCCAAGAGGTGGTACTCTACTCTCCGCATGTACATACTGCATCTTGCAACTGGAAGGTGAAAACGATTAAAAAACATGGCTTGTTACACTTACATGCAGCTTTCTTACATTATCATCTTTTTATTGCTTGCACCTAGAACATACAACAGCCTTCCTTGCCAGCTTTAAGTTATGAAAAATATTTCCTTATTTTTGGCACCTAAAAGCTTTCATTGCCAACACAACTATTGCATATGTTCACGTAGGAGGATGGTTACTTAAAAGAATGGACATCTGCAAAACTGATGAAGGAATAAGACAGTGCACATACAAGAGGATTTGCAGTCTTGAGCTCCTGCCTGTATTTTCTGTCTCAAGCAAGTAGCCTGCCTTCCAAAATCTTTGGATCCCAATGATTTTACTGGGAAGTGCAAGAAACATCATCTTTATATTCACTGAAGATTAACATTCATCCTATACCTTCTGCTGAAAACTGAACATAACACTCATTTCTCCTAATTCTATATTCAATGAGGGTTTCTTCATACCCAGACCATCTGTAAGAGCCTCTTCAATATTTATCTCTAACAAAGGAAATGTCTTTTTTTTTCTTACATATCTTTACAAGTGCAATGAAACATTCGATAGTTATCTGCTTTATATGATAGGATATGAAAATACACAAAATGAGGTTACATAATCTTGTTTTGGGAAACAAGATAATGAGCTCTTTATGGCTTTATTTCCTCCTAACCTAATTCTGCAGCCTATTTGTTCCAATTTTCAAAAGCTTTAGATAGATAGTAACCCTAAACTCTTATTTATAGTTGTGTCCAAAAGGAGACATCAGTAATGTTCTTTCAGTATCTCTACGGCTTTTAAAGGTTTATGCATTCAAGGTAGACTTGATTGCTAGGCAAAGATAGTGTTAAAAAGAGTTGAAAGAGTCACAGAAACATAAAAATGAAATGATGAAAGGGTAAATCTGATGCAAAAAATACCTGCTGCATTGCCTTCCTGGTTACAGTATCTTCAAAAGTATGAAGCTTCTATGTCTGATGTGAAGAGAAAAGCACAAGAAAATCAATAGCTTGTTAAGAAAATTATTGGGATGTCAGTTTCCGAAAGGATAATTATTCACAAAAGATTTTGTGAATGACAGCTGCTCCTGTCACCACTAATTGATGAAATGGAGGTGACTGCTTACAGAACAGTAATGGCAGTATTAGGGTCAAAAGAAGAAACATTGCAAAATGTATAAGTAATATGATTATGGGAAATCAGAAGAAGAAAAAAGTGGTAAATATACTAATTATTACTGTCTCAATTCTTTCTATTCTTCAATTGCTTTTTAAGCAAAAGAAAACAATGTATTGGATGAAATACCAGATATAAAATACAGTAGAATTTCAGTAAGTCGTTTAAAACTTGAGATAAAAATAAATTAAAAACAGCAAAGGTCACAGGGTTTTGAGAATGAGCATTAAATTCACTACTGAACAGAGGCCTGTCCTCATCAAGTTCATTATAATTCATAGCAGCATAGATAAGTTTAGGTTCAAAGGACACTCTGAAGCTCACCTAGCCCAACATTCTGCTGAAAACAGGGTTAAATTCAAACTGAGATCCAGTTGCTCAGAATCTTGTCCAGCTGAGTTCTGAAAAACTGAGCAATAATAACAGCAGACAAACTGGGAAATTCCAAAACTATAAACATGAATTTCAACAGCTTGAGCTAAAAAGCCAATCTTTTAACAAGTCTTATGTACTTATATATATTCTTCCTTTTTTGTGAATTGAGGAAGGTTGGGTGCTTAGCCCACACTCACCAATCTGCTATACTGGTAATTAATCTTTAAAAGGGATTAGGTTAGCTCCAGCCTGTGCTGTGTAATAAGAAGTCTTGTGCCATACAACTACATCTTGTAATGCTGAGAGTTATGCTTACGAGGGCAACTTCGAATGTGTCAGTACCTGATACTATACACAAAAGAGATAGAAGCCCAGCAGCATACCAGCTGATTAAAAGAAATGCTCTGATTCAGAATGAAATTTGGGGAATAAATTAAAGGAATCAAAGGACAAGAGAAAGTAGTTTACATTTTAAAAGTAAGGAAGACCTGATGAGACAGCAAGTATCCCATAGAGAAAATTCATTGCTTAGACATCTCAAAAAGCAAGACGTGGAGGATAAGTTATTGCTAAGGAACACTCCACATTCTGTTGTCAGCACAAGCATAACATTAACAATAGCAGCTGGGGAAAGATATTGGGTACATAAGAAAATTGAGAAACCTAAAAAAAAACAATTAATATATTGTGAAGTGCTAATCCAGACCCAGGTTTGTTAAGCTTTTTTCACTTTTTTTTTTTTCCAACATTTTTTTTTCTTTTCCCCTGTGTCGTGATTTAACCCCAGCTAGCAACTAAGCACCACACAGCTGCTCAGTCTCTCCTCCCCTCCAGTTGGATGGGGGTGAGAATCAGAGGGGTAAAAGGGAGAAAACTCATGGGTTGAGATAAGAACAGTTTAATAATTGAAGTAAAATAAAATAGAACGGTTTAATAGGTAAAGCAAAAGCTGTGCACGCAAACAAAACAAAGCAAGGAATTCGTTCACTACTTCCCATCAGCAAGCAGGTGTTCAGCCATCCCCAGGAAAACAGGGCTCCATCATGCGTAAGGATTAATTAGGAAGACAAACACCATCCCTCTGAACGTTCTCCCCTTCCTTCTTCTTCCCCAGCTTATATACTGAGCATGAAGTCATATGGTATGGAATAGCCCTTTGGCCAGTCCGGGTCAGCTGTCCTGGCTGTGCCCCCTCCCATCTTCTTGTGCACCTGGCAGAGCATGGGAAGCTGAAAAATCCTTGACTAGTGTAAGCACTACTTAGCGCCTACTTAGCAACAACTTAGCACTAAGCACTATTTAGCAAGAACCAAAATATCAGTGTATCATCACATTGTTCTCATCCTAAACCCAAACCACAACACTATACCAGCTACTAAAAAGAAAATTAACTCTATCCCAGCTGAAACCAGGACACCCTGAAAATTAATATTATAAATCAAAGGCTCAAGAGGGTTATTCTTTTTATGCTGTATGCATTTTCCCCCATCCTTTCCCCAGTGCAGCTGTTAATGTTTCTCAGGTGATAATTACCCCTCCCTGTTCTGCAGATTAAAACACTTTTCTTAATTCTCCTATGTCTAACATTTTTTTTTTACTTGACACAAATCAAGTCTGAAAGCATATTAAAACCAGTAAACATAAGTAAGATAAACTCAGGGTGTGATCTCATGTAGTTCTTTCCACATTTGTTAGTTCCCAAGGCTTGTACTTATTCTGGATCATTTGTCTCATCTGGTTTATACTCGTGGCCTACAAGCATTCACTGTCACAGCTGTGGTACCCACAAGTTGTACAAGATACCCCAGGAAGATAAAGCCAGGGGCATGAGAAGCCAAGGGAAGGCATATGAACCTTAACTGTCACTACCAGCCTGGCCTTTGTCTGTGGTTTGCTCCTTCTCTTTGAAAGAAGAGGTGATAGGTTCAAAAGTTATTTTTTCTGATTAAGAATATTAGTTGTTACTACAGCCTTGTCTTACTTTCTTCCACTAGGTGTTTTTGTTTAGAAAGCATTATCTTCTCCCCCATTTTAATTTCAGGATAAATATTTTGATTTTCAGTTGCTAAAATCCTAGCTGGAAAACAGAAGAATTGAATGGCATTCAGCTGTTAAAAGCAAGGAGGACAGGTTTCTCTTATGGTTTTGACTGTGTCTTGGTTTTGCTTGAATTCTTGTAATTAATAAGATAAAAGTGTGTTTGCCATCAAAGCTCCCTGAAATGTAATTTCCCAGAAAGCTTTGGCTTTTCCGGATGTGGGTTTTTACATTGGTGGGGGTCTCTGGGCTGAGATTATGACTGCAAACTGCACTGTTCTTGTTCTACTGAGCCCTCTGGGACACCAGGGACCTTCATGCAGAGCAGTTACCACATACTGGCAGAGACTAGCTTTGCCTTGGAAGTCCAGACCCTCCATAGGTGGAGGACAGGAAACAAGAAAAAGGGCCCCACATCACAGCTGCCTGAAGCAGGGATGGAGGGCAGCCTCCCTGGACCATGAGTAAAAGACCTTTGTACAAATGTACCTCTCCTTGAAATGGTCACAGCAGCACCATTCAGCAGCGCCTGGAGGGCAGGGCCCTGCCAAGGACTGAGGCCAACTCAGAGCTGGCATGGCCGAGGGAGTCCTGTTCCTCTGGGGCCCTGGGCAGAGGCCCCGATGCCCTGTAGGGACACTCTGGGCTGGCCTCAGCCCGTCCCTGTTCCCACAGTCCTGCCTTGGGTTCCACCAAGCTGGACCCATCTGCAGGCCCATGTCCCAGCCCAGCCTTGGCCTGTCCCTGTCCCCAGGGAGGTGCCCAATGCCCAGGACTGGGGCGGCCCCAGTGCCCCCCCCAGCTGCCCTGCTCCTGGCTGTGGTGGTGGGATGGGCCCTGGCTGCCAGGCCCTGCTGTGACATGGCCCCCGGCCCCCACAGTGCCCTGATACGCTCCAGCAAAGAATCAGGAATGAAACTGCAGATCGCTTTCAGCTTGTTTCCAGCCTGTGCATGAACTTACTATAGTAGTAATATCAAAATTAAATAAACACTGAAGAGGAACAAGAAGATGGGAGTTACTTAATTATTTTCAATTAATTTTAATTGCTGACATTTTGAACAGCAATTTAGTTTCCTGAGATCTCCTCTTCCCCCCCTCTGGATGACATTGGGACTTCTGCCAGTTCTTTATTGCTTTGAGTTCCCTCAGTGCTGTTTGAAAAAGAAGAGCTTTAACAGGTGAAAAGTTTAAAATCCATTTTAGTCAAGTGATTACATGGAGGCAGGATAGCATTTGAAAGCTTGGCAGTTTATTTCGGGGAGGGAAGAGGGATAAAAGGAGCCAGCTCATCAGCAGTAGACTGAAATCCACCTTGCCAGTTTTGTGTACTTATGTTATATATTGCCACTGCAACCACACACACATCATGCACTATACAAAACCAGCCTTTGGAACCATTTGGACTAATAAAAAGAAAGAGGTTTGTCTGGCATAGAAAAAGGGTTGGTTGTTTTTCTTCTCTTTGGCTGCTGCTGCAGTTGTTAAAATAGGACAAACATTTTAAGGTAAATCTTATTAGACAAGATGGAAGAAGACCAGCAGCCAGAACTGAACAATAAAAGGCATGTGGAGTTTTAGATACCATAATCCATTTACAGGTATAGTCATTTTCAGATGAATATTTCTTAAGAAGCCACTTGCAAACATTTGCAAAACTCCCTGCAGTTGTCAGCTAGATTGGTCCCACGTACTCTTCTGCCCTTCACTGCGTAAATGCTGACACCCTGCTTTTTTCTTAAATCCACAAGCCATTAATTACTGACAACTTGCCTTCTGCCTCTGAAGTACCTTGGTGACTAAGATCTATCCCAAGTTCAGAGTTAACCATCTGATGTTATGTCAGGGTTTTGCTGCCGCTGTGGTTGTTTGCAGATAAATAATTGGAATGTTCCACCTATCTCACCTGAATCAATGTCCCTGTTTTATTCTACCTGTACAGCTCCACTCCGCTGATAGATTTGTTGGTGCCAGTGTTTCCAGCAGTATAGCCGGCACAGTCAGTGACTATGCACATTAGTCATCATGATCAAAAACTTTGTTAATCTGCTTGTTTCCTGTCAAAACATACTGCTGAAAAAAATCCCTGTATAGCCCTCATGGTCAAATATCACTAAATGATCAGTGATGGGCTCACTGAAAATGACAATGAGTCATTCTGGTTTTCCTGAAAGGCAGAGTTTTTCTGTATTTAAAAAAAAACAAAAAAAAAACACCAAAAAAAACCCACAAAACCTGAACTTTCCTATAATCTAATCCTGCATTTTAAGGGTTATAAAATGCTTCTAGCGAATGTCCATATTTATAGAAAATGGTCACATATTGTACTTAGATAAAAGCGCAGCTGGATATTTATGAGGCACCAGTTTTCTATAAATATAGAAATTTGGTAATTATCACTGTTGTGCAGTAGTAATAAGCACAGCTGAGGAATGCTGCTGCTGTTGTTTCATTGGCTACAAAGCTAAATTTCAGACTTGCAGGTCCTCTCTTGTTCTCATTTGCTTTTTCATTCTACATGGAAAAAAACAACTTCAGAATATCAGAGTTAAATCTGTGCCTGGTCCATACATCTGTCAATGGCATGTTCCAAGGCAAGAGGAGTCAGTAAGACTGCTTCTGTGTCTTTGGATCAAGCCGAGGACATTATTCAGAACTGAATCACTGAAATGTCTAAGCAAAAAGCTGAAACTGAAAACAACCGTACTTCTCCCCACGCCCCAATATGCAAGTTTCCTAGCTGTTATAATAAAAATCTAAGTCTTGCATGCTTGCTTCCTACCTTTCTTTCTCCTTCCTTCTTTCCTTTCCTCCTTCCCCCCTTTTTATTGAGCATTCAAATACCAGTGGTGTTGAAACTAATGGACAGTATAGTATGGAAGAACATTAACTGTACAGTGATACAGAGCTAACCTAAATTAATACTCAGGAGGCTCTAATTATTTTGAAATTATCTGGACACATAGGCAGCTGGTGGTTAACATTCCAAATTGGCACCTAGTAATTAAATGTGAGACATTCATGTACAGACCTCATTTATAGTTTGTAGAGCTTGGACCTCCCTGACTTGATAGAAATTGCAGTATAGTGTTTTTTTTTTTTAAAAAAAAAAAAAAAAAGGCATTTAATTCCGGTATTTCTTTTTATTTCCTCTCACTTTGGACTTCCAGAACTAACATGGGGCTGGTGTGTTTTTTTCTGCTCGTGCCAGCATGTTGTGATACTTAACAGAGTCAGATAGCCCTTTTTTGGAGTACATCCTTCATGATCTGATACAATTACCCTTAATATCAGAATTTACTTTATCTATGCCCTCCTCTTTAGAAACAAGAAGTCCCCAAAAGCTGATTGGAAGAGTGACCTTTGTTGCCCATTTGCACTGGCCTTCCAAGCTGGCTGGCTGTGCAGAGGACAGCTTCACTTCACACTGTGAAAGCCATTGTAGATGTATTTCATTCCACTTCCTGTTCCACTTTTATAACCAAGAAATACATTTTCCTTTTTGAATCTGTGCCTTTGATACATTTCTAATTTTCTGTGAACTATGTAGATGGACAAGTCATGTAACCACTAAGTCAGACTAACCACTGAACCTCTGCTGGATTCCACAGAATGGTTTTCAAAAGAGTCCTACAAGATCTACGAAGTATCAAAAGCCAGACTGACTTGGATCCTCTTGAAGGAAGGCATCCTGTTTAACGGCTGTTAAGGGAGAAATTTTTGGAGCTTGTTCATAGTCTGGCTGTACTTCAGTTTTCATCATTCTTTCTTGTAAACCTCTACGGCTAGAAAGTGCTATCTGTGAAACAAATGTTTAGGGACCACATCTTGATTCGTTATTTGGGGTGTTTGGGGTTTTTTTGTTTGCTTTGTTTTGTTTTGTTTTGTTTTGTTTTGTTTTTTTAGCTCATGCAGAAGGAGGATATATAATAAAATAGAAAATAGGAACAAAAGAGAAATAGAGAAGGTAGGAAGTAATGTCATAACATAGTAGCAAAAATGTAGCAAAACTTAGTGTGGGCCTTCTAGGGGAGAAAGACGATTTTATTAAAAAACAAATGAAACCAAACCAAAAAAAAAAAAAAAACCACTAATTTAACTTGTTAACACCCACACTGATGCTCACATGCTCACAGGCACCAACATCTTTGTGTCTTAGCAGCCTCTCCAGCATGCAGTGACCAAGGTGCTTGTACAATAACAGTTGGTCCCAGGATGATACAAATTCCAAGGAACACCAGCTACTCATAATCCCCTCAGTTTTTCTTAGGTTGGTGACTACGTACTAGTTTTTAATGTGTCTGTTGGACTCTTTAGAGATTAATCTGTTCATCCTGTCCAACCTCTACGAGTCTTCAGTATTTACTCAGTTACTTGTCTATGGATATGGATGTTTTGAGAATCAACATGTAGGTGTGCATGGGTCTTGGCGACCACCTGATAATCTACGTGCTATCAGCACATGCTGTTCTTATAGGCCTTATTTTCTTCTGCTTCTCCTTCCATTGCTTCTATAGCCGAAAAATCCTGTTCATACCAATCTTAATGATTTTACTGCAGTTCCCTACAAATGAAAGTTGCAGAACCAATTTCCTTTGTTTCTGTGTGTTTCTGTTGTGCCAACTAATAGATTAAAGCCATTTCTCAAAAAGCAATGGTATGTTTTTTACATAGTTTGTAAGCAAACCATGCAAATCAGTAAGCGTTACTGTCTGGTCAGGTGTGACAGCTGAGGAATATGAGTGAACTCGTAATGGTCCATGGTTCTCTGACTAGTAAACTGATCATTACCAAAGAATATGAAGTCTCTGAAGTGCAGTATGTTTATACAATGATGGGAAGATTATTTTGAGGAAAACAAAGCCTGGCTGGGATAAAAGGCAGGAAGAACATATCTGCCTAGAGATGTGAAAGCACTTTCCATTCCCAACTTTCATCTGAGTAGTACAGACAAGGACATATCAGCTGCCTTGAGTCCTGGAACTCCAATTCCCATCTCAAGGCCAGGAAAGTCTTTTGAGAACATTTCAGCACAACCTCTCCTTTCTAGGTTTCTTCTATATTAATTTTTCACTTTTGTTTACAGGGTCTTTAGTTTGAACTATGGCCATGCTTATGTTCTTGTGGATGTTAACTTCTTAATCCGGCCTGTGTCCTGGCATACCTCACCAAATTTTCAAGGCTTCTTTGAATGACATCATCTTCTTCTTACCTAAATTGCTGATGTAATATTAAAAATTATTCACATATTTTCATTTCTCAAAAATACACCAGAACACGGATATTTTATATTCTCTACAGTTTCATCTAAACTACAATTATTGCCACATAAGAGCATGTGAAGGGGGAGGAGAATATAAATGATGGATGATTACTCTCCATTATAGTGCTGAAAGGCAGCCAGTCACATCTCCCTTGACTGTAGACCTCTACTTTCAATCTGTGAATGAAAAATACACATATGAATAAGAAACAAATAGTTAATCACATCTTGTAAAAGCTTTTGTGGGACCTCATGCAATAACAAGCCCACAAAAACTGTTAAAATTGCAAATCTGTAGTCCTTCACTGTAAACCACCCTTAGAGTATGTGACAAATCAACTAAGGTGCAGCAAGATATACTCAGAGACTATAAAAGATTAACAAGTAGATGTTCCATATTCATTCTGTACATTGTTAGATATTTTAGTCCACTAGCACTCTGAGCGAATTACTGATAGTTACATTATAGCACCCAAAAGTAATACAGCAGGAATCTAGTTCTCTAAATCTGCACATAGGTTTTAAATAGATCTTCTGCAGAGATGATTAAGTAACACTTTTTGTAGGTACGCTACAAAAATGTAACTTTAAGTGGGTTTGAATGCATTGGTAATCCATTGGAAAATTTTGTACAGTTTGAATATTTTAACACCTGCCTGAATTCGTAATTAAAAATTGATTAATGCTATTGCAAACACTGGAAAAAAGGTGAAAGCTCATGAAAATGCATGTGGTTTTTATTATTCTGTATTTTCTCACTTAAATATCGATCATAAAGAAAGAGTCCTCTTCCCTGTCCTTCTTGATCTGATTCCACACTGCCTCAGGTAATCACTATCTTGTGTGCAAAGAAGTGTATGATCAGAATACTGGTATTTTAGATGCATTCTGAAAAGCTGTAAGAAATTACACAAGCTTTAGCCAGTAGAGAATTGGATTCCCTGCCTACAGAGCATTGTACACTACTGGCTAGTGTCCAGTTTTGCAAAGGTAAAAGATGCACAAAGATTTATAGACAGCTGTTTTGTCACGCAGCGAAGCCTTAATCAAATACTTTTTCTTGCTCCTCCTGACTTTCTTATCAACTTATTTTTGTTCTTGTTTTTCCCAACATACAGAAGCACAGATCACTCTACAGGAAGCAGAAATAGAGTTTGCCAGAAGACTGCACTTATTTTCCTGCCAAACCTTTGCTTAGTGATTATATAAAAGCCTGTGACAAGGAAAAATTCACCTAAAATAACTAACTGCTGGAGTTAGAAATGTTATAGGTCTGAATGTCTTTCTGCACTGACTCATCCCTTGAAAGTTACACCTGCTTCTGGGAATTACTGTTCAGAAAAGCACATTGTGTTACCTCGGAAACAGCTGCGACTGCATGTGTATATTTAGATAGAAGGTATTTCACTTCCTTCACATTTCTGTCTGATATGCCATTTACTTTTTATTTAAGCTGTTAATGCAGTCAGTCCTTTGCTATTACATCTGCTCTCTTTTACTCTTAAGTCTACCCAGCTGCAAAAGATGGTGCTGTAAGGATGCACCTCTGGTGACACATCCAAAATTTCTACAGGAGAAAGAGTAAAAGAATATTATTAACATATTTAGGACCAGAAAGATAAATACTATGCACCATCTTTAGAGGATTTAATATTTCATTAAGACAAGTCAGCTAATAAAACCACACAAGGTGACTTCATTTCCTTTCATTTCACTTCACCATTGAGAACAAGGGTATTTGTCTATAAGACAGGTGCTTGGCAGGAATGAGGTCTTGCTAGGAAAAAAGGAGCCTTAAATTATGGAATCTTATTTTTGTTACCGGAATTGAATTGTTGCATGGCCTTGGAAAGTCACTTAATTTGTCTATGCCCTGATTCTTAGCTTCTTCTGTGTAAATAGACCTCTAATACATGGCTAAACACTATTAAGCTTGAAAAATACTTTGAATTCTTCACACACAACACATCATACAAATGTAAAGTTTTATTAATATGATTATTATTCTCATTCTACACTGACCTTTCCCTAATTAGGGGAAACAATTACATTACTGATTTAAAGGTAGCATGATTCAGCTGTCAGTGAATCTAATATTGTAAGGCATTCTGCTTTCTGTAAATGAATGAAATAAATAATTTCAAAAATATGTACTTTGTAAAACTATTATGTATAAATTACTAAACACCGTTTTAAAACAGACAACAAAATAATTGAGAAAATATAACCTACAATTTCCTGCTACTTTCTTGTCATAATAGAGCAGAGAAAGCAGTGGAGAAGACAAAGATTAAGAAACACAAAAATGTTGTCATACAACCCTGTTTCCACACTGGTCTACATTTATTTATTTTTGCATATAAAAATAGTGAAACTGCTGATTGAAATTATGAAAATCTTATGTTTCCTTCTCAGTATTAAAAATAAGAATTTCCCTTTGCCTAATCTCAATTTATAATTTTTTTTTTTCTCTCTAACAAAACCTCTTTACTTTTTCCCCCATTTCTCTTCTGGAGCACTGTACAGAAAAATACTGTAGATGCCTTATGAATTTTCTATACAATGATATATAGAGCAGCATCAGTCATGACAACTGAGTGATAAAGACTCCTGTGTGGAAATATCATGAGGCTAGAGCCTGCCTGGGTGAGCTGTCTTTTCCCAATTAACTACTGGGAAAGTGGTCTTGAGTGACATACAGTAGGGGAATGAGAACAGGTAGTTTCAGATATTCAGCCAGAAATGACAGAAATTGGGAAAGGTGAAATAAGTATCAGTAAAGGGAAAAAAAAAGGTAAGTCAAAGTTGCTTAACTAAAACCAGAGATTTTGTAGGTATATACATATGCAGTGTTTAAGACACTTTAACAGCTAGAATTTTGTTCTTTACCATATAGATCCTAAATTTTAAAATATTATATAAATTTCATCTAATCCTAAATCAGATTTATACCCATTCAGTAACACGGATCCAGAATGTTGCCTAAAGGCCCCAAAGAACAAGAATTACACAAAATGTGGTATTACTTCTGTTATCAGGTTGGAAAAACAATCAATAATACACCTTAAACTCATAAATAAATACAAATAAATACGGAAATAGAGCTTGTGGGAAAAAAAAAAAAAAATAGCTATAGCAATAGATCCCAGTGTTAACCAGTTATAGATTAAAGAACATCTATTTGGATAGGCAAAAAACCTTAGCTGAACATCTCACATGTCACAACACTATCTTCTCTCAACACACCAAAGACTTCAGGATTTCAACATCAGATCAAAAGCTACAAAAATGTACAGAAATATAGCTGAGAACATCAAGGGCATTGACACTGTCCTAGATTCCTGGAAGAATGTGAGCATTTGTTACATGAAACCATCTACATAAGGACACTGCATAGCAAATTAAAACAACCTTCCAATGTTTTCTGCCAGTCAGTCTTTGGGATGACTTCCTGACTACTAATTTAACGATATATGATGATCACTTGAGCATCTAAGCAAGAAATACCATGTAAAATTTTCAGTGTTGCTAGAGCCACTTGTGAACCTGTACAGTAGCCTGTGACCAGTCTTCAAGCACTTTTCGGGATGGGGAGTAAAAAACAGAACACCAAAAAAGAGCCAATTTATTCATCTAGGAGGCAATCTCAGCGACATGTAACTTCTGTGTACTACCAAATAAATACGGTCTATATTTTTGATCAACAAAGCATTTAAGTTTATTTCAACAGCCTTGGAAAATTTGGGTTGAATACACAGTCTTTCATCATGAGATTTAGGATTGATGTATTTTTGTCTTGTGTGATCCCTTCTTCTATAATCTTTTCAACTTTTGTGTTAAAGTCAAAAACATTAGAAAGGCTATCCCAGGGCCTTACTTAGAGACATTTTTCTAAATGTGATGACAGAATTGTTCATGGCCATTTTATATCCATATGATCATGCATAGCAATGTCTTCTAAAGCAGATCATTCTTGTCCTTCTTATATTTGCATGCTTACAAAGAAAGTCATCTTCTCTCAACATTTGTTTTACTATCTCTTCTCACATGATTTTATAGGGATTTTTTCATTCTCATAGTCATCCTTATAGTCTTTTTCTGAACTTAATTCAGGTTAATTTCATCATTATCAGATGAGTAATATTGTATAGAATATTTTGTGTAAGATTGTGCCAAGATGCTACAAAATTGGAGCAATGTTTTCCTATCCATACTGAGAATACCTTGCTTAATGCATCCCAGGATATCATTAGCATTTTCCCAGCCATGTCACACTGTCATCCTATTAGTCACAAATGTATTCAGATTTTTCCTTTCCTTTGTCACATACAATTGGTGTAGTTTACATTTATAGGCTCAAATTCTCACTAATCCTGAAATATATATCTCTGTACTTTGTATTATAAAATTTAATTTAATTTATATTGCTTTAGTCCACAAGTTTATCCGATTCTTCCATTTATTGATCTGGTCTTCCAGAGTATGGATAATACTTTCCACTTTGTATCACCTGCACATCTCGGATCACCCATTTACTTCCTGCATGAAGGTCTCTAATAAAAACATTAAATAAACCTACCCCAAGAATAAAGACTGAGGAAAAACACTGTCTAATCTCTTTCCAGTCTGATTTGTTTGATGTAACTTGTGTCACTTTCCTGTTACCTAGCTATTCATAATTTCTGATGAATATAAGTCCATTTGAAATATCACTTTCTATAGGGAGCTGTATGAAATGCTTTTGTAAGTCTAGATATATTGGACTGACTTGACTATGATGATCTAATAGATCAGATGTCACAAAATATGCATATGTATATGCTTGCAAACATACATATATGGAGTGAATCTAATGTGCTATCTCTTTAATACAATTTTGTAACTTACTCAAGGGTCTGCAGAGTTCCATGGATTTGATAATTTTTTCTCCAAAATATGTTCTAAGCTGTTATGCAGCACTGAGGATTATTATGTACATACATCTGATGTACATGCAGTGTTGTCTTTGCTGCTCTCCATTCAGAGAGCATTGCCATCATTCATTCATAGTACTGGACTTTCAATTTCAAGTGATGATTCTTTTAAGGAACAAATTCTTCAGGGATAGGGACTAATGGACTATCCTGATTTTGTTAGAATATGCAGTCTAACCTTTTTTTCCATTTCAGATATCCTTATTTCTGTCACTTTTTTTATAAAAATACTATCTGATCTAAAAGAATTTATTTCACTGTTTTATTTCAGTATTTGGTAGAGATATCTGCCAGCTCCATGAATAAGAACATCTTGTCCTTATAGTTATTATGATATCTATTTCACAATACATGCCTAGAAAACTGTAGTGTTTCATAATTATGTTACTTATTACTTCCAGAATTTTGCTGAGATTATTATTACATACTGAACATCTTCAATTTCATATAGGTTAAAGGAATAAAAGATGTAAGAAAGAAGGAGGACATTGGAACTTTTTCAAAAATTGAATCTAAATTCTATCTAAATACATACCTAGTTTAATGATTACTTTTGACCTGATTTGAACATAACTGCTAGAAGTTTTGAAAATTGAGCATGACAGCTGATTAAATATCAGAAAGGTTTTATGACTGACCTTAACTTGAATTATCTTTGCTTAGTCAACTATTTTCTTTTGTTTCTAATGTTATTATAAAAATGCTGAATTAACAGTCCATTAACATCTGAAATTTTCTTGATCTTGTTCTGGGATGGCTAGTAAAGGTTTTCTTCACCAGTGTGACTAAAAAAAAATTACCTATAGGGAACGTTTTGAAATCAGATGGAAAGGGAGAGAGTATTTTAGTGTGTATGTGTTAATTCAGTACTTTCTGTCTTTACTGAGACTGCTGACAAAGATGTTAATTCTCAGCAGTTATGTGAAGAGTTATTCTCTATCACCTAGTTTCAAAACACAATTCATTTGACATATGCTCCCTGATAGCCAGCTGAAAGTAACGTAATGCCTTTCAAATACTATTGACTAACTTCTTCCCACTCAAAACTCATTATCAACTTCCTTAGACATGAAGTCCCTTTTCTTACTCTGTCCTTTCCTCTATGCAGTACCACAGTTTCTTGAAAAGTTTTTCTTTTAGAATTCATAGAATACACAGGCAGAAGGAGAAGACATCAGGCAGTGTATTGGTTTTATGTCTTTTGCCTGTCTTTCACAAGAAATAGGCAAAATCCTGAACACATGTAGACACTGGTAGAGAATTTTCTTCTAAGTAGATATAGAAGGGAGCACTACGAGAAGCAATGATTAAGAAATCCATTGCTGCAATCTAATTTTGCAACCCAAATAGTGAGAGTACCTGGTACATCTTAACCTTTTAGAGACTGAGAGGTTGTATAATAAAATAGATTTATTAAAGAAGAAAAGAAGTGAAGGGGAAGGAGGAGATGAAAAATAACAGAGAAAGGTGAAGGAGTGTGGGAGTAACAGAAGTCTATAAAATCATATGACCAGTCATTTATTTCTCAAGCTGCCAACATGGCTAACCTACAAAATACTGATGGACTACCACTACTAATTGACCTTTAAATTGTATGCTAATATTATACTTTATATCTATTTTAGAGCTTGGAGAATGTTAAAGACTTCATTGTGAATTACCAAAGATTCCCAAGAAAAATCAAGGAGGCTTTTTAAAGGATTTAGCTTATGCAGTTTTAATGGGAATTGTGCAGATAAAGTTTCATGCAATGCTTTGGTCATTTGTAGATAAAAGTATGATCTCTTTCACTATAATAACAAAATATAAAGAGGTGAAAGATATATGACCTTTTTTTCTCTTGTAACTAGATTTACTAAGGTAGAGAGTCTTGTCACATTTCACTGTCTAAAGAGTGTTGTGCTCAGATGTCTGGTCTCCAGGAAATTTAGAAGATGAGGGAACAGTTCTGATCCTGGCCCTTAGAGGTGTTTAGCTGTCACACTGTCATTGATCATGTGTCTAAATACCTTTGAAGATCTGAATTTGGCCTCATTCACTGAAAGACATCTTGTTCCCTGGGTC
Organism: Platalea leucorodia; assembly: GCF_965183815.1. Classification (NCBI taxonomy): domain Eukaryota; kingdom Metazoa; phylum Chordata; class Aves; order Pelecaniformes; family Threskiornithidae; genus Platalea; species Platalea leucorodia. The sequence continues at coordinate 59,981,277 of NC_138823.1, read as the reverse complement.
AATTCACTGCTGCTGTAGTACAAAATTATTGCCACCATATTGCACAAATTCTGATCTACTGTATGACAAATAAAACAGCTGCTGTAGTTACAAAAAGTCCTCTTTAATCTCTTTGAACTCTTATGTCTTCTGTTTCCTTGGATTTTTTTCATTTAAACATGTTGAAAGCAAACAGTCAAACGTGTTCTGTGAGGTCCCATTTAATTTAGAAAATAATTTTGGTATCAGAGTATTGCCATCCTTTTTAATTCACTCAGCAAAAATTTGAGCAGTCCAAATTTATTGGCCTGAATCTTGATAAATTATTTCACATATAGAATATTTTTGGACAGTATGATCAACTTTAAAATTAATAATGCATGAATTTTGTCTGTATCAATTGGTTTATATCATTTCCATCCACTATCAACTTACAGAGATAAAGTGATAGAACAAAACCTGTTTTGTTACTGAAGTTGATGACAGCTTACCTGAGCTGCCTCCACTTTGGTTTTCTAACAGAGCAGGGATTGCTGATCCACATGGCAGATAAACTTGAGAGATATTATTCAATGAGGTAGTCTGTTCAAGTCCATTATCTTTTCCCACACATTACTTTGCCAATACAACTTGCTAGTGAGGGAGCCTTTGATTTCTTATTTCCAAAGGGAGGACAGATTTTTAAATTTACAAAACCATTAGGTTTTTTTATAATTAAATGACAATAAGGATGAATTAACTTTCCCTCTTCAGATGGAGCATCCATGTTAATAAAATTTATATTTATTAATCTCAGATTAGTTAAACCATAAGGCTTACAAAGATACATGCTTTGAGTTAAGAATGGATTTTAACAAGCTTCAGCTGTCAAAGTAAATTAGCTGAGGAAAATATGCATTGTCAAAACCTTGCCTGGTTATTTGCAAATATGGCTTCTTCCATATTAAAACATCAATTAAGTGTTTGTGTTTATCTACTTGTATACTCAACAGAAGGGTGTAAAGCTTTCTTTTACCTCAGAAAAATGTATACTAGCCCTGCAATATATTTATACACCACTGTTTCATTGTGGATTTGAGAGAACACTTACTTCAAAAACAGAATGAATAAGCAAATTAATTCAATCTTTCTTTGTCTGAAACTCTATGGAACACAAGATGTATGAAATGAAAGTACTGGCAGCCTTTGTGTTTTTTTCTACAACATTCCATCCCACTGGTATGACTATCATATTGCATTTGTATGCCTTCCTAATGCCAAATCATTTTCAGGAATGCTCGTTGTCTCTTGATGCTCCCTTGTCATCCCATATACAGCACTGAAATTACATTGTTGGTGACATTTGCTCAGGAATGGTTTACTCCAGACTTATGCCAGGACTGAATTCTGTCCACGAATATACTTCACATTTTTAATTTGAAAGAGAAAACAAACAAACAAACAAACAACACTTATTACGTAGATGTTACCATATTATTTTCATTCTCCAAAATATCAAAAACACTCTGTTCCTCTTCAGGCCTTTATATCAACAGATGACAAAGACAGATGAATCAACCAATGTCACAGAACAGATCAGTGACAAAGCTGGGCAGATAACTTGATATTCTTATTCCAAGACCAAAAATGTCTCTTTTCGGCAACATCGTTAATATTAGTAGTTAGAGTAACGGTAGTATTGCTGTTCTGTTTAGAAGGCCTAATCATTGTCTGTGACCGATTGTATGAAGCACCATACAGAGAGAACTGAAAAAGATAAAACTTTCCTCTAGGAAATAGCAACTAGAGAAAGAGATGATCAGTGGATGTGTATAGGAAAGGATGAAGAATGAGACAGCAAGACTGTCATTCAGCGTGGTCTCTGCGTACCATCAGTCTTAACTATATTGTAGGTGAGAACAGGCTGCCAGTCAGCCACAGCTTTGGTATGTATTTGCTTTACCTCTTCATGAATGCAAATTCACCAGAAGACCACAGAAATCTTTTCAGTTTCTGAAACTGTGTTTTTTGTAGTACACAAATGCCAAACTAAAGTAAGACAACTCTTAATACAGATGACAATAATTGGCTAAATGAGACATTAGAATGCACGCCATTGAAAGATGCCTCCTCTGCTTCTGTCTTGCTTTCAGTTGTAGTCAATTGAATTTACATACAGATTCACTGCAGGTGTTGAATTCTAAAAGCTTCCCCTTCCTGTCTTCTCTGTTTAGATCTATCCGTTCCCAGGAGGACAAGGACTCTAGACTGTAGGTTACCTCTGTTTATTTCCAAGAAACTGAGACTTTTGAATGTTAAAATAACCTCACATTTCACAGTAGCTATTTGAATTAAAATCACTTCATGAAAGTGCTTTGTGCCTGAGCCAAGATGGTCTACATTAATCTTTGAGTCCCAATAAAGTATATTGACCTGTGCTAAGCCACTGTAAAAAAAAAAGTCATACATAATATATTAATATATTTCTCAAAATCAGCTGTTACTAAATATCAATTTTTCATATTATTTTATTTTGTTATCATATAATAATTTACAGTGAAAGATAAATCATAGTTCTACCTTAAAGCTAGTTTGTCAAGGTCATATAAAAAGAGTAGGAAACTAGTAAATCTTTCTCCTGATTCCCAGGCTTTTACTTTGACACTGGCTTGTTCTCCATTCAGCTTCTACATGTGACTACTACAAATGATACTGAATGTGTACCCCAACCAGCAAAATGATACATTAGCAGAAGCTTTAGTGTCATATGTCATCTTTGAGGGGCAGATGATGGAAGGAGAGAGAAGAAAAGTGAAAGGGTGAGCCAAAATGTTCAACTTTTCACTAACGTGTTTTAAAGAAATTATTTTTTACACTGCTTAAATCTTCACAGTGTCCTTGGAGGTAAATATACTGCACTTTTTCATCACTGTAGTTGTTTTCTATATGTCACAGTCAAACTCTACTAGAAACTGAAGGGGAAAAAATAGACGAACAAACATCCATCCAGAAATAGTAACTGCATCAACAGGTTGTATGTCCTATGAGAGCTCTATGCATGTGTTCATCGCACATAATTAGGAAAACTTAATGTTTTGAGGAATAGCAAATTTCTTGTTAAGCTTATCACTCAGATATTTAATCTTTCTCTTTAATAGTTCTTTCTTTACATTTGAATAAGAATATGAGACCAGGCCAAGTACTGTAGACAGTTGGAAGATATTGTTCCACAGGATGGAAACATTAGTAGCTCAGAGGAAATAGTATTCTAGTAGCATCTGGTAAAATGTTATTTTTCACATCATTAGGTCATGTATGAAGCAATAAAAACACCAGAAAAAGCTTGGTACTCTTAATCTCTCTGTCATTTTGTTGCTGCAGCCCCTTTCTATGTTAATAAAATCTCAAGCAACAGTGAGATAACAGACTCCAAAACAGGAAGATTATGATCCATTTGGATTTTATCTACAGTCATGGAAGTCGGTAAAGCTACAGATGGTCACACAGTCTGAGGAAAGATAAATAATTTGATTTTATAGCTCAGAAATTCTATATGTTCTTAATTTTAGGGAGAAAGAGATTTTTTTTTCTTCAGTCAGTACTTCACTAAGTGTAAACCTTTTGTAACACCATATTTTGCATTTGCACAGAAATGATCTTTGTGAGCAAGGGTACAGTTTGTTGTAGCAAGGTTATGTGTACTATGCTGATAGTAAGTAGTTTAAGCCATTAAAAACATCCTATTAAGCTACTTGCATTACTATTAAAAGACACAGATTGTGGCTTTTAGAAAAGGAAAGTAAGTAGAAAAGATTGTGTAAAAAGAAAGGGTATCCAGCTCACATTAACAATCTCTCATCTTGGTGCTGTAAGTAGTCATTTATCAGTCTCCCCTAGCAATGTATAAATCTTGACACCTCTTGAAAGCCATAGGGAGATCTGCCAAGTACTTCAACATGATCAAGATTTCACCTAGCATTTTTTAGGTGCATCAGTAAACACTTCTTTCTCCATATAATTTCCACAGTGTAATAATAATAAAGGATGTTTGGATCATTAAGGAAATATAAGGATATTAAAATTCAGACTGACCATTCTTGTCAGACATGAATGGTCTAATGTGGCTTGAATGTCTGGCTGGATATCACACTTGTCCTAACTGATGAGTAGTTAGTCTCAATGGGAAGAAAAGCTATCAATGTATTATGGAGCACTAAGGTAGAGCAATAACTGAAACACTACATTAAAAGTCAGTACACATAGGGGCACTTTGTACTTGTGCTGCTTTACTTCTGTAACTTTTTACTCTTTTTCTGTGCATCAAGATCATGATATAAATAATAATGATGAAACTGAGCTACAACAAACCTTGACAATTTTAAAATATGATTTTGCTAAACATGTAAAAATTGGTAATAGTAGTGTCAGAAAATGGAAGTATATTTTAAAGTTGTAAGATTAGACCCTAGAAAGTTTAAAAAGTTTTCTGCTTTCATTGTGCTTGATTAGATACATAAAGATTCCATGACAATCTTGTGTCATATAATGTTTAGGTAAATCAAGCTTTTTCAACAAATATATTTCTGTCTGCAATTGTATCGTCTAAGGTTTCACAGATTTTGTTTACCACAATTCAAGATTTTTTTTTTCTTTTGTGAGAAATGATAAACTATAGTCACAAAGCAAAGTATATCATTCATATGTGGATATTTTTTTTCATTCCCTTCTTCTAGGAGATAGATTATTCCTCTCGTGTACTGTGATTCTCCTAGTCCCAAGAACAAAACTGCAGGTAGATATCCATAAAAAAACTTTTCAGTAAACAATACAATATTGTCTTAGTTGCATTGATACTGAGCAGAGGAAAAATTCTTAGTGTGGAAGAAATGGTGCTGGGGTGTAACTATATCTCAGGATATATCTGGGAAACCTAATGTTGCCATAGTTAAGACTGCAACTTGTAGACCTCTGGTTATCTTGTAGACTTTCCTGTTTCTGTCAAATAAATAAAATGACATTTCTATCTTTTGCAATTCACTTTTAGAGTCACAGATCAATAAAAATATACTTGACCCCATGTAACTGTCACTAATGAGGTGAATACAATATTGTCTCAAAGCGGTATTGCTCTATGTAGATTTTAAAGTAGAGAAAAATTCTACATATAGAAAAATAAAATCAGCCACATGACAGGCTGCAACCAAGAATTTAATACTAGATTTGATATAGGCAATTGTGTTCACCTTTCAACTCTTTAATGATCTTAAAAGTCAATGTAATTGTATGCTTTATAATATATTTATTTCTTTTTCAGATGACAAACTACTACTTTTCTTTATATCATACAAGAGTACTTGTCCATAAAAATAAGATGGTGTCATTTTATATTTCATAACATGCTTTCATCCAAAATCTCTAAAAGGAAAAAAGGACAAGAAATATTTTGTTATTGATGAGTGCCAGCACATGAAGAGTAAATAGGATAAAATAACTGAGAAAAGACCTTAGCTTTAAAAGAAAATTCCCCTTCCAAAACAACAAATAAAAACAGCAAGTAAAAAGGAAGCAACTTTTTTTCCCCCTTAATTCTTAGGGAGAAGGAGGGGTTTCGGTTGATATAATGAAATTTCATGAGTCCTACAGTGATTGTATTAACCCAGCCACCAGAATTAGTAGGCTTAGGATGGCCTGTGCTATGTCTTAGTGGGGATATAACTTAATAAAGTAAGTACACTAAGTTTATTCTTTTGAATAAAAACGTAAGTCAGAATGTCCACTGTTTAACTCTGTTGAATTCAGTAGATTTTACTGTGGTCAAAGCAGAGTAAGGAGTCTTTCCTTAAATCTTCTTCAAATTGGTTAACTTTACGTGGGTTTTTTTAGTAGCACTCTTAAAACCATACACTTTCCAAGGCACTTGGAAATCTCATTTAAAATAAGCCTATTCAATTGCCGTATAGCAGAAGGAAAGAGGTGTTGTCATTTCACTGTAAGATGGGAGTGGCTGCAATGTTTGACATACTTTTTAAGGAGGACTTGTGGCCTCTAGTTAGATACTGGAGTTCTTCAGAAAGTTAAATAAATAAATAAAATGGGAAGTCTTTTTAAAAGGTTTTTCTAATTAATTTGTTCAAATAATTCCATAACCTTTCCAGGACAGAGAAAATATTTCTTATATTTTACACTATTTAATCAGTAGAATATATTTTATGACATCAGGCTATACAATATAAATAACACTCGAAGGAAGAATTTGAATCAGATTATAAACTGTGAAAACTTAAAGTCATGCTAACTTATGGAGAGCATTATATAGCATGTGTGTTATGCAGACCATATGTATATACTATAGTAACATCTGTCATCAAATGTAAGGGATTTCCACCTTTCTTTCTTACTGCAGTAATATAATCAATAGGTAAGCATATATAACGTAACAACAAATTTACTCCATTGTTTTAGAACTGTGCAACAGAAAACATATATATGCAAGAGTTTTTATGGCATTAGAGTAAAGTATATTTCTCTCCATAGAAAACACACACAAAAAAACCCCCTAACATAGTTTCATAACCGGGGACCTTTTTGGTTTTTTACAGATATAGAAGGTGGAAAAGCAAGGGAATTTTGTTGTTTATTCTAAATCACATTTAAATTTCCTTTGAGTGTTATTTGTTAAAATCAGCATTTTTGACATCTTAATCCAGATGCATGAATTACCTTCCCACAAACAAGGAGATTAACGAAAACCTGTTCTCCCAGCACCTTGTTGATTTAATACCTCCTGCAGCATATCTTGCTCTCATTAAACTGCATACACATGGTTCATTTTCTTTTTTTTTTTTTAATTTTTTATTGAAAATCATACATGTACGACTAAAAGTCATGGGCGATATCTTTCAGTTCCATTACAAAATCTGTCATATATATATATATATATATATATACCTATATATATATATTTGATACAACTAGAAGAAAATCTACTGAATTATGAAACAATGATTGTCTACCAAAATGTAACTCAAATTAAATATGTTGCAGATGATTAAAAATATTTTGTTTTCTCTGATGGAGCTGAAGGCCACTTTCACATAGTTAATTGATAATGCTGGGCTGCAAAAATTACAAAGCCTTTATGATAACTCCAATCTCCCAGCCTGGTGTCAGCCATACATTAGGATTTTAGTACCAAGATCCTTCTTTCAGAAAGAAGTAATTTTAGAGTGAGCATCATCCTCTATGGAGTACCTTCTATTCACAAATACAGTCCTGCAAACAATTCTGTATGTCTCTCAGTAATTACAGGCAAGTCGTCATTTCAAGTTAGGTACAAGCAAAAAAGTTTGCAGGAGGAGACTCTAACTTAGGAACTCATCTACAGATTATCTAAAACAAAACAATCTGAAATAATACTTAAAAACACTATTTTACTTGAATATATGCCTTATTGTCTAGTAATAAATCATGAAAGATGAAGTATAAATATTGTCAGAATCATAAAAAAGTTGTCTTATTCTAAGAAATCCTACTTCAAAATAGTACAGTATTTTAACCAACAGCAGCTGTCCTTCTGTTTTGGCACACCTGAACCAGCATAGAAATTATGTGTAGTGAGTTAACACCTTTGGGGAAAAATACTTATGTGCAGCAGGATCTAAAGATGATTTCTGGAGTGAATAGCATTACATTGCTTAACATAAGAAAGAAATTGAAAGGAGTCTTTTACTGTGATTCATCAGCAGCAAAAGAGAAGGGGAAGGAGAAAAGCAAGGTGTTTACAGTCTTTGAAGCATATAGCATGTTTAACCTTGAAAATTAAATCTTGCATTAAAGACACACCCAGCTACCTCTGTAGTCTTCTTTCCAAAAATTCAATGTACAAATATTTTATTTAAATGTCTCAGACTTTGTAATGGCTCAGAATAACAACTGCATGTCCTTGTAGCTGCTTTCCTTTCTGAGAGATGAATGGCAGGTGAGATTGCTTTACTGTAATTTCTCCATTTCCATGCTTCATTTCCTACATTTATCTGAGACTGGAGAAAAATCAGCATGTTCTGACAAGTCTAATACCATGAGGCAGTAAAATGGACCTGAATTTAGTGGAGATCGGAGCTCCAAAATAAATATAACACTTTATGTCAAATAATAATAAAAAAGGATAAATTCTCCTGTACAAATCAGAAGAGATAATAAAAAATAGCAAATAGATAGCAACATCTTTTCTATACCTACAAGGGCCTCACAAAATTTTTCAGCCATAAGAATACCCCTCCATATTTCTCATTTTATGTGGTTTGTAAACTACTTCAGTAAGTTGATGACAAACATTGTGGAATTTCTTAGTACAAACAGTAATTTTTCATTAAACTACGCAGAAAATTACAGAGACTTCTAATTAAATAGCTCTGAAACCAAACAGGGAGAAGCAAAAAAATGATCTGCTGGGCTTTTGTTTGTTTTCATGTCTGTCCTTCTGCTTTTGGCCTAGCAAGCTGCATGCAACGCTGTAAAGAAAACTTGTTAAAAAACCCTTGCATCTGTAAATACTATATATTGCAGTGTTGTATTGAATGATATATTATATTTGTAAATTTGTTTCTTCTTACACTTATCTCATACCAGAGACTGTGTTCTAGATATAGCAATACTGCGAAGGCATCTACAGAGTATCATTGGCTCATTGAGGTCACAGTGCATAACATACTCTTGAAAGTGAGTTGCCTCTGCCGGTATCTGAGGGTTGCTATCTATTTGAACGTGGCTGAGCATTTAATTTTATCAAAAATGCCACGAAATGCTCATATTCTGTGTGGTCAGTGCAGTCCCTAGGACAAGTCTAATGAAGATATGTTCCACCAAGGCAAAAAAACCTAAAAGGTTAAAAATGGAGAAATATTTACAACTTTCTTCAGTCTGTAAGGTTGAGTTTTCTGTTTTAGTATTCTTCAGTGCATTTTCAGAGAAAGGTTCCAAGGCTATGAGTATAAGCAGTCTGGCCCAGTCCCGTACATATCTGCAAGCCTTTTAAAGCGAGGGCCCCAGTCACTGAGGTAATCATAGTTCTGGTCAGAGTTTGAGCTGATTGAATCTAAAGAACTGAGCGACTCTGCCACTGAGCCATTCCCCTCAAACGCGTATGTCTGCAGGGAGTCGTAGGGCGGCGCGCAGGGGTCCACGTCAGCTTCTTTTAGTCTTTCCCAGATAAATTCCCTAAAAATGACATTATCTGGGATGCTTTTAAAAGTCGGTCTGCTCAAGAACTGAATCTCAGGTGTCACATCCCTTCTGGTCTTGGTGTCTCGGATAATGTTGAGGTTTCTCAAGGCAGCCATGTCAAAAGCCTCGGTGTCTTCTTCTCCACCACCCTCATCATCATACCTGACAATGTTCTCTCTGATATCTCTCTCTTCATCAAAAATGAGGGGCTCTTTTTTCCGTCGCCTCATGGTAACAATCAGCAAGACAAGAACTGAAACACAGAAAGACTGGAGTTTTAGCAATGCTAAATTTCCTCATATTTTTCCTAGTGGTTGAAGTACTCATTAATTTATATGGCAAAGACCCAAAGAAATAGCAGACAATTTACGCAGTTAGATTTGAAATCTAGCAGGTTCTGAAACAGATTTTAAACCATAAGCTTTTTAGATGTTAAAGAGTCTATTTCCAAAACCATTCTGGATTAACATCTTCCTCTCTCATTCTATATCCTATGCTGTCCGCTAACCATAAATTTTAGGACTGGTTCAGTCTGACTATTACAATCTCACAGACATGAAATAAAAAAAGACCTTTTCCTGAACTCTTAATTGCCCAAGTGATAAAAGCACATTCATAAAGTAACTGAATAGAATTTAACAACCATGGTTTGCGAAGTGACTGAATTAAAGTATATGGTCAATCTCTGCGGGGAAAAAAAAAAAAAAATTAAAACATTGTAGATTGGAGAACACTGAATTTTTAAGCAACGTGTAAAATAAGACTATCTTAGTTCATGGATTGAAAGTACCTCTATATAAGACTTCATTTTCCTATAAAGTGCAAAGTACTGTACTTGAGGTTTATGAATTACATCTAATGAGAACGGGTACGGCTGGAGTTTATTAGATCAGCCAGTGCTAGAAATGTGATTATTTTTTAAATTTTAATCCTTAAAGTTTCTTTCAGCTTGACAGCTAATACTAAACTGTAGTGACAGCCAAAAGAACTAGAAGAAACTAACTCAAGGCTCCTCTTCTACAAATATAGTTTTGGTAGAGAAATATCATTGCTGAAACACAAAATATGGAACCAGTAATATGAATATTACACCCATCTGTGGGACATGATGGAGTATGAATCATCCTCCTAGAAAATGATTAATACTATATTGTAGCATCTGGGTAACATTTGCTGAGTTAATGATACTCCTAGAAAATAGCAGGCATCACTATGACTGTAAAAATAACAGTATGTTGAAAAGTAAGTGTCATTTCACATTCAATTAATCTCTTCTGATTTTATGTTTATTTTTAATCCTAAGAATATGTGATTATATGCATTCATATGTCTAAGGTTTACAGTCTTTACTTACAGTACTTTGATATGCCAACTAAATGCTGTATAAACATCTGGAAAAGCAAAAGCTGATATAGATAAAATTAATCTTGAGCTTCCCTAGGTAGTCTCAAAAATGACCTCTGTAAATTGTATGATGTAGGACTGCCATTCTTGAAAGCCCTTCTTTTCATGGAGGAATTTTTAAAATCAATATCAATCTAGTCATCGTGAGGCATGATTTAATATTGGGATCACTTGGTTAGAATAAACCAGTCATTCAGAGACTGTACATGCAGAAAACTGTATCATATGTATACAGACGTTATGGTACTATTTGGAATCATCTAAAACATAAGATTACTTTAAAGGTGGACTTTCTGCAATTCTTTTCATTTTCTTTCGGAGCCATGTATGTCTAAAAATAAAACTGGAACAAGTTCAATTTTTTTTCAAAACTTTTTGACAAACATATTAGGCAATATTTTTTCCCCTTTTTTCAGTAGCTATGAGGCACACATCTAATGATCTATCTATTAACAGATGTCTTGTGATTCTATATTACCGCAGCATCAGCATCACTCTTTCACTTTTTTGCCCCTAGCATCTCCCTGATTCATGCTTTATGTATTGAATTCAAAGCCACTACTTTCGGGCATTTTGCTTTCAACAATATTTACATAAACAGTTTGACAATATAGGATTTTGACCTTTAAAGTGGCTTTTGTGAAATTTCAAAATATTCTGATATTTGTATAATATAAATTGAGCTGTAAATTACACAGCACAGAACATAAAATTGTCATTATAGAGACAATTGCACTACACTCAATGTTTTTTCCTTATTATAAAAGATATTTTAAAGTGAAAGACAAATTAGCTTGCCGACAGTACAAATATACATTTAAGCCAAGATTGCTATTGACATAACTATTTAATTATTATTTTTAACATTTACTGCCATATAAGTAAGCAGCTAATCATTTCCTCAAGTGTAAATGCGTTTTCACACCACTGTCCCTCTTAACGTACTTCATTTTGAAAGTTAAATATCTGCTAATAAGTGAAAAATATGAAAATTAGTAGGCAGGTTTGCCTAAAGGTTCAATAAAAATCAAGATACAATGAATGTTTTATATAGTATTCCTTGTACATCTCACACTTGCTTGAAGCCAAAAAAAATATGGAGTCTTTCTAAAGGTTAAATATTTCAACATTTAGATGGCTTTATGACATTATTACTTTCCAGCCTTTCCAACGTCTATGAACAACAAAGTTTAACCTCTAAATGAACAAAGCTTTAGCTGCATTGCAGGAACTGCAGAGATGAATACAAACCCAAACCAAATTTCGCTGATATCTAAACCGAGTGCAAATGGTTTTAAAGCTTATCCATTTCTCATTAAGTCAGGGTGAGGTTTTTTTCCTACATTTAATCACAAAAGCAGAGATTAAGCCAGTAATGTGACTGGTTTAACATCTAGAAAACCTAATTTTATGCTTTTTAGAAAAGAAATAATACAATGGAAAAACGTTATGGACATATGTATTGTATATCGAGGCCACTAGTTTGGCTCCATACTGGTACGCCAAACATGCTAAAGAGATGAAATGGCCATACTGATTTCATATGTGATTTAGCAAATAAATAAACCAATTGTTATTAGAAGTAACTAATTATAAAGACTAAATAACCAGAACTAATAAAGATAGATCTAAACTAACCTTTTTCTTCTCATTTACCTGAATTGTTAGAAATCCTGATTTTGTTTAACAGGTACAATAGCCAAGAGAAAAAGTCATTTGTATTTATATTAGGTGTGGTAATACATAGTTTTATCCTTGTGTCAGTATAGATGTAATGATAATATCAGTAGTTTCAGTTCAGCAAATCAGTCTTTAAACAAACATCTTTGAATGCAAGAATGGATTTTTGCTTTGCCATTTTGCAGTCTGCTTTATGGAATTATTACGAAATTTCCATTTTGGTATGATCTGATAAAAGGCCAGGTTTAGGTCACCTGAGCATATTTCTCTGTTTTAGTATTAATCTTTCCTTTTGTACTCAAGGCAACTACAATGTAATTGTAGGGAAGCCATAAAAGCCCTGAGACAACCTGAGGGAGAAGACTACATGCAGAGCTACACAGTAAGGGACAGAGCTAAATGACAAGCATTATCATGCCTTGTATACAGTACACCCCTAAGCCTGGCATTTACTATAGCAATGAGCTGCAGCAGCTGAGAGCATATCTGCACATTGGTTTATGCCTTAGGTGTGTCATGATTCATAAAGTTGAAGATTGGAGATCCTCAGCCATCTAAAGCAGCACACTAATAACCTATTTAGTTATACTTTGCAGTTGCCAGTACAGTCAGATGAGATTTGGGGATTACAGAGGACAAGACTTAGGAAACCTGCACTGAAATTCCCAGTTAACAAGCTTTATATATAACTGTTGTTTAATCAGTTTGGATTGATATTTGCAAAGTGACTGTGACCTTTCAATGCCCACACTGAATGACCCTAATAGGCTCTACAACTTTCAGAAAACAGCTTCTGCATTGCATACTCAACCACCTTTTAAATGGCTTAATTTGGTTACCCCCAAATTAAAACAGTTATGGATTTATCACTTTTAAAACTGCAAGATCAAACCCCACACATACTATATAGTCATTCTTTACACATTTTACCTATTTAGATAATAAGATCCTTATGACTAGGACTGTTTCTTTTTGTTTACAAATCACACAATTATGAGTGCTGATTTAATTGGATTCTTCTAGGTATTGTGATAATAATAACAAATTCCTCGTCTTTCAACTGAAAAAATAATAATTTAAATCTGCATTTTGAAGTTTAATCAATGTAATATTAACTTGCAAACTCTAGTGCCACACTAATAGGAGGCTTTAGTGTTTCTAAGAAAATAGGTGGTACTAATAGATTATTTTCAGATGAAAATAAATCATGAAAATAAATCATGAAAAAGCATTATGTCAATCTAGCTTTCTATTGTTTCAATACAAAGAAAATCTTTAACCTCTCAAATATGATTGGGTAATCTACAGGTGAACATTCTTTTTTGCGTGATTTTATGTACACGTTTTATACTAAACACTTGTTACAAAAGCAATTATTGTGTCTGGAAGATGCTAACTGAAAAACAAATTACCTTGAATTAAATTACCATGTAATTTTCAGAGCAGTTAACAAAATCCTACTTACTTCTCTAAAAATTATGTACAGTCTAAAATGAATGCAAACTAGCTTTTCATATGCTTTTAATGGAATAAATTGCAAGCACTTTTTTTTTAGCTTTTTTCTTTAAAACATAACCTCACTGCAAAATGAATAATTATAAAGCTGTTTTGAGTAATTAACAAAGTAGTGGAATTTTCTTGTGGAATAAAATTTATCATTTAATCTCCAAGATCAATATGAGGAGGGGAAAATATTTTGGTAAAATGATTTAAACTTTTAAAATTTATTTCAGTTTGAAAAAATAATCTACACCATGTTATATGCAATTATAATGAATTAATATTATTTAGTAACATCCTTCCTTCCTAGCATCAGTGAAAACACTATGCTTATCTAAAATTGATTGGTTGCTTAAGTAAGAATAATAAGACTAAGAAATTCCACTGAGACAATCTGAGCCTTGGTCAAGACAAATGGTTATTTATTAGACAAAGGGATGTATGGGGCAAGAACAAATATCAAAGTACATCCTACTAACATTAATAAGATAAGAGCTTGTTGAGAATTCAAGATACTAGTGCCAGAATGCATGTATCCATGACAATTATGCAAATCTCATGCCTCCTCCACTTTACAACTGGGAGTCACATTGAGATGACATTGATGAATGTGACTGGACTTGCACTACATGTTAATCTTGGGTCAGAAAAAAATTTGATCTCGTAGGCTGTCTTCTCTTTTCACTGATAAACCCTTACACAAAAAGGTGCATCCCTTGGTCCCAGCCCCGGAACCACTTGCCAACAGCTGAAACCTATTTTTTATGCTGTGCTAGTGGATCTTCAGGAATGGAAGTGAAAAGAAAAAGGGAAAAAGGAGAAAGTAATTTCCTAGCAGTACTACCATTCAGCTGATCCCAGAAAATGTCTTCTAAGAACAAATGAGAGAAGAAGAAAGGCTCTGGGACCAGACAAGCAACAACACTTGACTGGGGTTTCACTGGGCAGCAGTGATGCTTAGGCACCTCTTCGCTGTGAAGACTGGCACTTGGCTGGGAACAAAACAGCAGCAGGATACAGTACCAAAATGCAGGACTCAAAGCCAGGGTTAGCATACAAATGCAGCCTAAACTGTGCCTGCAGCTTTGAACTGTACCCAAAAGGAACAGTTTAGATTGGAAGTGATGACAGCACATACAAATGTCTATTTGGATAAACAGTGGTGATGCATTCAGACAGCTGTATTTGGAAGTCCAATTCTTTGACAAATAAAATCAATGGTAAGGTGGTCATGTGCCAGATTCCTCTTCAGTGCACAGCCCGTTATTCAAACACTATGTTCAGAGAGCTTATCCTCAGTTCTTTACCAAACACTTGTTCAGCAAACTCTAAAACATGACCAGAATAAACTCAGGTTTCTTGATTTATTGTTTGTATTCGAACCCTGGTGTACTGAGTAGAAGCAGCAAGTTATTGCCTGGTAACATGCTGTGTCTCCACTCAGTGTTCTTCTTTAAGACATATGGCTCCTATGTAAGAAAAGTTTATGCCCAGGCCAGGCTGTATTGTACCTACAGCAGTTTCTTATGTAATCTTTGGAATCCCCTTTTTATATATAACAGAAATGGTGACATTTCAATTTGGGATGAAGTGAATTGCTATTGTTACAGAACATTTCTTCTTAAGTACATTGGACCAAAGTTTTAAATGGGTGTTTTTCCACTGATGCCAATGCCAGTCGATATGAGAGAATCTTTTGTATATCTTTTTGAACTCTACCATTTAGCTTCATGTCCAAATAAAGTTCATTTGCATGTATAAATGGCCTAGAAATGCTACTAGAAAAATGATATTTAAAAAATCTTCATTAAAACTTCTGGCAATCATTCTCTTCCATTTCCCTTTAAACCTAGGCTTAACCATATGTTGAGTGAGTTTAAACAATCTTATGTTCTTACTTTCTTTTGTCACAAAGATGGAAAACTCTGGAAAAGCCACCTCCTATGCATAGCTATTGAGTAAGTTGGTTGGGTTCATTGCATAGGTAATGATTTTTCTTACTCTGTAGCAACAATGAAAGAGGATTTCCTTTTTTGAGTCCTTTAGAAATATTTGTAGCAGAAGGAACGTTTCCTTCTCATGGTTTACAGTGAGGTGAATCAAAGTCAATAAGAAGAGAAATCTATACACTGTTGAAATACTGCCATGAACAGAAGTGTGGACAAAAGTCTCTTGATTTGACCTGTTCAAATTACTTGGATAACAGTGACAGACAAATCACCACTGGGATTATACCAACCTGAGGAGACTATTGTCTTACCCTTTCACTTAGACTGATATGTACAGCCAGGGAATAGAAAAATCTCTCCTTTGATAATGACAGTCAAGAAAATTCTTGTGTGCTGAATTGCTACCCTCATTAACATGTGATCTTTCTGACATTAAGCAAAACTGCACTTTTGCTCCCCTGCATCCTGCAGATGAGCAGGTCCCTGCAGATGCAGGATGATCCTTCACCTTTACTTGTCAATTTGGGCCTTTACTATTACCATGCGATCATTTTGTTTAAGGACTAGGCATGAAATGAGAAATGCTAACCAAACTAGGATGTCGACACTGTTCCACTGTTTTCCACTGTCTTTTATCTAGTTGCAGTTTCACTGCACAACATAAAATCAAACTGTGCTACCAGTTGCAGAAGTACCAAAAGATCATTCCATAGATGTTCAATTAAATGTGATGATTCCCATCAGTAAATTACATCTGTTCTATTTTCTGAATGTCTTTTGTTCTATGCAAATCAATAAATGTTTAAAAATAGTTATATCTCTGAAAAAGGGACACACACTGATACTGGTTATATGGTGAGTATGCTAAATCAAATAATTCCATAGACTGCACTGTCTATCTCTTAATTATTACATTTGATGCAAGTGATTTTTTTTTTCTTTTACTATTATTTCATATATACGTCTGGAAGCAGCTTGACATAGAAACAAAGTAAAACTTGAAAATCCCAAACTAGAGGTTTTGTGTGGCTCATGATACAAAATGCTGTTCTGCCTGGAATGTTAGGTGTCTCTACAGAAATCGGGGGGGTGTGGTGTGGTGGGTGTGTGTTGAAGCTTATAAATATATACATGTATATCTTTTGCCACTGTACATTGAATGGAAAATAAGGGTAACAGAAAGAAGGCATACCTAGCAGTGTCAAGACACAAGCCAATATCGCTATCAGGGCTCCAGTGCTAAGTCCTGCAGGCAAGATGTATGCTTCTGCATTGCATGTCTGAGCAATACCATCTGCATCACAATCACAGACTCTGATGGTGAGGGTATTAGTGCTACTAAGTGAAGGTGATCCACTGTCCACAATGAATATTGGCAAGTAGAAAACAGACTGTTCCTGTCTTCGGAACCCATTTCTTCTGGTTAATACTGTTGCAGTGTTATCTAGATAAAGGAATAAAAAGATAAATATAAAATACACAACCTTTCTAAAACATAAGCCTATAAATAATACAGGTTTCCCCTTAAAAGACTTTATAAATACATTTATATTATTTCAACAAGTTTATCTTTCCTGGTCATATATTTTTGAAGCTGCAGAGAGAGAATCAGCTGAGACAAGATACCCAGCTGAAAATAAAAAAGTTTTCTATTTTCCAGGAAAGACCGTTTCAAAATTGCAGACGTCTGTTTGGTTTTAGTTAAGCTCAGAGTTCCACACTCTTGAGACACAGTTGAAGATGAGATCATTATAAAAAAGAGAAAATTCACCCTTCAGTGATCAGATGAAGTATCTATATACCTGTTTCAGGTCTAATTTCCAAGGGTCTATTTCAGTTATTTACAGATATAGATATTTTATTAATGGAAGGGATTAATATATTAATAGGAGAATAAGTAAAATCCAGTTGGTGCACAAATACAGGCAATTGCACATGTAACAAAGACATACACTTGTTTTCAGTCTCATCTGAGAGTGAAGATGACTAATATAATCAATCTAAAATGTGTGGTTTGAAGCTGCTCTGAGGTGGGCCACTAAACAGTCCATGTGTTCCAGAAAATATGTGCAAAACTCACTGTGTTCAACACAGATTGACAGCTCCTGAGAGGTAGGGAGTTACATCTAGAATGTATAGAAAAGGTCGGTCGGTCTATCTATCTATCCACTTATCTTTCTATTTATAGAGAGATATATCGATAGTCCTGTAAAGTTATCTTATTGTGTCATCTATTATGACCTATCTGGGAAACTATGCAAGCATTTCTTCATATAGCATCATATGAGATATGCATAAAATTAATTAACATAGAAAGAAGCAACTGCTGCTGTGTCTTGTAACTCCATTAATTTTACTGGCATTGCAGAAGTCTATTATTACTTTTTACAAATTATAAGTCTTCTGGAAGCGGGCTTGTCTTTTCATTAAATACTTTATAGTACTTGTAACAATGTCAGATTTCTGAATAGAGTCTTATTCTAAGATGTTTTTATTGTTTTGATCATTATTACTGTTACAGTCTTTAGTTTCAAACTGCAAGCTGCTCATATGAAGAAAATTAAGCATGTCAGCAACTACATGCAGGGTAAGGCAATAAATAGCTGTGTGAGAGAACTTTATTAGGTCACATGTTATATTTAGTGAATGTTGTTCAAAGTCTGTCTGTACAAACAGTATCCCTTAGTCCACCATATGTCTATTTTTCTTATTTTATTAATAAGGATGACTTTGTAGCTCTGGTTTACTACTGATCTATAAAAGAGCAATGCAAGAGTAACATAGTATCTATTTAGTTCTATTTGCTTCAGCTAGTAACTAAACTGACTGATACATGCCCAGCTGCCGTACTATGCAGTGCAACTAATGAGAACACTAATTAGAAGCATGTTTTCAGATATTTTAACTAATAGAAACGTGATGTCAGTGGGAGTCTTTGCATAAGTCTTTGGGGAAATAGTCATAGAATTCTGTGTAAATATTGTAGGCAGCTCCATTATCAAAAGCATTCTTCAGTAGGTGGTATACTTACTGAAAAGTTGTGTTTTTCTAAAAAAAAAAAAAAAAACCAAAAAAAAAACAAAAAACCAAAACAAACCTTCTCTATTTACTGTGCACTCTTTTTTTATGCCCTGAGTTATATTAATAAAACATGAATTCCTGGACATTTTTCAGTCACTGCCCCAAGGTAAAATCTAATTTAGATAAAAACCTATAAATACAAGGAAAAAATGTGAGAAGAGTGACTTGTGGAAAAAAAAAAAAAAAAAAAAAGAAAGGTTTGAAGCTGCTCTGTTTGGCTCAAGGCTTTAAACGATTCAAACAACAGCTTAATTCCCTTGACAAATAATCTACAGATAAAATTATTTTGCAAGGTGATTGTGCTTTAATTTATGTCCTTACCAGAACAGAAGTTTATGTAGGTTATAATCAGCACAATATATTCCAAATGAAAGGTGTTAGTTGTGAATATTTACCCAAACAAAATGTCCTTACCTTTGTTGTCCTGCAGTGTAAAATTGTGGTTATTTGCTGCCTCTGCTGTTAAACTGAAGTAGAACTGATGGCCATTTGGTGGGTCATCTTTATCAATTGCACTGATTTTCTGGATGACCTGTTTTGACATACATCATTGTTTGGAATAGGAAAAGCATAAATACATGTACACTGAATAACCCCTCTACTACCTATCAAAGCATCAACCCTCTCGGGTCCTGCTCATATTGCATTTTGTATTTCTAATCTCTTAAGCATGTAGAGACTCTATTACTTTCTATTCACTATTTACTATTACAGACCCTTTACTTTCCCTGTACCAACTTTATTGTCCAAAAGCAATGATCTGCAGGGCCTGTGAAAAAGTTAGGTCCTGTCATTCACCAGGGCAGGGAGTATAAACTGCATAGCAGTGGAAGAATGTAGTAATCACTGTCTGCAATTAATGTTGTATTGCAAACTTTGGCAAGGAGAAGATTATGATTTTGAGCCTTTTAATTCATTTAATTTGCTTTAAAGACATGAAAAAGAAAAATCCAAGTCATAAATTGTTGTGGCTTAACCCCAGTTGGCAACTAAGCACCACACAGCCACTCGTTCACCCTCTCCCCCACATTGGGATAGGGCAGAGAATCGGAAAAAAAAAGTAAAACCCACAGGTTGAGATAAAGACAGTTTAATAGGACAGCAGCAGAAGAAAATAATAATTAATAATAATAAGAAGAAGAAGAAGTAGAATATACAAAAAAAGTGATGCACAATGCAATCGCTCACTACCCACTGACCGATGTCCAGCCCATCCCCGAGCGGTGATCATTGCCCGCCCGCCCCCAGCCAACTTCCTCCAGTTTATATACTGAGAATGATGCCATATGGTATGGAATAGCCCTTTGGCCAGTTTGGGTCAGCTGTCCTGGCTGTGCTCCCTCCCAGCTTCTTGTGCACCGGGCAGAGCATGGGAAGCTGAAAATTTCTTGACCAGTGTAAGCACTACTTAGCAACAACTAAAACATCAGTGTGTTATTAATATTATTCTCATCCTAAATCCAAAACACAGCACTATACCAGCTACTAAGAAGAAAATTAACTCTATCCCAGCTGAAACCAGGACATAAGTATATTAACATTTTCTGGCTTTTTTATTATCATTACTATTTTTCCAATTTTATTTTCTAAAATTCTGTCAAAATCTGTTTCTAGAAGACATCACCATTGATTACAATCCATAAAGAATGAATACTCAGAGCTAACGGTTCTGACTAGATCACACGGAAAACAAACAGGTACTCCAATAAGAGCATGCATATTCTGTGTTTCTCGTGAATGCAAGCTAATAATCATAGTGTTTTCTGTTGAGGATTTAAGATATGCTGTGATTTTGACATGTGCAATAAACAACATCTGCCACAGGAAGGACAATATTCTGGGAGAAGGCACAAAAGTGCAAAGCCTTCCAGGGAATATGTGGGATCTATGTGGGTGAAACATCAATTAGTTTTCTGGGAGAGAGATGAGAGAATGAGAAAATATATATATTTTCTGAGGTCTTACAAAGTAGAGAGGAGAAGTACCAATATGGGAGACAACAAGTATAAACAACACCAGATACTTTTGATTGAGTCTAAGACTACTTGGAAGACATCGGGGAAGTTAAAAACACTGGGGAATTTGGTAGGAATACATCTCCCTTGTGAAATTGTAGCCTTATGGCCCATGCTTCCTAAGGGAAATAAAAGTGTGTTCTCATTTTAGGAATGGTAGGCCTTCAGTCTCAGAATAACCTCTGTGTTAAGACTTTCCACTTCCCAGTAAAATTCGGAGGAAGAACACATTCTTAATATTATTCAAAGTTAGGTGAGTTTAGCAAAATGCATTTGTTAAGTCAGTAAGAAAGCTAGAGATTTTAACAGTACCTTCAACATGTAATTTTTACACCTGAGTCTTTCTCTTCAGCGGTACAGTGAAGATGTTTGGGTTTGATGAATATTTGCTTGTGCTGCACATCAAAGCATCATTTTTACCGCCATAAGCTGATTATATTTTATCTTAAAGCTGGCAGGCTTTCATAAGGACTGGCTGCCTATCTAATAAAAATAAACATTAAAAAACTATCAAGCCATACCTGACCAGGTTGAGCATTTTCACAGACAGTTGTCTCATACTCCATGGCAAACTCGGGGGCATTGTCATTGATGTCAAGGATAGTGATGGCTACATAGCCTCTCCCAATCTGTGCTGGATTCTCTATAGGAAAAGAAGCCAACAAAACAATCAAGAAGAGCTCCTTGCAAGTTATTCTTTGGGTCAGTACGTTTTTTATTTGCATTCTTCTTTTGCATATACTTGTTAAATCAATTACAATCCCTCCTAGAAAGACAAAGGAAGCTCTTGGCTTGATCTTCTGGACCTAGTGGAAACAATGTTTATGTTTTCCAACCACTTTAATTAAACTAAGATTTTACTCTCAGGGATAAACTGAAAATCTAACTCACAAATCACAGCATCGAATTGCATCATATGGAAGGATAAGAGCAAGATGATGTAAAACCATCACCAAGGTCTATAGCTAGCCAGAACAGCACTATTCATACAGGGAACAGCATGGTTATTATGGGTTAAATAGATTTTTATTGCAATCCAGATTGATCAGGCTATTAAGAAGTTAAAAATAGAATTCTGTCAGCCATGTATAACAGAAAAAAAAGAGGAACCTGTATTCCTAAGGAAAACCCAAAGTATTTAAAGTGCACACACAACTAAGTATTTAGACACTGTCATTAACATGTTAAACACCTTAAATATGAATCGCATTCTTGAACGGATGCACGTATCTAGCTAAAATATGAACCTGTGCAGGGTCCAATGTCATCATTTAATTTTAAGCAGTAGATATTTCTGGACTAAGCATAAAGGACATCAGTGTGTGCTATACTTATTTTGCTAGATAATATTTCTGTTTTGGAGCAGAGAAAACAGAGATTGCATTATTTTTTTACCACAAGTGATAGTATTAGTGATAGAACAGGACAGAATGGAAAACTGTACAAACTTTCAAATATGTATCTGTCTTTTTATAGGGTATTGCAACCGCATTTTAGTAAATATTTTAGGTATCTACAGCAATGCATCCCAATGTAGATCATGAAGTGTTTGGTTTTGGTTTTTATTCTACATGTGAAATACCAGAGAAGTAAGTGATTTTGACACTAACTTTTTCCTATGCTGATCTAAGCTTATTGAAAACCAAGCAGGCCATGAACATAAATTAAAGCATTGTAAGGTATTACTTGTGCTCCTAGATCCTCACTTGTGTCAGGTGTGCCCCTTGGCTACTTTGTCAGTTTTGTTGCTACTCAGGAAAATTTCTGGTTTTCATGCTGGCCTCCTAGACCAAAATTCTGCTCCTGAGAATACAAGATAAATTCATACAGACACTAAATGATGTTAGTTTTCAGGTTAAACATTAAATTAAACTCACTGAAAGCAAGAAGTGAGGATTTTTAAAATAGCAGGTCAGAGAACTGATAACTTTTATCACAGCCCAACAGAGTAGTAATAAGGATGAAATTTGAAGAAATAACTTCTTCAAATTTTTTGTTTAATATATTTATCGATGATCTGGATGAGGGGATTGAGTGCACCCTCAGTAAGTTTGCAGACGACACCAAGTTGGGTGGAAATGTTGATCTGCTGGAGGGTAGGAAGGCCCTGCAGAGGGACCTGGACAGGCTGGATTGATGGGCCGAGCCCAACTGTATGAGATTCAACAAGGCTCAGTGCCGGGTCCTGCACTTGGGTCACAACAACCCCATGCAACGTTACAGGCTTGGGGAGGAGCAGCTGGAGAGCTGCCTGGCAGAAAAGGACCTGGGGGTGTTGTTCGACAACCGGCTGAACACGAGCCAGCAGTGTGCTCAGGTGGCCAAGAAGGCCAATAGCATCCCAGCCTGCATCAGGAATAGTGTGGCCAGCAGGACCAGGGAGGTGATAGTGCCCCTGTACTCGGCACCGGTGAGGCCGCATCTCGAGTACTGTGTTCAGTTTTGGGCCCCTCACTACAAGAAGGACATCGAGGTACTGGAGCGTGTCCAAAGCAGGGCAACAAAGTTGGTGAAGGGTCTAGAGCACAAGTCTTACAGGGAGCGGCTGAGGGAACTGGGGTTGTTTAGCCTGGAGAAGAGGAGGCTGAGGGGAGACCTTATCGCTCTCTACAACTACCTGAAAGGAGGTTGTAGCGAGGTGGGTGTTGGTCTCTTCTCCCAAGTAACAAGCGATAAGACAAGAGGAAATGGCCTCATGTTGTGCCAGGGCAGATCTAGGTTGGATATTAAGAAAAACTTCTTCACTGAAAGTGTAGTCAGGCATTGGAACAGGCTGCGCAGGGAAGTGGTTGAGTCCCCATCCCTGGAGGTATTTCAAAGACGGGTAGATGTGGTGCTTAGGGACATGGTTTAGTGGTGGACTTGGCAGTGCTAGGTTAACGGTTGGACTCGATGATCTTAAGGGTCTTTTCCAACCTTAACAATTTTATAATTCTACGAAATATAAAGGTAAAAATATATAGTTTTTCACAGAATATATTCAGAGCTGAACAATTTTAGGTTTAAGCTTGCATAAACAGAATTCTTGTTGCATGTGCTTGAAGAGTTCGATTCTTCAACACTTTTCACCTCACACCAGAAAAGCTACCAAGTACAAAATATCCTCTACAGTCTTACCTTAGAGTCAGGGAAGTGAAACCACACAAGCATTCACATCCCCTTTCCTTCATACTGTTTCAGAATGCTGTGGCTGACCAACAGCAATCAACCGTCAGTGAATGCTCTGCTCTCCTCTATACTTCATATCATCTTTCCTCTAATTACACTTAGTCTGAGACTGCTGATTTAGCATATTTCATCTTCCTTTTTACTTGTTTTTCAGAAGTCAAAAGACTACACAAGATGTGAGGCAAAGGAAATCAAATACTTAATCCGTTGTATTTCTTAATTTTTATCACATAGGTTTCTTTTACATTGATTGAGAAGACATTTGTATCTGCCATGGTTTGAAACCATCACAATTTCTCTCAGTGCAGCTGATCACAACCAAGCCTGAAGTTTCACACATAAACAGCCAATAAAATCTTTAAATTGTTACTTACGACTCTCCATAGCCAAAACAGTGATATTATGAACAGCATTGGTTTCCCTGTCCAACGACTTGGCAGTTGTAATGACTCCACTGTTGGCATCAATATTGAAATACCTCTCCAGGTCGGTGTTTCGGTCTATCGAGTACCTAGGTAAAGGATGAAAGAAAACTTTTGATTTATGTTCAATTATAGCTTGTAAAAATGTTTTATTGATTTCTTATTAGAGAGAAAGAATTTCCAGTTTCCCCATTTTGAGCTTTGTTTTGTCCAGTTTCTCTGGGGTTTTGAGAGATGCAAAGCCATATGCAAAGGCAAGAGAGTTACAGAGTGACCTGTGCTGATAATGGTGGGCTCCATTCCCACAGTGCCCTCTTAAGTGAGGTTATAGGTATTCCCCTCTCTTTTCTTTCTTCCTGTCTGCTGTAAGGCAAACTTTTATTCATGGAATAGCATCCTCCTGAACCCCAGCTAAGCAGAAGGCAAGCTGGAAGTTTGCTATGCATCTCGACCAGCTGGGCGCTGCTCCCATGGGGGCTGGCAGTCTGAGCTTTCTATCACCAGCAGAAGAGCCCCTGGGTCACCCAGAGCTGCAGGGGCAGGGAAAAAAAGATAAATGATGCACCGTAGGTCAAGGGATTGCATGTCATCACTGTCAGCTCCTGGTGCTTTACTGTCATTAGACAAACGCAGGCTTGTGCCATTAAGTCTTTGGCTTAACATATCTTTTACTTCTAAATTTGTTTTAGGAATGAGAAATGAGCTCCTTAGCAAACAGAAAATAGCATAAAGGAAAAGGTCAAAATGCCTGTGGGTGTTTTGCTTATAACCCTTTTGAGAGAAAGGGACAGTTGATTAAGCAGATTTAGATTTACAACTGGAGTATTCTTGACATTCGATTTAATATTGGGTCAGATTCTTGCACTCTCATTTAGATCAAGTATGTACTCCAGAGCACTTCCCTACACTCCAGATGAATTAAAATGTCTGAATCAGACCAAGTGTGATCATTACAATTACTGTCACGCAGATGATATATTAGATTATTGATATAACGTTGACCAAACCCTTTGAACAACGTGGAAGGAAAGAATTATGGAAGACAATCAAAAAACGGGGCTTCCCAGATATAATGATCTTATGACACTGTTTGTTTGTTCTGTGTTGTAATATACCAGCTCTTACTTTGTTGTATTACTGTGTTTTTATCTATCCCTCTTGGCTGAAAAATCTTAGAGCAGAGACTTGTTACATAATTAGAGTTGTTTTACCGTATTAAGTCACAGTGAGAGTGAGAACGGAGTAAAGAGTTGTAACAGTAAGAGCAGTTTTCATGGACTGAGGCTCTCTCTGTTTCACTTTCTTTTTTTTTCCATTTTATGTTGACGGTAGTTCATTTTTTACTTTATTTCATGCCAGCACTCTTGTTTATTTGGTCAGCAGTGCTCTTCAGCTCTTTTGTGGCTGGCAAGCTTCCCCATGAGACTATTCCTGTCACCTCTGCTATGTAGGCAATCTTGGCAAGGCCTCGTAGCTGGGATTCAATCTCCTGTCAGCCCTTAGATTTCCCGATTATTAACACTATCACTATGCAATTTTAAGAGCCAAAGACGTTTCTTAAAAAAATAGTAAGAAAGAGAGAGCGAGAAGGAGAAGGAGAAGAGAAGGAGAAGGAGAAGGAGAAGGAGAAGGAGAAGGAGAGAGGTAAGAAAGACAGAAAAAGGAAAAGAAAGCAAGGAGGCAATAAAAAGAAAGCAGTAAAAAGGATGGAAGGAAGGATGGAAGGACAGAGGGAAGGGAAGGGAAGGGAAGGGAAGGGAAATAAGTTATATAAATTGGACACCAGATTCTTATGAAACAAGAAGAAAAATAATTTTTATGCATAGGAAGCAAGCAGTTTCCCTTAACTTATTTACAAACATTGTATCCATATTCAAATTCTAAAAAAAAAAATATTTTAAATACTTTTAATCCTTTAATTCCTTGCAGCCATTAATACTTGAAAATCTTTGAGCTGCAGGAATTTTAAATCCTTTATTTAAGTTAGTTCAAACATTAATAGTTCTCTGGTCCATACAAGATAACCTCTTATTTTCAAAATATTTATTACTTCCCCCCCCCAGTATTGCCAAGGTTTTAATTGTGTCTGATCTTGTAATTTCAAAATTTTCTCAATTGTAACAAATCTAATTTTTAATCAATATCAATATAATCCAATGTTTGGAATTTGTAATTCTTATTTATAGACTAATAATTTAAACTTCTTAAATAGATCATGAAAAGTATTATGCATTAATCCTTCTTAACACATTCCAATTTTAGGTGAATCTGGCTCTGATGTACATAATAGCAGATGCAGGACAGCTTTAAATTATATGATCCGTCAGTACCCCCGACAGTGTACATAGCAGGTTCACAAGCATATAGATAAACTCTCATTATTTCTCTTTCTCCTTCCTCTCAAATTCCAAACAAACAACTTTGCAGCAGAAGAAATCTTCAAGATGTTAGTTACACTGGTTTATGCTGGAATTGTAAAAATTAACCAGATCAAGGTAAAACTTAACCTTATGTTTACACGGGAGTCAAAAGCATTCTGAGCATGGACTGCATTTATGGAACTGGATTTAATCCTACTCTACATGACTCTGGTAAACCAGATATTATGCAGCAGATGCTAACATCAGTGCCAGAAAACACTGCCACATCAAAGAAATACTTCAGCAAAGATAAATTTCACAAGTAAATCCATGCCAACCATCCATCTAGGACTTGTTTATACATGATAGGAATCAGCTATTTTGAATATGTTGCAAATACATAATGAGAGAAAGAGAACACTTACGTCACCTCGAGGAGTGAAACATATGCTTTACTTTTACAGCTTAAGATTGCTACTTTAGAAATTACAGAGCTACACTGGAGTCCCAAGTTTATCTTCTATGCATGAAAGTAAAAATTTAACATCACCAAAAAAGGTTACATCCAAGCGAGTCTTTTCTATGTATGTCCTAAATGAATAATAATAACAAATGAAACTTAGTACTAACATTTAATTGTGTATGTGTTCCTCCTCCTGCAGATATTTAAGTTCACAAAATTCCTGAATCAGAAGTATTACCCTCTAGATCCTTTACGTGTTCCTTTGACAATTAATATTATTACTCTGCATAAAAAAAGTAACATGTAACTCATTACTGGTTTAACCTGGGTGGTGAGTCTTTGTCCTTGAGCAGGATAAGATCGATACTTTGTGTTTTCTTATGGTTTCTTTATGATCCTGGACATTAGATTGTGGAAGACTTACAGGTACTTCACACACTGAAGACAAAGGAAGAGGCCCTTGACAGTTTTCATGCATCTCTAGTGTTCATATCTCTTCCCATTTGAACGGGAGATATTTGGCTGCAGCAGAATTTACAAAAGACAAAAGATTATTGCCTTTAACCATCCTGACTAGGACAGGACAAGTCTTGTCCTACCCATTTCTCTCACATAAAGAATTTTTTCTAATTTTTTTTCTGTGAGACCTCAGTTCTGGTTTACCATGCAAGAGTCTATTGTGCTATTACATTCTTGTGCATAGTGTACACAGAATATGAATCATTATGCACACACACATATATCTATATTATATATATATTTTTTTGTCCTGGTTGTTTTAAGAGAACATAATTTGTTATAGATAATAGTAGACTCTTCCTAAACTTAGAGAGAAGAAATAAATATGAGTAACATGTTGAGTTTTTTTTTTCTTTGGAATCTTGAAATTATACGTTTTCTTTGTTTTACAGAGATTTAGATATATTATTTTTTCAAAGGTTCTGTGGTTCAGAAGCATAAAAGTCAAAATATGCAAACTCTTAGAACATCTCAATCTCCTTCTGCAAGGGAAAAAAGCTAACTAATTGATTTCAGTGTAACCAACAACAAAATGAACAACTTCAGTACAAAGGCTAAATAAATAAACAATTAAGACATCTTATAATTACCTGACGGGACTATTTGAGGCATCTGGATCATGGGCCGCTACAGTTCCAATGATAGTGCCAACCTTTGCTGCTTCAGACACCACCATGGAGTACAAACGTGAAGTAAACACAGGTGGCTCATCAACATCTTCTACGATTATCTTCACTGTTGTCATGTCACTGAAGGGTCCCAGACTCAGGAAGCGAGGGTCAACATGCATATTGGCTGCTTCTATCCTCAGGGTGTAGCTTGTCTTAGCTTCAAAATCCAGCTCCTATACAGGTAAAGTTATTTGGAAATTTCATTATCCAGTGATGTTGCTGCAAAACCGTTTCACTTATTACTGTCAGTAAGTACAAAATGAACTTTGCCATTTGTATCCAACTAGCACTTTTGATTGGCAGAGCATAGTTGATGGCTCATTTTTTAGCTTTCTCAAAACACTATTTGCAGTGTCTCGCTAGTGAATATTCCTCAATTACTTTAACGGTAAAGGTAGTTCTACCCTGTGAATGAAACAAGAATTCTCTGAGTTAATGGCAAAACTTTCTGTGACTTCTGTGAGGACCAAATTCTCCCCCATTATTTCATCATTATGAATGAATACTTCTTTTTGTCTTATTCATATTTTATCTAAGGTAATGTCCAATACAATGTGCCATACTACCCAGGCATAAGAACTCGATATAATATTAACTGGTGAAAACATCTCATTCAGAAAACCGGGGGGTGGGGCGGGTGGGTGGGTTGCATGACAGTGGGATTGACTAATCAATCATTATGCCAAGCTCTGTATAAATTTGTGTAGAAAATGTGGCAATCGGTTAAACTACATTGTTTATATGACAATATTTTGTACTGAGATGAAGCCTGGAGACTGTTTTGTTTTGTTTTGCTTGTTAAACAAAATGTACATTAATTTTTTCCAACTTCATTCTGCTTTAATTTTCTTTGATGAAAATATAGTTTCTTTTGGAATAAAGACTGCATTAGAATTAAAAATTACCCCCCCCCAACTAATGGGATATCTGTGATCTGGAGGACAGTCTTGTAAAGAAAATTATTTTGTAAAAAAGGTAAAAAAGGATCTTACCTCACAGGCAATTATTGAAAGAAAGCATCATGTTAATATTAGCACCATTTATACTATATTATCTATAGTATTATTTTGTCAGCTCGCACCAAATGCCCAGTTAACTATTTCTTTGCAATTCCAAGCTTAATGATTAAGAAGAGCAATAAAAGACCAAAGCATTTGTAAAGCTGCAGTCTGGTTACTCAACTATCTTTTCAAACTATAATTCCAAGTGTATAAAGCAGATTAAAAAAGGTTTTCCGCAGTTCTGATTCTGAATACATCATAGGGATCTGAAATGTGCTTGCTAAATAATCTGACAGCATCTGCAAAGCATTCCTATACTCACTCAGAGGAGCAGCTGAGGTGAAACACACATCTGTTGACCTACAAATGCAAGGGTCTAAGTTCTCCATCGAGTTACAGTAGGATAAATCCCAAATGAGCATCTTAAAGTCAGCGATTATGCTGACATTACAGTACAGCTCTAAACAGTCTAGATTTAAAAAAGAAAAATGAATTGCAACATATCACACTCAGAAAAGCACTGAACTTTTATAAACTCTATGTGGCACCAAAAGGCTTCTCCGAATGGGATTACATGTGATCCTCACTGTCTCACAGGAGACAGTCCGCCACAAAGTTCTCCAACAGGAGTCCTTCCCACAGGCTGCAGTTCCTCATGAACTGCTCCAGTGTGGGTCCCTTCCACAGGGTGCAGTCCTTCATGAACAGACTGCTCCAGCGTGGGTCCCCCACAGGGTCACAAGTCCTGACAGCAAACTAGCTCCAGCATGGGCTCCTCTCTCCATGGGGCCACAGGTCCTGCCATGAACCTGCTCCAGCACAGGCTTCGCACAGGGTTACAGCCTCCTTCAGGCATCCACCTGCTCTGGTGTGGGGTCTGCCATGGGCTGCAGGGGGACAGCCTGCCTCACCATGGTCTTCACCATGGGCTGCAGGGGTATCTCTGCTC
Organism: Platalea leucorodia; assembly: GCF_965183815.1. Taxonomy (NCBI): domain Eukaryota; kingdom Metazoa; phylum Chordata; class Aves; order Pelecaniformes; family Threskiornithidae; genus Platalea; species Platalea leucorodia. Next base: position 59,950,915 of record NC_138823.1, on the reverse strand, counting down.
TGGCGCTTGGAGCATCTCCTCCCCCTCCTTCTTCACTGACCTTGGTGTCTGCAGGGTTGTTCCTCTGACATATTCTCACTCCTCTCTCTGGCTGCTGTTCTGCAGCAGTTTTTTTCCCCCCCTTCTTAAATATGTTATCCCAGAGGCGCTACCACTGTCGCTGATGGGCTCAGCCTTGGCCAGCAGCAGGTCCATCTTGGAGCCGGCTGGCATTGGCTCTATTGGACACAGGGGAAGCTTCTAGCTTCTCACAGAAGCCATCCCTGTAGGCCCCCCGCTACTAAAACCTTGCCATGCAAACCCAATACACTCATGTTATGCAAGAGCTTACTTCTTGCACTGAATCAGAGCTTAGTATCCACAGCTCTCCAAACACAGATATGCCATAAAAGAAAGGCTGTCTGGATACTGGTCACTATACTGGATACAACTGGTCCGTATTTATTACTAAAGCGTGTTTAATTGTTTTTAGTTTTAATTGTAGTTTTATATTCGAAGTACAATATGTGTGCTATGAAACAAACCTCATAGCCATAATGAAAACGTAATGTGGTGTTAGGATGATGAAAAATGTCTCGGAAACTATATTGTGTGGTAATAACAATTAAGCAACTGTTATGACCAGATGAGCAGCAAGGTTAAGACGACAATCAAGCACACAAATATCTTAAGACTTCTCATTTTCTCATAAAAGCGTCATATTAACTAAAGAAATGATAACCTGAAGAATGTCAAAGACAAAAGTCTGAGATTTGTTGAACTAAAAAAAAAAAAGCGAGCCTTTAGCAAACAGTATGTTTTCTGTCAGAATGTACAAAAATATGTAACGGAGAAGGGAAGGCTAATGCATTCTCATTAATCAGCGATATCTGTTGAAATTGGATAATTGAGATTACAGTAATGCTTAATCAAACACATGGAAATATACCATGAGACTGCAGACAAGATAGCTTTTTATGATATACTAATGTCAATACCACAGTCATCCTAAGAAAAAAAATTATGAAAACTCTGATTTAACAGAGAAAGTGCATAGGGCACAATATATGTAATTGGACAAATAATATAAATTTTAATTTTAATAGACTAAGCACAATAATGAAAAAAATATTTTTTAAATTAAATTTTTAAGATATTCCCTTGTTTCTATATTGATTAAAGAAGACTAAATTAGAACTTTAATAATTGAAATCATAAAAACATGTATTTTCCATGTGAACGTTTATCACAAGGGCTGACACGCACTTTTAAATCATCATATTTCATTCTTGTAATGTAGAAAGAGATCATTCTTTATTTGACTGGATTACAGGAGTGTTAGACTAGTAGGGAATACAGAAAAGCCACTTTCATTAGAAAGGTATTTCCTCACAGAGAAGGATGCAAAACTAATGATGGTGTAGCTGCATATTCAAAACAGGCTTGCTTACTAAGAGCAGGCTTCACCTTCTCTAACTTAGCCATGTACATCTGAGAAAATCACCATATGGTGCTTACTGTGCATGTACCAAAATTCTTCTAGGGAAAGAATCATCTAGTCTACTTATGAATGCCTGGTTTTTACCAGTCACTAGTAAGGAAGTCTCGATAACTGGTAGAAGTAAACATCTGCTTTCAGCAATGTGAATCCTGCCCTACAATTCCCTCGGGTATCTTCTGGTACCCAATGCTGCTGTTAGTTTCCAAAAGCTATAAGGGTCCTTGTTAATGAAAAATAAATAAATAAATAAATCTGATGTACGTACATATACAGTAGGGAATAGTTGATGTTTAGAAGAGGGGAACTATGGATTGGCAACGGGGTTTTACAGCATCAAATGGTATTGTGTTATACAGGGGCAGTAATAATGTTTTATTTTAGTTCTTTGTAGCAGTCTATCTCCTGTGGGGTGGGACAATGTCTACAAAAGCTACAGTCATCATCCTCCGTCTGTTTCGATGAGATACACATCCTCAGATCCTAAGGTGAATACACAGGTACCAAGTTGTGAGGCAGAATGTAATCGGGGAAAATAAACAAAACCTCTAAGATATGATTAGTATGCAAGAGTTCTTGACCTGGTGCAAAAGTTTCAACAATTTGTAGATAACATAATGAAGACATTACATACTACAGACAGTAATGAAAGACTAAAAAAGTAAACTGAAAAGATTTCCTTTTTTTCTTGCTTCTTATCTAATTATCACTGATGTCTGTTACACAGAGAGCATTATTTAACTGGCCTTCAGATCATGCGTTCATTATTTCCTGCTGTAACAAAAGCACATAATGGCATACCAAGTCAACAGACTACAAATCACTGTATCAGTGTTGAAGGTTAAATGGACAACAGTCCTTCAGTACAGTGAATAGAGCTTGACAGCTTCATTAATATCTGTGCATTAGTGTTATGTGGTTAGATCCTCTGCAGGATCTATTCATCTTTCTCTCATTTGGGGGTTTGTGGGGTCTTTCTTTCTTTATCTTTTTTTTTTTTCTTTCTTTCTTTTTTCTTTTCTTTTAAGGGGTAAGAATTTTATCCTGTCTGAAGGAAATTACAAAACAAGTCATTTATATTACAGAGGCTGAATATGAAGTTATCATTCATAGGAAGTCCATTTTTGTAATGTTCTTTTTTTATTGTATGGTAACTTTGTAATAATGTACTTTTCAGAGGTGAAAATCCCATTTTTAAGCACAGTTGAGGTTTTATATTGAAAACTGCAGTACATCAAACAAATACACATTATCTCTCAAAGGAACCATGGAAGCCTCAAGTTCTTACATTGTAAACTCTGATATAGAATTGAAAGAAAATTTTCTAGCTGCCGAAAAATGTGAAATGTTAACAGTAATAGAAAGATAGCTTGTCACTCAAAAGCTTACGCATAAACGCCCCATTTTTATAATTGCCAGTATTACTCTTAGAATGAACTCAGGTTTTACAATAATCTCTTAGCAGTCAATTTCTATGAGAAATTACTTTGCAACACTATTTTCACATTTTTGCCTCTAACTTTCAAATTGGTTGGTGATGTTGGTGGTAGCTCTGTGTCTTGGGGGGAGAAATTAAGGCAAACTGAGCAAGAACTGTACCGTGGGAAATCTTAATGTTTGTCACTTGCTGCAGTAAGACATGACAACCTTCTCTCTATAGAGTCTTCAGGTTTGTTTTTTTTTTTTTTTTTTTGCACTGAAGTCCACCAAAATCACTCCATAGACTTCAAAATGACTTGAATCAGATCTCATACCCTTCCAAAAAGTCACCTATGATACTTATAATAAAAATATACCCTGCAGCCTTTTTTATTATTAAATTACCATTACTACTTTAAGTACCATGTATTTGATAAAGGTGTAGGTGAATACAGACCATCTATCAGGTTTTTGTCTTAAGATGTTTTGCTACTAAGCTATCATTATTATTACTGAAGTCTAACTACAGCCTGCAACTTTCTGAATAAAGTGAGATCTGTACATATATGATACCTTTTTCAGTGCATTACTTTTAGGAATAGTGCTTTGGAAACTACAAACAATATGGTCTTGTGTATGCATTTTGCTTAGAAAGTGAAGCCAAGATTCCATTCATGTATATTACAATCAAGATTCTGTGCACAGTCAACATGAATTCACTCTGAAATTGTACACACATAGGTTTGCATGGACAATTCAGAATTGTTGTATTAAATGACTGATTCATCATTCACTTCCATAAACGTTTCTTCAATTCTAAAGTTGCTACTGCAGAGACAAATCCAACACATTTTTTAAAATTCCAATATATTCAGAAAAATTACACTTTTCTTCCAAACACGCTCACCACTGTGAAATGTAGCTATGCAAATTATCTGAGTCCTTACTAACAGAGCATTGATAGCAGAATGTAAATTACAAATGAAACCACAGGAAGGAATTGATTTTACTCTACAGATGGAGAACTGAGTCACAGCATGAACCAGGATAAAATTTTCAAATACTTCTACAAAATATAAATGCCCAATTCTTTTTCAAAAACCATACAAGACTTTTTTTTTTTTTTTTTTCTGAAAAGATCACCTAAGATGGATGTTTTCCTAAATCCTGCTTAAAAGTAATTTATAAGTCTAATTTAGCTTTACTTAGGAATTCACTAGAGAGTGTGTCTACGGGGTGGAGAATAGCCAAATTCTCCCCATTATTTGCAACATCAGAACCCTAGCACAGAGTTTGAGTAGGTGGTATCTTTAGACTGCTCTGCACAGGATAAAAATAAAGGAAGAGCTTTCTTCTATTTCATTTGACAAGCAAGAACCTGTCATTTATTTATTATTATTATTTAATAAAAGAGAAAGTAGGAAAAGAAAAAAATAGGAAGGTTTCCACAGTAACTTGAAACTACTAGGCAACAAATTTTATGAACATAGCAAGTTACAGGAAAAGAGCCCCACTATTTTTCCCACCACTTTCCCACCCTTTCTGTAAGCTGAGAATACCGCTCTGAACTGTGCTTATGGGTCCCATTCACTTGAAAATAATTTTTGTTTTCTAGCATTTTTCATATCCTATTGCAGGTTGGAAACAGAGCATGGTATCCTAAAAACAACTTAGGTGCTTTTATATACCATCCTAGATACATGCTGGATAAATTTTTTGTATATGAATTCAGTCAATGAATTCAGTTAATGCATTGCAGAAGAAAGTAGACTTTATTTTTTAGTGCAAATAACCAAGTAAATGGTTCAATACTGTTTTTACTAGCTCCTGTCATAAGATGAAATTCTAGCTTCACTTATCTCACAAAAAATCAATTCTACCCAGGCTTAACCTCTTGTTATTATTTAAGCCATAAATTCATGAAAAAAAAAGTTAGTCTTTGTCCCAAATAATATTTTGAAATAGTATTTTTTTTTTGTTTGAATGAACTTGCACTTGCTGGACTACATGAACTTCACATCTCATTCATTTAATCCTGATTCAAACATCCTAACCAGGACAAAAGAAAATAAGGTGTCACAAGTATGTGAAAAGCCGTATAGCAGCAAATATTGCACGGTGGTACAAATGCATGCTCCTTAGTTGTGCTGCATAAGGTAGTACAGTCCTACTCTTTACTCTTTGGAGGGGTAAAGACCAAGTCAATGAAAACACAGAGAAAGTATTCCTCCCTTGTCTGATTCCGTATGGTCAAGGGAGTCATTATAAGAGTACCAGCCTATTGTCAAAATGTTACCTTGAACTAAGGTTTAGTCTAGTAGCTACTATATACTGAAATTAGGCACTAGCAGCAACAGTACTAGGATGTTCAGGAACACGTAATCCACCATCCTGCCATGGCCATAAAAGCTATGAGCAGAACTACTGCTATTTGAAAAATAGCACTGTTCTCAAACTGTTTAGAGAAAAATCCATCCTGAATAAACTGTGCAAGACAAAGAGATATCTGGATTTAGCAATGCAGAAGAGATATAAATGAGGGAAGAATACACTCCCTATTTTGATGAATATCACCGTTAGAGTAAAACCATGATTTTTTTTTTTTTCTTCTGCTGACTTTGATGCTTTGAAGTCTCTGTGATAGGGTGCAGAGAAGAAATGTGTTCAAATATGCATGGAAAAACACCAACAAAATGAAAAATTGAACACACTCAAATCTCATTCACCAATTTTACCACCTTTCAAGTCAATATATGTATTAGTCTACACAACTAATCTTGGGAAATACCTAGCCATGTAACATTTTTCTCTTTCTAATATCACAATTCTTGGTATCTCTCTTTTTCAAAAAAGTTAATTTTCCTGAATTTAAATATATAAATAATTTATTTGCAATTTTTGCTGATCCTTGGGCATTTTCTTTCACATTCTATCCACTTGGAGCATACAAAAATCCTGCTTTACTCGATGAATTCTTAAATCTCACTTCTCTCAATTTTTTTTTAACGAAAACTTTTTTTTTTTTTTTTACTTGACGCTCCTTATGTGTTAAAAAAGAGTTTTAGTTTTAAGTGAGGAAGTCAACTTTTAAAATCATCTCAAAATGATTATCCTTCTAAAAACAGAATGTAAACCCCTCAGTTTGTGTGTGGAACTCCAATAACCAGGTGCCAAACTTTCTCCACAACACAGCACAAAAATGAATGAAGCAGTGACTTCAGCTGCTCAGAGATACTGGTGGTGATTTTCATGCCTGACCTGCTGATTCGTATGTATCATTGCAGCAACAGTATGCAAAGCTAAGGCATTCATTTGCATTTAGAATCAAAGCGTGCCTTTTCAGAAATCTTTGCCTTGGCATTTTACTTCTTGATGTGTACACAGACATGTCATCTGAGCATATAAATACACACGAGTTTAAAATGATGGGCATGAGTTTGGAGGCTGAGCTGCTTCTCAATGCCTCAGCTGATGTCACGGACATGAAAAGGAGAGAGCTAACTGCACTCAGAAGTTCACAGAATGTCATGTGCCGGATCATAAAATGTTTAGGCAGATTCCAGGCTACAGACTCAATTTCTTCCCTGATTCCTTAATAGCAAGCACACATTATCATGCAGGGATAACCTCTGCCTGACTCCATAATGATCTGGCAGGTTAGGCTCTGTGGCTGAAATCTGTTTAACCTGCATACACTGTCATTAATGGTTTTCTATGTACATGTCCTCCAGAGAAGAACAAGGCACAGTTGCCTGTTAGTCACTGTGCTTGAGCTCTTCACTTTCTTTCTTACCTCCTAGCCAATGTTCTCTGTCATTTTATCTGCAGCGTTGGCAGGAAGGATCTTTCAGCCTGCAGCAAGGCACCAAGTTCCCTGGAATCCAAATGAAGAGCTAAGGGCATCCAGAAGTTTGGGAGGTGCCCCTCAGCATGGGGCAAAGTAAGTCGATAATAGTAGGCAAATGAGAGAAATGTTCTAGCGTTGCAGAGAAAAAAGTCTGAATTCTTGTGTGAAAATGTAGCAGCATCTAGGTTTAAAAATTATTAACAAAAATTGGAGCATTTCATCAGGTCAAAATTTTGTAACCTCTTTAATGTAGTCCAACAGCCATTTCATAGATCACTTCTCAGGATAAATGTTCAGTATTGAAAAGCCCAGTTCAGCTCCCTGGCTAAAATGATTATAGAAATAATAAATGACAATTCTTTGGCCCACTGTACAACACTGGAATCAGGAGATTCCAGGAACAAATACCATGACTACAAGAGCATACTAAAAATTAAAATTAACTCATCCATTCTCAAATTAGATCGCTGAAGGCCCTGACTGATTCAGTGTTGCTCACAGCAGCACTGATAAATGCTCCCCCTCTAGGATAGGCATATTTCTTCCAGATCTTTGCTCAAAAAACCTTAAACAAGCAAACTGAAGGAGCCACATTGAATTTGGCTGTTGAACAAAGAGACGACTAACTTTTCATCACTTGTATTTCAAACGTGCTAAGCAGAAATTAGCACAGTTTGCAAGAAGCCTAAGATGGATGGTTTTGCCTTGAAAAAAGATGATTCACATTAAACATATTAGAGCCTGATCTTTCAAGGGTGCTGAACAGCTTCCATTTGCCGTGACATCTATGGATACTTACCAGCTCACAGCAGGTGTTCAGGGCATCAGAGAATTAGCCTGTTGCTTTGCAACATCATGCAGTCTTAACTTCTTTCAAAGGAGAAATGTTACTGAAGTTTTATATTGTTTTAGAAAGGAATTGATGCACCAGAGGAGGAAAAAAAAATAAACAAACAAACAAAAAACCCCACAACTGGTAGGTGAAGCTTACAGAGCTTAAAGAGTATATAAGGAAGAAAAATCTGCTATGGAATCATATTAACTGCAAACGCAGGTCCTTGTTCAGGAACATACTTACACATATTTTAAAATGCCAAGTCGCTCCCACATTTTAGGGGGTATTAAATTGCTTAGCAGTGTTAGGGCCATAGATTCAGTATTGTCATTGTCAAGCATTCACACGTTAAGAGTATGAAATTACATGAGAAGAGATTCTTCTGTCTAAGGTGTTGTTGTTTTTTTTTTTCCTGTTCTCCTCAAAATTTAAATTTTCTTGAAAAATATTTCGGCAACTTTTATTTTGTAAAAGGATACCCTTTAAAATGTGTTGCAGCAAGGTAAGAATGCTGAGTTTAATATTTTTATATAAACATGATTTTTCAATCTTAAAATGTTAGTTTTCAAACTTTACATAGAGAAAGCTAAGAAGAAAAAATATTTCTTTAAATATTTCCACTTTTTTAAATAATATTTTTTATAATATATTATCTTGTAAAACAACTATTCTTAGTGATACATAATTTTAGCATTAGTTACATGTGCCTCCTGAATAGAACATCAGCCAAAGACAATTAGATTTTTTTTTTTAAATTACATTTGGGATCCATTTTGTATTTGGAGTTTGCATTTTTACTGTAAGATATATTTTCACATTTTCTTTTTAATACAAGGACAAATGAGACTAAAGCTGAGATTCCCATCCAAAGTTGTATGTGCAGAAGCTTTAAAAAAAACCTCATCAAAACAATACAGCTATTGCCAACAAAAAACCCACAAGAATTTTCAGTGTAAGTAAAAAAAAAAAAAAAGCTCAAAATCACACACAGACATGCACACACAATGAAGTCAAGTTGAAATATGCCAATGGAAACTTTCACAGTAGATAAGGCTCTCAGAAACAAAAGCTCATGCTCTCATTACCTGCCCTCATCTTGCACAGATCCAAACAGAAACAGTGTGAAAAATCAGACTTACCTTCTGAATTGTTATGATTCCCTCCTGGGTGTCTTTGTCGACAGAAATTTTGAATACTCCCAAACCATCACCATCCACAATCTTATACTCCATTTCAGCATTAGGTCCCACATCTGCATCTGCAGCCTTTATTCTGGCCACCACAGAAGCTACTGGCAAAGACTCTGGGACATTATACTGATATGATCCTGTGAAATTTAAAAATTTAATGAAGTCAGAGTCTTCTGGGACTGTAGGCTAAAAAAAATCTAGCCTTCATAAAATCTTCCTTCCTTTAAATCGTGCACTTGAATCTTTACTCAGGCTACCAGAATATATTCAGTTTAAAATAGAATTACCCTTTTTTTGCTAGGTTTTCCTTGTGATGGACTCTACTTTAAGTACTATGGGCATAATTTCTTCCTACGACGAGAGAAGCACAAGGCAAAGATGCAAAAACATAATTCAAAACTTAAGCGCAAATCATGAGGTGAATGCCTGCTACAGAGTTCCAGTGCAGAAAGTATTTTATTTTGTTTTCCACAAAAGTGGAAAAAAAGCAAGTTAGTCAAATAATATCAATATAAACTCTTATTTTTTTATAGATGTGTATCTTGATTAGGCGGTTTGCAATCTGAATGTGACTAGAAACATATATATTCATTTCTTTAACAGTAAGTGCACCATCTGCATTTTTGAAAATTCCAGCTTTTCCATTCAAGTAGAAAATGATATATATGCTCTCAAAAGGGTATCTGAGTGCAGTGTGTATCCAATAACACCCTCACCTTCAAAAATAACTTCAGTTATTCTATTATTATTTCAAGCAGATGGTGGCTTGAAATAACAGGAAATCTATTAGGTATAGATCTATTTTTTATATCATTGGAGGTGAGGCTGGAGTGGACGTGAATATATTCTTCACATTATTTTAATTCTACTTAGCGAGGACTTTTTTCTTTTTATTTCTAAGAAAAAAGCACCCCAGACAGAATGCTATTATTAAACTGAGCTCTTCAGGTTTGAGCGTACAACTTTTGTGTACTCCTTTCTTTAGTTAGGGTGAGAGCCACCTTGGTCAAAGTAAGTAAATGGAGGCAAGATAACTTTCCAGCTCTTCTGTGATTAACTCCTTACGAAACACTGTATGCACAAGAGAAATCCTTCTAAAAATGTCAAAGGAATATGAAGGATTAAGAGTCAAGTTAAAGAACTATACATCCTGAAGTCCAACTAGCAAGAGCTAAATGTCTATTAAGGTGTATCTTTCTTTGTCTTTTTATTCATAGAGAGGAAGTAAAATACATTAATAAATGTACTTGCTGTACATCATTTCAAGTGTTCTGAAATATATTAGGTAAAGAAAAAAGATTCTTCCAATGTAGTAGTAGTAGTAATAATAATAATAATACACCTTGCTGTCAGTGATTCTCAAAGTACTTAACACGGAAGCTGAGCACTTTTACTCTCTGTTTAGAAATAGCATGACATGTAAAGAAAATAACAATGTTTAGGAATAATATTACAAGTCATATTTTTACAAAGTAACTTACGTCGTGGAAAGCGGGGTGGGTTGTCATTAACATCAGTCAGGGTGACAGTTACAGATGTAGTCCCTGATAATCCACCATTCTGCCCAACCATGTCCTTTGCTTGAATAACTAATAGGTACTGGTCCTTGGCTTCTCTATCCATATTAGGAAGTGCAGTCTTGATAACACCTGCAGTAAGACAAGTTATGTCAATCGTTGCAAAAGCAAATACATTACCACAAAAGCTGAGTTTGCCGTTAAAGAGTAGCAGTAGATCAATGACTGCAACAAGAGAGGAAAGAATTAATTTCAACACTAATATCACAGTTTTTGACTAGGACCAGAACTGACATCAGCAAGCTTATTTTAAGTAGTCACCAAAACCCAATGATCTTTATTTAGTACTAGATTCTTTGGGTAATGCCATTCATGACTGTTTTTTCTGAATATCTTCTCCCTGAACTATAGACTTCATAATGGCTTGGGTAACACTCCCTTCCCTGGAAGATATCATCTTCTGTGTTTGATTTCCCACTTTTTTAGAGCTAGGAAGAACAGAATATTCTACATTCATTTTTAAGACTCCACAGTCAAGATTCTTTTCACGATGTCTTGAATAGCCATTTACCACATCATTAACTCTTACTAATATTGATATCATGCCACACTCCGCATATATATGAAATTATCTTATTTTACCATATATTTGCTTTAACAACACCCATTTCTAAAGCATTAGTGTAATTAAGAGATTTTTGATTTATTAATGGAAATACTGTAATATCTGAAGTAGTTTTTGTTATATCCATTTGATGATCTGCATGCAATTTGTAATTAATTGATTTGAAATGAAAACCAGAAGAAAGCTCCATGCTTCATCCTTTCAGTTCTATTGATATAGATCAGAAAACAAATATGCCTTCTCAAAATGTGATAACTTTATGAATATTTCATGCTCAGTACACAGTACAGCCGCTAACTCTGATTTCCAGAGAGGCAACCGTTTACTCCACCAGCACTTAGTGTCAGCAGCAAAGGAAACATAAACAAACTAAATAAAGGAGAGCCACATTGGGACACATATGTCTTAATCTGATATTTGCTGAATGTTTAGTTAGAGTTTTATTTCTTTCTTCCCTTATGAATGCAGGTGTTGCCATTAATCATCTCTGGGCTGAAACATTTATTTCACAAACAGACTGTCTGGCACTATTTCACCCATTTTACAAGACGTTTTAAAATACAGCTAATATATAATTTCATCATGTTATTTTTTCTACATTGCTTTTTCTGGCCCTCTTCTTTTTCTATCATAGTTAAATTGCCAGTCAATGTTAACCAATCATTTGGAAGCTAATTATCATGCACACAGGAAATGTGAGTATCATCATATCAAAGTGAAAATGTACGTAAACATTTCTGTCTGAAGCCTTAAAGATTTTGAATTAGCAGAAACTACCAAATTATTGTTCAAGGACTGTCTGCAGTCATTATGACAATACACGTTGTACATACATATACATGGAGACACAGGGAGAAAACCACTATAAATCATACTCATTGAGGGGGGAAAAGAAAGTTCTATGTATCCCTGCTACAGATGTACCTGTTGCAATATGAATATAATTATAGTACTTATTTCTGCAAATTTAGATGTTGTTAAAAAGAGTGTGACTTTTTGGTCATAGCATTGGGATTCAGGTCTGATTCATGTCATAGATTGTTTATGATAATTAGGGTAAATAGTTTGTTTTTCTTTTGTCTCAATTTGTCCATGTCTGAAACGAAGATTATAACTCTTCTCCGTGTTGGTGTAAGTGAAGGCTCAGGCACAAAACTGAAGTGAGCAGAGAGAGAATTTATTTTCTCACTATGAAATTATGCAGTAGAATGAGTACTGTTTATTAAACCAACAGAGGATTAAAGGTTGCATCTTGTTGTGGCTTAAAATATTTACAAAGTTTCATGAAAAGAGCAAAAAAAAGTTCCACCAGTAATTTGTTTTGAAAGTGGCAGCATAGTGTTATATCAGATACGGATAGGAAGCACAATGCTTTCTTCTTTAAGCTAATAAAGAAAAGATACATTGCTCGCAACAAAACTTCAGTTTAATAAGGAGAATGGAGAGGTGATCATGCCATAAATCTATGCTTAAGGAAATCTGGCTATATGACATTTAGATATTTTTAAAACAAACATCTGCAAAAAAACTTGTTCATAGCATCTTGAAATTTTCATTGATCAGAAAGATGGCAACAGGCAGCAGACCAGGGAGCTGGTAGATTGACAAGAAGATAAAAATTCCCATAGCAGCAATGCCTGCTTATCACATAGCTCAGATGTGTGGTTTTCATAATCTATTCTGAAGAATAAGAGATTAAAAGATCAACAAAATCCAAATGTATTCAATTAACCAAGAGACCACATTAATAAGTTCCTACCAAGTTTTAATGCACATTTTCTTTTTTCTCAGCATTACTGCGGAGAGTTTATGGAAAGTTACCTGTTTTTGGCTCCACAGAAAAGTAAGGCTGTCCTTGCAATATGCTGTAAACCACCCGAGCACTGTTGCCGTAGGTAGGATCATCTGCATCAGTGGCTGTCACTTGAACCACAGAGGTACCTGCAAAATGTTTAAGGGACTATTGTACATAAAAGATCCAAAAATCTGAACTACACTTATTCAACATGCTGTGCCAATATATATTTGGAACAGTGTGAGGTGGCTTTTTCAAAACTGTTCATCATTTCCATGCTGATTCAGCTTAGAGCATAAGGTCCTCTTTGTAAACCAGTAGTATCAGCTATTAGAGAGTTCTGTCTTCCCAAATAATCTCAGCCTTTGACTCACAGCAATAAAAACAATCTCATTCAGTAGCTCCCCCTCTCTTTCTCTGCCTTTTGTTGGTGGAGGGTATGTGAACAATATTTCTTAGATTATAGTGATGCCTGAAGTATGCTTAATTATGAAATACAGTAATAGTTTCCCTTTGAAGAGAAGTCTGCATGCTAAAATTGTAATGAGTAGTTAGAGATTCGAATATACATACCTATAAAAGTTTTGATAATTGTACACATATATATATAAATTAATTTTAGCCTATAAAATTATTTACCCTTTTATAAAGAGATGGCTGAAGAGTTTCTGTTTCAGCTCAGAGAAAAACTGGTGAGAGCAGTCTCTAAATTCCTTTAAAAAGTACTCATTTCCTTCAATAATCTGCAATATTTTAGTATCAGTTGTGGTAATAATCTGCTGTATAAACATTTCTTGAGCAAGAAATGTCTCTTTGTTGACAGGAATAAGAAAGTGAAATGTCTAACTGGCTAGCAAGAAGGATATATTTTGCGAGGATCTCATTCTGCATCCAGCTCCTATTCATTATTTTCTCCACGTCAGTTCCCATTTGTTTTGTTCTGTACAACAACTTCCATGATGTATGCTGAGAGCAGAATAAAACAACACTTGGGAGCCAGGGCCTTGGCCATGGTCATCACCCTTTGATAGCCAGAAAGGATTATTTTTTCTCATAGGCAGATTGTCTGGAACACCGAGACCTTCCATTCAACAGCCCAGGGACCCATTTGGAGGTTAGGTTGCAAATTAATATTGTAGCGATTTGGCAGATGCCCAGCAAAGGTCTTGAACAGAGGATCAGATTCCTTCATAAACTGGATTTAGACACAATATTAGAGAAAAGCATTTGTTAAAGAGAGTGTTCATTTTCCGAATGAACACATTTTTGACATGTGAAAATGAGAGCAGCAAGTCTAGAAATCACTCTTTAAGAACACATTGCAATAGCAAGTGTCCAAGGTGAACTCAACATAAGTTGTATTCTGGTCAGTTTTATTTGGATTTTTTTCAGGAAATGAGTGGGAGAAAGTTCTGAAATTCTTCATGTCTGATATAGTACATTCCCCATCCATTTTCCTCAGCTTTTCAATTCTCAGTTAAGTAGAGTATCATAAATGAGTCCTGGGATCAGGCTGAAGGTTTGGAGAGGATTAAGTGCAGCCCTCCATAAAATGGTACAGATTACAAAGGATAGGACCTGCTTGAATGAATTCTGACCAGAAATGATCATTCATAAGATAACTTTATTCACTTAAGTTATGGCCTAGCTAACCCACATTCCCAATCTCTGTTCCTGAAGTATCCATAACAAAGTATTATGATTGCAAATCTATTTTAAATGCAATTTTTCTCTCTTGTGGACTGTCTAATATTTTTGGACAGGAAAAAGGTTATTCTCAACCTGAAATTTCACATGCAACTATTAAGTAGATGGAAAGTTTAAAAAGAAAATTGGTAGTTAATCCATCAAGTCATTTATCAGTTATGGGACTTAAAATACATCAATTTTCTGTTCACCAGTAACTAAGAACTTTGATTCAATATGTCAAACTGATTTTACAAATTACTCTATAATGTAATTTCATACAGGGACCTATTTTAAACTTGCCAGAGTCTCTCCAGCTTTTGAGTACAAGGGTATCATAATGAATATTTGACATCCTGCGTTCTTTGAGAAAGCCAGGCTTACCACATCTACAAAGTCCCTAAGCCCTGCCAATGAAGCTTACAATGTCTGCAAATATTGGCAAAAGTGCTTATAAACCTCATACACAGTAACGTCTTTGCTCCTTGCTCTTGCAGCTTTCAAGGACTCCAGACCAATACAAGATCAAAGAAATTATAGGCTCTGCAATCTCAACATAGACATTTTGGAAATCCTGCAAGCTTAGAAGTGCTTGTTTGCTGTAAAAATCTATTGATGTAGCAAACAAACCCTCTACATTCCATGAGATGAATAAAGTTAGTATTTGAATCTAACTGGCTCTCTCCTAAAACACATAGATCCTTTAGAAAAGTCTTTTTTTTTTTAGGTAGAAATTCTGCACTCATCCCACTTGTAATCAGCAACTAAAAAACAACAATACTTTTCTAGTCCCTTTGTGCTAATCAACTTCTCTCAAATCTCATGAGGAAAAGACCTTTTAAAACAACTGCTATTGTCATTATTTCTTTACCAGTTGCACACAAAAACTTCGAGCTTCCAGAAGTCTCATGTTGAGAGGCAGATTTCTGCACAATATATTTTTTTATATTTTTTTATATATTCTTTTTAGAATATGCAAGCTAACATAAGGTATGCTAACTGTGTGAAAAGTCCTATGTGTAGGAAATCAGTTCCAAGGAAACATAATGCATGGAAAGATCAGTATGCGGAGATTTCCAGAGATTTTCCCAGAGGAAGCAGATTTCTCTTCAAGAACATGAATTCCTTCAGAGGATGATCATTGCAACACAGAGCTATCCTATTTTTTCTTGCAATGGATTGATGTCAAATTCATATGCTTATTTTCCTTAAAAAAAAAAAAAAAGTAACCGATAAAGCTCTATGGATACTTGTGGATAGTCAATAAATCTATAGGTTGAGGAAAAATGGGTAGTTCCAACTATATCATCTTTCAAAAGGAGAGTTTGTGTTCCTGCACTGAAATTAAGTCTTCCTTTTATTCCTGAACACTTTGCCCTACCTCATAACACAGGTGGTGAGCTGTCATACATGTGTCCAAGATTAGGACTTACAGGTAACGTGGGACAGTCAACAAACGACACCATACCTTCACTCCATCCAACCAAATGAGTGTCCTGGTAAATCTTGTTTATGGCAGCATTGTTCAGAGCCCTAGACTGCAGGTGTAAACAGGACACTAACCCTACCCCAAACTTTCATTTGTGACTTGTTATAACCTATAGCTTCACAACTACAACTTTAAATATTTCTTACAGTTTGTGTATCTGATATGGGTTGAGAAAATAAATACAGGCTATTTACTGAAAAAGTGTCTTTCCCTCTCAGATATGGATTCCTGTATAATTATTTTTCTTGACAATTGTGTCTTTGTAACAAAGCTTGAATATTAGTTCATTAAAAAGAATTCTACATGTAATAACTTCACAAACTTTTTCAGCAATTGCTGCAAATACTGAGGGAAAATCCGTGCTGTTAATCAAAGAGTATTCCATGTATTTCTTTATTGATACTAGCTAATAGCACACTGAATTTTGTGTGACTGTTGCAGATTTCTGTTTTTTTTCCAGAATGTTTAAGCTATCATTTTTAACCTAACCTTTATTAGACATTGGCAGATATTACAGAATCGCAGTAATCTGAGAACTTGACCTATTTAAGTTCTGATATTAGGGCAGAAGGAAGGGAAGGGTTTTTTGCAGAGAGGACCTTGAATTTAGAACATTATTTGTACTTTAATTTACCCAAGTCAAGATTCAGCAATGTTTCCGACATGTCACAGAGATCAACATTTTCTGTGACAGGGTCAGATAAAGGAGAACTGGTTGCTGAAGTTTATTTTGAGCTGGAGATCCTTCAAAGGGATCCTTTTTAAATCTCTGAGTTTATTGTTTTAGAAACCTCTGCACAGAGTTTTTTAAAAAGCTTGCTAGTAACTTGTATAGTATTTTACCAAAGTTTTTAAATGAGTTTGTATGAGAAATGCTTGTGTGACTTCCATTTTTAACATTGGTGAAATCATTTAAGGGAAAACTGGTTTCTAGAACTAGATGAACTTAATAAACACTTATTTTTTGAAACTGCACAAACCCTTATCAGTTGAATTGTAGCCACATTAAGTAGTTAAAAATAGACCTTTAAAGGCAGTCATTTATTAAAGGTATTGATTGATATCAATTAGTGAAGTGTAATACGTGTAATACACAAAACAATTCCATGATGGGATCACATTTCTACGTGATATCAGCTCCTACTAGAAATATTAAACACCTTTACTATCAAGTTATCAATAATACCTGCTTAATCCTTACATGCAACAGCCTGGCCTGGTTCTGTTCTGTACCATCTGGTATTTCTGTGCTTCTGCCACTGGCCCTCACCCAGAGCTGATGCAGTAATGCCTCCACAGCCCTTCCCCTCCAGGAATGTAAAGGGAGAGAGACAGCACATGGAAGCAGGTTCTACGCTCTTCACCTCCTCCTTCTCCTCCCACAGCCTCATTAGCTTACCTTCACCTCGGGACAAAGCCCAAAACTGGTCCCAGCCCAGCAGCAAGGTCAGGTAAAGTGCAGTACAGGGGGCTTGTGATTGGAGAGAGACACGCATTCAGGCTCTCAAAACCCACTACCAGCTTGTACTAAAGGTTTAAGCATGATATAAAGCTCTTTTTTTTTTTTTTTTTTGCCTTTTTTTTTCTTTGGTAAAAAAATCAAATGTTTCTATCCTTCTTAATCAGAAATAACAAATGTGGCAAGAAAGATATCTGTTCTGCTGGGTAACAAGCAAAGCTGTTGATATGTCTGGAGAGTAGAGAAGATTAAACAAAACCAAAACTATGTTGGGTATTTGGAATTTTTATGCTCAGTTCCATTGGCTATAAGCGAAACAGATCAGCATCTCACATCAGCTATATTTTTGGTCAACGTTACAGGAACACTCTTTTAATACTCTTCTAACTGTAATTTGCAGTCTTTTTGTTTGAAATATAAAATTGCTAGATTTTTTTAAGTAGGAGACATACTTTAAAAAAAAAAAAAAAAGCCCTATGATTTTCAGATAAGCCATATCTTTGAGGTTTTTGCTATGAATAGATTTACAAGCCATCAAGATATTTGCCCTATCCAGGATAATCAATATAATTGGGCCTGACCCAAATATAATTTGAACCTGACCTGAAGTCATTTCAAATAACAGAAAAGATTGACTTCAATTAGCCTTAGATAATGTCCTAAAATATCTGTCAAATAAAATACACAGTCATTATACTTGCATAACCACCCTTTAGGTTAAAAGTTATAGTTCTCCTAGCTTTATAGTTAATTTGGGTTTATAATCCTATGATCTCTTTCATTTTGCATAATATCCAATTAAAAATCCTTGTCATGGATAAAATTTTAAAGAAAACAGGAGAGAGATACTTTGTTTCTCCTTAATATTTCATGAATGCTCCAGGTGATTAATTAAAAATTGTGTTATATGTATAAACTATGAATCAATGTGACTATATAAGACAAGTGCCACACAGACATTTCATGGTAATCCTTATATCAGTAACAATGCAGTATTTGGTAGTTGTGTGATACAAACTATGAATGTGTTTAAAATGTACAGTTTCAGGAAGCTCATGAAAATGAAACTGCCCTTAATTGACACAAATCCCAGAGAGTGCACAAGTATCAGCTAATAATTTTGCATAATATTCCACCTAAGTTGAATATATATTTGGTGCTGCAGTCTGTATGGGAGAGAATTTCTTTCAGTCATTTATGTGGTAAAGATTCAACAAAATATGCAGAAGCAGCTCATTTTGAAAAATAGTCCTTATGTTCTCCACTGCACACTGTGCACTCCACACAGATTCCCAATATACTTTTGGAACAAATGGAGCATGGGTGAGGGGTAGAGGCATGGATCTGTGTGTCAATATGCCAGTACAGGACAAGAGAGGTAACTCATGCAAAAGGGAAATGTGGAGATATTGCTCTTCAGGGCAGAAGGAAAAGGTGCAAAAATCTAATGATTGCTGCATGCTACAGCTCACTTCAATAATCTAATTCTAAAATAAAACAGCAATTAAAAAAAGATAGATTTTTTACAGAACATATTTTTGAAGTGCTGAATATTTAGGTTTTACAGTCTTAGATTATCTGATTATCTCTGTTTTTCCAAAGCACAGCAGTAAAAAGTTCTCAGCAATGTATCCCTTCACCTTCTCCCTGATACTCCTCAAAAGCTGTGGTGTCCATCTTTCTTTCCAAGGCTACTATTGCCTCTTCAGCCATCCACATAGTGTTCAAGTGACAATGAACAAGTGCGAAGTATCAAACGAGAAATAGTGTCTATGCTCACTGCTTAGTAAAATAAATAAATAGAAAACTCATTAGAAATGTTTTACTTATCTCCTATTGGCTCCTAAACTGAGTTTTAAATATAAAAGCGATGTCGACTAATGATTGCTGCAGGGCACTTAGGCAGGGAAGATTATTTTCTCTTTCTAGCTCTGACTTAGAGGCATTGTTTAACATCGAAAACCACAGGAGATGGTCTTGAGGAAACTATAACAAATTCTATATGGGCAGTCTTCTGTAAGAGTATCAAATTTTGATATGGTTTAAAATCAGTCAAGTAAAGAAAATCCTAATTTCAATCACTATATAACTGTCTCAACCTGCAGTGAGACTTGCCATACATGTATTTCCACTCAAGTAGATTAAGTTCTTCTGCGTTTTTTTAGCTTCATGCTTGCATTTATAATTTCAGGTTAAGGTAAAATTTACCAAAATGTCTCCGGGCCAAACTCCTATCTGGTCTGAATCAGTCAGCTTTCAAAGGGACAGTGGCACCTGACGATAATGGAGCATTTCGTCTCTTTAAAATGAAGAGCGAGTTGATCTGATGTTGAAATGCTTCCCTAATTCAAACTCAGGAAAAATTAGCATTTCTTTTGCAACAGAGGGTCTGAAGCCTCTAAAAGCCATTCTTCTCTGATTCCACTGGAATTTTGAAACTATCTCAAGTTGTATCTCAGTCCCTGCTGCTTGCATATATTTCCTAGAGAGCTGGATTTCAGTATTAGAAAAGATATACAGTAAACTGTTACTGACATATGCAACACTTACTTACAAAAAAAATGATGATATGCACTAGCAGGAATTTGAAGAGTTTGTTCAGAATGGACTTTATCTGAACAAAATGATATATTATCACTTCTGAGTACCATAGCATAGGTGTGAAACTTATTACTGTTAATGAGAATTATAAAACAAGGCCTCTGGGCACTGGAATGAGAAATACACCATAAAATGCTTATCTGAATCCCTACATAGCTATTTGAGTTTCACAACATTTTTGAAAGGGTAAATACTTAATCTAGCATGTTATTTGCAGTTAAGTCCTGAAATATCTAACTGTTGCAGGTGCCTCATAGAAAATTAAGTAGCTTAGTGCAATACAGTAAAAAATAATGAATTTTTTAAAAAGGCAATAGGAACAAATTTCCCACAACACCAACAGTGTATTTTGCACTTACCCACAGGAGACATCTCAGGAACTCCAGCAGTGTAAGGACCATCCAGAAATTTTGGTTCATTGTCATTGATGTCCTGAATCTTAATGACGAACTCAGATTCTGGTTCCACAGGTTTATTAGTCAGCCTATCTAGTGCTTGTGCTCGGAGCGTGTAGTAGGCCTGCTCTTCTCGATCCAGCCTCTTTGTAGCATGAATATCCCCCGTGTTCTCATCAATAATGAAAATGGAACTTGCCCCTTCGCCTGACAAGATGTATTTGATGGAACCATCTCCTTTATCAACATCAGAGTGAAGCTGGTGAAAAATTGATGAGAGATGAGATTAACTTACAAGAGAGTCAGTGGCATGGAGATATGTAAAAATAATTCTTATGTCAAGCAGTAGTACATGAAATTTTATTGTTCTTGGAAAGATAAGCTGAATGTTTATCGTGCACGGCATGTGAGGGACCATTAGAATCTGTCAGCTTGCTCTTTTGAGCACGATAATTTCATTCTTTCCTGCAAACAATCTCATTTTCAAATGCATTTGATATTGTCTTACAGTCTTCTCATACCAGAGTTTTACATAGCCACATACATACACACATGCACATGTATGACTATAAGCGTGACTTTATTCCTATCTGAATTTAACTACATTGTTGGTTGCAGCTTCTTATCCTACTGAAGGTTGAGACTTCAAACAAATGTCACTATAAACTTGATGTCAGTGTGTGTTTGCTCCTGTGCATGTATGGGAAACGACATACTGATTTCCTCAGTGTTTACTGTGTAGACCAGTAAAATGTATCAAATTAATTAAAATGGACTGGTTGATAGGTTGCTCACTACTATCTGATGGGCCGGTAACTTCACTTCCATATCTTGTTTTCCATTATCTAACTTCAGAAAAATGCAGAGGCTGAGAAAGACCAAGAAGTGTCCTGGCACCACCTGAACTACACAACATCGAAAGTCGGGTGTGGTTTCCCTGGGACTGCATGCAGCAGGCACAGAACATATGTACCTCAGTAGGTCAAAATGTATCTTCCATTAGAATTACAAGACAGATTTACAGAAAGAAACTTTCTTCCTCATCACGCAAGCTATTTTAAGTTACAGGGCAAGGTTCCACAGGTTTTGTAGCTCTTTTATGTCTACTGAGTCTCACCTTCCTGTTACAGAACACAGACTCAAACTATTCTCATATACTTTTCAAACTTGTATCAGCAATGCAATTGATCTGGATATCACATTAAAGTAACACACACACATGACATATGTAATATGGTACAAGTGGAAAGAACATCAGTAAAATTCAAAGTACTTGCTCGCTTGTTAAAAAATGGATTATTATTTGTAAATAGCTGAGGACAATGTTAAAGATGTTCAGATTCTTTATGTCTCTTATCTACTTTGTACTTGCCCTAACTTCATGACGTTGAGTTTGGAGGTAACTCTACTGTCATCATCATAATTTCCTCCACTAATATATTTTTTCTCTCAGCTGGGAGTATCACTGAGATAGTAATCACTTCCAGAATACACGCAGAAAATTGCTATCTCAGGCATAACTTAGCACAGCTGCAAAACCTTTTCTTATTTCAGCAGGGAAGTATTTGTGATCAGTTTTGAATTTTTCAGCTGGATAAAAAGCTGCCTATTTCTTACACATTATTTCACTCACACTGTCTGGATACTTTACTTATGCAATTACAGTGCACTCCCTCTCTCTTTTAAGAGAGAAATGGAGTATGAGCTTTGGACTGGATCAAAAAAACAGAACTAGGGTGTCTAAATCAGATTAGCTGCATTATTTCAAAATATGGCTTATCCTCATTCTGCTGCTATCTAACTCCTGAGATACCTAAACAAGCCTGAGATTTCTTTGGTGGAGTTCCCCGAACATCTAAAGTCCTACTTCTCAGCACACTCAGGAATAGTCAATGCTGATACTGTGAGCAGATCAAGGTAAAATGTATCTCACATCCAGGCTCTTTCAAGATCCTCAGCCCTAATGGCTGAGGGTTTATTCAATAAACCATACCTCTGTTCATCTCACAAATCTTTTGGCTGGGGCTCTTACTGCTTTTTAAAACTTGACTGGAAGTACCCATCTTCCCTACAAAGGAGCAGCGGCCTGTGCAAGTAAGAATCTATCTGGCTTGTGTTTGATTTTGTTTTACTTTTTTCTTTCTTTTTTTCTTTTTCTAAGACCTACTTCAGGGTGTATGTCTCCTATGTGCTACAGAGGCATTGTGTGGGTTCCCCCACATGGCCAGAATCCTACAGTCTAGACTGAAATGCTGAGAATCACATTACCCAAGAACTGAAGTTATGGGATACAAAGATTCAATGCCTTTGTCTTCTTGAAGTGATTCAGCTTTTTCCATATCCCATATTATAGCACAGCACCAGTCTTTCTGTGGTGGCTAAGACTCTCCCATTCTCCCTGTAAAAGTTATTTCACCTTTTGTGGCATGCTTAAGGATGTGCTGGATGGGAGAAAAGCAGGTGACATCAGCATACTTAGCAGTTTATCAGGCAGAGCAGTTTTCTGAAAGTTAGAGATGTGCAAGTAGATCTCTTCAGTCAGAGATGGAAAGGGATTCCATGTCTCAGCTTTCTGAGAGCAACATAGAGCTCTCTCACGGGGGTGAAGCCGAGCCTATCAGCATACCAGAGTATAGCACTCACACCTGGGCCTCATGCTGCAGGGCTATACAGCCTCCCTTTCACCTTGTATTTAGATCCAGCCCTATCCTGAATAACTTTCTAACAGTGTTTTGAAAGAAAAGAGACCTTCAGGGGAGAGGCCAGAAGTGTAAATCCTCAAAGATGCACTGAGTAAGGCTTTCACATTCCAGAGAAAGAAGAAATTCTGTAGCTTCAGCATTTACCATTTGCTAACTCAGTGGCTCGCTGATTAGCGCATTGTTTTTTAAGGAGTCCCACTCTGAGATCCATAAATCTCCTCATGGATTACACTACAGTGGCTGGTGCCCTTGAGTGAAATGCTGAACAGAAGCCACTTTTTGGAATGATACCTTGGTAGAAAACTGCTACCACACATATTAGTAAAGTGATTAGCAATGACCTTTGTTACTCCAAGGTTGAGGCTCTGGGAGAGCAAATTTCTTTATATCTTTTATTAAAACTTTGTTCTACTAAGCCTTTAAAAAAACATTGCTGGCCCATGCTCAAGTTAGTAAAGCACCATTCTCTACCCACTTAAGCTCAGGAAGGTGATATAGCTCAAGATTTAGTTTATCTTTGGCACTATAGTATAATCAATTCCGTGTAAAGCACTCTAAATAATTTTTTTCAACACTTATATGGGTATTTTAGTGTCAATCTGAGATAACTTAACTTAAAAATACAATACAAGAGAACAATGCAAAAATCAACTAGGCTGACAGAATCCAGATGTATGTTTGGTGCAGTTTTCAGATCATCTTTATTCCAGTTCCACCCAATATAATCCTTCTAAACAGTGATCTTCAAAGTCATTAATGTAGAGGCATCAGTGATTTGCAACTAAGAATAAAATTTTTGAATGCAGCAGTCCTGTACCATACTTACAGCTCTGCTACTACCGAACGTGACTTCAAACTACCTGTACTTCCAGCTATTTAGTTTAACATCCTAGGAAGTGAGAAGTAATATTTTCCTTATAATGTTGGCTTTAGAAAACACTTTGTACGTTCTTTTTTTTTTCTAGTTTTGTTTTGTTTTGTTTTGTTTTTCTCCCCCTTTTTTGCAAAGAAGTGCATTTAAGAATGAGACTGGGATTTTTCTTTGTTCTTGTGATTAATTTGGCAACAATTATATAGAATGATATTAGGCCTCAGGACACTTGTACTTTACAGGAAGGCTCCAGAAAACATCTATGACTGTGACATCTACTAGCTTGTCTATCACTCCTCCCACTTTCTACAGAAACTTTCATGTAGGAGACAGAACTGCAGCTCAGTCTGTAGCTGTACATGGGGACTATGACTTTAGAAGTAGAGAGGATCAAGACAAAAGCAGTTTCAAATTCTTGTTTCAAGAGACATGGAAGATTCAAGGATTCACTGGGTAAATCTCATCTGATCCCATTCTGGAACCCCCCAGACAAATTTTCTTTCAGAATTAGTTTCCAATAAATACTGTAAATAAAATTCCTCCATTTTCTGAAAGAGGAATGCTATAGGTAAAGACGGTTGTATATTTCCAAGTAATTTCATCCATTGCTGCCTCTACGCAACATCCATGATGGTCAATCTCCAGTTTGCCTTGGCTTTCAAGTAACCTTATTTCCAGTATGAGATTCATGATCCAATTATTATATGCTGATCCTATTGTTTCTTTGTTATATTCCACATACATTTAACCTGAAGATTTTAAGAGTTTTGGTGTTGGGTGTTCCCTGCATTACACCATGTACAAGACAGAGTACACGAGAACAGAAAAGGGAAGCAGCAAACTTTTGCAGTGAGATGATGCATTTTTAACAGGAGATTAACTTTTGATGTGCTAGGAAAGTTAGCAGAGAGTGAACAAATTTAATGATAAAAGCCACACAAACGTTGAGGAGGCAGAGACAGCCAGTGTGTATAAGAAGTGCACTTTTTTTTTTTTTTTTTTTTGTAAGAAGATAATTAACTGGGTGCCCTCTACTGTCTCTGAACTCAATCTAAAACAAGGGCACTCATG
Organism: Platalea leucorodia; assembly: GCF_965183815.1. NCBI lineage: Eukaryota > Metazoa > Chordata > Aves > Pelecaniformes > Threskiornithidae > Platalea > Platalea leucorodia. The sequence continues at coordinate 59,925,936 of NC_138823.1, read as the reverse complement.
TCTTCTTAGGCCTAACTCCTAAAACACCTCTCAGTTTTAGAAAATGCTTGTTTGGATATGTGTGAGAGAAAGAAGCAGTCAGCTTCACTCAGTAGCAAAGGCACTATTACCTTAACTCCTTTAATGAATGCAATTTTGTCCTCACATTTTTTGGCCCTGCAGCAATATAGCTTAGTATAGGGTCTCAACTAACGCATTTATGTTTATGTGGACGCTTAGGATGAAGATTATTCTAGGGAAACCTAAATAATACATTTCCTTCAAGATCCCTAATACTCAATAGTTTATGGATTTTGTCTATTTGAAGGTACATATCTGTACAATCAAAGATTATGTCATTTTACATCACTTACCATTAAAGTATGCTAATGAAGTATTTTCAATAGAGAAGGACATTTATTTTTATCAGTAAGCAGAGATACTGCACTGCATTATAGGCAATTAATCTAGCCACCACTGATCTGTTTGAGGTCTGAATGAGAGGTCTGCTATTTCTCTGTTTTTCTGTTCAGGCTCCCTTAAAGCAGGTGCAATGTTCATATGCCTCTCTTCTCCATTTCTTCTTCCCCAAAGATCTATTTTTGCAGTTGTTCCTCCCTGTAGCAGCATGGCTAATGTTTCATTGCAGAGTTTACTGGGTGAAGAAGAAAAGCACAGGGAGAACATGAGGAGCTGCTGTGTTTTCAGCACTAGCAGGATGACAGAGGTAATGGTAAGAAAGAGATAGATGGAGCAAACATGAGATGCTTCAATACAACCTAGCTCCATAGCTCCCTGAGACCATAAGAAATGCGCACTCGTTTGCAGAAAAGCTGAAAAGTTTTCTCAAGGCGGAGTTACCTTGCCTGCACCCTTTGCTTTCTCTCTGTGATGGTAACTAGAAAGGGAGGAGAGGAATGAAAACTGCCTCCTCATGACTGTGCAGGCATCCATAGTTCTTGGTGATATGGAACTGATGCAGCTGCAGCTTTATTCCTGCCTCCTCACTAAAAGCAAGGAGGGACTAGGAAACAGAAAAGGACAAAAGGAAGAAAGAACACCAAGCCAGGAGCAATATTCTTGTCCATTTTATAACCACAACTTACTATCACAAAACAACTGAGAATTGATTCTGGGAGGAAGACACTCTTGTCTTCATATATAACATGCCCCCCCCCCACTTTCTGGGAAGACGTAAAAAGGGAGCTTCTCAGGTGTATACAGATTCAACATGTAATTGCCAGAAGATGAAAGAAAGTAGGTGATTTGAAACAAAGACTTAATTTGGCTATTTCTATTAAATTTTGCTCATCACAACAGCCAGGTTCTTAAAACTTCTGTTCTTGGATTCACTATTTATTGTGGTTGCACCTAGAAGGTTTTGAAATCCCTTTTCCCCTCAGATTATCACTGCTAGTAAATGTTTTGAATTGTGATGACTTATAAAGCACTAGATATTTGTATTTTTCTTTTCTTCTTTTTTAAATATAACACTTTATTTGTTAACTATCAGGTTAACTAAGGGTTCAATTGTTGCTGATTTGGAAGAATTTCAATGCAAATAATAAGTAATATTTAAAATTCATCATAAACAATTGAGTTAACATTTAAGTAAAATCCAATGTGCACACATGTCATATTTCTGCAATGTTTAAGGACCTGACAAACACATTAGTTACTAATACAGTTGTTTTCAGAGGGAGATATGAAACTCACAATTTTGTAAACTGTAACCATATTTCAATATCAACAGCTTAAGACATCTCTTTTAATTTCCTTTTCAGTCTCATTACAGAAGTCATGTGGGACAGAAAAAGATTCCTCAACATTTTATTGATGTCAGCAAAGGCTTGTGATTCATATAGTTGACTTCACACCCAGGCACTAATGAAAGTATTATTCAGCGGGTAATGATTTTCTTACAAAAGTCTTCTTTCCAAGAAACATTGAGAAAGTGATAAAGGAGCTCCTGAAGGGCTTTTGTTTGCTTTTGGTTTTATTAATTTATGTAAAACTATAGTACAAGCCAGGGCTCAGAAAGAAATACGCTGGTCTATGTTCTGTGCTTTCAGCATGACAGATAATACTGAGGACAAGAGATCAAGTCAATATAAATGGCTATACCCAAAACCCTAACATTTTTAATTAGAGTTTGAAAAGAAGGAATACACTTGTAATGTTGCCGGAGTTTCCTTGTCCCAGCGATGCTGTCAGTATAGTAGGGGACCAGCATAGACAACTGTGCCACAGTGGCACAATTTGCCACTTTGACATACTAGCAATTTCATGCACTGTTCTGTTGCCTCCAGACTTTCTCCTTGTCAGGCAAGCACAGAGATAGTCATGTGGGAATACAAGGTCCCATGCTGTAGACCACAGTATAACCACATTATATTTATCTAACACAAGCAGCTGGTGACAAGCTTGCTCAAAACACAGTCAGCCTAGACAAGACTTCTGTTCTGGGTTGATCTAAAAGCCCCAAAATTGTGTCTAGAGTGCTCAGAGCTGACCAAGAACCCAAGAGCTGCTGAGACAACTGAGGTCCAAGACATTCCTGAAATCTGTTCACACCAGCACTGTCCTTATAGGCTGCCTGAATAATTACGTGCTACAGGTAATACTAGAGTCCTACGAATGACCACAAGACAATATATCTACCCAAGATCACCATGAAGGCAATGAGATAATGAGAGGTTACCTATTATATGAATGCATTTCACATTCAAGGTAAAACCAGAGCACATCCTTTTGTGAGTATCAGCTGTGTCATCCCACAGCTTGTCCTTAATAGCCCTCCTGCAGGCAAATGGTATGTCATTTAGTGTATTTTGACCTCCAAGATCTTCATATTCAGTGGTGTATATAAAGCCAATGAGAATAAAACTCCATCTACAATCAAGGTATTCATGCAGGTGCAGGATTAAGAAAGCATAAGATAAGAGAGGAAATAAATAGGAAGGATAAAGAAGGAAGAAAGGAAACTGAGTTTTAAAAAAAAAAAACCAAGGTAAAAAAATCCACAAACCAAAAAAACAAAGTAGATGAGAACATGGACAGGTCTGAAGGACCAGGAGAGAACTGGAATGGGAAACAGAGTGATGAAAGACCTCAAATGAATGTGATGAGGCAGAGGAGATGGGGCAAAAGGAAGACAAAAGGAGACAGGCAAAAGGAAGAATGACAAGTTGAAATGCGAGGAAACAGCAAGGAAAAATAAAAGGTACAAATGAAAGAAAATGCTGAAGTAGTTAAGTGGAGCTGATCTACAGTGACTGATCAGTGTTAGGCAAGAACAGTATTTGAGAGTAAAGCTGTATAACTTTACCAGCACCTTTTCATGCTCTGTTTAATGCAACAGGAATTAAATAGGCCGATAACCTGAATGTGGTCAGGTGCAGTTTTACTGAGGGTGTGTATTACTACTACTCCAAGTTCACAGAAAAAAGCCTTCTCTGGAGGGGAAAAAAAAAAAGCAAAAAAGAGGGTGCAATTTGGATTGTCGTTGATGTTAAAGTGCTGGAGCCAGAGAAGCAAACGTAAGATACATGACTGATGGGTAGGGAGAGTAGCATAAGTGACAGCTTGTTTTGAATGAATTAGGCATTATTCTTTAAACAGAAAAAAATCTTTATTTCCCCTATTAACGTAGTTTCTGAAACTTTTTTTGCTGCTACAGAATGTATGTTTCTGTGCCTAAGAAATTAAAATAGTAAGAATTTTTATTAATTTACTCAGACTTATTGCCTCCCATGATCAAACTTGGAATAAGCAGTTAAGCTTTACTATCCCCTCCTTCTCCCACGTTGTTTCCCCAGTAAAAGGTTCAGAAATGTTGGTGGAAGAGTTTAGTGAAAAATATATAGCTCTTATGCTCTTAAGTGACTGATCAGTGCTCCAGGAGGTTAATAACCTTATGACCTCAGCCACATGAAGTGAAGAGAATATTTAATTCTGCCAAACTTTTGAAAAAGGGGGGTGAAACAGGAAAGAGAACAGTGAAACTTCTTTAGTTCCTTGATGGTTATTGTTCAAACAAAATTAAAAATAAAAGTACCAAAATTCTAAAACTTACACTTCATAACATTCCAGTTAGTATCTAAGTAAGCCCCCAAGGCTTCTAAGTGGAAGATAAAGTTCAGGTGAAAGATTCTTCTAGGAATAAGAGATACTGTCACCTAAAGGCTAGTGAGTTGAATAATTAATAGAAAATACTGAAAACTGGATGTGATAAGAGCAACTATGTCACATTTTTATGACATTTTTTCTCTTAATAACACTCAATAGTGTCTATAGTATTCTCTCTCTGTGCATACTTATATAATTAATCTCTTTATATAGATAGTGATATAGTGATTGTATATATGTATGCAATGTGTGCATACATTTAAGTATATGTATGTATACATACATATGCACATGCACACACACGTACATTTCCTTATTCTGTCCTCTTCTTTTGCGATCTCTGCAGATGCTGTACTCGCAAATCTGTGCCTTCTACCCCCTAGTTTTAATAAGAACACAAAATGCCCTGTGGTGACAGGGAATTGTGCAGCCAGCCCATTAAGATTAGTGCAGCTACAGGAGGAACTCGGAAGCAGCTGCTGCTGTAGATGGAGCTGAGTGGGCATATGTAGCTGGCTGAGTATTCTTGAGGAGTTTTAATGGGCCATCATCATGACATGTCACTCTCCAAAATGACTATTTGTCATTCACACTCTTAAAAAGACAGTTTGGCAGCTTTGGGAGGTAAAAGCCATCTGTATACTGTGCATCATCACGTACTAATTGCATAATATTTATTGGGGGTGGGGGGACAGCAATACTGTATTGTAGCACCACCAAGAGCCTGCAGGCAACATAACAAGTTCAGAATAGGAAAGGAAAAAAAGAGACCTGCTTTTGCCTCACACACACACTTCAAGCTTTTCAGAACTTATCTTGCTACAATTTAGAATGGAGAAACAGACCACAGTGTTTGTAAACAATATGCACATTGGAATCCTTACAGACCTGTTAAATATTCAGCTTTGTTTTGTTTTGTTTTTTCCCAAACCACTCTCAGTCCATCAGTATTTATTCCTTGGAGTACTCATTCTCAGTATTTCAGTAACAAAACTGCATCACTGACAAACCAAGCCACAGAGTAGTGGTTTTGTTATCTGATTTACCATATAAAAAGTGCTTATGTTTTTACCCAAATAGATTTAATTTTTTATGGAAGAAACCAATGACTCAAACCTCATTTATACAAGTGCCTGAAACAATTAAATCATGTGAAAATACCACTGGAGTGAAATTCTATTTACAAATTCCTGAATGTTTATTCTTACCATCTGTATTTGGGTCTCTGCATTTACTTATTCTCCATGAAAAGGACTACAAGTTCTCTTCCATACATACCAATAGTATTTTCACATGATCCATATCTATTTATAATGCACCATACTACTTGCTGTTATATACTAAACCAATGTATTTACTGGTTCAGTGATTTGATTTATTTTGTTGCCAAGAATCACTGAAGCTGTAAGACAAAATTCTTTTAAAGTCACTACTCTCTATTTCAGCAGTGTAATAAAAAATTTTGTGAGGATGCTCTCTCTCTCCATACCCCACGTGTAGCTTCTATGAAGGTGATCAGGCTTAAAAAATGTAGCACGGCAAATAAATACCAAAGACCCTAGTATACTTCATAGAAGAATATCTCTAGGCTAGCAGATGTCCATGGGCTTGAAAAGTTTATGCACATGTAGCAGCTTACAGAAACAGAGCCTTCAAGAAACTTCACTCATTCTTCTCAGATTACTTCCCCACTACACATGAAATAATCTTTTCTTGCACAATGTCAATATACATACAGTAAAGAACTATTTCTTGGGCATACTTTTCTTGAATGAAATATATATATGTATATATGCATAAATACACATATATATCATATATATATACACATACATATATAAATACATATACAGTGATGTGAATATTTTTCTGTTCTTATACCACTGTACCTTGTAAAAATATGTTAATCCTCTTGTTAATTATTTATTTTTAAGTCTTATTTATTAATATATTTATTTGTTTTTATGACCAGAGAATGCATGAACGCACTTTGCCTTTTGGCACGGGAAAGAGGGAAAGAGGGGAGATGAAACAAGAAAGGCAATAGCAGAATTTATATATCTACAATTATGGAAAATGAATGCTTTTACTTTTTCCCTGTTCTTGAAAATAGAAATAAGAAAAAGGAGTACAAATATGCTGATTGGAAAGTTGTTTCTCCCATATTGCTTTTTCTACTTAGCCATGACAATTCAGGCCTAGGATTTCAACCACAGAAAATGAGAGCATATTAGAGGATCTACTTTTTCATATCTAACTCTGTAATCTGAAGAATTATCTGTAATAGCACTGAGCAGGGAAAATAATCATACACACTTCTTGTTTGACTACCATATCAATAATACCAAATTTACAAACAAAAATTCATTTGGTGTTAAAGTTCTTTATGAGATAAGATATGTACTTATACTGAATGTCTTTATTTTAGAGTGGAAATTATACCTCCCATATTGTCTCTTCGTTGTCAAAATACTGATCTATAGTTTAGAGTGATTATCCTGTTTCTGCTTCAACTACCCAAAATAGCTTGCAGCGTTGCTTGGTTGATAATGATTTTTCTCATAGGAACCTGCTTCCAAAGAACATTAGTACCAAGGAATAGATACCCAGAGGGTGTAGAGCTTTTCTCTGTTGTTTTTGGTTTGGTTTTGTGTTGTATCAATTCCTCAAATTTCATTTGCTCTTGAAAGTTTAATGCTACTAAAAATCCACCTATAATCTTACCCTGCGTGTTGGTGGGAAGTGCTGAAACGCTGACAGCCTAGAAGACAACAGTAAAATATGTAACTGTAAAACAGTTGTAGTAATTACTGTGACTAATTGTGTCTGTAGAAGCTTATAAAGTACTGGACTACAAAAGATAGCACGATCTGATCATTTTAATGATGAAAGATTTACAATACAGAAAAAATGTAATTAACTGGGTCCACAGCCACACTAACTTGTAATTCCCTGAAAACAATTAAGGACTTGTTAAATAAAATTTATGAAAATGTTACAACAAAACAGAATTAACCTGTTGGTCTACATCTCCAACTTTAACGTACATGAATGATAATATACATGTCAGGGCATCAGTGTTAGTTATTGTGTTTTGTTTCTTAAAAACTAAATTCCTATTGCCTGTCTTTATAAAGTTTTACATGTTTGGATAAATGCAATACTTAGTGCTGACTTTCCTGAAAGATTTATAGTCAACTTGAAATTAACAATTCTTCATATGATCATATTAGTTATATGTTATAAAATGTTTCACACCACTGAGATATTTCTCAAAGAATTTCCACAAATCTAATCCCATCAGTATTCCCACTAAGATCAATAGGGCTACTCCTAGATTTAAAGTGCAAAATTAAGAATTTGACGCAATACTATATCACACATAATTAGTCCCTGGGAAGGTATGTTGGGGAGAGAGTCATAACTGCTCAGAGCTGGCAGTGGGTCAAGGAAATGAAGCAAGAACAGAGAATTTTGAATGTAAAATTTTACTATAACATTTTAATATGGGTAAATTATTTCATATGAAAAGGGCAGCAATGAAAATCTGTAGAAAAACATTGCAGTTTCATTGCTAGCATGACAGTATAACATGAAAAAACAATGCATGACCAAATAAAGTGCAGTATTAGATATCTTCCTGTAGACACTTGTCTTGTGTCTTAAAATAAGTTCACTTAAAAAGAGCAGAATCCCTTGGTTAACTTATTATCTTAAAACACAAGTTACTGTTGTCAGTGTGTTTACATTTCATTTAGAATCTCTTTTTCAGTCTGGCTTGATTAAACACCCTAACATTTCTGTAGTGCTTTCTATTAACTACTATGACCAATTACTAACACTGCAGTTCAGTAAAGGTAAAACACTGAATGACAAAGAAGTTGTTCTTTTTTCAGTAGGCTATAGGACAATTTTTTTTTTTTTCTTTTTTCCCCTACTCTTATGTACTTTCCTGAAGATGGTTTATCAATCACATTGATTTTTACCCAAAAGTGTTTCTAAAGTACATATCTATCCATCCATATATACCGGCTAGTTAATTAACAGCCTAGTGTTCAAAATTTACTCCAAAGAGCAGGGAAATTTAACCCTGTATTACATCAAATTAAACCTCTGTTTCAGAATTCTCTAAGTTAGGAAATCATCCTTACCCATGTACAGCATGTCAGGACGTGCTTAACGCTCATGAAAGTTGGTACTAAACATATGCCTAAGCGCCTTTCTGAAATAGAGCCTTAATCCTTGTGCAAAAGAAGGGTGCTTTAATGAAGAGCGATGTGCAGCACATAGACTAATTGTAAGAAGCAGAACTGAAAGCTTAAGTGATTCCATTACATAAATTCACACTGTAGCTGTTCAGTATTCAGAACAAGCTGAAGTAGGGTATGCACAGTAAATACGGACGGTTGAAAGTCTGCCTTAAATTGTTCAGAACATTTAAAGTGATCCTTTGCAAATAACTACTTTAAAAGGTTTTATTTCTTCTTAAGATTTTTTTTTTTTTTTTAACCATTCAAATTTGCAGGTCTGCCAGGGCTTTCGGATATAACCAGACTGATCTCAAGATAGTAATTCATATTTTGATAGGCATTTTTACTCCATAGGATTAAGGGCTGGGAAAGAAATGCTTTTAATGCCTGTGTTTTGTACTGTTTTTCAGAAAACATTTGAGAGGGAGAATAATGCATTAGTCTTTCAAAATCACAACAAACTGCCTTAACATGAACAATAATAGGTTAATTGTAAAGCCTTCCAGCTTAGAAGGATTTTAACAGCAGCATGTAAGGGGCAGTGCTCTCCTGGTGCCTTTTTCTATTTTGGTGAGAGCGGTGAGTATTTAATCAAGATAATCTTATCAAATTCCTATACAGTCATTACACCTGGTTTCCTTAAATCATATTTTGACATTTCAAATGATGAGAGAAGACATTTATGGATTAAAATTGAAATTCACTCATAGTTTTCAAAAAAATCCATAGATCTGAGTTTTGCCATGTACAATCCTGATGCCAACCCAGGATTTTTTCGTCTGTTGCTTGTGTTTTCACCAGAACATGTTCTTGCTGTGTTTCTTACTCACTGCCATTAAATGCTGGCAATACAATCAATTTATGTGCCATTGATGAACAAATGATGAGAAAATACTGAAATGGCAGGTGTTATTTGATGTTGGTCATGTATACTTGCTGAATCTACATTAAAATTCAAATTGTGCAGACCTGTTTCTAATTCTGAAAGCCATCTGGATTCTACTGAAAATGTTCAAAGTCTTCCTTTGGAAACTCATTTCTGAAGGTTCCAGTACTTCACATATATTGAGAACTTTTGATTTACATATAGACCCCTCTGATTATCTGAAACAGCATGTCCTTTTGCCGCTATAAAAGACATTGCATAGGGTACATAATTCAAATTCTTAGATGGTTCCTGATGAAATTAGAGCACACTTATCTAATGATCGTTTTCACGTTGTTCCCCTTCTGAGTGAGCTCTTGTTCAATAAAAACAGAGCACACAGTGAGTTCCTTATGAGAACACTCCCTGCTTCTGAAGCATTGTTGTCAACATGAAGGTACAGGAGTTACTAGTATTGTGTATTCCATTAACTGCAAACAAGATCAGTCATCTGAATTTACTCTCATCTACATCAAATATTTCAACTCAGATGACTTACTAATTTGTCTGTCATACTTCTTATGTATACCATCAAACATCTCCTAAAGGGATCTTTTATTATAGTATCTGATCTTTTTATTATAGTATTTGATCGGTTTTATAACTGAATCTGAAAACAATGAATTACTCTTGGAGATTAGAGTTTAAATCACTATAATAGTTGCCCCTAGCATTCAAGACTGATCTTTGCTAAGTTTCACTTGACACAGCATGTAAACTTCTCTACCAGATTGTCTGAGCACTCTCAAAGCTTAATTGATCCAATTTGCATGTCTCATCCCGGCAGAATTGTGCATCGTTTCTATCCTCTTGGACTAAGTGATCACAATCTAATCACTTTGTATACAAAGCAGATGGAAAGTTTCCAGCTCCTTTGCTATTCCCTTGCATGCATCCGTATTAAAGCAATTCTAATTCGACAAGCAATCTGATCTTTCTGTATTTTTATAGGATTACTGTCTCATTGATTGGCCTTCTGTCACGAATTGTAATGTTCAGAACTTTATACTCAAGGCATTGTCACGTTTGTCTCACACCTTCTGTGTGGTCCATTAAAATGATCACTTAATTTAACAAACTGTGCTAAATATCCCCCCTTAGGGAAGTTCTATACAGCTTGATGTAAATCATCAGCACACCTCTTTGCACTGGAAGGAGAGAACAATTTCCATTCATTGAGGATCTACTCCTATATTTTTAAGGGAAAACAAATTATTATGTCTCTATTCATAAAGTACTGAGCCTTGTACATTAATAAATGCTGCCAAAAATTTTATATCTTTTAAAAGGAAAATGTAATTTTAAATTCAGTAAATATTTTCCAAATAGCAACTGTTTCTGCACGTGAAACAGAAATCTATTATTTATGTTATTTTTCTATACTTTTTTCCTTCAAAAATGTGCAAATTTTCATTTAAATAAAATGGCAGTTTAGTAAAAAGTTATATTGCTTATGAATAGATGAAATCTAGCTTGTGAAAATAACACAAATAAATAAAAGTTTCTGCAAAGAAAAGTCACAAGCAGATCAGTCAAACTAATGAAGATCAAGGATGTATAAATCTCAAATATCATTAAAATCAAACTTTCTGAAGAGAACAGAAAATTCTACGTAATAATCTCACTTGTAATTCACAGTTGGAATTTATATTCCCCGCTTGTCTCTAGCTTATATACATCTTCAAAGGTCATTGTGTTTCCTCAACCGTACTCTATTCCTTGCATTCCGAACTAGTGAATCCTTTGTCCTCCTAATGGTCCCACAGATACTGTGCTCTTCTAGGAGTTTGTGGTTGGGTAGTATTGCCTTATTTTTTTCTTACATACATCCTTTTTATTTCTTCTTCCTCTTTTGTTTTCCCCACTAATTTCTGTTTGTATTTGCTCAATAAAATTTATGAGAAGGGAAAAAAATTGTTTTGGTTTGGTTTTTTAATTTGTTTTCAATGAAGAATACATGATAAATTGTAAAGCATGTTGTTGGCAGAAGTGATCAAACACTGGTAGTCAGTGCTCATGACAGCACAAGATAAGGAATACCCTTCAGTCTGCTCTGCAGCTACTTTTAAAACAAGTGGAAGACTGGAAGGCAAAAACAATGGCTATATAAGAGAATAAAGGAACCAGAATGCACTATTTAAATTCTCCAATTTTTATCAAACAGAAAGCATGTCAGTTCATTAATAGAGCCATGTTGTTGTGTCCATATATACACAAATATAGTGGGACAAGTGGAAGGAAAGTAGTTGTTCAATAGCAAATCTAGTGAATTCAATGTTAACTGGCCAAGAACAAACTGAATTAACCAAGTAAACCAATTTTATCATAAAAAAGGCATTCAGACAGTAAACAGGCTTTCTATTAATGTGCTGCATGCTGAAAAGTGGTAGTATAAAACCAGCAATGCCATTCTGTGACTTGCATTTCAAACAGACTCAGTGGACAAGTCATACATAGGCTGTTTGTATTGCCACCTTGGCTAGGTCTTGTAAAGACAAGCTCTTTCTTCCCAGGAGACGAATTATGCCTCCAATTACATAAGTAAGAAAAACCCCTGCTATCTTGAGATTCTGTTCTCATTGTAAAAAATGTATGGTTCCATAGCTTACAACTGGGTTGTGCAGGTGTAAGTCAGTGGAACATAACAAACATGTCTGTGGATGACACTCAAGGAATAATAGAATGCAGTTTGCTGTCTCTCAACTATGTTAGCTCAGCAGGACTAACGGCAATAATAAGTAGAAAAAAAATCATCACCAGAACAGACAGGTGTGACTCACACATACAATTCATCTACAGAGTAATGAAGTATACTTCTATACAGTCACTTTTAAGAGCAAATTTTCTGCTACTCTATAAACAGACACATATTAGACCATTGTATTGTATTTAGTGAAGACACCCAGGGTTTCTAAGCCAATGTGAAAACTCGTGGCCCTGAGCTCCCTTTTCCATGTGTTAACCTGCTGCTTCTTCTGACAGTTCCACACTCCACCTGAAAGCATTTAAACCTTCAGTTAAGGTAAAAAAAATAACAAAATTGAATGTTTTGCTGGAGCCCAACCTTACAGCAAAACATCAGGAAGGGTCTATTGATTAATGAGACACACAACTTCAGGAGTATGAAGAACAGAACAACCCTTACTTTACCTTCCAAAACATCATTGATAAAATAATGTTATCCTCTACCAAACATTATTAGATAGTATCTTAATGTTTTAGAATTTAAGAAAATCTATCTTATTTCATTGCATTACTTCTGTAGCCACCAACAAAACCAAAAGTGTACTTTGATTTTGAGAATAGATTAGGAAAGCATTGAAAGTAATGTTAATCATCAGTTGCATTTATATTCCAACAGATCCAAGTAATTATGGGAAAAAAAAGATCTGGTTTCATCCCGTTACTCTCTACAATGGCACTCGGATCAGTTCTGTCAGAGTTCTGTTATCAGTAAAGGTTATTTACAGGTGCAAGAATGTTTGGCTCCAGGAAAACTTGTGATATTGCTGATCAGTTTGTTCACTGTAATAAACTTAATTCTTCTGACCTTGATGGTTAAGCTGCAACGTGTTTCCCCTGTATCTTGCTAACTACCTCACAAAGTAATTTTCCAGAGAACTGAATCTGATCCACAGCCTGTTAGCTCATCCTGCTACAGTCCAAAACTGTGTTCCAAATTGGTCTTTGTGTTTTAAGGATAAAAAAGCATGCATGAAATGATCAGAACTGGAAGGTGGGCCACTGTATCTAATACACAGAAGAAAAAACTTATGTCAGAAGCAAAGGTAAATATCTTGTATTTTTAGCGCCGTCTGCTGATACAGACCCTTATATCTCTAAAGGTATCAGAAGGATCTGCCATCAAGGTGGACATCTCAATCTTTCTGTTGTCTTCACCTGCCTTCCTTGCCTGCTTGGCAGATATTTTGGAAGCAAGACAAAGCACCTGAGCCCCAAGTCTGCATCATCCCATGTGAAAAGCAGTCATTGATTTAATTTTGTGCTTCTAGAGGTAAAATTAGGAAAAAAAAAAACACATTCTGGAAAGATTATTTTGTCATCAGGCTAGCAGAATGGACCATCGTCTTCTACCTAGGTCTAGCTACTTAGAATAATAGATGAAGGGAAATTGTTGAATGTGATACTGTGGCTTACATAGTATGGAACAAAATCTAATCTTGATAGGAGACTGAAATTAGTCTGCAGGAAAAAAATTCTCATGTAGCCTGCAAATAGATTGAAGGAAATACAGTTACATGAAATGATGAATGTCAAAATACCAGTCTAGAAGGAAAGATGTCTACTGAGGTTCTGAAAAAACTAGAAAACCCACGAGTGTCATTATTTCATTCCCTTAACTCCAAACAGAAATTTAATTCATAAGGTGCAGGCTGCTTTCCTTAGTGGTAGACCAGAGCATTAACCCTTTGGATTTTCAGCTTTTAATTTGGAAACAGTCTGGACATGGCCCAGTTCCTGCCCTGACAGCTGCACGTATTTGCATTCTTCTGTCCATCTGCTGAGAGCTGAGACTTCCTTGGACTCCTCCAGATCTGCGTGTTGCTTTTTTTGCTTATCTATCACTCTATCTTGACCCCAGAATTCTTGGAACCTCTACAGATGGAAGGATTTTCTTTCTTGTCCTATGTTGTTTGGCACCATGTTGCACATTTTAGTTTTGGGTTTTTTTTCAGGTTAAATCCTGAATTCTCTAGCCCTCTCCAGTAGTGTTTTATAAAAAAATATTTACATCTTTCCTTTTCTATCCCTTGCTTCCCTGTTCCCAGAAAAGAAACATAAAATCACTTTTCTACTATCTTTGTCTTGTTGATATTTGTTTTTTTTCTGCTGTTTTGTGTCACAGATTACCTTGTATATGGCATCTTCCTCTTTCAATTAAAAATGAGCTTTACTTACCTTTTTGTCCCTTTCAACTGGATCTGCTAGTTAACAGACCTAGTCTCCTTCACATTTCTCAAACCTGGGTTTTACTGGTTCTCTGGCTAGGTGTCCTCTTTTTCTATCTGTGTTAACATAACTAAAAGTCAGCCAGCATTGGTACCTACAAGACCCTCTTTCTAGAACTCCTGTGTGATGAATTGATGTGACTTAAACCAATGTGTGCCCCATATACACACATATAGCATCCTTAGCAAAGAGCAAAGGGAATCAAGACCTATACATATGATTGTTATGCCTTAATCTAAATTAATCTTTTCATTGATTGCTTTGGTATATTCTTTTCAGCTTTACGTCAGGCTCTGGAGTGAGAAAAACATAGCATATTGCTTCATCATGGTCCTTGCGTTCTCACACTTACTTACACTTTGGGATGCGTTTTCTTCTCTTAAACTTTTTCAATCTCTTTTTTCTTGTACTAAAGTCATTAAGATTAAAATCTTTACATTTTCATTCAATCTTAAGACAAATCTGAATTGAATAAATGTGTCAGTACAAGTGGGAATTATTCCTCAATGTAAGGTACCTCCATTGTTTCCTATACATATTAGCATATGCACACATTTACGTATATGCTCCATCACTGCTATCACTCCAATTCCTGCTGGTTTCCTCCATAAAACCTCCTTTGATATGGCTTCATTCAGTTTATCAGTCAAGCAGATAAATTGAAACAACTTTTTAAACAACTAATACTTCCTTTGCTCTCTGAATTTTTCAAGATGGTTTGATATGCACTCAGGAGTACACGATTCAGCAGAAAGAATAAAACAGAAAAGCAATAAGGCTTTAAGATTCTCAGAGTAGTAGTGGATATGAGCTTGCAAAGAAAGAAACCAACATGAATTGTGCAATTTGAATCACACAATGAGACAGGAAATAACAGTTTCACTTGGCTTATTTCCTGTTTAGCTGAAGGTATAATAGAGTGCTTCTGTTCACGGCTTTTTATTGTCAGAAAGATATTGAAAAAATAGAAGGAATGCATAAAAGAACAGTAAAGATGAACACAGGACTGCAGTGCTGTGCTGCAGTGCTGACTAATGAGGAAAACTTTTAAAAAGTGTGAAATATTTATTGCTTGGCTAAGCAACAGTTAAGTGCTAAATGGTAAAAGACGGATGGGGTGGACAAGTCTGCATATGCATGAAGATTATGAACATTCAGGAGCAAGAGAAATTATTTAACAGTTTTTAATATAAACACTGTACAGCATTATAGCCCTGTAAGTTAAAAAAGAAACATAAAAATATGCCAAGTACTTTCCCAAATGCCTACTCTGCCCATATAATCTGTGTAAATTGTATAAGAAAGACAAGTTAAATATTTTGCTAATTTATGGCATTGCATTTATACCATGATTACGGAAACTTAAGAAATGACCATCTGCTTTTCCCAACTGTGTCTGAAAACTTTTCAGTGTTACAGAATAACAAGCTAAACTTTGCCTAATACAGCACCTGCCTACCTTGTAAGGAAAACAAATTGCTTGATTGCCTAGTCAGCAGGTTACGATTTGGTACCTCAGTATGAAATGTTTAAGCAGCTTATCATCCTCACACACGTATCCAAGTACCAGATTTTCCATATTTTCAAAGCATTTCAAATGGAAAATAACTGTGGGCTCAATTCTTCTCACACACCTCCACAGCAACAAAATTGCATGTCTTTATAGTCCTTAAAGCAATTTCTCATGATTTACAGAAACAGGAAAACTAAATGGGACAGTATGACTATGGTAACATTTTGTGGAATGCATGGAGCAAAATCTCCTTATATCACCTGGAAAATGACATTTATTTCCTTCTACTCAGAGAGGGCCAAAGAACCTCCTGGGATGTAGGTAGAACATTCTGTTGGACCACCCTTAGCTGTTCTCAATAAATACCCTATTCACCCATATGAAACACCATAATGCAGGCCTTCAGTGCTCGATATGACTATATGAAAGGAAGGCACTATTTTTTTACTGTCACAATGTGGAATATGTTGCTACCTGTTGTCAATCAGTCCTCACTATTCCTCTTTTACTAACCTACAGAATAAAATATCAGTTACAAATTCGATTTTAAAATGGCCAAATAGTGATATTCCAAAATTAATATTCTCAAATGGTCTACTAAGGTCGATAAAACAGATTTCAAGATTCTGGATTAAATCTTCAGTTACTGTATGAACAGCACAACTTAATAAGCAACACATTAAACAACTTTTGCCTTCTTCTCCAATGTTTAGAACTACCTTCTTCTCCCTGGGGAACATTCTAAAAAAGACAGCCTGAGACTGAGCCAGTAAGGCGTATTTTGTATTTTCTGGTACATGAATAATTGCATATGAACTACTATATGCAAAAGAGCTATATTTGTCTTGGTATTCCTATTTATCTGAAAGATAAAATAATGTTTATTCTTTGGTCTATTGTTTATGATTTATAGAGTACTACTACCATACTACGTGCTTTACACCCACATAAATAGCAATATTACTTTTGCAACAGCACAGGGCTGCAGCACGAGCAAATGCTTGAAAATGGAAGGAACTACTAATTGTAGTAATTTTTTTAGCTGAGCCAAAAACATCAGCAAGAATTAATCCTAAATATATTGTATAATTTTATGAGCATATTCATTGATTTTGGTGATCAGCATCTTTTCCTGATGTGTTCTTATGTTGTCTATGGAACTTCTTCATTGGCTAAGTTTACACTTAACCTGGGAAGATTAAGGTGGTTCTCATTTATAGATTGAGGTCAAGTCATCTATAGTTAGGTGTTGACAACATATTTTTAATATCATGCAAAAAAAAAAAAAACCCACCCTATTTTTAACTGGTTGATCCTCCTTCTTACAGCCTTGAAGCTATGAGAGATTAGGCATTATGACCTCCTCAAACTCCTGCTTGTGGTGTAGGCTGGTATTCATACCACAACCATGGTTTGGACAGTTGGGACAGAATTAGAGTTCTTCTAACAGCATAAACTTCACTGCTTTTTCTAAGAGCTACTTGTCTCTAGTTTACATGACAGTAAGTGTCTCTTCCAGTGCAAAAGTGACAGAGAAGATGCTGGTAGCATAAGGTAGCTAATAGCTATTCGGAGAGAAGAGAACAACCTAGTGTATTAACTTTCTTCTCTCAGTAGTTCCACCATTAGCACTTCAGCTACCTCTTCCAGGGAAATGCATAATGCTGAGAGAAAAAGATTATACTGCAGAGATTTTCCAGAACTTATCACCAGTATATTCATGTAAAAGCCAATTTATTGGATATGAAGGAACCATTCCCTGATTTTTTCAGGATCTCTAAGTATGTTGTCCCAGGTACTCCCCTTAACTGGTAAAAGTTAGCGCTGAAAAACTGACATGTGTACACAGGTACTATTTTCTTAAATGATGACTACTACAAAAAAAAAAAAAAAAAAAAAAAAAAAAAAAAGACAAGGAACTTGAGAAATGCAGTGTGATATTTAAAAAAGAGAAAAAAAAAGACAAACACCAAAAAAACCTAATAGTGTGCAACAAAGAAGAAATTCAGCAGAAGAATTGTGACAAGGCAGCAATAGTCCTGGAGCACTTTTAGACTGTGACACATGGAAAATACTAAATACATGGAATGAATGCCCAATGGGTCTGTAGAAAGACACTTATGTCTAACAGTACAGGTATAAGAAAAAAGGCAACATGGAAAATGTAGTGTGATAGCAGGCTACAAGATGTAAAACTTTAAAGCATATGCAGTTTGATCTTTTGAAAGCAACAGAAAAATATCCTTTATCTTCACTGGTCTGAAAGAAGAAGTAGCCTTGTACTAACATAGATATCAAATAGATCTGCACTTATGAATTTCAACTAACTTGTCATCCATAAAGGATGGAAAATAAAGGCAGGAAAGAACTCCCTGTTATCTGTTCATAATGCTTAAAGATGTTGCATGATTGTCATTTTCAGAATAAATAATATTCTATCTTCATAGCAAATAGTAAGGTATTGTTCTCAAGCTATTTTCGGGATGTTGACTAATTTCTCCATATTTCTCTGGATTCTGTCATTGCTTCTTAATCTGCGATTGCCTCTTGTCTTACAAGACCACTGCCTCAGGGCAGGGGTTGTGTTTGCTTGCACTGTGCCTAGCACAGTGAGAATTTGGTTCATAACTGGACTTCCTTAGCCCTAGAATAATGCAAATACAGTTCTTGGTAGCCCTAGTTTTACAGTGCTGTATTTCCACCATCATTAATACAAAACTGTGAGACAGAGGTAAAACTGAATGTTGAGTGACAGCCAATAGCATGAAGTAGAGGGCTAAAAACAAGCTCAACAGATGAAAGGGAGAAGGAACATTAGAACATGGCTAAAAAAACATCAGCTGAAGCAGCATGAGCTTGACTGACATCAAAACTGTAAATCTCATGGTCTCATTGAAAAGAGGCATTTTCTGATAACCAGCCAAGCATACAGAAGACTTGCATCTACGTATCATTGCAAAATTAGCTTTTACTCTTGCTTTTCTATTTTGTCAGAGACCCATAAAATATAGTTTTAAATAATGCCCAAAAGAAATTCAAAGCAGAGCACTGCAGGTAGATCCTATTAGTCTACTGAAATACAGAACTGGTATTACAGGATTATATAAATAGCATGGCTGTGCCATTGAATAAAAAGCTGTGAAGAGGGCTACTTAATTTACGGATGTTGTCATCACCTTCACTAACCTTCCTCTTCTGTAATGCCACATGTTAAGGATCAATGTTCTATATTATACTAAAAGATCAAAAAGTTGCATGTTCTGGTTCAGTATGCAACCATAAGTCTCTCAACTCTATTATCACTTCTAATAATGAAATTACATACAAATTGTCTTTTAGTGCTTGAGCATGTGAAATTGTCATCACTTTAAAACCCTGGCATAAAACCCATTTCTGTATCAGTTCAGCTATGTGAGAAGATGACTTCCTATAAAGAGAGAAAGAGGAAATTACACTGTAGCTGTGCAGGCTAATGAAATCAACAAGGAAAAAGCAGTAGATTTTAGGTTATCCATTTGGATAATTCTTCCTGTGTGCCTTAATCTCACCGTTCTCCCCAGAGACACTTTAGCCTGGCATGCTAAGTAGGAAACACTCAGATTGTCAGTCAGCTCTTAGTTATTTGAGGTAATCCAAATAAAGTAAAGCATGGAATAATGCAAAGCCCACAGTGACTATCTAGTGAAGAAAAACGTGTGCTACTGGTGACTGCGTAGTACAAGCTGAGATGGTAAATTCATACCACTGCTGTAGAGTTGAAGCATCCCTTCAGCAAGACCTATTCAATCCACAAAGCAGGTAAGTAGGACTTGACTATTTTGTCTGTTCATGTGTTTCATTTGCAGCACTTGTGGTAGAAGAACATTGACAGGAATGGCATGTCCCAATTTACTTAAAAGGTCAACTGTTATCAATTTTCATAGCACAGAACAACAAAGAGTTCCTAAGATGGATAAATATCAGAAATGCAGCAGATTTGTTTTTTCACTTTCATAAATGGCCTTTTGAGAAAAGGAGCAAAAAATATAACAAAGAGGAAGTTTCTCTCTGAGTTATTATGCCATCTTTGTTTTCCACATAGTGTCCACAAAGACAGATAAAAATAGTTGGTTTGGGTTTGGTTTGTTTTTCTTTTTCCCAAAAGTACTTGGGGGAACAAAAATAAAAGGAAAAAAAATCTGTGCGGAGTTGTAGCTATTCTCAGCCAGGAGTTTACTTGCAAAGCAGATGTGAACATTTATCTTGTGCAGGATGCTTGGAGGGGCGAGACCCCAGGTTAAGGCTGGGTAGAGAGTGCAGGTCCCCATGGGTTGCCTCCAGAGGGAGCGGGAGGGACAGAGCCCTCCAGGGAATTGCACCGGACCCACATCCTGCTCCATTATCTGTAACTGAGGAAGCTTAGCCTCTTTTACCTACATTTAGCCTTTGTAATTTCACCCCACCTCCTGTCCATTTCCCAAAGTGTCAGTAAAACTCCTGTAGCGTAGTTTCTAGAGAGATTAAAAGTTATTTGGGCTAATTTCTATTCAGAGATCCTCAGCTCTTTCATCACAGATGAAGTTCCCTCAGTTTCTCAGCAGCTGATATTCCTGCATATCAGTCTGAGTTTGACTGAGTGGCCAGCTCTTCCACAGTACTCACCGCCTTGAACTATTTTAGCAAAGACATTTATTACCCAAGTCAGTCAAAAAGCCATCAGTCACATCTGAAAGTGTCAGGCTATGATCTAGAAAAGGAGCCCCACTTTTGATTACACCTGTATGGCTTGATACAAGGTCACACCACAAATAAATATCATATGTGAATAACTCTGTCACCCTATTGACACGTTCACCAACACCTTTGAAAAACAAAAAACAAATACAAAAATCCCGTATCCTCTCCTGTCCAGCCTCCTTCCCTCCAAAATGATGAGGCTGGAAAAAACCCACTGTCTATGCCGACAATAACATACAGTTCCTGTTTTGCTGCTTGAAAAGCCCTTTCCCCACCCTGCCTTGGTACAAACCCGTAAATTCTCTTAAATGCACTAATTTTCTAGGAAATGTTTAAGTTCACTGCATTTTTTTATGCTTCACTCATTCTGTACTACTCCAGAAAATAATAATGCAAATATTAGCTTTTATGCACTTTGGTCCATGTTTTAAAATTGAATCCAACAAGCCTTTTTATCTTAAAAAAGTTAAAAGAAAAACAATGAGGCAGGTAAAATGGAATTGGAAGGCAATGACTGTGAGCTCTAACAAACTACATGCTCTAAGTCCACTCAACCTTTTTTTCTTGATTTTAACATCTAGAAAATG
Organism: Platalea leucorodia; assembly: GCF_965183815.1. NCBI lineage: Eukaryota > Metazoa > Chordata > Aves > Pelecaniformes > Threskiornithidae > Platalea > Platalea leucorodia. The sequence goes on along the minus strand of NC_138823.1, from coordinate 59,904,867 downwards.
CAGGTTAGGATTTATGCTTTCTTCCCCATACATTATAAATAACAATTACATGCAGGGCACTTTACAAGTTCCAAGTATTATTTTTGAGAAGTACCAGTGAGCCTCTCAAAGTCAAATATCAACTTCTTGGGTTTGTGCTCAATCAAGCCTATGCCTTTTTCTCTTTTATTTTCAGTCCTTCATATCTTAGTGAGGTTTCAGGAGGAAAAAAAAGAGTTTAACTCAGCAAAGAGCTTGAAATTGTCCCTGTCTTTAACTACACCTAAATTTAGAGCCATTGGAGAAGGAGCTTTGGTTTTGATCCAAAAGAAAACAGTGAAGCCATCCATCAATCAGCATCTCACATGGAGTTCACAGCCTTGTTTCACTTCTGCAGGTTTTTTTGTGGCTTCCTTTGATTTTTTTTTTATTTTTTATAAGAAAAATGAAAGGGTTACTGGCTGAGACTTTGTGTTATTATAATGCTTTTGAGGAGACTGACACTCTTCCAGCAGAATATGTAAAATGAAACTAAAAACAACAACAAAACCCAACAGCAACAACAAGAAAAACCCACAACCAAAACCAAACCCTGGATGTCTGATAGTTATGTAATAAAACCAAAAAAGGTATCAACAAAATTTTAAAGTTCTACTTTAACTGCACCCTTTTTGCCAATATGTACCCATATACACTTTAATTACAAGATTGTACACAGCTTTTCAAATGTTCAGTATAATAGCATACACTTTTTCCTAATTTTAGGTGTTTATGCATTGAATCATTTAAAACTGCTATGTACTATTATTTTTATGCCCAAATAGATTCCATTTAAGTCATTTATACGGAAAATACAGAGTAAGGCATTTCACAAAACATATTACCAAGCAATAGTAAACATTTTCTGGAAAACAGAAGCCATCTATACTTCTAGTTAAATTAGCTTCATAGTTAACTGCCTCATCTCCTACATGGCATGTCTGGAAGATAACAGTGCCTACCCGAACAGGTAAATGGGCTAAATAGTTAAATGCTTCAGCCCTTTAAGTGAACATAACATATGCTGTGCTGACAGACAGAAAGAAATTGTATATGGTTCAGTCCACAATCTGATTACATGTTAAGCACCTCCCAGGAGGCACCCAGAATTACTCAGGATTGAATCCAAGATGATTAAAATTCATACTATGGAGAGGAAAGACCTACATTAAAAAAAAAAAAAAAAAAAAGCAAAAAAACCTCAGTCACCTCTGACTCCTATTAGTGTAAAACTAATGGAACTTCTCCAGAGGTTTCTCCAGAGTGACGCAAGAAACAGGCCCCAGCCACCTTAAGAAAATAAATACATTTAAAAAAAAAAAAAAAAAAAAAAAAACACATTCTGCCAATAAATGGATGTCAAGGATGCAAGAAGGGCGACTGCAATATACCTCAGGTATGGATCTGAAGTCTTGTTAAACAAACATGAAAACACTGAAAAATTATTTTAAGTGAAAGATTCATCTTACTCAGGTGAATTGGAATCCTATTACATTATTTAAAAGGAATAGGATTTTACCCTGCATGATCATGTAATTCGAGTGTCAGAATGCACACACCCAGGAGGACAGAGTTAATGCTGAGCATGGAATTAACATTGGTATTTCATGACTCTTGAATGATTTGTCGTGTAACCCTAACATTCTCTGAATGCTGCCTTCCAAACAGAATTGCCTAGGGCTTTGTAAAATTGAATAGTGGCAGGGAGAAAACATTCCTGGATATTTTTGCAGCTCAATTTGCCTGATTTTTTCTGAAACATTTTTCTCTCACAGCCCTTAAAATCTGGAGGAAGGTTCCTTATTCCTGGATGTGCAGTTAGATTGGCACCCTGCAAAGCATCCTGAATGTCAGGTAGTACAGGACTGACCTCCCCAGGAGCAGAGCACTCTGCAGAACACAAGGCAGAGTCTGGTTGCTGCTTCTACTTCACTTCATGAGAGAAATGAGTTATGCCAGCTCTTTGCTTGCTGATGCTTCCTCACCAAGGGAAAAGAAATAAAATAAATAAATAAATAAATAAATACATAAAACCGCAACCTTCCTATTCAAATCTCGGTCTTCTCAGTCCCTACCTGCCTGCAAAGGATTTGAAACAAGAACAGCAATATTTTTAAGGGGAGAAGAGGGGGAGGAAGGCGACTGCTGCTGACTTCAAAGTGGTGCTACACATAATATGTTAACATACAGAAAGAAAATCACTTCTTCACCTTTTTGCTCCCCTGCATGGGAATGCAGCTTCGGTCATGATTGCACCTCAGGAACCACACACTAAAAAGCCTCTCCAGTGAGAAGGTTAGGAACCGGGCACATCTTATCTTATAAGATGCTCAGCAAGGGCTCTGTTTCCAGGAATATGGGCTTCCTTTTGCAAGGGCAAATTTTTATCTGTTTTTCCTACAAAAAGAATTGCTCGTACAAATGTGAGTTCCTGAGCCAACAACTCATACTGCTGATACAAAAGCAGGCTGGACAAAGACTGTTTCAGAAAAAAAAGGTTTGCTTTTCAGAAGATATCTGCTTATGAATGTTAGGACTTTTATAAAGGACAGGAAAGAGCTGACTGTGAAGATAAAAATAACCACATACATGCAAATATCATATACTCTAGTGCTACCACAGCATCTTTGGACATAATATAGCAATCAAATTGATATGAGAATTGCTACAGATCAAATCCAGTCTTCAGTCAAGTATTTAAAGACACTTCTTCTCCAGGAGAGAAATTCTAATTTGTAAGCCACACTACCTTTTTTATCAATGGGCAAGAATGCCAAATATGCTATTTTCCAGAGGCACAAGAGAAGCTCTAACCTGAGAACAAATTTGCCTAAAAGATAAAACTCACAAAGCCAACCAGCAGCTGCATGGCATCAGAATGGAAACTGCTACATAACCTAAAACTTAACAAAAACTTTCAGGACTGCTGTAATAAGAGATGATATTTCTGATTCTAGCACATCTTTCTTAAGGGCTCAATTGTGCAAAGTACCAGCCTCAGTTCAGAAAAGCACCTAAACACAACCATAGCTGTAATCATGAGAGCTGTTCCTCATTTAACTTGATTATTCAGTTAGCATGATTAAATTCTAAGTGCTTAACTGTGTTAGCACAAACATCAAGGTTTTTGTCTCAGTAGCACAAATTAAGTAAGCTGAAATTCATTGCACTCGTATATTTGAAGCGGTGGATTTCAGATTACTTCATCTGTAAGCATGCCATTTTGCCAAAAGCTGTCACTCCCTTGTTTTCTATGCATTTGCTATATTTTAATGAGAATCTTTATTTATTGATTCTGATATGACATAGAAAAATGGGTTTTTCTTTCAATAAGAGGATTATGCATAAATGTTACATAGAAACACAAGAGGGTTTTTTGTTTGGGTTTTTTTTTTCCCTTCATAATTGCTGAAGGAAGCATATTACCCACCAGCACAAGGCAGTGAATGAGCTAAGTCCCATATTCACAGCTGTGCTCAGTGTGCTCCACGTGCAGCGACAGGCACTCAAAATGAGCCATTTGGGATGCCCTGATGTAAGGGCTTGTTCAGCACTGGCCTGGTGCCCATCAGAGGGAAGGTAAAGCCACAAGGCTGTGCCGTGCACAGAGGGCAGCGAGGCCCCCAAGGTGCCAATCTGCCAGCCAGGCAACGTCAAAGCATAGCGGTAATGCAGACATGCCCTCCTTTTTAGTTGTCACACCCCCAGATGCCTGTTTCTTTCTCTCTTGACTTCAGCAGTGCTGATCTTTAGGGAGCAATTGACATATCACAGAACTTTTATCTTCTGGGACTAGCTGTTAGCTCTTATAAAAGAATATTCATCGTTATGTTTCTTTACTCCTCTGTAAAAAAATACATTTAATATTAGTAATAAAATATTTTCTCTTTATCAATGGTGGTAAAACACTTTAATTATTGCACTCCTTTAAAGAAGCATAGCTAATATGTAGAGCTTTTAAAGAAAATTACAAGAGGAATCAGGAATGTAATGTGTTGCTGTTTTGAAGTGCTAAACATTTTTCTTTTCCAAATTACGAAACTTTGGCCCACCCTGGCTTAATTCAACCACACTGGCAGAATTGCAATTTTCAGGTTGCACCGTATAAACACATCAAAAAGCAAGCATCTGCACCCTCCAAAGTTTGTTTAAATCCCCTACCTTTCCTACATAGAGTGGGTCTGTACCCATGTATTCTTCCAGCACAAAGAATTGATTCCACACCCAGCTGCGTTTGGTTCTCGTCCTCCCCGACTGAAAGTAGGGCTTTGACCTGGACCTCGAGAGCTCTGCTTGATTCATCCCAGAAAGACAGAGGAAAAGAGCTAGTATCTGCAGAAAATGGCAGAACTCCACTTTGCCCAACTTCATCTTTTTTTTTTTTTTTTTTTTCCACTGTGTAAGAAAAAACCTTGAGGAGAGCGGGCACAATTCCAGTTGTCTCAGTAGGTCTAGCCTCCGGCAGGGTGTCAGCTGAGAGTCCAGAGATAATAATTTGTGGAGCAGTCAATTGGGAGAAGTCACCACTGCTGAACAGCCTTCACCAAAGAAGTGGTGAAATAGGTACCTATCCGGGAAAAAGATAAGAACTGTTGTCAGAACTTTTTTTTTTTCTTTAAAGAAGGCAAATTCTTTGCAGCTTTCACGTAATACATCAAAAATGTTTATTTATGTTTTTTCTCATCATCAACACAGTTGAGTTTACATAAGTTTTTGAAAGTTTAGAGCTCATTCCTTGGATGGCATTTCTACTGCTGATAGAACTGTATTTATATTATAAAGTTCTCTTGACTGTTCTCTTAATACACCAGTTTCCCCAGTACAAAGGCTGATTTTTTTCTCTTTAAAATAATCAAAGCAAGTGTAGTTTTCTACAGTTATTTGTTTTGATTTTTCCTTCTCTGCCTGCTGCAGTCTGCTTTACTTGCCATTACCGTGACATAATTACAAACCAGATACAGGCAGGAAGTTTTATTAATGGAAAGGACATATGCTAGCTTAACTCTCTTCCATATAACTGAAAAGTAAAAATAAAGGAGTATAAGATGAATCAAATCAATTTGATTGTTTCTTAGTCACAGTACACCAGATATTATGATTTGTTCTGATCTGAATCTGACCTGCTAAAAAGTCCTCAGAGTCTCCCCACTCATTTTTACTACATTCCTAAAGCAAATGTCAGGCACGGTAAGAAGCAAGCTAAACTAATTTATACACTTATACACAAATATGTTCAGAAAGATCAGAGGATAATTGGATTTTGTGTTTTCAATGAAACCTTGATTTAATGACGAATGATTTTTCAGCAGTAACACATACAGGTTTTATTGTCTTGTGCATCTGGTCCTTTTTTATTTCAAAATCCTGATCACTTAGTAACTGGTGGAATGCACCAAAAAAAAAATCATTTACAACAACAAAAAAACCAACTTCAATACTTAAAAAGGTCTTTTTTCGGCCTTTTACAATTGTGAGCCTTCTCTGGCCAAGTAAAATGTATACTTAGTATAATGTTTTTAGAAGTATAAGTTCTATCAGTCAGGTTAGGAATGCTCTCTCTGAAACAGGCATCCTCCTTGTCTGAGTGAGCAATGAGGCAGATGAGAAGTATTCGAGAAGTATTCAAGAAGTGCCAAACACAAGGTGAAAATGAGGATGAAATTAAAACAGATAACAAGGCATTCATCTGGAGGGAACCGCTGCTACTTAGGAAGCCATGGAAGAAAGAAGATTTCATCCCCTCTACATTTAGTTAATCTAAAAAGACTAGACATTAAATCACATGAACTTTAAATGCTCTAGATAGATTATTATTATATCCCTACCCACTACTATTAAAACTGAGTGAAATGCAATCTCTGCTGTTTTCAGTACGTCAGGCTCTTTTAGCTGAAGAACTCCTATGCATTGTGCTGCCAAAGGTACCTAGAGGGCAGAAACATGAAACAAATAAAAAGCTCTTCTGATTACAGACTGTATTTAAAGCCTTTTTATAGTAATCCCTTCTGTGGTACTGCCCTGCACCAGAAAGGCTTTGCTTAGAGACTGGTGGGATAAACCACAAACCCACTGAGCGTGTTTGCTAAGCAGCAACAATTTGAAAGCTTCCATATGTGAAAATCCAGTGTCTCCCTACAGGCAAAACAAAGAGAATAGGCAATGTCTTACCTAAAGACCCTAATTTCCAAAACGTGATTCCATGGTTATAAAAGATGTCTCTCCAACATGGACCAAGATTCTTTTTGCAGCACGATTAGCACTCAGGTGTCATCCTCAGTGGCAGAGCATAGTTTAAAATAATTAATCCCAACTAGTCATAGCTCAGCTTTGATCTGGCCCTTTGGGTGAATCATGACCACATGACATAGTAACTGCTGAGAGGGCTACCATGAGTGTTAAGGCGGGTGGCTGTGCTTCCTCCATGATATGTTCACTTCTTACCGCTCAGTTCAAATAAGATAAGCGTTTTTTGTAGTAGAGGCTGTTTATGCACCCTTTACTTTCCCTCTCTGTGTCTAAGGTACATCAGGTTAAAGACATCTGATATTGATAAACTGTCAGTTTATTTCAAAGAGGCAGCAGATTGTTATTTAACAGAGATAAAAATATGAAATGGATTTTCTTAAGAAATGTCAGTAAAACATTTACAATATGTTAGAGTCTTTCCACTAAGCAGTTCGAAATGTCTTGTTCTTGCTCTGAACAGACATTTCAAACCTGGAATTGCTCTAACCTTTATCTTGAACAGTGTTCTCTTATATCCTTTCTTTTACACCTGCAGGAAAGTATGAAAGCCACCATATGGAGTGCCATGGTCCCCAGCCACACACCACAGAACAGAACTGAAAAACGCACCCAAAATACCAACTTAAAAACAGTCCATATGCTAGACAGCACAATCTGATGAAAAGCAGAATACTCACCCCCTGGAAAAAAATTGTTGTCATTTACTCATTCTCAAATACTTTCACCACACAGTCTCCAGAATTCCAATTATTTTTATTCAGCTGTATAACAGCACTTTCTGCTCTGAAACACTCTTCCCTCCCTTCCTCCCCTTCTTCAGGATAAGTCTTCCTATTCCTCTTAGAGGCCTTTTTTTTTTAGGTTTTTATTTATAGTTCTTTCAGCACATTGCCTTTCGAGTGTGATACTTCCCAAAGCAGAAGTAAAAGTATCTGGTATTTAAAAATCTTTTCTGTTTTGGGAATAATTATTTATTAAATTGAGTTTCATTACCTTTCTTACTGATATAGATATACATATTTATATTAATTAAAAAAAATAAAAATATTATATTTCTATCCAAGCATAACTAGCACTTCAATATCACCTGTTCTAAGAAGTCCATGCATATGAAGCCCACAAATCCACATAAGCAACATCATAGCATTCATAAAACTGAAAGCTAAAAGGTGCTGGGTTTTTTTCCTCATCAAGGCATAACTTCACTGTTCAGGGTTGCACTTGCAGCAGTGGGTATGACTAACACTGACAGCAATAGAGGGAATACAGTGCTCTGATTCCAGTGCCTTCTCTGTCATCAGCGTTTACAGGCTTGAGTGTGAAGGCAAAACTGACCCAGAACCATTTTGTATTTTGTGTTTAAAGATGCTCTTTTATAAAATGGTATCACTTTCTGCGCAAACAGTACTCAGAGTACACAGAACTGAGAAATATTTGTGCTTGTAATTGATGTAATTAATTACCCTAGGACATAAGTGCACCTTTACATCTTGTTTCTGGATCTCCAAAATGCTGCTCCCCTACCCAAAAAGGGGCAAAATGCAATCATGTCTCCTCACTCATGTTTTGCCTACATAAAGAGTAATTTAGGCTTTAAAAATAAAATTAATTTGTCTGCTAGTATATTTAAAGCACTAGGCTCTACCTTTCACATCTAAGCTTGTATTCCCTATTTACTTTGCATATAGTCCCAACAATCATAAATATGAAAAATATAAAGTATAAAAACTGGTGTATAATTCAAAGAGTATGTCATGTGATCTGGACTATGCATGTAATATGTCTTACCAGAGCAGTAATATGTTGCCTATGTGAACAGCTATAAGAATAAAACAAACAAACAAACAAACAAACAAACATAAAAAATACCCACTAAATATCTAATCTCTCATGTCTGTGCTCTTAAATAGCCGGTTGATATATAAAACATCAGACTGAAGAATATACATCTGAAAAAATAATAACCTCCTTATTCAATATGTACCATAAAACTTACATTTTCTCCCATCTGCTGTATAGAAATTGATCTATATTTAAGCCATAGCCTAGTAGCAGAAGTGTTCTGGTGAACATTGCTAATCTGAAAAATGTTACTACTCTACTTTGCCAAAACAATCTGCTAGTGTCAAAAAGACACTATTATGCACTGTCTCTGAGGGGCAATCTTGATTTGTTCAAAACATTCACATCATGAATAAGATCCTCAGCTTTAAGGAATAGTTCTCCTCACTGTAAGCAATTAAGGGTAATTTACACCCACTGAAGATCTCTCTGAATATTTTGCTTTGCTCCATAATTTCTAAAACAACACATCAAGACCAGTCCTCGCTGTTTGTGTGTAGCAGTGAGCACCAGTAGATATGGGCAAAACATGTCTTCAGTCTCCTAGATATCTTCATGGAAACCCTCTTTCCCCACCCCTGAGATTTCCCCAGCCTTGTAGGGCCATTTGCTGAAGGATCTTGAGATGATCTTCATACCACCTAAACTTTGCAGCCAAAGTGCAAGTTCCTGCAGCCTTCCACTCACACATTGCTACTGGTGTCACAGTGCCAGCTTAATCTATGAACCATATAATTTCCCTGTCAACCACTTCAACCCAAAAGAGAATTTTGTCCTTCACCACATATTGTCCTAAAGTCTTTCCAATGTGCAAAATTCTTCACGAAGAAGTGGGAATTCAAAACCTTTTCCATTACTAAACTCCACCAGTCTGCATTACATTTCTCTATTTTGAAATCTCACTCTCAGCTCAGGGCATCCATTGAAGGTATAACTGAAAACTGTTCCACTCCTATTGCCTTCCCTCTCCCCCTCCCCCCCCCCCCTTATTCTCCTCTCATCATATTGCTTCAATTTTTGATACCATTGCAAAATTTACTGTGTAAACCTGGACCTCACTGCCTCTGAAAGTGCAACCCAGACAGCACCTGGTAGTAAATCTTGCTTTAGCTTGGTCAATAGTGCAAAGTTATCCCGTGTTTGGTCTTTTTTTCCCCTCGACTTTAGTCATTCAATAAAATAAGACCCTGCGTGTTGTGATAATTCCGAGGGTGACTGTTGCTACTGGATCTTGAACCATGATCCCTTAAACACAGTGGAATCAGCAGGTGAGCCCCCTGACAGCTGAATGACCCTCACTGAAATATTTATGTTTTGACATTCAATTTTACAATGCCCATTGAAAAGGGTGTCACTTTCCATGGCAGAGAAAATTCACCTTTGTTATGAGCCTACAGCTCCTCTATGTCACAAATCCTAAATATCATGGGAGACTCCTTTACAGGCACAGGAACTCTGTGATCTTTGAGACAAAGGGTTTAGAGAAGATAAAATGTCTAATTATGGTGTAGATTGAAATGTCTGGTTATCACTTTTTTCAGGGAAAGAAAAAAAAAAAAAGAAAAAAGGAGGGCGCCTTGGAGCAAGTGAGGTGGGGACCCTTCCATGAAATGAAGCTCTGTAATTCAAGGCAGTACAATGAAACCTATTAAATCCCTGTGCCAGATGACATTACAACTACAGACCACAACCTCCTGCCGCTAACTGGCCTAAATATTCACATGGGAGATCTGTAAATGTAGTGCACATCCTGCAGTCTGCATCTGGTTATCAAGCAAAAAACTATCACTGCTCCAAACATATGGCGCTGTTACACTAAACTGGCTCCAATACCCTCTGACTCAGGTGAAAGGACCTGATGAAACAACAGAAAAACACTAGGCACACTTCAATAAATGATATGGCTTCAAAAAATGCATAAAGAAAACCAGGCAACAGCTTTTAGTCTTTCATACTGCTCTGCAGTTGATCATACGATTGCATGTGGCTAGAGTGCTAAGTTGTTTGGGTTGTTGGTAGGTTTCTTTTTTTCCCCAAGAAAAGTTAACAAAAGAAATATATATATTTTTTAATATCGTTTTCTCCATGTGAAAATGCTTTGTTGGTTTTTCGCATCTCTATGGTACATTTTATAGATCTAAGTTGCTGGAAAGGATTATGCTAATTTGATCAGCTATTGAAAAGAAACGCTAGCAGTGTTTGTATATCTGTGACCAATCAAGTCAAATATTTAAATTTCCACAAGCTCTATTTCTGCAGCCCCATTTAAGCTGAAGAACTTCACATAATACCTAGGGATGACTTTCTTGCAGAACAGCTGAATTCCCAGAGGAGGCACTCCTGCATTACTGCTTAGAGTTAAGCCTGGTTTGACAGGAAGAACCGAAGTAAGCATCATCTATTTGATGCACCCTTCCTCAGCTAGAATTTAATGGGGTTTATTGCCATGAGAAAATAATACCCAGAAGTAGCATGAAAGTGTACGCGAAAAAAAAATAAATGTGCATGATAAACGAAAGGAAACTGAATGGCTCAAGAAAGGCCTTAATTGAAAAACTGCTGAACACATCAGATATTGAAACCAATAGCCAAAAATGTACACAGAAACTTACTAGCCAACCTGTCACTAAAACTGACTCCCAAGCAGTATATTCACCCTCATCTGAAGTTTAAAATATTTTCTATTTTCATTGCACACTGGAGTCGATTTGTGAGTTGAATACCTTTGAGAAAAGTCTTAGCCAGGTTCATAGCAAAGGAGGACTTTAACTTAGAGTAGAACAACTTAAGGTTTTCCATTAATAATTATTTTCTTCAGTCAAGTGTCTGACCACTGAAGAAACAGAAAAATATGGACACAACATGCACACGCACAGAGTTACACATGAAAAGGATAGACAAAAATCTACATGGATGGGACATCCATTCTTCTCATCAGATAATTCATGGATAATCTGCAGTTATACAAATGCTTTACAATTACCCTTTTATATGGAAAGGTAAGAATGCTTTGCTGTTAAATCAATAGCAAATAATCAAGAGTGCTTTGCTATTAAATCAATAAAAGTAGAATTAAGAGAGTTGTAAGGCTGTCATCTGACTCTTAACACAATTCTAATGACCTACATCAGCCTTTAATTACAGTAAAGTCTCTCATTATAAGGGTGAAATGCCCGCTGATTAAAACTGCAATCTTCTATGGCTTTTTGCAAGAAAACAGTCTACGTTACTGATGTTTGTATTTTTATTCAAATTAACTGACACGCACTTCTAACATGCAATGGTAGCTCAGATTATTACCTTTGATATTTCCCTAATATTCCAGGTAGTTTTTAATCTATATTAAGTACTCAAACCCAAGATATTTCACTTACTTAACATTAAAAGTTGTCAGAGTAAGCTTTTAGCTCCTTTGCTCTTCTCCCCTTGCTGTGGATTTTATTGCAATTGTTTTTTAAATCTTACTTAGCCTTTCTTCATGACCCTAAAAAAGAAGTGTGCCTAGATTAGATCCCCTGGTAGTTGCAGGCTGGAGAGCTAGAAAAGCATGTACAAGTACTTTAAACGGGATGTCACATTTGGTCCCCAGATAGTTCTTTTGGATTTGTTTAGTGGGTTTTCTGTTCTTTTTTTCCCCCAAAGATGGTAACACACGCGTTGCACTGAACTAGCTCCAATGAGGCTGAGTTGTATTATTTCTAAATGTCCTCACTTTACTTTTGCATCTTTAAAACTGTTATGAATTTGCTAAGAGCAAACCAGCATCATTTCCCAACTGACCTTTATCTGTTGACCTGTTGTACCTTCAGAAGCTATTTTTTAAGCAAACTTAATTTACTTATGCAACTTTCATGCTATTGGTCATCTGAATAGCCCATCACCTGAGATTATATAGACCTATCTTTTTCAGAAACAGAATAAGTATCTAGCTTTCACCAGTAACAATTCCTGCAAACTTCTAATCATGTAACAGAGGAACAATTAGTAAATCTAATAAGGGTAGAAAAGTAAAATCACACATCACTGCCAAGGAGAGACTGTTTCAGAAACTGGAATTCTTAAGAGTTTGGCTCCTAAATGCATTTACTTATTTGTCCTGGAAAAGCAATTTATTTTCTGCAAAGCTGTACGATCACCTATGTTTTAGCTGAAAAATGGCAAGGCAGTATGTCTTGTTAGAGAGACTATAAAGTATACGCTGCCCTTTCAAGTCTCTGCTTTGACTTGAGAAGTTATCTATCAGAACACAAGATTTTATCCTCGCAATGGGAAAAGATTAAAGTATCAACATTTCAGTTTCCAGAATCAGAGTGCCTCACTAGTGTCCATCTCCCATCGCTCCCTAATCCCCCAATTTGCTGGGGAAGACGTCGTTTGCAGAATCCTGGCTCACCTGAACTACCTCACCTTTTGAAAGCATGAGTATAAAGGCTAAATCTTATCTCAAAAAGGGATATTTTTTCCTCCATTTAGCAACTAGAAGACGGAGGATCCAGATCACAAACTACTTGCTACCGGTGCACAGAAGCTGTTATAGGAAAGCAGGACATGCCTCTGTGTGGATATGTGGATAGATGGGGTGACGGGGCGGAGGGGGAAGGGTCAGTATCAAACAGCCAAGCACTGCAGAGCTAGCCTTACCAGCTGAATACTAATCAAAGAAATAAGCTCCCACCATTTCAACATTTGCAAACTCTAGAACATCCTTGACATTAAAGGAGGAAAGCTCTGGGAAATAACTCAGGAAATTTCCTGGCCTCAGTAATCTTTTGCTCTGTAGCATCAGTGTCGGACTCTGAGATCAAGCGAGACAGCCGCTTTGGTTTGGCAGAAAGGACTGAGATAGTCAGGACTTAGCGCTGCCTATATTTTGCAGAAGTCTGTGGTCCTCCCTTCCCCCACCCCACCTCCCCGCTTGTCTGTGAGACTTCTCCAAAGAGTGAGAGAGATGCTATTGTTCTCTTATTTTTCAGGAGGTGCACACACGCGTAGCGCATTAGTGCTTTTACTTCCCACGGTTCCCGTGCCACATCTGGTGCCGCTGCCCCCGCGGCCGTTCCCAGCCGCGCTGCCCGGGCCGCCCGGGCCGCCCGCAGACGCTGCCCGCGCCGCCCCGCCGGCCCCTTCCCCGCCGGCCCCCGGCTCACGGCGAAAAGGAAACTTACCGCTGCGCCCGCGGCCGCGCCGCCCTGCTGACTCCGCAGAGCCACAGCCCCGCTGCCGAGCAGGAGCAGTTTAGGGGCAAGGGGGAAAGAAGAACCGCACAGAGCCCTTTCCTGCAACTACTCCGACTCCCTCTACCTACAGGGGAGGGGAAGAGGAAAGCAAGGAAAGGCACAGGTGCAGCCGGCACTTACCTGTTCCCCCGCTCCCTCGGCTGCCCAGCGCAGTGAGTATTTTAATCCCAAGGGCCGACGGTGCCTCCGCGGCGAAGTGCCGGCGGGATGCTCCCAGGCGGGGGCCGGGCTGCGAGCGGCGGGGCGCCCGCCTGGCATGGGGGCTGCGCGCCCGCCCGCGCACTCGCCCGCACCCGCGGAGGTAGGAGCGCCGCCGCCGCCGCCGCTCCGCTCCTCCTCCTCCCCCTCCGCGGCACGGCACGGCCAGGCGCTGGGCACACGGTGGGAGAAGTGGGTGCCGGTGCCAAGCCCAGCTCCGACTGGGTGCGGATCGTGGCTGCGGGAGGAGGAGGAAGAGGAGGGAGGGAAGGAGGGGGGAGGGAGGGAAGAAGGCAGAGGAGGTGGGGATGCTGCTCTGGGCAGGGGATATCACCGCTCGGCGGCCGGAGCCGGCTGCCAGCTCCGTCCGAGGGCGCGCGGAGGAGGCATCGGGACTCTTTGTACCTCCCGAAGACCCGGCGGTGGCTATTGAAACGGGATCCAGGGAGCAAGCAGCCTGCCCGGCCCCACTCCCCCCCGCCTCTCCTCCTCCGCCTCCTTGACAGGATATACAGATGGAGTCCTTTGGATAAAAATCAGGAGCCGGGCTAGGGGGTGGGGCGGGAGCCAATCTATCTCCTGATTTGCATTTGAAACGCGGAGCTGAAGGAGAGAGTTTAAGAATTTTTTTTTTATCCCCCCCGCAACTTGTCCTAGAAGCCGTGATCAATTGAGCTCCCGAGGCGTGAAGGCAAAGTCGCAAAACTAATCCGAACTTGCGGGGTCCCTGCTTTACAGTTTTGCCCTTTCAGCCTCCCCAGCCTGCCCTGCTTTACTTGCAAAATCCACACCTCCTCCCCCGGCCCGTTCGCCGGGCTGGCGGCGGGGAAGCTGGGTGCCGCGGGGCAGCGAGCGGGCCGGCCCGGGGTCCCCTCTCCAGGTCCCAGGGCCGCGGCAAGGCTTTCCCGGGGCAAGGCAGGGACGTACCACCGACCTGCTCAAGGGACCTAAAACCCCGCACCCCTGCTGCCCCCCGCCTCCCTAGCGCTGCTGTGCCTCCTATCCGGCCCCTGTATAAACCCGGGGGGCTGAGGGGGGAGGAGAAGATAAAAAAAAAAAACAAAACATGGAATACATAAACCAGGTGTTTTCATAGAATAAACGGTGGAGAGAGGCGACTGCGGCCGTGCTGGAGCTCTGCGCACCGGTAGGAGGAGAAGGCGCAGTGTCACGCTGGGGCTGGTGCCTGGCAGCATCCACGCACAGCCCCGCAACCCCAAAGCTGCCCGGGGAAGCCTCTCTAGGAAATGAATACCTGCTTTGTTTGGACATGGTCCGGCTGGGAAAGAGGCAGCACAAACTTTCTGCCTCATTTCAGCACTGCTGAAGCCTTTCGGGTCTGCAGAATGAAACAGGTCTGCAACTGAAACGTGATCACCCAGGAGTCAGGACGTCTCCTGCAAAAAAAGGCAGAGGTTCCAAGTGTTGGCGGAGCTGCTGATCTGACATTTTCCACGGACAAAAATATTTTTAACACCTACTGTTTTTAGAACAATGGATTGTACCAAGGGCAACTGTAAGAAATGAGCCTTGGCCAATGTCTTTTGATTTATAGCTTTAGTAGAAAAGCATTCTCAACATACTATGAACAAACTAATAATGTGCATTTATAATTAATTTTCACTCCTATTATGCAGTATACTATGACGTGTGGTGTCAACAATAATAAAGTAATGTGAGGATAAAGTCACCTCAAAAAAAACCACAACAAAATAATTGGTTTAGATCATGAAGGATTTTTTTTTTTTTTTAAATCATTTTAATTTCTGGATTTGTAGCCTTTGAATACACAAATGCAAACATGCATGAGTATTTTAATAAATACAATATGTAACTGCTATGTGTTCCTCATGTTTTAGCTTCATTTTCAGACATGTGATTTCCAACGTCACCCTTTAATCAGAGAGGGGAAATTCAGCATCATGGCATTTGTGAATTGAAGAAGTGGTTTAAAGAGGGCAACTAGAAGCAATCTTCATTCTCCAAGTTATGGAGTGTCTGAGTGCATGGTTACAATGTAATAAGATGTATTCAGGCAAGAAAATCCTGAAACATGATTGCACACAGTTGCTTAAGATTGTAATTAAGGTTTCTTCCTTCCTTTGTCCTTCTTCCCCCAATCCCTAATTCATCTTTCACAAGTTAATCAAAATAAGACTCTTTGCACTGATCCTTAGAGGACAAGGTTCAAGGACAGATTATCTTTTTTCATCACTAAATATCACAAACACCTCTGCTTTATCTTCTTTCGAATTCATTATGAGATGTAACCAGTACTTGGAAAGCTTATCTTTTCCTACTTAATTCAGTAACTATGATTCAATGGTGAAAATAGAACAGTTTAAAAAGAGAACAGAAAAAAAAAAAAATCATTGTTTGGGAATGGGATGATACAAAAAAAAAAAAAAGAATCTGCAAGGGGTCACAAGCTTTGTAAACTTTACCTAACGTCTTCAAACTTTTTCTTTGCTCTTCAAGTTCAAAGTAGGGACTAAATAGTTTTACAATCACTTAAAATCTTTATAAAGGAAGGATTATTTCTGATCAATTTTGATTCTGATTCAGATATTGCTAATGGATAATTGAAATAGCCAATTATCATCCAATTAAAAAGCTTTCACGTGTAGACCTTTGCAGAGTATTTCATGATGTTCTTACTAACTTAACAGACCTCTCTCGAGGATGTGCTTTATGTTTCAAAAATCTATATTCTTTCAAGCAAAACCTTTCATTAAACTGTATGTCTGTAAAACATTTGAACTTATTTTTACTGTGTCAAAAATAGGATAGATATTTTTGTCTGATTATTCTTCTAAATGCTTATGCTGTCATATCAAAATAAAATGTATTAAACTCTTTGACTTTCATGGGAGCAAAACAGCCCAGTGACTCCAAGCAAAAAAGTGTGACTAAGCAGACCAATTTAATTTCATTGCACAGGCAGAATAAAATATAAAGAAGCAATTATTCTTAGTCACTTTTGGCAATCTACCATTTTTAGTAACATAAGCAAATGTATATTTTTTAATACAATTTGTTCTTGACTGTCTTGGTGGTGGGTTTTTGCCAATGAGTCAGTCCATTCCAATACGTTGACTGGATCATTTTTGCTGTAATCCATACTTACAGTGCTGTTGTATTTCTTTCTAATATGTTTTGCAGTGCATTTAGTCATCCTGAGAGGTACGGTTGTACCGTTTCTGGAGGAAAGTCTACAGTTTGTAAAAACAAACATTGGACCATGCTAGATTGTCTGTTAGGCAGGCCGCGTAAAGACTGACTGTAGGCATCAAAGGGTGCATTGGTACTGGCACCTTTCCCATCTTTTGACTTCTGAAAATGTCAAGGATGCCTCTTCACAGTACGAGTTGTGTTGCTGTTCTGTGTAGTGGATCCACAGGCAGATTTAGGACCACAAAACCTGCTCTGAAACATGCTCTCAAATGCTTCTTAGACAATGAGAGCTTTGGTGGCTGCTACTTAGGAAGGGTTTTGACCTGAGGCAGAAAACGGAAAGATTTTATAGTTATCCTCAGTCCCCTGAGCCACTGACAGTCTCTCAACATTAACATTTCTACCTACAGGTACACACCTGTCTACCTATAGGTCTACATAATATACGTTCTGAAAAAAAGCAATGTCTGGTAACTGCTACCTGGATGCTGGTAACTCATTGACTGTGTAGGCAGAAATAACTTCCATTATACACTGAGCAACAGCTTGCAGAGTTCCTTTGATATGAGAATGTATTACGCTCAGAGGCAAAAAAATAACCCTTTTCCTTAATTTCCTGAAAATATATGTGGATATTAGGCCTTCACAAGGCAAACAGGAGAGCTTGCAGATCTTTTTTAAAGGAAACCACTTCTTACCACCATGAGCACATGGTTGCTCTGTACTAATGACTCTATAAATGACTCTTAGGTAAGGACTTCTGCTGTCCAGAGATATTATTTACAGGTGGCTATAATTCTGATGTGCATTTCTCACCTGCTGTATCACATGGGAAATCACTGTCCATTGCTGTGGTTACACTAGCTTGGATTCAAATCTAGAATTGAGCATTGCTTGTCTTCAGTCTTCTTTTGTTCTCTTTTCTACCAATAGCAGAAGGAAAAACAAAAGGTCTGTTGAAATTGACACCCACTGCCTTTAACAAGATACTCAACACAGGAATGTCTCTGCTTTTCTGTGTCCTACTAGTTATGACATAATTCCTTATTTAAACTGAGTTTTTGAGGTAATTACATTGTTGTCTACAATCCAGGAGTTTTTCCCACCCCCTGTGGAGCCACAGTAATTATGGGGACATACCTAATAGTCCCCAAAAGTTCAGCAACCTGTTCTTTAGAAGATACTTTGCAGAATATCCTCTAAAGATTTGGCATCCCAAAATACATAATAATATGAACTAAATTGTAGCAAATAACAATGGTGGTGATTCAACTGGTCAGTTTACTAGGTCTCTTTATTTATCCACAATCACCCATTCCACTTAGGAAGTGTTACCTTATCATTTCAACATTACCATCATGGCTCCACCTGTTCTTCTCTGCTTCTTCTTTGTCTTCTCTAGAGTTTCCACAGTCTTTTGATGACATATTTGTCCCACATATACTGGCAAATATGGATAACTGATGTATTTGCAAGTATGGTATTCTTCTTTAGAAGTAAATCTAGTTAATCTAAGGGAATGTATCTATAAAAGTAATAAAAAGTTACTGTTGCCTAAGGTAATAAATGTGAATGCAGATAAAAATGGAGTTTATGTTGTCAGGAAGAACAAAGGCAACAGAGGGAGTTGTAGGAAAAGAACCTGTAGAGTTAAGAAACTGTAGATAGAAAATAGGTGCGTTTAATCATAAGGAGGCTGCAAAATTAAAAGAAAAAGATTCTGCCATTGAGGGTAATTTATTAGTCACACAGCAGTAAGAACAGCAGAAGGAGAAATCAAATGAAAAACAACTGCATGGAAAGAATTTTGAAAATCTCACAAGACAACGGTGGCAAATGGCAGGTAGGCTGTCAGGATACTCAAAAGAGAAATGGAGAATTTCATTATGGCCACACAGGAATGGGCTATTTGTACAAGCAAGGATAGATGGCTTAAAAAAGCCCTAAGACCAGAATGTAGGCTGTGTGGCCAGGCTCCAGATGTTATTCATCATATTATAAGTGGATGTACCAAGCTGGCCAGTACTGAGATAGAATACAGCAGGACAAAACTGGCACTGTTGTGCACTAAGCACTCTGCAAGAAGTATGGATTACGAACATGGGGGGGAGAGGGAGGAAGAAAAAAATCAGCAGCAGCCAAAGAAAGTGTTGAGAATAAAAGCATTAAAATTATTTTTAAAACATTAGAATTAAAAAGAAAAAAAAAAAAAGAGCTAGGAATAAGAGCTAGGAAATGAGATATTATAAGACAATTAAAAGGGAGGAAGAATGCTAATAAAAGCCTTTTTTTTCTGTTTCATTGGATGAGTTCATTCAAACAAAAATGCTAGGAAGGGCGCAGTCAGGGCAGGAGCAGAAGAAAATCCAGTTTCTGAGAAGTGCAAAGTGCCAGCTACTTGTGTATCCTTGGACCTGCACTAACATTGCAATGGTACTGAGTTAAGTTAAACAGTAGCTCTGTAACAGACCTCACATAGCTAGATTTATGAGCATCTCTAAAATACTGATGAACACGGTAGTTCAAATTGTAAATAAATAAATCCACAAACACTTAGATCTCAGATTAATGCTTCATGCCAGCAAGATCCTGCTGGTGGAGAAGAAGCGTCACCATTTTTGTAATCAGCACTCCTCTCTCTTCTGATGTATGCAGAAAAAATATTAGGTTAGATAAGTTTCTGCTGGGTATTAAGCTCAATTCTGCAGGGCATTCACACTGTGGCACAACTAAGGTCAATTTTTCAGAGGAATTGCAATCTAGACTGAAAACATTTGTCTGATCTTATGAAAAGTTATACATAGGAAGTCCAATTGACTTCAGGGAGTTTTGCACGCTTCAGGGGGCTGCTACTGTGTAGCAGTCATCTGAAAATCTGCGGCTAAGTTACTTGTGAAAAACGCCAATATATACACAAATAAACCAGTAACTGCCCATACACAGCAGGATGTATCACTTCGGGACAGAGTTTATACTCTGCATCAACTATACAAAGTTAATGTGAATAACTCCTCCACTGACCTCTAAACCCAAACCAGATTTCAGTGTTCCAGTGTAGCTTGCCACTATAAGCTTGAATACTTGCATGAACAAAACCAGAGATTACAGCTGTGATTTTAGAATACTTTTCTAAATAATTGGCCCAAATTATGTATACTCCTGCATCATGACCAGTATTCAAGATGCTCATAACCTTTCCTGTGTGAACACATTAGCTAAGTAAGCAAATTTTATTTATTTGTATGGTTTTCCCTGGACCACAGCAATAATTGGACAATCTCTCTCTCTGTCTTTCAAAAAAAACCCAAAACCAAAGACAAAACATGCAAAAAACCCACCCAAACCCAAAAAACTAAACATTTACAAAATGTACAATCTGAGCATTATAAGCACAAGGAACACTACAAGCAAGGAGCATGATGGTGACCCTTCTTTTTCACCTTCAGGCAATCAAACTTTTCATGTCTGAATGTTAACCTAAATGCTAAACTCCTATACCTGAATATTTATGGATAAAATTCTAAAAGAGCATGTAAGCAATTGTATAGGAAGCAGATGGAAATATTTTCTAAGTGAGCTAGAGAAAAAATGTGACTATCTTCATCATCTTGAACTGCCCACTCTCACAGTTACTTGGTGTGAGTGCCGAAGGAGACATAATTTGATATGTCAATTTTCCACCCAGCTAATGTATCCATTAATTTTTGTATTCTCTAGGAATGACAACTCAGACATTACTTTTATACTTAAAATGTTAAAAACATTATAAATCCCTTAATCTTATCCAGCTTCTACCTGTTCCTGGGATAGATTCTGTATTCATTAAAATCAGTGGAAAAAACATCTTTTGATTCAATAAGAGAAGAATAAATTTTATGAAAGATCTAAGTCATTGTCGGTTAGAAAATTAGCTCAGAGTAGAGAGCACAGCACTTTATCCCACTCCCACAGAAGGCGGAAGAAATCTTTGCCCATTGCTATGTAGATGTAGGTCCCAAAGCATTACACCAATGCTTGTGCTGCAAGAATAAAAACAGAGACTTATCAGTCTCTATTTCCTCCTACTTCTACCCATGTCTGCATGTGTGAGGGAAAAAAAAAGGGCTGCAGGCAGGTGAAAGAAAATAGCAGTTCTCTGGAACCTGCTTCCTCCCACACTTAGCAGGTTAATAGTATAGCAGCAGAAGTAAGACCCATTCAATCCCCTTCACTCTTTTAGTGTATTTATTTCCTCCAGTCTGGCCTTTGGAGCCATCAGGCACTGGTTACTAGGATGCTGTGCCTAATCATTCAGCAACACTGACCTTAGTGTTACCAGTCCTACACGCATTAGTTTTTCAACAGAAGTATTGCACTTTTTTTTTTTTTTTCATTGAAGTTTGTCATATGTTTTTCTGTTATGAACTTTCTGAGACAAGGTTTTTCTAGGTCAGTCATGGGATATAGACAGAACACAAGCACCCTGATCTCAGTGTGAAGTACCACCATACAGATAAATATTAATAATTTGTTACACACATGCATACAATACACACATAAGTCAGCTACTTTAAGACATCTCATGTCATGGAGCTTGTGTTCATCCATACATATTCGTGTTGCTTTGAACTTAATGACCATGGCCTGATCAACCAAAATTCAGTAAAACTGGAGGCGCCACAAAATTTATTCTTGAAGATTCTAGCACTATCTTCTTTGTCTAAAAATTTGTACTTATATAAACGTTTATTGCTAATCTATGTAATTGAATAACTCTACTAGACTGCTTTTGAGTAGCTTTTATTCAGTTTACCATGGTTACCTTCAAAATAGTGGAAGGCTGATAAGAATGGCTTCACCTATGGGATGCAATATACATCCTCAGTTTCAAGGCCAACAAAAGAATAGGTGCCTTTTGAGCAGCAGATGCCTGCAGGAGGATAATATACCCACCAGTTACTCAGTTGCTTCATCTGTCATTTTTATGAAGGCATGTCATGGTTGGACAGAGCAAAATTGCCTGTGAAAAGCTATGTGAGGAAAAAAGGGAGAGAGAAACAGGTAACTGCCTCTTCCTAAGTGCTGGATGAAATTAACGTTTATGGCGGGGGGGAGGGGGGAGAGCACACAGGAAAACAAACATAACAAATAACTTCACAAAATATATCTTCATACAATATCAGTCATGGCAATAGTGTTAAAATACTGCAGTTGCTCCACTGCTATTACCCACTGCTATTACTAGTTGTTTTAAAAGATAAATTAATGTGGAAATTAGAAAGTAACAGATGTGAAACAATCTTAAGCATAAATTCCTTCACACTTCTTTTTAAGTGTGGTTAAGGTTTCAGTTTTCAAACACTTTGCTTAGGAGAATGAAAGGAAACAATGGAAAATTTAACTGTTCTTCAGTGTTGTAAGCCCACTGAGCTCTGTAATTTGCTGAAGATTTGTTTTCTGACACTTTCACCAGAAAAGGCTGGGGGGGGGAAGTGTTTCTCCAAAAGCATTCTGACCCATGAAAAGACCCAACTGTGTGTGTTGGGAAACATGTCCAAATGCTTCTCTATTTAAGGCTTTTTTCTCTTTCAATAAAATGTCAGTACCTCTTTGAATAGATATTGTCCTTGGCCAAGACCCTAGTGAAAGGCAACAGATGTTGCTAAGATTGCACCCAGGCTATCCTCTATCCTGTTTCATTTCTGAAAGGGAAAAAGAGAGAAAGAAAGAAGAAAACTTGCTTTAAATCACTGGACCATTTTGTACTTCAACAAATCTGTTTGCACATGCTCGACCGGCCTCACAGAAAAGGCTGAGCCTTTTGCATTCAGCCTGAGGTCAGTCCTAATGCTCTGTTTAGTGGTCCACACTCCTTTCACATGGAGCAGCTGCCTCTGATTGCTAGAACAAATTGAGGCGATTCAGGCCACCAGCAGGGCCACGGTACAAGTGCTTTTCACCAGAAAAGGAGGGAAAGCCTTAGAACAGGACCAACTGGGGCTGCCCACAATAAACCGTAGGATTAGATTTGATACACTCAATATTAAGACACGCTCTTGCTGAAAAGTAGGCCATAGTGACATAAACTACAAGACAGTTCAACTGAAAGAAGAGGGGAGAAAATGTTGTTCAAACATTTATTAAGTTACACCTAATTATTTAATTGGGGAACATTTGAAATAGTGACACTGACAGTTCAGGCTCCAGAACATCTTGCTGTTTAACCCTTGACAGAACATTCTTGATGTAAGTGTGATTCAAGATCAGTTGTGTCTCCCCCCCCCCCAGTATTGTTTGAAACATTGTCTGCAAGTTCTCTAAACTATTTCTGAGATCAATTTACAGAGAGGAATAATCACCATCACCATTTCCTACCATATTACCAACCTCTTTCAGTGACTGGAAGCTGCTACATAGCTGTTTTCCAAGGGCGGGGGGTGGGAGGGGGAAGGAAAGGAAAAAAAAAAAAAGAGAAAGAAAAAAAAAAGAAAGAAAAAAAAGATGAAGATTTGGTATTTACCCCTTTTTAAATTCTTTCTAATCTAACAAATGAGATAAGAGCACACAGCAGGCATTAGCAGGGAAAAAAGGAAGGCATAACCCTCCCCCTTTCCCCCGTGCAGCCAAGCTCCTGCAATTACTTGGTTCAGTCCCAGATATCAGATCACAGTATTTTCTGCTGTGTGAAGGATCAGACCAACAGCTCTCTGAGGATGAGGCCAAACAAAACAATACAGTATTGCATTAAGCCTCGATACCAAGCACTTACCACTTCAAAAGGAAGCACTCTTTGATGCCTCTGAAAGGAAAGCAAAATCTCTACGGATATATAGGTAATTTTACCAGACTGGTCAAAAAATGGATGTTTATGTTAATTCATAAAACCATGGATTTAAGATCAGGGGAAATTAGGAATTACGGCATTTACTCTGGCTCTGCATTTAGATGGGATGGCTGGGTATAACATGTGGCCTTTGAAGTACAGTTATCCATGAGGTAGCTTAGCAAGCTGGAGAAGAAAGGAAAAAGATCTTACTGTTTACGCAATTAACAGGTATAGAAACAGAAGCTAAAGGAAAAGGTATGTAAAAACCTGCCTGTTGACTCAGAAACATTGAGATATAGGAAAGAAAGTGTCCAAATGGTATGCTAGTCTCTGACACGACTTCATAAAAAAAAGAAAAATCTTTTAACTCTTTGAATTACAGACACAAAACGGAGGCACATCTCAATCTTTCTTTATTAGTATTTCATTCTACTACTTGTTTCTATTTTCACACAGAAAACAGAAAAAAATGCTCTATGTTCAAAGAAAAGGAATAAAACAAAAGACCAGGAAGAGTGTGTATCTTCAACAGAAAATTTGCTTCTTTTTCTCTGTAAGAACAATAAGTAAATAAATATGTATATCATGAAATCTCCTTCATACTGCTTCTTAAAGCTTTCTCTTTTTTAAGGCACTGGATATACTAAGTGTATGAGTTTTGAAGAGCTGCATCTGAAATCTTACTCCCATTTGTAAGGTGTGGTTTTCAGCTAGGCAAGGGGCAGAATCGTGTGTTTCAGTGTCACTGGCAACAAAGCCAGCTGAGACACTCCTCTTTCCTTTCTACCTCCAGGCTGCCGCTCACGGTCCTGTCAGCTGGGGTGACATAACGTATGTGAGGCTATGTTGTGAAATAGATCAGTTCAATGATTCAAGTTAAATCAAGCAATAAAAAACAGAAGTTTCCGATTTGTTTTATGTAACGTAGATTGCTTCCCTGATCAGCTTTACAGCACAAGTCCATATGTAACTATGCAGAATAAAAAATAGGGACAAGAGGGCAGAAGCAAGCAAATTAAGCTTACACTTTAAGTTTCCTTCAAAAACTTTATACATACTTCTTTGGGAAACTCAGTATAAAAGGTATTTGGGCACATCTGCTGGTATATTATCTTTTCTTTTATCTCATTCTGCTAGCGGGGTATATGTTCTTCTTGCTGGTCTTTTCCCAAGCCTCTGCCAAGTCATCGTTTCCTGAAATATAGGTATTGAATCAGAAAGGGGAAGGAATTGAACCTTACCAAGTTCTCCAATGGCAAGTTCTGGAGATGGAAATGTGGCCTGCTGGGATTAATCTGACAAGAACGATCAGAGTCATTTCAGTGTGTTTCTGCCTACACTTGCCAGATTTGTACAGCATGTAAGCAAGAATGCATGACTGACAGTGTCAAACACTGCTGAGGAGACCAGTAGAAAGGGTATGGACATTTGCCAGTTGTCAGTCTGAGGTGATATGTACTTTAATAAGCTAGGCACCAGGGAACAGAAATGGACTGAATTTATGCTTTGAAGGAAGCAAGTTCCCATTTGGGCTTCTATACAGTTTCTTCTTGTGCATAAAAAAATAAAATAATATTGAGTTTGCAAAAGCTTGTGCTTGCCCTTTCTGATTAGCAAATCCTATTTAAAAAACTAATATCAGTTCCCATATATTCATTTTGAGGGTACAAGTCTTAATATTCAGGTAGGCACAAATTTTTTGGTGATATCTAAAAAAAATCATATATATATATATATATATATAGGCCTCAGCAGAATGTAGCCTAAAATCCAAATACTCAAGCTCTTAAAATTTAAGCAGATAAGTTACTAAAGAAAAGAGATTTTAAAAACCTCACTGTAAGAGAGAATTCATGGATGGTTATTGCTATGCCATGTTTTACTGAAGGTACTATCAATATCACATTAATTGTACTCCAGGCACTTTCAGTACTGGTAGGAACAGGCAAGAACTATAAGGAGCTAAGTCTGATCTCCTGTATGTGTATGGCTTCCAACTGGTATCACTGACCAAGTGTCCATAAGAATCTCTCATGAGTACAACATGAAAAGGGAAAAAAACTACAAAGCTTATTGTTACAGAGATTTTTACGTTATTAAACGGTTAGTACTACTTGGGATAGTTAACAAAAAACATAATAGAAGTAGGCAATATAACTAATTTAGAATTTCAAGAACATTTTGAAAATTTTTTTCTTTCAAGGATATTAAACAATGAGAGGGGATGATGTGAAGTCATGTTATGGATTAAAAACTAATTAGGAGACAGAAAACAGAGTAGGAATGTAATCCAGCTCACAACACAGAAGGGAGTGACTTTACACAGCAGTGCCAGAGCAAGCCTTATTTGCACCAAACTGCATTCTTTGCTCTCCAGTATCCTTACAAATTAAAGGAAGAACAAATCAAAACACTGTTTCAAATCTTTCTTATTTCCGTTTTCACTGGGACTGGGTATACAGTGATGTTCTTGTCTGAAGGATACAGTGTGTTATAGTTTTGTCCTTGACTATTCACCTGGAAGAAAGAAGTTATAAGGAAATTACAACATTCGCATATTCTTTCTTTTTCTGCCTGAAACAAGCTGATGGAAACCAAAGGGGTGTTCAGCTCTGAAGTGGCTTCTTTCTCTGCAGAGGCCACAGTTTTCACTGGCTGTAGTTGGCATGCAGGATGATCACCTGCCTAATTTAGTGTTTACATGAGGTGCCTACACTTGGTAGGTTGGCAGTCTCAGGAAAATCAAGGACCTTCAAGAAGACTGGACAGCAATTCAGAAATTTAGCCCACTATGGATCCATGGGAACCCCTTGGGACAAAGTGTGCTCGTTCCATCCATTTCTAGCCCTTCATGGGGCTCCCTTCAGTAATGATTATTTGCTAACCAGAACCTTTGGCACCCATTTCAATATGGCCATGCTGAAGGGATGGGTGATCCTCGTAACACCGTACCAGCTGCAGAGCAGACCCCCGTGAGAACTCATCATCTCAGTTTACTTTACAAGTCTCACTCTCTTGGGCCCTTGAGGACATCAACTGCAGTTAGTCTCCTAAGGAAGTTAGGAGGCTAAGGTAACTAGTTTCTTTACAAAGTAAAAAGCCTTCTACTGCACAGGAATCTACTGTCCTCCATCTTTTTTAAATTGAATAGAGCCTGATAAGAGATACAGTGACTATGGACTGAAACGTCAACAAATTAGGAACATAATCAAGGGTTTAGTATCAACCTCAGTTGTATTTTCACGGAGAAGGGTCTTCACTCGTTCTCACTTGTGCAGTATACTTTTAGTCTTTGGACAGCATCTATAAGATCTATCAAAAATTATCCAAACAAAACACAAACCAAAAGATTATGAAGGTTTTTGATTTTGGTTTTAGTTTTAAGCCCAGAATAAAGAACTGATTTATGAGAGAGAGGATTAGCATATACAGAAAGTTACACTGCACTATAATCCCCAGATAGTGCAATAAAACATCAGAGAAGTAAAATCAGAACATGGATGCAAGTTAGTTGACTGAAAATGGGATGTTGGATAAAGGAGGTGATGACGGTTTTAGGGAATGAAAAGTAGCTAAGAGTTGGAGTTTGCTTTCACACACCGTTATTCCTTGAGCATCCCTCACATGATTATGAGAGTTATGGCAGCCCACTGGTTCACGCAATTGACTCTGTGTACCACTGCAAAAAACTTTTCTTCATCCACCTCTACCTGGACAACTTTGCTTTTTTGCACACAAGATATCAAGTATTAGATTTTTGTATATTGAGACATATTGAAGTATTTCATGCTTGGGGGTTGAATCTCTTCTTGCAGCCAAAAAAATGTCAAAAATGGGGACAGACTATATGATATGCAGTGCCTATAGAGAGGGTTCCAGGACTTTAAAACATCTGACACCGGCCACTTTCTCAGAGAGATACTCTGCTCAGGATAGGCTTTGGATCTGAATCAGTATTGCAATTCCTGTGTAATAACAGAATAAAGCAGTCACAGAACTAGTTGTAACTTTGCAGGGACATTTCTAAGTGTGAACATAGTGTCACTTCTTTACCTTTCTAGAACAATCCAATGATGAGCTCTTTCATGCAAGTTTTGCCCAAAAAGTAAGGCTGTATCAATTACTGAACAGTTTAAAATTATATACTGGGAACGTGGGAAATAGCTAGAGGAGTTGCATGATATTATGGTAAAAACATGTCTTCTTCTATGCAACAATGTGCTTCCTCAAAGCACTTTTTAAGTATGAACTAATTAATACTTACTCAACAGAGTATGCATTAACACTATTTTTCATTTGTGAATTACCCTTAACTTTTTTTACTTGAACAGTCAAGACAAACCATGCTAAAAATTCCTTATAAAACCCCATTTAATGTCTCCAGCTTCCTTTTTGATGGAATAATATCACCGACATCTTGAAATAAAAGGATTTCGCTGTTGTTGAATTTAGATGTAGTTCTTACCTGGCAGCCAAAATGGTACTCCTACCAGTTCTAAAATCTGACACTCATATTATTTTTGCTTTTTTTGTTATCTTTCTTCTTCTTTTTCATTTGGCGCATTTTGAGATTTGCCTATTCCATATTTATATATGCATGTTTATGCATCTGTGTGTGCGTGTATATATATATTTTTATGTGAATAGTTCCTTCACTACTTATTCAGACAAAACTCTCACTGAAGACAAGAATTGTACTAGCCATAAAGTGAAGATTTAGGATACAGATGTCTCTCCAAGACAAAGTGTTCCATAGAGTAATATTCTCCAACTCCTCCAGGGTACTTAAGCTTGAAGATGTGCCACTGGGTTGAATATCACAAAAAAAAAAAAAAAAAAAAAAAAAAAAATTCCCTTCCACTCCAGAAGTTTTCATTAATATATTAATTTACACTCAGTATACTTTGACTTCCCTCCATACCTTATCTGGTACTTCTTTTGGTGTTATTCAGCTTAAAAATAAATAAGCGGGGAGAAAAATACTCAAGCTGTAAGATAGCTTGAGACTAAGCCATCCTGATAGCACATACTTCTTAAAATACTTGAAATGCAGTTTTGGACTACTTTTGCTGTTTTCAGTTCAGAGTAAAACACTGTTCTCAGTTTGACTAGACTTCAAGTATAATTGTGATGCTCTTCCATTAGGAGACAGTTAGAAAGGTGATATAACTACTTATCTGACTTAGAAGCCTCCAACCAATTTTATGCTTTTACTTAGGACGTTCAAAGGTGTTTGAATATTGTTTCAAATCATCAGTTTATAGATAAATTCCACTTTCCATGGCAACTCCCACAAAAAACTACAATACAAGGTATAGCAAATATGGTGTTAATTAATGTGTATCAGCTGCTCTGATGTAACAAAATAAATTTGATATAAAGTTTTTCCCTATGTAGAATAGCTGAGGGATATATAGGTTACCTGACCTTATCATCAGACACAATAAGAACACTCACACAATTACTGCAGAAGAACTCTGCTGTAGATTCACGTCCAAAAGTATTTGGTCCTTAGCAGTCCAATTATTTGGTCCAACAGCAGTCCTTATCTTTTGAAAAAAAGAGTACAGAAGAAATTAAGTGAGGCATATATCAGAATGTGGCAAGAAAACCTATGAAAAAGGAACAGGAAAAAGCATACTACAATCACTTAAAAGTCTTAAAATGTAAAACACAAGCCATGAAACCTTGCATATCCAATCAAACACATTTAAAATAAGGTTGTTTTTTTTTTTGGGGGGGGGGGTGTTGTCCTGAAATTGAATTCTGAATTTGGTTTTGGTCACCCAAGAAATATTTATGAGCATCCTGAAGTCTTTTAGATAGAGAGAGAGATTAAGAAGATTTCTTTGTATGAAGTAGAGGAAGAGGTAAAATGTTTCTATTTTTTTAACTTCAATTGTTATTTTCCATTGATAAAAAAGTCAGGCTTAAAGGACCTAAACAGTATTTTTTCTGTTTGTTTTATGTTCAGTAAATACAGCAATCTTAACACAGAAATGGTCCCAAATAGCACACAAACTAAATTTATTCTTCAGAAATATCATGAATGCACAGGGTTGCTTTGTTCCTAGCATGATCTCTAATTAGAGAGATTATGGCAAAGGGCATTCCACTACTGCTTGCTACAAGCCCTTTCAAAAGAGAATACATTTTAAAAGAGCATTTCTTCTCAAATGAAAAGAAGAAAGATCCTACAAAACTGATGTCTGGTGAGGTTACTACTTTCTTAGAGACATGAAGAAACTGGATATCAAATGCCCTCTGTACTTTTGAAAATCGCAGTCATCTATCAGACATTGAAATCTATAAAGAGCAATTCAATGCATTCATCTATTTTGATGTAATGTGGAATGAAGAAACCATGAGTAAAAATGCATAGTAATACATTTAAGAGAGAAAAGAGTATTTTAATGCAATATACAAATAGCCAACAGAAATCTGTGTTTGTGAGAAGAAAAACAATGATTAAAAAAAAAAACAAAAAAACAGAGGAAATAAAAGAGAATCTGAGGGAATGCTTCTCTATTTATTATGTGGAAATAAAACCCTTCAATATCTACTGTGAATTTTTAATTCCCTGGGTATAAAGTAATAATCAGTGTAAACTGGTAAGACACTACACATCTCAGCCTCATGGCTGGCTGGAAAGAACATTACAGCACGCACCTGAAATTGTGTGCAATGATCATCATCACTAAAACTAATTTTAACTATGTGAAACACTGGGCTGATTTGTTAAACCTGAACATATACTCTGCCCCTAGCAAAGCCGTCCATACTCAGATGAGCTAGTTGACAGTGAGAATACCAATACTGTAAGATTTGCAGGTTTGTGAAGATGCAGATGGTACTTCATTTATTAAAATAAAATACCTTGATCATTCTACCTTTAGTTCTTAAAGTAGATTCTATGTATCTGGGAGATACATTATGAACTTTGCTATCAAAACCTGGATGTAAATATGCACTTAAAATAAGGAGTGCAAGAATATGACAAAGTCAGTTAGTTACTTGGTGCATCTAATATTGACCATTAGTTCTGAGATGTAATCAGAAACCAAAATGTAAATTCACTTTTCAAGTCAATTCACTTAGTTTGGAGGAAAAAATGCATCAAACTGATCTGATGGGACATTGCAAGTTAAATCAATAAAACCACACTATTTAGAATTACTGTAGATGCTGAATCAACACAAGCCCTATGAAGATGAGTGTTAAAGGGTTAAATTAGAATACATTATACATAACAAAATGCTTTCACTGCACATACAGCTTCTCAAATGAATGAGTGGTACGCAATTTGTATATTGAAACAACTCTGCAAATAAAGCAAGTCCTCTGAAGTCACACTATTTTTAATTGTGGAGCCATCTAAACATAGACACTGAATGTTTTAAATTTTCTTATATTTTGGCACATTAATATCTCTTTCTTGTCTGGAGAGATCCTCTACTTCACTCTTAATAGTTGTCCTTATAACTGATGAACAATCTTTCAAAACATAAAATGGTCTCCTGGGCAGAGATCCCAGGTAAGGAGACACAGTAAATGAAGGATCCAATGAGTAATAGAACTGTGTTTCAAGTCATCCATGGGGTCAGTTGTCTGTGGCACAACAGAGAAGATTGATATGAAGAAAATATATTCTCCACTCAACTCTCATTTGCTTGAGCCTGAGAATCAGGATTGCAGCTTCATAAATTTATTGAATCTCTTCTGTAAAAAGGATTGCATAAGCTGCATTTAACCTGGCCTTGGTTTTCTTTAGAGATTCCTCTAAATAACTGATCTGCCCTCCGCTTTTGTTTTGACCTCTTTTTTTGTGTTGATTTGGGGACATTCATCTGAAAAATTCGTAGTGACAATTTTTTGCAGCAGCATGAGCTGTATCTGAACTCAGTGGAGAGACTGCACAATGTATAGATCCAGGTCTGATATCCTTTCTCTGTTTAAGTTCATGTGACCTGCTTTAAAATAGATTTAAAGCCCTTGCCACAATTTCTTGGATGTTTTAACCAGGATCACCCTTGCTTATGGGAAATATGAATGGTCAGGCAACAAAAAATTCCCAAGAAATGTTATTTTAGACAGAATGTTATTTGCCTTACTTTCCACCATAATGTCAAAAGAGATTCCATGGGAACAAGTGACATTACATCATTGGGTACAAGGCAGGGAAAGCCCACCTGTGTTTCAACAGTTATTTTTGCAGTTCATGATGTTCCTCTGGCTTGTGATGCCTTTAAACCAGTTTGGGTACCCACTAGGCCTCATTCTTTTGGAAAGTTTTACCAAGGAGAAGTTGTAGGAAATCATGCCTAAAGAAGCCTGAACACTTTCTTCCACATCATCAAAACCAAATCAGTTTTACCGGCTGGGTCTAGCAGTGAGATATTGATGCAGAGTTGTTGGTCCCAGAGAAAGCATTTCAAAATATAAACGTCATTCATCAAAAGCTTGTATCTTAGCAACTTTTTTTAAAATCAAGCGTGTACCTGAGGGGTTGTCTTCTCCTGGCTGTTAAACATGTTATTGCATTTTTCCCTCAAAAATCGTTTCCATTGAATATGTGATTAACCCCAGAAAACTTCATGTAGTGACTATCTAAGTCATATCAATAGTAAAAGGATGACTGGCCTTTTTTCCACAAGTGCTGCTTTTCAGATACAGTACTGATGGCTATAGGCTTGTCAGAAGGGACCCTCTTTAACAGTGATCTCCAGTCATTTAACAAGATACTTGAAATCAGTACTGCTTAAAAAAAAAAAACAAAAAACAAAACAAGTTGTGCTTCATATTAATTATGAATATTAGCACGATTTCATTCACTAATTGCTCCCACATAAAAATGTCTAGAATTCAATTAGATGTACTTGAAGCACATAGCTTCCACAATAGAAATTGCCTGCTTGTCTTAAGTAGGACCATGTGAACTATTTTGCCTCAGAGAATTGCTTTTCACAAGCTTGCTCTGAGCTGCAGATTCATTTATAGACTTCAGAAAATAAAAAGACACTTTCCACTTGTGTGAAACTTTCTACCTGAGTCTCAAAAAGCGCTTCCTGACACTTTTATTAAATTTCACAATCTTTGTGATACAGAATAGTACCATTATGATCTTACAGATAGGGAAAATTAGGAAAAAAACCTCAGATAACTTCTATGATAATAGAAGTCCTTAGCAGAAATATACACTGAAGAATAGAGTAGATTATTAATATAAATGTAAGCTAGGTGACTATACAAGCAGATTTCCATGTAGTTATTAACAAAAATTAAAGGTTTTTTACATTTGTCAGGAAAATTCAGACATATCTCTGAGCACAAAAAAAATACATCTGATGCATCCTGGACCCAGTGTTACAGCTAATGCTACACAACATTTCTCTCCCCATCTTCCCAGAAAGAGACACAGCAGCCAGCGTAGTGTCCCAGGGGGGTCAGTGGATATCTACCAGGAGTTCAGCCCACTCACTTTAGATCCAAGAAGAGGCCAGCTAGTGTATTGATTGTTTAGTTGCTATACCTTGTCAAACAACAGCAACCTTGTTGCTTAGAGCTTGTTGTGGTCAAGTTTTTCTGAATGTCAGTAAGAAACTGGAGGAAGAAAAGACATCTCAAGCTGCATTTTCACTCATTGTGTTCACAGTGTTCAGAGGATTGCATGATGAGGCGTAACGGATCAGTCAGAGCAGGCTAACGCATGTGGCATAATCCAGCTAATTTATCTAGTTGAGTGGTTTTAAGTGTAAGTTTGGACATTATTTTGAAATACATGTGTCCTAGATTGATGGATTAACAGATTGTGAAATGTTTTTTTATTTCGTCTCAAGAAAGAAAAAAATTGCAGTGAAGGCACTCCAAAGGAGGGAACTTTGGTGTAGTATTAGATTTCAAACATGTTAGTGTCTATTCAGGGAAATTCCAGTCAATAACCTTATTCTGCTTGCATACAGTCTAATTGAGTCCAATATTATTCTTGAATTTGTTGGGTATCACCCCCCAACTAAAAGAAAGTTGAAAATATTTGACAGTGTTCTGTAAAAGAAAAATATTACAACATATTTTTTCCTACTACAGGAAAGCTTCATTCACATGCAATGCACCAGCACACTATATTTTACATTCCCACTCAGAAATATACACTTGTACTCACTCTCACAAGAGTATACAGTAGCTACAGTCAGATTTATGTCTCTGTGGAGCAATTTGAAAGAATGTGATCCAGAAACTAAGCTGAACATTAAGCCTGGAGGAGCTGTTAAGCAACAAGGCTTTGCTGATTAAAACATGAACTTTATTTTAGTTTATTTAATTCATTTTGCATTTGGCTGTTTTACATTAATTAACTCCTATGCAATTTTTATAAAATTTACTTTAGGCTCTAAATGAATATTTCAAGTTGCTATTGACAATTGTTTATTGACTATCGAACCCATGTTGAATATATTGCCACATTTAATTCCCAACTCAATTATGAAAAAGCAGAGTTTCTCAATGGTCAAAGACAAGGACGGGAAGTCAGGAGGTATAAATCTAAATGGAAATCTGCAGTGTACTCACTGTATAGGCTGGAAAGTTACAACTACTTTAGAGGGGGATCATGACTGGTTTTGTGGAAGAAAAGCAAATCACAAACTTTCAATGCTTGGAAGAAGATACCTTGGAAGACCTAGTTAGAGTATACTCAAGCCAATACTAGGCCCCAAAACTGAATTAATTTGAAAGACTCTGCTTTGTACTGTAGTGGTGGATAGAGAGAGTTACCTGGAGGAAAATCCCAAACTTGTATTTCAGTCTCCTCATTTGTATACAGTCATGGCTACCTACATGTTTGAAGTGCTTCAGGTTTTATAATGCCTTATGAAACAGATTCAGCTCTGGTATAAGCAGATACAGCTTGACTGGCAGTTGTACTACAACACTGCATAATCTTTTAAGTAATAAGTGGTATCAGTAATGACATTACTAAAAAGTGCTGTTATCTTAGCTTTGCAGTGCAAGACAGAGTGGAAAGATGATCTTGTTATTACAGGACAGAAGTTACGAGTTCGATATCCAATATGCAGCTTTATTACACGCTTCCTTGGTGAGTCAGGGGTAGTGTCTCCATATTTCAGTCATCCCCCTTTCCATAAAGCTACATACACTATTGAGATTAACGTTTTCTGTTTCTATGTTTATTATCATCACAACAGGACAATTAGAAGTTATTCTATGACACTAGCAGGGGTTTTTTTTTTGTATCCTCTGAAACGCTATGCGGTCCAAGTACTGTCAACAAGTTCACGGTTATCTGTGACTGTGCTTGTTTTTCTTCACTTTAGTTTTTAGTATTTTGAAAAATGCAAAGCTGGCAACAATAAAGAATGAAGTTCATTTATCCACAGGATAGGAGCATTAAGAAAGTGATGTGCATTAGACCATTTCACATCTGGAAATTTCTGCAAGGTAGTTCAGCTCTCCAGTGTCTTCTCTTTTAAAGCCACTAACAGATAGTAACATCTGTTCTAATGATTTTTGCTGATTGGTATGCCTGATGAACAGGAAATGGGCTGAAATCAGCAGTTCATTTTGTAGGCCAAGCACTGCAAGTGGAAACATGTCCAGGTGGTCAGTTCCTCTAAAAAAGAGAGGTGAAATAGTCCTCTCTAGGGGCAGAAGGACTCACAGCATTGGCAGATGGCTGCTTTAGTCACAGGAAGTATCTCTAGTTTGGATGTTTGTAGAAAGAGAGCTAGTTGTGAGGTCAGTGAAAAATGGTGCCAGCCGTGGAGTTAAGTGACTGAGGAAATATAATGACTTTTATCACCTTACTTTAGTCTTTTTGCTGAAAATAAGACATGGTGTTCTTTTCTCCCTCCAGAAAATGATACTGTATTATAAACTGTCCTGTTCACTGACCCTATGACACAAGTGACAATAGTTATTGAGTTCATAAATGTGAGAGGTGTTCTAGAGTTATAGATGGATATAGTCATGAAGAAGTAGGAAGATGAAGAGGAAAAAAAAAAGTATTTTTAAGGCCTTCTCTAATGAGAAAGAGCAATACTCTGTCTTGGATTCAGTGCTTGGACAACCGCATGCAGATCAGTTCCTTTGGCTATTTTAGAAAATGGCAGTTGTGTTATAAAGATGATGGGGATTCTTTTGTTTATTTGTTTATTTTCTGATCACTCTTCAGGAATAAGTCTGGGAAAAATTGTTAGAAATGTCTGAAGTACTTCCTCTCTTTTTCCCTATGTCTTCCTTTTTAAGGCCTTGCTGAAATAAGGCCAACAATTTTCATTCACACAGAAAAATACCAAAAGAAAAGCAGTTCTATGGGAAGCAGTCTTTTCAAGGACCTCATGCAGAGCAATCATGTTATGGCAGAAAACAGATTGCAGATCTGAGTATGTGTAAAAGGATATACAAGAAGTTAAGTTCATGCACAGGGTGATTTTTGTGCTCAGCTACTCTCTTCTCTCCTGTGTTTCTGATACAGTGGCTGAACATGGATGAGGGATAATCTGAGGTTCATGCCCTCATTAGTATTGCTAACTACAAGAGGAAAAAATGCTGGTTTGCACTAAAATCACATTAATCACTAAAAACATGCAAATTTTCTTTTAGGATCTCAAGATATTAAGCTGAGAGATAGGACAAATGCAATTTGTTAAAACATTACACTCAATAAAAATAGTGATAAAATTAAATTCCTACTTAATATAATGGTCTGATAAGGCTTTCCTCATCGGACTATGCTGCACAAAAGCAAAAGATAAATAAACAGCATGTACTTTAGATGTTTGCAGTCTCTGGAAGGAAGGTCCTTTGCCACTCTACAGTGGGGGTTTAAGTGTTTATTTTATGTTTAAGTGTAAATCCCCCCTGGAAAAAGCACTGGGGATAATGGAAGATTATTGGGTGTGATTTGCTCACATCCATATCCTGAGAGACAAGATGCCTTGAAATGGTTCCCAGTGTAACCTGATGTATATTATTGTGGAACTAATAAAAGTAATTAAGAATGTCTACTGTTCATATGTAGAAACAGTTTTTTCACATATTTGAGAATCTCCAGGCCACCCTAAAGAGTCGTGCTTTTGATTCCCTTCTTGTTTCGACAAATCATCCACGGTATTTTTTTTTTTTTTTTTTTTTTTTTTTTTTTAAATGATGTGCACTTTTGCCCCACCCAGTGGTCATTACCTAAATTGCCAGCCCTGCTTGTTTTTAGAGGAGTTTTCCACCGTCTGCCCCAGTCTGCAGGGTGGATCTGCCGCTGAAAACTGAACAAAAGCAGCATCTGTCCCCTGTTGCTACCGTGAGTATATTAGGCTATCATTATCTGCAATGACACTACCATCTGTAATGTGCTTTGGGGCAAACACAGGCCCTGCCAGTAGGTTCAGCACCACAGGCAGATGCTTCATCATGCAAGAAGATGCATGAAGCCAAAATATGCTATACATGAATCCAAGTACTTGAGAAGAGAGGGAGAGAAAGAGAGAAGGAGCAGGCAGCCAGGAAATAAATGCTGTTCATGTGTCTCATCAACAAAGATGGAAACAAGGAAGCACAGGCTAGGTCAGGTGCATTACTCAATCTAAAGGAATAACATGTATAAAAAAGAGACTCATCCTATTGCAGTAG
This sequence comes from Platalea leucorodia, assembly GCF_965183815.1. Lineage (NCBI taxonomy): Eukaryota > Metazoa > Chordata > Aves > Pelecaniformes > Threskiornithidae > Platalea > Platalea leucorodia. Next base: position 59,867,706 of record NC_138823.1, on the reverse strand, counting down.
GAAATCTGAGTCTATAACTTTTTACGGACTTTTATATCTTCCTTTTTTTCACAAGTAACCTACAAAAATTGGTTTCAAATTAAAGTAATAAATAGAAGTCGTTTTTCTCAAAATTCCTGCCTTCACTCATTTGTAACAGAAAACAAAACACACACACACACAAAGATGAGAAATAAAGACAGATAAAGGACTTTTTTTTTCTCTTGTAATGATTTTTTTCTCTCTAAATCACAGAACTTTTATGTAGAACTCTATCTTCCTCTCCCTGAACCAATTTCTCTGTTATTAAGTTCTCAAGGAAACAGAACTCTCTTCCTGGACCTCATTGTCACGTGGGAAGGCACAAGTGCAAAACAGAGATAAATAAATCTTTTCAGAAGCCACAAGCATTCTTGCCACTACTTTTCTGTTTGGTTGGTTTTTTGCATTGTCTTTAGAGGTAGGAATGCAAAACTACGTATTTCAACCAATCTTCTGATTTCTCTACCTGCAAGACGTACATGCAAAGAACACAGTTCTGTTCTTTTTATAAACCAGATGCCTACTGAATATTTGCCTTATATGTCTATTACCACGCTAGCTAGGTGTCTTAGCAAAGACTGAGACTTCAGCATCATCTATTCTGTATTCATACAGCAAAAGAGAGCCACTATCAGTAAAAATGTACTTTCCTTCCTGAATGAAATGTCTCTACAAAAGCTACTTCAGCACTCTCTCTGTAAGGATGTTAACAACATCAATTCCAGAAGTCGCCTAGCATACGAATACCTGCAGATCTGCATTTTGGTGTCATTTCTTCCCCACTCCCTTTCTCCTATCCCCCATGCATGGTCTCAGGAATTTATTCTGTACCTTCCAGAAATGGACTGCATTGCTGCAGGTAAAATTAATCTCCTGAAATATGCAAAACGCATACCATCTCACACAACTGTATACAGCACACATATATTAGTAACATTTTCCCCACTTCCATTTACTTCATCAAAAAATTGTTCATTAAGCCCTGTACTATTTTCACAAAGTGGAGAAAGATATTTTTCTATAAATATGTTGAATTACACAACTAGTTTTAATCACAATTAGGTATGAAGAGAGGACTGTCATAATTCTGTGTCACAATGTACAGATGAAGACTGAAGGATTCTGGCTTCCCAATCCACAAATTGTTGTACGACATCCTCCAGTCACTCTTTTATTGCACTACAAGGACGCCGTCTCGTTGCAGGAGAGGAGGAGGTATCAAACGATGCCTTTGTATTAAGTGGTCCAGTGCTGCCTCTATCAAGATTAAGTAGGTCATTTATAAGAGCCCTAGCACACACTGTACTTTGCAGTAGGAGTTTGAAGTTTAACAGACAAGCAGCCATCCAGACAGCAGCTCTGATCACACTGTATATGAGACAATATTTTTCTCAGAGACTCTTCTTCCAAATAAGCACAAAGTATCTTTAACATGCGTAGAGAGAAAACGGTGCTTTCACTATGTTTTCTTATATGCTAAAGGTTTTGTAAGCATTGTTTACATGTCATCACAAGAAGGCTATGATGATTTTCTGGGCATTTGTATAGGCTTTTTATACTTTTCTATACATTGTTGCTTCTCTTCTAAAAAGTGCTTGTTTAAAAATACTGTTCCAAAGAGTTAAACCAGTTCAAGCTATTCTAAACTTGCCACATTTTTCTAGGCGAAGTTTCAGGGCGTTTGTCAATTTTAATTAGAAATGGCACAATGATTGTGCACAATGTAGCAGATTATCAGGACTACTTGTTAAATTATAAAAGGCTGGCTAAGCTTCATAGTGAAGCTAGTGTCCAAATTAGCAAATTTGATAGTTTATAGTTTATGCTCCCAAAAATAATTGCTTTTTCCTCCTTTCTTTTGCAGATTGTGTTCTTTATCTGAGAAAAATACCAAGCCTATAGATCCCTAGCTAATTTCTGTGAATTAAACCTAGGTTCACAACAATACAACCAAGTATAATGCCATGCCCTTTCACATGCCTTATCTATTTTTAACATTGTTATTTTTATGTTAAATTCATAGTATACTCTTTGCTGGAGTATGGTATGTTTTCGCCTCAGAAGGTCATTTATTGTGAATTCTGAGAACAAATGTTGAACTAAAGAAAAAAAATAGATATCTGCAAGAAGTGATATGCATGGATGTAAAGAGAGGGACGAGTAGTCCACCATATACCTTTTCTATTAGGACTGTCAGACATGAAAGACAGCTCCCCCTGCTCCAGCACCGAGGTAGAAGCCATGTCTCCCTGTACCAATGTGGCCTGCAGAAAACTAACCTGGTCCTGGACACACATGAAGCTGATGCATGGGCTCCTGCATCATCCTCCATCATCCTTGGATGATTTGCAGTGTTGTCTGATTTTGACTTGTGGGACAATTCTGATTTCACGCCCAAGGTAATATACTGATTTTCTTGCCTGTAGAGTTAACTAACTCTGGAGGCAACACAAAATATTTATGAAAGCTAAAGAAAAGAAAGATGAGGATCAAACTCTCCAGTTGTACAAGTCTTGAACAATAATTCGTGAAGCATCAGCCATCTACTAACACTGCTGATGGTCACTGGCAAGTTATAATACATTTTCTCTTTTAATCTCCAGGTATTAGCTTATATTCAAAGACAGTTAAGAATACATTAGATAGGAAGAAAATATATTTGCAAATAAGCAAAATAGATTTCAGGGAAGTCTATCACCAGTGAATCATCTGAAGCTTGACCAGAAGTAGTTCTTAAGGTGTTGTAAGCAATTATATCTATCTCGCCTCTTGGACTCATTGATCTATTTTTTGTTATTTCTAAATCAAAGGTCTTCCTAGTTGCATAAATGCATGTAACCTCAAGCTCAATAGACAGTGCACTATTAAAAAAAAAAAAAAAAAGAAAACAGGAAAATAAAAAAGTTCAAGTCCTATTCTCTGAAACAGAGACAAGTTAACCAATGACTTTCTGGTTCTGAAAAAAAAAATGCCAGAAGACTCCTGCATAGACATACCCACCTGAAAACTTCTAAGGGATAAAATAGGAACAGGAGTCAAAATCCAATTCCTCTGTATCAAGTCCAGCCTCTCTATAGATCATCTGATTTGCATTGACACCTGTGGGGCACAATAAAGACAGCTTGAGAATATACCAAACCTGATACACTGTAGGATATATCTTCACTCCTTCCAGTCTATCTATCACATGAGCAATGACCAGGTGGTTTGCTGAGGTCAAATGTTTCCCAGTACATGTCGGGGGGGAGACCAAGGGACGGTAAAGAGGTTATTTCTTCTTCTTTCCCTCTCTGTCCTCCTTCTCTTTCCTCCCCCCCTCCCCTCCCTCATTCTTCTCTCCTGCTCTCTTTTCTCATATACTGTGGTGACTGTCAAAACAGCATATCTGCACTAATATATTCCATCTAGAAATAATCTCTTATAAAGTACCTTATTAAAGAGTAAACCTGCATAATGATTAATTTCATTAGGCAACATTCTTCCCTGAAGGCTCTTATTTGTAATGAAATCTTCAGACAATCTCTGTCTAGGGAAGCAATATGTCTGCTAAGAGCACTGCAAAATAACTATCAAATGACAAAATATGACATACCAACCTTTTTAGATGATTGAGCAATAATATTTTAAACCCCCCCCCTTTTTTTTACATTTTTACATTTTTTTTACATTTTTACATTCAAGCTGTTTACACTGCATGGTGCAAAATTACCATTAACTTAACTAAAACTTTACAATACCAGACCACTCTCACTAGAGCACACTGGCAACATGAAGAACAAATACAGTGACTTAGAGAATCCTTAATTTTAAAAGACTGCCACACGTTGTGTATTCCAGAATTGGGTATGTTTGGTGGTCATGTTCATTTGCAGTGTCTCTGTATGCCACATTAATTTAATGAAATCCTCACTGTTTTGTTTACAAATTTTATCAAACATAAAAAATGTGGAAACTGCCTAACACACACACAGAAAACGCTTTTCTTAAAATCTTCATTTAGAGACCTGAATAAAGCCCTTTGTGGAATCTGTAATAAGGAGCTTGTTTATACATATTTATTGCCTGAAAATATCTTGATGCCAAGACTCAGGAAAGACTTGTTTCAAACTAGTGTAACCTTCATTTTGGAGTAAGGGCTGAAGCTTACAGTGGACAATGTGGTTTTTTCTTTTCTCTCTGCAGACAGCTATCTTGTATTGACAAAGAGCTGTACTGAAGAGGCCTTTCTCTGGAGAAATAAAGAATGTCTGCATTGTGCATACATTCTTGTGCTGAATATTTACATTTGCCTACTAGAGTTTAGACTCCAGTAAATAGGGATTATGCAGTGGATCTGCCCTTACAAAGGTTTGGTTACTGTGTAAAAAAGGTAGCTTCCTCTGTTGCCTCCTTTATTGCTGATTTTCTTTTCATCCCTCAAGAATTCAGAGACAAAACATGTTTTGAACCCTTTTTAGTTAAAGTTGCCTCATGCTCAAAATTCATCCTGTATCTCAACCACTACAATTTGCTACTTTGCTCTAATTTATTTAAATGTAAGCATCTTTCAGCATAGTTTTGTTCTGTATTAAAATGATTGCAAAGATATTCAATTTTCAGAACAGTGTATTAGCTCAGACTACAGAATGGGCATTCTAGGAGAAAAATTCTGATTATTCAGCAATACAATTCATGCTTTGAGTGCTCTACACAGGTCAGATGATGTCATTCCAATTGCCCTACTGTTGTGACTATCTGAGCAAGAAGTTGAGGAGAAGGTAGAAGCTAAGCAGGAAGAAAGCGTGTCTATCATGATATGATTTTCCAATTGTCTTGTTTGTTTTTTTAAATAAAATTGCTATCTACTTCAGGAAAGTACTGGTTTCCTTTGACTTTTGCATGCTTTTGAGAAAAGAGGATTCTTTTTTCTCAGTCTGTAGTTATTTTATTTTTAGCATTTGAAAAGTTGCAATGTACTTGCAAGTGTACTGTCTATTATATGTAGCATAATTTATTCAGTAATTAAAATGCAGTGATTGTCATTATGAGTTCAATATTTGCTCACAGTTGTTGCATGTTGATATCAGAGACAATTTGAAATTACACTTTCCTTACCATGGGAAGGTATGGCCTGATTCATATCCCATGCAGAGCAATGCGTTAACCACCACTGACACTCTCATTAAGTCATCGATCTCTGCTTTAGAGCTATATTTTGTATGCTGTGTAGGATCATCTTTCATGCATACTTGCACCATTCTGTGTAGGTACATTCATCTTTTACCTTTCATTTCCCCTTTTTCATCATCTCCAAATGATGGGGTTAAATGAAAACCATTTCAATGAAGAATACGGTTATCATTCCTTAGCACTGTCTCAAGCACCTGAGATTTCCAGATGATTTCTGTAATCTTTGGATGGACACAGAGTGGCTTTGTTTCTAGGTTCAGACAAGAGCTCCGCTCTGCTCCTGCCATTATGGTAGATATGGTGTTTAAGTGCTATGGTAATTTATTTCCTCATTTTTAGCATATAGCAGAGTATTCCAATCAAACAGTTAGTACTAAAACTAAAAGTCTTCCCTAATCTGTTTTCTACTATTTTCTACTTCGAAAATTCCCAAGTGTGCCTTCCTGCCCAGGGTTTCAGAGGTCTGCCAGTTCCTGGGGATGACCCTACTCCAGCCCAGGCTGGACCTCTGGGATGAGAAGCCCCTGGAATACGCTAGGCTTGTAGACCCTGCAGCAGCACCAGTTTCTTCGGCACAGCGAGGCTATGGGCTTGATCAGGCTTCTGGTCACAACTGCATCACGGCAGCATGGTAAGTGACAGAAGGTGGCCTTTCAAGCAGGTCTTTTTCCTAACTTTCTATGGCAACAGGCAGTTGTGGTGGGTTGACCCTGGCTAGATGCCAGGTGCTCACCAAAGCCACTCTATCACTCCCCTCCTCAGCTGGACTGGGGAGAGAGAAAATATAACAAAAGGCTCATGGGTTGAGACAAGGACAGGGAGAGATCACTCACCAAATACCATCATGGGCAAAACAGACTCAACTCAGGGAAATTAATTTAATATATTGGCAATCAAATCAGACTAGGGTAGTGAGAAATAAACCCAAATCTTAAAACACCTTCCTTCCACCCTTCCTTTCTTCCTGGGCTCAACTTCACTCTTGGTTTTCTCTACCTCCTCCCCCCAAGTGGTGCAGGGGGACAGGGAATGGGGGTTGCGATCAGTTCATCACACATTCTCAGCCACTTCTTCCTCCTCAGGGGGAGGACTCCCCACACTCTTCCCCTGCTCCAGTGGGGACTCCCTCCCACGAGAGACAGTCCTCCATGAACTTCTCCAACATGGGTCCTTCCCACGGTATACAGTTCTTCACAAACTGCTCCAGTGTGGGTTGCAGTCCTTCAGGAATAGACTGCTCCAGCGTGGGTCCCCCACAGGGTCACAAGTCCTGACAGCAAACCTGCTCCGGTGTGGGCTCCTTTCTCTCCACAGGTTCACAGGTCCTGCCAGGAGCCTGCTCCAGTGCGGGTTTCCCATGGGGTCACAGCATTCTTTGGGCACATCCACCTGCTCCGTCATGGGGTCCTCCACAGGTTGCAGGTGAATATCTGCTCCACCTGTCTGGAGGGGGACAGCCTGCCTCACCATGGTCTTCATCACGGGCTGCAGGGGAAGCTCTGCTCTGGCACCTGGAGCACCTCCTCCCCCTCCTTCTTCACTGACCTTGATGCCTGCAGAGTTGTTTCTCTCACATATTCTCACTCCTCTCTCCGGCTGCTGTTTGCAGCAGGTTTTTTCCCCCCTTCTTAAATATGTTATCACAGAGGCACCACCACCATGGATGACTGGCTCACTTTGCCAGCAACAGGTCCATCTTGGAGCTGGCTGGCATTGGCTCTATCATCAGACACAGGGGAAGCTTCTAGTGGCTTCTCACGGAAGCTGCCCCTGTAGCCCCCCCACTACCAAAACCTTGCCCCATAAACCCAATACAGCAGTTAAAATTACTTTTGCTAAAACCATACTTTAAGCTGATGCCAGTGAATTGTACCATGTAAAAGGCAATTGGTCATGCTGTGCACTGATTTAGATACTTGGCATTTTCCAACTGCATCCTGAAAATAAAGCATATTGCAATAGTCTGCACTAAGCATGGAAGAGGAAACCCAGGTGCTAGAACGTGAGTCCTGCTGCACACAGACACACTGCACACCCCAAACGCACTGTGCTTGCGCTCACCCTGCTCAATCACCCTCCTTTCTGCTACACTAAATTGAATTTCAGCCTATTAAGCTCGAGAGTCAAGAAAAAGAGCTCAAAGTTACTCAGTATTAATTTGAATGCCAAAGTATTCCATTAAAGGAAAAAAAATTCAATAATCTTAAGAGGTGCAATATTTTACATAATATGGCTGGAGGAATAATGAAAAAAATGTTTAGTATCTTATTCTAAAAATTGTAATATCTATCAAATGAATTGTTTGGTAAATATATTCATAGATTTTCCAACCAAGCCCACAGTACAAAAAAAAAATATATGCAAGATATTTTTAAATACTATATACACAATGTAAGAAAATATATTACTTTTATAATTTGATGAACAGTATAATGAGACATCAATAGAAGCTATTGTTTTGCATACACATTGAGAGTTATAGTGTATGAATGGGCTGTTACTAATTAGATTTCTACGCTTAATGTAGAGTTTATCTCTTTCTCTGGATACTCCTAAGCGAGGTTTAGCAACTGTTTGTTGTTCAAAATATTTAAAAAGGAGACTATTTATTTAATTTTCTTTGAACTTGATGAATTCTGACATATTTAAAAAATCCTTTAATAAACTCTATTTAGAGATGATAAATTTACCCTATCAAAATGATTAAATTTTATTCTTGCTGTTGCATTTTTTGAAAATGAAAACTTGCTTATATGAAAGTTCATAAAATTACAAGACATATGATGAAAGTATGGTCAGGATTGGTTGGATTCTTTGTACTTGATATTAATGTGTAATGTTCACTCTTCCCCATGTTGGATGCTGTTTATTGGGTAAGCTTAACACCTAGCAAATACATTCACCGTACAAATATATGAGAAAATCAATAGCCAAATTCTCCACTAGAGCATCCTCTCTAGATTCCATCAGCTTATACCAGGAGAAAATTAGACTTATCAAACATAGTGTAATTAATGTTGGATTCAGTGAGATCAAGGGTAGAAATCACTGAATGTGATCCAAAGAAATCTGTGATGTTTCATCTCATCAACACCTTTCCTGGATCCTTAGAGATTTCAAAGCATCACTTACTTGTAATTTGGGAATAATTCTGACTCTTTGATGAAAAAGAACGGTGTACAATCAGACAGTATAAAGTGGGGAAGACAGATTTATTTCAGTATATTTGGATGCAGTATTCAATGGACTAAGGCCTTTTTGTGCGTTACAAATGAGTGGACAGCCTCCTTGTGATTATTGTCGAAACAGAAAGCAAAATTTGTTCCAAGATCATACAGTTTTCCAAAATACCTACTCATATCATGGAGCAGTTGAGGTTGGAATCCCAGCCTGCTGGTTAGTTGGTTGGCTGGTATTGTACTCTGTAGCACTGCATCTTTGTAATGTCAAGGTTACAAATAAAACTGCCTGAGAAGTAGGTTGTTTTCTATATAAAATATTTCAATTACAAAATCACTGAATTTTTTCAAAAATAGTTTCAAATTTTAGCAAATGGATATATATTTTCCCCTAGGAGCTGAAAACTCAGTACATTAAAGAAATAGTCATGTTACATGTTGGCCAAAAGTGCATCAAGGGGAAAAATCTTTGCTAATGAACCAAACCTACTGAGAGTAGTGGCATGAGACTTTTGAATGCCCATGGGGCCTTATTATCAGCAGATGTGAATAAAAATATTTTGGCTGAGTATTTTTGACATTCAGGTGTTTTGGTTTTGTTGAATAGATGTAATTTTCTGCAGAGGGCAGACATATCTTTCTAATTTTATTTTATTTTTTTTGTCAAAATCTATTAAATATGTTTTGATAAAATATTTTTGATGAGGTATTTGTGAATATGCATTTCTTTCTTCTACCCGATACCCTGCCTCAAAATCAAGACTTATTTCATTAATGTTGGATTTGTTTTGCTTCCTCGCTCTCACAGAGACAGAGTGTGCTTGAGAAAGAGCATCTTTTCAAACACTGTATGCACTTTGATATTAACAAAAATAGTAAGAAAATAGAATAAAACCAAAAATGTAATTGCCTTTGCTGCATGACTGATTGCTTCCACAATACAATTAAGCAGAAGGGAAAAATTATTGCATCTTTGGCAGTTAATTCAGGGTGTAGCACACCAACAATCATCAGAGGACTTAATTTTCTGCCAAAACTAAACAAAGTATATTAAAAATATATCTGATCACCAGAAGAGAAAAAGACAATTCAAACAAAGAAGATAAATAAGCTACACCTCATAAATCAGTGTCAGACCACAAACAGATTGTTTTAAGTAAAGCCACCCCTGCCTTGAATTGAAGTGCTTTACTTACAGAAAACACTTTTGCCTTCAACAGAGGGTTTTTTTCTGCAAACAGAACGATCATTCAATGGTACTGCAACACACTATTTATTTATTTTTGTGGAAGAATAACTGCAATGGATCCAAGTGTTTAATCTTGCTGCAAGACAAAAGGAACAGTATTGGTTTTATAAAATAGGCAAACTCATCTGTATGAGTCAATGCATCTGTATATTTTCATACGTTTATATATATATATATGCAGGTATGTACATACACATACATACATGCATATATACATATAAACTCATTTGGCTTATGCTAATCTACTGTTACTCCTCAGGTGGCAACGGTGTTATTCACCTATTAATGAAATATTGCCTAGATGCACTCTGCAGTGATTTTACTCACTATCCAAATGCTGTCTAATACACCTTTTGAGGTACAGCAAACTAGCATTTTCCTTATGAGTGATCTCTAGTTTATTATGAGCCCATAAAATGATCAAATAAAAGCCCCCCTGAATCTTAGCTAGAGAGCTGATCGTTTATTTATGCTGCACAGTTAGAGGAAACAGCATCAGAGGATGGTGATATTTTAATGGATTAACCACTAAAATTTTAACTTCAGTTAATTTGCTTGTCTTTAAATTGGACGGTCTGTTTCATGTAGCACATGATTAAGGTTTGTGTTGTCTATAAAGGGGGTAATTTTCCCTTTCATTTTTTAAATTTTTTTTTTAATTTTTTATAAATCTATGTACTGCATCATACCTCACTTTAACTAATCTGCGTAATAGTAGTAGTAGTAGAAGAAGAAGCAATAATAACAATAACAACAGTAATTGTAAAACCTTGCAAAAGCACTTTTCTACCAAGGTATCAGGATTCTCCTGAAAAATTAATTAATTCTCACAAAAACACACACACACACAGGAAAACCAAACCCAAAGCCAAAACAACAAAACAAAAACCCGAACCCTGAATCGAAAAAACAGCCAAGAATGAACTCAGGAGTCCTCTTTTTCAGGCATCTGCCCTAACCAAACTGCACTTCCCCTTCCCAGTATGCTGTCATATACTGAAGAAATTTAGTGATAGGCATTAGGATGAGAAACAGAGCTCTGCTTCCTCCAGGTGGCAGAGGTGAAATGAAATTGGCATTTCAGTATGCTCAGAACAATAAAACTTTTGTGAGTGTTCTGATTTTTTTTTCATACCTTATCCTCTTATTTTGCTAAACAAAAGACAATTTTAAAGCCACTGGCAATTACAACTGAGGAAAACATTGCGTGCTTCTGCAGGTAAAGCCCCAGCACTGTAAGTGTGAGTGCAGTGGAAAAGTCCCAGACAGCAAGTGAAGCAAAAATGTAATTATTGCTTGGTTTCAACATTTATTTATTTATTTATGTCTAATGCAGGCTTTTGAAAGAAAGTGCTTTGCATGTTCATTTATATAGCTAATTGAAAGTTACTTATAGCAGTCAGGCAGCAGATGTTTGAGCAATTGATAAAGGCATTATAACTGCCTCACCTGTTCTGTCCTGTATTTCCTCTGGTAAAGGAGAAAATACTAATTCAATCTCAATTACATACATTTAATTTTTCTTGAGAAAGTATGATCTGCTACCCAAACTATTAAAAAAAAGAAAAAAAGAAAAAAAAAAGCATCTGTCTTCTATGTTCTCTGACAGGTTATGCAAGCATCTCTCCAGTAACTGTGTCATGCCCCTAGTCTCTTCTTAATAAGAAAATTACTCATAGCTCACTTTATTATTGAACTATAATAATGACTAGTAATAGGTCAAATCTTTTGTTCAATTCTCTGCACTGATTCAGTTGGAGAGAAGATCTGAACGTATATCTGCAGTCTGCTGTGTAAGGGTCCTCCTTACCACAGCAAGAGAAGATGGTATGTTGCAGGACTTTAATCGCTCCTCTTGAACACATTGTGTAGGATTAAGATAGAACGGGAATAGAAAATGTATCCAGTTGCCTTCTTTTCTTTATTTATTTTTAATCTCTGTTTGTTATCCAAAGAAAAAATGTCTAAGCTTTGACAGTATCTAAAAAAATCTCCAAACAAATAGTTCTATATAAAGTTGATCTCAATGACAAAACAATTTTGATGCAGTTACCAAATAAAAAAACTCCATTATCAGAATTTTGCCCTTTTTAAAACCAATGATATTGATAAAAGACTTAACTGATATTTAATACATTTTATGTTGAGAATTTATGCAAAGTCATCAGTGATTTCTCTCAAAATTTCAGGTAATCATGTTCTCCATGACACTATTAAAGATATGTCCCTGTGGTCCAATATGCTGATGAATTACACAGAAGAAAAAAGTAGCTAGAAGTAACAAATGATGCTATGTGGTAGTAGCAAAAGAGGTGGGCTAGGAAATAAGCAAATAAGCCCAAGACTTGCTAATTCATAATTATATGTGGATGTCTAAATACAGGAATGAACTACAATACACAGACATACTCTCATAGGGTCAAACCAAGAAAAACAAATCTGTGTAATTGAGCAAGCAGTTAAAGGTAGGTATAGATGGGGAAGAGACAGGACAGGAATAGATGGGATGGATAAGGGATCCAACTTCTTGTAATAAATTACACTGAAAAGTTATCATGAAAAAATCTTTTTATCTTGGCTTCTTTTTTTTCCCCTCCTTGTCAAATAAAACATACTTGGAAATATAATAATGACTTCTACTTAAGAGAATAGCTACTAAAAATAACAAAGCCTTTAAACATGCCAGTGGGAGGTGACTTGCTGAATATATATTTTCTATGTAAAAAGGATAAGTTAATGTCACAGAACCAGCTTAACAAATATATGTATTTTTAACATCAGCTATCTTCCTGAAAAAAAAAAAAAAAAAAGAAAAGAAGAAAAAAGGCAAAAAAGAAAAATATAAATGTTAAACAAAAGACTTTTACTTAAACTTGCTTTTCTATTTGTATTTTTATTTGTAGTTTAAATAATCTAAGTGTACTAGCATCTGCAGTGTAACCCTGCATAACAGGAATTCCCCACTGAAGGCATATGGAAACATTAGAAAGCTGAAAGAAGCCTCACACTTTTCAAAACTGGGATAATATTAAATATTTCAGCACCTACACAGGTCTCATCTCTAAGACACATGATAAATTATCACTAGACAATGATGGAAATAGGCTAACATACATCAGCAGAACATATCAGCAATTTGTACATGGGGACCATGATTTTCTACAGGATGGAGACAGGATAGAAAAGGATTATGAAGACATTTGTAGCAATATACTACACTGGTATTTCATAGCCTGAACATTCTCAATATGCACACAGACACACACACACAGAGACCCAGTAGCCCCAGTGAGCTGCAGATCCAAATTCTGTCTAAGTGTACCACATTTTGATCAAGAGTTTTGGCGAGGATCATGATCTAACACTGTATAAAAGATGACCGTGCTTTGAAAGGATTTTCTAGTAACCAGACATAGGGGAATTCAGTGAATTTTATTTTTTAAATGTGTGTGTGCGTGTGTATGTTGGTATTCATTCTGATTTTGCAAAAACCACCACATTTTACAGTCTGAAAATGAACACAAAGATATTTGCATAACATCTGCACTGCTTGGAGGGCTAGAACACTACAGCAATTAGATCCATGCTCTATAACATTCACTTGCAATTCAGGCAACTACTATAGTTGAGCTAATTTAATGTTTAGTTAAAAGGGAAAATTTATGTTTATTTTCCCTTTATTATTAATGCCGTATCATAAACTGTTTTATTTTTAAGCACGTAGCTATAACAATATTTGCCATATATATTTTTAAAGTGAAAGAAACTTTGAAGGATACTAATTTAATCTGTTTAATATGTGACTGCATCTATAGTGTGTGTTCTAATTTGACTGATTTTACACAGCTGTCATTCTACAGCATATAATCTGTATGCATGCGATATAAGCAAAACCTTTAATGAGCAACATTCACACGCAAAAGTTGCTAGTATAATACTAGCATAGCAGCACCTGCCAACACCTCTACAATCAGAAGTCTGTGTCAGTATTTCAATTATAAAGCACCTCCTAATTTAGAGGATTATAACTTGACAGCAAAAATTCATTCTGTGTTGCAACTTGACATGTAAGGTCTCAGTTCAAAGCATTTTTATTAATACAGGTTTAAATTGGTTTAGATATTATGAAGTTATAGGAGACTACAGTGAAAAAGGAAGACACTCTGTGGATGTTTTTTCATCACTACTGTAGCTCAAATGCTTTGAAAGGGAAATCCACAAATGTTACAGTTGTTTATGTGTAATTAGGATCAGTGACTGACTTTTTTTCTATTAATGTAGCAGTAAGATTTAAGTTTTAAAACTCTCCAGCATTATGTTTGTTTCTTTCTATTGTTTTTAGGATGCAGATTTATTATTAATGTTAAGTATAATACATTGATTGTTTAGTATATTCATTTTTAAATGCACCACTTCACTGCTAAAACAGACCATGGCAGTACATATGTGAACCTGTGGACCAAAGGTCTCTCCATAATAACATATCACTTACTGATAGCATATCCATGAATAACAAACTTCCCAACTGTGTATTGACACAATTGTTCCAGCTGAGAAATTACCATCTACTGTGTCAATAATCTACTTATCAAAGTTGCCTATTGCTTTGCACTGACACAGTAACTGCTAACTACCGCTCAGATATAGCAGTATCTGTTGTGGAAAGGAAATAATTTTCAGATTGCGACAGGGTTAGGATCCACTGAGGGAGAAAAATGACAGGGATTTTATTGTATTCTTAGAGGGGTGGTTGTAAGAGGAAAAAATATCAATAACAGCTAGATCAGTTCTGTGACCTTGCAGAGAATATTCCCCTCCACCACTATTACTAGCCCTTTCATGCTGTTTTCAAAGCCCAAAAGGACTGCAAAGCATTACGAGGAACTCCTAGAGTTCAACAGTTACATGGGATGATGTGCAAAGGTTCGCACCACCTTCTTTTGTTGCCTGATGGAAAAAGCATCGGTGCTTGACGGGGATAGTAAAGAGAATCACCTCTGAGCAAGACCAGAATACTCTGGGCAACCTGGGGTGCTGGAGGAAGGATAGCTCACAAACTGCGGCAGCAGGGAAAGCTTCTCAGTAGTAGCCAGATGCCAGCTCATAGTGCCAGAGATTCACACAGAGCTGCTCTTTATCCTGGGCATGTTACTGCATGAACATGTCCATGTCAAATCTGGTCCATGACAGAAGATGGGCCAAGTGAACCCACAGTTTACAGGAGGCTTTTAATTGGTAGCTGTTTTCTCTATTATTTCTCATGGTGTCTTAAAATGCCAGAAGTCTAGATATTCTAAGTGCCCCTCACTGTAATTTAGTGAAGTCATCATGTTTCCCACCATCTTTAAGAGGTCATATGTACACACCATAGCTCAGAAGAAGTGTAGGCTGTGATTTATGTGATTTATACACAATTCAGCCAATGTCATACCACACAGTATTTCTTCTGCTGCTCTCTTGCTTCATTTAGAAGTCTTTGTAACAACAACAAAAAAGGCCTGGTCCTCCGTATTATATTAAAGACACAAGATTTTACTTCAGTCTTTCTAGAAAGATACTGTTTTTGCTTTCTTAATTAATCTTCTTGACTCAACGTAATGGCATGCTAATGGTCAGAAGACATGCTCGAAAGAAATTTGAGCTATTGGATAGCTCTCAAAGGTATCCTAATTCAGACTGTTTCTTACGCATATAAAGAAAGATCAAAACATACTATTATTCATTAAGGTTAACTTAACTCATGTAACTCATGTTTTGTATCTCTCATTGAAATTTGAACATTTTTCTACCTTTTCTGCAGATTATGATATTAAAGCCTATCAGCCAATGGCAGTTCATCAGGACTTTATAAACACAATAAAGTTTATACCCTGAAAGTTTAGACTTGCATTTTCTACAAACATTAAAATAAATACTTCTGTTATCTGTATAATACATTAGAAAACAACTTCACAGCACCCTCTAGTGACACATTACCAAATCAGAATGTTCTGGAAAACAAAACAACCAGAGAGACAACCTTGATCTGAAGAAAACCACTTTTGACATTACCATGATGGCAGGTGTTCACTTTCACTGTTCCAATCTCATAAGGTAAATTACAAAGACCTGATTTCTCCAAGGCTCTTATAAACAAAAAAGTATTTCCTTGACCTTAAATCATTCCAGTAGAGGAACTGTATTTATTTTGTATTTGAAGCCACTCTGTTAATATAAAATCAGATATTTTTTATATGTGTTAACACCCTAAATTGACACCTGTGGAATTCCTAGATCCCCTTTATTCCTCACGACTCAGATCTATCATTGTTCAATGCTTCCTGTGTCAGCATGTTCCTGCAGTATGAAGATGTGACAGCAGACACCTGACAGCTGAAAGATTTGTTTCACTGTATGCAAGTATTTGAGCATGACTTTTGGAGTTTAGTATAATTTGGCTCCTAAGCATTTAAGCTCTGCTTAAGATCAACTCATTTCCTAAGATTATGAATAATTTTTCTCCCCTTATATCCACCATAGCCCACCTGCTAATACAAAACCATGGATGTGTGTGTAAAAATTCGGCTTTATTACCAATTTATGTCCAAAATCATGATAATCTAGTTTAGGGAATGGTAACACTGCTTATGGAAGGGCAAAGTTGTCTAGTAAGGTATTGGTGGGTTTTGGTGGTTTTGTTATTGCATTAATGTCTATGTTGCTATAAATGGAAATGATGCACATGATAGACTCATCTATTTAACAGGATAGCTCTGGATTTACCGTATTGTGTAAATCAAAGTTTGGGTTATGGGGCTTTGCATTTTTTTTCTCTCCAATAAAACAGCGTACACCTATAATGAATTAATAAGGAGCATAACTTTTTTTGTGTGATTATTGGCCTTCAGAATTAAACTGCTTATAAATGCTGACATACAGCTACTCATTCTGTTAAGTGATGCTTTGCCATGTAAGATATGACACTTCTTGCTTTCCTAGATCTGCATATATAATACCCCAAAAGGTATAATTTAAGTATAATGATCTAGCTGAGATCTTAAGGAAATGTGATATTTTGAGTTGTTTTGCTGCACTTAGAAGTGTGCCACTTTAGCTTGCAGTGGAAAGTTGGTAATGTAGTTTTCTCAGAAAAGGAAACATTGCTACCTTTTTTCATCCTCTCAGCTCTCTCCTCTAAAATAAAGGTTGCCATACTGTTATATACACAGATAAAAATGGCAACACAGAATAACGACAACTTATTTGGTGTTGATACATACTGTGAAATCTAAGATCCTCCTGTCTTCTTTCATCCACTCATAAACGCTGAATACGTTCATCTGTCCCTTCCCTTTCCCAATCTGATAACAAAAAAATTTTAAGAAAGGTTTTCTTTGTAAAGGTTCCTTGAATTCAGCATTTCTTGCACCACATATATTGTTTACATAAGCAATTATCAGTTAGAACAATGAATCATAGACCTTCTTAGAGAAACATATTTTCCAGATGCCATGGTTTGTTCATTGTCCCTTTGCACCCTCACATACAGACAGTTTAAAACCATCTTCAGCACTTACTATTAGCACTTGTTTTTGAAGTGTCTAGAAATAAATGATATGTACAGAAAATTAATATCCCTTCTTTTAAGGTAAACACCTATGGTTTAAAACATGAGCATTGTACAGCAAATTTACACAAAACCATAATAAAAAGAGCTTTTCATAGAATAGCTAATAATTGTCATATATACTATATAGTTATTAACTGTAACTTTCTTGGGGAAAGATCACTAAAAATAAAAAAGCAGAAAAGTATTATTATTTAGTATGTTTATCAAGAGAATAGAAAATAAAGGTATATAATATATATGCAGAACATGTAGTAACAACAGATCTATCTCTTCAGGAAAAAAGAAAGACTATTTCTTCCAACAGAATGTATTTTCCCTTTGAGGGCCTAGAAATAAAGTAAAAGGCCTGCTTAAATCCCTGTCACTTCAGGTTTTGTTGCTGTACCCGAAATCAAACTTTAGACCATTTGTCATGTGAAATAAATTGCTACAAAACCAATGTTATGGCAACAGCAGTAAAAAGTATATGAAAATCAGCTATAAGTGTCTAATGCAAGTCTCTGTCCCCTTTATGGCCCAATACAAGAGTGGTGCCTGTCATACCATGACCATACCAGATCTCTACACAACTCCACTTGTTTTGTAGTTGGCTCAGATTAAAATTTCTCCTTGCTTTTCCTATTCTACTGTTCTCTCTCTTGAGTAAATTCACACTGTAAAGGAAGTGGCTAGACCTAACTCCAGAGGACATTTATTCACTATGTAGAATCAGCCACTATAGAATCAGCTGCGTCATATGTGTAGGAATGAAAGATTACATGATTATTTAAAAGTGTTTAACATACTGACAGACATACTACCTTACCTGTTCTGTAGAGTCACTATTATACCACAACCTGGTTCTGTCAAAGAAATTCTTTCTCACTTCTGATAATTCACCTCAAGAAGCTTCTTTGCATCCACCTGCAGCTTATTCCTAGATGTTGAAAAAGAGGCATCTTAGTCCATCTCTTTCCTTAATTTCCTCCTCCATAGTTTTTCTAGATGTTTCAATAAACTCATTGAGATATCTGAATGTTGTTTTTATTTAACATACCTAAAGAACTTTCTGTACTCTTACAGGCACACATGGATCCAAATTTTGTTAATTTTAAATGCCTTATCCACAAATGGTTGAGGACATGCCAATTCTTTCCATCCCAGGAATTTTGCAAAGATCAGATCTCCCCAAAGATCATGCTAAGGATCACAGTATTTCCTTTGCTCACATTTAAGAATACTAGGGAAAGTGTGCTTTTTTGCATTAATTCAATGTTAATTCATTATCACAGATTTGTTAAGTCTTTCATTACAATATGAATGTCATGTCAAGACTGTATATTTCACTGCTTTGAAAAAGATAAATTAAAATTTTATTTCCATGTCTTTAGAGGAGGCTACTGAGATAGAAATATTTGCTTCATGTTAAAACTGTATGTGGGTCTTATTAGGCTACATACTGATTGTCCTCTACTATGACTGCAGCACAGTTAGTCTCCATACAGTTATCAGAGGTAGGACTTTATAAATTACAAACAGGAAGAAGTAGTACAATAAATTTCATTCCATTTCATTTCATTTCCACCTTTGAAGAAGTTACACAAATCAGCAAACACCACAATAAATTGGTGATGTCTGACAAAGTATTTCTTTCTGGATAATAATTCAATGGGTATCTTGTTATTACTTAGTGTTACATTGTTCCCAAGTACACAGACTGTTTCTTAAATTTCTTTGGAGTTTGGCTCTCTGAAGAAAGCTATACACCATGGCTGATAATCTCTGTTCAGTAAAGTACTATTTTTATAAATTGATCTGAAATTCTTAGTACTCACATCCTATTCCATGCTTTCAGGAAATGCAAAACTACTGTTTTCTGTGTTGTGTTCTATATCATACAGGTGTTATAATTTTCTTCAGCATGAGACTGAATTTGTTCTACAAGACATGGTCTAACCCATGAATATGTTTCTCGTTGCCTGTGATCCCCAATTATTTTTCATCAATTGTCATTAAACAGTCTTAAGTGTTTTGTTTTGCTTTCTTAATTATTATTTATTTTGTTTTGTTTTATTTTGGGTGTTCATGTTTCTAAAATTTCCTTTATTGTACTTGTGAGAGTCTGTCTCTTCATATCATCTTCTTCCATGTTCTTCACAAAACAATATCTCAGAGCCTTGTGTCTGCTCCAAGCACCTGGGATCCCTTTCCATATTTAGTATTGTTCAAAAATTCTATAGTGTGTTTGTGCATTATTAGTTTAATTCAGTTATATATTGTAACATTTTTAAAAGGATGTTACTGATTCCACTACCATTTTTCTGTATAACAGGTTTCTACTCTCTTTGTTTCTACCTTGCATTTTCTTCCACGCTTTGCATTGTAGTCAGTCAAAAGAACATTTTTTTATGTTCTTTGGGAGTCTATATTTATTCCAGTTTTTAATAACATGATTTTTCATCTTTTGTTTCCTTTTTATGAGCATAAGTCTTGATATAGCCAGTTTTGTGCCACTTCTCTTTTACTCTTATATCATAGATTAGCTTAATGGTAGAAGTTAAGTCAACAGCTGGTGATAGTGTAACATCACTTTTGATAAAGTGCTTTCGCATTTCAAGCTTTGTAGTGTGTCCCTCCTCCTGAATAAAACCGGTGTGATTATTTTTAAAGATAACAAATTCACATTGTTTTATAAAGGAGTAGAAGTACAAAGACTGATTTCCTGCCTTTATTTTTGTATAAAATTTATGAAAATACTATATCCAACCACTTGCTGAACCCTGTTGGATATTCCACAACCAAACATAAATGTATATACTTCTAAAGTACTATTAAAAATGCAAAGTACCCTTGTTTATATGAAGGTTTTACTGAATTCACAGAGGAGTTATTCTTGGCATAAATGCGCTTAATTTACCCTTGTATATCTAACTCTGGCATTAATTCAGACATAAAGAAAACACTGTTTAATGCAGTCCCAATGAATACCATAATGGCTTATGCCATAACCATAAAGACAATGATGTCGCTTATCACTTGCCTTGTAGTGAAAACATACCAAGTCCCCAATATATCATGCCTTGTACTCTACAGAATGTAGTTACAGTACATGTCTCAAAAAAAGCAAAAGTATATAACAAGTATACATTTCTTTATCGTTCCCGAGTGGTTACACTTCAAAAGAGCAAAACCTGAGATGAGCAAAACCAACGAAAAATATTATTGATCATCTTAGTGGATGGATTTGGTAATACTAAATATGACAGCAAGTATCAAACTATATTTTCATTGTGATATTTAGAAAGGAAAATTTTATATTACATGTAATACATTTATAATAGACTTCTGTCACACATCTTGAAACTTGAGCTGAAGCCATTAGAATTCAACAAGAACCTACCGAAAAATTCAGAAAAAAATAAAACAAAGTATGCAAAAATGGACTACCAAAAAATATTGAAAATGTTCCATGGCTGGCTTCTGTACAGTTCAGAAAACAAAAGGAACACAGGCCTTCAATACTGATATGGGTGACATACCAGCAGACAGGTATGGGTGACATTGTAGTGCATGTCTGCTATAGGCCACCTGATCAGCAAGAACAAGTGGATGAGGCCTTCCAGCCAAAGTTTGCTTATGTTACAAAACCGTGAGGAGTGGCTGATACACCAGAGGTTTATGATGCCCTCAAGAGGGACCTCAACAGGCTGGAGAAATAGGCTGACAGGAATATCATGAAGTTCAATAAGGGAAAGTACAAAGTCCTGCACCTGGGGAGGAACAACCCCACACACCAGTATATGCTGTGGGTCACCCAGCTGGAAAGCAGCTTTGCAGAAAAGTATCTAGGGGTCCTGGTGGACACCAAGTTGAACATGAGCCACCAATGATCGATTGTGGCAAATAAGGCGAAAAGTATCCTGGGCTGCATTAGGAGGAGTGGTGCCAGTACGTCAAGGAAGGTGACTCTTCCCCTCTACTTAGCACTGGCAAGGCCACACCCAGAGTGCTGCATCCAGTTCTGGGCTCCCCAGTATAAGAAAGACATGGACTTACTAGAAAGAGTCCAACAAAACACCACTAAGATGATGAAGGGACTGGAGCATCTCTCCTATGAGGAAAGGCTGAGAGACCTGGGGCTGTTTAGTGTGGAGAAGAGAAGACTTAGGGGGATCTCATCCATGTATATAAATACTTGAAGGGAGGGTGTAAAGAAGGCAGAGCCAGGCTCTTTTCAGTGGTGCCCAGTGACAGGACCAGAGGTAATGGGCACACACTGAATCACAGGAGGTTTCCTCTGAACATCAGGAAACACTTTTTTCACTCTGAGGGCAACAGAACACTGGCATACGTTGCCCAGGGAGGTTGTGGAGGCTCCCACCTTGGAGATATTCAAAAGCTAGCTGGACATGGTTCAGGGCAACCAGCTCTGCGTCACCCTGCTTGAACAGAGGAGTTGGGCAAGATGACCTCCAGAGGTTCCTTCCAACCTCAACCATTCTGTGGTTCTGTGACCACTGCAGAGAGACATAAATCCTTCAGTCAATCTAAACTCCAGTTAAAACTTGTATCAGTCAATTGGCAGTGTAAGCTACCAGAATTCAAACTATCACTTCTCATTAATGGCACAAAAATACCTGGCAAATTGTAGTCTTTGATGAAACTGCCATTTATATAGGACATAATAAATTATCTCAAGGTTATAACAAGACAAAGAGAAAGTATGTAAGAATATATACCTTTTTCCCCTTAAATGTTAATGAATAATAGGTCTTCAAAAATATCTTTTATAATTCTTTCATATGAAGTGAATGCTGATAATAGAGTATAAACTTTGTACTTAAAGGTACTGAATATTTGAATTACTGAAAATAATTTCTTTTATTTTATATGATATGAATGCAATATTTTCTTGATTTGTCAATGACAACAAGACTTTCGTAACTGTTATAATTTTTTTGTGTTATCCATGGTCTCATTTATGGACCAGGAACCCAGGACATGAGGCACTTTACAAACTTCCAATAAAAATCCCAAACACTTTTAATTTAAGCCTTAAATTCTTTTTATTGTATTTGTTCTTGTTCAAAGTTCCAAATTATACCAGTTTAGAAATATACATAATCAGGATTTTCTCATTAGTTATTTTTATTGTCGTCATCTCTGGTAACCTAGAAATTAGATTAAAGTGTGTAGAGATTTTTGTTTCACCTTTCTTAGATCACTGTGTGTTTTGGCTGACTTGTATTTTTATCTTCATCAAAGGGAGGAAAAAAAGAAGAAATGCGTACTTACTGCTTCCATAGAACTCATGCATAAGGAAAGGAAATACTTGAATAATAAGGATTCACAGCATCCTATTCTTCCACTGAATTGTTACTGATGCATCCCCAAAGACTCCTCAGTGTGGTCTGATTTAAAATGTTCTTTGAAGCAGCTACAAGCTTGTCTTGAGCTAATTATCAAGTAACAACACACTACCATACTTCACAAGTTGCACCATTTCTAAGTAAAGTAAGTCTCACTCTCCTGTTTTGTTTTGTTTTTTGATGGTAAAACTAATCCTGACCTTAAGGCATGCGAATAAGTCTCACCTCTGCCAGCTTGCTGAAGTAACTTCTGGAAAGACACCCAGCCATTTATCATCTTCATAGTTGATAATATCTCCTGTGAAATGATGTCACTTAAAGGCAGGTAAATAAAACAGTGTGGTGGGAAAGCCTTTTAGCATTTCAGTGTAATTAAGAATTGGGGAGGAGAAAGAAAATACTAAGGGAAAGTCTGAACAACTTATCTGTACTTACAGGAAGATGAATTAAAGTCTTGTAAAATTTGAAGAAAACCTGCTTAGTACTGATGAAAGTCAGATTAGCATGTCCGTTGTTTTTAGTGAAATGTACATGAAATAAGGTTTTACTCAGTAAGAGGGAAAGTTGATAGCAACATGCACCCAGTTAAGGGCTGTAAAGAACTATGACTTGTGCCTCACTCTCTCTGCTGTATGAGCATATCCCTCATAAATCCTGCTTTTGGATAGATCCTACAGGGTCTATCTTTTAGGGTTTGGGGGGGGAATATACTTCTCACTTTTCTTCCTGGAGTTGCTTGCTCTTCTCTTTGCAAAGAGCAGAAAAACTCTGTTTCCCTTAAAGAAGCAGAGGGGTTCTCCAGTCCCCTTTTGCATGAAGTTATTCAGCAATTTGACTGACATAAGGTTTATTCACAGAGTTTGAAGTCTAGGATTGCAGGTACCAGATACTGAATTCTAGGGCACTAGGAAAAATTACAGGTCAATTCAAAGTAATACTCCAATCAAATACATGGAACTGCTTATAGCTACTTCAGCAATGTTATCATATTTGTAAAATACTGAGGCTGATTTTGATGCAGCTCAAGCACTCAAATGCATTTTACTCTTTGCCTTCATCACAGTACATAATATACAAAAGTGTAAGGTCTCAATTTGTCTTTCAAAACTTAGTCTTTATGAGGAGGCTACTAGACTTCTGCCTTAATTTATCATTGTCTAAATTAATGTAATGTAACATAAAAAGAGTATAAAAGTTCTAGGAGTTCCTAACAAGCTTAAGATGCAGAGTCGGACCATATTGATCCAGGGCTTACAGAACATGGTGAAGAGAGGGTCCTGACTACTTTCAGCACAGGAGAATATTGGAAATTTTAAACAACATACATCATAGATGAAAATTCATCTTTTCTAGGCTTGTGCTTCCATTGCTGCTGAAGAAACATAACCAGAAAGTAGACAGGGAGTTGTTTTACCTGCTTGCTTTAGTCAAATGCACCTATGAGATTACATTTCCCTAAATCTCACAGCTGGCATTAAAATGGGTTTAGCTAGCTAGCCAGAGATTTAAAAGTAGCCTTTCAAGTTCACCTTTAAGAAGCTATATTAGCTTTGCCTAGTAGCCTGTTTAGTAATGCAGCATACAGCATACCTGGCTTTAGACAGGACTAGAGATCAAATCTAACCTCATAAATCTCCCAGTGCATGACTACAGGAAGCTGTCAAAAACTAGATGTTGTTTCATTCTCCAGGGGCTGGCGTACTGCTCTGGATCTCTCTTAAGTACCCTCTAGCAGCTGATCACCAAAATGTGTAATAGCCTTGGGAAGGACTACACTACCCTTTTGACCCCAGAGGTAATATTTTGATAGGGCTTGACCTTAGTAAGACTGCCAGCATAAAAGCCTAATAGTAAGAGTAAAGGAAAACCTTTTCTGAATAACAAATAGCTGAGGAAAACATTTCCTGCACACTCCATAAATTATTACATTTACCTCTGGCAAGTACATTTAGAGAAAATCGTGTTCTGAATCACATTTTGGAATACTCAGATTCAATACCAGTTGCTAACCCAAAAAGACTAGCTTGCAAACAAATGCTGGGTAAAATTCTACCACTTTCACTCAATTTGAACATTATTTGACCAACGGATCCTACTGAATACAAATGGCTGGACTTCTCTCCCTTTCTGATATACTCTTTTACATTTATTCTATTGTTTAACTAATTTCATTCCAATTTAGGGCAAAGGATAAGGATTTCAGTTGTCTTAGGGTGCTAGAATGTTGGGGGGTTTTTTTGCACCATAATGAAAGATAACAACCCTTACCACTTTTTCTGACAATAGATTCTGAATGAGTATTTGTAGCCCTATTACTTGACCACTACAAGTAAAATCTGACAAATCACTTTCTTCTTCCATTCCCTTTACAGCTATGAGTCACAGATAATGTATTCTTTTCTTTGAGCCTTACTGCTAATACGGTTCCCTGCTGTACCTTGTGGGAAAGTGTTGTCATCTGGGCCACTGGGTCCATCATGAGCTTAATTTCTGTAGGATGCCAGAGAAGTCAAATGGTTTACATAGTGTGAAGAAACAATTAAGCCACCTAGAAGCTACATGATGCATAGCAAAATAATAGGTAAGAGGAGGACAGAATCTTCAGAGTGAGCTAGATTTGCTGTCCAGACAAGCAATTTGGCATAAAATTTCACTGTAGCAAAACCTTTTCAGCAATGACACTGCCATGCTGCTTTTTCAGTGCTGATTTTTTTCTTTCAGCATCACTGTAGTCTAAAAGCAGCTGCATGTATCTAAGTAAATATTACTTCATGCAGATTTACCTCATTTTGTTCTGTAGGAGTTTGTAAACTAAATGCAGATTTCACTCTAGATGAAAAAGGTCAGGGAATTTTCTTGGACTTTGCAACCTGTAAGGAACACAGCTTGAGAGGCTGAGTGTCCTTGAAAAAAATGGAGCCATTTTCTGCAAATTCTGTCCATGATTTAAGAGTAGTGTTTTCTTTTCCCACTAAAAGCCATGATGCAAAAGCCACAAAGATGAGATCCAGCTGCTTTGACAGCTGCCAAGAGTGGTCTTATTATGGTGGAAAAGATTTGTCAGAAAGGATGTATGGAGATGTAGGCAGACTTTGAACTATTCTAGTCTTCCCTGAAAACTCATTCTACACCAAGACCTTTCTGCACCTACTATTCAGCTGTCATAAATGTATCCCTCTTGTACTGTGATCTGAGGTATCAATAATGAAGACAGGATGTTTCCTAATAAAGACTCTGAAAGAAGAACCAAGATTTAGAAGTCTTTTGAATGTTAATTTCTAGTAGAGAATCAGGCTTTGTTTGCTTATGGCAACCTACACGTGTAAGAGCAGGGTCTTGAGACAGTAAGGAAACAATGGACAACTTTCCCCTTCCAATACAAAAAATAACAGAAACTGCATTCTGGTGCATAGATCATTGTGCACAGATCCTCATCAGATGCAAAGAATATTGTAGAAAGCAGTAAAGTCATCCTGGTAATGAAAGAGGTCATTTATCAAGTTGTTCAAGAAGAAGCAAAAATAATGAAACCTAGTTTCACATGTGTTTGTACCCTTACAGTCCTGGTGCTTCACTATGACATGTTCATCTGAGGAGAAATAGTTCTGAAAGATTTAGCATGGACTTACACCTGTGTGGATAGGTTGGCCAATGCACGTATGCGTGTTAGCAGTCTGGCTACTACCAAATAGAAGATCTGAGGCTGAGTTCTTCCCACTTTTTTCTCAATATAGTTGCTAATTTCATTCTCTTATGCATATTTAGTAAATAGTTTATTGGACATAATGGTCTTTTTATCCCTCTTTCAAATCTGGTTTAAATTTATGAAAGGGCTTAAAAGTAGTTCTGGAGAAAACTGGCTGACAGATAAGGAGGAAGACAAATGGGAATGGACAAACAGCAGGCAAATAGATTACATAATTGCATAAGACTTATTTCCATAGGAAACCAGGCCAAAAAGAGAACCTATTTCTACTCAGAGCTAATGCTATCTCATCATCTAAGCTTGATAACAAAGCAACTTCTGGTGCCCTGTATCTCTTTGATGAAAAGCAGCTGCCTCTTCCAGTGGAAGTATGTAACACTGCTTTGGAGAGTTCAAGTCAGACTATGTGTAAGACACCTGCTCTTCATAGATGAATTTCACCTGAAACGTCTTGGCAATTTGGTACAGATATTGGCTGCTAAAATCACTGATATATATAGGACATAATCTGTTACAAAAATTTTTTTTTTCTTTTTTAATTTGTGTGCTATAAATACTGTTCAAATGCAGATGAAGAGCAAGCTATTTCCTTAAAATCAGTCAGTTACAGTTGCTTATACCTATATAGCACATTTGATGGTATCGGAGAAGATACCATCAGTGGGTAGATGCAGCATCTGTGGGTATTTAGACCACATCATAACAACAGGGAAAAAGCATCCAAAATCATAGGCTCCTGCCGCACACCTGACCTCCACAGAGCCCCATGGAGACCTCTCTGTCTGATCTGTGAATAACCTGATAAACCAAATAGTAGACAGCAATACAGTAGAGAAGTAATGAAGACCATCCATGGATGTGCTCATGTTACATGCATGCATGTCTAGATGTTAATGTGTAAAATCTCATATATGAAGTTGAAAGCAACAGATGTACTTACTGTGTAAGCCAGCCCTTGCACTTATGTGTGATTCTGCCATGTTTCCATTGCCTTTACCCACTGCTGTTGTGAATGATATTAATTTTATCTGACTCTTCCCAGTTATGTATTAAGATCTTTTGAGGAATAACTTTTTCAGGTAGCCTCTATAGAGTGAGGGAATCTTGCAGGAAGCTACAGGTTTGGCTCTGGAGACTACTCCTATGTACAGCATGTGAGGAGCTGGGATCGTGTGGCTCATGAAAGCACTGAGAGGACTGAACAGGGAGAAGGCATCCCAAGGGCCAAAGAAGACTGAGGAGCACTTTTCATAACTAGAAAGTCACCGACTCAATCATGTATGAGCCCAGAAGCAAGTATTAACTTCAGTGTTTTAATTGACAGTGGGAGAGTTGTTTGTAAATGTATATATATGTTTGGATGTATGTCTGTGCCAGTTTTTGCTGGTTCAGGGACTCATCTATAGCAACCATATAAAATTCAGTATGGTTTCTGCTATCTGAAATGTTTGGCACAAGTATCTTCAGTGTTGCCACATCTCTTGATACTACTTCAGATCTATAAGAAACATGGGCAAAAGAAAGCCCTCCAAGAGGGATTTCTCCTTGTCATTAGTACTAGAAGACAGGGGTTGTGGGTTTGGGATTTTGTTTGTTTGTTGTACATAAATGGGACAAATTACAAACATTATTGCTCCCTACAAATCTTTCTCATCAAAATATATGAGGCTTTTTTCCACTCTTAAGTCAGACCCCATATGCCAGTTAACCATAAGAAGTTATTTTGAAATAATCTGGGGTTTTTAATGAACTGAGAGTATTGAGCCACTTTCTCAGTTATCTGTTTCATAAATATTTTTAATACAATCTTAATATGATAAACTATGATTAGTAAATCCTTCAAGTAATGACCAGCTTTGAAGATTTCTCACTAGACTTGTAATGTGGACAACTTCACTACAGATGGAATTCTCCAAGGCTTAGAAACAAAACAGTTCATTGCAAAAACTGCAGAAAATAGCTCATTAGGAAAAAAAAAAAAAAAAAAAAAAAGGACTCAGCAGTCTAGAAGCAAACATGGTTCCTTTATCTCTTCTGAAATGTTAAGACCAATCAGGCAAATCATTATATGATAATATGTATCAACAAGCAAGGGGACATCAGAAGAAATGAGATGATCAAAGAATTTAAATGTTTTTTCTCACAGCTAAAGAGAATTCTGCATGGTGTCTCACACTTGTGAAGAGGCAAAATGCCATCACAAGATGTGTACAATTGCACATGTAGTCATTGTGCCATATTATGAAGATATACTACCTATAAAGTAAGGTGAGACCTAGAGGTACCTAATGGCTTTAGCAGTCTTACAGAGTACCTAAATCATTACCCCTGCAAGGTGTTTATTTTCACAGGGCAAGGTGAGTGCATAGAAGTGTCTGAGGGTGATAGAAAAACTTTCAGTACATGGAGAGGAGAAGATGTAATTACACATTCATCCACTGTATAATTTCAGTGTGTGTCAGCATCTTGAATGTTATATGCAGTTCTGGTCCCTTCATCTCAAAAAGAATATAGCAGAATGGGAAAAAGCTCAGAGACAGCAACAAGAAAGATAAAAGGTATGGAACAGCTTCTGAACAAGCAAAGATTGAATAGACTAAGTCTTCTCAGCTAGGAAAAGAAATGACTGAGGGGTTATATGATGGAGCTGTATAAATATTGTGACTGGCATAGAGTCAGAGAAGAGGGAATCATTTTTCTTTCTGTCTTACAAAAAGAACTGGAGGCCATAATGAAACTAGCAAGTGCTATTTTTGAAACAAAGAAACAACAAAGAAAAATATTCACACAATGTGTAGGTAGAAGTTTCACAACTAGCCACAGGATACTGTAGATGCTAAAAATTTGTGCAGGTTCAGAAAAGGACTGGGCAAGCACATGGAAGAAAACTAGGTCCTTCTGCTATCAGGGAAGCCAAGAACTACAGACTGCTGGATAACTGTAATCAGGAAAATTATTTTTCTTTATGTGCTTGTCCTTCCCTTTTGCTCTTCTATGGGCAGCTGGTGCTGGTGACAGTTGGAGACAGAGCTCTGCACTTTGCTCACTGGCTCCATGCAGCCATTCCTACACCTTTGATTAGTTTGCACCCTTGGCATTAGGTGCTGAGATCTCTGACTTATCCTGCAGTTAACAAATGCATTAGACTAGGTGAAGATGCAGTCATAAATGACTTACCTTAGAACTAGTCTTCCCACCCAAGGTAAGCCCAATAATGTTGGAAAATACAGTTGTGTTTACTCATTTCTGGCATGACGATAAAGTAATAATGCATCTTCCTTAAAGTTCAATGAAATGCCAACAGCAATAAGATCATTTTAAAGGTATATGGAGCCAAATTTTGCTTCGTTCCCCAGTCAGCATGATGCAGCAGAATGTGGCAGGGCAGAAAAAGGCTTAGTTTTTTTTCTGTTATTACTTCACACACCACTAAATACGTATTTATCAAGTGTTTTGTTTCCTAACCTCGTGTTTTCTCTGCCAAGGCTAAAGCATGCAGATGAAAAATATGTCATGGAAATTACAAATGGGTGTATAGGCTATGGGGAAATGATGTATGTAATGAATTAAATCTGCAGATTAGATAGAGAATACTAATGAGTTTAAACAATATCAGATCAGGGTACTCAGATTCACCAGAATTACTGAGCCAGAGCAGGCAAGTTTGTGCTCTCTTGTTCTTTCTCTCTCTCTTTCTTCTTCCTCTGCAGCCTGAACAGATTAATTGCTGGTTCAGTGCAAGGTTAATAATCACTACCAACTGCCAGATTCACTTAAGAGTTTACAGAAGAGATATTAACAACACACTGATATTGCAAAGCTTGGGACTTCTGAGAAGTCATCTCTGCCAGGAAAAGAGGGAACTGAGACTCAGAGAGCATTTCACACAGACAGATCCAGAAGTTTAGCTAGTTTACAAAAAAAAATATTAAAAATTATGCCCCTTCCCTGTCCTAATGTGGCTGAGCACAGAAAATGGGTTTAGAGAGAAAGGAGACATACAGATTTCATTCTTTATTCTGAAATACTTTAGGGAAGGTATTAATATCCTGAAATATTTTAGTGAATGTATTAATATTGAGTGGTTAATTTTGTGGAGGAGCATAAATTAGGAAAATTGTAGGAATCAAGTCACAGAAAGAAATAATCTCTGTGTGTGTGTGTGTGTGTGTGTGTGTGTTGGAGTCGGGGACAGAAGGATAAGGGATATTATGGACTGTTGGACTGCAAGAGAGGAAACATCCTAAAGAATAGTACAGCAGTAAATCAGGCCTAAGATGCAGTTTTTAATAGCTAAAACACTATTTCTTTTTCTTGTTTAGGAAGTAATATAGCAGATCCTTTAAAATAATTAATTAAGAATCTGACAGTTCCATAGATAATGTCCTGCAGTGATTAAGACAGACTTGTGCTTCTTCCAGATACATCAGGGAATCTGAAATGACTCATTGAAGGGAAAAGCAAACAAACAAATAAAGCCTATTGTCTTCTTACTGATGCATTCCTGTTTACTGTATAACAACTGCTGAGGTGATGAAGGTTGATGCACCTTTGAATACTAGAACTTTGTTTGGCCAACTGGAGTTTATTTAAGAACCAAGAAGATGACAGTGTTTACCCTACCTTATTGTCTCGTGCACACGCTCCCTTGACTTTCCATAGGGAGGTGGCTGCTGCACTGGGTCAGTTGGGCAGAAAGTCATGTTGGTTTCTGCTGTGCCATCACTTACCATTACCCACCTCAGGCATTAGTGGTCATGGCCCCTGGCCTACCCCAGTATTGGTCTCTGCTCATCTCCCCCATCTCCAGGAGGTTTCCGCACTTCCAGGAGCCTACCTCCAGTCAGGAACTTTACCTTCATCTTTCTGAAACCAGTTCTGCTTTTGGGCAACACTTCTCTTGGACACCAGCTCTTCTTTCTAGGCCTCTGAAAGCCCCACTCTTCCCAGTCTAATAGTCTATGGGCAGAAGTATAACACGTGATGAGCCTCCAAATTGGTGATTCTGTCTCGTGCCTCTGTATTACCTGGAGAATTCAGGATGTGCCACTTGTTTTTCATCTGAGTGTTATGAAAATTTGACACCAGCCTGCCCTGGTCACAGGCAGCAAGTAGCAGGCTTTTGACAGGGAATTCAAAAGTTCTGTTTCGGACCTTCACCACAGCACACATGCATTCAGTTATTAGTCACCTGTTAGCATTCACAATTTATTGGGTTTTTTTTGCCTATGACACCTTGATGAGAAAATGTTTAGGACTTCAGCGCTAGTCATATGAGGGAGACCAGAAAATGCACGTTATGTCCTACAGTACCTCTCCAGGCTTTTGCACCACTACTGAAGACAGACCTTGTGTGGAAAAGGTTCACAAAACCTTCTTTTATACTTTTATATATTCAGATTATATCCAGATAACTTAAATCCCACCTAAACCCATGCACATAGAGTTTCTTTAAGATGAGAAAGCTTTGATGGTTTAATTCTAGCCAGGGTTAGGCTGAGTAAAGCTAGGTAAGCTGAATAAAGCCCTTACTCTCACTCTAGCATAAAAGGGAACTGTGTGGCAGAAAAGTCATCTCTTTTAAATGACCTTAAAGGTATTCCTCAGCAACACCTCAAGAGGCTTTATACATTCTCATTTCCCCCATGCTTAGGACTATACCTAAAGACAGCATTTAAACCTGAATCAAGCTTCAATTTGAAATCTAGTAAAATGAACCTTATTGAAACATCTTTGACTGTCTCCCTCCCAGAGTGACAAATATAGGTCTTTGTTCTTCTGCTTCATCACTGAGGCTTTCACTGAATGAAAGCCATCACTGAGTGACCAATGAGCCACTGTCTCAGTCAGCATCACTGAGACTTTTTGTGCTTCAATTCTTTGCAACATTAGATGCAATGATGTGGAAAATAACTACAAAGAATAAATTAAAAAAAAGGTAAAGTTTTTCTTAAGTTACTTTTAAAGCACAAGCCTGCTCAGAGAATTAGATCTTAACATTTGGCCTTTTAATGTTACATACTTTAGTCCCTTGTTTTTCAGCAAGGAAATTCTTTTCGCCCTAGCAATTAATATACAGAAGAGGTGGAGAGCAAGTCATGTCATGCCTAGCTTCATAACTGTCTGATGAACTCTGATTCCAGAGAAAGTATTGATTTTTGGTTGCTATTAGTGGTATATGAATCTGAGAAAATAAAACAAAAAAACAGGTAAGTATGTGAAATGCATATACATATATATATAGGTACATATATACTTTATATATTTGTTATTCAGTGAGTTATTTATTTTTGTCATAAACCATCATAGGCCACTATCCACAAGCAGTTAAATTACTTCCTAATATTCAGCTTGTCAAACAGGTTTTTCTTCTGAGTTTCTAGCAGAATTTGCTTCCCTAGATACAGTAGCTCTGAAACCTATATCTAAAGAGAGTTCAGGTTTCATGAATGTAAAGCCATCAGAGTTGCTCCCATACTTACCATACCTCATTTTCCTGTGGGAAATACAGTCAGTCTTGACTCCCCTAATACAAAACAGAAGAAAAGAGCAGACCTATCTTTGACATGTCACATGGGAAAAGACTGCTTTTCTGAAAGAACCTGCCTTTCTGACTCTACTGTGTAGCATATTGCTGCATTTCTGTCCCTCTTTGAGTATAGTAGGGGGCACTGTGGAATTGTTCCAACAGATGATAGTTTTTTAAGGCTGAAAGTCCCCTGTATCTACATAAATGAGCAGTACCCAGCTGTGGGGTTTGACAAATAATACAAGCTTGCTTTTTTAATATCCACAAGGAGATAAGCAGAAAAGGAAGTGAGTTCAGAGTTAAACAGAAGTTCAGCACAAAAGAGTGGATTAATGTCATGGAAAGCTAGACATCCTACTTATGAATCTAAATTAGGATTGAAATTGCCCTGGTATCACTACGTGGTCCATGGACACAAATAAACACCTTCAGCCCACCTAAGATTTGAATCTCCTTCTGGACAAGCTTATCTTTTCATTGATCGTATAGCATGCTTATTGTGGCTATGTCTCTGACGGAAGCATGTCAGGTAGGTGCATACAATTAAATAATAATAAAAAAAATCAAGTCCAAATCCCCTTTCAGTAGGCACTTTACACACCTAGAGAGCTCTGAGGTCTTTGAGACTTTGTACCACTGGTTTTTTTTTTAGAAAATCCTTCCAGAAAATTTTTCATGTGCCAAGAGACCTTCTTTTTATATTATTTTGCATTTCTTTAAAAATAAGGTTAAACTAAGAGCCAAGTCTGCAATTTCTTGCTTGCATGTGTATTCTAACTTCCGAGGGCTGCGTTTGTGAGTCATAGATCACCTGTGCAAGGGAAGCGTTTACAATATGACGTGAAAGAAATGGATTTGGGATGCCAGAATACTTGTTAATGGAACACCACTGTGCTGTTCAATATATTTTCTGGTAAAATAAATATTCATTATTAGTATTTCGTCAGCAAACTGCAAAGTTGAAAAACATTAAAAAAAAAAGATGTTCAATATATTTTAAATAGAGACAGCAAGAAGAAATACTGGTGTGATCTGTGTTTGTGTGTCTTAGTGCCTCATTTTGTCATATCCCAGCCCTTATTATTACTCAACTTTTGTTTACCCTTCCTGTAAATTTTTACTGGCAGAACTACAAAGTTCCAAACCAGAGTTTTAACTTCTCCATCTTTCCCTTGTCTCCCCATATATTTGTAAAAATTGTAAGGGAATTAAACACTAGCTTCTTGCATTTCTTTCCCATTCCATATCTTTTTCACCCAATGCTCGTGTGATATCTTACATTTGCTCCAGGGTAAGTAAATGATCTATGATACATTGACTTGCAAAGGCTTGTTATAACCAGGGCATCTGAAGCTGTATGAAGAAAAGGGTACAAAGTTCTAAACAACAGAAATGTGACATCATGTGTGTTTTTTGGAATACAGTATCTGTAATTTGCAGACTAAGTTTTTTTGTTTTATGAACAGATTCTCAGTAAAGTTGAAAAGACTTACTTGAATATACATCTCTGTCTTCATATCTAAAATAATACACCAGGCATAAAACTAACAAAGACGTTTTGTCCTAGAACCAGTCCCTTGCTGTTGTTTGTGTTACTTTATCTTCTTATTCTTGAGTTCATAATTTGTCAAATAGTGACACTTTGAACAGAATTGTTAGAAAAATTCATGAGAGCCTGCATTAGCCTAGAGAGCTTTAACATAAAGCTAGATATTATTTAGGCCCTGATCCTGCAAGCATTTATCCACAAGATGAACTAAGAACTGTACACAAAGCTGAGTTGGATGGCTGTGGATTTTTATGTAATCTCTTTGATTTTCCCAGCCATTTGCAACTTTCAGTCCCCAGCACTGAAAGCTGGGAATAGGATAGCCAGGTGCATCATCAATGCAGAAAAAGAGACACATCATTATTATATATATATATATTAAACATCATCAAAGATTTGTCCTAATGAAACCTGAGCACCATAGACTGTCATAGAAGAATAATGAAAAAGCTATTTTCAAATCAGGCAGTGGTCTGGGTTTAGTAAATATCTCTTTGGTCTAATCACTGTCATTGATCACTCATCTGACTGAGCAATCATATGTAGTGAAGAGAACTTTATTAGGCTCTGATCCAGCAAGGAGAAAAAACAAACATAAAACCAACCAAACAAACCAACAAACCAACCTCAACTGTTCAGGAAAGATACTTTCTTCCCAATGATATAGTGAAAATAGTGTAAACACCTTATTGAGTCATATCCTCAACAGGAAACTGAGTTGCTCCTCTTGTTTTAAAGTAATTCTAATTATCAATTTCCAAAATATTATAACTGATATTTGTTACAATATGAGAAAACTTAGACTTTAAAATCCATGTGTTTCTACAGTGGACCTGTTTGCTGCTACCTTGTTTCTACAGCTATGCCACTGTTTGACTAAAACTGAAGGAGTTTGGTAGAATAGGGACTTCTGAATGCAGTTCTCAAATCCTCAGAAGTTTGTTTTACTTCCTAATTCACTATGAGATTACTGTTAAAAATAAGACATTAGTTTTCTCATATTGCTTGGCTTTCTGTAGAAGGGTTAGATGCCCCACTCATACTTAATCCATATATTTTGAATAAGACCTGTAAAGTCAGCCAATACCATAATATTTCATGTTAGTGTCAGTTTGGATTCTATCCAAAATGAACATAAAAAGATCTTACATTCTCTTTCTTGTTTGGAGTGTTATGTGCTTATATTTTTCACTGACTTAGTCACTCCTGGTTAACCCACCCTACCTCATCATTGAAGCAACATTTGTCAAGGAGGAAGGCTGCTCTGTCACTTTTGAGGGTAATTTTCAACTGAATTACCTCTCTTTCTGTAGAATTACCAATGTGCTCCCTTGGAGACAAATGGGACTGGCAGACTGTAGGTGGTGAGCAGCAGACAGGTGGCCCTGCTGCTACTACGCATCTATGGAGAGTTAAGAGCACTTCACATGTACTTATGATTGATGCTGGTACAGCCTTGGTAAACATGCTCCATAGGTAGACAGCTTCAATAAATGTTCTTTAGAAACACAGCCCCTGCTAGGCAGCACAGGGTCTCTTAAACAAGGAAAAAATCAATATTTCAAGTAACTTTCTACTGTAAATTGCAGGTTCTCATTAACCTTTTCAGTTCCACCATGACAGAAAAAGGACTAATTTAGCAATGAAATGTCAATTCAGTCTAAAATGAATCTGTTGCTGAAACCTAATTTAAGAACTCTGAGTCTCACCTTATCAAAACCTCTTCATTTAAATGCATACTCTGACTTTTGTTGCTACATCAGTATAATTTGAAAAGCAAGCTTTCAACTGTGATGTGAAGGGGTGGTGGAAGGTGTGCAGTGGGAGCAAGAGGGGAAAGGAAGGGCAAGGCTAGTTTTTCCATTAAATTCTGCACTAGTATGGTTTTATTAGTTTAACCTAACTCTTTGGTTAATTATTCATCAAATAATGCAATATATATTTTAATGTGTTTCAAGCAGAAATCTAGATTTCAAAATCACATTGAACCTGATATTCTGAATAATTATAAGTGCTTTCATCTGTGGCACTTGAAAATGCTGATTTATTTAGAAGTTTCTGTTTGGAATTTATGCAGAATGAAGAACATCTAATAATAACCTGGTGGTTGGTAAATGAGCGTTACTGTCCCAGTGACAAAGCCAGTGGATTAAGCCTTATAAAATAAAATAAAATAAATAAAGTTCAGTAATTCCTCCGCTGCCATCATCCACTCTTGAATATGTTCCTACTGAGTTTGTTATTACGAAGTCTGGCAGATGTTGCTATACTGATTGCAAATTTCTTATTTATACCACTTAAAATGTGAAATTTCGGGTCAGTTACTAGGGTCTCAACTGAGCCAGATTTCTAAGCATGTGCTTAACCTCAAACTGATTTAGAACAATGAAAATGAGATTGCAATAAATAGTAAATAGAGGTGGCAAGACACCTGAGTGAACTGGGGCCTTGGAAGGAACTAGAATTCAGCAAAACAAGCAGCATATTTTATTAAGGTTTCTTATGTGATCCTGGCTGGGTGGCACAACATCTTCTATGTAACTTCTCCATAGGAATCTAATTCTGCCTCTAAAGAAGCACCAGCAAGTGATTAACCAGATCAGGGAAGAAAAATCAAACAATGCCCCCTATTTCATTGCCAATACTTGAGGTCTGTGGATGGAAAGCGGTCATTATAACTGGTAACAAATAATCCAGTGATAACAGAGTTATAGGGTGTTAGGGAAAATGTATTGTGCTTTGGTATATGTGTAGTTTCATCCCACATGAAGTTAGTGCGTAGTATTTCTCTTCCATGATACATCCATGATAATCAACCTCAGTTCTCTCTTCTGCCAAGATATTTTATTTTTGCTGCTTTTGTTGGATATTTTGTTTTTCTTTCTTTTTTTTCTTTTTTTTTTTCAGGATAACTTTTTTTCCCTGAAATCCTCAGTAGCTGCTGTCATGTTGGGACCTTTCTAAAAAATCACCATTCAAAATGCCTAAAATATAAACAGTGTCTTTCACGTAATTGTCGTTTTCTAGCTCACTCTCTGCTAAATTTTTCAATTATGCTTTTCCTTAGTGCTACATTAAAAATGAAGCTCTTACCTAGAACTAAATGCTAAGTGTTTGACATTTCTTTTCATTTTGAACTAGGTTGTGTAGTTGACTTGCCAAGCAACACTTTTGATTCTATAAATATTTTTCATTCAAAAACATGAAAACTTTTTTCACAGTTTATTACTCTCTTGAAAAAACAGTGAAGCATATTAAAAGAAAGTCCCTACGTAAAACGTTCTGCAGTTTGGTGAACAGCAAACTCTCCTGCTATGATGAAATTCCTAATGCCTCAGTACAAGCCTGGCAAAGAAGCTGGTCTTTCACCTCCTGTGTTACCACTGTCATGCTAGGTGATTACAGAGAAGCTGGCAATATCTCCAGTTTGGTGAACAGCAAACTCTCCTGCTATGATGAAATTCCTAATGCCTCAGTACAAGCCTGGCAAAGAAGCTGGTCTTTCACCTCCTGTGTTACCACTGTCATGCTAGGTGATTACAGAGAAGCTGGCAATATCTCCACAGCCTTTTAAAAATAAAACACTATCTAGCTGCTAGACACAAAATGAGCTTTCAGAATCAGCTTTTAGTTTTTAAGGCATTCCTAAGTGCAACCTAATAGTAACTATAGACAAGAGACAGAATTTCAGATACAGACATGTCTTTGTCTTTTTCTTCTTGTGTCTGGTTAAACACTTCTGGTTCCATCTCCAACATAAAAAAAAAAAAAAAAAAAAAAAAAGAAAAAAGGGGGTCCTAAGTGCTTATAGGAAAGGTTTTCAGCTTTTTAGGACATGCAGGGAATAAGAAGTTCAGCAACGTAGAACTGACAAGTTGGAATCTCAGCTCCAGACATGAATCCATTATACCAAGTTAGTTCACTAAGTAAGTCTTATTAGTAAGATTATACAGATGTGTTTGTATCCCCAACTCATCTTTAGAAAAGCTTTCAAATGTGTGTTTACTTAGGACAGCACCTACATAATCAGTTGTGAACATATGTCTGAATGCCAGATCACGAGAGTCATAATACCCTGTGTCTGCTAAGAGCAGTTCCTGATTCAAGTCTCAGAATAAAAGTGATAACAGCTGGATATCTATGTGGGAGCTCCCTCTAGTAGGTACGAGGGAAGGTGTGCACATGGCTTATAGGCATAAAGTCAATTGAAATACAAGAGGCATAAATGGAAATGAAAAACGAAGCACTTCCTTTCCAATAAGGTTAAGTCTTGCAAGGAGAGACAGTGGTAGGAAGTCTATGGAACAGGTAGGGATTTCCTGACCTAGCATCTTTCACTAGCATGATATCCACTACCTTAAAAAAGAAAAACTGACCAAAACCCAAAATTTATAAGACTATAAATTTGCATGAAACAATAAAGAAGAACATCAATTACTTTTCTCAGACAGTTCAGCCTTGTATATTTATATGCTAAATGTAAGAAG
Source organism: Platalea leucorodia (assembly GCF_965183815.1). NCBI lineage: Eukaryota > Metazoa > Chordata > Aves > Pelecaniformes > Threskiornithidae > Platalea > Platalea leucorodia. The sequence goes on along the minus strand of NC_138823.1, from coordinate 59,828,860 downwards.
AGTAAAGGAGTTTCTATATCTTTGTGCATTCCTTCATAATTATTGTATAGTACCATATTTTAAGTGTACTTCCTCTGTATTAATTATGCTTAAACGTAGAGATGAGTACGGATAATATAAGGAAAAGAAAATATTTTTATGAAAGTTTCTATCAGCCAAAAATCATACTCTATGCATTAAGAAACTATTTGTCTTCACTATCATGCTACTACCAAATTGTTGGAAGCATAATAGAAAAAATGTGTTTTGCAAAGCAGAATGTTGTCATTACATAAGCTGATTATACTGCATAAGCTAATTAGCTATGTTACATAAGCTAATTAGATGGGACAAACTAATTTAGTGACTTAAGAACCTCCTTTCTACTCAGTTTTAGTGAATCTGGGCTTTTTTTTATAATATAAGAATGTCTTCTTAAAATCTGTTTGTTTGGGGACAGAAATTGGAAACAGTATTCTAGTTGTGTCACCTAGGGCCTTAGGAGATATCGTGATCTGTGCCCTGTATTGCATCACTTGTACATTTCTAATGGGAAGGTGGTGCCTCTCTACCAGAGATGACTTTTCCAAAAAACTGACCGCTGGTGCTGACCTTCTGCAAACTTCCAGTAAGTGTTTCCCAATCCGTAGTCTCTGTAAGCATATCTCTGAAAAGTAGGTATTTTCAACTGTCTGACACTTGTCTTACAGCAACCCACTTCCATGTCATCAATGCACATTTTGTTCACTGGTTTCACCCATTCCTTCTTGATCCTTTTAAATTAAAAATGCTTTCTAATGAAACAAAGTAAGGACTTATTAAACAGCTATTAAATGGCAAAAAAAAAAAAAAGAATAGGATAGGATAGGACAGGACACATGGAGTTTCGAATAAGCTTATAAAAGAAACAAACCATGTAATGCATGTTAAACATATATATTGAACATTTAACATAAAAGCATTAATTTTAAAAGCTGTGAAATTTTATGCCATAAATATTATAGACATATAAGTATATGGAGCCAGGAAGCCAAATTTCATGGAAAAAAACCTTGTCTCAGATAACTCTTTCAAATTCTCATGATCTTCTGTTTCTCTTCCCAGATACAATAGTTTTGGCTTCCATCATTCTTTCAGGCCAAATGCCTTATTAGAATATTATCTGAGGTTAATGCTTCTCTTATTTAAAGCCTTTTCCTCTAGTTCATTCATAGAATCATAGAATCATAGAATCATTAAGGTTGGAAAAGACCTTTAAGATCATCGAGTCCAACCATTAACCTAGCACTGCCAAGTCCACCACTAAACCATGTCCTCAAGCACCACGTCTACCCGTCTTTTAAATACCTCCAGGGATGGAGACTCAACCACTTCCCTGGGTAGCCTGTTCCAATGCCTGACTACCCTTTTGGTGAAGAAGTTTTTCTTAATATTCAACCTAAACCTCCCCTGGTGCAACTTAAGGACGTTTCCTCTCGTCCTATCGCTTGGTACTAGGGAGAAGAGACTGACCACCACCTTGCTACAACCTCCTTTCAGGTAGTTGTAGAGAGCAATGAGGTCTCCCCTCAGCCTCCTCTTCTCCAGGCTAAACAACCCCAGCTCCCTCAGCCGCTCCTCATAAGACTTGTGCTCTAGACCCTTCACCAACTTCGTTGCCCTTCTTTGGACACACTCCAGCACCTTGATGTCCTTCTCGTAGTGAGGGGCCCAAAACTGAACACAGTACTCGAGGTGTGGCCTCACCGGTGCCGAGTACAGGGGCACTATCACCTCCCTGGTCCTACTGGCCACACTATTCTTGATACAGGCCAGGATGCCATTGGCCTTCTTGGCCACCTGAGCACACTGCTGGCTCATGTTCAGGCAGCTGTCAACCAACACCCCCAGGTCCTTTTCAGCCAGGCAGCTTTTCTGAGTGGCAGCTCTCCAGCCACTCCTCCCCAAGCCTGTAGCGTTGCATGAGGTTGTTGTCACCCAAGTACAGGACCCAGCACTTAGCCTTGTTGAATCTCATACAGTTGGCCTCAGCCCATCAATCCAGCCTGTCCAGATCCCTCTGTAGGACCTTCCTTCCCTCCAGCAGATCGACACTTCCACCCAACTTGGTGTCATCTGGAAACTTACTGAGGGTGCACTCCATCCCCTCATCCAGATCATTGATAAAGATTTTAAACAGAACTGGAACTTCCCCCACACTTCCTTCACAGCTTCATGAGTAGGTCTAGTATGTGACAGTACCAGCCAATCATTCAAAATGCCCAAAGCGAATACTTGAATTTTTTATTATTTTTAATATTTCATTTAAGATAATAAAATATTACTTTTTACATGTGCTGTTAAATCTTTTATCACTGTTGCATTGACAAGCCTTGTAGTCTATACATATTCTATTAGAAGCAACAAGCTTGGAACTATTCTCTGGTCCTAAGACCAAGTGGCATAGACTGGCATCCTCCATGATATACAACATATGGTACTGAGTCTCCACTGAACCCTATATAATGTCCTTCTATCCATAAAATAGTATTATGTTGTGTGTGTGTCCCATTCAAAATGCATGAAATAAGACAGTGGCTGTGTTGCAGCTCTTCAGAATAGTGTTTTCATAGCACTGAACAGAGAGTGTGAGTTAAGTGTGCTGAATTGTAACATCAGAGTTTCTGAGAGCGTAAAGTTTGCTGGGTAATGTTGGAAGAACTTGGAAGGAGTGCTCTCATACAGACTTTTCAAAGTCACTTATTTGTAGTGATTGCTACTGCATGCTACCCCCTGAAAAGTCTCTGGACATTGTCTCATACAGCACATGTTAGGACAGGCCAAGCCTGTGCCAGTGAGCCTCCTCACAATAAGCAGCAAGTGATCCCTTTGGACACGCTGATAGAAAGACTGTCACCTACAAGATTAAAAATCTTGCCCATACAAATCTCCAGTGAAAACTGTAATCTTTCAGGATCTCTGCATCTCAAGAAATAAGGATAGTGTTTGGAATATGTCTTAGTTATTTGTAGTGTTGTATCCCCAGATAGAGCTGTCTGCTCAACAGGTGTCAGAACTGATTGGCTGTACAAGGGAAAGCATTAGTTTAAATAAATGTAACAGATAAAAGCTATGTACCACCTTAAGGACATGAAATCTTAGCAAACAATATTTTCATATTAACTTAGTAGAAAAGAGGAAATATTATCGTGAAAATTTTTATAAATAGTTCAAAAAGTTATGAGACTCTCTTTTTCTTGAAAAGCACACTGATTTTGTTGACAGATTTCAGTTCATGTTTTTGAGTTTTAGAAATTTGCTTACAGAAAGACAGCCAAATAGAAGCCAAAATTCCTGTGCCACCTCTTTTTTTTTTTTTTATCCCCAGAATCTGGGATTTGAAATAAGACATTTAATATCAAAGCTTTCAAATAAATTCTCAGCATTTTAAAATACATGCAAAATCCTGTGGAGATTGATTTCCAGAATTCCTATGAGACCCAGGAGACTTAGAATAATGTTTAATAAACAGTCAAAATTTTGAGGTTTATCTAGAAAAACACAGATTCACACTGCGCTGTTCCACTGGTATTCTGGGCATGGAATACTATCTTCTGTCATTCATTTTGTGGAATGAAATCCTTGTACACAGCAGACTGAAGCCCAATTAGCTCAGAGAACACAGGTCATACTCCTGTGGCAATCCACAATAGAAGTTCACACCATAAATCCATGCCATTCCTTATCTATGATCTTCTGCTACAATATATTTCTTCTTTTTAATTTTCTTTTCCAAGTGCCTTTTGTGTTTTGTTCTCTGGTGTCTCCTTGCAAGAGTTCTGGGACTAGGCACCACTACGAAAGCATCATTCTGAACCTGTACAAAGAATTTAAAGGAAGGGTATCTAAAGAATTGTGATAGAGCTTGGTGCCAGGTGGGATCAAACTCTAAAAAAAGTTAATGGAAGTCCAATTTGCTACATTCATTTTCAGCATGCCTCCTGCAGTAGCTAGAAATCAAGTTTCTTGACGATGTATAACAAGGTTGGCAAGGCTAATTTCCCATCAGTAAAAGAGCTAGACATTGTAGGAAGTCTAATACAGTATATATTTAAATGGTTGGAGCCCAAATAGTAAATCTCTCTTTTTTTCCTCTAGGATATTTTAATGCAGCTTGTTTGTAGACATTACTCCAAATAAAGACTGACAAAGAAGCATTGGTGGCTATAGCTTGTGTTTTAATGTGCAGTGGAGTCTTTTCACAGTGCATTCATTACACCTTTTTCAAGGTCGTCTTTTTTCTTTTATTTATGGCTTTTATTTGTAATTACTCAGATCACAATGACCACCAAGTAAAACACAGGAACTTAACACAAGAAGGCAACTGAATAGATGAAATCTGGTACTACTTTACTGACAACTTTGCCATTAAAAATGTAACTTACAAGAAATAAAATTTTTAGTGAGAATCATATCTATGAATGTGATGCTCACATTTACATTCTAAAAATGAAGACTTTTTAGGACAAATATCCTTTTCTGTCTCTGATTTTAAATTCTGTTGAATAACTAAGTTAAATGAATTACATGTACCTGAAGTAAGGGCAGACAGTTCAAGTACTCAATGTAAACAGAATAAGGTTATGGTTTGGGGGAATTTTTTACTCATGTAGGAGTTTGTGTAGCTCTCTAGACTCTGATGGAATTGTCTCCACTTACAAATAGGTGGAAGTTTTTATTTTATTTTGTCCTCCCACACACAGGCGTATGTGGCCAGAATTACTGCTAATGGAACATAAATGCACATTACCAGAAAGACCACTAAAATGAGATTTTAGTCTGCAGGTACACTGAAAATTCACAGTCATATCTTTAAGCTGTTCCTTACATATTTTAAGGGGTTGTGCACTTAGTACATATAATGAACAACCCATTAAAGCTCACATTATTATTCCTACTTGCTTGTACACGAAGAGAACATTGAACATAAGTTCCACTGAAAGAGTGTCTGTTTTAGTCATTGTGAAGAAGTATAGATGAACAGTTGCAAAATATAAAGGGCCAAACGTAGTATAATTTTCTTGTGTGTGGACAGGATTTCTCCACAAAATTATATGGAGTTCACTAGCATAGCATTTGCAAACTCAAAATAACTTTGGCTTTATAAATGTGGGAATTTGAGTGTGTAGTAAGATCCAAATCTAAAACATTTTCAGATCTTTTTTTATTGTAGCTCCTAAAAACCAAAGTTTCTTCCTAGAGAGACCTCTGAAAAGGATATACATGACACTGGAAGAGTAGCCACAGCATTAGATTTCAACAGTTTTGAATTATTTGGAATCTTGATGTTTGGTCTGAGATAATAATGCTAACTCTAACCACAATATAAATACACACATCAAGTGACATATGAACTTCTACTTAAAAGAAAGGAAATCTAAGTATGTGCTATCACCATCATTTATTTTCATTCTACAGACCTAGACATATAAGACTGTGTTTTGTTCTTATATGTTTTGTGCCAACATATTTGGAATAATCATAGATTTTCAAAGGCCAAGTATAGGACATCATAGAAAAAAACCTCATGGGATGTGAAAATAACACATAATTCTTCCAAAAATTTAACTGGGTAAGTACGGTAGTCAAAGCAGAGATCAGTCACAAGCAGATCAATGTATTTATCATCAAGGCAGGATTGTCTCCAAGCCACGTGATCATTTAACAGGTTGTGACTTTCCAGAAAACCCAAAATCGGTCACTGGTATTGTGGTCTAACACAAACTAAACTGCTGTTTTGGATGAATGAAGGACTTGGAAGAAAGTTAATAACATCCTATGCCTCATCTGCTATGAGTAGGGTAACATTTAACCCACTTGAACAGCTAAACACTATGTGCACATTCGCTTTATCAATCACCATAAATCTATGAAAAATGAGATAGAAAAAGAATCAAGTCAAAATGACATTTAAAACAGAAGAAAACCAGTTACATTTATGTTATATGTTTTTAACCTCTCCCCTTCTCTTAAAAGGTAAGGAGGAGGGGAGGGGAAGGGAGGGGAGGGGAGGGGAGGGGAGGGGAGGGGAGGGGAGGGGAGGGGAGGGGAGGGGAGACAGAAGGAGAAAAGGGGGAAGGAGAGAGGGAAAAAAACAGAATTATTTTCTAGAAATTTGTTGCAACCTGTAAACCTATGTATCTCTATTTGACTGAACCACTATGTAGTGCAATTCTCCAGTTTACTGGTGAGGAGCTGGGATTTGGGGTTATGTTTTGGGGTATGTGTTGTTTGTTTTTTTTTAAATTTATCTAATTTTTTTAAAAAATAGATATATATAACTGCCCACAGTAGTAATAAAATCAGGGCTGCCTTGGGCCTTAAAGACTGGATAATGCAAAATAACATAGTGAGATATATCTTTAATATTATGTTGGATCGCACAAACAACTGGTACTAGAAAGTTTTATATAACTTCAAGTTTTGTTAAAAAACATCTTACAGTTATTGCTTTTATTTGTGGTTATTGGAATCATATTCAAACTTTTAGCAGCTGTTTAAAAAAAAAAAAAAAAAAAAAAACAAACAACCAAAAATTTGTGACATAAGAACAGGAGATAGAGAGCTCATAGTAACCAGGAAAAGTCAAAGACAATCACAGCTGAATGAAGTGGATGGAGGTTTGCTTTTCTCCCATACCATGAAAAGAACTGCAAGTAATACCAAGCAGTAATAATAATGGGGAAAGGCTACATCCCACTTAGCTTTTGTCTTTCCAATCATGATATACTTGTCCATTGGAAACGTTACTATACATTTTAGGGATAATTCAACACAAGAATTTTATTTTCAACAGACCTTAGATTGCACCTTTGTAATTACTTGGAATTCAGTCAGGAAAAGGAGGAAAACATGTTTAATCATCTGAAAATACCAAATAAGCTTTAATCAGTTTAAATCCATCAGATTTTGGATTCCACTACATTTAAAATGCAAATAAAAAAGTCAAACCTTCATGAGATCATTGTATTTTAATAGTGTTAAATGTTTATAAATCAATTTCCATAATTTCAGATATTTATTGGGAAGATAAGGTAGTGTACTAATTTCACTACATTTTTGTAAATTGAAACTCAAAAAGCAATGGAAAATAGATAAGCTGTCAAAAATCCCCAAAACAAAACCAACACCTCCCTCTCGCAAATAAGTTATATTCCAGAAAAAGAGAAAAAACTTCAAAGACATTACGCATATGATCTCCAAAGTTCAATCCAGGATCAAGACATACATTAATATTTCTAAAAACTGAACTAATGATTAGACAGTTTATAAAAAGGAACTTGAATGATAACCAATAAATTTTGCTCTGGGGTCAGCTAGGCTAAACAGAAGCTCACGCATGGCAAACACACAATACATAACAGATGATAGATGTACAGGTCAGAAATAAAAAAATCCCACTAGAGAGTCCTTATGCAGGCTCCAGAGTTTTTGAACAGTTGTCATAAAATCCATTATCCACATATTTAATTCTTCACCTTTCTCTTTTCCCTACACATCCTTTCCAGGTTTCCATCATTAGTGTCTCTCTCTCAAAGACAAATCTGTAGCATTATTAACTGTCAGCTTTTCATCTTTTGTTAAACTTATACCTGGCCTTGAAATTGCAGTCTGTATCCACTGTTTATAGCTCATATATGTGCATTTGTCCATGACTAATAATAAAATGTAAATAATAATAAATAATAATGTACTAAAATGTAGGAACTATTTTTCTTATATTTATTGCAATTAACTGTTTTAATAAGCAATTGCTCAGTAACTATTTTTCTTCCGATTCATACCTAGGATTTCTGTGAGGGCTTTTGTACTTAATTTTTATTCTATTTCTGGTGCTTTCTCTTTCAAGGGTTCTAAATAGATGTTATTAAGGAATAGATTATATGTCTAGTATCCTCATGACTTTTTACTGCTTTTGGACAAGCAGCTGGAGATTAGGTAATTCTATACAGCTACATATTGTAATTAAGTTGAACTGAGGTATAAATATCACTGTTTAAAATCATATGTTTGAGCTGTCCTCTCTTCTTAAACATTGCAGCAGGCAGAGTTTTCACAGCATATACTGTGTTGTTGATCATTTAGTCTTCTTAATTCTAATCAATAAAATAATTGAGCAATGGCCTTTCAGAATTGCTTTTCCCATGTTTATTTCATATTCAGACCAATAATCAGCTGTTCATACAATTTTCAATTTTCATCTGTAGCATTACCCTTGTAAAAACTGATCTTATAGTCAGCTAGTATCAATTATAACTGTCCCATTATAGTTTTTACTCAGTATAAGACCTTTCCAGATTTTGATAAATCTGTTCATTACCTTTATTCACTGATAATTTTAATGCACTGCATCTTGGCTTTCCTATGTAATTTGTCAGTTATCTTCTGATTAATTAAACATAGTTCTAAGATTCTTATTTTTATTTTAATATATTTATTTATATATTTATTAATTTATTATTTTAAAGTACGTCTTGGGAAATTCTTGGACAATACATAATACCCATTTTAAAAAACAAATATTTTAAAAGATCTCTATTTCATTTTGCCATCACCTGTAGTGACAAGCAAAAGACTTGAGAAGGGAAGAGCATTAAGCAGTGCTTTTAGAGAGAAAATAATTTCTGGATGTAACACTGATGATTGGGAAAGTGAGTTTCTGTGTGAGATTCCTTACCCATAGTGCCTGTTACAAGGCCTTCTGTGTTCCAAATGTCATTCCACATAAATGGAATTGATACACCTGATCTCTGGTGCTGCAGGGCATGGAGAATAACAACAGCCACAGTTTAAATTGTATAAGGATTAAGGCAATAGTTGCTCCTCCTCACATTACACCCTTTGATTTCACTGAAACAAGCACATGTGCCACTTATTCTCATTTTACTAATCATCCTCCTATGGCACTTCCTTGGCTCTTTTCAGATCCTCGTATCTGGGGCTCTCAGGTTTTCCCAAATATAAAAGGAGCCTTTTCCATTACCTTGCTGCCTGAAATGACACTGCACGAGAAATTACTTTAAGGAGGTTCAGTCCATACTTTTCCTTTTATAAACAACTGTTCCAAAAGACTGGAAAGCTTTTGAAATTAAGAAAATATATAACTGCATAAAAACAAGATGCTCAATTTTTATTAATTTTATTTTTTAAATAGAGCAAATTGAAAGAAACTAAAGAAGAGAGACCAGAAATATAAAGGTTTGTGCACCTCACTGCAACCCTGCAGTTTCTCTATGTAAACTAGAGGATCCCTGTTCCTCACTGTCATAACTGTAAGACCAATCATTTTCTCTTGGCTATTTGTGTAGTTTATTGAGCCTTCTTCTCCCAAACATGCTCAGCAACTCTCCAGGCAATCCATCACACCTGTTCTCCTTAAAATACCATAACATATTCTTGAAAAACACAATGCTGTATTTTGGGACTTTAAAACAATAGCAAAATAAGCTTAAATTAAAAGTGGAATTTAGCTGAGTCTTGCGAGTAATTTCCTACAATAAAATCCTTTAAGCTTGGTGAGGGTTGCTAGGGAAAACAGTAATGTGACACGAAAAACAGCAAAACAAAACACTAATAAATGCACAATGAAATACAAAGCTGTGTTGGCAGGGAAATAGACAAAGGGTTCATTTTTCAAAATGCATAAAGAATGAGCAGGCTCGTTCCCATTTTCAGATATAACATCAGAATCTCAGGGCTTAATCTCCTGGCAAATTATTGAGGTTACAACTATCAAATCAAGTCAGCATTCCTGACGATAAGCTAAAATGACAAATTAAGCTTTTTTTTTTCTTTAGACCTCTGTGATAACATTAATCATGTAACTGTGTCTTACTCATGATCCTTTCTTTGATGTTTACAATGCATATCTGCCGGGAGAGTTGAAAGCAATAAAGATAATTTTGATTTATTTTTGGAAGGTGTACTATTTTAAAGTAAAAAAAAGAGTGATAGAATATGACTAATACTGAAAAATACGGTCCTTGTTTCCTTCCTAGGTAGAGGATTAGTTTAGAAGTATCATTTGGGAACTCCTTAAGACTAAAGAGAAGTAATTCAGCAACACCATAAAAAGAGGGAATAACAATGTTTCTAGAAATTGCCATACCATGAAGGGGAAAAAAAAAAAAAAAAAGGAAGTGTAAGAACATTGAATCATTTATTTCTTTAGTAATAAAAACACTGAAGTATAAAAACAAAGTTTGCAACACATTGCCTATTCTTCAACGAAAAATGGTTAAAATGATTCAGTGATTGAGTCTCACTGATTCTCTAAAATGGAATAAGGGCATTGTTCAGTAAAGCCGAACTGAAAATTCAGGACACATTTCTTTTTCCCAAGTTATAGAATACAAACTGGGATATTGAGTAGAAGTGATTTGCTTAATATCTATGATACTAAAGGGGATCCTAAGTCAACCTCAACGTTCTGCTTCAGTGTCTCAAGCTGATTACAGAAAGGAAATGTATGCACTTACAATCCAATGAATGATCTTCATTCTCTGTCTCTGTGGAAAATATTGTGAATTATTCATAAAAAAAGCTTCATCAGAAGGAGAAAAGAAAGAAGATGGGTTATTTTTTTACAACATTTCACTTATGTATTTTCAAAGGAGGAAATGTAATGCTAGGCTTGAGTTTTTCAATATTTATGTAGCCAAGCCCATAGTTATGATTATGCGTGTATATTCTCAGAGACTTAGATTACAATGTAATGTACGCTGTGATCCAACATAATTTAGTATATCTCAAAAGAATGCATGATTTACTAGCCCTAATGTATGCAGTACTTCAAGCCTTCTTCCATCTGGACTTTTGTTATTCTGCAGTACATTTGAGAACAATTTGGGATTTCACTCTGCTACCACATGATATTTCATGTAATTTCTAAAGAGATTTTTCATTTTCAAGAACCCTTGATTAATGTCTTTGTTTGCCCAATTCCTTCTGCTGGCTTTTAATTGTTTCCTGTATTAACATTTTTAATGAATTTAGAGCCAAAGTCTATTAAAAAATAAATCTATAATTCCACAGTAAAAGTTGTCAGACTTAGGGTTTTTCTAATCCCTTTAGCTGCCCAATTCCCAGGATTCCTGGTTGACAGCAATTTTTTGGTCCAATTTCCTGTGAGAAAATCCAAATTTCCCTTATTACGCCTAGCTAGGACCTTGTGTAAAGTGATAATAAAATATTGCACTGCTTATAGCAGCATTTCACACATTCAAAGCTTTAGGGAAATAGTAACTAATTAAATGAGTTGGACTTTCTTGTTGTTAATGCTGTTCAGAGAGCATGCTCATTTTTGTCTTGATTGATCTTCCAGTGCTAATACCAAAATGGCATTTACTGCACCTTGACAAAGCATTTATCGATATTGAAATAGTTGAGAAAACCTCGTAGCCACCAAACTAAGGGAAAATTTAAGAAATCAAATGTAAATCTCAAGGACTTTCACCTAGCAATGCTACATTAGTCTAGTCACATTCACGATTACAGAGGATACATCAGTCTTGTACGGACCTCTTAAATATTGCAGTAACAAAAGTAGCAGTAAATAACATCCCAAGCATTTACTTAAAATCCTGAATGTAATTTTTCTTTTCTTTTTTTTTTTTTCCCCACCCATCAAACATCCACCTCAGAAAAACCCTTAGCCAAACCAACATTGTTTTACAAGTTTGTTGGTAATTTACAGCACTGCTGAGATGGCTGAAATGAGACTGTTTACATTTTTGTAGAAATTATTATTTCTATCATATGACAATGGTTTTTTAGGACAGGTTTTCTTTTGCCTTCAATTTTTCTATCCTAGAGCTCTGGGAAGATTATGTCCATTTCTATTACTACACTTCTTGGGATGCTGTGACTGCACCTTCTCCAATCTAGCTCTGGGCTTGGCAGGCATAACTGAGCCACAAAGACACTGAGTTGATTTGCTGATGGGGAAAATAAAACAACTGAGTAGCCACATTTAGCACAGTGTCGTGGAGAAAGGGGGAAAAAAAATTTTGTCTATCACGTGCCTTGGGACACTTCAGAAAGTGTAGAGCGCAGCATGAAATCCAGGCAGGTCTGCAATACAGCTTAGTTTCAAAACAGAGACAGAAATCATCAGTAAGAGAGAGCATTGAACTCCAGAAACAGGCAACAAGAAGTTTAGCCAACCATGAAGTTACTGTAGAATGTAGAAAAGACATACAGTTTGGTGTTATTTGCTTGTAGACAAATAACCTAATATCAGAATATCTCTCTGATGATACACTCCTTGCTTACTCTTCCGACCTGAGAGTCCAAACATAACAGACTGCAAAAAAGTTATGAAGCAGGTGTTAAGGATGCTAATAGGATTGGTTACACTAATGGCTTAATGTTTATTACCTGTTAGGCTTGTACCTATTGTACCTATTGTACCTAAGCATAATTAATCCCATTGCAAGTAAAAGGAAGACTAAAGTCTTGACACACTAAACAAGTAAGTTGTCTTATTTGGGACTGAAATAAATCATTCAATGTTAGGGGTAAAGAACACGAGCCTGCTAGTCCAGAGTTCTGTCCAAACATATAACCCAATAATCAAGGCAGCATTGTGGAATACAGGGCATGTAAATACTTATTTAAAAAAAATGATAAAGTATTTCAGTGATAATATTTTGAGACACTTTAAGGAGGCTTGTTTTCATTTGGGGTTCAAGTATTAAAAATTATTGTGATTCCAAGTGTCTTTCCAAACCTGAGAGTTTTGTTTGTAAGCACCTGGATGTGGGTGTCACATTGGCTGTGATATCATTACTATTAAACATTTGGATCAATATATATGAAACACTGGCAAAAGAAATAGAGTTGAAAAATATAAAAAATACTGTACTTCATTAGGAGAGGAAAAGAACATGACAACTAATACACAAAAGTATATAAAAGGATGTTAAAATAGCAAAGTGGAGCACATGAAATGATTGCAAATTATCTCACATGCTTTTGTTGCTGTGCATAAAAAGACATAAATTATTACATTAAATCACTGTGTTTTAAAATTACCAACAAATGCTCAGTGTAGAAAATGTCAGCCTTACTAATAGAGCTGACAAATTTATAAGTGACTGTAAGAGTACTGTTGAGGAAAGCTTTGGACAGCATAACTGTAGACATATCTATACTAACTACAGCAGATCTACCTGTACATAGAAGGACTGGACAATTGCATAAACACTATTTTTTTCAATCAAATTCTGCCTCTACACTAGCAAATATAAATACCTTATGAGTAAACTAGCCAAACTAATTTCAAGGTGACTTTTCCAAAAAAAGCATAACATTTAATATCAATAATGGTAGCTAAACTGACTTTTTAATGAAATGAATGACTCCTTGCTGAAATGCAAATTCAAAATATCATTTTAAGACATCTAAAAATAAATGAACTTCTGTTTTAAAAGAATGTGACTTCCAAAGTTTCAAAACACATTCCATTTTATGATTTCATCCAAATCTATTTTTTACTGTGATTTAAAATTATTTTTCTTTGTAAATCAATGTTTTGGTTATTAACCAGAGACATGAGCCTGAAAATGATAAAGTAATTATAGAGACCGAAGAAAAAAATATTTTCTTTCACACAGGATAGATGTGTTCTGGTTGTCTTGCTGGTATTGTCATGTTATTCTCAGACTACTGAACTATACTTAAAAATAGAAAAACTACAGTGAACTTGAAATCACAAAGCTCTTTCAGTAGGCATTGAAATGCTAATACAAAATTTCTATAGAAATTAAACCGTAGTTAAGAAAGGCAATGGAAAACTTGTATAAGAAATATTCATGGTTTTATTTCCAGAGTTGATGCCTAATGTTAGGAAAATACATTGAAATGGTATTTTTCAGTCATTCACAATTAAGAACAGACATGCCAATACTGCAAGTCAGTTCAAGAACCTAAGTATGTATTTCATGTCAATAGTTAGCAGACCTTATTAACAATTAGATCATTTTAACAAGATCCTACGTATTGTTTGAACATTTGGCAAAAAACAATATTATTAGAGACAACTATCCAATTTCCTTATTTATATTCAAATTGCTGAACAAATACTGAATCTTAGCATGAGCAGTATTTACCATTTTTAGATTCTTTATATGATTCATATGATCCTCATCTTCAAGCAGGACATAAATCTAGACATGTGACCTTTCAGGCATTGGAACAGGCTGCCCAGGGAAGTGGTTGAGTCTCCATCCCTGGAGGTATTTAAAAGAAGGGTAGACGTGATGCTCGAGGACATGGTTTAGTGGTGGACTTAGCAGTGATAGGTTAACGGTTGGATTCAGTGATCTTAAAGGTCTTTTCCAACCTTAACGATTCTATGATTCTATTATAAGCAGGTAAGCGGGTACCATTCGTCCTTGCTTAAAGACTTCTATAAAAAGGAAATATCAGAAAGAGTTTAGCTCAGCAAAAAAAAAAAAAAATCTATTTTGTGCAAATGTCCAAATGGGTCTTTGAGAACACTGTGAGTGAGTCAGCGGCACAGATCACATTGTCATTACTCAGACACAATAAATGGACATTTAAAGGTGAGATCTCTTAATTTATAATGTAGGAATTCAGCAGCCACTGGAGTAAGGGAAGCAGCCATCCAGCTTTTAGTGGTCCGTCTGCACACTTGCCACGAGCCTTGTTAGACCTCTTATACCAATCAGGATTAGGTATAAGTCTGTTCTGTAATATTTCACCTTTTTATGATCTCCATGTATCATACTTCCTAATATAAATGGCAAATTCAGACACACTGGGTTTAATCCAGTCACAGACTACAAAGAAAACTTCTTTCTTTAACGTACGACGTAACGAACCTTGTATTATAAGGCATTAGTCATCACACATTCTGATTTTGCAGATGCAAGTCATAAAGGCCAAACTGTCCTACCTACTTTGCACACAGAGAATGATCTTTGACTACTCTTTACAACTAGTCCTCTTGAAACGTGCTTAATCCTGGCCTCAGCCACATGTCCCCTGACTATCAAAAGGCTTCAGCATTCACTCCCTCCCTCCAACTCAAGGAAGGGTTGCAGCCAACTGTGAGACCAAGACATCTGAGGCACCTCATGTGTCCAGATGGCTCGCCAGTCAGGCAGCTGAAGTACTCAGCACATATTCCACTCCTTTCCCTTTGCTATTTCTTTTCCCCAGTTCTACTGCAAAATAAAGCAAGAGCAAATAGTAAGAAAAAGAAAAAAAAAAACCAACCAACCAAACAAACAAAACCCAAAACTCAAAAAACCTGAAACAGTATCTCCTTTTTTTCAAACAGCCAACTCAGATCCAAAGCTGCTAAGATGTAGAAAATTATACAAAAAGTTAACTTAGTGTTAATTTAGGTGTCTTTGTTACAGATATTCCTTCCTTACGCAGTTTCCTCTCAGCATTAAGATCAACTAGAAATGACATCACAAAAAAATTCTAAAGCGGCACGCTGATTTAGACTTTCTTGGATATACTGAGATGTGGAATCAAGGTGACAATATAAAGAGTGACATGCTTAGTTACAGTGACAGTATCTAATATGCACTTTTATTATTTTCCTAGCAGGAATATGTCTAACATTGAAGGAAATTTATCCTTAAGGAAAAACATCCTTCAGAGTCATACATACTTATTTAAAAAATATATCCATAAAGGACTGCATTGAATGATTCACAGCTGTGTGAAGCATATATATTTCCAAATTTTAAAAAAGAAATTGCATATTAACATAATTCATTCCTGTTAAATTTTCACTAATATACAAAGAATACTAGATTATTTCCAAATACTGACAAAGAACAGCAGTATCACAGTATCAATCCTAGTTCCTACATCAGTGTTGCAGAAATTGGTAAAATCTGAAGAATAAAGGAAACTTTACAGACATTCTTGTTGGTGATATATACAATGTAATCTCCACTAGGAATTTACCTGCTGTGTCAAAGATATTTCTGTTCACACTATGAACAGCATCCTTTCCCCCTGAGGTTATATTAGTGTTTGATTTATTTATATTTTCCGGTGTCATTTAAATGTAGTGATTGAATCAGCTATTAAGACATTTCACAAAAAGCAAATAACTTTTTGACTTCTTTAATAGAAGTGAGCAGTAGGGAAAATTGCCAGGGAGAAACAGCTCTCACGAGAGGATCTATGTTGGTCATGGGATATTCCCAAGATAAAAACAACGCCAGCTTCAAAGTCCTTAACACCAAAGAGCTGTCCCATCAAACAATGCTAATCATCACATAATCTGAAAGCAGTCCAACAGCCTCTGGCATGTGAGACGATTTCACATATACAGTTGTAGGAATGTTTAGAATAGCAGCAACACATTTTGCAGGAAGTGATATTAAAGTTAGGAGTGAATGGCATCATGTCTTGTTACAAACATCAGTGGCAACAGTGCAAGATGTAGTTCAGAATCATTGATACAGCTTTTGAACATCAGCTACATCCTTGTGACAAATACTGAGGTGCATTGGCCAGGTCATATAGTGGCGTTCAAACCACAGTAATGTCTCAGGAACAAAGTTTTAATGCCAAGGGAAATGCTGAATGGTAGTTTTTGTGACATGAGCTAAAAACTTCATCCAGCCCACAACTGCCTCCTGGCTTGCTCTGTCCCTGCTTCCCAAGATTTACACCAGTTAAAGATGTAGCGTCTGTCTTTTTCTGTCTGAGGTACCACAGATATCAATAACAAATCTGTATGTTGGATTTTAAAGTGAAAGGATGCTTAGAGAAAGGAACTGGTTCCTGCCCCCTGTGTAATTAACCTTAATTTTGAAGCAGAACAGGTTCATGAGACACAGCACAGGTTCAACTGTATAAGCCATTTTTTATCTCCTCAGCTATATTAAGTACTCCCATAGTCACCATAGGACAGGAGTAGCCATTACTGGTTACATGCAAATTCTTCTGTCTTCTCCTCCTCCCCATAAATCTGCTCGCAAAAGAAAAGGTAAAAAGCTTGAGAATACTTTGCCGGTGTTTCACAGCATAATTCCTGTGACTGTTTCCTAACAACTTGGGCTACATGTTGCAGTGAAGAAGTGGACTGTAAACTATGACAAAAGGAAAAGTGACGTATTTTTCCAAGACAACACAAGCTCGGGGTTTTCAGGCCCCTGAGCTGGGAGATGGAGATAGGATGCAGAATGAAGCCCCAGTTGTTGAACAGGTGGCAGTCACCGACCTGCTCCTCCACCTGGATGCTCACAAGTCCATGGGGCCAGACGGGATCCACCCGAGGATACTGAGGGAGCTGGCAGAGGAGCTGGCCAAGCCACTCTCCATCATTTATCAGCAGTCCTGGTCAACCGGGGAGGTCCCAGATGACTGGAAGTTAGCAAATGTGACACCCCTCTACAAGAAGGGTCAGAAGGAGGATCCGGGGAACTACAGGCCTGTCAGCCTGACCTCGATGCCAGGGAAGGTCATGGAGCAGATCATCTTGAGAGCCATTACATGGCACATGTGGGACAAGTGGGGGATCAGGCTCAGCCAGCATGGGTTTATGAAAGGGAGGTCCTGTTTCCCTAACCTGGTCTCTTTCTATGACAAAGTGATCTGTTTAGTGGATGAGGGGAAGGCTGTGGATGCTGTCTACTTGGACATTAGTAAGGCCTTTGACACTGTCTCCCACAGCATTCTCCTGGAGAAGCTGGCTGCTCACAGCATGGATGGGTGCACTCTGCGCTGGGTTAAAAACTGGCTGGATGGCCGAGCCCAGAGAGTGGTGGTGAATGGAGTCAAATCCAGTTGATGGCTGGTCACGAGTGGTGTTCCCCAGGGCTCAGTGTTGGGGCCGGTCCTGTTCAATATCTTCATTGATGATCTGGATGAGGGGACGGAGTGCACCCTCAGTAAGTTTGCAGATGACACCAAGTTGGGTGGAAGTGTCGATCTGCTGGAGGGTAGGAAGGCCCTGCAGAGGGATCTGGACAGGCTGGATCATTGGGCTGGGGCCAACTGTATGAGGTTCAACAAAGCTAAGTGCTGGGTCCTGTACTTGGGTGACAACAACCTCATGCAACGCTACAGGCTTGGGGAGGAGTGGCTGGAGAGCTGCCACTCAGAAAAGCTGCCTGGCTGAAAAGGACCTGGGGGTGTTGGTTGACAGCTGCCTGAACATGAGCCAGCAGTGTGCTCAGGTGGCCAAGAAGGCCAATGGCATCCTGGCCTGTATCAAGAATAGTGTGGCCAGTAGGACCAGGGAGGTGATAGTGCCCCTGTACTCGGCACCGGTGAGGCCACACCTCGAGTACTGTGTTCAGTTTTGGGCCCCTCACTACGAGAAGGACATCAAGGTGCTGGAGTGTGTCCAAAGAAGGGCAACGAAGTTGGTGAAGGGTCTAGAGCACAAGTCTTATGAGGAGCGGCTGAGGGAGCTGGGGTTGTTTAGCCTGGAGAAGAGGAGGCTGAGGGGAGACCTCATTGCTCTCTACAACTACCTGAAAGGAGGTTGTAGCAAGGTGGTGGTCAGTCTCTTCTCCCTAGTACCAAGCGATAGGACGAGAGGAAACGTCCTTAAGTTGCACCAGGGGAGGTTTAGGTTGAATATTAAGAAAAACTTCTTCACCAAAAGGGTAGTCAGGCATTGGAACAGGCTACCCAGGGAAGTGGTTGAGTCTCCATCCCTGGAGGTATTTAAAAGACGGGTAGACGTGGTGCTTGAGGACATGGTTTAGTGGTGGACTTGGCAGTGCTAGGTTAACGGTTGGACTCGATGATCTTAAAGGTCTTTTCCAACCTTAATGATTCTATGATTCTATGATTCTAAGCTCTTCATGCTCCCAGCCTTGGGCCATCTCTGACCAGAGATTGTTGTACAACTGCAGTCAGCACAGTACAGTGACTGAGCAAATAAGCCTGTTAAGTAGACTCTACTAGCTCATTCACAGTACCACCACTATGTGTTTTCTGGGATAGAACATGTGTGCTTGGTGCATTAATAGAGCTTGCTCATAACTATCAAAAAAAAAACCACTAAACCCCAAACCAAAAGATACCCCAACCCCTTTGGTTTATTGCCACAGAAGATGTGCTTAACCACTTGGCACCAACATAGATGGCTACAAACCATAATTCCAGGTGAGACAGTGCAATTCATTTTGTCAAGAATGAAAGTTTAGTGTTGTTCAGCACAGGATGCGGCATCTGTGGAGGAGCACTAGTTCATTGATTTCCATCCCTTTCACACAAGCTGTATAATACTTATTTAGCTCAGAAATAGCCATAAGACTTCTGTCCCTGGCCTGACACATGGACTACAGACTATCATATAGCAGTTTTTGATCTTTGTAGGAACACAGCAAGTTCTAATTCCTCGAAAAGAGAAGACAAAAATCTGCAATTAAACCAGATTGCACTAAGAAAATGGAAAGGACCAAGGGTATCATCTTGCAATAAAAAGAAATTCATTAGCTAGAATCATATTAGCTTTGTGTGAAAATGTCCAAATGGCCTCAGGAAATCAATCAGGGTCCTCATTGTCAGTGAAAGCAAACAACATACTGGGATATGGGCAGACTGACGTGTTGCTTCCTTCGGATTAGGAAGCTCACTCTGAAGTAGCTGAAGATTAATTTCCAGGAGTATTGAACATCAGCAGAAGCTATGTTTTTTTTCTTAAAATCATGACTAGTGTGCTTCAGCAAGCCAAAGTCTGAGCAAGCCAAAACTGTATATCCCAACTAGCTGTCATCTCTGAAACAAATAACTAACTTCAACAACTATAAAAGTCTGAAGGTTTTACTATGGTAATATAGTCTGAGTACTAAACTATATAGACCATATGAATTCCTTGAATTACTTTATCCTTGAAAATATTGGCTTGATTTTAAAAAAAAGATGCACTCTGGGCCTACTTGTATCCATTCCTGCCGTTCTCTGAACACTTACCATCCATGGATATAATTTCGTATCCACAGTTGAATACAGAGTCAGAATATGAGGTTCATCTGGCCAAATGCAGGTTTTTTCAGCTAAACTAATAGTCTACACAATTTCTACAGTCAGCAGAGAGAAGTAGCTTGATATTTACCTCATGCTTGCATATTTAAAATAGATCACCTAAACCGTACCCTAAAATCACTGCTTATCTCTATTGAATATTAAAGTTACTTTCAAGGGACTTCCTCAGATGCTGATTTCTACAAAGTAGACTTTTAACTTTAGTTAAGGTAAAACCACAGCCTTTACTATCCTTTCTGCCTTACATTTTCCCTCTTTTAATTATCAAACTGATAGAGTTTTATGAAAACCTGGTTGTTTTCTTCCTGATGACTTCAACTTTAGGCCGGTTTGGGTTGGATATTAGGAAAAATTTCTTCACTGAAAGGGTAGTCAGGCGCTGGAACAGGCTGCCCAGGGAGGTGGTTGAGTTCCCATCCCTGGAGGTATTTCAAAGATGTGTAGATGTGGTTCTTAGGGACATGGTTTAGTGGTGGACTTGGCAGTGCTAGGTTAATGGTTGGACTTGATGATCTTAAAGGTCTTTTCCAACCTAAACAATTCTCTGATTCTCTGATTCTATAACTACATAAAGAAAAGCTCAGTAAGAGAAAGAACAATGTACTCCTGGTGAAAAAAAAAATAAAAAAAACCAAGCCTGACAGCAGGATGTAATCACTTCTTTCCAGTGTACATGAGGCGATGATGAGGAAAGTACTAAAAGTCAGAGGAAAATTAGCAGGCCAGATGGCTGGTGAAACAGTGACAAAATGACAGCAAAATGAAAAACCTAATAAAAACGAGCAATGAACTAAAGGAAGGGCATGCAAGACATTAGAAATTAAATCATAAAGAACCAGATGAAATAAAGAATGCTATTGGAGGATACAGAAGCCAGAAGATCAGAAAACTTTGGATAGGGGAAGAGGCAAGAAAGGTGACATGTAGCAACAGATGTTTCTCTGTGGCAAATTGATGAAGAGCCACATGAGTAGGGTGAAAAGCTACTAAATATATATCTTGCTCCCATTGTTGGTATGTGATTTTTAGGTTTGTTTTTTGTTGTTTTGTTTTGTTTTGTTTTTGTAAGAGGGATCAAGAACTCCTAGAGACAAAGAGAAAAAATAGTGCAAACTACAGTAAATAGTAACAGTGGTAATAATGATAAAGGTATTCCACTCTCTACAGTGACTTTCATTATAGACTTCAAAGCATCATAGAAACATTGATTAACCCTTACATGATGTTTCTGAGGTAAGTGAGGTTTTACAGTCTGTTTGCAAATAAGGAGACTGAGCATAGAAAATTGGACATAAGCAAAATTAAACAGCAAATTAATAAGAAAGACAGAAATAACATCTTAAAAAATTCTGAAGACCAGTACTCTATTCTAGCTAGAAGAAAATGATTGTATAATGCTACAGAGTTTTGTCAAGTGGCTACAAAACCTGTTTGCATGGGAATAAATTCCATTTTCACCGGTCAACAAGAATTTTCACTAGCCTTCAGTGCAGTGGAATATGAAGATCCTGATGCATCTGACATACAATTTGAGTAATCGGGTTAAAGCTATTGGAGTGTGAAATAATGGAATGGAACATTGCAAAGAGTATTTGTTATGAATTTAGCATTTTGTCACAACAGTAGTACTTCAGTCACACATTTTGTTCTTTATTGGTTGAGACCACATTATAAAATCTATGCAGAATGTTTAAATTAAATGAATTGTAATATAGGACTTAAACTGAACTCAGAATAGAATATGAATCTGAGACATGGCTGCTTACCAAATAGGAAGAGATTTAAAAAACCCACAAAACCAAACCCCAAAAAACTCAACCCAAAACTTTGTTACTAAGTAAAGAATAATGCTTTAGGATGTAATTCTGCTATTCAATCTCTATTACTCAGCTAAAAAAAAAAAACAAACCCTGGTTCAAGCGCTGATGGTTGGAATCTTTATCTGTTGTCAGACCAAAATATTCTTACTTTAGATCTATAGACCTGTGAAGTCCGCACAGACTCACAAATGTTTATCTGAAAGAGAAGTGTCATATTATTTGGTTGTAAACTGTTCTGATACTTGTAAAGACCACAGACACCACATACATACTCAGTATATGTAAGTCTAGTGTATAAAAAGTAATGTGCCGTCATCACTGGAAGTAAAGATTCTGCAGATAAGCAAGTTTTCATTTGGGTTTTTTTGTTGTATAGCTTTAAAATATGTGTAGCATAATAAATACAACAAAAAATACCTACCCAAATGAGAAAAATGGAAATTAAATACTTTGTGGCAGGTACATAGGTGAACTCAAAGCTATAACATGTTTGGTTCATGCAGGGGCTTATCAAAAGATACCAGTGACAGCACATAGCAAGGAGGCATTCAGCTGTCATGTTACCCCATCAGAGGGGCAAATTCAGCACTTCAATGCAGAGCACAACCTGAATGTGCTGATGGAGGAGTCTTACTGACAGTCAATTTGCAAGATATCAATGATTATTAAGGTACTTCCCAAACACAGTTTACTCAAATTAAGGAGTGGATTTTTAGGAAGTTGTTCAAGACTACCCACTTGATTTCATTTTCTTAGATTTTGTGGTTAATTTCTTTTTTTTCAGATCAGTTAAGTGGCACCCTTTTTTTGGACTTTTGAAACAGATTTCCCAATTATGCCTAGTTCCTCTGCTTTCATTCCTGGTCTAGAGCAGTTTCAGAACACGGCCTGGATACCTTCTGGATGAAATTAAGGAAAAAAATTTCCAAAGCACCCTTGGTGCAGTCCATGTGCTAAGTGCATCCCCCCTATGGAAACAGAGTAGAGCAAGTCCCAAGGATGAGACAGGAACATGCACAGTGTGGCTGCCAGGTCCTCTGCACCACCTGCCGTCTTCTGCAAGTCACCGTCTTGGCTATTGGCTGCTAGGTTTGCCTTGCTGCCTTGGGCAAAGCTGGAGCCAAATTTGTTTAATTCTGTCTTTGATTCAGTGATATGACATCAGCAGGTATTTTGTTGAAAACATAGGTCTATAATATAGCCAAAATAAAATTATAAATTAAATTATTTTCAAAATTAAAGCAGTAGACAAAATCTCACTACTTACAGCTATGACAAAGAACACTTGTTACCCCTCTTATTCTTAGAGAGGAAAAAATGGGTTTTCAACTAAGAACATTTGTTTTCATTTTCCAGTTGAATAGGTATGTTAGTGACATGGACTCCAACATGATTCTTACATCATTTAGGGCCACAAAATAGAAATATCCCATTGCAAGAAGCAAGCTGACCATAATTCTTACTCTTAGGCTTATAACACCTGCAATTGACAGTGGGCAATCCCAAACCCTTTCAGTTTAGTCACATTATTTAAAGCACAATAATTCTTGGAATACCTTATCAAAGAGAGAAAGTCCAATCATCTCAAGGATGGAAGAAATTAGATTAAAATAGGTCTAAGATCAGTTTGATACACACTTACACAATGTAAGAAATAGGAATATTAGTGATGAAGACACAACTGATTCAGTAAATTCACTCCTCCATTCTCCTTGTGAAAAGGTGATTGAAGTTTTTACCAAATGTGCCTAGTATTAGAACATAGTTGATAAGTCTCATTGTTGCTGTTAACTCTGTTTACTGCCTGCACCATTGAGATGTGGCCAATGTACAAATTGGTATTCTCCCCCACCCCTTTTAGGTTCTACGCACAATCAATTTTGAAATTATTAAATAATAATAAAAACTATACATGGGATAACTTGAAATGTTGTACAAACCTACATCATGAGGTTCTTTTGAGAATGAGTTGTCAGAAATAGAAAGAACCAGGGGAGAAATAACAGGAAAAATACTCATCTAATGAGAAAAAAAACCACAAAAATTAAACTGCATACTGTCTTTAAATAGCTGCAAATAGCATGCCCAACTGAAATGAAAGAAACAATTTTAACCTACAGATGTGTCCTGTGGAAAATGCTTAATATAAGCCACGTTAGATCTAGAGGACAATTTTATATGAATGGAAAATTTACCAAAAAAAGATTGTCTGGTAAAAAGAAGTGCTTTTGCAGCTTATGTGACACCTTTTTGGAAGATATGTGAACAAACTGGAATCAAACTGATTTTTGAAAGTGAAAGAAAGAAAATATATCTAATGTTGGTCATACTCAGTAAAGTAAATGAGAAGGGCTGGAAAGGAGCCAGAGGAGACTGATGACTGGCAAGCGGTAAGAATAGGAATGACTTCCTGTGGAACGTAACATCAGGAACTTGGAAGATCATAGCCCCCTCAGATCTTGGCAAATTTACATCTTCCAGAAAGTCAGCTGGATTTAACAGCATGGCAACATCCTGCACAGTTGGGGGCAACAAAAAGAAATTTGAAGCTGGTGTTCTTTTCCTGCTGAGTTTTTACATCTCCAGTTGAGAGGCAGCAGGCAGCCCCAGCAGAGTACCTTTATGTGTGTACTTGTTTCATGTCAAAATAGGGAATAAACTATTGGAGTAGTGCAGCAACAGAGAGGAAGCTTGTGGTTTTCTGAAGGAAGCTCACCAGCTGCACACATAAAAATGTTCTGCTGGGAAAACACAGAACTAATATTCCAAGGACGTTTATGGGGAAATAGTAGCAATATAATGAGCAAAGAATGGGAAAAACAAGTAGATAATGAGTTGGTACTACCATAGTCATTACAGGAGAGTTGAGACACTGCAAAAAATACTGGGGAGAAGATGAATAAGGGCATGCCATCAGGGACAAATCTGAAGCTTAATGATCTATAGGAAGTAGAAAGTTTATTTCTAAAAGGACATATTGGGCAATTAGAGACCTGTCAACTAAGTAGGAAAGAAAAGAGGAAAGCAACATAAAACATCATCCATCTGAGAGCAAAAGATAACACACTCACTCCTCTGCCTGTCATTAAATCCAGAACCTTTTTGGGTATTGAAAAATACTTCAATTGCTTTCTGTTTTGTTGATTGCTGTTGTGTACTTGGTTTTTTATACTCTTAATGAGATTTTATTTCTATTTATTTCAGCATTTTTTAATCCAATATACACATAGATTCAGGGAGTACATACCAAGAAAGACTGGTCCATCATATCCAAAGTAATCAGCTACTCAGATACTATATCCTTCTAAATTCAGCTTTATCTCCTTTTTATGGCATTTTCCTTCTTGGAAGTTCTGGAAAAAAGTATTTCCAAGAATAGACTGGGATTTAAGTGATAAACAAGACAGTTTGCATCATCAGAAATTTATGTCATTTTATGAAATGTTATAATCGTAGGAGACAGGCCCATTGTAAGGAATGGTAGGTTCCACAAGACAGTTGCTTATTACATTCAGTTGAACTGAAAGAAAAAAAAGTTCATACCATTTTAAGAAAATGAAATTTTGCAATAAGGTTGAATGGACCTACATTTTATTTCTTCTGTTTTCATGACTGAAAACTCCAGACAAACACACAAAAAATATTAAGTTGGCTGAAATTATATCTTCCACTCCACCTTGAACATTCCCTCCTAGTACTTTTGAGTATTTATCAGTTGCATCATTTCTTATGTGAAATATGTACCAAAAAGAGCAAATCTTAAAGACTTGTGTGAGGACAGGAGATTTGCAACTCACAGTAAGGAATGCACTCTAAGACGACTCTTCTCTAAGATGTGATTTACATCTAAGATATACTTTACATCTTAAAGAGTGCATGTGAAAAGCAGTTAAGTCATCAAGATCAGCAGAATGCAAGAAGTGAAGTTGATGTAGTAATTAGGTAGACAATGTGGCCAGGAAGGAGGAGTCAGTGATGTGATTGAATTAACATGGCCAGAGATGGAAAATAATGTCTATGTTCATACATTAGAAGGGATATATCAGAATTTCAACAGATGAGAAAGAATATATAGGAGTAGAATAAAACCAGTATTGAGACACAGAAAGTGAACAGAAAATAAAAAGCAAAAATTGATATTTATAAAATATAAAAAAGATTATTTCCCTGTCTTTTCCTGACCAATTGCACAAATTCTAAAATTAATTGATTTCTTCAATTTTTCTTACTGCTTCTTCTATTTAATAACAGCTCCATAAGTCATAATAATTAATTTTATTTAATTTGAATTGGCAATGAGATTTTAATGACATTGAAATCTAATAATTAATATCCAAACTTAAAATTATTTTAGTGACCTACAAAGAGAAATATTTCTTATATAAGAAATAGTCACTAAAGAAAAAGTGTTGCTAGTCTAGTTATAACATACTTCATTTCTATTTTATTGTCATGAATAACAATTTATTCCCTATTTCATAATTTTCCTGCTACCTTTAAGTTAAAAAATGAAAAGACATTGCTACATACACAATGTCACTTGTATTTGGAAACTCCAAATATTACTAG
This sequence comes from Platalea leucorodia, assembly GCF_965183815.1. NCBI lineage: Eukaryota > Metazoa > Chordata > Aves > Pelecaniformes > Threskiornithidae > Platalea > Platalea leucorodia. Next base: position 59,802,455 of record NC_138823.1, on the reverse strand, counting down.
ATGTGATATATCTTGATTTTAGAATAATGGAACAACCAACTATATTTTGGGCTCTCCCTAAAAAGCCCTGGCTCTTGCTTGACCTATACTCCTTCCCAGATTTCCGTGTCTATACTTTCCAATGCTAATGTGACAGAAAAACTCCAAACCTTGTGAAATACTGAGCTCCCTTTACTAGCATTTTGTGAATTGAATAAAAAATTAAATCCACGACTTCATCTCAAGTGTATACGATTGGAAAAACCTATTAAAAATATACAGTGAATGTTACTACTTTCTGACTGTCTTGTTTTGAACCTCTGTTATAAAATATTGCCATAGGTATCACTTAACTTACATTACAAACTAGAAACCTTGCTCCATTAGCTTAAACTTAACTATCTATATGGAACTTCATTAATTCACAACTTGCTAAATTTCATCAGCATTCACCTTCTCTGAGTCTGGGAAGTATCCCATGTCTGCATAGCACTTCATTGTGCACTCACCTTCAAGGCTGCGTTTAAGTTAAACTCAAGTGGTAAGGATCTAAGCGCATGTTGCAATACGCTTCCTAATCTCGTCTACCACTTCAACAGGACTTCTTCATCTGTACACATCAATGTTTGCTTACTTCTGAAGATGGAGACAAAACAAAAAATGATGTTAAAAGAAAAATATCAGCAAGCATTCTACCTATCAGCAGGTGTTTGGAAACAGTGGGACTTCCATGTTTATTTTCTATAATTCCCATAATTACCACCTGTGTGGTTGCTGTAATGATGTCACAGCAGATTGCAATTTGTATGTCTTAGTGCTGTGATGCTCCTTATTAGAAGTACCATTTTGGGATAACAACCAAGGTTCCTACCACAAGTTGGAAGTTGTACAAACAGTTTTTCTGACTCACTTCCATCGCATAACAAACACTTCAGTTAGAAGTATCCACCAAATACAAGTTGTAACACCATTTGCACCCAGGTAGCCATTCTTTTGCATTCTTATACAAAACCAACCTCAATCAAGTTTAACAAAATTTAATTGCAGATTGTTCTATAAATCTATTTTTCCTTCTTCTCAGAAATATACATTTAAACTGAATTTAAAGTTTCATGAAAGTTGCTGATGTGAAAGTCCTGCAGAACAGATCCTCTACTGCGTAGAAAGAGATACTTTCATCTCCCATGTTTTCTATATCTTTAAATTTTTCATGCTTCTTCAGGGATTTAAATATATACATACAGGGATAGAGTTAGTTTTACATCATATTCTCTATCATGGAAACAGCTCAAATTATTAATGAATAATTCACTGTTAGTCTAAAGTGCATGCCATTTAAAGAAATACTATTGATTACTTTTGGGTTTTTAATTGAATTATTTTAAAAGAGTACTTTTCTTCAGTTATGATAAACCCTACTTAAGTGGTACTTTAGAGCTTCTCCAGGAAAGTGCATAACAATAATACATCAAAACAGTGAAATAATTCTTCACTTAATGCTAGCTGCTGTCAAATAAACAAAAGAACTGAGAAAACAGACAAAATCACATTTATCTTTTATCTCATCTTTATCACCATATGATATATATAGTACTTCCTATTTCTCTTGCCTAGATTAAGAACTATATATATGCATATTTTATCTGAACTATTCATTTTTTAAATCTTGAAAATCTGGTGGAAATTCTTTTAGGACATACTTTGTCATGCCATAGGTGGTCTTTATCTGCTGGTTGAAATACAAACTTGTAATAATACTTTTTTTTTTTAATGGGTGTGCATGATTTTACTCCTTCTAGGAAACAAGAAAAGTGAAGAGCAATAAACATGAGAAATGAACAGAGAACTGTATTTACTAACAATTAATTAAAATACACAGGACTGGTCAAATATGAAAAAATGTTCCAAGTGCACAATATTGTAGACAATCCATACAACTGCATTTTCCATATCTTTATAAAACCTCTTCTTCAGGCAAAAACCCCACAACTGGTATCAGTATCGGTTCCTATCTTGTAAAATATGCATAATTTTTGTCTACTTTTCGCTGGGGTTATAAGTTAATTAAGCAATATCACATGTTTTAAGATCCTTCATCACAGAGATTATATTTCTGAAAATGAGAAAGTAGGATAAAGCCTAAATGATAAAATATGTGTGGAAGTGACAAATAAATAATAAAAGGAGATGCTAATATACTTGGTTTTATTATTTAATCTCTACATTGTATATTTAATTATATCAATTTTTAAAAAATCACATTCAATCTTTTAAAAGTTGCAGTAATGTACAACATTGTACTTTCCTTTTTTATATCTGTAGGCAATTTTTTAATCATATTAATTATTCAAGATTTTATTTTAAATCTGGTTTTTCTTTATGTGTTTATAGACTAATTGCTGTATAATTTCATCTAAATACCAATGTTCATGTGTTTGGATAGTCTAATATATCATGGTACCTTTCTTGGAAGTGCTCAGGGCCATAAATTGACTCTAATTTCCACTGCATTTTATAATTAGGAATTATTCATGAACTGAACATCTAAAAACAGAGCTACGCATTTTCAGATAGTGACAAACGTTTCACAAAATCTTTCATAGGTAATGGCAACTTTCACAAAATTTCATAGGCAATGGCAACTCAATGCACAACGTAAGTGTGTTTCAAGGGCATAAAGCACTTTGCATTCTGCAGTTATGGCCAGCTGAATTCCTTGATATTGTATCTGAAGGAGAGGCCTGTCTGTACCACCTATAATTTCTAAGTGTGTTAATCAGGATACAATCAAAACTAGCTTGCCTTGAATCCAAATAAAAGCGTACTAAAATAGTGTAACCAACAACAGCATGTAAGTGTTTTGGAACAGTGATGACTTAGCCAGACACAATGTATAACCATTTTATGTAAATATGAGAGCATTGTGACCACCAATGAGGCTAAGAAGGATGGGTGTAGCTGAAGGGAGAAGGCAGCCGATAAAGAACAGGACAAGCAGAAGGGACTGCTAATAGGCAGGACATCCTGCCAAATACCCCAGAAGGATGAATGGGAAAATCAAAGGCAAGATAAGCAGTGTTTGGTGAGGAAAGGGGGAGTGAGAAGGCTAAAACACCAACAACAGTATTTGAGGAAGGATGGAGAATACAGGAGTCTCTTCTCTGATTTATCTCACCAAAGGTCTCTCCAGCCTACTCACCCTGACCTTGGCAGCTCAGGACCACCAAGAACCATGGCGATCATTGTGACCTTTATGGCATCAGCTCCAGGACATGGTGCAGTCACTGCTAACTTCAGACATAGCTGTTAAGGAGTAAGAGTTTTGTGTAAGTAGTGAGTACATAGTGGTAATGATTATTTATGTGTAGGAGAAAACCATTAACGTGCAGTGTGTTAATGAATTAATGAATGAATGAATCTATTAAAGTTTTGTTCTTGAAGTTTGAAACTAGCCTGATTTATCAGTCTTCTAAACACTCCCGTCACAGCAATCTCTAATCCCCTAACTGGAATATATGTACATATATTCAGTTGTACAATATATAAACCTTTGTAATATATTATTGTTTGTGCTGTCACAAGAAGAAACATAAACTATGCAGAAGATACAGACCCTCTAAACCACCCATAACACTCTTGTTTTGTAAAGAAAAACAGTTTTCTCTAAGGTTTGTCCAAGCCAAAAAGGAAGTTGACAAAGCTTGATAACTTCTTTTTACAGTGTCACAGAAGTAAAATTTCTAACAGGGTTTGTAAGATAACTCTTAAGTCTTTCTCAGTCAGTATTGACACATACACAGGGATAATTCAAATATTGTATCACTGCTGATGAAGGAGAAATGCTCTTACTATGAGTGACTTTAAGATATGAGGTTCTTGTAATACTGTGCTAATTTTGAGAATGAATCCATAATTATCAACTGGATAATTTGCAAATGCAAAAACATCTTCAAATTTATCTCTGGTATCTCTGTCTATACTCATGCTTGTTCATGAATGTTTCAGTTCTATGACACTGAAATCTATGACACTGAGTTTTAGGACTACTACTTTGTTTTAAGAAGGGAGGAAAAAAACCCCAAATAGTTCTGCTTTACTACTTCTGTATCGGTATCCCATTGAAATCTTTAGAATTTTCTAAGTAAACTAGTAATTAATTGTGTAGTAAATTACAGGCATCCTTGTAAGAATAAAAATAATGGAGAGGTTTTTTGCTGGCTTTGTACACAGCTAAATGCCTTGTGAAGTTCAAAACTGAAAATTTACTTTTGCATGATGTGCTACGATCATTTACTCTTGCACTGGGAAAAACAACTACAAGGCAAAGTTCTAAAGGAATAATACATTCATCCTTTCTTTTCTCATTTTCGAACAGTAATCCAGTGTGCTTTTCTGAAATGATGGAGACTGATGAGAAAGCTCTATTGATCCAGCTCCATCTCCCACTCTAAAATGAATAATGCCTACAAGCAAACTGACTTCAAAGAGACACATTGGTTTGAAGACAATTTAAATGGGGAGAATATGTGTGTGTAAGGAAGAATTCTTCTACAATAACTAAATGCAGACTATCAAATTTAACACATTAAAAATATATTGTAGAAATTATGCTGTATAGTGGTTAACAGAGTCCTCAGCAGTCCTTTCACACCCACCCTGTTTCAGAGAGCTATGTGTTGGCCAAAGGCAGTCCGTGGTTTTCAGAGAAAAAAGTAAAAGGATTCTAGAGACTGAGCCAAGATTATGAAACTAACAAAACCAGACGATATCTGTCTTTGGCTTTGTAATTGGCATGTTAATTTATGAGCCACTCTGGGACTCTGCCAGAAAAGTTAAAACGGTAAAAAACAAAAAACCAAACCTATACACTTAATAGATTCATTATACCGTATAACTTCCCTTCCCTTCCCTCCATTGCACTATTTACAGAACAATGTAACAAAGTAGTTTTCTATTAGAATACAGAAGAACAATAGTTATTTCTTCAGCAGCCTAGATTTTGTCACCCTCTCATGACCAGCTCCCTCAAAGATCATTTTTTATGAGCCATGGAGTGAACTACTGACCATTGTGAATAAATATGAAAACCAGATACAAGAACCTGTGAGACAGTCTGTCAGCTTGGAAACCTGATTCTTTTCCTGCTGGATCTTCAGAGCCAGTGAGAGAATGACTGGCGAGTTTGTTAGGGAACAGTAGCTGAAAACTGATAAACTCGAACAGAAATCATATTAAATACATAGAATATTAACTATAAGTAATTGTGTTTTTCTAATGAGAATCAATATTTAAGATTATTTCAAGATTTATAACCCCATTTTTAAGTGTTCATAACTTGTTGGAGAAATTAATTTTCCTTATTGATTTAAGGTCTCTTTACCATCAGCTAATATTTTGGTTCAATTTCTGATTATTGCCAGGTAAATATAAAGTTGTTAAATTTCCTGGCCTCTTTTTATATTCAGTTCAAAAAGCCTGTTTCTCTGCTGTGAGTGGATGCTGTTGACTGAGGCAAACTTACTTGACTGTCATTGCACACTGCTGTAAGTGAACGTATAACATGCAAACCAGAGGAAATGCAAGCCTATAACCTACTCCATGAATCACAAGGGAAAATTTGGTGTAATCTACATGTTCTCAAAGATACTCCTTTTCATTGTGTGACAAGTAAGAAAGCAGTAGACTAAATGAGAATAAGGCTCAGTCTGTGTAGACGGTGTATTTGAGGGAAACATGATTAACAAAAGACTAAGGGTGATATTTATTTATTCGTGCATTCTTTTTAAATCATACAGTTCTGAAGTGCTCAGTTCTCTAAGTGCTTTTTCATGTTACTTTGAGCAGAATAGCAGCTATAATGGGCTATTCTTTTTTTTATAATTTTTATTAACTTGCCTCCTTTGTGATGTCAGTTCTCAGTAAAACAACATCCTTGTCAGCACCTTTAGAAGAAATCGATACAACAAAGCAGAGAGGAATGCATTCACTGTATTCACTGTTGTGAATGAAGAAGTGCTAACTTGTTCAATCAGAGTAACTGCTGCTCTCTAACAAACCCGTCACTCTTACTCCTAGAAGCAACACAAACACATTCCAATTAATCCATTAATGATCACTTATGTACAAATACAGGTTTAAACCACAGAATTTGTAATTTATGGCAAAAGCTAGGTAATTTTCAAGTTCCTGTCTATCACAATGTCCACTCTCAAAAGTGCATGAGAATCCTTTAAGATTGTAGGAAATTGGATTTTCAGATAAATATCTTATCTATGATAAAATTGAGACATTTTCATCTTTTGTTCTGAGTTATTTATTATCTTTGCAATCACAGCTAGATTTTAGAGGTTTTGTATGCAAAATCTGCTTGATCTTCCTATCTTGTAGTTCTTTATTCAATTTTAATCTTATTTTGAACCTTGGCTTCCTGCCCTGGAAAACGGCCTTCAGACTTGGCTTCTCCACTGTTTCTTGACCTGGTATAACTTTTGACCTTTAGACTGCAGATTTGAGCTGATCCCATTTGTGACTCCTAGTCCTAGACCATGATATCATTATTCCAACTGTACTGCTGCAACATGAGTTTTCTGGAGCAGATTTTTTGCAGAACATATTACCTCTCCCTTCCCCCACCCCCTCAAGGAAGATCAACAATAAACAAAAGCAAATGCCTTTATGACTGCAGAAGCATGCATGACAGGTAGAAAAATTTAAATTTGCTCCTATTGGAATAGAATCCTGCAATTTTTGCAGCTGAAAATTGAAATAATCCAGGTTTAAAAACTGTTCTTAGGTAATATCTTGGCAAACAGTGCCTGGTTTGAAGGAACTATAGATTTTTTAGCTGGATGCACCCCTTTTAAAAGTTCTTTTTGACGTTTTATTACTTGCAAAAGAAAGAACTGGAAATGTGAAGTGATGTAAAACAGACTACTTTGAAAGACTTATGCTGGGAGACTGCTTTTTTTTTTTTCCTTTTTGTTTTTCTTTCCAAAAACTCAAGTATAATTCTTATACCCCTTCAGAGATGTTACTGTTGGTGAGGAAACTGCAACAAGATTTCATCACTTTGTTCAGAAAAATAGTATAGGCAGCTGGCGCAAAAATCTTGTTAGAAAATTAATGGAAAGCCCACCTTTGTCTTTAAAGTTAAAAGTGGTCCTTATTTTCCTAAAATTTTCAGAGAAATTTAGACTGGCCATAGGTTTACAATTATAGATAAGATACTGATTTATTTTTCAATGACATAGTTTGATATTGTGCAACTAAATAAGAGTCTAACAGCATTAGACATGCTAAAAAGTGAACCGGGATTGGAAAAAGAGGTCACGTAGGTAACTGATAGCCATTTTAATACCAGGATCTAATGCCAGATTGTCCTAGAAACAATTTCAGTAAGTCTTTTAATGATAAGTTGTGTCCTGCTGCTTCTAATTTTCATTCATTTTTTAAACTCAAAAATCATAGGAGAACACAACTAGACATGTTGTAACTAGACTAGTTATAGTGTGTCAGCATAAAAACAAGAGAAGAAAAGAAAAAAAGGAGAGTTCCAGATCACTATCAATTCCAACAGTGTCTTAACAGAAGGTTTTCCACCTTCAATCAGATGTGTAAATGCAGATATTAGTATTGAAATGAGACCCACAAAGGCTCCTTTTCTTCCACTGCTTTTGGAAATGCACGAGCTTCAAAATTGGTTGGTCTCAATTAACAACTTTGTGAGAAAGAAAATAGACCAGAAGAATTGTCATTAACTTAGTAATTCCCAAAGAAGTGAGTGATATAAATAGTGCATTGGCCAGATCAGAGGTGAAAATGAGGGCAAGCTCTGATGATGATGAAAATATAGCCTGTTGCCTGGATTTGTGGGTCTCAGCCTTTTGTCCATGCCTATGTCTCTTCTGTAATAGTAAGAAAGTGACAGAAAGGTACCCAAAACATATGATGCATATGTTTTACCTTCAGTCACTAAGCCAAAAGACACTTCACAGTTAAAGATTCTTGACAAACTACTAACCTCTGACTACCTATATGTAATTATGAGGAAACAAATGCTTTTCTCTTCTATCCTTATCACCTTTAAAGTTCCTCAGAAATACTGGGAGGCAGAAAGGAACAAAAATAATAATAAAAAATTGTTACGTAAAAATATTTTTTCTAACTTCTAATTCATAGATTTGCTCAATTTTCTCTACTTTTTTATCCTTTTTTTTTACATTATCTCATTTGATTTATGTCCTATTATGCAATGATATGCTAGGTAAGGCCTTTGTTATGCATTTCATACATTGAAAAAATTAAAGAATGATGACAGGTGTGATGATCTTGATATATCCCAAGATATAATTAAATTGCTGAATTTCAGCAGCCAAATAATAAGTCATTTTAATATAAATTGACTGTGAAACTTCTGAATTAAAAGTCATGGAAATAAAGGAAATATTTTTAAGGGTAGTTATATTTAATGGGAATTGCCTGTGAGAATAAGCCGCCAAGATAAAAGCCACTAAGTTGTAGAAAGTGCAAGTGGGGTTAGTTGTCATTAAAGTCTCACCTAAAATGGAGATACAGAGTGCTCTACTAGAGGGCTTGGCGACAGAGAATGGTTTCCCAGGACCAAAGTTTAGAATTTAATTTTGATTCATATCGAGTGTTGGTACTCAATTAAAATGCATTAGGTATTGTTATCTGTTGCATTTATTTCCTAATGTAATGACAACTTGATCTATGTATCCGTCCACATGGATAGAAAGAGAAATACCAACCTCTGCTTGCCCACATGCCTCAGGGATCCAGCAAGGGAACTGCATCTCAGAGGAACATCTGTGAGGCTTAAACCCACCTACTTACATAGTGCTGATTATGAACCAGTGATGGCCCAAGGCTGTCCTTAAAGTCACCATTCTCAGCTTGGTAAATTGGGCTAACAAACATAACATTACACTTTCATATTTGTGTCTTGACTGGTTACAGTAAATTCAAATAAACGTACTTATTTATAAGGAACATAACTATCATTTCAGGCTTTCCTCAAAAAAAGCATTGCATGTTTATATTCACTCATGGGATAACTTTAAAGTGGTTTTAAAATTCAATACAAAGTTTTCTTTTTATTTTTTTATTTCCTTAGTAACAACTTCTAAGTGAAAAAGTACAGATATCTTGTAAAAACATCTTTTATTGAACATATGCTTTTCACTGATACTCCGCAGGGAGTGTTTTTCTAAAAAGCAGATCAAACAGCCTGTGCGTAAGTAGTTAGGAACACAAAACTGCCAAGTAACTTTCCATTTTGCTAAGTAGATATCATCCACATAGGATGCTTAGAAAGCCTGTTCTAGAGCAATTGATTTTGCTTTAGCATCTTTTATTTAGCTTGTAATATCTGTACTGCATCACATAGCAATGTCACTGTAAAGATTTGAACCTATATTCTTGGTGATCCCAAATTGTAAAATATAAATTTCATTTCCTTCCATACCTTACTTTATTGTTCATACATTATAGAAATCCTACGGAGAACAGCAATGCATGTTCTCTGATAATTCCCACCTCTAGCAGACTTGGTAATCACTTCAAGACAGATCATTTGAATGGACAATGTTAATGCAAAAAAGTCAGTCCCTATACCTCAGGTTACCCATATGCACTGACTCTATTCAGGGGAGTGCTAGCACATTGATTTGATTAACACCATAAAAATATGTATCAGTATTTCCAGACCTGAACATTAAATATCAGTTCAACCATCTATTTGAGGTACCCTGTAGAAGTTTGAGATAAACTGAGACAAGCTGCAGTTCCCCTTAACTGCAGCAGTGGGAGTTTTGGATATACAGCATACTTGGTCTCTCAAAGATTCTGAAATACAGAATTAGGAAGCTGTTGATGGGTAAAAACAGCAATGAAGAATTATTAAAAGATACAGGTTACATGTCAACACGATTAAGACATTAGTAGCTGTGCCTTCTTTTATCTCTCTGTAATAGAGTGGAGACAATAGAGAAGGTTGGAAATACTATAAAGAAGTGAAGGAGAAAATAATGAAAAGTACTTAAAAGTAATAATTTCTTAAATGAAGGATGCAGTGATAAAAAGATTGGGAAGATTGTAATTTCCAGCCTTTTAAAGTAGTGCTGGCTTCTACCACTCTTAGTACCTGTCTGGTAGTATTCAGTGTTGCTTTGCCTGCTCATGCAGATCATTTAGCTCAATAGCCTGGCTCTTTTTCTTTGCTCTCACCCTGACCTGCCTTTATGTATTAAGAAAAATTCATTTTTTCTACTGACTAGCCATATTCTTAGAATCAGTACATTTTCTTTTCTACTTTTGATTCTGATGACATCCCAAAAGTCTCTACAGCCTATTTAAACAGAATCTCTCCCAGAGGTTGTTGCCCAAGTTCCTCATCTGCGATTTCCCTTTTATTATCTCTCAGGTTCCAAGACAGGTTTGACACAGACCAACAGTACACACCAAGGGACTGGAGAAGGTGGAAAAGACAAGTTTCAGAACAAAAGCAATTAAAAAGTGTGAAAATGAAAATGGCAAAGAAGTTTGAAGTCTCTAGTGATAAAGAGAAATGAAATACGTGAGCACTCTTAGCATTCCATGTTCTGCCATGGGATTTACCAAACACACCTGGCAAAAACAGTGCTTGCCCTCCTCAAGGGTTGTTTTAACAAATACTTTTCTATTCTCTTACTCCTACCTTCAATTTGGGGCCTACATTACAGACTTGCTTGAATGACTGATGGCTGTTCTTCTTCAGGAATACCATTGTCAACACTAGCACAAAACCAGTGGTCAGTCAGTTATTTTAATTATTGCTGTCTGATAGCATTCACAGTTTAAACGTTTTTCTACCTATAACATAAGCCCTGTTTAAATTTATATTCAAACTTGGAACACTGCACAGACCAACTAATCTCCAGTTTTCTGATTGTATCTTCACAATAACACTTGTTACATAACAATTACTATCTAAAACTTTCATATGTCTTTCTGCAGGTTATCTTTTTGTGTTGGGTCCAGTAGAAATGAAAATGCACTGCTCAGCTTTTTTACTTCAGTATTTTCTATTTATTACTTATATAAACTGGAATAGGTTTTTGTGAGACCAACTTTTATTAATATATGTATATATAAATACATTAAAGATTTTCATGGCTATATCTCATTTCTTGCTTTTGTTTTGTTGTTTGTGTGATCATATATCATGAATAAGAATTATTGTGTCATAAGCTGATTTAACTATGCTGTTTTTCTAAAATGGATCATTTCTTGTACTTTGTTGATTACTTTGTGAAATATAATTAGCCAGAGTAAAACAAAATTTGTAGTAACTAGACATAAGAGATGATCTCTGTTTCTTTGGATATCAATAATTGTGAGGAAATGTAAATGTAATTTTATAATTCTAAGATGTTTAAAGGATCTTCACAAAATTTAAGAAAAATGAAAATAAGGGGATTCAGAATAGAGCATGTCATTTTATCAACTGTCTGAAGTATCATCCATATTTTGCAGGTAATACTGAACATCATTTTGAGCAGCATATTCTGCACTATTAAAATAATAATAATCTGTAGAAAACATATCCAGCTGAAAGAGGTAGTTCAGAGTTTGCTTCAGATTTCTGAAACAATCTCATCACCTCCTATTTCTTCCTGTAAACTCCTGAGATGTTTGTATGTACTTTTTTGGTTTGTTTCTTTTATACATCTGAAGTTGCAGATTTTTTGATGTAGAACTGCATTTGGATAGGGAATGTTTTGAGTTTAGATGTTTACATTCATTTTATTTCTTATGCTTAAAAAGAGTCAAATTGATGACTTTGTACACCCAAAACAGATTTTACCTTAATCTTCTACATTCTAATACTTAAAGTGAGTGAAAATATCATAATGAATTTAGATGTTTAAACTCACTAATGCAGAGTTGAGCACTCAGGTCTCTTAAGCATTGTCATATAGAGATCATGAACTGTGTAACTTTGACTTAAATTTGTTTCACTTGGTACTTACACAAGTAACCTTCTGATACTAATTGTTCTAGAATGGCATGAGCTTCCCATGATTAGCTTTTAATACATTCATTTCCTTGTGCTTAGAACTGTTGCCTCTGAAGTAGCCAAGATGAAGAGGGCTCAATTATGTTCATTCAGCACACCTCCTAGCTGAAGTGATAGATACAGTATTATTTGGAAAGGTTAGGTTTATTAGGACCATTGGCTCTTAATGGATTTTTTATTTTGCTATCTATGCAAACTTTTGTATATGTTCTGTAGGACAAGACCACATAAATTCACTACATTAACTGTTTTGTATTGCACAAACAAAAAAAACTCTCCAAACCCAACCAGCAATGGTCACAAAGAATGTCCAAGTTTGATTTTGAATAATGAAATCCAAGTAATCTTACAGAGCTACATGTGTTTCTGACATTCATCAATGACAATGCCATTTCCCACTTTAAAAAATCTAGATTATACAATCATGTAATCTATCAATAAATTCCACCAGCTAGGCTTCCAGTTTTCTCTGATAAACTTGTTATCTATGAAACTTTCAGTTTCTGCATTTGGTAAAATACACTGTCAATGTTAAAACTGATCATATTATGATCATGCAAAATGATGTTCTTGCATTAATGTAAATGCCTGAACCAAATCTCTTTCTAAATAAATTTAGCAATATAGTTTTAACCTGATTGAGTTAAGGACTATTGAGCTTGCTTCAATATCCTTTTATGAGGGTTTGCACTTGTGTGCCAGCATTGCTTTTAGTTATGTCAATATACATTTTCTGACATATTAGAGGCATTTATTGACTGCAAATAAACAGTAAAAAGTTGATTAATTGCACACTTAATTGACCCACAGTTTGTCATAATCTTTAGATGAGTTATGTACTTTTCATAATTACAGTAAAATTACTCATGGTATCTTCATAGATGACTTGATCAATATTTTAATTAGAGACCTTTGAGATTGCAGAAATACTTCAGATCTTTCTCTGCCTTACATCATACTAATTCATTCATATCATTGAAAGGAAATATTATAATTCCTTTTCTTTTTTCAAAAGACGATCAGGAAGCCTTTTCAAAACTGGAGAAATTGTTCTTAATTTTATAAGGAAGTAAAATTGTGCTTCTTGTGTAGTGAAATTGTGGCTAATTTTTCAAAATAATTTCTTTTTTATATTGAAATGCATTCTGACTTTGCTACTGTCATAACTGTGGAGAACTATGACTCATGTCTATATGAAAAATATGTACCATTTTTCCTACAAAGGAGAAACATATAGTTTGGTATTTACCATTTGTCAGAAAAAAATAACATGGAAATTAGTTGTGTGAAAAAAAGACCTTTGAGATTATAAGTACAAAAAAAGATCTTATAATTCTAAACTTTCAACTACCCACAGGTCTTTCTAAAGTGAATGGTAAGCACATCTAAAATTAGTATCCTTGGCTTTCATTTTTAGTGCTTTCATAATTTGTGCCCATGCGTAGCCTCAAGGTCCTTCCTACTGTAAGAATACCTTTAAATTAGCTTAATCATTCAACTAAAACTTATCTGCCAAAGTACCCCATCACCTGAAAACATTGCATAAATCTTTAGATGAGTTCTTTCTTTGGAAAGCTCTTTGGGAAGAACCAGGCTGGGAAGACAAAGAGGTGGAGTTTCCATTTGCATGAAAGCACGGGTGGAATCCACAGTGCTCTGCCTTGGGATGTGTCTTGCCTCTACAATGGGAAAGGAGTCTGATGTCCTATTGAATTTCTGGCAGGAGTTAGAAGCCGTGACCAGCTATCTCTTGTCTCTATGAATAACAGGTGTTAGTACATTCTCCAAAGGTTTAAGTTCAGTTGATTTCCAATTTCTCTCTTCTGTTAGAAGCAGAAAGCTAAAACCCTGCTCCACTGCCACTGGATGGGTGCAAAGGGAAGTTACTGGGTCTGTAGGGTGACATTATGATATTAACTTGCTTCACAGCAGCCCATAAGGTGCTGTGCTTTGCATTTGTAGCTAAAACAGTGTTGATAACATGCCAGCTTTTTGGCTACTGCTGAACAGTGCTTGTGCAGTGTCAAGGCTTTGTCTCTCTCTCCTCCCCATACCCTAAAGGCCACTAGGTGGGGGTGGGAAAGAGACTGTGAGGGGACACAGCCAGGACAGCTGACCACAACTGATCAAAGGGATATCCCATACCATATTACATCATAGAATCATAGAATCATAGAATCATTAAGGTTGGAAAGGACCTCGGAGGTCATTGAGTCCAACTGTTAACCTAACTGCTTGGTCCACTTCTAAAACATGTCCCTAAGCACTACATCCACAAGTTTTTTGAGTACTTCCAGGGACTGTGATTGTACCACTTCCCTGGGCAGTCTGTTCCAATGCCTAACCACTCTCTCCATGAAGAAATTTATCCTAATATCTAATCTAAATCTCCCCTGGCACAACTTGAGCCCATTTCCTCTTGTCCTATTGCTTGTTACTTGGGAGAAGAGACCGACCCCCACCTTGCTACAACCTCCTTTCAGGTAGTTGTAGAGAGCAATAAGGTCTCCCCTCAGCCTCCTCTTCTCCAGACTAAACAACCGCAGCTCCCTCAGCCGCTCCTCATAAGATTTGTTCTCCACACCCTTTACCAGCTTCTTTGCTCTTCTTTGGACATGCTCCAGCACCTCAATGTCTTCCTTGTAGTGAAGGGCCCAAAACTGAATACAGCCTCACCAGTGCTGAGTACGGGGGCACTACCACCTCCCTGAACCTGCTGGCCACACTATTCCTGATACAGGCCAAGATGCCATTGGCCCTCTTGGCCACCTGAGCACACTGCTAGCTCATGTTCAGGCAGCTGTCGACCAACACCCCCAGGTCCTTTTCAGCCAGGCAGCTCTGAAGCCACTCCTCCCCAAGCCTGTAGCATTGCATGAGGTTGTTGTGACCCAAGTACAGGACCCAGCACTTAGCCTTGTTGGACCTCATACAGTTGGCCCCAGCCCATCAATCCAGCCTGTCCAGATTCCTCTGTAGGGCCTTCCTACCCTCCAGCAGATCGACACTTCCACCCAACTTGGTGTCATCTGCAAACTTACTGAGGGTGCACTCCGTCCCCTCATCCAGACCATCAATGAAGATATTGAACAGGACCGGCCCCAACACTGAGCCCTGGGGAACACCACTCGTGACCAGCCATCAACTGGATTTGACTCCATTCACCACCACATTCTGGGCTCGGCCATCCAGCCAGTTTTTAACCCAGCGCAGAGTGCACCCATCCATGCTGTGAGCAGCCAGCTTCTCCAGGAGAATGCTGTGGGAGACAGTGTCAAAGGCCTTACTAAAGTCCAGGTAGACAGCATCCACAGCCTTCCCCTCATCCACTAAACAGATCACTTTGTCATAGAAAGAGACCAGGTTAGGGAAACAGGACCTCCCTTTCATAAACCCATGCTGGCTGAGCCTGATCCCCCACTTGTCCCACATGTGCCACGTAATGGCTCTCAAGATGATCTGCTCCATGACCTTCCCTGGCATCGAGGTCAGGCTGACAGGCCTGTAGTTCCCCAGATCCTCCTTCTGACCCTTCTTGTAGAGGGGTGTCACATTTGCTAACTTCCAGTCATCTGGGACCTCCCGGGTTGACCAAGACTGCTGGTAAATGATGGAAAGTGGCTTGGAAGCTCCTCTGCCAGCTCCCTCAGTATCCTCGGGTGGATCCCGTCTGGCCCCATAGACTTGTGGCATCTAGGTGGAGTAGCAGGTCGCTAACTGCTACCTCTTGGATTATTGGAACTTTATTCTGCTTCCCATCTCCATCCTGTAATAAAAGCTGGGGGAAGAAAGAGAAAGGAGAGGACATTCAGAGCGATGACATCTGTCTTCCCAAGTAGCCATTCGACATGATGGAACCCTACTCTCCTGGAAATGGCTAAACACCATCCTGCTGATGGGACATAGTGAATGAATCCCTTATTTTGCTTTGCTTGTGCATGCAGGTTTTGCTTTACCTATTAAACTGTTTTTATCTCAACCCACAAGTTTGCTCACGTTTTCCCTGCTGATTCTCTTCCCCATCCCACTGGGAGGGGTGAGTGCATGGCTCTGTGGGGCTGAGCTGCCTACCGGGGTTGACCCACAACTTTCCAAATTCAACTGGTAGGTATGCTAAGGCCTTGCTTTCCAGGAAGTGGCAGGACATCTGCCTGATGATAGGAAGTAGCAAATGAATTCTTCTTTTTGCCTTTCTTGTAATGCAAGCTATGTTTTTCTTACTAAACTTTTTTTGTCTTGACCCATAAAGGGTTTTTTGCATCTTATTTTCTTCTGCCCATCCTGTTGAGGAGAGGGAGTGAGAGAGTGACTGTGTGGGCATCTGAGAACTGGCCAAGGTCAGCCTGCCACAGGGAATAACACCTCTCAGTCCCCAAAGGCATTTTCTGAATGCAGGTTTACTCTATCCTACCAATATAATTTGGAGATACTCTTATATATCCACTTCAAGCCTTTACTACATGGCTGTGCAGTATCTTCTCAGATACTTTACCTATTATGCAAGGATATTAAATTTTCCATTACAATATTGTCACATATATTAACTTACTCACTGATTTATTAAACCTCTTTTTAGAATGAAGAAATATCTAACATCTCTGAAGTCATCTAAATAATTTCCTATAACAGTAAGATCCTTTCTCTTACAAATACAGACCCTTATTATTTTACAACAGACCAAATTAGATTAATTATTTTAGAGTAACTATTTTAAATACTGTTTTGATTTAACCATGCTGGTAATTTTTTAAATTATTTCCTTCAAAGCACATTTTTAAGCTAGTATCATGTGGGCTTAAGTGTGATACAGAATGGATTTTACAAAGTATACTGCCAGTAGGCAAGATACGTGATTTCACAAAATCAAATCAGTAGGATTGTCAGGTCTCAGCAACTTCCTTACCTGTTGCTCTCTAGGGTTGTATTTAAAAGGAGTCTGTAATACACAAGCTGATCTCTGAAATACCATGACCCGAGAGCATATTTCCTTAAAGGATTAAGATCTGATTGTTTCGCTGAAAACATGTGGAAGAGAGATATGTAAAAGATAGCATAAAAGATCTCTCTTTGACAATTATATTATCTATAAATCAATAAATCAAATATCAGAGCTGAAACAAATTTGACTGTTTTTCTGCCATAGCTCTCAAACTTAAAAAGGAAAACATTCTTCCTCATTATATCCTGGAAATGTGCCACAGGATTCTTCAAAGGATTCTGCAGTCAAGAACTCCAACTACAATATCAGGAAAACTATCCCTGAGGAGAAACTTTAATTTTGAGAAAATATATGACTGAATGCCCTCCTCTTTATAGATAAACCCTTGACGGCAGCTATGGTGATTTCAAACTGAACAAAAGGCCAACCAAATTCTTTTCCTCCAGATTTACTTCTTAACTACCTTTCACTCATAGAATGCATTACAATTGTCAGGTGGCTCCAGTCACACTGTTATGAACTCAAACTTTCATTACATCAAAATGTAAAAAGGTCAAAAAAGTCATCCACTCCTCAGGTGCAAGCCTAGGAAGAGACCCAACTCTTCACATTTGTCAATAATGAATAGTTTCAGTCCGCATACTTTGTGTCAAATTGGAATTTTGTTTTCCTTCTGTAGGGAAATGCAATGATCTGTCTACTGGATAAAGTGAATGATATTTGAAAACTGTCTAGAAAGCTTTATAGCAACACATCATCTCCTGCAAATATCCATCTGATGCTATTATAGTTTGTAGCACATTTTGGGGCAGAGACATATGTAATGGAAGAAAACATGAGGCAATGGCAGGAAGATATGGCAGGGGAGGTTTAGGTTGGATATTAGGAAAAGGTTCTTCGCCCAGAGGGTGGTGGAGCACTGGAACAGGCTCCCCAGGGAGGCAGTCATGGTGCCAAGCCTGACAATATTGAAGAAGCAATTGGACAACGCCCTCAGACATATGGCGTGAATTTTGGCGTTGTCCTATGCAGGGACAGGAGTTGGACTCAATGATCCTTGTGGGTCCCTTCCAACTCAGGACATTCTATGATTCTATGAAAAGATCATTGGTTTAACCTTGTACATAATGTACAGCCTTTTGAATTACTGTGAATCAGGATTAAGAAAACAGTGTTTACTGATTCATTTATACAATGCAGTGTTGTTTATCCATTAGTAACCAGCATCCTGACTCAGTTCCGTAGAAACTGCAGTTCAAGTACACTCATTTTTATTTTTAATCATCTTTGAATCCTTCTCTCAGTTGTGAAGTTTTCACTAAGACTAGAAAATCCTGTTTTCATAGCAGTTCTGGCTCAAGAAATCAGAGGTCAAAATTTGAGTACATTTTTTTATTTTCAGCAAATTTTATGACATTTTTATTACATTTGTCCTTAAAGCCATATAAAAATGTGGCTTACACAGCCTCTTTAAATTGCATAGCTGCCTTATTTGTATGATACATAGTTAACATTAGCCCCTTTCCAGGATATATTGAGGGGCAATAACATGGAACACTTGTATTATATTAAGACTAAGAAATTGTACATTTTCTGAGGCCATCATGAAATTCCTCAGAGTCTTCACATATCTATCTGTCTGTGTAAGTAAAGCACATTTTCTCTCTTCCCTCAGATACTATATACAGACATAAAAAATTACTTGAATACTTGCTGCATACATAATCTTATTTGAAAAACAAGATTAATTGAAGGAGATGGTTGGTGCAGGGTTTTTTTGTCTGGTTGGTTTACATGTATCACTGGAGATGCTGTCTGTAGAAAGTAGCATTTCAGGAAGAATCCTGTCTCACACACAGAATTTATACAAATATATTTCAGATCTTTCATAAGATAAATTTGGTCCTTAAATTGGAAAGTAACTTTACAAAGCAAGCTCATACATTGATTTCATATATATTTCAGTGAACTTTCTGCTCCATATAATAGAAATTAACTTCATCCTATCTCTTGCTAGGCAGTTTGGGCATTTTTTCTCTTTTCTCCCAGACTGTTCCTATTTTTTGATGGAAAATTCATCACCTATGACATTAAAAGGTTAAGAAAATAAAAGTGAAATGTTAATTTTTATATTGATTCATATCAAACTGAAATATCCTTCATTGATGTATTGAAACAAAATGTGGTATGTGAAGTCCACCAAACCTTAAATTGTTATTTTCTCTTCTTAAGGACTTCTAGTTCAGAAGCTTAATGAGTTCATTTTCTCCTTTCACCTGACTCCATAGTTGTCACACATTTTTCCATAATGAGCTGTGGCTAATCCAGAAGGGAAACCGTGACAGTGTTGGAAATGAAATTTGGCTTTCTAAAGTGTTGTGGTATACACATAAAACTGCATAAATAGTAAGTTTCCTATACTGTTACGTGCACAAAAACCTGGCCTGCTTGAAACCAACAAGTTTTCCCACTGCCTTCAATGAAACCATTCTTCAAAATAATCTACAACCTTTGAGTAGTTTTTGTCAAAAGGGACATTCTAATGACATCACCAAGCTCTTAAGCTGCAGGAAAAGCTTGGATATTGGTGCCTTAATCTCCACATGTGTTAATTAGAAAATATCAGCCTCCTGGGCTTTCAGGCAACCTTCAGCAATGTTCAATTCAAGTATCAAAGGAAATATATAGTGGAAAGAAAAAACCAACACAATCTATGTATTTAATATAATATAGCTGAGTCATTTAAAATCAAACTTATGTGAATTATGTGAATTTAAATCTTCAAAGAGATGACATTTAAGAGTGTGAATGTTAACATATGTCACTAATATTTCATCTTGTAATGTAGCTTTCTGAGAGCTGGCAAAAGATGATGGAGGATTTATAGGTATCAAACATATCATTTTATTATTCCTAAAAAAACCCCTTTTATTACTTTAATAGCAATTTTATATTTCTTTAATCTCATTTGCATGAGTAAAGAATATACATAGATATAATTCCATGAATGAACAATAAACCTTAAGTTCTAAATACTGTTATTGCAAAATATCATGAGTGTTTTTCTGCCACCATGGTAAGAGTATCAGTGAGACAGCTTTTAAATATAGATTACTTAAAACAGTTTATTTTCTAGCCCTTTTATAATATTTAGATGGTAGAGTTATTTCTCACTATAAAATAGATTTTCACTGTATCTTTGATGGCACACTTTGGTGGAGATAAACCATATCTGTTTAGCAGTTAAATGGCTACTAGGGAGATATCACAGACCAATAGTTATTCTGAGAATACATTTGTTCTTGTAATTCTTTCAAACAACATCTGTTGTTGGAAACAGGAATATGGTTTCATGTTTTGGTTGCATGGCTGAGAACAAATCTGTTTAATTGCATACAAGACGGAAGCTGTTCTGCACTGAAAACTAAAGTAATGCTCTATAATTTATCTGTATAGGAGGCTTTGCCATACAGTGGTGACATAATTAAGCAGCTAAAGTTATTAAGTTACTTTGTCATGTGGAAACTTTTATACCACAGTAAGTGTGGTTCCTTTTATTGTGGTTTATTTTACACTATTTCAAAAGCAACAAAAGCTGAACTTAAAGGATCTTTTTTACATTGACTATGTAACTATTGCCTTTGAATACAGAGTACGGCAGTATAATTAAGGCTGTCTTAAAACATTAAAACAAACAAACAAAGCCCAAACCAACCAGAAAGAACCATGGTCTTCCATTCACTTAGTACCTACAGCTCCACTTATCTTCCATTCGCTTTCAGTTGCAATAATGTTTGAGGCACGTTTTCTCATATTCCTCTATTAAAATACCGAATCTCCCTCTTAAGCTGTGTTTCATCCACCTGTGTGATGACCTAAATGTAGCATGACTTTCATTTCCCAAAATGAGATTATAGAGCAGGTAAGTAGGCAAAAAAGTGTGTGGGGCGGGAGGGAGGTTTGTTGGATTTTGTTCACTTGGTCTTTCATTTGTTTTTAACTCAGAAACTGTGAAAGCCTGCTATAGCATCAGAGGAGATCCAATGAACTTTAATATTAACGTTTGTCAAAATATTTTGCATAACTTTTAGATATGGAATCAACATACAAAACTTCCATAAATCTTAAATGTGTTTTAAAGTTTCCCTATATATGATCCCTGCTATTTACTTTTGCTTATAACTGAATGAGTAAAAGTCAAAAGAACAGTAAAATCAACACAGATTGAGACCACCTTCTTTCACTAGGCTCACTGGCATGCTACAGTCCTCACCTATGCCACTATGATTTTACTGGCTCCCAGTGGAGTGGCTACAGGAAAGCAGATCCTTGCAAACACTCCCCAGGCCCTTCCCGCTCTCAAATAGTGCCTTGCTTCTTTTTGAGAGAGCAAACTCAGCCAGAACCACACCAGAAGGCTTTCTAGCAGTTTAAGATTACAAATGACTGATACAAATAACTGACCTTGAGTCCTGGCACTGCTTAATTTCTAGGAGGTAGAGCCTAGGACAAGAGCCTTGTCTCAAATATGGGACAGGTTCAGCTCCTTAGTAACCCTCACCCATCTGCTTTTCTCCAGGTGAATCTTGGCTTACAGTTAGGCAGCAGTCATATCACACGTTGCATCTGTCACTTCACAAGGAAAAGATAAGAATGAGACCCAGGGGATAGCACAGCATGTGAAGCCAGTGGAAAAGTTAACAGCATTCACCTAGAGAAGGGGGAAATTTGTTCTCATTTCCAGGTGAAGGAAGGATTTTCTATTTTTTCCTGTTTATTGTCTTTTGCAGCATGTTAGTGAAAATGGCACACTCTGTTTCCAATATCCTGACCTTTGTATCTGCATAAAAAATTTGAAAGATATTTTGTCACTGAAACAGTTAAAATGAAGTATCTCCCTGTTTCTTAAAGCTAGACATCTAACTGTTAATGAAAATTACAAGACATTTTAGCGTGATAAATAATACATGACAAGGTGTGTTACCATGAGATAATGCGCATCTCAGAGGCACAGTGACATACGCCTTAGAGTGTCTTAGTGCAATTATGAAATGGCTCAAAGTTAGATTTTTTAAAAAGAAGATTCACATGTTCATAGCTGTCCAGAAGAGAAACATGACTAATTTGTTACTATAATGATTACTGACAGATTTAGGAGGGGAAATATAATATTGTTCTAATATTCTGATAATTTTCTTAGTTTTCTGACACAAGCATTACATTTATTGTTCTATGGGACTGGACTCCTGCCAAGGTCTCTGTTATGACAGGCTTAAACAGTACTATAGTTGGTATTAGCAATCTGTAGTGAAATGTTTCCTACCAGCAAAAATATTGAATTAACTGATTCCAAATTTCTTCCAATTGGGCAGTCACAGTTTGATTATCGTGTATTCATCACCCTTGACTGAGTTTCAGATTTGGACTCTTGCTTTCTTAAAGGGCAATGATAGGACCCCCAAACTTGTGGGTGTTAGTGTAGACGGCAATGGAGAATTTTATTCCTTGAAGCCACTAATCTCCATTCAGTATAGGTAGTGGGAAGTGGTTAGGTCATGCCTCCTTGAAAAATATGTAAGGAGAAACGGGTGAAACTACATGACAGAGAATTAATCCTCCCTCCACGCTTCTCCTCTCCTTGCCCCCCCAGGGACTACTGAGGGAATAAGGAGCCAGGTGCTAAAAATCTGTTCCCACTGTTCTCTGGGAGTATTGCTGCAGTAACAACACATCCAACTCTCAAATGAGCCCTCCACATAGAGACACAATTGTTATGTATTAGAATGCTAGATACAAAACGCTGCACATACTAACAAGACTTTTTGATTATAATGTCCAGTAGGATTGCCTGTCCATATTATAGGATGTTCCATTATGCATTTCTTTGCATCATTTTAAAAAAAAAAAGGTAAACCACGACAGATAGCTATAGCAGTGTAGATGTTTCTTACTTACAAAATCACTAGAAATCAGACTGGGAGACAAATTACACAAAGAGAATAGATTATTTACCTGTTTCTTACATTTACTCTGAAATGCTAACACCTGCAATCAGTTCACCAAAACTAGCATTTAGTTCTCAGGTTTTCTGCTAATAAAAGGAAGGGGAACAGGGGATGAATACATTTTTGTGATGTATTTTCTGACTGTCTTAGCCATTTCTAAGTTAACACTTTTAGAAGGAGTACTTTTTACGACATCTCTTTTTTTCTGGTATTGTTGACTTCAGGTAAACACATAAACTCCCGCTAGCAATGATTGCTGCGTATAAGGGTCTATAAAACCTCAAAAACTCACTGTACATAGCAACCAGTTGGGACTGTGAGAGAACACATTGACATTTACAATACACCCAAAACAGACACAGTTCCTATGGAGACTACGCGTGTGTTTTAATAATGCAAAGTTGTTTATAACATCTCAATATGAAACTTTATATGAAATAATTATTGTTATGGCTTGCATAAGAAAATCCAACCATGTTTAATATGTCAATATTATGCTGTATTCATCTCTTTCCATGTCCACTGTGATGTAGTTGGTTTAATTTTATTGGAAGTATTTTTTGAAATATTGCCTTTCAGTTGTTGGAGTACTCACGCTGTTAGGCATCACATTCATATATTTACATTCCTTTTAGATTTGTGGTTTCACATACCTCCTTGCGTATTGCCACGTCTAACTCCCAGCCCAGTTCACAGCTAGTGAGTAGAGCACAGAATGAAGTATATTCCGCAGTTTCTCATTTACAATTTTCACTCACTGGACTTTTATGCCAGTCATGGGTAATAGGTTGTTCCTAAGCAATTTACCTGTTTGTTTGTTTGTTTGTGTTTTTTAAAGTAATTCTGTTTATGTTAGTAAAAAAAGGTTTATAAAAATGTTTATAAAAATGTTTATGAAAAAATGTTTTCTTAAAGTAATATACTCAACAACTTCTTTGCCTTACTCAACAACTTTTTTGCCTTAGTCTTCACTGGCAACCCCTCTCCTCACATCTACCAAGTCAATGGGCCATTTGACAGAGATCAGCGGGGCAGAGGTCCTCCCGATGAGATGCATCCCAGAGTCCTGAGGGAACTGGCTGATGTAGTCGCCAAGCCACTCTTCATGATATTTGAAAAGTCATGACAGTCAGGTGAAGTCCCTGGGGACTGGAAAAAGGGAAATATTGCAGCCATTTTTAAAAAGGGTAAAAAGGAGGACCCTGGGAACTACCAACCTGTCAGCCTCACCTCTGTGCCTGGGAAGATCATGGAACAGATCCTCCTAGAAGCTATGCTAAGGCACATGGAGGACAGGGAGGTGATTCAGGACAGCCAGCACAGCTTCGCCAAGGGCAAGTCCTGCCTGACCAACCTAGTGGCCTTCTATGATGGAGTGACTGCATCAGTGGACGAGGAAAGAGCTATGGATGTCATCTATCTGGACTTCTGTAAGGCCTTTGACACGGTCCCCCACAATATCCTTCTCTTTAAATTGGAAGGATATGGATTTGATGGGTGGACTGTTCAGTGGATAGCTAACTGGCTGGATGGTCGCATCCAGAGGGTAGTGGTCAATGGCTTGATGTCCAGATCGAGAACAGTGACAACTGATGTCCCTCAGGGGTCCATACTGGGGCCAGCGCTGTTCAATATCTTCATCAATGACATAGATGGTGGGATTGAGTGCACCCTCAGCAAGTTTGCAGATGACACCAAGGTGAGCAGTGCGGTTGACATGCCTGAAGGACGGGATGCCATCCAGAGAGACCTGGACAGGCTGGAGAGGTGGGTCTATGTGAACCTCATGAGGTTCAGCAAGGACAAGTGCAAGGTCCTGTACCTGCGTTGCAGCAATCCCTGGTATCAATACAGGCTGGGGGATGAAGGGATTGAGATTAGCCCTGAGGAGAAGGACTTGGGGGTACCGGTGGATGAAAAGCTGGACATGAGCCAGCAATGTGCTCTCACAGCCCAGAAAGCCAACCGTATCCTGGGCTGCATCAAAAGAAGCGTGGCCAGCAGGTCAAGGGAGGTGATTCTGCCCCTCTACTCCGCTTTGGTGAGACCCCACCTGGAGTGCTGTGTCCAGCTCTGGAGTCCTCAGCACAGGAAGGATATGGACCTGTTGGAGCGGGTCGAGAGGAGGGCCACAAAAATGATCAGAGGGATGGAATACCTCTGCTATGAGGAAAGGCTGAAGGAGCTCAGAGAAGAGAAGGCTGTGGGGAGACCTTTCAAACTTAAAGGGGGCTTATAAGAAAGATGGGGACAGACTTTTTAGCAGGGCCTGTAGTGACAGGACAAGGGGTAATGGTTTTAAAGTAAAAGAGGGTAGATTAAGACTAGATATAAGGAAGAATTTTTTGTTACGATGAAGGTGGCGAAACACTGGAATGGGTTGCCCAGAGAGGTGGTAGATGCCCCATCCTTGGAAACATTCAAGGCCAGGCTGGATGGGGCTCTGAGCAACCTGATCTAGCTGAAGATGTCCCTGCCAATTGCAGGGGGGTTGGAATAGATGACCTTTAAAGGTCCCTTCCATCCCAAAGCATTCTATGATTCTATGTTTCTAATGCTCTTGCCTCTGAAATAGACTTTATTGGCGTGTCAGAGTACCACTAGAAAGTTACCTCCAACCTTTAAATACACAGCAGTCAGAACAGCAATGAATCTTGATTATTTGGAAAATTTGAGTTAAGAGTAGTGAAGAACCTTCTTTGTGCAACACTTTTTTGTGCACATCTATCAAAGTACAGTTAGCAGAAATACAGTGTTAGATCAGCCCTGTTTCTACTGAGGACAGTTAGGAAGACCTTCATTTCAGACTCTCTCTGTAGATCTGGTCAAGATCCTCATTGGTCATGGGTAAAATGAGTGCAACATCTCACATAACCTTTCGCTGAACAGTATGAAATGAGTTAGTGCTGTCACTCCTGGTCATGGTGATGGTGTTTGTGTCCTGAAGTATCGCTACAACTGGTCTGTTATTGTTAACCTTTGCCAGTGGACGTAATGAAGCAGATGATGAGACTCTGATGATAAATTAGGATAAATGCAGTAATAAGATATTACAATGATAAATTTGGAAGAGAGAAAGTGCAACAAGAAAAAGAAACCCTTAACTCTTACATTGGGACAAGATGCTTCAAAGCACCAGAGAACGTGTGAAACGTTGATTAGGATTGGGCCTTTTCCTTCTGCGAAAAGGATGAGCAAGAACTATTGTCACCTAGAGACTAAACATGAGTCACTTCATCATGTAATATGGAAAAAACTTCAAGTGGGCTACCCAGGTGGTCCTGTTCCTTTCAATGACTACAGATCTTATGAAATTGCAATCCATTTTTTACCTCTACTTTCACTGCTTCAGTATTTCAGAGAAAACAAGAATACATGGTATGTGATGTGCTAATGTACATCAGCAACTGGGAAGAGGGCATTTAAGATTCTGCTTCCACAAACACAAACTTCTTTTTAATTAGAATATAGTGATCAATCTCCACACAGAGTTTGTATTCCCTGAACTTAATGTCCAGTCTTCTAGATTATGATGATGATGATGATTTTAAAAGTAAGAAATAAATTACAGTTGAGTAAAGGAGTGGAATGTCCAGAAACAGGTTCTTAAGATAACAAATGGAGGGAAAAGAGATGTTCATGTGGCCTAATGTAAGTCTGCTGAATTACCATGCTAAAATACTGCATTTGGTCAAGGCTGAGAGAATGAGGTTCTTTCAACGGGCAAATACTCGGGCTACCTAATACTCTGTGTCAGGGGAACGTATCTCTTATCATAGAAGGAATACGATGAGAGCAATATGGAAACTTGTATAAGTAAGTTAGATGTCTAACATTACATTATTGTCATGGTTTAACCCCAGCCAGCAACTAAGCACCACACAGCTGCTTGTTCACTCACTCCCTGGTGGGATGGGGGAGAATCGGAAGAGTAAAAGTGAGAAAATGTGTGGGTTGAGATAAAGACAGTTAAACAGGTAAAGAAAAAGCCGCACACGCAAGCAAAGCAAAGCAAGGAATTAATTCCTTACTTCCCATCGGCAGGCAGGTGTTCAGCCATCCCCAGGAAAGCAGGGCTCCATCACGTGTAACGGTTACTTGGGAAGACAAACACCATCACTCCAACTGTCCCTGCCTTCCTTCTTCTTCCCCCAGCATTATATGCTGAGCATGACGTCATATGGTATGGAATAGCCCTTTGGTCAGTTGGGGTCAGCTGTCCCAGCTGTGTCCCCTCCCAACTTCTTGTGCACCCCCAGCCTACTCGCTGGTGGGGTGGTGTGAGAAGCAGAAAAGGCCTTGACTCTGTGTAAGCGCTGCTCAGCAGTAACTAAAACATCCCTGTGTTATCAACATTGTTTTCAGCACAAATCCAAAACATAGCCCCGTACTAGCTACTATGAAGAACATTAACTTTATCCCAGCCAAAACCAGCACAATTATCTATCTTGCGTTATATTGATCATATAAAAAAGTACCTCATAGTCTTGATTTGTCTGTTACGCAGTTTCTGAGTGCTTTCTTCTGAAAACGTTGTCACTTTCTGGGCTTACTGCATATAAGGATTAGAAACTGCTAAAATAACAAAGAAAAAAAAAAGAAAAGGATCCTACTGCTAATATTATTGTTAATTTTTATAAGGAAGGTAATTTTATTCAATATCTTAGAAGGTAAAGATGTATTGTGGGATTTTGTTTTTACTAAAAGCTAATAGAAAGATATAACTTATGATGTTATCATAAATAATACAGGATTTTTTAATGTAATCTCTGGTCAAAATTTCAAATGTAAAAAGGATGAAAAAAGTATAATAAATATAGAAAAAAAACCTGAGCTTCAAGGTAAGTAATTCACTTGAATGTAATAGAAATTTTTTATTCTGAAAATATGTTACTTTAATCAAAAGGAAAATCTAATTCCCTTGGGTTGCAAGATCTATGAAATTTAAACCATATTTACCATATAAGGATGAAACTCCAGATTGTCCTGTATTTACAATTGTGATACAGCTGTGTATCAGGGCTGCAGCTATGTGCATACCCCATATACTGAGTCAGCAGCTTCCTGGCTGGTGCAGGAACTCCCCAGGTGGTATCTGCACAGTTAAGACAATGGGCTGGTTGAAGCCAATGGGCTAGCTGGATTCCTATCCTTCTTCACAAGCAATTTACTAATTATTATTACAGGAACTCTACAGCTGGCAATTTAGGATAGTCCCAGAGGTTTCCCCAGGAGGTTCCTGCTGTTCATAGGCCAACTAAATGATACTATTTTTGTGCTTGCATGCACTGTTGATTAAGATCTGGGGTGGACAACCAGGACATCCCAGGAACCTTCTTGTAGTTCAGTCTTTTCTGTGTAGGAGATGCTTTGATCATAATTTAAAATAACCTGTAACAAATGCTCAAGCATATGCTGGAGTTGCCATGTAGGATGGAGGGCCAGTTTAGTTATAGCAAATCACCAGAACATCAGTTCAGATAGTCTCACCTGAAGATGTCACGTCAAGGGCACTTGAAACGGGGACCCCCATCATCATCCACATGGTGACTGTTTATCCTGTTTGAGAAATTGGGTTGCTGACATGAGCACATATGCTTTTTAACTGGGATTCAGTCTATGAATGTGTGTGCAACACAGGTAAACTGTGAAACCTGAAAACCATCTTGGGTTTTATGATTTTTGTGCACTCACCATAGATTTTTTTTGGGAAGCATTAAAGAAAGTTTTATTCTCATATAAATTTTTGTGAATCATAATAGTCACTTTGTTTGTTTTTGTAATCTACATTATTTTCAACTATTCCAACAAGGCTTTCTCTGAATTTTTTTCCTTGCATTCATAAAGACCAAGAACTTCTAACTACAGAAACTACAAACTGTAATAGTCACAACTAAAATTATCAGGAAATGGTTATAGTAATGAGCAAGTTACATTCACTTGATAATCCCCCTATCAAACATTAACAAATGTACAAAATTGTAATAATGAAAAATGACATCTCAAGAAACGGATACTGTTTCCATGTTGGTTGCTGTAACAGTTGCTATGATCTTAGAAGTTATTCTCTTTATTTTGTTCATAGAAGAATATCTATTCAAGGCTTGAGCTTCAGGAAAAGTTAAAAGACAGGTAAAATAAACCTCTATATATACTGCTGTACCCAAGTTATGAATGGGGCAATTTGAAAGACAGTAAAGACAACTATTCAGGGGAACGTATGCCTGATGAGTATCACTTACAGCAATATTTGCTCGGAGGGTACAAGTATCCTTACAAAGCAGAGTAGTGAAATTAGGAGGAGGGTAATATTCAGGATATTGGTCACTACAAATTAGGGGTCTCTTTTTCTCTGATTCAGATCCCAGCACAATTTTTAATTTATTAGATTATATTTGCCATAAATGTATTCATTAAATTACATTTCATCTACAATACGTTATCAGTCTAAGTCTGAAGCAACAGTTCATTTAACATTTGATATGATTTATACAAGAATAAAACTCAGTTGTGAAATGTATGACTGGGAAACAATGTAGGCCATTCAATATTTAGCCTATGTACTTACATATAAATCTGAGCACTCCAAACCAGGAAGTTTTATGCACCATCGCAAACCATCCATAACAAAAATTCTAAGCTTGCAAAAGCGGTCAGTTTAACAACTTGATCAATGTACTGATGCTAAAGTATACACACAGAAGCCAGCTTCCAAATCTTAATAGAGAAAAGTATTATATCAATCTAAATAGTGTTTCAGACATAAACTGACTTGTTAGAATCAATGTACTGTATTTTGTGTATTGTTAGTTAAAAAAAAAAATCTTATTGAACCTTGAATACACTGATATCAATGTAGGTAAATTCATCTGGTAGGTACACACCACATGTTAAAACATTAGCATGTTCAATAGGGTAGCAGATCAGATATAAATCTGTCTAATGTAAAAGCATGGTTCTGATATATCAAACAGGCCTAACAGACACTCCATTTCCAAAATATTGTCTCTGAAAAATTAATCTAAAAGTACAGCAAATAATGCTTGCAAAAATTATATCACAGGTTAGAGCTAGCTATACGAATCACATACCACTCAAATTTCACGTTAATTACAGTCACATTCATTTAGAATTTGTGATCAAAGTAGACACACGTATTTCAGATATATCGTTCTAGATTGAGTTAATGGTTAGGGCCAATTAAAGCTAAAAGCTCTTTGATGCTCGAATCCACATGAAGAAGCTAATGTTACATACCAAATCTTGTTATGGGTGAACCATATATACGGAGCTTAGAATTTATTACTAGTCCAATTAACATCTTAATAATTTACGGGTCAAAATTATCTAATTAATATGGAAAAGTCTCATAATTAACATAAATTGCTATACAAAAAATTTCTAGTACCTCCCCCTTTTCTCTGGTGTTTTGCCAATCTTTCCATTATCCCCAGTGCAAGGCTGATGGTTTCAGTCTTCCTCAGAAAGAAAGAGAGAAGGATTTAAGCAAACATCTTTGCTGGGAGGAGCATGATGTTCACGTTAGTACCACCTTCTTTTTCAGCATTGGGTCTGCTTGCGACGATGTTTATATTTTTTCTTAGCAGAGTCTGCTTCCTTCTCACTGGCTCCCAGATAGACTTCTGTAATTACACAGCTCCCCCAGTTCTAAATCTCCTGAAGGGTATTTTTGTCATACACTAACAATCTAGGTCTGCCAGACCATTACCATTAAAGGCATTTAGAGAGGTTAGCTAAAACAGGTGAGAAAATAGTCACTTGATGGCTAGACAATTGTCAAAACAAATGAGAATCAGCTCAGGCAAAGCAAGTTCAGAAAATCCTTGAGACCTTGCAATGCCAGGTTAATAGACTTGTAGCTTTCTGTTAGTAAGGGCAAAATCATATTTACTTGGCTACAGCAGCATACTCCCCTGATGATGGCATAAGCTTAAGAGACATATTAAATTAATAACAATGCCAGATGCTACCAATTTCTCTGTGCCTCAGTGTCCTGTCTTCTAAATGGGGATATCAGTACTGCCTTACCTCAAAAAGGTATTGAAGATTAAAATATCATCTATGATAACAACCCTGTGAATGTATATCATAAATATCCAACTTAGGAAAGCCAATTAACTACAAACAATGCATGCAAACAGAGTTATAGTCCTTTCAAGAGCACATCTCAGGAAGGATGACGACCTCTTTCAGGGTGACTTCATCCTGCAGTGAAGGCAGGGGAAGTACAGAGAAGGGCAGCTAGAGCAACCATAATGATGGAGCCGCTGTCCTACGAAGGGAGGCTGGCAAAGCCAGGACTCTCCAGTGTGGAGAGGAGAGGACAGAGGGGGCAGGATTTACTGAGATTTACAAAATCAAGGATAGAGTAGATAAGCTGAAAGTAGGACTGTTCTCCAAATCCTAGAATACAAGATCTAGGAGGCACTTTATAAGCCTAGTTGGAGATAAGTTTAAAAATAATGAAAGAAAGTACTTCTCTACAGAGTCGGTAATGAATTTCTGGAGCTTGATGCCACAGGAGGCTGCAGAGGCACACGGTATCTTCAGGTTCAAAAAGGGACTAGGAAAATTTGGGGAAAATTCCTTAAACAAATCCAGACATTACTAAGAAAAGATACAACCTCTAAAATCCATAAGACAGCACTTCTGGGTGCTAAGAGACCACAAAAAATGGACAGGCTTGCATGCTCTCCCTAAATAGCATTTTCTATTGCAAGTGTCCAAGGCAGAATTCAGGCTAGGCAGAGCAGTAGTTACGCCTTATACGCTTAGGTACTGTATTGGTAGTCAGTCAGGACTGTGTCTTTCTAGCCTTTATTGGTCTCAGGTATCACATCAAACTCCTTTCTGAAATCCAATTGTCTTCTTCACTCTATCCTCTTACTATGAAGGCTATGAATTGGCCATCTGCAGGCAAGTTCCTAAGCTCCTCCAAAGCCCCACCAAGCCAGTCATTCCTGTGTATATCTCATCATGATCATTTGTATTGAATCTAGATTTCTGCATGTGTGACAACAACCTCTGAACATGATTTAGATGCGTACAAGTCTATTGAAGCAAGTGCTCAAATCTTCCTCTTACATTCTAATCTGGAAAGTTAAAACACAACGTGAAAACAACTGCCGTAGGTTCGCTTGTGGCAATAAGCTCTATCTTTTGCATTTTCCCCAGAATGTTCAATTCTTTTCAAACAAGAGGTCTAGAATTTTAAAACACATGCAGCTGTATAACTCAGTAAGAAATATTTAAATGTTTTTTTATGACAGTTTGTCAGAGAAGTTACTGCAAATTGTCAGAGAAAAGAATTCATGCAAAGCAGAAGCTTTAAATCAAACTATCCAGACAGTTAATCTTACTAAAACTGTGTCTTTAAACTCCATGTATACATGTCCCCTTAAAAGCCACCACTTAAGATGATTTTCAGCCAGCCTTAGCTTCTGAAGGCACATGAGCCCCGGAGGATTACATGACTATTTTAAATTTCATTTTCCTGATGCTCTTTGTCCTATCGGTTTGTCAAAACACCACCACCTTGCAAAGATAAGAAAAGCACTCAAATGCAAAACAAACCAACTAAGTTCAACTAATGATCATAATCTACCTCGAACCTTATCTGTGGAAAATCTTTTTCTTCACAAATCATCGTTGCTTCACCACTTCAGGCAAACAGTAGATCAAGCTGCAGATTATATTTAGTTAGGCTTTTGTTTCACAAAACCTCTTCACAAAAGTCTCTCTATTGGGTTAATCAATTCAATTGTAAAATCCTTCCATTATGGACTAATACAAAAGGAAATGGGGCTAAGTACAAATGCATAATTGGTAAGTTTTCAGGAAAATAGGTACCAGCATTGCATATTCTACAGAGAAGAACCACTTATTAGACAAACTGTATTTAAAGAACATGCTAATCAGATTTAAACTATGTAATTAAGGGTTAATTCTCTGTTGGGTTTTGGTGGTTTGTTGGATTTTTTTGTGTTTTGCAGTCTGTGGGGTTTTTTTTACATTTATTAGGCACCTTCCATGTGTAAAGAACTCAAATCTGGTCCATATCTGTTGTATAACATGCTGTAGCTTTTTATGATTTTTCACAACATCACACATACATTTCTCCCTGCATAGATAAGGTCATAGCAAAGCACCTCATTCTATACTATCAGAGTATCTCAAAACTAACAGTATCTGGAAAGAGTCTGTCTCTTATTGCTGCCTTACATAATATTTTGTATTTTGTCATACTGTCCTAAGGGAGGAAGTATTGTGTCTTACTTCTGCTTTCTATAGAAGACGAGACTTTTTTTCTTCAAATTCTCAAGGTCCTTTGGTGAAAAGCAGTATCAGATGAACGTCCACCTGCATTTCTGTGCATTTGAAAATCATTCACATATGATTATCGTCCTGTTTATGCAACTATTTTACAGTCACATTTTAAAAGGCTTGTACAGTAGCATCAGAGTTTGTTCGCAAAACTTGTTTCCTGTTTTAGGCCCTAAATAACCTCTCCCGTCTGTTTCATGGTAAAAGAATTGCCACTTCAAAAGTCCTTGATACTTGCCTTCCATCAAGCCCTTTCTATTACTGAGCACTTTTGTAAGCTAGGAAAAATTAGTTATCAGATTCCTCTTCTTCACAACTACTTACACATATAAGAGACTGGAACATTTTAGAGGACAGTAAACTATAATTTACCTTGTCTGACATCCCAGCTCCTCAATGCATTTCATTTTAATGTAAAAAAGTCTGGCCTCCTGGCCAGCAAGAATCTTAAGCCAATTCTTCTGGTGATGCAAATCAAACCAATTTTATCTGTCTTGTTTTATACTAGCTTGGAATATGGCTCATAAGTTTTGTGTTGGATTAAAGATTAAAGCTATATTGGAAGTGTTCATTATTACTTACATGTTCACATACTGTTTTTCATTTACATAACAGAGAAGTTCATGTAGTTCGGCACATTTAGTAGAGTAAAAAATGTAAGGGTGATCAAATATTTGCTGATTAGAAAAATATGCTGTCAAGATAGGAGGTTACTGTATGTTTCTCCTACGCGTATTGTACAAGTAACAAACTCCAGCAATTTGGAGCTACTCAGCTTTTAAATTATTACCTTGAAACACATATGAAGGTTCTGTTTTTAAGGTTTTTGATCATACTCTATGCAATTGTGATAGTATAATATCAAGGGAGATCGGTCCTTCATTTCTAAGACTTTTTTCTCCTTTCAGCCTACAGTTTTAAATATCTGTATGCTTCCTGGATTGCTTACTCTAACC
This sequence comes from Platalea leucorodia, assembly GCF_965183815.1. Classification (NCBI taxonomy): domain Eukaryota; kingdom Metazoa; phylum Chordata; class Aves; order Pelecaniformes; family Threskiornithidae; genus Platalea; species Platalea leucorodia. The sequence goes on along the minus strand of NC_138823.1, from coordinate 59,768,156 downwards.
TTTCTTTCTGCAATAGCTATGAGGTTTAACTGTCAGGATGTTAGAAATAACAAATTCCCATCCTTTCCAAGGTTAAAAAGAACATTATTTTTTTGCATAATGGCCCAGTGAGGCTACTCACATATATATATATCAGAAAACGACAAATCCCTATTCCCCAAATACTTGCACACACCAATACTTTCAGTGGATTATTTATCTCAACCCTGAGGTGGATTTTTATCATTATTTGATATACCCAGTGGTAGCTGAGAAAATATGAGAACAGTCTCTGCAACCGGAAGAAGGCATTTAGCTGATATACATTCCCAGCCATTTTCTTATATTCATAAATTTACAGTCACACAGAGATATATTCAGTGAAGCATGTCCAATTCCTGCAGCCTGAATAGTGACTAGAAAACACAACAATGGTCTTCAATCTGAAAATAGAGCTTCACTGCACTTTGTACTGTACTGAATGCTCAGCATAGTGCAGATATCAGAGTGATTTAAACTTAAATTTTCTCTCCACCCTGCAGTTCAGAAAACTCTTTCCCTACCCCACCCCCCCGCCCCAATTTTCTTCCAAGACAGTATAAGTGGTACAATACTTTTGTGGAAATGAGAGGCTGGTCACTGACACTTTGAATATAGAAATTAATTAGCATTTCCTTAGCAGTGTAAATAGCAATCCTCGGAGGCATGCAGTGGAGATAATGAACATCAAGATTAACAATACACATTACAGACACCGGACTATTATTACACCTTAACGACATGCAAACGAACAGTCTTCAAGCAGTCAAAAGATGCTGTGTAATAACAGACTTCAGGCTATAAACTGGATTAGGGAAATACAGTGCTTGTTCACATAGACACACAGCACAGTTTTACCTAACAGACTATCTTGCAGGGGAAATTTTCAAAGGGCATGACTGGAAAGATATAATTGATAACCATAAATATTTCTCAATCATGTCCAGACTTTCACCAGTCTTTCATTTTTTGTGACTATGTGACACATTAATTAGTATTAGAAAATAATATTAGTCAGTCTGCTGAAATATTCAAAGTGATGTTGTGGGATATCCAAATTAATATCACAAATTCCAGATAATATATCCATCTTGCCTCATTTCTATAATCTCACTGGGTGCTAGCTATGTTTCAGAGCCAGTCAAAATACTTGCTCCAAATAGGATTTTTTAAATTAACCTACTTTAGTTTATTCACAGCCTGATTAAACAGATAATTAAAAGTTACAGATGCATAGCAGTACTAAATTACTGCAGCTTGAATGCATTTGTGAAAAAGATTATTAGTCTTTCAGATGTTGGCAAAGACCGGAGTGGCTATCCACCAAGGTTCAATATTTTGCTGTCTTCAACACATTTTTCTAGATTTCTTTTTCTTTTAATTAATTTAAGCAACAGTAGGAAACCTAGAGTACTTGTCAAGCCAGTATGAGGTTAGCAGGGTTTGAGTTTGAGTCATTCCTCACCAAGCTGCACCAAGGAAAGAATGCGTATATCTATATTCACAGTACAGCCTCTGTGGCTGAATAATTCTATTCAACTCTACAGGAAACTGACTTGTCTTCAAAAATTTCCTACACTCTGCAGATACTTGTTAAGAAATAATGACAGAAAATGGCCTTTATTACTGTAGTTCAAAGACAAGATTCAGAGCAGAGATAAAGTAGGTGACTCCCAGTTTTCAGTTTCTGTGATGTTAGCCTACAGAAAAAGCCTGTAATTGGGATCCACAGGATGCTGCTTTCTGTGAAACAGCAGCAGTGAACCTTTGGCACAGACACAGATTTGGAATGACACAAAAAGTAATGTGCTTACAACGCTTTTTAAAATTCATTTGGTACCAGTTGCAAAGCAAAGATTTCTCCCTGTCTATTGTTTCTGAAACTACTGACTACCTTGGGTATTAATTCTTTTGATTTCTGAAATCCTCAAACTGAGTGTTTTATTGCCTTATTTAGCTGAGAAGCTGATTCCTTTTCTGTGTGTTATTCGAAAACTTGTCAAGAATAGGAAATACAGAATTGTAATGCTTGAAATGAGTGAATTAACCATCCAAAAGGTTGAAATATGGGTCTAGACAACACTTTTAAGTGGTAGACAGAGAAACTGACTCAGAGTTATTTCTTTATTACTTGGGCTGTTCTACATGCCTGTGAACTAAATTATAATTTTAGGTTTAAAAATGCATAAGATAAACCAAGACACAGTTAATTAAAAGAACACAGGTGTCAAACTGTCTACTTGATTTGCAGTTTCAAAAATATGATTCAGAAAACAAGAAATCTCTTGTGGACTTTCATGGTATGGAAAGTTTCATGTTTCATATGCAAACTGTTCTACAGGAGGAAGCAAAAAAGTCTTGACAAAATATAGTCTGTAGTAGATTAATTACAAAGGGCCTTATGTAGCCCAGAAGATATGATTTTGCCATCACTAGCCAAAGGCCACAAGCTCTGTATTGATCTGTCAGTGCTGAGTCTCTGGGCTTCATTGGCCTTGCCGGAGACTGATCTAGTTTCAGCTGGTTTTGAAAGTGCTAACAAATGCTGAGGGGAGCAGTGCATGTGGGCTCTCCTCTTTTGATTTAAGCCCTGTGATCCCCAATGCAGCATGGGCCTGACTGGCCCGTGGAGTCAGTGAGTGACAAATGGCAGTCCTTGTGGGGAACTGGGGCTGGGGGAGGCAACTGTGCCACTCTGGCTTTAGCTGGAAGTCTCTGAGAGGGGACCTGGGGCTGTGAGAAAAAGAAGAAAAAAAAACCACAAAAACAAAAAACCCAAATACTCCTACATGTATAAAAATAGCCCAAAGCAGACCCAAGACAGGGAGGAAGAAAACCTCATGATGAACATCATATACTTCTCAGAGGGAGATACTGAGGGTGCTGATCACTTGGCATAATACTGCCTCTCATTCTTGAAAGAGAGAAATTATCAGTTGAAAGATGTGGAGGGGTGAGCATCCCACCAGAGAAAAGGAGAGGCTAGGAAGTTTTTGTATAACCATTTTAACTGTGTTAATACTGAGGCCTTCCTGTGGTCATTAGACAATTTAGACTAGTGGTGAACTCTTGGTTCCATACATATGATGTGCCCATAAAAAAATTTTGAGTAACAAACATTGACATTAAGACATAACTGGAGGTAAAGAAAGTGTATTAAAGAGTAAATGCACTTCTCCATTGTCAAAATGGCACAGGATCCAGACATGAAGATTCTCTATCATAAACCTAGACATAAAGGCCAAAATATGTAAAAGCTACGCATCATTTTGAATGCTATATTTACTCTATGTCCATTTTGATCTCTTTTAAAAAGATGAATTTTCAAACTGTGGAAACTGGTCTTTTTAAAGGCACTATAAGTGTGGCAACAACACCTCTGAAATTAGAGATCTTACCAAAGTTTTTAATGAACAAATTTTCTTTGCAAGTTGATGACCTACCTCTTTCCATACTATTGCATTTAAAGTGTTTTGTCTGCTGACTTCTCTCCAGTCGGTAAGCCAAGTCATATACTCTCTGCAACATAGATCAGAAAGCTTTTGATTTTCTGTGTGGGAGCAATGTGGTACATAATATTAATCGTAGATGTGTTGATTTTCTCCCTTTTATTGTAGATGTGTTGATTTGCTCCCTTTTTAGCCCATGCTGGGATCTTAACTCATGAGTCCTAAAGAATAAAAGATTATTTCATTTCTTCAACTGTAGTCAGAGTCATGAGTAAGTAATTTTAAAAAGAAAGAAACTGTAAACATAAATCTATTTTAAAATTGCTGAACTGTAAGGCAACAAAAATGCCATGAGAATTCCTTACTTTTCTTGTTTGTCCTCCCTCTTTTTCACACATGTAGCACTTGTTTGTAATATACCCTGCTTCTACCAGGTTTCAAATATAGCAACTATCACGTGAGGGAACCTACTTAATACCTAAGCAATCTAACTGTATTTGATAAGAAATTGTTAAAAGCCAAGTTGCCATCAATTATTTTTTTGTGAAGCCCAGAGGAGTACTGGCCTTTATTAACATTGCACTTTCAACTGTTCTTTCCTGCTTTACCAAAGAATTCTGCAACTCCACAAAACATTGCTCCTTAACACAGAATGAAGAGGCCAGTTTAACTTCCCTAGCTCAGCCTCAAAGAGAACTATGCAACGTGCATTGTCATTGACTCACATGAAGAATGCTACCTTACAAATAGTGTACTTTAAATTACATTTTACCTGCTGTGAAGACCTGTGTAGTTCTGCAGTGAAATATGTTTTCATTTGAAAGATGTCAGTTCCTCGAAGGTAAAATTAGTAGTCATTGTTCCAAAAGAAATCAATACATAATATTTTGTTAGAAGGTGTTAGGAGGGAAAAACAAGTAGGATTGGCAAGCATGTCTTTATGAAGGTGTCAGAGATAGGGCAATTCCACGTTGTTTCATTTATGCTATTATTTATTACCATGCTTAATGTAAAAAAAAATCAATGTAATTCCATAAAAGTAGAACATTTATCTGTGATGATGTCCTAATACTTCAAAGGTAACACATAAAATAAATGAATTCTTAATTTCCTCTTTAAAATTCTGCTGCTTTGGAAAGCTGAAGTGTGAATGTTATTAATTTAAAGTCTCTTCATGATGGATTTTACTGTATTTATGTAGGTGCAAATACTATTTCTCCAGGAAACCTGCACTAAGGAGCCTGGATCCTAGCTCTAATGTTACCAATGTTAACTTTAATTCTGTCATTTCAGTCAAATGATCAGAGCAGTAAATTTTATCTTTTGAGTCATGTTGATGTATTGATTCACAAAACCTGGTCACAAAGTATTGAAAGAAGAGTGTTAGAAAGGCAACAGCTTAATTGTGACAAATACATTTACTTCAACATCTTTTCTTGTTCCTCTCTATAACCCAGAATACTGAGTATAAAAGTTATGACAGACACACACACAAAAAAAAAAAAAAAAACAAAACAAAAAAATGTAATACAAATTACAATAAATCAAGACCAAGCATGTTTAGAGTAATATCCTGTCTCAAGGGGATTAACAAGTTATTCATGCTTTGCACTTGTGGTTCATCCCACCACCTGCTATTCAAGTTTTTTCTATTAACTATGGCCACCAGTGGTTTAAACTTCAGCATCTTTTAAACGTTTCAGTGACCTGGAAAAAAAAAAAAAAAGCCACATAACTGGGATTGAAGTATAACACCAATTGCCAGTCCTGTATTTTGTATTTAATAGATCTATCATCAACTAAATAAGGGCATATGTTCGATGAGTTCTATGACCAAATACATTTCTCTGATCTGAATCCATCCATCCACATTGCTAAAAGGCCATGAAATAACTTCTTTGATATTTTATTATCACTGAGCTGTAAAATTTAACAGCAGAGCCAACAGTAGCTGAAATCTCTCTCTTCAGGGAAAAGGACAATATGCAAGATTTAAAGCCCAAGTGACAAGATATTCAAAAGTAGAAAACGGATGCTTAGAAAGAAACTTTGTCAGTAAAACCCATTAGTGAAATGTGCCAAAATCAAAAGGCTTCCTTTTCAACAAAATACTCTTTTGACAGTTTTCAAATTCCAAGTGCTCATTTCTTCTTCTGAAAGAGGCTATGCTTAATGCAAATGTGTTCTGTGCTCTCTACTTCAACTGAGCAAAACAGTCAAGAGCAGCATTGCAATTCAGATTCATTCACTGCATCACCCATCACTTGGAGAGAGTAAGTGCTGAGGATGTCACAAACAAATCTTGTTGTTGTTCATGGAAAATGAGTATTTAGAAAAGCAATAAAACTAACTTCAAGAAGCAGGATATAATAAATGTGCAATAACTTGTGATACTTGGCTGGGTTGTTTTGATGCTTGCAGGCAAGAAGGTGCAGAGAAGAGAGACAGAGACCTACCAAGCCACATTCATTTGAATGTGGACTTACCAATAACTTTTAGGTCTAAGGCGCTGTTCTTCACCGCTGTAAAGTTCCACTCTCTCTCAACCCCTGACACTAGCATCAGCTCTTGTGTGGATTACAGTGCTGACCTTGTAAAAACACAAAACAAAACCAGAAATCTTCAAAAGCAGATCATGTCAGGGTGAATGACATTAAAAATGTGAGCTAAAGAAATTATCTGGGTTTTTTTGTAAGCTGTTTAAAGGAAACTCTGTTGCTGGGAATACAAATGTCTTTTGCATCCAGACTATCAACATTCACTGACTTAAGAGTACATTTGGAAAACACCTGTTTTCCTTTGCCCGCAGGAAATCCCTTCTCTGATCCCAAAGTGGCAAATTACAATCTTAAGAAAATAAATCACTAATAGTTTATAAGGCTAACATAAGAATAATTTTTCTTATCAATAAATCCCCATGAGTATAATCCATTCATTTCCTAGAGTAACCTATAGTATAGTTTTTAACAGGTCCGTAGATCACTGTTAATTAGTCATGGTGATGTGGTTTAACAGTGCTGGTAAGAAGGCTGAAGTTAGACACAAGACTGAGCTGTGAATATCTCAGCTGGTATGAATCAAGAGGTGGCATCTAAGTATGGTAGAAAAGGTAAACTCTCTGTGCCTCTCCTGTGGCTCCATTTATGCTCACAGATCTAGAAGGCCTTTTTCACTAAGAAACTTATCAATCTTGAAGTTAAGAGACAACATCCTCACTCTTAACCTTGATGCTTTATTTCTCAGGTCAAAGAAGCCCTCATAACTTTTACAGTGCTTGTCTTAGTTTGTGGGATGCCATGTAGTTGTAAAGCCAGTAATGTTTTGTATCTTTTTTTTTCAGAAGGTTAGAAAAGTGAATCCAAATTGTATTTCTTCACATCATTGTTGGTATCATATCAAATGTATGAGTTCTTTAAAATAAGGACTTAATGAGGTGACTGATTTGCAGGTCTCCGCTGAGACTTCTCTTGATTGCAACATATTTACCATAACCTTTGGTCAATACAAAATACCAGACAGCATATAGATATGCTATACACCTACAGTAGGTCTAATCACATTCTCACAGAGAACTGACTTGAGAGTCCTTGGACTTTAAGGGGGGCATCAGACCACAGTGATTTCATGTAAATTACTGAGACTGTTTTGATAAGTCTTAACCTTGCCCCATCTCTTGGCTTTTACTAGCTTATCAATCTTTTTGAAAGGGCATGAAAGATATTTATTGATCTTTATAATGACAGTTAAGTAAAAAACTATGTGTGCATAGACCTTTAATTCCAGTCTCATTATGGGTAAACAAAGAAATAAAAATTCATGTAGTTGTAATATAAAAAAAGCAAAAAAAATCAGGCTCTCAAATAATTTAACATGAACAAACGAACAAGAGAAAGAAAGGGAGAAGAAAAGCAAACAAGCAAGCAAGCAAGCAAATACATTAGTATTTTCTTGTTGCTTGACATTCACACTTTTTGTACAAATCCAGATTAACTTTCTTGTATTAACTAAACCCTTGAGCCATGTAAACAAAAGTAAAGATATTAGCTAAAATGTTTACAGACATATGGCATATAAAATATATCAAATATTTCTTACATATCTAAATTATACTCTCAGTAAAAAGCTGCCTCTAGCCCAATTCAGTAAAACAATAAAAGATGTGCTTAATCCTACTGAAGGAAATCACATGCATAAAATTAATAATTCACATACTCTGCACAAAAGATTTATTTTTTTCTTCAGCTTGTCTAAAGAAGAGTGGTGCTGTTACAGGAAAGTAACTTGTACCACCTCCTAATATCAGGTTTCGAAATACATGTATTTTTTAAAGGTAAGATTGGCTGTAAAGCAAATCCTAAAAAGACTAAATTCTCCTGTTTAGGACTGATTGTTGAGTTACAAATCCTCTTTTTTACTCTCTCAAATAATTTAACCAATGAATTGTGGATAACAAAGACTGTTTCTATCTTCTGACCTATTATGCTTATCAGATCTTTTCAGATTGCACAAGCTAAAATTAGTTTGGATCTGATCTATACTTCAGGCAAATTAAATCTCTTTAGGAAAACATCAGGTACTGCTGGTGTTTGTGATTCAGTGGGTGAAATTCCAGAGCATGGCGTTAAAAGGAAAAGTGCTGTTGAATGGACTTTATTCTTTTCTCACAAGATGTGTATAACTGAGGTCTTGACTGCTCACAGTCACTAAAGGTTCCATAGCTGTGCTTTAGGAAAGCTGATGTCCTGGTCATATTTCATTTTCTCTGCTTATTTTCTGGACTTCATCCAGAAACAACAGTCTTTCTAATTCCTAGTCTGCCAGCAGGTTTTCTGTGTGCTGTTGGAAGAGTGGCCGTGCTCTGTTGCAGTGGTGGGTGAAGATTTCCAAGACGTGAAGGCACCAAACTCTCAGGGATCCCAGGGAGGTCCACATAGTACACCCAGACCACAGCTGGCAGGACACTGGCTTCTCCCCAGTTAAGACTAGGAAGCTGGAAGCCAGGAAAGCCTGTAGAAATATCTAAACTGCATACATCTGTTCTGGAAGAATTCAAAGCACTGAGGATTTTAAGAAGCCTTTAACTCAGAAGGTATCAGGAAAGATGTCACTGTTTTATGTGTTAAAATATTTTTACCTCTTCATTGCATATTGCAGTCTATTGTAACCTGAGAGAGAGAAGTATGGGTTCTTACTCTAACTGCTACAAATAAGTTTTGCTTTTTCCCACTGATATTTCAACACATTTAACAACAAACATTTCTTTCCAAGTGGTTTCATATAGATGATGTTTGTTTCAGACATTGTTACTATTTTGCAACTGGAGAGAAATTTTTCCTCTCAGTTAAAGAATAATATCTCTTTCTTGACTGTTTTCATAAAGTACTACTAGCAGTACTGATTTTGGTTTTGTAATATTGATTTATTGAAAAAATACATTTGTTTATCATTTCTGAAAAAAATCCGTAGGTTATGTTTTTTATATAACACAGATGAACTCATGAGCTGAACTATGGTTTCTAAACATATTGTTCCATTCAATTTGTACCATTGTCTTATTTGCTAATGTTCCCAAAACCTTGCAAGTTTTTAAATTTTGCATTAAATTGGAAAAAAAAAAAAACAAAAACAATTAAAACAAACCCCAACAACAACAAAAACACCAAAGACAAAGTCTGAGTGGCACGTCTTATTCTGTTTCTTCTAAGGATGTAGTGATGCAGACCAGAGAGGAGTAAGACTTTGTAGGACCTCAATAAATAATATAATTCCTTTCACCCATCAATAAGTCAAACATATTACTGCAGGAAATAAAGTGGGGACTTTTGGACATTAAAATACTTCTCAATTCCAAGTTTACCAGCGAGACCTGATGCTCTTCAGCCTTCCGATTTTTATTTTCTCAGTCATGGAACATCAGGCCACATACTTTAATTTCAATGGACATTTGAGTTGTCTCGGGGGGGGTTCTTTTTATTTATTGTATTTTTAATAAAGTAAGTAAGTCTCTGGATGTTTCATTCTTTGAGGTTAAGAACTAGACTTGCTAGCTATTGAAAATATATGCAAGTCACTACAAATTTAACTTTGTTCTAAAAATGATATATTTTATCTGTCAAACATAATAAAAACATCTCAATAACTTTATAAAGTAAAAAAGACCAACTGTGCAATACGTGTCTGTTCTAGGAATGCAGATAATGGAGATGTCAGAACCAAAGATAAGTCAAAAGTGCCATCACACATCTTAACCCTTACACACGCAAAGCAAACTCACTATCTACACCAGTTCACAAATCTTCATCTATTGCTCTGGGTTATTTTTCATACTAAAATTTCTACTGCAACAGTCATGTTAATTTTAATCTGGATTAAACCAAGGTTTCACAGGATTTTGCAGTTTTTACACAAAGAATCTTTGCACAAGATTTTTGTCTCTGTTTTGCAAATGTTTTCTTATGTCATTATCCTATTTTGACTCAAATTCTCATTTGGCTCAAATTCTTATCACTACAAAGATTTTTAAGGTTGTGAATTGAAGCATTCACTAAACCTCAAGCTGATACAAAATAGTGTGTCTTTCATATTAGCTAGATTGTTATCTGGTTTAAAATCCCCTTTCTTCTTCTTCTTCTTGTGAATGTTAGAGGGTTTTAATTTACAGCTCGTTTATGAGCTAATGAAGTTCCTGCTAGGATGTTCATAGAAATGTATATGGTTGTGTTACGCAAATTGTTTAATTTTTTTTTTAATTTGTGAAATATTATTTTTAGTGATGTTCTCAATATTTATAACAATACTACAGGATCTTATCCATCATTCCTTATTTGAACAAAAGTCTGCTACAAAGAGTTGCAAATAAACACTGTAGAGGTGTGTTGGTGAACAACTGAAGGCCACAGTCATCTGCTAGGCATGGCTGATAATTCTTTTCTGAAGAATATGCAAATAATTCTGTCAATATGGAATTCCTATCCATAGCTCTTTTAATTTTATTATCTGTCCAGGATGCAGTAGAAATATTCCCATCAGTCTTTAGGGTATATCTGGTTTTATTTCTTCTGCCATCAATTATTCTTTTGGTTTCACCTCAGTCCCACTACCATAAAGCACTTTTACAATGCTCTCCCAACTACATCTTTTAGTTTTACAGAACCACCCACACTCTGAGCAAAGTTTCACTACACCATACCTTCTGTGCTTTTCTCACTATGCTATTTCTGACTACATATTTTAGCATTTCACAGAGATATAAAGCTCAAAAAATGTAGTGCAATCATCACCCTTGCAAACTTTCTGATTTATAGTTTTTACTAGACTCAAAGTGAATGAAAACTAAGTCCAAAAGAAGAGTAGATGTACCTCTATTTCCTAAAAAAAAAAGTCCTTAAGTATTCCTTAAGTATTTTACCTGCTTTCAGATTAAATTAAATATACTTAGGCATACTGTGCCTACAATATGAAATAACATCCAGCTATAAATTGCCTCAGATATATAGCAAGACAGCTAAGATACAAGGTACATGATTTAATTAGCTGAAGTTTTATCCAATTCACTTTGGGACTATGCCATAGTAAACTCTACAGTACTGGTCCCTTTGATGAGAGACCTTGTTAAAAACCTTTTGAAAATCCAAGTAGACTTCTTTGTTGTCATCCACAGAAGTTTGCTGAGAGCTTGCTGAGAGCTCTCTCATGTTTTCCAGTTTTTCCAGAGAGGCTTTTTTGACTCACTTGGATATCACTGTTCACCTCTCATTACAAAGCCAGAGTAACAAGTGATTCTGAATATCTGAGAGAATCATTTTCAGAAGGTAATTACAAACTTGTCTGTTTCCTGTGATTTACATGTCTTCTGGCTCTGTCTCCATCGGGGGTTCCTTTCCAAGATACTACAGGGATGTGACTGCCATATTTTATGGAACAATTATGCAAATGGACCTTTGATAAAACCTTTATTAAGACATGGACCTTTCTCATTACTCATATCACTTTTGTATCTGAATTCAGATTGCATTCATTTTACAATAAATGTAGGATTAAATGGAACCCGAAAACAGAAAATTGGTTTTCCAAAACCCACCCACATTGCAATGCATACATATAGCATTCTCAGCATTATTTCCTACTTCATGAATTAATTTCTCCCTCACATGTGAAGATGAAATGTAAAATAAAATTGTCTTGTATATCAATTTTTAAATCCTAAAAAATCAGGAAAGAGATCACCCAAAAAACAGTAACTTAAGAACAGAAATGTAAATAAATGTCACAAGTAAGCATCACTTAAGAGAGAAATCAGTTCCCACATGTCAGATCCTTTACTACTGCAGTTTTCCTCTCACAGGCTCTTGAGAGTCCTTCAGATGAAGTAATATTTGGGCAAAGTGTTTTAATCTACTGAATTAGTCCATAACCTTAATGCTTGTAGATGACAATTCTAAAGAAAATTATTTACTTCTCTTAACAAAGTTTTGAGAGTCTTAACACAGTTCAATTATATTCTTTCTACAAAAATCCATAATTATTATTTTCTTTTTCAGGTAAGAAAGGTTAAGTTCTCTTTCAGTTAAATCCCCTGAGTGAGTTCACAGGAGAAAAATCTAGCCATCTTTTCAGTGCAAGGACACCACTTGCTGGAGTTTGGAAGGATTTTCTGGGGGACTAGCAACGTATATTTTTTTGGTCCTTATAAGGTTACATAGGCACTCACTATAGGACACCATCAGCACAGGCCACCAGACGCCAGCACCTAGAAGAGCCACTGCTATGACCTTAGCAACACCAAATCACGAAAAGGTTCACGTTCCTATTCTGTTACTGAACCTAAAGGGACTGTGCAGTCTTCTTTAATCTAGAGAATACTGAGGAACATACTTTAACAGTACTCAATGGCTAGTCATTTTGAACTGTTCCCAACAATTCCCTGGTGGTCAGTTATACAAGTTGCACCATGCACAAAACTATTAAATTTACAACTAGTTATACACAATAAAATAATTAAATAATTATGCAATAAAATAATTAAAATCCTGAAAAAACAAAGATTAGTTTGATCTCAGGAGATCATATTTAGTACACAGACTGTATACATGTGAAATAAATTATGAAATCTATGTCCTATATTTTTTATCATGTTTGCTGTAAAACAGGAAAGAAAAGTTAGTATCTAAAACTTGTTTTGGCCATTTAGACTTCTTTTTGTTGTTAGAAGTTTTTATTTGGTTGTTTGTTTGCTTGTTTGCTTGTTTTAACTGATGTGTTTTACTCCTCAGGTTTACAGAAATGTGATGATTCAGTTAAACACTAGATTAAGACTTTGTCATAGAATCATAGAATCCCACAATGGGTTGAGTGGGAAGGGACCTTTAAAGATCATCTAGTCCAACCCCCCTGCCCTGGGCAGGGCCATCTTTCACTAGATTAGGTTGCTCAAAGCCCAGTCCAACCTGACCTAGAACATTTCTAACGATGGGGCATCCATAACTTTTCTGGGCAACCTGTTCCAGTGTCTCACCACCCTCATCGTAAAATTTCTTCCTTATATCCACTCTAAATCTACCCTGATTTTGAAAACATTGTCCCTTGTCCTGTCACTACAGGTCTTTGTAAAAAGTCCCTCTCCACCTTCCTTATAAGCCCCCTTTATATACTGAAAAGCTGCAATAGGGTCTCCCAGGAACTTTCTCTTCTCCAGGCTAAACAACCACAACTCTCTCAGCCTTTCTTCATAGGAACAGTGTTCTAGCAATCTGCTCATTTTTGTGGCCCTCCTGTGAACCCACTCTAACAGGTCCATGTCTGTCTTGTACTGGGAACCCCAGAGCTGGATGCAGTACACCAGTGGGATCTCACTACAGCGGAGTAGAGGGGAACAATCACCTCCCTCGACCTGCTGGCCATGCTTCTTTTTATGCAGCCCAGGATCTGGTTGGCTTTCTGGGTTGCAAGCACACGTTGCCAGCCCACGTCCAATTTTTCATCCACCAGTATCCCCAAGTCCTTTTCCACAGGGCTGCTCTTAATCCGTTCATCACTCAGTCTATACTGATATTGGGGGTTGCCCCAACCCAGGTGCAGGACCTTGCACTTGTCCCTGTTGAACTTCATGTGGTTTTCATGGGCCCACTCCTTAAGCATGTCAAGGTCCCTCTGGATGACCTCTTTTCCTCTGGCATATCAACTGCTTGGTGTCATCTGTGAATTTGCCTGGGGGTGCATTCAATCCCACCGTGTATGTCACTGACGAAGATATTAGTCCAATAGTATTGGTCCCAGTATGGACACTTGAGGGACAGCACTCATGACTCATTTGCACTTGGACATCAACCCATTGACAAACAGACTTTTGGGCATGGTCATTCAGTCAATCCACGTCCATCAAACCCATATCTCTCCAATTTAGTGTCCAGGACATTGTGAGTGACTGTATCAAAGGCCTTACAGAAGTCCAGGTAGATGACATCCATACCTCTTCCCTTGTCCACTGATGTAGTCATTCTGTCATAGAAGGCCACTAGGTTAGTCAGGCACAATTTGCCCTTGATGAAGCCACATTGGCTGTCTCTAATCACCTCCCTGTCTTCCATATGTTTCAACATGTCTTCCAGGAGGATCTACTCTGTGATATTACCAGGCACTAAGATGAGGCTGACTGGTGGGTAGTTCCCAGGGTCCTCCTTATTACCCTTTTCAAAAATGGGTACGATATTCCCTTTGCTCTGGTCACTGGGGATTTCACCTGCCTGCCATGACTTTTCAAATACGATGAAGAGTGTCTTGTGACTACATCAGCCAGTTCCCTCAGGACTCTGGGATGCATCTCGTCAGGTCCTGTGGACTAGTGTTATGTTCGGGTTCCTCAGGCTGTCTTGAACATGATCTTCTCTTATGATGGGAGGGAGTTCATTCCTCCAGTCCTTGCCTTGAGGTTCAGGGACTTGAGGGATTTGTCCCTCAAATAAACTTAATTATGATGAGTTATCATCAAAAGGCATGATGATTGTTTGAAAACAGTCACAGAAAGCCAGGGTCAAAGAATTATATTCAGAAAAAAGACTTGGAGCATCCTCTCTTTTATTCCTTCCCACCTCAATAAAGATAACAATAACAATAGTAATAGCAATAACATTTAAAATAACAATTAAAATAGTTTGCTTATTATTTATGATAATAAAATATTTTTATATAAAAAGAAATAACAATAAAGTGTTACTAATATCACTCTTATTTTTACTACATTTATTGTACTGAAAACACATTTTCTAAAAAAGTTGCCGAAATTCTAGTTAAGTACAATTATTTCTGGGTGAAGAAAAAGAAGGAAAAAAGCAAGAAAATTTCCAGGTAGACAAACTGAGTTTGAGACTAGGGTAAACTTTAAATACATATAGATAAACTTTTGTGCAATACTGATCTGAGGCAGATCACTACGTAGTAAATTCAATTCAATACAATATTTTATCGTGTAGTAGAATTATCAGCTTTACCTGAGTAGAAATAGAAACTAAATGCAGACTTATAAAAAAATCCATTACTCTTACCTGAACAATGCAAAAAGATAATGAAAGCAAAAAATGTGTCATTTTATTATCATTAGAAAGTTTTTAGAGCTGCATGCAGAATCTGCATCTATGAAATGTTTGACAGCAACAGCATATTGACAAAATTACTTGTTCAACATTTCAAGGGCAGAATTAAAACCCTACTTTCATCCAGTGCAGACAAAGATCAATGGAAGGTGTTCTTACACATAAGTCAAAAAATGGAAGTATGCAATACTTACCACTGGCCTTCTCCACTGCTTCCTTTCATCCTCTCTGTTGCTTCCCTGGGTAGGCCATTTGCAGTTGATAAACATTTGATGTAGAAACAACACAACAAGAGAAAAACAGAATAACAACTGCCATTGGGACAGTGTCTAGCTCAGAAAAACTGAACAGGATGTGCAGCCTACCTCCACAGCCATCTCACACACAACATTTTAAGAAAGTTGAGGCAGTAGTGCACATATTCAGCATATAAGAGTGGCCATTGTTACACATTTTTAAATCTCACATAACTCATCATTCTGTTTGTTATACTCCTTGCTAGATTTATTTAGCAGGCAGAAACACTTCTATAAAGTCAAAGGCAACAGAGATGAAAATGGAGAGTGAGATCCTGGCTTTTCTTAACTTAGTGGGAATTTTGCCACTGACTTCAAAAGAGACAGGATTTCACCCCTGCTTCTTAACACTCTTGAACAGTGGATATACAGATGGTCAGTACAGATAAGATTACACTGAGAATATAAAAAAAATATAGTTTATTGACTGTTACCTTACAAATTGTGCAGACACTAAAATCTATAATGATATGCTCCTAAGTACCCACAAGATATCTGTTTTCAATTAGCATATTGCCTTCTATTAGCGAGGAAAAATGGATAAATTTTGAGGTGTTTGATTAAAGAAATCTGGAAAACAGTTTTTGAAAAACAGAAATCTGACACTGGTCCAGTTCACAGTGAGCAGCCATATGAATTAACAAACAGCACCAATGGAGAAACAAATTCCTAGTCACAATTATTTTTTGGAAGAAAAGCAAAATAAAAGTGGAACCATATGGACTTGCTTAATGAGAAATTATGGTGTATAATATGTTTCTCTGATTATCTGTGGCTTATGTGACCATTTTTTTTTAATCTAATGAATAAAAAAAATTTATATAACACTCTCACCATCTGCATTAAGGACCACACCAGAAGTAGTGCTCCAAACCTTCACAGGGGTTGTGTCTCCTATGTAGCAGAGGTTTAGTGATCATCTAGTATTCCATCAAATACAGAAAAAGAATGGAAAGGTACATAAGGAACCTTTTGCTTTATGCAGGTGACATAGTGGATGGCAGAGAAAGTCATCCTTTCATATTTTCAGGTCTATCTTCTTACAGTTGCTTCCAAGCTGTGGTTTCAAAGAAACATATTTTAAAAAAGATTGGGAATGTTTATGTTATCCTGCCATCACAGGGTACCCATGCACAGTAATTATGATCACAACAAAGACACATCTTCAGCAATTCTCGTTTTGTGCTTTTGCCTAGGCAGCAGTAGGACAGCCTATAGTGCCTCCTCACTGGCTGTGACCTGCCTTGCCTGTAACATCTCTAGAGGCAGTGACAGATTTTAAGAGCAAGTGGTAATCCCTTCATATACTATTTACTACTGATCACTGCTTCAGCAAGGTGTCCATGGCTATTTGTTCAAGTTAACAGACAGAATTATATCCACCAAGATTAGTGACCCTTTTGAATTACTTTAGCTAGGCACTTGAATTCTGTTAACACAGCTCTGAATGAGAAGCAAGTGTTTTAATGCTTTGATCTTCAGCCTCGTGTAATGTAAATATAGGTGGTTCTCTCAACTGGAGATTAGTCTACAGATCAGAGGAAAACGGAAGTCCTCTTCAAAGGTCATGGAGCTAGCTTGGTAAATGCAGAATCAGTTCCCAGCTTTGATTTCCTCTATGACTTTAAGCACGTTTTTCAGGTGAAGTAGCACAAAAAGGATTTAAATGCATAAAAAGAGTAAGGCCACTAATCTCTGTAGATTTGAGTAAATCAGTAAACTGGCAGTGTTCTACATCTTTACCTCACAGGACTGGCTGTATGTGATTAAACAGTGTATGAGAGAATGACAGGTTTACATACTTCAATGGGAAAACACAAAAACCTGCAAGAAATAGTAAGAGACTGAGCTACTCCTTTGTCTAACTTTTCTTAGCCTGTTTTCATTGTAAAGCACCTGCATAGATTTGTTCACACAACAGCCTAAGATGGAAATTTTGAGCTAATCACACCAACTGCAATAGTGCAATAGCTATTTCAGTCAGTTTCTCCAATGACAAAATGTAACTTTTTTAAACCTTAGTAGAGGTCTCATTTTTATTAAAACAGATCATTTAAAATTATTCTATCCTAACTCCCCTTATTAGGTTTTGTTTAGTCAACACTCAGCTACTTGAATCGTGATAAAACTGAGTGTTAAAAGAAAGGCTATGCAGGAGAGTAGAGGAGTATGTCTCGGTCTCCTTAGCTGTGCCAACATTACTGAGAACAATTTTATTTTGAAAACTGACCTTTTTTTTCCAAAAAGACATCAAAGCAAGGTTCTACTAAATAGCGTGAATAAAAGTAGAAAAATCTACTTGTCAATTAATAACATATACAGTGGGAAAAATCGGAAACATAATGGTGTTCCCAAAATGCACCAAACATGCAATTAATATAAGAAGCTATACAAAACAAAATGACATAGATGTATAGTTCAATCACTCAACAGAATATCCAATTTCCCACCAAAACAACATACCTGTAAATTCATATCACGCTGTCTTCTTTCTACTGTTTATGTTCTTGAAGTGAAAAACAGCTAGTGGATTTCCTTCATATTCATAGAGCAAACAAATTAAACCACCACTGTTCAGTTGCTTTCATTTTTATTGATCCCTTCTCAATTTTTTTATGCAACCAACTGTTTACCATACTATTATAATGGAATAATACAACCTTACATAATGTCTTTTTTATTACTACTTTTTTTTTAAAGCTCTGGATCATATAAGCTGAAAAAAAAAAAAAGACATGAATCAAAATCACATTAAAATGTACTGCTTTTTAGATATTGAACAGTCAGCAGCAACTCCTAATTTTCAGCTATGTTTTATTTGCAAAACACCAGAGTCAAATTTATCCCCAGTGCAAACACGTTTGATGGAAGAATGAATTTGCCCTATTGATTTAAACAAAAGGATTTAGTCTCTTGTAGAAATGCAAGACATATCTCTCATTGCCCATAGTATGCATTCTCACAGTCAAACATAAAATAAAGCACATGCAGAATAAAAAAGTATGTCTTCTTCAATCTGGCCTTTTTTAAAATATATTTAAAATGAATCATGATGAGGGCCTGCAAAGACTTTAGTAGAACCTGCGGCATTAAGAAAACAATACTAAATGAAAATCAACGGCACCTTTTGTAAACAGCCATTGTGTATTACACAAAAACCCGACTGCTTGTTCAGCTCCCATTCATCAAGGGAGTTCAGCTCCTGGCTTAGCTGAGGTGTCATTTCCATCCAAATTAAAGAATTAGAAGTTTACTTTTTCCAGCCCTAGGCTGCCCTACATGTGTTCTAATGTCCCCTCTGCCTAATTCTCCGATCAGTCTTAGTCACCATAGGATAAGAAACCCTGGGAGATGGGAGACAGAAACCTACAGCTAACAGCAAGAAAATTGCATTTTGTATAGATGATAAAACTGTATCAAATAAGAGTGTCACACGAGCCTTTAACTTGCTTTTTTTTGTTGTTTCTTTTTTTTTTTCCTCTTTCTGGTCAGCCTGTATGGATCTACATTAAGCACTATTATTAAGACTAGTATTAAGCAAAATTTTCAAGAAAATGTCTTTTGTAGAATCATAGAATATCTCAAGTTGGAAGGGACTCATAAGGATCATCAAGTCCAACTCCCTGCTCCTTGCAGGACTACCTAAAACTAAACCATATGACTAAGAGTGCTGTCCAGATGCTCCTTGAACTCTGATAGGGTTAGTGTTATGACCACTTCCCTGGGGATCCTGTTCCAGTGACCAACCACCCTCTCAGTGAAGAACTTTTTCTTAATGTCCAGGATAGAAAACCCTGTGAAATGAAGTACTGAATTGTAACATAAGGTTAGGATGTTGAGACCTAGAGATAATGCAATTACTGAAGAAGGGAAGCGAATCTTTATTAAAATCTAATGGCTTTCAGTGACCTAGGTTCTAGAGATTAAAACTGTTTACATGACATCATTAAAGCGTTCATACTAGGGTCTCGTGGTTTAACCCCAGCTGGCAACTAAGCACCACACAGTCGTTCGCTCGCTACCCCCCACTCCAGTGGGATGGGGGAGAGAACTGGAAGGGTGAAAGTCAGAAAACTCGTGGGTTGAGATAAGAACAGTTTAATAATTGAAGTAAAATGAAATAGAATAGTAGTAGTAGTAGTAGTAGTAGTAGTAGTAGTAGTAGTAGTAGTAGCAGCAGTAATAATAATAATAATAATAATTATTATAATAATATACAAAGCAAGTGATACATGACACAATTGCTCACCACCCGCCAAATGATGCCCAGCCCATTCCTGAGCAGCAATCGCTGCCCCCCGGCCAACTCCCCCAGTTTATATACTGAGCATGATGTCATACGGTATGGAATAGCCCTTTGGCCAGTCTGGGTCAGCTGTCCTGGCTGTGCCCCCTCCCAGCTTCTTGTGCACTGGGCAGAGCATGGGAAGCTAAAAAGTCCTTGACTGGAGTGAGCACTACTTAGCAACAACTAAAACATCAGTGTGTTATCAACATTATTCTCACCCTAAATCCAAAACACAGCACTATACCAGCTACTAGGAAGAAAAAATCAACTCTATCCCAGCTGAAAGCAGGACACAGGGAAAAGGCAATAGTTAGATTTCTCACACAAACTATATGGGGCTAACACCTACGTGCTCTCTGTAGCTTAACGAACTTCTCATTCTAGCTTCAAGAATATACAATCTTAAGAAATAATTGCAGCACTAGTAATAATTTCTGGTTTTTTATTAATACCAAGTTAAAAAGTTGGAAAGAAACAACTTTCACTCAGGGCACCCCACAAATTTCCTTGCTCATTGAAGCATTTTGATTTCTACTGTAGACAACCAAGATGACCGCCTCCATCAGGAAAATTCTACAAAGTGAGGAGTCCAAGTGGTCATATTTATGATTTTTAGTATTCTCAACTATGGGTACATACAAAGTAGTGGAAGGTGATCAGCTGCTAGGACAATAATAATGAATGGTTCATCATACCGAGAAAAATTAAATTCAAAGTTTAATACTTGCATATGCAGTATGTATGCTAGTAAGCATTCTCCAATAGAATTCAAGTATGATAAAACTTATTCGAGAGATACATAGTAGACTTATCTCAAAGTGCAATCAGAATTCTCCTTTTGGTTTCAATGGATTTTTAATCAAGTCATCTGAGAATATGTTCTTTAACTCCACTAGGTTAAGTTCCTGTGGAATTTAATACAAAACAATCACCTTCTAAACTTTAGAACAATGTCACTGCAATGAAATTTTGTAGGCTCTTTCCAAAGTTCAACAGAAAGATTATAATTTCCCAATAAAATACATACTTTTAGGGTAATCATGTGCAAGTGTATTTCTTTCAAATTCTGTTGGTGTTTTCCAGAGAAAAATCAGCATTAGAACTCAAGAGTTTGTGACTTTTAAATCCAGGCTATAATCCATTTTAATCTACCAGACCATACTGCTTGCATAACTAACCTTCCTGTCATTTATGATGACTGACTAAGGAAAACTGAAGAGTAAATAGTCCCCAGTGAGAAGAAGGATCCCAGCTGCGTGTTTCAAGTAAGTGATATGAGAGGGTCACTTTGGTATTATACCAACTACTGAGCCCTGCATGTGGAGTCACCAGTGAAATTCTATATGAGCTTAAATAGTTCCATGTTATTTACTTTCACTGACATGCCAAATTCAGGAGTGGCTTGTAAAGCAGTCATGTTCAGTTCACGGAAAAAAAAAACCAGAAGTCAAAAGTGCTAAAATGTATCTTCCAGTCTTATATGAACTGCTGTCTTCTATGATCCCCTATTTCGATTTAATACAGTCTCCTTGTTTGGAGCATTTTTTTTTTCTCTTTTCAGTACTGGCACATTTCTAAGGAGAAGAATCATGTCCTTCCTTCCTCCTCAAAATGTCTCTAACACTTCCACTCAAGCCTGTTTGCTTGGTTTCTGCTTCTAAGAGGCACTGCCCAGAGACTTACATCAATCATTGTGAACTGATCACATCTTAAACTGAAATACACCAAAAACTGTGGGGAAAAACCAGTCCGATAAGTGAAATATTTTCCTTTATCTCTCAATATTTTAATGTATGAGATCTCAATAGAGTGTCAATTATTATAAAGCCCAAAATAACTAATAGTACATATGTATATACCATTCTTGTAAAAGAAGTAATCAAATCTGCTTTAAGATTGAGACTTGAAGCTTAAAATTGCAAGTTACCTTACTTATTTTGATTTTAGATCCCTAGAATTTTTACTTAAATATGTCCCATTAACTTTCAAAGTTAAAGTATGTGTGAATCTATAAATATCATGGAGATAAGAGATGGGAGCAAAAAAGAAAAAGTAAGATTCTTTGGTGCTTTTTCCTTGGTTTTCCCTCTCTTGTTTACTCTCTTATTTGCTGTGTTGACTTTTCTGCCTTCTCCAAAAAGTATACTCTTTCTTTAAGCTTGATCATGGGATTAATTGACATGCAACTGTTATTCCTATGAAAATTAACATGTCCTGAGAGAGGTGTAAACTGTGTGCCATGTAGGATGTCAACCTCTTATAGTGAATCCTTCAGAGTTTCTCGATCAGTCAGGCAGGTGGGTGTAAGAAAGATAAGAAATTTGTTGATTCTTGCTAGGTGTGGACATTAGGAATTTTACACAGATTATTACTTCCATAGCTGCTTCAGGAATAAAGTTGAATTATCTAAGAATATATGACTAGCGGCAAAGGGTCTCACTGAAAGTCATGCTCGATATCTGGTTCTCAGCAGTGCCATACTGCTGCTTAAGCATTTAAAATAACCCTATGCATGTACCCACTTGGCATCTCAGTGGTACTAGTTTGCATTGGAGCCATTATGTATGAGGTGTCTGATAGATCCACCTTTCATAAAGTTCTTTAATTTTTGAGCAATTAATATTTTCAACCTGCCAACCAATAATTTCAATCATCCACAGACTCTTGTGAGATGAGAAAATAAAATCTTAAGAGTAAGCATTCTCCATTTAGGATTTTATGTAACTTTATAATGTCTCGTCAGTCATGTCTTTTCCAATTTAAAATTCCTTGACTATTGTTGTTTATTATTATTATTATTATTATTATATTTATTTATTTATTTGTTGTTGTTATTTGCAGGCTTCCACACTTTTGATCAAAAACTACGTTGCAATCTAACCATTTGCTCCTATACTGTCTACAAGATGAATTTCTTTGTAAAAATGTACAGTCAGGTTCTATGTACATTACAGTTCAATTAGTGTGCTGTGGAGAAACTACAAAATTTATCATGCTTACCAAAACAAAATTAATTTTAAGAAATAAATTTTCTGGTTTCTCTTCTTCATTTTGTCTCTCTTTCTCCCATTTTATTTTATAGTAAATGATTTCTATTTCATTGGCATGCAGAGTCTGCAACTAATATTTAACAGCACAACAAAATGTATTCCTTTTATCTTGAATTTATACATTTAATTCCATAAGACTTTCTTTTGTGAAGTGTTTTCTTTTGGACTCAGTAAGATTCTCTCTTTGTCCCTCTAAAATCTGTTTGTTCACAGGATACTTGAACAGACTGCAATTTTAACAAAAGCAAAAGATAAAATATCTTCTATTCAAGCTTTACTAAGTGCAAAGGTTTTTGGTTTATGGGAGTTTCTCCTTAGATCTCATCTGATGACTGTTTTCATTGATAATGTAGATTTTCACCCTAGGAAGATAAGTAACCTGTTTAAAAACTTAGTTGTTAATGTTTATTAGGTGTTGTATTGATTTCAGACAGATTGTAAAAGTTCCTGGAGTTAGTATAGGCAACTCCATGAAAAACATGGAACTTGTCTGCTTTTTTTGTATTTGAAACAAATGAAGGGATGTCAAATCAAAGCAGACCATCATTATGTACAAGGTTCAGTACAGCCAGCAAGCAGGTTATGTTCAGATGGAATAATATGTGTTTTAACTTCCAGTCAAGGCACCATCCAGCTGGCCCTAGAGACTGCTGAATGAGAAAAGTGGCCAGTACTCTATTTCTATCCTGACTCACAGATGGTGGCAAGTGCCCTGTGAGAGTGGTTATATTGGTAGAAGCAGACCAAATGGCAGCACAGAGGTAAACCCACCTGGGTTGCTGCATCGTGACAAGACGTTGCTGCCCAGGTAGAAAACAGTGCTGTAAAGGTATGTTATGTAGATGCTTACACATCCAAGAACCATACCACACCCCCGCTAACACCCACAAGCCTCCAGAAAGACTGAATGATATAGTGGACTGTTAAAGACTATGCTGAGAGAATTGGGCACCGGGGAACGGAAGCACTGCAATGTAAATTTAGCAGAAGCCACTTGGCTGGGTAACACCAGAAGATCTGCTACCCATCCTGGTCCTGTCCAGACAAAGCTCCTACATACTGTGGGATAAGATAAGGTCTCCATAGTGTGCATAGGGAAGCAGCTGGAAAAGGCAGTGTGGGTTGCTCCTCACTTGGGAATAGGCCAGCCCACTCATGGGATCATCTTTGCTCAAGAACCCAGGTGCACTTGGTGAGTAAGGCAGAAGGCTGAGAAAATCCATTGTGTACCTCTCGGAGATTTAACCTTGGCGGAAAATAATCCATTACTTGAGTTGTATGTTACAGGAAGAAATCCAGCAGATCCACTTGAACCAGTGGAGAATGAGTCTCACAAGGAACTAGGCAGTGTGACAGTGATGTAAACAAAGCCAGTCTTGGCACTCAACAATCCAATATGCTGCTTCTCCTGTCCTGAGCAATCATCTTGACAGGTGTGGCTCAAACGGATCAACTGTTCCTATGGACTTTTGAGAGGGGCTTTGAATGGGGGAATAATATCTGCGTATGCGTACGTCAAGGGAGAGGGAATAGTGGTTAATGAGGATGTATAAACCTGATTGTTGGATGCAAAGATGGTTTAAGTATGTAGTATAAGCTGTGAGTGATGGTAAGAGGGTGTTTTGGGAATGACAACAGAATGGAAAGGAAAAAGAAAGGTAAAGGATAGAAGGATCAAACGTAATGCAGCGTGGATTACATAAATAAGCAGAAAGGTTTGAGCAGGGTATAGAAATGAAACAGAATATAAATGGGACAGTCAGAGGATTCTTAGTTGTATCAGATAATGTGGAGCTGAGCATGATAGAAATTGTATGGAATAAGGGGTCGAGATTGTACTGGGTCTGGCTGGGAAGGAGCCAGCTTTCTTCACAGCAGCCTGTCCAGTCCTGTGCTTTGCACTCAGGGCTCAAACAGTGTTGATAACACTCCAGTGTTTTGGCTATTGCTGAAGAGTGCTTGCACAGTATTGAGACTGTCTCTCTTCCCTCGCAACACACCCTTGCCCCTAGTCAGTAGGCTGGGAGGTGGACTAGAGATTGGGAGGGGACACAGCCAGGACATCTGACCCCAACTGACCATAGGTATATTCCATACCACACGACATTTTACTCAGCAATAAAAGCTGAAGGAAAGGAGGAGGAAGGTAGGGATATTCACCGTCACAGTGTTTGTCTTCCAAAGCAACCATTATGCATGCTGAGGCCTTGCTTTCCTGGAAGTGGTTGGACATCTGCTTGCTGATGGGAAATAGTGAATGAATTCCTCTTTTTGCCTTCCTTGCACATGAAGCTTTTGCTTTCCCTATTAAACTGCCATTTTACTCAATCCACAAGTCTTCTCTTCTTCCTTCTATTTTTTCCTGGTGCCACAAGAGAGGGGAGTGAGAGGTAAAGTGGGACTTTGGCTGCTGGCCAGGATCAATCCACCACAATATCTTAAAGAGAACTTTTAAGAGGTGTATCACAGCCTCTGAATGATCTTACCATAGAAGTATCGTAAAATAAAAGACAAGCAATGTCCTGAGATAACTGGTCTGATAACCCTGGAAAAAATCAAATCCTGACCCAGCTGCATGAGGATAGCAGCTTAGTGAGACAGAGAGCTTAAAGATCTCTTTCTTCCAATTTTACATTCGTCTTGTGTGTTTTCTCTCTAATGTCTTCCTATCAAGAAAGAAACAGTAGTTCTAGAGTTAGTGTTTTATGGTTTAGATTAATGGCTTAAGTCTTAAAGTTTCTATGATACTTTGTAAAAGAAGAAAAGCAAACCCCACCCTTGTGGGCATCCTCAGCTGAGCAGCCCAGTTTGGCTGGTTTTTGAAGGGAAAGTATAACTGTGAGTTTACCTGAATTAAAATCACTGAATTTGATGCTACACATGGGAGACCTTTTGGACTTACTTTCCTTCCCAAGGATTCTGGGAACTTCTGTTAAAACCATTGTCCTCATTCACAGCCTTAGTATAAGCTTGATATTAGGTGTATATAGGAGTGTGCATTCCAGCTTTCAATGAAATATTCTGCCAAGAAGTTAAATAATCCATTTTGATATGAATGTTATGCCAGTCCATTCCAGGAACTGCCACCAGACTTTTTTTTTCCTGACCTGAAATCTTATTTTGACAGGTTTCCTATATTGTGGCCTGTTAGTATTCTCCTATCTGATCTCCTGCCATTCTTCTATTACAGGCAAGGAAATTGTTGCTGACCAAATTTCTCTGAAACACTGTAATGTCAGAAAAAACAGAAACACTATATTGTATGAAGCAGTCATGTAAAATTGTCATAAATGTTTACTAACACTGACATAAAATTGACTTGTTCACTCTCAGTAAAATGATCAGCAATAATTCAGTAATTATTATTTGCCTAGAAATATGCTTATATGAGACAAAGTTGGTATAAATATTTAATCTCTCAAAAGCAGAGTGAACACAATAGATGTGTATCAAAATAGAAACTTAACAGGATATCTTGCTTGAAGTTTCTTTAGAGACAATTGTTTCTGCAGAGATAGTTATTGAGCCTCCTAACATACAGTAAGCAAACTTTTCTAATTATTATCTCAGCTTTAGAAAAGAGAGAAAGGACTTGTTCAAGATCACAGGATATGTCTACCCCCTGCATGTTTTCCACAGTACTAATTGTAGCAATAATTGTCCATAGTAATCATGACAGGCTTAATCTTCCATGCTGGAAAAAGAAGGCACAGAAGGAAATGAGGTGCATTCAGATTCTGTCCCAAAATGACGCAAGCTGATCGGCACCCACTAACCAGAACTGGTGCTCTAGCAGGTAGAGCTTTAGTTTCCTTTTCTGTCTGCTGGACCACTGCACTACTTCTTTAAATCATGAAGTATTTAGTTTAAAATATTTAAGCTGGTAGTTAATTGTGCTCAGTTTTATTGCAAATATTAACATCAGTATCACACAGTGGACTAAAAAAACCTTCCAAATTCAGAAGGGTATAGTAAACTTTAAAAGTAAATTAAATTTGTCAACTGTTATCGGCATATCTAAAGGCTATCTAATGTTAATGATTTTCCATGTCTTTAATGCTAAAGCATCTTTTTATCTTAAAAATCTAGAATTCTTTTTTTTTTTTTTAAAGTATATAGATTCTTTAGAATTGAAATTATATTGAGTTTTCCAGAGATTTAGACCACATGCTTGTGTTGAAAATTTGGCTTGAATGCCTGAAAGTATTGTTTGAGCCAAAGACTTAAAGGCTGAAAGATATCACTAATATAGTCTGATTTCTTCAGAAATATGGACTACTTTTCATAAGCTTAACTTACCCTAGTAGTTGATTGCCCTTCTTGTCAAATGTGACAGGATCAAAAGGTCTCACAAGAGGGGCTAGAAAGCTTATCCCTCATCTAGAGATTGCTAATTCTTTGGGAGGTGCTTAGGCTAGAAAGTATTGTATGGGGAGCAGGGACATCAGACAGCAGCAGCTGCTTTGAAAAATTCTGCCTAAAGATAAAATTTTGTCTATGGACTTTACAAGGTGAGTATTTACTGCTGTTGAACTCTTTGATTAGTCCTTGAAGCCATCCAAGCTTTTGCAGGTTTTTACCTCAGTTGTGGTTTCAATATAGCTTCCCTTTGCTGAAAACACCTCTTCTTGGCTAGAATCCTCACAATCCTTTTATATGAAGAAATTTTACTCTTCTTTAAAGCTGAATTCCCTTAACCTCTTCTTTCAATCTTATCACATCTTGAGAAGACAAAAAATGTAGCCCTGGAAAAAGTTGACCTTAGTGGTCTTACCTAAAATGAGTCAAAACTCATAAATACATATGGTTTAAAATCAGAAATACCTGAAATTTTTGTCCATGTGTTATGTGTTATGTAGTAATAGCAACTATAATAAGTAACAATAGGGAGGTTGGTTGCACACTGCCATGTTTGTAACAGTAGAGAACAGGAGAACTGAAAGCTACTTTGTAGTTTGGGTACAGCACAGCAAGCAGTCAGGTTTTCTTCAGCATCCTTGTTAATTTTACAACAAAAAGCATAGTGTAGTTCATGTCATTTTTACAGCTGTGTCTACCCCTAGACAGTAGGGAGTGAAAAAATGGTAGATACCCTTAATATTTTAAATACTTGAGTAAAAATATGGTGATATTTCAGATGGAAAAAATACATATTTACCCTTCCCTAGTGATATCTCCTCAAAAAGACACATACTAGAAAAATCAAAAAACTCAAAAGCTAGAGCCCGACCTTAACAGAGTAGCCCCACTAAGTCTAATAGGGATTTTGCTGTTGCTTTTGATTTCATTTACATGTTGACGTGATAGGAATACCTGACAGCACAACTTCTAGACATATGAAATTGAGAAAGGGATTGAAAGTGCATAACCAGTGGGTGGTTTCCCATGATGTGTCTTGGGCATTAGGGTTCTTTTTAATTTATTTTCACAGTCTAGCTTGGTTAGAATTGACTGTATCTTTTACTTTCTGCTCTTTGTTATTTTGGTTTTGTTTCTTTATTTTACTTATCCGCACCACTGATATGCACAAATAGTCCCATTTTTGTAACCACTTTTAATGTTTGAACTTTCTACTTCCTGGACAGAAAAAAAAAAAACTGTCTAAAATCTGTTTTATAATCTCAGTCTTTCTTTTTTCAGTTCTCAGGCCTAGTGTTTCTTAGCTTTGCTTATATTTGGTTATTTAAAGCAAGTATGAGAAGGTTTTATTACTGTTAATAGTACTCGCTGCAGGTTTGAATCAGGACTGGTACATTTGGATTATGTACAAAGTATTTAGAATGCAAAATATGTTAGAACATTAACATTTCTGCTCTGTGGTATTGGATGAAGATAATAATAGGATATGGATGGGCAGATGGATCAAATAATGAAAAAATCTCAGCAGATACGGAGGTTCAGCTCAATTCACCCAAAGCATATCTCCTGACTTGTCCTGTCTACATCTACATTGTACATTTTGTGTAGACTGTACCTTAAAATAAACATTTCCATTCACTGAGTCAAGGACAGAAATGAGGAACCAACCCTCTTTTTGATTCATCCCATTTATAGAGTGCTACTGTTGTACAACCAGTTGTTGATGAATGTCTCCTCTCCCATTTTCTTCCTTTATTTTTTTTTTCATTGATCTCATCAGCATAACTACATTAGTAGCAACAATTCAAGCGCTTAGACCAATTCTCAAAGACAACATCTCTTTTAAAAATTAAAATGCTTTTTTTTGAAAAGCCCAAGTGTGTGTAAGATAAGCATTACATTAGAGGCTGGAGGAAAGCTTGTAGATTTTAAAAGGTGAAAACTATTGTAGGGGGACAATGCTTATGAGGATGTCTGCAAGAAGTTAGTGTAAGAATAACGAGCTGGACATATACAGTATAATAAAAAATCAAGGGAGTTATATGTAAGACATTAGGGGTATAGTGATGAAATGCAAGCCAGAAACTGTCCAAATACAGTAAACTCCACACATTGTTCTGTTAATGACTGAAGTTTGAGTACCTACTTTATGGGCAAAGTAATTTACTAATTAAATTTGCATCTGATATATGGATGACAGATGGAAACCCATAGGACATAAATGATATCCTATATAAGAGACTGATTTAGTTTTGGAAGTGATGCTGAGCCTGTGGCCACTGACTTGAGTCAAACCAGTGGTCACCAGACCCATGCTGACTATGTGGATATTAAATCGACAGTTACCAGCTACAGCAAGACACAGTTGATGTATACAGTAATATACCCAGGAGATACTTAGGAGGAAGCAGGTGCTCCTATTGTTTCAGGCCATTACTTCAACATGACACTACATTTCCCCCATGTTGCCTGCTCCAGTTTTATGCAAGTGCACAGCAGATACTCTGACTGTGCATCATGTGCAGTAGAAACTATGCTTATGCCAGTAATTAACCTATACCCCCCTGTGAAATACATCACTTACCCTTGACTGACATGAAGAAATAAGAAACACACAACACAGAGAAAAATAATGGTTTAATTCTGTAGACATGCTGCACATGCAATGCAAAATACAGGAGTTAACTTGTCTCCTTGAGTGTCCTGTGCATAGATCTCAGTCCAGAGGACCTCACTGTCCTAGTTTGCATAGAAAGAAAAAATGGAATGTTCATGAGTATTTGTAAGTATATCTTCCTCAAAATATGTACTTGGCAATAAGGGGGCAGGATGCCCCGGAAGAAAGGAAATCAAACCAAACATGACAGAGCAATGTTTTGCTGAACTGTAGGTTAAAGTATGCTGCAAATTGCGTTCTATCCATCACTGGAAATTTCTCACTAAAAATAGTGGGGTATTTTCTTTTTTTAATTGCAGGGATCCATCTAATCTTTTCTGGTAATTTGAATCAGGAAATGTTAATTGGAAAAGACAGATTTCTTTAAAAAATAATGTTACAGAATTTCAACTCAACTATGAGCTGACATTGCATTCACAAATTCAGTCCAGTGTGTATGTAAGAAGGAGCTGACCATCTGTTTTATTATTCATACATATGTCTGCATGGATAAAAGATGTTCAGAACTATTCAACATATTAACCTGTTAAATAATGAAGGGGTGTGTGCGTGCTCACTGAACTGTACATATTAGTTTAGTTATTGATTTGCATTATATTTTTATATTGTAAAGAAGTCTGGAAAAAAATAAGTGGAGTATTTCCATTTAAGTTAAATAAATTGAGCCACATGTACTGTGCATTTTCCCCAAGCTTCTGAATTTTCTTATACTGGGTTTCATTCTATTAATATCATCAACACAATCTGCTGTCATATTGCAGGTAACTACTTTTCAAACTGCAAAATAATCTCTTTCTAGATCAAAACCTCCTCCTTTGCAGCAATGACACAAATATTTTTCTGATAACTGTCTCTATGCTATAATTTGTGTGAATCTCTGGTCCAAACAAACGATTTATCATAGGGTTTTATTTTGCCAGTTAATGTTCCTATAACTTTCATGGTGGATAATTTACAGCTTATCTGTTTTGGAGAGGGTCCACGACTTGGGGAGGGGTAACACAAGATTAAATAGCTATTTTATCTGTTGTTTGTCCACACTTATTATTCATTTGCCACTGGGGAAGTAAAGGTCATAGCAAAAAAATATAAAGTTATGTTTTGTTTTCCTTCTTTCAGTCCTCCAAGCACATGATTCTTTTCTTTACCTTCTGTATGTTGTTCAGCTGACTTCCATCACATGGTGAGAAAGTGCTTATCAGCGTAGAACATGCAGGAGGAATTACGTGGGCATAGCATCTAGGAACCACTGGAAAATAAGAAAGCTTGCAGGTCCCCATAATACACTAGGATTTAGCACTAGCTTCAGTAAAAATCTGGGAAAATACCCTGAAAATAACCTTAATTAGAAGAATCAGGGAAAACCTTTCTGGAAGACAAAGATATGCCTACATAAAAGAAAAATCAGAAAAACAATTTCCATAATACAATGAACCATGAGGAAATGCAGTTTTATATTTGTGAAATTGATTTGAATAAATATTGAGGATTTTTTGAAAAAAGCATGGTACAGGTTGATGTTATCAGAAGATAAATATTTCACTTTCTTATTCCCAATCGGAAATGAAGACACATAAAAGAAATCTCTTCTGGAAAATTATAATAATGTGAAAATTATGATTTCCTTGAGAAAATAAATTCAACAGAAAGCTCCAGAGGAGCTATAATAGAAACTTAGCTTTAATATCACACTTTTAATAGAATTGAACATTAGACTTAGCCTTTTTTGATTTTTCATTCATACTGCTATAATATGTGAACACTTTTCTAGTTTTTACAGAGTAATTCCTCTAATAAATACATTGAAATGGAGAACTGTGATCATCCATTTTGCATTTGAGTACAAACCATTTGCCAATGTTCAAAATGAAATTTTTGTGGCATACTTTTCATCCTCTAAATCTCAATTCAGTGATTTTCCACCTTGTATGGAAATAAAGGAAATCTACACTAAAAGTAATATACAATAATTTCCTTGGGGGATACATTAAAAAAATACCCTTTACTTTAGCAAAACAACTGGTTTTGTCTTCTGTATATTTATCACACTCACCAAACATAAAATAAAGCTATCTTAGTTTTGAGTTCATTATTTAAAATTATACTTATTTTCAGCTACAGTGCATTTTGCACATTTGAATATATGTTTACCTTTAAATTAAATTGGTAACACTGCTTATGCCTTCAATAACTTTATTTGCATTCAGTGAATTCACATCAAAACAGATTTCTACCTGAATGTAATTACATAAAGAAAATATTTTTTCCACAATGTCTTAGATGTATGAGTGTATGTAATACTCTCAATTTCCTGAAACTTCAGAAATGGAAGATTTGAAGATCGAATTTCAAACAATTTTCTCTTACAAGACTCATAAAGGATATTTGCCCTTGTGGTAACAACTACTCCATATCACATAGCAATGTCATTTTTAATCTTTCAGTAAATCTTATCATTTTCTTAAAACTCCATGTTACCCAATTTGTTTAGAGAGAATATGGTTAAAGCAACTTTATTCATAGAAATCAAAATATGAAGTTAAGCATCTGAAACGTAGCATATGATGCTGAATTAAAGATTCTCTTTATGATTTGCCAAAATGTGTTTCTAGAGAAGACATAATTTATGATCAACTAATTACCCACCAAATCCACCAATGTGTGGAAACACATATTTCAATTGATGAACAATGTCATAAACATTGGTAAATATAAGAAATACCCGCTTAATTTCAAGACTGGAGCAGAGAGCACTTTTAGAACACTCTTTGAAAAGGGCAAAATAGTATTCACAAAGTATCTTCAGGAACATATTCCAACATTTTAATTCATTCAGTTTTGCAAAGATGAAAGGTAACCTGCAATTTTCAAATTCTTATGGCAGATATGGAGAACTGTTATATGACCTCTAAGATCAAATGAAAAGTTATGTAAAACGTTGCCCCCCTCCCAGGGCTGGGGTGTGGGTGGTGGGAGCCAGCTCTACTGCGGGGCAGTGGTGACCTGGGATGAAGTCTGGGAGCCACCTTCTCACTGACCCAGACTCCAACCCACTGCCTTGGTCCCCACATCCCTGCCTGGCCACCCCAGGGCTGTGTCTGACCCTGGTTCCCAGCATCGGTTCTGCTCTGCCCCCTTACTCGGGAGCTGTAGGACTGCGTCTCACCTACATGATGTCCCTGCCCTGCCAGATGTGCCATCATCCACAACTGTAGGCTCACTTCCCTCATGGAGACACTTGCCCTCACTGCTCCCTAACACACTCTGACCAGCAGGATTTTAGCACAAATATCAACTTCCACAGTGAGTTATTATGTGATCATCCACCGAAACACGGAAAACAGCAGAGCATGCCTGATATATGAAGTTTCTTCAGTTAATTTAAAACATTATGGCAAAGTTTGAACCCTTTGACTACAACATATTTCTTATGTTTCACATATTTCTAATGCAGTCTCGGTGCTGTATTTAAAATAATGAGGCAGGCACCAGATATTATGTAACAATGAACTATTACCAAAAATTTGTTAACATTTCTATGGATTGAGACATCAGTGATAATCAGGAAAAATGCATTCTTTTCAACTCAATCTGTAACTGGGTAGCTTTTTTTTTCAATGGAAATAAGGGGCAATACATTATCAGAAGTACACAAAGCTTTTATATATCATTTGAGTTAAGAATGGCTCTCACAAAGCAACAGTGTTTAATTTGCTGTCACAATTAATTGATCTATATGAATGGCTACTGATAATACTGTGCTTTCCCTGCTTTTGCAGCAGCCACTTCATTTTCTTCTGTAATTCACATTTCTTCGCAATGGCAAAGCGTCAACAGTTTTGTTATTAGAAACTCTGTTGCAATTATTTTATGATGGCCTCCATTTGCAACCTGTCTTTTTTGACTATGAGCAACCGAGAATTTTCTTCTGAGAGAAAAAAGATAAAACCTCTGCCTAGTAATATAAAATCCATATTCATCAATTCATGAGTAATCATTTCTCCATTCATTCTGTTGAACCTCTTTTATTAAGTAGCTATGTCTATATTTGTTGATGGGATGTTACCGTGTCCTGAGCGAGCTGCTGTGTGGTGTTTGCTGGTTGGGGTTAAACCACGACAGTCCTTTTTGGCACCCAGTGTGAGACTCTAAGGGTTTGAGATAACAACAGATTGAATTTATAGCTGTTATTGCTGTTTAGCTATGTTAGCTATTAATGGTCAAGCTTCTGTGCTTGGCATGGGGCTTGCTTGCCTTACTGTATATTAGAGTCTAGTGCTCATTAGTAGCTGCTTTTTGCTTTTGCTGCTTTCTGTATTGCTGTACTGCTTACGATCTTTCTCTGCTGTGCCTGGGAACATTTTGATAACAGCAATGGCCATGCACCTGGGCGGGCAGATGACCAGGGCACCGCTGCTGTTTCTGTGCTGCTGTACTGGACAGGCTGGAACTCCAGTGTGAACTCAAGTCAAAGCGACTGTGACCTGTGGATGAGTCCATGTGGGAGCAGGACACCCTGAAGCACCTGTGGCCGTAGTTATGTCTGTACCACAGCAGGTATACCTCTGAAGGGATTGTGGCCCAAGGATAAGTTGACACTGGAGAAGGTAATCCTTGAAGCATCAGTGACTGTGCATGAGGTCATGCTGGAGCATCTCAAAGCATGTGACTGTGGATAAGCCCATGACAGAGCAGGTACACCCCTGGAGGGACTGCAGCCATGGGTAAGGCCATGTTGGAGCAGGTTTACTTCTGAAGAAACTGTGGTTGTGGGTAAGGCCACACCGGAGCAGGTATATCTCTGAAGGTATTGTGCCCCATGGAGAAGGCCATGCTGGAACAGGTGCACCTCAAAGCAACTGTGGCTGTGGATAAGTCTATGCTGCAGCAGGTGTACCCCTGGGGAGACTGTGGCGCATAGATAAGGCTCCATTTGGAGCAGGTAAACCCCTAAGGGACTGCAGTCTGTGGATAAGTCCAAGCCAGAGCAGGGGAGGAATTCATTGCAATACTAAACCTGATGGTCTGGTCCAAAGGGACCAGGGGTGGAGATTGTAATGGAAATACTTTTAAATTGTTGTAACCCAGGATTTGAGTTGAATGTTACAGGAATTACTATAGCAGGAACCACCTGAACCAATAGAGTACAAGCCTTACAAGAAGCAGTGCCACTGCAGCAGCAACCTGACTTGAGCTGGCTTTGGTGCCCAATGACTCCACGCGACACACCACCTCTCCTGTCCTGAGTGACCACCATAAAGGTGGAGCCCAAAGTCATGGACTAAATGAAGTCAGTGGACATTTTGTGGACATTTGTGGACATTTTACAGACTTTTCACAAGGGTGGTCTACAGACTAAAGGAATGATATGTGTGTATTATATCAAAGCATGGGAAGGGAGGTGGTGGTTAATGAGGTTATATTGGACAGAGTGAGACCTGAGTATGGTGTAGAAAGTATGGCATAAGGTTTGGAGAATGTGCTGGTTTTGGTTGGTATAGAGTTAATTTTCTTCCTAGTAGCTGGTATAGTACTGTGTTTTGGATTTAGGATGAGAATAATGTTGATAACACACTGACGTTTTAGTTGTTGCTGAGCAGTGCTTACAAGGACTTTTCAGCTTCTCATACCGCACTGCCAGTGAGCAGGCTGGAAGTGCACAAGAACCTGAGGGGACACAAATACCTTGTTTTGTGTTGCTTACGCATGGGGCTTTTGCTTTACTTATTAAACTGTCTTTATCTCAGCCCATGAGTATTCTCACTTTTATTCTTCTGATTCTCTCCCCCATCCCACTGAGGGGAGTGAGTGAGCAGCTGTGTGGTGCTTAGTTCCAGGCTCGGATTAAACCATGACATACTGTTGCAGACCCGTGACAATGAAATTCCTCTATGGATGCAATTCAGTCCAAAATAAGCACTATGGTGTCCCCTTTTGCAGTCATCATACCTGCTCTCCAGCTCACACTGGGCAAGAGCTCTGTGATCTTCAGAATGAAGAAAACTACAGCAGAACTTCACAATGACTGTAAAAATTAGGCTCACATAAGCAAAGGCTAGTTCTTGAAAATAAGTTCCCTTCTCAATAAAATATAGGAGTTCTTTGAAATCCAGGATTTTTTTTCTTTCTTCCCAAGTCCTTTCTATAGGCATTCTGCAGAAAGTGCAACAGAAAGACAGTTTATTCCTTTTTTAAGCACCAGAAAGCATAGAATCATAGAATCACAGAATGGTTTGGGTTGGAAGGGACCTTAAAGATCATCTGGTTCCAAACATCCTGCCGTGGGCAGAGACACCTTCCACTAGACCAGGTTGCTCAAAGCCCCATCCAGCCTGGCCTTGAACACTTCCAGAGAGGGGGCATCCACAGCTTCTCTGGGCAACCTGTTCCAGTGCCTCACCACCCTCAGAGTGAAGAATTTCTTCCTTATACCTCATCTAAATCTACCCTCTTTCAGTTTAAAGCCATTACCCCTTGTCCTATCACTATGTGCCCTTGTAAAATGTCCATTTCCAGCTTTCTTGTAGGCCCCCTTCAGGTACTGGAAGGCTGCTATAAGGTCTCCCCAGAGCCTTCTCTTCTCCAGGCTGAACAACCCCAACTCTCTCTGCCTTTCTTCATAGGAGAGGTGCTCCGGCCCTCTGATCATCTTCATGGCCCTCCTCTGGACTCGCTCCAACAGGTCCATGTCCTTCTTATGCTGGGGGCCCCAGAGCTGAACTCAGTACTCCAGGTGGAGTCTCACGAGAGTGGAGTAGAGGGGGAGAATCGCATCCCTCGACCTGCTGGTCACGTTTTTTTTGAGGCAGCCCAGGATACAGTTGGCTTTCTGGGATGCAGGCGCACATTGCCAGGTCATGTTGAGTTTCTTGTCAACCAACACCCCCAAGTCCTTCTCCTCAGAGCTGCTCTCTATCCGTTCTCTGCCCAGCCTGTATTTGTGCTTGGGATTTCCCTGACCCATGTACAGGACCTTGCACTTGGCCTTGTTGAACTTCATGAAGTTCGCACGGGCCTACCTCTCCAGCCTGTCAAGGTCCCTCTGGATGGCATCCCTTCCCTCCAGCGCATTGACCGCACTACACAGCTTGGTGTCATTGGCAAACTTGCTGAGGGTGCACTCAATCCCACTGTCCATGTCAGCGACAAAATGTTACACGGCGCCGGTCTCAGTACCGACCCCTGAGGAACACCACTCATCACTGATCTCCACTGGAATATCGAGTCGTTGACTGCAACTCTTTGATGCGACCATCCAGCCAATTCCTTATCCACCAAGTGGGCCATCCATCAAATCCATATCTCTCCAATTTAGAGACAAGGATGTCGTGTGGGACAGTGTCAAATGTTTTGCATAAGTCCAGGTAGATGACATCAGTTGTTCTTCCCTTATCCACCAACTCTGTAAGCCCATTGTAGAAGGCCACCAAATTTCTTTAGGCATGATTTGCTCTTAGTGAAGTCATGTTGACTGTCACCAGTCACCTCCTTATTTTCCATGTGCCTTAGCATAGTTTCCAGTAGAATCTGCTCCGTGATCCCACAAACTTTTTTTCCACATCCAGCAGACTCAACAATCTTAATTGTCAGTGGCTCAGAGAACAGAAATTCATTAAATTGCTCATTCTTTCCAAGTAGTGACAATTCTAGTGCCAACAGTCATCCCTGGATAATGTCAAAATATTGAGGAAATAAATTACACCAGTAAGCAAACGACAAGGTTTGGAGTTCGTATGCCCCTTGAAATATTTTTGAAAGAAATTACCCTTCTTTTCCCCACTAAAAACATGGTGTTCACATTTAGTCTCTTTTTGCTTACATTTGTTAAAAGAACAACAGTTGCCAAGGGGAATTTAATAAGTGAAAACAGAATATTATCCATTTATTGATAACAGGGAAGGGTAGTAAAATAATGTGTTCAAGACAGACTGTGGTTTAGCAAAGCAGGTACTACTGAGTGCCAGCTCTGCAAGATACCAATGCCAATTTGTGGGAGGTAGTTTTTCAGTCGCAGCATCTGGCTTTTTGGCAGACTCTCCAGGCTGTTTCACTGACAGTTTCGGTTCCCTCTAAGTTGGTCACTTGGCTATGTCATTTGTTGGGTGAATAGTCTGCTTTGCTCCAAAAAGCAACATTTTATACCACCTCTCTTCTTGATTCTTAGCTCCTTTATTGTGATTTTTGCCTGTATACCTCCTTGATAGCAACTTAGTCTGTGAGCAGTCTCACTGGTATCAGCAGGATTACTCAGAAAGTTGTCCTGAAGAGATTTGTCAGCATAAATATACTAGTGTCATCATTCCAGAAAACCCTCTTCATAAAGTCAGAGATTATATCAACAAAAGAGTTCTTTAGGGCGTAGAGCTAATACCAGTTTCCCAAATGAAAGAAGAAACCGTATCATCCAAAAGGTTTTTTTTTGCATGTGGACCTGCACCTCTGCTGCAGGGTTTTCCAATGTAAGTATATTCATTTAGGGTTTCTGCCAGCATACCTCAGAATCTGCACAGGAGCACTTGAAAATAATTTTAAACATAGAATAATACACAATTTAATGAGACAAAGAAAATCCAGTTCTAGAGGAGCCATTCATTCACAGCAGAATAAAAGGACAAACAAAACAAACATATCATAGCAAAAGTTCCTTAATTACTTTTTTCTGCATTTGACTATTAGATCTATTCAGTTCTAGCTAAAATAGGAATAAAAGCATTTATTAAAAGAAATGTACTTTTTTTTAAGTTTGGAAGCATTTTCATTTATTGAACTAA
Source organism: Platalea leucorodia (assembly GCF_965183815.1). NCBI lineage: Eukaryota > Metazoa > Chordata > Aves > Pelecaniformes > Threskiornithidae > Platalea > Platalea leucorodia. The sequence goes on along the minus strand of NC_138823.1, from coordinate 59,729,660 downwards.
TATTTATAGCAGTTTAAGAATGTTTTTTATCAATTTAGTATGCAATTACTTACAAAGATATTTTTATTAGTACTTCTCCATAACTGTATCCATTAAATGTGTGTTGCCATATTTAGCTCTTGGCACTATTTGTGAAAAACAAAAGACAGATAGTGATAACTGGAACTTGTAATAGAAGGATTTGTTTCCCGTTTTATGTTTATACGTGTAAAGTATGTGGCTATTTCCCCTAATATTAATCTCACAAAATATTCTGGAGATCTCTAGTATATTGATTCTGACACTGTGATTAGCAGAATGCTAAAAGCAAGGTTTGTTGTGTTTTCAAATGCTGACATGCACATAGTCTCAGCTCCACCATTATAAATAGGATTTAAGGTGCTCTAAAAACCTGCCCTTTGAAATTGATGCCAACATCATTATATATTTCAACAGCAAATAGATTTTTAAAAACCCCACAAACGTGCATTTAGTATTTTTTTAACAAAGAAATTTTGGGGGTTTTTTTCAGTAGCACAGTGTACAGAAAGACAAGACAATTTTGCCACCTCATGAATTATAACAATGTCTAACACTCTGTACATTGTAGTGCCTTAGGGCTCTTTCTTCAAGCAACTAATTTATGCAACTACAGATTGGAAATACTTAATTCTTTTTATAATGACTGATAAGCTGTGGATTTTATTCTGTAGAATATATAATAAAATCAAATGTTGTGCAATGCCATAGGGAAAATTTGATACTAGTAGTACTTTATATATATATATAAAATATACATAATATTTATATTTAAAGATATAACAAAAAATAACAGAAATATAATATATATATGTTTAGAAAAAAAAATTACCCATGAAAAGAGAGATTTGAGATTTAAAAAAGGGTCTTATTCTCCTATTTGTTGCTGTCAATCCTATACTGGATCAATGGATGTCAACTCTTTCAAATCAATGCTGCCATGGAATTTGACAGAAAATATGTCTAGAAAAGAGTGACTTCAAATTAAGAGCCTAAGCAGTGATGGAGAGATATCCACTTAGACATCTTGTACATCTACACTAAAAGCAAAGACAAGACTTCCCATGAAATAAGAACATGTTTATTGTTCACAATACATGAGCATGGGTGTGCATCGGGAAAAAAAAACCAAAACAAACCTGTTTTCTAGAAAAGTAAATCTGTCTTTTCTATATAATTAGCATTCTGGATAAGGATTTAAGTCTCTCTGTAGCACTCTGAAGGTTTTCTGGGAGATAGGAAAAACAAAACAAAATGCAATTTGCATTCAGCAGTCTTAAGCTAGATGATAGTATTCAGATCATCTGTGACTGCCCAACTTGTCATTCAGGAAGGTGGAAAAACAAAAGCTTCACATTTATTTAGGATTACGCTTGCTGAGATCATGAACAATAACGGGGAAAAACAAAACAAAACAAAAAAAAAAAAAAAACCAAAAAAACCCACAGAAGATCAGGAAGCTGAGGACCAAATTATATATTACTTTTAGGAGGACCAGAATAGTACAATGAGAGTAAGATTCTATATCCCATTGTATGTGATTCTCACTTAGCCACAAGAAGCCTTATAGAGCTGTTTTCCCAAATGAAGAATCAAGCTCTTGGGTAGGAGTTCCCACTTCATCGTGTAGATAGGCAAAATATGTATTTACCATTCTTTCCCTATACCATCACATATAAAAAAGAGTCAGATGAAAAATCGTAAGTGATTTTAGGTTGACCAAAAGTTCACATTAAATAGAGCAAGTGAGAAAGCATATTATTAATAACAGGGAAAAATAATTAACAAAGAATGAAACCAAAAGTTGACATTAAATAGAGCAAGTGAGAAAACATATTACTAATAACAGGGAAAAATAATTAACAAAGAATGAGAAAGTTTTATTTTTACATTGTAGACATAAAATATTCCATTTCTAATTTCAAAACAGCTGTCTTTCAGAAATTGCCTGTATGTATCATATTATAGAATCATATCATAGAATCATTAAGGTTGGAAAAGACCTTTAAGATCATCGAGTCCAACCGTTAACCTATCACTGCCAAGTCCACCACTAAACCATGTCCTCAAACACCACATCTATCCGTCTTTTAAATACCTCCAGGGATGGAGACTCAACCACTTCCCTGGGCAGCCTGTTCAATGCCTGACTACCCTTTTGGTGAAGAAGTTTTTCTAAATATCCAGCCTAAACTTCCCCTGGCGCAGCTTGAGGCTGTTTCCTCTCGTCCTATCAGTTGTTACTAGGGAGAAGAGACCGACCCCCACCTCGCTACAACCTCCTTTCAGGTAGTTGCAGAGAGCAATGAGGTCACCCCTCAGCATCCTCTTCTCCAGGCTAAACAACCCCAGGTCTCTCAGCTGCTCCTCATAAGACTTGTGCTCTAGACCCTTCACCAACTTCGTTGCTCTTCTTTGGACACGCTCCAGCACCTCAATGTCTTTCTTGTAGTGAGGGGCACAAAAATTAACAGAGTACTCGAGGTGTGGCCTCACCTGTGCCAAGTACAGGGACACTATCACCTCCCTGGTCCTGCTGGCCACACTATTCCTCATACAAGTCAGGATGCTATTGGCCCTCTTGGCCACCTGAGCACGCTGCTGGCTCATGTTCAGGTGGCTGTCAACTAACACCCCCAGGTCCTTTTCCGCCAGGCAGCTCTCCAGCCACTTTCCCCCAAGGCTGTAGTGTTGCATGGGGTTGTTGTAACCGAAGTGCTTGACCCGGCACTTAGCCTTGTTGAATCTCATGCAGCTGGCCCCGGCCCAACGATCCAGCCTGTCCAGGTCCCTCTGTAGGGCCTTCCTACCCTCTAGCAGATCAACACTTACTGAGCAAAGCAGTAAGCAAAACTTACTGAAAGCAAGCTTACTGAGGGTGCACTCAATCCCCTCATCTAGATCATCAGTGAAGATATTGAACAGGACCGGCCCCAACACTGAGCCCTGGGGAACACCACTCGTGCCCGTTGCCAACTGGATTTGACTCCATTCACCACCACTCTCTGGGCTTGGCCGTCCAGCCAGTTTTTAACCCAGCGTAGAGTGTACCCATCTAAGCCATGAGCAGCCAGCTTCTCCAGGAGAATGCTGTGGGAGACAGTATCAAAGGCCTTACTAAAGTTCAAGTAGACAAGATCCACAGCCTTCCCCTCATCCACTAAGCGGGTCACCTTGTCATAGAAGGAGACCAGGTTAGTGAAGCAGGACCTTCCTTTCATAAAACCATGCTGGCTGAGCCTGATCTCCGAGTTGTCCCGCACTTGCTGCATAATGGCACTCAGGATGATCTGTTCCATGACCTTTCCTGGCACCGAGGTCAGGCTGACAGGCCTGTAGTTCCCCGGATCCTCCTTCCAACCCTTCTTGTAGAGGGGCATCACATTAGCTATCTTCCGGTCATCTGGTACCTCCTCGGTTGACCAGGACTGCTGATAAACGATGGAGAGTGGCTTGGAAGCTCCTCTGCCAGTTCCCTCAGTATCCAACAGCAAAAAATTATACAATGATCATTCTTCTTCTAAAATAAGTATTATATTCTGGTTCAGGTCAATGAAATACTGCAATCAGCTCAAATAGAATTGATTTTGATTTTCCAGTTCGACCAGAGAATCAAAAAGTATTTATTCTTACAGCTGTAACAGCTGTAACACTTAATACAGAACTGATTCTGGAGGACTTTTAATATAGAAAATTCAGGACAGGCCTGTTTAACACTTACATTAAGAACAGATATAACAAACATTTAAGTGACTCTTTATCAAAAATAAATTGCAATATAGTGATATGACACAAAAAGGTTATGAGTTATGGAAGAGAACCATCCAGAAGAGAGTTCATATATTGATTGGACACATATTCACATATTGATAGCTTCCAACTGAAGTTAAACTCACTTTCAAATAAAAAAGAAAAGGGAGGAAAAAAAAAAAAAGCTTTCAATTTGCTGTGACATAACAATCCTACAACATTCTAAATGGAATTAAATATACATATAGTTTAAATTGAAAGAGAAAAAAAGTCTTAATTCTTGTGTCAATTATTGCATGACACAAATGCATTAGATCTGTGCTTTCAGCAATTTAGTGTTAGTGGGCTTTCCACCAGGGTAGGTTATTCCTTATAAGTCACCTTAAAATGTTTTCCATACTATTTAAATATTTCAGGAAAGAAAAGGTTTTAATAATTTCACTTATTTCTAAAATGACCTTAACAGTTCAGAGTTTAGGTCAGGATGCAGGAGGATTTTTTTGCCCAGGAAATATTTCAAGGTAGAATAAGAGAAGACAGAGGTGGGCAGAGCCATACAGTCGTATTCTCCTGTAGGCATCAGAGGCTGCAACATGAAGAGAACTTGTCACAGTGGTTGGAGCCAAGACCATAGATGCCACTATCTCTGCCCAGTTTTGCTCCCAGTTTTCAGTCATGAAAAAACAAAAAGCTAAATATAGTAATGCTGAAATAGTATAATTTAACCACTTTGTTTATAGCCCTAAGAATATAGATTAAGGGGCGGGGGGAGGCAGAGGGGAACACAACCTCATACGGTTCTCAAATTTCTTTCCTTTTAGGCCAAGTAGCAGTTCAGAGGAAAGGTTTATGGCCAAGATACTAAGCTTTCAATATAGGTTGATTCAAAAACTCCTCACACTACTACCTGAAGAAACACAGGCAGTCTGCCAACAATTTCACATGATCTCCTAGGCAAGAGGATCCTACAGCCTGTTCACAACACTCTCCCCTGCCTTTTCATGGACTGCAGATAAAACCTCATGAAAAAATAAACCCATGGTCATAGCAAAAACTGGGATAAAACAATTTCTGGTAAGCACTTCCCCAGCCCTCCCCAGCTCTGCAAGACAGCATTACTTCTGCTAAATGCTCACTGACACATATTCCTGAGTGCTCCACGTTCGGACGCTTAAGCCAGTATATCCTTTTTCTCACGTTTGAAAGTTTAAAGCATTCACCTCAGGCAATTTTCTTCTTACCCAATATGAAGTAATTGAAATTATATTGTTAAGTCATGCCAGCTCATGCAAATGTATCATTGGAAGAGTTGTCTAGTCAGAAGATCAGATATCATAAAACTTCAATGTTTTCATCATTTACAAAGACTTCAGCGAAAACCAGATTTTTCTCATACTATATTAAACAGACTAGATTTTAAGATATGAATAAGATCAGGCCTCAGACTGCATTAGGAAGCTTCAATACAAGAACCTGTACTGCCTATAGCAGCAAAACGATTTATCTGCTATAGATCATATCACTAGTGGCACAACTTTCTCAGCAATTTAATTATACTTCTCTAATTGAGCAGTTTATAACTTGGCCAAAAGCATTTCCTCTGAGCTGAAACTTGGTGTAAAAATAAAAAAGGATAAAAAAGGCACTAGTTTATTTTCGTACATTTTTCTAATAATGAGCTTAACTAGCCCTATTACATTAGAATTTTAAAAATTTCCTGAATAAGACCTTTGAATATAATTACATATCATTGCTGAGATTCAGACCTACAGTTTGGAGGACAGGATTTCTTAGGTGATGAAAAAGTTAAGAGATATGAAGGGAATTTTCCATACCAGACCCAGAAAAGCTGAGAAGAAGCTGGGAGAATCTGCGATTGGGAGTTTTGTTAAAATCAGCTTTTCCATCCCTGTATAAATCCTGTTGATCAATGCTCAAAAGACAAGCTGACAAGTTTGAGAACACATTAAAAAGTCACCTTTCATTTGCGTGCTCTGACTATGTTAATGGGCCATTACTTCACAGTGAAATTAAAGATGACTATTTTCTTTCTTAATGGTAAGAAAATAGAGATGGGATTTGAAGGTTTAAGCAATTTTAAATGATATTGAAAACTAGAATTATTTTTCAGTTTAAGGTCTTATCACAGCTAAGGAATGGTATAAACAGATGTATTTTAAGTTAGTTCATAGGGGATTAAGAAAAAGTGCTCATATTAATTCCCTTACTGTTCTGCATTGTCAAAACAAAAAAATAGTCCTAGCATTAATGACTTTGAGAGACATTATTTAGTAATTCACAATAACACTGAGTTTATATTTCAAATTTCTAAAACATTAAGAGAAAAACTTTGCTTTTACTCTACTTGTGAAGTCATGGCCTGTCTGCAGTTTGATTTTTATGCATTAATGCAACACATATGCAGTTTAATTTGAAGGTAAATATGATTTATGATTGGTTTGCAACTAATATAGTCCAGAAATTCCATATGAAGGAAGAGTTTGCTGCTTAGTCATTATAGCAACATGGTAAGAGCCCAGACTCCTAGTTTTTCTTGGATGATTCAGTACATGAGAAGCCCTGGTATCAAAGGTTTTCTGAGAGGCATGTTGATGGACTGCGTCTCATGGGTCCCCTGGTCCTAAATATTTTCTCCCTTGGAATCAAGGCTGTGCTTAGCAGAGTTCACCTTTGTGCAAAAATCACTTCGCCTCCCTACCTGCAACTCTTCTCGTAAAGCAATACTTCTACATCTGTCAATTTGTCAGACTGACTTGCTGCAGCGGGACAAACCTAATGTTTCAACCCCAAGGTATCTTACTGTTCCTTTTAGTTTCCCTTCACAGTTTAGGAGGGGGTATATCCTGAATGTAGCTGCCAGTATCAGCAACACCCATTAGATAATACATTTCATGTCACAAGAAATGATTGAGAAGGATTTTGCTCTGCTTCACTTGCTCTGAAGGGTGAATGACCTACATCCTTTTTTCCTAGCCATCAAAAAAGAGACAGCGTTAATGAGAAAATGACATTTTGTAATCGCTTTTCTCCTCCTTTTTGCAGAATAAATTCTGTAAATGCGATCTTCTAAACATCTACTGTGTGACCGTGAAAGGTTGATCTGCATGCTTATGAATCTGGTAGCTGCCAAATTTACCCTGTGTGTAGTCATGGGTGCTAGCTCTAACTGCAGTATTTTTTAGCAAAGGTCAGACAGGCAAACTAAAAGCCTCTGAGATGAAAGGCATGCCAAGGAATGCCATTGTAAAACTGTATCCATATGTACATTTACTCTATATCTCACAATACATTTCAGACACAGAATTAGCCATCAGAAATTGTAGCAGTTATCCATAGGCAGAAGATGAAGATAGTTCAACAGATTGATTATGAAATGCTTTGGATAGTTGCAGTTTTTTGGCTCACTCAGTCTGTCAAATACTGCAAGCAATGCTGGATAGTCTGTCCCAGCAAAATCCTATCTAGGACCAGGATACCTAAAAATTATGGACACATTCATTTTCAGTTTCCAAGATGATTCACTATATTTACCCCACAAGACATATGACTAGAGAATGTAACTGGTACTGCGTTGTGCTAGGCACTGTAGAAACAGAAAGCAAAGGTAGTCTCTGTTCCAAATAGATTGCAATTTAAGTATGGTTGTATATTATACCTATGTGCAATAATAAATATATACAATATGTGTAGTTATCAGCTAATCATTAGAACAGAGTTCATAGGCTCTAAAAATCTAGGTTGAAACATTTTTTTAAGAAAACAAATAAAAAGTAAATCCTAGTATTGTTCATTTGCTGCAGTCTTTTCTTCTTTCGGTTTCTACTCTCATGTTTTGAAAATCTATGGTGTTAAAGTTTACAACACAACTGTGTTGCAATAATCTCAATAAGGAGAGCTAGTGTCTGATTGTGGTTTAAGACTAAGTCTTTGCATTTTGCTTTCAAAAACTGGCAAAAGAGAGCTTTGCTTAAGCATTGTTTCTGTCACATTTGCAGGTATCATTTGTAATGTTCCCTGTCTAAAATGGAATCTACATTTTCAACAGTGTATCTGAAATGGCATAAAGCATATCACTGTAGCATAATTGTTACTGTTATGCATTTGAAGAACAAATGAGAGTCTGAAGTTTCATAGCTCTTTTACCTCCTGTTAAACCCTGAATTTTGTAACCCTTGCTTCTGGTTTTCTTCCTCTCAGATAAAAGTATGAGCAAATCTGCATAATTTCTGTATTTGGCATCTCACAGTTTACATTTCTCAGCTTTGCCTAGTGTTATTTCTGCAATACCAAATTATCATTTACTTTATTTTAAAAAGGTTATTAATCTTTTAAAAGATAACAGGAAGGAGATGAATTACAGATTTGTATTGCTACTGTTGATAGAATAGTCAAAACAACAGCCCTGAAGAAAAATGAGTCATTTATCTGCAAATAGGTTTTTCTAGTAAAGCAGCAGCAGCAGTTCCCACTATTCTCTCCCACCCCCCAGCCATTTTGGTCATGCCAAACCAGGAGAGACTGACATTCAAAACAACAAAGCTTTTCATGTTATGTTCATGTCATATGTCATGTGCAGGAAGCTTTTTCAGGTTGTGTACTTTATATTATCCTGAGAGTCAGTAGGGCTTTGTAGCACAAGATCCTGGAACTTGCTGACTTTAGCACTGACTATGCTAAACTCCATAAGGCAAAGACTTCATCCTCCATAAAGCTCATGGTACATCAGCTGCTTAATTTAGACACAATATACCACAGGTAATAAAATATGGCAAGTAGTGGTTACGAAAGGATGCTGAAAATGACAGGAGAATTGTTTTCACAGTTACAGGGATAAGCTGGTCATCCAGCCAGTGAAGGCACCCATCTTCCTGTCAGCCTGAGAGTATCATAGATCTTTGTTAGCAGACGTTTGCTGACTGAAACCTAGATCCTCTACAGTCTTATCAGGACAGCCCATAATTTAAACAATTTGTTGCATTTATCGTTAGCCTTTTAGGTTTCTAAGTCTAAAAGCAAGCCTCTGGTACCTTGTACAAGCATATTTCTGTGTCAGCATCTACAAAATCTCACTGCATGGAACTATTTTGCAATCCCCAATCTGATCATTACCTTACTTACAGCCAGTGCATCAACACTGACTCCACAGAAATATTTTCTGTCAATATCTGCATTAGAAACACAATCATGGTATTGTTAGTTTAGTGTAATAAGCATGAAGTTATGCTGGATACAGAATTGCTCTTTGTTCTTATGATAGAACTCAAATTACAGTTTGAAGTACAACTAAATTCTTTCTCGTTATGTGCTGTACAGCTGTATAAATTTAGTGGTCATTAAATCTCTTACAAAGGACCTGGAACACACTTATACCCCCTTCTAGCCTATTGGTGAATAATAGCAATGAAAGGGTTGTGATATAGCTTTGCTTCCACTGTTATGGTGGGAAGTGTATTTCAACACCTTATATTCCCGTCTACTTGCATTTGCTCAACAAAAAAAAGTGGCTTCTTAGTATAAATTACCATTATTCCATTGATTTCAATTCCCCTGTGTCAATTTACGTCCAGTCTATTAATAGTCCAGGTGAAGTGAATTCTGCCTTAATTTGTATTTTGAGCTGAAAAAAAACCCATAACTTTTACTTTGTGTTGAAGGTTAGTCTTTTTCTCTTCCTTTCAGACCATTCAAGAATTGTCTGCAACATGAAAAGAAAATGAGAAGGAGTAACCTGGGTTTTCTTCTTATTAAGGACATATGGCAAAATAAGTGAATACTTAATGCAATTTTTAATATGACAAGCCCTAAAAACTGACTCTAGCTGTAGAAGGATGCAGATACCTATGCTTACATTTGAATGTTTTCAGGAACCTGTGACTTAAGGCTTCAGTGTGAACACCATATTTTAGTTCAAAAAATACAGAATGAATAAAACTTAGACAGTATAAATCACTTTAGAAAAAAACATAAGTATTGCCAATAACTTGACTGTTTGTCTTTAGCCATTCTGATTTGAAAATAAATGAGTTCATGCTGCTGTTTTCCTCTCTGTATAGTTATTAAAAACATATACAAAGAGTACTTCAAAGAGAATGCAAATGAATCAAAATCTTTTCATTACAAAAGCAGAAAGATTTGAGAGATGTGTCTTCTACCTGGGAAAAGCAGGAATACCAATAGGTACGTGGATTTTCTGTTCACTAAATCTTTAGGTAGTTTAGCAGTACTAAGGGAATTATAGCAGACCATATTAATACGTCAGGTGGAGATAGGGTGTCACCTAGGAAATACTTCTAGGAATTGTAGAACAAAATCCTAGTCTGAATGTTCTGATAATTAATTTACATCTGTGGTGCCAAATTCAAAAGTGAAAAATAATTTTATTTCATATGACACTGGACAAGTAGAAGAGAGACTGAAGAACTACTAGCCAATTCAACGTAGAAGTCACAAAAGCAGAAGACAACTCATAAATCTCTGAAGGTTTGTGCTGTAATACCGGAAACTCATTATGTCAAGTCTTGTAAATGATCTCCAAATATATAACTGAGAAGAGAGATGATACTTAACTAGTTTAGCTTCACCATTCACCTTTAGAAGACGTGAAGGTAGTTATCATACTTTTCCTGATCATGTTCTCTTGCTTTTGATGGAAATTCAGAATGCACTGTACCAGTACAAAGTACCTGTGCAGTAAGAGTTGTGAATATAACGCACTGACATTCCTATAAAAGAAAGCTACAATGAAGACAGGGGTGAGGTGGTTTCTCTTAATGTAATCTGTTTTATTGCTATGTGAACTATACCAATTAGATTGTAAGCATGTAGTTGTACCTAAATATGAGACTTTCTTTTAGAATAAAATAGAATAGAACACAACAGAACAGAGTAGTTCAGTTGGAAGGGACCTACAATGATCATCTAGTCTAATTGCCAGATCAATTCAAGGCTGACCAAAAGTTAAAGCATGTTATTAAGGGCATTGTCCAAATGCCTCTTCAACACTGACAGGCTTGGGGCATCAGTCACTTCTTTAGGAAGCCTGTTCCAGTGTCTTGACCATCCTCTCAGTAAAGAAATGCTTCCTAATATCCAGCCTAAACCTCCCCTGGTGCAACTTTCAAGCATTCCCCCGTGTCCTGTCACTGGATCCCAGGGAGAAGAGATCAGCACTTCCCTCTCCACATTCCCTCCTCAGGAAGCTGTAGAAAGCAAAGAGGTCTCCCCTCAGCCTCCTTTTCTCCAAACTAGACAAGCTCAAAGTCCATAGCCACTCCTTATTTTGATTTTCAAGGGAATTTTGTAATCTCTAACTACTTAAAATCTCATTCTGGTTTCTACTCTTTGCTTCCTTAAAGAGCATCTCTCAGTTTTGTCTACTGAGTTTGAAGAAGTGTATGAATTATGTTAATGTAAAGGTAAACCTAAGTTGTACCCAATCATGGAGCTAGTGATGAATGTAAATGATACTACTTGCATTTACATTTACTTTCTGTCCTTTCTTGCCAAAGTCTCAGCATAAATTGTTACTTCATTTTGGTATTTATTCTTTTAAAGAAACGTTAAGTCTGAGGAACATACATTAAGTGATAGAGGTGTTTATTTTTTGTGATGGAAGAAATGTGGCAGGGGGATTTTTTACAAAATAAAAATGAAAAGCTGTAGGATTTTCTTATGGTTGGTAAATATTAGCAGCTTACTTCAAATTATAGCTTTTGATGTTAGTGTCTTTGTGTCTTAGACATCACAGTGTGAAACAATGTATTTCATTTTTGTGTGAGAATGTGATCTCCTCCTATGGTTTCATTGGCATAATTTTTTCCACACTGTGAGATGATAAGCAGTAGTTACCTCCATGCACATCTTGCTTCTGAAAAAAAAGTTCACCCCTCTAGAAAGGTTTCTTACGTCAGTCTGTATTTCTAATCCATGTAACTGTATACCAAGAACTAGATTTAAATTATTAAATTAATGGTGATTAAATGGATTTGAATAGCAGATCTAGTAGCAATAATAGGAGACATTCTGCTCTACAAAGGAGTGTCAGATGATATAAAGAGATCGTTCTATTTATTGGTCTAAGGAGTCAGCAAAATAATTCTTACTGCAACGTGGGTGACATTAGGGACTTCATCAAAATGATGCTGCTTCTGCTGTTAATTTATGCTGAGCAAGGTAATGAAAAGTACTGATGGTAGAAAAGTGCTGAAGAATCATAAGCATCTATTCTAATGCAGATGGTATTTCAATTCAGAAAGGGAAGAAAAATTGGGAAAGCCAGCATATTTAGTGCCTTTCAGTGGACTTCAGTGTTCAAAACTCACAAGGTAATGAGGCCAAAATTAAAAACTGTTAAATATATGGCACTAAACAAAACAAACTGAGTGAAGAAGAATGTCAGGTTCTAGTGAGCAAATTCTGCTTGCAACTTATTGCAAGCAGGAATTAATGGAAAGAAAAAATTCTCTAGTGTTTAACTTGAAACTTTTATATCACCTGTAGGGAGAACAGGCAGGTACATTCTACAAAATATGGTCCCTTTGGTAGTGTCATTTTAACTGACTTAGAGAAAAATTAACAGAAAGTGGAAAATGTTCCGCTACCTTTGTTGTTTTAACTAGATTTACAGCAAATACTGGATAACTAGTATAAAAATGATGAACTAACAGCATGTAGTTCTGCTCTTCAAACTGACAAAGTAAAAGAAAAAAAAAATCCATACCTGTAGCATATCATTGTTCTCAAGTAGCAAAATATGACCTTTTGAATGGCCATACCTTGCATTTGTTGAGTGTTCATAGGGACTCATATCTACACTGGTGTTTCTGATCTGAGAAAAATTTGCAGCCACTGCATCTGCTCAGGTGCAACCTACCGAAGGAACAAATATAGTTAGCATCAGTGCCACTGAACAAAACAGATTTTTTTTTTCCATATCTACCATTCCTAACACAGGCTGATAGCCACAAGTTTTGTATCTGCAAGTAAATCTGAATAAATATAAAAGTGAGTATCATTACCCTATTGAACTGACAGGATTCTCTGCAGATCCCATCTGGGTATAATGCTAATGCAGAAACGAATAACAGAACTTCTAATGTCGAGGAGTATTTCTCATGTGTTCAGAACGGTAATTATCAACAAGGAAAACCATGCGCAGGAGAAAGTTGCGGAGAAATGAGCTGTCAATAAGGACTTTATTAATGGAGGATAGGCTAACATGTTATTATTCTCTAAAGCATAATTTCCCTGTTCCTTGTTTTCATGCAAAGCCCTGCCTTTTGTGTCTATATGGGTTGGAGTACTGTCTGGCAACTCTCCTGTCTCCTTCCTCACACTTCTGCCTGTGCACTATAAATGAAAAGCCACTGGATCACTTCAAACTAATAGAAAAAAGAAAGTTATTATGATGTTAAGCATCAAGATATTTGTTATTTTGCTAAAAAAAGAAAAATATAAACCATCACTCCCATAACCAAGAGCGCTGAAGTACTTACTGGACCTACACTAGGAATTGCCATGAAAGTTCATCGAGCTCAATTTCAATTTCATGAAAATATCTTAAGTGATAGGAGTATTTAGGTCTGGTCCTGTTCAATATCTTTATTGATGATCTGGATGAGGAGATTGAGTGCACCCTCAGTAAGTTTCCAGATGACACCAAATTGGGTGAAAGCATTGATCTGCTGGAGGGTAGGAAGGCCCTACAGAGGGACCTGGACAGGCTGGATCGTTGGTCCAGGGCTAACTGTATGAGATTCAACAAGGCTAAGTGCCAGGTCCTGCACTTGGGTCACAACCACCCCATGCAACGCTAAAGGCTTGGGGGAAAGTGGCTGGAGAGCTGCCTGGCGGAAAAGGACCTGGGGGTGTTGGTTGACAGCTGCCTGAACATGAGCCAGCAGCGTGCTCAGGTGGCCAAGATGGCCAATAGCATCCTGACTTGTATGAGGAATAGTGTGGCCAGCAGGACCAGGGAGGTCATAGTGCCCCTGTACTTGGCACAGGTGAGGCCACACCTCGAGTACTCTGTTAATTTTTGTGCCCCTCACTACAAGAAAGACATTGAGGTGCTGCAGCGTGTCCAAAGAAGAGCAAAGAAGCTGGTAAAGGGTGTGGAGAACAAGTCTTATGAGGAGCGGCTGAGGGAACTGGGGTTGTTTAGTCTGGAGAAGGGGAGGCTGAGGGGAGACCTTGTTGCTCTCTACAACTACCTGAAAGGAGGTTGTAGCGAGGTGGGGGTCGGTCTCTTCTCCCTAGTAACAAGCGATAGGACAAGAGGAAACGTCCTTAAGTTGCACCAGGGGAAGTTTAGGTTGGATATTAAGAAAAACTTCTTCACCAAAAGGGTAGTCAGGCATTGGAACAGGCTGCCCAGGGAAGTGGTTCAGTCTCCATCCCTGGAGGTATTTAAAAGACTGGTAGATGTGATGCTCGAGGACATGGTTTAGTGGTGGACTTGGCAGTGCTAGGTTAATGGTTGGACTCGGTGATCTTAAGGGTCTTTTCCAGTCTTAATGATTCTATGATTTAGGCAGAATCAAGGGCAGAAAGGGTAGAATCAAGTCCATGTGACTGGGAATACTCGGAGAAATGCTATATTGTAGCTGACCTTTCTCAGGTATTTAAAAGAAAATGTACGGAAATACTTGGACCTACAGTTTTTTTCCTCAGCCAAAAGTGTATGTAAAATTGCTGATAGTGACATTTGTAGGATAAGTGCATTTGGCAGTGAATTTTGGAAATTGTGTTTCATTAAAGTTTAATAAGCACTGTGCAGGAAGACTGCAAATACTGTTCTGTGCTAATGTGTCACTGTAAAAATTGTCATATGCCAGACAGCTCGAAGATAATGATGCCCAGGGGTAACATTTCTTTCTGTCTTTTTTTTCTCCTAAAAATTTGTGGGCTAGATAAAGCATTCCCACTCTGTCCCCTCACCCCCCTTTCAGCAAAAAGTTTCATTATGAGAAGCAAGGAAAACACATTCATACATTTGTTAAATCTCCTTATCTTGTTAATGACCTCCAATTCTTGCATCACTGAATAAGCAGTCGTTATATGCTGGGTATTAATTCAGCTGACGCTTGATGTAACTCTGTAATACATTGCATTCTCATTGGAAAAGATCGCCATGCTACTGAAATATAAAAATGGCATCTGCAAGTCCCTTGTCTTTGCTATAAACTGAACTGGACAATACTTAAAAATCAATAGAAAGCTATGTTGGGAGTTCTGTATGTATTTTTGGGATTTGCTTTGTAAGCTTTTGCTATTCTTCAGTCAGAGAGTTAGATTCAAAAGGCAACCTTCCTGCTGCTTTCTTATATCACTTTCAGAAAACAAAGTGGTGTCAATCTGTGGGATAATGTTTCATTGCAGTTATTTCAAAAGTAATATAGATTACCAGAAAGTGGAAGCAGCTGTCAGGAGGCCTGACCAGATAAATGAGATTCATTTATGTTCCATACACTGCTGCATGTGAAACAACTCAGGAAAGAAATATGGATTCTCTGGTACCTTAAGGTCATAACTGTGTTCTCAACAGGCAGGATGTGAGTCTGGATGTAACTTTATATGAATCAGGCAGCACATAACTTGAGACCAGCCTGGCCCTTGTCTTGTAGCAGGTGCATGAGCTGATTCAACAGAAGCTGTGCAATCACTGGACCTTCATAAACAAAATTATCGTCAGTGAAGTTATGTTACACAGAGCCTGTGAATTGATGACTTAGACATTTGGGGTTTAATAATGATTTTAATAATTTAACCATGAATATTTAATAGTAATTAGGTTTTAACACTTCATATTTTTTAAAAATTAAACTTTGTGATTTTCAATATTTTCTTACCTCATATTAAGCATTAATATTTGATTTGTTTAAAAGGCTTTTTCAGTAAGATTTGAAAGTTTTAAACCACATTAACAAGAAAGTTACAGTTTATTCTGTAAAATGTATACTTTAATAACTGCCAGGTATAGATACGTTATTTCTGTAAAAGATATTAAAATGTCACATTTTCCTCCAGGAAAAAGTACAAAGAAAAATAGGAGTAAGAATGAAATCCACCTTGTGTGTAACATACAAAGTACTAGTCTAGACCCCTACCCTGCATGAGAAGACTGCTGAACTTTGCTGCTGCATGACAAGCACCGCTACGTTTCCACATTGTAGGAGTTTAGGAGAATACATATTGAACCCTGTACCAAATGAACGCATACCAAGCACATGTACAAAACATGCTCAAATAGATCACTACTCATTTGCTGACAGTATGATATACCTGAGGTTTTCAGCCAACATTACTTGACCTGACTGAGAGGACTGAAGCATGGGTAAGACCACCGTAGAAATGGTCTCACATGAGAAGGCTTCTTACAGCGTAAGGGAGCTTAGAGTTCATTACAGAGCATTATTTTTCCCTTTCTGTTGTTTCTGATAATCATGAAACAAAGGTAAAATTCTTGAATCAATCAAAGTGGGAGTGCTTGGGGTTTATAAGGCTATAATTGAGAAGATGTTTTTCAGGGACAGTTTTAGCAAAAGGAGGAGCTTTACTCTGTACTGAAGCTGCCTGGGGTTATTGAATGGTAAGTCTCCATCACATTTTTATGTTCTCCATGTCCTGAATTCTCATGAACATGGACTCTGGCAGTCTCTTTCTGTCCTTCCACAAAATACCATTTCTATCAGCAAAGTTTTCCTTTCATACCAGTTTACTTAAAAGCTGCAAATAGCTCAGTGTACCTGTTTGAATAAGTTCCAAAGCCGAACTGGGATCACATGTTCTTTTGAGATACTTACAAGACTGGAAGCAATGCTCTCTACATTTCTGAGCAGAAAGCCCAGGAAACACCATTCCTACTGATTTGAAAGTGCTGCCTAAATAAGATTCACTCCCACATTTCTTCAGATGCACAGGAAACAGACATGTCACAGGATTTTAGTCCTCTCTGAGACCACAGTAGAATTCTCTAGGTTGTCTGGAGAGACAGTGAAATAACCATTTCTGGAAGCTTTAAAGAAAATTTTTCATAGAGTTCATAGTGATTTAGATCCAGTTTATGTTACTTAGTGGCAGAGACAGAAACTGGGGGCAAAGAAAAATTATAATGCCTAGAAACACTTCTAAGGTATCATGACTGCGGACTCTGCAAAATCCTAGTTGTATTCAAAGAACAGCCCTGCATGAATACCATTTTCTATATACTGGTATCCCTGGAAAGGAAACTTTATCATGAGAGCCACCTTAGAGAAACAGCATGCCTTAGCAACTGATCAACGTGACAATTAACAAGATGATCCCAAGATCATACTATGGTATGTACCCACACAGCAACTCCATACTTTTTAAGATTCAGAGACATAATATACCTATTTCCCTAATGGGACTTCTGTCCATTGTTCAGATACTATAAATTTTCAATTTTTTAAATATCCAAATACATACATAATGGAGGGAAACTCTTTTCTGTTAGTTAGGAATCCAGCAGTGTCTTGTTATGAATGTGAGCATCTGACAGATTGTTTTGGGTTCCACATAAAGGAACCAGGCATATAAACTTCTGTATGATATGCATAAGCTTAGAAGCTTTTGTAGCATTCTACCTAGACTGTAATGCATGATTTTCTTATTTATTTGCCTTGATCACTCTGTGTGAACATTCAGTTGAGGAAGAAGCACCGCAGCTACCCACAATCATTTATCCAAGTATTAGTCCTTAGAGTCAGTCAGATACAATCTAGGAAACTGTTTGTAGAAGGTCTTTTCATTTTTAATTTTTTCTTTATGGAATATGCAAAACATCTTGCAAGTAAGATGCAAAAAATCTTGAAAGTTATAAGCAGAGAGTATGAGCTGTCTATTTTTCCAAAAGGCCACCAATTATCTGACCAGCGTGTCCAGAATCCAACTGGAGTCACAGAATCACTGATGATTCTCTTAAGATGAAAGGCAATATTTGGTGGGAATATGCTAATAAGGAACCAAATATCTTGGTCACAGCTGGAATCAGTTTTTGAATGGGTGAAAATTATGGAAATGTCTTAGGCCAAAGAAAATTAACTTGTTAATGATTCCCACGTAAAAGTTGATATAGGATGTTTATTAAGTGGACATAGAATCATAGAATCATTTAGGTTGGAAAAGACCTTTATATCGTCAAGTCCAGCCGTTAACCTAACGCTGCCAAGTCCACCACTAAACCATGTCCCTAAGCACTACATCTACCCATCTTTTAAATATCTCCAGGGATGTGGACTCAACCACTTCCCTGGGCAGCCTGTTCCAATGCCTGACTACCCTTTTGGTGAAGAATTTTTTCCTAATATCCAATCTAAACCTCCCCTGGAGCAACTTGAGGCCATTTCCTCTCGTCCTACTGCTTGTTACTTGGGAGAAGAGTCAGTCGGCAAGGAGCACAGCAGCAGCAACAGTAAGTTCCATGGCTGAGCGCGAGGCGACAAGGCTGAAGGGGGTTTCCTGGAACCCGGGAAACCCGTGGACGCGCCAGGAGACGTGCTGGGAGACACCAGCTCTCGCAAGCGAGGCTGATGCAGCGGGGGGCGTATCCAGGAGCAACTGTGGGAGATTTAAACGGACCCTAGGGAGCATGGCGACTAGGAGCGCGGCGAACAGGACAGGCAAACAGGGCGTGGCACGTCAGCCAGGGCATGGCGCATCAGTTTGCACAGGTAGTTCATGCAGGCAGGGCGTGAACTCAGGGCGCTGAAGCTCTACCAGCTCAGAAGGTAAGTTCAGCCGGTGGTCATCACCCTCTCAGAAGGAACTCGGCTATGGTCTCCACCCAGCAGAAGGCCATGTCCTCTACAACCACCAGAATGGATGTGGCAACCCAAACCACACTCCCAACAAACCATGCAGCCATCCAGGTCTCAGGCTGCAGAGAGTGCCAGAGCCTTTCACTCGTAATGGTTGGCAGTAGTGAGAACAGCTGTGTGAGGTGTGAACAGGTGGATGATCTGCTCAGCTTGGTGGCAGAGCTGTGAGAGGAAGTAGAAAGGTTAAGGAGCATCAGGCAGGCTGAGAAAGAGATAGGCTGGTGGACCTGTGCTCTGCCATCCCTGAGACAGAAACAGGAACAGCTACCAGAAGAAAAAAAACAGGATCAAGGGGATCCTGTATCCTTCGCCCACCAGGCTGAAGGCAGTAGCCTAAAGGAAAGGAATAAATGGAGGCAAGTCCACATTCGGGGCGGCAGGTGAAGCCCTTCCTTGCCTAGCTTGCCTTCCCAGGTGCCTTTGTATAACAGGTATGAGGTTCTGGATGTGGAAAGCCAGTCCATGGATGATGTGAATGACAGTCCATCTACAGCAGAGATGTCACCAAGGTCAGAAAGGCCTAGCCCCTGTATCACGACCACCTCCATGAGGAAGGAAAGAAGGGTTATAGTTGTAGGTGACCCTTCTGAAGGGGACAGAGGGCCCAATATTGCTGGGCAAACCCTCCTCCAAGGGAAGTCTGCTGCCCCCCTGGGGCCCGAGTTAAGGACATCACCAGGAAACTTCCCAGCCTGGTACAGCCCTCAGACTACTACCCGTTATTGATCTTCCATGTAGGTGGAGAGGAAGCTGCAACCTGTATTCTAAAAGCTATCAAGAGAGACTTCAGGGCCTTGGAATGGTTGGTGAGGGAATCAAGAGCACAGGTTATTTTTATCTCCCTCCTTCCAGTTGCAGGCAGGAACACTGAAAGGAACAGACGGATCCAGTCCATTGATACGTGGCTCTGTGGCTGGTGTCAATGTCACAGTTTTGGGTTTTTCAACAATGGGATGGCCTACACAGCACCAGGCTTGCTGGCATCCAATAGGATTCACTTTTCTCAAAGGGGGAAGAAGGTCTTTGCTCAGGAGCTTGCGGGGCTCATTGACAGGGCTTTAAACTAGATTTGAAGGGGGAGGGGGTCGATATCAGGCTTGCCTGTGGTAAGGGGTGGGATGGCACGCCATGGCTAGAGGGACAGGGTACTAGCAGGGGATGGGACGCTAGCAGGGGCCTTCAGCCTGTTGATCTGCGGTGAGCTGGAGACACCGCAGCACAGTCGAAGTCTTACGGGGATGAGCGGGGGGTTCTTGAGGTAATAGGAGCCAACAGGGAAATATCAGAGAAATTCCTCAAGGGAACCAAGGGGTGTTCCTCCAAGAAGGTGACATGGATGACAGCCCAGCTGAAGCGCCTCTGTGCGAATGCATACAGCATGGGCAACAAACAGAAGGAGCTGGAAGCTACCGTGTTGCTAGAAAGTTATGACCTAGTTGCCATTACTGAAACTTGGTGGGACGAATTCCATGACTGGAGTTCAGCTATAGAAGGCTACAGGCTGTTCAGAAGGGACAGGCGAGGTAGGAGGAGTGGAGGCATTACCCTCTATGTCAAGAAATGGATAGAATGTGAAGAACTGTCCCTGAAGAATAGCCATGAGCAGGTTGAAAGCTTATGGGTAAGAATTAGAGACCAAGGCAACAAAGGGAACCTTGTAGTTGGTGTCTACTACAGGCCACCTGATCAAGGGGAGCCTATTGATGAAGCCTTTTTTCTCCAACTACAGGAAGCTTCGCGCTCACAAGCTCTTGCCCTGCTGGGGTATTTCAACCACCCTGACATTTGCTGGAAAAGTAACCCAATAGGTGGTAGGCAATCTAGGAGACTCCTGGAGTGCATGGAGGACAACTTCTTAAGCCAGGTAATAGATAGCCCTACCAGAGGGGATGCACTACTGGACCTGGTGGTCACCAGTGTAAGTGAGCTCATCGGTGATGTCAGGATTGGAGGCAGCCTCAGCTGCAGTGATCACACACTGGTAGAGTTCACAGTCTGGAGAAATAAGGGTCAGGTGAAGAGTACAGTCAGGACCCTGAATTTTAGGAAAGCAAACTTCCAGCTCTTCAAGGAGTTAATCAACAGGACCCCCTGGGAAATGGCTCTCAGGGACAAGGGAGCAGAATAGAGCTGGCAGGTCTTCAAGGATGCTTTCCATAGGGCACAAGAGCTCTCGATCCCCAGGTGCAGGAAATAGGGCAAGGAAGGGAAGAGGCTGGCATGGCTGAGCCATGACCTGTGGGTCAAACTAAAGGGCAAGAAGGGAATGCACAGGCAGTGGAAGCAGGGACTGGTATCTTGGGAAGAGTACAGGGACACTGCCCAGTTGTGTAAGGATGAGATCAGGAAGGCCAAGGCTTGGCTGGAGCTGAACCTGGTGAGGGATGCAAAGAATAATAAGAAGGGTTTCTGCAGGTACATCATCCAGAAAAGGAAGGTTAAAGAAAGCGTAAGCCCTCTGATGAGCAAAAGTGCAAGCTGGTAACAACAGACGAGGAGAAGGCTGAGGTACTCAACAACTTTTTTGCCTCAGTCTTCACTGGCAACCTCTCTCCTCACATCTCCCGAGTCAATGGGCCATTTGACAGAGATCAGCGGGGCAGAGGTCCTCCCACTGTAAGAGAAGATCAGGTTTGCGACCACCTGAGGAATCTGAATGTACATAAGCCTATGGGTCCCGATGAG
This sequence comes from Platalea leucorodia, assembly GCF_965183815.1. NCBI lineage: Eukaryota > Metazoa > Chordata > Aves > Pelecaniformes > Threskiornithidae > Platalea > Platalea leucorodia. The sequence continues at coordinate 59,708,346 of NC_138823.1, read as the reverse complement.
ATGCATCCCAGAGTCCTGAGGGAACTGGCTGATGTAGTCGCCAAGCCACTCTTCATGATATTTGAAAAGTCATGACAGTCAGGTGAAGTCCCTGGGGACTGGAAAAAGGGAAATATTGCAGCCATTTTTAAAAAGGGTAAAAAGGAGGACCCTGGGAACTACCAACCTGTCAGCCTCACCTCTGTGCCTGGGAAGATCATGGAACAGATCCTCCTAGAAGCTATGCTAAGGCACATGGAGGACAGGGAGGTGATTCAGGACAGCCAGCACAGCTTCACCAAGGGCAAGTCCTGCCTGACCAACCTAGTGGCCTTCTATGATGGAGTGACTGCATCAGTGGACGAGGAAAGAGCTATGGATGTCATCTATCTGGACTTCTGTAAGGCCTTTGACACGGTCCCCCACAATATCCTTCTCTTTAAATTGGAAGGATATGGATTTGATGGGTGGACTGTTCAGTGGATAGCTAACTGGCTGGATGGTCGCATCCAGAGGGTAGTGGTCAATGGCTTGATGTCCAGATCGAGAACAGTGACAACTGATGTCCCTCAGGGGTCCATACTGGGGCCAGCGCTGTTCAATATCTTCATCAATGACATAGACGGTGGGATTGAGTGCACCCTCAGCAAGTTTGCAGATGACACCAAGGTGAGCAGTGCGGTTGACATGCCTGAAGGACGGGATGCCATCCAGAGAGACCTGGACAGGCTGGAGAGGTGGGTCTATGTGAACCTCATGAGGTTCAACAAGGACAAGTGCAAGGTCCTGTACCTGCGTTGCAGCAATCCCTGGTATCAATACAGGCTGGGGGATGAAGGGATTGAGATTAGCCCTGAGGAGAAGGACTTGGGGGTACCGGTGGATGAAAAGCTGGACATGAGCCAGCAATGTGCTCTCACAGCCCAGAAAGCCAACCGTATCCTGGGCTGCATCAAAAGAAGCGTGGCCAGCAGGTCAAGGGAGGTGATTCTGCCCCTCTACTCCGCTTTGGTGAGACCCCACCTGGAGTGCTGTGTCCAGCTCTGGAGTCCTCAGCACAGGAAGGACATGGACCTTTTGGAGCAGGGCCAGAGAATGCCCACAAAAATGATCAGAGGGATGGAACACCTCTGCTACGAGGAAAGGCTGAAGGAGCTGGGGTTGTTCAGCCTGGAGAAGAGAAGGCTGCGGGCAGACTTTACTGCAGCTTTTCAATACTTAAAGGAGGCCAACAAGAAAGATGGGGTTAGTCTTTTTAGCAAGGTCTGCCACGACAGGACAAGGGGTAATGGTTTTAAACTAAAGGAGGGTAGATATAGACTAAACACAAGGACGAAATTTTTCATGATGAGGATGGTGAAACACTGGAACAGGCTGCCCAGAGAGGTGCTAGATGCCCCATCCTTGGAAACATTCAAGGACAGGCTGGATGGGGCTCTGAGCAATAAGGCAACCTGATCTAGTTGAAGATGTCTCTGCCAATTGCAGGGGGGTTGGACTAGATGACCTTTAAAGGTCCCTTCCATCCCAAAGCATTCTATGATTCTGTGATTCTATGTCACCCACCTCGCAACAACTTCTTCTCAGGTAGTTGTAGACAGCAATATGGTCTCCCCTCAGCCTCCTCTTCTCCAGGCTAAACAACCCCAGTTCCCTCAGATGTTTCTTGAAGAATTGTGCTTTAGACCCATCACCAGCTTCTTTGCTCTTCTTTGGACATGCTCCAGCACCTCAATGTCTTTCTTGTAGTGAGGGGCCCAAAACTAAACACAGTATTCAAGGTGTGGCCTCACCAGTGCCAAGTACAGGGGGATGATCACTTCCCTAGTCTTGCTGGCCACACTATTCCTGATACAAGCCAGGATGCTATTGGCTCTCTTGGCCACCTGGGCACATTGCTGGCTCATACTCAGCTGGCTCTCAACCAACACCCCCAGGTCCTTTTCCACCAGGCAGCTCTGAAACCACTCCTCCCCAAGCCTATAGCGTTGCATGGGGTTGTTGTGACCCAAGTGCAGGACCCAGCACTTAGCCTTGTTGAACCTCATACAACTGCTCTCGGCCCATCAATCCAGCCTGTCCAGATCCCTCTGTAGGGCCTTCCTACCTTCCAGCAGATCAACACTTCCATCCAATTTGGTGTCATCTGCAAACTTACTGAGGGTGCACTCAATCCTCTCATCCAGATCATCAATAAAGATATTAAACAGAACTGGCCCCAACACTGAGCCCTGGGGAACACCACCTGTGACCGGCCACAAACTGAATTTAACTCCATTCACAACCACTCTTTGGGCTCAGCCATCCAGCGAGTTTTTTACCCAGCAGAGTACTCCTGTCCAAGCCATGAGCAGCCAGCTTCTCCAGGAGAATGCTTTGGGAAACAGTGCAAGACAACGGTGCAAGACATCGCAAGACAAGAATATCCATTCATACCATTTCAACCAGGAAAAATGGAACTGCTGTCAAAGAAAAGACACTAGCTTTAATAACCATTTTTTTCAGCTTTACATTATATGTGATCTACTTCAGTTGAGAGCCTTTAAATCCTTTAGTGACAGAAAAACATATGTCTGCCTATTAAATGAAAAATCCCTATGTATATATTAGTATAAATCATTCATATATTTTCATGTTTCATTTAATCCTATATACCAAGAAAAACTCTGCATATTTCAACATTCTGTGTAACAGAAATTCCCCATGGATTTCTAGAATAAGTGCTTAATGTAACTGAGAGCAGCAAGATGGAATCTCCTCTAGGCACTCTGGATTAAATGAAATAGCAATGTTTTCCTTGGAGTATTTTTTAAATCCATACTTGAGTTCTTTATTATTATAAAAGAAATGTAATTAATACTTTATATTCATAATCTTACAGCACCTTGAGGGTATCAATTGGCCAAAGCTGTGTTGTTACACCTCTTCTACGTACAGTTAATATTAGACTTGGAGGAATGAAAGGCTCCAACGCAACTGGCCACGTGGCCAAGGAACAGTCCTTTTTAGTTCACGTTGCCAAACCTCTGTGCATGGAAGGAAGCTGTGCTAAGGGTCTGCCATTGCCCTTGCCAGATCTGAGTATAGCAGATGACTTTATAACCATATCTGTCCTTGCATTCCACTGGAGTTGATCTGGTAGAGCAAGAAAATAACAACTCCTAGACAAGCAAGTAGAGGGTTTTTTTTTTTTCTTTTCATCTGAAATGAGGCAAAGGGGAGAGGGATTTTAAACTCCAGATGCTTAAGCAGCAGTTTTTTTGACAAGTGACCAATTGCAGGATTATAAGGTAGTGTAAAGTGATTTGCACAAAGACAAAAAGGGCAATAAGTGGGCAGATTTAGTAAACAACTGAGTTCAAATTGCAGGATGCCTACTCTACCTTTATTCCTGAGATTACTAAAGCTGAGTATTTGTTTAAAAAAAAAAGGCTCATATTTTCCTTAATAAAGACATAAATACAGTCTTCTAGATGACGTCTGGAATGCTCTTGGTCCTGTCAGAATTCTTCTCACATTTATCATGTGTAATGTCAGCAGGGTCTTGGACAGAATTTTTTGGTGAGAAAGACTTATACCAGTGACCTTGATGCAGTGCTAGCCTTTCTATTTGATCATTTTTCTTCTCTTTGTGACAGATTTTGAAAGCATGGGGTAAGAGTTTCTGATTAATTCAGTGATCTTTACTTGCTGAGATCTCAGCCTTTTTTGACAGGTGAGTGAGTCACTTTCCAAAAACCACTACACCACTTATATGAATTCTAGTTACGTTTATTGCAGACATCTATTTCTAGTCTGCACTAGATGAATCGGCTTCATTCATTCAGCTAAGATCACAACAAAATTGATTTCTTAATTTGTGCATATCAATAAAATTACTCTATTTAGCACAATATATCTGAGCCAATCTGAGTGTTACACAACTAATTTTGGCTTGTCCAATGGTCACTATCAAGAAAAAGGCTTGTTGTAGCCCATGCTGACAGTAATAAAGAAATCCAGACAACCTGAAGGATCGTTTAGCATCTTGAAATTGAGCCAGTGAGCTATTATGACATCTGAAGACACAAAGGTCGATCTGAAGTGGAAGTGTAGAGGACATCCATTCCAAAGACCAAATATTGTCACTGGCCTTAAAAATAGGGGTGGCATGGAAGGAGGGAGCAAGGAGAAAAATTTGCTAAGCAGAACACTTTGTTGATGGCCAAATCGACCACCTGCAATGGAGCAATTACAGAATTTCCAGCGAGCTTGTGTAACTGTGCTGATAGTGTCTTATGCCCCAAAACCAGTATAGTGCTTGTGGGAAGTTGTGTCAGTGTTAATTAATGTAACTATTTAGCTTGGATGCAGAAGTGTTTCAAAATACGGTGCATGACTCAGGAGAAAAATAAGTGCTACACTGTGGATTTCTGCACCTTATTTTTTAAGAATGCAAACTGCTGAATGACCAGTGGAAGAAATGTTGTCACAAATACTTGTACAATTCAAAAGCAAATTTCAACTCCACTAAGTTTTTTAACAGTTGATTATGAAATTAAAGGTTTTGTTTGGGATTGTTATTAAAATTCATTCACTGTGGATTTCAGCACACCAATCTGCTGCTAAATAATTTGTTATTTTTATGGTCTGACTGACAGACAATATGAGAGCAAGGGATGCAGGATTGCAGTAAAATAAACTACAACTCTAGATATGACTATCTATCTGTGGTGTGGATATTTGTATCTGCAGTCTGTAGTTTAGGATGTTCATCTTTTCATGAATGTGACTTACTTTGGAATTAACTTTTCCTTTAAAGACCAGTTTTTGCACAAGGCTTAAGCAAATAGTGCCTTTCTTAATCGTTGCTTCTCTCTGTCATATTCTGCTTTCAATTCAGTAAAATCCCTGTGTACCTTCAGAAGGCTGAAGATGAAGTAACTCTACTCTTGAAAGTAAATTTTTTTTCTGATATTAGTACAACCGTGTTGTATGTTTCCAGGTATGTGGGTAATAAACTACATCTCCATATAGATTTCTTTAGCATAGATATATGTGGTATGTTGGGGAATGGTCTTATTAATATTCATTAAATTCTAAAAAGCTCTCTTTTTAATGTATCTATTTAGGAAATGAATAATTCATGCATGTATAGGAAGCTCAGTGCTCTCACTTACGGCATAGACCTTTGGTGATCTAAGAATGTATTTGAACTGAAGGACACTCTAAGATGTGCAAAGCAACTGAAACATTGAACACTGCTCAGCTTCCTACCACCAATGGCATTTTTTTTTGTGTTGAAATTTCACTCACCCATCACTCTTCTTAAAGCACACATTCTCAAATATGCTTTAGTGGAATTGCACATATAATTTACCTGAACACACATACTTCACAAAAGCTGAAGTAGTTATGATTTGTTCAATGTATAAAAGGGATGTGGGCCACTTGTAAGGCTTCTTATCCACATATGTGTTGGTAACTGGTGAGAATGGTGGTTTTGGAGAACACGACATACATGCAAGCTACTGTCACAGAAGGTAGGTTTGCATCATAGAAGACACTCATGTTGGTTTTAGTCCTACCTTAAGCTTTGTACATTTCTTGCAGCAGGTCTTCATTTCTCAGTGTTTGGGAATCTCAAGTCTCATGTTTAGTCCCCGCTCCTAGAACACACAGTGTATCTATTTGCTATGTATTCAGGACAGGTATTTATATCTATACAAAGTTTTGTAAGCATTTTTTCATATTTGTGTATCAGGATGGGCCAAAATTGTAGTTAGTTTCTGGCTGTATATGTAATATGACTGATGCTAGTATGAGTTATTATGATTAATTATATATTATAGAGAGTTATGATTAAAAACACAATATTTATTATTAATTCTTTGTAAAGCAAAGGTACTAAAAGCTGCTGATACTTCTATGACAAAGTTAAAAGTTATGTCTGGTAATATATTGGTATCTGATTAGATTACTTTATTAGGGAACAAATTGTGCCTACTTATTTGAAGTTTTCTTATACTTTTTCTCTTCTCTTATTAAAAGCAACAATCTCAGTATGGCTTCAGATGCCAAACTGAAGAGTCCACTATAAAATATACAGAAAACATAAACTTGCTTCTTTCTTTCTGTACTTAGAGTCAGCAAGGGTACAGTCTGGAAGCGCAATAAAAAAGCTGTGTCAAGAACACCTAAAGGCACGTAACAGCCCTTTTACACAAAGTTATACAGAGGCTCAAAAAGCTCTTCAATGCTTTCTTTCTGAGTTGTGCTCTCATCCGTGGTACAGTTTTCTATATCCTTTTGATGTGCCTCCAGGACATGTCTCCCTTTCTGATTAGCTTGAACACAAGACTTTAGTTAAAATTAACTGTTCCCCTTCTCCCCCTTAGAGGACTTAAAAGACAGATCACACACAGAAATGTCCAGTTATTTGGACTGTAACTAAAATCTGTGAGATTGAAGGAAGAAAGGAAAGTCCCGTGGTCTGCACCCATGAACACCTGTAGTATCATTTGGATAAGTAAACTTAAACTTTATTACAAAACTTTGAAAATTCTTTTGAAGGAGTGTTTGACAAGGTGAAAAAACAGAATTTCAAGACATATTGAGACTTAAACCAGGAAAATCACAAGGTATACAAAAATGTGTCTTTCCAGTTTACACTGTTCAGAAAACAAACTGGCCATGAATATGCATGTTTGATACCTGGTCACTTTTTGTGATAGCTCATGTCATGAAACAAGTTTCACCCACACTTGCCATATGGGATATTAGAAATTCTCTATGCCACATGGATATATCTATGCTGTTTCTTAGTCATGGCTTGCTCACACACACAATCATAGTAGAAAAAGTTCCTCAGCAGTTTCACCTTTGAGAGTTTTGTGAAAAAATCCAGCTTTGGCATTTATGCTCAAGCTGAACAGAGCTTCTTTTCATGGTTAGTGTGCAAGACTTCTAGCTTGATTTCAAATGTTTGTAATGTAGACATGCCTTGAGAAGAAACCAAGCAAAAGAATAGTGGTTGTGCTTACGTCAGTAAAATAAGAAGAGCAGGTTCATAATAGAATAAAACTCGTTTCATGTATGCAGAACAAGAAAAAGTATAGATTTCATTTCTTTGGCTTTGGGAGGAAGGAGACAAAGAAGGGGAAAGGAGTACTCCAGGATACCTGCAGCATCCTTGTACTCATGGTTTCTACAAAAAGATTGATTGATCAGCACTTTGCTGGCCTGTCCCTTCATTCCTCTTAAAACAGCCTCCCGCTACTGTGCTATGCAAAGAAAATGCTTTCCTGTGACATCAATGGTGGACTCAGAATGCCTCCAGCAGTCCTTACACAGATTTTCAGCTATGTGAAGACCTGCTCTATGTTATGGCCTAGTGAATTTTTCTCACAAGTGTGTCTTTTTATTTGTTTCATTTCAGTCAGCTTCATAAGAGTGAGACCAGGTATGGAAATTTACATGGAACTTCCATGATAAGCCTCAGAAATTGAATGAAAAATCATAAAAAGAAAGTTCGCCTGTGCAGCTGAAGTGCAAGATGATGACCAGGAATACCTGTGTTTCCTAGATGAAGAAAGAAAAGGACAAAAGGTCTGAAACCACAACAACTTTGATAAAAAATAGTGTGACAGTTCTGTCATGTTTCCCGAAGAAACCACACTGCAGGCACTTACCCCTAAAAAAATTACATTAATTTGACTTTGGAATATCTGTAGAAACTATTGCAATAATAATGCAATGTCAAATTATCCTGGGGGAATTTCTATTCCAACTCCACTGAAAACTTTTGTCAGATCATTAGAGGCTTTCAAAGAGAAATCTGACCTCTGTGTCTTATAATACAGTGCTACAGAAAGCAAACTAGCTAGTCAAAGCCAGAGAAGTAATGCAGAGGGAAACATCTTCTGGTAGCCTTGTCAACAGTGCCTAATTGGTCATATGAGACAGTATCAAAGTGTTTGTTTCATTGTTGCTAATTACCTTATTTCATACACATTCTGAGTTTTGTCCTCTTTCTATTTTGATTTTGCTATAGTATGTGTGTATGGGCGGGGGGGGTGGTCCTAATAGCTGTGTGAAATAGAAATGTTTAGCTCTGCAGAGGTTCTGAGAAAAAGCTGGACAGTCAGTACATTTCATTATTATTTTTTTAGTTCTTGGTGTCTAATGTTCACAGGAGAAAGATCACTTCCCCATGAGACACCAGCCTGTTGTGTAAAATAGTATGGTATCAAATTATGACAACTGCATTGGTGCAGCTTAATCCAGAATAATTTCTTGCCTGAATTCAGCCTGACCAGTTAGAAAGACAAAAGAAAACAGATTGCTTTGCAGTCCACATTTCCTATATACGTAGCTGGGAGGCAGACAGGTTGCTTTGAAAAAGCCCCAAATGCTGTGAGTCTGCTTTAGTTCTGACCCAGGGTCCAAACTCTTGCTGGTAAGGACAGAACTGTTAGTGCACTATGACCATGTAACCTTTGGTTTCTTGTCTTGCATTGCAGACTAAAACCAGAGAAAGACCATGCATTACCTTGAACACAAGGGAGACAGACATTCCTTCCTGACCTATTGTTAAAAAAGTAGTATGTCTCATGCTTTCAGCTCACAGAGAGATGCCACAAAATTCAACAACCTTCTCTGCCTCTTGCATCTTGTAGAAGCAATTTGCATTCTGTCATGTTCTTTCACACATGGTGTTCAAAACAATTAAAAGAAAATTGCACCCATTTTGCTCAGTGTAGCAGGCTGAAAATTTCAAAGATAAGAAGCACTTCTCAGCATGAATAAACTGTGAAGTGCTTTTGAAAATAAGGTTTTTAATGATAATTGACATTAAAACCTTTATTTTCTAATACATTTCACAGTTTGTGCTTGTTGGGAAGTGCATGTTTTCTTTGAAACTTTCTGCTTGCAACACCAAGCAGAAGTGATACATTTTCTTTAAAATGAAAACTATTGAACCATTTTTTTTATGTATTGAAAAAAATTGCTATCCAAGGCTTACCAGAAACTCCCCTAACTTTCCCCCCATGCCTCATATTCGTATTCATCTGGGTAGCTGTAAAACAGAGAATAAGAGGCTTATATAGACTGCAGTGCATCTTCTTTCAAGCACCTGAGAGAAGAAAATAATTTCCTCACTCCATAAATCTGACTTAGATAACATGAATAAAAATGCCATTCTTTCTCCTTCCTTCAGCCAATAGCCCTCCCTCTTGGCAGTGCTGTGATCAACAATGTACACTGACAACTGAATAACTGTAAAATCAATAGCAAATGAAGAAATCTTATGGGACAAGTTTTGCAAATGAGAATATTGACTGGTTTTGGGGGTTGGGGGAGTGTGACACCCCAAAGTGACAGTTTGTGCAGATAAACTGATCTTCATAGGTAGAGAGCACTTTTAACAACAAGGCACATAGTTAATACCTTCTGTGCATAACCAGGCTTGATAGCACAAGTCAGACATAAAGTCCTATCATCAACAAAAATAACTAATTTTACAACACAAAAATAAATGGAGGAGGGGTGGACAATTCTTTGGTTTCTTGAGCAAAACACTCAATGATCTTAATGAATGAAGTAAATCCTTTGGGAATGAGAACATGGAAACAGCCATTCCTATTCCCCAATAAGTTAAAGTAACTAACTTGAACAGGTGTTCATTTCTGAGAGGGAAGATGTAAAAGAAAATTACTGGGTAAAATAAACTGTGGGACATATGGATGTTGTGACAACAGAGAGAGCAAATGCTTGCTGAAAATTATGAAAACTTTAAAAATTACCTTTTCACAGTTGTGGAGGTCAACAGTTTTGGTCCTCCACAAAAGTAAAAATACCTCAAAAAACATATTTAACTAGTCAAAAACAGTTAACCGTCAAGTTTAATTTTATTTTTGCTTCCCCCTCCCTTCCCATCCTCCTATTACATATTAACAAAAAAGTAAAGTAAGAGAACACCTATTATACGTTTATTCTGTACTTTTCTACAAGACTTCAGTGGTAAACAAGGATTGAATCCTGGTTTCTTTGTTGAAGATAAGAGGTTTTTCTATGAGTTTTTGATTTAACCCTAACTATAGTTTTCTAATAAGTAGGTGTCCTGCTTCTGTTATTCATTCAATATATTATAGCTCAGAGTGCCGAGATTCTTGGAGGCTTTCCCTCCTTTGTGTGATACATTAAAGATTTTATTAGTAGTATTCAGGCCTATTAAAATCATAGTTGAGAATTTTATTACCTTTTGGCTTTTTCGGTGACTTTAAAGAATGAAAAGGGAAGCTTACAACGTATGGTTGATATGTAAACATTTTCCTGTAACATTTAAGAAAAGTAATGATGTTGTTCATCTGTTTTGGATAGAAGAGGAAAAAAAATCACCCTTTAGTCTATCTCCTGTACATATGAATATGTGATACAGATTTTAATTGCATGTGGCCACAGGTAAAGTATTTTTCCAAGAGGTAATTAAGTCCATTCCCCTGCCATGAAAGGTGTCGACTATATCTAAATCATTCTTGCAGTTGTCTGTCCAACCTTTTCCTAAAACTCACGTGATTGGAGTTTCTGGACTCTCCTAGGCAATCTGTTTCCAGGTTTAACTATCTGTACCATTAGAAGTTTTTTTCTTGACTTCTGGCCCAAATCTCCTCACTAAAGTTTAAACCTGTTACTTCTTATTCTATCCCTGTCCTCTTTAAAATTCCCATCCTCTTTAAAAGTAACTTTCATGTGTTTGAAGGTTCTTGTCCTGTTTCCCCTTCAAACTTATTAAATCGACTTTAATTCATTAACTCTTTCCTCATAGAAAACTTTCATGTTTTCTTTGCTTTTCAACACTCTCCTCACTTTCCTGTGGATAATCTGGAGGAAGTCAGCATCTTTTTTGAACTGTGGTGTCCTGGGTGGACATACTGGCCCAGCTGAGTGCTTATTGTCTGTTACGTCTATTTGTTATAGCATATCTTTTTGTGCTTTAGCTTTTCTGACTTTTGTCCCTACATATTTATGTCATCCTTGTATGTTTGTTCTGTATTGTAATTTAGCCTTGTTTCCCTGCTGTGTGCTTTTCATTAATGGATGTCATGTTAATGAAGAACTCATGAGTTGATTATTGGTTATTCCTTATCTTCATATTGTGATATACAGTTGCATATTAAATGCAAAGACAAGCCACAGCTTGGTACTCCATAACTTCTAGGTGCTTGACTTATCTAATTATCTTTTAACACAGATTTTTCACATTTAATTATTGTTTAATTTACCTTTGCACATAATGAAGGTTCTGCTTGATTTTTCAAATTATTAAATGAAGACAGGACAGGGCTGTCAAAATAAGAAAAAAGATAACTCAGTCTTCAGATTCTTACTTTTTCTTCTTTTCTTTTCATTTTTTCCTATAATTCATTTAGGGAAGAAACATGGGAGCTTAACTGTGTAGTTGATATCCATCTTAACTCTTTAAGTGAAGAGCTAGGGCCAGTTTCATATTTAATAATTAGTGTCTATATCCATATCCCTTTTTCAGTGTACTCAAATATTTCTAATTTTAGTACAGGAGTGGCTCTGGTGACAAAGACGTGTGAATTCTGGAAAAACATCTGTGTAACAGTATGTGACTACTCTGAAAAATGTGAAATTCCAAATGTTACAGCCTGTGAAAAGTGGGAACCCGAATTAGCACGACTTTGACTTTCCACTTTGGCTAGGAGGCAGGCTGCACAGTCACTGAGCAGCTCCCCATCAGCATGAGGGGTGACCCCTCTGGGGAGCAGAGGCGCTCCCAAAGGGCTCTGGTCAAGTGCAACACAGCCGGGCCCTGGGGCAAGCACTTGGAAAAGTGCTTCTCATTTCCACTGCAAGGCAAGGAAGGGAAGATAGACAATGGCCAGTTAACAAAGTGTCCTCAGTATTTCTATAGATAAGGATGACGAATCCAGAATACTTGCCTGGATTGACTTGTTTAAGAAGAGAAGGAGAAAATAAAAAAGTGCTTAATTCAAACAATTTCCTCAATAAGAGGAGCTAAGAAAGAAATCAGTCCACAGGCAGGAGGCATGCTCGCTGGGGGACAGGAATTGCGTTGGCATTGGGACAGTGTAGTAATGAACTACACTATTTGAGCCTATTTGTCTTCGATTCTTCTGTTTTGCCAATTAAGAAATCAAACCCATATAAGGTAAGACTGGAGGCTGTAATGTTTTCTCTAATTAATCACACATTTATCTTCTTAGTAACAATATTAAAAGAAATCTATAATACAAACTCTCAACATTGTCTGTCAGATCTAAATATTCCTTGAATGTTAATAAAAGCATTTTATTAAAATGTAAGTTCTGAATGACTTGGAAGAAGGGAAGGAAAGTATGTATTCAGAGTTACATTTACTATACACTCCCAGACTTGGTCATGTTCATTTAACATTATTCTAATACTGTTTAAACACTGAGCACAAACTCAGATGACCTCTTTTATATTCTGAAAATAGAGCTAAGAATTTTTTGCCATTTTTGCATAAGGAAAATATATGGAATTCAACTTTTGCATTTGTGACTGTGAGTATCTAGTGTGATACTGTATGTTTATAGGCCAACAAAGAGATTCTGTAGGAGACCCTAAATGCTACAGAGAGTTTATAATGATTTGGAAAGACTGCTTTTTTTTTTGTTTTTTCCTTTTTTTTTCAAATTTATTTTAATACATAATTTTTCTTGCTTTATTTTGGGATGATGCAATGAAAGAATACCACACTCTAGAATACCACCAGGTAGGAAGAAGTTAGAGACCTACACTCAGGGTCCTAAACTGAAACAGGAAAAAGAACATAGCTCTGTTTATAATGTCTCAGGTAAGTGATTGAATGAGGTGAGGGTGATGATACATCTCACATATAAACCAAATATCTCATACCTGATACTATTTCAAGGTGGAAGTTTCATCAAAAGAGTTTAAACATTACTCACTTTCCAATGGAAAAGGTATTTTCCTAGAATTTTCAAGAGAGTTTCAGTCTTGACTAGAGTTGTAGAAAGTAGTTCAAAAACGAAAATATCTTTCTTTCAGGAGAATATTAGCATTGTGTTTTCAACCATAGAGTATTCCACTTGAAAGCATACTGAAGCAGTTTACCAGCAAAATCTTGTTCAAGTTCCTCAGGATTTATCTTTTTCTGCTCAAGCAAAAATAGAAAGTGGTGGACTGAAGTACCTGAAAACTCTTTAAATTTATTAAGGACAATCCAAAACTCAGAAACACAAAATATATTTAAAATGTATATTTCTGCTACTCATCCACATGTCCTATGTTTTTTCAAATACCTAGTATCTATTTTTTAGTAAAAACAAAAAGCAAACGAAACCAACCCCAAAACATTTTAGCAAAGTCAGCTATGTTGTTCCACTGGTATTTTTGTTGCCTCTGGAAACGGCGCTTTGTGAAGAATCCTTCATCCCCTGATGCCTGGAAGAAGTCAGGTGTGGTCAGAGGAGTATTGTTGTCTTCTTCACAGATTAGTCTTTGGTCTTGATCTATTTTAAATAAGAATGAGAAGGCAATATGGCAGACATATTCAAAGTATGGATGCAGAGTAAGAAGATGAGGATTTCTCATGCCAGATCATAAAAAAAAGGTAAATATAAAATAACAAACAATCATAGTTCTTGCTTAAAAGCAAAAATAAAAATTACTGAAAATAAACCAAATAAAAAAGATTGTAAGGTGTACACAAGAGTTTATAGTGTATGGACAGCTAAAACAATTTTAATAACTTTTGAGATGTTATTAAACCCTGTTCCGCTCTCTGGCAGACGAACGTCCATACATACACATGTACAATGTGGATCCCTCCAGTATCTTTGTCTGAGCAGTGGTTGATTGGAGAGCCTCTCCAGCAGACTATTTGTAGGGGTTTTGCACCCAGACTGTGAGGCTGATGGCTCCCCTAGGGCAGCTCTTGGGAGGCGCTGGGGCTCTTTCTCCAAGTATGTTACTGGGGTTTCCCCACCTGCCATCCTGCCTCTGTGCTCCTTGTGTTTGTGAAGGCAGGCCTTTTAATGGGCTGATTGATCTCCTGCGATGGCCAAGGGAATAGAAGGGTCAGGCTATTATTTGGGTTCCCCCCTGCCATTGTTCCTCCTGTGTGTGTGTTCACTAGAGTCCTTTGCATGTAACCTAACAGTTTTTACTCAAAGAGTAATTTTTGGAATCAAAACAAGTAATCTTTATGTATACAAAATCATTACATGAAGTTTGTACAGTTTTCTTGTTGGCATACTCTAACAATCCAAATGCATTTGTTCTTGATTTATTCTTCAAAAACAGGAAAGTAAAAATTGTGCCATAATTTCTTTTTTTTGTTCACATTTATGAAGGAAAAATGAAGTCAGTCAGCACATATTTACTTATAGATACTCTTACAGAAGTGGATTACATGTGTGTGCTGTTTTTTGTTTTGTTGGAGTTTTTTACTGTCTTCTGTCTAAATCAGAAGCCAATTGTGTTAGTTACACAAGTCTTTGAAGGTTATGATACTACACAGAACTCGGGCTGGAAATAATTTTAAGAACTTCTAAATATGGACATTGTTTTTATCTATTGTAAAGTGCAGTTTGTATTTAGCAATTATTAGTAACCAAGCTATAAAACCTGAAAAACAGGGAGCCAAGGGAGATGGCATTATATTGTACAAAACTAGTCAAAAGTCGATACAAAAATTCAAGTAATTTTGTAATCACATTTAGGTCTGTCTTTATCATTCTACATAAACATCCAGAAGTTGTGCATTGTTCACCAGGAATTGCTTAAAGTATCCATATTCTAGCAATAGATAAATAGGTTATTTTTGAAACCCATGTAAGAACACCAAATTTTAGATGAATTATCAAAAGAAATTGGCTGGAGCACAATACATGCTTTTTACTGACCTATTATTTCTCTTCATGGTTACCGGATGCACACAGACATGAATCAAAACACTTAAAAATAAGATGTTTTTCTCTCTATCTGTACACAGAGAACTGCCTTTACGTCTCATTTTATTCTTCCTCGGTATAAAATGATTGATTGATTGCTCACAGCTTGCATGACTCCCTGCTGCCCTAGATCCATCTCCGCTCTTCACACTCCATACAGTTCTTGCATCATTGACTTTCTGCCAGCCATTTTGCTGCCAGTGCATGAGCTGACATTTAATGATCTTTAGACGCAGTAATGTCACATTTATCACTCTTTATCGGTTGTGACAGACCTAAATTCAAATGCAAACATGAAATGCAGACTGAATCCAATCCAAACAGTGATATGTTTTTGAGTGGCATCCATCAAGGCACGTTGAGAAAGAAGTGAAAAATGACCGGTTTCCTATTATTTTATAACTACAAATAACAGGTTTTTAGGTCCACTCTAAAATATTTTTCTTTGTAGTTTTCAGGGAAACCTCATTCAGTTTCCAAAATGTCATATCTATTTGGATGTTTCAATGTTACTGAATTTTCAGTATTCCCAGATTTTACATTTTCAATTTAATCCAATCCCAGGCTTTACATGAGAAATACCAGGAGCACATTGATCCCAATGATCACTATACCTTCACCTGCTACACAAAGAACAGTTTCTCCCTTCTGAATTTCAGCATTGCAATCCTGACACAGCTACGTTTATTGCAAGTGCCAGAGACTAGGACAAATTTAGTCTGCTTTTATCCTTCTTCCTCCCTAGCTGGCACCTAAAAGTTTCCAGAAGCAAATGCTCTCCCAGAGGACCTTCACATTTCTTTGCATGTGATCCTGATCAGTGCTCTTTACTAACACACTTTTAGTGGCTGGGCACCACTTTCTAGTTATTAACATGCTTTTCAAGGAATAGATGCAGACTTCAGGGCCACAGATATGATAATAAGTATGTGTGTCCATTGTTCAGCAATTAGAGGACAAATAAGAGAATTAAGCCACAGAGAAAAAAGATATTTGCTTACATGGTTTAAATGTCTTCTCTGTTTTCTCCTGCCCTGAAGAAGGTCACCCATTGAAAATTTCTAAAGAAAGTATAATGATTAAGGGATCATGACTTGTGCAGGAGGTGCAGCCAGCGGCCCTGCTGTATCTCAGCATCTACTATGGCTTCATGCTATTATGCATCAGTATAGCATTTCTGTTATACTGAGTTCACTGACTGAAATCAGTCCTTACCAAGACTTTTGTAGACTTATCCTTCATCTCAGATTGTGAGATGACATTAGTGGCAGTAAAATGACTGTTAATTTATAGGGTAGTCACTAGTTTTCAGATATAATTGATCACCATTGAGTGGGAGTGGGAATTCACGCTTTCCAGATGTATTTTGTGGATTTTCCCCAGAGCCATAGTACATTGCATTTGATCTCTGGCATGCTGGTATAACTAATGCATTGTCTGTTAGAAAGAGCATTAATCACAGAATCATAGAATCATAGAATGCTTTGGGATGGAAGGGACCTTTAAAGGTCATCTAGTCCAACCCCCCTGCAATTGGCAGAGACATCTTCAACTAGATCAGGTTGCCTTATTGCTCAGAGCCCCATCCAGCCTGTCCTTGAATGTTTCCAAGGATGGGGCATCTAGCACCTCTCTGGGCAGCCTGTTCCAGTGTTTCACCATCCTCATCATGAAAAATTTCGTCCTTGTGTTTAGTCTATATCTACCCTCCTTTAGTTTAAAACCATTACCCCTTGTCCTGTCGTGGCAGACCTTGCTAAAAAGACTAACCCCATCTTTCTTGTTGGCCCCCTTTAAGTATTGAAAAGCTGCAGTAAAGTCTGCCCGCAGCCTTCTCTTCTCCAGGCTGAACAACCCCAGCTCCTTCAGCCTTTCCTCGTAGCAGAGGTGTTCCATCCCTCTGATCATTTTTGTGGGCATTCTCTGGCCCTGCTCCAAAAGGTCCATGTCCTTCCTGTGCTGAGGACTCCAGAGCTGGACACAGCACTCCAGGTGGGGTCTCACCAAAGCGGAGTAGAGGGGCAGAATCACCTCCCTTGACCTGCTGGCCACGCTTCTTTTGATGCAGCCCAGGATACGGTTGGCTTTCTGGGCTGTGAGAGCACATTGCTGGCTCATGTCCAGCTTTTCATCCACCGGTACCCCCAAGTCCTTCTCCTCAGGGCTAATCTCAATCCCTTCATCCCCCAGCCTGTATTGATACCAGGGATTGCTGCAACGCAGGTACAGGACCTTGCACTTGTCCTTGTTGAACCTCATGAGGTTAATACCACATTTTAGCCAGAATTCTCCTTAATCTATATATGTTTTACCAAAACATGACTGATTTTAAAAGAAAATATCATAAAGTAAAATAAAATTGGATGATGGATTAGTAAGAAGATACATTTATGGCTGGGTCCGAGCTGGATCTTCTGAGACAGGAAAGCTGTTGGCAATCTATTTGCTTCTTTAATCTCAAAATTAAAACAATTTTTGACAGAACTTAGAGTTGTTTATTCTCTTGTCCATTTTGCAGTGTACCTACCATACTGCAGAAACATTGGCTAAAATAATTTTCGTTCTGCTGTTTATGTCAAAAACAACTGCATTTAAATTTTTTTTTACATAGATGTCAGAGCGGATGCCGTCTGCCCTTCAGTGAAATGAATGCTGCCTGAGACCACTAGTCTATTTATAATATTTCAGTTAGAACATGTCTAGAAGTTCATTGGCACTTCTTTTGTCAAAAGGCAGGCTGCCATCAATTAATTATAAACTATATTTTGATACATTTTAAGGAACCTGTCTAATAAAAACATATTTTTAAAAGGAGTGAAAGTAACAGTTCTTACCTGCAGAGAATAAAAGAATGTTTTACGACTGAGCTTTTATTGAAAAATCTCCCATAATTATTTCCCAAAGATACTTTGGTGAAAAGGAGTAGAAAGCAATAGGTAAAGTGGTAGTTAACCAGCACAGAAAATGCAGTGTACATCCCCTAGCATCTATATACAGATGTCAATAATTATCATAGCACTATATATGATATAAATCTGGATTATGTTGTTTTATTATTGTTCACCACTACAGATCACCTTAACTAAGCTGTTAATTGAATACATTCTGTGATATGATGACTCAATAAAAACACACTTTCTTGCAGTGAATGGAAATTTAAAAAAATGAAATGGCCTGTTTCAAACCTCAAAGAAATGTGTGGGAAATTACCAATGTAATTCTATGGGCCGTTCATCAAAACTTGGTGTAACAAATTCCTCCACACAATGCATGAAAGTCCATGAGAAAACTCAGGGTTGAACCTGAGATGGGAATCCCTATTCTATGCCCAGAATAGATCAGATATGAAAGCATAATTTAAAATTATCCCTTGCTAATGCAGGTTTTCTTCAAAAATGTCCCCCTCGCTGTATCAACATCTTGCTCCACTTGCCCTTTTACTTCCTTCTCCTACTGCCTAGAACTTAGTCACTTCTTTTCAGCTTTCATTCTTTCATCTTCATATATACCACAATATGTATTCCACCTAGTTTTATCCTTACTTGGTTGGGTTGAAAGTGTTCAAAGGGAGGAGATGCCTTCACTGCTCTTTTGTGCAGTGTAAATCTCTGCATTTTTCATCCCAGTTGTTACATAGATAGTGAGGGAGAAAAACCAAAGCATGCTTTTCCACAGACCAAAGTTTTACTAACAAGAGTCACTGCCTCTAATCATTACCAATCCCTTAAAGTACATAGTCAGTTTGAATAACAAACGGCCATCAGCTTTGGACTTCCGTATTGCTACTGAGGTTTTAACCCTTGCTTTTCTAACATTCTGGCAATCCTTATGGGTTTATGCATTATTCACCTGCAACTTGTTTTCTAAAAAATTTTTCTTCTTGTGTTGTTGGGAAGAAAGTATAGCATCCTGGAAGCAATTGAAATTTATCAAGAAACTGCTGAGTTTGGCACAAAGGGTCATCTCTTAAGACATCATCGCCCTCTGAAAAAATGTATTTGAGGTTGTCCATAGAAAAGAGAAGTCATAGGTTGGCCTGGAAGCCAATCAAATTGATTTGATGTTGGCTGGCACATCTGTTATAAAATCTTAGTTTTTCCAATTTTTTACTTCAGCATTTTCATATCACTTGATCAGCACTGGTCTTCCCCAGTTCTTTACTTGGAAATCAGTTTTTTCATATGATCCTGACGAAAAGACCACCTACAGAACAGGTTTGAAGACCAGAAACTTACCTGGGAGTTAGAGAAACCAAAGAAGATAGCTCTGCCATTTCTTGAGAACTCACAAGTTTCCACAGATCAAGTTTTTCTTTGAGTATTTGATCTTTTCTAACATCAACAAAAAAAATATTATTTTCATAAACCTGTTTGGGAATGTTAAACAATATTTTTCTTGTGACATCAAAACAAAGTCTCAGAACTAAACAGACATTAAAAGGAGCTTACTTTCCTCAACATCGAAATGGTTTATTTAGGTTACTGATTAATGTGGATATAGAAGCCTTTCACAGTACCCCAGTACAGGCACAACTGATGATGACCCTACTGTAGAATGGTTTGGTAGAATACTTTGTTTTCCCCCTCAGTCAGTGCAAGCGTGTTTCACAGTCTCTTAATTCATTTTTTTCAGTGCTTGTTGGTAATAATATTTGCTACTGATCATCATAAATAGGATCTTTTGTCCTGGCTGATTGTGAAGTCCTGATGCCTAGAACAACTTCAAGATGGATTTCTAGTATTTCCATTCATTTTTTCTACCTGTAGTGACACTAGTGTGTGTAAGACCACAGAAAAACACAAAAAGCCCAAATAATGTCACTGCAGACCTCGGATTTAGCCATGAAGCTCAAACTTAGATGTTTTCAGAAAGATAACGGGGGTCTCCTTTTCAGTACTTTTGAAGAAAATGTATCCATAATGTTCTTCAATGTTAAAAAAGATATGTAGAGAAAAAGAGATCTTTATCAAAAGCAAGCAAAATCCAATTTTGAAAAGCATTTTTGTAATCACTGCTCTGACAGCCCTGATGGCTTTTGGATTTACCCATTGTCCTCCGTTTATATAACAGAGCTAGAGTGAGACATGGTGCTAACTGAGGTAAAGCTAACTACAGATGACAGCACTCATGACACTTAATTCTAGTGACTTTTTTTTTCTCATAATGACGAAATCATTAAAATATTTTTCTTCAAAATGGAAGGGTTTTTTTTCCTCTGTGCCCTTTTTACATATTTCAGTATGATCCTTGAGGAAAGAAGTTTGTTCAAAATGATGGTTTTGAGGTTTGTCATAAACCTATGAGATATTCCACTCTGTTCAAACTAGTTTCCTGTATCTCCTCTCCCTGCTACTCTCTGTCCCATCAGGTAAAAAAGCAAAACAAACAAAACAAAACAAAACAAAACCACCACACACAAAGCCACAAAACAAAAAAACAACACAAACAAAATATTACAGTCATGCCTGAATATTTATTCTTCCCATAAAGAGATATGCTTGTTAATATATCACTGGATTTTAAACTATAAATGCTAAAAGTCACTAATGTCAACCCTGTATTAACCCCTGCAAGTTAGGTAACAGATCAGCTGTGATTTGGAGGGCTAGATAACTACTAGGAGAATGTGCTTACGTTCACACTGATCTACACTGGGATGTTCTCTAGAGATGTCCCTTCTTGCTTTCCCCTTTCTCTCAGCGCATGGCATCCCGTTATAAAAAAACATTTTTGTTTTGGAAAGACAAATACATTGATCCACAGACCTAAGTACTGGAAGTCCTATTTCATTACATAGGAGTGTTCTAAAAAGTAATTATATATATATTTTTGGTGCTGTAGCATTCTGTGTCTGAGGCATTTTGGGATTATTTAGTAAGCTTTAAAATATGTTTCTGTTGGTTTTCCAGGGTCACCCAGTATATTGTTTTCAAGCTGGATTAAATCTTGTTAATTTTAACTGAAGTGTGTCAAAAATTGATGTACATAGAGAATTAGACTTAAAGACACAATATATTTTTCCTACAAAGATGATTAAAAACTTTGCTTAATTATACTGCTTGTTTTAAGACAACTAATTCTTAATGTGCTTTCTAATGAGGGGGACTTAAGAAAACCTTAAGAGATGATGTACAGTTTCTGACCTCAAAGATACCAACCTCATCTATTATTTTGTGTGTATTTTGGAGGGATGTTTTTGCCCTCATTTATTATCTCTTAGGCAATAACCCTTTACCATGCTTACATATGCCAGATGTCTAAAGCCTCTCTGCTGGATGTAAACATTTTCTGAAGACAAAAATCAACAGCTCATTACCATACTGTGAACTTTAGTTAAAAATGAAGTCTTAAAATTAGTGCAAAGATGACTATATTCTACTTTCTTCTGGAGAATGAGTGTGCATAAATTCTCTCTTTCTGTTTCATTTAAGATCTTACATTTCAATTTTGTATATTGGAAGCACTTTACCTTCACTGAAATGAACCCTTAAATGTACACCAAATTCATATTTTTAAATGTATTGGTGTTGAAATGTTTTTTCTTTATTGAACTTACCTAATCCTGTTGTATAGTGATGGGGTTTTTTTTCAAAAGAAATATGATCTATCAACTTTATATATATGTGAAAGTGGTATTAAAAACTATGGGTACATATATTTTATATATATGCACACATATACACATGTGTATATATATGCACACATATATATACATAGATATATAGATATATGTATAGCTATGTAAATATATAAATGATAAAACATAAACTATTATACTACTACATATTACAGTTACATATGTAACCTACATATATACACGTATGTATACATAAATACACACATCATCTTTAATACATGTTTCAGCTGGATAGTGTGCTGAAGATGTAAAAGAATACATGTGATGGTTTGAACTCCCTAATACCTTTGGTCATAATACCAGAACAGAGGGGAAAAATTCTTTATCTCTTTGTTTGATGTCTCTAGTTACAATCTGAGACAAGCCTCCAAGGTGGCACAGTGAAGTTTTGTCTGTTGGTTGCACTTGTTCTTTTGATTGTTTAAGCCTGCATTTTCAGGAGTATTCATTAATTCTGGCTGCAAAACTGAAAGCCTGATTTGAAAAATTGTTCAGCCCTCAGCACCCATGTCTACTTTAAGCCAAAATGCTTCTTGAAATTCTGTTTGCACAGTCTCAGGTTTAGCGTTTGCCAGTCAAAACACCCAGTTAGGACACACAGTAGAAAACGTGGATGTTCAGACACTGCCAGGGGCCACCCAGCGTTGCACTCTTAAAAAGAATTCATGCCTACCTCAAAGATCATAGCTCAGTGTTCAAGATTTTCATTTTGACATCTTATAACATCTTATTTTTGACATCACTGAATGAAACATGATAAAAACAATGTAACATTAAGAAGACAGTATTCTAACATCTGGTAAGGACTGTTCCCATAAAGCTGCAGTGACAGGGCCCAGTAAAGCATTCTAAGGCAGAAAAGTTTTTGGTTCCACTTCTGCTTTCATTTTCTTAACTTTTTTTTAGAATTATATAAGAGCTAAGCTGTTTATTTAATAATAGTTTAAAGCTTGCTTTTAATGTCAGTATCCCTCATGTAATTATTTTAAAATAGCAGATTGGCAATGTCTACTTTGGGCACTGTTCGTATCTTATCACTTCTGCGATGCTTTGATGCTTTCTTGGAATCACAATGCTAAAGCTAAATGACTGAACAGCTAGTGAAGAATGAACAAAATAAAGTTACATGGCCGATGTCTGGCAGAATGCAAAATTATCTGCAGGGTGGCTACTACTGAAAGGGAAACAAGATAAAAATTGGACATCTGGGGAAGAGTCTTGAGGTTGAAGAATAAACATGTTGCACCTGTTGGCTCACAGTTCTATGGGTTATCTGAATGGGGTTTTTTTTCTTAAAGCTGCGTTTCATGAGGGCTCAATTTTGTCTCTCTCTTCTTGCCCATCTCTAGTCTTATATTACTCATGCCAACCACTTCTGCAGTGGAGAACAATAATTAATCTGGTTGAAAGGGGAGCAGATCATTGAATGCTCACACTTATACTGACACAAAAATGGATTTACTGTTTTTCACTTATTGTTACAGAGATGAAAATGAGTTTAGTTTTTATGTTGGTATTATGTTTGTTTGTTTTTCGATCTGCTCCTTACATATCAACTTTCTTCTGACCATGCAGGAGCACAGAATCATATATCAGGCTTAAGTCCAGACATGGGAGTCCTTGCTCTATGCTGCTAGTAGGGAATGTGCCCTATAGGAGGCACACTTTTTGTTTGCAGGACCTGACTATAATCTGCATCCCTACCTGAAGTACAAAGCAGCTGCTTTGTTCCACCACCCTAAACACCAAGCAGAGGTGAATGCAGGTAACAGATCCAGCAGCTCACCTGTGCAGGGGCTTCAGGAGGCCCGCGGGCTTCTCCCACAAAAGAAAGTTCTGTGGTTTTGCCACTAAAAAGCATGAAACGCTGGCAGCAGGGAAACACCAGGAGTGAAGTACTTATGTGAGTCTGCCACTCAACAAGGCTTGATAGATTTGCAGCTATGCCCAGCAAGGAGGAAAGGGAACAGTGAGATGAACTGCAGTGCAGAGGGAAGGCTTGTTAATCACCTCTGCTGATGGCAGGAGGATGTGAGGCGAAGAGGGAATGAGAGAGACCAAAAATCTCAGGAACCTGCTGGCCTAGTGTGAGGAAGGACTGGAGCTGCTCAGTGTATGACACTGGACAGGGGGAGGGTAGAGAGCTTTCCAACTTGCATAACTATGCCAACTCAGTAAACTGTTTCACTCACACAATTAACACATGAAAGCCAATCAGTGCCTGTACATTTAAAAGCAAAGAAAAATGTAAGTGGTCAAGACAGTTTTAAACACACAGATTTATCACAGTTCATTCCAGTTTGAGCTCCTGCTTGTTCCTTCTCTCAGAGATAGTGTATGTGGGGAGGTATGAGCCTTTCCTTTTTTTTTTTTTTTTTTTCTTTTTTTTGATTAGCTGTAAGAGACATTTCTGCAACATTTCATAACACTATCCTTTCTGTGGGGAAAAAAATCATTTGCATATTCAAACCTTTTAAATGTCATCTCTTCCTTACAGCACATCTAATCAATGTCACCTGCAGAAGAGGACACCCAAGGCTCCTGTAAGGGCCAAACTGTATTTGCCAGCTGGACAATCCAAGTAATGCCCTTTATGAGTATTCACAAGGTTCAGAACACAGTAGCTTTGGTAATTATGAGACAACTTCAGTAAAGAAGCAGAGACAGGTCACAGATTGCGGAGTGACAATGACAATTCAGCTGGAACAAACAGTAATCTCTAAGGTGCTTCAGTTCCTGCCACTCTCAATGAAGTTCTTTACTCAAAGTAAAATAAACCGTAACCTATTCCTCTGAGCACAGGGCATTGTGTTCCCTGTCCTTTTGAAATGCAGTCACTTTTTTGTTCACATGGTTTTGTGCAGAATAAAAGAGGCATACTGGATTTGTTCAGACATCCTTATCATTCATGGCTTGTAGCAAACATTATGAATATAGGGAACATGGAAGAAGAATCACTGTGAGGCCAAAAACAAACCATGGGCCATGCAGAAAATGAAAATGGCACAAGGAATAGGAAAGAAAACTGTAGTAAGAGGATAGGAGATCAGAGAACTAGATCATAGGATGAGGGAAGATTATGAAGCAGAGAAGTTCAGGTGGGAACAGATTTGTGAGGAGTAGCTCAGGAACACGGGAATGAATGAAAAATAGTAAAAATATACTGTGAAGAAAAAATGATAGCTCTCTGAATTCACGATTTCTTTACTTCTGAAACATTTAGAACAACATATTCCATGAGACTTTCTGTTCATTCATGACACTGTGGTTTAACCCCAGCCAGCAACTAAGCACCACGCAGCCGCTCGCTCACTCCCCATCAGTGGGATGGGGGAGAGAATCGGAAGAGTAAAAGTGAGAAAACTCATGGGTTGAGATAAAGACAGTTTAACAGGGAAAGTAAAGGCCACACGCACAAGCAAAGCAAAGCAAAGGAAGGTATTCATTTACTACTTCCCATCAGCAGGCAGGTGCTCAGCCATCGCCAGGAAAGCAGGGTTCCATCACACGTAACGGTTACTTGGGAAGACAAACGCCATCACGCCAAACTTCCCCCCCTTCCTTCTTCTTCCCCCAACTTATATACTGAGCATGATGTCATATGGTACAGAATAGCCCTTTGGCCAGTCTGGGTCAGCTGTCCTGGCTATGCTCCCTCCCAGCTTCTTGTGCACCTGGCAGAGCATGGGAAGCTGGAAAGTCCTTGACTAGTATGAACACTACTCAGCAACAACCAAAACATCAGTGTATCAACATTGTTCTCATCCTAAATCCAAAACACAGCACTATACCAGCTACTAAGAAGAAAATCAACTCTATCCCAGATGAAACCGGGACACACGAGACATCTCTTAATGTTAGTCTGCCATATCCTTACACAGCACAAACCCACAAGACTTCGTCAAAGCACATGGAGTGGTGGGACATCTTTCTGCCAAAGACTTTTTATGACCATAAGGCTTTCAGCTAAATATCTTTATATGAATTAGTGTTGTAATATTATTACACTGGCATTGACTTTAGTTAGTTAGTTAGTTGGTTATACTGCCAATGGCTCCAGGAAATGTTTCAAGTGCAGATTTTCAGAGATGAATTTTAGTGACTATTTACATTCCAGATTTCCTCTGTGACACCAGAAAATCACATAACAACAGGTTTTTGAAACGTATGTGTGACTAATGATCTAACTAACAGTATTTTTTAAAGTGTCTACACATTTAGTTTCCATTGATTTCTAATGACTGAAATATCTTTAAGAGTTACATGTCTAGCTGTCACCTGCTTTTGACAAATCTCACATTTTTACCTTTAAACACCTTAATATCTTTAAAAAATCTGTTGTTTAGTTCTGTGGTGCATTGTATTTTTTTCTAAATGAGAAGTAATAGCAGTTCTCTACCTATCAAAGGTATGGAGAGATTACAAAGAACTTAAGGACATATTTTGTTGAAAGTTTTTATGCATCTCCTCCTCCATGAAATTAAGTGGAGTGCTTAAATGTCTTTGCAATCTTTCTTTACAAAATTAAGCCATACACAAACCATGGAGAGTTTGTTAGTTTGTTTGTTTGTTTGTTTGTTTAAGAGCCATCCTAGCTACTATGTAGCCAGCTCTACTGCTTTTGGAATCAATGACATAACTTCCTTTGGGTTTCAGTAGAAGGAAACTTCTTCCTATTTAATTGATTTAACTATGAGTTTCTTGCTGTGACCAAACAAATCTTCTTCATAGCAAACATGGGTCTCAGATATTTTTTTCCCCTTCTCTTCTGATTTTCCTCAATGGTACAATAGCTTACCATCTATCCCTGCCACTCTCCCCTCTATCATTTCTTGGCTGGAAGACATCGAACTCTTTAACATGTTCACTCTGCCACCATCTCTCATTGACATCTTGCTGATAACCTTGTCAGTGAATATTGACAGGCTCAACCACCATATTACTCGGTAGTCTCTATGTTAATCAAGTTTCTTTTACTGTTCAAACAGCCTGTATTATAATGGGGAGAGTAAGACCACATTGCTTGCCATTGCTTGTGATGGTATTAACCCATTGTTTATTACTTAAAGAGGGTGACACATTATTGTCCCCTGGCATTTATGCCATGTAACAGCTGCAGGCTCCAGCATTGAATAGAATACTGACATATTACTGTTCTACTAAAGCAACAGAAGTAGTAATACTGGACATTTACAATCCTTATGAATTATTTCATTCTGGAGATTGTTTAAAGAAAATAAAATACATTATTTTGTGGTGGTATCCAAATACAAATCTCCTTTCTCATGGCGACTTCTTAAATAAGAACTTCGGTATATGCATTTTGGAATTCAATCTAGGAGATAAAGTGCTTGTGCACCACCATTAACACTTGTGTTTGGATCTCACCTAGATAATGAAACAGAATCAGACCTCTGCAGCGCTGGCAGGAGACACAAAGAGATAAAGCAGAGACGCACACAAAGCATGTTGTGACTTAGCAAGCTGGTCTTCTTCCCTAGCAGAATCATGGTTTTAGGGGATGGCTGCTACAGGTGGCATAGCTTCCCAGAGGAATTCAGACCTTCCAATCTGCATGTGCTCACTAATATTTTTTCTCTACTGTTTGATGTTCATTTATCAATGTCACCTCTTGAGCTGAATATATTTAAACACTTTTTCTTGATCAGAATCACATCTGAAATGTATTTAAACAAGATGGTGACACATTTGGAGTATCCATATATATTTGTTGCTTGTCCATGAATTAATACCCTGAGATGTAATTCAGAAAGTGCTGTAAACCTGCAGTAACTGTTGTTTCTGCCATAAGAAACAGTCCATTTGCTACTGACCTCTCTGCCAGCACAAGAATTTGTCCAGCTGTGTGATGAACTGGATAGAGCAACTGATCACCAATCAATCTTGAAAATCACTCATGAATATGGTTTAGCTAAATCAGCTCTGCTACCTGTTTGTTGAACCTTAGTATCACTCCACGGAGCGGAGACTTTGAGTAGTAAGTAGTAAAGAGACAGTGGAACATTTCACAAGGGAATATTGACCTTGGTTTTTTAATGGAATGACAACACTGAAATTGTGTTTTACTTACTTAGAATTTTACCTGCAGTTTTCCTCCACAGGAATTACTCTTCATCTTCATTACACTACCGAGTAATAAGTACATTTGATAGGAATGAAAAATTCTGCTACATATATATAATGAATGTATACATGTATGTATTCCTATGTATTTTTATATATATACGTATACTACAAGACACATGAGGATCCTTTTCTGTTCAAATGTATTACATATAAATGTAAGTTCTTCATCATTTTTACTTTCACAGACAACAATTATTAATATGAGAGTTACCCAAGAAAAACAATTGTAATCTATCTAGCTTTGTATTTTCCCATCAAAGTTCTTTAAATACTTGTCAAGTGACAGGAAAGTGTTACATATTCATTTTCTGTTATTTGTAGTGGGGAAACTGGTTAGGGTAAAATAACAACATTTTCTTAAGGTCAAAATAATGAGTCCGAGATTAATAAAACTCACATAGTAAAACATAGATACAGGGTACAGAGAAATTTGTGGGTGAGATAATAAGTTTACATCCCTAAAGTGCCATTTAGTATCAGAAGGCTTTAAAAAAATATATTTTCCTCGTTCTGGGAGTAGATAAGTAAAATTAAAGCAATCTTGGACCAACACCAGAATTTAAATTGCAATGTGTTTCATGTCTTCCCCTTCTTCCTCCTCCCTTCCTGCCAAAGCTTGGCAGTTCCATTATTATGGCAATCAAGCTGTCATGTTCTTACATCATATATCATCACCAAGAAAACTAATTTCAGAATCTCAACATGTTTGCAACTCTCTGGAGATAGTTCTTGCTGGTGATGATGAATAGATTGTAGAAACAGAGAGTCATCCTATGATCTAGGAACCCTTACACCTAAGGGAAAAATAAAGTCTTGGTTAATGTTCAGACTAGTTCCCTATTCCATCAAATGTTTCCAGGTAGGAGAAACAATGCTGGTTTTCCCCTTGCTGCTTCCCACTCCAATTAAATGAGGTGACATCTTACTGCAAGTCTTCTTTAGACATTATAAGGGGTCAATCAGACTTAAAGACAGTTAGAGAAAGTTGTATCAACTGTTTCATTATTTTATTCTTACCTCAATTGGGTCTACAGTGTATTTCACTTCACTGCGTTTAAGGAACATAGTCAAATCTGAGCATGACTTCAGTTTCTCATATACAAACATTTCAGGCAGAAAGCCTAGGACTTTCATCTAGTATTTGTAAAATGTGGTAATCAGCTGTTGGAGACAAATTTCTGACCCACGAACAAGAAATTTAAATACAGATTTGAGGCTTTAAAAATTAAAAGAAGCCATGTCCCAAGCTTTTTGTAATGTTAAGTATTAAAGGAACTCTAACCTTGTATATTGTACACCTTGTCATAGAATCAGAATCATGGAATGGTTTGGGTTGGAAGGGACCTTAAAGATCATCTGGTTCCAAACACCCTGCCGTGGGCAGAGACACCTTCCACTAGACCAGGTTGCTCAAAGCCCCATCCAGCCTGGCCTTGAACACTTCCAGAGAGGGGGCATCCACAGCTTCTCTGGGCAACCTGTTCCAGTGCCTCACCACCCTCAGAGTGAAGAATTTCTTCCTTATACCTCATCTAAATCTACCCTCTTTCAGTTTAAAGCCATTACCCCTTGTCCTATCACTATGTGCCCTTGTAAAATGTCCATTTCCAGCTTTCTTGTAGGCCCCCTTCAGGTACTGGAAGGCTGCTATAAGGTCTCCCCAGAGCCTTCTCTTCTCCAGGCTGAACAACCCCAACTCTCTCTGCCTTTCTTCATAGGAGAGGTGCTCCGGCCCTCTGATCATCTTCATGGCCCTCCTCTGGACTCGCTCCAACAGGTCCATGTCCTTCTTATGTTGGGGGCCCCAGAGCTGAACTCAGTACTCCAGGTGGGGTCTCACGAGAGTGGAGTAGAGGGGGAGAATCGCATCCCTCGACCTGCTGGTCACGTTTTTTTTGAGGCAGCCCAGGATACAGTTGGCTTTCTGGGATGCAGGCGCACATTGCCAGGTCATGTTGAGTTTCTTGTCAACCAACACCCCCAAGTCCTTCTCCTCAGAGCTGCTCTCTATCCGTTCTCTGCCCAGCCTGTATTTGTGCTTGGGATTTCCCTGACCCATGTACAGGTCCTTGCACTTGGCCTTGTTGAACTTCATGAAGTTCGCACGGGCCTACCTCTCCAGCCTGTCAAGGTCCCTCTGGATGGCATCCCTTCCCTCCAGCGCATTGACCGCACTACACAGCTTGGTGTCATCGGCAAACTTGCTGAGGGTGCACTCAATCCCACTGTCCATGTCAGCGACAAAGATGTTATACGGCGCCGGTCTCAGTACCGACCCCTGAGGAACACCACTCATCACTGATCTCCACTGGAACATCGAGTCGTTGACTGCAACTCTTTGATGCGACCATCCAGCCAATTCCTTAAATGACCTTGTATTATATATCACCTTGTATAACCTTTACTTGCATATTTCAAATTGTGCCTCTACCAAAAAAGGAAGAGATTTCAAGGTATTTAGGCAGAATTTATTAATTTTCAATAAAGACCATGGAAATGAGGTTCTTTAGTGCACTGAAATCACTGATTAATTATCTTCCTTGTTGTGGGACAAGCACTTTCTTTGATAGAATTGTCTAGTAGGTACATGAGATGTAGTACAACTGTATCAATGCAGAGTGCATCTTTCACCCTACCAAAACTTTCACCTTTCTTACAAGAGAATGAAATTAGTATGTTTACCTAGAAGATCAGTGTATTAGAACACTCAGTTCTTCATCTTGCTTCCAAACTATGCTAATGTGCTTCCTGATACCACATTTTATTGTTTCTCTGAACTACACTGCAACAGAGTTGCACTTATTTCTGAGGAGAGCTACATTACACAACTACACCTAGGCAAAGGTTTTTTCCCCAAAAGAATTGCAAAACTAGAAGCTACCAGTACTGTTTTTTTCTTCTGCCTTGAGCAGCATTTCAGTAATAAAAAGGCATGGTAAAAGGCATGAGAATCTGTTATTTTCCTCAAAGTCTGGGGAAAAAAAAATCTCTAGAGAGTTTTTTTTTTTACATATGTCTATTTTTTTTCTAATTGTAAGGTTGGTTTTTTTGATATTTTTATTTCACATTAAGAGCATTGTGCCATCCCGAGGGACAATTTAGCTACAAAGAATTGTTTCCATGTTAAGCATTCAGGCTTTGAGTTGAACTTTCAGATATCACTTTATTTAAATAACCATATGGCAAGATAAAATTGCTTTTATGTGTTTAGGAGTTGGGCCAGCTGAAAGATGAAGAGGAAGGCTACATTGTATTTAAATCAAGTATATAAAATAACCCACCATAGTAACTGAAAATAATTAATCATAGAAATGATAACTCATCTTCATGGAAAATCAGTTCCTGTTCTTAACATTTAAAGGAATTTAATTCCTTGTCTTGAATGAGCCCTTCAACAAATTGTAAGAAAAAGATTAATTTGCTTGGCATTCTTGTCTTCATTTCTCTGAAGATGAAACTGAGAAAGGGAAAAGATAAATCTAAACAATTTTGTCTAATGTTAGGATTTGGTGCTTAGTTGGTATAAATCAGGATGACTGCCCTGCTCCTCTAAAGAATATTAGTATCGACATTGAACGGTCAGGGATGCAAGAAGTCAGGGTTTCTTCACATTTTTCTCCCTGATTTGAACTGTTTTGAAACAGACTGTTCAAGGCCTTAACATACATTCAGTGGGAGCAAAGAGGGTCCAATGTAAGGTACAAGAGGTCTACCTTCACAGAGCCATTTTCTCAATGAGAATATTAGATTGTAAGAAAAGTAAATATAGAATTTAATTCATTGTTCTTTTCTTGCTAATCACATCAAATGGAGCAAGCCTCCAAAGATTTTATCTAAGCTAGTTATTTTGCAAATGCTTGACTTCAGGGTATCTTCATTCATGGAAGCAGCAGCACGGAGGCAGTTATTAAGCACACCTATAAAGTTATTATTGTAAATCATTTGTAGGACCAAGACTAGCACTAGTTGAGCAGAAAAAAAAAATTGCCTATTGAGTTATTACTTTTTTTTTTTTTCTGTACTCCTCCAGTAACAATGTATATGAGCTGGAATATACCAGGGAGTGCAGACTGAGTGGTAGTAACCAGTGACTGTAACTGATATATTTATTATTGCATAAAGGTGCTTGAATCTGCCAGGCATGGAGATCCCTTTCAGTATCCCCAGTCTCATTAACAGAAATGGGATGGTAGCGATCCCATTAAAAAAAATACTATATAGAACAGCAAGACTTCAGATTTATTTTATTGTCTTTTGATTTAATACATGTTCACTTTGTTTTAACATTGTCATTTGACAGATGATAGATTTTCCTTCTGAGACCATTTTCTTGTTCTTTAAAAAATATTAAAGCCCTTCCCAACATTTCTCCTTTCTCCCTTTCCTACCTAAACTGCAATTCAAAGCATGCATTTCATACGTATTCTCAGAAGTCTCTTCTACACTGTCAGGCATTAGCATCCATGATTACTACAGAATTTAGTAACCCGTTTCAGATAATGTGCTTTATCACCACATCTCCTCCGTGTGTGTATACATGTATAGATACAGACACACACACACGCATCTCCTATATGCACATATATTTGCGCATCTCCTGTACTGGCTTTCAGATGGTAACATACAAGCAGATATCAACTCTTTAAGAAGGCTGGACTCCTTGAAACAATATCTAACTGAAACCAAATTATCTGTAATACCAATCCCTCTTCTAATATCAGAATGCTTTTATATTTGTTAATTCATTGGTTGTTACACTAATATTCATCATAGCTATGTATTTCAGTAACTTTTCTTTGCTCACTGACATTTGGTCATCAGCAACTCCAAATATCTTTGATGAAAATATAAAATATTCCCATGTTGCATGTTTCAGTCGTTGGCATAAGAAGATATCATCCTAGGCAACTTGCCCTGTGTCCTGAAGGAGAGTCAGGATACTGACTCATAAACTCAAAAAAAACCCCCCAGCAGTCATCAGGGCTTTGGAAAGTTGACTCAGAAACCACGAGTAAGAGACTGTGTGGCCTTTTTCCGTGACATTTGCTTTTTACACAAGCAAATGGATCCCCGGACTGCAGAAAACTATGCTAATACTAAAGACTCCTTTCTTTCCAATCTTCCTCCTGCTTAACTAGAAGATGCTGGGCATGGGCCAACATTTAAGACGTTCTCCAGCCTTTTGCCCTCACATTCAGCTTTCATTGAAACTTTAGGGACTTTGGCTGTAAGTTAGAGCCACATGTATAACAACACAGTGAAGGTAGTAAGAGGTTAATTTCTAGGTACTGAAGTTTCTAGATATTGTGTTTGCTTGTTTGACCTCAGATGTGATAATGGCAGTGTGTAATTTTTGTAGCTCCTTTTTCTTCCCCCTCATCTGGTAGATCATTGGGTAGGTGCTATCTCTTTGACAAGGTTTGTATGGGTTTTTTAATTGTTGGCATTTCTACTTTTGGAGGAAGAAAACATGTTTGTTTCTACCTCCTCCCTCGTGTATACACACTCTCTCTCTCTCTCTCTCTCTCTCTCTCTCTCTCACATATATATAGAATTGTTTATTAACTCATAATGACTTGATATTTTCCATTGCAAAGAAGGTGGTAAAAAGGCTGTCATGGCAAAACACCAAAGCATTATCATTAGCCCAGGTGTGTGTACTCTGCAATTTAAGCTTGCAAGCATGTTGTTTCACTTTGTTCTTTGCTTTCCTGAGGAAAATTAATTTTCAGCTTTTTCAGGTTCTTCAGTTGATATGGATGTTTTCAAGCATCAGCTACTTGAAAAATATCAAGTCCTGTGAGAATTAAATAAAGCAAATTTGTTTTAGTTGTCTGCCATGCCACTAGAGACTGATGTAAACTCCACTTGCCAATTCCACTTTGTTTAAATCAAATGAAAATGAAATAATATTTTGCAGAAAACATTTATTTAAAATGAGACAAAGCATTTTCAGTAACACGAATAATGACAACTCAATTGGTAAGGGGGAAAGAAAGGACTATTGGTGAGAAATAGCCTTTGGATTACAAGGAACACATGGACAATTCCAAAATACAGACAGTAAAACATTTAAGTACCAGGGAAATGATTCTCCGATAGAGTAGGAAAGAACCTAAATTATGTTTGTTTTTCATGCTTCCCAGACATTTTTGAGAGACAAGTAAGTGATCACTGAAACTAAGGTTTGTTTATTTACTTGTTGGCAATGAAGCCTGACTGCAGTCAAATAATCCTGTAGGTACACATTGTGGAGCCAATGATGCCTTTTCTTCCTTGTGGTAAGTGGATGTTCTTCTGCAATGATCTGCTTTCAGTCAGAGCAAACAGACTTTTTCAGGATTCTAGTCTACTGTGAGGCTTAGGTTATTTTTTCTGTCTCGTGATAATTCCATCAGACTCATACAAAGATTTATAGTACCTTCGGCACTTTGCTGCTGTTTCATTTTTCTGCTATCAATGAGTACTGTCAAGAGTGAAGTTTAAAGAACAGCTTAATAATGGGGTGAGTTGCTGCATTGATTTTAATAGGGTTGCAATGACTGTAAGCCAGGTTGAGACTTAACATAATTCTCAATACACCTGTTACAATCTATAAAGGATCCTCTTCTGCCTCACACACTATGGAAAACACTAAAGCTGCAAAAAGTTCTGAAAACCAGGTCATCTATAGAGGTGTTGTTTATTTAAATACCTGAAAAGCACTTCTGTATTGCCAGGAGAAACAGCCCAAAAAGCATGAAAAGGGAGAGAGAATTAGTAAATGACTTAATTATATTTTGGAAAGAATGTGCCAAATTATTCCATAAGATATAAAGACAAAGTTTTGCTACTAGCCATGACAGAAAATGTGTTGGAGCAGAGGACCAATTATGAAAGCTGTCATAACTGCACATTCCGCATTAGTCTAACACTATTACCACAGCACCCTGGAGAAATTCAGTACCTTTCATAAGAAGTCTGCATTACCAAGGTTGCTAGGAATGCAAACTCAGACTTTAAATTGAAATCTTGTAATGAAAAAGCAGCAACATCTTCAGCACCCTCTCTTTTATTTGCATTCTCAGTGGAGTATATATGTTGCTGTTGCTCTGGTGATTCTGAATCTCAAAAAAATAATTAACAGGAGATTAGTTTACACAACCGTATTTTAGGGGCTGCTAATTATTTTTATTTCTTTACTAGTTATCAAACACATGGGTCAATTTTTTTAAAATTTACATGGCAGTGCTGTTGTTATTACGGCTCATAATCAGAAACTTTAGCAGAGAATCTGTTTCTATGAATGTCATAACGTTGTTGTGTCAGCAATCTTCTCAGAAAATATCAGGCAAGTACTAAAAACCATGCAAGAAGTTGTGAAAATCATGGCCCCAAAAATGCTTGCTTTGGGTTAGCAAAAAAAAAATGAAAAACAAAACAAAACACACAAAAAAAGAAGAAAAAAGTTTAGAAAATTATTTTAAAAAAGCAGGAAGAGAAAGCAATGCCAGGCAAAACAATCTCCATCAAGATCAGAGTTAAGAATTAGCTTTTCCCCTTTGTTAATTGATTTTTTTTGTTTTGTTTTGCTTTGCTTTGTAGGCTGGTTGGTTGGTTTGTCTTTTGTGGTTATTTTTTATTATTTAAACATATTCAGCAGCTTCCACACATACTTCCTCACAACTGCTTGCTATCCATCCATCCCCAATCTATAGGACTTCGAACTGGGGAAACAGCCCAGTGGTTTTTTGGCCTGTCTTTTAATACAACCCTATCACAATTAGTCTAATTGTGATACCTCAGTCACAAAGTACATTTTCCTACAACTTTTCTATTTTCAGAGAAGGGGAAAAAAGAAATTAAGCAGAAGGGTTTTTTGTCTAAGAAGAGGGGTTTTTTAGGAGTAGGAAAAAGAAAATAATTTCTTTATACTGACAGCACAGGGATAGTTATTTCTGAAGTGATGATGTTTCAGGGCCAGAGCCCAGCAGGTGTTAATCATCACATTGCCATTCTCCCCAGTCTACTGCAATTTATCCTAGCTGAGGACTAGTCTCTGAGTTTCACCATTATCTATTTAAGAACTCAAGAAAATGAAACACTTTAAATATTTTCAAAAATTTCACACGTACTCATAGTCCAATCTATTTGAGCAATGGCAAGTAAGAGGTTCAGCAGTCCATTTCTCTTCAAGAGTGAGGGAATATATTTTGTATATTAACTAGATGAAGGATCTAGGTTATGATGTAAATAATTCTCAACCTTTTCTGACTGTTGAACCTGAAAATGAAATAGATTTGTAAATATAGAGAAGAATTAAAAAAAAATAATGACAATGTGATAAACCTGTAGATTTATATGTTCCAATGGGTTTTCAGATAATGTATGAGTTTTAAGTTAAAAGAATAGTATTTGCTTAAGATTGTATTAACTATTTCAATATTGTCTGAATGTCTTTTCATGACTCCCCCTAACCTCAGGGATAGTGATCTGTCTACTGAAAAACACTTATAATTATTATACAAGCTTGTGGATTAAACGAAAAATCAAATTTAAAGATTCAGGTGGAGGTTATCTTCTAACCTCAATGAACCGAAAATTTCTGGGTTGTCTTTTAGATAGTCTGCAGACAGGTGAGGTGACAAGGTTCTTACCTCAGCATCAGTTAAGCCAAACCCTTTTAGGAATTACAGTTCCTTAAATAAGTAATTCAGCCCAGAAGACTCAAAGACACCTGAATGTCTAATTCCACTCAGTTTTGTTGGAAATAAGGTAACTGAATATTTTGGAAATTTGTATTTTAACATCTAGTTGGCAACCCATAGAAAGAAATGGAAATACTTCTAGAAATCACCACTACACACACATTGGGGTTTTATTCTTCCTTATGGGGAAACCCATGGATGCAAGGGGGTAAATGGCAAGGTGGAAAATCAAGCTTCTTCCAGTTAGTTATACATTGTAGGACTTAAACTTAGATACCTAGGTTTTGATATTTACTCTCCACTGAAAAAAGTATGTAGCTAAACACTGAAACAAGTTTAGAGCAAAAGCACTGCTTTCATACATAAGGAAAACAGCTCAAACTATATAACAGGAACAAAGACTTCATCATCATTTACTTCAGAGAAGATATTTCAGAACTGCTCTAAACATGGGCTTTGTAGCTTGCCTCCTATTATATTTATCTTTTTTTATCAAGATGTCCTACTGTTAAGATCAGGTTACCATGACTACTGTGATGTTTAGGCCATGTGTAAAGTTTCTTTTTGAGAATCATTCTTACTATGAAAATAATTATTTTCTTGAGGGAGAGGGAGGGAAAAAATTAAAATGTTTGGGATGACTGCATGTTTTCTGCTCCAAGAAATCAGGCTTTAGACCTGTTTGATCTAAGTCAGTTGAGGTCAATTTGACTTTCATTTTGCTCTGACTATGGAAAATGTCTTACATTTTTTATGTAAATCATACGAGTGAATTTGTGGTCTGGATTAAGATGTGAAGAGCTGAAGTTTTCTTGTGAATGTTTTTCTTTGGTGATTTTTATTATTTCTCCTTGTCATGGATTGAATATGTGGGTTTTGGCAAAGGTATGTTCCACCGAGATGACATGATAGACAGGAAAAGTAGATGAGTAGTGTTGATACTCTTCAACATGAAAATTTATGTACTAGAATATCTTGAAAAGTAAACAGATTTATACGAATTGCAAAAGCTCATGGAAGGAAAGCGATTCTGGCCCAGAGACTTCAGTACCGTAACCCCATTGCCTGTAACAATAATCTAATTACTGGCTATGAGAAAATGCTGGCCCCTCTTTCATTTTCAATATACAGTTCTAAGTGGCCTTAATATAAATCCTTTGAATTTTGAAGTGCACACTCCCATTACTTTCATGTTCAAGACAGATTTCTATGTTAATATAAAATCACTAACGCTAAACAATTTCTTAA
This sequence comes from Platalea leucorodia, assembly GCF_965183815.1. Lineage (NCBI taxonomy): Eukaryota > Metazoa > Chordata > Aves > Pelecaniformes > Threskiornithidae > Platalea > Platalea leucorodia. Next base: position 59,670,679 of record NC_138823.1, on the reverse strand, counting down.
GAATAATTTTTCTATAAATGAGAGTAAGATCCTTAAACTCATAAAAAAATAAGTGTGGCAACTAAATTTGCACATATAGCCTTCGCACTATCTGTGAATAATAGTACAATTTGTACTTCATTACAGCGGTACAATTTGAAAAAGTTTAATAAATAATTAACATAGATTGTAATAAGCATACTGCGAAGTGGAGCTCATGTGCTTTAATTACATATAACCTCATCTGCAAAATGTGTTGCAACTGCTTATCAATCTGTTTTATAACCAAACTTTCTCCATTCAGATGCTGTAACATGCAATTAACCAGCGGCAATAACACTTGTTGAAAATCGATAAGCTACTTATAAATGTAGCTTTAATATAAACTGTGTCCAAGAGAAACTTTGTACTAAAAAAGCTATTTTTAAGAAACAAAATGCAGATATATAGTCTTCCTAATTGCTAGTATTATTTAAATGACAAACATCTAAGCACAAATAGAAGTTCAGACAAAATCAAATGTCCAGGTTTATTCATTTTTGCTACAATATATGTGAAAGTGGTATTTTTCCACTCTCATTTGTTGCTAACATGCTGACATACAGAAACAAAAATTTGCTGATTCCAAAGAAGGTTTTTCACTTGGTCAATATAATTATTTTTGCAGATAAAGCAGATAACATTTGCTGCTATATTTTTGGAAATTTACTCTTTCCAGTATCTTCTGCCAGCTCAGAGGTGGGTTTAATGTTTTTACTAAAATTAAAGGTTTTCCATACTGATAAAATGTGGATGTCATACCACTGGAGAGAAATTTCCTTTGACAGGTACAAGCCTACGTCTTTCTGCCAAGCAGCAAAACAGGCATAGAGACGATGCACAATTTATGTACTATTCATGCTTTTTACAGCAGGTTTATGTGAGTTCTGAGGGCCAGAAGTGGAGACTTTGTGCTTTAACATGTCCCTTTCATACCTACAACTTAGCTTTTACAAAGTTGAAGAAGAAATAGGGCGTGTTGATGCACGTCTTTTGTCTTCCAGGTCTGTGCAGAAAGAAATCTATGTCTAGATGGTTTCTAACAGGAAGAATGACTAGTTTCTTCAGTGAGTTTTCTCTCAATGTCTATGTTGAAATGACATTGATACATGCACCTTGCAAAGCAGTTGAAATAACTAGTAATACTTCTGTATATTTTTTCTTTCTCTTGGTGAATGCATGCAGAAAAGTATTATTATAGCTTTCATGAAGAAATTTCAAAGATTCACATCTTCTAAGATTAACTCTGTCACTGTTACACTTTGACACTAACAAAATAAGAATCCAAATTCAGATTACTATGGCTATTATTTTCACAAATTGGAAATATTAATTTTGGTTTTTTCATGATATCAAGACCAATATATGGTTCCTTCAGTCTGCTACTATAATTTCATTAATGCCTTGTATCATTTTTGTCAGCATTGGCTAAATCAAGCCAGTTTGTTCTACTGCAAAAGAGAGGAAGAACTTCCCTTTATCTGTTTGTCCCTAAAAAACATCTCCAGATGAGGGCTGAATTACACATAAATTCAGTGATCTACAAACAAGGTGCAAAAAATTTACTTTGAGGATTAGATTGGACCATATATCTCAGCCAGATGCTCATTCTAAAATGAAATGCAGTTTAAAATGTCCACATTGTTAATGTCTCTTCTTTTTTTTAATTTTTTGTTTTCCTTACTAATCCAACTTTACCTGTAAGAACAGAAATTATCATACTGTAAAAATCTAAATGCTCTGCTTGGGCAATTCATTTTCAGGACATATGTGAGCAGAGTCTAGTTTTAAATATAGTTTGAGGAAATACAACTAGTTTTTATATTACCCCAGTCTGCCCTCTCTTCTAGGCTATCTGAAAGGGTAATCATCCTCAAGAAAGGTCATATTTTTCAGTATCAATATACCAATTTACACCACTTTTTCTTGCATTTCTTAGGTATAGGTATTTTGTCTTCACATCTCAAGCCTTTTTACACAGAAAACAATGACGGAGAAGAATGCAAATGTTGGTTTTTATTAAGTCATTTTTATGGGACATGCTTTCTATGATGACATACCACACGTTCAGGTCTAGATTGAGTAATGATTGATGCTCAGTGCCTGTCTTAGTTGGGTATAGCCACTCTCTATCACTGATTATGAACATAGTAACAAATAGCAATGATGTAGAAGGGGACAAATTATGCTTACTTTCAATAACATTTTTGCATCGTGGATGTAGTTGGCCAAAGAGTAGCTAGATAATGGTAATAATGTATGTCATCTTTGTATTACATCAAAGAGAATAGTTTTAAATGCTTTAGTGAAGTGTATGTATTGCAAAAGTAACGCACCGTGAAGGTGGACAGCATTCAAAAATGCTCCACGGTAGTCAATAGTCTAGAATTACAGCAAGTCATTGAGTATAGAGACATGCAGCTTATTTTGATGTGATATTAGTCCTGAAATTTTGCTCTTTTATCGCTGTTACAGCTTGCTACAATTGAAAATTAGCTTTCTTCTTACAGCACTGAGGATCTCTACAAGTACTGATGTTTGTTTAATGACTGTGGAGTGAATCATTGACCAGTTTTGAACATGTAAAGTGTTTCCAAGTCAGAAAGTTGTGATGATAGATCAAAGCTAACTGGAACCATTTTTCATACTGATCACTCTGAGAGTAAGCTTTTGATTTTCTATGTTGATTTGTACTGTGAGCACCAATAACATTCATTATGAGTATGTTCATTTTAGGATTGTTACTGATTTTTTATATTTCTTATGCTTAAAATGAAGAATGTTTATTGCAGTTTTAATACCATCAAAGTCAGTACTGACTTAAAAGCATTCATCCTATACTTGCTAGAAAAGTGTTCATTTTAGGTTACAGGGCCCCTGCCTACCTATTAAAAACCTGAATTGCATAGGAATTTTCCACTTAATATTTCTAGATTTGGGGTTTTGTTTGTTTGTTTGTTTGTTTGGGGTTTTTTTAAAGCTTAAATGAAATAAAAAAAAATAATATATTGCAATATCTTGCAATTGAAAACTCTGTATTTCAGAATAAATCAATCAGACAATTCTCACCACCGACTGAGCTAAAAGTAGATGTTGTGACACTGGAATTCTTCAGGGCCTGGGACATCTAATATCACTCCAGCTCTAAAAATAGTCTTATATGAACTTGAATTCACGTTTAGACTTCAGGAGTGATGAGGTCAAACCTTTGTATAAACTCAGAGGAAACCTAACTTTTACAGGGAGAAGGGACTTAAATCTGCTGTGACCTGGAGACTAGCTTCATGGCCATGCCAACATAGTTGCTTCTGTTTCCTGAATGCACTCTGTGTTGCCTCCCAGTAAGCCAATAAATAAAATGTTTCATGATCAGAAAGTCTCTTAGATACCAGGGTATAAAACTTTTTTCAGCTTTCACATATTAAAGGAAAATAGACAGAAGCATACATCTGGAATAATGGTAAAATACATAAAAATGGCCATAAAACCCAGAAGAGAATAGCGATGAGCTCCGTTTTAAAAACCTGGTGGTCAGTCATCTATGAGATAAATCTTAAATGTGATTAGCACAGCTGTCTAGATTTTATGGCACCTCAATTTTTTTCTCAACTCGTCTCGCTCTTTCTGTGGTATTGACAGTGCTAATGCAAGTTCTGAATCTCATACAGGAATGAGTCATGCAGTACACATGAGAGCAAAGTACTGTTCTCTTGCAAGGAAAAAAAAATAGGACCCACATAACCTCATATATTCTGGCTAATCAAAATTAGTAGTAGGTTTTGGGCAGATAGGTCTTGAATATAATTATTCATTAATTTTGCTGAATAAAACTATCACGAGGATATTTCATGTTTAATATCAAACAGTAATTTTTATTTGTTTGTCCTTAACTGAAAATCTGCTAATCGTACTATTTAAAATCCAGCTAAACCTGACTCTTCAAAATCAACTTGAAATCTAAATGTCAGTCTGGGTAATTAACACTAATAAATATTCTAACACAAGACATCTGGTTATTTTAGCCACACAAAAATACAGTTCAAGTTTGTTCTTCCTCTCTCTTAATAGCTCTACAGGGGACACAATTATGAAGAGGAAAGCAGAGTTGGGACAGATGCTCCGTTAGTTTTAATTAATGAATTTCAGTGGACTTCAGTTAAAGCTGGTGAATCTCTGGCAAATTATGAAAGTGTACCCTAAAAAAGCATAACCTTTAAGACAGTATCATTTTTCACAGAGTCACTTTTTCAATAAGCGTGAAAAAGCAATACAAAATTAAGTTTAAATGTTGTATTTAGCTAGGAAAAAATTACTAGCATCACCTAGCTCTATGACATATTCTATCCACTTTTGCTGTGGACTGTAAAGATACTAAAAAGAACAGTACTGTGTTCATGCCTATGCCATTTGTTCCCCTCTAATATGGTATTATTGTTGAATATACACCACTGGATCACTATTATTCTCTCTTTTCCTCTCTCTCTCTCTTGCTTTTCTTTCGAAGGCAAAAATTTTCTCATACTTTCCTTAGTTGAATAGCCCAGCTACAAATGTCATATGATTTTAGACCTTCACACACTGGATGGAAGATGCAGAGGTACAAGATGTGTATAAAGCTTCTTCCTAACAGCTACAAAGCCTGAGGTAAGACTGTCCTACCCATGGGCTGTTATGCCTCTCCTCCCATTGTATGGGGATGACAATTGGCAGATTCACAGTCTATGGTTATACTGGATCCAGTTCTCCCATTTGGCTGATACGTTTTTACCTTCAGAAAGTCATTTTTCAGCACTCTGTTCTCTCATGCAGGGAAGCTGCATCCTCCCACCTGAAGTAGATGACTGCCCATGGTCAAACCACCTTGTGGTTGCGAACTAAAGGCTGAATCTACTTGCCAAAAAGTGCAAACATCACACAAGTCTATCACAGAATCACAGAATCATAGAATCGTTTAGGTTGGAAAAGACCCTTAAGATCATCGAGTCCAACCGTTAACCTAACACTGCCAAGTCCACCACTAAACCATGTCCTCAAGCACCATGTCTATCCGTCTTTTAAATACATCCAGGGATGGAGACTCAACCACTTCCCTGGGCAGCCTGTTCCAATGCCTGACTACCCTTTTGGTGAAGAAGTTTTTCTTAATATCCAACCTAAGCTTCCCCTGGTGCAACTTGAGGCCATTTCCTCTCATCCTCTCGCTTGGTACTAGGGAGAAGAGACCGACCCCCACCTTGCTACAACCTCCTTTCAGGTAGTTGTAGAGAGCAATAAGGTCTCCCCTCAGCCTCCCCTTCTCCAGGCTAAACAACCCCAGCTCCCTCAGCCACTCTTCGTAAGACTTGTTCTCTAGACCCTTCACCAACTGCATTGCCCTTCTCTGGACACGCTCCAGCACCTCGATGTCCTTGTAGTGAGGGGCTCAAAACTGAACACAGTACTCGAGGTGCGGCCTCACCAGTGCCGAGTACAGGGGCACTATGACCTCCCTGGTCCTGCTGGCCACACTATTCTTGATACAGGCCAGGATGCCATTGACCATCTTGGCCACCTGAGCACACTGCTGGCTCATGTTCAGGCGGCTGTCGACCAACACCCCCAGGTCCTTTTCAGCCAGGCAGCATTCCAGCCACTCCTCCCCCAGCCTGTAGTGTTGCATGGGGTTGTTGTGACCGAAGTGCTTGACCTGGCACTTAGCCTTGTTGAATCTCATACAGCTATGCCAAGTGCTTGACTGATTCTAAGCAGCAGGCAACAGATAGCTATAAAATCCAATTTTAAGATAAGCAGAAGATGAATATTCATCAAAGGAGCTGCTGATTGAATAAGTTCTTGAATCAGTCCAACTCTTTTAAATGGTTACATTAAAACCCACTGATTCAGAAGGTAAAAGATAATTTCAAAAGTTCTGCTAGAAAGTGATTTTTTTTCATGTCTCTGATATAAAATCTACTGGCAAGAGAAATAATATCAAATAGCAGAATGGCACTTGTGGAATAGCACAAGTAAAAGGTTGAAATGAGAATGAGGAAACAACTATGTCAGTCATCGTCTAGCCCTACTTGAGTTTTACATTGCTAGGTAGAGTGCAAGTCATCAATTCTTGGGATTAAATCCTTGAGGATTACAGATAATCCTTCCAATTTCAGCTTTGGTAACTCAAACACATCAGATTTTTGAAAGGAGTAGTATGTATATACAAAAAGAATGTGTACTTCTGTCATAGGAAAGATTTTCAAAAGTGCTAAAGTTTAGTGTCTATTGTCTATCTTTATTTTAGTGTTCATTTCTTGTACTTATATGTTTCTACACTAATGCAGAAAACACAGAGATGAATGTGTATATCTCCTCATGCTTAAATATCTTTCCCTATGTGGCTTGGTAATCAATGCACAGCATCGTATTTCAGCTAAGAACTGCTGTGGGAAGGAATGTATTGATGGAGATAAATGCGAGGGTCAAAGTCACTAGTGCAGAAATCAGCAATAGAGGTAACAATATTTGATATCAATAATAAGTCTGGGCTGTGTGACATGAAACAGAATGGGGAAACAATGTACAGAGAAGGGGAAATAACTCAAGATAGAGACTGGCTGCTGGATGTCAAGGAAATAAGTATCTGAAGAAGACTTTCTATTTGCCTGTTATAAGTCTGTGTGTGTGCAAGCTGCTTTGAAAATAAAATAGAAAATATACATCAATTGTGTGAATTTTTAAAAGTTTTTGTTGAAACAATAACAATAAAAAAGTGAATGTAAAACCTCACACCCCTAAGCATTTTACAAAAAAAAAAAAAAAAAAAAAGGATCAAGTCTGATTACGCTGATAAAATTCCAGTTTTGTATTATGTTCAGCATCAATTATAATATGAAAAGCTCTGATTGCCTTCCTGTTATAAACATTTCAACTTAGTTCTGACCTGTATTTTCTCAATAGTCTTTCAATCAGAAATACAGGGATTCTGACTGAAACAAAAGGAATTAAGCTATGTACCCTCTTTGAAATACTTTTGACTACTCTGGAGGATTTCAAGATCTAAGTTCAGCAAATTTTTCCACACTTATAGATGTACTTTCACAAATTCTGTAAGACTTAGTACTTATTTTTTTTTTCAAATGCCTATGAATTCCATAAATAACAGTAACTTTTCTGTTTGTCATGTGTATTGCATTTCAATGTGGGAAAAAAGCTGATGGAGAATATTCAGACAAAATGTTTCTAATTAGAAAACACAAGTGTCTAGAAGATGTTAGAATAGATGTTTACAGTTTATCTAAACTGTTGCCATTCCAGTCAAGAGCACTGATTACTCAGATGGTCTGTTCCAGTCTCTTTCTTCTTTTCTTCAAGAAAGCCTTTGAAAAGTTTGTTGCATTTCAGTTTGAGGTGGGGGGTTGGGTGGGAATCAAATCTAAAACTGTAAGGTCTTTCATGAAACACCTTTCCCCCTCTCTTATCTCAAAAGAGGATTATTTTCATGTCAATTTCTGATTTCCAACCGGAAGCTGTGGCGGAGGAGACATACAAGGAATGGACAGAAGCGAGCACTTTCTGTGTCATACACTTGTTGTGGAATCTCACAGCCAAAGGACATTCTGGCAGAGAAAGTGGCAGGAACCTGGTAGAATAGTTGGGTTGTTTTTTTTTTTTTTTTTTTTATGCATACTGTAGTGCATTCTACTTACTCCAATGCACTGTCTTCTAATACTTGTGATATGTCAAATCAAAACAAATATTTCCTTCAAGAAAGTTATATTTCTTAGAGGAAAGAAAGTTATGTTTTCTTAGAGAAAGCTTTTCCCCCCATTGACTGCTTTTTTGGAACTACCCAACAGTGTACAAATAAAAGTAGCCTTTTTCTTTTTTCCTTTTCACCCTTTTTAGTCCTCCATTTAATTAAAGAATAAGCAGTTGCAATGCAAGTAACCCTAACCTACTAGATCATGCCCATCAATTCTTTGGCTTCACTACCAAACCTACCACCAAGTCAACTTATTGATGAGGAAATGTGCTTGCTTGTGGTGGAATAAAAATTAACAGTAGGCAGTGGCAAAATGTTCTCAACTTAAGAGTACACAACAAAACTTTCAAATGAAATAGCTTTCTTATTTCCTTTTTCCTTCTTATTCCATATCCAAAAGATAAATGACCTTGCTGTCAGAGCAATGCAAAAAGAAAAATGAAATCAGTGACATTTAGTACAGCACTGTGTGCCCTGCTTCCTAATATACTCAGATGTAAAACTAGCAAACTTCTGAAAAATAACAAATTTGGTATTTTGTCTTCACTAACATTTTTAAATACAGCCTCACTTAAGAAGAACAATAGCTACTGGAGAATAACTCACAAAATAAAACCCCCTCATATTCATCATGCACTCTGCAAGCACTTCAGGACCTATTATTTTACATCATATGTGGTGAATTTTTTACTTTTTATAACCAGGGTAAGAAAACAAACTAATCTGCAGCCAAATTTAGCTATTTGTTAGGGGGTCTGAGATTCTTTAGAGGCCTTGTCATAAGTAGGACTGCTCTGAGGAAAAGATATTCCTCAGACAGATACATTTGCAAAACCTGTATCCTAAAGATCTTGATAGTGTTGTGTCTTCTGCATTGTGTTTCTACACAACATGCTTATGGGTATTTAAATAAAAATTCACTAGCTTGTGTTGCAAGATTAGGCAGTAAGTCAAGCTTTCGGTTACAGCTGGGTCCCACTTAAAAAGTGAACAGCAATATTTCTGTATTATACAGGTTGTAAGGCACACTTTTGTCATAATTCTCCACTCAGTATTTTTAAGTTTTCTCATTTCATAGGAGGAACATGGATCTCTCATTAATTTCTGCAGAGTATACCTGCTTTTGGGTGCTTCTGGGCACAAAAAAGAATCTCAAAGTTTTTATATTCCAAAGTTAAACAAGTATTTATTTAGACATATTTAAAAGTAGTGAACAAGAGAAGAAAAAAAACCCACATTCTTTGAAAAATAGACAATCAATTTCTTCCAGAGCTAAGTTAAATGCATAAAGGCTCAATTCTTCAGCTCAGGCAAACTTCTAAGTTAGTCAATAGAGTTTCATTTAGTTGCACAGGCCCTGCCTTTCACAACATCTTGCAAATGAGGAGTCCATGTATTGAAGTATTAGTTAACCACATATAAGTTATAAGTAACTGAAGTAAACATGAGCAGAAGGGTGTTTCTAAAGTTTTGGGAAAGTTTTGTATCCTTAGAACATAATAAAATGTTTTGCATGGAGTTTAATTCGATCTGCAGTGAGCTGTTTCCTTGTGCTAGAAACTGGTGTGCCTGCCTTCCCACTCCTTGCATATTTACAGACACTATTGTGCACCACATTTAAAGCAAAACTGACAATGACTCTCCAGATCCTGTCAAATCACCTGAAAACTCTCCTCATTTTATTTCTCTCTGGAAAAGCCTCAGAGAGCAAATGGGTCTTGCATCATGCCTGAGAAATCAGCAAGATTCAGGCTCTGATGAACCGAGGCAGGGAGCAAATCCTGCAGTTAAGGACCCATCACTGATTACGCCCTGACTCCAGCCCCTTGTGATTAAGCCAGGAGCCTGTTACCTTGAGCATTTTAGATGATCTCAACTGTCATGGTGTCATTTTTAAACACCTCAATGCACACTTTCCCCACGCAGCTTGACAGGGACAGGTGTTATGCTGAAACCATTTGCATGCAGAAGACTGTACACATGGTTCTGAGGCATTTGCAGCCTAATCCTCCAGGAACTGAAAGGACAAACAATAAGTCTGTTGTTTTAATATAAGAATCAGACTTTTGTGGATTAAATAATTTCTGATCCCCATTTTGCAGCATCTGTAATTTTTGCTACTTTCTGCAAATCCACACTGGTATTATCATACATTTATAGTCATTTGTATAGCTGTTAGCACCACAGCATTAGAGGGACGCAGTTGCATAGAGAAGCTGAATTGCATCACAGAGAAAGCAGGTATCGCTAAGAACTGTCTGAAGTTGAACAATAGGCCCCACCCTGCAAATCTGCAGTTTTGTGGACTGGGAATAACAATGATTAAGAGACTCCCATCCTGTACTACACAATGCTCTGTGACGTGTGAACACTGTGTCACTTCAATACTGTAAGAAAGTGTCTGAAATTCCATATACCTATGTGATCATTCAAATGTTAATTCTTCTATTAATAAAATAGGTCATTTATCACTAAAGGTGAAACAGCTGATTCATGTGAAATTCACATTTATTTCTAGAAGACTTGTGTCTACTAAAGTTTCATGACACTTCAGAACATTCCTCCTTAAAGAATTTAAAAGAAATATATTTTCATGTATTTTGTATTTGTTTATGTTTGAGACCACTTCTTATGCCTGCAGTTTGTCATATGCATAATAGTCCACCTATCTATGAATATAATTTAGCAGAAATATTCATATGTTGTCAATTTTCCAAAACAAGGTTGCTAGCTACTATACTAATCATGCACTGATGGGACAAGTAGCTTAATAGTGTCACTCTTCCTTTCCATTGTAGTTCTACAATCATCTGCAATTTTCCTCTAGTAATATTCATTCCCATATTAGGATATTTAGTATATTTTAAAAGGTAAAATAATTAGACTGCATTCCTAAGGCATCAAGTCAAGTTGCTCAGGCTCAGGAGTCAAACTTCTGAGTTCAAGTTGTTATATGGATGAAAGTTAAAATGAAAGCTCAGAAGTGTATCTAAGATTTTTCTAAACTTATACTCTTGTGAAGAGTAGGCATAGTCCAGTCCTGCCTATAAGACTCCAATTTTGAAATAACTTAAGCACTTATGTTATTAAGCAGATGCTTTTACTCTGTTGACTATAGTTTAAAATTGACCTGCACTGAGACTGTGGAATTAGGTTACATCATTGAAGGAAATGCTTAGGTGTGTGTCCCCTAATTAAGAAGGCCAGTCTGAATGATGACTTTAGATAGTTTAAAAATGAACTAACAAGGAAGCATATATGCTTATAAGTGAATAAAAACCCAAGAACACCATATGCCCATAAGCAATGCTTTTAATATATTCAGGAAAATATGAACATGTTTAATATTAGTTAAAATTAGGAATATTTTCTAAATAAAATAAGGTTATGATTGTCATCATGTTTTAGATCAGCACCTTTATTCCAGTAATACTTCCATAATTACTTGTAACTATACCGTACAATAGACATCTATATTTTTCCCTAAGAAAATTAGAAGGTATAAAGATATGACTAAGCATCATAAAACACAGTACAGAGAAAAGCTGCTGTCTGATTTATATTTTCTTATTATGGTAATGATTTACATTCATCACTTAGGGTGAATTAAATCCACCATAACAAGTGTTATAAACCTTCCTATAATTAAGATGAACCAAAATGTGTTAAAAAAATGTTTCTTGATAATTACTCTTGATAATGAAAATGATATTTCAGAACGTAATTCTTATGTTGTCTTAATATTGCTGTTGATGCAATTTACAGAAGAATAAATTATCAAGAAAAGTTATATTCTGCTCAGTGTGAGAGAAACCGCCAATCTTAACCTAGCATTTTTAGTCTCTTTCCAGTCTTGCATAAATGAACTGTTCCTTGATGATCCTTTATTTCTGATATTACATCTCAGTTGCATTTGTCTAATAGGTACCCCACAATAATACCCTTAAAAACACCCCTCTATTTCAGAGGAAAGGGAGAAGGCTGCTAAGAAAAAGCCTTATGTATTTGGAAAGGTTAGAAAGAGACAGAAGAGAAAATGAAGGTTTTAGTTGTATGATGTTGACTGCATGAAGTTTTGTAACTTTGAGCTTTCAGGTACTGCTGTTGGTTCTGGAAATTTTATTTGCCCTTCATTGAGTTCTTCATTTGGAATTGAAGACAACCAGATTCAGACAGGCGTAAAGAGAAGTCTACATCTCCCTGTGCTCCAAACAACCTCAATTTCAGAATTAAGAGCCATGTGGCTGAACCAAAGCAAAAATGTTATTATTTGTGCCAGAAATATTCACTGTGAAATGTGGCCAGTTTTCACTAGATATACAGTCATAAAGCAACAGAAATGTCATGGCAAGTAGGTGGCGTAGAGTATGTTTCTGGGTTTATGTATGGGAATACATACCCATAATGAAAGATAAGCGCTGTTTCCTGAGGAAAGACAATGCTATACAAAAAAACAAAATAGTTGAGTAAATAACAATCTCTGAGAAATATTAAGGGACGAGAAAGAACTGTATGAAATAAAAATGTAACAGAAAAGAGGAAATCACAGGAGAAAAACATTACGAAGAATATCAAAAGGACAAAGTTAAACAGCTTTCTGTGCAATGTTTGAAGGATTCTTAGAAACAAATTTGACAAACTGGAATAGAATCAAATACAAGAAGAATAAACAATAATATCTATCTTTTTTGAAAGCTGTTTCAATGTCTGTTCTACTTAATTACTGAAAGATAGGATCATTTATAAAACAAAGCATATTTTAATCATGAATTCCAAACACCGACTAGATAAATTTTGAAAAAAATTTACTGGTAGTAAGTGATACAGTTTTTTTAAAGTTTTATCAAATCTGGGAAGATTCCAGAAAAAGCAGACAAGGAATACATCATGGGAAAATATCACTGAATCCAATGTCTTAAATGAGGACTGCAGTTAGGAGGTATCTTCTTACAGAGTCCCTTCAACAAGGCGCTTGAGTATATCAGTGTGGATGGTTTTTTCTTCAGATTTGCTCAAGTTGTAAGTCCGTTACAATAAGTGTGGGTTGAGAAATGTTATCTAGTCTGGTTACTGATCCTCAAGCAAATTGACCTGGAAGTAATTGAACTAGCTTTATGTCATATGAGTACCTGAAGGCTTTAAGAAGACACTCTACACATATCACTAATGTAAGGTTATTTAACATTATTAACCCTATTAACCTTAAAATATTTTACCAACAATGTTTTTTGGTTTTTATAAAATATTGTCCTGGTTTCAGCTGGGATAGAGTTAATTTTCTTCTTCGTAGTTGGTAAAGTGCTGTGTTTTGGATTTACGATGAGAACAATGTTGATAACACACTGATGTTTTGGTTCTTGCTGAGCAGAGTTTACACTAGCTAAGGACTTTCCAGCTTCTTGTGCTCTGCCAGGTGCATAAGAAGCTGGGAGGGAGTATAGCTAGGACAGCTGACCCAGAATGGCCAAAGGGCTATTCCATACCATATGACGTGATGATCAGCATATAAAGCTGGGGGAAGAAGAAGGAAGGGGGGGACATTGGGTGTGATGGCGTTTGTCTTCCCAAGTAACTGTTACGCGTCATGGAGCCCTGCTTTCCTGGGGATGGCTGAACACCTGCCTGCCGATGGGAAGTGGTGAATGAATTCCTTGCTTTGCTTTGCTTGTGCACGTGGCTTTTGCTTTCCCTATTAAACTGTCTTTATCTCAAGCCATGAGTTTTCTCACTTTTACTCTTCCAATTCTCTCCCCCATCCCACTGGGGGGGAGGGAGTGAGCGGCTGTGTGGTGCTTAGTTGCTGGCTGGGGTTAAACCACAACAAATATCCACCAGCAATGTTCTACTGCAATACTAAGTAAGGCAGCTGTAACATTTTGACTATCAAGTATTAAAATTTATCTCCAAGGATTTCAAGTATTCTGCACAAAATGTAACTGGGTTTTAAAATTTGTGTGACTGGTTCCATCCTGATGTAAAAAAATTAAGGTAATTTCAAATTGTGGACAATGGTAAATTATGTTTTTTCTGAAGCACATTCAGATAGCTACTTCCTGGCTCCACTGAAGTCTCTTTGTGTTTTGTAGTCTTATCTGCTGGCATTAGTGCTAAGAAATATTTTTTATTTCCTGCAAAATCTATGTGGCAAAGAGTGGGTGAGAAGCTTATTCTATTGTGAACACAATTAGTAGATCCAATTTGCACATGCTGTTCCTGAAGTAGCCAGCTATTCCTGCCAAACCAGCTTGACAAAAGCAGTTGGTTTACACAGATATGTTGAAGAGATTGTCTGAAAACAACAGCTACGGGCAAAAAATAGCCTATACCTGATTAGCTGATCGTTAGCAGCAATAGTGTCTTCAAAGAACCAGGCTAAATAAACAAAATAGGGAGTTGAAATCTAAGTCTGATAACAGAACAAGCGGGAAATTAATTACAGAAATCTCAAAGTTCAGTGGGGTTTTGCTCCAAAATAGCCACAGCTGAAATGTAATTGCTAAAATATGACATCCTGTTCAACTAATTAGGTAAATTGCAAATGACTCTCGTCAATCCTGGAAAGAAATTTCACAGCTTTTAGGGTTAACCTTGGGAAAGTATTTGTGTTGCATAGTTTAGCTCAACAGTAATAAGTATTAGTCTGTTTGGATTGTCTCCATACCTTGGAAAATCTAGAAACCAGAATTAGGCATTTTTGTTCTTACATGGCAAGTATAACGCTATACACCAGTAGAATAAATGAACAACATACAGAGTAGTTCTGGCACATTTCTCATTTTCTGTATCTGTAAATCAAGAGCAATCAAGAATGATCCTGCAATGCCAAACCAGATATGATTAAGAGGAAAACATAGACTTAATGTGTCCAGTGGAATTGGACATATTCACCACACCAGCTTTGTGGATGCTCATTTTGTTGCTTATAAAAGAAAATGAGGATCTCCTTAAGCATATTCTTCCCTATAGAAAGTAAAATGGATTTGGGATCTAGGTTTTCTCAGTAGCTTTTCTGTAAAAGGAGCAGAAGTAGGGACCTGTTTCCCACTGCACTATATGTTGTTAACTTGTCCACAGCTTAATATTTCCCTATTTTATCATGCAAAGCTTTAATCTTGTGTAACTCTGCCTGGGCAGTGTTCTGCAGAGGCTGCTCTCTTTCCCAAGGGGACTGGAGTTCTTTTTCCTTGTTGGAAGATGAAAGGTGTGGTAACAACTATGTTTAAAAAACAGTGTTTAAAACCTGTGAGACCTTTCGGAGAGCTGAGCAATACACATGAAAATATTATTGTTTGTAGCTGGAAAACAATACACATATGGAATAACATCAGTTCATGAAGTGATTATGCATTTAACCTCACATCCTGTAGAGCTCAAATAAATTGCCTTTGCATCTGACATTAAAAAATTAGGTCAATTTGAAAAAAAAAAGAAAAAAAAAAAGAGAGACTGGAACAGTTTAGAAGTATTTCGTTAGCTGAAATTTCAAGGACATTTTAAGAAGATGAAAATTAATTAGCTGAACTAAAATTTGGCTTTTTGTATAGTCAAAAGGGTTAATATCTTGGCAATAGTTTCAAGTTTCATGAAACTATCAATCACTATTAGTTGGGATATATGTAAATACATATGTGTGTATCTTGTCTAAGAGACAGCTTCTGAGATAACACACTAGACAAAAAATATATTTTCTGGCTCTTGAAAAAGTAAGATATCAGAAATAGTTACCCTAAAATTTAAAATAAATATTTTCCAGAAAGCTACCTGGCAACAATTTTCAGATCATGCTTTCTCAATATTCATTCTACTGCTGTAAGTGTGGCTTTTCTATGGACCTGAACACAAACTTCATTGTACAGTAAGGAGTTGCAGTGCTACGGGCTGGAGGCACTCTGGGTTTATACGAACTGAATCCAGCCAAGAGCCTGGACTGACATTCTATGAATTATAGTAAGCAGAGTGTTTGAACCAGAAAAGCATTTTGTCTTAAACATATATTTGAAATGAAGCTAAGTTCTGACTACTCATAACTTTCACCTATTAACAAAAAATCATATTTGGCTAATAATGAGAAAAAATATTGCACGATATTGGTATTAAATGATGTATTTCATATAAAAATAAATTAATGACAATATTTGTACACATTTTCTTCTCTCTAAAACTGCATTTTTCTTTAAGTCTCTTCTAAAATTAAGTGACATAATAATTTGTATTCATAGCTGGTATAATATATTCTTCTGGTTCCAGGGTGTTTTCTAATAATTATAGGACAATATTCTGCATGGAGAGGTGATGAAATTCCTTAAATTCACTATACAGCTCTTCTGCTTCACATGCATTCCTAGTACATAACAGTTAAGGAACTGTTGTTGACACTGGCCCATACTTTTGGTTCTGACACAAGGAGCATTGAAGTCTCTGGAAATAAACTACATTTGGTCTTTGATAAACCCCTAGCAACCTGGAGACATCCTTTCGCTGAAGACATCTTAGGGAAAGAAGATCAAACAAAGATGACAGTGAAAATTGGAACAAAATAAATGCTCACTTAAAAATATTGGAATATTCCCCCTTGAGGTGCAGCAGATGCAATCATTCATATTCACTAGTTTATATGTTGCCACAGAGTTGCTGATTGCCCAGTGGAAATGAGAAAATAATTAGTTGTCTAAAGATGATTTTATATTTATTTACAATACCAGTAAAGTATGATCACAGTAATAATTTACATGCGATGCTAATTAATGGAGAATTGTGTACTGAAATATAGAATAACAAGGTATTTATTATCTAAAAATTTGAGAAAAAATCCGAACCCTTCTTTTCATAGATTTTAAGGGTTGGGTTTGTTGTTGGATTTTTTTAATTCTCTTAAATTAGCTTCTGCTTTATTACTAAGGTAATGATAGCCAACACATTCTGAAAATGTTTAGGAACAGTAGATAGAGCGGTTTGCTAATGGAAAATGACATTTTCCTCTTAGTCTCAAATTAACTAGAATTTCATTTCTCTTGCTCTTAAATGTATTCAAGCATGAGGTAAACTAACCATGATTCATACACCTTTGGGTTGGAAAAATAGTCATAGCAATAAATAGGTGACAGCTATTCATAATAATTAAGCTAACTTTACAAAAGAAACAGGAGAGAAGCCTCATGTGACTACTGCTAGAACAAACAGTTTCAGGTACATCACAGAATGATAGAAGTGGCAAGATATTAAACAGATGTATTGTCTTCCAGGTGCAAGGTTTATAGAAGAAAAGATTATTTCCAATCTCATTTCAGTTGTAATTGAACTATTCCCAGTGAAAGATAAATTTTCACTAAATTGCACCATGGCATTTTCATGGCTTTGGCTTGGCTTAATACAATGTGGATTAAGTGCCTGAAATATTCCATTCCTTTCAATACAGGGAGATGTACATGGAATGCTGAGAGCTTAGAAGTTAAATTTAAATTAA
Source organism: Platalea leucorodia (assembly GCF_965183815.1). Lineage (NCBI taxonomy): Eukaryota > Metazoa > Chordata > Aves > Pelecaniformes > Threskiornithidae > Platalea > Platalea leucorodia. Next base: position 59,653,457 of record NC_138823.1, on the reverse strand, counting down.
GTATAAGCCACAAAAATACTCATACTCTTTCAAAACAAAAAATCTGAAACACACAAAAGTAAACAAAAAATCACAAACCTGTTCCTGCCCCCTTTAAGATAACTTAAAATTGCATTCTTTCTTAGTCTGTCTAATTATTATAAAACTCATCTTTTTTTTTTCTGCGGTTCACACATCAGATTGGAGAAGTCGGCATGTGCCTCCCTAAGTTCACATTTTACTGAATGCTACCATTTCTTCTGTGATTTCATCCTATTACAAACGGTATATTACTGTAACAAACCAAGACGCTTTATTCCTTTTCTGATATGCTAATCTGTTGCAGAATTAATAATGAGTAACTCTGCATTTTTTTTCTTTCCCAGATATGATATCAGATACTTAAAATGTTTCTCTCTATTTCAAGAAAAGGGACTTTAAAGGGTTGTGATATATTTTGAATTCCGAATTGTAAATTATGATCGTGAATAAAAACTCCCCAGCAGCAGCAGCTGAGAAGGACTTTGTTTCCCTTTTTTGCAGCAAGTTAATGTTCTTAAGCGAACTTCATTTAGACCATGTTTTCTGTTGAGATTGCCTGGGACCTAGTTGGCTAGCACTGGCATGGCTAGAGACGGAAGGTTATAGGGCGAGAGGGCAGCTGTGGAGCAGCACCAGGAACCCTGGACCCGCAGGGACAGGCAAGTGTCCCGTTGCCAGCAGAGCAGTACACAGCCCCTGGCAGTGCATGTGTCACCCTGCTCTGAGCCACTTCTGGTGATGGCAAGGATAGGACTTTTCCAGATGCATAGCCCCTACCTACTGTTCAGCCTCCTGCTTGATGACTGCGGGCAAGGACCAGATTTTGCTTGTAATACATGCTTTTCAACCTGTAAGTCAGGAAAAGAAACACACTGTTTCTGAGTTTATCCTTTACTAAAAGTTCAGCATACAGGTGACACTTAATCTGCCTCAGTCCCTCATTTTGCTGAGCTGTGAGACTGCAAAATGAACCCTTACAACAGAAAGTTCACATGATAGAAACAGTAAGTGCATCTGTGAGTTGAGAAATATGTGATATCGCATTCCTTTTTCTATCTTTTTTCTCTCACTGGTTAAATTCAAGAAAAAGAATTTCTGATATTTTTTCAGAATTCTGCTTCTAAATCTGCCTCTGTGTTTTAAGAGTAATCCCACAGCTGGGGGACAATTTACTGTGGTCCTTTATTATGCCACAGTTAACTGCAGAACAGCTACAAAATTATTTTAACATTTTTGCTTATACTTGTTTTAAATAAAAGCTCAGTTTGGCCCAATATGCAATATTTGTATTTGATTTCATGTGTCTGTAACAAAGGGGAAATGATGAAAAAGAGGATCTACAATTCATGTCTTTCATAAAGCCGAAGATCATAGCTGTGGTCCTGTGCTTCCTCAGAATTTAAAGTCTTGAGGTACCAACCAATGGTTGCATGACATTATTAATTTCCTTCCCTTCGACCAAGGAGGTTTAAATCCACGTTATCCACTGCCCAGGAATATGCATAGTTCACTATAATGAAATGTGGACAGATTTTAGGTGCTCCAGCTGCTCTTTTTCTGTGTTTTGTTTTTTGTTTGGGTTTTTTTTTTTTTTTTCCTAGAAATACACAGCGACCAGTTCACAGATATATAGGTTTTATGTCTAGTTTTTCTACTAAGGAGGCAAGAAAATAATTAGAATAATTTGTCCCTAGCAACACTTAAATCAGAAAAAAAGTGCAAAAGCTTTAGTTTACCCAATTCTTTGCTTTTTATTCTTTGCTTTTGTGTAAGATGCCCAAAATGAGTTAAAATGCTCTGTTTCAGATCTGATAAATGTCTTGTCTGAGCTAAAATGAAGGTTTTCTTCCTTGTTCAGTTTGAGTAAAACTTACAGGTTTTGCATGCTTGTTTTGCCACCAGACTGAAGAATGAATTGTTGCAAAGACTACGTGGGAGTATTCCAACTTCTTTTACTTAGTGCGCTGAGGGGAAAGGAGGAAGTAATTATTTTTTTGTAGTTAAGACATGAGTTCTTAATTTCTTAAGCTTTTAAGCCTTAAATTTGTATTTCACGTCAGTGCTTTCAGAGTATCCATTAATTTTGGATGTGTTAACATGTTATTGCATAACCAGAAACTCCGTACTTTCCAAAATCTTAATGATTTTCTTTATCTATACACTAATAATAGATAAGAAATTCTGAGACACAGTGCTTTGTGCTATGAAGGGCCCAGTATCTTGCAATTATCGAATGACAGTTGCTCTAAAATATTCTGAACCTCCTCTTATTAAAAGAGAAGCTTCCTTGGAAGTCAAAATATGATAATTCCATAATATAGTGGTGTATTTTAAAATAAAAACCCAGATCTAGGATTATGTCTCCCTCACAATGACAAATCAAATTGTGATTTGCAGTACAGTGAGATTGATCTGATTCATACTTGCTCCCTTGCTGCTCCTACAGTTTCTCAAAGCCAAGCATGATCTAATAATATTTAATGCTTTGTCCTTGAATCCAGATGCTAGTTATAATTTCACTGTACTTTTCAATACAATCATCCCTCAGCTGGTTCATGAACTTGAAACAGGTTCTGGTAAATAACTTCGCTAAGAGGCATAATTTATTTAGTTTCAAAAGGACATATTATCTCTCAGAGTTTCTATTTAATGTATAGATTGCCTTCTGCAGACCTATGTCTTACTACAACCACCTCCACGGTTACATTGATTTTAAGAATGTTGATAGAGAAAGTGAAATTAGTACTGAAAAGTGTAACACTTTTCCACCAAATTACAGTATAGCTCAGCTTTGCAGAGTTGACACTGTCATAAATTAATAACACACTAAAGAAAAGGTAGCAATTTTCACAATGAAGGGCAGTTCCAAGCAAGTTACCCTAATGCTCTTTATAGGTTCTCTGATATCCAGCATATCGCTAAATATTGCGAAAATCTGCCATGATACTGAGTGTTTAGGCAATAAAATGGCAGAGGGAGCCTGAAGACTATTAATGAAAAGTAATGTTCACAGGAGAAAACATTTCAGCTGTATATGGGAGCACAGTGATGAGTTCCAAATTAGCTATCACCTCTCAGGAAAAGGATGAAAATACACCTATCTTGGGCACACAGTGAGCTCTGGTCCATCAAAAAAAGGATAAAATAGAAATAGAAAATATACAGAGGATACAGAATCGTCTGTATACCAACAAAACTGATAGATTAAAAGTGCTATGTTTGGAAAAGAGCAGAGTATTAGATAATGATTTTTTTCAGTTTCTCAAAGTGCAAGATGTAGAAAATACCCATTGAAACAAGAGGTATATTTAGAATAAACTAACAGAAATATTTTTCACACAGTTTTCTTGCTCGTTCTGTAAAAATGTTTTCCACATTTTTTTCTGAAGGATAAAGGGTCTCTGAAAGGTTTAGTAGAGGTTCGTGAGGAAACCTTCTCAACCATGACTTTGAACACTGTAGTCTGCATTGAACAGCCAGTTCAGGAACTACTAAATGACAAAAGCTTTAAGTACAGGTTGAGGGAGAATCACTATATCATTGCTTTGTCCATCAGCTCCATCTCTATGCATATGCATTTCATACTGCAGGATCATCATCTAGATGGACACCTGAATCTGACCCAGCTTGGCAGGTTTTATATGCTTGAACCTTATCCTAAACAGGATTTAAAAAATAAAAAAAAAAAAAAAGAGATGCCACCATCCACTATATCAAGCCCTACTGAAACCACAGGACCTTAATTTTATATACAAACAATATATGAACAATGTTGCACCTATTGGTAAGAGCAAGATTTGAAAGTATAACACTGCTGAATATTCAGATACACGTTAGTGAACAGCAATGATTTACTTCCTGTAATACTTTCATTTTGATCTTTCTCAACTGAAAGAATGTTCCAGTGAGCAGCAGGCCGTTCTCTACTTCAAATTTAGAAAACCTTCAAAAAGAGAGAGGGAAGATTGCCTGGAGCCCTTTAAGCTTTAATGCTCAGATTCAGTCTGTTTTGACTTAAGGCCTTTTGAAAGCTAATGCAGGACATAGATGAATCATAAAACACGTAAAACAGAAAATTGATGTACAATTATAGATCTGCATTTATTGGATTTGAACTCAGCAGGGAACAAGTCCAGCTGAAGCGGTTGTAACAATCAGATGGCACAAGAAATTTGCTTAGCTCTGCTGGCAGAAAGAGTGAGGAATTACCTGTGTGTCCAGATTAGAATGTCTTGGATTAATGCTGTTTCCAAAATTCCTCCTTGCCTATATATTACAGGAAAGTTTTAGAAATTATGTTCATGATTTACAGTAATGCTACCCTGTATGGATATTATTCATTTCTAAGTTGTCCTTAAAAAAAATTTAATCATCGTTCTGCATATGTTTTTTGGATTAAACATTTTGTGCTAAGCATTGTGTACTACTAATGTGTAGGGGGGATTTTGTTTGGGTTTTGTTGTTGTTGTTGTTGTTGTTGGGGTTTTTTTGCTGTTCTGAATTCATGGCTTTCTCTTCCATACTGGTGGAAGGTATTTCTTGCTCTGCTGCGTTCTTGGGAGATTTCATCATGCAGAATAAATTATGTAGGCACCTCAAATTAGATTGGGTTTATGCCCTACTTTGGCAGCTAATTCATGAATTAGGCTGCTTAAAATGGACTTCACCAAATAAAATACCTTCAGGACAAAATAGGGTTGTAATCTCTAAGTATGCAAAACAAAAAGTGCCTACTGCATTCATCCGATAAACAGGCAACTAATCTGCAGCTAAGATTAGGAAGTTTATAAAATCTATTTCAAAAAGTTTTAATTAAAATGGGTTCAACGAACTGTGGCTTAAAATGATACTTCTACTTTCCTTTTACAATATCATGGGATTATAGCATTGCATAAAAGCATAGGAAGTGCTGTGCAGACTTCAGAGCGCACAGGACGCTGACAGATGGACACACGTTAACTTTGAAACCAAAGAAAAAAAATTAAGTGGATACGGATGTGTTATACTGACAGATTCCTAATCAAATTATGCATCAGCTTTGTACAGTTTCACATACCAGGGACATACTGATTGAAAATGTTGGGTCCTTTAAATAAAAGCAACAGGAAGTTAGTGCTCAAGTGTGTATGAGAACTACTATTTAGTGACTGAAGCTAGTTCTGGATCTGTTACTGGATCTCTTTTTGAGTTTATGGGACTCATATCTCTTGCCAGAGTCCCCTTTGTGATCAGTAAAATCAAAACATTAGTAAGCAATTGACTCACAGGAATGTGGTAAAAACTGACTGGCTACTGTTACTCAAAGCTTTGAAGATTTTCTCTTTTCTCTCACTGTTTTCATTGTAACTCTTAGATGATAAATAATTATTTGGTAGAATCTAGTCACTGAGGCCAGAATTCCTAAATTTCCTCCTCCGTTCTGCCCCCAAACCAACAAGCTGTAGCAAATGTAGTTAAATCCTATTGTTTATATGGCATCTTAAAGTATCTGAGCAAGTAGAACATGGTGAGATAGCTGAAATTTACTGAACTACAGCTAGAGTCTGTAAGGACAGTCCCACTGTGTATCAAAACTTTATTAACAGTCTAATCCCTCCTCTAAGAGATAACAGCATCTGAAATTCTTCATGAAAATTAAGATTATTTTTCACAATTTAAGAGAAATCATAGTACACCCATGACTACCCAGACAGATATATTTTTAATAACTTTGAAAAAGAGTAAATATTCCAAAAGATTTTTCATTTATAATTTGTTTGTGTTCTGTCCATACTGGAAAAGACTGCAGCATAGTTATAAATCTACTTTGAATATATCTGCCACAGCAAATGCCCCTTATGTAAACTTTTTCATGGCAGAATGTGCTGATGTGCTTTTTCTTCTGCTTCATTGCTAATTAGCCCATTAAATCCGCCTTTGGTAAGAAACAATTTTGGTTATTTCTGACAACTTCAAATCCTGTTTTGAAACCACCAAAACAGCTCATGTCTCCTGCCCAGCTGGCTTCATACTGCAGTGCAACTTTCCTTCAACCCCACCTACCCTAAAGGCCTAGGAAATATCAAAGAAATCCTATAGGGAATCAGAATAAAATATGTTCAAAGGATGAGATCTCAAACTTGTAGGTAGAAAATTATAAATCCCTTGATATTTCCTCTGCCTTTTGTTTTACAGATGCTTGGGGACCTACATCTCTTTGGGATGGGGGGCGGGGGGGCAGGGAAAGCAGAAGGAGATCTAATTCTTTATAACGGAAAGTCTTCCTTTCCATATTAAATTTTATTTTCTTTTTAAGTATGTTGAGATATTGCTTGTAGAAACAATACAAAATTAATCCAATTAAGCTGGTACAAGACAATTGTATTGCTTATACTTTTACTGGAACTAAACCAACTTTGGCAAGTGCTACTAAACTAATTCAAGCAAGACTGGATGTAATTTCTCACTTCATATTTGGAAACTGGTAATGATGAAGTATGTTCCTTCTTAAGAAAGTTTTTTAAAATGATGACTCAAAAAATTATTAAAATGGTAATGCAGAGCAATTCCAATCTGATCAGAAGATCACTGTAGGCTAGGTTCCCAGGTAAGATTGACCATAACAGCTTTAACTGAATAGAATTGTCATTATGTAAATCACGATCTTGCTTGTATCATTCTGTGTGTTTTTCTTTCTGATGAACATGTGGTGAAGAGAGAGATTAATTTATAGGCCTCAGTCCTCTTTCCCCAGTGGGCAGCCCTGACCTCCATGAGGGACTTGTCCCTGTAACCAGGTTGTCATGTTGACTTTGGATGAACACCATGGGCTGAACTAATGACCCTAAACTCAAGCCCGGGTGCTGGCAGCAGGGAGTGATAACCTGAGGTGTGTGTTGCTCCTGCTGAGAGGAACACTAATATGTTGAAGCCAGAGAGGGTTTTTGACCTGACACTGAAAATCCCTGCCCTACCCTTCAGGATTGCTAGCAGGGGAGGCTGGCTGTTTGTTATGACTGATTGACGTATTAGAAATGGCAAATTATATAAATCCTGCTCAGAAAGATCTCCCTTTTCTACAGTGCATGGTTCACAAGGAGACCCAAGGACAAACCTTGCTTTCAAAAGTTCATCCTGGAGGTCGCACAAAATGTGACAAGGTATTGCAGGAAACAAATGAGAAAGGATTTAGCATTAGTGACAGCAATTTTTCTCATACATGCTCAGTTTGCAGCTTCTCCCTTTCAATAAGGGAAGGGCTTTAATAGTCAGTAATCCATGCTGGGCACCTATCCTGTCATCATCTAGTGACAACGTACCCCTCTCTGCCTTTAATACCCATAAATAAATTAAAAATATATTAGATATTGAGAAAGAAAGAATGGATTAATCCATCCTACTTGGATTTCGTGTATGATATATTATATACATTGAGAGAGAGAATGGATTAATCTGTATACTCAAATTCCTTCTGCAGAAGCAGCAGGGAAGCTTTATTTAACCTTTTTTTTTTTTTTTTTTCCCCTACTGAGACATTGATTTGTTCCTTCTTAACTCTTATCTACAGTTAAGCTATCAAGTTAAAGAAATATAAGATACTGCAAGCGAAAATATAAATCATCCACAAGAAAAATAATTTTAAAAACTGTTATACACTACATTTGAATGCGATTATGAATTTACCTTCTTTTGACTTCTGTTATCTATCTTCTTTGATATGTCTCAGGAACAAAAGCTGTAGCAGTCAGCAAAACTACAAAGAGAAAAAAAATGACAAAAAGTTATACAGTTAAATGTACTGCTAGAAAGCAGACACTTTTGAAGCTGCCATGACTTTTGACAAGCCTTTAAGGTGTCAAAAAGTGTAAATTCACTGTTGTGTGTGTGTATATGCACTGCCTAACTTGCAACACACTGGGACTTTCATAAAGCGATATAGTTGCTTACTTAGCAAATTCTCTCTCCTTCAACAAATTATAATGCAACAGTGGGCTAATCATAATGCTTGGGAGGGTGACACTAGATCAGCCTGAAACGTCTTTTCCTCTGCAAGGTGCAGCTGTCAGCATGGTTCAAATATTAGAATGGTGCAAATCTCTAAATAGTTTTTACTTGTTGAAAATCTTTTAGAAACAGTATGGCTTGGTTTTATCTTTCAACAGTTTAAAATAACCACAAGTAGGGGTAGTATTCTGCTTTTCCCTCCTCTTCCTGTCCCAGCCCCCTCCAAGGAGTAACCATCCAGGACATTTTAAAGGACAGAAACTATATCTAATTGCAAGCCTTATGTATTTCATTCAATTGACGGAGTTTTGGCCCATGCAGAGTATTACACATGTTTAACTTCTATATTGCATCTCACATAGGCAGTTTAAGGTGATTTTGTCCAGTTTCCTTGTGCGTTAAGGACAGATGACATTAAAAAATTAGATTGCCTGCAGTGCTATCCTATGCAGTCATTGACACATGGCATGTTTCTATCAATAGCCTCTTCGATAGTTTACTCCTGGGAGTAATGTTGCAGTGCAAGAAAAATCAATACCAGTTCAGACTTTGGTGTCTTCTTTGGACACAACAGCTTAAGATAAAACTTCCATAAATGACATTTTCAGAGATGGCCTCAGTCAGTAACTCAAGATGTAGCAAGAGAACTCATCAAACAGATGATCTTAAGGCTCCCAAACACTAACTGCTTTGCTCACAGGTAGCAAAGGGTTGGAAATTGGATTTGGTTCATCCTTGGTATTAGTTCCTTTCAATTTCACTGTGTAAAATATTATTGATGCTGCAAAGAAAGAGCTTTTGATAAATATACTAAAAAAGCCTAAATCAATAGTTCTCTTGCAGAAAAATACCTGGAAAAATAGAATATAGAGAATCAATTGTCCCTTAGTGGTGTGAGTTTTCTGTTCTCCATCATTCAAAATATGACAAAAGTACCAGCAACAGATGCTTCTGATGCTTTAGCTGCCAGGTAACTCATACTCATCTGAAATGTTTCTGTTGCTAATTTATTTGTGCATCTGCTGGAAAGGGTGCAGGTAATCACGCCACTCACTCTTGGAAGAGAGAGGTGGCAAAAAGTTACAGCATACCCTGGACTGCACAGCAAAAAGTGCATGTCATTTTGGGGAGCGCAACTGGAAGGACTATATTCTTATTCTCCCACCCCTGAATCCTTCCCTTTGTCTCTAGGAAAATCTGCTTCTGTAGAGAAAAATCCAGTGTTGCTTTTTTCTGATAGAGAACTACAGCTTAGGCAGAGCTACGTGAAGCGCTGTTCTCTGTACATGCCAACAAGCAACAAGTATAAAAACAGCAAAGTAATTTTTATTCACAAATTTTTAGAAATATCACTAGCAAAGCCATGAGAACAGATAACAACTCACAATTTTTGATGGCAAATACCCATTCAATAACCGTCTTTTTTATTAGCGGGGTGGGGGAGTGGGAATGTTTGGTTAGGGTGGGTTTGTTTTGTTTTGTTTTGTTTTGTTTTGTTTTGTTTTAATTGGGGCTTCTTAAATATAAAAATGATACAGACAAACTACATATGATCTCAAGAGATCATAGGCATAATTTTGATTCAGGTTCCAGTTGACTTTGGTCCAGACTGTAATCTTCATGCAAGTGTAGATGCTTTCTAAGTAATGTGAAATACATTAAATAACAAACAAATGCATTTTTTAAACATATAGAAGACTGGATGGATTTAAGAGTAAGTATTCATAGCCAGATAATTTTTTTTAAAACTCTAATAAGATCTGCTGTGTAAAGTATAAACAAGTTTTTAATGCATTTGTCAAACTTACTTTATTCTAATAATAATAACAATAATAGTAATAATAATAATAAAAAATCTCCTGGGTTTTGGAGTATAAATTGATCTTTATCTTTTGGTCAATGAATCCATGCACTAGGTTTATGCGTGTAGCATCTTGCTTGAGGATTCTGCTATCTGTATGTATTGACTGTGAAAGAGAAAAGCCCTCACCAGTCTCATATGCAGCAAGTTGTGAATCAAAGAGGCATCAGTATTTTCTTTCTGATCTTGCCATAGAAAGCGAAGATCATTCTATGCTTAAATCATTTGATAAAGATTGGCCCTGTGGCAATATGATGTGAAGAGATTATCTGGGATTTGCTTTGTGGGAGAAGATTGTCTAATGAGTAGCTTATTGAACGAATCACAGTAGCATTTAGTACTGATAATGGATTTAAACCCTGAGTTACTCAGATGAAGCAGAGAATCCCACTGCCATCTCAACCAAATCTGCATGTGACTTTAATATTCTGATATTTCCTGATAGGACATAGTTTGGTTTATTTCAATGCAGAAAAAAAGAAGTTACTAATACAAAGTAAAAGATCCTAATGTTTCATTGTTATAAAATTAGCTATGAGATAGCTGTTACAAGAAAAGATAACATCTTTTCTACCTCAAAGCTCCATTCACAAATGGTAGTTTATATAGAGACATTTTGGCAGATATAAAAGATGCTATACCTAATTTTAAATTATTTATTAATTCATTTCTGTTGTGGCCTTTAAAATAATATACATAAGCAAGTGCTATAAGCAAATGATCTGACTGGCTTTAGTGGCAGGTGCTGCTCTAATAGAAACACAAACCTAAGAGCACATTGAGTATTCTGCACTGAGGCTCTCTGTAAGCCACTCAAAGCAGTAGTTTGAAGGTCACAAGTGCACTGCATGAAGAATTAACCTACATTCATAGGTATAAGTGACAGTTGTTCCTGACCTGCCTTAAACACAGGCAGTTTATATCAGAAACAGAAAGAAAAATCATGTTTTCCTTTTTGTTTCACATTTCTTCTTTTGCAATGTTTACACCTGTTTGAGTCAGTGTTTGTGCCTTCCTCTGTAATTTTGCGTGGCTGTGGTGAAAACACAGAAGCTAGTCTTTTTTTTTGGTGATATTTAAGAGAGTACAAAATCTGTGTTGATGATATATATTAACCTGCAGAATATATATAGAAGCCTACTGAAATAACCAGCACTATATCCTTACTTTTAACGTTGGTTTGTTCCCTTCTTCTATGATAGGTAGCTAATGAACTAAGGCCCAATGCCAGACCATATTGAAAACTGGCAGTTACTATCTTCAAGCTTATGAAAAAATAAATTAAAATATGAGGGCTGGGATTTTAGTTTATCTTATTTCTGTCAATAATATTCACCCATTTAAAAAAAAAAAAAAAGTAAAACAATAACAAAAGTAATTTTCCAGTATTTTCTTTAGTGTTAGTTCATTTATTTGTTTAAAGACAGATATAAAACATCTTTCTGTAAACTTATTTGCCAATTATTCTGGAGTATGGCCAAAGACAAAATGAGCCTGAGCTTCAGTGACAGACAACATTGTCTACTTACACCAATAACAGAAACATATTTCATCTCTGTAAAATTTCCTCCCACAGCAACACTTCCTTTCCACATATTGTATCAGGCAGTGTCCTGAAGGTAAACAGGTTTAATCTGTTTAGTACTGAAGAAACAGGAGGAATCCTGTCTTTTGAGAGAGGATTCAGGTAGGCATCAGAAATTGCCCAGTAAGAGCAATGAGGTCGAGACAGCATCATCACAGGGACTCTCTCAGAAAATTCTTTGCCAGAAGATCTGTCTCCTTTCAGCTGCTGGAATTAGTGGAGGCATTTGAGCAGTCATTTCCCAATGATCTCATTTAACACAGGCACAGAATCATGCTGCACCTTTTGTAAATTTGCAGGTGGTTTTTTTTGTTTGTTTTTTTTTTTACTGTAGTGGGTGAAAGTTGAAGATGCAAAAGCCTAGGGCTTATTTTAAAATCTGGAGCACTCAACATTGTCTCAGCTCTACTGTCATGAAGGTTTAATGCTCACGAGTGGGAGTGCAGTTAGTGCAGTGATCGTTTCTTTTAACAGTATCACTCATGACATTCCTTTGTAATGACATAGTGTACTCCTTTCTAATAAAGACTTTTGAACAGCTTAAAAACTGAGGACGTTTAGGTATCTGAAAGACTTCTAACCATTTCAGTTTTATATGCTTTTACAAGTAGACTTGCACCCATGAGAATGCTGAAACGTTATAACGTACCTACAGGATTCTGCTGTCTTCCGCCCCTAGAATTTAACAAGGGCTAAAATAAGGATAGTTTTAATATGTTTCTACATAATTACTCTTAAAATAATGTGTGGAATTGACTAGAGGATAATTTTCTTTCTATAGTTTTTAAACCCAAACTTACAGACTTCTGTTATATTCTGCATGCACATACATTCCTAGTATGTTTCAAAGATAGTAAAAAGGAAATAGCAACATTATCACTTTCTGTTAAATTCTAGACTACTTTCTCATAAAATTAAAGTTATGGCAACAAAATTAATTTTAAAAAAGAAGCTTTCTGAAGGATCACTAATGTTAACCAAAGTCCTGTGGATGAAACACACCAAGCTATAAGGAATTAAAGTAGTCTTGCATTAAGAAGACTGCCTTGGAGAAAAGATTAATTCATCTGATCCACTCTGAATTATTCAGATTTGGGTGTTTGTTGAATTGGAAAAAATGTAGCAGACTGTATATTTGAGCATGTGGTATTCCCAATATATAAGAACAACAAAAGTGTACATATTTTATGAAGGACAGTATTGGCCTCTACAACCTCAGAAGACACAGAAAAGGAAGGGCTGACAATTTTTTTGACCACAAGATAGGAGCTGCCTATGATGAGTATGTTCTTAACTTTCAGTCCCCTTCCTGTACGTTACATGCATTAGAGAGAGATATCTGAAGTGCTGCTATGGGAAGGTTAAACATTTACTTATTTAATATTGTGTGCTAAGAATAACAAGTTAATTGGTCTCCGGAGCACAAAGGATTAAAGTTCACAAAGTGGTAGTTCATGAGAGAGAAGCCATGAACAACTCTCTCCAAGATCCCCCTTTGTTGGAGGTATGTAAAGCAACTTAGTGGACAGATGGATTTGTCTCAGCTTAGACTGATCTTAACATACATAATTTCTGGTTTAGTAGATGTGAAATGAATAAAACAAAACAAATAGAAAGGGGAAAAATCTGAGGGTAGAAATTTCATCAGAGACATTTAAGTTTGATATTAGAAAATACTTTTCTAAGCACTGGAATAATCTAACTAAGAAAACTGAGAATTCTCCGTCAAACATTATACACTGAGAAAGATTAGACAGCCCAACTCTCGTGAGCAGTCTGGGAGGGGAAACAGGTAAGATCACTTCTCAGCATATTCCACGGCCCAATTTTCCATAATCCTGAGTCAAAGAATGGTAGCCCAACATCTCTTCTGTAGGTGCTTAACTTTCATTACCCACGGATCTGGAAGAGCCCTTGTGGAGAACGAGTCTTTTATAGGGCAATGCATTCTTTAAAATATTATCATGGACTCAAGTTCTTTATTCAACACTAAATTATCTGATTGAGAAGAATTAAATTAACAGAGTTTAGAAGGGAAGAGAATACAGATATGTAACACAGAAAAGATGAGGCACAATAAGGAAAGTAGAAAGCAACCATGCTATCTCATCTTTTTATACAGTGCTATTTAAAACAATCTGGTGGCAGAGATTGTTTCCTAATGTGAGTTTAAACAGTAATTCCTTCAGTGCTGGCAGTTTCAGTTTGGGTTCTAACCCAACCTTTTATTATATAACCCAATACGCAGGTTACAACCAGGTAAAATGTGGTAGTTCAAGGAGCTTGAAATGTATGAAAAAAACCTGGAGACTAAATGAACGCCAATGAACATCTTCAATGTTTTAGTTGTTGTAACAGAAGAAACAAAAGCAAGACCATGCTATCCTACTACATGGTAGTTCATATTTGTTTAATGAGCAAGATACGCTTCTCATTTGGTTGAGAGGGGGTAGCTGTGTGGGGCTCAATTCCTTCATTGTAACTTGTCTTTCGTTCTGATTCACAAAAATGCATCCATGTATTTTGTTACAGGTTTAGTATGGTAGTTTCCTTCTTCACCCACCAGAGCATCTCATTTGTGAATATATATTCTAATAAAGAAGAGCACCTTTTCTCTCTAGTTTAGTCTAGAAACTGTTTTCCTGGATCAGATATATTTCTCCCATCCACTACTCAAATATCAGTTATTGTCAAAATAAGAGAACTACTTCCAAGTACTTTTACTTCCAACTTCATATTCTTTAATGCTTCACTGGTTTACTTTTTCTGTCATGTCTCTGGGGCCCTCTTCCTTTGTAAATAATGGAAATGAGAATTGCTACATGATTTTGAACAAATTGAAAAATTCTGTCTTTAGTTTCTTCCTCCAATTTGCTGGCAAGTGAAGTGATGTTTCCATTAATTTCTTCTGTTCCTAGATGCCTTAAAGTGACAGATTATGAAAAGGATAGTCAATGAACTGCATGAATACTTGTGTCTTTGTCAAAAAAAAAAAAAAAAGTAAATGAACAAGAAGATGTAAAGAAGAGGTATGAAGTATAGGATAGAGGGAAATTGCTGCCAAGGCAGTAGTAACAGGTAGCATATTTATTGAAGTATTAATGGACGACCAGATAAGACATACCTGAATAGCATCATTTACTATCATTCTGGGCAACAGTAAAACATTCATTTTTCCAAATTCTTCCAACTCACTTTCTTTGTTGGCATTTTTCATGTGTTCTGGTTCACACAAGTTGCACCAGTACAATTCAAGTGATAAAGATTCCTTCTTTTCTCACTGAAAGTCTTTGTTTGTGTTTGTGTGAAAACACATGCTAATAGACATGCCTACTTGATCTCCTTAGCCTGATAAATGTATTCATGTGATAACCCTGTTTTAGAACAGATCTGTTTTTAGAACAGATTTCCTGTTTTTTTACTAGCTAGTAGTCTAAGGTTGAACATACTTTTTGCTGGTGTAGGCTATTATCATTCTCCAAAATAGAATAAGCTATCTGACTTTATTTTGATGACATAAAATGCAGTTAGAGCAGGAAACTCTGACAGCTTCCTCAAAAAACTTTTCTAAATCAGGACCAATGCAAAATGTAGTTCCTCAACCTTTGCTTTAGATGTTTGAAGTCATCAACTTCGTGTGTTTAAAGAGACACCCAAACACCAGGAAACTCCTGCTTAGTGCAGCAGAAGACAGTATGTTTTGGACTGGGTGACACAACTTCCAGTAAAAGTTTCAGATTGACCATCACAGAAAGTCTTATGTTACATCATAGAATGAATGTTTCAAATGTAGCATCTGTACAGGCATTTCTGTCATCAATTATTAATATTCTCCCAGGTTGAGAAGGTAGCACAGCTTGGCCATTCAATCTTTCTCTTACACACTAATATTTTCAGCCTGGGTGAAAATTCACACCAATGATGAAGATGGCCTTGATGCCGCTTGAGACATTGTCAAGCAGAAATAGACTGAGATGACAGGTTATTTAATATAGCATCCTGGTTAGCTATCTGATACATGCACTGTCAATATGATTACTGTATGTCCATTGTGGGTTAGAATCACTTGAAACAACTTTTGAGACATAAAACTTGATTTTGTAACGGTTTGCATTTTATATAACTACTCACACATAAAAATAAGAGCAAAGAAAATGTAAGATACTGCCTGAGTTGGTAGCACTTTACATGTTCTCTACTTTATTTATGGGTTGATTCTTTCCTTCCTTGTTGTGTAATATTTTTGTAATCATTTTTCATTCACATAATGGAAGAGAATAAGTGCTTCGGATGGCCCCAATTTTACTTGACAAGAAAGGAACCTTTCTTTCATTTTTAAACACCTTGAGAGAAAACAGCAAAATAGCAAGATGAGACTTGGATTAAATTTTCCAGTTAGGAACAATACAGTTTATCCAGTCATTTCATTTAGCTAATAATTGCATGACTACGGCACTCATGCAGGATAAGGAAGATAGACACTCAGTTCCTTGTTATTTTCAGAGACCTGAACCTCCATTTTCTAGTTCCTAGTAAAGCTAACTTCAAGGTTTTAAGTAATATTGCTGCAGGTTACTTTGTCTTCTCTGATATATCTCTTCCTAATGGGTCTATTCATATGGGATAACTGAATATAGCCAGTGACTAAGAGTTTAAGCATTTACCTAGTATGTAGGATATTTATATCCTTCCTCCCAATCCAGTAAGTAATTTCAGAATTCTTTTTAGAAAGAGGAGCAGAAGAGATATTGAAAACAAGCTTCCTCAGGGTACCCTGGAGCACTCTTAAAAGTGAATCACATGGCTTCAAATATTTGTGCTACATAGCCAAGGAAAGAAAGTGGTAAGTAACGCCTTTTTTTAGGTCTGTGAACTTAGCTTATTCCCTGTTTATCTTAGAGAAATCTGTTGCATCCAGTCAATTTTTCAAGCATCTTCAGTTCCTCCAAAAGCCTCATTTTTGAGACAACACACTATCCATCCCTGTCTGTGCCTTCATCCACCTGTTGTGACAAGTACTATCGAACCTGGAAAAAAACCACCACCAACAACAAAACAACATCTATCCCCCCCCCAAAAAAAAAAAAAAAACACCACCACAACAACAATAAAAAACATAGTTTTACCTAGGAAAATGAAGTGTTCCTGGTTGAGTTGTTACTCTGTACCCTTCAGACAAAGTCTGCCTCCTCAGATGAAGTCCCAGGTGAGCAGAATGTCAGAGAGGAAAAGTGATGTTGGATGCTATGCTTTGAATAGGTCACAGTGAAGTGCCATATGTGTGAGGTGGACTGAGGAGGAAAGTTTAGGTCAAGAAAGATGATAACAGGGCGGGGGGTGGGGGGTGGGATGCAGGGAGTAAAAAAAGTAGTCATATGGAAAAATGATCTGCAGTAATAAGGTTGATTGATAGTGGGTCTGGTGAACAGCACTATATCTATGTCACTCTACAGTAGGTTGAGATGCAGACATTGTTCTCCCAATCCATTCTTTCCTTTCCAAACATCCTGATCCCCAGGGCAGGGCAAGGCAAGGCAAGGCAAAGCAAGGCAAGGGGAGGAAGGGTGTGTATGAGACAAAAGCATGACACACTTAACCACTCTACCAAGTGGACAGACTTCAGGGGGATGTTTCAGTCAATGTGTATGTGATGCCTGGATGTCACCTTAGATACTTTGTGAATATAGGGGTCAAAAGAGAATTAATTCCTCCCCTACTCCCATGCCTTGTTTTTATCAAAGGCATCACCTGAGCCAAGGCAATGAGAAGAGTGACCTATATTAGAGACATCCTTTCTACAGCAATCCACATAATTCTTATGTTTTAGGCAAAAGATAGGTGCCACCTTATGGAGTCAAGTTTATTGTGATTTTAAATATTTGTTTCTCATAAATCTGCTGATAGTTTTCAAAATTTATAGTAAAGAAAATAATTTTGCAGATTTTTAGCCTTTATCCCATATGACAACTATCAACATCATGACTTAAACGTGTTTCAGAGCCGCCTTTGCTGCCCTACTTCCTCTTCAAGCATAATAAAACAAGCCAGTATAAATGTTACCTCTAAATCCAAGGGCGTATTAACTACTATCTTCTCTTACCTGGTGCATCTGATGACTGATATTGTTACACTCAAAATCCTGTCATAGGCAAGAGGGAACTATCACACAGAACTAAGAATTTACTGTAAGTTTAATTCAAATCTTTACAATCTAATCAAAACACAACAGCTATTATTAGTCCAGTTATGACAGTACTATCACTCATAGTCCAAATTAATACAGAAAAGCCTCATTAGCAATACCCTTGAAAGCAGGAGAAAAGAACATTTACCAGTCCCTTTTCTCTCAGGAGATGCTCACCCTTTCAGTGTATCTCTGGGTTCCAAGACTGATGGTTTTAGTCTTTCTCTGGAAGAAGGGGGGAAAAGGTGCTGGGTGGATTTGGTGTAAGGAGTGGTGGTGTTTACAACAAAGTATTAGCATCCCAACTTCCTTATGGGGAGGAGTATGAAGGAGGAGCTTCCTCTTCCTTAGTCTTGCATCATTTTTAAACCTTCTTTTAACACAACCCACTGACTTCCCATTCAGTTCCCAGTTGTCATTGCTATGAAGGGCTGCTCTTTGTCACCCACTGATTCCCAACCTCTGTCACACTGGTGCTGTACTGGGGATCACAAGGCAAAGCTAAAACAGGAAAGCTCATAGGCACTGCTCTTCTCAGCAACTGCTAAACCACACTGAACCCAGCTGGGGTCACAGCGAGCCCAGACAAGCCTTGAGACCCTGTGCTGCTGGAGCAACTTGCTGTGTTGCTGGAGCAACTTGTTACTAGTCAAAGCAAATCATATTTACTGGGCTACATTGTGAGCGCTTGATCAAGTATCACTTGAGAGAGAATTGGCCAGCAGAAAGCACAACTGTGGCAAGTTCCTTGTGAGAGAGCCACTTCAGCACTTCTTCAGGTGAGTCAGGAGAAGCGTACAGAAGTAGTTGGGATTTGTATGGTTATAGAATATTTTGTTGCAGCTCCTCCTGTAAAGCTGACCAAAAATGTACGTTAGTGCTTTTGCTGCTGCTGACTTTTTTGGCCCTTGGGATTTTCTTGGTAGCACAATTCTTCCTCTGTATTATGTCTGATAAGATAGAACAAGAGACGTCTAAGACAGGGGTCACGCTCTTCCGAGTTGCAACAGTTAATGCGAACTGTCAGCCTGCAGCTGTTAATGTTAGCACTGCTTTTGGCAGAACAAATCTTCAGCTAATGCATAGAGTATAAGGGTTTGAGAGGTTTAGAGGACAGTCAGCAGAGAATTTAAACTTATTTTATTTTCTATGATGATTTTTTATCTTAAATGCCAGATTAATGAAGTCTTGTAAAGCATCGCATGTAAGGTGAACATTGCATAACTGTTATTCTTCCTTTGAAAATGAAGATCTTCGCTTCAAGAATTATTTGGAAAGTAATTTAAATTTCCCTAGTGAATAGTTAATATTAACTTATTTAAGCCTTCATTTGTGTTTTTTCTTTTTTTTTTTTTCTTTCCCTTTTAGAAAATATTTGGAGAGGTCTCCCAATGGCAGCTGAGTTTCTTGAAATATGTAAAAACAGATGATGGATTTCTTTCCTGTTTCTAAAGTTGCCAGGTAGTATATATTTCTCACTTTTTTCCTGAAATGCTTCTGCACCTTGGGACAATAGAACGAAAAGTTCAGGCAAACTTCTTGAAATTGTTAAGCAAAAGTGATTCATCACTGAAAGCCAGCATACATCAATAAATAAATAAAGAGAACCAGGGTGACACCCGAAGGCAGCTGGGGTTGCAGGCCCCCACCTCAGATGATCCACCTAGTTCATTGTCTTCCTTAGGAAGGGCAAACAAGAAGTATTAATGCCTGGCTGCTCCTGACTCCAGAGTCAGAAAAGGAAAGCAAATAAGCTTTCACCCCTGAGTAAAGAAGAGACAGGCTTTTTAGTATAAGGTTATGGAAAATCTCGGACTGGTATCTCCTGGACCACAAAATGACACTCCTTCATTTCTCTAACTGCCTTCTCCATACATGAAACACTGTCCCGAAATTGTGTTTGTTTTTCACCTTTAGTAAACCCTTTAGTCATATTTTGAGAGCTATAATAAAATGTCATAAGACACCATTATCTTTTTCACAGAAATGAGAACATCCAGTTCACTATTTGTGAAATATTTTTTAAACTTGGGCCACTATGTCTAGAAGGCAGGTGAAATGTCAGCAAAACATGACTAAGTATTTTATGAAAACTGGGTTTAAGTATTTGTGTTGGTGGGTCTTTTAGGATGTTGAATGTAGCTGTTAGCTTATATAAGTAAAACTTCTTTTTCAAGACATTGTTCAGGGTATATTTTTATAAATTGTAAAAAAGAGATGGCAAGATGAAGCATTTTGTGTCCAATTGTAGTCTACACAGATCAAAGCTAAAAGTTGTGTCAACATCTTAAACAAATGGTAGAGAAGAATTACTTGAAAGGAAAAACATTGCACCATAAAACAAGATATAAGCATGAACAGCTAATTACTGTAGGTTCTAGAAAGCTAAAAATGATTGAGAGAAAGATGCACATAAGAGACTCAGAACTGCACAGGAGCCTACCAACAGCAGTGACATAAAAGGAATCAGATGCACAAATTAGGGGGGTGTTTATAAACAGAGAAAATGAGTTTTAACATATAATAGTGAGTCTTCCATAGTGATTCTTACCCTTAATGTTTGCTTTATTCCCTCTGGGGTTTAAAGAAAATGTATAAAACTCATTGTCTGCATTTTTATACCCTAAGTTTTTGATCTGATTTTCTTTTCCCATAAGCTTTTGCATATAGATCGCTGAAAAAAATCCATATGGACTTTTAAAACTTCTATTTGTTTTTATTTTCTTCTCACCTAGACATAATTTTCTGCATTTTCTAGTACTGCTTTTGGTCCTGATTTTCCTTTCACAGGAAAATACCTTTCCTTTCACAGGTTAACTTAATTTTTCCTTAGGGTATTTGATTCTGATTTACTGGCTTGGAGAGAAACCTGCAAACCTTACAGAAGCATTTCATATGCAAGCAACTGTTTCCTTATGAACCAAATACCTGACAACTATGTGATTTTTACTTATTTATATACATCTAAAAGTAGTTAATGCTTTGCTTGAATCTAAAGTGGTCCTAGCATTTTCTTTAAATGTGAGACACCATCATCCATTACCAGCTGCGTTTTTTTCCTCCAAGATTACAGTGTTTTCTCTCAAGAATAAATGGAAAAATTTTTAAGGGGTGTTCTCCAACACATCACCAATAACAGAAGCCAGTTTTCAGGATCAATCTTTTCATAATACTAGTTGCATTTCCTGGTGTAAGTAATTTAAGAAAATGAAGGCCATTGGCACTGCTACTTTTAATTGTAAAATAATCCAGAATGTAAAACAACGACAAAAGAATGCTATTCACTCTGATCCATGTTATCTTCGCTCTGTTTAGTAACCAAAGAAGAAAACAAGTGGGCACCTAACATGCTGATCCATCCAGAAAGGATGCTCATTGCATTGTATTGCATTGTAACTTTCTTTAATAGTATGTTCAGAACTTTGACTTGACTAAAATGACTGTGTAAACTGCTTAAAGTCTGCACCTTTCCCAAGGCTGGGTCAGTATTTTCATGTATAAATTGAAGTAGTGTCCCTTTAATTATATTTCATTGCAGTCACACAACCTGATATTTTACTACTGAGAAATAAATAATGAGTGGTTCTTTGTGAAGATCCTTACTCTCTCCGATAATGATAGTAATTTTAAAAAATTGGGAAGGAAATAAACTAACAGTTATCTGGTCCATCTACTGCCAGTTCAGAATTGCTCATTGTGATGTTTTTAGTTTTTTGTTCAATTTTGTTTTAAAAGCCCCATGTAACATGGCTTCCACTATTTCCATGGGGAGGCCATTCAATTTAGAAAAGAAATAATGACAGCTCTTAAGTGGGTTCACCCCACCCCCAGCCTTAATTTAGGCTCACTGAATGATCTGCTTCCTTTGGGCATATTTGCTCAAGGTGACATTAGAGAACACTGGGAAGTCAGCACACTGCTTCAAAACATTCAGGCTAAAAATTCCCAACCCACTGAAATTTAAAGCAGTCACTGCCTGGAGTGCAGCTAGTTTTGGGCTGTGTCTTTTAAAAGACATCCCTGTTGTAAAGGATACTGACATTCACATATGTAAGACTTTCAGGCTATAGTCTAATAAAAGAAAAAAAAAATATATTATTAAGGTCTTTAATGACTCTCATAGAAGGCTAAGCTTGCAAACTGTAATAGCATACATGTATTTTGCTGATTTTGGACAGTAGTATGTTAGACATAATGTTCCATCTTCTTTTAAATGTTCAAATTTGATTGTGCATACTTGATTTCCATTACTTTATTTCTGATGGCAGCCCAGAGTTCATAGAATCATAGAATCATAGAATATCCTGAGTTGGAAGGGACCCACAATGATCATCGAGTCCAACTCCTGTCCCTGCATAGGACAACCCCCAAAATCATACCATATGTCTGAGGATGTTGTCCAACTGCTTCCTGAATGTTGTCAGGTTTGGTACCATGACTACGTCCCAGGGCAGCTTGTTCCAATGCTCCACCACCCTTTGGGTGAAGAACCTTTTCCTAATGTCCAACCTAAAATGCCCCTGGCATATCTTCCTGCCATTCCCTCAGGTCCTATCTTTGGTCATCAGGGAGAATAGATCAGTACCTGCCCCTCCTTCCCTTGTGAGGAAGCTGTAGACCGCAATGAGGTGTCCCCTCCCCCCCTCCTCTTCTCTGGGCTGAACAGATCAAGTGACTTCAGCTGCTCCTCATACAGCTTCCCCTCTAAACCCTTTACCATCTTTCTGGCTCTCCTCTGGACACTCTCTGTAGCTTCGTATCCTTTTTGTACTGTGGCACCCAAAACTGCACACAGTACTCAAGATAAGGCCGCACTAGTGCAGAGTAGAGCAGAACAATCACCTCCCTCGACCGGCTAGAAATACTGTGCTTGATGCACCCCAGGACACACTTGGCCCTCCTGGCTGCCAGGGCACACTCTTGGCTCATGTTCAACTTGCTGTCAACCAGAACCCCCAGATCCCTCTCCGCAGGGCTGCTCTCCAGCCTCTCATTCCCCAGTCTGTATGTACATCCAGGGTTGCCCTGTTCCAG
This sequence comes from Platalea leucorodia, assembly GCF_965183815.1. Taxonomy (NCBI): domain Eukaryota; kingdom Metazoa; phylum Chordata; class Aves; order Pelecaniformes; family Threskiornithidae; genus Platalea; species Platalea leucorodia. Next base: position 59,630,789 of record NC_138823.1, on the reverse strand, counting down.
GTGCAAAATCCGGCACTTGCCTTTGTTAAACTTCATACAGTTGGTGATTGCCCAGCCCTCTGATTTGTCCAGATCTCCCTGCAGGGCCTCTCTGCCCTTGAGAGTGTCAATGGCTCCTCCCAGTTTTGTGTCATCGGCAAACTTTGATAACAAACCATCCAGTCCTGCATCCAAGTCGTTTATGAAGATATTGAAGAGCACTGGCCCTAAGATGGATCCCTGCGGAACCCCGCTAGTGACCGGTCGCCAGCCTGGTGTAACCCCGTTTACTATAATCCTTTGAGCCTGATCCATCAGCCAATTGCCCACCCATTGCATTATGTGTTTATCCAGCTGTATGCTGGACATTTTGTCCAGGAAGATACTGTGAGAGACAGTATTGAAGGCTTTACTGAAATCCAAAAAGATTACGTCGACTGGCTTCCCTTGGTCAACTAGGTGGGTAATCTTGTCATAGAAGGAAATCAAGTTAATCAAGCAGGCCTTTCCCCTCATGAACCTGTGCTGGCTGGGACCAATGACTGCATTGTCTTTCAGGTGTTTTTCAATAACTCCCAGAATAATCTTCTCCATAATTTTGCCAAGCACAGAGGTGAGACCGACAGGCCTGTAGTTACCAGGGTCATCCCTGTTGCCCTTCTTGAAAACTGGGACAATGTTTGCCAGCTTCCAGTCAACTGGGACCTCCCCAGATTCCCAAGAGCATTGAAAAATCATTGAGAGAGGTCTCACTATGACATCAGCCAGCTCTTTCAGTACCCTGGGATGAATCCCATCAGGCCCCGTTGACTTATAGAGATCCAGCTGGAGCAGCAAATCCTGCAGAAGTCTGGGGCTGGTTGGGAGTTTGTTGTTCTCGCAGTCATGGTTCTCTAGTCCAGGGCTCTGGGGGTCCCAGAGCCCATCATCGGTGTTGAAGACCAAGGTGAAGAAAGCATGAAACATGTCTGCTTTGTCTATATCCCTGTTTGTGAGGTGACCGTGCTCATCAAGTAACAGGCCAATGTTATTTCTGGCCTGCCTTTTTCTATTTATATATTTAAAAAAGCCCTTTTTATTGTCCTTCACAGTACCGGCCAGCTTCAGCTTCAGTTGAGCTTTGGCCACATGTATTTCCTCCCTACAGTGGCGAACAGCATCCCTGTAGTCCTCCCATGTCGCCTGATCTTGCTTCCGCTGCTCATACATTTTCTTTTTTTGTCTTAGTTCTAGCATAGGATCCCTACTCAGCCAAGCCGGCCTTCTACCTCACCTGCTTGACTTCCAACATTTTGGAATTGCCTGCTCCTGTGCTCTTAAGAGGTGGTACTTAAAAAGTGATGTGCACTGATGGACCCCAGCACCTTCAAAAGCGTTTTCCCACGGGACCTTACTAAGTAGCTCCCTGAGCAGCCTGAAGTCAGCTCTCCTCCTATCCAGAGTTGAGGTCCTGTTGGGAGTTTTCCTCCTGTTACCATAGATTTTAAACTTGACTGTTTCATGGTCGCTGTGGCCAAGGCAGCCACCAATTGCCACATCACCGACAAGACCCTCTCTGTTAGTAAGCAGCAAGTCGAGGAAGGCGCCTTTCTTGGTTGGTTCTCTTAGTACTTGTATCAAGAAGGTATCATCCAGATGGTTTAGGAATTTTCTGGACCTGTTTGTATCAGCTGTGTGGTATTCCCAGTTGACATCTGGCAAGTTGAAGTCCCCCATAAGGACAAGGGCAGATGACTTGGAAGCATTCCTTAGTTCCTTAAAGAATAACTCATCCGTGTCGTCATCCTGGCTGGGAAGCCTATAGTAGACTCCCACAACGACATACGCTTTATTTGTCTGTCCCTTAATCCTTACCCAGAGGCTCTCAACTGTGCCATCACCAACTGCTACCTCCATGCATTCCAGCCCCTCCACTACATGCAATGCCACCCCTCTGCCTCACCTGCCCTGCCTATCCCTCCTGAAGAGCCTGTAACCATCCATCATGGCACACCAGTCACAGGACTCATCCCACCAGGTTTCACTTATGCCTGTGACATTGTATCTCTGCGACTGGGCCAAGGCATCAAGCTCCTCTTGCTTGTTCCTCAGGCTGAGTGCATTTGTATAAAAACACTTCAAGTGTGGTTCATTTGTGCTTGTTGCCTCGTGGAGCAGCCTGACGAATCTCACTAGCAGTCAGCTCCTCGAACTTTGGCGTGCCATCCCATTGCTCATCGCTGACTAGCCAGGTATTGTCCCTTCCCCCTTCCAATCTAGTTTAAAGCTCTATCAATCAGCCCTGCTAGCTCCTGGGCAAAAACCCTTTTCCCCTTCTGAGAAAGGTGCATCCCATCAGATGTCATTAGACCTGGGGATGAATAGACCATCCCATGATTGAAGAACCCAAAGTTCTGTTGATGACACCAGCCTCTTAGCCACATGTTAATTATCTGGGTCTGCCTATTCCATTTATTTTTCTTCGCTGCTACTGGAAGGATCAAAGAGAACACCACCTGAACACCTGATCCTTCAACTAACTGCCCCAAGGCTCTGAGATCCCTTATGATTGACTTAGGATTTTTCTTTGTTATCTCTTTGCTGCCAATATGGAGAACTAATAGCAGGTAGTAGTAGAGAGTTGTTACTCTCTGACCTGGATTGGTTGTCCTCCATTTCCTAGCCAGTCATGCCTGCACATAGAAATTCTGCCATCCCCATGAAACTGACCCAGAAGATGTCTTAGGCTATGCCTATTCCACTCAGTTAGCAGTGCCAGGGAATGTTTTGGGGACAGGTATTCAGTCGTCCATATGGCTAAATTTACAGAGCAGTCCCTGACTACTTGTGAAGGCCCTTCACTTCTCATTCAATACTCTTCATCATCTGCTTATATGCTGCTAAAGTTTTGACTTCTATCAGTGACAACAGCCTTTATTGTCTTCTCAAAGCGCACTCTAACAAATGCTTCTGTGTGTTTCCTCAGGCAGCCACTCATACCTGTGAATCTCACTGTGAGCCTCAGCAAAGCCACCTCTCTGTTGTCTTCTAAATTTCTTAAATTTCTCTTCTGTGACATAGCCAGAGGAATAAAATAAAATAATAAAACAAGATAAAACAGACAGCAGGTAGACGGTTCTTGTGTTGAGATCATTACACATCACAATGGGTCCTAATACATCATAATTCCTTTTCCTTCCCTTCTGAAAGCATCAAGAAGAGCCTTGTAACTTTTTTTCAAATAATTGTTTATTTTTATTTATTTATTTATTTTCCATTAAACAGTGTTTTCCTATTTTATTGGTATTAAAATACACCAATGTAGCCACATGTGTTGTTCAGCTACCGTATGAAAATACATAGGTGAGGAGCCTGTAGGAGCAAATGGGCAACAGCAGATGAAATAGAAATCTGCAAATTTACTCTGTAATTCTTGAGAAATAAATGTACAAAGAGAATGTAAATTAGCTCCCATTAGCTAATGAGCAGATAGGGATTTGCATGAAGGAGCAAAAAAATTTATATGATATTCCTAAGCTGCCATGCATTATCTGTGTTCTCTGATTGGCTGAGACAACTGAATTTCAGTATAATAATTAAAACCTACATGGTCTAATGGGAGCATTCAGATATTTAAAAAGATAGTAAATGTTTCTTATCATCCTAAGTTAGAAAAATACATTCAATTATTATATTAAAATACTATGCATTGCCACAATATGTTTTAATCAGTTGTCAAGGTGAAACGTGGCACAACCACAATTCAGTATTTCGTTCAGATATAGTTGTTTACAAAGTAATAAAGGTTCAGTAAAGGAAGAATAGAAAATAAAGTCTCCATTATATTTTGCAAAGCAACTTTTGAGATGTTTTTCCTTTCTTTCCTCTCTCTGTTTTTTTCTCTGGGCAAGGACAAAAAAAAGTGTTGTTTGACTGAATGCTATTTCTAAAGCCTTTAAGACCAAATTTGAACCTAATAACCCAGTTCAGGAATCATTTAATAATAAAGTGGAGATACAGTGCATACTTCTTTTTTAAAATGTGCTGATCACTACACAGCGTCATTCTGAAGCTGGTTTTCTTTTGATACCTGTGTATGTGTTTGTGTGCATGAAGGCCATTGAAGAAATGATTGTGTTCCTGCTCATTGCAAGGTCTCTTAAATGCCTATTAAATGACATTAAAAGTTTATTGATTTGGTAAGAGCAATATTAGTTGTTATCTAGGGAAAAGGAGGACCCCAGTCTGGAAGATACTTAATCAAACGTATGACTTCAGTTATTGCATGGTTTGTAGTTGCATTACTGATATGTAATGCGATTGTACCATAACTAGTTTGCTCAAAAGGCATGTGGAGAACTGCTGGTTTTCTAGTTTCTCTTCCTCTGTCTCTCTTCCTTTCCATACCACAATATAATTTATAAATGTGTACATTATAAATGTTGAGGCTTTTTATGAACAGGATGGTTCTATATGTATGACTATACAACACAAAATACTTGAAAGCAATGAATGCTGCTAAAATGTTTGAACAACAATTTGATCTTCTCTTGAACTTAAACTTTTTATTACCTGGAAAATGTATTCTAAATCTGTTTATCAGCTATTATTATTAATTTTTTTAAAAAAACCCTTATCTTTCTCTAGGCTCTGAAAGTCTGTGCACAATGTCATATGTGCATACAGAACTGTAATCAGGAATGTATTTGTGCTATTTTAAAATTGCAGTATTCAGTTAAACAGAAATCAGTCTATACCAGCGTTGCTATTGTGTGTGTCTGTCACATCTTCCAGTGTCAGATCAATTTGTTGTGAAGGCTAAAAATGACCAATTGTATGTGATTTATGCATGTGCAATATAAATGTAGGTAATTTCTACTTCAAACCAAGATGGACAGTTTGTGTTCAAAAATTAAAATATATGAAATATAAACCACTATTCAGAAAAATAATCTAAATTGTAAGTAGTCTTGTAAGATTTACATTGTGTGAAGAAGCCTTTTGTTTCCAAAATAAGCTGATTATGTTGTAGGTTTCTAGATTTGGTTTTGAAGTCCTTGCCCTGTTTCAGAGCTGTAAGAGCTCTAAGTTTGTTAGTAAGTACACATGAGGAAAGAGAATGTTAAATACAGGAGTCAAATTTTGTGCTGATGGGAATAGATGCAGTTCTATGGATTTTGATGAAGTGGAAAACACAAACACCATCTGGGAATTCATCTTAGTTATTTAATGAGAGCCTTGTTTAAGAGTAATTTAAAAACCTTAATATATGAACTGCAAAAGAAATATTAACATTTTTCAATTACATAAATATACTACTAAAATTGTTTTAAGACTGTAGTGGGTTGACTTTGGTTGGATGCCAGGTGCCCTGCCAGCTACTCTCACTCCCTGCCACAACAGGATGGGGGAAAAAATAAGATCAAAAAGCTCATGGGTAGAGAGAAAGATAGGGAAATTGCTTGCCAATTACTGCCAAGGGCAAAATAGACTGAACTTGAGGAAGATTAATTTAATTTATTGCCAGTTAAAAGTAGAGTAAGATAGTGAGAAACTATCTAGAGACAAAACTAAACCTCTGCCACCCTGCTTTACACCAGGCTTAACTTTACCTCTTCATTCATGACTCCTCTACTTCCTTCCCCGACCCAGGCAGAGCAGTGGGGTGAGAGTGGGGAATGGGGGTTGTGATCAGTCCATAACAGTTCCTCCTTCCTTCTCACACCTTTTTCTGTGCACCAGCATGGGTTCTTCCCACAGGCTGCAGTCCTTCACAAACTGCTCCAGCATTGTTCCTTGCCACCAGGTACAGTCCTTCAGAAATGGACTGCTCCAGGGTGAGTCCCCCACCGGCCACAGGTCCTGCCAGAAAATCTGCTCCTGTGTGGGCTCCTCTCCACAGGCAGCAGCTCCTGCCAGGAGTCCGGTCTTGAGTGGGCTCTCCATGAGCTGCAGCTTCCATCAGGGCATGTCTACTTCCTGTGGTGTGGGGTCTTCCATGGGCTGCAGTGTGGATATCTGCTCCAGTGTGGTCCTCCATGGGCTGCAGGGGGACAACCTGCTCAACCAGCCTTTTCTGCAGGCGCTGCAGGGCAATCATAGAATGCTTTGGAATGGAAGGGACCTTTAAAGGTCGTCTAGTCCATCCCCCCTGTAATTGGCAGGGACACCTTCAACTAGATCAGGTTGATCAGAGCCCCATCCACCCTGTCCTTGAATGTTTCCAAGGATGGGGCATCTACCAATCTCTTCTCTGGCACCTGGAGCACCTCCTCCCCTCCTTCTTCTCTCACCTTTGTGTCTGCAGGGCTGTTTCTCTCACATTTTTTCTTACCCTTTTCTCTCACAGCTGCTGTGCAATCTTTTTACCCTTTCTTACATATGTTTTCCCAGAGATGCCACCACCTTGGCTGAGGGGGTGACCTGTGTCCTGCACACAGTCCATTGGAGCTGGCTGGAACTAGCTGTGTTTGACACAGGGCACCCCTGGCCTTTCCTCACAGAGGCCACCCTGAAGTCCCACTCCACTGCCAACACCTGGGCATGTGCAACCTATACAAAGACTCCTGCTTTTCCTGTGGTATCTACTGTAAAATAATAACAATAATAATAAAGTAGCTAAGTAACTAAATTGTGCTATAATTATTTTTCCAAAGTTGAAAATGCAAGTGATGCACATCTGCAATTCAGTGGGCTTAAATGTACCTGACCTTTTTGCTAGTGCAGGCTTCATAAGGCAGGGAGGTGATGTCCACTGAGCCTTCTGTATTTTGCAAAGCCTTTTATATATTTTCCTGAAATATAGTTAAACTAGTAATCACATCTCTCATTTACAGTAATTTTACTAGAAAGTGGCATCCCAAAAATAGGTAGAAAGAAGCAACAAGGAGAGTAAGTAGGGCAGCCTGATTTCATAGAGATGGTGACAATCCATTTTACTAAAATGTGATGTCCTCAGAACTATGTCCTTTGCAACTTGGTTCCAAAAAGTAGTATCTAGCATGTACTTTGCATAGAGGTGTGATGACTGATGGTCTTACATATCATTTGAAATTGAGCTTTTTGCTTTTGTGCATCAAATGTAGGCAATTGGCTTCCTCTTCATAATCAGAAACTGAATGTGTTGCAGTCTAAAAATTAAAAATGAAAAGCCTTTTGATTGATGTTGCTTTTAATTTAGTTGGAGTCATAAATCATCCTATGACTTTCTGTGAAGGATGTTGTATAAATGTTTTGTATTCCTGATTGGGTCACAAAGTGCCCTCTGTCTTGGTCTCTTGACTGCCATTTTTTTCACACCAAACATGATGTAATGAAATTGGTTTCAGAGTGTACATACCATGAATACAGATGTCTTATGCCCGATTGTCATCTTATTACAATCAGTACAACATCCAGCATCACTCTTAATGTTCAGACATTACTATGTTGCTGTAAAGTAAATGGTACCAAAATCAGGCCCATGGTTACAATAGTGTGCAATTTTAATTTAAATGACTAAATCCTACGAGTAGGGAAATTATGAGTGAAAGTTGACCTAGAAAGGAACACTCCTTCTTCACAATGAATATGAATGAAAATCCCAGTCTTAGGACAGCCAAATTGTTACTACATTGGAAAGCCAAAACAATGTAATGGAAGTCACAGGCAAGGAAATGGAGAGAAGGTAAATTCCAGCTCGTCAGTATTCAGCACTTCTTCATACTGTCAAGCACTTTTATTAATAATCATGAATGTTCTCTGGTCTGCTTTGTCAAACATAGTTTAAAGCATAGCAAAAATAAATATTCAGTAGCATTAGGTAAACCTCCCCACCCCCCACTACACATATTTTTCCTATTGCAGTTTTGTTTTCACTTCCCTGCTGTTACAGTGTTTTCATATGTCCATAAGTCAAAACTAAAAACTGTGCTGACCTGCATGGCTCTTCAACAATGTGGTTAAGGTGTCCTAAGGGACTATCTTTTGAAACTATTAAGCTCTTCTGGTTTGTAACCTCAGACACAGTTAACCTTGGGCAGAAGCTGTATCATTGTCTTTAGTCAAAAATGTAGAGGTAACCACACTAGATGAGAAAACTAGCACATGTAGTCTGGTCTCCTTTCTCAGATAACAGTCAAGAAAAAAGGAAGTACAAAAAAATTAATAATCCAATTTTCTGAGCAATCACAATGACCTAACCTGACAGTGTAAGAAATTCCTCTTAACACTAGGAAATTTAGACTGTAGTACGCCTTAAAGGATAGGAAACACTCTCTAATCATAGAAAAAAAAAATCCTTTGTAATATAAAATGAATGATCATGTTATCTTTGTGAGGATTTTTTTAATCCTATTTTTAATCTGAAGTATCTGGAGGTATTAAATTTCATATAATCAGTACATTGTATAAATCAAATTAAAATAATTTCTTGCCTCTCAGCTTCACTAAATGCCCCCTAGCTTCTCTTGATTTCCTTTTGAATACTCAAAGAAGGTAAGCGCATGGTCTGAATTGGTCTGTTCATCGTTAATTTCACTCACTACAGGGTCATCTGTAGCCTAAATTGCCCCAGTTATGGTCTGTTCCATTTTTACCAATGAGGTTTCTGGTGGAAATGAAGCTGAAAATGGCAGCTGTGTGCAAGTTTTTGTTGCTGATGTACCCCTGTCTGAGAACTGCAATAGTAAATTTGAATGTTCTGCGTATGTACTATGAATTTCACTACCTTGTGGGTGTCTCAGGAAACTATTGAGTAAGGATTTTTTAAAAAAACACTTATTTTATAGTATTCCTATAGATTAAGTTGAACGGAGTAATGAAAATCTAATTAATTTACTAGTAGAAAATTTGCAAGTGATTTTACTTTGATTCATTAACACAAAGTAGAGTTAAAGAAGTCAGCTGAGAAGAAATATTTCATCATCTTTTAATGGATGCAGTTGACTACTTGTTTTTCTATTCATTGCTTTCTTCCAAACACCCTGATCTTGCAGTGGGTTCTTGTCGGCTAAGGGTGGCTGCTGTAGACAGCCAGTCAGATTACAGCCTGCCTCTACGTCTGTAAATGGGAAAATCTGATTAGATAAAAGGAAAAAAGAAAAAAAATCACCCTGAGGGTGGTCAAACACAGGGACAGATTGCTCACTAATGTTGTGGAGTCTGCCTTTGAAGATACTCACAGCTTAACTGAACAAGGCCCTGGGCAACCTGACCTAACTGGACTTGCTTTGAGCAGGATGTTGGACTAGCTGACTTCCAGGGGTCCCCTCCCACCTAAATTATTATATGAATCAGTGATCTTGTACCTGGCCTCATGGTTCCATCCCTATTCGTCCACTTGAAAGCACACAGCCTTAGATCTTCTGTATATTATTCATCAGAAGTTGCAGGTTATATTTCCCAGCTCTACTTGCTATTTCATCCATACAGAGGAATATGACTCCTTAATATTTTAAATTATATTGAATTCTACATTTGAAAGTCTTTCATTTACCAAATAAGTATTAATGCCTAGACTAACTGAAAATACTGGTTACATTGTGAGTCAATACACATTTCAAGTCCTTTCCAAACGGGGAGAAAGTACTGGCTATCATATTGCAAAGCTTTTTCCTAAGTAAGCATGTGTTATGGACAGAATGCACTCAGATTATTAGAGAATTAACTACCAGAAATGTATATGGAAAGTAAATTATTCCATGTCTTTTTCACCTCAGTGTTTTCTTGCTATGCTCCCTTACTACCCCTTCCAGATCATTTTATGGACAAAAACTGGTTGAAATCTAGGTCTCTTCCAGGAGAGCAATTCTAATGTCATTGCCTTTCTGTTCTCTAATATTATTATGACAATTGTTATATTACAGCAGAAGTTAGGAATGCTCAAGATCTTTTAAAATAGGGTCATATTTACTCAAGAACCAATGGCAGATTGATCTTAGTCTTTTCATATTTTATTTATTCTTTTCTTAAATACAAAGTAATCCTGACTAAGAAATACATGAGGAAGACTACCTATCAGCTCCTCTTTTGCATTCCTTAGAATTAAAGAAAAAAAAAAGAAAAAAAGTCATACATGCAATAGTATGTTTTATGTTTTTATCTTATGCATTTTAGGTTTGGTGCTGTTTTTTCCCCTTCACATCTTAGTTACAGTGTCCACATTTTATGTTTCATTAGGTAAGGTTGCAATATTAAGGCAGCTAATTTGTTTTTACAACTTCTAAAATTAACTGTCACTGTACTTATTCTTTCCTTCATGTTAACCTGATCATTGTGTCTAATCTTCTGTATATTTATTCAGAGTTAACATTCTTTGTTCTTCAAGTCTCTGTGCTCTCTTATTGTTATAATATTTTTTAGAAATTAAAGGGAAGAAGTGACAAAAGTATCTACAAAGCTTAAATGAATAAGACATTCTGTTTAGTCTGATAATCCTTCCTCCTTCTTTTAACCCTCCATTTCAGAATTGTCTCTTTTTTTCCTCTAATTGTAAATAAATAAGAGGGGCGTTTATCTATATTTCAATATATGATTTTTTTCTGTGAATCCTGTGATTATTTCAAGATTCTCATACAACAGCTACTCTTAAAAAGCTCCTATTTAAAAAGGTTCTGTTCATTGGAAAGATATCTCCAGTATTTTAAAAAGTGGCTTCCCTTTCAAACTAGAATAAACTTTTTAATTGTGTCCACCACACCTCCTAAAGTGTTCTGTACAAAGCTTCCAAGACTGTTTTCTACTTCCACTAAATCAAAGACCTTTTTTACACTCCATAAAAGATATACTTACAGCTATCCTCTTCAGAACCTCACTTACCATCTCGAGATGACCCATGACTGATAAATTACTTATGAATCCTGCTTGCTTTCATGACTTGTTAATGTCCAAAAACCTTTTAGTCTCTTACCAAACGCTTTCATTAAGATCTTGTTGTAGAACACTAAAAATAAGCTATTGGAAGTGCAGCTCTTGAGGCCCTTGACATTTCATTCCTTAATTGAAACCAGTGCCTTGGAATTTCTGCAACACCCACATATTTACATGCTACATATGTTACAGTCTCTTATTTTAGAGTGCCTCGAACAACAGGTGGGAGAAAGCAAGCTTTTTAGGAATTTCCTAAAATTTAGCAGGAGTCTGAACAGTCAATAGGAGATTTGAGACAAGATCCACAAAAAGGTGTAGGGACAGTAAAGCAGAGTTTAGGAGTCAATTGGAATATCAATTGGCTCTGTCTGGATTGATTCAGAAAAATAAATGGAGGAGATTATGTTTGTTTGGGTTTTTTTTCTCCATAGCTCAATATTCAGCACATTTAGAAACTGACAAAAGAAAGATGTGAGAAACTCAATCCCTTACTCTGCCTGGGAGGATAGGCAATTGCATCTCTTTGTGTCCGAGATAAACATCCCATTTACCAGGTAGTGAGGTGCTTTCCATGTCTTCTGACTGAAGCTGCCCACATCACGTTGAATATTAAATGTGAGTTGGCCAATAAAGAGTTAGGAAGAAAGACCAAGGGTCTCTAACCTTGTGATATAATGCCCAGCAGGACATGACAAGACATGAGGTTGGATTGAAGTTCCTCACGCTTAGGCTATCTTACTTAGCAGTGAATTGTAGACATACCCTAGGATATCAGAGACATCCGCACAGGACTGGTCAATAGGACACTGGATTTACAAGAAATCTATGTCTTTTTTCAGTCATAATGAGATGCCAGGCTGGAATACCATAAGATATTTAGTGTGATACTACTCTCTTACATTTAAACAAGTTAAACACTAGTAGTTTCTTCTTTAAGTAATATTAGTATAAAATAAGTAAAGTTCAGATAGCTTTAGAGAGCCCTATCGTATCATCATGACAGGTTTACAACTTCTCTCTAACAAGACAGTCTGTTGCCTTCATAATCATATTATTATTTTAGCATGTCTAATGCTATGGTGCTTTCAAAGAGGCCTTCACAACAATTGAAGAGCAACAGCATAGTCCAGCTCAAGGTGAAAGAGTGCAGTTTGGATGACCCCCCAGTAATCTGTCAATTCTTGACAATACCCACTCCAAGTACCACAAAGCCCATACAGTCCTGTATCCTGAAAAGTATTAAGTGAGCAGATAGGTCTGTGGAAGCTTCCCTAGCCCAAGGATAAAGACTGGAAAGTGCAGGTGGGACCAATCTTAATAATAAGATTTGAGAGTATTTATGACAACTTCAAGGCTTGTCTTTGAAAAGTATATACAGTCACAGTGGAAAACTTAATTTGGGAGATGGGGTAAAAATCTTGAAATTTCCTCAGAAGCAGCACAGTCTGGTGAAGAACCTCTGTGCTGCCCTCAGTAACTACACTTCAGTAAGCTGCTCAGGTCTTGTGTTGCTAAATCTGATACACTTATTCCACATTGGAACTTGGCTTTGCAAATGCTGCACAGAAAAAACAAACAAAAAAATCAGGATTTCTACTTTTTGCTGGGGTACCAGGGAAAAGAAAATCAAAGAAGTTCAAATTTTATCAAAACCTTTAACAATTCTTATTACATTCTTATTTACTGGCAAACAATTATAGCCAGAAGGAGCTATGTCTGAGCCCAAAGGTCATTATAACCTTCATGACGTTAACCCAGAAGCAGTGCTAAGAGATTGTCGTTATCAATCACATTTAAACTAGAGAAAATAAAATATACCCATTCTCAACATGCACTGTTCTGTTTTTTTAGCATGGAACAACAAGGAAGTAAAGGTAATATGGTGTAGCATGGTCACTGCAATCACAATAATACATTGCTTCAATTGCAATGGCAAATAACTTAGTACCATGCACTCAAAAACAACACTTGTGCAATGTCAAAGACAGAGAGATATCATTGATTCTGGAAAACATCTACATTAAGGGCAACACTTACTTAAAATATTCATTTGTTTAAAACCATTTACAATCAGAGAAATGCCATGTAAGGATCTAACTCAGGCAGGTTCAAGATGCACAGCCAGCAAAGCATTCAGCTTCGAGTAATCTTAAAGCAGGAGATCCTATGTATGGAAACATATATTCTGTGTAAGTGCTGTACGTTTCTCAAGGGTTCTGCTTCATCCTGCATGAACTTCAAGCCACTCTCCATCATTTATCAGCAGTCCTGGTCAACCGGGGAGGTCCCAGATGACTGGAAGCTAGCTAATGTGATGCCCCTCTACAAGAAGGGTCGGAAGGAGGATCCAGGGAACTATAGGCCTGTCAGCCTGACCTCGATGCCAGGGAAGGTCATGGAGCAGATCATCTTGAGTGCCATTATGCAGCAAGTGCGGGACAACCGGGGGATCAGGCTCAGCCAGCATGGGTTTATGAAAGGGAGGTCCTACTTCACTAACCTGGTCTCCTTCTATGACAAGGTGACCTTCTTGGTGGATGAGGGGAAGGCTGTGGATGTTGTCTACTTGGACATTAGTAAGGCCTTTGACACTGTCTCCCACAGCATTCTCCTGGAGAAGCTGGCTGCTCACGGCTTGGATGGGTACACTCTACACTGGGTTAAAAACTGGCTGGACGGCCAAGCCCAGAGAGTGGTGGTAAACGGAGTCAAATCCAGTTGGCAGCCGGTCACAAGTGGTGTTCCCCAGGGCTCAGTGTGGGGGCCGGTGCTGTTCAACATCTTCATTGATGATCTGGATGAGGAGATGGAGTGCACCCTCAGTAAGTTTCCAGATGACACCAAGATGGGTGGAAGTGTCGATCTGCTGGAGGGTAGGAAGGCCCTACAGAGGGACCTGGACAGGCTGGATCGTTGGGCCAGGGCCAGCTGCATGAGATTCAACAAGGCTAAGTGCTGGGTCCTGCACTTGGGTCACAACAACCTCATGCAACACTACAGGCTTGGGGAGGAGTGGCTGGAGAGCTGCCTGGCAGAAAAGGACCTGGGGGTGTTGGTTGACAGCCGCCTGAACATGAGCCAGCAGCGTGCTCAGGTGGCCAAGAAGGCCAATGGCATCCTGGCCTGTATCAGGAATAGTGTGGCCAGCAGGACCAGGGAGGTGGTAGTGCCCCTGTACTTGGCACTGGTGAGGCCGCACCTCGAGTACTGTGTTCAGTTTTGGGCCCCTCACTACGAGAAGGACATTGAGGTACTGGAGCATGTCCAGAGGAGGGCAACGAAGTTCGTGAAGGGTCTAGAGAACAAGTCTTATGAGGAGCGGCTGAGGGAACTGGGGTTGTTTAGCCTGGAGAAGAGGATGCTGAGGGGTGACCTCATTGCTCTCTACAACTACCTGAAAGGAGGTTGTAGCGAGGTGGGGGTCGGTCTCTTCTCCCCAGTAACAAGTGATAGGACTAGAGGAAACGGCCTCAAGCTGCACCAGGGGAGGTTTAGGTTAGATATTAGGAAAAACTTCTTCACCGAAAGGGTGGTCAAGCATTGGAACAAGCTGCCCAAGGAAGTGGTTGAGTCTCCATCCCTGGAGGTATTTAAAGGACGGATAGACGTGGTGCTCGAGGACATGGTATAGTGATGGACTTGGCAGTGATAGGTTAACGGATGGACTCGAGGATCTTAAGGGTCTTTTCCAACCTTAACGATTCTATGATTCTATGATGCTATGATTCTAAGAGGATTTTCAATATCAAGTTACCAAAGAAAATATGTGAGCTGAAACCTTCCTAGACGTGATCCTTGTGAACTTCTTCCTATCACAGTTAAAAATGTACTGAATTATGAAAACAAACTCCTATTCAGAGGTTAAAATTTTTAGGCAAGAATGGTTATGCTTTAGTCATTTTAGATCAGTAAAGGCTAAATCTGTTTTTCTTCTGTGTTTTCAGTCACACCAATCCTGGTTTTCATTACCAAATGAAATACGTATTTTTGGCATTTATCTTCATTCAAAAAAAACTTAAGTTCAAAATAAAATTTAAAAAATCAAGTTTAGTAGGTTCATCCAGGAAGATTAAGTTACCTAAAACTGAGACAATGATAACTAGTTACAAGCATGAAATCACTGAGCTAGCTGAAATGTTACTATGGCTCCATCTCTATGGTATTATTGCCCAGGCATTATATTAATAACATGCCAAAATAAGTCAATATGTTCCTTAATCATATTTCCTCAATAACTGATGCAAAAATAAAAGCAAAAAATTGCCAGCGTTTCTCTTGACCCATGATGTCGCTTATAATTCCATGAAAAACTCATGCCACAAAAGAACAAACACACCCTTCCTTCTCCTTTTACTCAAAAAAAAACAAAAGTAGGATCTAATAGGCACTATGTTTTGATGAGTAGAACAGTAATTAATTGAGTGGTGCGTAACGTGTTTGTGAGTAGAGTTGTGTAAAGAACAGACATTTCAGTGCCTGAGAAGCAAAGTGTTTCCAATTACAATGATCAGATTTGCTGTTGTCTTTTTAGGCATTAAATTCTTTTAATTAGTATTACTACGATTTATCTGAAAACAATCTTCAGGAATGAAAAATGTAGATATGTCTAAATCTGAAATATTCATGCTCTGCTTTGTCTAATTTTTGAAAGGCTGCAACTATTGTCTGAATTTGACTTGGACTGGAAAAAGTTTATCCTCCTCACCGTTTATTTCTTTAGGAAATTAAAACACTCAGTCAGTAATATTTAAGACTGTTAGTCAGGTTGGAAGCTTTTTCCAACAATTTACTGAAAACAAGAAATGTTACCTAGCAGATCATGAATTGAACCCTTCCTGTGCAGTTTCTGGAGTAACACTAGTGCCATTTTCCATTTTGCCTGCAAGAAGATGTGGATTATATTACATTACATTACATTACATTACATTAAATGTTAATTCAATTAAAATGCATGTTTGATTTTTTGTTTGTTTTTTTTTTAAAGAACATGTATAAAATGTAGGTGGGAAGTTCGGTCACTTCTCTAAGTAATATTATTACGTTAAAAGTTCTTTTCCTTTTTTGTTTTTTATTGCTCATTAGTAATAGCTTGCATCAAAATATGTCTAGTTTGCATCTTCTTCAGCCCCTCCACCTCCACAAAACCAAAACACAGAGAGACACATCTGCCCTCCTAAAGCTAGTTAGGCTTTGTGTTAAAGGTTGAGAAACACAAATACAGTTATTAAGGGGTTAATAGGACAGAAAAGTCTAACTGAATGTTGTAGAGATAAAGAAGTCAATACAATGCACATAGTCATGGTTATCTACAGTATCTCCCCCTGAGATTTTTTACAACCCTCAATAATGAATGCAACTCATATCTATAACATGTTTACAATGGCTATTAATCCTTAATGTAATTATAAATAGGACTTTTATGAAAAATGTGTCTGAAAGACAAAACTTGCAGTTATGAAAGTAAAGAGGAAGATATTCCCATGTGTTTGAAGTGTTTTCTTCCAAATGTATACTTTCTTGAGGCTGCTAAAATTGCAACTATATTCAGCCAATGTAATTTCTATGCATCCTCTTAGTCTTCATTACTTTATGAATTCAACAAACATAAATAAACAACTTGAGTAAATAGTCACGGCCTACTCATTTTCTCCTCCTTCTGCTTAAATGCTATAAATCATATCATAATGTACATTAAATTATAATAATGTGCTAATTAAAAATAAATGGTCCTCTGGGGAACTAGCCATAAGTTGTATAACATTAAAACTAACTTATAGGAAAAATGGTTAGGAGTAAAATTCAACACAACTCGGCTTTTACTGTTATTGATAATGCATTATAAAAAGTTGTCTCCCTATCATTACAAGGATAAACTCTGTCCTGCGTCAACTTTCCAGGGATTTCCCCTTGCTAATTACTGTAAAATATTTTGTTAAGTTACAAATTACTATAATTTGTTCCATGACAAAGCACTCATCTTTTGTGAGTCAGTATTGGCCTGAAAGTCTGTTTGTGTGTTCCTTTTGTACAAATGTACTGAAAATATCAGACTGTGAATAACATTTTGGAGAAAAAAAAATTCCTGTTTCTAATTTTTTCTCCAACATGAATTTTCAGAACACAATAACAAATTGGCAATGCAGATTTAATGGTAGTGGTTTTCATGTTAAAAAGTCCAGTCTTCTCAGACAAAGTTCTGACTGTAAGATTGTTTCTGTATTTCCTAATAACTTTTTAAGTCTATTTTATCTTAATCACAAAACTGGCATTGGAAGAAGTGAACACCTCCCTTCCTTCAAAGCACATAGAACATTGTCACTATGTTGATGGATTCTTCGCTGGTTTAATTTTGTTGTATAAGATAGTTGAATCAGTCAGGACAAATACCTGTAATATTTCATCTGGGACTGACCCAATAGGGGTGTGTTGGTTTTTTTGTTTTTTTTTTTTTCCTTTTCCACCAAATTGAAGAGTCAGGTTTTTGCACAGCATTAATCCCTGTCATTATCTCCATCTTGTGATGTTGGATTTACATGAGGCCTGTATTAGGCTTGATTTAACAAAGAATGGATTAGGACAGACCTATTTCTAAGGATTAGGCTTGGCTTTCATAACAATTTTGTAGAGAAACATATTCAACTTGGCCTACAAATTGTTTGTGCTATAGATAATTAAGTGGCCTTCTTTTATCCACATCACATGGTTGACTTCAATCTGTGTAAACTGAGGGATCCAATGTCCACCTTTCATTCAGGAAAAATTTCTCCAATAATGCTAATCCTGTATATGGTTGCCACAGCTGAAACAATAATAGCCTCAATCTCTATTATTCGGATACTTTAAACCCCAAAAAAGAGTCATGTGCCAGCAAATAGCATCCTTTTTTCCCCCAGGCTTTATTTCTGAATAAAGTATAGCTGTGTTTATGACAAAGAAAAAGAGAAGCAGGAAAAATGAAAGCCGTAACATGGTCTTGAGGAAAAGTTTAGAGAAAGAAAACTTTTCCAGATTGAATACTGGCTAGTAGATCGTAGCTCCCATTGTTTGATTCACCTGTTTTCAAGGAAACAGAGCTTTGTATAGGCTTTCACAATAAACGATTTTCATCAAGTGTCTTGATGTAGTCATTTTATCTTAATAAAAACAAGACGCAAAACCACCAGTTCTGTCTTCTTAGATTAAAAAGTGTTCACATGTATTTCCCATCCTCTGCTACCTAGAACTGAATTTTATTTTCTGCAATGATTACACTGCAAGGACGTTACCATTTAATTGAGGGATATGTATCTCTAGTGGTAAAGAAGATAAGTTTTCTCTTTCTCCTTAAAATAAAAGAGCTTACTATAAACTGATAAAAGAAAACTAAATTTAAAATTTACTTATTAATCATTTATTATTTATTTAGATTTTTAAATTTACATTTTCGTTAAAAGATATATTCTGTTAAAATGAAAATAAATAATTTATAAACTCAATTTCAATGGATATTCCTCATTCAGGTTTCTAAAATGCTGGATATCCAACAAAAAATTTCTGGTAATGGGGTCATGAAGCTATGGAACATTTCAAGGTCAAAGATGTAATCATTTTTAATAATAGGTTGGTTTTAAATTCTCTTCCATCTTAAACGTAATGCCAGATGGCATGATAAATAACAAGAGGAAAAATAAGCATTTTGCATAAGCTGACTGCCAAAAAGTATGTATTCCTGTAGGTTACAGCAGGGACCGTTCTTAACAGAAATGGAGTTTAAGAATTAATGGGAAGTGGAAAGATTTATTCTCTTTTGTAGGTACGCTAGTGCTCTTTAGTATTGGCTAACCTCAGAAGGGAGGTTTTCAAAGGCACAAATGTCAGTCAGAAGCCCAAATCCCATTCTTTGGAAGTCAGTAGCTGTTAGGCACCAAGCTGGTACTGATGCCTTTGAAAACCTTCCCCAAGTGCCAGATTCTGTAAGATGTTGAGCACCAATCTACAGGAGATGGGGCTGCTCAGCACTTCAAGGGATGAAGCCCATAATGTCTATTATGGCATTCACCTCACATCAAAAAGGAACTCAGTTACTGCTTAATTGATATTGTTGCTTTAAGATAATGCTTTACTTTTAGAAAGTTGTATTTTATCTTAGTACATATTATGTCTTACATCCTCACTAGGGGTTTTAGTCCCTGCACTTGCTGTGGGTTTGACATGTCTTAACTTGATGAAAGGAGGTTATTTTCCTAACTTTAATGGCTATATCATCTGTTCCTTTTAGCTTTTTCTCATACATATATATATGAAAAATAGAACACAGAAAGTTAAAAAAAACAAACTATCCTGGCAGTCTCCTACACAGAAATTACTTCAGCATTATGCCAATAATGAAACTAATGTACAGTGACAAGTGCTGTCACTCTCAAAGACACAGTGAGCCTAACATAGACAGCAGGGAATAATGACACTTCTTCAAAAACTGACAAAGAAAAAACCACATTCATTATGTATATGCATTGATAAATATAAATTTGACTGGATGAGAGAAGAAGCAGTTTTAAAAATGTAATGTTGCATCTTGTATGACATCCATCTAGTAACTTAGGCGTTGTTTTGGTAGAAAAATAATATTTGTGCTGAGCTTTGAACTTGTACAGAGTCCAGTCTTATTCTGCAAACCGTATACTTAAAAAAGAGTAGATTCATAAACATAAAGAGGCATGTACTGTTTCATATTTGCAGAGAAGTAGGAACAATATGCATGATCAATTTACAGAAGTCAGATTGGGAGACATAATTCTCTAAGCTAATTTGAATGTTTCTAAGCATGTGAATTTGCCCCAGATCCTAGCACAACTAATGGAGTTTCAGTATTTGGGATGATGTGCTTCATCCTGATATTCAGTGCCTTTTTATAACCTTTTAACTTCTGACAGCAACAATTCCAGCCTTCCTTGTGCTTTCTGCTAGGAATTGTTCAGCCCTATGAAGCCAGCACACAATTGCATGTCCTCTTTTAGACCAGATGGACATATTTGCAGAGATCCCTGCTTGCCCCATCACTCCTGTTAATAACGCTCCATTTTTAAGTTTGCTTTCATCATTTTTTTATGAACTTGTAGCAGGTTGGTGGGCCCTATTAGTAAATGTAGACCTAACCTGTACAGTCATTATTAGTCTGTATCAAGCATTCCTTCATTTTTTGTATATAGTAGGCCAAGATTTGACTCTCAGTTGATTTTGGAAATTTCATATAATATGTTCTTCCCTTCCCTAATTTCTGCTTGAGAAGGGAAGAAATTCCTAGCTTTAGAAACAAGAACAGAGAATTTATTTAATTTGTTCTCAAAAAATTGTCTTTTGTCCAAGTCTACCTTTGTTTACAACATCCCACTCAGGTCTCATCTGTTATTTTTGTTGCATATTTTGAAGATCCCTTTGCAAATATTTCTGGATTCACAGATGAAATAAATTATCACTGTCTCATCCACATATCAAATACAACTCCAAACACCATCAACCTGACTATGCTTAAACCTCAAATGTGCGGTTAACATTCCAGGGGATCTAATTTTGTGTCCATTGCTGTTGCTGCCCTGGAGACTGATTCTTGCAAAATTCATGAAATATTACAATCCACACAGAAAAATAATGACAGGGACAGTAGAAAAGGAAAAAAAAAGAAAAGATACCTCAAAAAAAGTCACAATCTTTTGTTGTGAGATAGATAAAAATTTCCACACCCCCTACTTAACGATAGTGTCTGTCAGACATTCTAGCATTTTCTAGCATTTTTTCAGTTTTCCAACAGTGACCATTAGCACACACCATGAACCACGGAAATCTCATATAAGTGATTTGCATCTGTGTAATATTTCACTGTCTCCTCCCTGTTCCTTTAAAAGTTCTACTTACGTTTTGCCAATGGTGAAAGGTGGCACAAATCCTTTGATTAGGATTTGAATTTATTAGCACCACTTCACAATTTCATAGCTGAAGATAGCACATACTTTCACTATTCCAGCTACATTCTGTTAAGTATTGAACTGTATCTTCCCTTACACATTTCTGAAAAAGATATCTCCATCATGACAGTAATATTCACTTAATATTTCTGATGCTATAAGTAGTACTGTAAGGATAGAGATGTATTAAAGTGGTAGAAAGCCATTTCACCCATTTATAAAATGAAGCACTACAAAATTTGTGGTCTCTAAGAATGTTAAATCTTCCTAAGCTGAGCATGCGGTGAACTCTGAAATGTTCCAGAAATGCCCGGGACATGTAGTTCAGCTAGATCTGGCCCCCATCCAGTCCTGCCAGGGCCACTGCATGAAGACCAGACACTGTCTATGGACAGCCTGCCCAAATGCCTACAGTCCGTTGTCCTCAGAATCCAGGTGTGTTGATGTGTAGAAGTACAGACTTTGGAGCTACATGTACAGGTTAGCTGCCTAGCTATCCTGATGCTCTTCAGAAAAACAATAAGGTACACCTCTTGGTGCTTTGCTCACAGTATTAGGGTGTTGGTTTTTTGTTTGGGTTTGTTTTTTTTTTTTTTTTAAAAAAAAGAAAAAGGAAGAAAGAAAGGATGTGAGAGGGTGGAGGGGAGAGGAGAGTTGATTGCCTTTACTAATATACTATTTGTGTGTTACTGTGTTAACCTACTACCCAAATTATTGCCAGCATCTTTGGGAGCATTATTGCATGTCCTTCTCCATATGTTCTTTATGTATTCATAACAGAATGCCTGCCTGAGTGTCCTGACTGTGAGCAGACCGTTAAAGATCATGTTCTGCATTATTTTCTCAGTAAAACAATTTCAGTAAGAAATACTTTCTCTAGACTTTTTTATTGTTGAACTAGTGGACTTATTTCTGTTTCATACCTGTCTTGATTGACCACTTTCCATAAATATCTGCTTTTTCTTCTTCTGTCCTTCAAAGATGGTAGTCCTTCCAAGTGACGTTTCCTTGTTTCCAATTATTTAAAATATTCATAACCAAGTAATTTGTTAAAACATACCTTTGTCTTGCTGCTCACAAAAAGCTTGACAGTAGCTAGACAGCTGTGCCCACTGTTTATCACCACTGCTGCTCATAATTTTCTAATTATTACCTTATGTTCCTCTCATATGCTGGCTGCCTACCCTTTGAAAGCACTATCAGGACATCTTTTTGTTTTCTTTTTGCAATATAGAAATTTATTTGCATACACAACACACATAAATAGCTATATATATTTTTGTGAACATTGATGTACAATGAATAGTTAGTGCTGAATAACAAAGGTCTGAAAAAAAAGAATACAGGGAGAAACCTCCTGAGTACTTTCTTAATTTCTTCAGGATTTTCCTAACTGTGATGTAACTGACCAAGCTGAGGTATAGTAGCACTAAACTTTGCTAAATCAAGATGTAGAGGAAGCTGCCTGTCTTCCTAGAGAAGTTTGCAGTACTGTTATGCAGTATCTGTGATAAGGATCCTCTGTTCTGGCTGACTTTATTAATTAAATAATCCTCCTATTTTTCCACAGGAGCACAGGAGGCCTAACAGGTCAAATCAAGTAGACCTCCTCATAGAGTCAATCTCCTACTAAGTGCTTAGGTTACTGAATGTGCAAGCCAAGGATTCTTTTTTTTCAAATTCAGCAATAAATTCCTTTTTAGTACTTGCATTCCCTATGCATACAGAACATAAAGAAACTCTCTACCAGGTTCCTCAAGTAAATGTGTTCTGAAGAGTTTGGTTTGAAAGACTTTAAGGATTGACTTTCGCTGTTGTCTGGGATATTTGCTTTTTTCTTACAAGGTACAAATGATTGGCAGCTCACTCAAAGCTGGTTTATGGCAAAAATAATGTGTCAAATACCTAAAAAGTTTTTGTAGCTTTTGGTCAAACAGGCTGTTCTATTCTACCATTAAAATGAATGCTGTCAAATACTGAATACTGTTTTGACAACAGTGTAATTTTCCTTCATCATCTCAGATCATTTTGCTGCCCAGATACATTTTGGTAACATTTTTTGTGTCTGTTTGTAGAATGCATACTGTAATCTTCAGAAAGTATTTTCTAACTCAAAATTGCTCTGAGAAATATTTTCCATTAAGAGAAATAAATACAGTCAGCTACCTAATAAATACAGAAAGGAAAACAGTATAGAAAGGAAAATGTATTTTCTATGTTTAACTATCATATTTCTTGTTTGGTTGGTTTTTATTTATCATCACTACAGGCAAAAAAATTAAATTAACTTTACAGAACTGATGAAGTTTATCAATGGATAGTCAGACAATAGAATAATTTTTAAAGAGCTTTGAAGACTAGAGTGTTCTGATAGAGAGAAATATATAAAATTTCATTACTTACATTGTATTCAAGTCTTTTGAATCTGACTGACCATAAAATGTTTTCTATTAAGTGAAAGCAAAATGACTAAACTGAATTGGTGTCTCATATTCTCTTGTTCACGTTCCCATTTTATTTTGTTTCTCTCTTTCTGCGTGGAAACCAATAATTGATCTAAGACTATGAACAATGTGTTATGTGAATGAAAGATTTCCAAATTACGACGATATACTTGCAACTTTTAACAAATCATGATCTGCTTAACTAAGTTTACCCTTTTGTTATACACTGCTTTAAGGTGTTATTGACAATGTCATTTTTTTCTAAACCTTGAAACAGACATAAAATTATTCTTAACCTCATACTTGGAAGCAATCATCATGTGAGAAAATTTTGCTGTGAGATATCCTTTATCTGTCACGTAATCTCTACAAATTTTATAGCAGAGATGCAAATATTATTGTTTTGGGTTTTTTCCTCTAAAAAAAATTCAAAATTCAAAGCACATTTAAAGAAATTGTCTTTAAGCTGAAAATATTTCTGTCAACCTTAATGTTTTGCTTTTGGTGTTTTATGAAAACTACAAACATTACTCTTAAAAAGGAAAGACAAATGTTCTTTTTTTTCTAGCTTTTCTCTCACAGAAATCCTTTTATTTATTTATTTATTTATTTTATCCCAAAGGAAGCTACCAATTTCAATCTAAATTAACAAATAATTTTGGTTGAACAAATCTGCTTGACAAATGACCCATTCATAAAATGAACAATGATTGTCTACCTCTGTTCTTCAGTTATCTTTTCAACATGTGCATTATGCACTTTTCTTTCAGAACCTGCATATGTCAAAAGGATTTTTTCATGAACAAATTTCCCAAAGCCTCACCACCTCTATAAAATGCATATCACTGTCAATCACTTCTTCTGCCTCTCACATTTCAAGTGAGAGACATACACACATGTACCCAGTCACAAAGTAAGACAGGTCTTCCATCATTTGAGAAATGATCACCAAATTGACTTTATCAATGCACTCGATGATAGATTTCAAGCTATGACATACAATGCAGTGTGTTGGAACTGAAGCAGGAATGCTGACAGCCATCTATCTACCTTTGATTTCCAGAAGCTTTGTCACGAAAGAAACTATTATAGAAGATAAACGCATAAAATTAAATCGTTTTTACCATTCCTGCATTGAGACAAAAGGTGTTTTACCTCAAGACCAGGTATTTAGAAGTATAGCGTGCCTCTGCCCTCATTGCCTCTATGCAGTGCCCAAGGGACCACAGTTCTTGAGCCAACTGCAGTCTGCTGAGAAAATTCCCAGCCGACATTGAAACAGACCAAACACCACTGTGGCATCATGTGGAAAAAAAGAAAAACATACTTCCAAAGTACTGTTTTTTGGTGGGATTTTTTCTTGTGCTTCTAATGTCTAGCTGTTGCTTAAGCCTCAAGGTTTCTACCTTGCATTTCTGGTGTCTCAGACCAGTTAATCTGTTCACTTTTGGTTGAGATGTTCAGATTACTGCACTGCATAAGGTTTTGGATTAATAAACATCTTGATTTCCTTTTTTTTAGCTCTCAGTCTGAGCACAGGCCTGCTCCTCTTCCTCCACCACTCTCCCCCCAACCCCAAACAATGTTTGCAAGCTTCAGACACGGAGATCTTTCCGCCTTATGCTGATAGACTGTTTCCATCCTGTCTCACCAGCAGAGCTGAAAACCTACAGCACCCTGTGAGCCTATGATGTAAGCTGTACATTATATAGTATTCATTGCTTGACTATTTGTCAGGCAGACAGCAGTTATTCATTTACACTGTTGGGTTTTTTTTATTATTATTATTATTATTATTGTTGGTTTTGTAGCATAGGATAGGAGAATGGCTCCATTCCAGCTATCCAGTTTTTACCTCCCCCCCCTTAGTGCTGCTGCAGTCTGCTCTGGCATTAATCACGTTAGGGTTAATTGTAATGGAGAATTAAAAATGTTTGCAAGGAAAATAAATCCAGGCAGGAGCAAAAACTGTGGTCGTTTTTCATGAAAGTAAGAATGTGATGTGGATAAGAAAGACAATTTTGTGAGGATTTCCTTGAGGAGAATTGACAATACTTCACATGAAAATTGTGTATTTTAAAATTTAAGTGGAATTAAATATTCTTTTTTAAAACGACTCTTAGGGAGTGGCACAAAGCTCCATAATAAATTATTGAGTTGTACTGAATTTCACTTACTATTAATCAGTTCTTTTTGAACTTTTGCTGAAGGGACTGACTTTTCTGTAGTCTACACATGATGTCTCATTGTGTGGCTGTGATGGGTAGGATGCATAGACTCTGCTTGTCGGGGGGAGTTCTTAACCACCACTTTAACTGGACATAGTGTGGCAATTGTACTGCAATCTGAGCAATGATTGCAAGGAAACTGTGGAAAAGAAAAGAAAAAAGATGAGAGAGAAATACAAGAAAAAAATGCAGCGTAAGTAACAGGATCTCATGCTCCATTTATAGGAGAGAGTAGGACTAAGAAGAAAAATATTTTCCAAAGTAGTTTTAGGATTTTGATTTCAATCCCTTCAATGTTTAACTTCTTCCTCTGCTACAGCACTTCTACACAACTTTTAGTCAAAAAATTTGTGCATAGATCTGCAAGTATCTAAACACCTGCACTCAGGAAAGAACATGAGAACAGTCAAACAAAGTCACACCAAAGACCTTTCCATTCAGTATCCTATCTCTAACTGCAGCCATTAGGACATGCTAAAGAAAAAGCAGAAGAGCCAGACAAGCACAGAGTGATATTTACTTGGTATCTTTTAATATTGTCCTAGACTTTGTGATATTCTGACTTTCAACACAAATCTTCTTTTGAGACTTTTCTTCCATTAATTAACTGTTTATGAGCCTGTGTAAACTTTTAGCATCCACAACATTATGTAGCCAGGATATCTGCAGCTTGTTTGTGCACTGAATGAAGAACTACCCCTTTTTTTTTGTCCCAAATCTGGCTTCCCTTTGCTTCAATGAATGCCCACTCATTCCTGTATTAACAGTGACAGTGGTCAGGGAATCCTTATTTGCCTTCTCCATGCCACTCCTCATTTTCTCAACCTCTGTCAAATTTCCTTCTATACATCTTTGTCTGAACATTTTTTTCAGTTATATTTCATTCTTTTAATGATGACAGACAATAATGAGAGATACCAACCCTCATTGGTCCAACCATCCAACCTCTTATGATATTGTCCTGGTTTCAGCTGGGATAGAGTTAATTTTCGTCTTGGTAGCCGATATGAGGCTGTGTTTTGGGTTTAGGATGAGAACAATGTCGATGATGATACACTGATGCTTTGGTTCTTGCTAAGTAGTGCTAAGCTGTCTCTGAATAGGTGCTAAGTGGCGCTCACACTGGTCAACGACTTTTCAGCTTCCCCTGCTCTGCCGGGGGCACAAGAAGCTGGGAGGGGGCACAGCCAGGGGGAGGGCTGGCCCAGACTGGCCCAAGGGCTATTCCATACCATATGACATCATGCTCAGTATATATAAGCTGGGGGAAGAAGAAGGAAGGGGGGGACATCGGGCATGATGGCGTTTGTCTTCCCAAGTAACCATTACGCGTGATGGAGCCCTGCTTTCCTGGGGATGGCTGAACACCCGCCTGCCGATGGGAAGTAGTGAATGAATTCCTTGTTCTGTTTTGTTTGCGTGCACGGTTTTTGCTTTGCCTATTTAAGTGTTCTAATTTATTTTACTTCAATTATTAAACTGTTCTTATCTCAACCCACGAGTTTTCTCCCTTTTGCCCTTCTGATTCTCTCCCCCATCCCACTGGGGGGGAGTGAGCGAGCGGCTGCGTGGTGCTTAGTTGCTGGCTGGGGTTAAACCACGACAGTCCTTTTTGGCGCCCAACGTGGGGCTCGAAGGGTTCGAGATAACAACAGATTTAATTGGAATGCGCTAGATCGAATTTATAGCTGTTATTGCTGTTTAGCTGTTAATCGGCAGGCTTCTGTGCTTGACATGGGGCTTGCTTGCCTTACTGTATGTTAGAGTCATCTTACTGTGTTGTGCCTGGGAACATTTTGATAACAGCAATGGCCACGTACCCGGGCTGGCAGATGGCCAGGGCATCGCTGTTTTTCTGTGCTGCTGTACTGGACAGGCTGGAACTCCAGTGTCAACTCGAGTCGAAGGGACTGTGACCTATGGACGAGTTCCTGCGGGAGCACGACACCCCAAAGTGTCTGTGGACGTGGATAATCCCGTGTCAGAGCAGCCCATGGAAATTAAGAGTGGAGCAGAGATCCACCTGCAGCCCATGGAGGACCCCATGCTGGAGCAGGTGGATGCCCGAAGGAGGCTGTGACCCCATGAGAAGCCTGTGCTGGAGCAGGCTCCTGGAAGGACCTGTGGACCCGTGGAGAGAAGAGCCCACGCTGGAGCAGGTTTGCTGGCAGGACTTGTGACCCTGTGGGGGACCCACGCTGGAGCAGTTAGTGAAGAACTGCAGCCCGTGGGAAGGACTCACATTAGAGAAGTTCATGGACTGTGCTGTCAGAGGGACCCCACGCCGGAGCAGGGGCAAGGGGAGGACTCCATTGCAGTGTTAAACCCTATAACCTGGCCCAAAGGGGCCAGGGGTGGAGACTGTAATGGAAATACCTTTAAATTGTTGTGACCCGGGATTTGAGTTGCATGTTATGGGAATTACTATAGCAGAAACCCCTTGTTGCTAGCCAGGCTAGGAGTAAGGGGAGGAGTTCATTGCAATGTTAAACCTAGCCCAAAGGGGCCAGGGGTGGAGATTGTGATGGAAATACCTTTAAATTGTTGTAACCCATGATCTGAGTTGCATGTTATAGGAACTACCATAGCAGGAACCACCTGAACCAATGGAGGAGAAGCCTTACAAGAAGCAGTGCAAGTGCAGCAGTGACCTGACCTGAGCTGGCTTTGGTGCCCAAGAACTCCACGCAACACACCACCTCACCACCTCTCCTGTCCTGAGTGACCACTATCACAGATGGAGCCCAAAGTCATGGACTAAACGAGCTCAATGGACATTTTTGGGACAACAGGGGTGGTGGTTAAAGAGGATGTATTGGATAATGTGGGACCTGAGCATGATGTAAATGGTATGGAATAAGGGGTGGATACTGTCCTGGTTTCAGCTGGGATAGAGTTAATTTTCGTCTTGGTAGCCGGTATGAGGCTGTGTTTTGGGTTTAGGATGAGAACAATGTCGATGATGATACACTGATGCTTTGGTTCTTGCTAAGTAGTGCTAAGCTGTCTCTGAATAGGTGCTAAGTGGCGCTCACACTGGTCAACGACTTTTCAGCTTCCCCTGCTCTGCCGGGGGCACAAGAAGCTGGGAGGGGGCACAGCCAGGGGGAGGGCTGGCCCAGACTGGCCCAAGGGCTATTCCATACCATATGACATCATGCTCAGTATATATAAGCTGGGGGAAGAAGAAGGAAGGGGGGGACATCGGGCATGATGGCGTTTGTCTTCCCAAGTAACCATTACGCGTGATGGAGCCCTGCTTTCCTGGGGATGGCTGAACACCCGCCTGCCGATGGGAAGTAGTGAATGAATTCCTTGTTCTGTTTTGTTTGCGTGCACGGTTTTTGCTTTGCCTATTTAAGTGTTCTAATTTATTTTACTTCAATTATTAAACTGTTCTTATCTCAACCCACGAGTTTTCTCCCTTTTGCCCTTCTGATTCTCTCCCCCATCCCACTGGGGGGGAGTGAGCGAGCGGCTGCGTGGTGCTTAGTTGCTGGCTGGGGTTAAACCACGACAGATATTCAGTGCATCTCTATTCCCCATTAGTAGAACAAAGTTAATAAAACTTCTGCAATTTTCAGTGCCACATGGGGATAGATACAGAAAAGAGTGTGAGGCCCTATGGAAATGGCAACTACACAAGCCCCACAAGTCAGAGATAAGCAGATGAAAGATTGTTCTCTAAAATCCGTGGGATTATATGACAATATCATATCACCTGCTTCTTTCTTCTCCTAAGTCACTCATAGCATGTAGTTAGTAACTGACATATATAAAGCCTTGCCTTAGAGTTATTGTTTTCAATCATGAGAATGAAAAAGTTAACAAAACCAAGCTTAAAGTTATAAAAATATAAATTATCACCAAAGATACCACAACCTCTGGAGGTATTAATTTTATGCACAAGGCACAATGGGCAAGTGACCTTTTTTTTTTCTGGAGGGCACTTAAGTGGCATGAGCTAAATTAATGCATTGAATCTACTGCATTTTCAAAATCCACTTTAGCGTACGTTATGCTTATGTAAAAGTATCCATAGTAATGTGTATGTCTAAATGGTTGTTTGCAAACACAGCTATGAATTTTATATATGAAATAAATGCATGTACAAATATGATTACAGCATTAGCGGCCATTTCTGAAAACCTGGCCCTCATAACCAAACAGAAAGCAGATTGTAAACTGTTTCCTGATTAGAATATGTTACCATTAAACCAGCTTAATACATTGGTGTTAATTTCAAATCACAAAGAAGGAAGGGCTCAACATATGTTAGTGCAATACTGGCAATAAATACCAAGTCCCCTGAGCTGAATTTGTTGCATTTACAGGTATGTTTTAGAAATGTACAAATGTTTATTTGGCTTATTTTGAAGGAAGTGAACACAAGGCATATGCAATGCTATAATTCCCTGTATGACTTCTCTGTGCAAATTGATTCAGTTTGATTGATGCAAATTCATTTCTTTTCCTTGTATTTTTAGCAAATTAGTTTCATAAAACTCATACTTTCTGCTCAGTCCAGGAACACACCACCTATTGGGAGGAATTAACTTCTTACATCCCAGGGGAAAACACCTGCATTGAAAATTATCTCAAAGATATTCAAAGCAAGTAACAGCATGTAGGTCAAGCAGCACACTACGGCACTCAGGGACTCACTGACAGAAATCATCAGTGAACAATGTAATACCATACTACAAATATCAAGGAAAACATCTGGTCATAAGCGACAAAGATGAAAGATAGAAAACATGGCTTTTCCTTATTTCATATCAAGAAGGATGTTTTGGGAATGAAGCTGACTATACAGGAATATGTTTTGTAATATTTCACATCAAAAACAGCAAAATGTCATAAAATACGAAGAACTGCCAGAAAGCAGGGAAGTCCTATGTGCCAACTCCTGCTCCCAGAATTGACAGTCTTTTTCAAGTGACACACCAGATTAAAGAGAATAGACTGAATCTTGGGAGCAGATGTTAGAACCTAAATCTCCTGCTGCCAGCTAAGCACCCTCATTGTTAACTTCTTCCATTAGACTTTTTCTTCTATTAAGTCTCCTGCACACTTTGAATTTTGCGTTATTTCTGCCGGAGAGGTAAAGAGCACTTCTTTCATCCATTTCTTTTTGACTTCCTCTCCCCGCCACACTTCTCCACACAAGCTCACATTCAGACTTGTTCCCATCCAGGCTACTCTACAGCCTTCTTGCAAATGGGAGATGTGGCCTTGAACCTTGTCCGATTGATCAGAATATTAAACCTCAGTATCCAGGTTTCTGAGCAGGTGTTCTAACTACAAAGTTGTAATAGTAAAGCATAAATAAACTAACTATTACTTCTTCATCTGGCTACATTTGTAAGAAAGTCAACCTTTTATTTGCTTTATGCATGCTCGGAGCATACTTGTAATATCAGGGTCTCTTAAAGATGAAGATTTTGCTCTGTTCTATTGAGGAGTTTGGTCCAACTTCAGCAGCATGGCGACATACAGATTGAGACAGTCTGGGCATGCAAAACTTAAACAGCCAGGTCCTGAAAATATTTATGTTGAAATCAACCAGGTAGCATGAAGAAGTTCAAGGGACGAGTGGTTCCTGTAAAATGAGGTTTCTGATTTACGTCTTTGGGCTCAGGAACATAATGCTTAGTGAAGTTCTGGTTTAGTTTTCAAGACTAAAAGGGGAACAAGTAAAGAAACTGCAGATTCCTCTTACTCTTTTGCACAAAGCAGAATACAGGCTAAAAGGCAACCATCCCTTCTGTGCAATGAGACTGAGCATCTATGATGTGTGTGAATTTACCTGTCTCAGACTTTAGACAGAAAAAAAATCAGTTTGAATCCACAGCTATGAAACACATGTTAATTAAATTCCTCCTGTTATATGTTAAAAGGGGTTTATGCCATTTCTGTTACTATACATGACATTCTGTATTCATTTTGTTTTGTGTGAGGCAGCAGGATCCATTAAGAACCAGAAGGTATTTATTTGCCTGGCTGCATGCTATAATATTGAATATGAATTATTTTTTCCGCATTTTTTTCCCAATAGCTTCATATAACCTGTGCATGTACATGACTCTTCCTAATACCAAGTGTAGAAAATCCGTAGAGACACAGCTGGATTAAGAACCAAGAGACAGGCCTCCTTTCCCAGCTTTTGGAGCACTTTTTGAATGGCTCTGAAAAATTAAGGTACAAAAACAAAGTTGGGTGTTTTGCAAGGTAGAGCAAAGGCGTTCTCACACTCAGAGCTGTCTGAATGGAGGTGCCAAATAGGCATTAATTTTGCTAAGTCCATTCTTGTTCTAGCTGACAACAAAGGGAAATGGTTGCAAATGTGCAGGACTGAAGTTAGCAGGAGACAGCCACAGTGAACCAATGTACCAGAAGCAGCACACTATGGAAATTTCTTGTTCTGACAAAGTCACTGCACAAGAGTTAATGAGTAATATATTTAGACATAAGATTCAGAATGCTGAAATTACAACCACAAATCTCTATTTTTCAGGAAGTTCAGATGCTGTTATATCCTTCCCCATTCTCCAAGCCATATTTCGATATGAATCTCTGAAAGTTAATATGCTCCTGTTCTAAGGGCATCTATGTTTTCAGCATTTCTATTATCAATTATAGTAACTCAAAATAAAGGATTAGCTCACTAGCTAATAAAAATTAATTACTATGAATTATCAAATATTTTGCTGAACTGTGATTGATACTCAGTAAAACTGAACTCCAATGTTAATAGCAATCTGTTGAGATCAATCTGAATTTTTCATCTCCCCAAACCCTTTTAACTATATATCTATTGAATAAATACATAGAAATATATTTTAATTAAGCTAACCTTTAAAAATCATTCTCAAAACAATCACCAGACAAGAGAGAAACTGCTAGCATGGTGGTGTAATTTCTACAGAACTGCCATACCAAATCTAATAATGCTTGTCTGTGCTGATATTGAAGATTGAGAGCTACAATACCTTTACCGTCTGTTTTTAAGTAATTAGGCATGTATTCATCCAAGAAAACCTACGTATGAGTTCTTTGCAACACATATTTCCACAGATGCTGTGGAAAACTAGAGATGTTAGGTCTCACAAGTCCAAACATTATTGTCATCCAAAAATTAATTGAGCCATAAACAAAAAGGGAAAAAAAATCAAGGCATACTTTTAATAAGCAGACAATTGAACACAGTATTTTGGCTTTCCATAACAACAACCTACTTTTTAGGCTTTCTGTCTGACTATCATCTTTGCAGTGAGGTGACCTCCTGTTGAAAGGTACTGGGTTGCATTTTAAAACTCCCTGGCAAATGCTGGATCCCCCTCAGACAGGGAGTCACCTACCATCTTCAAATTCTAAGACTCTTCAGAGCTCTTTTTTTTTTTTTTTTTTTTTTTTCCCAGAACATTGGCAAATGTTTATTATATCGGTGTTTTTCTTAGAATCTAGGTAATGTCTGAGTGCCATGCATGCTCCCCAGAAGGAATTATTTTCAACAAGCATGCTACAAGGTTATTATTGAAAGGCGTATCTTTCTAGCATGCCTGTATGGTATTCTGATTTCTCAACAGAAACATTTGTAGCAGGATACCTGCATATGTTAAATGTGGATTAGAGACTCGGTGGAATGAAATGGATGTACACACACTCCTTTCATTATGGAAAGTTGTATATGTAACTGAATTTTGCAGCTCTCTAAAATGCAGAAATGAAGTGTATCACACTAACATTTAGCTGGCATTTTTTAAGGGCCATTACAAAGATGGTTATAAATCCTAGTGTGGATAGACTGTTCAAAATCAGCAGGCCAGGGCTATGAACCCTGAAATCATTAACAACATTAATGCTCCTCAGACAGTTAGAAGCTGCTATAAAGCTGTAGATGGTTATTAGGGGTTTGTTTCTCTATTAATAGTATTTTTGTTAATCTAACCTTAGAGTTAGGCATAGTGGTCCTGCTTCACATGTAGGAGTGATAACAGAATAATTATAATAGGGAATAGTAAAGAGAAGGAAAGGATATAGAGGAAGAAACAAGAATGCCTATCAGAGTGACAAATTGGGAAAGTATTTTTCTAAGCAATTTCTGCTGCTACCCCAAAATAAAGGTTATCAACCTGTCAAGGTTCAGCCAGAAGCAGCACCTACTAGAAGAAACCAGAACATTTGGAAAGAGGGAAATAAGGGTAGGAAAACACCCAACAACTCAAAAATAAAACAACTTTGAAACAGCTGCATTCTAACCAAGATATTTCAAATGTAGCAAATAAAATGTTCTGAATTACCTGAAAGCTCTAAATATAGTTTGCAACCATTTTCCAGATTTTGACTTTAAAAAAATCAAAACACTAGATTTTTTAAAACGTAA
Organism: Platalea leucorodia; assembly: GCF_965183815.1. NCBI lineage: Eukaryota > Metazoa > Chordata > Aves > Pelecaniformes > Threskiornithidae > Platalea > Platalea leucorodia. Next base: position 59,596,984 of record NC_138823.1, on the reverse strand, counting down.
TTGAATTCAATAATATTTTTCATAGGACAGGAAAACAGAACAGGAAAGGCAAGCCCAGAGTCCAAGCAGCTGTGTCTCTTTACTAGAAACTCAGTTTTCGCTGAAAAACAGTAAGATTTCCTATTCACATGGTCACGTAGAAGTTATTCCAGGCATGAATTTGACCCAAATCTTTACATTCCATTCACCTTTGCTAAGATGAAAAATAGCTGAAATCCTTCTTTATTTCTAATTTATCGTCTTTTTTGACATGTAGGCAGTACTGAAGTAGCACAAGGTATTGTTCCTCTTGACGATTCCACACATGGATGGGATAAAGGATAAATATCTGTTACCAGACAACCTCTTGTTTTGTTTATGTTTTTTGTTTGTTTTTTTTTTTTTCCTTTTTATCAGCCTTGATGGTATGAGAATGATTTGGATGAAAAGCAAAATCTCTGGATCCTAATCCCAGCTATGAGCTTTTGAGATATATCCTTTGCTAAATTCTACTTGGAATAAAGAGTTGTTTTCCACGTTTTACCGCTGGGTAGCTGCAGAGATCAATGCACTTGATTACAGCTTGTACATTCATATCACGGAACTCATTTTACGTCGTTAATAAGAGCAGCCTGACATTAGCTCAAAGAGAAAAGCAATCACTTAAACTCTTCCCATTTGCTTATTTTTTAAGTGCCAAATGTTACCTCCTGCATAGATATTCATAGGGAATGAACCAAAGGGGACATGAAATTCTGTGAGCTTCCCTTTGCAAATTTTTCTTCAATCTTTTTCTCTGAAAGGTGAAGTTTCGCGGGCTGTGGAATGACCAAGAGACTATCTCCTGCTTTTCTTTTCTGCTGCTTTTCTGGCCTCTTGTGAGCCATCACTGTACCTCTTTGAAAGGGACACAGCTATAGGTCTTCAGTTAAGCCCCATGAAACAGCTGTGACTCAGGCATGTGTGTGTTTGTATAGATATAGGTGTGTATGAAATATACTTGTGTGAAAATTTACATAGTGATCAAGTCATCAAGATGCTAATAAAGATTAAAGTATGTCAAACCAAGAAAATTAAGAAGGCTTTAGCAAGTTTCACAGGGATACATAGTGACACAAAGGGACCGGCATTATTTTTGTACTGATCACTGAAACATGGGCCAGAGGATAGTACAGTGTATCAAATGCTCCTTAATGCATACTGCATGCACCCACATAACTGACCCTAGGGTGGCTACAACGCAGCAACCTGCATATCCACAGTGCGTTCCTGCACTTGATGTCATGTCAGACCCCTCTAGGGAAAGAGCATGGACTGATTTATCTGCCCTGTGTCATTCATGTCACATTGTCAGAAAGTGTTATGGGATACATGGCAAAGCATTCACATGGGCAGGAAAGGACATTCCTCACTGCCCAAAAAAATAGAAGGAGAAATGTGTCTGAGTGTTCAAAAATGCATCAGCTGGTACTCGTGCTCAAAAATCAGTCTAGTCATGGAAGCATGTTTCAGGAGGACTTGCTCCAGTGCACAGGCTGTGATAAATGAGCTGAAAGAATGTAAGAAAGTCTTCAGTGAAAGACTAAAGATTAGGCAAGGGAAATATGCTTGCTCCTTGTTTTGTACCTTTGCTCTTTAGGTACCCTGCATTGGGGGGAAAATAATAAATAAAATTTTGATCTAAAAAAGTTTTGAAGGTGTAGCAATAAGGTATTACAATACAGTGCTAGGATACTTAAGACAGCTTTTAGTGAGGTAGATGTGAAGAAAGGCTGTCTACAGCTGGGTAGAACTTGGTGAAATTGAAAATGAAAGGTAGGTTTATTTGCTCTATGCTGTTAAGATTGATTCTTACCAAAGCTAGCAATGTCCTCTCTACTGAAGCCTAACAAGTCATTTTAGCTAGTTTATTGTACACAGATCCCTCAAGCTGCTGGTACCAAACACAGGGAAACTACTGTGTTAGAACTTCATTATATGGGGAAGCTGAGGTTTAGAGATGAGAGTGAAGATAGGGAAGATTATATGATTCTATCCAGAAAGAGGCAAAGAAAGAAAATCTCCATCTATATGTAGTGGATATAGATTGAATGATATTAACTATCCCACAAGAATAATAATGTGATTAAGTATTTTGTATGAAACACATTTATGCTTCTGTACATGTATATGCTTCTGTACATGCTTCTATACTTTAACATTCAGCATTTAGTTTTGTACTACTTTAATTTTTTTTTCAAGATTAAATATGGGATAGGAGATTTGCAGTATTCCTAAGAAAATACATATGAAGTTTAATTTGAGAACTATCATGATAAAGTAGGGAACTAGAGAATGTTTTTCGCCCATTTGTGCCGTTCATCTTCAATAAAAATGCAGGCCCTTGCCTAACATAATTTATTGTATTTATTCCTCTCACTCTTAATATGAATATAGTTTTCCTGGGTGTTGTCATTTCTGGGTTTTTTTTTTTTTCCTTTGCTCCCTCCTTCCCATCTGTACTGAAGCACTTCCCAGCACAATTCAGCCAGAAGGGCTGGAGAGCAGCTGTCTCCGCAGTGCAAGCCAGTGGTTTGACAGCAGGGCATGCTTCTGCACAGGTTCATTAGTTTTCCTCCCCCTGCCTTTTAGGTGTGATCTCACTGTTTTTTAAATGCTAAGTATAATTTAAACCAGGACCAAGAGACTTCACCTTTCCTCTGAGCAGCTAAATAATGTTTGTCTTTCTAACACTGCTAGTCTTTATGGAGGTATTATATGGAAGCTCACTTTCAAGCAACTAAAATGACAATATAAATTCAATGCCATGGTAGTCATTTATCACTTTATGATAATGCCAGAATATACAAATGATAAGACTGAAGGGCCCAGGGAGAAATCTGAGGGGTTTTTATCATTTATTTATGGACTTATGTAATATGAGGGAGTAAGTACTGAAGGAGGAATACAAAGACATTTCATCTAACAGGTTGATTTAGTGCTTCCCCTTGCCTGATCAATGACGTCCCTTATGTTTAGAAGAGACTGAACACTCCAGAAAGAAGTGTGTGTCTTCTTTATTAAAATTAGTCAGAAAAATAGGTGGGCTTAGTTATACTGTTATGATTAAGTCTGTGAATAAGGTATAATTATTAATTCTTTAGCTAATGTGTATGTTGCTGTAAATGGAACTGAGCTTAAAAAGGGATCTCTCTCGCAGAGTACTGTAGCTATTAAGAAACTTTTCAATAAAAAAGAGGGACTCAGGAGTACAAGGATGTGCAGGATCATGATCCAGATGCAAACTCATGCAAGTTGAAAGGAGATTTAAAATGTTAATAATAACAAAATGTCAAAGCATTATTTTTTTGGTATGCTTTATAAAAGAAATATATTATTTGCTTTTGGTTTTCATTTTTTGTATTAGGTTAAAATAAGCCATTTATTTCCTTTACTTTTTTTGTGCAGTTCTAAACTGTATATACAAAACTAGGTAGCAACATATGTCATATTTACCTTTCCACCAGGTACTAGTCTAATCTCTAAACTCTTTCCATTTATAACAGACTGATAATAATGAAATCCTCTGTGAGTTTCAGGTTGTTCTTGTTTCTTTCCTGTGGAATAAAAGAAAACTCTGCTTAAGGTAATGTAAAACATAAATATAAATGCTAAATACAACATCACATTTATCTTTGTAGGATCCTAGTTTCACTTCATGCAACTGTATAGTTTATGGTGATGGTAGCTTGTAGTGTACAAGACATACGTCTTACATAAAGCCTTGTGAACATACACACATTTAGCCTATACATATAGCCTTTTAAAGCAGTCAATATCCAGGAAAGTGACAGCTGATATCTTAGATAACACAGCTCAGACTGAACAGAATGCCCTACTTAACTGAATATATGACTGTCTATGGTTAGGTGTAAGAAGTTAGCTGAGGAAAGCAGAGATTATAGCATGTCCCTATGATAAATCCAGCCTCACAGTGTTTCAAACCCAAAACAACACCCACTTATGTGTCTACTGCCATTTTAGTTGATAAGTAGAGTTGACACTGAGACAGATATCTCTGGAGATGGAAATATTAGTCTTTTTGGATTGCAACAAATTCCACAGGCTGTGTTACAGTGGCCTTGTACACTCTGCAGCAAAGGAGTGATAAATAACTCAAACTGATGCCAGTTCTGTAAGTGCAAGTGTTAACTTGCAAATGCCAAATTGTCTTCCCAGTCTGCTGTTTCTGCATGCTAGTTTTCAAATTGATTCTGAAAATATAGAATTTGTGTGAATAAACTGCTGATATTCCATTTTCTGAGCAAACACAGAGAGGCTACCAGAACTTTGATCTATGTGGGCCTGCTGGTGCTGAGGCAATGTAACAGAGCTAGGACCTTAGACTGTATCAGTGACCTTTTGGATTTTATTGGGTGCAGGTGACCAGGTGTTGGCCGCAGAGGGCTGCAGGGGTGGCCTCTGGGAGAAGAGACCAGGACTGCCCCATGATGAACACAACCGATTCCAGCCACTCCAACGGACCCACCGCAGGGCACAGATGAGCCCCTCAGCCAAGATAGTGGTGCCTTTGGAAAAGCGTATTTAAGAAAGGGCAAAATGCTGTGCAGAAGCTGTGAGAGAGGAGTAAGAAAAATGTGAGAGAAACAGCCCTGCAGACAGCAAAGTGAGAAAAGGAGGGGGAGGAGTTGCTCCAGGTGTCAGAGCAGAGACTCCCCTGCAGTCCTTGGTGAAGACCATGGTGACGCAGGTTGTCTCCCTGCAGGTCACGGACATTCACGTTAGAGTACATTTCCACACTGCAGCCCATGGAGGACTCCATGCCACAGCAGGTGGACATGACATAACCCGAAGGAAGCTACAGCCTGTGGAGACCCCACGCTGGAGCAGGCTCCTGGCAGGAGCTGCAGCCCATGGAGAGGAGCCCATGCAGGAGCAGGTTTTTTGGCAGGACCTGTGGCCTGCAGGAGATCCATGCTAGAGCAGCCTGTTCCGGAAGGACTGTACACCATGGAGAAGACCCATACTGGAGAAGTTCCTGAAAGACTGCAGCCTGTGGAAAGGACCCACACTGGAGCAGTTCATGAAGGACTGTATCCACTGGAAGACCCTCAGTGATGCAGTCCGTCCCTGAAGGACTGAATCCATTGGAAAGGACCCACACTGGAGATGTTCATGAAAGACTACAGCCCATGGAAAGGACCCACACTGGAGATGTTCATGAAAGACTACAGCCCATGGGAAGGACCCACGTTGGAGCAAGGTAGAAGTGTGAAGAGGAAGGAGGAATTGTTATGGACTGACCACAAACCCCCATTCCCCTTTGCCACTCAGAGGGGAGGAGGTAGAGGAATCAGGAATGAAGGAGTGAAGTTGAGCCTGGGAAGAAGGGAGGATTGTGGGACGGTGAGTTTTTAGTTTTGACTTTGTTGCTCACTATTCTACTCTACTTTTAATTGGCAATAATTTAAATTAATCTTCCCCAAGTTAAGTCTGGTTTGTTGGTGATGGTAATTGGTAAGCAATATCCCTGTCTTTATCTTGACCCACGAGCTTTTCATCTTATCTTCTCCCTTTGTCCTGTTGAGGAAGTGTAGTGAAGGTGGTGAAGTGATAGAGCAGCTTGGTGGGCATCTGGCAGCCAGCCAAAGTCAACCCACCAGAGGGACATTGCTAGAATATTTGTATTAACTACTTTATTTGTTTATAAATTTCCTTGTGGAAGATGGAATTATTGTGATTAGGTACATTTCCTAGTGCTGTCATGGCTTCTACTATCTCATAAGAATCAAGGATTGTCAGGCCTGTTCCTGAAATATAAAGACAGGGTATTTCAAAAAAGAGGCAGATGTTATAAGAAAAAAGCTGGAAGCATCTGGGGCTTCTTTTCTGCCAAAAGAAACCTACAATGTCACAAAAAGAGGAAATATTCTTGCTAGAAACTGCAGAATAGCTCAGCTGTAAAGTTGCAATGCAGAGCACAAGAAACACTATGTACACCTTGGCAGCATTTTCTTGTCTATAAAGACTGCTTCAACTCCATTTGAGGCAAAAAGATTTGTTTACTCTCTCTTATGGCACGGGAAGAAATTAAGAGGCTATATGTTTTATATACTTTTCATTAGTCTTCTTGGGGGATCCTATTTCCCATTCAGAGAAGATATTTCAGACTATGAATAAATTATAGACCTCAAGAGCACTTTCAATTTCCTGGCTCCAGATATGCTTTCTGGCTCCAGATATGCACCCTGGCTCCACCCCAAATATATACCAATAAAAGGTCCACAAAAGCAGCAGCACTTCCTGATCTCTTCCCATTCTTATTTGCACAGAAAGTACAAGTCCATAGGGCAGATGGTGTCAGCAGCATTTGCTCAATCTCAGCACTTAAGGGACCTGGAACCTGAAGTTCCCTGAACATAACCGTAGCAAGAAAATGTAGACAGTCGTAGGGACTTTGAGGCCAGTAAAATATTTAGAAAACTTTTAGGTTGCTGGTCCCAAGAGTGGAATCAAGTTCTGTATTCTGGGCACCAAGACTCTCTGTACCAGGTATGAGAAAAGTCAGTTTCTCTACACAGGATGAAAATGGTACAGTGCTCAAAAGTGATGCTACTGAACTTAGAAAATAGGGAATGGTTGGCAGGAACAAGATGTCACTCTGGGCTTGGGTACGGTTCTCAGGGATTTGGAGAAGCACTTCCATCCATTTGGGATCCACAGCTTCAGACTTCCTACTGAAAGTAGGTGACTGTGTTGTTATTTTTCAAAGAATTGAATAGAGCTAATTTCTGTCTTCAGAAGTATAGGAGAAAGGACCGGATGTTGTGTTCCATATTACAGATTAATGATTTAAATACTTGCTCAGGAAATGAGAGCAGAAATATGAGATGTCTAAGTACAGACAGAGCTGCACGTTACATGTAGTTTACCACCAGCTCAAGACCGATGGGAGCAGCTGGTGACCCCAGACCCCCAGCTCCAGGACGAAAGGAACTTTCTGTGGCCTCTGAGCTCCCCGCCCTGAGGTGTCCCCTAGAGAAGGTGGCAAACCCAGCTGACTCCATCCTGCAGTAGGAGTACACTGGGGATCCATTGCCATGTATTGCCTCTGACTGCTCCCACAGGGCTGTCTCTCCAAAAGTTTGAGGAAACCGTGATGCACCTGTCAGCCAGGTGAAGGTTTTAGGTATTTAGCTGGTTGGTTCAGGAAGACTGGCCATTGTGTTCTATGACAGCGGGAGCGGAATGCTCTCTTGTGAAAACATGGATAACTAGGGTTTCTTTTTTTGCTGAGAAAGTGCCTAGTGATCTTTTAGTACTGTGTAAAAGGAGTGTGATATCACCAACTGATTTTTTACATCACAGTATAAAGCGTCAGCTACTTTTTGTGACATACTCTGGGACCACATGTCAGACTGAGCTGCTTTGTGAACTCAGAGGAAAATTTACTTTTTAAATCCTCACAGACATTAGCCTGAGCTGTCTAGCTAATTCAAGACTGCAGGCCTATGGGGAGTCACAACACTTGGGAAAATATGAAAATTACAAGTGGCCATCTAGAAACTGATACACTGCTCTGTTATGGGTAAAAGTTTCAGGTATCCAGAAACTAGAAGGCATGACTTGAGTGGCCAGTCCCACAAAATGAATAAACAAACATTAAGTGAAGCTAATTATCAGCAGCATTTTTCTATGCGTGTTTTCAGCTCCTGAAAGCATACATAAGAAGTCTGTTTGCACAATTTCTTATGGCATTCTCAGAAAAAGGTTTCATTTATTAGATTATTCCCTATTAGTATTTTCCCCAGATATAATGACAGGGATTGTTAAATTAATTTCTATTCAAGTAAGTTATTTTTAATGTCTAAATATATAAATAGTAATGTATATAAAGTTTTAAAAAATATATTTTATGTAAGATCATAAGAAGTTACATAAAAATATGAAAAAATGTATGTTAATAACATTATTTCTTCTACAGACAATGTATTTGAAAAAAAGTAAATTTTTTTTAGAGACGAGGCAAAAGAATCTCTTTGTTTCAATCTATAGCACCTTTTAATATGAATACTTGATTTTGGTATATTTTGACTGTAAATTCAGTGCCCATAAAAATATCTTTGTAGGGTAGATGCCACAAAATAAGATAGCATTCTGGTGGTTTAGTTATTGCATACCCAAATTCTCCTATTGCATATAAAAAATATCCAAGAAAAATGTCCTACAGTTTACACATATAATGTGAGCAATCTTAATAAAAACCTTTCATTAAATACAATTATTATAAGTGGAAATAAAGCAGTTCTTGTTATATTCTTATAGTGTTGTCTTACAAAGTGAAATCATCAGGGCAGCAGGCACTGTTTATGTCCATTCATTCCACCCTAGTGTATCTGCAGAGATGCAGGCAAGCTCACACTTGGAAGAAACTAATATCTCAACAGTGGCTGTGTGAGGAAAAGGTAATTTGGCTATGTAATCAAATTGTAATGTGTTCAGTTAGCAGATGTGAGCAAATAAAGAGAAAACCAAATTTAGATTTTTGTGCCAATTGCTCTTTTATATGCTTGCTTGTTTTTGAGGACTCCCTATGATTTTTTCTAATTTGCTTGGTGGTGGTAACATGCGGCATAGTTTTGTACACCTTCCGGCTGCAGCACTGCGGTTTGCCAACAGATGGCATGATGCATTTCCATTACTCGGTGTCTCTCCAACATGATGACTGTCTGCCTGTTCATCTCTGAAATAAACCCAAAACACTGCCCTAGGCCTCAGCTCTGCAAAGATTTAAGCATGTGTTTGAATTTGCATACCAGTACCACTAAATCTCATCTTTCCTGCTGTGTTAAAGGCTCTATTTTTTCCACTGTGGTAGGAATGCAGCTACCTATTGCTATGTAATGTCAAATTATTTAGGTATATAATTACAGTGGGGGAGAATATTCCTGAACTATTATTATGGAACCTATTCACTATGGTGTTCTCCAAAAAGCTAGCCAAATATATTAAATTTTATGTGAATACAGTCCTGGACAAATAAGTTGAATTATTATCTAGCACTGCACTGCAAATATTTAATCCAATATGTTTCTAATATTTCTTTCTTTACTTCTAGCCTGCACAGCTGAAGAAAAGATATAAACAGTTACATGAAAAGGATGTTACATGAACTAGTAGTATGAAATAGGAGTGTGAAATAGGATGTAGAATTGTGTGAAATACATGCTGAATACTCAGTGAATGCTGGCACTGGACATGAGCTACTTCTTGGCTATGTAGTCAAAGACTGAGCATGGAAATTGCAGGAGTTCCTCTTTATCTGCAAATTCAGTTTGGCTCTAACCATGGAAGTACAACAGATCCCTCTGTGCTTTGAAATTAACATTTAAAGCTCTGAAATGAATTATTCTTGAGCAAATAATACTTTTTTTCAGGACTTTTGTCTGATGCCACAGAAGAAGCTATGGCATTACCTACATGCCCAGAGGAGCAGTAGGGGGAATGGATACCATGTTAGGAGTTAATTTTATACCTCGATAGGATTTGGAGGCTAATCTTCAGTTTCAATGGATAGGTGGTAGAATATATGCAAAATAAGGGACGTGCAATGAAAGATTTTACTGAACTGCAGAAATGTGTCTAACATGCTAAACAGGACCAGTCCAGACCATATGCTGGAGGGTCAGTGAACACATAGGCCAATGCAATTCGACTTTCATTTAAGGAAAACATCTTGTGAACTCTTCCCAATTTCTTCTATGCTTCTTATTAATCATATCAGTAGAAATGCTGATACATGATGCTGAATACAAAGATACCTGTCTGTTAGGGTGTCCAGCCTAAAGGTTCAACTGCTAAACCTCTTGTCACCACTTCTCAGAAAAGGGAGTTCGCTGTTGGCATATAAACTTTGCTCTTGGTCACTTTATGTCTCACCATAATTAAATACTTATTGTTTGTTTTGTTGGTTTACTACCTTGTTTTGAGATTTTTCAGCTTGTCAGGGTTAAGACCATTTAAAGTATTCCAGTTTGGTTTTGAAATGTCCTGTTTCTTTATCTAATGCCTTGCAGAAATGTAAGAGTATTACATCAATAGAAATACCTTTACCAACAAAATCCATAATCTCATAAAAAATATTAAGTTAGGTTGACAAGATTTGTTTTGTGTAAACTCACACAGACTGTTAGTAATTATATTTCCTTATTTCACTTTTTCAAGTCCTATTTCAGCCATAGTGCTATTTTCATTGGGATCAATACTGGGGTTGGCTTGGGTCACCAAGCAGAAAAGTACAAAAGAAAACAGGTCAAGGCCTAATCATTCCTCACACCCTCTTCTCCACCAATTACTTGAAGTGGAAAATATCTAGAGATCTTGAATCACTTCCCATGTCAGCCTGATTTGAAGACTGGATAGGTCTTTGTAGAACGTATGAATTTTTGTGATATTTTCATGTTCGCTACTCAGACTTCAGTTTCTTAACTTGTAAGTGTGGTGTTTCTCAGAGGAAGAATGCATTAAACCCCAGAGAGACAAGAAGTCACAGGTATTTTCATTGTTTGGACTGCAGTATAATGACCCTTTGGAGCTGGAAAGGGCTTTATTCCTGAGGGAAGATGTTCACTGGAAAGGCAGGGGGAATATCATTCACCGGACTTTAACATTTAACAATGATTTCTCTCTCACTTTTCCACAGGCTTAAAAGAAATTATGCTTGTTTGAGGAAAGGGCAAGGAAAGAAAGAATACAGGACCCTGCTCAATGAGATGGAGTCTATTAGAAGCAGAGAGACATTGACAAATGCTTTAAAGATTCCAGGAAGAAAGATGGTCGCTTCTGTGCTCTAACTGACAACGACTTTGTTGAGATGACATTCTGATTCAATAACTTTGCTTCTCTATCTACAACTGCACTTAAAGGCCAGTTTATTTTAGAAAAGCTACCTTGTCTGGCTGTGACTTACAGTTAGTTGCTACTATGTCCCTTTACAAGAGAAGCTCTTTATTCAGTGTAGATTTAACTCTGTTAAAGAGGTCACATATTAAGCAACTTTATCGTCAGCATTGGAGCCCAAGAAGCCAGAGGGATTTATCCATATATGGAGATTAAACCCAGAATAATCTTTCAATACTTACAAAAAAAGAATAAGTAAAAAAAAAAACAAAAAACAAACATACCAAACAAAAAAACACAAACCAAAACCCAGAAACATTTGCACAAATCTGTGGTAAAGCTTGATTTAGGGTGGCAGAGCAGAGGAAACAAATCTTTTCTGGTCTCAGGAAGGTTTGGATACTATTTAAGCTAATTTTTTCCAAACTCAGAATAATCTGCCAAACAGCATATGAGTGGAAGGCAGGACACTGCAGGGTGCTAAACAAACAGACATGAGCTGGTAAGCCTTCGCTTGGCACAGTTGTGTGAATATACCAAGCTGGATGTCTTCACATCTAGGATTAGAAGACTCCCAAATCTTTCTCAAACAGGACCTTTAGGGTCAGCAGGAAAAGCCATCAGTAGAAGGACGTTACTCTAACAGAAAGATCTCTGCATTCCAGTCAAGACACAAAATAGATGATATGAAGTGGATTGGTTTTTAGGCTGCAAGATTGCAGTGTCATTTGATGCAATATCTCCTCCAGATATGGACTGAATAAGATATAGAACATTCATGGAATAGGGCCATATACTGTAAAAGTCTTTCTCACCTCTGTTCAGTCAGACGAGACCAGCCAATTTTCAGGTCAATTTACAAAGCCCTTTACAGCTCTCATGGATGAGACAAGGACTGAAATAATGTCATTTAAGAGACTTTATTATTGCTATACATTCTGATCTACCATAAAAACTGGTAGCTTTTGTAATTACGATGCGTATTTTTATAACAGCTTTTGTTAGCTTTTTATAATTATACATATGGTACATTGCATGCTTTTTTTTTTAAGGAACCTGAGTATTAAATATATGCTAAGAATGAATCTTATTGTTGAAGCTTCTTGAACTACTTATTTTGCATGCCTCATTTTCTTGACTGTGAACCTCAACAGATTCAGAGTCACCATGTACATGGTTCCTCCTCGATCACATTAATCATGCTGTGCAAGACTGCAGGCTGTCTTATTTCTCCAACAAAGAAGTTCCTATCAATTCACAGTACACTTGTACTTCTGCACAGTACTAGTCACCGTTTCTGGTTTTGTTTATTCCTAATCTCTGTCTTTTTCTCTGATGTTTTGAGGTATTTATACACCTTTACATCCACCAAAGCTTTAAAGCTGAGCAACTGACATGTTTGCAGACAAATTGCTCAAAGCAGGCACACATGCATTTGTTTTCTCAAGTGCCTCCAGGTGATTAAGCTTAAGGCCAAATTCTGCTCCTGTGAGCAGAACCCAAGAAGTATTTTGCCTACAGGAACTGTGAGAATCTCTCCTTTCTCACTCTGTCAGAAGGTCCTGAGGTACCAAGGCCACAGATGCTATCACAACGCTAAGCTTGAGGCAGTAGCGTTATATAAATTACTGCTTCTTATCCCTTACGTGTTTCTTGAGCAACAAATGCATTTTTCAAAAAAGCCACTGGTTCCATCTTTTCCAGACCTTTGTGTATTTGGGTGCCTCAGTCACTGTACACTAAGATGTCCTGGAAGACTGCTGCCCCCCAGATCTACATGGCCCTGTAGTCCTACGGCACCCTGAAGCTTTCGTGCCCTGAGCAGGCATGATTCTCCCCCTCACTAACTGAGCAGCTACCTTAATGTAGGGCGCAGCACTGAATCTCACGTCAATGGCAGAAAGAACTTCCCTTCACACAACCACCATCTGGATATGACAACTGTGTGTGAAATGTGTGTTTACCTCTAGGCTTCTGCAGAAACTAAAAATATCTGCCAGGTGGATACAAACACCTCAAATTCTCTTCCTCTTATGTGAAGTCTGTGCATTACAGTCAAGCTCCTTTTTGATCACTCTTCTCACAACTCCTAAGTCTAGCTGTCCTGGAGTTGTTCCTGCTCAAGAAGACTGGTATACCACACTCCCACTTCAGATTCTCCACCATGTCATTGCTAACATGCTTTCTTGAGGTAAACTCGATCTAAGTAGTGTTAAGAAGATCAAGGCAAGTACTTGATTATAAAGACTGTTTCCACTTGTATTTTAACTTTTTTATTAATAAATTGACCATTAGCCACCTGCAAATTTGGAACTACATTAAGCACAATACAGAAGATGGTCACCATCAACCAGTACTTAAACTAAGCTACTATGTGGTTTTGTCGCTATCTTCCCAAACCTCATGCCAGAGCCCTGAACACATTCTTCACCAATGGAGTTCAACTGGCTGCCAACAGCTGGATTGCTGGTGGGCATCGTTGTGACAAGGGAGCTGAAGGGAGGCCTCAGCATTGCAGCCATGTCTGTGCTTGGCTCTGTCCTCAGTCAATTCAGAACGCTGACCTGCAGATTTGACTTCTTCACTTGACCAGCCTACCCTTGCTGATCCTTTACATCTGAGTTGCAGTCCTGCTTTTAGTGGAAGATGGATGTTCTTCCCTCCAGAATAAGTATTTCTCAGATTTTCTTAGCGATGCAATGTTTAAGTATTTGGTGACTTTTTGATAAAGAGGTGTCTAAATACCATAGGCATCTAATGTGGCAACCGGTCCTGGAAGGAAGGTGACTGAATTGTTGCTAGACATTTCCAGGGTTTTTATTCGTCTAAGTCCCCAGCTCAGTGGAGATCAGATGGACAGTTTCCTATTCAAAGATTTTGCTTGCCCCTTTGCCATCAGCCCTTCTGCTGCTCTTATATGCACAGGAATATTTAATGAAGTTTTTCGGCACTGACATATTCGTCATATTGTAGTTGGTGTTGATCTTACAAATAATTCTGTTGTGTTCACAGTGAATGGGTAATGGAATGGACAAAAAACATATTCTCATAGTGACAGAAAGCTCAGCATAAAAATGCAGTTAGGGAGCACAGAAAACAGCAGAGTCACTCTCAATGCAGAGATCACAAAAGAACTAATTTGCCAGAATACCATTCCAAGCCCATGACCACAGCATTAGTAATGCAGCAAGAGTATGGAGTGCACCTGAGCCCTATGCTCATTAACCTTTTGGGTTAATGTGCAGCTCACAAACATAAAGGGGCTCTGTGTGTGGTGTAGGAGAATGGAGGGGGGGAAAGCAAGCATGAGGGAAGGAAAGGAGCGGGAATAACTCAAGGAAAAGACAGAATCCTTTTGATTCTTGAAATGAACTGAACATTGTTTTTCTCCCACATAGAACTGTAAGAAAGTGAATGAAAGAAAGCATTCCAAAAGACAAATGAATTCACATAGTTATGGCTTCGCATCTAACATATATTTAGATTAGCTATCAACCAGATAATTCTCTAATAAGGAAACTGCTAAACAGTAGAAACATTTGATCTCAGATTTGTCCAGATTCCAGGCCTGATTGTCTTTATTTTCTCATCAATGGCTAAGGTAAAGTGACCAGATGTCTCAATTAGATTGCACAAGTACCAGTTTTTAATAGACTGGCCCAGTGTTCAGTGATTTTTTTATTAAGATGCAGAGACATCCTGTTGTTATCCTGCCACTGATCCACCCCCAGCACAAAAATGGCTGATTCACAGACTCTGCTCCTCCTCCCCTGTATGTTATATCTACAGTAGATGATCAAATTCTCATTAACACAGGGGAGAGTACAGCCTGGCACCTGCAAAATGTTTTCCAAGATGACTGCTTAATGTCTCTTGGCAATGCTGGTTTGTAACTGGAAGCCAAATAGTGATGCAGCCAAGGATGCATTGCATGAGATCTCTGTCCCCAGGCAATTTGACTTGGACACAACAGACTTGGAATGCAGCTTCACTTTCATCTGCTGCCCTGTGCTCACTCCCATTTCGCCCTTTTCAGCACCCCTTTTTCCTTGTTCATCATGGTCTCCCCTCACCATTCCCTCTCAACCCCTCATTTTCATTTTCCAGATGGAGAAGCCGGACCTTTCACAAAGCTAGTCTCATGGATTACATGAATAAGGAGACTGACTGTGCTGTTGTTACATTTAGAGAACATAAACTGTTCCTGAAATTTGTGCAATTCAGGTAGGCGTGATCAATGACCAAGATTTTATCTCTTGGTTAAAGCTGAATCAGGCACAGCAATTAGGGGTATCAGGCTTCTGATAAGATTCGTAGAGAGACCTTAATTTTTTATGGCCATTTTTATTAAACTAAGACATACAGTGGTTTTAGCTGTCTAAATTGGTATTTAATATATCCTACTATTTATAATATTTTGCATATACACAGTTTTCTTTGCAGTTTCAACAGTCTCTGTTGCCTTTACTTCTTATTCTAATCAATGAGTGGAAGACGCTATTTGATCACCTTCTATTCAAGAGATGGCAGCATTCAAAGGAAGCAAATGCTGCACTGTGCTATCAGTGCAGCTTTTATTCCATACAGGTTAATCTCATGAAGCATCTCGGAGTTTTTGATCAGTCTAAAATACAGCACATTTGCTTGAAATAGGACTTTGAAATTTTATCTATAAGTTCTAAATGAGATAATAATACAAGCTTCTCTAGGTCTTTAATAATAAATGCAGTTATGTCATTTTATCTGCATAGGAATATAGTAAATGAAATCAAAGCAGAATAAACATAACTCTTACATTTTCAAAACTGCTAAGACAGCTTGGTGTACATTCAAATCTTTCTTCCTATACATACTTACTGCAGAAATATAGTATGGTATGTTGCTGTTTTCAAACTGAGTGCTTGCTGCTGCATTCACTGAACTCATACCTAATTAATGCTCCCATTCCCTTTAGGATCAGAAAGGTCAATCCCGCAGCGTTTGACCACTTCGGCAATGATTAATGTCTTTGGTCTTATATTTTGTCATGTAATTCATGCCAATGAAGTCCCCATGGGTCCTTCCAGTTGCATACGAACCTAACTTGTATGTTGGGTTAGGCACCTTGAGTTGTATTAATTATAACTTAGACATGCCAAGTCTAAGCACCCCAGTTCTAAGTACCTGGAATGTTTAGGCTCCAGCTTTATATTAAGATTCGTCAATAGGATGTTTGTAGTTAGGAGAATATTTCTCTTAATTCAGATACCTCCTTATTGTAGTCTAGCATGTGGAAATATAAATGACCTTTTGGAAACTGAAGTTATGCTGCAGTTCATTGCTGGCATTCTGTTGCTAGATGGACATTTAAACACAAAGTGATGGTTTTTTGTGTGTCTAAATAATTAAAAATAAAAACACTAAGTTAGTATAACTTACAGGTCAACAACATTTTTCTCTGCCTCTTGTAACAATAGTGATGGATGGCATAATGTAATATGTCTGCACACTAAAAAACACTGCCTGAACAGTTTAGTATCATTAGCAACACCAGTACTATATTTCATATCCCTCGCTGCTCTCTTCTCTTTGAAGGATTGAACTCTTTCATCTAAATGTATGTAAATAGTAATAAATAGAAGACTGGATTTCTGCTCTGTGGACTTTGCTCTGATCTGTGCTGGTCCCCGGTTTGGGCTAGTTTGCTGCACTTCTACTGCATCTTGTTCCCCACTGCAGTAACAAGAAAAACTGGTGTTTCACAGCCTGCTCCCACCAAGCAGGCACTGCAGTCCTAGGCACCCAAGGTAGGCAAGCTGGGAGGAGGCAGTGCTTCAGGCAGTTACAAGGCTTCCTCTGGACTGCAGAATATGTTTCATCCCTAATAACAGTTCATGCCTCAGCCACCTTAGTGCTGTACAGCACCCGACTGAAACAACAATACTGTAAGAATGAGAGATACTTTCCCTCTTGTTACTGACATGAAAGCTTATTTTTAGAAAGCTGCTAGCTTTAGAATCAGAAGTTTTGTGCTCTGATTAGTTCATAGAAAAGATATTTATATGTTTATATTTCTTCTGGAAAATGTTGCTGAAAAACATTCAAGTGAAATATCAGTCCTTGGCAGATACTCGTTTAAACAGGCCTGGGTTTGGTTGCTTGGTTTTTTAACAAATCTGTACATTTTTCAAGGAATGTAAACTCTCATGTGAGAATTGCCATTTTGCTGAGAGCTTGGTTTTCAAGGAAAAAATGATAAAAAATGTTCGTTCATCCCTGACTTGAAAATGGACTCCAGAATGTTCACAAATCCCACAATTTTATTATGAAAGTGTATGAGAGTTCCTTTTTTAGAATGCAAATTCCTAAAAACAAATGCTTCCATGAGAATCTTGATTTTCTGTGTGGGGAAAAAATACACTTACATAATGTCAATCAATTTCTTGAAAATTATTAAAATAGTTCAAAAACATTTTTTTTTTTTTTTAATAAAAATCCCACTTTACTAAGCCTATCCTAATGAGCTTGGTAAGACCTGGTTCACATTTTTTTAAAGTTTAGTGTTGACTGTGTTATGAATTAGAAGCTATATGTGAATGCGTGGCATGACTAAGTTGTAATAAATTCAGTAAGGTTGAATAGTAGATTGTACGTAGATTGTATTTTAACATTTACAAGAGAGCTAATAGCTTTTCCTCTACTTTAGAAAGACAAGTAAATGAAGTAGCCTTAAATGAAACATCTGTGGACTGTAGTTGTTCATGATGGTTTTGTGAGTAAATCAAGATCTTGGTGTGGCCTTTTCCCTCCCTCTGTTACTGTTGTTGTATTCGAAAAGAATCTGCCCACAATAAATTATCATTATTGCTGCTTTGTTCTTATATAAATCTTTTTCTCCAAGGTGCTCTTAATACCTTACTAGCTTATGTGAATCAAACCTTTTGTGATCCTTGTGAAATAAAGAACTCCCCGAACCCTTGAACCTCTCTATCTAAAGAAAATATCGAAGATGATACTGCAATGACAGAAGCTCTCCCCAGTGTTTCTGATCTTATCATACAGGATTTCTGAGAAAGCTGTCATGCTTAAATTTAAAACCTGAAAAACATATTAACTCATTGCAAGCAGAACTAAAAAATTGAGTATGACGTTCTCCTGATCAATTCAATAAAACAGATAATAAAAAATCTCTTCTATATATTAATAGTCTATCTATAATCCCTTCTAAGTAGATATGCTCCATGCCCATGTCCTCTGATATACATTGGGGAAAAACATTCTTCCTGGATAATATTATTAATTCACCAACAACTCACCTGAAGTATCAGATTAATCAACAGATACTAGATGATAACTACTACACGCACTGCTAGTACCAGTCCCTGTTTAGCCAAGTACACAGGCACATATAAATCCAACCTCATTCCACAGCTAAGTACATGATTAAGTGCTTCACTGAATGGAGATGGACTGCTGAAACAAGACACTGGGCAATATTTCAGCTCCTGACATCAGTCGGATCTGTATCCTCCAAAGGTCTAAATAGAGACATCTATTAACTTTATTGCATTTCAAATCAGGCTCATAATATGTAGGGCTTTCCAGTTCCTCTGAGATATTTTAGTCAATTGAGAAAAAGACTTCATATAATTCAAAATTTCTCCTCCCAAATTAACAAACTTGTGGGTTTTTCTTCTGGGCTGCACCATTATTTAGTTGCTAATCCATTTGTTTTCTGGAGTCTATAGCAACCAGATGCTTTATGCTACAGCCAGCCTTATCATACCCAGTAAACTAATTGTCGCTACTTGCCACAGCAAAGACAGTGAAGTAAATGAAAGCTGTTCTCTTAGGAGGAAAAAAAAAAAAAAAAAATCCATTCTTTTCCCTTTATGTAGCTTTTCTTAAGGAAAATGAGCTGATCAAAGACATCCACTCCATAAACTTTACTGACATGTAGCATTAAGTTACGACATCAGCCCTTAGGTAAAAAGTCTCTACCTGCTACATGCCTTAAAGCTATCAATGATATCAAATCTTATGAAGTGAAAGTTAAAGCTATTTTGGTTACCCTGTGCTGGAGGAATCTTTAAACTGTCAACTCACACAGATAAAAGAAGGAAATGCAAGAACTCACTCACATATCAATGAACAACAAACTTGCTAGCAGATTATGCTTTTATTTGTATCACAGAAAGTTCAATCTCATTTAAAAAAAAAAAAATAAGGGGGGAGGGGAAATATCAGTATGGGCATAACCTTGGTTTTCCTTGAAATTCAATTCTGTTAAACACAAATCCTCAGATTACCTTTGCAGCTTTCACTGTTACCAATCATGTTTGTTCAATATAGCAGTCTTCTTGTTTTTGCTTTTTTATAAAACAACAGATTATTCAGATACCCTCTCTAAACCATTAAATCAGTCTAACCATGTATTAAAACATCTCACAAATTCCTCAAAATGCTGTTTTCCTGACATATTTCTTTAGCAGTACAAAATCCAAATGTGACAAGGAATAAAGCTCTTTGATGTAAAGAGCTGGTCCTATAGACAGATCCCCACTAGGCAGATGGTTATTTTTAATAGTCTGACCTAATTTCTTAGTAGTGATCTGGGGATAGCTTAAAACCCTATGGAGAAACTGGTCTATTGTGTTGAAGTAACAGGAGAGAACACTAGATATTCATAACAGCACCATTCGTTGGTCTGAGTTCAGTCTTAACAAAGCCCACAAACATTTATTGTCACAACAGTTAAGGGTTCTGAGGATGGGAAGACTTATTATGACTGACCTGTCATATGATATCAAGCCAAACTAGCCATCTTTAGGAGCTGAGGAAAGCCTTCAGAAAGTGTTTTTTGTATGACTACTGAGTTATTCCTGATTTCCCTCACAGCATTTTCTTGCTTGTATTTTCTCTCTCCTCATAAAGGTTACTAAACCTGAAGGTAAACAAATTGTGTTATCTTTTTCTCTCCTTCCCGTCTTTCTCCCATTCTCATTCCCTCAGTTCCTCTCCCATTTTGCATTTGATCTTTCCAGAACTACTAAGATCAGAGGCTGATAATCAATCTTAGTGAAAGGAATAAATACAGGCTACAGATTTCAAAGACTTGAAATCTACTTTTGTTCCCATTGCATTCAGTGAAGTTCACTTTAGTTTGAACCAAAGTTGAGAGGAGAATCTAGACCACAACAAACAGATATTCAGAGGCTGCTATTGCAGCACAGAACAGCAGCCATGCCTGAAAAAAATAACTGGACAAGAAATTTTATATAGTACTAGCTACATTTAATCCAATTTCTGTTCTTGCATTCATCAGCTCTGCACAGTAGCAGACAGGAGATGCATTTGAAACTAAAACTCATAAAATTCTCCTCCAGAAATTCATTAGAAAAGTTGACAAGGACAAAAGCAACACACTATAGTCAGTTGCATGTTAGCTAAAACAGAAGTTTACAGACCCTGTGCTCAGACAAGCTGCATCCACCTCTTGGATGGAGAGTAAGTAAAGTACTGTTCTACCACACCATGGTGCTCTGTCAGAGTAAGGGCTATTTCCCCCAAATGGACCTATTTGTATAAACATTCCTGGTAAAAGAAGATGCATTGTATAATGGTCAGTTCACCTCAGATATAGTACTCAGCATCTTACTTAGTTTTGAAAACTAAACTTTAGTCTAGTTGTTTTCAACTTTGTTTAACAATATTTTTAAACTGTTCAGAGAAAATAATATTCTAATCTCATGAATGCAGTTCAGTTACTATGACTGATTTTACTAATATTCACCCTTACTGCACCAATTACCCAAATTGAAATACTGGGTAAGGCTCTTGCATATTCTCTGATGTCTTAACACTCCATTGCTTTATGACAATATGAAAATAAGCTATGGGAAAATACAGTCAATGAGCTTCCCTCTCTTTATTGAAAACCCCAACTTAATATGTCGACACATGTTCACGCATAAGTTATAACAATAGCAGAAAATGCTTTCTCTCCTCCCACGTGCCAGTTGTGCATCTTCTCCAGGACATTCAAAAGAGAGCATGCACAGAGTGACCTGGAAATGCAGGTCTCCTCGTGGTACCATGTTCAAGACCTTGCAGATTTCTGCAAGAATAGGCAGCATGTGAAATTGTTTCCACGTAAAGCCATTTCTTAGAGACTGTCCTAGGAGAAGTTAAGGGGCTTTATGTTAACAGGCACATTATGATTGAAGTTAGTAGTTATGATATTAGCAGACAGATAAATATTAACTCATTTTCGGTGTAAGAATTATGTCTGAAGATATATCCCAAGAGGCTAGAAATCTTCAAGTAGACAACATGGGAGGCTGTTTCACATAAAAAATATATTAGGCTGGGAACTGGAAGATGGAACTGGAAGACTCCCTAATCAACATGGCAGCAACTCTTGGGCAAATACTTTTATATTTATGTGTGTCTATATTTTTCATCTCTATTTGTTTATTCTACCCAGATTATATAGTTTTAAGGCTAGAACTGTTCCTTAATATATTTTTAAGCAGTAGGTCTGAAAACTCAAGTGTCAAAGGGCTAATTTAATATATATATGTAATAAAACACCATTCTCATATTCCATTGCCATATATTGGCAATTTACTGTCTTTTTAATACTAAAGTGACTCTTGAGGATCTCCCAGGCAAGAAATCCTATCAATCAGTCCTATAATACCACTAGTGGAAGTGCAGTTAACAAACCTACAGCCTTATTTCTTCACAAAGTGGAAGAAATGGTCACCATGACTTGGTCTGCATGCAGAAGAGCATATGCTTGTGACAGCTGTTTCAGTATATCTTGGACAGCCTTTCATCCAGCTAGCTCTACCTTTCCCTAGCTGTACTCCAGACAAGGGTCCTTATGAAATTGCACATGGATCAATTATATGTGCAGTTTAATATGAATATTTCATCTTTCTTTGAAGTAAATGTTTTTTAAAGTATTTAAGCACCATATGCCCAAATACACTTATGTGCTTACAGTTAAGCATATGCTCAAGGAACGTGAGAAAGTAATATCAGTCATGCTACAAAGGCAGAAGAAAAATTAGGTAACAAATGTCAAAGGAAAAAAAATGCTCAATAGGGACATGTCATATTAAATACCATTATATGTATTATTTTCATCCACCCAAACTTTTTGAGCATTTCCTGTTAAAAATTAATTTGAATTAATACAGTTGAAGTATGGGTTCCACAGACACTTGAGTTTTTCTGTTATCATGTCAAATAAGTGAAAGTTGCTTGCATGATATATTTTCTGTTAATGCTATAACCCATTCATTAACCATGGGAGGTCTTTCCAATACATAAGTATAATTTGTTTTTACCAGCTTGAGACATTTTCTTCTCCTTTGGGATTTTTCTTTATACATATTATTAATATTTGATTTATATAGCATTGCTCCCTATGTGCTCATGGTGCTTCAAGAAATTCAACAGAATCAAACTAAAAGGCAAGAGACTTCAATTACTCATAAAAGAGAAAACTCTTTAGTGCAGGCTCTAGAAAGGGAAATGAATAGCAGCAGGATTCCCTTGGATGTAGATTTTCAGGCAAAGGTCACATATTATTTTATCTGCAGAACTGTTGATCATTAAGTCTCACTGAGGACAATGTG
The DNA here is from genome assembly GCF_965183815.1 of Platalea leucorodia. Lineage (NCBI taxonomy): Eukaryota > Metazoa > Chordata > Aves > Pelecaniformes > Threskiornithidae > Platalea > Platalea leucorodia. Next base: position 59,574,479 of record NC_138823.1, on the reverse strand, counting down.
AACTGCAAGTGTTCAGTGCGGTACAAAACTACATCATATATATGCCAATAATCAGAAATGAGAGGTGAAAATCTCTGTCAAAGTATAGATGATATAAGAAAAACAATGGAGAACATACACAACCAATGTCCTGAAAATCAAAGGTGCTGAGATCTGAGGAGTGAATGGTTTATTTGAAGCAAATCTCACTTTCAAGAATATCTTCTGGGAAGTAACAGGAAAAAAAAAATAATTCTAATCACTGTCTAGTCCAAAAAATAAAAAAACATTAATTTGGGGCCAAACCAAAAGGATAATTTTGGACTTTCCCACAGAAACATCTCCCTCCTCCTTAAGTTCTATGTTGTGCTTTCCATGATAAAATGGAACATTTAAAATGACACATTCCCAAAAGAAATATTTTGAAATGAAAATGAGAACTCTTTTAAACTTCTTAATTAAAAAGATTGTTGTATTATTATTGTACAATTTACAATAATTGAGATTATTGTAAATACAGCACTGATTTTCCAATACGTTCTCTTAACTTAAAATGTATTTTCCAAAAATTTCATTCTGGGATCTTCAGTTCAAAAATAATCTAAAATTAAGTAAGCATCACAAGTGAAGCCACAGATTTCAAGCAGATCAGACCTCCTTTTTACTATGACGCATAAAAGCCATATCATCTGGCTTGATAAACGACTTTCTCACCACTTGTGACAACACACCTATTTGATAGTCGATTTACATTTTTTTTTTGTGTGAACCCTGACCTGCCTTTTTGCCTTATTCCTGCCTTTAGCACATGTTTGTTTGTCCTGTTCTGTTTTAATCTTAAATTGTAAATGTTTCCTAAAAATACTGGTTATAGTGGGATCTGGGTCAGACATAGTGGCTTTTATGCCACCAACATAAAGATAAAAATAATCATTAATTATAGCTTTAATGAAGACACTGATTTGATATACAAAGCTTGGCAAGATGGTATACTGTGAAGTATTTTTAATTCTCTGTTACCTATTTTGATCTCTACTAAGCCTATATCCTTTGTCTACATAAGCAGTACTCCTGAAGCAGCATTTTAAATGCCTTGCTTTCTAAGACAAGGTTATGAAATTTTGCATTTGTATAATGTATGCTCCTCTTTCCTTTTTGTTTAAAAAAGAAGAGATGAACGATGAAGCCCTGACTGTGATAAATGTTCCATGCTAATCAACACAGCAAAACAAAAAAACTCTTAATAAGAGAGATATGGACACAAATAACAAGTAATCACCATTTGTCTTGACAGCAGGATAACACAACATAAAACACATATTTAATATGTAAAACAGGATCTCTTAAAGAAAGGTTTTTGCATGGCCTGAAGCATTCTCTGTTCATTTCATCAAAATATTTCAAATACACATGAAATCCTAACTTGAAGTATTTTTGATTCACTTGGAATTTCTTGATACAAATTTTCTGTTTCAGCTAGGATTCAATCTGTTCAATCAGGTCTATTCAATCAAGTACAAACTAGTAGCTTTTTAATATGCAGCAGACACTGAATATGAATACTTGGTGAATGTGTCTGACCAGCTTCTCAGAAAGGTAAGGTGCTCTGATAAATTTTTAAGAGTGTTTCCTGGAAATAGTAATTTTCTTGATTGTCTGAATTTTTTTTCTTGTTCTTTTCTATTTGCCAGGTAGAGAAGATGAGGTTCCTCTTTCTGTGATTTTAAAATAGCCAGTAGGTTAATTTTAAATAAAAAGTATCCTGCTTAGGAAGGCAGTGGGAGTGGACAGAAGAACAGGTAAATCACAAAAAAATGTTCAGTCTTCCTGTTTGCCTTGGGTTTATTACATTGTTGAAGAAGCAGACAGACTGCCTTTGCCGATTTGAAATTTTCTGGCTCACACTATTTTCTCTCTGCACGCTTGAAATGCACACAGCATTTGGAAGCTTTAATTTAATTAGCTATCTATTTTAAATATTTTGGGGATGAGTTTATTGGCTGTTTTTGAAGATGGCTGCAATTTACGTTGTCAACAGTAACATACCCATGATAGGACAGCTACGCAAATGATGAACATAGACTATTCTCTACCATGGGGCTTACAACAAGTGCAGAGCTGAGTTATTCCAGCATACTTCCACTGATGCGTATTTTCAGAGTGTAGTAAACTCTTCAACTGCAATCTTACCAACTCTAGCTCTCTGGACTTATACTGTACCCTACTGCATCCCTTCTGGATGCAGCTGTTGTATTCAGCCATTCCCCATCTGTGGCAGGCACTCAGGAGGGGAGCTTATTAAAAGGTTCCCTTCTTGAATACCAGTCACAAACAATCTAGCCAATAACAAGGAATATTTTTTTTTTAATTCACTATAAACCATTCATAATAATCATTTGTTAAAAATAAGGATGTTGGGAAGGATTTGGCATTTTTACTGCAGGGTTTCAGTAACACTGTAAAACTGGATCCATAGATAAAGAACTTTCAGAGGGGATTCCTGCATTTTCCCTTTGCGTGAAAAGTGCCTGCAAACTTACAAAGCAATCCTTATCATCAGGACCTAGATATGCCAGGAGGAAAGAGGAATGGTGAGCAGGGAGCCATTGACAGAGCTGTAGGGTCATCTCAAGGAAAGATCTGGGACGAGATCATAGAATCATAGAATCGTTAAGGTTGAAAAAGACCCTTAAGATCATCGAGTCCAACCATTAACCTAGCACTGCCAAGTCCATCACTATACCATGTCCTCAAGCACCATGTCTACCCATCTTTTAAATACATCCAGGGATGGAGACTCAACCACTTCCCTGGGCAGCCTGTTCAATGCCTGACTACCCTTTCGGTGAAGGAGCTTTTCCTAATATCCAATCTAAACCTCCCCTGGCTCAGCTTGAGGCCGTTTCCTCTCGTCCTATCGCTTGGTACTGGGGAGAAGAGACCGACCCGCACCTCACTACAACCTCCTTTCAGGTAGTTGTAGAGAGCAATGAGGTCACCCCTCAGCATCCTCTTCTCCAGGCTAAACAACCCCAGTTCCCTCAGCCGCTCCTCATAAGACATGTGCTCCAGACCCTTCACCAACTTCGTTGCCCTTCTTTGGACACGCTCCAGCACCTTGATATCCTTTTTGTAGTGAGGGGCCCAAAACTGAACACAGTACTCGAGGTGTGGCCTCACCAGTGCTGAGTACGGGGGCACTACCACCTCCCTGGTCCTGCTGGCCACACTATTCCTGATACAGGCCAGGATGCCATTGGCCTTCTTGGCCACCTGGGCACACTGCTGGCTCATATTCAGGCGGCTGTCAACCAACACCCCCAGGTCCTTTTCTGCCAGGCAGCTCTCCAGCCACTCCTCCCCAAGCCTGTAGCGTTGCATGAGGTTGTTGTGACCGAAGTGCAGGACCCGGCACTTAGCCTTGTTGAATCTCATGCAGTTGGCCTTGTCCCAACGATCCAGCCTGTTCAGGTCCCTCTGTAGGGCCTTCCTACCCTCCAGCAGATCAACACTTCCACCCAACTTGGTGTCATCTGCAAGCTTACTGAGGGTGCACTCCATCTCCTCATCCAGACCATCAATGAAGATATTGAACAGGACCGGCCCCAACACTGAGCCCTGGGGAACACCACTCGTGACCGGCTGCCAACTGGATTTAACTCCATTCACCACTACTCTCTGGGCTCGGCCATCCAGCCAGTTTTTAACCCAGCACAGAGTGCACCCATCCAAGCCGTGAGCAGCCAGCTTCTCCAGGAGAATGCTGTGGGAGACTGTGTCAAAGGCCTTACTAAAGTCCAAGTAGACAACATCCACAGCCTTCCCCTCATCCACCAAGAAGGTCACCTTGTCATAGAAGGAGACCAGGTTAGTGAAGTAGGACCTCCCTTTCATAAACCCATGCTGGCTGAGCCTGATCCCCCGGTTGTCCCACACTTGCTGCATAATGGCACTCAAGATGATTTGCTCCATGACCTTCCCCGGCACCGAGGTCAGGCTGACAGGCCTGTTAGTTCCCAGGATCCTCCTTCCAACCCTTCTTGTAGAGGGGTGTCACGTTTGCTAACTTCCAGTCATCTGGGACCTCCTCGGTTGACCAGGACTGCTGATAAACGATGGAGAGTGGCTTGGCAAGCTCCTCCGCCAGCTCCCTCAATATCCTTGGGCGGATCCCGTCTGGCCCCATGGACTTGTAAGCATCCAGGTGGAGGAGCAGGTCAGTGACTGCCACCTCTTCGATAATTGGGGCTTCATTCTGCATCCTATCTCCATCTCCCAGCTCAGGGGCCTGAAAGATGCACCCTTAGTGAGTGGGAAGGAAAGCAACATCTGTCAGGAGGTACAAGGAAGGGTTGTTTTAATCTAAAATAAATTTGTGCCCCAAAGACGTTCTTGAGGTTATCTATCTGGCAACCCTAACTGAGGTGGTAGTTGCTTGTGTGTATGGCTCTCAGTTCAGCTAAGCTCAGCTCAGCTCAACCCAGATCTAATTCTCTTTAATTGCTAATTTATCTGTATCTTTTATCTGTATCTTTTAAATTATCTGTAACTTTTGCAAGCCTCACTCTCATACCATTTAGATACTAGCCTCACTGAGAAGCGTTATATTACAATCACACTGCTTTTTTAAAAATTTGAAAATCTTTCAGTAGTAACCAAATTATCCTAACTTTTTCCCCCTAAATTATATTCTTCTGTAAGTGAAGTTATCAATAGTTCCTGCTGCTATACACAAAAAAAAGCTAGGATATGAAAAAAAGTCTCTGTTGGATGTAAAACTGCACCGACAATCAGTCATGTCTAGTTGTATTGAGTACAGGAATGCCTGTTGCCAACAGCAGCTGAGCTGAGTTTGAGCTTTCCCCCCTCTCACCCCCATTCCCCCAATTTTCAACCACATCTTGTAGCATATTTTTCGACCATAGCTACTACTGCTGTAGGTAATTCAATTTCTTCTATGCAATATAATTATCACTGGAGGAAACAAGAGGGCAAAGGTACTAGTCTATCTAATTTTCTATGACTTCTTCATCCAGAACTTATACCTTCCCACTCCCTAAACACAATGCTGCACGTTTTATTTTGTGCCTCTGCGCTGGTCATAGGACACAATAAGGTTCATTTTTTCATACTTCTCCCTTCTGTAAGCGTGATATAGAAATCACAGCAGAGTCGTTAACAGCATGTGACTGACAATCTTGCTTGATAGACAACCTGTGATCCTTTCAGCCTTTTACTAATAAGCTCATTAGGATAGAAGGGCTGAAAATACTTTCTAGGATATAGCAATGAACCTCAGCAAATTCAGTGCATGTCTGACCACTCAAACTTTAGAGAATCAATCTTTCTTCAATCAAAACTTTGTCAGGTTCTGCTGAATGTCTTCTGAAGGTTACCGTGGTTTTTTTTATTTTGTTTTCTTCTTCTCCCTCTCTCTTTCTTTTTTTTTTTTTTTTTTTGGTAATACAGGTTCCTTCGCAAACCTAAAAAACCTTCCAAACTAATGTAGGTCAAGGTGAAATGGTTCTGAACACTTTATTTTTTTTTTCTGAAGTTCAGCTTTTGAAAACCTTTTAAAAGATTTTTGCTGTTTTTTAAGGTATGACCTTATTTTGCATGAACTTTTCAGTAAGCATTAATTTTAAGAAAAGCCTTAAGATACGTACAGCCTGTTGACATTGGCATTTAGACTGAGGTTTCCAAAATGCAAATGGACAACTACTTGAACAGTGACTAAATAAGCTATTTCATAGCTCCTCTTCATATTCTGATTCTGGTCCAACAATTACAAAAATCCCATTTGACACACAAGCACATTATGAGACCTTAACATCCATTTGAAAAAAAATTACTCTAAAAATCACACTGAGATAATAAGTGCTTGTGAGGAATTCTGTCTGTCATAAGCAGAAAAATAAGTCAGCACATCCATACTATGGTAAACATCTTAAAGGTGATCTCTGTCTGGATTAATGAATATCTTTAAATGACCAATATGATTGAAAATTTACTGACTGAGCAATACTTATGTGACAGAAGCTGATAAAGTGTTCCAGGGAATGGGGTAGGCTAGTTTTTGAGGAGATTTCTTCCTACACCATAGGGAACTATACCATTTAGCTGTACTGGGGAACTGCAGCATGTGGGACTGCTGTCTTTATTTCTTGTGCTGAATAGCTGTGGTCATGCTTCTTCATGTGGCTGAAAACTGACTCTCCTTCTGCGTCATGATCCACAACAGATATTTTGTTCTGTTAGAATAACCCATAGGTATGGACCTCCTGTCCAATAAATCAAAATCAGCTTAAAGAAAACGCAAAAATGTATGCTATTCTTCACTTTTTATCTTAAATCTACTTTTTTTTTTTTTTTTTTTAAATTCATCTCCTGATTCTCCTGGTTCATTTTTCATTTTCATAGGGTTTTTTTCTATCTATCTTTGCCATCTTCCTTTTTTCTATACTTCCAATTTTATTTTTTTCCTTTCTTTGGATTTCCATAAAAGTAAAATTTTCTCTCTCCTCTTGGGATTTCCTTTTATTCTACTTCTGGTCTTCCGCATCTTGAGCTCTCCTCTTTTAGATGCTTGCACTTCCTCTGACCACTTCAGACTCTCTTTTGCATTAAACATCCCTCCATTCTTCTAACCCTGTTCTATCCTTCCTCTGAAGTTTCTCTTCTTTCACCCACAATGGGAGATGCAGCTGAATAATGATTACAAGGAGAGGGAGCGAAGCTGCAGTTTTTTGTAACAAAACTACAAAGTCTTAGTGGGTTGATGTAAAAGAATAATAACATCAAGCAGTCAATAAGTAGCACTAACAAATCAATGTAGATAGTGAAAGCAAAGAATTAGACAACTATCTGCCTCAGGCAATACTTACAGATGCCAGGATTAGACTGAGACATCTTGACTGATGACCAGGGTGTCTATGCCATTCCTTTTTCTTTTTTCTTTTTTCTTTTTTCTCTTTTCTTTTTTCTTTTTTCTTTTTTTCTCTTTTCTTTTCTTTTTTTCTTTTTTCTTTTTCCTTTCTAATTTCTTCTCCCATTTACCTCCCAGACTCTTCCTACTTCATAGGAACAGCCTGTTAAAGATCAGTAGCACTAACTGTTTATTTCAACTATGTCACCAGAAAGCCTTTCACCTCATTCCTTCCTGTAAAGGAGATAAAGATGATTTACTGTGGCATAAAACTTGAGATAGGTAGAGGCTGGGCACAGAAGTCCAGGGGAGCAATGCAGAATGCCTTTGGTATCATGGTCACCTAAACCCCAACATCAAGATTCTCCACACATATCAGCTTAGGTAGCTACATATATTCTCAACTCGGTACCTTCCTCTTTCCACTGAATGGTTACTGAAATATTGCTTCTGCACCTTGTAGGCTCTATTTCTGCCCAATGGACCTTTAATTTCTGCTGGTGCAACAGCCCACTTTCAGTGTGGTCACCAGATATGTTAGACACATTATTCTATAGTCAGCTAGCTAGGGAGCAAGAGGGGGTATCTAATTGCTCCTAGGACATGGTTAACCACTGCCTGTGCAAGAATGAGTGCCATGCTCTTTCCATTCTTTGCACTTTCATAGCTCCTTATGTCAAGGAGGAAGCCACTCAAAAATACCCACACCCTCACATCACTCAGCTATGCTTGCTGCCCAAGGCAATCATCTAATTCCTTGTTGCCAAAGGGTAAGATTCAGAGTATCTACTTTGGTATCTAAAATGCAAAAATGAGGGGACAGACTAAGTCTTACAAAAGATGTTTGAGCTCTGTGCAGAGAGAGGAACCTACTCTTAGCATAATTCTCCAGAGAACCATGGAGCTCTGGAAAGCCTGGAGGCAGCTACTAAGTATCACGAGCTCATATGTTGTGCTTCAGAAAAGAAAGAAGTATGGACAGAGTCATAGCCCTTAGCATTTAGGTTTTGGCTAGCTCTGCCCTACCCACTGTTCAGATTGTGAGAATTATTTTTTTTTCTCTCAGACCAACGTAAGCTCACCTATCTCCCTGTCACACAGGATTCCATTTAGCATCTCTGAATTGCTGAATTACTGTATTTTTTACTTTCACACTGCTTATACCTACGTTGGAGCAGCCTGCCTAAGTTATCTCGGTATTACCCTAAATGATCACTGGATCAGTTTATTTTAAGGTAAAGAATAAAGGGAATCTTGTCAATATCTGCAGTCAGTAAAAGTTTAAGTGTTTTGGGAAACTGCTTAGATGAGAGACAGTCTCTTTTTCCGATTGTTGCAGTGGACATGGAAATTATTTATTGGAGCTATATAAACTTATCATGTATGTGTTTTAAATATTTTACAAAATTACTCCTGGTAATTGAATAAGAAGGGCAGCTGCTAGAAAAGAAGAGAATGTAACCTGTTCCCAGGCCAGCCATGCTCTTACTTACAAGAAATTATTGTTCTTCCTAGGCACATAAAATTGTTTATTATTGTGCCTCATTTTCATTCTTATTTTGAAGCTTGCAAGTGAGGCACATTTAATTTTTGTTAATTACTAATAACGAGTATTCCCTTGACATGAAGATATTATACGGCATGCTGTTTTGCCAAAATGTGAATTGAACTTAATTTTAAAATCTCTAATTAATCATGTAGTTTTAGAATACAGTTGTGCATTTCCTTTTAACTTACAATCTTATCATTAGTATATAGTGCTAATTATGGTTACCTAAAATCTAGATACTGTAATTGGATGCACAAAGTGCAAACAAGTTACTGATAAAATCCCTTACAGGTCATACCAAATCAATCTCCTGCCAATTAATTAAAGCTCACAAACTGCAGGCAAATGAAATAAATCAATTTGAACGATAAAATAGGAACAAAGGCAAGAAGCACAAATAAACATAAGCAACAGGATCTATTACTGAACTGTGTCTCACTGAGATCTGGACTAAGGCACACTTAAAACAATCAGCTCTCTTCCAAGTGTTAATGTATACTAAACAGAAGATATAATACCACTGCAGGCAGCAGTTAATAAACCTCTAATGTGACTGATGACTAGTGAGATTCTTTGCAGTGTGAAATGGTACTGCTCTCATGCTGATGAATGACCCAGCAATTAAAGAAGAGATGGTCCTACTCACATCCCATTTCATAGCAGGAGTGTTTACAGACTGAAGAAGTTATGAAGGAAAGTAAGAAGTCATTAAGGAAAGCAAGAAGTCAAGGAAAGCTTCTATCCCTGTAAGTCACAGCACATGTGAATCTGGGCATAAAACGAAAAGAGCTAGTTGAAAGTTTATGGATCAAAATTAGCAGGCACAACAACATGATGATGTTGTGATGTGCTTCTTCTATAGACTGCCTGATCCAGAAGTAGAAGAGCGCTTCTTCAAACAACTGGAGTAAACCTCACATTCACAGGCCCCAGTAATCATAGGAGATTTTTACTATTCCAGCATCTGCTGGAGACACAATACAGCACTGCACAAACAATTCAGGAGGTTTCTGGAGTGCATTGAGAACAACTTCCTGACACAGGTGATCAAGGTACCAGCAAGGGGAGATGCTCTGCTGGACCAGATTCTCACAGAGTAGAACTCATTAGAGATGTGAATATCAGAGGCAACCTTGCTGCAGTGACCATGGGATGTTGCTGTTCCGGATCCTGAAAAGAGGGAGCAAGGAAAAAAGCAGAATACAACCCTGGACTTCAGGAGAGCAGACTCTGTCCTCTTCAGGAATCTACGTGGAAGAATTCCATGGGGTACAGACGTGGAGAGAAGAGGTATCCAGGATACTTGACTGATTTTCAAGGATCACCACCTCCAAGCTGACAAATGGTCTATCCCGACAAGCAGGAAATCAAACAAAGGCAGCAAGAAGCCTGCAGGTATGAACAAAGAACCCTTGACTAAACACAGACATAAAAAGGAAGTGCACAAGAAATGGAAGCAGGACAGGTTACCTGGGAGGAATGTAGAGAAACCGTATGAGCAAGTAGGGGTGGTGTCAGGAAAGCCAAAAGCCATCTGGCATTAAATCTGATGAGGGACATGAGGGGCAACAAGAAGGATTTCTGCATATACATCAGCAGCAACTGGAAGACAAGGGAAAACGTAAGCCCACTGCTGAATGGAGCTGGGACCTTGTTACAAAGAACATGGAAAAGATCAAGGTACTTAATGCCTTCTTTGCCTCAGTCTTTACTCTTAACATTGACCTTCTCTAATCCCAGGCCCTCAAGACCAGTGGAAAATCTGGAGAAAAGAAGACTTGAAGGAGGATCTGCATAGACAACATTTAAATGAACTGGACAGATGCAAGTCCATGGGATCTGATGGGATGCACCCACAAGTACTGAGGAAACTGACAGATGTCATTGTGAGGCAACTCTTGACTGTCTTTGAAAGGTTGTGGTGATCTGGGGAGGTTCCTGAGGAGTGGAAGAGAGCAAATGTCACTTATATTTTCAAAAAGGGCAAAAAGTAAGACCCAGGGAACTACAGGAAGGTTAACCTTATCTCAATCAGAAAGTGATGGAGCAACCAGTTCTGGAAAGCATTACCAAACACATGAAGGCAAGAAGGTGACGAGGAGCAGTCAGTATAGATTTATGAGGGGGAAATTATGCTAAACCAGCCTGGTAGTCTTCTATGATGAGATGACTGGCTCAGTGGATGATGGGAAAGCAGTGGATGTTGTTGATTTTAGCAAGGCTTTTGACACTGTAACATCGTCATAGACAAACTGATGAAGTACAGACTGCGTAAATCGAAAGGGAGGTGGACTGAAAATCAGCTGAAATGCTGGGTTGTGATCAGCAGCATGAAGACTATCTGGAGGGAGTCACTAGGGGTGTATGCTAGGGCTTGATGCTGGGGCTAATACTCTTTACCATCATCCTTAATGACCTGGAAGATAGGGCAGAGTGCACCCTCAGGAAGTTTGCAGAGGATACAAAACTGGGAGAAGTGTTTGATATGCCAAATTGTTGTGCTGCCCTTCAAAGGGATCACAACAGGTTGAAGAAATGGTCCAGCAGGAATCTCATGAAGTTCAACAAGAGGAAACACAAATTCTTCATCTGGGGAGGAATAAACCCAGGCACCAGTTGCATGCAGGCGTCTGACTGGCTTGAAAGCCGCTTCACAGAAAAGGATCTGAGGTTCTGGTGGACAGCAAGTTGACCATGAGCCAGCAATGTGTCTGGCAGCAAAGAAGGCCAGCAGTATACTGGGCTGCATTAAGAAAAGCATTGCCAGCAAGTTGAAGGAAGCTATCCTTCCCCTCTACTCAGACCTGGTGAGACCCATCTGGAGTGTTAAATCCAGTTCTGGGCTCACCAGTACAAGAGAGACATGAACATACTGGAGCATACCCAACAAAATGGGCCATGAAGATGATCAAGAGCTTGGAGCACCAGTCATGTGAGAGGTTGAGAGAACCAGGACTGTTCAGCCTGGAGAAGAGAAGGTTCAGGGGGATCTTATCAATGTATATAACACTTGATGCGAGGAAATGAATAAGAAGGAGCCAGACTCTTTTCAACTGGCAATGGCCACAAAGTGAAATATAAAAAAAAATCACTTAAACATAAGAAACAACTTTTTTACTCTTGGAGTGATCAAATACTGGAACAGGTTGCCACAACAGGTTGTGGAGTCTCAATCCATGAAGATATTCTAAACTCAAATAGACACAGGCCTGTGCAAGCTGCTCTAGCTGACCCTGCTTGAGCAGGGGCATTGGACTAAACAGTCTCCAGAGGTGTCTTCCATCCTCAACATTTCTGTGAGTCTGTGATTCTGTGATAAGAACTAAAACAGAAGACCATTGTGTCATCTACATTATGAGTTAGTTTCATACTGAGCATTCAGCATAAGCCAAGAACAGATATTTGCTTTGATTAAAAAAGCTACTTTTTCAAGTTTGGAGAAAAGTTTGCCAAATGAAACTAATTAGTATTCATATAATGGAGGAATTGATCATGTTAATAAGGGTATCAATCCTGAAACTAGTACCATCAGTGCAAACTAACTACTGAAAAATTAGACAAAAATGGATAACTGTTGCCTATAGGCATGTGAACCAGGTTTGCAGTCACAACACACAATGAAACCACACAAGTGTATGTAAACAACACATTCTGAGTTAGGCCATCTGGTCTGTAACTGCTGCCTGTGTGTTTGCTGACATGGGGTACCAGCACATGGAAGACTGACTGATATTTATAAAATATTTTTATCAAGTACAATCTTGCTATAATTAGAGTAACACGCACATAGAGATAAATCAGAGACAACTCTGGCATTTCCTGATATTCACGACCTAATTATTGGAAATCTAATTTCATTATTTTCAAATAGATAGGCATGGATATTTTTCACATTTCACATATATTAATTTAATATTATATTCTCGAGATTAATATATATTTGGGCATTTTATTCTTTATGGATATTTTTATAATAATGTAATGTGAGGTGCTTCAGAAAAATTATGAGAAAGATGTATCACTAAAATTAGGATTAATTTCAACATCTATAAATAGGTATTTTCAAAAGTCAGGTATAAGTTCTCAAAAAGCAAAGTCATCTATAGAATAGAAACACTTTTGAGAAAAAGAAGCGGAAACATAGCCATTACTAAGGGTTGCTGACAGTGTAACGAGCACCTCATGGAAATGATAAAGGCATATGAGATACTATCACACAAGAAAAAGATCATGGTTCTCTCCAGCTCTAACAATTCACACCGCAGAAGCTGACATATGACTGATGCCACAATGTGGTAAGATAATACATTTGGATTTCGTCTCAATAGGTACTTTTTTTTTTCCCCAGTAACAACTAAAGTGCGTGAGATAAGTATATCTGCTAAGAACTGATTGTTGCAGTAACTCTTGGCTGCAAAAGTACATCCATCTATAAATATTTTTAAAATAAAAATAACCTGAGGCAGAGGGAAAACATATATTAAGATATGAAGTAGGGGGCTTGATTCTGAATGAAGGAATTCGTAGAGAATAACATTTCAAAAGAAGAATAGAAATTTGAGCACTGCCAAATGTAGGCACCAACAATGTGACAAGACCATTATTTTTTATAAGAGGCCAAACACTTTGATCTTACTTTACATCTGTCTGTGACACTATTTTTAGTAACAGCAAGAAGAAAAATTTGGCGCTGGTTGGCCTCAAACTATATCTGATTTCAAGAGGTAGCAGATTTAATAATGTACTTGAAAGGGTCAGTGTTTTTAGGATTGTAATTTTGAAGAGTGAAGGGCCCAATTTGATCCGGTTTAAGTCAGACCTTATTTAACATAGTGGAACAGCACTCATCTCCCTCTTACTAAAGTGCCTAAATGTTACCTCTAAATACTATCATGTTATGTATTTAAAACAAGGTCATTTGAGTAGATATTATCTTCTATTTAAAACAAGGTCATTTGAGTAGATATTATCTTCTTCATTGTTTTATTTGTAAACACTCTCTTTATACAAACACACTGAAGAAATGAGAGAAAAGCACAAAATCAGTATACATAGCAATAATACTGAGCTAATTTCCTGCTGGTTTAAGTCTAATGGGGTCACCTGAAGTATAACATCAGGGAAATAGACTCCTTTCGTTACAATCTCCAATCCACAGTCATGGGATTTGCATTTCTAAAATCATCTCATTGAAATAAAAGACTGCAAGAAATGTTTTAAATTAAGCACAAATAAAGGAAATCCAGAGTTAATGCTGTATCACTGATGCTGTTCTTAATGGATTCCCCTGTGCCTAGGTGTTGTTGCAGCCCCAGTAATTCTTGCAGCATTGCTGGTTTTCTGAGTTCATGAAGAGTGAAAACACAAGGGGATGAGTTAAGAATACAGGGACAGCCCTGCTCTGAATTTCTGTGCCTTAGCTGCCTTAAATGACAGCCATAACAATATACAAGCAGTTTAACACTGTCAGTGTGGGATTTGGGCAGCAGGTTTAGTTTACTGTTGACAAATATAATACTTGAGCCTGAACCATCTATCCTGGGATAGAACATGGTATAAAAGGTTGTTGACTAGAAACTCTGAATAATTCATTGCCTATGCTCTCTTTTCAGTAAGCTAGTAAGTCCCATTTTAGATCAAACTTCCCAGTATAGCAGGATGTTGTCATCTAGGATGATTGGAAACATTTTTGCTGCTCTCTTAGTTTGAATTGAGCTCTAAAGAGGAGTTCAAAGGGGCAGAGCTGACAGGGATATTCTCTCATAATAATCCTAGCAGTATGAAATTCACATGGATGGCCAAAGGAGAAGAGAAATAAGCCTTGTTTTATAGCAAAGTAAAAAGACTAGAAATGCTTTGTGTTTTTCCTGTGATACCTCTGTTCATAGCAAGTGCCACCCTTGAAGAAATCATGTTGTGTGGATGGGACAGAGCTCAGATGCTGTAGGAGGGTCTTCATCCTGGGGCAATTACACCGTGTTTGCACCCAGCTTGTACATTTCAGTGTGGGCGTATCACAGTCATACGCCAAAGTGTGAGAACCTGGTAATTTTAGAGAAGTAAAGCCAGTTTGTTAGTACTTCTGCTATTCAGACTAGATATTTGCAACTAGAAAAAAGGCAGGTTTATCATTAAAATATGGTGACAGATCTTTTTTTTTTTTTTTTTTGCCTTGCAGAACAATCTTACCATTCAATAGAGATACCAACAAAATAATTCAGCAGGACTTTAGAAGTATAAGTATTCATTCAATGCCAAGCTGTCTTTCTATTCCTCTTTCTGTACATCAACTCTAAGTTAAAATGTGATTATTTTTTAATCTCTTTAACTGACAAAGCATGCTAATGTAACATCTGACATAACAGTAGTCATTTACATTTCATGATGCTTAACTTTCTGATCATTTCATAGGAAGTTACTATGATAAAAAATACTTTTTTTTTCTGAGCATGCTATTTGCAGGGTGGGCTTTTAAATTCAGCAAAACCAAGTAGCTACCATTTTGAAGCAGCTATTTTACAACAGCTGCTGCTCACTGCAGTCCCTCCTGTTTTAGCTGGAAAGAACTTCTAAGTTGATGTATGGTTTTCTCCCAGTCCTTTTTGGTTTTATTAATTTTGAGGAAACAGTAACTATAGTTCTATATGATGATATCATTTCAGTGTGCTTATTAGCTATAGCTGAACTGTTAAAAATATTTAGGATGCTTTTCTTTGAGTTTCTCTGCTATGGTTAGTAGGGGGGAGGGGAGAGAGAGAGGCTCATAACTTAATATACATGTTTTGGGTTGTCAGGCATTAATTTTAGTACTAGGCTTCACCAAAAGAAATTATCAGACTTGAATATATGTGTAGGGAAAATATCTGGCATAAAACGTAGTTGCCTAAGATGCGGCATGATTCAGTAAAATTGTGCATCTGTTTAAGTAAAACTTAACTGTATGGCAGAATATTGTCACCTAAAATTATAGTTGGGTTTGGGGATTTTTTTACATGTTGTATTCTAAATTATCTTGTGAAGGAGATCCAAGAGGCTGACATTGCCGAGAACACTCTCTAAAAATGACACTTCATACAAATCTTAAAGGATATTTAGAAGGCTAGTGTACTTAAAAGTAGAAAAGCTTTAATTTACTTTCTAAAAATATCGGTACTTAATTCTTCCTAAGATTCAGCCCAACATTTCAATTACTCTAAAAGCTTAAGAATTTAAACCAAGTAGCATAGCAGTAATTCACAGGGAAAGACAGAAGTTCATAGTTAAATCCCTTCTGTAAGCCATTTTAAACATACTAGAGGTAAAATGAGGACTAAAATTACTGAAATTCTAGCCCTTACAAAAAAAGTCTTAAATGATCTTTCTTAGAATAACAAATATGAACTGAAGTAATTAGCACTTCTTCTTTAAAAAAAAAAAAAAAAAAGAAAAAAGAAAAGGAAAAAAGCATGATAGGTAAGTTCAGAAAGAGGATAAACTACCAGAGTTTGATAGCTGCCTGCTAGCTTTGGGAACAAATCCATCTGACCATGAGTGAACTACTTGCCAGGCTGTGAAGAAGGACTAGGACAGTTTTCTTCAGACAGTATCCCAGCCCTTACCAGGTGCTGTAGAGGTGACAATTGTGTGAGATTCCCGTGCGAGTGTTGGAGCAGCAGAATGCAATCAGCAAACATTCATAAAACACTCCAATGAAAGCCCCACTCTGCCCTTTCACACCTGTTGGACACTATTACACTAAAGCTCAAATACCACCAGAGTGCTGATAAAGTGTACTGCTGAGGCTTGGAAAATGTGTTTCAGTTATCTCCACGTAAGTGGTGAAACCAAACAAATGGGAGGAAGGCATCTGTGAAATATTCAGCATCTGCTGCCTTCCAGAACAACGACTGGTTGTTTCAAATTTCTGATACACTTACTTTATGCCCACATAATGATGTATGAAAGATTAACCATGTATGAAAATATTTACCAGAGCACTGTGAATCTCTGAAGAAAAAACAGGGCTATTTCTATGAGTCACAGTTTTGCAAGTAAACAAATCCAAATGATAGCTTTCAAAACCTCTAATGTACTATAGCATTTCAGTGTTTCCATCCTAAAGACAATATGTGGCCTCTATTCTACATATATTTATATCTATTCACTGAACTCCATAGCAAAGCCACATAATAAAAGCCTACTGCTATCTAGGTCAGAATAAAAAGTGCTTCTGCAAGGTGCATTACACCTCAGCAGTTTCTGGTGGCCAGCATGCTGTGCAAAGTGTGACAAGACAAAGCCTGTCCCTCCTAGGCAAATATTCAGTTGAAGATGACTGACTATGGGGAAAGAAAATTTGTTCTTATTTATTCCTAAATCACCTTTGTGTGCATCTTGACCTCTTATTTTTGACCTTGAATGTTTGTACTTATATTTGATTTCTCTGTCTTTCCATATTCTATGTGCTCTACTCCTGTTCATGTTTGTATACAACATCTTGCACACAAAGAATATCCAGTGAGGCTTTTAAGAAAATAATGAAGCTAACATCTGTTATATCCTGGTCCCCAAGTCAAAAAACGGATCATTTTAGACCTGCTTGCTATGTCATATTTGACATGCTTGTAATTTTACAGTAACTATCATTTCAGCCACTGTTTGGAAGTAGAAATATGACCTTGCCTGGTTCAAGATAAAGAGCCGAGTCCTACAGGCAGGAGTTGCAATGAACTAATGTCTTCTGTGCATTGGGCACAGAGAGGCATGTTAGATTTTAGCCATGAAAGCCAGTCATAGTCAGAATAGAAAGTGGTAACAATGAAGATGATTTCTACGACTCAAGACAGATGATTAATTTTTCCTAGGGAAAACGGGTGAAATCTTGCCTTCATTAGTATCAGCAGGAAAACTCCCCTTGGTCACAACACGCTTGGGATTTTGTCTGTTGCCTCCTGCCCAAATGAGCTCTTTCTGTGCTCTCTGATTGTGCCCTCAGAAGCTCCTAAAGTTATTTGTGTTATCTGCATTCTCAAATACTCTGAGAATAGCACTTGGCTCATAATGAGCAGAATTTTAAAATTTTAGCCCATCATGTATTTAAAAACTTCACCTGGAGTGAACATCTGGGATTCTTAGCAACATTGTTTTAAAGATGCAGTAAAAGCCCCAAAGCCCAGCATTTCGTGCTCCCAACCTCTCTTCCTCCACCCTCTGAAAAGCTCGCTTGTTTATAACATGGCAATTTTTAAGCTACACTTTCTTTCTTACTCACTATCAAATAAAAAGGCATTGTAAATTTTATTGTAGTGCTCCTAAACCTGACAGGGCAATATGTAAGGCACCCTCATAGTTCTCTACTTTATATATTATTTTTATGATGAGAATTAAGGGCTTTATGAGGCTGTAATTTCTAACATTACCATCTTTTCCTGGGAACTCTGTTATCCCCAATACACAGAAGAGAAGCTACAACTTTTCAAGGTCAACCGAACATCTCAAATTAGGAAGAAGCAATGTGAAAAAATGTCTTCACCCTCTGCCCTAGTTGAAAACATTTTCACCATAAAATTACAAACAAATAATTGCAAAGTTGACATGTATTTATGGGCTCTAATCCTAAAAGAGCAGGAGCACTACTATGCCTGCACTGAGCATCTCTGAAGCAATGGGTCAACAAAGTTAATCTGCTTTGAAAGGGGATAACAAAGATGTGGGAGAGAAGGTCACCCAAAGCACATAACCGCCGTGTATATGGAATAGATGTTGTTCAGTAGACTGGAAATCTCCACCTATTCCCCTGGTATATGGGCTCAGCACTTCACCTCACAAAGCGATCTGTGCCTGAAATGTCATCTTCTCCTCACCTTCCCCTATACTGCAGGATCCCCTATGAAAACAGGTTCACAATAACAGAAATAAGAGTACTCTTTCCATAAAACTTCATGCTAGAGAGATCATTACTGTCAGGTGGTCTGACCTAATGGCAATAGCTCTACCAGAAAATTACCATCAATGCTGAAGTCTCCTAAAGGGACATAACTAATTAATTTTGATTCCTAGAACTCACTTCGCCCACTGTTTTGTATGTGCTGAACAGTCAAACTGGTTAGATTGCAATACTTCTTACAATCAACATATCTTGTTCCATATATAACAGGATATACCACAAACTGCTGTTTCTTTGGATGAATGCTGTACTTAAAAATAAATATATGTCAAACAAGCAACCCTCAGGCTCTGATCACCTATTAATTCCATTAAAGAAACATAATAATTTACACAACATGGAATTTACACAACTCAACAGATTCCTTCAGTTGCTGCAGGCTACAATGCTTTTAAAGCCAAAAAAATGTTGCAATTGTGATTTTGTGTATACATGTATGCATAAATAGAAGTTGTACAGTCAGCATAATTTTTTCTCTTAATCTTGCATTGTGAAAAAAATATTGTATTCTAATGAAAAAGGCGATTTTTCAATCAATAGAAACTAATTCTGCTACCTTTATTCACCCTGGCGCTCACCATTCACTAAGGAAGTGAGTCCTCACTAATAAGGACTAATGTTGGTTTTGCTAAAGCAGTAATTTTCATTTGAGGACTAGAAAAGGCTTAATGCAGCATCTACTAAAAAATTCTGCAAAATTGTTGAAATTGTATTTGCTGACTTCTGATGTGTTTCTGGCTTTGTTCTTTTGATTTTATTTTGAAAGCATGCAAGCATCTTTGAGGTAAATAGCTTACAATTCTTCCTCATAAAACTTGTATCAAAATAGTTATTTCTCATATCTCATAAGATTAGTGTTATTAATTTCTCAAATTTGTCCTAGAGCTCTGTCTCTAATTTGTGATTTTGCTTTGTTCAAACAGCAACAAAAATTAAAGTAATGGAAGACAAGGACATGTTGACAATCTAACTAGTGTACTACACCTTTGAGTTTTGACATGTATTAGAACATGGACTGCTTGCTCTTTTAGTGACAACCCTAATCTTTTGAGCAAGGTCTCACACCTCCATTCTTTGCAGAATTCCAGTTGTGCCATTCCTTCAGTGGAAATGAACTCTGAGACAGATTTCTACGCTGCATGTAAAGAAAAATGTAGCACAGAAGCTATCCAAAGCATACTTCTACTTAGTATATAGACTTGCAAAAAAGGAAATAGGTTGTTTCTGTCCCCTGGGTTCTTCTAAAAGCGCTTCCCTGACTTTGCATCCATGGGGGAACCTTGTGAGCTGCCTGACATACCCTGTCTGTGGGATACCAGCAAACCATAGCTAAACTGGTACAATGTAAAGTGTTTCAGCCCAACAGGACAGAAGCAAAAACATGTGTAACAACGTTATTCCATAAGGCAAGTTATAAAATGCTGCTTTTCTAAGAGGTGGTCTCAGACAAAGCAACTGTTATATGAAAAAAAAGGTTATATGAAAAAAAGCATAGGTACTTTTACCTGTAAATAGGCATGTACAAGGCAAAACTTATCCTTAAACTAGGAGTAAAACATGGCTTTTTGATGGCAGAAACTTTTTTAACACTTTATATGTACTGCTAACACAGCAACATTTATTACTGAAAATCCTAGGTATAAAGTCCCAGGACTAACACCTCACTTTTCTTGCATCCCCATAGTTGCCAACCTAGAAATGAAAGCATCTGGTTGGTTGTCCTTCCAAAAGGTGTAGCTATTTTTGCATGCAACACATATTTCCTTCATTGTTCATGAATATATTAAAAATCAGATCTTGTGGACTTTAATACTGCAGGGAACTACTGTACTGACAGTCCTGGAGACCGTGGTGTTATATTAATCTGATTTACATATTATATAGTAGTACCACAGGGCTTTATGAAACACTTCAGAGAAGAGAAATTATGGGATATTCATCTTGGTGAATATTGAATTTTTGATTCAGTCTTTTAACTGGCAACCTCAGTCATCTATGACGGTAACAGACAGTCTACAACACAAAATCAAAGTTAGTGCTGTGGTAAATATGGCTCAGAGTTCTAGTTACTTTGGTAAATATATTTATGTTATTTTGGTTTTACTCTGATAAATCTGTGTACAGTTTACCAAGGTCAGCAAACGGAAATGTTTAACCTGGCCGTTTACTCCGTCCTGCTCACTATTTTAATGAATGTATTATTAAAACTTTTGTATTCAGCTGTCAGTATCATAGATTAATCAATTCCTCTCTAATATTAAATACACAGGGAAGCAGAGAGGTTTAATGATTTTTTTTTAATTAAAGTTTTTTTTGTTTTGCACGATAACTTTTTCAAATTAAAAAAAAGTCAGCTTAAAATGACGTTTTCTGAAAGAGGAAAATTTAATTAGTTTTAAAATCTTTTGGTTATTACAAATTTCCTATCATATTGGAAATGAAGATATTTTCAAATTATTTGAATTTTTCTAGATGTCATGATTCATAAGCAATCCCTCTTACACTGATGAACACACAAAAAATAATGAAAAATATTATCAAGTACAAAAGCATTGCAGTAAGCATTTTTTTCTTTAATGTGACTTGAAATTCAGGGATATTTTACTCTTGCCTGAACTCATAAAATCTTGCATGTTATTAAGATATCTTCAGTATCATTTATTTTTTTCATTATTCTCCGGAGTATAGTTTTTCTTAAGTTATAGGACAATTATAAATATTGGATATCTCAGTCTTAAATTTGAAGTATAAACTTGTAGATATAATTGGAGTGCCCGTTCTTATGACAAGCCTGTGAGTAACTGAATTCTTTGTAACCAGACCCTGGATTTCCCACACAGTCCTCAGCTGGACCTGGGAGGCATGGTGAGCAGTAAGGAGGAGTTTGGAGCTGCACCACATGAAGCTCACTGTTCTGCCTTTTGGTTTACTCTTGGCACATCCATTCACATAAAGCAATCTTGACAACAAAGTACTTCTCAATCTGCAGCTTCCTCCTTTTTACACTCATCTCACGGGTTGCATGGATGTTAAATAAAGCAATGCCCACCCCCGTCCTCCCATCTTTGCAAATCTGTTTTCATGCTGGCACAGTAAGAAGAGGCCAGTTCTTATGGTTTGGGGAAGGTAGTCATCCAGTTATGGACCCTTCTCTGAGAAAGAAATTTCTCTTTTCCCATTCTCTACTGGCCATCCCATTATCACTGAGAAAATACAACCCTCATTTTCACTTATCTCTTACACAGTCCAAACGATCCTTGAATCAATGGGGGTTTTTTTGGCTCAATATGTACTTCCAGATTTTGTCCAATGTGCATAATATAGTCAATTCAAAAGTTAGTTCATCATCTTTCCGCTTTCAAAAAAGAAATTCCTATCTCTTTCCCTAGTAATCCATATTCAATAACACTTAGTTCCAAAAGTCTCTAAACATTTGACTGTACTGATGTTTCATACCATGATGGCATTTCACTGATCTCATTGAGCAAAGATGAAAACAGAGGAACTAAATGTTCCAAACATTCCAAATAAAGGTAGATATTTTGAATGAAATAATACCAGCATGAAACTCAGTGCCTGGGTTTTTTTCCTAAGGACAAAGAAAAAGAGCTTGTATAGAGAGAAATCAGAAGTCTAAACCACACACACTATCCTCTGAAATGAGTTTGGTTTTCATGAGAAAAAAGACTATTATTGAGAAAACACCCAAAAATGTTATTCCACTTTTTCAGTTCTTCAAGATTCCACACATGAACCTTGAGGTCAAACCAGCTTGACCTGAGCTACTTTGTACTACTTAGAGTAAAGCAGAGAGAGCGGAGTCTTGCACATATAAAATCACCACTCCACTCCAAGTAAAAACAGGCAGTTCTGTGCAAAGACTAATAACGCTGGAAGCCTGCCTTAGCTATCAAAGGTAAAAGCAAAGGAAAGAGAGATTTAACCCAGGTTCCTCCATCCACAAAGGAGAGAACTCCTGCCTTAGCCTCTTTCATGCTCTAGCAAATTGAAAGAGAGGTATTACATTTGGTTTTCAGATCCTGATATCCATCTCTGTATGAGCTATAGTATACAACTAGGACCTGGTCATAGAATCATAGAATCATTAAGGTTGGAAAAGACCTCTGAGATCATCGAGTCCAACTGCTAACCAAACTGCAAGGTCCACCTCTAAACCATTTCCCTAAGCACCACATCCACATGTTTTTTGAATAATTCCAGGGACTGCAATTGCACCACTTCCCTGGGCAGTCTGTTCCAGTGCCTAACCACTGTCTCTCTGTGAAGAAATTTTTCCTAATATCTAATCTAAATCTCCCCTGGCACAACTTGAGGCCATTTCATCTCGTCCTGTTGCTTCCTACCTGGGAGAAGAGACCGACCCACCTCACTACAACCTCCTTTCAGGTAATTGTAGAGAGCGATAAGGTGTCCTCAGCCTCCTCTTCTCCAAACTAAACAACCCCAGCTCCCTCAGCCGCTCCTCATGAGACTTGTTGTCTAGACCCATCACAAGCTTCGTTGCCCTTCTTGGAACACGCTCCAGCACCTAAAGTCATGTAAGGGTTGTTTCCAGTTTGCACATTCACGCAGGTAGAACTGATATTTTTGATTGCACATTCATTATATGGCAAATTGATTAAGTGTTCAGCCAAAACATTTGTGAATTACTGTTAAATTCCTTTTCTATGATTGTTAAAATAATAATAATTAAATTTAAAAAAAATTCAGAAAGTTCTATAGTTTCATTTTAACATTTTATTATTCTTGGCTGTTAATTTTAGGTTCATTTTGCCTACACTTTCTCTTAAAATTTTAAAAAGAAGAAAAATTCATTTTGGATAGAACAAAATATTTTAGTCTTTCAAAGCAATTTTTTTTTTGTCCCAATATTTTCTTCATCTTCTTGGTCCAGTTCAGTGTGATTTATTTTTCAGCTTAGCTTGCTAATAGGAAGTCAGCCATTGCAGCATCTATATATGATTTTTGTGATTAACAACCTCATCTGCCAGGCAAACAGGTTCTATGAAATTCAGATTTTGTTTTTTATGTTCATTTCTATAATTTATTTTTACAAAATATGGCCAGAAAAAGTTAAATTAATAACTTAAATAAATACACACTTGGAGAGGATTATTCAAAGCTTACACTTTACCAAAAAAAAAAAAAAAAAAAAAAATTAATAAATGGGGGGGCACTCAGAAAACACTGAACTGGCTGAGTAAGGTTAAATATATGGTTTTCATCTTGCTTCAAGTTACTGCTTGCCTGAATTTGAAATTGTTTCATTTTTAGTTCAGGCTAAGTTCAAAATCTCGTTTGGCATAACAATGCCTATTTATTTTGATACTACATGATATAAAACAATGAGAGATGTGAGCTAGTGAAGGTTCGGACACAAACCAACCAATTTCTGTGTCCTTGAGGTTAAGTGCAGAATTCCTCTCTGTTCTTAATGGCTCATGGAGATGCCACATAGGCAAGAGGCAGTAGTTTCTCTCTTGTATTGTTATATGAGTGCAATCTTCCTTGTGCTAACTGCCATAGTTAATGGCTAACATTTATAACCAAGCAGTTTATTCTGCAGCTGGAGAAGTAAATCCGGCCAAAAGTAAAAAAAAGCTGGATTTGTGTTGAAAGTGCTTAGCCAAGCCCCACACTTCACTTGGAGAGGTCCTTAAATGAGAAGCTGCTCAGGTGCATACAAATATTTGCCTACAGCAGCTGCTCTTCATTCTCAGGGGTGTAATGTGTAACTTATGCTTCCCCACATGTAGTGCATGTCACTTCTTCAAGTGCGTTTATAGTATCCTAGTGGAAAGGCTTAAAAATCTGCAAGCCTCAGACCCCAGGAGCGCAGAAGTTTCAAAGGTTAAAAACAATGCTGATGTGTGCAAAGCCAAGGCAAAGGAAAATAAGCTTGTTTCCTCTTTAGTGGGTGAGTACTCAGAGAGCGATTGTTGTGATGGGGAAGTGAATATCAGTGTGAAATTTTATAGGCATTGTAATAGAAGTAGTTGCAATATACTAAGTTTCTCATATTTAGAAAACTCTGTTTAGAGAGCTTTTTAGTTCTGCTCTTTTACAGAAACACAAGACATGCATACAAATATACTGGCTCAGGTTGGTCCTCCATTCTCTCTCACTTAAATACCTTTCATGCTGCTCGTTCAGGATACAGAATTCTCTGCACTAATTTCATGAGTCTTTTGATTGGGCATTCTATATATAATTTTGCATTCTATCTCTTTCTGGAAAAGAAGTCATTTTATCATCTGCTAAAATAAATGTTTAATCTTTGTCTGATTGCAATTAGGATGTTGTTGCTGATTTTGTTTTGGTGGTGAG
This sequence comes from Platalea leucorodia, assembly GCF_965183815.1. Taxonomy (NCBI): domain Eukaryota; kingdom Metazoa; phylum Chordata; class Aves; order Pelecaniformes; family Threskiornithidae; genus Platalea; species Platalea leucorodia. Next base: position 59,549,753 of record NC_138823.1, on the reverse strand, counting down.
GCTTTTTTGACAGTTTTAAACTTCTATAATATTTTTAATTAGAAAAAAATGGGATTTTTTAATACTGATTTGAAGGCACCACAAAATTCAAAAGTACTACCAGCTTATTAAGAAATATAGTAAACATGAACATGCATCTGAAAGTCAATCCCCAAATACAGATAAGCTTGTAGAATGCTCAGGTTTTTCAGGGCTAGAAACAGAAACATCCTGAGATCTATTTTAGGTCATTTGTTAAATGTTGTCACTTGTTCCAGCCATCCATAAAATACCCACCCATATGTGAATCCTTACATATTAATTGGATTGAATTATGCAGCCAGCTGTTACAACAGCCAGAAAAAACACCTGTCCCTTTTAATGACTACTATCAATAATCTTCCTTGCAGTGTTTTGAGTAAAGTGAGAAAAGTAGTTTTCTTGTGATATTTTCAATCCAGGTGAACCAGGAAGCACAAGAAATCTTTTCAGAAACTTTTTCTCCTGGGTCTTTTAGTTAAGATGCCATGACTAAACAGGCTCTGATAAGTTCCAAGCAATGAAACTCCAAACCTTTTGAGAATCATCCCTTGCTAACTATCATTCACTATGTTAAAACATCTTCAGCTCGCTCACCTCCACTAAATTAAAATAAGAGGCAAGACCTGTATGAGCTGATTGAGCAGAAGCTATTTCAGCTCTCAGTAGTTTTGGAGGTTTCTGTTCCCTGCTGCGATCATATAAGAGCAAGAGAAAGGTGTAGGCTGTTGTGAAGCTGCAGTGATTTTTTTGTTTGCTGTTTTTCTTTTAGATCCTGTTTACTCCTGGAACATTCCTGCGTAAAACTACCACTTTCCACTCAACCACTTCTTTTTGGTAGCGCCTTATCTTTTAGTGTTTCTCCAAGCCTGTTAATTTTGAAACTATTTGGAGAGCCTATTGGCTCTGTTAAGTAAACACTTAAGTGTGATTTGACAGCAGTGAGATCTCTGTGCTTTTTTAAGACTTAAAGATCACACCCAACATCGTTTCATTCATGTGACCAAGAAAGCAGGTAAGCAACAAATGTCCCCTGAAAATTGTTGCTAGCAAAAAGAAAGAAGATAATAGTGATGGCATGCTTAATCACTTAATAGAAATTTCCACAATGATTTTTCCCTTTTATAGAATAAGCTCCATTAAAAGACATGCTCTCCCTCTTCAAAAGGAACTCTAACACTTCCCATCTGTGGATTTCTCCTTTCTTAAGGGACATTACTCTCCTGTTTATTTTCTGTCACTGAACACTTTCGTGCATCAAATTACACTCACATGATTTTCCCATCTGTTTGATTCCTACTACTGTATTGCTCACTCTTCTATGTTGCATCTTCATGGTCAGCCTAACCAATTATTCTAGCAGGCCCTGGCCTGCTGTTCAGTCAGGAAATTTTTGCCCTACAAGCAGATCATTAAAATGTAATCTACTGGAAGCAGGAACTCCTGTCTACAAGAGATAGAATGGCTTAAGTAACTGTCATAACCTGTTGTGCATCCCTTTTTTCAGGACTCTTTCCTGGTTCATCAAATAAAGACATATCACTTCTCAAGCTCAGGAAACGGTTCTGTAAAAGTTAAGTTGGTTTTTTTTTTTTTTTTTTTTTGAGACATTAAGTTCTCCTGAAAGTGTTACAGCCTATTAATTAGGCATGGTATTTTTTTTCATCATTAAGTTATCAGCTTTTACTGTCATTAACTATCAGCTCAGTACTGCTGTTTATGAGAATGTTTGGTTGATTTGCATATATTCTGAATAAATGTTTTTACACACCAGAGAAATACATACTCAATTCTCTCTTGCCTTGGGCAGACATAATCCCAGAAATGAAACAATTAAAAATGAACATATTTTCTAACACTTTATTACAATACAGCAGGGCTTGCACTAAGGTATCTTTATTATTTTCATCACAGTATTGCTGAATGGTGCTCATACACCACATACTTAGAAAACTAAACGACTAATCCACATTAGCACAGAAGACTTAGAGAATAGCACAAAGGTCACTGTATATTTCAGAACTGCAAAATTTATATTTTACAACCCCCAGAAGAAATACCTTTTTCTTCACTGAGTACTACCAGCAATACTTATCTCAAAATGTCATCAAAATAAGTGAATGAGCAAGCACAATAACATGTGTTAAGGCGTATGTTGGCATGGGTCTTCCAACAAGAGACATGTTAATTCCTGAAGGAGCAGCTAGAACTAGAAGGATACTAGAACTAGAAGGATATGGACCAAGTAGTTTTCTGTAATACAAAATGCTGAGTGTTTTGTTGAGCAACCTTTTGTTCAAAGGCTGTGGCATATTTAGAGCAATACAATGGAAGGCAGGACCTCTGAGCTTTCTGGTCCTGCTTTTGACATCTATACCCCCAGAAATTTCCCCCCTTTCCCATCCTTTTTTCCTCCCCAAATACCATTTCTCTACCCATCTTAACAGATGCTTTTAAGGTCATTGATTATAGTGAACAGGTTGTCTTCTAGAACTTTTCAGCGGAGTTCACACAGATGTTTATTCTGACTGCAACTTACAGTGTCAGTCACACATTGCTAAAAAGAATGTCTGAGAAGGTTGTTCATTCAATGCTACGTTTTACAGGGAATCTGTAGAACGGAATTGTTTAATCTGTGAGGTGTGATCAGAGGATGTCCAATATGCCATTAGGCATAACCTCGAAGAACTGGTAATCGTGCACAGTGTAATCAAAAATACGTGTCTGGCATGCTGGAAACTTGTATTCAAAATATTGTTTTGCTTGATTACATTTCTCTTCATTTCTACAAAGGTAGCATAATTATTAATCCCTTTCTCATTGGAACAGATCTTTCTCACTTCACTTTTTAGGAATTAAACATTTTTCTATTATAGGCACTTTCTCTTAGTATTTTTGCAAGATAAATACATGCTAACAACTGTAGCATGTTAATATATGAGGGTTATGAGCCTGTAATAAAACAAATGAACACCAGAGTTTGTAAACCTACAGCAAAGCAACATCTTACCTTCAAGGTGGAAGCTTACAAGCTGTAAAATTCTACTAAGAAAAGTTTCATTTTTATTATATTACTTTCCAAATAGTTTCAAGCCACAATTTTGCGACCTCCTTTGCAGCCAGTGAGGCTGAGAACACAGGGCATGCAGTTCTGCCACAGAAAATGCTCCTCGAAGTAAGACCTGCTGCTGATTGGAGTAACGGGCAAATGCTTCAAAGAGAAATATTATTTAATCACTCCTAGCCCACCATTCTGTCATACACCTAGCTATGCAGTGTTACAACATGGGGGAAGTCTTTTTTTAAATCAGCTGGTGGTCTTCTTATGCCATGAAAAAATGAAGATTGATAATACTTGTATTTTTTTATTTATTATTTAGCTGGTGGAAGTGAAAATGCTACTGTAATTCACATAAATTTCAAATATCTGCCTTTACCTTAGTAAAGGTAAAGCTATATTCTCATACTTATCAATTGGAAATAGTATTGTTGACAGTTGGGAAAGAGAAATGGGAAGGAAGGATAGAAAAGGGAACAAAACCTAATATCAAAACATGTTTGCTTCATTATATATGGAAATAAAATATGTCATGTATTCATTAGGAATGTACTCCACTGTTATATGAAAACTAGGTTGCTACTGTCTGACTCCAAGGACAAAACTATTATTAGGTGCAGTGTTCTCTGTCCTCTGTGAATATTTCACCTGTAATAAATTCCCTTCTATGCCTCTTTTACAAAGACTACATTCAGTATTAGAACTTTTTTTAATACTTTCTTTCTTTTTAAATATATCTTTAAAAATAAATCATAATTAAAATTAGAACCTTTTTGAAATGACAGAAACGTTTTTAATTCTGATTAGCCAGTAGACATTTCTGAGAAGACTGGATACTTCCAGTGAAAGAAAATGCGCTTTTATTTGTTTGCTTTAAGATTTTCCATTTTGCTGAGTGCTTACAGGTTGTTAAGTAAAACAGTAAGATTAACTTACAATTGGGACCATACTGGGGGACTGAGGGCTGCTGTGGGTTGTTTTTAACCAAAAGTGCACATATAAATGTAATTTCTATTGTAATAGAAAAGTCTGTGGAAACTGAAGTTTACTGTTGTCTTCTTCTGACTTTTTGTCGTGACAAGGGTTTGACCAGCTCTTTTGTTCTGTTTTCATCATCATCTGTGCAACTGTTTCCAGAATCAAAACAGGTTTTGTATTGCAGAACACTTATCATTTCTGAACTGGCATTACATTAGTCTTTAATACATGAAGAGTCCACCACTCACTGAAGAGAGAGTATAAGGTACACCATCTACCTATCCTGCTGATCCTGAACGGGTATCTCACTATGACAGCAACATACCTGTGACAATGGCTTTGAAACTGCAAATGCCTGTTACTTCATGCTGCTTTCAATTAGGGGAGTGCTGAGAGCTGATTTTTTTGGTTCAACAGTAGTTCTAAAAAGACAGGAAATAATTTGTTCAACCTGAAACAATTGGTGTTGATGGGAGAGGATCGAGTGATGTTTTTTGTTGCTTTTTCAAGCTTATGAAACTTTTGCAAATAGAATTTGAGGTCTTTTTGAAACTGAAATCTTTCAGATAATAAGGTAATGTTTTGTTTAAAGCATAGAAATTATGTATTTGGCTAGATATTTTGGGTTTCTTACCTCTGACAGAGAGCACACAGCAAAACCAAGACAAAATGTATTATCTGGTGCCACTCTACGTTTAGACCAAAAAAAGAAAATCAGTGAAAGCACGGATCCTAAATCTACTTCAGGAACACCAGTGTGATGAATAATTCAGCCGAGAAACCTGTGGTCTCCATATGGTCCTGTAAGAAGCGCTCTGATAAGCCGCTTCGCTTGCTGCTGAGAAACAGATATGAGAGCAGGTAAGATATTGGGGTTTTTGAAAGAAAGAGAAAGCATGAGCAGGTGTTTCATCTTTTAATTTGGAGGGCAGTGTTCAGAACCAGCATTTCTGACATAAGCTGCTTTGAGTGACTTTCTCCGAGACAGCTAGCCTTTCTTCAAATATCTGAACATATCGTACTGTAAAACATGCAACTCAGTTACTGCCATCTCAGATCTCCTGTGCTTCTGTAAGTCAGTTATATGTGAGAGAAAGGAGAGGGGAAGACTATGTGTTGCAGACATTGCTTTTTTTTTGTTAAAACTGCACAACAAAGGTTTCTTTTTTTTCTTCATGAAAAAAGAGGGAATGAAACAGTACCCCCACCAAGCCAAGAAGCAGATAGATGCTGCTGGAGCGATATTTACATTCGAATGAATATAAGAGTGTAAAATGTTTTAGTTGGAGAGGTTTACCCATCAGGACTATTAGCCCATCAGGGCTCATCCATGTTAAGTATTCCATTTCTTTAGAACAGCATCTAATTGTTTCTTGAACGATCCTTGTGTTTTGCCTCAGCAATAGTGCCTGATAGGCCATTCCATATGTTTATTATGTGCTAAATGAAAAAAGTCTTGCTAACATCTGTCGGAAGTTACTTTCTCTCTCATTTCCATTCATGTCTCTTGAAATTCATACTGGGTGGGAAATAGTGATTCAGGCTGACATTTTGCACTCTCACTGGATTTCAGCCTTCTTCAGCAAAGACCCTCTAACCTTCTATTCTATCTCACATAATAGTTATCACTTGACCTACATCTTTTTTTCTAATACGGTTTTTATTATGGTGCCAATAAATAAATTTTGCCAATGTAAACATTATGAAAAGAAATTTCAGGTAAATGCTATTGGCTTGATGGTCTGCTGATGCAAATCAAAATATTTTAACTGAAATTAATGGAGCATGATAGTTTGCATTAGATTAGATTTGGCCTCAAAAATAAAATAGTACAAACCCATGAAAGCTTGAAAAATCAGAGTTCGAGATAATGTATCATTTCAAAAAGTTTAAGAATAAAAAAGTTATTCATACAGGAATCTATGGAACAGTATGAATTAGGTCTGCAAGACAAAAAAAAAAAAAAATTATAATGAGCTGAACTGGAATGGAAGAAACAGTTTGAGCTTTGCCTTGATTTGCTTTGTCCGAAAGCTGACTTTTAAAACAAATAAACACAGCTTTTAAATCCTCTGTAGAGCTGCATGATTCGATAGTGCTGTTCATTCCTGATGAATGTGCAAATGATGCTTTCTTTTAGCATGCTCAGAACTTACTGGTGTAGTAAGCAACTGACAGGAGTTACACTGCAAGCCCCAGAATCCCATTTTCTCCAGTTAACAGAGTGGCTCTGTTGAGAAAATTTCTTCCTGATCTGAACCTGATTCTTGTTTTCTTTCTGTGCCAGAAGTCCTTTAAAGAAAAGGATTAAAATCTGTGTAGTATATACCAAAACTATTTCCACTATTGCTTCCAGAATATGAACACAAGTGCTTTCAGTATTCTGAAGATCAGCTGGCTCCTCCCCAGCATGCTGCACCAGGCATGTTTTCCCCATAGGGGGTCTATGCTTTGCTGTAGCCAAGGAAAGGAGTCCCACCTCTCCACTACATCTTTGCAATGAAAAGCAGATTGGCATTGATTCTTCCAGACCTTAGTGGCCGTGAAGTACTGAAAAAGAATGAAACATAGTAATGAAAACATGAATTACTATTTTCTTCCAAGGCTCCCAAGATGCTGTTTGTGCAGAAATGGAGGAAGTTAAGTAGTAGGAACAAGTGCAGACTGCTTTTATTTTTTCTGCCATGTACCTGTACGTGTGCTCTCATACATACAAATGTGTGTGTGTATGCATGCACATGCATTTGTATTTATGTGTATAATGCAAGCTGCAATGAAAGCTGATATCCCGTTAGTCCTAGGAAATTCTATGAGTCTGGGGGACTCTGCTGGGAAGCAAACCTGTTTATCTTGTTGATGATGGAGATATGTTTATCTCTGCATGCAGTTCTGCATATATATTCTCTGAACTCGGCTCATTTTTTGTATCTGCTGCTACTGTGTAATACTGATCTTTTCTGGCCTAAAATGTCATGCCTCCCTTTTCTTAGATCCTTTTTATTAAATTCTAAAATTCCTAAACAGCAGCAAAATGGTCACATTCCAGCATAACAGTATCTCTGTGACTTCTTGTACTTAATAGATGCAGTGAACTCACAAGTCAAATCATTTATGTTTAAGCTCTTCAGCAAATTCAGTCTCAGATTTGAAGTCCTGTAATGTATTCCTCCCACATATCATCAGATGAAGCTAAGTATTTGAAGATAAAATTTTGTCCCTTTGCCATTTATAATTGTTTGAGTTCATTACATTAAATACTGTCCTCAGTTACATCTGATCACTTTCACTGACCATAATAAATCTAAGGAACTATGAAAGAGGTTTAAAGTTAACCTATCTTACCTCATAATTCATTGTTCACATACCCCTATCAGAAGGTATAATTTGGATGTAGTTCTTTATTACTCGGCAATTGGAACAGGCTGAGAGATTTCATCCATACTCTTATATTCACCTCATTAGCTGACAGTAACGTATTATGTCACCACCACTTAATCTTGTTTGATGGGTGCCTATGCCATGAGCTGGAGTTTGCCCTGCTGCTTAGTCACTGGTACTGTTGATGGCTTGCAATGTATGTGGAGCCAGACTATTCTTGGAGGGGCACATTGGAAGAATGAGCGGCAATAGACAAGTTGCAGTAGGGGAAATTATGATTAGATATAAGGAAAAATTACTTCCAGAGGAGATGGTAAAACATTGGAGTAGGTTACCTGTAGAGGTTGTGGAATCTCTGTTCTTGGTGCTACTTCAGTTTTCAAGAAGAACGAACTAGGGTTCTGAGAAAAATATCACAACATATGAAAAAAACATAAGATATTTGCAATGTAAAAAGAAGCTGTTCGAGGATAGTGTCTACATTTAAACTAAAACATTTAAAAATCCAAACAATAAAATATGGTTGAATATTAATTTCTTTTATATGTCTTCAAGTGCCAACACTACCTGGAAATTTTGCCACGTTCCAACACTTCAGCTAACATACAATTTAGATTGAGATGTATGTTTTCTGCATATGCAGCAAAGTGGATAAAAATAACTTTCATAGAACCACAAAACTGTAGAATAGTTGAAGTTGGAAGAAACCTTTGGAGATCAGCTAGTCCAATCCCCTGCTCAGAGCAGGGTCAGCTAGAGCAGGTTGCTCAGCACAGCGTCCAGTTGAGTTATGAATATCACAGGGATGGAGACTCCACAGCCTCTCTGGGCAATGTGCTCCAGTGTTTGACCACCCTCACAGGAAAAAGAGTTCAACATGAATTTCATGTATTTATGTTGTGTCTCTTGATCTGTTACTAGGCACTATTGAAATTTCTTCATTCTGTCCCATCAGGTATTTATACACACTGATGAGATGATACCTTCCCTGAGCCTTCTCTTCTCCAGGCTGAACAGACCCAGCTCACTCAGCCTCTCCAGTCACTGAACCATCTTCATGGCTCTAAAATTTCCTTTTTGTGCAGCCAAAAAATAGTAGTTAATAATAAAAGAAATGGTCTGTGTTATATTAATACTTTTCTATCTAATAACTGGGGAAGAAGTTATGTATAAAAAGATTGAATAGAATATTTCAAAATAAACTTAAGAAAAACAAAAGTAATCCTTGAAGTGTCATTTATTTTAATTTAAAAGATAATTACATAAGATAATTTTCTATTAAAATTATTCTCTAGTAAGGATAATAAAAATATCAGCTTTTTCCTGTTTCTCCCTTCAGTGCTTATTTTCCAATCACTCAGACTTGATATTATATATATATTATTAATTAAAGATGTTTCTTTTTGCAAACTATCATTGAAGATGACAGATTTATTAATGAAAATATTTCATATAATTGCAGAGGTATTCCACCAGTCGCCTCTTTTCTATTTGCATTGAAGTTTAAGAATTCTGCCAGTTAAGAAACTCCATTCTCATTTTGTTCAATTGTGTAACACAATATGGTATACATGCTACATTTCCAGCTGCCTGCTATCAATACAAGGTGGTGATTCTTGTCTTCAGCTAGTAAAAGGTTTATTTTCTAAAGTTGACACCCTAGCTGAAATAACACAAGAAACGGATATAAAAAGCTTTCTCTAGGATGTGCAGTCCTGTTGTAATTCGAGCATGCACAGACTCTAGTAAGGGTCAGGACAACTCTTTCTTTAATTATAGCAACACAGGTTGACATTTCTTTTACTTTTTTACCTCAGTCATGGGATTGCACCATTCAAAGGTCTCTTTGAATAAGATTTTTTTTGCTTTCTGTTGAATAATATCACATATTAATAGATGACAACATGAATGTGTAAAGTTTAAGGAAACGCACTGTTAAGGACCCTATATAATATGTGGTCATCTGTATGCTGTGCATGTTCTCTAACTATGTAATTAACTTTCTGGGCGAAGCCATTGCATTATTATATCGTATAATATCATGATATCTTTTTGCAACTATTACTGTCAAAAGAAGAGCACAATGCCACCAAATTTGAGTGACTGTCTAGACTTCCAAAGCTCAACTTCTTCCATGTCAGAACAAATTTACTGTTCAATCTCATTTCTAACACTTGTTTACCTGCTTCCTAGATGCCAGGGCTGTCATTCAAACATCATTTATGTAAGTAAGTGAGGTAGTTCCACGTTTGGTAAAGTACAACCATTTTCCTATAGATATTATCCCCAAGCAAGAGAGAGAAAGCACTTAGTGGTTCATTCACTGCAAAACTCATCCTGCAAAATCTATTTATATTTAGTGTTATAGTCCTGTCGATCTTATGTTTTGGTGTAGAAAGGACAAAAGCACAAAAAAAAAAGAAGGTTTAGATGGAACAAAGCTGTTACACAGACCAGATCAATTGGCAAACCTGTCCCAGAGATATTTATAATGCCTTCCTTCCTCTTCCCAAATACAACCCAGAAACAAGTAAGACAGGTCAGAGTGCCCACAGGTGCAGTCTCTGCTTTAGTTACTCTTCATTAGATTTCAGTATTCCATGGGATACTCAGCTGTAGTGTGAATGACGTCTTACAGGTTCCTAGTTTAGGAGGCAATGTGATGAATCCTATTGAGGCAGATCTTTCACTGCACTTTTTTATTTTCCCAGCAGAAAAGAATGGGTTAACTCTACAGTCCACATGCAGGAAAAGAAAAACAGCTCTTTCACCTTGATATTTAGTTAAACTGAAGGAACATTCATTTTCTACTGTTTGTAGCATGAAGGAATAATCAAGTCATTTTTTACACCATCTTTACTAATAGGAAGACTATGTCTGTGGTTTTTTTCTTAGCTTCCAAAAAGATTTTATGCCTCAAAGAATGGCAGGAAGTAAAATTGCGAATAAGATTCTCCAGTTACATAGCAAAAATAAAACAGATATTTAGATCAGGAACACATATTGTTGGTTATAAAGTGAATATTTTTACATTGCAATAATATGAAGAGAGTCTAATCAGAATTGATAGCAATTTGTTCTAGGTTCTTAAAATATAACATGTCTGGCAGGATTATGGTCCGGGTCTGTTAAATATCCCAAAGATAAATTATTTCATGAATTACAAAAATATATTTTTAAAAATTTTAAATAATATTACTTGACCATCTAGATTTATAATTTACATTTGTCTTCAAGGAACATGATGTAGAAAAGACCCTGACCTGCATCTTTAAAAGGTCTTATCCAGACCAGTTGACATTGTTTGCTGTCGTACACATAAATTCATTTTACAGTATACCTATCAGTGAGAACATGGGCATGAAGGAGGAAGACTTGATAACAAGTCCTGTCCTCTGTGAATTCTGAAGAATGTCAGAATAAAGAAGGCAAAGAAACTGCCTTGAGTGGAAGTGCAGAGAGTTTAAAAGGAATACAGAGGATAATTAGATAAGGTTTAATCAAGGCACCACTCTGAATTACCAGTTAAAAAGTGACAGCAAGAAAATAGACAGAAGGTAGCATTATTTCTGATGCTAGCTGGTTTTGACATACTCGGTGCTTTTAATAGTTTTCTGCTAGTCAGAGGCAGCTAACCATAGCACAATATCGTCCAATGGAAAAAATAATTAATGAATAAAAGCGCATGGAGAAATGGAGAAATCTTTGAAAAAAGTAAGGCTGAGAACAGCTTTATTTCTACACTGGCCTGGCACTCAGGAGATTGTTTCTTCTTATGTCTCCTTGCTGTTCTCATACACTAGTGAAAGAGAGCAAAGAGGTTAAGGTAAAAGCTAAAATTATTCTTTTTTTCTTTTTTTTTTTTTACTTTCAATCAGAGGAGATTAGGCTGGACAAAACAATGTGGCTCTGCATGAACCGCAGGGTGAGAACTACAGGTATAAAGCATATGTCTGTAATGCAGAACTAAACAATTTGGATTAGAAATGGTTTACTACAGTCCTTTCTTTGCAAGGTTAATCACTTTTTGAAGCATTTTTAAAAATAATTTCAAAATCATATTTCATTCATTTCTCTGATTTACAAAATGGATGGTATTTGTTGCCATGTCTACAACTTGTTTTAATGCCTTCTGTACAAAGAGTTCCATTATAAATGACCATGTCAAAATTAACCTCTAATACAATGAACTTCTTTTCCTGTTTGCAATCGTACAGGCCATCTACGCTCTCAATCAAAATCCCATTTATGTTTGTGCAGCATCTCCATAGCAACTGCAAGAAAAGCCTGTTGGAAAGTACCTTGGCAACTTATCCTTTTTTTTTCTTGCTGTCTTTTTAATGAAAAGTCCCAGTGTTTTAGAAGTAACTGGAAGAATTAGCAGCCAACATAATGTGGCTTTCTCTGATCATCCTGAGATAACCTATACCTGTATTTCAGGGATGGGGGTTGAGGGGAAAAACAAAAAAATAACTACAAGAAAAACTAAACCCAGCAAATAATCTTCGTCAAGAGTGCAGGAGCTGCACACCTCCCCATTGCTGTGTTTCAGCCAGTATCATTAATAACTATATTATAAACTTAGAAATAAGGCTAACAACAGCAGTTTCTGGGGCTGATCAGAAGAACATGTAAATTTGTGTAATGCATAATATTTCAACAAATTCCCTTTTTTCAGTAGATTCACTTCTGGGCAAAATGGTATATATCTTAACATAGCAAATAATAGCTATCCTGTATTTCTAGTGCCCTGCTGGAAGAATCACTTATTTTCACTCCTCTTCTCCATGTGAAAAGTCATTAATTTTGCAGAGAACAGTTGGCATTTTCACAGAAGTGACTATTTTTCAGCTGAGGAGAATGGAAAAAAAATCACTATATATTTTCTTTGTGTGGAAAGCATAAAAAATACGAAGCAGATCCAGTAGTTTCATTTTTCACAGAACCTGCAATAATGTGATTTTCACTGGTCTTCTCAAAAATTGCTTTGGCCAACCTTGCTGTAAAATAGTCATAAGACATTTCTAGTTTTTATATCTACACTGTGGTAAAATAGTTAAACTATATTTTCAAAGAATCTTCTTTTTGATATATAACCATGTTTTAAAACCAAGATGTTTTTATTGACATTTCTCACATACATTCATAGTTAAAGCATTTTAAGTGTGCTTTCCAAGTGTAACAGCATTAATACCTGTTTACCCAAAATATTACTGGACTCTTAAGACATCAGTGATCAAATCAGAAACATCCAAAAAGTACATTATTATCAAAATTTGTTCACATATACAAGCACTGCAAGAACATAAATACAGCTCCTCCTGTTTAAATATGTGATGCTTGCAAACATCAGCTTTGTCCAGTGAAAGTTGTACCAAGATTCTCGATCTTGCAACATTTAATGTCAGTAGAAGCAATGACTTTAATAGTGCAGGATTAGACCTTGAGTGCTTTCTGGGCTCACTGCCATTTTCTGAATGCTAGTAGGTTGCTCTTGTCCTTGCAAGTTATGTTCCTAATATTCATTACAAAATGAATATCCAACTGTAGCAACTGATCTGTAGTGATTTCCTTTCTGGGCATGTTAGGTGAGAATAAGTTCTTCTATAGCTCCCTTAGTGAAAAGAGTTGATAGGAAAAACATCCTTCTTTTGAAATACTGAAATTCAAAACTGAAACAATATACAGAATCAATATTCATCTCAAATATTTATTCCATGTGATACAGTTTTACTATCATTCTTTACACCATACTTTACCATATTGAGTGTATTGAACGAAACTCAACAGGCAAGAATATCATGGCAGAGTGCTAAACATGTAACAAGAAGAAAGATTTCTGGCCTAAATTCATCTCCTCCCAAAACTCTTTGAGAAATTGCTTTATGGCTTTTTTCTATAAAGACAAATGCTAGAGGGTAGAACAAAATGTCATGACACATACCTCATAGACACAGTCAACTTAGCATTTCATTAGACACAGAGATCTGTGTCTCACATTGGTAGCCATTTAGTTACAGTATTAATTTAGGAGTAACTTAACAGGGTGAAGTTTGGCTTCATGCCACTGCAGCACTCACTCTTCTAGTTGTTGTAAGATATATAACTGGAAGGTAGTGATTCACCTTTCCGTACTCCAGGAGGTGGACATCAGAAAGTGGTTGGATCAAACTACTTGCTAGTACAACACTTGATTTTGCAAATCTATCTGTTTCCACTGGGGAAAAAATAAATGGCTGCAGTAGTAACTGACTGAAGGATGGAAAGGGAGAGAAGCTGGGTTAAGCCACCTTACCTACTGGTCTGGCAAAACGTGAGCCAAGCGAAGGAAGTCTGTGCCACACAATGGTGAAAGCTGAGGGATTCAGATATTACTGAGGCTAGATAACATTACTGTTAGAACAAACTGGGATTTTTACCTTTTTTCCCAAGACACTTTAGGAATTAGGGTTTTTGCAAGCACTAACACAATTAAGAATGTGACTTAGTCTTCCAGGTTCCTGTGTGTATATATATTATGATATTCTTTTAATTGAATGAGTAGCCAGTTGTCCTGTAGGGTATTTTCACCTTCAGTGCATAAGAAAAAGAGACACCACAAGCAAAACAGTGGCATGAGGAACTTTAAATCCAGGCATTCTTTCCTTTACATCCTTAAATTTCCAAACTAAATAATTTTAGCATAGGCTTTTTGTGGTTAAAAAAAAAAAAAAATCTGAATAGCTACTCACCTCATGCTTAGTTTTAAAAAACAAGTATTTTTTAAACACTTAAAATGATAATACATAGATAGATAATAGTTTTCTCCTTGATCAAATCCGGTTGGTGGCCGGTCACGAGTGGTGTTCCCCAGAGCTCAGTGTTGGGGCCAGTCCTGTTCAATATCTTCACTGATGATCTGGATGAGGGGATCGAGTGCACCCTCAGTAAGTTTGCAGATGACACCAAGTTGGGTGGAAGTGTCAAGCTCCTGGAGGGTAGGAAAGCCCTGCAGAGGGACCTGGACAGGCTGGACCGGTGGGCCGGGGCCAGCTGCATGAGATTCAACAAGGCTAAATGCCGGGTCCTGCACTTCAGTCACAACAACCCCATGCAACGCTACAGGCTTGGAGGAGAGTGGCTGGAGACCTGTCTGGCAGAAAAGGACCTTGGGGTGTTAGCTGACAGCCACCTGAACATGAGCCAGCAGCGTGCTCAGGTAGCCAAGAAGGCCAATGGCATCCTGGCCTGTATCAGGAATAGTGTGGCCAGCAGGACCAGGGAGGTGATAGTGCCCCCGTACTCGGCACAGGTGAGGCTGCACCTCGAGTACTGTGTTCAGTTTTGTGCCCCTCACTACAAGAAGGACATTGAGGTGCTGGAGCATGTCCAGAGGAGGGCAACGAAGTTGGTGAAGGGTCTAGAGAACAAGTCTTATGAGGAACAGCTGAGGGAACTGGGGTTGTTTAATTTGGAGAAGAGGAGGCTGAGGGGAGACCTTATTGCTCTCTACAACTACCTGAAAGGAGGTTGTAGCGAGGTGGGGGTCGGTCTCTTCTCCCTAGTACCAAGTGATAGAACGAGAGGAAACGGCCTCAAGCTGCGCCAGGGGAGGTTGAGGTTAGACATTAGGAAAAACTTCTTCACCGAAAGGGTGGTCAATCATTGGAACAGGCTGCCCAGTGAAGTGGTTGAGTCTCCATCCCTGGAGGTATTTGAAGAACGGATACATACGGTGCTCGAGGACATGGTATAGTGATGGACTTGGTAGTGATAGGTTAACAGTTGGACTCGATGATCTTAAGGGTCTTTTCCAACCTTGACGATTCTATGATTCTATGATTCTATGATCAGCCTAGTCCAGTATTTCAAAAACTGTTACTAATGAGTAGAATTTATCTGATCGTCTATTTAATTGTTCCTATTTCATACATCAGTAAAACTCTGCTCAACTGAAAAAGGTCATAACTTGAAAATGCAGTTCAAGAATATATATATCTTCTTGTTTTCTTTTGTAACATCTAACTCAATTGCTTTTAATTACAGATAAAAAAATATTTTTTGTGAAAGTTTAAAACAAGACAACTGAAATAGAAAGCTGTTCAGCTCATTTCCTTTGGTTGCCATGAAGTTGATATAATTAACAGACTTTCAAAGCCTTTTGTAATGTTTATATAGAGGATGTTTTCCTTGCATCTTTTGGTAGTTCAACTATTTTTGAATGCAGGGGATGTTACGTGGTCTTCACTGTGTGATTATTGGTCTTTGCAGGCAGTCTTTTTTGTGTGTTGAGTAACTCATAAAATCTAGGTGGTGTCTTTAGAATGTTATTGCTTTCATCAAAACCTTGATTGAAAAGCTTTAGGTTTCTTTTCTGAACTGTATGGCTAGTTAACTGTTAACAGTCATGGTTGGCCATTTGTTTCACAGAAACATTTTGGCATTCTAGAAATGTATACTGCTCCACTCACATACTCATGTTTCTTACAGTCCTACATTATTTCATTGGTAAAATAATTGTATCTTTCTAAACCCTGCTCACTTCAGGCAATTCGTTTCACTGAAAGGATTATCATCCTTTCAGTGCTGGGTTGTACTATAAACACAGACTTTTCAGTTGCCTTTTTCTGAAACAGAAACATAGCAAGCAGCACATGTATTTTGTCTCTATTTGGTATGCAGGAGCATGAACAAGTCCAAAACAAAGCCATGGATATGATTAGTCCTCACTCCTTATCCCCCTTACCCTCTAACGAACAGTAAAAAGCCTTCATTGTACTAGAGGTGTTTAGGCTACTATGGCAAAAACCTTACGTCATAAATCTCTAGTGACACCAGAGACAGGGAAAAGTGAGGCAATTTTTCTCTCCCTGTTTACCTGAACTCTACACCTATCTTAAGGCTTCAATGGAGAAGGTGTAGACTTAGAAAATTATTCTCTCAAACTCAGAATATTTTTGCAGTGCTAAAAATGTTTTCTGCTCTGAATCTGAATCTAAGATCAAAACTGACCAGCTCTACCTCAGATTTTTGTTCCTTTCCACCTGTGGTAATGGAAAAATAATAGGAATATAGCAGCTATTGCATGTCACCTTATGATTCCTGCTAAAAAAAAAACAAAACTTGCTCACTTGTGACATATGAAAAAATCCAGCTGAAAAGGTAACCCAAATTGTGTTGGAAATTTCTTTTAAGATTGACTGCATGCTGGTTTACTAGGGTATACCACAAGTTTAGGAGCAATGAGGAGCTACAGCAACTTTTATTACTATTTAAAACTACCTTCCCTGCAGCCTCATGGGAAGATAAAGGTTATGTATGTCCTTACTGTTGATGGTGGGTGCTTATCTGAATAATGACCCATTAATCAAACCAATACCTGCCCAAGTTCACAAGATACTATAAACCAACACAAAAGTTTCAAAGCAAGCCTCAAACAAAAGAAATGACAAGACATTTCACCCATCTCCTATAGTTACTGCATACTTAACTAAAAATGTAATATTAAAGCTTTATCAGGACATCCTAGTTTGGCTGGAGTTGGTCCAGCCACTCAGGGCAGAATGTCATCAATAGTAAGAATGGCAAGAGAAAAATCCAGGAAATCAATAGCCATAATAATGAGACAGGCATTGTCCTCATTGGAATACCCTAGGGAGGAGACTCAGAAGTAAATGGACTGGAAAATATTTCCATATTTAGCTTACCTAGTTTTATTCTGCATTTAAACTAATTGTGTATATATAAAGTAGCTGTTAAGACTAATTCTACTAAATCTTCTCTAAATAGTCATCATTGATTTGCATTATATTATGGGTCGATGAGGAAAGGAAAAGTAGAAAGCATGGATAATGCATAAAAAAACCCCAGCCCTTCTGACATTTTTTCATAAAATCGTGCCAAAATGCACACTGTCAGTAAGAACTTTGTGTTTTAAATGCCACCTATATTTTATAGTAAATTTAGATATAGATAGGGATTATGGCTAGGCTCAAGAATCTTCAAAAAAACTTCTGGTGTTTATTTATGCAATACCAAAGCCACATGAACAGAAGACATTGTATACAGAGATTACTTGATGGGTAAATATCTAAATTCAGAATTTCAGTTCTATAGAAAAAAACATTAAAAATTACTTTCATTAGAAATCCGTTAGAAACAGCAAAGACAAAAAAAGAAATTTCATGCTTAAGAAACAGTGTGAGAAAATGGGAGTTCCAGATTTTATACTCATAAGACAGAGTGACTAAGATGAAGAAATAACCATGAAGTGTATAGCTTGCTACAAATACTATATATTTGTATATATACACATATATATAGATGTATATTTGTATACACACCTGTCATGGATGAGTGGTTAGGTCGCTTAAAGAGTCACCATCAAAGATATTTGCAAATAGTGATTTTAAATGAAATCTATAAAAGTGTGATTCAACAAAGTTCGATGTCAAGGTTTACTGGGAGTAATAATAGATAGTACCTATTTTGGAAGATGCCTTAATTGACAAGAAAAGCACAGATATTGTAAAAGGTTTTAGTTGAACTAACTGTGCAGGGAGGTCTTGCATAGTAAAGAGAAGCACCTGTACATCGCATTGTTCCCTTCTGCATCACAAACACACAGATCAGATTCTCAGCTCATGTAAATTACTGAAGCTTCGTTGATTTTGCAGAGGTCATGCATGGGTAATGTATTGTACTAGAACCCAAGAAGAAGTGGAGCTATAGCCCTCCTGTTTATTCTGGGGGCCAAAATCTTGAGTGGTGTAAAACTGGATTCCCCTATGGCTGATTTGTTTACGATACTGAAACCAAACTCCCTTACACAACAACAGAAATCCACCCCTTCTGTGACTTGTAGTGCATTTCACAGCCTTTCCCCAGGTGAAGACCTTACCCACTCTCTGTCCCTGGACTAATGCAAACTCTGAAGATCCAGACCCCTCCTGACTGCCAGGGCCCAAAGGATGAATATAGTCGGCACAACAGTTAGTTTAGATGACTTATAAGCACTGTGGTTTAGGAGTTAAAAATATATATATATATATATATTTTTTACCATTCTGTTTAGTACCTTTTCTAAAACTATTTGTCCTTTCACTGACACCTTTTATTTTAAATCACTCAAGCAATAAACAACAGCCATTTATTACAGTGGAGGGCCAGCTCCTAGCGGTCTCATCCAATTACGGCAAACTTAAAATACTATTTCAGTCCTTCTGCTTCATTCTACTCCCTCCTTCACCATCATTTTGGGTGGTAGTGATTAGAAATGCTTTTATACATATTGGGAGAGTTATAATAATATTTTTAAGTATTATGGAAAAGGAAATCTCCCTACACTGCTGGTTTTTGCTAGGAGCCTCAATAGACACATTTTTGTGCTCATTTCACTAGAAACGGTCAGCAGCTTTCCTTACATCCCTTCTCAAACATACGGGTTTCATGACATGATTCCTATGTTCTCACCACCTAAATGTCCCCCTTTAGCCAGCAAATGCAGATGAATAAGTAAAATCCTGCTGCATTTTCAAGGGCTGAAAGAGATGTTAGCAGCTAATCCTCGGCATCAAACATTGTCCTAAACAGGACCTGAATTTTCACAAGGAAGCTGTAATTTCCGTCAGATCCTGCAGGCTAGGACTGCTAACTCTTTGCTAAACACCAACCCTATAAGGACCAAGTGATCTCCTGAGGAAATTTCCCATAGAGAAAACATGCTTTAGACACCTTTATGTTGTGGGAGATAACTTCCTGACGCAGCTGGTAAGTGAGCCAACCAGGGGCAGTGCCCCGCTGGACCTGCTGTTTACGAACCGAGAGGGCCTGGTGGGTGATGTGGTGGTCAGAGGCTGTCTTGGGCACAGCGACAGTGAAATGATAGAGTTTTCAATTCTTGGAGAAGTAAGGAGGGGGGTCAGCAAAACTGCTACCCTGAACTTTAGAAAGGCCAACTTTGGACTGTTTAGGAGTCTGGTTGACAGAGTCCCTTGAGAGGCAGTCCTGAAGGGCAAAGGAGCCCAGGAAGGTTGGATGTTTTTCAAGGAAGTCTTAAAGGCACAGGAGCAGGCCGTCCCCATGTGCCAAAAGACAAGCAGGCAGGGAAGAAGACCGGCCTGGCTGAACAGAGAGCTTTGGCTGGAACTCAGGAAAAAAAAAAAAGTTTACTATCTTTGGAAGAAGGGGCAGGTAATTCAGGAAGACTACAAGGATATTGTTAGGTTATGCAGGGAGAAAATCAGAAAGGCAAAGGCCCAGATAGAACTTAAACTGCCCACTGCAGTTAAGGATAACAAAAAATGTTTTTACAAATATATCAGCGACAAAAGGAGGGCCAAGGAGAATCTCCCTCCTTTGTTGGATGCAGAGGGAAACATCACCACAAAGGATGAGGAGAAGGCTGAGGTACTTAATGCCTTCTTTGCCTCAGTCTTTAATAGTCAGACTGGTCATCCTCAGGGTTTTCAGGCCCCTGAGCTGGGAGATGGAGATAGGAAGCAGTATGAAGCCCCAATTATCGAAGAGGTGGCAGTCACTGACCTGCTCCTCCACCTGGATGCCACAAGTCTATGGGGCCAGATGGGATCCACCTGAGGGTACTGAGGAAGCTGGCAGAGGAGCTTGCCAAGCCACTCTCCATCGTTTATCAGCAGTCCTGGTCAACCAGGGAGGTCCCAGATGACTGGAAGATAGCTAATGTGACACCGCTCTACAAGAAGGGTCAGAAGGAGGATCTGGGGAACTACAGGCCTGTCAGCCTGACCTCGGTGCCGGGGAAGGTCATGGAGCAGATCATCTTGAGTGCCATTATGCAGCAAGTGCGGGACAACCAGGGGATCAGGCCCAGTCACCATGGGTTCATGAAGGGAAGATCCTGCTTGACCAACCTGATCTCCTTCTATGACAAGGTGACCTTCTTGGTGGATGAGGGGAAGGCTGTGGATGCTGTCTACTTGGACTTTAGTAAGGCCTTTGACACTGTCTCCCACAGCATTCTCCTGGAGAAGCTGGCTGCTAACGGATTGGATGGGTGCACTCTGCGCTGGGTTAAAAACTGGCTGGACGGCCGAGCCCAGAGAGTGGTGGTGAATGGAGTTAAATCCAGTTGGCGGTGATCACGAGTGGTGTTCCCCAGGCTCAGTATTGGGGCCGGTCCTGTTCAGTATCTTTATCAAT
The DNA here is from genome assembly GCF_965183815.1 of Platalea leucorodia. Lineage (NCBI taxonomy): Eukaryota > Metazoa > Chordata > Aves > Pelecaniformes > Threskiornithidae > Platalea > Platalea leucorodia. The sequence continues at coordinate 59,529,163 of NC_138823.1, read as the reverse complement.
AATCTGGATGAGGGGATTGAGTGCGCCCTCAGTAAGTTTGCAGACGACACCAAATTGGGTGGAAGTGTCAATCTGCTGGAGGGTAGGAAAGCCCTGCAGAGGGACCTGGACAGGCTGGACCGGTGGGCCGGGGTCAACTGCATGAGGTTCAACAAGGCTGAGTGCCGGGTCCTGCACTTCAGTCACAACCACCCCATGCAATGCTACAGGCTTGGGGAAGAGTGGCTGGAGAGCTGCCTGGCAGAAAAGGACCTTGGGGTGTTGGCTGACAGCCACCTGAACATGAGCCAGCAGTGTGCTCAGGTGGCCAAGAGGGCCAATGGCATCCTGATTTGTATCAGGAATAGTGTGGCCAGCAGGACCAGGGAGGTGGTAGTGCCCCCGTACTCGGCACTGGTGAGGCCACACCTCGAGTACTGTGTTCAGTTTTGGGCCCCTCACTACAAGGAAGACATTGAGGTGCTGGAGCATGTCCAAAGAAGAGCAATGAAGCTGGTGAAGGGTCTGGAGCACAAGTCTTATGAGAAGCGGCTGAGGGAGCTGGGGTTGTTTAGTCTGGAGAAGAGGAGGCTGAGGGGAGACCTTATTGCTCTCTACAACTACCTGAAAGGAGGTTGTAGCAAGGTGGGGGTCGGTCTTTTCTCCCAAGTAACAACTGATAGAACAAGAGGAATTGGGCTCAAGTAGTGCCAGGGAAGATCTAGATTAGGTATTAGGAAAAATTTCTTCACAGAGAGAGTGGTGAGGCACTGGAACAGACTGCCCAGGGAAGTGGTGCAATTACAGTCCCTGGAAGTATTCAAAAAACGTGTGGATGTAGTGCTTAGGGACATGGTTTAGAGGTGGACCTTGCAGTTTGGTTAACAGGTTGGACTCGATGATCTCAGAGGTCCTTTCCAACCTTAATGATTCTATGATTCTGTGATTCTATGATTATGGGCTTATATATATGTCATAAATTTAGGTGCAACCTATCATTTTAAACTTGTGTCAAGTGTTCATTTTCTCCTTTGCCTATCAGTGCCAACAGATCTGAAGATTAATGGAATACATACGTTTGGGGCAGATGAACTGGCAGACTTATCCGCAATCTTGGGTTTAGCATGTAGCTATTAGACTTTGCAGGATGCCAAAAATTTTCTTTGGTTGGCTCTAATAATGAGGCTTTCATCTCATAGCTGTTCCTCTAGAAGGCTCCAGAAGTATTATTTAAAAAGGAAAATGCAGTGATATTTATTTAACTTTTTTTGACCAGGGCTAAAGAACTATTAACCTGATTAGTTAACAAATTTCATTTACTTGTTTCCTTTTTGTTTTGAGTACATGAAAAGCAGTGAAATCAACTCTCCACAATGAACTTTTGCTTGTGAAAAAGTTGTAGAACATACTTAAGGATACAGAAGCTGTAGAAAAAAAAGGAACTGTAGAGATGATCAAAAATATCAAGAGGTGTAAGCAGCAGATCAGAGACTGAAGAAAGTAAGTAAATCTGGGTTTGCAAGGTGAAAACGTACTTGACATTGATCTTCTGCCAAAACTTTGATGTGCATAAGATCAGCAGTGAACAAGGTCATGTAGCAGCTTCGAGTTTATTGACATGAATCTTAACCAGACAGGGACAACAGGTCTCTTTCATATGAATCATAACTGACTTCGAAAAATGCATGAATAAATAGCTCAGGAGGATGTCATGGAACATTTAACCTTTTAATTGCTTATTAGAGCCTATCCCAGAGGTGGTCAAATGCCATTGTCATCAGAAATCTCTGGAAAGTCCTTTTGTGATTTATTTCGGTGATCTTAGTCCAGATCTACTGGATACATTTTCATATCATGAAAGTTAGTTACCAAATTATCAAACCAGCAAATATTTACTCTGAATATTTATTCATTCCCAAAGAACTTCTACAGAGATTCATACTATGTCCTTCACTGTTTGCTCTGCATATTAACAATCCTAGTGATTGTTTGGATAAGACATAGCTGCATGTGGAAACCGATGATACTGTAAACTATTGCCATGAAACAGCAGCCCTGTTAATCCTGTTTGGGACTTAAAAAAAAAAAAGAAAGAAGGAAGGAAAAAAAAAGAAAAAAAGAAAGAAAAAAAAAGAAAAGCCTTACGCACATTTTTTCTTTAAGTTCTATTCTGCAATTGCAAGTAACAGATTGGTGATTATAAAGATCACATGTCCACCTCTTAGATACTATCCCTTAAGCAGCACTTATTTGACTTCTGTAGGTAAGTTTACATTAGTGGGACAAAAAGCTTCCAAGGTTGCATTCGTGTTACTAAACAAATGTCATTAATTAATGAGCATAAAGATTTCAAAAGGACTTAAGCCACCCAGAAGTCTAAATACCTTTGAAAGTCATTCAGACTTAAGAACACCAGTAACTTAGATAATCCCATGATCCAACACTAAATTAATGTAAAATCATAATTAAACCAACATAAATGAACAAATATTTTTTCCAAAGATGTATTAAATCTTCCTCATGAAACAAAGACACTTGACCAGCTTCATAAAGGCCTATTTTCAAATGTGAATTCTGTGATTATGTCATTGATGACAGGAAGGCAGATGATCAGTCTGCCTACTAATTATGTTTATTTTTACAATGTAATTATAGATTACAGTTCTGTGTTGTATGAAATTTGAAAGCATTCTAAGTATTACTATGGTAAAAAAATAGATGTTCTCAACCAATTAAATTTCTTCATGCAAGAGAATTTAGTCTCAACAACTCATTTTAGAGAATTGAGTGATCACAGGAATGAATGCTGTTTTTCTGATGTCCAAACACATTGCTACATTATTGATTTCTTTGACAACAAAGAAACCATATGGTTTATAAGGTCATTTACAACACTTTGCTTTTTGCAGATATAACAATTTCCTTCCTTCTTGAAAGCGTCTGTAAGATCCTAAAATATTACAGGAAATAAGCTGCCTGTTGTTACTTTTAAAAGCATGTGGTCTCACAGAAATTCTCAAAACAAGGTTGAGGGGGAAATGCAATGTTGCATGTATTCTTTCCTTTGTCATGACCACAGCTTTAGATTTTCCTGCCTAAGGAAAGTTTCCTGCATTATTAGTACAGATAGCTGGAGGTTGTAGTTTGATTTGCTTTCTAATCCAGTTTTTAAATAAAAGAAAATCTTTTCAGGAGAGATCTTCTGTGTTTGCTTTCATCCTGGAGTTTAACATTTTGGAAAAGATCAGGAATCACATATGCTACCAGCTTTTTGTTTTTTATAGGGAGTTTTTGGTGACCTTGTGCACCAAAGAATTCTATCCCAGGGAAAATATATAAAATACTGATTTTTAAGTTAATTTGCTGATGTCTATTTATTTACATAAATATGGCTTTCTTCAGTTTTATACCTGAGCACCTCCAGCTGTTTCAAGATGACAATGTTCCTTTTTTCCACTCTCAAAAATGTTCTAATCTAAAGATCTAGTAACTTGTTCCCACCATTCCCTTCTCATTTTTTCTCTCATGGAGATCTTTGGCAAGACAAATTAATTTTTTCTTTTGGTGGTTTTTGTTTGTTTGTTTGTTTGTTTGTTTGTTTTTAATGGATTATATTACTTCTGCTAGAGAGTTACTGAATTAAGTAAGGTACTACAGCAGGTAAACAGACACTCATTCTTTTCCTAGCGGTGTATGCTCCACATTCCAAATTTAGCTGGTAAAGTCTCCTCTAGTTGTGGCCTGCTATTATTGTTCAATATTTACACCCTTTCAGTGGGATCAGGGTGTCAGGAGCTAGAAAAAGAAATGGAGTCTCAAGGAGCTAGCAGCTTTCGTATCAAACATTGAAAATATGGACAGTAAACCTACAGGTCTGTTTCCTCACTGAGGAAACACTGAAGGTAAGTGTATGTTACGGGGATAATCCCTGATGGCTGGCACTGCTGAAGCCTAGCTGAATGCAAAGAAAACTATTTTAGAACTAAAGCTGCTGGCAACAACATTGTACTCACACACTCTAGAGAGACTTCATGCAGGTGAATCCACGAAGCAGTCCTGAAGTAGTAATGAAAGTGTAATGGAAATTGGTACAGTGATCAGTGACCCTAACATGTCAGGTCTAATACCTATTATTATATAAATATGCATTTCCTATTTTCCATGTTTTATTGACCTGATGTCAGCTGAAAAACACCGGCCAGCACTTTTGGATGTTTAAGTGGAGGAGAGAACGCTCCTAAGATACGGATACAAATATGACAAGCTCTACAGATAACATGAATAAAAGATGTACTGGTTCCTGTTCTAGGGTGAAAGATTCTTTAAAGAAATATTTTTTTCCTATGAGGAAAATAGCTTTTCCTGAGCAGTAAAATGTTCAAAAGAATCTTGTTTTTTGATTACTTACAGCATTTTGAAGGCACTATTCCTACCCTTATTAATCTATGTGATTGACAAGGTCTACATTTGACTGCATTTTTACTTCATTAGACAGCTCCACTTTTCATTTTAAATAGTGTAACAAATCCACTGCCACGTAAGTATTTCAGTGTTGTCACTAGACCTGTGCTGCAGCAATTTAAAACTTCAGAAAAACATGTAGGATTGAATCCCATTTTTCTGTTTAAAAAAGCCTGAGATTTAAAAACTCTCATAAAATTTAACTCTAGAAGGACACTGTTATACACATAAGTTACTCTGGCAAATACAGCAGAACAGTAGGTCAGTAACTACTTAGTTTGTCATAATTTAAAAGGAGTCTGGAGAATTAATAAAATAGTAGTGTCATCTTCTTAGTTCCCATTTCAGTGTTATACCTTGTACCGAATCCCTGATGGGTTGACATGTTACTTCAGGAAATTAACATTGTAATAGCAGTATTACCATTGCATTCATTCTAATGAACGCTATTAGGAAATTAAGCATGTAGATTGGTCAAGTAGTACTTTTAGTACACTTTTTAAGTATCCAGAGACGTCCAAGCACCTTAACTCTGAAAAGCTGGACCTAAACTACTGTAAAAAGACCCAGATTTCTTCTTGATATTGAGGTTGCGATTGATTCATTTCTTGGATACATTTTATGATGAAGGCCAGTATAGGACAAATCAGAACAAAAATAAATGCATAATTCATCATGTGTCATAGAATGGGGTGAATTGCTCTTGCAGATATTGCTCTCTTGCCATTAGCTGTGTAAGGAATCTATCCAATTAGCACAGACCAGGCACCTAACTCAGACTGCTCAGTTCAGGTGCTCTCATTTAATAGTTTAAACATGTATTCGTCCCCCTCCTTCCACAAACATAAAAGTCTTGCCCAGCACCATAGCTGCATGCCGTTAAATCTGCTGCTCCTTTAGTCTCTCTGTTGGGGCTGTCTTGGCTTCCACCGCATGCTGCAGGACATGCCCCTCAGCACTCTGCACCCACCTGCTGAAAGCTCCTTTTCATGCCATATGTTGAATACTCTTCCCCTTTCAAAGTGGCAAATAATTTTTCAACCTCAGCAAGCTTCTGTCTGGACTGAGGTACTTTAGCCTCATTGCAAATTCTAATTGCTTTGTCATGGGTTAATCAAAAAATTAATAATATTTTGTTGCAGATCTCAGTGATAAACTGCACCTTCATCAACCATATAAATTGTGAGACTAGTTCTTCAATGTTGTTTTAGTCACAGAACATCTGTTTCCACCATCTTTTAGTTACCTTGTCATTTAAACACATCCCTGGGGATGATATTCACGTTTCAGTCTTCCATAGTCTGCTGCTTGACTTTAAAGATAAGTTAGCAAGACATTTTATCTCCTAACATGCTTTAGTATCCCTTAACATGCTACCCACAGTTGCCGGAGGCTTGCTTACACTATCGCCTGCTGGCCTGAAATCTCAGCTCTGATGGGACATTTAACTGCACTTTTCTTCTGCTTTGGTATTCATTTGCACACTCAGTTTTATTCCTTCCTTATATTTCTCAGATATCCCTCAGAAGCAGGGAGCCTGGCAAACGAGTAGTCCACAAGCAACTGTACCGTATAGTGCTGAGCAGCTCCAAGACACCTTCTCTGATGTCCCAGATAGTGCTCAAAGAAGGGTATAATCGCCTAAGCTGGGGTCACGGCCACGTGTCGTTTCTCAGGCAAGCAAGGTCTGGCAGTACCCTGAGCAGGTGCAATCTTGTCCTGCCCAAGCTGCTGGCTCGCTGGCATTGCTAGCAGAGCACTGAGCCTGTCTTACGAGATAAGGCTCAGCACTAAGGTAACATAAGCACATGGCTTTCTGCTGTCCCAGGGTACCAGCAGAGCAAGCTCAGCACAGAACAAAAAACCTTGTAGACATAATCGTGAACCTGCAGTAAATTCAGAGGTGGAATAACCCTTAAAAGTGCCCTTGCAGTGTGTGGGCTGGCCACGCTGAACCCCTCCTCTTCCCTTCCCAAATCCATCCATGTCTCCAAGCAGCAGCTTCCCTCACTGCCTTTTTCAGTCCGTGCCGTGCAGATCGCTTTCACGACAGCACTTGCTCACCCCTAATTCAACATGCTCTATTTATTCTTTGGACCACAAGCTACTGTGGCAAGACTATATTCCGTAATTCTGTACAGAATGGGGATTTTAATGATGGGGAACAAAGTCGACCCCTAAAGAGCTGTTTGCCATAATGTCCTTTTGGAAGTGGTTATTTGTCATTCACAGTAACAGGTCTACACAATTAGCCTGTGATCATCATGTATTTAAAAATAAAGATGAGGGGGAGGGGACACCCTCACCCTGATGGAAATTGGTCCCACTTTGTAGAGTTTATTGTTGTCTTGATTGCAGAGAGGTTACAGGCTGCAGCAAAGCTCTCGATGAATAACCCTTATTATGTATTACATGACGCATGATTTATGCTGAACATGGCACCTTATGATCTGTATTTCCACCATCTTTTCATAATGCTTTTGTGACTTAGCTCAGCTTGTCATCTCTTTAACCTTTGTATTCAAAACATATTTACAAATATGCATATTTTACACATTTATATGTCATTCTGCCCTTTTGCCTGCTGACTCCACCTTCAAACAATGCTGGAAGCCCCACAGGTTTTAATGCATTCCTGCTTTTATTTTTTCTTTTGGAATGGACCAAGGACCAAGATGAAAAACCTATCGTACCATAGGTTCATGAATTGCACTCATATAAAAGCTGAGAAAAAAGAGAAATGGAGCAAACCCATTGCCATTACAGTTTAAACTAAAATAATCTCCACTAGTCCTCCCATAAATGTAGGAGGAGGACAGGCTAACGCATATTAAAACAGAATGCTTCTTGCAGACAGGATCATTTAGTAGCACTGATGAACGAAAGGAGATATCGTAATGTAGGAACAATTCCTTCAGCTATAGATGTTTACATATGCTGTGCAATAGGAATGCACTTTGGGGAAAGCCAACGAAAACAGATTGTGACTTTTACATTGAAGATTGTGTTTCCTTGAAGAAGATTTTTTTTACGAGTTAACTTTAAATGTTTCTTACCTTTCTAAATCATCTAATTGTTTTGCATCTTTCTAAATAATTTTCTAAGCCACTTGGAATTAGATTGATGAAAAGCGCTACAGACAAGCCAGGTACTGCTATTTGAAGTAATAGTTTTGCAGCATCAAGCTGATGGTGTCTTTTTTCCCCCCCGAATGTCTCCCAAAGAATGTTATACTGTTATCATCTTGATATATTTGCAGCGTTGTGCCCAGAATTGTCTTGGGTAAGATAACCAAGTATGGTAAATATATATGCAAGTCTCTCTGCAAAGCCCACTTTCTTTTAAGCCTATTTCTGCCTTAATGGGATTCATTGCTTCCCTAAGCAGCCCTTGTAATTTTCAGCAAGGTCCTTTAACTCATTTAATGTGCAACATTTGTTCATGCCTAATTTGTCTGAGCCAGGCCATGTTTGTGTTTTCCTTGAGTTGCAGAAAGGTTGATTGTGGGGGTGGAACTGCCTGCCTCCAGTGAATATATTTCTTTCCGAATTACAGTAATTACCACAGGTTTCGTTTGGTTGGTGCTCTCCTCCGTGCCCCTCCTTGACAAGGTTAACAAGCAGAAGGTAACTGAACATCAAAAGATAAGTGCCTAATCACATGGGCAATTGTTGACAGTACTATTTCTCTGGTGTTGGTGATAACATTCCGTACTGGATTCTTCTGCAAAGGCACGTAGGAATTAAGTTTGTAACCCTAAGGATAGCATTTGTAGATGTCAATAGATCTGCATTACCCCCAGCTTTTATCCCTAAGAATATGCTTCCTCTGCTAAACAAAGACAGTAGAGAAAATTAGAGATTTTTTTTTCCCTAATTCCTGCCTTACTTTTTTTAAAAATTTATTTATTGTAGCTAACTTCTAATGAAAGGTAATACATTCAGTTAAAATATCTGTGTTGACTTATAACATCAGAATGGAACCTTTCTTGCCTCCCTTTTTGTCTCTGCAAATATGTATCTGGGTACATATATATACGCATTGTATATTGAAAATACATGTCACCAGGAACATATACTGTCCAAAAAAGGGCAACGAAGCTGGTGAAGGGTCCGGAGCACAAGTCTTATGAGGAGCGGCTGAGGGAGCTGGGATTGTTTAGTTTGGAGAAGAGGAGGCTGAGGGGAGACCTTATTGCTCTCTACAACTACCTGAAAGGAGGCTGTAGCGAGGTGGGGATTGGTCTCTTCTCCCTAGTAACAACTGATAGGACGAGAGGAAACGGCCTCAAGCTGCACCAGGGGAGGTTGAGGTTAGACATTAGGAAAAACTTCTTCACCGACAGGGTGGTCAAGCATTGGAACAGGCTACCCAGGGAAGCGGTTGAGTCTCCATCCCTGGAGGTATTTGAAGAACGGATAGATGTGGTGCTCGAGGACATGGTATAGTGATGGACCTGGCAGTGTTAGGTTAACGGATGGACTCGATGATCTTAAGGGTCTTTTCCAACCTTGACAGTTCTATGATTCTATGATTCTATGATAATTAAGTCTACATGTCTATGACCTCTCTCTCTCTCCCTCTCTCTCTCTGTATTTGTATATGTATCTAGAAAAGGGAAAGATAGGACTCTAATTTTGCCTTAAGAAATCCAGAACTGTATTATAAATCTGATTTGCCCTGAAATATTCCAAAATTAGTTCACTTGTGAAGTACTTACAACCATCACTGGCCATCTCAAGCTGCATTTGGTGACCTCAAACTCTTAAATGTAAAATTATGAAGGAAAATCTACCTTTCAGATATTTTCTCCTGGTGACAACTGCATAATAAGGGAACAGATATTTTAGTGTTAGCATAATTTCTCTTTTAAGTTCTTCCCTCTAAAAATTTCCCTTACAATAGCTTATATCATGAGGCCATCCAGTGCTTAATGAACTGTAAGACCTAATATCAAAAACACGTTTTCTAAGGAGACAAGATTTATTCTTAAGATTTTATAAACACCGGGTGTCTCAGAAGACTCTCATAATTAGCTTAATGATTCAAACTAACCAGTTCTGTCTAACTCCCATCACCCAGAACATTTATAATGGTCGCATTTACCCTATTTTTTCCAGTGATTAGGTCACCTCTTAGTCACAACCGTAATAAGTTAAGTCAGATATTTAGAAATTACTCATATTCAGACATAGGTACAGTTTCTGCAACTGTGTGACTGAATGTTTCTCATACATGAGTGATACAGTGAAAGTTCTTAGACATGTAAATGACATATTTATAATTCTCTTATTACGAAATTAAAAATCACAGCAGTTTATCAATAACTCATAAACTGGTTTCCAATCTGATCTGATTTGCTCATGTTTCACAGAAAGTTAACTCCAGTGACTTCCAGAAAGTGGCATTTGATTTATCTTAGTGTGAGAGGCATAGGAGATTCCTTGTTTTAAACAGATACTGACTTTCAGAGCATTTTAAGCATGTGATTAGATGTGCAATACCCTTTCAGATATTCTAGGAAATATTTGTATCTGGAAATTTTCATCAGAGGTCACACAAAAGAAATCTCACATATAAGGGACTTGCATTTTTCACATCTTAAAATAAGTAAGGGAATGGACCTCCTTTTCTCTGAGGAAAGATTAGAAGAATTTGGTTTCTTTTGGTCTAGCTCAATGTATATACAATAATATATATATTATACTATTATATAATATGTAAATATATTCAGACTCATTAATACCAAGGAGGAACTGTACACGTTTTTCACATCCAATCCATGATATGAAGATGTACAGAAGAATTTGGGTCACAAGCTGCCACCTAGCATACCGACTTACAAAACAAAGCAAAGGAAGAGGGAAGAACAGAGCAGCAAATTTGTTTTGTCTCTTCTCAGGATGAAAACCATGCTGCTTCCCCAAGCTTCTCAACTCCACATCTCCCTATTTGAAGCAGTGCCTGCCAGTCATGAACTTGTATGCAGAAGTAGTTGCCTGGATCTAGGGGCTGCACAGAAGCTCAGATGCCTCTCCCCAAGCTGACCCAATGTAAGCACTATTAAGGGGAAAAAGAGCAGGCACAATGGTTCTTATGGAATTAGATGAAATCAGAAAAAGTGTTGGTTTGAGCACAAGCTGAAACAGTGGACCATAATTTAATAAGGAAGGAATCTTTTTGTGCATACCCAGAACACTCTGACTTCAGTGTGATCACTTACCACACACTTTTTGAACCATTTAAGAGTAGAGGCAGACCTGAATAAACCTTCTCCTGCCTCAAGAAGTAAGAAGAAAGAAAGAAAAATAAAATTCAGACTTTTAAAATACTTACATAAGCAAGGTTTAATTTGTTTATGAACACAAATTAAACGAATGGTCCTAGGTAGCACCATTTCTGATTTTTCATATGACAGGAGAGAGGTGGACTTTATCCAACAGGCTGATGCACATGGTGCAGACCTCTGTAGCAAAAAGCCCTCTCCTGCTCTACTCTGTCTTGACATGTTGGAGTCCAAACTCAGCAGCGGGTACGTCTGATGCCCTTAAAACACTGAAAGCAATGAAAGCACAAGGGTGTGGTGTAATGATTGCATGAAGAGCCCCAAGAAATGAGTGGCTAACAGGTCACTGTTTGAACAGTGTGTAATTTCACTGAGGACGAACACCCTTCAGGTGCAAGCAAGGTCAATTAACTCACTTGGGAGGAATGGACATTCAAACCATTCACCTGGGACATTTAAGGTAGGCTTCAGTCAAAGGACCAAAGGTAAAAGCCAAAGCTCCTTTTCGTAGTCTGTGAAATGAGATCAACACAACCAGGAAGGCAATTCAGAGAAACTAAAAACACCTAATTTATATGCCTGAAGCAGACAGTTGTGAATATCCCCTGTGGTGAGTAACAAGAATGTGTCAATGCTATTCCACAGTAAAAGGATTATTAACTGCAGAGCTGCAATGTAAATTAAAAATAACTTCATAAAAATACTCCCTACTGAAAAATGGAAAATTACTTTTTTCTGTCAACAGGTAAATAGTACTTTCTTGATAACACAGTACATACACTGGAAGAAACTAACATAGTGTATAGTTCACTCAAGCTCATAAACTTCAAAGCAAAACTTGTCCTCTCTCTTTTAAAACTTAAAAAAAACCCACCCAAACTCCACCCAAAACCCCAAAACCTGGCTGTGTTTGGATAAATAGACAAAATTAGAGTAAAGCAACAACTTGCAGAGCATGTGCTGTAAAAAAGAACAAAATCTTGAATAGCAACAACCTTTACACACAGAAACAGAAGACTGTATTCTTGTGGGAGGTGAGAATATTCTATTTTAAATCACAATATTCTGTTTAAAATCATTATTTGAGAACACAAAGGGTGGGAGAGAGCAGCCCTAATGAGATGTGCTGGCTGTAGATCTCTGAGCAACACTCTCTTGGAGTCAGACTCCCATTTTCCAGTGAGCATTGGTACTGACAAAAATACATCTACAATTGTATCAATATGTATTTTTTCCCCCATCTTTTGGCTGAAGACAGTTCCTCTTCAGATAATAGAGTATTACTAACACACAGAAGGTTTTTCAGGTCATGGGGCTGCTGCTGATTTACATGTAGATTACTATTCAGAGCTACACATGCTGGCAAACTCATTTCACTCCAGATGAAGAAAGAAGAATATTTCTCAGACTTTATCACAAACTTAAATGGGTTTTCATTTTTGTAAGAGGACAGGTTTGATGTTATGTTCTGCTTATAAATATATTTAACTCCAGCTAGAGCTTTGCACCAGGCCCCATAACATCCCAAAGAAAGGGTCCTGAGTATACGGGCTACAAAGATTGAGAGCAACTGATGTTTTTTAGCTTTGCTTCAAGGACAGTTGAATTGGGTCCCACGGAAGATTCAGCTGGTTGAAATACACAGAAAATGAGAGTGTTTCCTGGAACCACTAAATAATGTATTACTTCTCTCTGTGCTACTGTGTGATTCTCTTTAATGAGTATTTTACTGACAGTATTAGGGAAACCTGGATGGTATTCTCACTTCATTTCAGCCTAACCTCCAGTTGAGTTTCATTTTATCTGGAACTGGCTGACCATTCACTTTCAGCATGCAATGACCCACCTTTCGGTGTGTCACAAAACCTCTGAGTTTTTCTGGAGTATATCTGTCCTGCACCTTGCAAAACAATCAGCTGTTTCATTCACACTATTTCCATGCGGTTTTATTACTACCCTTACAAGCATATCCCTGTGGAAGAGGAGCATTAAATAAAGCAGACAGGATCCTATGAAAAAGACACTACCTACATGTTGTTTACCTTGTAACTGAATATTCAAATCAATAGATCTACCTATCCTTCCCTGCTTTTCCCTTCCCCCACCTCTGTCTTGCCTATTATCTTTGTACAGAATTAAAGGTCTAGTTCATTTTATTTCAAACCTCTCTGTATTTGTGCCTAAGAAGATGCAGACATGTATGATACCACTTAATGGCCCCCCAGAGCAAGCCATAGGGCTTGACCCTCTCAAGCTACCTGTCCCCAAACACAGCATTGCATACCTTCAAGTGTTTATTCTGTGACAAGGCAACTGTGAGTGCTGCACACTAGCCATCCTCTAGGTCTGGAGTGATTTCATCACCCCGAGCAGGAAGACACTATCTTCTGATGGGGTCTGGAGTCAAGGATTTTTATGCACTCAAACACATTTAGAGAGAGATGCAGAGGCATTGCAGCAGCAGACTCAGCAGTCAAGCCTAAGTGACCCATTAAGTGTAAAAGGGTTTTTGCCTGAAGAGTTCAGGGTCTCAGTGGGGGAACTGTTGAGCAGTTGCATGCAGCAGGTGGCCTCTCTTGTCTTTAGTGAGCATCCTAAAAAATGCTAAGGGGGAAAAAGCCCATTTAAACACCTGAAATATGGTAACGGTCATGTGTGTGGAGGAAATCTATGTGCATATGCTACTGTCTGTTTTTAATACCTGCAGAAACAGGCCCCACTAGAGACACAATACAGAAGTAGAACACAGTTATCTTTCCTACAAATTACCCCTTCCTTTCTAAGTTTGTACATTTTATCTGATCTATTAGATAGCCAGTAGGTAAAGAAGAGCTTTATAGACAGTGGAAGTCTCGCTCTCTCTCTTTCTGGCTATGTGTGTCTTCAGGAAGTGCAGAACTAGCTCCATTGAATAACTTTGTCTATTAACTACGGACAGTTTTTAAAAGAATGGGAAAGAATCTACTTAAAAATGAATCCACTTAAAACACTAGACTTTAAGAATGCAGAGTTGCTGCTGGTATTAACACAAGTACTGTCTGAATTCTCAAGATCCTTTTCCATTTATACAGGCATACTGCTATATCTGCAGTAAAAATTAAATACATTTCAGTAAATATGCATAGCACATACTGGTGGAATGGAAATGATATGTGCAGGCAGATGCAGAAAAATACATGTATGTATACAAGCACATAAAATACTCAGACTGAAATAAGACTTCTGAGAAACTCATTGCATCTTCACTGTGCAATTTTGCTGTCCTAAAGAAAACCCAAGTGTAAGTGGCAATCTGAAAACAGTAAATTGATCAGCTGTAAACCTGGTCCCAGCAGCTCTAGCGTCATCATGTTGTAGACCAGAGAGGAAGAGCAGAGGATCTCAGCAGCTTCTATCCTCTCAGAACCATCTTCCTCTGAGGCGTTAGTAACACTGAGCTCCCTGGTCTCAGGCCAATAGAGACAGACTTCATTGTAGGCTTGCTGCTTTCTGCCCAATAAAATCATGGACTGGAAAGGCCTTATATTTACTGAAGCAAAAGTGATATGTTCTTAGTTTCTTTGTTTTAACAGAGCATTACCAATCAGAGAAATAATTACAGCTTGCTTTTCCGTAAAACAACCAAGCAGTCTTAGAGCTGTAGTTACTTGTGGCAAAGCTGTAAGAGTCTATCATATTTTCACAAAAGGACTTAGTTTGTGTGTCTTATGTCATTATAAAAATCCACCTTTTTTTCTGGTGAGATGTAGTCAAAGTTCTAGTTAAGTGGTTGCAAGTCCAGAAGACACAGAAGCCATTAGGTACATTATTCACAAATTTTGGGAAAATAAGGAGGAGATGATGAGGGAATGGAACTTCACATACACCTTATTTAAGACTTTTGCTGTCTGGCATAAGCTAACTCATCTAAAAGAGCCCCAAGACTAGCCCAATTCAGTGTATTCTGTGTTACCTCTCTTTCCATACTGGGAAAAATGTTTTAATGTCAGTATGAATAGTCTCCCCAGCAAACCATAACGAAATGAACTGATGTTATTATGGGACATCTCTCTGAGCACAATAGATTTTTAATGAGAAATACATGATCCTAACTCAGAGCCTATGGATCTCATTTGCCTTCCTTCCCCTCCCTCAGTTACATGAGATGGTTTCAAGGATGCAAAATAAGCTATGGTCACTGTTCTGCACAGACTCTAGTATGTCCCCAATGTAAATCTGAAAAGTTTGGATTGCTTGGGGGAATAAGCCAACAGTGCTTTTAATTCTGTTAAATGCTATGCAAATAGCTCCTTCTGGTCTTGAAGTGGAAGGCCAGTGTATATTTGTTTATCATCAGGGAACTGTACTAGGTAAATCTGGCTTACACTTCATTAGTGTTTGCTGTCCTTTCTGCTGCTGTTTACACTCACGTTTGAAAGGAACCTGACAACTGAAAAGTTGGATTTGTAAATGGATTAACACTGTGTGCCACAAAGATAACTGAAGAAATCAGTGAGAATTGGACCTCCCCGTGATAGCTGTATAATATGCTTCATAAGAGCTGTTTTACAAGATTTATTTGTGCATCATTTGTAATAACTACAGTCTGCTGGATATTTCTTCATGCACTGATAGTAGGTGTAGAATTTCACACATGTAGAAGTTTTGATTTTTAAATGAAATCATAAAAAAAAATTACCAAGTCACTTAAATTTCTTGTATTTGGAGACTGAGTGAACTTCTGTACAGTATAAACAATAAATTAAGTAACCTGAGAATCATAAAATGTGTCCTTGGTTTTTGGAGGCAATACCAAATGGCAGACTGTGAAAGTGTCATTATAACTTTTAGGAAAAGTTTTCATTGTATTGCTTTCTCACCAAACATGACAATGGGAAATGAAATCTGATAGGAAGACTATTTCAGGACTCATAAGCACCAGCAATGATTGATTGTTTGAAATCAGTTTTAATGAGTTGAAATGTGTTATCTTTGTTGAACATTTTTCCTTATTTGGTAGCATTTCACCTAAGAGTCTGTGTTTTGTGAAACAATTAAAATACACCCACATCAGTAGTGAAAACACAGTGTATAGAAAAGTAATGGACTTCAGCCATACTTTGTAATAATTCACTGGCTTTTCAAAAGGGCAATATTTTAAGGGTTTCTTCAGACATTTAAACAACCACGTCTGTAACCCTCCCTTCCTTCTGCTCAGGAGCAGAGTAGAGAGATCAGATGAACACCAGCACCAGTGTAGAGCTCCTAGCTCAAACTACCTAGTAAATAACAAGTGTTATTTGGCTAGGCAGTTGCAATTACTGCATCACATGGCCTGGGGTATATTTACCATACTACATGGAGCGAAGGATGAGTTAAATCTTTGGTCACCAAGCCAATTCTTCCCTGTTTCATTGCACCATGTAATTGTTTTCCATGTTCAGCATAAACATATGCATAGATTCTTCATATATGTTTCTGTGTGGATGTTTTAGAATGAAAAATTCTGATTTAAAGGTGTTTGAAGAGGCAGGTTTGCATGTAGATCTGATTGTCCATGCAAAAGACAAATTTGATGACAGTTCAAGACCATAGACACAACCCCAGCAGAAGCTACAGGCAGTCACAAAGTTTAATAATTTCCCTCCAAAGCTTAAAATGACCATTCTGACCTTATTTAATCTAATATAAAACACAGTAGAATGTATATACTTAAATGATTAGGCTTTGAGGAAGAAAATTATTTCAAAATACTGTTCAACAGCTACAGTTTGCCCTCAGAGGAGGGATATGGGAGAGAATTAATCAAATTGAACCTCTGGATAAAGAACTTCTTATTCAGACATTGTTCTTTATTTGATTATTGGTGATATTACTGTGAATTATCATTTCATGTTTGGGCTATGTTAGTGTTTGTAGTCAAACTCAGTAGTTTGGCTAATGATCAGAATCCAAAGATGTATATACATAATAAAAAGTTAGGCTGTGCCCCAAAGACATAATAATGCCATTTCAGTAAGAAAAATAATCATGACGTATTGCAAAATTCTCCTCTTTTCTTGTCCCTCCTGCTTGTACAGAAAATAAAGGAAAAATCACATTTGAATGTTATCTTTTTATAAATTGATTTTTGATTCATGCTAGTGAAATCTTGTTCAGAAGCTAACTGTAGTGGTAGGAAGCTGTTGCTCCTTTTACATTCTCAGTTATGTAGCTGTGAGATGAAGCCAGAAAGGAAAATAAGTGAATCCTTTTGGAGATAATTCTCCTCTACATGGGATTTTTTTTTGTTTGTCATGAATGCCTGGTGTAGTTCGCAATGTCTTTGTCTTTCCCATGTTCTCTGTTAACAGCTTTCAGTGCATTGATGCATAACTTCATCATTTGGCAATGGTCTTTCTCAAGGAAGAAAAAAATCTCATTTATGCTCTTTTATACTGTCTTACTATATAGACTTAATTTTAACCACGTAACTTAGGGGTTTTATCAGTTTCCTTTTCTGTATAATTGAAGTAATGTCTGTTTTCCATGCACAATAAACCATTTTAAAGCCTATGTGCAAAAATATTTCTATTATTACAAATACTACTATTAGTAAATGATTCTAAGTCTTTCTCTCCCTGCCCTAGTAGATGGGCATGGGTATGATAGGTGTACTAATAATATACAAAATCTGAAGGAAGGCAGCTTCTCATCTTGATCCAATGGATTTAATTGTCAGTCATTAATAAATAGGATACTGCAGTAATTTTCACTAATTTGTATTCAGGGTAGCAGTTTAGAGAGTACAGAATTGTATTTGTTATCTCATTTTTGTGAATATTCTGCCAGAGGCTCTAGATCCAAATTTTCTAAACTTGGCAGCTATCTGTATCTATTTAACAAATTGCTAGTCCATGTCATTTTTCAGGACATCCATTGCATATTTTTTCTTAAACCCAAAATGCCACAGATGACACACTACTTTTTTTTTTTTTTTTTAATAATGCATAGAAAAATAAATGTTCAAATGATAGCAGGATTGAGCAAAGATTGCTTTCAAAATCTAACTCCAAGTTTACTTGTGTGTCTATAAATTTGAGGTATTTTTCCACACTGCAATGAATGATCTTGACAAAAGTGCTCTCACTTATAGCTCACTGCTCATCTTAAAAAATATTTATTGAATTTCCATTGGGAATTTTTTCTTGGGAATTGTCCCTGTATTTATAACTATATCTTGATTCTGGTTATCTTGCTGAAGAATAACATCACATTATATAAATGTAACAATCACTTCAATATAACAATGTGGCATAGACTGTCATACTACTTACCCCAAATGTTAGTATACTGTTTAATATCACTGACTAGGGAATCATCAGCAAACTAACTGCTACTTTGAGAGAGTGGGTTAATATTCATGGTGATGTATTTTACTGTACTGAATCTTAATCCTCAAGGTTCAATGCTGTATCTGTCACTTTTTTTATATACACTGTACATAATCCTTGAACTAATTTATGCAGAGCTGTAAAGTCTGCTTACCCTGCTCTGCTGTCCATACTACAGTGCTTACTTTGCCAATGTGCTTGCAGGCATGAATAACTGTGTGACCTCTCAAAAGTTTGCCAGCTGAGCTGGAGAGTGGGTGAGGTTGTAGCCACTCGACTCTCGAGGACACTGTTTCACGTAATTTCTACCTTTAGAGCTTTGACTTGTTGAAATGAATGGTACGGTTTTGCCCCTAGTCCCTGACTCGTATCCTGCTGGCCTCACCAACAGTAGGAGTAATACCATACTCAGCATAAAGCCTCGCTGCCACAGGGTACTCCAGCACAGGCTGGAAGAAGAAAGTTCTGGTAGTGGCTAAAAATGGGAGGTTATGTTTCTGTTTCTAGGACCTTTTCTAGCCATGCCATGCCACAGATCCTTATTCCAAGAGTTGACCCTTCTATGCTCTTGATGTTGTCCTTTCATTTTTTCTATGTTTGTTTTTTCTCTCCTCCACAAAAACAGTATTTTCAAGTTGTGATCATTATTCATACCTGGGAACCTGATCATCCAGTTCATGCCGTGGAAAAATATCACTGTGCCGAATTGCCTGATAGAACCTGTCTGATTTATGGTTCATCTCAAATACACTAGGCATATTCTGCCTGTCTTGGCTTCTTTCTTTGTCTTTCTCTTGTAACTTGTTACCAATCAAGCATGGAATTGATTTTTTTTTTCGGGTCTTACTTCTTGCATATAAAGCTGTATCTGACCTATTCCATGAGCATGTTGTGTTTACTGTCTTTATATAAAGCTCTGCATGTCAGCTTGAGATTGAATTGTACTGGTTTGATAAGCATTGCTATATCTATCATCTGATTTCAAAGTGACATACCACTGTGCCTCAGAATATTCTGCAAGGAGATATGTGTGATGTTTGGATCTTTTGATCCTTCTCTGAAAAAAGGGAAGTGATAACATATTTTGCTGAAGATGCTTCTGCTTGCTTAATATCATTAAGTTTTAGTTTGCTTTTAAAACAGCATCCAGCATTTTGCATAGCAGGTATGAAAAAATAACATCAAATCAAGCAGCAATGATATTTCAAAAACTGCTTAGAAGTTCACCAAGAATTAGGTTGTCATTACCATTGCTCAGCTGTACAAAAAGCAATATTCAGCCTGTGTGTCAACAGAGGGGAAAAGCAAAGACTGCTTACCTAGTTCTCAGAGATTAAGTAAATGGGAAGCAGAAAATGGGCAAAGATCATCAGATACTATAGCCCTGCTCTTCCTTCTTCTGTTCAAGGTGACTGGAACAGAGCCAGCTGCTTCACAAAAAGGGAGGGCAATGAAGAGAAAGAGAGTGTGAGGTACATTCTGATATTTTTTGTCCATCTCCTAGGGTACAGGAACTGGGCTTCATCCTTTTGATCATCTTATGGAAGAAAAAGAATCCAGAAAAAGTTGTTTAAAGATTCCTGTTAATCCTAGTTAGAGAGGTATGACATTCTAAGTCAAGCCTTATTGTGCAAATTGTGTTATGAAAATTGAAGTAACCCCAGAGCACAGAGAACATAAGTACATAAAGCACCTGTGGGGATGTCTGTGATGCAGGAAAATATCATGCACAACTTTTAATTATTCAAGGCGTGACTCTTTCAAAAGGTTATATATGTAGCCTTTCAATAAAACTTTCAGCTTTAAATAAGACCTCTGTAATTTAGCCCCAATTAGCAGTTAAAATATGGAGTTGTTACTTATCAACAAACACTTTTGTGAAATAACTTCATAAATGTATAGCTATACACAACCAGTGTTTTCATTGCCACCTGAACTTGGCTCAAACTAAATAAATGATTTCTAAAGAGGAAGAGAGTTTCCCTAGCAGAAAAAGAAAAGAGGGAAAAGCACCCTTTTTCCACTCTCTGACAATTAAAAGAAGAAAGTTATGGATATCAGAGGACTGTGGGTACCCAGTGGAAAAGGTAACTAATTAGTTAAAAGGACTCTAAGTAAAGATGAATTGCCAGGATGACCTCCATGCACTGCCCAGGCATATTCACCGTATGGTGTCATA
Source organism: Platalea leucorodia (assembly GCF_965183815.1). NCBI lineage: Eukaryota > Metazoa > Chordata > Aves > Pelecaniformes > Threskiornithidae > Platalea > Platalea leucorodia. Next base: position 59,508,906 of record NC_138823.1, on the reverse strand, counting down.
TCTGCCATTCTCATTACCTTTGTTTTTCATGATCCTCCAGTTAGTTATATTTCAGGATTTAGATGGAAGCTTCAGCTGCCAGTCAAGAGGCAGAGGTTAATAGACACTAAAATGTTAGAAAATATGAGAATTGTATGTTAAAAAGCTAACTAGTCTTCAGAGAGAGAACAGAGCTGGAGCCAGGAAAATAGCATTATGTTTCATTAGCAAAAGAATAACTAAATTGACATTACTTGGTAAAAACTTTTCTAATTATTAAAGTAAGAGATGGAGAAAAGGAGAACTAAAGTAAGTAAGAGATGGAGAAAAGGAGGACTAAATATTAAATCTTCTATAGCTATAGCTTACAAATCAGTGTTAAAATCAAAATGGGGTTATGGAGTAAAAAAGGAAAACTAGGCAGATTGTGATTGTCCAATCAAGGGAAAAATGGAACAGGTAAGGTAATGCAAATAGAGGAAGCATAAATTATCGCAGAATTATGGATCTATCAATTTATGAAGGACAAAGCACAGGAAGCTAAAGTAAAGATAATAAAGGGTAAGAATGACGGAAACTACTGCACATAAACAGACCTGTGTTATCTGGTTTAACATGTCTAAGAATACGTGAATGAACTCCAAAAATACAAAGCAGAAAAAAATCTTTCTGTTTCACTGAACACAAGAAAGCATGTGTAGGAAAAATGTTTGTAAAGATAAGAAAGGCCAATAAATTATAAAAAGGACTGATCACAGAGCACTTTAATTAATCTCTTATTAATGTAAATTTAAATTAAGGAACAGCAAAATAGGACCTATGTTCTTATATGTAATAGATTACAAATATGTAATAAAATTGATTTTATCCCTTTATAGAATTGTTGCAGACAGCTAATGTGGCCTCTAAAATGTAGAATATATCAGATTTAACCATGAAAAGTGGTTGAGCTCAGACTAAATACTAAAAGTGTCATGTTTTACTACTAGTTATAATTGCCTGAATTCAGCCAGAAGTATTTGCTAGTATTTTTTCAAATATCATCAGCACATTTGTTTTGTCATTATTTCTCCAGTAAATTTGTCTCCTTTCTTATACTTGGGCAGACTACTTTTTTCGTCGCAGAAGCAGTTTCAAAAAGCAATAGCAGGAGTGCTTCAGCACTGGAAATATTCAGTGCTGGACTGCGAGACCATGAAACAAGAGTGAGTTTTGGCAGTAGAACTGGAAGAATAGCTGTGGTCTTGACAAGCAAAAACGAAGGAAGAGGGAGAGAGGATGAACAACCAGGAAAGGGATGACAAGGAAAAATTTCTTACCCTGACTTTCCAAAAACCATGATGCCTTAACAGCAAGGCAGCCTGTTGAAGCAACAAGCAAGAAGACGACCTGAGATCATCTCTTAGTTATATACTAAGAGCATCTTCCTGTCCTACCCTTCTTCAAATCTAGTGCTGTTTCCTGCTCCTGATCACATGCTCTATCATCCACTACTCAGAAGACTTAACTTTATTCAATGTCATTCTCTGCACATTGCCTAAGCATTCAATGTGAATAGGGTATCCATCATCTTTCTCACACCAATCCCCAGCAAACTATTGCAAAGAAACAGCAGCCCTCCTTCCTCAAGGAGAATGATCATAAAAATCAGAGGACTGAACATGCAGAAACTTGCGGCAGGGATCCCCTCAGACTTTTTAGACGGCCAAGGAGGTGTGAGCCTCTTGGGAAACCAATTAAGGCCTCTTGTCTCCTGATCTTGCAGAAATTTAAAGTAGCCAAAGCACAGCATACATGTGAGCATTGTCTTGCAATCCAAGAGATGTGGGTCATCCAAACTCTTAGCTTCAGTACTGTTGGTCCACAGTAGTGGAAGCTACTACCAAGAGGAGCTGAACTTTCTGCGTTTTACCTGAACTACACAACAGTGCATCGTGATGTTGGAAGGTCAGAGGACTCTCATAGCAATAAATAGACAATTCAAGGAAGCAGAAAAAGAAAAGAAGTTTTGTACTTATGCCCTTTCCTTATCCTGAAATATAGCTTAGGTAGCTATGAAAGTCCTATGAATGAAAATCTTTGGTGCATATGCACAGTTTAAATGCGCTCCATTTATTTTTTGGAGGCAGTAAAGGGAGAAAAAGACATGGGGTTGCTGAGAAATGTATGTTTGCTGCTGGTGGAATTCTTGGCCAAAAGAGTCTCAACATCTCTATAGAACAGAGAAGTACCCCAAAACTTGGATATCTGTCTGTATATACTCACACAAACCACTTTGCTTCCAGACTGTCGTGGTTTAACCCCAGCCAGCAACTAAGCACCATGCAGCCACTCGCTCACTCCCCCACGGTGAGGAGAAAACTCATGGTTTGAGATAAAGACAGTTTAATAGGGAAAGCAAAAGCTGTACACGCAAGCAAAGCAAAGCAAGGAATTCATTCACTGCTTCCCATCGGCAGGCAGGTGTTCAGACATCCCCAGAAAACAGGGCTCTATCACATGTAACAGCTACTTGGGAAGACAAACGCCATCACTCCGAACGTCCCCCCCTTCTTTCTTCTTCCCCCAGCTTATATACTGAGCATGATGTCATACGGTATGGAATAGCCCTTTGGTCAGCTGGGGTCAGCTGTCCTAGCTATGCTCCCTCCCAGCTTCTTGTTCACCTGGCAGAGCATGGGAAGCTGAAAAGTCCTTGACTGGTGTAAACATTACTCAGCAACAACCAAAACATCAGTGTGTTATCAACATTATTCTCATACTAAATCCAAAACAGCACTATTCCAGCTACTAGGGAGAAAATTAACTGTATCCTGGCTGAAACCAGGACACAGACTCATGGAAAACCGGAGAAGAGGTAATTATAATATTTTTGATCAATTTTTAAATAAATGCTAACCTCGCAGAAAAGAAAGATCAAATTATTTTTCTTTAAGCTTGACTCTTTTGCCTAATTCCTTAAAAAAGACGTGCATGCATGTGCCTATCATCGTAAAGTATGAGAGCTTTTTTCCTGTCTGTAATTTTTGTACTGTTCAGCATTTTCTACTGACATTTATGAAACTCAACAGGTTTGTATTTCATTTTCCTTTTAAAGTGCTTCGCCTTCTCCCTAACTTCAGTCTGAATTATGAAGGTCAGCCTACTGGGTTCATTGACGAAGCTTTGCAGAAATTCCACGAGCAGCAAATAAATAGGATTGTCGTAATGTTTTTTTTCCCTGTTAGCCACGTTTGCAGTTGAAACAACATTGCATAATATAGATTTCCATTCACAGGCTTAACACATTTTAAACTGATGAGTCTCTTCAGTGCCACTATGAAGAGTGTGTGTTCATGGGAGGTGATTGTCCCCCTCTACTCCACTCTCGTGAGACTCCACCTGGAGTACTGAGTTCAGCTCTGGGGCCTCCAACATAAGAAGGACATGGACCTGTTGGAGCGATTCCAGAGGACGGCCACAAAGATGATCAGTGGGCTGGAGCACCTCTCCTATGAGGACAGGCTGAGAGAGTTGGGGTTGTTCAGCCTGGAGAAGAGAAGGCTGCAGGAAGACCTTATAGCAGCCTTCCAGTACCTGAAGGGGGCCTACAAGAAAGCTGGAGATGGACTTTTTACAAGGGCACATAGTGATAGGATAAGGGGTAATGGTTTTAAACCGAAAGAGGGTAGATTTAGATGAGGTATAAGGAAGAAATTCTTCACTCTGAGGGTGGTGAGGCCCTGGAACAGGTTGCCCAGAGAAGCTGTGGATGCCCCCTCTCTGGAAGTGTTCAAGGCCAGGCTGGATGGGGCTTTGAGCAACCTGGTCTAGTGGAAGGTGTCTTTGCCCATGGCAGGGGGGTTGGAACCTGGGTTGGAACTTTAAGGTACCTTAAGGTCCCTTCCAACCCAAACCATTCTATGATTCTATGATTCTATGGCAAGTATGGTTCTTGCAGCCCAATGAATGTGTATTATATAAAATCAGATCTAATAATGTCTCAAATACAGAATAATGAAGACCTTGTTTATGACCTACCAGAGTGGGTCACAGTAACTCAGGTGACCTGCTTTCTCTAGATTCATGTGCATGAGTTACAATGCATTAGTTTGAGAAGCAAATTGGTCTTTAATTTTTTTCTTCTTCTACTATTTGTAGGTAGAGAGGTGTTTAAACTAGATTCTGAAGCCTGTAGTAGAAACTCTTGCCTGGGTTATAATCATAACACATGCCTCCAAAGTAAACTTACATTAGCACAACTCAATGTGGTAATTAAGATAGAAAAAGGCAGTACTAAGCTGCATGGCCTATCAGATTCCTTGGGGAGAAAAAAAGGACTGACGTGACTTGAAATGTGTCCAAAGGGTTTAGTTAGCCTCCAATTAGCTGCAAACTTCTTCTATTAAAATGTGTAACAAATACCAGCCTACATGTCTCTGAACCCTTCATTATTTAAGACCTGATTTCAGATGGTTCTTTTATTATAGCATATATCCCAAAAGCTAGCATTGACTTTTAATTACACTATACAATCATTGCTGTCAGGTGATAAGTTGGAAGGACAGAAGACTCCAGGGCACATCAGGGTGAACCACAAGGGCTCAGCTCTTAACCAAAAGCAAACAACTGAACAAAGGCAAACACTCTAGGAACAATCTACAATAAAATGAAGGCCAAATGGTCATCTCTCCTTAACCTTGCATTTCACGCCTGCCGTGAAATCCAGAGAGTTTACTCAGGCAGCCAGACAGAAGTATAGGGAGCGGGAATGGGAAGTGGAACAGAATGTGAATTGTGCTCGACTCCTTGCACTCCCTCAAGTTCAAAAAGGACACACACACACATTTCTTTTTTCCCTGTTACTGTTATTGATCTCTTATTACAAAGGTCATACTGGGAGTTGTTTGCTGAAGATTTCCATACTGTGCCAATATAATTAATATATTGGGGCAGGGGGGAATTGCATTAAGCAGGTTTTAGCTTCTGTCTTTGCATTTGTTTTAATGCTATTTAGTGTCTCCTGGCCATTGTCCATTATAATTGTGTCTGTGTGAGAAACCCGACTTTGAAGGTGGGCTGCAACAGTTGATTAAATTTTGAAATGACGAGGTGTTCATATGTCCTTGGGATTGCTGGGTGTTGGTGACTGCTGATTCCAAATCAGGAGGACATAAGGCAACCGTTAGTGAAAAAGCCATGGTCAGAAGAGCACAGAGAAAAGAGGGAGCTGGGTGTGAGTGTCACACTTTTTGAAAGTTAGAGGCCTGCCTTACCTGTCTGCTCACATCAGGAAAAACAGAACTGGGAGAAGACATACACGAGTATTATAACTACATCAGCAGTATTACATTGAATATCACCTCTTGATTTATTTATTGTCTACATTTATGGAAAATAAGCCACTTACTTAGGTTGGAAGAGCTTGTTTAGCTTATTTTGAGCTTGTTTTCTTGCATGGGGAAAACATGACAGACCAGCTGATGTACAATAAAACAGTGCATATCCAACGAAGAGTATATTGCTCAGAAATGTATTCTTCTGCCTGCTGTGCACCCCTTTCCCCGTTCACAATGTTCTTTCATGTGGGAATCTGGAAGGCTTAATATTCAGCTGAAGTGTATGATATGCAATAACCCTCTTTTTTCTTTCCTCTCTCTCAGTGCAACTATGACATCTCCACTGCATGTGCAAGTCACACAGGGATCATATAGGAATTGTACTGAAAACAGACACTTTTCATTTTGTTGCAGTTACACGTATTTTGAGGATTTATGCGGAATCAGCTTGTTTATCATACATAAATATTTTCTCAAAATCAGGTATTTCTTCCTTAAAGGGAAAAATCAAGTGAACATGCAAAAACACTCCTTTTCTTTCCTTAAATGTTTTCAAACTAAAATCCACATTTTCTAACAAAAATTATTATTGGTAACTGCTATGGCTTCTCTTTCTTTACTTTAAGATGGCTGCAGTTGTGAAGTTAGGAATCAAGACTGGTACAGCCTTCAAAAGATTCTTTTCCTCCCAGTTTGCTTAATAGTTTCCTGGGAAATTTAGATGTGTTGGAATGCAGTTATGTAGGATGGACACATTTTAAAGCATTCCATAGCAAATACTAAATTTTCTAAGGTGAAACAAACCTGAAAAGGTAATAGGCAACAATCATTACAATGGTAGGTCAAAGGATGCTGAAATCCCAATTCAGTACTGCTACAATTAAGTGCAGGCTGTATTCCTGTGCTGAATTTGGTCACAAAGCATATAATAAAAATAAGAGAAGGGTCAGAGGAAGCTATAAAGTAATGACATGAAATCATTCAAAGCTTTTGCAGCCATTTGGAAGTCCTAGTTTGAAATGTCTAACCAGCTGAAACCAGTACCGTTTGGGGCATTTTTTGAATACCCAGAGGTACTGAAATGTCAGATGTAAGCTTAAAAAAGAGATGCCAAGTTAAGGTGCAGGAAGTTACTAAGGGAGTGAAGAGATTAATAAATACACTATAATACTATGCATTGCTGAAATATAATTACTTGTGTTTGTTAAGGTTAATATTCTCCTTTCTAGATAAGCTGCACAAGAATGAGTTGAACATTAAGCCTAAGGTAAAAGTCAGTCACTGAATAATATTGCTTTTCCGATGCTGGAAACTCAGTGTGAAATGTTTTTTAATCATGCCATTAACCCACAGCAGACAGGTACAAATCAACAGAATGTATACAGCAGGGCCTTCTGTTTACCAATGAGGGATAATCCCAATTAACAACAAATCAATTGAGAGTGATATATTATTAGAGAGAGAAGCTTTTTCTTGGATAAAACTGCTTAAAATAACATATATAGGTCAAGCTTTGGGAGGCAGGCATAAACCAGAAATACGAAAAGAGTGACCTGTTTAAAACACTGCAGAACCAATCTTCACACAAACAAAGTGGCTATGACTATTTAGCCAGGCAAAGAGTAGTTCTGGCTGCACTGGTCCCCAAAGCCACAGTATTTTGTGTTAATAGTGTTCATGGTTAAATTAATCTGAAGCTCAAGGTCAAAATATTCATGTTTTAAATAGTTCAGAGCACAAAACACAAACAGAGCAGTTGGATGGGATGTTATCCTGCCTTGGCTTGATAGAGCCAGACTGCACTGACAGAATGATGGACCAGCCTTCAAAGCTTCAGAGCTCAACCTATAACTCCATCTAACCATGTATTCACATGTAAAAGTACAAGTGATTGGTGAATCTGATTGAAAAATCAGTTTGGATCTTCAGTTAACTGACTGTAGCCTCTCCCTTTGAGAGGTTTCCTCTGCAAGCCTGATTTGACTTTTTTTTTTCCCCCCAAGAAATCAATATGTATACTTAAGTATTAATTAACAGCCCTGGATTCAGTCCAACAGGAATGTTCTTATGCCATACTGCTCTTTTCAGTTTTTTCTTTTATAGGAAACAGGAGAATAACTGAAGTCTGGACTTCTTGACCAAGCTCGTTCATTCAGGGCCTGTCCTGTGCCTCATGACTGATATTAGCATTCTTTGTATAATTGATCATACGGGGAGAGGGCGGGGGGAGAGGTTCAGAGATCCTAACTTAAGTTCCTGGAGTTACCTGAATCCTTCACCCAAGTGTAGGATCCTTGAAAAAAAAAAAGGTATAAGGAGCTATGAGAAGTTATTTTGTACATGTTCTTATTGGTATTCCACTGAACTAATATCTCGGTGGACTGTTCCTAACAGCATCCAGTGTTAGAGACTCCACCATCTCCCTAGATGATCTATTCCATTGCTGTTTCATTACTCAAAAATTATTTTGGTTTTTTTTTTCCCCTTTTGCAAGTAACAATATCTCATGGGATTATTATGAGGATCCATAGTCACCGTAGACCTGGAGAACATTTCCCTTCTTTCCCTTTTTGTAAATTATACAATCCTTTAATTTTTTTCTCCTTTAGCCTATAAAATCCTGATTCTTTCCCTTGTCCCTCACAGGCGGAGTGTACTAGATCCCCAATCATGTCTCTGCCATCTCTGAATTTTTTCCCTTGTAGTCCTCAACTTTTTCAAAGCAGAATGCCCAAACTCCACTCAATGGCCCCCCTAACGCCTCATCAAGTCTGAGCAGCGTGAGAGGATTGTGTCAAAATGGTAGCATGCAAAACACCTGCTATGTATCCTGGTAAAACATTCACTTTTTTTCACAAGGTGCTGTTATTGTTGATGCTGGTGCAGTTTGTATTCCACTCTAACTCATTTTGTTTGACCATCTTCTTGTTTCCCATCCTGTGTTTATACAACTAATTATTCTTGCCTAAAAGAAAAACTTTGTATTTACTGAGCTTCTTTCTACCCTTTGAGATATCAGTTTGCTGGGAAGATTTTGAATTCTGATCTTATTCTCCAACATACAGTCTCTTCTATCGTCATGTGGCTCTCTAATGTTAACAAATATGTTGCTTTAATCAGTAAGATCAGCAGTGAAGATATCGAAGAACTGAAAATCATTACTCTCCCTGAATTAATCCTATTCAATGCTTTCTTCCATTTTGACAATGAGCCATTGGTAGATACAATTTTAAGTGCAGTTTACCCCTACCCAATTATTTTTAGAATGGATTGTGACTGTAGGAGGACATGATGTATAACACCTCCTGTTTTCCTCATTATCCTTGTTATGCAGAATTCAAAGGAAAATATTGGTTTGGCTTTGCTCAGTTCCTTGTTATCTTGCAAATAGTTAGCTGAATTATTTGTTCCAGATTTTTCTGAGGAATTGAAAATAACTTGACTGGTTGTCAATTCTCTGACTTTTCTTGTTTTCCTAACTCCTTGACCTCTTTAAAGATTGACATGATGCTTGCCTTCTAGCATCCTATGAGCCTTCAAAGATAATTAGAAATGTTTCTGAGATTTCTTCAGATGAACAGCAGAGCTTAGTGAAGTTAAAAGTACTGAAGCATTGGATACTCTGAAAACAATCAGAAAGTGGACAAGGAAACTCATGCAAAGAGTTAATACAGTACCCTCTTAAATCAGCACATTCTGGCAGATGTAGAGTTCTAATTAAGACCTTTTTTTTTTTTTAAAGTTTAAAATGTTATAAAATTCAAGAATGAACTACAGTTCTTCATAAAGTAATTTAAAATGCCAGTGGAAAGAACATTTCACCCTCTTGTAGGCATTTTTCTTCATGGTGCAAGGGAATACACAAGAACCAGAGTTGGAAAAAAAACGCTTTGCTTTCACAAAGTTTATAAAGATATGTATATAATCACATTTTTAATAAATACATTATACATTTTACCTGTTTGTGGTATATAACCTAGAGATTTTTTTCATCCACAGGAGCTGGTTGAAAAATGAAATTGATACCATTAAATTGGGAATATTTTTACATCATTTTATTCCTTACATAGTTCTTTATTGTTCATCTTCTTTCTGAATCAAACAAATAAATCTGAAAGAGAAGTGAATATATTTAAACTTCATTCAACAGTTTAAAACACATTTTAGTGAATTTGCTTGTTTATTGACCACCTAGTAACATGAGCGCAGCTACTGGTCCTTCAGAACAATTTTGTGCTTAGTGATTAGTCATTTTTGCTTCCACAACAGGAAAGACTTTCAAGGTGGCTGGATTTTCAAGGTATAGATTACTGCTGCTGTTGAATACTGGACTCCTTTCATGTATTTCAAGTTGGACATGCAACAATTGACTTGATAATTTCCTTTTATGCTATCTGATTTTAAACTGAAAGAGGGCAATTGTAAATGCAAATGCGAAACAAAGGGGTGCTGACCTCATGAGAGTGGTATGATTCGTAACCTGCACAATTTCTCCATTCTGCATCAGCTTTGTGTACCACACAGCAGAAACAGGTTCATCTTGTTGGAAAGCAATTTAAAAGTTTTCTCCATAAGGCAATCATATTACCATACTTATTTGCTGCTATATTTTCTCTGCCTCGTTTGCCCTGCTCACATCTATTACAGCTGGTGATGCTGGGGAAGAAGGGAGTGGAAGAAGGGAACAAAGGAGGAGGGAGCAGGAAAAAAAAAGGGCTATGAAATTTTTACTTTCTTTCATCAAACCCTGTATATTGGGGGGTTAAGATATATTTTGCTGAATGAATTTTGGTGTGCTTTGATGCATCTATAATCCCAGAACTTATTTGAATAGGTATTATGGACTAAAAAACTGATTATTTTCTGCTTAGCTGAGTGAACTACAAAGAGAAGAATAATTCTACAACTTTAAAGGCAATGGTCTGAAGAAAAACAAATAGCAGAAAGTAATCATGGAAGGGGCAAAAGGAGATCACCCATTCTGCTAAGGAGGAAGCAGCCTTCAATTAAATATCTATTCATTGGTAATGAATGCCAAATAACATTAAATAAGCATTTAACAGAATATTAATCACATACTTAAGGGCTAATTGCAGTATATTAACAATTAATGGCCCTTTAAGAAACTAGATATATGATGGCACATAAGAAGTGTTAATTGAAAGCTATTTCAGGAACTTTATTTTGCTTTCCTTAATTGGACAGTGACACAATATACTGTTACTGAGCCCTTCTGTCCCTATCCTTTGAAGTAGTGTTGTTACTCCTATGCTGCAGAGCACAGCAGATTTCAACCAGTTGTGTTCCAGGGAAAAAAAATCAAGTATGTTTTTCATACCTATGGTTTGCCATAATCCTTACTGATAGCACATGTGCTTTTTGTCCAGTAATTTTAGTTCACTCTACGGAGATGATGATGGTTTAAGAGAGTTACTCTATGTTTAAATTATTCACCAGAGCTACATCATCCCCCTAGAAGTTACTGAAACATTACTGTGGAGAGCTCTGAAGTTGACAGAAGGCCAGATAAACCTAATTTCAAACACAGGTTTATGGTGTAGTTATTGAGACTTCTTGTCTTTATGTATCACAGAAATAATCATGATGTTGGAATGTACTTGCAATAACCTGTAAGCCTAGCTCTCTATCAGAAACTCTAAAAGAAGAAAGGAACAGAAAATTTAAAAAAAAAAAAAAAAAAAGTGTTTAACTCAAAGCAGGGGGAAGAATGGAGAAGAAAGTGTAGAGGGAACAAAACATGGATCTAGTAAAACTGAAGTACATGAGGCAATTCTTCAGTTTTCTCTAAGAAGCTAATGAGACCAAAGTTAGACATTTTCCCCTGGCAAGATATAAAATTTTGTGTGGAATTTTTGGAAGTCTCTTTCCTCTCAGCCCAGGCTGTCACATACAAAAACAGTTCCCCATGTGACTTCACACCAGGGGGTTGTGTTATACCCAGGGTAAGAGAGGCTGTAGACCAGCACTGCCATCAAAAGAAGCTGCCTCAGTTTTCCACTTGGTCCCTTGTTCTCATCCCCTCACTGTTCTTTCTGGTGCACCAGCAAAATTTTTCATGTACCTTAGAGAACTGAACAGGTTTGACACCTGATCCAGATCAAATTGCATCAGAGGAAGATTCGTTCTAACTCAGGTCATTTCCCCAATGAAATTACAAAAATCCCAAAGGTTCTTTGTCTAACATGAAATGACTAGATTTTTCTAGTGAGAGACTGAAGCTCAGACTTTGGGTTAGACATTTTGTGTTCCCTATTTATTGCAAAAAAATAGCATAGCATCAGCTGTCTGCAAATGCCTTCTGACCTTCCATGACTCCTCTAGCAAAGGAAGACAGCATTTAATGGTCAAAGAAAGACATAGTTTGTGTTGAACACAAGGTGTTTTTCAAGTGGAAGACATGGAAGAAAACAATGTGTACTAATCCTAAGACAATGCATTGTTTTGGGTTTTTTTGGGGGCTTATGACTGCAGTTTCAAAAGTTTACTGAGGCTGTTCATTAACCTTTAACAGTAGTATCACAATACCAGAGCTCAGCAGGTTGCTGTACAGAGCATTTTTACATCTCTTCTTTTTAGAGTAATTGTGCTGTACAGGAACTTAGGACTTCACCCATATGAGGATTTTTTTTTTCTCTGTTTTTGTTACGATTGTCACATTCTTACTTCAGTAAAGAAATTCCCCCAAAAAATGCTTGCCACCAACCTCGTGGCATATGGGTTTGTAAATGAATGACTAAAATGGTAATATTCTAAAGTGGAAATTTATTGCCAGCAGGTTTATAAACACGAGGTGGTCACAAGCCTATGCTTTGCTTAGAAATGCTGGCCATCTATTCTCCTACCACTTTGGGACCTGTACTTCATGAGATATTTTCAACTGTTTTCCTTATATTTAGATGTGAATTCTGGGTTTGTTTCATTTAGTGTTTTTAGAATATTTAAGATATTTGTGGACTTCTGCATATATATATATATATATTCTGCATATATATATATATTCTTTTTATCAAAGATAGATAGGTTCCATCTTAGATTAAATACTGAGATGGTGTGAATAAGTGCAATTACCAGAACGTCAGGAGAGTCGTACTATTTTGCACAAACTAAAGATATGCCCTTTTATTCTTCATAGATAGTAATTATAGAATGTATAATATCTCAAAAGAACCTACCCAATATTTTTACTCAATTACATTACTCTGAATAATATTTTGCTCTTATAATTTTTAAGTGCTTTGCTGGACTAATAGAGTAAATTATTTCCACAGTAAAAGACACTGGAAGATGCAAATCTATTTGGGGCTTCAGGTTCTTTTTGGTGTGTAATTGTAGTATGCAACACTGGTATGAAACAAAAAGAGCATCAGCCAAATATAAAAATGCATTTAAAAACTGTTCCGTGCTTTAAACTGTAGGCCAATAAAGTGCTTAGGCACAAAATAGTACACTGTAATTTATATGTATTGCCATATATTATTTATATTTTTATTAATTTATTTATACAGAATTACTAATCAATACCAGCATATTCTTCTCGTGGTTTAACCCCAGCCAGCAACCCTGCACTCCACAGCCACTTGCTCACTCCACCCTGCCCTGATGGGATGGGAGAGAGAATCAGAAGGGTAAAAGTGAGAAAACGCATGGTTTGAGATAAGAACAGTTTAATAATTGAAGTAAAATAAAATAGAATAGTAATAATAGGAGCAGGAGTAATAATAATAATAATAATAATAATAATAATAATAATAATAATACAATAATAATACACAAAGCAAGTGATAGACTACACAATTGCTCACCACCCACCAACCAATGCCCAGCCCATCCCCAAGGAGCGATCACTGCCCTCTGGCCAACTCCCCCAGTTTATACAATGAGCACGATGTCATACGGTATGGAATAGCCCTTTGGCCAGTCTGGGTCAGCTGTCCTGGCTGTGCCCCCTCCCAGCTTCTTGTGCACCGGGCAGAGCATGGGAAGCTAAAAAGTCCTTGACTGGTGTAAGCACTACTTAGCAACAACTAAAACATCAGTGTGATATCAACATTATTCTCATCCTAAATCCAAAACAGCACTACACCAGCTACTAGGAAGAAAATCAACTCTATCCCAGCTGAAACCAGGACAATTGTACATCCTGTGAAACCAAAGGGTGCTGCAGGAAGCAACAAACTGGAAAATATAAAAAAGGTATCAAATTAATATGTGCTGTGAGCCACTTCATCTCTATCCTCTGGCATCAAACATTGGGAGGTAGAAAGTGTCTCTGCCCACTCGGGGGTTTTTGACTGAGTGTCGTAGCTTATTAACTTTGTTTTTAATGTTTTAATTTCTCATTATCACATATTCTAAAGTATATATATTTACATGTTCAGTTTAAAAATATTAACATCATGCATTTTCTTATGGGAAATTCTGAATGTTAATGTCACATCTGAAAACCACATTTAAACTGTGGCCAGTCTACAGAACATCAAGAATACTCATTAACATATTATCTATTACCAGCTTCTTGATCTAAGTTTCTCTGTCTCCATCTGTCTGTCTCCCCTTTTTGATTCCAGTTCCTACTATAAATCTGATTTCTGGGAGTGGGAAATGAGACCAAAGTAACACAGTATAGACTGATCTCTGCTCCAGGAAGCCCAGAGGAGACTGAAGTAATTGAAAAAGTGTGTGAGGTAAAACAGCAGTGATGGTGAAGACTCAGGGTAGCCTTTCTACAATTTTGATGAGGAAATGTTCACAATAAATTAAAGCTGACTTCTCCAGACACTCTCTACCTGCTTCTTCCTATACCTACTGATGAAGGATTAAAAAATAAATTTAAAATAGTCACTTCCCAAAGGAACTCATGAACTTACTGTGAGAATTTGCATCTTTCTCTACCAAAGAGACAAATCCAACTTTTGAACTCAACTATAGGCAGCTACTTTCATTCTCATTAAGTACCTTTAAGATCTTGGCTATCGACCTCTTCCTTATTCCTCCACATATCCTAAATATATGACATATATAGATATACACCATTACATATATTTAGTAAAAGATGCAGGAATATTTCAGCAATGCTTTTTCTTCATACTGCTATCCTTTTTCTTAGATGTGCATAAAATATTTCTGGCTGAAAAGTCCTGCCAATGATATTTAACTGTAGCATAGTGGCTCTATAGACCCAGTAGTGGTGAATTATCCCATACAACAAAAAAATGGCAGGGTCAAGCAGGGTAGCAAATTCAGCTGTCAAAAATGTCCTCTAGATCAACGTCAGGTTTATTCTCCCAAGCATTGTGTGTGACCCCGAACAGTCTACCCCATTGCTGAAGTAGTTTTTTGCTACCATTTTTTAAAACTTGAACTAGTAATAGAACTGCTTGTTTTTTCTTTCCAAAAGTGAGTCCACATTTTTCTATGTTTTAATTTTCACATAGGTGAAAGCTTTTGCTGTTCACCATCTAAGTTCAAAATAACTGGCAGGTCTTGGCGATTCCAGCAACTAATTTCCAGAGTAACTTGCATTAAAACTCTGTATCGCTGACAGTAGTGTTGCTTCTTGTGCTGAAAATAGATTTAAGGACAGAAGGCACCCAAATGCGCTGATTTCCAGGGCATGATCTTAATGACTATTTATTCTGCCAGCCTAGTAAAAAAAGAAGCTATTTTCCAACACATAAATACAATAGCATTAAGTTCACCTTACGCTCCAGACCAAGATTTCTGTATTGCCTTACCAAAAATTCCAGCAGCGTCCCCTTGTATTCAGAGATGACTAGTACAGCTGTAGGCAGCTGGGCCTCACAAATATACTAAGCACTTAGCACCGGAGCAGGCTGCATATACTAGGTTAGGAGTTCCACAACTTATTGCAAACCAAGTTGTAGCCAGTAGAGCTTCAGTAGTACCCCCAATGAGAGAGCAGATAGAGAATGAGAGCTCTGAGCCTTCATTAGCATTGCTTATGCCCAAAACCAGCTTTAGCTTGGCATGACTTGTACAGTTGCAGCTGACCCGCCTACCCTTTTCCAAATGAAATCTCCTTGCCTCCCTCATGTTTGCTGCCTGGACAAGGATTATCTCTTCCCTCATGAGGACTGTCTGATCTTCTTTTCTCCCCATCTGATTCATGCTCTTCCTCTATTCAGTCAAGATTATTCGTTCTCCTCATTTGTACCCTCTAGAAGACAGCGGGGAGGAGAGATCCCAGTGGGAAGAAAAGTCATGGTTTAGAGTCCATGAAACCAGGGTTTACCAGAAAAGACAATTCCATTCCATGGGATGAACAGAGATAATTTGGTTGATCCATGAGGATATCCTCTATCCTCTGTGAGTTTTGAGGGAACGCACCATCTTCAAATTCTTTGGGCACTAAAATCTGAAAAAACTTTGCTGCCAAAAAGCTGCAAACTGTAGTTTTGGAAGTATTTGTATCTTCTTGAATGTGAATGGAGTATTCAGAGGGACTGCAGAAGACTTATTTGACGCATAGGCGTTATCCTGCAAAATATCAATAAATGTAATTTTCCCGAGTTTAGTTTTTAAGAATCAGAGTTAAGCTGAAAATGCAATGTGCAGTCTTCTTCACCTATATATAACATTTCAAACAATGTAATTGAAATATAACTCAGTCATGAACAGAAAACAAAGACTTGTAATGGTTTTCTGATACTTCCCCAGTAGTGAATGGTACAGCAGTCACACTTAGAATAACACAAAGGAGTAGATACACCAGATAGTCCGATCTTATACTGACTTTTCTTGCCCTGCCTGTAGAATGATCTCACGAGACATCTTCTACTATCTAAGGAATGAACACATAATAGTAGATGTTAGATGATCATGCTTTAACATTATCAGTTTTCTATTTCACTTGTCTCTTTTACATTTTGCTGCAATATATCACAGGAAGATGTACTAAAAAAATCTCCAAGGACATTGTATTCTCCAAGGAAACTACACAGCACTTTTAAAGCTTTTGCCTACAATTTTAAATACACAATATTCAGATAATAATAAAGGAAACGTCTCTTCTTACAGAGCTTTTTTTGCTGTTGTTAAGTGTTCTATACAGAATTGTAGGTGGATAAAGTGATGTTATTGTAAATGTCCTTGAAAGTAAACCTTAAAATTGTACCACCCTCATTAAAAACATCTAGGCTTATCAAGCTTAATGCTACCACAAACAAATCAGGGGGATTAATACTGATTCATCATTAGCATGTTTCATTTAAAAAAACAAGAAGTGCCTTCAGAAGACATAATGTTATTTTAGGGTCAAGGCACTGATGGGACAGAGAACATGGGTTTTGAACTCCTAGACATTGTTTATACAATATATATATAATTTTTTTGTATGGATGGATTTTACAATTGTGATTGACCACTGTTTGCTTATTTACTCAGCACTGACTGTATCCTTGACCTTGCACAACACGCAGATATCAAAACAATCCATTCCCTACAGGGTTTACAATCTGGAAGACAAACATGAGTGATACGACACACTAGGAAACCCAGAGGATATGTTCCCTGTAAATGACATTTTTTTCTTTGTGTTGTTGATTTTGTTTTTTATTGTGTTCCTCACATAGAGATAGGAAAGAGCAAAGGTCTTCAGAGTCCTCTGAAAGTAAGTGGCAGGAAATATCAGATGTTCCTGTGCCTTGTCTTGACTACAGGAGGTGAAGTTTTCCAGTGATGCTAATAGCTAATTCAGTACGGTCCTGCATCTTGCTTTTCAAAACAAAGAGAAAAGTTAATAATGATGATGCCTGTCTTACTTGTAAGATGAAGATTTTCTACAATTTCAGCAGCAATATCAAATTAACTTGCTGGAAAAAGAAAAAAAGATTTTACAAAATTCTTAGACAAACATTGAGAGTTACAGGCCAACTAATACCTAACATCCTATCATCTAGGATTTTTATCTGACATAGAGAAAGAGAGTCTGAGAAAGAGAAAGAGAGAGAACAAAGACCAAACCTTAGCGTTGGGAAATTGTATATGTCATATAAGCTTCAGCAATGATGGAGAATAATTTTGCTCACTTCAGTTATTTTATTGCATGAGAAATATTATGTATATTACCTTTTACATTTTTGGTTGCTGACAACTGTCAAAGGTGCTATTGCCCACTAAGCTCTGTAGTCTCTTTAACTAAAACAGAAAAAGAAGGAACCTGTCTGGGTGTTCAATTAGGAGACAAAATACTGTCGGCGTCTCAAGTATCAGATTTTTTTACAACGACCAGCAACATTTCAATTGCCAAATCATGTGTTCCCAAACTACAGTGTGGAAAGGCAAATGAAGTAATGAACTAAACTGGCAAAATACCCCATTGTTCACGTTGTGGGCATAAATACAGTTTTGTCTGTAAATCTTAACTGACTATTATCCAGTTCTGTTCTGCTCTAACTAGATCACCTTAACTTAAAAATTACATTGAAATGAAAGAGATTACTATAATCCACTGACCTAGAATGTTGTGTAGTTTATCTGACAAATTTAATTTTGGATAATAAGTCTGTATATGGTTCCAGCTACTAAGACCATGATATATTCTCTCTGTTTTCTCTGTTTCCTCTAGAAAAGATGTTTTCTTTTTTCCAGCTTTTTCTCTAAGCTATTTTTGGCAATTCCCTTTAGTAAATGTGGCTTCTAAGGAGAGATTTGTGTGAAAATTGAAATCATAAAGTTGATCTTTGACTGTTAGATTTTTGTTAAAATGAGAATTTTCCCTAGGGCCTGTAGAGTAAACTATAAATTAGTGGCAATGTAAATTATACCCATGTACACTTGCAAGAGCATTTGCCCTTCCACTAGAAACAATTCTATAGTGAATCAGCATTAACAATCAGGTGATAGTCAAACAAACCCACACAAAAGCATGTAAATTCCCAAGAGAATTCTTCCTTTTTCCCTTCTCTATTCTGAGGGAAAGGTAGAAAATCTGGTGCAAACAGTATGTCTGCATAGCTGCAAATGCTGCTTTAGGTCAATGAAATCTGATCTCAGTTTAGAAGTTCAAGGAATTATTTAACCTAATGTCTTTTCAGCCTAAGCTGATGTGCTCTAAATGAACATTTTCTCACTTGAGTCATCCAAACTCTGCAGGCTTCATCAGGAAGTTATGTTACTGAGTCTCAAAGATATTTTTTATAATTCTGTGTGTGTGCGTACATGTAAACATGTGTGCCTGGGACAAATGCAACATCAGTTTAAATAGGAGAGGGGAGCAGTGCAGGCCTTATGGCATAGTGCCTAAGGATCCTTCAAGATAAGCTTGCTATTGCTGTTAAAATTTCAGTAAAGATGTTTTAGGGACAGGCCTGTGACAGATGTCATTCATCTCCTGTGAAACTGATAATAGCTTCTCTGAGGTAAGACGCTGACTATCTTTTCCTTGTTCTGGATGTAAGCAAGAAGAGCAAAAGTATACACATACAGATACGTATTTATGAAATTAATTTAACTGTACTGAACTACAGAAAAAAATTGGGTCTGAAGGTTAAGTGTTTTCTGTGATCAGCTGAAGTTAATAGGAGGGACCAGATGCTTTGTAACACTGGTAAATTAAGGCCTTCTCATGGCACCTGGAGGGGCAGTGAGATTTTATCCGAATGTGTTTGCTCATTCTTTCTCATGAAAAATATGATGTGAAGATAGGAACTAAACATACCTTCTGGTAAACTTGCTTGCAGCCAAAGGCATTTCAAAGGTGATAAAGTGCATACTACTTGGTAGAGAAAAGGGAAATATAAGTGGACGACAGGATGACAGCCACTGAAAAACATCAGTTCACCTCAATAACAACAAATTGTGTGTACTCTGCTAATCTACATTTATGATTTCTGTCTTCCTTTTCCTAGCATTTAGCACTGAATACCAAAAATTGCCAGAAAATGCAGAAGCTTTAACTCTGCTCTCTGTTGCCATTTCTTCACCAGTTCTTGAGATTTGTTACCAGAGCTGTCCGAGGATGGTTCATTGGGAACGACATTGTCAATCTACACACTAGAAAAGTCAAGGCTTCATGTGGCTTGGTTTTAATGTTGTTTTAAAGAAAAAAACAGATATGACTGAATAATTAAATACCATTTCTAATCTGGAGAAAGATAGATATGAAGTCAGAGTATGTTTTCTTTCACCAGCAAAATTCTGTGTGCTTCACTTCCAAGCTGAGGCATAGACATGCAATACACTAGCATTACACGATAGCTATCCAAACGTATATACTCATCCCATGGTAGGCATAAAGTAACTTGCTTTCACTGAGATGTAGCCAAAATAAAGGCATCTGACACCTATAAAAGTGCACTAATTAGGATATAATTAATATTAACTTGACTTGAACATGCATATAAGCGTATTAAAATAATGTAATTAAAAAGTGTATATGTGTTTTGTAAGACTGTGAATGTCATTCTATATACATATGTGAGCAAGGTGACCACCAATGGGAAAGATGAAGATTAGAGAAAAATTGATGAACAAGGACCACCAAGGACCACAGCCATTGGTGCTAACTAAATGATATCAGATCTCTATACTGATATATAATTTAGTACATAAGTGTTAAGATCAACAGTATTGTATATGCCTTGATGAAGATTAATAATGTGTAAGAATTAACCATTTGCAATTAGTGTGCTATAAATGAATGAATTAGTAAAGTTTAAAGTTTAAAACTGTCCTGTTTTGTCTGTCTCGTAAACATTCCCATCACAGTGACGTCTGAGTCCCTGTATACATATATATACATATACTCAAGGGCAACAGAGAGATAAACTAGCTTTTACTCAAGTGCTTTCCAGGAGTATGCAGAGTGTTTCTCCTTGTCCACCACGTGCAAATTTTGTAGGGGGATGCTGTGTTTATTGTATGTACTACAGAAAGCATAAAGCAACACTTCCTAAGAGGGAGGACTAGAGAATTCGTCCAGTGTGGTGACATGCCTCTTGGATCATTAAAAGTCGTGAAGAACAGGCTGAAAAAATCCCTACTGTTTCTTCTAAGACAACATAATTCTATACGTAAAATCACAGTCCTGTTTATTTCTTCCCTGTCCTGTCATTTCTGACCCTTCCTTCCTTTCACAGTCAGAACTTTCTGGTCAGAATTTTGCCTGATCTTTACAGAAATCACTCAAGAAAAGACAGGTCACAGACAGAATGTCTGGGAACTTTCCATTTTCCCATTGCAATGGGAAAAACAAGTGGTGTACCAGACAGCCTTAAGAAGATAAATAGATAGAGACTGCTTACCTTTCATGGCTGAAGAAGGTGGGTGAATTCTTATTTATACGGCCCTTGAGATGTTTTTTGATGATATACTCCATGATTTGGATTATGATGCCAACATACTTCACAGTTACTGAAGGAAGTCTATCAATAAAATATGACAAGTACAGGCAAAAATGTGCAAGCCCAGAGAGACAAATTGAATTGTTGGTGCAATTCCACTCACTTCAGTGGGACTACACCAAGAGACGAAATTGTCCCTCAGCATTATTTAAGGTTCAAAGAATGCATTTAAAACACAATAAATGGATAATGCCCAACTTGGGCACTTTATAACCAAGTTTTCTTGCTCTCGTCGGGGATGATCCAGAGTCAGTGAACTGTTATAACCTTTCATTTTTCATTGGTACTAACATATATCACTATGTAGCCAAAGTACTTTATATGAGAAAATCAATAAATGCAATGCTTAGACGATAAATGTTTACAATTTACTTCTTTGTTGCTACCATGTCCTAATAAAAACACTACCTTTAAAAGAAAGTGAGGTTACACTTACAAAAGGGAAAACAACTGTTCCTTCTTCTTAAGTACAAAAGTATGTTATAACAAATATAATTTCTTGTTTTTAAACACTAGGACATAGGGGTGTTTGGAAAGAATTAAAAGACTGGCACAAAGAAATGATGGCTAAACCTTAAATTCTTCAGTGCCTTTTGAAAGGTGTTAGGCTGAGGATTGTGTGCTTAAAGCTGAGAGAAAAAGTTGGCCTGAACTTCATTTTCCCTGTGAATCTGTGATTTATGTGTGCAACAAAGCCAGTAGTAAATGCGAATGAATTCAACTGGTTATTCTGTCCCTCTGTCTCAAAATACCTTTCTTGCTGATGGAGTATCTCAAAAGCTAAATAACCCAGTGTCACCATATTTTATGTGAAATAGCAGCAGAGAGTTTCACGTTTCATTTGAAAGGCAAGACAACATGATATGCATTTACAATGTGACAAAGAATTTTTCTGACTTACGTATATCTTCTTTGTTAACTCACACTGTCAATTCACCATTGTATGGTCAGGTGATATGCCACACCAGAGAGAAAGAAGTAATTCACTCTATCTCTTTCCCCAGATGATTTGTTTTAATTTACATATTTGCTCTTGGGCCTTTTAATACTTTGGTAAATATATGGTATAGTGTTTTTAAACAAAGTGTAAACAAGGGGAAAAATGTGGACTGATTCTATGAAAACTAAAATTCCTGTAGTTACATCCTTTTATCCCATAACTTGTACATCATACAATATTCATCATCCCACTTAAGAACCTGTAATTATAACCCCCTTCACAATAATTCTATCTTTAGCACCAGTACTTTTTTTCCTGAAAAATCGTTTATCTCATTGTAAAAAAGACATGGTTAATCTCTGTGTTCCCATCCTGACTTTGAAGTATAGCTTCATCCAGACACTCATTAATAGAGTGGGAGTATACAGGACTCTTGCTTTGGGCCATAGAGGCACTCTGAAATCTTCTTGTAGAGAAAACATTGACAACTAGGATAAAGCTGTTGCTTCCCCTACTCCGAGTAAAAACTGCTTCTGAAGGTCTTGGTTTTACAGTAATAGCTTATGAATTTTTTTTCATCTTTCCACATTTTATACAGAAATATTGCCATACATTTTGCCCCCCTTTAAACTGGAAGAGTTGATTTACTTAAGGTCTATGGCAAAAAGTTGTGTTTGAAAATTTGGCACATTACAGAATTGTGTCCCATTGCCAAAAAAAAAAGTCATTCAATTTTTTCCTCTCGCTCCAATCTATTGAAATGTGCCTGCATGCAAGAGGCTGAGACATTGGAAACTATCAGTATTTTACATTCAAGATGGTCATGCTTAGAGAAACTCTGGTTGGTCTTTGTTCATTGTTTTGTCATTTTGCCTCAATATGGGGCACATCAGGAATGATGATTCCCTCTGAATAAATTAGTTCATTTGGCAAACTTTGGAGACTCACAATGTTGAAACTAAATGATAAAATGAAATCAAGTCTTTGAGTTGGTCAGTAATGGTCAGTGAATGTGAGAGTATCACCAAAAGAATCCAAAAAGAGTTAAACAGGTGAAAAACATAGTGAATCTCTTAGTTCAAAATGACAAGTGAATATTTTTCTCATAATGGAAAAACAATAATTAAATACATTGCATTTAAACTACAAGTACTTTGAAAAATGACAACTAAATTTGAACCTCATTATCTGTGCAAGTAAGATAAAGAGAAATGTGTACAAAATCAAGTTAAATGGATTAAGAACTACTTCAGTGGTAGATTACAAAAGTTATTGTAAATGAGAAATAATCATCCACAAACGATTTTTTTTTCCCCCAGTGATGTCTTAGTGAAAATGTGTGGAATGTTAAATAATGATGGGACGAGTTGTTGGTCTAAAATGTGGATTCCTTTGAATAACTGAAGCTTTAATGTAGCCAAATACAGGTTCAGACACAGGGAAATAAGAATGTAGGTCATACTTATGAGAAGAGCTGCATTCTGGATTGCAGTGACATTGAGAGGGATTTCAGGGTCAAAATAGATAATGAAATGAAGAGTGAAATGCTGTAACTAAAAGGGTGAGCATAATCCTGGGATATGGAAGCAAGGAAATATCAAACAGGAGAAAGGAGACAACTTCACTGATGGCATTCACTGAAATATACTATTACTGAAACACTTGTGTGTAGTTAAGGTGTTTTCTCTTTAAAGGAAACCTCAAAGAGTTGGCAAGAGTTTTACATGATAGCCATGAAAGAATATTAAACAAACGAAAACCACAAACTTATTTTATAGCACTCCTGTGAACCTCAAAGTTGGTATAATCAATCAATCAATGTGACTCAGTCCCGGTCTACAGGAAGATATGTGAGGAAATGAATTAGACTTAGTGACCAATACAAGAAAAAAGATGATCTTGTGGTTGAAGTCTGAAAACAGGAAGATGAGACAACAGTACAGTTAATTACTACAAAAAGATACCTGGACATATGTTGAAAGTCTTCAGCTGATAGAAATTTCAAACAAGGCTGGATATGCTTCAAAAATGTATGTTGTAGCCATACAGTTTAGAGGCTTGAAACAGTTTGAAGTTTGATTCTACAGCCTGGAAGTTAGGTTAGTAGAATAAAATGGTCTGTATTAGCCTTAAAAATTTATGAGGAGAATGTACTTGAGTCTCCAGGATGTAGTCTAAGATGTTCCTCTAAGAGTATGGAAAATCTAGCAAGAAACAAGCTGGTTCTTCCAGGAGATCCCAGTAGATGGGTAATGTTTTCATGTAAATTTAAAGTGGTAGAACTAAAGTATCTCATCATCTTTGATTCAAACCAGAGGAAAGTAAGACCTATGGTTTGTTGGGAGAGAAACCTGCTTGATTAGAAAGGAAGGAAATAGTTGTTTCTTTTTGAAGTTAACTGCTGTCCTCCTACACTTACAAAAGATGTACCATACATCTGCTATATCATTCTATTTCTGATTACAAGTGTTTTCCAGCCCACTGCAGACCTCACTTTATAGTGACTTTAGTTCTAACTGTTGAAATTTCAAAGGTAGTTTCAATGGAGCCTTGTGTGCCAGATTTTCATTAGAATGAGAACTATTACTATAGGTTGAAACAACCTACATATTTTTAGCAGTACAAACAAAATTCACTGACTAATTATATCTTTCCTTTATCCTTCAGCCTTTAGAAATGACCTTGTCTGAAAATGCAATGGATTGGTCTTCAGAAGTGATCATCAGCTAGAAGACATCACAAACAAGTGTTCTGAAAGGTGATTTATTTTTTGGTTTTAGTTCTACAATTATATAGAACTACAGGGCAAAAACCACACTGCAGTTTGTGTTACTGCCAGGAAGATCATAATTATTTTTCTAATATCTCTATTTTCCTTTTTCATCATTTTTGTCATGTATCCTACTTGTGACCCATGTAAATTTGATCTGGTTTGATTGTCTTATTTGTAATGTGAATCCTCTAGGAACTATAATATTCCATATAGATTCTTCAGAACAATGATTACATACATAGAGAGCATCAGCTCACTTACTATATTGTGAGCCATTTTTCCCTAGCAATGTATTTTTTGCATCTCCTGCTAAATCATCAGAGATTGATTCAGTTGCAAACTGCTTCCCTATCTGTGTGTCTCTCTGTTTCTCTCTCAGATTTGCTGCACTTGAAGTGAAAATTTTACAACAGTGTTTTAAAAATATCTGTGTAGCTCCATGTGGTGGTTTCAAATTCCCAAAACAAATTATCAAGTTTCTTTAGGAACAATGAGCAAAACCCCAAAAGGCTGCATAGTCTTCAATGACATCTGGTAATCTAGAGATGTTCCTTTTCTGAATTATGGTGGTGGGGTAAATGAGTGCTTTCCTTGCACAAAGAAGTAGATGTCATCTTCTCTACACATTCAATGATTTATTTCTAACATACTTATCTCAAACAAATAAATATTCATGTATTCAATGTCTGATGATAGGACATATCACCTTTTACTTATTTGATTTTTATGGTTTCATTCATGTGTTTTCTGTAGAAGAAATTATTTCAAGTAGTACCGTTAGATATATTCCCTACTATTTGTGTTAATTTTAAGTTTACCAGCTTGTACTAAAAGAAACATTTGTTTATGGTAGATGTGCTTGCTCAGGAATTTTGAAGTGTATTAAAAGAGAAAAAACAGAAATCTCTCCTGATGATATTGATGTAGAACATTTACAGTGTGCTGTCCATTCTTTTGTGGTGATTTATGAAACAGGTTGTAAGGATTTCTTGGTCCACATGGCCACATTTTTCTAACCTCTTAGGCTGATAACTGTACACAAGAGTTGGGAAATGTGAATAACATATGCAATGAAGATATAAATGACCAGATGTGCTTGTTGTTAGATCATCTTATGATCTTAAACTGCCTGTAGCACTGCATGAACACAATGTATAGTATTTGGTTCTTTGGTGTAATGGAGACTAGGCTAGGACATCAGTTTTTTAAACGCGGTAGCAGGAACACAAGGATTTAGACTCAGTGGAACCAAGTTTGTCCTCCATTAGCAATGCCTGATGAGGGTTGTGCTATTTCACCCACACAAGCTCAGGTGCTATATGGTTGATATTCACATCATTTACGACTTCCCAAAGAGCCTGCAGCTTGTAAAATTGCTAACTTTCCTCCAGTCTTTCATGAAAAACCTTAATTGTTTTCTCTCACTGTTCTTGTTCCTCTCTCTTTTCCCACTCCTTAGTAAATGTATTAGGGCAGAATTCTTCCTGCCTATTCCCTGCCATCTCAATATTCAAGATTGTTCTGCAAGTCCTTTCTTAGTAATAAGATAAAGGTGCAGCATGCAAGAGCAGATGTGTAATTACTAGGGTACTTGAAATCCAATGGGACCTTTTCTGCCTCTTTCACTATGGAGAGGAAATAACCAAAGCCGACATCATTGCTTGTGCACATTCAGCAACTCAGCGCTCACCTGTGTGTTGAGACAATTAACCTGTCAATAGACTTTAGCTATCCCTACTTTGTGAAAGGACACACTGAACCACTGGTTTACAGTGCTGAGAAAAAGAGGAGTTAGTAGCTTTTCTTGCAAGGCGGCAAGGTATTTCTCATCACTTTACATCACTAGCCAGTGTGAAGGAGATGAGTCTTTTTTGGATCAGCAGTCCGAATACATTTATGATTTAGAACATGTAATTATACTGTTATTTTCCATGTTTAAAAATTAGACTTGGCCCACTACAGAATGTGGCCTTTAACACTTAATGAAAGGATGTGAAAGAACATTCTTCTGCATAACAGAAGATAATACTTATGAACAGTCACTGCTTTTCCAAGTCTATAAAACCTGTAACTAATGTGCTAAAAATAGCTCTGTTGTGCAATATTATGCATGTAGCAATTATCATGAAGGAATTTGATTATATTCATTCATATTAATGGAGCAGTTTTCATTTATAGTTTTGTAAACATTTCAAACTCTATTACCTAGCAGCATTATTTCATTCTGTTGACAGAATATATTATATTTTGTTTTATAGCCACAATGGAGTGCAGAAAGCAAAGAAGCCTATAGCAGACAAAACTTCAGTCTTGATCATAAAACTGAGCTTGAACAATAGCAGTATAGAAGCAGGTTCTCCTCAAAGGTGACTGCAATGGATCTGAAATCTACTTGTCGCCCTCAACCATCAGCTGAATCTGTCCTTCTCAGAATGCTAGGAGTTCATCACCATGGAAACCACTTATCAAATTGGTAAAGTTAAGAATTTAAATTGTCTATTTGGAGAATTAATTTAATTGCAAATGGAGACCTTTAGAAACCTAGCTCACTAAGGAAGATATAGAAAATCTCCTGTGGATACTCAAAAACATGAAATTATTATGTAGGAAAAGTGTAACTGAGAAGGATGAAGAGGGGAGAGGGAGGTCATTTTTCATGATGGGTCAAAAATGAAGTTTACTTAAGTTCTGCAGTGGATTGAATTCCAGGACATCAGCAAAAAGTGCAAAAGTGACTCAAAAGTGCTCAGGCCTGTAGTCTAAAATTTTAGATCCTTGCTGTGGAAGCACAGCTGCAGCAAAATTAATCTTGTTACAATGTTTCCTGACTTGTAGTAAGTTTAGCAATGTGTTTATGAACACTTCTTAGTTGATAATGATTTCCTGTTACCAATTTTTTCTCCAATAAATCTCTTCCAGTAAAAAAAAAAAAAAAAAAAAAAAAAAAAAAGTAAAAGGAAAGGAAAGAAACTGTAAGTTTGTTTGTTCTTGACTCTTTACTGATACCTGGAATTCGGGGGGGGGGGGGGGGGAGGGGGGGGGGAAGTCTGTTGAACAAAGTACAATAATGTGGTGTCAGACCGTCATGCTTTCATGGCATAGAAAATGTCTGGTGGCTTCAATAATAGCTAAGTGAAAGCTTATATTTTTATATAACATGTGTGCAAATTTCCAGAGAGAAGTATTTCTGAATGAAGTGATCTTACCCTGTTTTAGGGTGGCATAAACTGCCCAGTGTTTCAGATGTGTCCCATTCATTTCATTGGGAGTTCTGCCTGTTAAGTACTTCTTCCAAAATGACCAGCATGTAAATACTTTCACAGTTCAGCTTTTCCAGCATTCAGCACCATCAAATCAACCCAGGAACTGGTTTGAAGAAGTACAAAACTTTCATTTTACAGCTTCAGTAAGATCTAGATTTTCAAAACTGTGAATGCAACATAACAATCTTGAAAGTCCAATTGCTTATACAAGAGAATCAGGAAAACTGACTGTCTTTGGAGACTTGGAACTCCAGTTGTCAGTGCTGATTTCTACAAAAGGACAGCGCTTATTTCAGGACATAAGCCACCAGTAAAGTAATTAAGAACAGAATGGGCCAAAAGGGAAGCACAGCTTTATGAATGAGGGTATTATACCAGATGCCTTTGTCCAGGAAACAGGAAGAAAAGGACCCAGATTGCTGAGCAAGGGAATGAGATAGAAGCCAGGATGGGTAGGAAGGTATGCTGCTGATGGAAGAGAGAGAAGAATGGAACAGGTGAGAAATTAAGTGTCTACTGCATACAAATGCCAATCTCTTATATAGCACTTCAAATATATGACAAATGCTCTTCAAAAGAGATCAGCCTCCTAAACAGGCAACAGGTGCATTCTTCTGCTGAAAGAAAACATTTAACAATAGAGACATCGGATTGCTCTAGAGACACTTGAATGACATTGCTTGTTTAGATAAGCAGCTGCTTTAGATGTTAGAGAGTTCTTTTATGATGTCAGTTGACAGGAAAGGTGAGGCCATTAGACAGACTGGTAAGATGAGGTCTCTAAGGGAAGAAACTAAAAAATCCTTTTGTTCATATAAAGCAGCGTGTTTACTGTATCAATCTTTGGTTGTCAAATATATGTACATAAACCTAGCTTTTTTCTTCGAAGCTTCATATTCATCCTGGATGATTTGTCCAGTATTAATTGTGCAAATCTTCCACTTGTATAGATGCAGTCATCCAGGTCTGCATTCACAGAAAGCTATCACTTTGTAGAAAATAAGCCTTTTGTAGGGAAGGGGAAACAGTCAAAGCTCCTTCTGACGTCTCTGCCGTTTCCCAGGATCTAAGGAAAATTCCCTCTTACACTTGGTGAGGGTGACAGAAAGCTCTAAAAAGATGCATATCCCCACCATTTACATGCTGGGGGGTCAGACTGGGAAAAAACAGAAAGTGTCTATGCTGTGCAAGAACTCTTCAGCAATAGCCAAAACACTGGTGTGCTATCACCACTGTTTTAGCCCCAAATGCAAAGTACAGTACCATATGGGCTGCTATGAAGGAAATTAATTCCATCTTAGCCAAACCCAGTACAGAGGGCAAGGACCAAGAACAGTGTGAAGATGTAATATTCCTAACATCTCCTATTGTGGGTGTCTTTGGCATCCTGCCATCTACTATAACTGATGTCCACACTGGAGACCTCCATTCTGTACAAGGCAGCAACCCACTCCCCATGTTGCTAAAAAAGTTTTGTAATGGAAACCTAATGAAGAAAAATAACCAGAGATTTCTTGTCCTTTAACTTTCAAGATACTTTCTCCAGCAAAGCTGCTCTGAGGGGTTTCCTATTCCCATGACAGGGGGGAGCATTCATCATTTCTTAATTAAAAGGGGTCACTACTTAACAGCTAAATGTTATAACTGAGGAGAAGGAAGGAATTTTTTTTTTTTTTTTTTAATACTGGACTCCACTCTAAAGAAAATATTTAAATCCTGCATCCTTTCAAATGTCACTCAATGAAAGTAAACTAAATAGCTTTTTATTTTCCTCACACTACCTTCTAACCTGGTCCTTAATTATCTGCAAATCACTGAGGTCACATGCATCTGTGTACTGATCTTTCATTAACTTTTCTTAAGTTTGCCAGTGTTTGACAACTGATCCCCTAACAATTACACTAGCTTTCAGTGTAATTACCATTTTCAGCTTGCTCTTACAGATACTTAGTATACCACTTAAATCTCCCAGGTGCATGTTTTTTGGAGTCATTCAGAAGGTCATTACTTAAGATCACATTTAATCATCCAATTATTTCTTCCCAAAAGGAGAGTACTAGGGATCAAGAAGTACAGCATGTGAATGTAATCCCTATTGAGTTTCCATTTTTCTACAACTTGAGTATTTATTAGTCATTCTTTCTTTAAGCCAGAAATTTACATACTAATTTTCATGAGTTAAAAAGCCTCTCTGGTGAATCCCTAACCATTTCCATTTACTTTTCCTCCCAGAATAATTCAGGCCAACCTGGCGGAGAGTAGAGCTTAGACTTTTTCCAAGATGTCTTGTTGTTGTTGTTTTCCTCCACAAAGGGCAAGAAATTGAAAATTTTTGTCAGGGTGAGAAGTCACCTAGTCAGGATGGATCCCCTGAATTGAAGTTTTCAGTCTGTTCAATAGAATCTGGATATTACTTAAACCAGTTGTCCTGGTTTTGCCTGGGATAGAGTTAATTTTCTTCCTAGTAGCTCTTTGTCATGGTTTAACCCCAGCTAGTAACTAAGCACCAAGCAGCCGCTCGCTCACTCCCCCACTGGTGGGATGGGGGAGAGAATAGGAAGGGCAAAAGGGGAAAACTCGTGGGTTGAGATAAGAACAGTTTAATAACTAAAGTAAAATAAAAATAGAACAGTAGTAATAGTAATAATAACAATAATAATAAAACCAAGTAATAATAGTACAATAGTAACACAAAGCAAGCGATACACTCTGCAATTGCTCGCCACCTGCCAACTGATGCCCCGCATGTTCCCCAAGCAGCGATGGTTACCCGCCCCCCCCTCCCCAGCCAGCTCCCCCAGCTCATATACTGAGCATGATGTCATGTGGTATGGAATAGCCCTTTGGCCAGTTTGGGTCAGCTGTCCTGGCTGTGTCCCCTCCCAGCTTCTTGTGCACCCTGCAGAGCATGGGAAGCTGAAAAGTCCTTGACCAGTGTGAGCGCCACTTAGCAACTACTTAGCACTACTTAGCAAGAACCAAAACATCAGTGTATCATCGACATTGTTCTCATTCTAAACCCAAAACACAGCCCCAGACCGGCTACCAAGAAGAAAATTAACTCTATCCCAGCTGAAACCAGGACACTGGTATAGTGCTGTATTTTGGATTTAGTAGAATAATTTTGATAACACACTGATGTTTTAGTTGTTG
Organism: Platalea leucorodia; assembly: GCF_965183815.1. NCBI lineage: Eukaryota > Metazoa > Chordata > Aves > Pelecaniformes > Threskiornithidae > Platalea > Platalea leucorodia. The sequence continues at coordinate 59,478,097 of NC_138823.1, read as the reverse complement.
CTAAGTAGTGCTTCCACTGGTCAAGGACTCTTCAGCTTCCCATGCTCTGCCAGGTGCACAAGAAGCTGGGAGGGGGCACAGCCAGGGGGGCTGACCCAGACCGGCCAAAGGGCTATTCCATGCCATATGACATCATGCTCAGTATATAAGCTGGGGGGAGTTGGCCAGGAGGCAGAGACTGCTGCTTGGGGATGTGCTGGACATCAGTCAGCAGGTGGTAAGCAATTGCATCATGCATCATGCATCATGCATCATGCATCATGCATCATGCATCATGCATCACTTGCTTTGTATATGTTATTATTATAATTAATACTACTACTATTTTACTTTATTTTATTTCAGTTATTAAGCTGTTCTTATCTCAACCCATCAGTTTTCTCACTTTTACTCTTCCAGTTCTCTCCCTCAGCCCACCGGGGAGGGGGGAGTGAGCAAGCGGATGTGTGGTGCTTAGTTGCTGTCTGGGGTTAAACCACGACACCAGTTTTCTACTAAACCACATGACACAAGAATAATTCTGCCTCATGCATCCTAGTTTTGATAAGAAAAATATTATTTATGGCTCAGGTACTGAATAACAATGGCTAAAAAAGTAACATCCTGAAAGAAATGGAATAAGCATTTCCCCTGATCAGAATTTATTTACCTTTTGGACAATAGTCATCCATATGTAATTGAACGAGCAAAGCAGTGTACATGGAGGAGTGGAGAAGGGAAAAGAGGATCCTCAAGACAAGACAATCAAATGCTGATTATCTGCTGGAGAGTCAAATTCTACTAGTGATATTCTGTACTAGACTGCATTGACTCTATCATATAGAAAAGGGATGGCTTCTGTGATAAAGAAAAAGGATGGCTTCTTTCAGGTCTGGTTCCTTTCAGAAAAATTGAAGAAAAACAGGTTTTTTTCTTACAGTTTATGTTTAAGAGAATTTAATAGAAGTTCTTAGAAAGACAATGACCCTATTCAGAGATAGCTGAACCTTTGTTCATTCTGTGATATCTCTGAGTACGACTTTGCAATCTTCTACCTTTCCCAAGACAGAATTACGTTTTTCTCCCATTCTTACAGTGGGCCTCAGGTGTGTATTTTTTGCATCAATGATGCTTGTTCAGTCTGTTAACAACTTTTGTCCTCTTTCCCACAGAAGTTTTATTATAAGTTAGTGTACAGTTGCAAAAGTAACATCAGTTATGCAATAGGAAAAAAGCAAAAGAGGAAAAAAAAAAAGGACTTTCAACCAAATTCCGCAGACACACCTTTTGTTTTCCCAGGATGACAGCCACTTGGTGATAATTTCAACAGCATCATAAGACAGCTTCCCTATACAGTTCTCTTATCCATCTTAGAGGTCTGTTATTAAACTCTGTGGTAGTTATTTTGATCTGATGTATTCCTAGGACTATTCTTGTCCTGGCATCATTTCTTAACAATCCTGAGAGGTTATGAAATAGGTCATCTTGACCCATTCTTTTAATTCCAGCCCCCCTTTTTTTTTTCTCCTTGCTATCTATTCTTTAAATTAAAACTACTTCTTTATATGGCAAGTCTTTTAGTTACTGTGAAAGAGACAAAATCCATTACTACCGAGAAGTTCTAATTTGCCTACATTCAAAGGTTTGACCTACTCAAATCTTTTCCTTTTTCTCCAGATAACCAAGTGCTACTTTCTGTAACCTTTCTGTCTTCTCATGCTTGAACTCCACCATACAAGATCCATTTACATCTCCGTACATGTACACTGATTCCATGTTTTACATACTTTTGAAGCTTATATTACATCTGATTACTTATCCATGGAAGATTTCATAATGCATTTGTCTCAAACCCCTTTGACTGCCACAAGTAACTCGTAAACTTAGATTCCTCTACCCATAGGTCCAAACTTATGGACATATGTTCAAGCATGCAGAGACACATGTTAGGAAAGCCAAAGCCTACCTGTAACTGAATCTGGCAAGGGATGTCAAAGGCAAAAAGAAGGGCTTCTGGAAGTGCACAAGTGGCAAAAGGAAAACTAAAGAACATGAGGGCCTGCTTCTGAATGGAGCAGGGGACCTGGTGATACAGAGCATAGAAAAGGCTGAGGTACTGAATGCCTTCTGCATCCCAGTGTTTGCTAGCAAGACCAGTCTTCAGGAATCCTGGGCCTCAGAGACCAGAGGGGAAGTCTGGAGCAAGGAAGGTGTAATCCTGCTGGAAGAGGATCAGGTCAGATTATACTTAAGCAAGCTGGACATACATAACTCTATGAGTCCTGATGGGATGCACACACAAACGCTGAGGGAGCTGGCAGATGTCATTGCGAGGCCCCGCTCGATAATCTTTGAACAATCATTGTGACTGGGAGAGGTGACTGAGGACTGAAGGAAAGCAAATGTCACACCTATCTTCAAGAAGGACAAGAAGGATGACTCAGGGAACTACAGGCCAATCACCCTCACCTCAATCCCTGGAAAGGTGATGAAGCAGATATTCCTGAAAAACATTTCCAGCTACAGGAAGGACAAGAAAGTCATAAGGAGAAGTCAGCATGGATTTACCAAGGGGAAGTCATGCTTGACAAACCTGATAACCTTCTACAATGAAACAACTGGCTTGGTAGATGAGAGGATAGCAGTGGATGTCTACCTAGGCTTCAGGAAGGCTTTCAACAGTTTCTCCCATAGGATTCTCATAGAGAAATTGATGAAGTATGGGCTGGATGAGCAGACAGACAGTGAGGTAGGTTGAAAACAGGCTGAATGTTGGGCCCAGAGGGTGGTGTTCAATGGTAGAAAGTCTAGCTGGAGCCCAGTAACTAGTGATGTACCCCAAAGGTCAATCCGGTGACTAATCCTATTCAAGATCTTCATTAATTATCTGGATGATGGGGCAGAGTGTACCCTCAGCAGGTCCTGGGGGTCCTGGTGGATACCAACTTGAACATGAGCTAGCAACACACCCTTTCTGGAAAGAACGTGCATGGTATCCTGGGCCGCATTAGGAAAATTATTGCCAGCAGGTCAAGGGATGTGATCCTTCCCTTCTACTCAGCTCTGGTGAGGCCACACCTGGAGTCCCCTGTCCAGTTCTGGGCTCCCCAGTACAAGAGATACATGGACATACTGCAGAGAGTCCAGTGAAGGGCCAGGAAGATGATGAAGGGACTGGAGCATCTCTGATAAGAGGAAAGGCTGAGAGAGCTGGGACTGTTTAGTCTGGAGAAGAGAAGGCTCAGGGAGGTATCTTATCAATGTATATAAATACCTGAAGGAAGGGTGCAAAGAGGACAGAGCCAGGCTCTTTCCAGTCATGCCCAGTGACAGGACCAGAGGCAACAGGCACACACTGAAACACAAGAGGTTCCCTTTGCACACCAGGAAACATTTTTACTGTGAGGGTGACTGAGCACTGACACAGGTTGCCCTGGGAGATTGTGGAGTCTCCAACCTTGGAGATATTAAAAATGCGCCTGGACGTGGTCCTGGGCAACCTGCTATAGGTGACCCTGCTTGAACAGGGAGGTTGAGCAAGATGACCCCCAGATGTTCTTTCCAACCTCAACCATTCTCTGATTCTGTGATAGCAGATTAATATCTCAGCTCAGAGATAAAAAGTGGTTGAAGCACATATGTTATTCTTTGTCTGGTATCACTAGAAAGCATTCCAATCAGAAAACCCCACAAAATCCTATTAGTAATGTTTTCCTTTACCTATTTCCTTCCCTGTCTTTAAGCTTCTTTCAGATTTGAGTTTTTCTGGATGTTTAGGAGCTTGTAGCTTTTCCAGTGAATATCAGAGAATCTTTCCTGTGAGCTCCTTCTCCCAGAAGAAGGATGGGAACCCTCCCTTTTTATAACTTCTGTCCTTTTTTGTCAAAAATCCATCACCCTCTCTTCCCAGTTGGTTTTGTCAGGCAGGGTAAGTAACAAACAGGAACTAGTACTGTAGGTCCATCAGAGATGGAAGTTGGTAATAAATAAGAGAAATTTATCTCTCTTATGGAAATAGATATAAAGAGTCCTTACACAGTGGAGATAATTACCTTAGATTTGCTGTCAGAGAAAGTAGAAGCATGCAAAGACATGGTCAATGCAGTAGGTTAAAAAATTATCTTTGCAGTAGCCTTCAGGATGCATCTGAGTACAACATGACTGTATTATTCCTCCCAATGAACTTGTGCTGAGGCCATGGCCAACAGTCTGAGCATAGTTTTTTTGAATTTGTTTCGTTTTCAGAAAAAAGTGTGTTTAAAAAGGAAAGGCTTATCTATCCACTGATAGATAAGGCTTTGGGCATCTTAGACCCATCTCTCACATACTATCTAAACAAAGATAGCAAATGTTACTGTCCTATAAAGACATCATAGAAAAAGCATTTCTTGGTAATATTTATATCGCATAATTTCATATACCAATGTTCTTCATTGCAGTTGCAAAAATTAAGCTATCTGCAAATGCATACTCAGCTAGCTATTGTGAATGAAGATATCCTCCAAATTCCTTTGTGCTAAATTAATAGATTTATAAAGTCATTTTATGGAATTCAAACAAGCTGATATTTGAAATTCTTAGAAAAATAGTTTGATAAGTTTCATTATTGCATGTTTATTTGATCTGTGCCAAAAGCGTTGTGTGGGAGAGTATGTCAGTACAGGAAAAAAAACCTCTTCGGAAACAAAAAAAAAGGCCTGCCCGTTTTCCAGAAGACAAGGAGGATAAGTAAGAAATTATGAATTATGAAGCTCAAAATCTCCATTCCTTTGATCCAAACATAGGTTTTATATATTTCTTTAGAGTGATTAGAACATTCAGTTCATATGTGAACTTGAAGATTAGCCCTGAATGATGTTTACCAAGTGCTGCAAATCATGGACAAGTAAAAATCAAGATTCTCTGTATCCTCTCAGAGATCAAATCTCTCCAGCTTTTCCACTGAGGACTGTTTCAGAAGGGCCCATAATGATGAATTTAATTTTAGTTTCCTCTGCTCTCTGTAATTCAGTTTGAACAGCATAATACTTTTCAATATACCAGTATTTTTGATACCAGCATCATAACTGCAGTTGTACATCACTTTGGCTTTTCCAACACTTCTTGTCTTATTTTATAAAGCTCTCTCCTGATTAGCTAGATGAATATGACTGAAGAACTAAGTATTATTTTTCATGCTAGCATGCAAACTAAGGAAGACTATGGCCTAGAATAATTGAGTTCATGTAGTTCTTGCAATTTTGCAGTTCAGGTCACATTACATACAGTATATTGAGAACAGATATATAGCAGTCCTCCACAGATCTACTTCCCAACATTAGTTACCTTTCTATAGCTAAATAAAACAATATGCTTAATATCTGTGATGAAACCACAGAAAATATTGACATTCTTTTTACTTTTGTTTGAGTTAGCTGTCTTAGATTATGACATTCATCCTTCCTTTTATACTACACTTTCTATTTGTGCAATATGTATGTCTTGAATGAAAATATAGAAGAGTGACAAAGAAAAGACTAAAGAAGGTATGAGACCTGAATAGCACAAAAAATTGCATCCTAGAGACTCAAAAATGAACCACAGACCTTCTTTTCTTGTTTTAGCTTTTATTGGTAGTTTTAGATTTTGGTTTTTGTTGTTGTTGTTTTTTTTCTTGTCCACTTTATTATACAGGTATGGGTTCTTTGGGAGCAATTCTAGATTTCCTAGCAATATATAGTTTGCTCTCTTTTTTTCTGTCATCCCATATCTTAGCTACCTATGTATACCCGTTATAATGAGAGCATGTCTTTCTGATGCTAGTGGATGTCATTACCATTGAGAAACTATGTGAAGTATCATCAAGAGCCAGCACATATAAATCCCCACTGAGCTCAGGCTGGCTTTGATTCCCCAGAAGTATTCCACTGACCTCCCTTTTACCAGCATTCCGTCTGTCAGATTTTTCAATTATATATACACTTTGAAGATGAAATACATTTCTTAGATTTGAATGTAGAAAGATCAAACTGTACAACCAGCATTGCACCCAGTTCACTTGCAAGTGAGACTGGAACTTAACATAAAACTGTAAGTCATCCTCTTGAAGTTGTGCAGAAATGTCCAGCAGAAGTAATGAGAGTAGACTTGATCAATAGATAATTCCCAAAGAATTGACTTTGAAAAGAAAAGAGGAAGATATTGCCTTTCCTGTTCACTTTCTATTTAAAAGCTTTCCCGAGAACAGTGGCAAGAAAGTGTCACAGAAGTGAACAAGCAAGGACACAAGTTGCTGCTGCAGCTGCTGCAAGGGTAGTCCTGAGACTACCAGTTTCAGATGGAGTGACAGAATGAGATCTGGTAGACAGTGACAAGTGCTAGCAGTTGAATCCTCACCAAGGTTAGGTGGCTTATATCCTCTAAAAGTATTTGTGGGTTTCTAAATATTTTCTTCCTTTTACATCTGAGTTTGCCTGCAAAGCTCTGACTCTTAGGAGGATTTAACAATGATTAAGGCAGAGATAAAGAAAACCTTTTTTCCCCCCTGCCTCTAAGCAAAATACAAACCAAGATAGTTGCAGCTTAAATAATGTTCTAGTCATTACCTATAGTTAAATTCTTTATTTAGAAATAAGCTAGGATTTTTTAGAACAGATTTAAATTAATTCTGATTAGTCTATAACCATATTAACCATAGAATAATTTGTGTTCAGGAGGAAGACTTTAAATAACAGCCTGAGACACTTAGCTGAAGTGGAATATGAAAGAAAGCCTATACCACTAAATTAAATATATCAGCATATTTGGAATGAAAATATCATACATAAATATTCTTATTGAAAAAATAATTAGTAGGTATATCTTTAACTGAGACCACAGCTGACACAAATAAGACTGGCTCTGATGAAGAAATGATGAAAAAATGATTTCATATATGATCCTATTCTGCTATTATGAGTTTATAACATGATTCACAATAGCTCAGCAGTAGAATTTGCTTAGTGAACATGCACCTAATCACTCACAAGTATTTCTCACCTCTTACATCAGAAACTTCTATTTCTCTAATTCATTTAAGTGAATACAGAAGAATAGATAAACCTAGACCTGAAAAGGTGTAGCAGCAGAAAAAGTCTAATACATATTGCTGATTTTTTTTATGGTTTACAATACTAAAGAAATGTCTGACATATAAATAATCAATATAGTTGATTAGCAGACAGAGTTCCCTGTAATATGCCAGAAAAAATTTTGTTGTCCCTGTGGCCTAGGATTTTGCATTTAGATTTCTGATTCAACAATAAGAGGCATAACATTTCAATACTGCTTAAACCACAATCCAAACAGACTATACATATCAAAAGGCTTATGCGAATGCTGGTTGTTTTGGTTTGCTTTGCTGCCCACAAAACAAGAATTAAGTTACAATCAAAAAATCCATTTCTATTAACCTTGTTTCAGGAGGTTGTACAAGAAACTGGTAAAGGAAAAATAAAAAAATTTTGACATCATAAGGATGATGCTCAAAGAGAGATGACATGCATATAAAATGCCATAAGTTTGCTCTGGAGGGTTAGTTTTCAAAGCTGTGAAATCTTCATATTAGTCTTCAAATCCCACTTAAAAACAGCTTGAACTTGGTGCTTCGTTCTTACAATGAATGTTTGTAAGATGTTTTATACAACTGTAAAACTTGCAAGTCGTTCCTAAATCCCCATGTTTCCAAAAGGTGTTGATGATGATATTATTATTATTATTATTGATGTTTTTAGCTTTTTAATACTAAATTATTTTTTTAAACATCATGTTGCTTATCAGAAGAAAGCTGCTGCTGTTATATAGTTTGCAACATTCTCTTTTGCTCTTGTCTTCCAAAAGAAAGCGTGACTTAATCTCTGAAGGAACACCCACATCTTGGCATAACAGTGACAGCTACTCCATTTCACAAGCTCTTTGAGATGGAGCAGTGAGCAGCTCAGGGAGGAGAAGCCATCTCAGAAAGAGGTTAGCTGCAGTTTATCCATTTAAATGTCCAATTAGTAGCAAAAATCACAGATTAACTAACTTCTCTCCATAAAAATTACATGAGACGTGTCAGCTTGTGAAACTCAGCAGGAACCAAACCTTTAAGGTTTTTCATATTTTTGTGTTGCAGTCCTAAGAGGAATGGATACTAATAATTTTGGCATAACATATATTTTGAAGAATGAAAGAAGATTTCACAATTCTACAAAATATTTTCACAAAGTAATAAAAAAATCTCTTTTACTTTGTGCTCATGCTAGAAAGCCCTACAACAAAATAGTATAAGCCCTCCTCCAGGAAGGAAGAACATTGAGTAATAGTAATGGCTTAACTGCCCTGTGTCTCTCATCCTAATCCTGTAGCTTTTTGAGCCATAGCTGTGATTTACAGCTAAACTGAAGTTCCCCTTTAGCTGACACGTTATTCTGCATATCCCAGTACTAAGCCCTACATTTGCATATGTTTTCACTCATTCTCTGTCTGTAATGCATATAAGTCAAATTTGGCCCTTTTAGCTCTTCACGCCACTTTGCTTAATTTGAAACGCACAATTTGATACAATTAATCACAAGATGAATTTTTAAAAAATCTGATTTGAAGTGTCTTCAACTAAAACTTAAAAAAAAGTTGTAGTGGGCGCATAAAATACTTTAAAGTGATGTTTAAAACAGACATTCTTTTACTTTTCTTTTGCAGCTTTTTTTTTCTGTGAGAACTTTTGATAGACTAAAAGTTTTGTAAATTATTCTTTTCAAAAAGTACATGCACACATAAACAGTAAACCTCCATTCTAGATTTCTGTACTTTAAAACAGCATTCTTTAAAAAATGTTTAAAGTGTTGCAGAAAAGAAACAGATTTTTGTTGGGGTTTTTTTCCACCTTTTTTATCAAATTGGATAAGTTACTTACCATGTTACTGAACCGAGAACTTATATCTATTCTGGGAAGAGCCAGATTGCCCATAAATTATAAACTCCAAAAAAAGTAAGTAATTTATTATGTAAGTATTCATTTTGTCATTTCATCCTTTACTGAAAGGACATGATAAGCAATCCAGTTTAACGCAACAAACCATGTACTATATGTCTTCATTATTGACATTATCATTACCACTAATTTTAGGTTCAGCTGATGTTCAGGGTTTCTAGAGCAGATTGGTCTCCAAATGTACTTCACTAACTAACTGTACTCCTTTCTTCATTTTCCCCTCCCCACATGTACAGGGGTGCTGTAAGTCTGAATGTCTCCTTAGTAAGTTGGTAGTATATGAGAAAAAGCCTGTGAAGGAATGACATGGTGGGGCCAGTTATACAGTCCTAACAATATGAGTATTTCAGCACAAAATGCTGACATAGTAGCAACCAGTTTTGCAAGAAAAAGTTTGATTCTTTAAAGTAAGCATAATGCAAAATAAATTTCAGGACTTCTAACCTGACAGCATGCCTCAAAAATTTGAGGTTTGTAGCAGCATGCATGTCTGATAATATGCATTCATGTTCAGGGCATATAGAGTGCATTTGTATGAAAGACGTAAGCCATGCTATTGGTCTTGATTCTTTGGTTAAATGTTATATGAGCACAGTTTGCACGGGAAGATTGTAAATTTGTCTACTACACATGCCATTGATGCTGCCTGAAGAGAACAGACTTCATGTTGATGGAGCTCTCCAATTCACCACCATGACCCCTTTTCTGCAAGGAAAATTGAATTCTTAATAACTAAAGTAAATACATATTCTTCAGCTACATTAACTGTTTCAGGATATTATGTGAAAAAAATTAGTTGAAAGTTCTTCACTATGAAACAAAAACACACTGAAGTAAACTAGATTTCTGAAAGAAATAGGTTCTGTGGTTATAACTGTTCTGAACAGAGTAGCAGAAAAGGGTGTAAATACTATATATTATAGACGAAGCACTACCAACAGCTGTTATTAAGGTTGAATTCAGAATTGTATTACAAACTAAAAATGTTTCCAGTTACTCGGTGTTTTATGCCGTATTCATTCATCAACCTACTCCTTTTTCAGGCAGAATGTAGCCAAAATCTACTACTGTGGAAGTGTCCTCAAAAAAACTTTTCTCAAAGGAGTTAATAGAGTTCACTTTCCTCTTACAAAAATGCTTATGCCCCATTTTTAAAAACTTCAGCACAAAAATGAGTAAGAGGACTGAAATGTCAAGGGAATTTTTAAGAAGTAACTTTCACTATGGGTATTCATTTTTGACTTGGCCAAATTTAAGTGATTCAAATATGTGTTTCATGTATTTTTATTCCGTGAAATTTACTAACACGAATAGAGAATATTTGCACTTGGGACTGGGAACAAAAAAGAAAAAGAAAGCTTCCTAAGCTTCTCTCTCAGACTTCTGCAAAAGTGGAAAATTATTTTCTAAGGCCTCAATTCAGGAAAGCAATGAAACGTGTTTGGATGTTTTGTAGTGCTGAAGCCAAAGGCAGCAACAAATACAAATCAAATAGAAGTCCTTGAAAATATGTCCTTTTTCTTTATTGCTCACCAGAAATAGATTGCTCATCAGCTATATATGACAAGGTGGGTAACTACAAATGTATTTAGATTTGATTATTTACAGACCCTATAAAGAATAGGACAACTGTTGACAGGATTGATCCAGTTCAAAACAAATTCCAACAGCAAAAAGCAATAAATCAAGACAGACATAACAATGCATAATTCTTTAGAATTGGCACCATTTTATTTGAAGATCTCATGTGTTTGCAGCATGATTTGTGGACTATTTACATATATTCTAAATATATAACTAATAACTGTACACATACGATATTGGCTATATCTAAGACATTAGTGAAGTGTCTCTCAGACTCAATTATTACTTTTTTTAGCATAATCTGTAATTTAAAGACATTTCTACATACTGCATTAAAATAATTATTAATGTTTAGCATGTCTGCCTGGAGAAAATTTTAATGGATGCAAGGCCCAGCATCCCTACCACTTATTCTGATAGAAAGAATGTATGCTCACTGACTTAGTTAAAATTATGACTAATTTTCATTGGCATCTGTGTTACTAAAATCTGTTTCTATTTATAAAAAAGTATTGTTTGCTTGTGCCAGCTATACTGTCAGGGCTACAAAGTGCATTTTTCCTCTGAGAAAACATGCAATTTCTGGTATGCTAGTGTAATTAATGAAAATCATAAGTAAGTTTAATTTAATATATGTTTTAGTATTTTCAGTATGCACAAAGTTACAAATGTATGCACGTTTCTGGGAAAATAGAGTATTTTTTTTTTAAGTCTATTAAATTTTATGCTTCTAATTAATGTTAATTTACAAAACTACTCATGCACTTTTAATTTATGGTTATTGTAAGGCCAAATTTTTTAGAGACAAAAAATGTACATGTTTTCTTATTCCATTCTTGCATCATTTGTTTTCGTTTTGAATTTCTTGTAATATTGTTTTCAGCACCATATCACTATGAAAAACATACGACAATAAATAAAAGCTATGTTGAAAACAATTATTCTTAGAATGTTGTTTGAATAAAAATAAATTACTTGTGAAATTAGGTAAATTTTTATTATTATTACTGGGAAAAAAACGTTTAGCCATTTTAAATAGTCCATGTTTAAATTTTGAAATGTCTTTTCTTCAATGCTAAAGTGTGTAACTGAGAAATAGACAGGGCACATTTTAAGTAGAAAAGCAAATAACTTGGAAAGTCTACACAATAGCAGATATTCCTGACGTAAAAAATGTCACATGACACTTTAATAATAATACCTTATGACAGAATGCATGTCAAAAAATACAATTAATCATAACTAACAACCATATCAAAGAGAACATTGCCTTTCTGTGTACTATCAACTCCGTGATTACTTCCAGAAGCAACTAACTTCCATCTAAAAGTAACTATATTAAGTGATATTAATATAGTAGTATAACAAAGTATAATTTCTTTCTAAGGAAAAGTAAAAAATATTAAACACACAACTTCCTATACAAATAGAAGCATTTTTATCCTTCTGGGTATATTTAATATTAGAATAGCACAAATTCAAAACAACTCTGTATTTGCAGAGTTCCGCATATTTCTACATTCAGTAAAAGCATTGTCCTAGCATAGAAATGAATTTATATCTTACTGTTACAATTTCTGTTACAAAAAGGGATAACTTGCAGTGTGGAGTGAAAATTAATTTGCACCTCAACAGATGTAAGTGAAGACAAAATTACCCATCTGCCAGGTAAGAAATTGCTTTAAAACAGAACTTTAAAACAGAATGAAAAGTGTTAGCTTTCCTTAAAATTGAATTTACACCTTGTTTTTGTGGGGGAGTGTAGGCAATGAGGTCACTCAGCTTATATTTTAAGGGCCCCTACACAAACCTTCATCATCCTGCCAGCAGTCTTGCCATACATGCAACAATCAGAGTTTATAATCAAAGTTTATTTACATGAGCATCTATGCATGACGTAGATACAGGTGCTATTTCCTTTTGTTTATAGAATGCTCCTTTGCTACAAATCGTCCACAACATGAACAATTCTGTCATACTTTTAAATACATATTGGTACTGGTCATTCAAAGGAATCTTGTGCAAAATGGAAAATTCCAGGTCTTGCTTTTTCAAAATTTTCTTGTCTGCAAAGTTATTCATGGCAAGGAAATAACAAGAGCTTCAATCAACTCACTAAATGTTCATCTCTCAAGCAGCATCTACAAGTTCAGAAATGCTATATCTCAAAGGCAAAAAGTAAGCATAACCTCCTTTACTACAGAAGCATTTAGGTAAATTTTAGTGACCTGTGAGTTGTTTCCATTAGCTTGAAAATGATGATGGAACCAGCTAACTTTGATGCATCTCTTTTTCCCTCAAGACAGATAGAATTAATACTAAGGGTATCTCTCTCTTAGTTATTGTCCTATCTAAATCAGTAGTTGGCCCCAAAGGTCTCTTGTTATGATTCTCTCATCACCCCAATCTAAACAACACTCTAGCATACTGCTGATTTGTAAGTGTGGTTCTTTCCCTTCATAACACAGGAATTGTCAACCACGATTGTCTCCAGGGAATCCACATTTCTGAGTAGTGCCACATTGACTTGGCAGTGCAGTACTGCCAAAGTTTAGACTTGTGGACAGGTACCGCTTTAATAAAAAAGTTTTGTTGCCTCTTTTAGTTACCTTTTTAAACCATAGCAGCTACCCATGTTTGTTCTTACAACAATAGTATTTGCATGTCTAAACTAGCTACCCTCTAAAGTAATGCAATTGTCAATTTTGTGAAGTGAGCATATTAATGCTTTCAAAATTGTATGCCCAAGTTGCTCCAGTTGGCATCCTAACATTTCCTGGGTTCAGCTTGAGGAATCAGAAACCCCAAGCTGGCCAAATTCCCAGTCCCATGCAGGAAATCTGGGATACCCAAAACAGCCTTCAGTCTGGGCTGCCCGGGAGCTACGGATGTGGGCATCCTAGGCTTCAGAAAATTTGGACACAAAAGCTAGCAGAGCATCAGTCAGCTTCATGTCACAATTTTGCCTGTATTCTCATGTAAAGAGTGTCAAAACAGAGAAGTATCCATTTTGTAAGAACATTTCTGACCTGAGAAAGGCCTGGGAGACTTGTAATAGGGCAGCGTGTTGGCAGATCTCTCCAGTGACAGGTCGTCACAAAGACAAAACCAGGCATAGAGCCTGCAGATAAATCAGAATGTCTGCAACAGACAAAAACTCTCCCCCCCACATCTAGAGACCTCATGTTTGATGTCCACATTAGAAATAATGAATGCGAAACACTTTACTAGTCCCAGTGGTGAATGTCAGAATGAATGGGCAATACAAATAAGTCAAAGTACCAAAAGTTGAGCTGAGTATATTATTTGATGGGCACACTACTGTGTTCATTTTAAACTTCTTTTAATAGTGTTTTAATCTGCTTTTTTTTTCTATAAAAGAAGCTAAAAAGAAGGGAACTGAAGGTTTCTTTGCCCAGATGGCTAGACTTTGAACCAGCCAGATGGAAGACAGCAAATCCTGCCTGGATTTCTGGCAGGTTTTTGGGGTCCGCAGGCTGGGGAAAGCTGTGCCAGACAGGCTGTGCTCCCCCCTCATGTTTCTCCAGGGCAAGCAGCCACTGTGGCTTTTCTAGGTTCAATGAGAACGTCAAAGATTTCAGGAATCCCCATACTAAACAGAATTCAGCTGTCACCTCCAGACCCAAATCCCTACAGGAAGCTGAGGACTTGGGATAGGTTCCCAAGGGTCTTGATTCTTAGGTAACTCTGCCTTATGGAAAACCTGAGTGCTTTGAACGTCCTAATGAAGTTGTCCTGCAGTTATTGGCCTTGATAGTACCACTCAGCATCTGCAAGGACCTAGTGTGTAAGTTTTGCTTCTGAAATAGCTATTTGCATCTTGAATCTCTGGATCAATGTATTATACGTGGTAATGCCACTGACTGGCATATTTCAGCTTTGCCTTTGACTCAGTGATCATAAATCCTCATTATTAGATGGAAACATATTTGTCCAGTGTAGAATCAGAAAGTAAGAGGTGTTGTACAGCTGCTGTTACACTCTTACATTTCCAGTAAAATGGCATCCCTTCTCCATGAAAAGAACTATTATTCCTATGAGGTCCAGAGCTATCAACTGTTTAAATATATATATACAAGCAACTATGTATACCCAATGAATATATTCATACAAACATACACATAAAGGGAGACCATATATGTGGCGGGAGAGGCAGAAGGAGGGATAATATATGCTGCAAGAGAATTACTATATATGTTACAAAATTACACAGATCTTTTCATCGAGCTACACTGGCGGAGTTCATTAAAGAATTCACAAATTAAACCAAACAGCACTACTAGAAAAAATGTTTGGAAAAGAGACCGAGGCAGAGAAACATGATATATTTGGCAGGGGTTCTTTTGAATTTTCAGGTGTTATTTTTAGAAAATAATTAAGGATAATTAAGGCATAATCCACTGTTGAATAAGAATAGGCTAAACCAGTTACAGAAAGATAAGGTTAGACATGTATTTTCTCTGCAAATGCAGTCCAGTTCCTGCAGCATTTTGAAATGTGTGCTTGACAGGTGCTCACAGGTTAGACTTACGAGGCTCATAGTGAAAAGCCTTTTCATCCCGAGCACTGGAGAACTAAAAAGCATGAGAAGATGCTTCAAACACTTCGTTTGGTTCGTCAGGTACGCAGCAGTTGCTCTGTGCAGGTAATTTTGACAACATCATTCACCTCGGCGCTCTTGATGTGAGAAAGG
The DNA here is from genome assembly GCF_965183815.1 of Platalea leucorodia. Lineage (NCBI taxonomy): Eukaryota > Metazoa > Chordata > Aves > Pelecaniformes > Threskiornithidae > Platalea > Platalea leucorodia. Next base: position 59,462,828 of record NC_138823.1, on the reverse strand, counting down.
CACTGTCGGGGCGCCATGGGGGTCGTGGGCGCTCCCCATAGCTCCATGAGAGCAGAGCCTGGCCGCCAGGGCCTGTCCCACCGCCCCAGCCAGGAGCACTGGGGGGCACTGGGGCAGCACCAGCCCTGGGCATCGGGCACCTCCCTGGGGACAGAGACCAGCCAAGGCCAGGAAGGGAGGTGGGCCTGTGGGTAGGCCCAGCTTGGTGGGGCCCATGGCTGGGCAGGACAGGGCTGTGGGGAGCTGGAGACTGGCCCTGCTGGAGTGTCACTGGGACAGGGCCTGACAGCCCCTGGGGGCTGACGTGGGGTCCTGGGCCCTGGGCAGGTTGTGGGGAGCCCTGGGGGTGGCAGGGCCAGGCAGGGCTGGTGGTGCCTCAGGGCTATAGCAGTCACCATGGCAGCAAGGAGTTTAAAGAATTTACCATTATCATGACAGAGATGGAGAACAGGTGATGAAAGGAGGTTCAATGTTTTGTTCACCAGTTTTACTTTCCCGAGTTTTATGTATTTGTGGTAAACAATAAATGTTAACCCTCTTACCATTGACATGATTTTTTTAAAACAATAAAGTGATTAATTCACTAAGAAATGAGATTTTATAAAGTTGATGTAAATAATATCCCAAAATATAGACTTTTCCACAACTTTTAATGACTAAAGATTTTTCCCTCTGGAAATACATGTTGTTAAAATTTGGGGCTTTCCTATTTAATATCATTAATTCTGACAAAATAAAATCCCAGATAAGAATGTCACATTTGGTTATTTGCTCTTGTTTTCAAATGAAATATTATTATAAACATTGTATAATTTTATATAGAATTTATTAATAATAATAATAATAGCAACATGTTATTATTTTTACTGGTAAAAACTGAAAAATTCTGAAACAAAGTAATTTCAAGGGACTTTGTTTCTCATAAGTGTAGTGGCAGTAATTCTGTCAACATACACATGATGTCATATATCAATATAAGTATTTATAATAGATATATACGTATGTACAATAGAAAAATAATAATTTACTTTAATAGACTGAAACAGATATTGAAGAAATAATAACAACAAATGTGTGTGAAGGAGTATTTTCAATATAGCAATATAACTTTTGAGGAGACCTCTATTCATATCCATGTTTACACTCCATATATTTTCAACTGGGAAATTTCAACTTTCTACAGAAATATATAATTCCCAATTTCTGCATTATGCTGTGATCCAGTATTCTCTGCTCCAGCAGTGAGTGGCCAGCACAGCTCTAAAAATTGCTGAGGATAACTCGTATGATGCCATGAATGCAGCAGGAATGATCTAAAGCTGTTCCCTGCCTAAGTGACTGGAAAGGGCCAAAGGTCTTACCTTGGAAACAGGAAAATCAGGCATAAAGCACAGCTAGCATATTTGACATAGGAGCTGGCTATACAGTTCAATCTCAGACCCATGCATTCAAGTTTCAGTGATGAGTTACAATGTTGCAAAAAGTCATTTGTTCCTATATATGACTACTGAAACAACATACAAAGCAGCTGCCTCCAGAACTATCTAGGGTCCATGTGTAGAATTATGACCTTTTCATGTAATGGAGCTGCTACACTTTTAATCTGCTGATTCTGCTGCTTGTACTGCTTAAATGAATCTGCCTGCTCCTGCTCTGTCTCCCGCTCCTTCCATTTTTTACTAATACAATATAATAATAAGTAATAGTATATATATTAGATAATAATACATGATAATACTAATAAAATACATAACCTAGACAGTAGCAAAGCACTGTGGAACATAGATTGTAGAGGCCTGTAGATGAACATCATTTATAAGTAATTATAAACATGGTGTATAGTTAGATCTTAAAGAATTTTATGTTCATTTGCCTTATGAAAACATAAGACTACATTCTGTAGCTATAGTAGTTCGGTAAACAATTGCACAGGCCCACAAAACCCCAGCTGACCCTAAGAAAATTGTAAAGGTGGCTTTAGCAAATGTAATTGTTTCCCTGCAGATTCCAGCACAGACAGTGAGGGCTTCACAGATAATCTGCCTGTGCACCCTCTACTGTTAGAGAAGAAAGGATGGAGGAGAGAAAGTGAGAGACACAGCAAGGCCTGGAGCAGAGACTGAACCCTGAACCACCCTCAGGAACAAGGCCATTTCTTGGCACTAAGGGTATTACCTGTTACAGGCTATGAATTAGTTTTTGTGAATTGCCCTCACTGGTCACCAGGACAATATAAATAGCAGCACTAACTGCTATCCAAAAACGTGCTAATCACCCTGGGGGAAAAAAAAAAATTTTTCCATGGGTTGCTGAGCTGAGACATAATGTTTATTGATAGGCCAAATCTCTCCTTAAACAGTTCAAGCAAGTTTGAAGAAAAAAAAAACACGGTGGTTTGAGAGTAATTGTTGAGAGATAATTAAGATGGTAACTATAAAATCATAGAGAAGATATAAAAATAGATCAAAACTGTGAATTCTTAATGTAGTTTTGTAATAACCTCAATTTTAGCTAGATGCCTGTTTAAATGTGGTGAGGATTAGAGCTCTAACCACAGCATTTCTACAGAGCTTTATGGGGTTACTGTCTATCCCAAAGTGGCCAATTAGTACTGTGGGCTGAAACAGATATTTCCGATACCAAAAACTGGGGCAATAGGAAAAAGAAGTTCTGATAAGAACAAAATAAAAAACAGAAAGGAAGAAAAGGGAAAAAATCTGATGATGTAAAGGAAGAGGAAGTGCAGTGAAGCGTCTAATAAAATACAGCAGTCCTTAATAGGGGAAAGGCAGAGAAAAACAAAGGATCAGGAGAAAAAAAAATGGGACACTTGCATACTCTTTCTCTCTCTTCCCTAGATATTATGTTTCTGTAAATGGCTCACAACTATTTTGTTTTCTCTTCCCTGGAAAACTGTTAGTTTTGAACTTTGAAACTCCAAACTGGAATGAAAAGTATTTTCAAAAAGTTATTTTAAAATAGAAATAAGCAACTGGATGATTATATGCTATATACTAACTCACTTATAACTTAAAAAAAATAAAATATTTTCAGTGAAACAATACCATATCATCCACATTTTATATGGCAAATTATGAAAACATTTTATTTCAGTAAGGCTGAAACATATTGGTTTAGACTGTCTTGTTTCAGCTGAGATGACAAAATCAAAACAAAATATTTATTAATTTTCTGTTTGAAATATGAAGTAAACCTATTTTTGCCCATGAAATATTTTATTTTACTTAATCAGTGTTTCATAATGGAAAAGATATTTCATCTGAATGTTACTGAGCAGATGTCATGCTGTATGAGAGAGGGGGTGTAGACATCTTCTTGAGTTTAAGTAGCTTGCATTCAAAGAGTAAAATTATCATTGTGTCTATAGACAACCGTAGGGCTAACCTTGATAGCCACATTGGATATGGGTATGAAAAATGACATGTATTTAGACTGATATTAGCATATTAGTTTGAAGGTCATGTTACGCTTGTCTTCAAGTCACAGACTGTGGTTTCTCAGCTGCCGCTGAACATCATTTGAAGTTTCTTCAATAAATAGCTAAGAAGAATATGCCTGTAGTTAATAGGCCTACATTTATTTTATAAGGATCTCACCAGCATCAAAAATATTTTAGGGATTCATAAGCCGAAAATGGTTGAAAACCCACTATCTACCCTATGTCACAGTGACAGACATCGAGATGTCTTTCATTCAGAAGCATGGGATAGCAGCACACATGCAGACCACTACCACATTATATATGATAATATCCCACAGAGGAGTTTTTTTCCCAAATAGTTTTACACCATAAGGCAAAAGGTTCACACCATCACGGTCATTCTGTACATAAATAAGTTTAGCAAATTAGATCATGTAATTAAACACCATGGTCAATTTTAAAAATGAAAAACAAAGAGAAACAAAAAGGTATATTTCAAATTCCCCAAACATAAGACCAAAAAACGGGACATTCCTGATATACTGAAATACCAAAATACACTGTTGGTAGCTAAACTAACTTCACTTTTCCTGTCTGGAATTTCTTGCCTTTATATAGCACAGAATAATCTGAGTTATAACAGAAATAAAGGAAAATACAAGATATAAATAACAAATACAATAAAACTCAAGATTGCCACCTGCAAGCAAAACATTATATTCCTGTATACACCTCCATTAAGACAACCAAAGTGCCAGAAATGATCACTGTTTGTGGAATTACATCCTGACTCAGATGAAAATTTTCTTAAATGGGACTACACAAGTATTGACTTAAAAAGGGCTACTCACATGAATCAGCAGAGTATGATTTGTCCCACAGCACAACTGGCAGAAAATTCACTCCCCAGGAAAAAACTGCTGCCAACTTCAGCTTCTTATTGAAAACTGTGCTAATTATCTACATACATACAATTATCTGTTCTGTCTTTATTTTATCTTCTTGTCCAGCCTGCAGGAACTGGTGATTTTTAATTTGGGGGGGTGAGGGGGTGGGGATGGGGGGAGGCTTTCTAAAACACTTTCAGCATTCCTTGACTGTATAGCATTAACAGGCTTTACAGTTAATCTATATTTCTTTTTCTAAAGGTGTTAGACCAGTGTTTAGATGAAAAGCATATTGTGCACTACTACTTACTAACTCTGTAGCGGAGACAGCAGTGACTGAGCTTCTTGGCCTGTGTCTATCCTAAAATTGTATGTCCTTCATTACATGGCAACTCTGGGAAGCTACTGTCCTAAATTCACACAGAGCCGATTGAAGGGCCTTTCTAAGTCTAGACTAAACCTAAGCAATCATCAAGTTTTTTGATAAGCCAAACCATTGAATCTTGTCTCATCTACTGCTTCCCCTGTATTAAATCAGGTCTTGGCAACAATCCTGGATCAACAGCTAAAGTCCCATATGGGTTTCTGATTCTGCTTTCTGAAATTTAGTAGCCTAAACTGGAATTCAGCTGACTTTTACTGAATCTGGTCATATTTTTTCATTCTATCAGTAGTCTACTCATCCTTTTCTTGTGCTGTGCCCACACCACCTGTTAATCCATCTGGTCTGTTTCTGTGTCTGTTGCCTATATCCTGTGCTTTACTTGCCTAGCATTCAGTAGCTCTTTATCTGTGAATGAAGCCTGCTGCCTTCATCCTGTCAAACCTGCAAACCCCCACCCTAATTTCTTCTCCTTATCACGATCCTTCTCTATTTAAGATGGGTCAGTAAGGCTGAGTTAGCTAATATTCTGATATGCAAATGCCTCACCCATATCATTGCCTTTGTGAGGCTGAAACTAAAACACCCCCCACATTCTTCTCCTGGACCCTATGAGACACCTGTATACTCCCTTACTGCCTAGCTCCTTCATTTTAAGAACAGAATAACACTCTGCACACCTCCTTTCCTCATGCCTAAAACTGCAGTTACTCCCCAATCTCTTCATGCTAGATTCTCTGTATGCACCATACCTTTCCTCTGTCCCCCGTCCTAGACCCCTGTATTCCCTTTCACCTCTCCTTATTCATTCTTCCAATAGATTTCCACTCCCCTGTCTATGCATTTGCCAGAAACCTTCTGTATCCCTATGCCACAGTTCCCTAATAGTTCTATATCTTCTCTATGCATTACACAGTCCCAATTTTTTTTCACTTATAGGAGGACTCACTGGGTTTTCTATTTCCTTTTACTCTACTCCCATCACAGCATCACAGAATCAGAGGATTGTTGAGGTTGACAGGCATCTCTGGAGATCTAATCCAACCTCTCTTCTCAAAGCAGAGTCAACTAGAGCAGGCTGCTCAGGGCCATGTCCAATCGGTGGACAGGAATGGAGATGCCACAGCTTCTCTGGGCAACCTATCACAGTGTTGAATCACCCTTACAGTAAAAATGTTCTTTCTTATATAGGAAAATAATGTCTTGTATAGCAATCTACATCCACTGTTTCCTGTCCTGTCACTGGTTACCACCTAGAAAAGTCTGTCTCCATTGCCTTTATGTGTGTGTGTGTGTGCATCCCATCCCCTGCAGCTAGTTATATGTATTAAGAAGAGCCTACTCTTCTTGAGTCTGAACAGTCCCAGCCTCTTCTCATATGTCACACTCACCAATTAAATCATCTTCATGGCCCTCCACTGGACCTGCTCAAGTACATCCATGTCTCTCTTCACAGAATCACATAATCAGAGAATCGTTTATGTTGGAAGGCACCTCTTGAGATCACCTAGTCTGACACCTAGCCTGACCCCGCTGCACAAGTGGGATCACCTAAAGCAGGCTGCCCTCTTGTACTGGAGAGCTTAGAACTGGACCCAACACTCCAGATGTGGCCTCACCAGAGCCGAGCAGAGTGTAAGGATCACCTCCCTCAACCTGCTGGCAATGCTCTTCCTAGTGCAGCCCAAGATGTGGGCTGTCATCACTGCAAGCACACGTTGCTGGCTGAAGTTCAACTTGTCCACCAGGACTCCCAGGTCTTTTTCTGCAAAGCTGCTTTCCAGTCAGCCAGCCCTCAGCATCTACCAGTGCATGGAGTTACTCCTCCCCACACCAGTAGTTCTCATTTCACCTCTGTGTCTCTTTATCCCACCTTGTCTTCTAGTATTATAAGTAAACATTTGAATATATTGTAAGAGTGTAAACTGCATGTGGAGATAAGTAGACACAGATATGCTGGAAACTATCATCCCTTTGCTAGATCTGGAGGTCATCAGGCACTATGGTAGCTGAGCTAGGAATACAAGAGAATCTCTGCGATTCCCTCCTGGTTTTCCAGGAGTTCTTTCAGGTTGTGGACATTGATGTCAATATTTGTCTGTAATGTTGCAATTGCTCAGAAGTTGTAGTTGAAAGTAACAACTTGCAAATATGACAGAATTGCCAAGAAGGATCACAAGGTAGTTTCAGGTCTTGTGCCACAGACTGTCCGTAGCTTGTGAGGTGCCTTTCTGACATGGTAATTCCACTAATAGTTTCACTATGACATTGTTACTGCAGACCCATTTGGGACCTGGCGATAATAGTATTATTTTCTTGGCAAGTGGTCAGAAGAACAATTCAGAACAATTTATTAGAAATCCTGTGTGGAGACAAGACAGAGGTCACTGAACTACAAAGTCACCATCCTGCTTCTAAATACATTTGCACGTTTCCATCGTCTATACTCATTTTCTGAAACGTAGTCTGTAATTTCTTAACTTGACTTTGCTCCATTTACCAATACTAACCATATTACTGGCTACCAGACATTTATGCTGGGAAAAAAGCAAAAACCACAAAAAGCACCATACATTCCTCATTTTCTAGCTGTTATCTCAACATTTGCAGCTTTTGCAGGAATGAACTCCAAGCATGGGAACATCATCTCCCTTCATTCCAACGGATTTCATGTGTACCTTGACAATAGTTTGCCTTCAAATATAGCTTCTCCTTGTGGACTATTCTTTTCTGTGTTTCCAGCTGATCAAGCACCAAAAATAAAGAGAAAACTGTAAAACTTATGAGCATCAAGAGTGAAATTAGTCACAGATAAAACATATATGTGTGTATGTTTGTGTGTGTGTGTGTGTGTATACACGCTTCTAAAATGCTGGAAGAAATAATCAGTTTGATTTGGACTGAATAAATTTTTTTAATATCTCAAGAGATTATGCCACTTACTCTGTATTTGCATTGCTAGCTTTCCGTTTTCTGATTTTGTTCTTCATGAGCAAGAAGTACAGTAAGTGTTCAGGTTCAGCAGCAGTAAGTGCTGTACAAAGGATAACTAAGATGGCAAACCTACACTCTCCAAAAAGCTAATGAGAGTTATGTAATACACCAGCAAATAAAACTACCAGCAGTCTTTAAGGGTGTATCAGTATATGTAAAAGAGCATGTAAATTCTTAATCTAACCTCTCACATTTTTCAACCTATTTCGTTTGGATCCTCATTCAACACTATAAAGTACGACACAGCTTCTCAGAGACCCTAACTGGAGTTGATCTACATATACAGTTACTTCTGTGAAACTACTGAGAGCCACCCTTTTCCTCAGAAATAGTCACAATATTCTGCATGAGTAGATCTTCAGCAATCATCCTTTAGGTACACTAGGAGTTCAGTTGGTCTGTTCTCTGCGTGTATCACAACATAACTTACATTTCTTGCCCAATGTTTTGTATCTCAGCTGGCACTTAGCAGCTGGAAGGGTCATAAGTTGAGCTGCAGAAACATGATTCCAGGTAGTCATTCCTCCAGCAGCTCTTTCTTCTCCTGCAGCATTTCCTTTTGGAAAAGCCACAAAAGGGAGTCATTACTGTGTGAAAACTGTGGTTTAATACCCATAGGCACCAAAAGATTAAGCTTCTGTACAGACTGTATTGTATTAAAAGCACTGGTAATGCAAGAACTTCCTTTTTGTGCTAAAATATAAGAAAAAGAAGTTCTTAAAACAAAACACAGACATAAATTCACTGTTCAAAATGAAATTCCAAGTGTAATTAGAAAGGCTGTGGAATTGGTCAGTCACTCTTTTGAGAGCTGGCTTTAAGTGAAGCAACCAAGAAAGGTCAGAAACCAGAGAGAAGGAGTACAAAAGGCCATATGCATACATGGGAGCAGTGACCTTGAGAATAATAAGACGCAACACTGAAAACAGGTTAAAGAGAAAGACTTTAGGTCAGGATCTGAAATGCCACCAGGGCTGCAGGCAAGAAAAGTGTCGCCAGCTGTGGTATTCTCTTGTGTTTAGGGAAGAAAGGCTTTGTATATTCTTTGTAAATATGCGGAGTTACATTAGGACTCCTGGCTCTGTTATCTAGGTGGGTCCCCCCCAATAACTAGTCAGCTGCATGAGTCAAAGAAACTCTACAGTCACAATTAAATTCAAGAGACAAAGCAGCAAAGACTAATTTCAATGTAACTTAAAACAAGGCAGTAAAACCAAGTGCAAACCAAAATATTATTATTTACCTGCTGGGAAAACACAACAATATTTGATCTTCAGGACTGCAGTCATTAGAATATAAGAGGTTGACATGTAACATGATATGCAAATGATTTGACAAAAGTAGATCTAAGTCTATGGAATCTTGTGTTTATTATTATGATAGACAACATTTATTGTGTTTATTTACATTCTTTAGAAAGTGACTGGGAGAGGTGAAACTTTTATAGATAGAAGTTACCTCTTAGAGGTCCAAGTGACTCAGGCTCCTGCAACAATTTCGTGATAGTAACAAAATTATTTCCTGATGACATATAACAGAAATATAGACCCTTTTTCCAAAACTTTGGGGTGCCAATGAGGTTGCTGTAGATGGATTCATGTAGTAATCTGTAGGTGCTTCACTAATTAAATTAAAACTGTAATATTACTACCACAATGTTATATTTTACAAGAGCCATATGTATTAATAATATTCGTCCTTTTAAACTGAATCAGCATAAAACTTTCAGTAAGTTTATAGTTCAGTGTGCTTCAAAATTTTCTTCTTTATTTCACAGTATTTGGATTTCATTACTTTGCTTCTCCAAAGCAGAATAAGGTCACTATTTTGTTCTTGCATGAAAATACAGTTCCATTGTTAAAAAAGGTCAAAGTTTATTTCCCTCCATATATCCTAAATATGCTCATGTTAAAGTGGTTCTTTACTAAGCTATTTGTTTTACAGCTCCAGCAAAAGGACACTCGTGCCTTAATTAAAACATTATACATGGTACAGCCAACCTTGCTTCAGTCTGGCAGTTTTATTGAGTCTCCCAGTTAACCTAAATCTTCACCAACAGACAATAAATTTATTCCAAATTCACAAAAAATGCAATAAGAAATAAACTTTTTTCTAGACTGTAATGTATTTTCAGCCTATTAATGAGGATACACTTTATGATTTGAAGGCAACCGGATGTTTAGCCAATCTTAGAATGTATGCAATGTGTTTATTTACCTTGATAATAAGGATAGATAGGAAAGATAGGATGATAAGGTTTCAGACAGGAAACACTGAAACCTAGCAGAACCAGGAACATTCCTTCCAGTAAGAAAGCACTTAATGGTAAGATACAGTCTTTGGTGTGGTGTTGCCATACATAATAGCATGTGCTTGTCAACTTCTACCTCCTTTCATGCAAGCACAATTAGGCTTTTAATTGTTGAGTGTTAGATTTCAGGTTTTCTGTGACCATCTAGTGAGAAATTTCCAGAGTAATTTAACTAAATAAACCTAGATCTTAAATTGACTGGCCATTTTCTATACATCAAATTAGCAGAGAGTTTGGGTGTGGTAAGATATGGACTGGAAAGATGGACCACAGAGTGTGTGGAAAACAGGCTAAGCTACCAAGCTCAAAAGTTAGTGGTTAAAGGCTCAAAGTCTAAACTGGCAGCAAATCACAAGCAATGTTTCTTTGACATTGATGCTGGGTCCAATGCTGTTCAGTACTCAATAAACATTCTGGGTAATGGGATAGAACTCACCCTCACCAAGTTTGCAGATGACACCAAACTGGGAGGAGAGGTCATGTGGAGGGTTGACCTTGGCTGGCCACCAGGTACCCACCAACTCACTCTGTCATTCACCTCCATCAGCAGGACAGGGGGAAAAAATACAACAAAAAGCTCATGATTCAGGATAAGAGCTGGGAGATTACTTACCAATTACTGTCACAGGCAAAACAGATTCAACTTGAGGAAATTAATTTAATTTATTGCCAATTAATTGTAACAGAGTAGGATAATGAGAACTAAAAACAAAACTAAAAATATCTTCCCCCTCACCCCTCCTTCTTCCCAGGCTCAACTTCATTCCTAACTCTTCTATGTTCTCCCCCTCTGAGCAGCACAGGAGGACATGGAAAAGGGGGCTGCAATCAGTTCATAGTGCTTTGTCTCTGCTGCTCCTTCCTCGTCACGGTCTTCCTTGCTCCAGCATAGGGTGCCTCCCATGGGATACAGTCCTTCATGAACTTCTCCAACATGAGTCCTTCCCACAGGCTGCAGTTCTTCAAAAACTGCTCCAGCGTGTGTCCTTTCCATGGAGTACAGACCTTCAGGAACGGACTGCTCCAGCGTGTGTCCATCACGGGTCACAGCTCCTGCCAGGACCCTGTTCCAGCATGGGGACTCCATGGGCTACAGCTTCCTTTGGGGCATGTCCACCTGCAGTGTGGGGTCCTCCACGGGCTGCAGTGTGGATATCTGGTCTGGTGTGGTCCTTCATGGGCTGCAAGAGGACCAGCTGTGTCAACATGGTCTTCTCCATGTGCTGTAGGGAAATCTTTGCTCTGGTATCTGGAGCACCTCCTCGCCCTCCTTCTTCACTGACCTGGTGTCTGCATAGTTGTTTCTCTCACATCTTTTCACTCCGCTCTCACAGCTGCTGCACAGGATTTTCACCCTTTCTTAAATATGTTCTCATAGAGGTGTTACCAATATTGTTGACTGATTCAGCTTTGGCCAGAGGAGGGTCTGTCCCGGAGCCAGATGGAACTGGCTCTGTCGGAGATGAGGGCAGTTTCTGCTGTCTTCTCACAGGAGCCACCCCTGCAGCACGCTCCCATCTACCAAAACCTTGCCACATTGTCCTGGTTTCAGCTGGGATAGAGTTAGTTTTCTTCTTAGTAGCTGGTAGAGTGCTGTGTTTTGGATTTAGGATGAGAATAATGTTGATAACACACTGATGTTTTGGTTCTTGTTGAGCAGAGTTTACACTAGTCAAGGACTTTTCGGCTTCTCGTGCTCTGCCAGGTGCATAAGAAGCTGGGAGGGAGCATAGCTAGGACAGCTGACCCAGACTGGTCAAAGGGCTATTCCATACCATATGACGTGATGATCAGCATATAAAGCTGGGAGAAGAAGAAGGAAGGGGGGGACATTGGGTGTGATGGCGTTTGTCTTCCCAAGTAACCGTTACGCGTGATGGAGCCCTGCTTTCCTGGGGATGGCTGAACACCTGCCTGCCGATGGGAAGTAGTGAATGTATTCCTTGCTTTGCTTTGCTTGTGCGTGCAGCTTTTGCTTTCCCTATTAAACTGTCTTTATCTCAAGCCATGAGTTTTCTCACTTTTACTCTTCCAATTCTCTCCCTCATCCCACTGGGGGGGAATGAGCGAGCGGCTGTGTGGTGCTTAGTTGCTGGCTGGGGTTAAACCACGACACACGTAAACCCAATACAGGTCAATATGTTAGAAGGAAGAGCCACCATACAGGGGGACCTTGACAGCCTAAAAGACTGGGCCAGCAAGAATTGCACGAAGTTTAACAATGATAAATGCTGAAGCCCTGCACTTGGGACTGAATAACCCCAAGTAGCAGTAGAGGCTGGAGTCTGACTGCGTGGGGGCCGCTCTGCTGAAAAGTCCCTGGGGGTCCTGATGCACAGCAAGCAAGTTTTAGTGGCACTCTGAAGTCCTGTACTGAGACTTTAAAAGTGTATATGCCTGTTCTCAGTATAGAGAAAATTATCTTTGGCATCAAAAATATTGCTAGCTGTTAGTCATTCCAGCAAGTGGAAAATGTCAATATCTCTTGGGTTAAATTATTGCCCTTTTGGCATTATCATGAACAAAACTGTGTCGTTACATGTGGAAACTCAGAAGTAATGCCTTCTGAGTACTCTCTTTTGAAAGAGGAAAACAAATAAAAAAAAATGAGTGGGACAATGAGCATAGGGGAGGGAAAGAGAAGCACCTGCAGAAAATAGTAATAGATCAACAATGTCTGCTCCCCATGTTACATAATCCAAATGCAAAGGGTGTGAAATGAAAACAGACAATATGCCACTTTGGAGACTTAGTTGAATATATGAGAAATTCTGTGGATCTGGATTAAGTATCTTAGCATATCACTTAATGTCTTTAAAAGCAAAATGAGGATCGACATTCCTGTCTGAACCAAGCCAATTAGTCAGCTAACCTTGTAAATCACAATTTCTTTTGTGACCTGGAGCAGACAGTCCTTAAATTAACAGAATTAGGGATAACTCCACAAGGTATAATAGCTTTGATTTGCAAGGAACAAAAGGTGAATGTCAGAAGATTTGGAAATCCAGTTTAGTTTATTTAAACTCCCAAATCCAAAACACATTAAAATTACACAAACTTCCTTTACTGATTTCACTATCCCTGCAAAAACAACAACAAAACAACTCAAAAAACTGAAAGTAAGATATGTGCCCTTGTGGTGGGTTGATCTTGTCCAGCTGCCAGACCCCCACTCAGTTGCTCCTTTAGTCCTCCTCCTCAGCAGGACAGGGGGGAGAAAATAAGATGGAAAAGCTTATGGGTTGACATAATGGCAGTTTAATAAGAAAAGCAAAAGCTGCATGTGGATGTGAAGCACAAGGAGGAATTCATTCACTACTTCCCATCAGCAGGCAGATGCCCAGCCACTTCCTGGAAAGCAGGTCCTCAGCACTCATAGCAGTTGCTTGGGAAGACAAATGCCCCTATGAATGCCCCCCGCCTCCTCCTCCTTTCTCTTAGCTTTTACTGCTGAGCATGACATCATGTTATGGGACATCCCTTTGGTCAGCTGGGGTCAGCTGTCCTGGCTGTGTCCCCTCCCAGTGTCTTGCTCACCCTCAGCCTACTGGCCTTTGGGGAAGGAGTGATTTGGAGAGAAAGCCTTGATGCTTTGCAAGCACTGCTTGGCAATAGCCAAAACACTGGTGTGTTATCAACATTGTTTTAGCCACAAATGCAGAGCATAGCACATATGGGCTGCTATGAGGAAAGCTAACTCCATCCCAGCCAGACCCAGTACAGTCTTGAACTATCTTTCCTTCTTTCATGTATGACTTTCCATTCAGAGTGACTTATTTTCAGTCTTTCAGGAAAAGTAGTCATATATTGCATTCAAAAAATTCATTTTAATGTTGTGAACTACATATTTCTTACAACTAATCTATGCTTTTCCTGAGCTTTAGTAGATTTGACTAAAATCAATCAAATGCAAAATATTGGCCTCAGTGGTTTTGTCCTCCTCCCTGTCAATTCTCATAATTTTTTTATTACAAATCAGGGTTTTATTTTAATTAGAAAATCTATGGGATTATAAAGTACGAGCATAAATATTGAAAACAATCCTATACTAGGAGACAGTATTGCCTTTTAGGCATTGCAAGGCCATCTGTGGTTTGGGCATGGTATTATTGATGTACACATATGTATCCTTTTTTCTATAGGTGGGGTCCAAAATTTACTAGTTTCCACAAGGAAACACTGAAGCATTGTATCATCAACAAATGATAATTCTGTAGTAATTTAAAAGTACTCTGAACTCAGCACAGGTATGGCAGACAATGTAATATTTAAACCGTGTTTAGTCAATGTTAGTGCTGAAACTATACTATGGTTTAAAATTTGATGAATCAAAATGCTGACATATATCCCCTGATCTGCCAATACAGTTGACGTATATTTACTAGAATTTGGAAATCATGTGGGGACAAGACAGTTTGATGATTTGGGACACTTTCTAATCATAGCTGGGGCTTTGTTGTATCCTCATTAAATATGTCTGTAATCTTACTCACAAAGAGATGAAAGTATGCACTACTTTTGTATCAAAGGAAAGAATTAAAAACAGCCAAGAGCAAGACATCACTTCAGCAGATGAAGCACTGAGCAGACCTAAATATAACTACTATTTTCAAATACAAATGGAAAAAGTAAAACTCATTGAAAATATAAATTCATCAGAATAAATACTTTCCTTCAGAGAATGTTGACCAAATTTGACTTGGAAAAAAAAAATGAAAGGATTCTTATCCATTAGGGAGTAATTTCACTTTAAATTGGCTCTGAAAAGTTTATGTTTTAAAATTCCCTATGACAAGAAATGTAAAAAGGTATACTCAAAAAGTTTAATTTAGAAAATCTGAAATTAAATTGACACTGGACACCCTGACTTCAAAACTTATTTCAGCTGTATTTCCTAAAGTTTCTAGACTCCTTGTTTCTCCATAACTGTACTGACTTGATAGGGTATTGAATACCTAGAAATCTTGGGAGCCACAGACAACCACTGGAAACTGATTTGTGAAAGGTAGCTTTGGAAGAGCTGCAGTTCAATCTAGACTGCTTTATACAGCCAAGCTTCTTCAGACAAGGACAAAAGCTGGGTTGCAATAGTTTAAACTCAGGTTTTCATATATTTTCTATATTCTTTCATGTGGACTTGGGAAATGAGCCATAGATTGACATCAAATTTCATAATCCTGAGAACTGCAAGCAATGATCTTGAACCCTCCTGTCCTGGGTAATCAAAAAACTCTCAGACATTGATAATGCCATAGTTTGTGATTATAAGGTTGCCCTTAGAGACCTATTGCACAGTCACAAATGCTCAACTCCCTCAACGTCCTTCACCTGGCCACTTTTGCAGAGCAGGTTGCCCTGGAGGTACATACCCTATGATTTCACATTCATCAACAAATCACTAATGAAACTAGCAGGAAAGGAGGCCTATATCTCATTGAAAGTTCAGTTTCTCCAGCAACTATCACATTAGTATGAAGCAGTTGGATTTAGAATAGCCATTTTCTCAGAGTACCCCAATCAGATTTTAAAGACATTAGCATTAAGGCAATTTTTCCATGATATATTTGTTTTCCTGCTAGTGTTTCCTCAGACAGATACAAGGGCAATCTAAAGGTTATAGGAACATAGAAATTGTTATACAAGATTGGTTTAAAGAAGAAAGCATGATATTTATAACCTCTCCCAAAATTACTATTGCCTGCCTGACTGATAGTCATATAACTGCCAAAACGGTTTCTGAATCTTAAACTCTCAGCTTTAGGATTTACTGATCTGTGGGCAGGGAGGAAGGGGGGATAAGAGTCCAAGAGCAAGTAACAAAGGGGTTTTAATTTCTTGTCTTAGGAGTTTCATACTTCCTTGTTCCCTTGCTACAGAATGGGGATAGAAGTTGTTCTAATTTTCTTGCAGCTCTCATTCAGGGGTGGGCTGCCTGCAGGCACTATTTCAGCTGAGGCCACAGTATTGATTTATGCAAAGGCACTAGGATATTCTTTGTGCTAAATATCAATCCTTAAGCATTCTGATATCTTGGTCACTGATTTTTTAAAGGATTTAATTGAGATCTCTGTGTGGTACCTGACTCCCTTTCCTCAGTTGCCACAGTTGGTTGAGAGGCCCTGTGAGATAAAGTAGTTCACAGTGGTTCACAACTCCAAGACAGTTTGAATTATATGCGCCAATGTTTGCTTCATTTGTCTCTGTGTAAACCTTCCGCCGAACTTAACATAAGTCAAAGTTTCTCACAGTTGTCCCTGACCTCACTTATCTAAAGATCATTGCTTTATCTGGAGCTCTTCTAGTGTGTGTCCAAGTTCTTTTCCAGATTATTAATATAAGCATTAAAAAAAGCCAAGAGCCCGCTTGCTTTTAGACTTGGTCCCAGTAACACAGACTCTATAATCTTATGCTCTGCATTCTGTTACTTGGTGAGGTTTTGATCAAAAAGTACATTATCTCTTCTGACGACCATTTAGCTTCTGTAGTAGATTTCGAGTGGGAATTTTGGTAAAAGTCTTTGGAAATTAACATGAATTGCTAGCTAGTTCTCCTTAATTACCTCCTTTTTTATAAATTCAAATAATTCTGAGAGATCATGAAAGCAATTTAATTTTCTCCTACTCTACAATACCTGTTGTTTGTGTTGGACCTAGCAATCTTGCTATCCAAACAGAAAATGGCAGGACTTCTGAGAAGTCTTGCTAAAAGTTGTGTTAGTTTCTGTTATGAATGTAAAATCATTTAACATAGCAAAAATAAAGGTAGGACTTTGGATATGACATTACTATGGTCTATCTTTAACTTAAAAGAAAGAATATGATTTCTGTTAATGAATGAATTAAAGCAAATGGTCTTGTAATGTGCTAATATGGTGCAGTAAAGTGCTTGTCACCTATGTAATGGAAGTATTTTAGTATCAATAATCTTGCTGACATTTATCATGTCAGATTGTGTTTCTCAGGGAACTTGAAAATCAGTGTTTCACATTATTATGAATCTGTAATACATGATGTAAGAGCCATAAAAATGTGGTATTCACCAAGAAAATAAGATTACTCAAGAATACTAAAATGAATGTGTACGTTCATATTCATATGTACTGAGGAAAATCAGTGCATGCTAAAAGATGACCAGAGAAGGGCTTCTGTCAAGGACTGTTATGGAACCAGAATTGTCTCGACATTGCTGTTCTATCGCCATCTTCTGGTTTCGACATCCAGCCCCCGAAAGAAACCACCACAGGATGGATGCCATGCAGAGACCAGGACGCGAAAGGCGGGGCCATGAACTGCACGCACGCCTGCGCAGAGACCAGGGCGTGAAAGGCAGAAGCCCAAACTGCATGTACACAGACCCGTTCTGCGCATGTGCATGGCCCTATAAACTGCGTGCGCCTTTTGAGGTCTCTCTCTTCGCCCTCTGCTCCTCTCTTTCTCTTCTCGTCCTACACTGCGCACCTCCTTGGAAGCTGCTCCTGCGGATACAGAGACTGGACCGACTGGACCTTTGATCGACGGGACAACGCCGGACTCGGAGTGGCGGTAGCTAGTTCCCCTACATGGCTCTTTTCTCACCTGCCTGAGCACGCTCTTTCTATTTTTCTCTCTTTCTCTCTCTCTCTTTTTTCTTTTTTTTCCCCCCATCTCCCTACCCGGTCCTCACCCCTTCGTTCGCCAAAATAAAGTCAAAAGGTTGTACGGCATTTGACCTCGTTTGCGTCTTAATCTCGTCCTTGGGATCGTATCGAAACCTCTCCCGACATTGGATTGGGACAGCTTCTTACTGTAAAATTGGATTTCCAATGTCTGTCATTCATCTGTTAGTCCAGGCACTTTATCATACCAATCAATAAAACTTTTATGCTATGTCAATGCTTACTTTCTTTTAGAAATAACAAGAATGTTAAACTTAGACTTTGTTTCCAAAAGTCTAAGTCATACTTCCTATTGTAACTTCAAGAACTGTCATGTAACTGCTTGATAAGATGTACCTTATAGTTATCTACCAGTAAATACGAGGATGTTATGATTAAAAGAGGAACCATTGCATCAATAGTTTCAACGCTGCCAATAGGAAGACAACAGCCCTATTCCTTTCTTTGTCTTTAAAGTTACATTTGGAACAATAATAACTAACCAGGTCAAAAGACAACCTCATTTTATTCATATCAAAGCAAGAATGACAGTGACACATTACCAAAGAGACTACCACTAACAGGTGTCATTACAAATGACACATTGCCATTCTTGGGACTTCACCACTATTGTATAGTGTTTTCCTTTATAAACACTCACAGGGAGGGTCAATGAAACAGCTCATAGAGGAAAACACTGGCCTTAGTTGGGTTACTAAAATTTCTTCACACTGAGCAGGTGACTACAGCTACAAATTTAAAAAGTAGTGAAAATGGAGAAGAACCTAACCTTCCCTCCCCACATAGAATCTATATTTTACTGATGTGCATTTTCCCAGTCCTGGAAGCTGATCTTGTGATAAATTTTCCCTTCTCCATCAAGGGAACTCAGGTCACACATGACTTTTGACACAATTTCCCAATCATACTAAAAAACTTGAATTTATATCTTCTGTGTCATCTCTATGGATTAAATGTAACTATGCAAAAATCCACTACTGTGAAATTAGCATTTTTGCAGTAGAACACCCATCTCTGATTAAACAGCACTATATTCCCAGAAGTGAATACTCCACAACTGGCAAAGTAGGAGGAGATAAAAGGCTTCAGAATTTCTAATGTACCTTCTAATTTCAATCCTTTTCTTACAGCAGTTGGTATAATCAGGACAAAATTTCATTTGGCAACAAAATATTTATCGAACACATTTTTGGAAACATTTCATTTCCCAAGGATCTTGAGGTGTATTGATTATGCAGCATCACAGGTAACTAATTCTATGGAAAATGAGAGTGAAGACACTGTTGGAAATTTTCAATAAGCAAGGAATAATATTACGGGGATAAATGTTAGAATATAAAATTGTATGCTATTGTATCCATTCAAAAAGTAAAAATTGTATTCTGCAGAAGTATTTTAATACATCCGGGATAAATAATTTCTGGCAGGAAGACTTCTGAAGCCAACATCTTAACAGTAGATGAAAAGAAAGTTTAGGCCAACTTTTCTGCCTCTCCTAGAAGTCTCACCTACTTCACCCTTTTCAACGCCCTTCACAGGTGGTGCTGGTGGTGAATTCCATCGGAGGTAGGGAAATGAGCTCAGATTGGCCTCCCACATACCTTCAAAATTTTCAAAATAAGACACCAGCAGTGCCCTGAGGAGATCAGGGGATGAATGTCTTCAAAGAACAAAGTGGTGACACTTGTTTCTGCTTCCTACTTTTGCCAGCCAGCAATGCAGACCAAGCAGATAGATGACCAAGGAAACAAAAAAAAAAAAAACCAGAATACCTGCTGATGACTTCTGAAAGAGAACACATTGGAAGCTGACATCCACACACATGGTTGGATCACAGTATTCCATCTTACATACAACAGTTTATCAATCACCAATACATGTAAAACTTTTGAAAGACAATTTGCAGACATTTTGCATAATTGCTCATCTACTTATTCTGTGTCTAAGAAGTGTATGGTATCATATCTTTCAATTTCTAAAAAATTTCAGAGAACTGAAAGTTATTCACAAATAAGAATCGGCATGCTTGAAAATATGAGCTACATTTGTTTGAAAAAGAAGAAAAAGTCTGAAACCCATCAGAAGTTGGATTTGCTACCATCCTCCAGTGAACAGCCTATGATCTAATAAATTGGTAGATGGTAATGACTAAAACGCTGCTGATCTCAGGTTTTAACTCCATCATACTTTGGAATTGTACTGCTCTCCATGAACTTTGTCCATTTGATAATTAATGACATTTTCATTTTCCAAATACAAGAACATGATCTAGAAGTTAGAAGAGTTTCTGAAGTTTACACTTCTGTCTCCAGTCATATCCAGGACTGGAACACAGATTATTTAACGTATTTACGTTATTTGAAAATCTGAGCCTACCTGATGTATTACCAAGAATAGAACAAAAGTCTTTCTCTCCAAAACCAACTAAATTTTTTTGAATAATGGAGGAGGGAGATTTTCAGTCAACTAAGAGGGGTGAGATCTGGTAAACTGGAGAAAAAGGAATACCACTGCAGAAAATACCTAATAGGAAAATGAAATCTAACTGGTGTTAAAATCACTAAAGCCAAATCAAACTTGAAACTTATTTCTATGTTTCACATATTTAACACTGAGTGCATAATCTGAAATTGAATGATAGACATCCAGACAAGTACCAAAGTAGGCCAAGTAGCAAACTGGCTCAGGGAACAAGAATGACTTTTTGGCACTGCTTCCTATTAAAAAACTCATTCAAAGGCAGATACTAAAAAGAAGGGCCATACAAAGGATTCCACACTAGGATAAATCAAAGTTGCATTTTTTTCAGGTTGATACATCACGTCCTTTCCTTTTAGCCCTACTAGGACTAACACCTGCTCAAAGCTGCAATCATTTGCCTTATGATGAATGAGTTACTGGCCTCAGTGTAACTCATATAGATGGAAACCATCACATGAAGATCATCACCACAGCTGGTATTAATTATCAGATTAAAGATAATATAAAAAAGATAAAGTAATGTGAGGGATTTGTGTTGCTGTTTCTGTGCTATCCTGTATATACATAGATAGATGACTGGCTACTTTTTTATTACCCAGATAAAAAGAATGATACAAGAAATTGAAAGAATAATAATCGCACCATATAACATACTTTGTGTCATTCAAAGATTATCTAAAGCAAAATCTTTATTGTCACCCAGGAGCTGCTTAATAAATCATTGACAGATGATAACAAATGTCCTCTGCAGTCAACATCTGAAGTGATTAATTTCTTCCACCTTGACTCGGAAGGCTATTTGCTGTAATTATACTAAATACACAAACTTTGTCAAGCCTGAAAAATTGTCATGTATGTTGCACATGCAGGTCCCAGTTCTTCCCCTTGATGCACTTGCTTTAGAGTGAGTGGAAATTCTGTGAGAAAAATGGAAATCAGAGATGATCTCTTAGGGATGATGAAGCTGGAACAACAATTACTTTGTGAACAGCTATTTCCAGAATTCCCTAACGCTGTCAGAAGACACTGGGAATTCAACTGCTCATTTTTTACCTTTCTTCTTTTCCAGCAACCTTTCTCTTAACAAATCTAAGCAATATTCTTTCCTAACTAGTCTGTGTTGAATTTGCAAAGGCTTTCTTAAATTCAAATGCATCTTTGTCTGGATGGAGTTTTAAACAGCTTTCAGACCCCTCCACCCTTACAGACACATGCACATATATATATGCATTATATACATTAGTGGCCCAGCATAGTTCATGGCCAGAATCTTAACAGCTGAGGAGGAGTTGGATTTCTTCCCTATGGTAGTCTCCATAACATTATTCTAAATTGTCAAGGGACCAGTTCACCAGAACCATTGCATTGTGTCACCAATGATTCCTAAAGAGCCATATGAATGCAGATAAGTGTATGAAGAGGACAGAGACATATATTTCAGCAGAGGTGAGGTGGTGGACAGGGCTCCATGACGTCACCAGAATTAGGATCCACCCCCTTCACCCAACTTCCACACTGATTTCTAGTACATCGAGTAACTTAATCTCTCTGTATCTCAGTTCTCATATTTAGATAAACCATATACCTTTTTTGTTTTCTTTCATTCAGACTTAGGTTGTAAATTATTAAGGCAGCAAATATAGCATGTCAAGCATAACTGGACCTTTATCTCAGCGGAGGCCTTGTCACAGACCTTCAGATGCTTCTTCAGTATAACAAAAAAAAAAAAATAACATCAATCTGAATGGACTCATTCAGTATTAATAATACGCAGTAAATCTGAAAGCTTGGTAGATCTTAATATTTTCACTAGAAGACAATGCTATGTTTTCTGTGTTGGACATTAAACTTCATTTAAGGTGAGAAACAGCAAGACAAAAGGTAAGAGAGAAAGGACTAGATTTAAACTGTAATCCACTGAATGTCAGAGTTTCAAGCCATTCCTCCCATTATTTCCAGACTCACTAGTGATTGTCCTGACTTATGCAGCAGTAATAAATATTTATTTTCTCTAGTCTTTTCCCTATGACTGACTGTAGGCCCTTTCCCCCCACATTCTATAAGCAAGTTAAGCAGTTTGACTGAGGTGGTGTGAAGGCTCTAGCTTGTTTATGATGTGGAACCTCCCTTTATAGCTCTTTCACTGTTGGGACAGAGGGACTAGATGAGGTAATAAGGAAGTATGAGGATTTTAATTGCTGAATAATTATTGCTAGCATAGTTGGCAAAACATAACTCTCTGAAGGATTTGAGAGAACCATTAAAAGTCTATGTGCAAGAGTAGCCAACATGAAGTGTGTTAGAGCCCTACAAAATCATTTTGATAACAAAATAATTAAAAGGTACTTTTGAGTACGGATGAAAACAGTACTTTATGAACAAAATAAATTGCCACTTTCTTAAATTGCTAAATTAAAAAAATCAGAATAACAAACAAACAAAAACTTATACTTGATTTAATATATTGTCATTTTGTATAACTTAGAATTATTGAAGTAATAAACTTGAAATGGGGGATTAGGTAACATTTATTGCACTGTTACTGTTTCGTTCACAAGAGGACTTTTAGACATACATTTTAAAAAATACGACATAGTTAATAACTGCTAGATTTTTGTTACCCTTGTTAATTTTGGTAATTAAAGTTTATGTCCTGAAATGTAAAATGATACCTTTGCCATGCAAAAGAACTTCCACGTAAACTATGATGAATCACATTTAAATCAGGTAGCTGTTTTCCAGAAGAAAATTCAGGATTACAGAGAAAGAAAACATTGGTGCTACACTATATATTTCTCACGAAGTACAAGGAGGCTTAACCTTTCCCATGGTTCTATTAATCACATACAAACTGCTTATACCCTGAATTCAGATTGTGCTGGATGACATTTGTAATTAAACATTATTGCCAATTAAGAGCAATTAACCAATTCTGTCATAAATTAGAATGAGATTTTCGTCCAGCTGCTCTCCTATGGGTCTAGAGAACTATGTCCTGCGAGGAGCAGCTGAGGTAACTGGGGTTGTTCAGCCTGGAGAAAAGGAGGCTCAGGGGAGACCTTATCACTCTCTACAACTACCTGAAAGGAGGTTGTAGCAAGGTGGGGGTCGGTCTCTTCTCCCTAGTAACAAGCAATAGGACGAGAGGAAATGGCCTCAAGTTGCGCCAGGGGAAGTATAGGTTGGATATTAGGAAAAATTTCTTCACTGAAAGGGTAGTCAGGCACTGGAATAGGCTGCCCAGGGAAGTGGTTGAGTCCCCATTCCTGGAGGTGTTTAAAAGATGTGTGGATGTGGTGCTTAGGGAGATGGTTTAGTGGTGGACTTGGCAGTGCTAGGTTAACAGTTGGACTTGGTGATCTTAAAGGTCTTTTCCAACCTAAACAATTCTATGATTCTAAAAAGCTGTTCTAGTGAATGAAGCACTGGGTTCTAGTGCATCTGCCCTGATCCAAAGCAAATTGTTTATCTCCTTATCCTCAGAACTGTGACTGTTACGCACTTTACTGAAAAGAAAATCACTTATGTATCAGATTATAAAGTCTGGTTTAGTCTCTCATACTCTTCCTGTCTAGATAACTACCATTTTTGTTCTTAAGTTCCTTAAACACAGGCCCATAAGTGCCACAGTTTACAATTCCCACTCTCTGAGACTCATTACAGACCAACATGATCCTAGATTTTATATTAATATCCTTCAATAATTCTAGATCTTTGGAAAGAAGGGAGAACTAGAATTAACAGCAAGGGCTTAAGAACAACTTGTAGAAACTTTGGCTTTTGTCCTTGCTTGTAGTTCTCGTTCATAAGCGATGTCAACTGTAGAAAGAGAGGACTTTGTTCCTAAACAATCCAGGGCTGCAATAACAGAAAGATAAGTCAAGTCATTTTTCATTTTCTTATTTTTTATCAAGTATAAACTGAACAGTTCAGAACTGATGTACTGAAACCATCAAACTGGTTTCCTACATCTTCTTGTGTATGGATCTATTTCTTTGGCAACAGCACAGTGAGATACTTGGCCACAGAACTAGTAATCTGATTAGACAGGAAAGGAATTCTCACATATAACTCAAATTGTTTACCAACTATTACTGCTTGAGTGAGAACACAAAGTTTTTCCTTTGCATTTTTTACAGCATCTACGATAATGGCATCACATCCTGACTGCTGAAAACGCAATTCTAATAGAAAATAAATATTGAAATCCTTTCTGTTTCCATTCTGGTATTTGAGGCTTTGATCAGAACTAGTACCTGAGTTTTCATATGTTTTAATTGTCAACAAAAAGACAAGCAAGTGGGTTGTAGCTACAGCAACTATTGTGTACAAAGGTTATAGAATAGATCTTAGATGCATTTGGGCATTATACTGCCAAGGCTTTGAGATTAAATTTCCTATTGAATATGTTGCAACTGTTAAAAAATGAACATTGGGCATATACAATCACAATGCCTAAAACAACAGAGTAATTACATTGATGGATTGCAGACCTGTTCTTAACAGATGTAACATATAAAAAACTATACTCAGAGGGTACTGTTTGAGTTTAAAATGACAGAAATTGATAATTTATCAAGCCCTACAAAATAAATCAGGTTATTCATATTAAAGTTTAGCACAGGACTCTATAACCTCATATTTTGCTAGTTGTGATACATTAAGACAAAGATTAAATGGGGTTTAGCAATATCACAATGTGATACACACAGATCAGATAAAGAGCTTCACACAAATCCTGTTTTAAGCTTGAGGACTTGTTTTATTTATATGTTCAGTGTAACTTCTGTCACCTATTTCTTCATTTCAAAAGAACAAGGCATGATCATTGCCTCCCCAAACAGGTTCCTTCTGGCAGTAGCCATTTGATGAAAGTCATATCTTCTTCCTCATCTTATCATCTTATCTCTGATACAAAGTTCAGCTGATGACTAGTTACTAGTGGCACTCCTCAGGCATTGATTCAGAGACTAGTAAGGTTTAAATGTCTTTTTTAATGGCCTGCATGATGGGGTGGCAGGCACCCTCAGCAAAATCACAGATGATAACAAACTGGGGTCAGAGTTGTCCATAGAGTGGAGGGCAGGGATGCCCTTGAGAAAGACCTTGGCAGGCTGGAAAAATGGGCTGACAGAAACCTCATGTAGGTCAACAAAGGCAAATGGGAAGTCCAACATTCTTGATGAACAAGCTGAACATGTGTAAGAAGCACATCATTGTAGCAAAGACAACCACTTGCATCTTGGGCTGTATTGGCTAGAACATAGCCACTGGAGGAAGCGATTCTTTATCTCTCTTTCGTACTTGTGAGACTGCAACTGGACCACCATGTCCAGTTTTGATCTCCCCAGTACAAGAAAGAAAATGATATCCTGGAGCAAGCCCAGGGACAAGCAACAAAGATGACTGGTGGGCTGGAGCACATGACGTGCAAGGACATATTAAAAGAGCTCAGTTTGTTCAGTCTAAAGAAAAGAAAGTTAAGAAAGATCTTACTTGCTGTGTCCAATTATGTAATGAGTACTGGCAGGCAATGTGGATTCATACTGTTCTCTGAGATTCACAGTGACAGAATGAGACAACAGACACAAGTTGCATCAAGAAAAATTCTACTTAGATACCAGAAAAAAAAAATTTACGAACAGGGTAGTCCAATATGGAACAGACTGCCCAATGAGATGTGGATGTCCACCCTTGGAGATACTCATACCTTGACTAAGTATCCCTGAGTAACCTGAGCTAAACTGTGCCTACTGTGGCTGGGGCTTTGCCCCAGATGACCTCTTTATGTCTTTTCTGTTACATGCAATATTTTGTTACAGGCAAAAGTGAGCACAGTGTATATACGGAGCTAAGAAATTATTTGCTAGCCTAATTAAAAAAAAGAAACAAATCAAAAAACCTAATCAAAAGACAAGAAACAATTATTGTTAGTCCAGTTACAATAATACTAACCCTTCTAGCAAAAAAAGAAAATTCATGAGGCTATATATGCAACACAAACTATTCTGTGACTTCATGAGAACTTCTGTGATTAATCATCTGACATGCTTCTTGGATGTGAAGTCAACTGCATCAAAACAGAGGTATTACCTCATCAAATATCATCTGCATTGCTCCTCTGCTACTCTGTTCCTGTGTCTTCAGTGCCATGTAAGGACCTGTCTGTGAAGTTCATTGATATGAGGAAGTTTGCAAGAAATAAATGCACAGTGTACAGATTTTCCCAAAGAGGTAGTTTGAAACTTTTTCATGAACAAGGGGTAGAATAAGATAATTACTACATTGCCAAACTAATGATGGCATGCCAAACCGAGGAATAGTCTGGCTTCCTTGCTGGTATGACAGTTACTGGTTCTCTCTGTATTAATGGTCTTGCACATAAACACCAGCATTTTGCATCTTTATAAAATTTGAGAAAATGAACTAATTATATCTCATTGTAATGTTATGTATAGAAACTGAAACATAAAGAAATTATTTAAATGAAGCCAATGAGAACATAATCAGAAAGTCACAATTTTGGTGTTTGACTAAAAGGTAATGTCTTCTCCCAAGATATGTTTAACATAAGAAATGAAGGGAGCAGTCTTGAGAAATACTAAAAGACAATCGGGGATATCAGCTATGTACTCACACAGAATTGTCACAAGAAAGGAACATAGCGAACAGGATTTCAGCAGTACAGGTACACTTAGTGTTATGTGAAATACACACAAAACGGTTTAGCTATCAAGTTTAAAAATGGTGTATCTTGACCTTCATCTATATTTAAGGTAGGAAGTAATAAATATGCCATGCCACCAGTTATTCTAGTAAATAGCCTTTTGTAAAGTATTTTGACTATCTGCTTGAGTACACGGACAATTACTGGTTTAACTTGCAGTGATGGATTTCAAATAAGATAAAATAAATTTTAAGAATATCAGAACTGATGTAAAAAGCCAGAACATATATCTTTTATAGTTCAGTGATTACCTTTTATGCCTCACCTATACTTCCTGGGACCTTATACTAGCAAGATAATTTAAGAAACCAATCTGTAGACTGGAAGACTGGTGAAACAGACTTAGAAAAGAGCATTCTCACTAAAAGTACAGTTCCTTTGGCTTTTCCTGCTGTATATGAATAAGACAACAGTAGTGGCGAATGATTTTGTTTTATTTTCACTATAAAATACATTAGTTTTAATCAATTGGAAAAAGCGTGTGAAGGTTGGAATCTTTGACTACTCCTAGTTTTCAGTTTCTACCTTCTAGAAATGCCTGAGGAAATATTATCACAAAAAAAAAAAAAAAAAAAAAAAGCAACCAAATAAAAAAAAACCACCAAGAAGTTTGTTTTGGTTTTAAGCCTTTGATCTAAAAGTATTGGGGAAATTCAATTGGGCCGTTAGTGTATTAGATTTGAAGGGGAAATTCAATTTCTGTAGTAGAAAATGAATAAACTTAATTTTTTCACTAAGACTATTTTTTCCCCTCTCTCTTACCTATGGGCAAACGTAGATTGACACCTAAATAACATTGTTCTTCCCTGCTTTTCCTTTGTCAGCTTTGTGACTGTGGTTCCCGAGGTAACCAGGATAGCTCTCCTGTAATACTTGCCCACAATTCTTTGCTTTGGCTTGCAAACTTCGTTGAGTTAAGTTGCTTTTATATGCAAAAGTTCTAAACCTCACTCTTCATGAAACTTTATTATTCATGAGACTGGAACAAGTAATATATGTCAGCCACCCAATTAGTCTCCTGTAATGCACTTTTCAATTGCAACGCTATTGCAACAGCTCGTTGCAGAGTTAATGGGGCTGACTGCAGCACACAAACATACACGACTGGGAAAAGATTTTCTCCTCCAAAAGTGAATACTTCAGTATTTCTTCACGTGGAGCTTGTTTCCTGTATATTATTACTTGGTCCTCCTAATCCAGGTGGCAAATTCCTCACTAATTCTTCTGTCATTTAGTAGAATTTGTAAAAGTAAATA
Source organism: Platalea leucorodia (assembly GCF_965183815.1). Taxonomy (NCBI): domain Eukaryota; kingdom Metazoa; phylum Chordata; class Aves; order Pelecaniformes; family Threskiornithidae; genus Platalea; species Platalea leucorodia. Next base: position 59,434,694 of record NC_138823.1, on the reverse strand, counting down.
CTACCTACAAGGTCCACTTGCAGTAGTAAATCTGAAAGACCTGAATACTCACATAAACTTTTGCCACATCAAAAGGTTAAATGTTTGGAGAGCTCCAAAACATCAGTAGCATAATAAGGTTAGTTCTCAAAAAGTTTTAAACTCCAGTAGTGAATCTCTCATATCTGGTAGAGAAGTTCATAAGAAAAGAGATCTCACTTTTATGACATATTTCTACTTTTTCTCTACCATGACACCCTTAATCACTCAAATTGGTCCAATTAACTAGTGAAATATCATAATGAAAGGGATTTCCACAATAGCATAGTAAATGAAGGTTCATAGGACCTCAGCAGCACTATAGTCAAAACAAAAGTATTATAAAATAATTGGTTAGGAGAAATTATGAGCAATTGTGGTGGGTTGATGCCGGCTGGACACCAAGTGCCCACCAAAGCCATTCTATCACTCCCTCTTCTCAGGTGGACAGGGGAGAGAAAATATAATGAAAGGGTCAAGATAAGGGCAGGGAGAGATCACTCACCAGTTACCATCACAGGCAAAACAGACTTGAGTTGAAGAAATTAGCTTAATTTATTACCAATCAAACCAGAGTAAGGTAATGATCCACCTGGCTAGAGAGCAGCTCTGTGGAAAGGGACCTTGGGGTCCTGGTGGACAGGAAGCTCAATATGAGCGAACAGTGTGCTGCTGCGGACAAGAAGGCCAATAGGATGCTGGGTTGCATCAAAAAGGGCATCACCAGCAGAGATAAAGAAGTCATTATGCCTCTCTACTCGGTGCTTGTCAGGCCACACCTGGAATACTGTGTACAGTTCTGGTGCCCATTATACAAAAAAGATGTGGACAGGCTGGAGGGGGTCCAGAGAAGGGCCACCAAGATGATCAAGGGTCTGGGAAGCCTGCTGTATGAGGATAGACTAAGAGCTGGGCTTGTTCAGCCTTGAGAAAAGGAGGCTTAGAGGTGATCTCATCACCGTGTACCAGTACTTCAAGGGCAGCTGCAAAGAAGATGGAGACTCCCTTTTTACAAGGAGGACTAGGGGTAATGGGTACAAGTTACTCCCAGGGAGATTCCAATTGGACACTAGAGGAAAATTTTTCACAATGAGAACAGTCAATCATTGGGATAATCTCCCCAGGGAAGTGGTTGACTCCACTACTCTGAACACGTTTAAGACTCAGCTGGACATGGTGCTGGGCCATCTCGTCTAGATTGTGCAAATTCTTGCCTAGAAAGGTTGGACCAGATGATCCTTGAGGTCCTTTCCAACCTGGTATTCTATGATTCTATGATTCTAATGAGAAAATAAAAACTAAATCTTAAAACACTTTCCCCCCACCACTCCCTTCTTCCCACGCTCAACTTCATGCCCAGTTTTCTCTACCTTCTCCCACCCGAAGCAGTGCAGGGGGACAGGGAATGGAGATGCAGTCAGTTCATCACACATTGCCTCTGCTGCTCCTTCCTCCTTAGAAGGACAACTCCTCACACTCTTCCTGTGCTCCACCATGTGGTCCCTCCCATGGGAGACAGTCCTCCATGAAATTCTCCAACATGGGTCCTTCCCACAGGCTACAGTTCTTCATGAAGTGCTCCAGTGTGGGTCCCTTCCACGGGATGCAGTCCTTCAGGAACAGACTGCTCCAGCATGGGTTCCCTGCAGAGTCACAAGTCCTGCCAGCAAACCTGCTCCAGCGTGGGCTCCTCTCCACAGGTCCACAGGTCCTGCCAGGAGCTTGGTCCAGTGCAGGCTTCCCACGGGGTCACAGCCTCCTTTGGGCATCCACCTGCTCCGGTGTGGGGTCCTTCATGGGCTGCAGGTGGAGATCTGCTTTACCATTCACCTCCATGGGCTGCAGGGGACAGCCTGCCTCACCATGGTCTTCACCACGGGCTGTGAGGGAAGCTCTGCTCTGGTGCCTAGACCACCTCCTCCCCCTCCTTCTTCACTGACCTTGGTGTCTGCAGAGTTGTTCTTCTCACTTATTCTCACTCCTCTCTTTGGCTGAAGTTATGCAGGATTTTTTTCCCCCCTCTTAAATATGTTATCCCAGAGGCGCTACCACCATCACTGATGGGCTCAGCCTTGGCCAGTGGCAGGTTCACCAGCTGGCATTGGCTCTATTGGACACAGGGAAAGCTTCTAGCATCTTCTCACAGAAGCCACCTCTGTAGCTCCCCTGCTACCTAAACCTTGCCACCCAAACCCAATACAGTGATAATAACTTAATAGAGTAGCAGCCTTTTTTTGATGAATAGTTAACAAAACAAACATACACAGAATCAGAAGAAAAATTAAAACAACTTTTAATCTTGTAAAGATACTTCTGCAGACAAATACAGAATTAAAATCACATCATGTTTGTTCTAACCTAGAACAGCTATGGAATTTCCTTAGGAAAATGCAGACTTCTCCTCACTAAATCAGCAGTGATATTTTCCAAAATGACAGCTGGGCTGTGTGATTTAGTTCACTGGTGCTTGTAAAATTATTTAAGGTACTGGGATACTATAGAAATGTTGTATCTCAAGTTTGTAATCTGCATTTGCGTAGGCTATTGCTTTTCACAGTTTCACAGAATATAATAAAGAAAATCCTGCTACAATATTTGTTTGGTGTTTAACTGTAATTTTCTTTTATCTCAAATGAAAATGTTGGCTGTTTCTTTTACTCTCCATGAGGAAGTAAAACAGGTCCTCTCCAAATCTCCATTGGTGTGCCTATATTTAAAACAAATGTATACTTTTATTAAAGTGACCTTATTCTTCATTTAAGTTTTGAGGTGTTTTTGTGTTTTCATGCTGTGATTTTAGCTGTACTTCCAGACCTGCAGAGGGCAAAATGGTTCCAATTAGGACCAGACCCTCTCCTTTTTCCCCATACACTGGTTAACTGTTTAAAGCCACCCTTCCTCCCTGACCCAGGTGCAGGTAGATATCGTAGTGTCCTAGAGGCTGCATTAACTTGGGTTAACCATAACCCTTTACAGATCATTTCCTGTCCATCTTTCCAGCTGCTGACTGGAAAGTGGGCAAAATGGTTATCCTGATCTAAAAAAAATCAGTGGATGTTTTAGCACCCAACCTGCAGAGATCAGAACCAGACCATGAGCACAGAACTTATAAGTAAAGAGAAACTCCAAGCTGTTCAGATAGTTGTCGTCTTCTGGGTATGCTAGAAATCAATAGGCTTTTTATTTTGGTGGGCTAGGATTCATCTCACTTCACTTTAACAGTTTAAGTAACTAATCCAAACAAATTTCCCAGGCTTCCTTTGCAGTCAAATGAAAGACAGATCCAAAAGCTGATTCATCCCATTTTAAGGCTGCCATTGAAGATAAGTGGTATGAATCGCCTTTTAGAGGTGGCTATGTTTCACTATGGACAACAAGAAAAACCCATGTGATTAGCTTGTAACAGATGCTTAACTCTTTTATAAGGCTAAAGTTGAAGATAAAGTCCTCCTTTAATAAGTATGTGTTACCTGACCTCCATCACACTTTACTTGTAAGATATACTTTTGCAGTTTTTGGATTCTAATTCTGATTCCTTGAAATGGTTCATTTACATCAAGTCATTGCAAAACCAGCAGTTTTCCATAGATTTTTCAAATGGCAATGTGGTGCTATAAAATAAGATTGAGGAAAAACTCAGCAAATTTCTACTTCAGTTCATGGGTTACTCTGTTCTTGTGGGCAGACACCACTTGATGCTTCCACAGGAAACTACCGTTTTTTAATATGATAAACAGTTGAAAAAAATTAGTATGAAAAAACATAAAACTCTTGATAGCATGTGGCTGAAATAACTGTCAAAGAGTTTTGTTCTGCTATCCATTTTTTTGGTATTTCAGCCTACTTTAGTGCCCCACTGACTTACTGACTTACATTGAATGTTATGCAAACACTGGGACATTACAGAAAACAGCACTATTCATGCAATCTTATATATTAATATTAATCATTTCCCTACTGACCAAGATGGGCAGGTATGACCTTTGGACTTTTTTAATACAAAATTACATCTTTCTGTGTGGTGGGTTGACCCTAGCCAGCAGCCAAACACCGACCCATCCTCTTGCTCAGTCTCTTCTCCCATGGGATGGGGAAGAAATAGAAGGAAAATGAGAAGACTCGTGGATCTAGATAATAACAATTTAATAAGCAAAGCAAAAGCTGCACACACAAGCAAAGCAAAAAGATTAATTCATTCACTGCCTCCCATTGGCAGGCAGATATCCAGCCATTTCCTGAAAAGCAGGTCCTCAACATGTGTAGCAGTTACTTTGGAAGATAAACACCATAACCACAAACATCCACCCTTTTTCTCCTCCTTTCCCTGAGCTTTTTTTGTTGAGTGCAACATTGCATGGTATGGGATATCCCTTTGGTCAGTTGGGGTCAGCTGTCCCTGCTGTGTCCTCTCCCAACCTCTTGCCCACCACCAGCCTACTCCCTTTCAAGGGGAAGAGAAAAAGCCTTGACACTGTGCCAGCACTGATCAGCAATAACCAAAACCCTGGTGTGTTATCAAGTCTGTTTTAGCCCCAAATGTAAAGCACAGCACCATATGGGCTGCTATGAAAGAAGTTAACTCCATCCCAGCCAGGCCCAGCACATTGTGAAATGGAATAGAAGGGTTTGAATTATAATGTAAAATTTGTTTTAAGGAAAATTAATTTTTAAATGATGAAATGATGAAATGATGATGAATTTTTTAAAATTACATTCTGATTCTTTCATAGATTAGGTGAAACAGAGAGCTCTTTCATATCCTTTTTCTCTGTCTGTAATGTACATTTTTCCTTCGATTAGGCCAAGTTATACCTAATATTACTTTGATATAAACCTTACTTATAATTTGTTGCTTTTTTGTTCCAGTGCTAGCACTTCATTGGTAGATACTGTCTTGTAATTAACAGGGAGTTCAAGGTTTCAAATGCATCCTTTGTAAGCTTTCTAACAGAATATTTCCTTTGGAGTTGTCATATCTTCTTTTTCTGGACATTTCTACTGATAACAGACACTCAAACTCTAGATGGATATTTTGCTTTTACTGTCAACACTTTAGGTGTTTCTTTCTTTAGAGGTGTAAAGTCCCCAAGTTTAGGAACTGAAATCTTGGTCTGTTTGTATCATGAAAAGACTATTTCTGTCCTTCTGTTTCTTTGTCTGTGTTTGGTTTGGGAGGAAGAGTGACCTTCTAATATGCTAATTGTACCAATCTAAACATATTAGTCAATGAAAAGTGAGAGAAAGGTATGAAAGCTACACCAAAACATTTTGATGAATCCTTATTCTGACTGAAAATACATGCATATATTTAAATTATTTTGGAAGAAAGGTGTAGAAGAAAAATGAAGAAGAAAAGCAATGTAATCCAAGGCTTTATTCAGTGTAAAGGAAATGACTATACTAATAACTGAGTTTATTTCATTGATATGTATTCAAACACCATAAACTAAATCTCTGTTTGGACAACAGGCTTCTCTTTAAATGTTTTTTGTGTAGGAAATTTGCATCTGCATCTACATCTACATTGCCAGGCTTCAGACAAAAAGGATGAGGGAAAAGATGTTCTAAATTTGTCAAAATCCTTAAAATAGAACACTGGGGCTCAGTGATGGTGAAGTAGGTCTATCAAATGAAGACAGCAAAAATATATGCACCATATTATAAAAATACCCTGTGATATAGTAAAACAATTCTTCTTATGATTTGCTATAGTTCTAGTCTGTCTCCCAAAAATAACTAGCGGTGCTGGCATAAATTTCTTTGCTGTCTGGCTTTAAACTGTGTCTCCTTTGGGGCTTCTCCTGTGATTAAAGGTGCATAACTCATTTAAGGGTTCTACCCTGCACTCTTCCGTGCATGTGAAATCAGTGGGATTCTCATTCACCTGAGACTTCTGGGATAGACCTAAGAAATTCACCCACTACTATTTTTGGTAGACTAATTAGAAGCAAGTGGTATCTCAGTGAATTTATTTAAGGAAACTGGTCTTCCTTTTCTTCTCACATTATCTGAAAACTTAACCGTGAAACACTCCCCGAAATTTCTCTGGTAAAGAATGTTGAATTTCCATGAGAAATTAATGGAGTCTCATTTCATAAGGTGTTTCAGAGTAGAAGTCAAAATAAAAATGGAGCTTACACACCAAACAGAGAGAATATCAAGAGACTCAGTGAAGTTCACTAAGAATTTTTCCATCATCTTTTTTTTTTTTTTTACAGTGGTGATCATAGTGAGCATTAAATACAAAACAATGCTGATAGAATGATCATCATTTTGCATTTGAATAAAAAATCCATTTGACTACTGTTTCTGCTGACAGCAATTTTTATCTGAAAAAAGACACTTCAGTTTCTTTTGCTGACTACCACACTTGTCTGTGCGGCAGAAAGCTTCAAGTATTAAGCATTCCACTTTGCTGATGGAGATGAAGGAAGAGGCAGGACCTAGATAAATGTTGTTTCTTCTGTCCCTGGATACTCAAGGAAACTATGGCTACTTGTGGCAGTCCTTCGTATCTTGTACAATATAGCAACAGCCTTGCTGGGAAACTTAAAGCAGACCTCAAAGCAAAGGCTATTAAAATGGTGAAATCTGTGCGGGCTCTAGAACAGAGCCTATGCTGTAGAGTCTGAGTATATAAGCAGAATTTGTTTCCAGCAGATCTTGATATCTGATTATTTCTTTCCTATCTATGTACATTGGAATGGTAATTATACAAACCTTCCATTCAGGTTGCAGAAACAATATCACTTGAGCTGTGTATGGGCAATAAAATACAAAATTCAGAATTTTGTTTCAGGGTCACTGTTTGAAGTAAGCCTCTGCTATTTGAACATACACACTACTGAAGCTCAAATGTTTGAATGTACTTCTGAACAGACTAGGAGATGTTCACAAAAATAATAATTTTAAAACTGGCTTTTGAATTTGAAGTAACATTCCCTGGGTATTACTGTTTGCTCAGCTTGACCTGTTTCTTGCCCTGTCTAATACAGTGTAAGGTGTTTGCATTCCAGCTTTTGATTTGGGAAATGCTTTTTTCTCATATTGTGTGGTGGCAGGTGCATAATTGGTAGGTACAGCTGGTAGAATTGTAGATTGAAACTCTACACATCTTCTAAGATATCTTTTTCAGACCAGAGGTGAGGATGTAAGAGGCAAAACATTCAGAAAACAGCTTACACTCAGTTAACCACAGGACAATTTAGTTATATTCTTAGAAGGATGACTCATTCTGCCAATACCACCATATAAAAGAAATGACCTATACTTCATAAAATAGCATTTCAGTTTAAGTGGACAATTCACTTTTACATTTTTATTTTTAATAGTGAACTGGCTCTAAGATATAGCTCCATAAAAAGCCATATATAACACAGAAGCAATTTTCTAAAAATAATGTGAGGAATTTATGTAAAATGATATCAAGCTTCAAGCACATCCAATAGGCAATATTGTGAAGCATCTCCTGTGGTTTTGCTATGTGATCTTGAAGTTGAAGAAGAAGAAGTATAATTTAATAATCTAACTCTAAGAGTTACAAAGAGACAAAAGTATTGGATTGGAAAATTCATTTATACAGAATAAGATGTTCTGTAGTGGCAGAATTTTCCAAAGGTTGTGCTAATCATACATGAAAAATCAACAAAGAGAAAATGGAAATAGTCTGGAGTTGAACTAAAGATACTTTCATTAGATAATTGGTATAAGAAATAAAGCATGCTAACTCCACTAATTTAGAATCAAATAAACAGCTCCAAAAAGTGGATTAAATGCAAGACTTAACCTTAAATCAATGTTCCTTTCACCAACATGGAAAATATCCTTACCAAATAGTGGTTTAAAAGTAAAGTACATAGTGGAAATAGTAGAGGCCAATGATGCAGCTCATTCTCCATGATAATTCTACCCACTCAGGCTCTTAGATTTTTTTCATAATATGACTAAAGAAAACACTGTTCAGTCTCTCAGAGTTTTATTTCTCCCTCTTAGAAGTCCAGCCACAGCACACTGGAATTATGTTAGTGGTTATTTAGACCTGAGAGATCTGTTGGCACACACTATTTGTTTTGGGTTTAGGTAGCTTTCTAGATTGTTTGTTTTAACTGTTCTTACAGAGGAATCTGACATTAGAGGGACTTTTTAATCTTTTTTTTTTTTTTTTCAGATTAATTTAAGACTTTTTTCAAATTCTTAGTTACTTGCTAAAAAGAATAGCTCTAATCAGCAGGACACATGTATAGATTAATCTCTGCAAAAGCCCATGTATCCAGAGAGTTACAGCCTCATGTTGCTGCATACTCAAGGATTTAATGCTTTCTCAAGGGCTATTCACTACCCGCTGGAGCCCTCCAGGAACGCCCACAACACGGTGAGCAGCTGGGCCACCACAGGCAGCATGCAAACACGCAGGAGAGCAACGGCAGCACTGAAGCCAAGCTCCTTAGCCATGCTTGGCATTCCTTGTGTCATTCAGCTCTGAAGCAGGACAGAAAAGCTATTCAGTCTAGAGTGAGAAGCCTGAAAGCAGATTTCAACCTCTATTTTGGCAGAGATAGAAGTGACACACTGGCAGATTTCTCGTTATGCCCATCCTGTGATGCTCTACAGTCAGTGTTCAGAGTAGTACTGGCATGCTTAAGTGAGGGAAGCAAATCACAGGGGACAAGGCTAGTTGTAAAATGGAAGTGCACACAGAAGAGCAGCAACAACCAGAATTTCAAACTTGCTTTCCTTCCATTTCCCTTTATTTTTGTTTTACTTTGATAACCTTACTGCTCTTTATCTCCACCTGTGTCTTCCTTTATTCTTGTTTGAGTACAAGGGTTACATCTTTTCTTTGTTTTGCTGCAAGAATGATGACAACTGGTTCCTGTTAGAAATAGGTTCAGAAGTTCAGGTCTTCTGAGCTCTTGTTGACTTCAGGCACTGCACAGAATGTCAAAATGAAACAATATGTCTCCTGCATTATATTTCTGCAGGCTTCAAACTCAAATTGACTCACTAAATAATTTTGCTACATGGAAAACATGCATCAGATGAAACATATCACTGCATAAAGACAGTTTCTGGATGCAAATGTTTTCCACCTTCAGGTAACCTGGAAAGCAATGGAGCTCAAATCAGTCTGAGTTGAGCTCTGATAACCAGCTATTTGCATTTATCTAGTTTTCATGTCATTCCCTGCACGTACCTATAATGGTACCGTGGCTTTTGAGAATCCAAGGTCAGCCCTTCAACATAGAAGATCTAGAGTGTCATTATTTCCAAGTCCTTGATTCTGCAAGGTGCAAAGGCACTTTAACTCTGATCCAATACAGGACATCAGCTTAAGCCTTCACCTAACACAAGCTCAGACACATACTTACCCTTAAACACACTAATATTTCCAGGGGCCTATCCTCACTGAAGTCAATGACAAAGCTTTTACTCACTGTGCGGGACCCTGGTGACAGAATTGCAATATCTTGATAGAAAGTGGGGTTTTAAGCACTTTGATAAAGCATCCGGAGCTCTGTGGAGTTGACAGCAGGATATGGTCCAACAAGATGGTGAGGTTCCCTCATGCCACTGTGTGGTCTGTGGTCTGTCTTCTTCAATTCTGCCAGCTTTGGGGATGCCTAACCCTCCTATAAGCCAGCAGAGCTCCCTAAACAAACTGGGGGAAAAGCATAAATGGATAATAGTTTCCTGCCAGACTGGTCAGCTGAACAGGCTCATCATGACATACAAGGAGAGCCAAAGTTGGCTTGCAGGAGAACCCAGAGGGCCATGTGTGATTGGAAGTAAGAGAGTCATCGGGGGGCGGTCAGGGAGTGCCACATCAAGGCACACATGTATTCCAAACACTGGTCTCTCAGGGGTATTTAGGTACATATATACACATATACAGACATATATGCATACACGATCCCACACCAGTTCCCTTTTTGTCTGGATCTCAAACAATATTTAAACCTCTCCAGTTAGTTCCATGCTGGAAAGACGCAAAGTAGTTTGTAATGTATTTTATTTAAGTGAGAATTACCAGTCTTCCTGGATGTCCCTGTCTTTTGGTCTGCAAAGCAGTGATTTTCTTTAAATAGCAGAAGAGAATTAACAGATATTTGGAAAGGTTTTGAATAATATTTTTCTTATAGTTACAAACAATGTCCCCCTAAAAAAAAAAGCCAAAGTAAAAAACTGTACGTGAAAGATTGTCAGAAACCAGGAGTTGTTCTTATAGGTACTTAGAATAAATGGAGCATCGGATTGATTATTGCATACCTGCCTAATACCTGTGCAGACACAACTGCAAGATAGCTTATAGTTCTGGGTTTGTATTTGTAATGGGGATTACCTTACCTGTGTCAACAGACATTCTGCTCCTTTACAAAAACTTGCACTTTTTTACAGGGAACTTTGGAACTTTATTGCGCCCTCTGCTTTGGTTTGTGATACACACTGACTTGTGATAACTGAGACTTTGTTGTGCAAGAACACAGCTGAGCTACTACTACATAGGAGTATACAAAGGAATCAGATATTATTTACATCAGTTTGGATACATTGATGAGCCTCTTTCTGGAAATTTCAGAGGTGATCAGATATTGTGTTCTAGATGGAAGGAGGGAAGGAAGGACAAAATGTTAACTCCTACCATGTCTTTTCCTTCTCAACCATGTAAAAAAGAATTAATGCGAGTTAGAGAAATGGAGTTGCTTTCATGTAAGAAACGGGAAAATCAGTCTGTTTTCCTCTTTATAATTTGTTGTGCAAATCTAAGTAATGTCATTTTTCCCTATAGCTGTTTCTTTAAGACCATTAGCAGGATACCAAGATTAACTAAAATAGCCTTTTGATAGTCGCTCATAAGACTGTATGTTGAAAGATTTTGAAAAGAGATTCCTTCCTCCATTCTTCATCGATTTCAAGAGTCACTGAGAAAATCAGAAGGCATCTTAAGTGCCCTTAATTTACACCTAGCTTATACTTTCTATATATTTAGAGTTATATAAAGATTGGGAACATAACATATGTAAGAACATGGTTGATAAAATAGGTTTGGTTAGAACAAAGCTGCAGCTACTGTATTTATTTTTCAGCTATTGTACTTATCTATCAGAAGGCCATCAAACTCTGGTCAAACTGAGAAAATCCTGCTGCTTTTGAATATATGATAATGGAGAGATTGGAGGGGGTGACATCTTTATTTTTCTGAAAGATATGAACTATGTGGTTCAGATATTATATTCAGACATTCATGAAAAGTTCTTGTTTATTATAGACCAGAATCATTTTTAGGTGTACTAGCAGGTATTATCATGCTGAAATTTAGGAAAATTACCCCCATGCCATCTTTAGAGAGATAGGCATATATAGGTTTTCACATGTGTATGTGTGTGTATTTTTTATATGTATCTACATATATATAATACAATATTGACAAACTCTCTGTGATAGTTCTGGCTTTGTCACATTCTGCCTGATTTATCAATGTCAGCTGCAATGTCTACCTTAAAAACACTAATCTGGCAAATGTTTAAGTCAATTCTTGAAGACACAGGGCAACTGTTCATAAATTTAAAATGTCACAGAGAATGCTGACTTATAGCAAATGAAGACCTGCTTATTCTATTTGTTAAATTTGTCTTTTACCTCAGAAATGCAAAGCAGAACAATATCGGATAGGCATAACTTATACAAGCACACATTTACCTCATATTCATGCATCACATTTTGTATTATTTAACAGCAGCCTGGTCCTGCTGTTTTATTGCCCAATTGGCTAGGATGACATATGACCAGAAGAACAGATAGAGGCTTACATTTGCATTTGTTCTCACATTATGGTGCTCAGAAGCAAACCAGTAATCAGAAACATATTATCTAGAATTACAAGGGACACATTGCCACCACAGTAATGTTTTAAAAAATTAAGTGTTCTCAGTAGGTGTTTAGTGCCTCCGTATTTCAGTTAGCATACTCTTACTACATGCTTACAATTTTTAAAGATTGTATATAGGGATATATCATTTGGATGTACATTATGCATATCTGCCTACACATTCTCACAGCAAAAGTTTCTTACCCAATATTTTATGAATATGTTACAAAGGAAGAAAGAAATCTTGGAGGATAGGAGATATGAGGAAAGAGTTGAGGTATAAGGGATAAGGGATGTACAAAGCTGATGGATCACTTCCCTGATCCCAAGGCTACTGTACTCAGGGCTGCTCCTCAGGCATAAATGAGATTTTTCTGAATCTTAACATGTGCTGACATACTCAAAAGGTAAAACTGCAGCAAGGATTCCTTATAACACACAGTTAGGTTTGGGTTCCCAAGGTTTCCAGTATCCCTTAAATAGTCTTCAGTAATCTAAATGTCACAGCAGACTACTGAAAAAGACTACTACACAGTGGGGATTCTATTCCCCAGTTCGAAAGGTGCCAAACATGGTGATATCAGCCAGCATTGCCACATAAAGAAACTACATCACAACAGATGGATTGTCTGACCAAATATCACTTTAATTTTCACAGGCGAAAAAAAAGCTACAGAACTTAGATCTGTTTTCCTTCATGATTTCATATTCATTGTGTTCCCAAACTAAGACTAAATTTGTAAGTGGCATTTTTTTATATATGTGTGTATAGATATACGTGTATAGATATATATTTGTACATATTTATACATATATAAATATGAATTAGATCAACATGGCATGCATGCAGCATATATGTACATTTGACTAAATATAAAACATTTTTTAAGATGATGGAGTTTCTGCCAGTCCCATCAGAGTCAACATGAGTTGTGAATGTTAAGCACTTCTGAAGATTAAAACATGGTTATTTAGGTGACTAAACATTGCAAAGAGCTGTCATGTTTGAATACACAGACCAAAGTGCTTCAGGAAAAATCAGCTTTTTTCTATTGAGTATATCAGCTTGTTGGAAGAGAGGTAGACAATACAGTAGTCATGAAAACTGAAACCGGACTATCAGAAAAGAAGCTAACCAATTTTATCTTTATTGAGCATAGGAGACATAACACAAAATCATTGGCCTTTTCCTAATGAGAAGTTTATGAAGAAAAGGAAAAAAAAATCCATGTTCTATCAGACAAGATCATTGCAATGGCCCCTTTTTCTCTTAAAACAAAACAAAACAAAAAACTTAATGATTTTGTCTGTAGACCCACAAGTACCATCCTTTGTATTTTGTGCAAACACAGGTTAGTACAGCAAGTTCAATCTCATTTCATACCCACATTTCTGGGAGGATATCTCTGGACCACAAGTCTTGAATTAGGAACAGATAGCTAGGCTACACGCTTCTGGCAGGGTCACGAAGAGCCTGTCCATCTAGCCATCACTTGGCAATCAGACTCTTTGATCAAGATGTTTTGCAGGATTGTGACAGATCTAGAGATACTCCATTGGAGCAGACTTATTTCACCAGTACAGCCCTTTGTGTGGTAGCACGCCTTGTCAGGTCTCAGTATGTTCAGAGTGTTGAGGGGCTCTTCCTTTACCTTGACTGACCTAATGGTCCTGAAGGAAGAAATAAAGCCAGCTGGCTACCCTTAGGGGAATCGTCACCGGCTGGTGAAGAACGGCCATTGAATTTGGGACCTATTCATTTTCTGCTGCATCCAAGAGCTACTGAACTTAGGAACATAAGATGTCCTATGAGCACTGTAATAGCAAAAAAAAATAATTTTTTCCCTCAGAAACAAAAGTTCCTAGAGTAAGATTGCTTAAACATGAAGGCCACTTTTCATACTACTGTTAGTTTAATTAAAATATTTTTCACCAAGTTATTTGTTATTGAAATGATCTTTCAAAAACACTAAGAACATAATAGGTCTACCAAAATATACTGTGATTTGCTTGGAATTAATACATAATACAAAATTCAGTGGAAAGTTTTGTAGAACTTCCTGAGTAATAGTAAAAAAAAATCAATAATTTAATGACAGAAGTCAGTAAGAGAACAAAAACATGGATCCCCACAAATATTTCTTGCTTAAATGTTTTTAGAGTCAAGGCAAACTCTTTATGATTAAAGGACTCAGTAGTCTACAGTACTTGCTTTTTTACAAGCTGTCTGCTCTTTACTGCTCAGTGATTTCAAATTCTCCTATGCCTATAGACTTTTATCATACAGTTTCTGTAAGCCTTCCAAAATTGTACATTCATTTGTGTATAGTGAATGAGACCTATGAAGAAGTATGAAGTACAAGAAGAGGACATGCAAATCTGAAAGCAGAGAACATAACCTCTAACATGCAAGGGTGTAGCTACCATTGTTAATTACAGGAAAAAATATTTGCCTGCCTGGTTTCCTCCAGCCTTGCAAATTAGAGAAGTAGAATAAGCTGTATTTTTTCTTTTGTTTGCTTTCCCTCTCTCCTTTTTGTTATTGTTTTTGTTTTACATGAACTACACCTTTCTGAAAAGCTGCCTATAACCTTGTTTTGATTGGTACTTTGGGGGAATAAGCACAAACTGAATGTTCAGAAAAATGAGAAAGGATGGATCCTTTGTTCACAAGTGAAAAAAAAAAAAAAGCTTATGTAACCTCAGATGTTTCTTCTCACTATATGGGTATAGGTGGAGTGCCTTCTCTCACCCAAGCCTCCTGTCCTCCATGGAGAAAGGAATATATATACCATGAGTCAGTTGTGAGGGTAGATATTTTCCACTAAGACTATAGAGAGAGATGGTCTGTCATCAGATTTTTGGCACCTGCTGTTAAATTCCCAGGAAGCACCAGAGGTTTTCTCTAGTTCCTCAGATCAGGCTTGGGTGCAGGTTCTGTGCCCTTGAAATTGTCTATAATGGTCTGGAAAAAGAGAAAACTGCGGAAACATCTAATACAGTGAACTCTATCCATTCTTATCTTTTAGCAGTCAGGCTTTGGTCTACCTCCACTCATAAGAATTTTTCCTCAGAATCAAAAAAATGTTGTTGTCTGCCCTCATTCTGACCCTTACATCATTGAAGAAAGTATTTCCCAGCTCCTGAAGAGACTTAGAGCTGTATCAACCCTCCTGAAAGACAATAAGCAGTTGCCAGCAGATATTGTAATTTCCAGAGCAGGATGGTGCTTTTTCCATCCGTTTAACCCAAGTCAACACTAGACTCAAGGCAGTCTCCAGTAACAGCAAAATATGAATTACAGAAAATCTAAAGGTTTTGTTCTTGACTAGAAAGATGAAAACAAAGAGAACATCATAAAAGGACATGAAGAGGACAAAAGGACTTGGTACATACATATGTATGTATATGTATGTGTATACACATGTAAATAAATAGATATTACATCAAACACCTGTGTCTGAAAGGGAGCAGGGGAGAAGTAGGGGAGATTGCTACCTCACACAAGCTTGGCCATTTAAAAATTTATCATTCATGAGCAGCTACTGGGAATATGCAATAACTAGCACACCTGTTTCTCTAAGTTTCTGGTCTTTTCCAAACAACCTCTACACTATGCATATATTCAGAACCAAATCAGAAATCAGTGGACCTTCTCAAGGCTTTCTTTCTTTACTTAATAACTATGAAAGCCTTGTAAACTGTAATTATTAAGAGAAGATGGACTGAAGCTCCTCAGATAAACTTTTCTTTTTCTTACTATTTATATACAGGATTTTATTTTTGCCCCCCTTTATACCAAAGAGGTTCAATGCCACAATGTAAGACATCTGCATAACAATGTCATAATATCTGCCACAAGCCAAGCTTATTTAACAACTGGGAAATGTACAAGTCAGCAGGGTAATTAAGACAGAATAGAACAAAACCAGAGTAGCTTAATCTGCACTTATTTGATGTCCCTGTGCATCAAATGCAATTCAAGAAGTACAATTAGAAACCAGTGTGTAATACATACTTTGTCTTAAGCTGCAAATCAGAAGGAAATTTGTACAAGTTTGAAGGCCAATGGATTTGCAAACATTTTCAAATCTGGTGAATCACAGTTCCAGCACCTCCCTTTACAGGCTGTTCAGAACCAAGCATCTTCTAGAGGTTCTGCTCTATTAATAAAGGCCAGTGGTGTGAAAGGGTTATATAAAATCGTGAATAATTAGAGGTCACTGTGGGCCTCCCTTTTTCCAGTGCTTTTGAGATGAAGTCTCTCATTTCATAGAGCAAAGCACAGCAAGGAATACTGCTGATTCTCATGTGACCTTAAAACATAAAAGTCTTGCAGTAAAGCTATACTAAAATGCTTTTCCTTCTGTCTCTGAGTTCTCCTTAATGCCATATGTAAATTGTGCTGGTCAAGGATGCAAAATTCAGTCCAGGGAAGAGTGTCACAGCAAATACATTGATCATCTGACCTTCAGGTTCCCCTCACACTTCGGGAATGGACCTTCTATTTCTTCCTGACATGCTGTTTGTGAAATCTTTCTCTGTGTAACCAGGTAGGCAAGAACAGAACTTTTTTTCCTTATGTCTCTCACTTAAAAAAAAAGTCTTTTTTTTTTTTTTTTTTTTTTTTTAATTTTGGCAGCAGCACCAGCAACTCTTGATAATTTTGGAGTGGATTCAGGTTTTTTTTAATATCTAAGGATTTATATACTTTAAACTAGTAAACTTAAAACATACAATAAGTTGGTGGCATATTGGCCTGCTTGCTCATTTAAATGGAAGGTTAATAAGGACTGTAAACAAATCCAGTGCTTACATGTATTTAAATCAAATATTTCAAGAACTGTATTTTAAGTGAATTAGGACCCTTTTTAAAACCTCTACCTCTTCTTCAGTGTGAAATAGACAAAATGCCCTTCAACTATGTACAAATTTGGATACATCCCAGGTTTGCTGAAGTCACAGGTTTGGCTCACCTCTAGTTACTGCCACAAGGTAATGTAAATTACAGTAAGATGTAGCAATTTAAAAGAGTGTAAAAAATGGCCAAAATATTCTGTATTACCCATTAAACAAGAGTTAGGCTTCATAACATGAAAATACTGCTTACTTTCTTCTCATAATTACAGCTGAGATTTTTATAATAAAGAGGTAATAGCTTCATCTAGACTGCTGTCAGACAGTAAGGGGACAGACCTAATGCATGGTATTTGCATGGCATCCAAAAGGGCAAATAAGAATATTGGTTATGGCTTATGTTTCTTTCTTGCCCTAGTTTGAAGACATTAAGCATCAGATCTAGCAGTACCCCAAGAAAGAACATATTATTTCACCTTCACAAAAGTTTAGAGGAGCATCCTTTACTGTGACCTTCTAAGAGAGTTTTTTTCAAGATGCTCACCAGTCTGACCTAACTCAGCATACAAAAGTCCCAGCCTGGTAAGAATATAGAGCCATTTTTTTTACAGTGGCATTAAAATGCTTCTAAAATCTTCTTCTAAATGGCAAAGGGAATGAAGATTCAATGCTTTTCACTGTGTATATCGCTCCTACCTCAGAGTAGGCAAAATGTCTATTTCATTATATGTTTTATAAAAAATTTGCAGTGAATTTCAAGATTTCATGCACAGGATAGAAAGAAACCCTTGCATGGCATTATAGACTTTCTCACTAGAGGCTTCATACCTCCCTCTGAAACATCTGTTGTTGGCCACTATAGGATACCAGTCTAGATTAATGATTGGTCTAATCCCATGTGACACTTTCTCTATTTGAACTACACTGATGGGTTTGTTCATAATACGACTTTTTACCATGAGAGGAAATTTAGAACATATTGGCTGTGGAACCCCAAGGTGAACATGTTTCATGCATTTTGGGGTACTGGACTGGAAGAGGACATTTCAGTACAAATGACCTAGCTCTCTCTTTAGGCTGTTTCTCTGAAAAACTCAAGAATTATTGAACTCTTTGGCATCCAGAGGTCTTTCATGCAGACTGGTCCTTTTCACTTCAATGCTTCACAATTATTCTTTCACGCTTCTACTCTCTCCATCTTTGGAAAGCTGGCCTTAGCACCAGTTCATCTCTCAGACACTTTAGGGACATCAATCAGAAAGAAGGTCACATCCAGATCTCTCTTCTGAAAGAGTGGATGCACTGAGGCACACATAGAGGTAAAGCTGTAAGTCCTTTCAAATGACAGCATGTTAGTCTGGGCAACCTGAGGAAAGTATTCCCAATCTTAGGCAGTTAACTTGACTTCCTAGACTTACAGCATGGTTAGATACCTTCAGAAGTGATGATTAAGATCTGATGCTCCCAGAGGAGCTCCTTTCTTCCCACTACCCAAGCTGGGAGAGTGATGATTTTCAGCTAAGTTGCTTCCAAGATGCTCTGAGGTCATTCTGTTTGAACAGCTTCCTGACTGTTAAAATGCTAATTTAGGATTAGAAAAGGGGAGCAAACTGAAACATTAGGAATGGTTGATCCCTGAACAAAGTAAAACCAGATGGCTTTTGCACCACTTAGCTTCAGGGTGTGGTTTCTTTTCCATTGTATGTGTTTGCTTTTACCTTGACTTATTTATTATGAATGCTTTTTCCTAGTCCCTTTTAGATTGCAATGTTAATTCATACCATTTTGTGTACATTTCAAATATTTTAATTTCATTTTATTCTTCTTCAGAAATTTTGTATCCTAATGTATACGTATAGTTATAAAAAGCACACCAACAATAGCCAGAAATAAACAATTAGACATCCATGCTCTTAAATGATCTCTGATTTATAAAGTACTCCTTTTGCTAGTGTTTCCACTTCAGGAAGTTCACTGTTCCCTAGTTTTCAATATGCAATCAGAAAGGCACACTTAAAAGATGTCGTGACTAAGGCTTATATCAGTGTTATAATGCCAGCTTCCACTATCATTCATATAATTTCCTGATAGCCAGTCACACAGTGCAAATTACATTATGATTCTTGATTTCTGATTCTGAATGATCTCCTCCAAGTGTGATATTCAGTTTAATGTGCAGCACCCGTAAAAGCACAGTGCATAATGTGAATGTTCTGTGCATTGTCATTCCGCAAATGATTACTTCTTTGATCACAGTATAGCTATGCCAACCTATTTAAACCTGTTGTCAACAGGAATAAACAAGCTCAAAGTGTTTGTCTTAGAATGACAGCACAAAGCAGCCTGCAATCAAGCCGGCGTGTTTAGAAGACAAAGCAGTAAACAGTAAAAGGTTAACTTATAACCTTTGGTAATACGATAAAGTGCTGTTTTGGTAAAAACATGCAATTAAATTCAAATCTGGCTTTTCATTACACAAAAAGTATGTTCAGTGTAGATTTTCTACATCTCTAAACTGTGAGACATTCTGGCTATTAGGCGACCATTTTCCTCAGATATATTTTTCATATCAAATTTAAAGCTAACTCCAGAAATGCTTCATTTCAAATGACAAGAAATAGCAGAGATCAGCTAATCTTTCATTGGTTCTAAAGCTTGCAAGTCAGTGTAAAAAAGTCAGTGGATGGCCTTCCAGCCCACAGTAAATTCATGTACTGCATATTGGAAAATTGAAAGTAACATCCTGGTAACAATTTTTATAATAAATTAAGATCTTGATATGTGTTAAAAGAAAAAGAAAAGCCACCAGGGCCAGTAGCAGCAACTGTTGGACTGACTAGGATATATAAAAATGTTGTTTCGTGTCCCATGACGGGATCTATATTGTTCAAGCAGGCTATTCTAACTGTGCAAAACTGCTTCTAATACATCTTGGAAATAAATGATTACCAGAATGCTGAATTTAAGCCTTGGTCCAGTATTTTGAGTGTGTGGATGGGCAAGTGCATATGAAAGCGCTCTTTCAGAGGAATTTATTCTGCACCTGGAAGTCCCTGCCTCTCTGCTGAGAACTGGCAACTGGCTTTGTGTATAATCCTAATAATGATTTACTTCTAAGGATTTACTCCTAATAGGGAGTCATTGGGATACTTTATGGTACCATCAAGTGGTGTTTTGAACTAATTCATCTGACTAATCCAGTCTCATTGCAGTTGATTTGGAGCCCATAACTTGTTAGTTTCTGGTCTGGGCTAAAAGCCAGTGACTTCTTCAACCATTCTGGCTCAGTCACAGGTTTGTCTGGCCATACTGTGCTGCTGGTGACTCTGTCTTCCCTTCTGGCATCTACATTCTGCTCTTTGTTGGGATTTTTCCTTCTAAATTTATGGGCTGAGGATACTTATATTTTCCTGACCTTAAACCCCAATGATTTTGCTTTTTAAAAATCTATTAACCTGTCAAATAAACAAGCCAAATACCTGCACAATGCTATAACTACTCAGCTTTCTCAAATAAAAGTGTTCTGTTAAGTTCTGTGACTTATGGTGTTGCTATATTCACTTGAAAACCCCTACTCTTCCAGAAATCTTTGCATAGATCTTTGACTAAAAATTGATATGGAAATCTTGTTTGTTGATTATTTGCCATTCCTTATTTGACTATTTGAGTTTGAAAAAGCATAGTGTAGGCTTGGTGAAGGCTGTCTGATCCCCCACAGTATCTAGGCGAGAAAACAGTTAAACCTAAATGATTTTACAGTCCCTTCTGATTTAAATTTCTAGGAAATAGTAATAATAATAATGCACTCTTAAGCAAGCAGACCATAAACAGTCAATGAACTGTTTATTTCTCACAGTAGGTGGATAGTTATGAATGTAGTCCGGTATTGAATTTACTGAAGCCAGTAGAAGGATCACATGGGTCTACTAACATATAGCAAATTAATGTATATTTTTACCATCACATGATAATACTAATTAATTGATCAACTATCACATGATTATACCAATTAATTGATCAGTTCTTACACCAATCAAGTCTGACAACTTTTTTTTTTTTCTTTAATGTTAGGACTGTTGGTACTATATACACACAAATCCCAGACTATAAGATTTCTATGAATTCTCTCTCCAGTGTCAGAGAGTTAACCACAGACTTTAACCATTTACTCCAAGGGTTCATTATAACCCAGTAAAAATTTTGCCTTGATTCTACTCCTTTATTTCCAGACATTTGATATTTTGATATTTTGTCTGGTATATCAAAGAGTCCTCTGCTTACCTTGTATCTGTTCTTCATGTACTCTGTGACTGTCAGTCCTAACTCTTATCTGGGATGTCCTAGATGCCTGGAGCACCATATTGTACTACTATATCTTTTCAAAACTCTTTATAACTTCACTCTGAAATCCCTCCAGGTTTTAAGTCAGTTTCTGAATTGTGTACATGAGAAGTGTTTTCAGCAATGCTAAATAATAAAGCAACACTGATCCCTCCAACGGTCTAATTTGTAAACTCATGAGAGAGAATTTTATTTTGGACAATATCTGGTTTCCGTAAATTAATGATAATTGGAAGTAACAGTTTTCTCTTTATCAACATCTCTAAATCAAGTCCCACTTAAACTATTTGATTATTTTACACAGAATCAATGTGACAATTATGTAGTTAATGGAGTCATCACATTTGTATACTTTTTAAATCAAAACACTGTGTTATCTTTTTCTTTTTTTCATTGCATTTCAGTCATCTGGAATTTCCTAATGGTTTGAAGTTGTATTAAAAATCAACACTGAGAAACTAGGAAGCTTCTCACCCTTTTCATTTTTCATTCTTTGGGACAGGAGGTTGGCCAGATCTGTTGCTTTAAAAATAGCTAGCTATAAGAGCTGCAGCTTCTGATTTACTGTTAGTGTGAAAAGTATTTCATCAGGAGCCTGTGAAATGACTGCATTTATTTCATTTTTTCAAATAGGGAGCAGAAATATTTATTCAATAGAAAAGGGAAAGATGTATTATTTGTGATATATTATTTCAACCTAGTAAGGGAAAAGTAATATTAGGATTTCTTTTGTTCTTAGTGTAGTTAAAAATTTCTTTCATAGTGTAGGTTGTAAGCTTTTCCTTATGTCTTTTTGCTTCTTTATCAACTTTCTAGCATTCTTAGTTTCCAATTTATATTCATCGTTAATAGTGGCCCTGTTTTGCCACTTTTTATTTACCATATTTATCTGAATATAAGGTGATTCTCATCAAACAGCAAACCAGATTTACAGTTGATTTTAGGAGAATAATATATGGATTCTGGATTTATGATAACCCCCAGTTCCATTTGTTGCCCATGTCTCAACACACCTACCATACGTCCTCACATCTGCAGTGATGGCCTCCCTCCATCCTCACTCTCCAACATTTTCCCTGGCAGTGTTCTTTCCACACTGCTCTGCACACATTTTCTAAAACACTGGGGTGTTAGCCCCATATAAGAAAGGTCTCAACTGTAAGGCAGGAGGCTTCAGCAACTTAAACTTTTTATATGCTAACTGTTGTTTCTCCATGTCAGCACTTCTAATCCCCAAGTAATCAGGGCAGAGTTTTGCTCCACTGTCTTGTCTGAGCTGGAGGCTCAGCCACAGAACTACAGCTCTCATCTGCCTTTCCTCCATGCAATTCTCTTTGTTTTTTCAGTTTAACTCTCCCATGTCACAGCGAACTGAGACATGTTAGGGCTCTACTGCAGTCTCCACACAACAAAGAAAGAGCCACACTGATGGATGAACACTGGGAAAGATTGCCTTTTTCTTTGTGACTTCTTTCTCAATACAGCAGATTTGGGAGGATCTAGTTAAATATTTTAAAACAATTCTAATTTATCATTCACATTTCTACTGATAACTAATTTGGATCAGAATTCTTCACTGATTTATGACATTGTACAAATTAAAGCTTCCAGCTTACATATGGATTTGTGCCAAGGGCTTAATTGTTCATGCATAATAAAGTATAAGAAGCCATGGTTGCTGATACCCATAAAACCATTTATTGATTAGTTTCCTTATCAATAATTTCTTTGTCCAGATGAGATTTACAATTATGTGCAACACCTTTTAATTTGTTAAATAGCTTCTTTAGTAATGCTGATAATGTTCAGAAAGCTGTGCAGCATAAGAATGCAACCGTCTGCCACTCAGGCTACACTGTTTGATGATAATGTGTAATGCAAACATAACAGACAGGTACTTAAGAAACTAATGATCCTGTTCTGATGTAGGACATTGTAATTTGTAGCCATCATTGACTACTACCCTACCTTGATTAATTTTTACAAACATTCAGACATTCAAGAACCGTTCAGTGCAAACTAATACCTGATTCAGAAATAGTTGCACTCTAAGGCATGTCAATTCTCTTCACCTTTTACCTATCCAATTTTTCCTACTAATGTACAGCCATTCTGTTGGATATTCTAACCATGTTGATCATTCTATCAGCTTCCATTAATGGCAAAATACCTTCAAATTGATGGTTTTCTTCTTTATACTATAATTCATATCAGAAAGATTTACTGAGTTGGCATTCCTTACTATCTGTTTTTACAAAACTTTTGAAACAATTTTAAAAAAATGAATAATTTAGCAAGTCACCTGAGGGAAGATAATTGTTTACAAAAGTCTTTCTAGTAAATAATACAGGATGAGTTCCCTAAAAATAGTCATTATAGAAAAAATTGTGCAAATTTTTACCTCTTCAGAAAAAGAAGGCATTTCCATGTAATAGCAAATAATTACTGAAAAATTCATGGATGTCAAAAGACCACAAAATACAACCATTATTTACAGGGCAAAGATGTCATGTATTTCACTGTCTCAATCTGGTTCTTCTCTCACAAGAAGAAAATTTTATCCTTTGAATAATTATCAATACTTGGACATGGGGGAATTCTGAAATTCAGCAGTTTAGCTATTAGGAAATAACACAGGTCTGGAACAGGTAAGAATATAATTCATGTGATAATGTGTTGCATAGCTTATTTTTTATCAATTACTTTTATCATTATTATATTCAACAATTATTTATTTTGAATAAATTATTTAATCTTTAAAAATTATTAATTTTAGATATAACATAAAAAATTGATTTGTTTTTTTATTTCTAGAACCACAGGTTATGTTTTAATTCCAAACCATGGTAATAACTTTGCATTTTTTTCTATCTTGCTGCAAAATCACTGAAAAGTTCTTGTGGCTAAGATGGCTTTCCTGGAAAAAATGGGGAATTTAAGAATGTACACCATATGACCCCAATTTACTAAAGGATTCTTATAGAACTAGTATTCCTATGATATTCAAGGGGGTTAGTCACGTTTAAAGTCAGTGCTTCAGATATAGTAAAATGATACTTTAAGTTCAGCCTTGAACATAGAGTAGAACATAATATCACTTAGATAAGTGCTTTGGGAAGAAAAAATAAAAAAGAAAAAAAAAAAAAAAACTGAGAAGGGAGCCATCTGCTAGCTACTTCAAAAAGTTAGTCTAACTGAGAAGTTAGGCTGTCCCTGCCCCAGAAAGCATGTAATATAAATAAGCAAGACAGAAGACTATTGAAAAAGACTCACTCACGCAAGCTGAAAGAACGGACATCGTTGGCAAGCAGTATGTCGGCACCAATTTTGTTTTAACAAGCTTCATTTTCTTTTTGTGTTATGGTGGACGTTATTTATTGGACAAGCAAAGGGAAGGGGAGAAAGGCAGGAGGAAATGAGAGGTACATAGCAACAAGAAAAAAGGAGGAAGAAGGCAGGTAGCATGAAAGAAGGGACAGGATTTGGCTGATGTTCAGAGAAAGCCAGTAATCGGCACAGGAAAGAGAGCATACAGCAAAAGAACTGTGAAAATGTTAGCTATTCCTAATTCTTCCATTTCCAGTTTGTCTGCTTGACAGTTTTTTTCTCTTCTATCCCTCAAGGTTGCAAGACTAAGGAAAGAAAACAGAAATGCATAAAAGCACATGTCTAGAAAATAGCTAGCTCTTATGCAGTTCTGCAACTAGGAGTGCTTGACTTTTCCACTTCCTGGGTCTTGTCCAGGATACGAATATCCAGCCTACACCGAGGGTTGGTTCTGTCTTGATGCTTCTTTTTCCTCATAACCACAGCTTACCAGAGCAAGCATAATTTGAGAATGTAACCTTTCTGGGATGACTGGTACAATTTCCCACTTGAAGAGGTAAAAAAAAGAAAGAAAAGAAAAGATTTAATTAGAAGTGTCTAATTTAAACCTAAATGCATCAAATTTTATTTTAAGAACATTTATTGTGGGGGGAAATAATCTCCAGTGAAATATTGCAATGAAAAATAGTGTCAAACTATTTTTGTTTTTATTCTCTTACTTCCACTGTTTCTAAAGCAGACACTGTTAAATACCACAGGTGAAGGGAAGAGTCTGAAAAGAGCAGATACCTATTTATTCCCTCATATTTTTGTAAAGTAAATAGAAGGAATTTATTCAAATATAATTGGATTCAAGTGTTATTTAAACTTAGGTTCTGGATCTAATCTGTGTGCTTCTGAGACAACTATAAGTTTTCTGAGAAAAATGTCGCATAGTTTTTTCACTTGAGTGCTGAATTGTTGATTACTGAGTGGACTCGGTTTCATTCAGATAAAAGTCTGGAATGCTCTTGGTCTGGTATCGTTCATTTACAAGAGCTGTAGGCAAAGTTTGGTTTTCTTGAATACAGTAGAAAGCAAGCAAAATGGCCATTTTCCTCATCAGCAGTCTCATGTATGCCCCTACAATAAATTCAGTACTTGAGAAACTATCTCTGTCTCCCTTCAAACTCACTTTCATAACTCTGCCTCTTGCCTTTCCTACACTAATTCACATACTTCAATAAAATATGCATTTAATGATTTGATTTTATCTGAATTACACTGCACAGGCCCAACCATTTGTTTTAATGCCTCCAGTGGCAATCCTTTACCACCTACAGATATTTCATTAGATAAAGGTACTTAATCAGTTCTGCCTTCAGTCCCAAAAAGAGCGAGTGAGTGGCACACCTACTCGCATTAGCAAGGTCTGTGATTCTTTCAGGACCAATGACTCCACTCTGTAGCAGTGTAGTATTCTGTTGTGATAGACACCATACTACACGAGCCTACCCAAAAAGCAGGTAGATAGTCACTCATTCAATTCTAGCACAGAAACATGACTCTTCTTCCCTGTGGTAATCTGTATTCACACCTCTTCCAAATACTTTTGAACTCTAAATCAGCTCCTATATTCGTCAGTCTTTTATCATTTTCCATTAGTTGAGCAATGTTCAAGTTCTCTATATCTTTTTTTAATCTTTTCTTTCTTCTTGTTCTTAAAAAGGAAAAAACAGCAAAATACGCTGTTGCTCTGAAAACAAGCACAGGTGGATCTGAACAGGACTGTTTGCTTCTTACCTGCCAACACAGAATTCCTAATTGGACGTCTCGCAGTGATAAAAGACCATTTAGGAAAAAACAATAACACTGCACTTCAGTTTTTCCATGAACTTAAATTTTGTAATGATGCCCTAGAATTAAGGTACTCTCACAGTTTCTGTTATAAACCCATTTCAAGAGAAAGGTATTTCAAATTGTATGGTGCTTAGGGACATGGTTTAGTGGTGGGTTTGGCAGTGCTAGGTTAACAGTTGGACTTGGTGATCTTAAGGGTCTTTTCCAACCTAAATGATTCTATGATTCTACGAGCTAAGAAGAAAAGTTAAAACTATAAAAACACCACCACCACCGAAATCTTTTCCTGTATTTCTTGGGACTTTTTCCCAGTTCAATGACAACAACAGATAAAAATGAATGTAGCTGAGAAATGTGGTTATTACTAAATACTTTCTATTTTCATGAACATTAGCATAAAACAGAGATTAAAACTGCTGCAAAGAATACCGTATATCAGTAAAATATAAAACTATGTATTACATGTATTGCAATATAGGGGGAAGAGATAAGGTATTTTTTGAATGTTTAAACAAATACAGTTTGCAAAGCACTAAAGGCGGCTAATAGATGCTGTGGGGAGGTACTAACAGGGAGTAAACTGGACAATGGCGCACATTACCCTTTCCTACCTCTTTTCTGAGTGTTTCAATTTAAGCTTGTTCTAGCTAAAACACAGGTCTGCATCTGTGATCTGCTTTACAAGCATGAAGCTAAATTAAAAATGTTTTAGAAATAGAAAGTACAAGTAATGTCCAAATGTGTTTTCCCAGAAATTGTCAGTTATAGTCATTCCATTCTCATGTTATGATGCCTTATTTCAGGCAGTCCTTTTTTTTCCTTCCAAGTCATTTGGTCTAAATTGGCTTCATTTCTTCGAAGATTTCCCAAGTGGGAATGTTTTCCTAAGATAGGAATTAACTCTTCAAAACTCAATATAAGGCTTTCTTCTGGAGGCATTCCTGGGAGTAGAGTAGGGTTTTGGTGTTTGGTTTCATCCAAGCACCACTAAAAACTCTGCTTTGTCACTCAAAAATACAAAGGTGGGAAAAACTCATTCCAGCATTCTTGTTCTTGTGTCTGTGTTAGTGGTATTACCAGGAACAACCTGAGCCAATTTTGGACGCCCTTGTATTTAAGAAGTGTTCATATCTGGAGCACTGTTCACAGTCCATGATGTTTCCTTTGGAAAACATATCCCAAGCTTTGGAATCTCAACAATACGAGTTTCTCAAATGGTACCAGGTCCTGGATATATTACATAAAACCAGCTGAGCTGGAAAAGGCTAATGACTCCGTGTTTGAGCAGCAGGTCTTCATCTTACTGATGACGTCCTGCTGTCTGTGTTTGGGCACCAGAGGGTTAGCCTGGAGAGTTTCAGAGCTGCCAGCACAGTTGGACTGTGCGTGGGTGTTGTAATAATCAAGGCTTGAGAGGCTCTTCTCACTCACACACCAACCAAGTATCGTTCATCTGGAGTGACAGTCAGACATTGGCCCCTGCTGTCTCTGTTTCTGCCAGCTAAAATGTTGCTTCTAAACAAGGCTGCAAGTGGTGAGCAAGGCTTTCTCTTCCTCATCCTGCAGAACACTCCCTGGGCTGGGCAGGGCAGGGCAGGGCAGGGAAGGTGGGAAAGGCTCCTTCCCCATCTGAGATTAGAAATATTTTCTTCAGTCACAGCATGAGAAAGGCAGTACTGGAGAAACTGTAAAGTAACTACTGGAGAAATAAAGTTATTATTAATTATGGAGAGATAGATGGGAAATATCATGGGGGGGACTGGAGATGACAGAAAAATAACTGGAAATACTGAGGTCAATATTTTATTGGCCTATACTGATTAAATATTTAATGAAATCATTGCAGTTTTGGTGAATGTCTCTAGCAAATGTTCTTATCATTTGGTGAAACATTCTGATCTTTCCACTGTTCTTTTCCAACAAATGTTTTGAACTTCAAAGGAAACACAAATTATTCTACAGTTTGGGGAGGAGGGATGGATGGCAATAGACACTGGTAATTTCCAACAGAACAGGAATTCACAGTTTTAGCTGGTGGTGACAGGTGGCATACCAGGGGTTACACTGTGCCTGCAGGCAGAGGAAGATTAGAATCTCATTTTAAAGTAATTCTGTCCATGTACCCTCATCTACAGTGATCCAGGCTCTTTGCCTGAATAGTTGTGTCTGTAGACATGGTTCTGGGTAGTTTTTGTTTCCAGCTAAAATATCCCAAGAGGAGCTCAGAGAGAAAAATATTATCCTTCAGAGGACACTAATGTGCTGCTATGGCTTAGCAGAAGGAAATTTCTTCCCTACTCTCATGCACACTGCAACATGGGGGAAATGGAGTGCTCTCCTGTTTCCCACCTGCGCCAGTGACCCTGCACCCCACGGGACTATTGGGAGTCTGCTAAGCCCTTCTTCTCAGAAAGGCAAGCCTTGTGTGTGGTATGAGATGGCCCCAAATAATCTTACTCTCACAGGGTCTGTAATCATCTTCCCTGAGCCAGTGTGCTGCCTAGATTAAAGTGAGCAGAAGAAAGAGAATATTCTTCAAAATGTGTTCTGTGCCTTATTCTATATATATATAAATTATGATAATTATGTGGCTCTCCAGCTGAACGTGAAGCTAAAGCAGTAGTAATGAATAAAGATTTCTAGATTATACTCATTTAGCCTTTGTCCATAATAAAGCTCTGGCTAGTACGTCAATTTAAAGCAGGTCTCTGGGGACACTGTGAAATAAATGCTTTCATTACACCATAAAAGTCTCAGCAAAAAGCAGGGAAATAAAGTAAATCTACTGTGGATGTTAGTGCCATTAGAACATTATCCAAAGAAATTAGACACATTACTGAGGAAAACCATGAGACTGGGAGAAAACCCCCACAAAATTAACAGTACACATTTTAACCACTGTGACCAAGTTTATTGCCTCTTATTTCCTGAGTTCAGAAAAATTGTCAGCAGCCACAAAACACCTGGAGTTTAGATTACTACGTGTTAAATTGTGTTTATGTACTTGTAAGACAGTGCTACATTGATATTGGTCTCTAAAAAGCCTCTTGTCTGAGAAGCTCCCCAGAGTTAAAAAACGTTTACATTCAAATCTGTGTTTTCTGTATACCTGAGAAGTACTTCTTTTTTAAAAAAGAAATCTTTCCAAGGGGCATAATTAGAGGAGAACAGAGGGCAGAGATGCTTCTTTAAATACCACATTCATTTGCAAAGTGGGGTTTAAAATTTTGATTTCCGTCCATTATTTTGTACAGGTTCCTAAGGTACACATCCCAAGTCAGAGAAATAAATGAGAGGAAGCTGGAAGCAACTTGAAATGGCAGTCTTATCCATTCCCCTCCACTGAGGCACGATGGGCCTGCAATACAGCCAGACTACCTCTGGCAGTTACTTGTTCAGCCTCCTTTTCTTTGAGAGAGGTTAAATTGTAAGGCTTTTTGCTAACATGTAATAAAAAATAATAACTTCTTTTGCAATAGATATAAAATCAACTCTCATTCTTGAAAGCGTAATTTGAATCAGAATCCTGTCTTAATTAGAACAAAGATTTATTAACTATATTAATAAATTAAGCATACAACTAAATATACTAATATATTACATTAGTATTTTAAATGATTACAGCTTCTCCCCACTCATTTTCATACTACCTGTGTTAGTAGCATTTAAAAAGAATAGCAACAACTTTCCAGAGTACATTGAAGGAACATTTTTACAAAGGCCTGTGTTACAGTGCTGTCAGATTTCATGATTTCACTGTAGCACCAAGACATTGTTCCTTTAAAATAAAGTTAGTTTATTGTCTTATAGCAGGCATTTCTACACATGGTATTGTTCTCAAGTTGACTTTGGAGATAACCTAAAAATAATTTCTCTTTCATTGGCCCGTATATAGTACTGATATTACAACATCGCTTTCACAACATTATAGTGAAGCCTTACATCACAAACCCCTATTTCTCTGGATTTTATAGCCACAATTTGTACTGTGCTCCAAACTGAAATTTGCTACTAAAAGTCAAAATTATACTGTTTCACAAAAGTCTGAAAATATCCACAGTATTCACTTTTTCTATTCTGGATGCAAAAAATACAGGATGTTTAGACATAAGTTTGTGTGTGTGTATAAATGCATTTAAATATATAAATACTTATATTTATATACTTAAGTTTAAACCCCCTTTATATGTACATATACACACAGCCCCCCCATATATGAATACATGCATAAGTGTGCGTGTGTGTACATATATATATGTATATGTTTGTGTTGACATAATTCCAAAATATTTGATTCAATTTCTCCTCTCTACTTATCTCATTTTGTACTGCTAATAATACCAAAGCAGTATTCTTAGCAAAGGAGTAATCTCTAGCCACGGTCAGCTCTGAGGCTTACGGCTGCTCTGCCTTTGTGAAGGAGCAGGGAAAGGAGTCAAACGGGGAGAAGAGACAGTGTGATAATGCTATTAATGGAAATTGTCTCCTGGAAATTGTGCCCACAAAGACTTACATTGTGCTAAAGATTCAAGGAGATAGGCCTGGCTGCTGTTATTGCCCTCATTTTGCAGCCATGAAGATGAGTAAACCACAGCTATGACCATAAGTTTTCAGCTGCATTCAGATGTCCTCTTTAACAGAATGTTGTTAACAAGACATAGAAATGTGTTCCCCTGACAGAATTCAACTGCCTCAAGATGTGGTATGCAAAGCACAGTCAAGTGCTGTATTCATTCCTTTGACCTGCTTAACGTGATAAAAAGAAGCAGTTCATTTGTTTAGCGTTTACAGAATTGCACACAATTTTTTTTAAATTAATTAAAATTTCCACAATATTTTTCAACAGACTTATTTATTGCATGTGTTTATGTGTAATACATAGTCTGGCTTGTGAGACTGGTTAGGTGCCTTTTCTGATCATGAATTTGCCATAATAGTCCATATTTGAGTCTATTTAGACCAAGTTAGCTTTATAACAAAATGAATATGATTTTGTTTATC
This sequence comes from Platalea leucorodia, assembly GCF_965183815.1. Taxonomy (NCBI): domain Eukaryota; kingdom Metazoa; phylum Chordata; class Aves; order Pelecaniformes; family Threskiornithidae; genus Platalea; species Platalea leucorodia. The sequence continues at coordinate 59,403,445 of NC_138823.1, read as the reverse complement.
AAAAATTAGGATATGTATGATCCTTCAGCCTTTTTCCCCAATGGGGTGTCCTTTAATTGGAGCTGTTGTAGAATATGATCTTATTTTTTTAAGCTTCTAGGACAGGGAGAGCATATGGACAATTTTCGCACTTACATTAGTTGTAACACTCTTTTATCCTGTTCACTTTCATATCCCTGACACCCTTTCAATGCACAGCTTCTTAGTATTCACTTTAAGAGACGGAGAATAATTATTGAAGTTTAAAAGTGCTCTGCTTCTGAATTGTACTGAACATATTTTGATCTTGCTTACACTTGCAGCTAAACTACTCAGCACCGGTTTTGCTCACCTGTTTCTAGCCCACAACATCAGTAATTGGTTGTTTTGCCAGTAAAGGCACAAGCTCAAGAAACCACAAATTCCCTAACAAAGGAAAAGCCTTGCCACCTATTAATACAAAAACCAGTCTCTTAATGCAGAGCATGACATGAAAAGACAGAGTTCCTCAGGATTTCTTGGTATGTACCAGAGAGTACAGTGAAAAGCTATTAATACTGTTTTTCCTAAAGTGGAAGATGTAAATTATTTGATTGTATTTGCATGGTGAATATCATGAGCACCAGTATTGCAGTCTGCTCCTTTCAAAACCAAGCAATAGTGAAGGAAAACTGACCAGCTCTACAGTTGACAAAAACCATAACAGAACTAAGGACTTTACACAGTTACACCACCTGCTCCAACCTTTATTATAATCAAAGACAATTAACTGAAACTGCTCTGAATTATTATTTTTTCTTAAACCAAAGCTAAACCTGAAACAACATTTTGAAGTGTTTGAATATGAACCCAAACTGAATCCAAAATTCTTCACTTGCACCTCAACTGAAACCACAATTGCATCGAAAAATGCATTGCTTGTGGTATATATGTTATTTCCTCTGGATGTTAAAATATCTTACTGCAAATGAATCCTCCCCCTGCAGTGTTTCTTACACTGTTTATGTCAGATGATTCATCTTCCTTTTGATTCATACCTACCCTATTAACCTTTTCTCTGGGGCTATAGGTCTGCATGTAAGACAAATATAGCTAATAATAATTATAGTCATCTTTGCTCACTGGTTAACAGGCTTGGCCAAAACAAACTTCATCTGACATTTTTATATTTGTACACTGCAAAGATTATTATGGTTACTTATTCATGTTCCTAATTAAGAAATTTGAAATTAAGGGCAATGTTCTTCTTTAGATATAATTAAAACGGTATTTCACAGAATAGTGCCTGAATTTCCTTACCTCGCTCTGTGCCAATTAACTTGGCCCAATTTGCTTGCTAAAGTGGCTGGGCCAATTTAATTAGCCTGACTTCACTCTCTGATTCTGTATCTGAGTATTACAGAGTTGGTGTTTAGCTCCATGGAGTGACCGTAATGAATCAGTATGTATTTGGGGAGTAATTGCTTTAGTAATGAGAAAGGGCAAAACAACAGTCCATATCATTATGTCGTTTTTAAGCAGACTTTCTTGTGTGAGGTCAGTTAAATAAAAGAGCCCACAGCCTTATTGCATTCTTAGGTCCCACTAGCTTTTCTGATGTGTTTGAGAAACCCTAATAGGGAAGCAAAATGACACAATGAAGCAAAGTGACACAGTGACAGGTGTCATAGCTCATAAAACTAAATCAAGATTTTAAAAACATTTCTATAAAACATTGATAAAGATGCTTAAAAGTTTGGGTAAATAAAATAAAATAATTTTTTTTAGCATTACAAACTATTTCAAAAGAGTGGAAAAAACACCCACAAAATTCCTTGAATTAGAATGCTTAGCACTTATTTAGTTTGTTTCACCTTCTACGTGCTTTATAAATATTTAATTCTGCCCAATATTCTTGTGACATGAATTGCTGTTATTACTGTTGTTATTATTAATAACCTATTCATGTGTTTACTTACTTTTTCCAAAAGGCAAAATTGAGGAAGATAGTTGGAGAGTTTGTAAGAGAGATTTGTGCCATAGATCAGCCTGGCACAGGTAAGGTCAGTTATCTGAGAGATAGAGATAGAGATGTCATTTCCAAATCTTCCTTATCACATGGGGTATGCTAACACCTTCTGGACTCCACCTGTGGGTGTAAGCCAGAGAAAGGCAAGGAAGTGAGAGTATCATACTGCTCAAATCAGAAACATAGGGAGAGGACAATTTTCTCAGCATAAAGGCTAATGTGCTGCCCAGCCATGTTATATTCAGCTCAAGGCTGATGACACGGGACATGGAACAGCAGTATTTCGTATCTCTTCCTCTACCATGCAGTCAAGGAAAAGTGAGGCAAAAACTACTTTGAAAGGACATCAGTATCATAGAAGAAGTTTGATACCAAAAATGAATTTAGAGTCAGACTTTCCTAGTTCCCAGCTGCCTACTCTGCTCAGTCACTTCATCTTCTGTTCAGCCTTTGGAGAGGCAAAGTAACCTTATGTGGGTTTTTTGTCTGTCAGTCAAATTCATCTTCACAAAACTATTTTCCAACTATTTGCATTACATGACAATACAGATAGCTGTCAGGAAGCCACAGAGATGTGGACTCAGGTCCCTTCAAGATGCAGTTCAGGAACAACACCAAAACTCCAGAGCTAGATTCAGGCCGCCTGCAGTTATAAATGGGAAGAGATAGAAATGATATAAAACTTACGTGGGCTGGCGTCCGAAACTGAGCTGAACATGGACTTGGAAGTTATGAGCTGAAGCCTGTGAAATGGAATTAGAAAAGTATAATCATTCTCTTCCCCATTACTCTGTACTTCGTGGTTCATTTTAAGAATGAGTAAACACAACACCATGACACGCACATAAATAATATAACTAGGGTAAACTATCCTTTTCTCTTAATGCAAGTAGGAGAACTGCTGTAAGATACCATTCTCCTTCAAAAATGGCTGAAAGTGTGTCTTTAATGAAAGAACAGCAGTGTACCTGAATGTATGAACCAGCATGACTCAGTGGCAATCTAGGCATACACACCTGGGTGATACGGGAGTCGTGGAACCAAAAACTTCTAATAGTCAATTTATTTATATTTCAGTTAACACAGATTCGAGTCATTAGGCACTTCAAATCAGGAAAAGCTTGCTTTCCCATGGCAGTTTACAACATTTTATTATTGAATCTGAGGAGATAAAGAGGAAAGAAGTGTATAGAAAAACAAAACACATATTAAAAAGAAGTTATATTATTAAACTTTTTTAAAATGGAAAAATCAGTAACTGACACATAGCATTATCTTAGCTAATAAAGCACATGTTGGGGTTTTAGATGGAGCCCCAAGATGAGCATGTCCATTTTGTGCAACCACAGCAATCACTTACTGCTATTGTTTTGCATCTTATTTCTCCTATACTAGTCTGTTTGTATGGACTATATATTTTAATACATATGCTTCAATAATTAAGTGACAGAGCCTAAAATATTCGTCATCAGTTGCTGCCACAGTTTGATTATTTCCCACAATTTTTCAGTTTTATTACTTATACAAACACCTGGGTTAGGTTTTGCAATTCTTATGTTAAATATTCTATGAAAAAAATTAGTATATATATTTATTTCTGCCCTATGCCATCTGGTTATTGTAGCCAGTAATTTCTGATCATAGATCTAAAGCTTACTAAATTGTGTGGAGTTTGATTTGATTAGTTTATAAATATATTAGGAAAACCAAATATTATTATTTTCCTTAGTACTGCTCTCTCTATATATTTTCCAAGCATTGCAAGTAAATCAGGCCTTCTCTTGCATTTCTGCAACAGAATGAGAAGGAAAATGCTCAACAATTAACATGCATTAAGACTCATAAATAGCTCACTGGCTGGGGAGCAATTGTGGTTGTGTCTGGGTCATGTGGTCAAGTTACACAGTCAGATGGCTAGAAAATGAAATCTGAGGTTCTGATTATATTCACACACTTACAAGTAAATATCTCAACCCAGTCTCTGTCAGTGTTTTTGATGATAATAAGCTTTGTTCCTTTTCCATTTAGACCTAATTCACATCAAAGAGAAGTTTCTTGATGTGAATGGATATAATCTGGATTTAGCATAGTCTTAGTAAGTGCATGCTAGATATTCTATTCACAAATCATCTATAAATATGTATTTTTTTTAATTTGTGTTATCCCTGGTTAGCAGTAATCAAGGAAGGTACCATTTGTTTTTTTGTTTTTTTTTTCAAATACAACACACAATTATTTTTTTTGATCACTAGACATGAAAAATTTGGTTGAAATTACAAAGGAATATCAAAATTACTGATCAGCTTGTACTGTGTATGTCTTTCCTCATGTCCAACTTGAATATGCAAAATATCTACTGTGGAAGCACCATTCAGAGCTGTGAATAAAAAATTATTGTTCACCTGCAAATAGAGGTATATTTTTACAAGCATATATTTAAAACCGGACTGGCATGTCTATGGTTGACTTGACTTAACATTTACATAGGGAAGGCACAAAGCAACAGCTCAGGCAAAGATGAGAAGGAGTTTAAGGAGTGGAAAGAAGCAAAACAGAAGCAAAACTTTGCTCTTTATGGGCAAAGCAATCATCGCAGTGCTTTGAAAACCTAAAGATTAACAAAATTATTTTACAAACAGCACGCATGTTACTGAGGCCAACAGCAATCAAAAATAATCTGCTCAGTCACGCAAAGCTAAAAAATATTATTTTCCAATGCTAATTTTCTTCATATGAAGCTGCCTGAAGATAATTTTTTATTTCAGAAAGGAACAGAAATAAAGAATTCCTTGTACTCCTCCACACACAACTGCCTTCAGAGTAAATTAATTCAACAAAATCTTCCATGGTTAGTTTTGCAAAATATCCAGAGCTTCTCATGAGGGTTGGTGTATTCTCAGCCCTCCACAGTTTCAATGAACCTTTTACAGAAAGGCTTTTATAGGGTTGATCTAAAATACAGTTACTTTTTGCCTTTGGCTATTTTGCCCTACATCTTGCTTTAGGTGCTTTGTAGTGCTTTGGACCATTACTGTAGAAAACAGTAGTATTTCCAACAAAGGTCTCACATAACTAGACTGATGGCAAGGCTGATGGACCAAAGTTAGAACTAACAGCCAAATAAAATTGAAAATTTATATCCCACATTGAGGATTAGAGCCACTTAAGAGGAAATATTTCATTAATCTTTCTCAAGTGAGGAACAGTAGCAGAACTACTGTTCTGAGCATATTAAACTGGATTTTGCCTAAAATACTAACATATCTAATCCATAATCTTTTGGTATTTTCCTCAGGAGATGCTTTGTATAAACTTACAAAGATTCACTCCTCACCAATCTTCTACCACATTAGCAATCCCTGCATTCCAAAACATCCCTTTTTTATACACAAGCACTTTAGTAAATTTATTGGGATTTCACAGGGAGTTTGACTCAGTAGAATAGATTTTGGCCTTTGTTAAAGATTCACCTTTCTCATCCGTTGCTTCCTCTGGGAAGTCAGGTGGGGGTGGGGAATCATATTTAGACTATATTAGAGCATGTGGTATTCAAAAGACAATTTTTGATCTAGTTTATCCCAAAGTACCAAATCAGTACTCCGAAAGTTTTTCAGAAGAATCAAGATATTGATGATATTGATGGTGTTTCAGATGGACCAGGGTTTGAAGAAGGTTAAAATGCTATTTTGCCAAAGAGGTGTAAAATATCCATCATTTTATTCACAGCTGCTCTTTTTTTTTCTCTTTCCTGAGATTAGGTTGTTGAAAAAGCAGTGGTGGTCCAACAAAGATTGTCTGACCTCTCCCCTCTGTATCAGTCTTCAGGTCGGAATTCAGACTAAAGCATGGGGAATAATAGTTAATGACTGGTTTATTTGACTGCAGTGTGTTTATGTGCAGGAATTTCACCTTGCAGACTGTGATTTTCCTTGGAAGGTTCCTCTACCTCATGTCTCTCAATCTTCCAGTCCAGGACTATTGTTAAGGAGGATTTCAAGTTACACACTGATTTTGAATCACTCAAGGGCATAATTTGGTGTTTAGGGCACATCTCTTACCTACAAGAGAGTATCTGAGTCTATCCAGGCCATTCAAAGGCAAAGCTCCCATTTGCTTCACCACTGCAAAATCAAGCCTTCTGCTCTTCTCCTAGTAACATTACTGGAACAAGATGTTTTGGACTGGGCTATTGAGTTGTTTACACAGGACTGAGTCCCAAGGCTCAGCCTCATAATGGTTTCATTATATTTGTAGATATGTTAGACCCCATGACTGGAGTTCACTGGTATTAGAATAATAGTCTGTGTTGGTTTTGTGAGTTTCTTTTCTTTGACGTGATTTCATTGCTCCCAAATTTCAGCTAACACTGAATTTAAATTTAATTTTTATAGAATTTTCAGCTCTAAGAGCATGTACCTCCACATTTTCTTACTGTGAAGCTGACTTCTCTCCTGTGTTTTCATTTTTTAAAAGCTACATTTTCATATGAATGTGGTCCTTCTTTAGCTAGGGGAAGTTCTTTGGTTTTTTTCAAAGTATAAAGCTTAAAGAAAAATAGTATCAATAATGAAATTCATGAAAAATGTGAAAAAATAAGCAATTTTATTGATTTTGTATTTCAGATGATTATCAACTCTAATAGTAGGATTTCCTTAGCTCCCACCACATCCATCTAAAATCACTAGATAAGCACACAGGTGGTGAAACCTTTCTGTCCTGATACTGGTTTACTCTCACACATATACAGAAGGACATCACGTAAAAATTAATATACACCTGCTTCCAAAGTGAACATGCCCTTTGCATTTACATTTATGGCCACAACAGTATGCATCTGTTTTAAGATGGTTTAGCAGCCCAACCATTGATATTCTTATAACATATCCTCAGTGGAACACTGGGAAATGTCAAGCAGCTGAACAGAAGACAGAATTTCCAAGCAGCACTATCCATTTCTAGTGACTTGTTAGTAACTGGGGATGTGGTGATGATTTGGAATGAACCACGTGAAGTTTGCTTGACACCAATTATCTTTGTGGATGCAATCTAGAAGTACAATCTTCTCACTTCAGAGTGAGTAGGACTGGTTGGCAACTAATTTCTTTATGCTATCCAGGGAGTTGGACCTGACCTTTTGGAAGGACATTCTAATCTTCTGCCCTATCTGAATCATAGTTCTTTGTAAATCACTGTGTTTGGATTAGAGAAAGTTAGTGTGAATTAATAATTGATGCATATTAAAAGTTAACTCTTATTTCATGAGGAGAAATATCTCTTTTCAGTCCATTAATCTAAACTGTTTTAAGTTATCATGCAAACTTTCAAACTAAGTATACAGGAAAACTTTGTTCTGTGGAGGTGTGCACAGGGATAGGTTTTGCAATATGTGATCCTCATAAACAATTTCTCACTCTTGATATAGTTCCATGTGTCTCTGTCATTGAGTCTCGATAAAAGTTATTAGCTAAAATGTACTTCAAATTTAATTGTTTCTTTCCACTAATATTTCCATGGAAAATATATGTGTAAGAGATATATTAAATCAAGATGTATCTGGAATGAAACAGTCTTATAAACTAAGTCTTTTCCTTAGAGACCAGTTTAATTACTGTTTTTACCATCATTAACACAGGTAATGGGTTGGCACAAAGTCTTCCAGATATGAGGTGTTTGCTGGCATGAAGTATTTAACAGAAGGGCTAAATCTATATTCTGTAGCAGTGATCAAGAGAGAAAGCAATAAGAATTCATTGACACATCCATGGTGGCTTTTTTTGTAAATTTAGCTTAAATAGCTTCATTACACCTACAAAACATACACCAGTTAACTAATGATCCCAAGCATTAGTTTTCAGATTTCAGTTAAGACTTGAATTTATCACTTCTATCTTTGGTCTACTTGTGAAAGTTATATAAAAGCATAGTATACACAGCTTATACTCTATCATATTTCAAAGAAAAGCTGCCTAAATACTGAAAGCTTGTCTATCATTTTGCAGTACTTGGTAGATTTCTTGCTGCAAGGTTCATTCCTAGCTTTGAACAAGAATAGAACAAACAAACAAAAAGTGTGAATGTTTTAATAATTGGGTATTTTCTCACTTTTCTGAAATGTTATTCATTTCTTGCAAACCTCAGGTTGTGTCTGTTTCAAAGACAGTCCAGGACTGTTATAATAATATTTTAGTTAGCATTCCACACCACAGAAGAATTCACAGTGCCATTTCAAAACGCTACTTAATAACACATTAACTGCTCCTGTGTTCCCTCCCTAAACAGAGCTCCCATTAACATCAAGGGAAATGAGTGCAAAAGGGCAATGGGACTGGGAATGTGATTAATTATTTGATGTGTGCTACAATAATCCATTTAAAAGTAATTTTAGTGTTTGGGGAAGTAATTAATTTAATTACAAGAAAGCATAGCTTACTTACATATTTGAAATTCTACCATTATGTACATTAAGAGCATTCCTTATTCATTCCGACGTTTTGTTTAGTGTTGCATCATTAAAAGATAAATTGTTGCACAGCTTTTCAGGATCTTTGACAAATCAACATTAATGTAAATTTTTGTTTCTCTAGAAACTGGGCATGCACCTAGCAAATTGGACCCCTGCCGAATGTCATCTTTACATGAATGGCAGTGGTCTCCCTGCAAATGACTGAATGCGTTGAAGTTACAAGAGAAAGTGTTTCGTTAACCAAAATACTTATTGCATTAGGTTTTGCAACCTATGAATATTAAGAAATTAGTAATAAAATTGCCATAGTCTATTTAATTACATTCTATGTGCTTCTCACATCAGACCTCTATGAATTCTCCTAAAGTGCACTTGGAATTGAATTGAAATACCATCTAAGCAGTTTACAGAAATATTCTTGTCCTCCATTTCTTCAGGAATGTTATTCCTCCTTAATATATCTGAACCCTTTCTGCAAGCCATAACTGAAATACCGCACCTACACCTACAAAGGCAACTCAATTGCTACAGCCAGTGCTGTTTAATGGAATAGCTCCCCAGAAGTTCCCATGGAGGATCTTACCTTTCAATAGAGCATAATTTCCTGATGATATTTGCTACTTTTAGAATATCTCTAAAATTAAGGAAGAACAAAAATATATTTTTGAGAGTATTTTCCCTCAATAATGTTATGTTCAAAGCCTGGGGACATATTCTGGCAGTTATTGGGGCTGAAATATGCATATTTAATTTTGCTGAGGATTGAAGTTGCACATTTGAGACAGACAAAACAACTTTTTGAGTGCTTTGTGTGGAACTGTATTTTCTACAGAAGTCTTTGGTTTGAGTGTCGAAAACATGACTTGTCAAGTTACATTCAGTTAACCAATGTTGGGTCACTGAGCTGGAAACAATGTCCTGTGGTGTTTATACTTGACTTTTTCTTCATGATTGCATCAATGAACAATAGTTTTAGTGATGTGGATTTTATAGCATGAAACAACCTCCAGTCAGGGACAGCATAAACCAAGTGCAAGGCACTGAATGCTATGACTAGAACAACTACATTAGGGAAGAGTGAAGCTCCATTTCATCATCTGGTGCTACAGGGATCACCGTCCTTCTTCAGCAATTATCCCTTCAAGAGAGTGACCATGTGGTGCTGAACTATAACCTGACTTCTGTATTTAGAACTGAGTCTATTAAATGCCATGAAAAGCTCATATCCAAGGAGAAATGAACTGGAAATAACCTGAAGCAACAAAGAGCTTCTTAACAGCATTCTGCTGAGAAGGTCACAAATTTCAGCATTTAGAGACTATTTCTCTGTGATGCTGATCAGGACAGCACAGCTGCTCTGACTGCTGTGGAGAACAGAGACCAAAAAATTACTCCCTTGACTTCTCTCCAGCTATCAAAGTCCTAGAAAGCAAATAGGGTTTTGGTGACTTTTTTTTTTTTTTTTCCTTATTTCAAAATGTAATTAAACTATTTTTGCAGTAGAAAAAAGCACTGCTTTATCTTGTTGGAATATTTTTTGTTTTATCCCATCTCCTTTTTCCTATCTTATTTGGTATACAAGCAACACAACGTGCTAGGAAATAGCTAAATTTCTAAAATTCTTTGCATCTGAAGAGTTGTAAATTATGGCACCCTAGAGCTTCATTGCCCTTTCCTGAGGACTATGTTTCAGGAAACAATTAAGTTCAGACTTGTAAAGCTGTAGCTCTCATGTTTAGAAGAGCAATAGCAAGCACAAATTTCAGCGATATCGTAATACAATATTGTAATTGTAATACCTATTTTAATGGCAATATTGTACAGTGTAATGATTTTGTCTTAAGTCTTGTGATGGTGCTTGCCTTAAAACCTGGCTAATGAAATTATGATGTGTTCATTGAGAAGCACATGTGTGAGACACTGTGTTTATGTAAAAAAGCAAATAATGGGCCATGCACATTTTTAATACCTCTTAACATTATCTAACAATTTTTAAGTATTTGAAGTGGGCATGGCTACAGCTGGTTACCATGCCTAGGAGCATAGTTTAGATTGTAGTGGATTGTCCTGAGATAATTTGCACTTATAGGTTTTTAATAGAATTACTGGATCAGAACTGTAATTCACCCATAGTCCAAACATATGCTTATGCTTGTGCTTGTGCATATGTCTGACACAAAAACTTCACTGGAATTGAAAACGTATTTTTTGCAAATACCCAGCATTCACAGAAACTTTGCACCCTCCACGAATGTTCTTCTCTGTTAAATAATTTGCTAGAATACATTAAGAAAATGAATATGCATTCATAATGAGCACAAGCAAAATAACATATAAAAATCAGTAACATGGCTGCAGCCTGTTAGAGGTAGAGCCTATTCATCAGTGGTGGACAAGAGTTACTGGAACTGTTCTATAGCCACTACTGAAGTTCTGATAGAATCACAGCACACCAGTAACGAGCTATTGTAAAAATATATTTTCAGTGTTCATTCATATTTTGGGCTACCTAAAGCTACTTTATGTTGCCTGTCCATCTGTCTTAGATCCCTAATTGTCTGATCTCAAGACAAAGACTAACGTTGCTGGGGCCTCATGGGTAAATATATTTACCCATGCCTAACAAAATAAATTTTAGGAAAATCTTGAATTCTTAAAGATCGATCATCACAATATTTCTGGGGGAAAAAAAAACAGCACAAAAAACCCACAGATCTTTTACGATCAGCCTACTTAGACTGATTCACTTGATGATGAATTTATGTACTATATATAGCCAGACCCACACTAAATAATGACATCAACTTGCAGATGAGTCAGAAATCAGTGCAGCGCTGTCATGCCCTATTGTTCTTTCAGCATCCTATGACTTTGTCTCAACACACCATAAACTAAACAGACTGACACTTCCAGGACATGTTCAGGAAGGGGAGCACAGCAGCCTAAAATTATTTTTTTCTCTACTGCTGCAGTTGTGTTTTCTGCATGTGACTACACAGTCATGGAAAGGAGTGAGACTAGCAAAGGGATGGGATTAGTGAAGGTCTGATCCCATACTATGAAAATTTTAATCATTCAAGAATATTCTTGAAAAGAATATTAGACTGATCACTCTGTGTACTTCAGGCATTTTGTCAATGATGCTTTTCAAATGTGTTCCTTACAGTGCATTCCCATAATTTACAATAATCTAAGTATCAGGATACGGTTTAGAAGGCTGATAAAGTTCTAGAGAAACCAAAGCACAGAGGGCTAAAGAGGGAAAAAAAAAAAAAAATCTAGTTGCTCTGAAAGGCCAGAATGAAACTTGGTTTCCTATATGTTGGTCCCTTTTTCTGAGCATCCTATTTCTTTCTTTTTCCCATAATAACCCCTACTATGTCCTAACTCAGAAAGAGACACAGTGCTATTACTAGTGAAGACTGGCTGAACAGCTTTTGACAGAGCATGTCACAGCTGAGTTCTGCCTTCTTTTCCTTCAGCAGAGACTCTCATTTGTGTCTCCTCTCTTGCAGACAGTAAACAATTGTGCTTGAAGTTTGTAGCAGTGTTATTATCTTTGAGATGTCTATATTTCTTTCAAGTGTAAGTTAGTCATTGCACTCAGAGGTTATTGGGGAGAAACACTAATGCATGGATAGCAAGACTGCACAAGAACACATGGGGCCACATTTAAAAACAAAAACAATATATAGACTGAGCAGATTAATTAAATACCAAAATCAGTTATTCCATAAAATACATATTTTTCTGTTTTCAAGTCCACTTTAGCTAATAAATTACACCACAAATTCTTTTTGCCCCAATTATTTGTCTGATCTTGATTAGAGTAAGTGAGATGCAAGACCATCCCTGGAAGCAAAAACCTGGAAAGACTGAAAGTTATGAGGCAAGTCACCTTGTCCCATACCTGGCTGCCCCACTGGAATGCCAAAAGCTAGCCAGATACCAGATGTCAATGGAAATGGAGAAGCCAAAGGAATTTGGCAAAAAGGTCCAGAAAATATATCCAGCAATTCCTGTGGCTTCAGTTGATCTGCAGAATAATCTTATAAGGTTATAAATATGACTTGTGTTTGTCCTTCAATAGAGTAGTCATAGTCTCACTTCTATTCCCATGTGCGGTGAGTTATCGTGATACCAGTTCTTCTGTGGATGCAGTCTGCTACCCTCAGGAGTTAATCCAGCTCTTGGTTTCTACACATTGAAAGAACAGTCATGGAGTGGGTCCAAACTGCACAATTAATGACATATTTGTTCTACTTTTTTTTTTTTTTTTAAATTGAGTTAACAATTTGTCATGAATTTTTGTGAGCGAGAGGCTGTTTTAATTGACTACTTCCTAAAACAAACTCCCTTTCCCCAACATTGACAACTTGCAGAAAACATAAATGAATAATGTGGTGTAAATGAACAGCAGGCACTCACTGACCCATGAATACAGCAAGGAATTCAAATAAGCATTGCAAGTAAATCCAGGTTAGCTGATGGGATGAAGCCCATGCATTTCAGAGGTCTCTGGGTCCTGTCAAGCTCTTACAAGGTCAGATATGAAAGAAGGAAGAGAATGTCAATAATGTATTTTGAGACAGATTTTGTTGTTGTTCTTTCATAGTAGCAAACAGGAAAAAAAGAAAGAGCAGAAAAGCAAAAAGAAACAGGAAAAAAAGAAAGTTCTACCTTGTAGTCTTTATATCAAATCTTTAAGAAAAAAAGATTCCCTGTGACCAAATAGCTAACAGTCCAAGTGTCATCTTGATTTCCAGTCTAAGCAAACTAAACCCAAGTTCACTGTATGCTCCAATTGAACTGTTTATTGTTTTTATATAAATGTGTGCATATATATACACGTGTGTGTATATATATATATAAAAATTGAAAAAAATCAGAAGCCATATGCTTATAAGAGCATAGGGTTCTGGGGCTATTTTCTTCTTTCACCTCAAGACAAGTATCTCTCTGCATGTGAGTAGTTCAGACTCTTTCTATGTTTGCTTATAGATATGTTTTAAACAGTAGTTGTAGTCTACAACTTTGAGATGAAGTGATTAGGATCCATTTTCTTTTTTGTCCTTCCTGACTAGGACATGAAAAATTAATGTCTTTATTTAACATTCTACTTATTCTGAAGTTTCAAAAAATACCATTAATAACATTCATTACTAATAGGCCATATGGCATCTAGACGACCAGAATTCAGACTTCTTATGCTCAGCATTCCACAAGCATAATGATAGATGACTATTGCCCCCTCCCATCACTAAATAACAGTTGAAGAAAAGGAACTTCTAAAAGATGGGGGACAAGGATGTGTATATATGTGTATACATACACACCTCAAATATACAGTTATTTCCATCTATTAAATGCAGTTATGTAAAATGATATTAAACTACATGACTTATAACCCGTTGTTGAATTTATGGATGTTAAGCCTGAAAAATGGAAAAGATCCCAACTTATTTCAAAAAAGGTAGTTTTGTACTGAAAGGCTGAAGAAAGATAAGTCCACAGTGGGGGCCAGAGCAGTTTTATGTGCAGGTGTGTGCTGGAATTGTGCCTTGCTAAGCCAGTGGCCTTTGTTAAACAAACACACATAGCTGAAGAGGCTAGCTGTTGGAAATATCCACATCAGTCTGTGGTATTTAAAGGAATAAGGTCATAAATTCTTCCATATCCAACGCTAACATCCTTGCACATATAGTAAGACTAAGAATACTACTTGTAGAAAGTATTGAAAATCTGATTTAATAAATTAAACATTGTTAATTTCTTATCAGCCTTTCCTTTTGTAGATGCTTCAGTAAATAAATGGTGTATACTCAAAGCTTACTTTATTCACAAGGAAGAAAGAGAGATTAGCTTTATTCCTGTTAACTGTAAATTCTGATCCTAAAAGACCCATAAAAATAAGTATTAAGTTAGGACAGGAAACTTGAAGGATCTTTGCATCTAATCTGTCCCTTGGAATGTGAATGAATTAAATGGATCCAAATGCTGTGGATCTGTATATTTTCTTTGCATTATGATTTAGTTTTGATATCCAAAGCATAAACTACAATGAAATAATGAGGAAACTGAGCAGAAATTCTTAATATACGTGCATTTCCAGAAGGCATATATAGAAACAGAGAAGTCAAGAAAAAATCAGAAAGAGAAAAAGAAAAAAATGTGTGATAAAATGCCATTTTATCCTGTATTTCTGCACACAGTGTCAGGTAACTACATAGAGCTGCACGGTATGGAAAGATCAAGGACAACTGTACAGAGGGTGTATTCTGGAAGCCACTGTATGTTAAACTTGCTCCAAAAGTACATACAGGATCCAGCCCCTCAGGTGACTTTTAAAGGCATACAGTGTCTGTATTTCATTAGAGTTTAGACGTTAGCTAAGCACCACTTCTTCAGCCCTGTCAACCATAAGATATCTTCAGGGAGACAGAGATGCAAAACTCTAGATACTTGGGAGTCTTTAAAATGGGAAACCAAAATGTTTATGGAATGTAAAATTCAGCAGCATGCAAAGGTTGATCTGGGGTTTTCCAAACAGCAAGTTTTGGTACCTAATCTTCATGTGAACCATGCCTTGATACTCATGTCCTCTTGACTTGGCACTTGGTACCTGCTACAAAGATGAAGACCAGAACGTAAAACCAGAACAGAGCAGATTAATGAGGGGCTGCTTTCTTTTGCTGTTCATTACCATTATGTCATCTAGAAAGTTATGTAACTGCCTTCAATTAGTGCTGGAGTCAGCAGTAATAATACAGCATAATCTCTACATGGAAAGTATTTGTTTCCACTCTGAAAGCACATTGAGAGCACACGGCATAGGAACAAAAATAAATGGAATATTAACAGACCGTATATTTCATATTCATATCTTGGTCACACAGACAAAATACAACTTGTAGATGTTATATGGAAACAAAGTCTGAAAAAATCCTATCGTTAATATTTAAAATTAATATTGCCTCAACCAACCTCAATAATCCTGTTAACAACTGACAATATAATTAAGATAGGATACCTCTTTGCTTGTAGTAGTGGGGGTTATAAATTATTGAGTGTGTCTAAATAACCACTCTCAATTAATATGAAATTTCTGACTATGTTGTGCAACATATTTATTGAATGTAGGCTTTAAAGTACTAGATGTGCAGGCTGACATTACTTATGCTTACTTACCAAGTATTTACCTAGACAGTTTAACCTCAGTAAAAAGTATAACTCAAGGAAATCCTTCCATATTCACTATTCCAACTTCCTTGCGGTGGTTTGTTTGTTTGGGTTTGGGTTTTTTTGTTTAGAAGCTGATTTACAAATATCTCTTGTTTTACCCAATACTGGGAGATACTTTCTTAACGGAGAATTAAAGAAAGTTCAGGGAGGGGAGGGTTGCTGCCTTCTTTTTTTTTCTTTCTTTTTTTTTTTTTTTTAAATGTAAGTGTTGCTTTATAGTTGGCAGCTTTCTCCTAACAAAATTACTTGTAGTGACTTTTCATGTAATTGTCACCTGCCTTCTCCTTTCACTTAGCAATGCACTTTGGGTTGTTGTAGTCCAGCTGTGAACCTGCAACAATTTCAAAGTGACAGAATGATGGAAGATTGCACTTCAGCAAAATCCTTTTATGTTTCCTAATGAGTGGGGTTTTGTCCACAGTGAACATTATTTTAACTTGGCATTTCAAAAAGTAATACATCAGGTTGTATTGACTGACAAAAGAAAACTTTGTTTTCCTTCTGTAAAGGAAAAGATTTTTAGAACTTGAGAAAAATTAAAAGAGAAAAATAAAGGTATGTAAAATGGGGAAAAAATCTGAAGTTAAGACTTCATGACTTTTACTGAAAAGCCAAAGAACATAAATGATTATAGGCTGGATTTTCAAAGATGCATTTATTCATTCTGTTGATGGTAATAGAAACATCTCTGAATATCCTTTCCTTAATTTTCCTACATTGGCTTTAGTTTAACAGATACATCCTAGATACTACGTATACCAAAATGAAGATTCAGCCAATGTTTTAAAGCATACAGGAAGACAGTACTTACTTTTGCCTTTCAATTAATTTACTTTTGTATGGAACCTAAATATTTTGTGTTACTGGACAAAAAAAATTCAAGAGGGAAACTGTCATTAACAATAATTGTCCACCTGGCAGCCGTTGGAAAGTGTACACTCACACGCAAAGTGTCATAGATAATTAAATATTAATCTTTCTGTGAGATAGAGAGATATGACAAATAAAGACAAGTCACAAGGAATGGGGAATAGAGGTGACCTTAAAGCTGCTTAGAAGAATTTCCCAGGCACAAAAGCAAAGGGAACATGAGACAAGGCAGAGTTAGTTTTATAATACATTCTGGACTTAGAGCAGCCTACAATGACTCAGGTCACCTAGCGGTGATATTTTAGCAGAAGTATTTTTGAGGTTCTGAGAAGAAGATGCATCAACAAAAATAGATTACATGCAAGTCAAGGGTATGGCCTTTAAGAAGTCTTGAATGAAAAGTTAATGGTGCCTAATACCAGTGTCAAACAGTAAATGGAAGAAAAGAAAGGAATATTCACAGAGTTACAGTACATCTGGTCTTTGAAATCCAGATCATTTAGTGCAAGACAATATAAACCTGACTGTTAGTGACCAGGTGCAAACACAACAGTATTCATATTACACAGAGGTTAACCTGGAAATCTGGGACTTCTGACAGGGTTGTGCAGTCAGCTTGTTATCTCTGTGTCATGTTCTCCTGTATTTTGTATTCCAAGGATAACTCAGGCAGAACCAGATCCTATCAGTTTCCGTAAAAAAAAAACAACCTCCCAGAAAATCATCTTTCAAGCCCCCTACACCCAAACCCGCCATATTTGGCCACATGCATCGGCCACAGTCATAATCACTATCACAGTGGCCTCCTGCTGTCACCAGACACCTCACTGCCATTTGCTCAGGACCCATAAAACAGAAACCCCTGCAGCTGGCCCACAGTTTACCAAGCTTCAAGGCCCTCAGATGCCAAGCATGTCTGGAAAGAAGAGGAACCACAGCAGCAAGGCTGGTGGCTGCCCACCTTGGCGTGGGACAGCACAGAGCTGGTTCCTGCAACTGTGGAAGGCACCTCCCAGGAGGAAGGGGAATCAGCAGAGGAGGAGGAGGAACATCATCCCTTGTGCCATGAGACCAATTGCCCACATTCATGCAACCAATGGCGTGCAGAGCACGGCTGTGGGCACACAGGGGAACAGCATGGGGCACTGGCACATCTATCTGCTGAGGCATGGTGTGAGGCCCAGGCATGTCAGCCCACCAAAGCACAACATGGACCCCTTTGATACGTCAAAGCACAGTGTGGGGCCAATGGCTGTTAATTCACCAGAAAACAGCATCGAGCCGATGGAGGTGGATCCACCTTGAGAAGACTTATTGATGGCAGTGGGTCCACCTGCCACAGGGATGACCTGGCTGCACCCCAGTGTATCCAGTCTCCTTTGCATGAGGTCGCACCAATAGCATCACAGGAGCACCCAGCCAGCTCCCTACCAGCAGCCCAGCCTCCACGCCCTCACTACAGGACAATAAACAACAACAAAACAATTAAAATTCTTTTGTCCTCACTTATTTGGCACTTTGGTGACTGCATCTGCACTCCTGAGTCCTCTCCTGGTCTCTGTCTTTGAGTAGGAGGCTCTTTTTGGAAACTTTCGGTTTCCATGCCCACCTTCTTCGTTCTGTGGTGCCTTACATTCTGGGGTTTTTTTTAGGCTGTAACATCAATAAATTGATAATAGTTTTTTAAATGGAGTAAAATTATCATGATAAAAGCTATTGAACCCTAGGAATTTCTTGTTTCCAAGAGTAAGAAGGAAGATCCTTGTAATTGAGGTCTGGTAGTGTGAGCATGCCCTGGTAATTGAGACCCTGGTAATATGAGCATGCTATTTCATAGGCTCTGATACTCTCTCCACTCCTTCAGTCATTTCATTTACACCTTTGAGTAATCTCTTCCAGTTTATTGACCTGTTGGATTTCAAAACAATTTTTTAATCATTTGTTATTACACACTGTCATGGTTTAATCCCAGCCAGCAGCTAAGCACCACACAGACACTTGCTCACTCCTCCCCAGTGGCATGGGGGAGAGACTCAGAAGAGTAAAAGTGAGAAAACTCATGGGTTGAGATAAAGACAGTTTAATAGGTAAAGTAAAAGCCGCACACACAAGCAAAGCAAAGCAAGGAATTCATTCACTGCTTCCCATTGGCAGGCAGGTGTTCAGCCATCTCCAGGAAAGCAGGGTTCCATCACGTGTAACGGTTACTTGGGAAGGCAAATGCCATCACTCCAAACATCCCCCGTTTCCTTCTTCTTCCCCCAGCTTTATATACCGACCATGACTGTCCCGATCCAATGTCGGGAGAGGTTTCGATACGATCTCAAGGACGAGATTAAGACGCAAACGAGGTCAAATGCCGTACAACCTTTTGACTTTATTTTGGCGAACGAAGGGGTGAGGACCGGGTAGGGAGATGGGGGGAAAAAAAAGAAAAAAGAGAGAAAGAAAAAGAGAGAAAAATAGAAAGAGTGTGCTCAGGCAGGTGAGAAAAGAGCCATGTAGGGGAACTAGCTACTGCCACTCCGAGTCCGGCGTTGTCCTGTCGATCAAAGGTCCAGTCGGTCCAGTCTCTGTGTCCGCAGGAGCAGCTTCCAAGGAGGTGCGCAGTGTAGGACGAGAAGAGAAAGAGAGGAGCAGAGGGCGAAGAGAGAGACCTCAAAAGGCGCACGCAGTTTATAGGGCCATGCACATGCGCAGAACGGGTCTGTGTACATGCAGTTTGGGCTTCTGCCTTTCGCGCCCTGGTCTCTGCGCAGGCGTGCGTGCAGTTCATGGCCCCGCCTTTCGCGCCCTGGTCTCTGCACGGGCATCCTGTGGTGGTTTCTTCGGGGGCTGGATGTCGAAACCAGAAGATGGCGATAGAACGGCAATGTCGAGACAATTCTGGTTCCATAACAGTCCTCGACAATGACATCATAAGGTATGGAATATCTCTTTGGCCAGTCTGGGTCAGCTGTCCTGGCTGTGCCCCCTCTCAGCTTCTTGTGCACCTGGCAGAGCATGGGAAGCTGAAAAGTCCTTGACTAGTATAAATGCTACTTAGCAATAACTAAAACATCAGGGTATTATCAACACTATTCTCACACTAAATCCAAAACACAGCACTATAACAGCTACTAGGAAGAAAATTAACTCTATTCCAGCTGAAACTAGGACACACACTAAACTGAAAATATTATAAATATTATGCGTATGTAATAATCACAAAGAGAGTGACTAGCATAGCAGAGGGTGAAAGTTCACTGAAAACAAAAGCAGCTGTTAATCCTTGTACTTTTCTTCAGGTGTTCAGCTTGGGTTTGAATATTGTGGGTTTTAAATAATAACGAGTTAAAGTTTGTGCAGTATAATTAGTGAGAAGATGAAAAGATTAGTTGAAGTTCAGGATTATTCTCTCTCTTCTATAGAGATTTAGATAGTGTTTATCACTGCTCTGTCTAAGGATCTTCCAATAAGCAATGTCACATCTGTCATATGTTGGTTCGTCTCTTACCTCCAGCCCCAGGGGAGAACTGCATGCCAGCGTACCGTAGTGTATCTTGCTGCAGCATGTTTTCCAGGGTTTTAGTTTTAAATATATACATTGCTATTTGAGAAAGGGCAAGATTAGAGAGAAAGGCATTTTGCAGGGGCCAGAAAACAGTGAGGTATATGAGAACAGCTTCTGGAAGAATTAGCCCCATGTTTGGGACCAACAGCTGTGAAGATTAAGCTCCATCACAAGCAGCATGGTCCCGTCGGAGGGTAGAGGTCTGCTGCATCAGGAAGGAGAAGCTGTCGGTCATTATTTCTGTCAAAGAGCTTTAGGAAAAACACATGGAACAGCCCAGGAAAAAACGTGAAGATTGGGATTAGGAATCTGAACTTGTTGCAGGGTCCTATCAGAGGTCCTAAGGGAAGTACAGAAGCAATGATGAAAATATAGCAAGAACCAAAGGACACAAATAAGAAAGAGAAAATGAACAAGCTACAGGAAGAGTTGTTACTGAAGAAATGTACAGTATTGTTCAGTGATAACCTTGCAGTGTGTGTGCTTTCTAAGAGTGTAACAGATGAGAACAAAAGAGGCAGGATATAAATGGCAGAACGGAAAAGTAATACAGCACATCATGAGCTCATATCCTAAATATATAAGCAGTTAGTTAAGCTTAAAACCCACTTACTTCTACCTAAACAGTAACTAGGTTGGACTGTCTTCACAGGTCCACCCTGGATCAGACTATGTAATTCCTCTGCAGTTTTCATGACAAAACTACCACATGCCTCTGGAGGAATGCGTTATAGCCATTAACAGCTAACTGTCTGGCAATGCTGTGACTTCTTACCAGCAATTCACATTATTTCCCTTGACAGTGAAAGGGATGGCTCCAGAACCAGTTTCTCTCCAGCTCTTTGATAGGGTCTAAGTGACATGGAAGACCTGGCAGGACTTCCCATTGATGGATTTTGCCAAAGTATGGGGAAGGGTCGTTGTTTTTCCTTTCCTTTCCTTTCCTTTCCTTTCCTTTTCCTTTCCTTTCCTTTCCTTCCTTTCCTTTCCTTTCCTTTCCTTTCCTTTCCTTTCCTTTCCTTTCCTTTCCTTTCCTTTCCTTTCCTTTTCCTTTCCTTTCCTTTCCTTTCCTTTCCTTTCCTTTCCTTTCCTTTCCTTTCCTTTCCTTTCCTTTCCTTTCCTTTCCTTTCCTTTCCTTTCCTTTCCTTCCTTTCCTTTCCTTCTCCTCTCCTCTCCTCTCCTCTCCTCTCCTCTCCTCTCTCCTCTCCTCTCCTCTCCTCTCCTCTCCCTCTCCTCTCCTCTCCTCTCCTTTTCTTTTTTTCTTCTCTTTTCTTCTCTTTTCTTTTCTCTTTTCTCTCTTTCTTTTCCTTTCTTTTCTTTTTCTTTTCCTTTCTTTTCTTTTCTTTTCTTTTCTTTTCTTTTCTTTTCTTTTCTTTTCTTTTCTTGTCTTTTCTTTTCTTTCTTTCTTTCTTTCTTTCTTTCTTTCTCTTTATTTTCTTTTTCTTTTTCTTTTTCTTTTTCTTTTCTTTTTCTTTTTCTTTTTCTTTTTCTTTTTCTTTTTCTTTTTCTTTTTCTTTTTCTTTTTCTTTTTCTTTTTCTTTTTCTTTTTCTTTTTCTTTTTCTTTTCTTCCCCACAAAGTCCACTTCCTTCCTCTTTTTCTCCTTTGGTCACAGCCAGAATGGGATTAATCAATAATCTACTTTGAATATACCATGCATTGTTTAACATCATCAAATGGGTGCACCTATATACAGTACAAAATAACAGAAAGAGGGAGGAACACTGTGAACTTCGATGGTTAGGTATATGTAAACTGATAGAAAGTGTTACGATGCCATATTAAATGTTTGCCTTTCATTACCCAGGTTCAAATACCAAATGACTCACTGGCTTTGATAGAATTTGACCAGTGTAATAGAGATTAGAATTCACTCCACAGTCCATAGGCACAAGAAACGTTCTTGATTGGTGGCCTCAGTCATTTTTTCATTTATTTTAATCATCAGAAATGGGTATTATGGTTAATGTTCCATAAATACA
Source organism: Platalea leucorodia (assembly GCF_965183815.1). NCBI lineage: Eukaryota > Metazoa > Chordata > Aves > Pelecaniformes > Threskiornithidae > Platalea > Platalea leucorodia. The sequence goes on along the minus strand of NC_138823.1, from coordinate 59,381,349 downwards.
TTTTAATAAATGCAATATGGCATAGCCCATTTATGTAAGAAAATCATTTTAACATACAGCTACTATCTTCTGCCTGATCTCTCTGTCACACACACACACACGCGCACGCTCGCACGCGTGTGCACACACTCTACTATATTCTAATTTAACTAATGTTTATAGCTTTCTCTTTCTGGTGACAGTACCAACCATTTATGGTTTTAATGCAGTGCAGAGGCATAAATAAAATGTGCTACCAGTGTTTGAAGCAATTTCAAAAATTACAATGCATTTTTACACTGTAAAGCATAAAGAACACTACCATAAACAGTAACATTTTTATAATTCATCCTAATTAAAAAACCCCAGTCTGCCTTTAAATTTAATTAGAATGCACCTTCTATAGGAGACTCATTAGAAGCCAAGTAATTTGCATGTTTACAGATGATGCATTGTGTTGAAGACAGGCTTAGTGCCAAAAAAATTATCCAGGAAGTCTTTGTACATTAAAGACACTTTAGGTAGCAATGCAATTCTTCACTTCTTGGAGCCCCATTCTGTAGATTTAAAGTCACACAGATATATTTCCCTTCTGATCTACTTCTAAGCAGATGGTTTCAACAGCATAACATTTTTCACAGATAAGCTCAAATGGCTACTGCATTGCCATTTTTCAAAAATATATCTGAACATCATGTCTATGAGAATTCCCTAATTCTCTTAGATGGATTTATATTTAAGTACTAAAACACTACAGAGTAGGTATAAATAAAACTGGTTTATATCCAGTATATGAATACACAGGGAGACAAAATGGTAGATTTCTTAGTTTCTGTATAATTCCATTTATTTCTTCCCACACAACACGAAACACCATAACTTGACAGAGATTTTAACTTTTGTACCTGAACACTAAATGCTTTTTTGGCACAGCACCTCAGCTGCATAACAAGATGACAAAGATCATGGAATCATATAATTGTTTAGGTTGGAAAAGACCTTTAAGATCACCAAGTCCAACCGTTAACCTAGCACTGCCAAGTCCACTGCTAAACCATGTCCTTAAGCACCACATCTACACGTCTTTTAAATACCTCCAGGGATGGGGACTCAACCACTTCCCTGGGCAGCCTCTTCCAATGCTTGACAACCCTTTCTGTGAAGAAATTTTTCCTAATATCCTATCTAAACCTCCCCTGACGCAACTTGAGGCCATTTCCTTTTGTCCTATCACTTGTTACTTGGGAGAAGAGACCAACCCCCACCTCGCTACAACCTCCTTTCAGGTAGTTGTAGAGAGCAATAAGGTCTCCCCTCAGCCTCCTCTTCTCCAAACTAAACAACCCCAGCTCCCTCAGCTGCTCCTATTAAGAATTGTCGTCTGGACCCTTCACCAGCTTTGTTGCTCTTCCCTGGACACACTCCAGCACCTCGATGTCCTTCTTGTAGTGAGGGGCCCAAAAGTGAACACCGTATTCAAGGCACAGCCTCACCAGTGCCGAGTACAAAGGGACAATCACTTCCCTAGTCCTGCTGGCCACACTATTTCTCATACAAGCCAGGATGCTGTTGACCTTCTTGGCCACCTGGGCACATGGCTGGCTCATATTCAGCTGGTTGTCGACGAACACCCCCAGGTCCTTTTCAGCCAGGCAGTTTTCCAGGCACTCTTCCCCAAGCCTGTAGCATTGCATGGGGTTGTTGTGACCGAAGTGCAGGACCCAGTAATTAACCTTGTTGAACTTCATACAGTTGGCCTTGGCCCCAGTTGTTAACTTGCCCCATAGAGCAGTACTCGCTAACGGGAGTTTAACAGAAGAGCATGCAACAAAGCACAGGCAGATTGCTGCTAGCTCATTGTGACACCTGTACCTTCTTTCTAACTCCATCTTGGATCTGAGGGAGATAACTCTTCCTTTGGAAATATTGATGTTCTGGGAGGTCTTTTTTTTTAAAGAAAACTTGGAACTGGTTCATTGAGAAAGAGGTAAAGGTTTTTATTTATTTATTTAATGGTAGGTGAATCACCAGCATAGTATGGTAGCAATAGGAAGAACATTAGCATAGTACTTATAGCTTTGCTCAGAGCAGAACAAGAATTTTACCTACCCACAACCCTCTGCAGTCTGGCTTGGGAGACTTCTGTAAATTACTTAACATTTCTAGGGATTTATTTTAAGATTTCACATAAACCATTGTACATCCACCAAAGGAAAAGCAGCTTTTCAAAAGACTAGTGTAGTGAGACTGTTACGCAATGATTTTCAAAATGAATTTTGGTTTGAGTCTTTGAAAATGGAACAGTTTATTGCCTATGGTCATCTGAAGATTGACTGTATCCCTTGAGAGTCTACATGCACCTCTTGATTTTTCATACAGAAAACTGTATCACTGATGCTTCTGCTGGTCTCTGCGACCCTAATTTTGAAAGGACATTTAATGTTGGTCCAGAAGATCTTCCATCTTCTACAGAGGACAGTTATCAGTACCAAGTTCTTATGAGTTTAAGTAACTTTTATTTGATGATTTCTAGCAAAGATAAATTAGGACCTTATCAATGTATGTAAAATTAATGATAGTTTTCCGTTGTTTTACATAGCCTCCTGAAGTGAGTTATCCTGTTGCCACTAATGGAGAAAAATCGCATTTTCATCTCCATGTTTCTCCCTGCATCAGGGCTTTTGTTTGCTATTTTGGGGGTGTTGGACTGTGTGTTAATGAGTCCTAATTAGTTTCAGTAGCCCATACAGCTTTTCTCTTAGCATGTTGCCAGACACTTCTCATAGTCACTCCTTCTTTATTAATCTGGTGGGAGACTTGACTATTAAGCAAACTTTGGGAAGAGAGCAACTTCTTAGAGGCGCTAACCTTTGTGTGTTATTGCTATTGTTGTTAATCCACCATTATTTCCCCCTGCAGTCTAAATCTGTCTCTTATAATTTCTGTCACCTGGACTTGGAGTAGGAGTGATTTTATGTGGCTGTGATGCTAGCCACAGATTTTGTGACAATGTTGAATCTTTATTCTTTTAGACATGTCTAACCTTTTAATAAGCACTTTAATAGTGCATTGTGAAAGTACCAATCGGTTTTCAATATGACACCTTAGAATATTTCAGAAGTCTTCAACAAATGCTGGTTAAGATCATATTACTTTCTAGTGTCAGCTGATGTTAGCTATGCTAACAGTACAGTGCTCTAAGATATTGTGTCAAAATGTTTCTTAAAATATTAAACACTACTTAAGGCTCAGATCAAATAGAGGCCTTATGAGAATTACAATAAAAGACTTGAAGTTCCTTTTCCCAAAACTTTTTCTAGTTTCATTCAATGGTATGAATTTCAAATGTATTGGCATCCAGCCCTCCATAGCTCCCCCATCACTGGGTTACAACACAGCTAGTCCTTCTAACTCCAAGAATATTGTGTTATTTTCTAAAGAGAGACTTGGATAGATGGAGGGTGGCCTATTAAAATACCTTTCTCCATGATCTATTTTGCTATCCAGACCATCCTATTAATCCCAGTTTATTATGCACAACTCAGTGGGATTTTGCAGCTAAATTCGTAAACTGGACTTGAGTTTCAAGGTGCCTATATCTGCCTTGGAAAACCTGGCTGTAAATGCAAAGCAGTTGAACCTGAGGGTATCACATCCTGTCATATCTCATTAAACCTCCAATAGACAGGACTCACAGTGTAGGACACATTCATATGAAAGATTCTAGATGCCTTTGAGTGTCCCAGCAGGTAGCTGCAGAAGATGTGAGTATCCATAATGGCTGGTATGTAAATTTCAGAGTACCCACTGAAGCCTATAAACTGCATCGTGTCTAGGGATAGTGAATTAGATGATGGATCAGATTCTTAGCTCCAGCCATTTAAATGGATGTCTTGCACAACTCCCTGTGGCAGATCAGTGATTCACCTCCCTGTAAGCTTGTTGTGCAAATTCTGTCTAAAAAATAATGTGTAAAAGTTTAAGTTGTCCTGATAACCACAAAAATTTCTGAAAATTCAAAAAAATCTAATTACTATATAAAACAAATAGGTATTTAATAGTGTTTGTTTCAGCAAAGGCTGTAGTCATGTCATCTTACAGCTTACCTAAGCAATCCTTTTCCTGCATCCCTCCCTTCATGCATCATACAGGCAGTATTTCTAGTTCTTGTAAGCTGTAATTTCCTGGCACGTATAATGACAGTACACAGTGAAAATTAGTTGAGCCTGATGTCTTCTTTTTGTAAATTATTCAGTTATAATACACTTTCACAGATCTATTAGAGCAGCAGACCTGGAGGCAGGATTCTTGACCCTGGTTTTACCATTTATGAACAGTTTAACTTCAGTTGACTTCATCTTATACCAATAATACAGTAATAGAGCCTTACATATATTTTTTATTTTTATATAAATATATTTTTAAAAATGCCAACAAGTTTGTGCTTAGTAAGGGACCTTAAAAAATTTTCATTTCATACTTCCTATTCAAAACATTATGGTATACAGTGCTAAGAACTGCTTCTTAGACTGATACGAGTCCTGAAAAAATACAGTTTTGAAGATCTCTATATTTGTATACAGTGCTTAGTGTATAAGATGATTTATAGAGTACACAACAGGCAGAGAAGGCTTATTTCAGTACTACTTTAGTTATGACCTAAATCTAGTAATATATCCTATCCTGGCCTTATTGTTGTTCTCATAATGGTTGACACTGGAGTATGACTGCAGGTCCCTGCTCTGGGGCACTCACAATTTTGTGTAGCCTTATTTTGTTACAACTTATCTCCATTATATTCTCTCAGATGTCTTGTGCATTGAGTTTTGGCTGCACATATTTACTTCTTATAATATTATGTTCCGGGATGAGCCATCAACTACAAACTTGAAATCTTTGGGTCTAAAATCATAAGCCACTGCTGCATGAACAAAGATTCAGCCAGTATCTCAACCATCAAACCCTAAGAGGTTGTCGTGGTTTAACCCCAGCCAGCAACTAAACACCACACAGCTGCTTGCTCACTCCCCACCAGCTGGTGGGATGGGGGAGAGAATCAGAAGAGTAAAAGCAAGAACACTCATGCGTTGAGATAAGAGCAGTTTAATAATTGAAATAAAATAAAGTAAAATAGTAGTAGTAGTAGTAGTAGTAGTAGTAGTAGTAGTAGTAATAGTAGTAGTAATAATAACAATAATAATAATGTACAAAGGAAGTGATGCACAATGCAATTGCTCACCGCCCACCGACTGATCCCCAGCCAGTGACCGAGCAGCAGTCCCTGCCTCCTGGTCAACTCCCCCCAGCTTGTATACTGAGCATGATGTCCTATGGTATGGAATATGCCTTATTAGGAAGAAAATTAACTCTATCCCAGTTGAAACCAGGACAGAGGTCTAACTGACAGGAACCTAACAACCATGAGTACAGCCACCTTTTTTATTCTGCTGTCACCCAAATACAGAGAGAAGGGTGGGATTTCATCTAATCTCATTCCTACATTCCTTCATGTATTTCAGTATAGATGTAACATTATTGTCAAAATTTTAGTCATTCCCTTATTGCTACTGGAAAAGTTGAGTTCAAGCTGTCAGATAAACACAGATTTATTTTATACCCAGTCCTCAGCTGGTGCAAAATTGCAGTAAATTATGGCAATTTATAGCTTGTGAGGATCTGCTCCTTTCATATGTGTGAAGACTGGAACACTTTTCTGCAATTTCTCTCATATATAAATACTTGTCTGGGAAAAAACAAACAAACAAACAAACCCTAACAAAACAAAAAAAAAAAATTCCCATGAAAACATTCATTTGTGAGATTATGTGAAGATGAGGGCATGCAAATAACTTTGATCTTCCAAAATAAAAGGCTTGGAGTTATTTATATAAAGCAAAATAAATTAAAATAAGTTTAAAGCACATTAAAATCTTATCATACATGTTATAATAACTCAGAGAAAAAAATCTCAAATGTTCCCCAAAGTAGATGCTTTTTCTGTGATATTTAAATGAACGGGCGTGCATTTTGGCCATGAGCAACATCAAAGTGTGCTCTTCATGTTCTGGGATTAATGCTCTTGTATTGCTGAAGTTAATCATCATGCAATCATATGAAGAAAGTTAAGTTAGTTTTTACAGAGAAACAAGGAAAATCCCTGGTGTTGTTATTCATGTCTGAAGTAAAATAAAATCTCCCTGAGAAACAGAAGAAATCTTTTTAATTTTATGTCTCATGGGAAAGTCTGTGCACATAACCTAAGGCAATTTCATTGCACCTTTGGTGGAGGATGAAGAATTAAAAATGCTGTAAGTCACACTCATTAGATTTCTTCAGTACAAACTTTCAGTGCAGTATTACTAATAGAAGAAGAAATCTACGATTAATAATGAGAAAGTGAGTCTCTAGCAGCTTTGGTTTCCCATGATGTTTGAATTATTCATTACAAATTATTACAGAGTAGCTTAGATTAAAAAAAAAATCCCCCAAACCCCAAAATCTCCAATATCAACAACAAAAAGCCCTTTGTTATTTCTTCATAAGGGGGTAGGGGTAGTGAGAATCCACCAACCAATAAGATGACTTTCCATTCAGTGCTAATTCATTGATCTGATAAAAGGAATCTCCTTTCTTATTTTGTACGTAAATTAAATGTCCTGGTGTTACAGAATTAAAAGGAAGTACATTAGGCTGTATGAATTATTCACAGGGAACTGTTGTGATAGAGAAAAGCAACAGCCACAATGAACAGAAATGCTATTAATTCCTTTTCGGACTAACATGCAGAAAGATGTATATAACAGTAAACGAAAATACAAAGGCTATGGTAAATCCTACTGAAAATCTGATTGCAATCTGTTATTCACAGTACAGGCTTCCCCCTTCCTGCCTTTGTCTCATCACCATAAATTGGACACTATGATTGCACCACGGCAATGTTGAACGCCTGAGAAACAATTTTTTTTCAAGACTTCACAAAGTTTCCACTTGGATATAGTGTTTGGGCTATTGTCCATTCCCAGCTCTCAAACTCTTCATTACTCTCCTGTCACCATTTGATGCCAGCGGCAAAGGCATCCCCCAGCTCAGGATGGCCTCAGCAGGACTCTCCCCAGCCCCCTGAAAATGCTTTCTCACCCCATTTGCCCTGAGCTCAGCTGTCCTGGGGCTCCTTCAGCTGTGGTCCCAGCCTCCTGCCTTCAGATGTCACCTGGGCATCCTCTCTAACCACAGACCCACATCCACCTTGGCAGTCCTGTGTTGCCCCTCACTTCTGCATCAATTTGCTCATGCCTTAGTGGGGAAGATCAATGGCCTATGGGACCTGAGCCAGCCCTTGTAGGGAGGCTACATCTCATGCCAAGGGAGGCATGACAATAAGTGTTTTCCCTTCTTTCTCACTCACCAAACTGGACTCTATCTCTGAGTAGTTCCAGCAACTCCAGAAAACTCTGTATTGGCCTTTTCTGGTATGAAGTTTGATCATACAAACCCTTTATATAATCACAGATCTCTCTGCTCACTGAAAGATGATGATAGAGAGCTTGTGGCCCCATAATTTCAAGTGGTAAATTCTAGATTATAGACACATTTGTTATTCCTTCATTTACTGTTCTGTATGTCATATGCCAAAGAATCCCACTTCTGAGTTCAGTGCTGCATGGAATGGAATGGAATGGAATGGAATGGAATGGAATGGAATGGAATGGAATAGAATAGAATAGGACAGGACTATTTCTGTCGGAACGGACCTACAATAATCATCTAGTCCAATTGCCTGACCATTTCAGGGTGGACCAAAAGTTAAAACATGTTACTAAGGGTATTGTCCAAATGCCTCTTGAACACTGACAGGCTTGGGGCATTTACTACCTCTCTAGGAAGCCTGTTCCAGTGTTTGACTTACCCTTTCAGTAAAGGGAGGGTGGTCAAACACTGAATAGAATACAGAAATAGAAATAGAATAGAAACAGAATAAAAAGTGGTCTCAAGTCAAAATGGTTTATAATTTAAAGACTTGTGTATCTCTTTTATCTTGGAGAAGAAACAGCTGTCTATGCCTTGGTTTGGGCCTTAAATAGCAAACTGGTAATAAAAATGGAGCCTAAGAACAAAGACTGTGGCTATTCTTGAGATGTTTATAAGACACAAAATAGATAACACCAGATGAGAGAGCTCAAGGAGACAATGAGATGATAACATTCACACTGATGAACAATGATATAGATATACCAGTCTTCAGATGTTGTTTTCTAGATGCATTTATGTTATATGCAAAAGCACATGCTTCACAGGCTGCATTTCACTTCAGTACATGTCCATTGTTGCAGTGCTGCATATTACTAATTTTCAGAAGAAATAGGAGCAATAACATTAGTTAATGGGATAGAGGGGGAAAAAGGTAAAAATTAGACCATCAATGCTTGTGCATACAAGATAATTAATGGTCAATTAAGAAGATGGAGGAGCTTCAGAAAAATTTAATGAAGTAAGGCCAGTGTGGCAAAAGTGTCTGATTCAATCCACAAGAGGAAGCCACAGACAGCAGAAGGGTAAGAGAATACAAGCATAACATTAGATAGAGCAAGTAAATAGCATGTCAGTAAAAATCAGGAATCCAAAGGAATCCAACCCAGTGCAGAGCCTGGTCTTGCACAGTTAGAGCCAACTAGACCTAAATCGGGTTTTTGCTTTGCTTACATTGCTGACAGATTTTCTCATGTCAGTGAAAATATGTTTCAGGCTTATGATTATTTGATGTATGTCAGATTTGCATACTCAAGCAAAATGGATTTTATTACATCATTTGCATTTTGAGGGTATTCTGGAAAGTCTCCTAAAGGATTGACATAGCTGACTGAAAGGCAGAATATTCATGCTGTGAAGAATGTCAGCATTAAAACAGAAAAAGGTTAGATTTTCCAAATCAAGATGAAAAATAGAAGTTTCCATGTTGCAAATTTTTTTTCTCCCACTCTATTCTCCCCAGTATTCTTTTCTTTTTGGGGTCTGAATGAGCTGTGTGCTAGAGGTATTCTGCTGCCACAGCTTAAAACATATGTTAGCTAGAAGAAAATTCTCTTCTGCCCTGTCTCTCTGTTGGATAAGCGTAGCTTTGTTTACTGGCTTTCTCATTTCCCCGCAGCTAAGGTTTTGGTCATTTATTTCTCCAAGGCCATTGATTTAGCCTTTGCATTTTGAAAAGGAAAGTGTCCCTCTATGTCTTCAAACATCTGTACTTGAAAATTATTTCAAAAAGTAGAGCTGAGCTTCCTCAGTCACTTAGACCAATTTGAAAATATTTCCTTAATCAAATTTACACACTGATTAACCAGTTTCCTTTCCACAGAGAAGACCATGACATTCTGTCCCAAAAAAAGTAGCAGAGCCATTTCTGTGAGATGGACTTTGTCTTGCAGGACTTCACCAGAATTTGAGCCAAGAGCAGCATTTTGTGCAGGTAGAAAATGGTCTTTGTCTTACAAGGCACTCTGCAATGCAGGAATAGTTTGGTGTTTTTTCATCATGCAGAAAGATATTACAGTAGATCAGTGTGTTTTTCAAGGTGTACAGAATTTTTCCATTTTTATAACATTCAGAAACCTGATCTTTAAGCTACAGAAACAAAAAATCAGACTCAGGTCCAAAGACCACCTCTGGTTTTGCTGTTCCTCAATAAACACTCTAGACCAGGTGCGTAGCACTTCCCAGTGTTTTAAACAACTCATCTCATACTTCCAATAGATGAAATGCACAAAACTAGTGTAAATTGAGCTGTGGGTCTTAAGCTTCCAACCTATTCCTCTTTTGCCTCACACACTATAACACTTAAGGTCTAGGTTTTAAACTTCTAACTTTTCTTAAATACTGTTGGGAAGAAGTCTACATGCAAATAAGAGCATAAGGGTAACAAGTGGCCAGCAATTGAGTGTCTCAGAAACTGGCTGGATGATGAAAAAACTTAACAAGGAAAACCTGTTTTCATCTGAATTTCTCTAAACTCATCCTGAGATAAGGAAATGTAAATACAAGCAGTTAGAGAAAGAGCGTGATAACATTACCATAATTTGGAAGTCAAGTTTGTCAGTAAAACGGGAAAGCAAATGGGATGTAATCAGAAGAGTCTAGACAAAGAGAGACTGTTACAACCTCATCAGAACCCCCAGGCAATGTGCCGATTATGCCTTGCACACTTATTGTTGGCTATCATATTCTGAATCTGTAATAGGTATCTGCACTAACATTTTAAATAATTTTTTTCAACTATTAGAATATAAAGAAACTGAGATTTCTGCAGGCAGAAATTTCTGCAGGTGTTTGACCAGTTTCCACAACTATTTCTATTACTCTTCCTTCCTGCCACCTGCATTAAACATCTATTTAGACTGTTTTAGCTTGATATTTTTTTTTTTCTTTCTTTCTGCAGGAAGAAAACAACTTAGATTTACAATGTAGTGTTTCACTACATGACTTTAAAGAAAGATAAATTACAGAAGTGTCATATGATGTAACAGCTAATAAACCACTGGTAAATTATTAAGTGCTGGGTAGTAGGTTTTTATCATTCTTTATTAAGTATTAAATGTCTAGTCTAATGCATGTTGCTGGGAGGTGGGGCTGCCAGGGATTTTGCATTTTGTTCTTTGTTTTATAATGGTGCTTCATGTACTAAGAACTTCTCTGTGACTGAGATTTTAGGGTCTGCCAGACATGCAGCTGCTGCTCTTCTGCATCTGTATCTTGTCACAGCCTCCCTACGTAATAATGTGTTTCTGAAAGCTACAAATAAGTAATGAAGAAGGCAAGGGTCAGGATCTATGCCCTTTTGAACCGAAGTTACAGCACTTACTTAACAGGGGGTCCTGTTATACTGCTGCTTCCTCTGTACTTCCAAAGATTTTAAAGCACTCTTTAGATTATGTCACACGTTCACTCTCCTTCCCACCCCACCCCCCTCTCCCTCCCCTCCTCCCCCTCCCCTCCTCCCCCCACTGCTTGGCTCATGATCTAATGCAACATAATTCAGTGTGAACTAGCATAGCATACCAAAAAAACAAAAGAGAGCATTTTCTTCATATCAGATATTTGTTATCAATTTGAGCAAAGAAACCGGTTCCAAATGTATTGTAGACACTGGATTGCTGACAAAGAACCCTCATTTATCATGCCAAAGCTATTTTATTTTCACATGTGGTGAATAATAAGAATGTAAATTGGCCCTTGGTGGTGACGTTTTTTTATTTCACATGGAAGCATCAATACCACTCTAATCCTGCTTAACTAGGACCAATTTACCATGCACAGGATAAAAAATACTGTAAACATCTATTTACCAGTTAGTATACATCTTGGCCAGGCACTGAACAGATAAGCTGCCATTATGAAATAAAAAAGCTGTATGCATACAAATGATATTATATTAAGTATCATGTAGTCATATTATACCAAATAAAGATGTACAGAAATTCAAATTTTGAAGATCTAATTTCAGGTCATGTGTAATTCATGAGTCTGTCTTTTTTTAAAATGAATTGTCTCAGAACCATATAGTATTTTTGTACAGCTAAGATTCTGAATCTGACATGTCTTTTAAAAATGTCACGCTTGTGTGATGTTAAAGAGGAATTATTTGATGTCTTAGTGAGAAAACATTTATTGACCACTTATTAATTGTTTTGCATAAGTTGTCTACTTATTTTTCAATGCGTAAACTACTTGGTTAATTTGCTGATTGACATCATATAGTCCTTTATGATTGAAAATAATTAAAGGGCTTGGAAAGTTTCAACAAATGCTTATAATGTAGAAAAGTGAAAAACAGAAAACAGTTTAGATGAAGCAGCAAGACAATAATTTATTTATATTATGATTACAACCAAGTTAATTAAATACTGTTTGTTTTAAATCCATTTTTCATCAGACTGAATCACAGAAAGTTTTTCCAGATGACTAAAAATCTTATTCTCTGCAAAATTTGAAGAAAATTGTTCCAAAAGTTCTATCTTTAATAAGGTATTACCAAACTGATAATATAAAATTTTGAGCTTCTTCAACACTCTTTTTTGACTTTTCAACAACCTCGTCTGTCTCCCTTCCATGAACACAGGCCAGGTGTACATTTCTTTGGAAGTTTGTAGATGGGTCACATACAATTAAATGCATAAAGCGTAGTGATTAGAGGCCATTTCAGTGATTTATAATGGTTATCACATCTATGAGTGAAAAAGCATCCCAAGATCCATATGTATTCTAGGTGCTTTCGGTAACTTTTAAGGTTATGATTTTCTTGGCATAGTTCTTAAGTTGGCAGTGGCTTAAACAGTGGTACCAATCATTTAATTTCAAAATGCCCACTGGCATTCTGGTGTTGTGTTGTCATGGTTTAACCCCAGCCAGCAACTAAGCACCACACAGCCGCTCGCTCACTCCCCCCCAGTGGGATGAGGGAGAGAATCAGAAGAGTAAAAGTGAGAAAACTCATGGATTGATATAAAGGCAGTTTAATAAGTAAAGCAAAAGCCACATGGACAAGGAAAGCAAAACAAGGAATTCATTCACTGCTTCCCATCGGCAGGCAGGTGTTCAGCCATCTCCAGGAAAGCAGGGCTCCATCATGCGTAATGGTTACTCAGGAAGACAAAACACCATAACTCCAAACGTCCTGCCCCCTTCCTTCTTCTTCCCCCAGCTTTACATGCTGAGCGTGACATCATAAGGTATGGAATATCCCTTTGGTCAGTTGGGGTCAGCTGTCCTGACTGTGTCCCCTCCCAACTTCTTGTGCACCCCCAGCCTACTCACTGGTGGGTTGGTGTGAGAAGCAGAAAAGACCTTGACTGTGTAAGCACTGCTCAGGAGTAACTAAAACTTCCCTCTATTATCAACACTCCAAACCATAGCCCCATAGTAGCTACTACGAAGAAAATTAACTCTACCCCAGCCAAAACCAGCACACGTGTACGACCAGACATTGTTTCTACCAGAAAAACACTTCCTGTTAAAAAAGGTTGTGTCTGTGGGAGTGGGAGAAAGTTTGTTGCTGAAGGATTTCTCTGCAAACCCACCTAGGACAGGCTGCAGCTAGGATTAAGTAGTACTTAAATCCACACTAGTCATAGGAGGGCATGAAGATCCTCCTTGCTCCCAGATTTTCTACTAATAAGCACAGACATATGGCAAGTACTCGAGAGCACGCCAGCACTTGGCCAGTCAGTAAGCGGTGGTGCCCTAGGTGAACAGGTCAGTAAGAAGGCAACGGGGAATGAGAAACATTAGTGAGGGAATATTTCTTACATCACTGTCCCAGCTATTTGCTCTGGTTGGTGTCCCCCAAATGCAGTTAAGCTGCTGCTGTAACAACAGGGCAAGCCAACAGCCCAGGAGAAATCTGGCCAAGGGAAGGTAAGGTTTAGGCGACATCTTGGTTTAGGAGCCAAGGACCACACCTTGAATGTTTCTTCTTTGGGATGCTCTTCACATGTAGCAAACTCACTCCCAAACCTTTAGCCTTGATAAGCCAGAAACATCGCCTACCTTGGGCAAATCTCTTCTGGGGCCATGCAAGAGGGCAGCATTCACCATGCATTGTGGTATCCCATGAGCTATATCTATACCAGTACCAAAACTATATTCTCTGATCTGGTCTCTGCAGATGAGTCCAGTTGGTGAGAAAAGCTCATGTGCATGTCCATAAATTCTTTTATTCTTTTGGTCCTTGGACTGTGCAAACACCAGAAGAGGACCAGGGAGAGAGTTATAGTTGGCCTGAACTATAGCTGGTGCCAGGACTGTGCTGTCACTTAAAGGCAGAGGGGGTAGAGTCCCTGTGCCCAGGACCATTCCCCAACTCTGCTGAGGGAACTGAGGTAGATGTAGGCTATGACATATTTAGTCTGCAGTGTCCTTCCAGAAAGACTCGCTGAGTATGTTTCGGAAATGGGCAGTAAGATATTTTAAGCAAACTCTTTTGCTTATGCGACTGTATGAAGCACATGCACATTTTGAATAGGTGTCTTTCTTTAGATACCACTTACTTTACACTGAATGACTTCAGTGAATGTTCTCCCTTGTGAAAGACTGCAGTAAAACAAAGAATTAGCAAGACAAATAAACTTTCTTCTAATTAGATTTCTATGCTACATTCCTCATCCCAGTAACTGAGTGCTACAATATGTGACTAGAATCAAACATTAACTTTTTCTTCATTCCTTTCTGCTGGGAGAAATAGTAGAATTTTTTTATTATTATTTTTAAACCAGCTCTTGGATTTTACTTGGCTGCATTTGATTTTATTTAATGATCTATTTAATATATACATTTATGAATGAATTTTATGCACTTTTTTTTATTGGCACAAACTCAGAATTGAATTATTCTGAAACTCACTGTCAGAACTGGGAATGAAATCTGTGAAATTTGGCTTCAGTGAAATCTGTGCTGGACTGGCAAGTTACCTTTCTGTCCACCACCCATTTGTCCCATTTGTTGCATCTACTAAAAAGAAAGTGGCTTCTTTCAGCAAGTGCTTTTTTTTCTTTTTACTTTAGAGCATTTTTGAGATGGAAGAGACCTAAAAGTGTTTTCATTTGGTTGCTGAAGACAGCTGAGAAATCAATTCATCTAGTGCTGGAAAAAGCATTGTTTGATTTACTGATGCAGGCACTAGCTAAGTGCGTGAGCAAAGCAAGCAGGAATTGGCCAGGCACTTTTCTTTTATGGCATCTCTCTATCATAACATTCAATGCATTTCACAAAGTTATTAAGTATACAGAAGATGAAAGGGAAATGCCTGCAGTCTGGCTTAGACTATATCTAAAAAGTAATATATATATACCTACTAACACACAAAGAATATTTTAAATTTCCTAGGCTTGATTCACCCAGCTCCAATGGTTCAAAATGTCTCCTTCAGTAACTCACAACTAATGTGGTTTTTATTTGTTTTAGTGATCTGTGACGCTCACTAAAATAAATACCCAATCACTAACAGTCTCGTAACTGTGAGTGGTTACCGCAAGAGCTATTATTTTATAATCTCTAATTCCCAACTTTCAAATACCTTGAAGATACTGAATTGAGAGAGAAGTGAACTGTATTGAATGGTAAAAGACAGATGGGTACGGTAGGCAAACCTAAGAACTGGTAGCTCTAGGCACCTTTCATCAGAGACTGTCATTGGAACAATTTAGTCATCCGTTCCACGTAACCCATTTTAACACTTGGCTTGAAGTCTGTGGGGTCTTAGGCACACTTGTAGCCAGTATTGCTAATGAGGTACTTACTGCTTTTTTACCTGGGGCTTTGTTCTCTAAAAGATATGCCTCTACTGTTTCCCTAGCAGAGTAACAAAAGAATTGCTATTGGCAGCAATTAAGAGGTTTGAATACAATTTACATTTCTTTATCTTTCAAGTCAGTGAGACATTAGCACAAGACAGTTTAAATTGAAATACTCCTTTGATTCATGCTTTTAAAGGCATATAAACTTCAATCAGAAAATAGATTACACCTGAAGTCAGATCTGGCTTCTGGTCTCATAATGAAATTCTGTGCCTAATCTTCTTCTGTTAGTTTAGACTAAAAACTCTTCTGTGTGGAGACTTTATCCTTTCCATGTGTCTTTCATGCAGCTCTGACCACATGTGAGCTATATGATGGGAGGAAGCCAATACCCACTAATAAATACATAGGCCTTGCATAGGTGCCTTGCAGCCTGGATAATTCCTTCACCCCTCCCTCCACTCACTCACAGGACAGGCACCTGGCTAAAACAATACTATGGGATCCTCTAAACCATGGAAACCTAGGAGCTTCAAGGTCAGAGCTTCAAATTCAGCCTCAGGATGAGTAGGGAACAGGACCCAAGCACACACACAAACTGCTATTGCAGAATCTGCCACTTAATTGTTCTCAGTTCTCCTTCCCCCTTCCAATAATACATATTATATAGGCAGAGACCCATTCAGTGGTCAAGACCCAAACTCCACTGGTATCTTTTTAAAAGTATGCACTGAGCTCATCAGCCCCTGAAACAGGATGAGCATGTGGAATAAGCACATATAAAAATGGCTGGATCCTGGTTACAAGGCAAAAGCTGATCATACAACTTAGTTCTGGCATGCTTTCCAAACATACAGGCAGAACTAGCCTTCAGGCTTGTGAGGGCTCCCTGGAGAGGGCTAAGGAACGGGATTCTCCTCCCTGCCACTGCCACACCAGGGTCTGCAGATTAATGCTAACAGGACAAAAGCAAGAGGTGAGGAAGAAGGGGAGACAGGAGCACATTTCAACTTTGCCACAGTGCTGCTGCTAACTGCAATTGCTCTGCACTAATTATGGTACAACTACAAACGTTTTGACACCTTGGAATCTTGCACTGTTTTCTTGCTCCTGAGATTATCAGGCATAACAGTAACAGAAAGCAGTAAAGAAGATCCCGGAAGTTCAGAAATCTTACTAGAACAGCAAGAAAAAAATAATTCTGTGAATGTCTTTATCCTGCAAGTGCAATCTGTCGTGCTACTCAGGCTACTTCATATAAGCCCAGAAATGAAGAGCCATTCAGACACAGGAAGCAGAGACAGGATGGTTGGTGAAATCAGCAACCAAAAAAATGTTCTGAGACATCTAGAAGTTGCTGTTTGGCATTTTTGGTGGGTTTTTTTGTTTGTTTTGTTTTGTTATTGTTTCATTTTTCCTGAATAAAACGGGGGATTCACACAGCAGATGTGGGAGGCAGCAGAAGAATTCAATGATTCTGTGGTATGCTGCAATGTAACCTCAAATGATACATAAAGCTTACAATAAACTCATTTATTTACAGACAATTATTTTAGTCCGGGTTGGTTTATTCATATTTAAGGCAAAAAGCACAGATTTATATAAAATATCATTCCTGTTTTATTGCTGTATTTATAGACATATTATAAAATGTTTGAACTGTTTGAATGGTGGAGATGAATAGCACATAGCTATACATACAATAAATAATAACAGCATATAGTTTTATATAGGTTTGTTTAGTTTTATATTTATAATATATACATACCACAATTTTATGTAGCAATAGATAGTTATATGCATATAGCTAAAGGTAAAATCTTTCCATTCCTGTTTTAGTATAAACCACTCTTTCATACATACTAAAATATGTAAGGTGTAATACTAACATACTAAGGTGGTCAAATTCACTTTAAAGCTCATTTATACACGGGCCTTGAGAGCAGCCTTAAATGACAAAATGGTTAAACCTAGATGCCTGCCAGTTCTTTATCTTCTTTATCACTGGCATTGTTGTCTTCACAGTGAAGATACAAAAGGAGAAAATGTACTATAAATAAAATGTGAAGTTAAAGACATACAATCACTTCCCTAATATATACTCCAGGCCGACCTTGAATAACTCAAGATAGGTCTCTCCAAATATTACATAGACGTAATATTTCTCTATCTGCCAAAGGGATTAAGAATTTTTATTAAGGACACGGTTATAAATCTCTTCTTGTTGACTATTCACACACAGAAAAATTTCTAGTGTTCTCTGTGTCCATCAGGATGCATAATCGCACAGCTGGATCATAACACTTATAGCTAACAGCTTTTGAGAGTTAAAATGGAACAGAATATTCACGTTCATAACCCTGACCCTGCTCATTGCTTACACAATATATTGGTCTTATTAATGGGAAACAGGATGTATGCCTGGAAACTATAACTTAGGAGAAATGCAGATTTCCTTTTTTGTAAATAATGAACTGGATTATTGCTAAAAGCAGCTTCTGGATGAAGTGTGTCTTCCATTGAGTGGAAGACTGGCAAGTCATTTGGCAGAACAGAGCAAAATAGGAGGTCCTAATGTAAGGCTGAGAACAGGAGAAACTGGCTGGGAAGCTAAGGAAGTATAAAGAAAGGGAAATCAAGAGAGAGGCTTGTAAAAAGCACAAGCAGAGAGAAAGGAAGCAGAAAGGAGCACTAACAAAGCTGCAGGCATGGAGCAGTTGGGCAAAGCTGAAAGGCTAGAGGAAGCATCTCACACTTGCTGTAGAGAACAAGAGGAAAACTCTGTAAGAGTTAGCCTAGGGCCTACCTGAGTAGAGGTTTCAGCAAGGTACCTAAATATGTATGCATCTCAGTATGTGTCAGGGTAGGTGACTAGACACAAAGACAAAAACATCAGGGACTTGAGCATGGATGTTAAGTGTTTGAGCTGAAGAACAAGGGAGAAGGATCAGGCTACTTCAGGGCTCTGCATAGAGGAAATTAAGTCAAATTGGTTGAAAAACTTTGCAGACAGGGTGTTCAAGCATTTCAAGCATGAAGTTATGTAATTATCGCAACAGCCAGTTATTATATGTTCCCGCTTAATGCTGTGGACTTGATCACTCAAAGAAATGTGCCTAAGGTTCACAACTGTAATTTTCTGTACTTTTCTGAGTTAAATTTCTGAACCATTTCTGAACTTCTGAATGGAACATATAGAATACAATTTTATCTTTGCAGAGCAAAATTTACACTTTCAGTCTCTACTCTGGATAAGAAAAATATTTTCTATTGAACGTTTACTTTCTCCTTTGAAGTCTAACTTCAACTCAAAACACATCTGTTTCAAAGATAAATCAAAGATGCAGCAGCAGCTTGTGTTCAAATGAAAACACATGTATACATTTTTTTAGCCCAGACTTGAGGATCTTTAGGGTTTTAAGGCCTCAGTATTTAAAATAACTTCAAGACTGTGATATCTATAGGCAAACCTTATGGTGTTTTGGTTCTCTGTGCTTTTTTCTTTTCTTTTTTTTTTTTACCTAGTCTTTTTAGCTCAGCAGTAGGCATACTTATTCCAGAAAGCCTGCTCTAGCTAAGTTGGATTTTTAAAGGAGACAAAGACTTTGGGAAAGCCAAGTCAGTGATGATTAAACTTGAGTGGTCACTAGTAGTGAAACAAGTCATGGCATTCACGGAGTATTCCCTAAAGCCTGATGATAAGATAAACGCTGTGGAATACCTGTGTGGAGGTTTCAAGAGACTAAAATTGGAAAGGTTTATGACCTTAACGCTGAGGGTGTCCAGGTCAAGAAATGCAGTTAAAGATACTTATTTCTAGCCCCAAAAGGTAATTTTTCATAACCTAGTTGGAGAAGGAAGGAGTCAGCATGCAGTAATGAGGAACAATAAATTATAGTTCATACCTCAGGAAATATGGGATTAAAGTATAGTGTTGAAGGGCAACTGAAGAGCCAAACTGGGAAAAACCATGAGTGCCATTGCCCCCACAAGCACTGCAGCTCACACATTGTCATGTGCTGTTGGCAAGCCAGAAGTTATCAAGTCTTGTCTCTTCAGACGAGTTTCTCAACAGTGCTATGATTTCTTTCCAGAGGAAATTTGAGGTTATCATAATTTAGGATTTCATCTTGCAATTTTGAGTGCTGTTTACTTATTTCACTCTAAATTATGAAAAACAAAAACAAAACAAAAAAAAACCCCAAAACTATACTGTTTCTACCACACTTGCAACTCCTTGGCACAGCAATGACTCAAAGACAGATCACTAACATATTTAATGCACTGAAATACGTACTGGATACAGTGAAATCCTTTGCCATTAAGCTATAGGTCATCAGAATACTATTAGCTGAGGATGTAACAATGAACTTGGCATACAGCAGACCTCTGCAGAGCAGTGTCGTGGTTTAACCCCAGCTGGCAACTAAGCACCACACAGCTGCTCGCTGACTCCACCTCCCCACGGTGGGACAGGGGGAGAATCAGAAGGAAGGATAAAAGCGAGAAAGAAACTGGTGGGTTAAGATAAAAACAGTTTAATAATTAAAAAGAGATAATATTTTTAAAAAATTGTAAGGAAAAGAGGAAAAAAATAACAAAGAGGGAAATAAAACCCGATAAAGACAAATGATGCAAATGAAAACAATTACTCACCATCAACTGACTGACGCACAGCCAGTCCCTGAGCAGTGCCCCCCCCGTCAACATCCCCCCCAGTTTTATTGCTGAGAATGATGTCGTATGGTATGGAGTATCCCTTTGGTCACTTGGGGTCAGCTGTCCTGACTGTGTCCCCTCCCAACTTCCTGAGGACCTCCAACCTACTTGCTGGCGGGGCAGTGTGAGTAGAAAATGCCTTGATGCTGTGTAAGCACTGCTCAGCAGTAACTAAAACATCAGCGTGTTATCAACACTATTTATTTTCAGCACAAATCCAAAACATAGCCCTATACAAGGTACTATGAAGAAATTTAACTCTATCCTAGCCAAAACCAGTACAAGCAGTCACTGTTAGAATAGAGCTGAAATCCTGAGAGGAGGAGCGTTATTTGAATGCATTTTGAATTTGTTTGTGATCTCTTTGCTTGTAGTTATTATCCTAGCAAACACAGGCACAAAGAGCCAGTCACAGCTCAGTGAGTGTTAACCAAAGAGCGAAAAGCCTTCCATAGTACAAGGGAGTCAGTTCTGTACTGAGACAGTTTAAGTCCTAGAGGTCATCTGTATGCTTTTCTTTTCAGACTGGAACTTAAACAGTAAGATTTGTGTTGGTTTTCTTCACACAGGTGTATTCAACCACATAATGATTCACGAGCTCTAGCCCTAGCACTGGGCTGGTCTAAATGACACTATTTATCTCACTTAATCAGGAAACCCACCTGTCCTAAATGCTCGGATAAAACAGCTGGAGATTTTGAATACTTACTACCTGATAAAGAATAGCTGTCAAACAAGCTGGAGAACATTTTTGAAGCAGTCAGCCAGTATTCTGTACTCATTATCCAATTCAAGCAAATGTTGGTCCATTCATAGAGATTTCTCAAAGAGAAAAAGCAGCGCAGTTTGCTGATAAGTACATGAGAATGTTTAACAGCCCCAAGTTGCAAAGGATGCATGTTTCCCTAGCTCATTTCATCCACAAATATTTCAGCACCATTGACCTACCTAGGCTTTTAACAACAAATTCATAGTATCTGGATTCCATTAAATCAGTGGTAACCCACTTTGACTCTGCTTATGTCTGATTTCTTTCAGGGACGATTCAGAGTCTGAGAGTAACTTTCACTTTAATGTTAGTTTTTGATACACATACAAGCTCAGTAGTTCAATCTTCCTTCTGCCTTCTGAAATTTCCCTGGTAACAAATATTTTCATTTCTGTCTGCTTTAAAAAATACAGCCTGTATTCTTGGAAGTAGAAAGAGTACATGGATCCATCCTTACTGAAGTGTTTGCTCTGGGTGTTTCAATTTAATAATTCAGTCAATTGGAACTCTTGCTTTTGAAAATGTAAATAAGATCAGTGGCTGGCACCTGAAAGAAACTCCTTGAGCCTTTCAGTTTTTTAAAGGAGTCACCTCCTTTCAAGAAATTTGATTGAAAGTCATGTTGCAATATGTGATTTCACAGCCGAAGTTTCCTCAGTGAAAAGCAAAAGCATAATCCCCTCTTTTTCTTCTTTTTTTTGCTTTGCCTTCACTTGTTTCCACACTCTTTTTTTGCCCCCACTTCATTCACAGATTTCCATTGTAATAAATCATAAACATCTCTTACAGCATTATGCAGAGCAAGATGACATAATTAATCACCCCTCTAAGTATTCAAATAAAACAGCTGGAGCATTTACCTATTGAGCATTTGTTAAGAAAAAAAAATGTTGGGGTGGGAGGCTTGTGAACAAAACTAAACTAGAAATCATTACTTTTTTTTAGAAATTATAAAAAATCAAGATTTTATCTGGTATTTCAAGCATTATTCCATCCAGATACTTTAAAACTGCAAGATGGCTCCAGAACGATGGTAGCTTATTTTCACCCTGAAAATTGTATATTTTCAGTTTTTTTCATTTCACAGCAATATGTTTCTCCCTTTCCCTTCATCAAACCATAAACTTTCAAGCAAAAAAGGGCTTTTTTGATGAACAATATATTAGTCAAAATGCACTAAAAATTATAAAATTTGAACTTAATTCATCAAGTAGCTAAAATTGCAAAAATGCAACAAAATATTCAGAGCGAAGTTCAAAGAGAAGTTGACTCCTTGACCTGAATAGCTTATGGTTTGCTTAAGCTATTGGAGACGGACTTTGAATTTCCCCTTCTGCCTGAGGGAATTTGAACCATAATCTCCCATCTCCAGCAAGAAAGTCCTAAATATATCCAGTCCTACGCAGAGGTATAATAAAATTTTCCCCACTTCTTACTTATGCCTCTGTAGATGGCTTCATTTTCCACAAGTGGGAATTCACCTAATTTTGATCAACTGTACCCTAATGGAAGAGTCATTGCTACCGAAGTCTATATTACATATTCACTGATCATCAAAGGTAGTGAGCTGAAATGTGCGCTTCACTGACAAATATTTTTCTGCTTAAGAAAGCACTTCTTTTCTTAGTTCATTAAGTTTGTTCTTTTCACATGCTCCCTTTGCATGTACTTCAGCTTGGCAACCTGACGGTCATCTTCAGTAATGATATTCACTTAAATTTCCTCAAGCAGCAAATTTTTTCACTGGATTTTAAGCTGTGGAAAAACAAAATAAAAACCAATACTGCAGTGTGTCAGTATCCACTCGTTGGACAATACTGGTGAGAAATGCACATCCTGCTCACAAGGAATAAAAATTCATGTCTCTGAAAATTAAGGTTAAACTAATAGTGTCCTGGAGCTTTTTCTCGTTCCCTCTTAACTGTTTCAGATGTGAAGTTCCATGACTCAGGTAGAGCTCTGTCACCTTAGTTACTTGTAGGACCATTTGTCATTATGCAGTCTCATCAAGAGAAAAAATACTTCTGTAATGTTTCTCCATCTAATAGTGCTTACACAATGTTCCCTAGCCAGATGAAATTTTCACTATGACTTACAGCCACCTAGCCCAGTGCTAAAGGTGACAGTGTTTAGCCCCTGGTCTTCACCGTAACCTTTAATAGCTATCTAGTAATTATTTTTTTGCTGCAACTACCCATTTCCTAATTGACTCTCTCCTTCACATTTCCTACTGAGGGCCCCAGGGGAGTTCTATACCTTTAACGCAGACAACACTCCTATCTCTTCTCTAAATTTTAGAAAAAGTGCTTGTTAAGATGTGTCATTGTCTCTCTGTAGCATCCTTGGTTCTTCTGGAAAATAGTATCTCTATGCTGGCCATTTTATTACTCAGTTCTGATCCCAGATTAAACAAGTTAGTGGCATTGAAAGCAACACATCTATCTTCTGTTTTCTGGTTTCAGCAAACCAAAGAGTGATTTCTTCATACAAAAATGTCATCAAATGTCACATATCCTCTGTATCCTCTTCTCTGTACCTTTTTTCAAATATACTTCACAATATTGAAATTAAATAATCCATTCACAAATCAGTCCATGTCACCTTGGGTGCCTGTGTCTGAATATTGCAAGCTCCCTTCATGCAATCTTGCTGACTCAGTGGGTAGAAAATCCAGACCAGTAAGCCCAGACATCAGACTAAGCAAAGTGAATCAGGATGATCTCTGAAAAGTGGTGTATTCCAGCTGACCAAAGTCTGTGCAGACTTTATACAATCCCTCCTGCTTCCAGACTGAAGCTATTCACGAGCCCACTCTGTGGGAATGGTTTCCCCAGTAAAAGTCTGCCGTTCAATAGGCTTTTACTCATTCTACAAGCATTTAGGAAATATGCTGGGGGAATGGATTGTTACTAGATATAGTGGAGAAGTTACCAGCAAACATGACTGAAAAAGTCTCAATCAAGTTCTGAAGTGTATTTTACATTGAAGAAACACTTGGATTGAATGAATGTATAGTGAAAGCAACCTTGGGAACCAGAGTACTGTAAGTTCATCAAGTACTCTGTGCCTGTCCCACAAGGCCTGACACTGCCACGAACAATAGCCATATGATCCAAAGATATTTTTTCACTGGAAGTAAAAGTGAGCTTCAATTGGGGGAAATGACATGGTAATCTGGATTTATTTTATGTTTTGGCACCAAATCACATACTTTCAGCACGCCAAAATTCCCTATCTATAGAAGAAGAATGATAATTCCTTTTGTCTGTTCCCTTCCACTCACCTACACCCCAGTTTAGAACATGAGATCCCTGAGCTGCTTGAATACACAAAACTGAACATAACAAGTAGTAATAATGGTGTTTACTCAAAGGATTGCATCAAGTGTTGGCTTTGTGTGGCTGCTTTGTAAAACATATTTAACATAGAACAGTTTATCATTTTGCATATCTCCACGCTATATTGTCAGCCTTCTTACAAAGGCAAAATGCATTAAGACTAGCAATGGCTGTGAATTCCTACATTGGATTATTCCTTTCCAGCAGTATAGTTTACACTGTTCTCTAACAATCTGGACTGACTGTCAAGAAAATATGGAGGCAGAGCAATAGCAAGAGTCATGTCACTATAGTGCTCAATAACATCATTATCTATTCAGCTATCTTTCAACCTTATTTCCTAAACTTTTATGCTCACCCTATATCTTTTCCACCTAAAATTCAAGAGAGCTTGCATTTTGCCTAGCCCCACGGTGTAACTTTTTTATAAGTAGAGCAGCACAAAATAACTGGAATAATTCGTGCTGCTGTGTCTGTTTCTATTTCCTTCTCCTAATAAGTATTTTAAATTGGAGTTTAGGAACATAGTAAGAAAAACACAGAGAGCAAGTCTACTGATGAAGCTAGCTGAAATTAGTAGATATTACTGTGAGTACAGAAATATCTCTTTAGCAGAGTTTCTATTAACAGCCAAGATTTTACACACTGTTTAAGCCACTGTTCCATTTTGTGGTTCAATTAAGCAAAGGTTTGCATATCCTTACTCATATACGGGAGATCGGACTAATGCACTGTTCTGTTTGCAGCCTTTGTTGATAAAGGAATTGTGCAGGGTCCAGCAGTTTCAGAATGTAATAGCACGTTTTATCACTTGAACTAATCAGAACATATTTTCTTGGTATTGAAATATTTGTTCATTGTGTTAAACATCGTATCGATTACAAGACTGCACATCTCATGCAAAAGACTATTAATACTTTGATCCTTTCAGACTTGAATGGCCTTATTCCTTGTTTCCTTAGCCACGCTCTGCTGAATCTCATGCCAGTCCCTTCTCTGCATCTCACAGTTCAATTTAGGAGCTTTAGATGCCTCAATTTTGATTTTTTTTTTTCCCCAAGGCCAGACATTTGAATGAAAAGGACCTCTGAGAACTTGAGCTACTATAAAAACTAACTTTATTACTGTTCATACTGAAAAAACAAAAAAAAAAAAAGCCCTAAAATACTTTGGCACTCTCAGGACAATGTCTGAGCTTCCATAAAGTGCTTTGTACTGTGCAGACAGTTTGAGAAGTAATGTATTGCTGTAGCAATACAAGCTCTGGCTTTCAAGACATCACTGCATACATAATGTGGCACTCCTCTGAAAGCAGTAAAGCAGGTAGGGGTATTACTTTGGTTGTGTGTTGTTGTTGTTGTTTTATTTGCATAATTTGGAGTCAAAGTCCTTTCTCCCTTACCACCTCCAATATGCATCCTTTTTCTGGTAAACTGTGCAGCTGCATGTAGGTACTGGCAGATTGCAAAATACAAAGCAGTTTAGCTTAGTCCCTACAAAAGAAAGCAAGGCAGAGAAAAAAAATAAATTAGAAAACATGGGACTGTGTTTTTATATCAGTTTGCCAGATGTGATATCTTAAATAAGAGCTGAAACAGAGGATGTCATTGTTCTTCAAGCTTCAGTGGTCTACTGTTGGTCTGTTTTTTCCCTTGATTGTCTTCTTTTGAAGTTTTTCTTTAAACTTTAAAGACTTCAGTCCTTGAAAAGCTGTCCCAGCACTGCTTTGTGTGATACAGAAGGTAGGTGAGAGAGAGAGATGGGGGGGAGGGGCGCACAGGGAACAGAAAGGGGAAGACAGATCTATCAACGATGGCAGTTCTGCATATGTATGATGTAAAAGTAGTTTAGTGAGACGCCACTCCAAATATTGATAAAAAATAAAACTATTGAGAAATTGAACCCAGATGTTGAAATAAAGAGAAATAAATTTCCAAAGAAACTAACCTGGACTTTACAATCAAACCTATATTTCTGGTATTTGAAAAATCAAGGCAAGGCACACTCTTTCTAAAAAGAGGCATAACTCATACCAGCAACAGACAGCACCACCTCAATTTCTCTGAACATATCCCCCAAAACACCAATGCATTTACATAAAACAGACATTTCCACTTTGGGCTAGATGCATTTATAAGTGGTGATGGTTCAAAAGCAGGGACATAAAACAAGGACTTTGTTTTTTAAGATTCCTCTTACCAATCACCTTTGCAGTAATCCAGTACTATAGCCTGCTAGAAAAACAGGACATTCACCAGGGAGCTCCAAGGTCAATTCCCAGCTCCTGGTAAAGTGTCATAAACCCAGGAACACTTCCAGCTCACTAGGGATAGCATGGGTAGTTAACATTAAAATTAATAAATCACTGTCCTAACTGGCAAAAAAAAAAAAATCCTTCATATGCAATCTTATTTGTCCTTGGGCAACTAACTTAGAACAACTCTTAATTAAAAGCTTTTTTTTTTCTTATGGAGGGGCTTAATAGAAATACTTCATCTAAAACAGAAAACTGTTTATAGATATATGCATTTTAGAAAGCAGATTTTCTTGGGATTTTCAATTTTCTGGTGGAGTAGAGACATGAGTTCACATTCCATACTGCAGAAATACTGGAATATGTTATGACTGGCTAGATCTCTTAATTGGACATGATTTAATCTTTGTGACTATATCAGATATATCCAAGAAAACAGGTTAACTTAGTAAGTCATTTCATTCACAGTGCCTGAAACTTAAAAGACGTGTGATCTATTATGAGCAAAGTACATGGATAAGCTGGAGACTAACAAAGGCAAAGCACAGCAATTTAAGTCTCTGCTCCCATCCCATTGCTTTTTATTTATTTATATATTTATAGGGGGTTACTCTATACTACAAAGCGCTGGAATAGCTGAAGGAAACCACCATAAAAATCACAAATGTTCTAATAGAACAAAGTACCTTATTTAAAGAATCATCATTACTTTTTGAAGTATCAAGGGACCAGTCTGCCAAGATTAGCGTTCTGAATCTGGAAGGCACTGTATTTATTTTCGTGAAGAGTGCTAGTTTTCCAAAACCATACAATTATTCCTCAATGAATCTGTAATATATCATCATGACATGCCATTGTGTAAACCAAGATAGAAGGTTAAAAATTACATTTTCAAAATAATCAGATTAAAATTTATCTGTGTTTAGGGCTGTAAAAGAAATCATTCAGAAATACTCAGCTTCTTTTGCCTCATGAAGCTTAGATAGTATAAATTTATATGGGGATTCAGAAGAAGAGTCAAGACCCAATATAATCTTTCTGTTGATTGAAATTCCTTATTTATCCCCCTGAATAAAATGGCAGGGTTTTTCAGTGCCTCATCAGAGATAAGACGACATCTGATCTCAGACTAACTATGTAACTAGAGCTTGTTGGGAATTTTCCAACACAATGCCTTTTTATCTGAAAATGAAGTCACATGAAAACCAGAAATTATCAGAAGTTAATACTTACCACCACCACCACGCCCTCCCGCCCTGAAAAAATTGCTTTCTGGCACTACCAAAACAGCAAGTAAGTGAGAAATATCTTCAAGACTCAAGCTAACTCCGCACAGAAAACGTGTTTGAGATTTGGAAAATTTTATCACATCAGCAACTTCAACTTCCACCTTGAAAGTTTTAGGTGATCTAGATGTGGAGACAATCAGCCTCTCTCTCTCCCTTTCTCCAGTCAGAGGTTTTGCATGTTATATAAAATACTATAACTGCATTTGGCCAGAGAGAGAGAGACAAAAAGAGAAAGTAACCTAATAGTCTAATGATTAGGGATGCTGGAGAACAAAATAAAAATCTCTCTACCAAAGAATATGTATTACTTACCTAACATGGAAAGGCTCCAACAGGAAACAGTGAAAGTGTCTCATGTTGGAATAACCAGTATCCCAGTCATCCAGGAATTTACATCCTTGGTGTGAATGAACTCCAATTAATTTAAGGACTCTTGATCTAACATTCCCAGGTGCCACCTGAGAGCTCTAACATTGCCTCAGATACTTAGGGTGTGCATTTGGTATTTTTCTAGTTTTTCACTTTGACAGCACTTGATTTGATCCTATTAGGCAATTACATATAGACTCAAATCTTGGGAAAAAAAAAAAAAAACAACTGCAGAATAGAAAATGGAGTTTTACTCATGATAACCGTATTAAAACCACCACGGCATTGACGAAATTTTACTCTTACTCAGGTCTAACTTCCTGATATCTATCCAGGGCAAGAGACACTAATTTGACTTCTGCTTTGTTTGACTATTTCTTTTACCATACTAATTTCCTCTTACTAACTTTTGTGTTTGTTCAGTGTCCTCTGAAATGTCATGAGTAAATTTGCTTGTGTAAGTAGAATGAAATCACTTACATTATTTTCATTAAAAATTCCAGCCATTTCTTTTTTGTCCAACAAGAATCACTTTTCTAATTACTTAGCAAAGACAAAACTGCTTGTCTGTGAAAAAAAAAAAAAAACGGATCAAAAAGTGAAAGGTACTCTTTAGTCAAAGAAAAGGCTCTTCAGTTTTAAATTCTTTCTAAAGTACATCTCACTTGAACTTCGGCTATTTAAAAATCACTCACCTGGTCTCTCAGCTATGTCCTTGTTACCCCATTGACTTTAATAGCATTCTGCACATATAATAAAGAATCAGATTTGGCCTGAGGCATATAGATCAGTAAAGGTCATTCTTTTCAATGAAATATTAGTATTTTATTTATTCTTTTAAGCTATTTCAAAAGCTAAACATCCAAGAGACTTGACTATTAAACATCTAATTCTGTTGATAAGCAAGACTCTTTAAATGACAACATTCAGCTGTGTGAGAGATTCCTTTCATATTGTTCTGCTCATGAGTTTTCAATTGTGTTGGACCATCTGCCAGCTGGGAAATCCCGCTCCTGTCTGCTGCAGCACTGCAAATTCTATTGGTGTTCATGAAATAAAACAACTTGATTTAGGGAGCACACTGAAAGCTTTGTGAAACACTTCAAAATTACTTAAATTAATAAATCAAGCAATACAAGACTTTTTTTTTTTTTCTCCAAGAATCTAAGACCATTCTCTATGAATGAACTGTCATTTAAAGTGTATCTGTGAAGCTGTTATCTATATTGTGCCACTCACAAACGGTGGAGGTAAGAGCCAGGTTAATATAAAGCACCTTGCAGAATTAATATTTTCATTTCTCTCTGAGACATGAAACCTTTCCAGCCTAAAATGCCATTTTCTTGCCCTGTGATATCCTTCCTGGGATCCCACCAAAGGAAGAACTTCATAGGCTCAAACATATGTCAAATTTTAGAACTCTAAAGGAAATTTCTAATCAGCTCGTGAGTTATGGTTTACACATGAATGTACAGTCTCCCTGTCTTTGGAAGAAAAAGCCACAGAGTCTTCTTTAACAAGCACTGTACGTGGTCACATAGGCTTGATGGGAATTGGATTTCTGTTGCATCTTAAAAAGTTACCACTCCAAGTACACAAATATTGATCATGAAACAATAGTTTTAATCATAAAATAACAGTTACCAAACCTCTCCTTTATAGAAAGCCTACTAACACTCCAAATAAACTAACACTAAGAAGCCTAACCAATCGACATCCTGTATAATCCTGCAAATTTATTTCTATGGTAAAAGATGATTACTTGAGATAGGATGACCTGAATAAAAAAAATTAATAAATCTTGCTTGGGTTTACAAATAGAATAATTTTGGTTTATATTAGTTTGAAAAAAAGGAATGCTTCCTGAGTGACAGTACCATTCTCATTTCTCAGTGCCTTCAAAAACTAAATTATAACACTTGTTATAGTTCCATTATACATTACATTCGTACATTTCATATACATTACATTTCATTATATTACATTTTAAAAGATAATTGTTCCTATCTTCTTTCTCTAGGCTATACACAAAATGTAGTGTCAGTAGGGGAAAACAGCAGAGCATTAATGAAAAGATTAATTTTTAGAATAGTGGACAATACTTTGTAGATGGATAAGTGATGCCTCATCATAGCAGTGGCCTTTTGTAGAGGGCTCATTTTGCTCTGTGTAAAAACAATTTACGTTATATTCCCATAGATAAATTACTTATGAGCTTTTTATATTGTATTTAAAAAGGGACTTTTCCCCTATATAAACTTCTGCTTTTATTTGATTTTTTTTTTTAATCATTACAAAAGTACAATGCAATACCAATTTGGACATATTTCAAATCAAATGCCATTGTATAGTGTCACATATCATTTTGTACTTTGAAATTATGACTTGATTAACATCATTGTACTAAAGCTTGTCCTATTGTTTAGCTAATGGATTTAACATAGAAGTAGATCAGGAACAATGGGTAACATATGTATGACAGCTGTATTTTGCATCCCATGGATGAGATTTGCATAAGTGTGGGAGTTACGAAAGTCATGCAGCAGACCAAAACTAAATAATGTAATCTTAAAATACAAAGCTCTACATTAACTATTAATATTGGAAATGGAATTTTGACATTTATTATTTAAAGGCTTCTGTTTGAAGTATTCTTGAATTCCTTCCCTACCGTACATTTACAAAATACAACTGTACAACTTTACTGCAAAGTTTCTTCACAATGGACAGTTACCTGCTAGAAGATTTTTCACCACCCAAATTATTGAAACCTCTTCTAAAGATGTAATATAGATTTGAGAGGGCAATTTAAAATCTCCTGACCTGTTAATGACTGTTCCCAAGAAAAGCTCCTTCAACAAGAGACAGAATGACAAGAGCAATGGCCCATTTTGAATTAATATTAAGGTTTGCCTCTTTTTAATTCTGTCAGAGGAATCTCAGAGGAGGAAAAGATCGACAAGCTTCCACAATATTCATTGTTCTGCCCCACCAACACACTGCAAAGTAAGTACCGCACCACCGCCAAAGAAAGGAGCGCTGCAGTAATATGTTGCTAAGTTGTGTGTGCTTGTCAAGCATATTTCAGACGTAATTCACAAGTTTGGGGAATTAGGATGGCTCAGGCGAATTCGTAACAGGATTTAAAACCACTGTATATATCTATTCTGCCTAGCACTAGAGAAACATTTTATCACTTATGAAATGAGTTTGGCCAAGTCTATTTCATAAGGTGAGGAATACAAAGACCCATCAGAACTGATACTACTTTTACATTAATGTACTAAATTAAATGCAATCAAGTTACAGCAATTTAAGAAATTAACAGTCGATGTGTGAAATAGATATGCTAGCTCAACGTAGTTAGTGTATCCCTTGCAACCACAGAAACACGTTTTTGTCTCACTTTGTGAACTTTGTGTACAGCGCAGCAAACAAAAACCAGTGAAGTCTCTTTAAAAGTGAGTTTTGTTTCTATGGCCCAGACAGTGTCATCTCTAGCCTAAGTACACATTTTGGGCAGAGCAAAATCCCCAATAAAATCACAAATCCAAAAGGGGGAGAGAAAACATGTAACAGACTTTGAAAATTACTAGAGAAAAACAAGACTTGTGACAACTCAAACAATTTTCCCACTTAGAAATATTCATACATGTTATTTTTTGCTGGAATTGTTGTTTAGCTTTAATTAAACTCACCTGAATAATAAATTAAATGCTAGAGGAAATGTGAGATTACTCATCATGCCACTCTCTTATCCCTTTTGCTTAAGACTGATATTTATCAAATTAGAGTTTAAACTGAGGAGGAGGGAAAGGAAGGAAAGGTTTGACTTTTTCAAGAAATCATAGGTTTAATTAACTTTAAATATGCCAAAACAGAAACATTATTTAGATTCATTGTTGCCTCCTACTATGATTTGGCTTTTGATACATAAAATTGATGTTTCTTTGTTTCTAGCAGTTTCTCAATCTATCTTCTTCAAAAATTAGCTCTCCCCTCTAGTAAGATTAAGATATTTATTAATACTGTAAAATCATATAATTTTGGACAAAGGTGACAATTTACTAAGACTTTTGTGCCTCCATGGGGTAATAGTGTAGGCAGCAGGGGGCCTGCAGGGGTGGCTCCCGTGAGAAGAGGCCAAGGGCTGCCCCAAACTGGACACAACCAGTTGCAGCCCGTTCCAGCCAGCTCAAATGAACCCACCACAGGGCACAGCTGAGCCCCTCAACCAAGATGGTGGCACCCCTGGGAAATGTATTTAAGAAAGGGTAAAACACTGCATAGCAGCTGTAAGAGTGAGGAATGAGGAAAAACATAGACTAGACTAGAATAGAATAGACTAGAATAGACTATTTCAATTTGAAGTGACCTACAACAATCATTTAGTCCAACTGCCTGACCACTTCAGGGCTGAACAAAAGTTAAAGCATGGTATTAAGGGCATTGTCCAAATGCCTCTTCAACACTGACAGGCTTGGGGCATCGACCACCTCTCTAGGAAGACTGTTCCAGTGTTTGACTGCCCTCTCGGTAAAGAAACATTTCCTAATGTCCAGTCTGAACCTCCCCTGGTGCAGCTTTAAATCATTTCCACGCATCCTGTCATTGGATCCCAGGGAGAAGAGACCAGCACCTCCCTCTCCACATCTCCTCCTTGGGAAGCTGCAGAGAGCCATGAGGTCACCCCTCAGCCTCCTTTTCTCCAAACTAGACAAGCCCAAAGTCCTTAGCCGCTCCTCACAGGACATGCCTTCCAGCTCTTTCACCAGTTTTACTGCCCTCCTCTGGATGCATTCAAGGACCTTCACATCCTTCTTAAATTGTGGGGCCCAGAACTGCACACAGAACTCAAGGTGAGGCTGCACCAATGCTGAATACAGCAGGATAATCACCTCTTTTGACCAGCTGGTTATGCTGTTTTTAATGCACCCCAGGATGTGGGTTGCCCTCTGGGCTGCCAGGGCACACTGCTGACTCATATTGACCCTGCCATCGACCAGCACCCCCAGATCCCTTTCTGCAGGGCTGCTCTCCAGCCACTCCTCTCCCAATTTATACTTGTGCCCAGCGTTACTCCATCCTAGAAGCAGAATCTGGCATTTGGACTTGTCAAATTTCATCCCATTAATCATTGCCCAATGCTCCAATGTGTCTAGATCCTTCTGCAAGGCATCTTGTTCCTCAAGAGAGTCAACAGCATCTCCTGGTTTGGTATCATCAGCAAACTTGCTAATGATGCATTCAACTCCTGCATCCAGATCATTGATAAATATATTGAATAGGACCAGCCCTAAAATTGAACCCTGAGGAACAATGCTGGTGACCAGTCACCAGGTGTAGCCCCATTCACTGCAACACTTTGAGCCCTGCCCTTCGGCCAGTTCTTCACCCAGCACACCATGAACCTGCTCATCCCACAGCTGGACAAGTTGTCCAGAAGGATGCTGTGAGGGACAGTATCAAAAGCCTTACTAAAATCCAGAAAATCTACATCCACCGCCTTCCCTTTGTCCACTAGGCGGGTGACCTTATCATAGAAGGATATCAAATTAGTTAAACAGGACTTTCCCTTGGTGAACCCATGTTGACTGTGCCTGATGATTGCATTATTCTTTAAATGCCTTTCAATAGTACCCAGTATCATCTTCTCCATAATTTTTCAAGGAACTAAGGTTAGACTAGCAGGTCTGTAGTTCCCTGGGTCTACCCTCATGCCCTTCTTGTAAACTGGAATAACACTGGCTAGGTTCCAGTCAGCAGGGACCTCCCCATACTCCCAAGACCTTCGGTAGATGATCAAGAGGGGTCCTGCCATAAGATCTGCTAGTTCTTTCAGTACTCTGGGATGAATCCCATCAGGCCCCATGTACTTGTGAACATTCAGCTGATCCCTTACAATTTCAGTGTCCACAAAAGGAAAGTCACTGTTCCCACACTCATGGTCCTCCAACTCAGGGGACCAGGCAGCCTGAGGTCTATCGGTATTATTAAAGACTAAGGCAAAACCAGCATTGAATACCTCCATTTTTACTTCATCCTTATTAACCAGATGACCATCCTCAAGAAGTATTGATCCAATGTTTTCTTTAGACCTCCTTTTGTTATTAACGTACTTAAGAAAGCCCTTCTTGTTATGTGACACAACACTGGCCAGTTTCAATGAGATAAACAACTCTGCAGACACCAAGGTGAGAGAATAAGGAGGGTGAGGAGGTGCTTCAGGCACCAAAGCAGAGATTCCCCTGCAGCCCATGGAGAGACCAGCTGGACCAAATGTCTACACTGCAGCCTATGAAGGACCCCACATCATTTTTTTTAAATGTGGTCTTTTATCTATCTCAAGAAAAATGTACCCACAGTAAAAAGGGCAAAGTGAAGCATTTACAGCTAGCGAGTAACATGTTGGTGCAACAGTTAGCTGGGTAAGTTAGAAGGTGCTTCTCAGACATTTCTTTTCCTGTATGGATAATCTGTGGACATAGCTTTTAATTACAGTACTGCATGCTAGCTCTGTCACATGACTTTATTTACAGTGTAGGCTGGATATCGCTTACCAACTAAGCAGGTATATATACCTGATGAACATACACATGAAGTTTTACCATATTCTGCTGATATAAAATTTTTAACTGGAATTCCAAAAAGTCCTATCAGAATCTGTCCAGCAGAACTTCTCAGAAAAAGAGCTGGTAAAAAGTTCTAACATGGGCAAAGATAGGTTCTGCTTCTTACACTTGTTCTGAAGGTTTGTAGAAGTGTTTTTGCTAACATAAATATAGGTGATGGAGAGGCACCTTTTCATTTAGGAAAAAAAGATAACTAGCTGAAACAGGTTAAACTATGGCTAGTCAAGAAGAATCTCAATCAGGACCGAGAATTATATCCTAGGCTTGCCACTTGGATTTTAAGTGTATTTTTTGTGGTAATGTTGCATCCTTATTTTGAAAAGTATGACTATTATTTTCTGTACAGAATTTTGACTTTATGAAAAAAGTTGCATAAAATACCTCTACGGTGTCATTTGAAATCTTTCTTAAGAACGCCTTGGAAGATGATAATTAGCAGAATGGCAGCCCAACGATAAAAATGCTGATTAGCTGGCCTTGTAGCTTAGTAATGTAAGAGCTGATATTCAAGGTATTGCTTTAGAAATTCATATCACTGGTGGTACACATGCTACCTAAACAAGGGTCAAATGGAAAACAGGCTTAGCAAAGATACTTTTGTCTTCAGAAACCCATGCACAGTTAAGCAATTGCATCAGCATTTATGCTGGTACTCAGCTGTATTTTTCTTTTGTTGTGTCTCCACCAAGAATTCCATTATATATATTATTATGTAAATACTCCTTCTTAGAATAGTTCAGTTGGAAGGGACCTACAACGGTCATCTAGTCCAAATACATATTCTTGATATAACCGTTCAGAAGAATTGTTGCTTCTTATTCGCAGGTTCCACTCTGTATGCCTGAATCATACTGAGGAATGTTAAACTCTAGGTTTGGAAGAAAGGGTTAAGACATATCTATTATTTGCATTTGTGGAATATTGTGGCAAATAAGTGGCAAACATTTTAGTATCTTCACTTTTTATCTTTATCATCAAAGTAAACTTTGAAACAAATCGATCAATATTTGTCATGTTAAAGTAATGTGTTCCCCCTCTATCATATCCCCCCAAAAGCATGAAACTTGAAACAGATGTCCTGATTCTTTATTTTGAATCAAAACTTCTCACTTCTATCGACCATGTCAGCTTAGAAAGTTCCAACACAGGTTTTGCGTGGGCAGCTCTTGCATTTAGGCATGTAACCACAATTCATGAAGCCAGTATTCTCATTTACTTAACAAAAGACACAGCCAAGAATCTATCAATACTGTATGTATGACAGGCAGCTTTGAGCCATCCCATGATTAGATATTTGCTTTGACGTTTCCTAATAAAAATCTTTCCTATGAAAACTCCATGACATTTAAGAGGCCAAGGCTCAGATTTTTTTGCCAGGCCAACAAAACATTATGCCATAAGAATCATTCTAATCCCTGTCAAAAGTAAAATCCACCTTCCAGTCCCATCATCCTCCCACATGCAAAAAATATTTATTTATATTCAAAAGATTTTGTTGGCATACAGCAACTCCAGGGCAGCAGCTGAGATTCAGGTCCACCATTTGGCTTAAACCAACTCCTGAATGGACTAAAGTAAAAAAGCATTACTACAGTTACATCTATGTTCTTTTTCTGGGGAGAATCACTGTTCTGATTAGGGATATGGGAGTTTTTTTACACTCATAACTGACATGAGTAAATTAGTGGCACCTTTTTAGCCCAAGTACATTTCACAACCTTGTGGCTGTATAGATAGAGAAGGCTGTCTTGTCGAATTTGAAACTGCTAGTGTTTCATTAGCTTGTCATTCCATTTTTAATCAAAAACAGTAGTACTTCAAGGTGGAAGAAATAGTGAAATTGTAAGAGGCCTTGGAGATTAGTGTCTACCCCCTTGTATTGGCACAGCTATAATTCTTGGAGTGCCCACTTCATTACATTCTCCCCAGTGCACAACCAGCTCTTTGGCCACACCATGACCACATGGTTATTGGGCTGGTCAGTCTTAGTGTAGATGTCTTAGTGCACTTTTATAGAGCATAAACAAGGTGAAAGTATGGAGAACCAAATGTGTTTCAAATCCTTTGGGGGATTTCAAGAGATGTTCACGCTACCTGGGGAAAAGTTAGCAACTTTTACTTTCTGGCAAGTACCCACTTCCTCCAGGGCAGAGGGGTGGATATTCATGCTTGTAATCAGTTCTCACTAGCTTCTGCACAACCGGTAAAACACATGCAGAGGACTTTCAGGGGAGGCTATAGCAGTCACGTGAACACAGATGTGACCAAAATGGGGATGCACTTGGAAAAAGTTTGGGAAATGTTGTGGATCAGTATTGAGAGTAGTGTAGGACAGTGAGACAGAAAAAGCACTGAGCAAGAACATGAAAAAACTTATTTTCTGTGCTAAGAGGAGTGTAAAAAAGAATGAAAAAATTTAATAGAGAGAGGAGGAAAGAGCTAGAAATCATACTCAGAGAAAATGGAATATAAAGGCATACAAAATAGATGAGAGAGAATGAGCAGTTCTTTCTCTTCTCTCGCTTCTCCAGCTGTCAAATCCTTTTTTTGCATCTCTTCCTGACACATACAAGAATCACTGCCTATGATCCTTTCTCCCCTCAGGACAAGAGCCTAGCTTTTGTCCATGAAAATCTGATTGCTCTCTAAACCTTTTTCTTTCATTATTGAAAAAATAATGTCTTGAACTATTAAATGTCTGTAAAACCTTTCCAGAGTCTCCTGGGTATCTTCATGTTTCAGAGAGACACTTCTTGTGTGCATACAAATTTGTTTAACAGACTGTCAGACCTAAGGCTATGGGATGCTTTTGTTTGGCTGTTGCCATTGCACCTGACACAGTGAAGACCTAATTTGGACCTTGATCCATTTACCATTCAGTAAACTTATATCAGAGCAGCATTTCTGCTGTAGTAAAGGTTTCCTTTCTGTTTAAAACCAGACCATTTTAGGAGTGCTAAATGAAAAAACCAATTCATTAAAATTTTCTCTCTCACTACTGAAGACAGAGGTTCCAGAGATACATCCCTTCTAAAAAAAATATAGTAATTCATAAAATCAGTTATAAAAGACTTGCACACTGAAATAATTTTTCTAATCAATTCCAGCCTACTCTCAGACCCCTAATATTTATATTACCTAATGCAAGTTAGCCATTAGCTCTTTGGGGAGGCAATATTTTTGGCAAAATGTTGATCTCTAACAGCTTTAATCTACTGACTTGTTCATGTTCAGGTTGTGAGCCAAAGAATCAAAATGCACATATGAACACGAGTCTGCAGTGTAGGGGTCCAAAAGAAGAGGGTGGAGGCCAATGGACAGAG
Organism: Platalea leucorodia; assembly: GCF_965183815.1. Classification (NCBI taxonomy): domain Eukaryota; kingdom Metazoa; phylum Chordata; class Aves; order Pelecaniformes; family Threskiornithidae; genus Platalea; species Platalea leucorodia. The sequence goes on along the minus strand of NC_138823.1, from coordinate 59,343,399 downwards.
AAGAGAGAACGTAGGGGCTATATCCAGGGAAAGAGGGTTTAGGAAAAAAAGGATAAAAGAAAATGTTTGTATGAAACAATAATGAGATAAATGATTATTGAGCTTAGATGACAAAGCCAGAAATTATTATTATGATAATCTAATCTGACCTCTTAAATAACAAAGGTTATAGGATTTACCAGAATTAATTCCAGCAGAATTAAAAGAGTTTGCTGAGAAAAACATGCTGAGTCTTAATTGAAATTTCCAGAGAAAACCAACCATAATTTCATCAAGGTACTCACTAGTTAATTATCTTCACTGTTAACAATTGGAATCTTATTCTGTCAGTCTAAATGTGGCTTCCTTCACCTTCCAGACGTTGAATTTTGTTATACTTTTGTCTACTATATTAGAGAACCCTTGATCAAAGTTTTGTTTGCCAGGAGATACTTCCAGTATGCAAGACAGTAACTCACCCACACATGTAAGAATGTACACCACCTCCCTTAAATTTATCCCTTTTATGTCTTTGATAAGCAGATTAAAACCCTCAAGGGGTGCTGTTTCCAAATCTTTTAATCATTCTTCCGGACTTTCTACAAACCTTCTCCAATTTCAACTACCACCAAAAGCACTGTGTTCCAGTAGTGCTTGCACCGATACTATGATATTGCCCCCTAATTTTACACAAGATTTCCCTCTTTATACTTACAACTCTCTCTTTGGGAACTCACATTTAGCTTGTTATCCACCATGAACACTGAAATTCATTTCAAAGTTGTTGTTTGCCAGGCTAAAATTTCCCAGATTGTCCACACAGTTTGCAGGTCTTTGCCTTTAGCTGCATTAAAATACTGCACAGAAAAATCAAGATTGCCCTCACATTTTGGGAGTGTGTAAGAGGATACTTAAGCACATACTCCATTGTTAACAATGCCTTCATAATGTTATCTTTCTTATTTTCTCATTTTTGTCTATAAGATCTTTCCCCACTGCATCTGTACAAAACCAACAGAAAAATCTTTCCTGAACTGGAAAAAAACACCGGTAAACCAGAATAGCATGCATTTACTTCATTGCCATTACAAGGCCTCTTTCCATTATTATTCTTATCTTTATGAAAAAATCCCATTGTGCTAGGTTGTACCTATTTCTGTTTAATAGGTAAAGAACTGAAGTGTGGCATACATGTTAGAATCACATGCCTGGAAAATAGGGGTAGATCCAATGTCAGGTTAAGGGCCAAATAAGGGCCCACAGATTTTACACCACAATATTTAGTTCTTAAGTCCTACTCAGGAACCCTTTTCTACCTTCTCCACTTTGACGACCTATTTTGTTATCATGCCTCCAAGAAATGATCAAATCAAGGAATTATTTTCTAACTATGCAGAATGCAAAAGCAGAATTTGAATCTATTTTATATTTGAATCTGCTTTACTTTTTTAGGCTCAAAATCTTGTTGTGTGCAAAAGGGGAAAAATATATACATAGGCTCAAATGTTACTGTTAGTTAATAAATCAATATTTTAACAAACTAACAGCACGGCTTGTTTAATTAATACAGAAAAGTCTAATAATACCATTTAAATTGCTATACAAAAAAAAAAAAAAAAGAAAAACTTTCCTAGTATTTACTTTTTTTGTGGTGTGGTGCTCACCCTTCCTGTGTCCCTTTGCATCCCGACGCTGATGGTTTGCCTCCTGAGGCTGATGGTTTCAGAGAAAGTGGGGGGGAATAGGAAAGGGTAGCAACAAGCATGCTGAGGTCTTTCCTGGCAGCAGTATGATGATCATGATGGGCATTTCTTTCTCTCTGATCTTCTACTTGGGGCTACTTTTTTCTCACAGCCCCTGTTTCCCTCTCAGGGGCTCCTATCTAAAGGCAGAGAGTGGCACAATTGCACCAGGGCTGCTGTTTGTCACCCACTGATTCCCTGCCTTGGCTTTTCCTGTGTTCTAGTTTCTCCTCTCAGAGCCGCCTTCTAACAGCACAAACCAGAGCAGGAAATAGCTAACTGCTAAGACCATATTAGCCACAAAAATTACATCTGAGCTGTTTTCTGAAAACTTTCCGTGTACCTATAAATAAGCCTTAATTTTTGGCATTTGCAATGATTCTATTCACAACATAAAGCTTTGAATCTGATACTTTACAATTCCTGAAGTATAAGATTTCACCTTGAAGATCTTAAATAGTTCACATTTTAGAAACCACTTCTTTTTTTTCTTATGTCTTATAACAGCCAAGCTTGTCCGAGGCAACTCTGCTAACACTTTCAGATGTCACAAAACAACTGGAGGAAATACCTTTTCTGTACAGGGTCATGAATTTCCTAAGCCGCAGGTTCTCTGACTTTCAGATGTAGGAGCATCATTTAAAGCAGAGAGCGGCTAATGCACCGCCTTCACTGTGACTTCTATCTGCATGTGCTACTTCCCCTTCTACTTGTGATTATGTGACATCTTTCTGGCAACTGCAACGAGGGAAACAAATATAAAAGTATTTGTGTATTTTTAGTTGTCTAGAATGCAATGATTGTGCTGTCACTTTTGCTCCTCATTTTGTCTCCCACGCCCATCTGTTCTGTTCCTCTGCTGCATCCTCTACATGCTTCTTTGCCACCTGATTTTCTCACCACGTCTTCCCTTCAGTGAACCAGGAGCAAGGAGGAGAGACTGCCACCTGACCTATGAATTCTCCGCAGACCACTAGCAAATGGTGCGCGGGCCACAACCTAAGGACTGCAGCTCTTTTATCTCTTATACAGTGGGTTATTTCAAAGCTTACTGATTTGAGCTCACGGTTTTTAGCAGAGTTTTAATTTACCTTCAGACAGATATACTTTGTAAATCTGCAGCATTTATGCTGAAAATCTGTTGAATTGTTTATGTCCGCTTCACACATTCATCCATGAACACCTTCAAAGGAGAAAGGCTCATTCCTCAGTTTGATAGGGGATTCCAGACCAGACAAAAGTAATATTGCTAATGTGTTGTGGATTTCTTTCTTCTTCTGTGCTGTCCATAAATTTTAATGAGAGTCCTGAACCAAGGCTATTAAACCAGTTGTGAGAAGAGCTGACTTTCAGATATCCTTATCCCTTAGGTATTACTCTCAGTCTATTCTGTATTCCCACAACCCTTATTAGTTTACAGGTGTATATGATCACCTTGAGTACCCAAAACAACCTGTGTCATAAATGAGTGCTCAAATGAAGAGCAAATTTCTGATCCTTCTGTCCCCTGTGAGCATGCCAAAACTGCAACCACTTTTATGTCAAACTTGTTTTTCTTTATTGTTGAAGTCACTTCGAGTTTTTTGTTATTATTTTTGTTGTTCTTGAACAAGGGCTAGTACCGTGAATATAGGCATATACTGTACTTATTGATATCTCAGTGTTTTGTTTTCTCTGGCAGATAAATGAATAATCTTTCCAGTGAGATTAAATCTGCCTGCCATTATGGCATGCATTTTTTTGAAGCATTTTTTCCAAAGAAGCTCAGGCACTTTAAAATACATTGCTTAACGTCTTGGTAAAATTTAAAAGGAAGATTAGCTCTAGCTAAATAAATTCAGACATCTTTTCAATCTGTATTCTCATAGTTGTAAGGATTTCAATGCCACCATCAGATTTTCAGTGATATGCATTGAGAAACATAATTTAAAATTTTTGTTTTCATTTTCAACAAAGGAGGTGAACAAACTGGAAGAACATCAGCTTATCATCAGGTGTTTTGTGAACAAAGTGCTATTCTGTTTGCAGCTTGATGCATAGTCTTTTTCCCTATCTTCTTCAACCACCAACAAAAAAAAAATTGACACTTTACACTCCTTCTGTTTTGAGTTATGTTGAACTAGCAATATATTGGTGATGTGTACTTGGAAAATAATAGGGGATTTGATGTGACAATCACTCAAACACTGTGAAAGGAGCATATACTTACATATATCTCAGACAAAAATTTCTTTAGTAATTTCTAATGATTAGATGTAATGGTCTGAGTATTGAAATGACAGCACTGAATATTTCAGGCAAGAACAGGGGAAAGGAGGGTGGAAAATGACCTTATTCATGCAGAAAGAGCAACAGCAGATATTACTGACTCATTTCTCTTTCTGCTGAGAAGCCACATTATATAAGTGAGAAACACTCTTCAAACTGCTTTGTCCATTTAGGTGTGTGCACAAATGCGTGTGTGTGCTGCTACATACACATATATTTATATAAGTTGTTGTAGCAAAAAACATCATTCCAAATAAGTCTGCCCGTTTCTTTCCATATTATCTGTGTTTCTGACAGAAGTCCCTCAGAATAGTTTTATGTGGCTAATTTGGAAGACTGGTTTACTCTTTCACAGTGAGTTATCTGTGTGGTGTGGTATATGCTAACCTTTCTCTCATGAAGCCTGATGTTACTGTTTTGGCATAGATAAGGGAAAAGTGTGTCATATTAATCCTGCAGAAACATCTGCACCAGAAGCACTTTCATGATAGGTTAGGGTGTACAACAGCTTCTTCAAAATAGTACCACTTATTTGGTTTCTATTGCAGAAAGGTCTTTCTAGAATCTAGAGAACTCTGTTTTGAAGAATAAGCTAGCATATGATTGTTCTGCCATGGCTTCACTGCCTCTTAATTTTTTTTCCCAAAGAAAACCAGCAAATTCATTTTACTATCACTATTCAACCATTATACTACATGTTTACCACTTCCATCTTACTAACATGGAAGTATTATTTTCCTGGATGTGTAAGCACAGGACTCTGTCCTTAAAAATAATAATAATAATTTAAAAAAAAAAAAAAAAGGATACACTGTTAATTTGATACACTGAAAGGACAATAGGAACAATAAAAGAGTTACAGAGCTTCAGCTGAAATGATGAGTTTCTTCTTTACCCTTGTGTTTCCTTGCGGATAATAGGTTTTTAAGAACTGCAGTTTTTCAGTTATAGTTCCTAGGAAATTTGTCCAGCAGACCACAATGTTCAAAGCTACACTTAGCTGGAGTAAATATATCAAAGAAAAAGCAATATACTTTAAAAAGATGTATTATGTGAAGTATTTAACAGGAAAATGGTTTGCCTTTAAAAAGACATTCCAAGTTCTACCTACAACTGTTTATGTGAATGTACTTGCAAGTGAGCCAAGGGGCTGAAAGTCCAAAGGACCTGAGTTTATTGAAGGAGTTCATTTACCAAGGGGAGAACACGATTAGATTCAGAACTGACCACACCGTTTCATAGATTTCCATAAGACTGTGCAATGCACAAATTACTAGCCAAGTGTACAGCAGAATGGCAGGTGGCTCTACCCACTTCAGCAAAATTAGGGGTTGCAGTGAAATATCTTTGAAAATTTGCTCATGTGGTTTTAAGGGAATGTGTTTACTTCTTTGTTTTTGCAATCAGCTGAAGTTATGAGAAAGAAAAAAATATGTGGATTTTTTTCCCACATTTCAGGTCCATATTTTAGCAAGAGATAAGAATACATGTATATTTGCTTCACTGTATTTAATGTTTTAGCCCAGCTCTGGTTTGGCTGGCCTTGGGAAATAGGATCTGCTTTTGACAGAATAAGATTAGCGTGTTCTTTTGTTGTGCTCTGTGTGCTTGCATATTTAAACTTGAAGCCTAAGTGATTGACAAAGTGAAAGGAATCTAAGATCCAGTTACAAAAGAAAATATTTAAAGCAGAAATTATTAGCACATGGCAGTTTTTAAAATATGCTTTGGAAACTAAAAGAAAAATATTCAGTTCCTTTTGCTATCATTCACTTGTATTTTTCCCAGCAACTTGGCAACAGAGTATTTGCTTATTTAGTAGTGGTGGTCTTTGAAACTTACTTTGATCAGCTTTCTGAAACAGTTTTATATAGAGAGGTAAACTAAATTAGTAATAGAACAGAAATTAGGCAATTAGGAAATTAGGAATAGAATAGCCTTTAACAGATCTTCAGGCTATCAAAATTATAGAGAGCTGTATGTTACTCTGCTTGTTTTAAAATCTATTAATCCTATTGATTTTGGTCTGGATGACTCAACCATATCATTAGATTGATGTTATTAAGCAATTTTTGTGTGAATTCAGTGTCCCCTTTTGAGATCATTATGGTGAAGTTTAGCAGAGGATTCCTGTAACTAAGGAATGCACTTTTCCTAGGCACTAAAGTTAGCAATTTATTGTTCTACTCAAAGCAGTTTTCATGAGTTTTCATAGCCTCACAGAGTGGACAAAGACAGTTTTACTTCTAGTAATTCCTCTTAACGTTGATTTGGGAAATCAGGATTATGACCCATGCCAAGGGAGAATCCTCAAATATGTATTAAACAGACTTTTGCATGGGATCTGAAGGAATAAGTGTAATAGAAGAGGTTCCTGTAAGAGTTAGGCTACTGGGGGAATGGGACATCAATTATAAAGAGGCAATTGCTTTCCGCTAGTAATATATATGTACATTTGTGTGATGTAAGGTACACTTTTATATATGCATGTGAGTATATATACAATCTCACTGGAAATTTAAATTCTGTGGGGAATGTTTCAGGGGCATATAAAGGCCATGCAGAGATGAGTTTTGAATAAATCTGAACCTGCTTCAGTTATGCTATCAGCAGAGTGCTTGGGCAGATAGCCAGAGGTCATAGTTATCCACCGGGACTGGAACCACCTACTGAAGAGAGAGCTCATCTAATGCAGAAGGTTCCTCTTTACCCTGACCTAAAAGTAGCCTTCATTTTATTTTATCTAAAGCATTATACCAAAGGAAACTTTGCTTGCTGTACCTGCTCACTTCAGAAACCTATCAGATGATATATCACCACAACTTAAAATCCAGGTTAAGAGGCCATTCTCTGGATTGCACCTGAAGCATAAAAGACATTCTTTCTAAAGGAATAGGGATATGAAGAAAGAAAGATGGCTGAAGTGTGTGACATTGACACAGCTGTGTAATATATGCATCTAGAATCCCAAATGTGGAAAATCTACCATGGCAGGAAACTACAGCAAGTTGCAAATAGCAGCAATTTTCTGCTTCACTATACACTTAAAGTAGACTGGAGATAGTTGGTTCAGGTCTTTTTGTTAAGGTAATGAATGCCAACATAAAATTTACAGTAAAATGGGATAACCTGATTTGTACAGCCAGCCTGTATATTAGGCTCAGGAATGGCTACATATCAAGGATGGTGTTTTCTCTATATTTTTTGCCCAGTTCCTTACAGAATTGAGACTTCTGTATTCCTACACTGAGTCCATATGTTTATGTGAGTCCTTCTAGAAGATTTTAAACCAGTTAGCCAGATTAACCCACTTTTTTTGCAGAGAGGTAGATATGTCATAGATAGCTCACTTCTACCGATGGTGTAGATATTGACAGCTAGCATACTGGAGACAGTCTATGGGTCCCCTTATTAAGGAAAAGATAAAGTGTGAATTCAATCCTGATTAGATTTAAGCTTGAAAGAGATGTTATAACTGCATCTAAGTGAGATAAAACTTAATTTGGCACTTGCTTCTTGTTACACAAAACCAAACCCCACTCCAATACAGATATCCATAGGAAACCCACTCTATTCTTCCGACCACAGAACTTCTTCCATTACACTTCTCATTGATAAAGTTGCATTGCTCTAAGGAGTAAATCAGTTTCACTGCTTTCCATTCTTGCAAAAATAGGATCCAAAACGTAAAATTTTCCTATCATGCAGCAGAGAGGGAAGTAGAAATTACATCTCTCATATTGCAGATTAGCAACATGTCTATTAGACTGAGTCGGCAGCAGTGCCTTAGGTCTTCATAGAAATTCCAGGTAGGATTAAAATAAGAGTTTAAGCTGTCAGGTTTGTCTAACTATATGCTAGCTTTATGCAATGAGCAATGCTTGAGGCATGGTCACAGGAGCAAGATGGCTGAATAGGTAGAGAGTCAGCCTTTCTCCTTGTACCTGAACTTGGAGGATGACGTCCTTGTGTGGCAGAACAAAGCCATTTCTCAATGATCTCTGTCTTCCAGGCATGACAATTCCCAGAGCCATCGGGTCTTAGGGGTGGCATTAGGACAAAACAATGCTGCAGCAGTCCTTCTCCAGTCAAACAAACAGTGGATTTATCTCCGGAGATTGAAAGAGAATTTGTTCATGTTTTTTGCCTTTTTTCCACTTTGTGCTGTGAATTCTAAACAGAAACATGAGTAGAGAAGTACTTTATTCTTTAGTTTCTCACTTACAATTTCACACTTGGAGGATACTATGACAAATTTGTACTTTGGCATGAAAGTGTCAGAATCACAAAATTTACTATAAATATCTAGTAAATATATTTAGTAAAAACTGTTTGCTGTAAATGCACAAAGGGAAAAAATGAGATAAAGTTTTCTGTGATTTTTAGGAGTTTATTTTCCCTGCTATTTTCATTTGAAAGTTCAAACTGCCACTGAATGTAGCCAAACTGTCAATGCATGTTTCTAACATTACACAGCTCAAACTTGATACTCTCGGGTAACTTGGGGCTCTAATTATATACTGACCTAAATTTTTCAGAAGTGATTTTAGATATTTCTCTTGGGATGCACTATTTGAGGCTGTTTAAAGAGACAAAAATCTTTATAGGTTCAAAATGCCTTTTGTATGTAATTATCTGGACCTTTTTAAGAAAAGAAAAATTAGGAGGGTTAAGGACTTACTCAGACCTGGCATTCTGAAATTTGTACTGGCTGAAAGTCATCCCTAATTTCTTATAAATGCCATCTGGGGCAAAGTGCTACAGGAAGTCTGGCGCCACAGGCAGTAATTGGGCTGAACTGTTAAAGACAAGAAAGAATCTATGATTGCAAGGTGCTGAGAGTCACCTAAACCAGGAGGGATACGCTGTTTCATAATATCTCTAGCTGAAGAAATTTTACACATCTGGGGAGTGGCAAGGAATCCAACAAACCCCAAAATAATACCGATTAAATAGCTCACAAAACCTGTAAACTCAAACCCAAATTTCTTCATTTGGGGTTTTTTCCCCTGTGAAAATTGTAGTTATTGCTTCCTGTATTTAGTGCACGTCAAATTTTAGTAAAAGATGTGTTTTCCCAAAAATGTATTTTCCTCTGTTTGAACTGGACAGAAGCAATTTGAGCTACAACTTAAAATCAACCAAACAGAACACTTTTGGCCTGAAAAAGGACAGAGAATTATACCCTAACATAACGTGAAAAAAAATAAGAGTACCTGAGGAAGGCAGTAGTTATGATGAAAACTGAAATTCAGACAGTCAGCCTAAGCTTCTTTAATACTTACGCTTTTTTATTTTTCCACTTAAAATAAAGGATATTTTATCAGTCACTTTGTGTTGCCCTATTAATCAGATAAATTAAATAGTGCATGTTAGCCAGTATTATTTGTTCAAATACATATCTTCACTGTGTTATTTGATCTTGGTATAATGTAATCACTTTTGATTACAGATATTGCTATCATCTGCTATGCTTGTAATTAATTAATCACCATTTAATTCATTTCCTATTGTAATACATCAGATGTTATCATGTGATACCTTGTAGTGCCATTTTCTATTAACCATATTTGGTGTTGTGAGCTGAAATTTAACCTTTAAGGATCCCACCATTCAAAGTTATCTCTAAAGAGTTTTAACTCTCTACTGAGTTGTGCTACAGATAATTCAATATCTGCTCTACTTCATGTTTGTGATATTAATTATTGCACATGAAAGATTCTTTAATTCACTTTGCCTATAGTGGTTTTGCTGTCAGCAATGGTCTTCTTAATGATTTTAGTACAGATTGGGTCCTCATCCAGTTTATACGTATTCACAAGAATAACTGTAGCCAGGCCAAACTGTCCCAGTCAGCTTAAAGGAACTCAATAATGTTACATTTACTGACAGAAGTGTTTGTGAGATCTGAGATTCAGCAAGTATTAACATTAATAAAAAAAATGCTATTAACAATCTAGATTGATTTCTTCTTTACTCCTTCATGTTTTTAATATTTTGGGTTTCTTTTAAACACAAATCCTCTATATTACTATATTGCACTTCTGTTTAACAAGATTAATATTCATCTGGTTATATTTCACAGGTATCTCTGTCTCCATCACAAACATAGAGATGGGGGGGGGGGGGGGGCGGGTTGTTTGTGGATATCTCCCATACACACTCAGCTTAGGTTTTTCCATAATATTTGAAGAAACTTCAGGTACTTGCCTTTAGAGACAATTTGTGCCTCTGGAGCCGTAGGAGGAAGTTGGACTTATCACCAAGATTTCATCCAATAATTCTCTAAGCTCTAAAGCCATGAAATTACCTTCTGCTCAGCATCAAAGTAGAAGGTTATCATATTGTCCTGAAGCAGCCAGAGAAATAGAGAGATTGCAACTTCCTCCATCTCCCCCCCATTGGTCTGGAGAGTCACTGGGCACAGCACAGAGTAGCCTCCCTAAAATACGAGTGTGCACATATTACCAGGTATACTGTGGTCCACCACCAAGGCCTCCTCCCTTCCCTGCTCACCTGTACATCAGTAACAAAATGGGTCTTCAGTCCCTCCTCTCTTTACTGTGCCTTTTCCCAGGGAAAGAGCTGGTCAAAGCAATTTATGGTTGTGCTCTATATCCACCCTTTCATGTTCATCTGGTCCTGGTACACTCACTGGGTCAGTCAGCCTTACTCATTGCTGTCCCATCAGGGCCCCTCATGTCTTTAAAATAAGATCTATTCATCTCTTATTTGTCTGTAACCTGTGAATCTTGATCTACAGTTTTACATTAATTGCTATTTAACACAATCAATAGCCATACTTAGTGTTTCTGGTCCATGGAATAGGATCTTCCCATTCATTCTTAGCTGTGCCTTTCCACATAGAAAATGCCTGTGAGTGGCTACTTTGTATTTCTCTTTTGGTCTCTTTTGGAAAGAAACTTTTGTATGAGGTTATTTGACAATTTCTCTGTGTACTTAGATCATAGAATAGATCATAGAATGGTTTAGATGGGAAGCGACCTTAAAGATCATTAAGTTCCAACTCCCCCCATACTTATTTGAAGACTGGACACTAGTATATAGGTAATTCTTAATGAAACCTTAGAAAGATGCTTTTTGTTACTAGAAAAGAGGATTTGGTCAAATGAACTGTGGGAGGGGATGTTACCCAGAGGATTCTTCCCAAGTTCCTACTTTATATTATCTATTATTCAAAAAGGATAAGCAGGATATTTCCCTGATATACAATAATAAACAGAGGTTGTCTCTATATCCTGATAATGATTGTCGTTAGTAATACTAGAGCATAAGAAACAGAGGAAATAGACATTACCTTCTAGAAAATGATGTATTTGTAAACTGAACTCTGAAGTTGTACAAGTGAAAGAAAGGAAGGTTTTTTTTCCAAAGTTGTTTTCTGGAGAGCTAATTTTGGCTCTGTGTACTTTAGATATATATAACAAGGAACCTTATTTCACAAGTATACACACCAGAATAAACTCTTATGTCCTTTGATATTACACAGTGTCATATGACCGCTCACATGACCATATCTATGCAGGACTGCAAATTAAACTTCTTGCTATAATATGATATTCATTATTCAGTGTAATATGATCAATCAAATATCAGTTTCTTTAATTGTATGTATGCACCATATTCATTTCATTAAACTATGTACACAGCAGAAAATAGCTTACAATGTAGTTGCATCACTTAACAGATGTAAAATAATTAATTTCTTGTTAGAGAAAATATGAAACTCTGGTCAATGCTGAAACAAGGTTATTTTAAAGCATGTGCTTACATCCTTTGAAGCCACTGCAACGTCTGCTTTGGTACTGCCCTCTAAATGAGCAGTGAAGTATAGTCTTTTGCTGACTCAAGCTCAGTTGATACAGAATAACAATCCTGATCTACTCAAACAGAAAGTTTGTTGAACTAATTATTTTTTTACTAAATTTCTAATTAAACCTCAATAAATACTGCACATGCCTAGATATAATTCAGAAGAGTGATTTGGTTTTTTTACAGTTCTGAAGATTGGTAACTGGTAGAATAATTTTGCTACAACTTAGTAATGTACATATCATTTATCAATATTATATATTTCTATTCCAGCAATGATATGCTTGTGTTTCTTTACTGATACACTTACAACATGTAGCTATAGGATGCTGTTATGTGAACACTTTAGTATGTCTGCTTCCTGTCAGGGGGCATTTTTAAAAATTCAGAGATATTCTCATATCATCACTTTAGACAAACTAAAATGCTTGCAAACTATTAAACTTAATTCTTTGTCTATAGACTACTTTATTTTTACTGATAAGTTATCAAAAAGCAAATCCATTATTCCACACATGCAGTAGACTATACATTTCCAAGGCATATGCAAAACTTCAAGATAATGTGTTTCTAATACTTGTGCTTATCAATCCTCCCATTCATAGCTATGCATAATTCCCAAGGACAGTAAAGGGTACTGAATATTTATTTACTAAAGGGATATAAAGAAATGCCCAACTACTGCATTGAGCCTTAAGAAACGGTGACGTCTTGAATCTTCTGCTACTGTAAAACACAATGCACAAGTTCAATTTCAGCAAGCGGACAAAAACCATGGGATTTTCATTTACAATATGGCTACTTTACACAGCAGTGGCAATGTAAAAAAAAGCACTACAGGTAAGCAAATATTATATTATATAACTTTAGTTTCTCAAGCAAGTTGAAATGTTTTAAATGTAAATGATAATTACACTGACAGTTTTACAGAGCTATAAATCCACATACAAGTATTCATACTTCAGCATCATTTGGATCTTACCAGGCAAATATCAAGCGTTGCCCTTGGGATACTCTGGGGAGCTGTGCTGAATGCCAAGAAATCATAGCGAAACATTAGGTGCCAGAAGAAAAATGAACAGACGTACAGCTAGTATAGCAAGAATTTCATCTGTCCTCTACTGCAAATTCCCAGAGTGGTTTTTTATTTCCATGTATCTGTTCAGTTTAGCATAGATTTGCTCCAGAGTTTTATTATATTTAAAACAGTGGTGGATGTTGTTATGGTTACAATTGTATAGTGTATTACAAAAATCACAGCCCAGTGATAAATATGGAGTATGTAAGTGTGCCCATCTTCTGCTCCTTACTTGGGTGGAGAAGGACATGGGGATGAAGTATGTAAGCATTCATCTGTTTTTGGTATAATAATTTAACATTTCAGGAAGCTAAGAAATCAAGACCTGCTATGATCTGCAGTTCATGGCTGGTGCCAAGACATTGGGTGAAAAACTGGCTGGATGGCCGGGCCCAAAGAGTGGTGGTGAATAGAGTTAAATCCAGTTGGCAGCTGGCCACAAGTGGTGTTCCCCAAGGCTCAGTATTGGGGCCAGTTCTGTTTAATATCTTTATCAACAATCTGGATGAGGGGATTGAGTGCACCCTCAGTAAATTTGCAGACAACACCAAGCTGGGTGGGAGCGTTGATCTGCTTGAGGGTAGGAAGGCTTTACAGAGGGATCTGGCCAGCCTGGATCAATGTATCAAGGCCAACTGTATGAAGTTCAACAAGGTTAAGTACTGGGTCCTGCACTTCAGTCACAACAACCCCATGCAATGCTACAGGCTTGGGGAAGAGTGCCTGGAAAACTGCCTGGCTGAAAAGGACCTGGGGGTGTTGGTCAACAACCAGCTGAATATGAGCCAGCCATGTGCCCAGGTGGCCAAGAAGGTCAATAGCATCCTGGCTTGTATGAGAAATAGTGTGGCCAGCAGGACTCAGGAAGTGATTGTCCCTCTGTATTCAGCACTGGTGAGGCCGTGCCTTGAATACGGTGTTCACTTTTGGGCCCCTCACTACAAGAAGGACATCGAGGTGCTGGAGTGTGTCCAGGGAAGAGCAACAAAGCTGGTGAAGGGTCCAGACGACAATTCTTAATAGGAGCAGCTGAGGGAGCTGGGGTTGTTTAGTTTGGAGAAGAGGAGGCTGAGGGGAGACCTTATTGCTCTCTACAATTACCTGAAAGGAGGTTGTAGCGAGGTGGGGGTCAGTCTCTTCTCCCTAGTAACAAGTGATAGGACAAAAGGAAATGGCCTCAAGTTGCGTCAGGGGAGGTTTAGATAGGATATTAGGAAAAATTTCTTCACAGAAAGGGTTGTCAAGCATTGGAACAGGCTGCCCAGTGAAGTGGTTGAGTCCTCATCCCTGGAGGTATTTAAAAGACGTGTAGATGTGGTGCTTAAGGACATGGTTTAGCAGTGGACTTGGCAGTGCTAGGTTAACGGTTGGACTTGATGATCTTAAAGGTCTTTTCCAGCCTAAACAATTATATGATTCTATGACTTGTTGGACAAGAAATGTGCTTTGAATACAGAAAAAGATTAAAATAATAAGTAACTGCAAAATATTCTTTATTACTGAATTAATAATTTGGCTTAAGACAAGGAAGCATGTGTGTTGCAGCAATCTCAGCCACAGAGAAAAAGAATTGCTAGGTTAGAGAGCTTCTTTTTAGTCAGGCCACATGTTGAAGCTGTCCACTAGCTGTGAAGAGAGCAAATATTATGGGCCATTTGAGGCTCAGAAAGCAGAAAACAGTTATTCTAGTTCTCCATTCCCAACACCAGTGCAGACAAGGTATGTTTCATTCATGAGTCACATTAACTACCAGTCTGCCAGCCTTGTGCTGCCCCTGTGAAGACAAGCACCATTGCCTCTGTACCTCCTCTTCCAGAGGAACCCAGCTGGAGTTGGATGAAGCCTAGAAAGTGGAATCTGCCATTTAGAGCAGAGGAACTGGAAAGAAGATGAAAGCAATCAGGTTCAGCCACAAAATGGTAGAAAAATACCAAACTGCGATGTCTTACCATGAAGAGCAGGACTTGTCCACATGGGACATTTTTTTTTCATAAACTTTCAATGAACTTTTAAAGCCGATCAGTTAACAAAAGGAAATTGATGCAAATATTCATGTTCAAAATCAAAGATGTTTAATGCAATTTAGTTTTGTTTACTTAATGGTTGAACTTACACACTTATGAATTGACATCTTCTGTTCCCCAAACATGCCCGTCTGTGGCTTCAGTGATAAGCACATTTTTTATTGACTATGGCTCTTGTCTCTATTAGTAGGTCTTTGTGACAAGTGCCAGCCCACAATCAGAGGTCATGGGGATCTTTTTTCTGGGATGGGAGTCAAAATGAGTTGCTTCTCCTATAAACAAAGGACTATCATATACTTGCAGTCTGAAATACACTCTTGATCAAGGACCAAAATCCTTTAGGAAAGACCTGTACAGGTACATGAAAGGACATAGCCCCTCAAAAGGCTGCAGTAAATCTGATAACAAAATGATTGCAAACTTTTCTCACGGATACCTTTCTTCATCCTTTATAGGAGTAATAAACATAATTACACAGGTTCCTAGCTAAATACATTATGAAAATATTATGAAAAAGTAATTCAACTAAGTTAACAGAGTTCACCTAAGAGAAGTTCACTCTCTCAAAGAAATCAAATATTTTATGAATACTTTTAGTTTTCAAAAGTCTTGACAATCCAAATAGGTTTAATAATGAAATAAACTGTATCTCGTGTCCCAGTAATATCTCTAACTTTTTATTATTAAGGTAGAGTCTGGGATTTATGATGTCTTTCTTAATCTTACCTCTGGGATCACACTTACCACACACTGTAAGTTGTGCATAAAGCAAGTCTTTTATTTATTTTTATGATGTTTGCTATTTCTTTCCTTATAAAAACCTCTAAACCTAAAATTGTTCTCCCCACCTCACAAAGAAAACTGAAATACATATTTAACTGAAATACGTATTTAACTAAAATACATATTTAACCTACCAAAAACATCTAACATTTTTAACAAAGCTTTCGACATCTGTGGAGTGTTGGAAGATGGGACAAGAAGACCTGAACAAGTTGTTGTGGACAAGGGAGTCTAACACTCCTTAAATATAAGGTCTGCAACCAGTGTTTCATGCATTTCCACTGATGCACAGTGTGAGAGACACATTCACCTCCATCTACCACAATGAAGGTAGACAGATGCATAAATCTAGTAAATCCACAGTAAGTTATAGAAGCAATCATGGACACCCAAAAACATCTGCTGGAATTCATCTTTGCCAAGCAAGGTCCCTCCCACCACTCTATTGTTGGTACAGCCCAGCTCCACATTACCTCTTTAAAAAACTTTAATTTTTCCCTGGATTAGACCTAGTGTATACTGAACAGATGTGTCACCATACAATACCCTTAAAACTCAAAAAAATACTGTGTTGACCTCAAAATTTTTATTAACAGTTAATCTATATTCTATACTTTCCTGCTGTGGAGAGAAGTCCCTGAAGACTAAATTTTTTTGAAGTGCTTTGGCATTTAAGTTATTTTCCAAAGCAGTGAACTGTTTCTCAGTTGTTCAGACAGAGACCTTAGTGCTTGCACCATAACGCAGATCCTGATGGCAAAACAGCAGTTGGCAAGATGACATCCAATTAGTATTGTTCGTCCCACCAAAAAGCATTCATAATTCCTAGTTCTGCTGCTTTCCCAATCCTTGATCCTTTTTTTGTGTGTGTGTGTTCAAAATTTCCTCCTATTGCCTTTTGTTAAATAAAAGTGCCTTCACAGATGGGGTATTTCATTGTGATTCTTTGTGATTGTTATTGTAACTTTTAGCATAAAGAAGGCTTCATTGGGTCAACTTAATGGTACAAGGCTTATACCATACTTGCTGTATGGGTAGAAACACATATGGGAGAGAGTAAGAAAGTGAATATGCACACAGTGACCTCCATGTTTTTTATATATATAGCCCTAGCTTCTGGTAAACTGAAGTTTAGGGACTTTCAGAGCAAAAAGTTGTATGTGAAACTGTCTTCTCAATGCCCCTCCATACCCTTATCTTCCATGATCTCTCTGACCTCCTTTTGCACCCATCCCCTGGTAATGAGTTCTGGGGTTTAATTATACACAGTGTGGAATAGCACTTCTTTCTGTTTTACACCAGCTGGCTGATTTTTTTCATTTTCTCGTCTTGGTTTCTTTTATTGTGAGAAGAAAACGAATGAGGAGTGATTATTCACTCTTCCATATTGTTCATATTAATGAGCATATTTATATGAACGCGCATAATAATAAATGCTAACCATGCCTTCCCATTTTTTACAAACTGAAGAATGTTAATCTATTCAATCTCCTCTTTTGTAGAAACAGCATCACTCCGAGGATCAGGGAGTTTTATTCAGTTACAGTTTTATTGTAATTGTACTGTTTACTGTATGGTTTCACTGAGTTTACTCAGTTACAGTTTTGCTATATTCTGGGTGAGCAGTAGAAAAGGAGGGTAGAATTAGAATGCATGCAGTGTCAAAAATACAAATGTAGCATGGATTAGTTCATTGACACAACTGGTTTTGTCGTTGTTTTTTTTGTTCTTTCTTCCTTTTCTTTTTATCCCTCCATCTTGCCAAAAGAGAGTTTTCTTGTTCAAAAGAAAACGTCTATTCATGTGACATACAGACTTAAATTGAGTGCTGTTCAAAAACCAGAAAAATGAGGACACATTTTTACACCTCTTTCTCTTCCTTTTCCTATGCCTACTTACCTTACAGTCTTTGTCATATAGGGAAAAAAAAAAAAAAAAAAAAAAAAAAGCAAGCAACTTTCAGTTCATTCCAGGTATAAGTTTATCACAGTGTGAGGAACTATATTGATCCCAAGTTTTTCACAGTATATTCCTTTCATTAGATTTATATATAAGTGATGTGTGGGGAAGATAAATATTTTACCAATACAAAAGTGAGCACCGTTTTTCTTTTGCGAGTTATGTGCCATCTTGTCATCTACTATTAAAGAAAATGAAGTTGATCTGAATAAATGTGGAAAAAAACCTTCAGAGTTCAACTAGTTACTTTTGCTGCCGTTAACCCATCTTCCACTTCATCCTCAGCAAAGACTTGCCATGCATTTATATATCACTCCTTCCCTGTTCTTTCTTGCAGAATTTTTTTAATCAAAACACCTACCACATAGCTATGAACATAACTATGCTGACTTGGGGGTCTCCTTCAGTATCAATACTCTTCTGTTCCCATAACAGAATATTCCATTTTCAGTAAGCAGAGAGCCATTTAGAGGAACTATGGCCTCTTTGATCCATGATTTTGTGCCTTTACATATATGGCCCAGGGTGTATTTGCTTTTATTGCCAGCATAACACATTACAACACATATCTAATATGTTGCCCACTGACTCTCTTCCAATGTTACTACTTCTGTGAATTTTCCCTCACATTGATTCATACTGCTCTAGTTTTAATGTATTAGTATGCCTTTTTCTGAGTAGTGGCTTGTTTTGTTATTTCCTGCCCGCATTTCTCCCTAGGGCCTTTGCATTATGCTTCTGTCCTCACTAGTATTTGTGACTCTTCCTAATTTAGTATCATTTGTGCATTTCATTAACATGCTGTTTATTCTTTCTTCCAGATTGCTAATGAAGATGTTAAATAGGAACAATCCTGAAACTGCACCCTTCATTACCCTACTAGATATTTTTCCCCTAGTCACTATCATAATCTTTTGTTTATAGTCTTTCAGCCAGTTTTAACCCACATGCTCCTATAAAAAGCATTTCAATTCATTTTCCACTTACGACTGCAAAAACCGCTGCAGTGAAAATTTCAAGAACATATGGATACAACCTTGATGCTCTGAAAGTCATGAGAATTGCTGGTAACCAAGAATTTTCTGAGTATCACGATTACATGTCAAGGGAGAGAAGATTTTGGGAATCAAAATGATGGTGGTGTTTGGGACTATGTGTATTGCTCCTGCTCTGTTCTTCTCACTTACTGTCATATATGCCATCATATGTGCAGTTACATTCAAAGGCATTATTAATACATTTTCTGAATTGTATGACAGAAGCTGCATCTTCAATGTAGTAGATTTCTTACACATTCACATGTAGATACATAATAGAATTAATACTTTCTATTTCAATTTTATTCATTATCACACACTGTAGATCAGCAGCTAGATATCAATTTGTTAAAAATAGTATTTAGCTTTTTTTATTGCATGGAAGCATAGCAGGTGTTAAAAAACATTCCTGTTCATTTGTTAACTAATACTTTGCCACTCAGAACCATGTAAACTGGGTGAGAGAAACAGTTGTACTGTAGTTTAAAGCTTTGTGAGGAGAAGATTTTCACACTGACTTCATTTCACATTCCAGATTAAAACAAACTTAATTGTGCTCACTGGGTCAAATTGTTCCCTTGTTTACAGTGAAGCACCTTCATTGATTTCAAGCTCAACGTAACAGCAATGTTTAGGTTAGTGTACAATGCTGGGATGCACAGGATCCTTTATGAAAACAGAGTACCTCAAATTTATAACACATTGACATTGGACTTTAAAAGGAACTTCTTTTTTTTTTTTTAATACAGCCTTTTGGCTTTACATAATTGTTTCTGTACAATTAAGCAGTCCATCTATTCAAATAAAAGAAAAAAAAGTCCTGCTTAAAAATGCTCTTTGGCACTCCAAAAGGCTATATATTAGAGAACTAATTGGTATAGCTTTTACACTCTAGAATTGTTTGGGGTTTTTTTTCCACATTGATTTTGTTTTTTATTCTGGATACAACAGAATCACTCTCTCTTCATTCTGTTACAGTGTTTTTATGATTGCAACGGTCCAGTTCACATAGACATAGACAATACTTCATGTAAGCTTAGGAAGTGTGAATGATTGCAAGTTTCCTTAGGACCTTTGCTAGTATTTCTTTGTAGCATAACTTTTCTAACTGACTACTAGACTACTAGACTAGATTACTACAGTTCTAACTAACTGTTGCTTTTCAGATCTTAGAGTCCGTCTGCTGAAGTTCTTGTGACAGATGTGTGCTGCAGACATAGCCAATCTAGTTTCACACTAGCTAGTTCAGCTAAAAATCTAGCTTTGAACAGCAGAGAGGGTCAACATGAAGAGTGAAATACTATCTTTGCTGATGTCCATGCAAACATGGCTAACCAAATAAGAGTACTCAACACAGCTAACATAGACCTCCTGTATTTGTGTATGCCATTTTACAGTCACAGTGATGTTAGCTGAACCCTAAAGAGGAAATCAGGTTTCAGAAGAAGTCAGTCTTTTGGCTAAATCATCTGGTAGATCCTAGTTTAATTTCTCACTTGGCCCTTTACATCCTTGAGCAACTCATGGGAACAAAGATCCTAATGTTTTGGGGTACAGTTCCTATTTCTTTCAACGCTAGAGAGCTTCCTGCATAACTCTTGAGCACATGCTTCTGTGTCTTTCCAGGTTGCAATCCAAACTCCACAGACATTAGGAAATCCCAAGTTTGGGGCAGAGACTGTTTCTCATGCACGAAATGAAGGTGGAAGTGCTTTCCTTCTCCCGTCTTTTGACTGTTTCACCTGCTTAGACTGTAAACTGTTTAGTGCAAGAACTGCACCTTACGCTGCGTTACTTAAGTGACTGTTCTACATTCTCAGATCTCTTGCCGTTACCATGATACAAATAAATGAGAATACTGAATTACTTTGGTGATCCTTCTTATCAGGTTATCACAGTTGAGTGGTAGAATCCCTGGAACAATGTCCAAAACATGAGACCATAAATTAATTAATTATGTATGTATTATTATCATTTTTTATTGTTACTATTATTACTATTGAATTTTTTACCAGAAGAGTTTAGAAAGGCAACACATTTCCCACAGCTGATTCCAAAATAATTTCATTTTTCCTCTGATTGGATGCCCAGATGAAAACCTCAATTCCCAAGAGCATGGTGGTTCTCCTCTGATTGTACCCTCTGTGGAGTACAGCAGTATGTACCACACACAGTAGCTTCTCAGCTCTGATGTCCTTCCTCCCAGCTAGCAGTTGCAGTGAATTTGCAGTGCCTGAAGCTCTCCTCCCATTGCAGTCCACAGTGCCACTTCATCCTGTTCTTCACCGCAGAGATAAGAAGAAAGAAAAGCAGCTAGTGTGCTACACTACAACACAGCAGTGAACAGTCTGGCTTGTGTTCATTGCCCATCCTTTTTCCACTCCAGCTGTTTCGAGCCAGTGCTAGAGGGACGACAAGCTGCAGTCTTCCAGCAGGTACCATTGCCACTGTTGCGTATGGTCTTTTGTGCCTTTGGAGGCTGAATGCCTTTGGGACTTGCCACAGACCTAAGTCTCTTCTGCACCATCTCTTTCAATGTATCGGTAACTCTAAAAGTTACAGTCTAGCTCTAAGTGCAGAAGGCAATGAGGACATATAACTAGAGGAAATATAGCTCCAAGTTCATGCAAAGGTATCTTTCCAAAGGAAATAATATTATTGATATTATTTATATTATTATTTATAATAATATTAATAAATTGTTTGCTTTATTTTTTTCAAACACAGAGCTTTATTTAAGTCTCAAGAGGGGAACATTGCACTAACTTGGCAAAGCTCTATCACAATGAAATGGCATAAGCCTCAGTTCCACACTATTATGTATCTGTCCATACATAGAGACATATTGTGTATCTGTGCACACACCTGCATGTATTTGTGTGTGCATGTGTATGTAAAATATGTAACTTAGGTCTCTGCTAGCCTGGGAATCTCCCTATCACACTCCATCTCACAATGCAGTCATGTCCTATAATGTCATTCTCTGAAATAATCTGCCTTGGATGCACTACTTCCAGCAATAATTGCCAGGCAGATGGCGGTGGTAAATTAAGCAGTATTATTGGTAATAAAAGTTAGAAGCTTCAGATTTTCTGAATGGCATATTCATATAAAGACTTCCAGAAACAACATCTTTAATGACAGAACCAACATCCAATTTCATTTTCCCTCCATTTCCTGGAATATTTTACTAGTATTTGCTCAGTCTTTTTCTGTCTTTTGTTAGTGACTGCTGTGGTTGTGTTGTTTTTAAATACCACCTACTTCCAAATAACTACTTTCTGTTTACTCATCACCACCAGCTCTCTCACCAATTGCTATCAAGACCTATGCTTTGCATAGGGAAAGCACAGAAAGTTCCATACTTTAACACGATTGTCGAGGACTAATCAATCAGAATTGTCTCGACATTGCCGTTCTACCGCCATCTTCTGGGTCCGACATCCAGCCCCCGATGAAACCACCACAGCCCATGCAGAGACCAGGACACGAAAGGCGGGACCATGGACTGCACGCACGCCTGCGCAGACACCAGGGCGCGAAAGGCAGAGGCCAGGGCGCGGAAGGCGGGGCCATGGACTGCACGCACGCCTGCGCAGAGACCAGGGCGCGAAAAGCAGAAGCGCAAACTGCATGTACACAGACCTGCTCTGCGCATGTGCATGGCCCTATAAAAGGACCGCGTGCGCCTTTTGAGGTCTCTCTTTTTCTCCTCGTCCTTCACCGTGCACCTCCTTGGAAGCTGCTCCTGCGGACACAGAGGCTGGACCGACTGGACCTTTGATCGACGGGACAACGCCGGACTCGGAGTGGCGGTAGCTAGTTCCCCTACGTGGCTCTTTTCTCACCCGCCTGAGCACGCTCTTTCTATTTTTCTCTCTTTTCCTCTCTCTCTTTTTTTTTCTTTCTTTCCTTTTTCTTTTTTTTTTTTCCCCCTATCTCCCTACCCGGTCCTCACCCCTTCGTTCGCCAAAATAAAGTCAAAAGGTTGTACGGCATTTGACCTCGTTTGCGTCTTAATCTCGTCCTTGGGATCGTATCGAAACCTCTCTCGACATTGGATCGGGACATTTAATTGGCGTCACGGACAGGATCCCTTGAGACGAGAGTGTCATACAACCTTACGGTGTGCTGAGCGAGTGTGTGTGAACGAGACGTACAAATAAGTACGAAGCGAGTGCGGAGTTCCGATCCGCGGTTCTGCTCTCCCGCGAGGGAAGCAGCCGGAGACGAACGATGCGCAAGGAAGGAGTGGGTGTTGAGACCTTTGCACTGAAACGCGCGTAGCAGTTTGTGATTTGAGCTCCTGAGGGCGTATAGGGGAGACTTGAATTTTATAGTGTGACCCCCTCAGGATGATATCCCCTTTGTAGGCTCTGTTCTGTCCCGTAGTTTGTGATTTGAGCTCCTGAGGGCGTATAGGGGAAACTTGAATTGGTGGTGTGACCCCCTCAGGAGGATATCCCCTTTGTAGGCTCTGCTCTGTCTCACACTAGTTTATGGTCTGGCCTCCTGGGGGAGTATAGGGGAAGTTTGGATTGTACGGTGTGACCCCCTCAGGACGATATCCCCTTTGTAGGCTCGTATTTGTCTTGTAGTAGTGTGCGGATTGGCCTCCTGGGAGTGTATAGGGGAAATGTGGTCTTTTTTTTTTTTTTTTTTTTTTTAAGGTTTGACCCTCCCGGGACGAACTCCCCTTTGTAGGATATGGCCGCCCAAAAGGCAGGCGATTTTTGTGAAGAGGCAGAGAAATTATATGAGTTTTTAGAAACGTACCACTCTCGCCCCTCACCTCCGGGACGAGATTGGGCACGGGACCATTGGTTCCAACTGCAAAGTGTTATGGACCGAATAGCGGTTTTGCATAAAGAAGCTAGAGTGAAGAAGGGGAAAGGGAAGGCTGTTGTTTGTGCTGTGTTAGGAGCGTGTCTGGCAGCGGTGGTGGAGGACAAGAAACGAGCGCCCTGCCAATCGGAGGCTGTGGCCGCTGCATTGCAAGCGGCGATAGCGCCGCTGCGAGAGCAACTACTAGAGACCAAACGGGCGCTAGAGGAGGAGAAGCGCCAAAATATGATTTTGAAGGAGGAGCTGAGGGTTCAGCTCCTGAGGGAGGCAGACACCCTCGCTGAGGCGGAGGTAATGTTGGAGGAGAAAGGGGTACGCCAAATCTACCCCCAGAAAGACTTAAAGCAATTAAGGGAGACCGTGGATAACCCCCCCCATATGTGCCCGCTGGTAAAAACGGAATATATATATGAGGACGATAGCGACAACCGTCCCCAAGTTGTAACCAAAGAAATCCCTTTTACCGCCACCGAACTGGCTAAACTCCGAAAGGATTTTGCTAGGACGGCAAGGGAGTCCGAAACCGAATATGTGTGGAGGATGTCCCTGTCGGGGGGGGACGGGATCATGCTATCGGAAAAAGAAGCCGAGGGGTATTGGGGCCCCGGCGTCTTCCTCACCACGGGCGATTGCCGGGCCCCATGGTCTCTGACCCAGAGGGCTGTGTATTGGGCGGGGGGGCTGAACCCATTAGAGAGGGGGGATCCCCTAGCTATAACTGGTTCGGTTGAGCAACTGCTAGAAAACGTACAAAAGGCAGCATGCCTGCAAATGATGTATGACCGGGAACTTAAACCAAATTTAAGCTCTCCGATGTTGTTACCGGTAGACCCCGAGCGGCTGACACCGCTAATAAGAGGACTCCCCGACTCGTTAAAACCTATCGGGATCCAATTACAGGGGAGAATCCAAAATGTGCCTCACGAAGAGCGAATTGCAGCCGCCCTGGAGGGAACAGTAACCCCGGAACAGCGGCAGTGGGGGAGGAAGGTGTGGACCTGGGGGGAGATAGCTCAGGAACTGATAAACTATGGGAGGAAATACGGGCCAGTAGGCAGAACTTACCACAAGGTGGAAACTAGGGCCGTGCGGGCAGCGGAGCCGGCAAATAAACCGCTGGCTTTTTCGGGGACAAGCCCCGACCCAACAAAAAGGGAAAAACCCCTGCTCCGACAAGAATTGTGGCAGAAGGGACTGCAAAAGGGTGTGCCCCGAGACCTAATGGATGGGCTCCCCACCAAAAAATTAGAGCTCCTGGTGCGGAGGTGGTCCGGGCAAGGACCCTCTCCCAAACCAAACGCGCCCTCCGTGCCGGCACTGGATAAGGAGGAGGGGTTCAAGGGGGATGAAAGGGTGGCGGGAAACTAAGACCTCCGCCCCCTCAGGGTGAGGGGGGAGGCGGGGGGTGGATGTTTATTAGACAACTCACCTGCAACAATAAAGGGGACCTCCTCATTACCGTCGCAGTAGGGCCGAGGAAGAGGCCCATGACCTTTTTAATTGATACGGGGGCCCAAATTACAGCAATAAAACAAAGCGAGGCAGAACGGTGCGGCATCTCAACTCCTTCTAAGCGCCTGATAGTATTAAACGCCCTAGGGAAAACCCAATCTGTGCCCATGACCCCGGTAACCTTATGGCTACCAGGAGATGAGAGTCCGGTGAACACCATGGCGGCCATAGGACCCTTTCAAATGAACCTCTTGGGCATAGACGTTTTAAAGGGCAGACAGTGGCGCGACGCCCAGGGAAATTCGTGGTCTTTCGGCGTCCCGCAGATCAGGCGGTTGGCCGAAGCCCCCGGCGTGGGGGTGCGCCTGTTGCAAGCGGCGCCTGCCCTCCCCCCTTCCAAACTGACAAACGTGAAACCCTACCCGCTACCGATAGGAGCAAGAGATGGAATCGTGCCAGTGCTGGAGGACTTAAAGGGGAGGGGGATTATAGTTCCCACCCACTCCCCCTTTAACTCCCCGGTATGGCCTGTCCGAAAACCAAACGGCAAGTGGAGGTTGACAGTAGATTACCGGAGGCTGAATGCCAACACAGGCCCATTAACAGCTGCCGTACCGAACATTGCCGAGCTTATAGCCGCCATTCAAGAGCAATCACACCCTATTATGGCGACTATTGACGTTAAAGACATGTTCTTTCCTGCAGCCGCAGGACCAGGACCGCTTTGCTTTTACCTGGGCGGGGCAACAGTACACCTTTACACGGCTCCCTCGGGGATACAAGCACTCCCCCACCTTAGCCCACCACGCTCTAGCACAGGAGCTGGAAGCAATTCCCATAAGGGCGGGGGTGAAAGTTTACCAATATATAGATGATGTACTCATAGGGGGGAATCAGGTGGAAGAGGTTGGGGAAGTCTAGAAGGACATCATCACCCATCTAGAGAGCATAGGATTGACAATCCCACCTGAGAAAATACAAACCCCTTCAAGTGAGGTGAAATTTTTAGGAATTTGGTGGAAGGGAGGGATGACATGTATCCCACCAGACACCCTTTCCTCCCTCGACCAAATTAAGATACCAGAATCGAAAAAAGACTTACAGCATGCGTTAGGGCTGCTTGTGTTCTGGAGAAAGCATATCCCTGATTTCTCAATTATCGCGAGACCCCTATATGATTTACTAAGGAAAAGGGCGCAATGGGAGTGGACCCCGGTCCACGATGAGGCGCTACGGCTGTTGGTGTTCGAGGCAAATGCATACCAAGCCCTGGGGCCTATCCACCCGACAGACCCGGTGCAGATCGAGTGGGGGTTTGCCGCAACCGGGCTATCGATTCATTTGTGGCAACGGGGGCCGGCAGGGCCCATCCGGCCCATTGGCTTTTATTCTCGGAGTTTCAAGGATGCAGAAAAACGGTACACCACGTGGGAAAAGGGGCTGTTTGTAGTCAGCCTGGCTTTACGAGAAGCAGAGCGCACCATTCGCCAGCAACCAATAGTGCTCAGAGGTCCTTTCAAAGTGATTAAACCAGTTTTAACCGGGACACCTCCCCCTGACGGGGTGGCACAAAGAGCTTCGGTGCGGAAATGGTACGCGCAAATAGAACATTATTGTGGTATTTTTGAAGTTTCCGAGGGCGCTGCCAAAAATTTAGTTATCCAAGAGGGAGTGGCCCCAGACCGGGAAGGTGACGTGCCCCCTTCTGCTGTGCAGGTAGCCCCCCCATTTTCAGAACAATTACAGAACGCTTGGTTCACTGATGCCTCTGCTAAACGAGAGGGCAGAACTTGGAAATACCGTGCTGTCGCCCTACAGATAAGGACCGACCAAAAAATAATTACCGAAGGAGAAGGCAGCGCTCAAGTAGGGGAATTAGTGGCCGTATGGAGTGTCTTTCAACATGAAGCCCAATCTGCCTCTCCAATCTATATCTACACTGACTCCTTTGCTGTCTTTAAGGGGTGTACAGAGTGGCTCCCCTTTTGGGAACAAAATGGGTGGGAGGTTAACAGAATACCTGTATGGCAAAAGGAGAAGTGGCAAGATATTTTAACCATTGCCAGACAGGGGAACTTTGCGGTAGGATGGGTAGCCTCCCATCAGACGGGAGAAGATCCATCCGGTCATTGGAACAATAGGGTTGATGAGCTGGCCCGCCTCGCCCCCTTGCAAAGTGATCCAGTAGCGGAGGATTGGGAGCGACTCCTGGAATGGTTGCACCTTAAGAGAGGGCACACTGGAGGCCAAGACCTCTACCGAGAGGCTCAGGCCAGAGGCTGGCCGGTGACCTGAGAAAATTGCAAAACTTGCATTACGGCCTGTGAGCAATGTCGTATCCGCTTAGACAGGCACCCCCTGGAAGACAGTCCCCTACATTTGAGAGAGGGAAAAGGTTTGTGGGAGGCCTGGCAGGTTGATTACATTGGTCCGTTCCGTAAATCAGAAGGGAAGTGCTATGTATTAGTGGGTGTTGAAATAGTATCTGGCCTAGCACAGGCTAAAGCCTGCGCTAAGGCAACAGGGGAGAATACGGTGAAGGCCCTGAAAGAATGGTTTGGGACCTTCCCTAAACTGCAGTTGATTCAATCTGACAATGGTACACACTTCACAGCCAAGATGGTCCAGGAATGGGCAGCTCGGGAGGGGATTTCATGGGTATTCCACACTCCATACTACCCTCAAGCAAATGGGATTGTGGAGAGAACAAACGGCTTGCTGAAGCGCTTCCTGAAACCACACAAACTGGGGTGGGCTGAGCGGGTAGGAGATGCAGTGACTAGCGTCAATAGCCGTTGGGGAACAAACGGATGCCCAAAAATTACGGCGTTTTGCCCACTAGCGCCGACAATCATGCCCACCTCACCTGGCCCTGACCACTCCGTCAACCCATCCTGTTTCCCCGGACAACCCGTCTTAGTTGAACTCCCCACCGTGGGAGCAGTACCACTAACATTAGACACCCCGGTGAATAAATACACGTGGAAGGCAAAAGACGCTTGTGGAAAGATCCACAAAATTCATGCTAAATGGATTGTCCCTTCCTTCTGACCCGAGAAGCGAGTTTGCTTCTATTTTTGTTTTCCAGCAGCTGACCTGGACACGCACCACCCGACGGAGACTAGACAGACGCCGATTGCTGCTTAATCAGGATGCGCGCGTTATTGGTGGCTGTACTAGTTTGGAAATGTACCTATAACAGTGGCGGAGAGCTAATTCCTTCACCCTTCCCTGACCCGTTTGATCCCTTCAAGGACAATGAATTTGTATTATTAGCCAAAGCTATAAGCCGAGCTTTTAATTTAAGTCATTGCTGGGTTTGTGGGGGACCTCTGGGGCTGTCGAGTTGGCCGTGGACGTCCACACCCCTCACCCCAGCCCAAATTGTGAGTAATTATAGTGAAACCACGAATGACACTTGGGGTGATAGTGGAACATGGCCAGTTCAGTTTCCTGCTGTGGGGCAATATTGTTTAAATCGTACTCAAAAGGGAGGGGTCTATGTGGGAGAAAGCAAGTGCCAATGGACACTTACGAACAAGTTGGTAAATGCAGATAGGGGTATCTCCATATGGGCATGGCTTGACAGTGCCGGACGCAGTCGAGGGTTCAAAGGGTACTGGGCAAATAAAAACGAAACGTTAATTTTCCAACAATCTAGGGACCACGCTTACAAGCAAACCTGTGAATGGAAAAGCAGCTTTGGGGCCTGGTATTGCACCGGCCGGATGAATAATAACCCAACCGTCTTTTTTAGCCCTGTGGGCAACGACAAAACAATGTATTTCCAGTTCCCCGGGGATGCAGCGGGACCATTCGCCAACGGGGCCACAGCTAAAAGGGGCCATTATTGGATTTGTGGACATACTGCCTATAAACGGCTGCCAGCGCATTGGTCAGGGGTCTGCTATGTGGGAATTATCCGGCCTTTATTCTTCCTTCTTCCACAAACGGGTGGCTCTCAGTTGGGGATAAGATTGTACGATAATCTGGAAGATGGAAAGATTGCCCGCTGCAAGTGAGCTGTTGAGGTGAACATAGGTGGAACACAAAAATGGGGGGAAAATGAGTGGCCTCCTGAAAGAATAATCCAACATTATGGGCCTGCCACCTGGAACCCCAGTGAACCGATATCAGGGGCAAGGGAACCAATCTATAATTTGAACCGTATAATCCGATTACAAGCGGTTTTAGAAATTGTTACCAATAAAACCGCCAATGCTATAGATCTTTTAACTCAACAGTCTCAACAAATGCGCACGGCAATCCTTCAACACCATATGGTTTTAGATTATTTACTGGCTGAAGAAGGAGGGGTATGTGGGAAATTAAATGTCTCTAACTGTTGTTTAGAAATAGACGATGTAGGCGAAGTAGTCCTCCAATTAACCAAAGACATTAGGAAAATAGCCCACGTCCCCGTCCAGACCTGGAATGGTTGGAATGGTAATTTATGGTCCTGGCTGCCGGGGGCGCCCTGGGTGAAACAGTTGCTGTTATATTTGCTATGTGCGTTTGCCACTTTAATGTTTTTACCCTGTATAATACCCTGTTTTGTTCAGCTAATACGACATGTGGTATCTAATATGCAGTTCGTACCTACCACCTCACCCGAGAGCATAAAACAAATCCGTGCCGTTCACCGGGTAGAACCCACCACAATAACCATTGTTTAGACCTCAAACAAAGAACACACCAAAACAACAACAAAAAAATTGCATATTCCTACCCATGTCATACTCACTAGTTGTTCTATACTTCTTATAATGGTGAACTACCTCGCGCAATGGATTTCTCAGGGTTGTTGAACATTGTTAAACTTAGAAAGATTAAGGAACAAAGAGTGTTTACATTGGACAATGTTCCTGTTTGTTTGCAATTGAACACTCTTGCCATGTCCCATGTTCCCTTTTTCTCTGCTTCTGTCTCCACCTCTGCTCTGTCCTCTCTCTCTCTCTCTCTCTCTCTTTTTCCCTTCCCACCTCTCCTACCACTGTGAAGACTGCAATGTCGAGCCACGGGGTGGTGTCGAGGACTAATCAATCAGAATTGTCTCGACATTGCCGTTCTACCGCCATCTTCTGGGTCCGACATCCAGCCCCCGATGAAACCACCACAGCCCATGCAGAGACCAGGACACGAAAGGCGGGACCATGGACTGCACGCACGCCTGCGCAGACACCAGGGCGCGAAAGGCAGAGGCCAGGGCGCGGAAGGCGGGGCCATGGACTGCACGCACGCCTGCGCAGAGACCAGGGCGCGAAAAGCAGAAGCGCAAACTGCATGTACACAGACCTGCTCTGCGCATGTGCATGGCCCTATAAAAGGACCGCGTGCGCCTTTTGAGGTCTCTCTTTTTCTCCTCGTCCTTCACCGTGCACCTCCTTGGAAGCTGCTCCTGCGGACACAGAGGCTGGACCGACTGGACCTTTGATCGACGGGACAACGCCGGACTCGGAGTGGCGGTAGCTAGTTCCCCTACGTGGCTCTTTTCTCACCCGCCTGAGCACGCTCTTTCTATTTTTCTCTCTTTTCCTCTCTCTCTTTTTTTTTCTTTCTTTCCTTTTTCTTTTTTTTTTTTCCCCCTATCTCCCTACCCGGTCCTCACCCCTTCGTTCGCCAAAATAAAGTCAAAAGGTTGTACGGCATTTGACCTCGTTTGCGTCTTAATCTCGTCCTTGGGATCGTATCGAAACCTCTCTCGACATTGGATCGGGACACACGATGTAATATAAAAGCATTTGCAAAATAATGTAGGCAGCAATGCTTCTGGTTGCTATTACTTCCACTGCAAATAATGCCATCTGTTTATCACTATGCCCCAGTGCATGCTATCTTACATGTGGACAGAACTTGTAATGTGTTGTTGTCTCTGTAGTAAACAGCTTGAATACTACGCCCTGGAATAATGTCATGAAGAATACCCTCTTGGCTTTTTCCAATTAATTTCTCAGAAACAATTTATAGTAGAAAGCTGTAGTTAAAAGGCAACAAATACTGACTTGACCTTTCAAATTGGAATTCCCATGGTTCATTTTTTCTGGAAGGAAGAAAGAGAGGTTCCAGAAAAATAAAATATGACCAGTATCCAGTAATAAATGCAGAAGTTTCTCAAAAGAACAGGAAATGTATGAGAAAATGTTAATAAGTTTGAACAGTTAATATTAGTATGAATGCCAGGTCACAATTCTGCAAAAGCATTACACATTTAGATGTTGCTTTTGTCTATTACTGTTTAAACTCTCACACAGAGGTTGTTTATGTTTCCATACCTAGGAAAGTTTCATTCAATTTGGGATTCCAGCCCAATTATCTTTGTACTGTGTGATATTCAAAATACCTTAAGATTGTGTGTGTGTTTTCTGGTCACACAGTCTATAAATAAGGCATGTTTTCGGACTTTTGTACCTGTCTTTTCATTTGTTGTATTCTGGCATTCAACAGCAGACCTTTGACTTCTATCTGAAATTCCTGTTACAAAAACAGACAGGGAAAGAGGCAGATCTCCAAAGACCATTTTCAAGAGACAGGATCCTCCTGCCTTTTGAATGAAGACAGGGTTGGGGTGGGGTTTTTTCCATTCTTTTGAATTTAAAAAAAAAAAAAAAAAGAAGTTTGAATGAAAAAAAGGAATTAAAAAAAAAAAAAGGCAATTTTCCTAACAATCCACTGTCCTTCTTTACCAACAGTTACATTTCCACAGTTACAGACTCACTGTGCAGCAAACAGCAGTCATTTCTCACCAAGCTGTGAAGACAAGTTTGCTTTATCTGTTCAGGCAAGATTAAAGGTGTACAAGGAAGTTAGATCAAATACTGAACTTCAGAGGTCTACCTCTGCTTTCTCTGGGAAATCTCCAATTTGATTGCACTTGAGATGAGGCAATGGTCCGTGGTTCCTAGTGAACATTCATCACAGGCTTCAGAATGAATCAAACTTTTCTCACATGGTGTATTTTATATTTAGAATGTCAGAAAACAGCCTGTAAGATTTCCTGCAGGCAACAATCAGCCTGAACTGTATCTCTTTTTAATTTAGAATTTAAAACATCTGATTTTGATGTGCTCTGCAGTTTTCATGTGATGAAAATATATAAATTATTTCTTCTTCAATAAAAAAAAAAGAGTTTCTTCTCTCTTGCAGAGTTTCTGAGCTATATTGTCTTTTTGCTTCTGATGTGCTTCAAATGGTGCATTGGCTTTTTCATGTCCTAACTAGGCAGCAGGCAGTGATTTTCACATTAAACTGTATGATGAGATTTTCGTCGAGCAGTAAATGCAATGAATCGTTGCCCCATAATCCTTTCACCCACAATAATTGGGTTTTACTAAACAAAATCTTTTTTAATATGTAATTTATCTATTTATGTCAAAATTAAATGGAACTAAAACTGAGCTTAATTAGCTCATACTCCAGAATGCAGCAAAATAACTTTTTGATATGAGAAAAACTCCGCAGTACTCAAATACTTTTGTTTTTAGACATGGGCAGGTTGTATACAGAATTCAAGTCATATCTGGCTCAGCTGTTTAGACCAGAACTTTACTCATTCAAAATCATGAGGACACCAAATTTAAGTCAGATTTCTGTTTACCACGGAACTTCTGTTTTGTTCCAGCTTCTAATATAGTGGAGTGCTAAACCATGCCTGTGACTCCTAAATGCTATTGCATTATAAAGAAACCACAGAGATGCAAGCAGCCCTCCCTGACTGATTGTTTTTAGGCAAATTAGAACATTTCCCTGCTATCTGAGCCAAACAGAATAATGTGGGTAATGACAGGGGGAACAAACGGTCAACCTTTTGCACCTACACCCTTCCAGAAGAATGTCATTCAATTACTCAAGGTATGTCTACAGGGATGGGTTAAGGCATGTGCCTGTGCTGCTCATGCTTGTAGCTGGTTAGAGAGAGCCCAACTCAGTCTAGAAGCCACAGAGGTGTACTAACATGGTGCCCGACATCAGTTAATATGGCAAAGTTACCTCAACAGAGGTTATTTGGTAGGTGGCAGCTCTGAGCGAGGTGCTACCAGCTACAGCTTTCATCCGTCTGGCTCTGAGCAGGGGCAGGCTGGACGCCCAATCGTCCACACTCATCCATGTAGACATGCATGTCATGCAATGAAGACACAGACATCATGTCAATGTAATAAAATAGTGGGATCAGTGTCTCTTGCTTTGAAAATAAACTCCCTTGACTTTGCTTTAGTACTTGCACAGCAGCAGGAAGTCGGTGTTGATAAGCACAATTTTATGCCATTGGCATGACCTACTTACTAAATGGACAATACACAAACACAAGCACTCCCACTTCAGTTGCACTTTGTGAAAGTAATTAAGATAATGTATACAAATACAGACTCTAGATTTAGTCATCCTAAATACATAATAAGGGGCTGTAACAACAGATACTTGTGAAAAGAAGTGAGGATCTACAAAGAATTAATGAAGTTTTTCAGTAGTCTAAATATATATTTAGGTAACTGACTTTGAGCATGCACAGTCATTATTTTCAGATAGCTTTCATTACCAGCAATAAAAGCAATGCTGAGGAACTGGGGAGAAAAATATTCTTCTTTCCTTTCCAACTGGCTGGAAGCTTGTCACAGTGACTGCGAGACACTGCAGGAACCATGCCCCCATCTCCTTCCTGCACAGACTCTGAGTTGCCTGCACAGTCTCCACAGCACAAGAACCATTAATGTTAATCATCTGAAGCATATTAAAGACGTGAACACTTCCTAAAGACTTACAGTCCTGAGATCGCCTGCTCCTTGCCTAAAGCTCTGATCAAACCAATATAATTTTGAAACTGGAAATATGTAAGCCACTTATAAGAATACACCAAAGGGTATTAATAATACTATCACAGCAAAGGGCATTAATAAAAACTTTAATATGAAAAGAAGAGGCTTCCATTCCACTTCAGAAACTTGTCTCATATTTAGGATACAATACAAACAAACAAACAAACAAGTCTTTATGGACCACAACAGTAACATTTCTTTGTTTTCAAATGTGAATATTGGGAAGATTCACTGAAAGACAATTGTAAAATAGTCCATTTTGCTGGTGTAGAAGATATGCACACATTATAATGAATCAGACCAGCATAGAGAGAAAAAATATCTGAAAGTAAATTATTGCTATCAGCCTATACCTTGAGTAGTAGAATTTCCAGTCTTCTACTCAAAACACCAAAGGTCCCTGGCATTTGAGCAAAAAAAACCCCATTTCTCTAAGATATAGTGGTGGTAGGATTTTAGCTTTAGAGGAATACTTGGGAGTAGAGTATTAATACTTAGCACATGAGTCAGACAAAAGGTGTTTTAAAGTTAGAAAAGGTTTTCTCTATTTATGTTCTTTATGTGCTTTATGTGCAATGTGTACTTTAACCATTCCTTTACCCAAGAAGCAATGGAAGATTATTAGAAAAGTTGTTTCTGTGGTACTTATTATCAAGCAGAAGCCTAATGAGTTTCAAAGAAGATATTTTGATTATAGTACTAACCGACTCCTGTTGCAACTTCTGACTTTGGATAAATTTGAGATGTTTATTTGAACAGATTCCCCAAGCCTCTAGCAGCTTGCCAGCTAAATATTAACTGGAGAATTATCAAAACTTTCAATACATTCAAAGTTAGAATATGTTAGGGACATTACATCCAAAATAGTTAAGCTGTACACCTCCAGACCAACCAGCACTTTAAGATGTCTTGCAAAACTGAATTCACAGAAGTCTACAAATTAGCAAAATTTCACATCAAATTTGAACAACTTGAGTTGCTAAGAATAATATCCTGAAATAGCAGCTGAATCATCACTAATGCTGACTGTTTATCGAAGAAGGTGTTTTGTATTTGGTCTAGCTAGCTATGCTATACCATGTCACCAAAGGCAGGTGTGAATAATCAAATGAAACAGACTGGATGCAAGAAATGAACGATTATACATTATGTGCTAAGGATAGGATTTTCAAAATTGATTTATGATTGATTTAACACTTACTTCAATGGTGAGAAGCCAGAAGACTTTTTCACTGGCTTGAGTGGGAACAGAATTAAGCCAATATTGAGCTTTCAACCATTTACTATCTTACCAGATATCCTAAAATTACCCAGCCAATTATCTTGCATTTACTATCTGACTGGATACACTTGGGCTTCTTCTCTGAATAAGTCAGAAATGTCCCAGACCAACATGTGGTTGAACAGATGAACTATTGTGTACTATCTTGCAGGCACCCTGACACAGAAAAAGAAATCTGATTTGTGCATTGGGTATGTCTTTCTCTCACTGTTTTTTGAGCATCATGGAAGTGTCCTGATTCATCCTTTGTTAAATGACAAGGGTTACACTAAGTCTTATTCCCCTTGCCCAACAGAGAGCAAAATATTCCTATGTCCATACCAGTATTTTTTCATGCTGCTAAGCACTGATTTCGCTGACATACTGGAAAATGTCACCATCCTAATTAAAAATATGTGGAACCTAGAAAAATACGCAGTGTCAGAAAGAAGAAAACATTGCTTTAATCATAATTTAAAAGTTTTATGTTCATGGTCAATAGTATCAAACAGGGCAGGCTCATTCAGTAAAATTAATAAAGATAGATGGGCAGAGTACATCAAAAAGAGAAGATTACTCCTTGCTATGTAACAGGAGTGGTTTTAGTGCTATGGTTGAACGTGTACTCAGAATAGAAGCTCTCAAAGAAAGAAAAAGAATTTATGAAGTTTTCAGTGAGACATTTGGTCTCTTGAAGGCCTCGTGGATTGCTATTGATTTTGGTGGATTTGAGCTATTATATCAGCTGGGGCTTTCCTCAAATCACTTACTTCATCCTACTGCCTTGCTGAATTTCCTATTTCACCTTGTCATTCAGAACACAAACCCAATGAAACAGGTCCTGTCATATTAATATATTTGTTTAGTACATACTTCCCAAGGGTCCTATACTGAAAGTCGTGTAAGCAACAACGCCAGCTATGATTTTTATCACATTCTCCTATGCTTATCCCCAAGAATGTTTCCTAACAAATCTGGAACTAAATCATTAAGGCTGCAGAGAAGCAATATATTAATATCTACCCAAAACGCTAAAACAAAAAAACATGTATCTGTCAGACTACAGGAGCTCTGCTTTTCGTGACAAGCACTCTCTATCTTACAGCAAACAGGATTTACCAAGAAAAATATATTGAAATATTTTTAATGGCAAAACCAACATGAACCAGCATGGCAAATTCTAAATCTTAATAGAAAATCTGAAGCCTTTAGGCAAGAGCAGTTAAAAAATAGTTCCCTTGGATGGTATTGCTGTCCAGGCCTTTAGGGAGCCAGTAAGGCACAGAGGTGGGTATTTCCATAAATTAACTTTTGCCTAGGGAGGCCACTAGCTCTCCACGGGCTCCATCTGCAGTCAGCAAAGACAGAGATGCTCTCAAAATGGCAATTCAGAGACAAAGCCCAGTTTAACCACTCTGAATTTCTCTCCTGGGGGATTTTTTCTCTTCCCAATGACAGCAGAGCTTTCAGGGGACTATTAGCCTTAGGTAAAGTGAGAATACTCAATTGAACAAGAAACAATAGGTAATCCCTATCAATTCAGAAAATAAACTTGGAGCTTGGTTTCCCCTATTTGACAACTCTGCTAATTACATTAAACAACTTGAGCAGCAAAGAAGAGGAGGATCTTAGGTCTGCAGTAGATTTGTAGATTTCCATTCTAAAATCTGTTTTATATTCCTCCAACTGAAGGGATTTTTTTTTTTTTTTACAGCTGATGTGGAAATCAGAATTTAAAATGAGCCTTTACTCCTTTGG
Source organism: Platalea leucorodia (assembly GCF_965183815.1). NCBI lineage: Eukaryota > Metazoa > Chordata > Aves > Pelecaniformes > Threskiornithidae > Platalea > Platalea leucorodia. The sequence continues at coordinate 59,306,570 of NC_138823.1, read as the reverse complement.
GTAAATCAAAATGAATAAAATAATAGAATAGTCTTCTTTAAAATAATATGACTCTATGCTAACCCCCAAAATGCTTACAGAACTTTTTAGATTTTTTAGTTTATTTCTAATTAATAGAATATGAATTCATAGAATATACCCTAATTTCCTGCAACCTACACCACAAAAGTCTACAATGCTGCAGGAATTCCTTCTGTATTTAAGACACCAGGTAGATTTGTCAGTAGCAGTTCAGCACCAAAAAGATTGTTTCCTGACTCAGAAGCCAGACTCAGATAAATAGAATGCCTGAAAAAAACCTTTAGATGTTCTTTGCAGACAGCAGCACACAGTAGATATTTTGAAAAGTGGGGAGTCTGCAGCTGGATAAGAGCCTCCCAAGGCAGAATTGCCATCCTGTAACAAGTCAGCTGTTTCTTTGTAAACTGTTCTTCTATGCTTTAAATAGGATGGCTTGAATTTCCTATGTACAAGGTATACTTTACTTCCAGATATGCACGGATTCATGCAAATAACTCCTTTTAACACTAATGGCAGTTAAATGCATCAGTCCTTGAGTATTACTATTAAAATACACCATTTACTTGTACCCTTGATTAGCACTAACATGGGGCTAGCTGGAGTTGCAAAATGGTCTTCAGCAGTAAATTGTTAGTAATTTTAAGTGTCAATAATCATCATTCACCTTCTCTAAAATACAGTTAGGAGACAGAGAGTTTTCATTCCTCAGCAAGAGTTATAAAGTAGAGCTAGTCCTGCACATGGTCTCTGCTACAGCTCTATAAAAGTTGGGCTACTGTAATATCAATGAGTCACTTGGTCTAATCCCTTTCAGCGTTGCCAGAAGCCTCCTTGAGCTGGCTAAGCACACCTCATGGGTATGGAAAAGATAGTGTGGCAAGTTTAGGTGCCCCAAAACTGGTAACACTAAGAAGGAATTACCAGTGATGGTAGTTTGCACAAAGCAACCATCAGCGTAATTAAACAGTAACCATGGAATTACTAGGGGGTTTGCTCCTTTTTTTTTTTTTTGTGTGTGTGTGTGTGAAAATGAGGAGTCAGCTTGAAAATAAGTTTAAAAGAACTGTGATAATTTGCTACAGGAACAGAGAGACCTTGGGGAGGGAAGGAAGAGCCATAGGCACCCGGGGTGGGCACTGTCTGCAGCTGCCCCGCCAGCATCACCGCCTCCACTTGGGACAGGCAGAGCTCCCTCCCATGGGACAGGTGTTGGGGGCAGCCTGTGCTCCGCTCACGGGACTGAGATATGGGGAGACCCACACCAGCTGTTGCAGAGGGGATCTTGCAGAGGCTTTTTCACCAGCACCCATGTGTTGGGGGTCACAGGAGCAGGGCAGGTGGAGGTAGGACTGCAATGTGTGCATGTGTCTTTGTGGGATTAAAACTTTTGGGGATTAGTTACAGAAGGCTGTTTAGAAATTTTAAGTGCTTATTAACATTTCAGAAGTGACTAATATTGTGGTTTATGTGCAATATTGTTCATATTGATCCTGAATATATAGTTCACTGTTCTCCAGTTAATCACGTGCTATCAATAAATGAATAAACTTCTTCAAACCTGATTTCATTTAAACCACATGAATTGAGCAGGGGTTTCCCTGTAACAGTAAGTAGTGGATAAATATACCAAAAGTCGGGCACAGACCCAGGTTTACACCCAGATCACCGATGTCTGTGAGTACTCAGTTCATGATCTACCCTAAGCAAAAAGTGATGTTCAACCTGAGCAAACATTAGAGCAGAGAGATAATTATATGCAGTACAACTACATCTCTGCTACTAAGTCATTGTTCAGACAATGAGTTTTGCCTGCACTATTTCAGCATAAAAAGTGACTTGCAATGGTAATAATAAGAATAATGTTGAGCTGCATCAAGCAAGTTGTGAAACATAAAATCTACATTTTTAAGAAAATGTTGATATTTCTTTTCTCCCACTTCCAGCAAAAATGAAGAAATGAACACATTTCAAACATTACAATATCAGAATAAGTGATCGAGCATATTGGAAGATTTGACACAAAAATATAAGCTGCTGTGCTTCACGAAGCTTAGGCCTCTTTTTATGTAGCTACTTAATAAAGCTCTCCTTGATTTGCACCTGTTTCTCCTCTCAGTCACCAGTGTTCCACAGGGTGAGCTGTCACCAGTTTCATGGACTGCAGCAGTACAAAGACTTCTAGACACAAGCACATGATGATTACACTTCCTGTTGCAAAAGCCAGATCCGAACACGGGTAGATACTGGAACAAATTTCCAGCTCCCATTTTTTCAAGTGAGTGCATTGAGCCTGTTCTCAATGAGCATTAGCCCAAAGGGTACGAAAAACAGAATAGGTGGAGTAGAGACAATCCTATACTTTGTATGTATCTCATCTTCCTGCTCCTCCCAAGTCTAAGCAATGCAGGGTAGGAGATTGGAAATTGCTCTCCCACCCTATGCTTCTGTATTAGTAAAAATATGAATATATAACCTTTGCCCTGTAAGTGTAAGAGGTAAAGGCATACTAAATTTGTAGGTTGCTCTGACCCTCAAGATGTCAAATTTCCACCACTTTGGACGCAGCACCTGTGCTGGAAGGAGCACCGCCTGGAGCCTTTCAGCAGGTGCAGCCGCCACTCCCCCTACATATACTTCCACATTGGCAGTGGTGGGCTCCTACTTATCACGGCTCACAGGCAACACAGGATCTCTGCAACCACCAGCAGCAGCAGGCTTTCCTTCCCAAACTTGGCATGGAGAGCAGTGGTTTCACATTCAGTAGCAGTTTGTACTGTTTCCTCAGCACCAAACTCCCACCAAAAGCTAGTACCTGGATATACTTGGGGATACAAACCACAACTCCTCTGTGTAAAATGTTGCCTTTGACAGACACAGGAAAACACTGCAAAAATTGATAGTGCTCAAGAATTTACCAATGTAATTGTCATTAAGTAAATATGATTAGTAAGCCATCTAATTATAGTATGAGAAAGACACATTATATTCTCTCCTCCCTTTCCATTCTTCACCACTTCCTTTATGTGACACAAAAGAAAGCTCAGTATACTGGGTCTGTGACTTTGCTTTGTCAGAGGCTTGTTTTTCTTGTAAGTTATCTTCTGTTCCATTGTAAAATTGTCCTGTTTCCTTACAAATTCAAGTATGTGCATCACCTGCTTCTGTGATTTTGCAAAGCACACGACTTCGTTTTCCAAAAAGGAAGTGGAGATTTAAAAGCGCTTTTTCCTTTAAATAAAATGTATTAGAAGCTACAAAGGGAAAACATCATTTTTTATTATTTTTTTAGATGTAGCCCAGAGACAGATTTTTCTCTTCACAAAGTAGAAAATTGAATTATTCTATCTGAGTGCTCTCTCTTTCTTTCTCTCATCCTCTCAACTTTCTACAAGCAACAGAGAAATCATTAAAAATACATGGAGTCTACAAAAATGGGCAGGGGGGGAAGCTTGTGTAACACTAAGAGAAAGGCTTAATAAAAACATTGCTTATACCTTTTTTTCCTTCTCCCTTTTTTTTTTTTTTTTTTTTTTCCCTTCCAGCCAGGGAAACGCATCTAGTAATAGAATCTGGAAACAGAACACAAATCCCATCCGAGAGGCAGAAAATGTAGTGTTGTTAAAATCTTACGTTTATGATGCCTCTCAGTTAGTGAATGGTGGCAGTGGCAACTCTACAGCAACAAATGACATGCAAGAAACTATTCGTTAGTGAAGGGTTGCTTCAGAATGCAATATATAAATGCCCTTATTTGCAATAAATATTTAAACATTTTATTTAAAAAAAGAAAAGAAACACAAATCAGAGGCTCCATTACCATGATCTGTTTTTAAAGAAGGTAAAATTATGTATCATTAAGCTGGAAAACTGAAACACTGAGGGATTGTTGCTGGGGAAATTCTTTCCTCTTCTGCTTTTTCTTCTATTTTTCTATGTGGCAATACTTCCTACGACTTCACATTTTTTGTAAGCCATGATTCTTAGCAAATACGTACATAATCACATCTGAAAAAAAGCATACTAGTGCCTAATACACAAGTGCCAGAGGGGTAAAATTCTCTGTTGTTTAAATCTGTTGTTTAAATTTTCACAGAGTTACATCACTTTGCCCCTGCTGAGAATCTGGCCTCACAGTTCTAATAATGTACAAGCAGAGCAAAAATTATCTATGCACTCTGAGAAAAAAAAAATTAATGGGGTTATTCATCCTTGCAGCCTCACTGATAGTCACCCTAACCTTAAATGAAAAGAAGGAACTGAATTCTCCCATTTGTTGTACGCTGAGGGGGAAGAAAGTGAGAGGAGGAGAGGAATGTGCTTTCTATATCGGTATGAAGGATAGTTCAATGTACAGGCTACAACTATGGTTTCCACAGTCCTGGATTCAGCTCTGCATTGTGCTGCAGAAATGTGAAGCGTGCTGAGTAAATGTGTGGATCAAAGCTAGAATTATCTGTTAAGTCAGGTGCTGCAGTGCCTAGACCTTAATCATCTGCTCCTCTTCCATCCCTTCACTGTATGGGATCTAGCCCCCTACTCCAACACCTACCCTCCCTGCACAGCAGCCAGGCAGAGGCAGGACTCCCACTGCAAGCTGCCAATGCAACCACACACAGAGCAAACCTCTTCTGGTCCTCTAGTCTGGCCTCCAGAGCGATGCCCCTCTGCACGTGTGATCACAGCACTCAGTCCTTTCTAAGGCAGATTTTCTTCAAGGACTTGGCCAAATTATTCTTTTTATTTTAAAATATAGGTAGAAGAAGAATACAACCCCACTTCCCACAACACAAACTAAGGTGGAAGAAAAACTTAGTGGGTTTACTTGCATGCCCTGAAAACGAGAGATTTGCTTTCAATCTTTTTTTTTTTCTTTTTTTTCTTTTTGTTTTTTTGTTGTTGTTTTTTTTTTGTTTTTTTTTTAACCAGAAGATTCAGATATCCATTTTTCAAGACAGTGTCTTAAGCAACAGGGCAACAAAGCAGGGTTGCTGTCCAATAGTTCTTCAGCTAAGGATGTGCTAAAGTGCAAAAAGAAAACCTAGTGAGTCCTTGGTCTGGAAATTACAGGCAAAAGGAATAGGAGAAAGAGGACATGATCCCAGGATGAGGTCTGCTTTGTATCCACTGAGTATCTGTCTACAAAAGAACCATGTAAAATTTGTGCCACCTGCAGACATTACAACATATTTTTACCATTCAATGCAGTTTTCTGCCCTGATAGCTAAATTCCGCACGTTTTTTCCACACATCTTTTAAATGAGCTTTAATCAGTCTAAGTGACAAGATTGAAGATCTTTTGATCAGTTCAGTATCTGAGTTGCAAAGGTGTCATTAGACTCCTTCCTTCAAAGCCTTCATCTGATATGTTACAGGTACCACAAAGAAATCAGCAATTAAAACCAAAACTGATACTTTCAATATGTGAAGGGGGAAAACCTAAATAGCATCTGAACTGCACTGTTTTCTTGAAAAATTAAAACTAAGAGGCTGCAGGTTTGCTTGCTTTGCTCTTTGATGTTGTGTGTCTTCTTTAAAAAAATAAAAAACCTTGCATGTTATCCTCTGCACAAACTTGAGTACTAGCCTCAAACCCACTTTATTTTCCTGAGAGCAGAGATGATTATATGAATAAATCCAGTTGTGCGCTTAATAAGCTTTGGCAGGAAAGGGACTGGAGGAAGGTGACCAATGGAGCAAGCCAAGAAAAATATCCAAATTGGCCTTCAACCTCCTCAGTAATATCTAAAGCTGATAAAGGAAAGTTTGTGAGTTAATTTCACAAGGATATAGCTCTCTGTAAGTGTAAGTAGCAAGTGGGAAATTACAAAGTAATAGAAAATACATTGTGGAAAGAAAAGAACATTTTAGGTATTTCACAGAAGCTCTGATTGTTTCACCTCTCTTTTTAGCTGTAGTTTGTAGCTCAGCTTTTCTGGGATTTAGTCAAAGAAATCAGATATCCTAGGGGGGACATCCCATGGGACTGAAATCATCAGAACAAAGCTGGCGTTAGCTTGTCCATCCCCAGTTGTCATTTTAAGGGGATGTTATTATGAGACTTAACCTAACCATGTAAACACCCGCATTCCTGGAACGTTCGGGCACCATCTCTAAAAGCAGTACAAAGTGGAAGACAGAAGGAGAGAAACCAAAATCCCTGCAATTAAAAACTGTATGGCAATGGCATCAGGAAAAATGCAGTCTTGCTGTGTTTCTCAGAAAAGATTTAATGCCCAGAAACAGCTCTTTGGGCCAGTGCTGTTCTAATAACAATGCATGCTCACACTTATAGGATAATCTCATCTATTGTTTCTGATTGAATTTATAATAAAGAGAGATTACCTAAGGAAAATTACTTGGTGATGCTGCCTATCTGCAATTAGACATGCTCATGTTTGGAAATAGACACTATCATTTACCAACAGCAGTTCTGAGGGTAGTTTGCATTAAAATGTTTCTCACATCTACTGTATGCAATCTTTGTCAAATGAGGCCAGGCAGAAAAATATACATGAAGTTAGTGAAATAAAAAAAATAACAAATGGTGTATTCTGTCTGCTTGCCAGCTGCTTTATATCCACTGGCACTTGTTTTTTGATCCAGCACACAAAATAATCTCCTTCAAATCTGTAGCTACAAGTACATGAAAGTGAGAATCCAAACTTTCCAAAAGATCTTAAAATGAAAAAAAAACTGGTGTGAGGAATAATCTAAGATTGGATTTGGAGAAATACTCAAAAATAGTAAAATATATTGGATATGTAAGTTATATTTTGGTCTGGAAGCTGCACTGCAGTTGAAGTGGCACTGGATTTTCTGGCAACACATCCAGAATTTTCTTTTCTGAGACATACGGGGAAAAATGCAGAGTGGACCATTTGTGTCATCACTCAGTATTTTAGGTTTCCTATACTGAATAAAGTCTTTAAACTTTTCAGTGCCCCAGTGGCTTGCAGGGTCAGTGAGAGGGCCTTCTTTGGTTACATAAATCTGAATTCTCTGCACAGATTAGAAACTTATAGTCCTCTAGAAATCTAAGTGCATGCTGTTTAACAGGACAATTACAATGAAACAAAGTTGTTCAGAACTTTGCCATTTTTTTTTATTTACCCACAGACAGCTGAATAGCCTTACTCACAAATTCTACATGAATCATATATATGCATAGCATGTATATGCACAGCAGCGCATGCTAAAAAGCAAGCAGTTTGGTCCCATACTCCTGCAAATTTCAGTGTGGGCTTCCTAAGGGGAATCCTGCAGCTTCCCTGCAGAAAAGTCACAGCAGCGTCTTTCTAGTGAAACCAATAGTATGAGTGGAGAGGGATATGAAAGGCTGTGTGGCATTTGATACAGTCAGAACAACTCTTACTGTGATGCCTGTGTACCCAATGATATTTGACATGATTCTCATGATTATATCTTCTCAGGCAGATATCATAGAATCATAGAATCATAGAATGTCCTGAGTTGGAAGGGACCCATAAGGATCATCGAGTCCAACTCCTGTCCCTGCATAGGACAACCCCAAAATTCACACCATATGTCTGAGGGCGTTGTCCAAATGCTTCTTAAATGTTGTCAGGCTTGGCGCTGTGACTACCTCCCTGGGGAGCCTGTTCCAGTGCTCCACCACCCTTTGGGTGAAGAGCCTTTTCCTAATGTCCAACCCAAACCTCCCCTGCCATATCTTCCTGCCGTTCCCTCGGGTCCTATCATTCATCTTCAGGGAGAGGAGATCAGCACCTGCCCCTCCCTTCCCTTCCTTGAGGAAGCTGTAGACCGCGATGAGGTCTCCCCTCAGTCACCTCTTCTCCAGGCTGAACAGACCAAGTGACTTCAGCCGCTCCTCATACGGCTTCCCCTCTAAACCCTTCACCATCTTTGTGGCTCTCCTCTGGACACTCTCTAGTAGCTTCGTATCCTTTTTGTACTGTGGCACCCAAAACTGCACACAGTACTCAAGATGAGGCCACATCATATATTTTATTCCATTTTTCAGGTGAAAAATGGAGATACAAAAAAATTCAGTGACTCATTCAACATAAGATATCTGGGCTGAGGCTGGGGATGGCTTTGGTCCACACAGCCATCCTTTTCAATAAACCCATGCACTTAGATTAGGTTACTACCTTGAACAATTGTATCCTAAAGCATAGAATATCAGGGGATTAAAAACTTGATCCCGGCTATAGACCCTTTAGGAGTGGTGACAACAATGCTATGTCCTCTTATAAATGTACTTGCAGGAGTAACAAGCCAGACTTTCCAGGGTTCTGTTGCAGACAGAATAGGCACCAGGGTCATGACCTCATGATATTTCTTGCCTCAAGCAATTGGTGATTTTGTCTATGTCTAATATATTTCCAGGCCATTGATATGAACAAATGAGAATTTTCCCCTCTATAGATTTCCAAAATTGCTTACTGCTTATACTTTGGCCCTTTACTATCTGCATACTCATCTGTTTTGAACTGTTTGAAGGAGATAAATATTTACTGTCTGCTCTGTTTCTGTGATCATGAAAAAACTTCAGCATGGAAGAGAATTTGAAAGGTAAAATCAGATCTGAAAGTAGAAAAGGTATGCAACGTATTTTTCTTAAGCTACTGAGATATTTGCTTGCTGCTTTTATAGAATCCACGAAGTCTGCCTTTCCTTTTTATGTAATGTAATGGCTGTGATTTTCAGCCAAAATGCAAATATGCAACCTTGGCTGCCTTTTGCTGATCCTCCTCTTTTAGCTCTCCTACGTGATGAGCTGAGATGGTATTTATCAGGATGAACATGTTTTTTTAGCTTTTGGACCAGTTTTGACCTCTCCTATCTCCCCATTTTTCCCCATTGTGGCCAGATCATTCCCTGCTTCAGGATCTAACTTCGCTCTGACAATATAATGAAGACTTTAAGCAGTTTAATTTGCTTATCATAAAATGCTCACACTAAGTCAGTGGGACTCATTTACCATTATTTAGATGTCTCGGGATGTTTTAGATCTAAGAGTCTGTGTGCAGTTTCTCTCTACTAACAGCTAACCAGCACCTCATCCACAAATGCCTGTTACACTTTTGGCATCTAAATCTGTAAGTTCCTTTACACCCCTTATTCTATACCATCTACGTCATGCCCAGGTCCCACACTTTCCAATACATTCCAATTAATCACAACCACCTTTCCTGTATTTTGATATATACACACAAATATCATTCCCCTAGTCTACGGGCCATCCCTCTAAAATGTCCATTGAGTTCATTCAGTCCATGACTTTGGCCTCCGTCTGTCATAACAGTCCTTCAGGGCAGGAGAAATGGTGTGTGGTGTTGGATTGTTGCATGTTGAAGCCAGTTCTGGTTCCATCACAGCTGCACTTGTCTGGTTCTATCATCGCTGCACTTCGCTCAGTTTGATCAAAATTCATTCTTCATTAATCTGGGTGATTCTTGCTGTAATACCACTGATATGGCATATAGCAACCATAGTAGTGACGACACACGGTATTATATAGCAATTAACATCATACAATTCAGTTCATTGGCTATTTCCACCCAAAATCAAACCCCCTTGAGGTACACATTGGGCTTCCCCATCCTTTCACATCTCCCACCAAGTGCACCCAGTTCCTTGAGCAAAAGTAATCCCACAAATGGGTTTGCCTTTTCTTGAGGCAGGAATAAACCAGACTGTCTTCCCCAGCATATTTTTTAGGTGCACTACAGGGACTTTATCCCCTTCTACAGTACGTAAAAGTTTTAATTGGGCAGGGCCTGCTCGATTGGCAGATGTCCTAGTGTTGACTAACCAGGTGGCTTTTGCTAAATGTGTATCCCAATGTTTGACTATCCCATTGCTCTCAGTGTAGTCTTTAACAGTCCATTGTATCATTCGATTTTCCCAGAGGCTGGTGCATGACAGGGGATGTGATATACCCACTCAATGCTGTGCTCTTTGCCCCAGGTGCCTATGAGGTTGTTTCGGAAATGAGTCCCGTTGTCTGACTCAGTTCTTTCTGGGGTGCCATGTCGCCATAGGACTTTCTTTTCAAGGCCCAGGACAGTGTTCCGGGGGGTGGCATGGGGCACGGGATATGTTTCCAGCCATCCGGTGGTTGCTTCCACCATTGTGAGCACATGGCGCTTGCCTTGGCAGGTTTGTGGGAGTGTGATATAATCAATCTGCCAGGCCTCCCCGTATTTATATTTCAGCCATCACCCTCCATACCACAGAGGCTTTAACCGCTTGGCTTGCAGCGCATGTTTCACATTCATGGATAGCCTGTACAATAGTGTCCATGGTTAAGTCCACCCCTCAATCACGAGCCCATCTATATGTTGCATCTCTTCCTTGATGGCCTGAGGTATCATGAGCCCACCGAGCTATAAATAATTCACCCTTATGTTGCCAGTCCAGACCCACCTAAGCCACTTCAGTCTTAGCAGCCTGATCCACCTGCTGGTTGTTTTGATGTTCTTCAGTGGCCCGACTCCTGGGTACGTATCTACGTGACTACGTATCTAGGTTCTCTAGGCAATATCTTGCCACAATGTAGCAGCCCAGACCGGTTTGCCCCTGCGCTGCCAGTTGCTCTTCTTCCATTGCTGCAACCACCCCCACGGGGCACTTGGCACCATACATCAGTCAGTATAGAGATAGAGCCCTGGCCATTTTTCTCATTCAACAATATCCAAAGCCAGTTGGATGGCTTTCCCTTCTGCAATCTGACTCAATTCACCTTCTCCTTCAGCAGTTTCTACGACTTGTTGTATAGGACTCCATACAGCAGCCTTCCACGTCCAATGCTTTCCCACAATACGACAGGACCCATCAGTGAATGGGGCATATTGTTTTTCATTTTCTGGCAGTTTATTATACAGTGGGGCATCTTCACCTCCTCTTCTGGTGATATTCCGAAATCTTTGCCTTCTGGCCAATCCATGATCACTTCCAAGATTCCTGGGTGACTGAAGTTTCCTATTCGAGCCCGTTGTGTGATCAGTGAGACCCACTTTCTCCATGTAGCTTCAGCTGCATGATGTGTACAGGCAACCCTCCCTTTGAACATCCAACCCAACACCGGCAGTCAGCGTGCCAAGAGGGGCTATGCTTCAGTACCTACCACTTCCGAAGTGGATCAAATCCCTTTATAAGCTGTCAATATGTCTTTTTCAGTTGGAGTATAGCGGCCCTCGGATCCTGTGTATCCTTGACTCTAAAACCCTAGGGGTCAGCCTCTAGTCTTCCCTGGTGTTTTCTGCCAGAGGCTCCAGGTAGGGCCATTCTCCCCGGCTTCGGTGTAGAGCACATTTTTTACATCTTGCCCTGCCCGGACTGGCCCGAGGGCTACTGCATGAACTATCTCCTGTTTAATTTGTTCAAAGGCTTGTCGTTACTCAGGGGCACATTTGAAATCATTCTTCTTCTGGGTCACTTGATAGAGAACGCTTACAACCAGACTGTAATTTGGAATATGCATTCTCCAAAAACCCACAATGTATAAGAAAGCTTGTGTTTCCTTTTTGCTGGTTGGTGGAGACATGGCTGTTATTTTGTTGATCACATCCATTGGGATCTGACGACATCCATCTTGCCATTTTATTCCTAAAAACTGGATCACCTGTGCAGGTCCCTTGACCTTACTTTGTTTTATGGCAAAACCAGACTTCAGAAGGATTTATAGTATTTTATTCCCTTTCTCTAAAGTTCTTCTGCTGTGTTGACCCATACAACAATGTCATCAATGTATTGCAGGTGTTTTGGAGCTTCACCCTGTTCCAATGCAGTCTGGATCAGTCCATGGCAAATGGTAGGGCTGTGTTTCTACCCCTGGGGCAGTCAATTCCAATTGTACTGGATTCCACTTCAAGTAAAAGTAAATTGTGGCCTGCACTCTGCCACCAAAGGGATTGAAAAAAACACATTAGTGATCTCAGTTGTGGCACTCAGTTGTGAACTCAGTTCATGTTGAAGTTCTAGCATGTCCAGCACAGCAGCCCTTAGTGGTGCCATGACTTCATTCAGGCCACTAGTCTACCATTAGTCTCCACTCTCCATTAGACTTTTGCACTGACCATATGGGACGGTTAAAGGATGAGCAAGTCTTGCTGATCACTCCTTGGCTCTCCAGTTGACAAATCAGCTTATGGATGGGAATCAGGGAGTCTCTGTTGGTGTGATCTTGCCACCGGTGCACCATTGTGGTAGCGATCGGCACCTGTTGTTCTTCAATCCTCAGCAACCCCACAATAGAAGGGTCCTCCGAGAGACTGGGCAGGGTAGACAGCTGTTTAATTTCCTCCATCTTCAAGGCAGCTATACCAAAATCCCACCAGTACCCTTCTGGGTCCTTGAAATACCCTCTCCTGAAGTAATCTATGCCAAGGATGCACGGAGCCTCTGGGCCAGTCACAATGGGGTGCTTTTGCCTCTCATTCCCGGTTAGGCTCACTTCAGTCTCCAATAACTATAGTTAGCTTTTGGGATCCCCCTGTCACTCCAGAAATACAGATGGGTTCTGTCCCTTTATAGCTTGATGGCATTAGGGTATACTGTGCACCAGTGTCCATTAGAGCCTGATACTCCTGTAGGTCTGATATGCCAGGCCATCGAATCCATACAGTCCAGTAAACCCAGTTGTCCCTTTCCTCCACCTGGCTGGAGGAAAGGGTCCTCTAGTCCTGGTCATAGCATTCATTACTTACTTCTTGTAAATATGAATCAGAAGTTTCTTTATGAAGATCAGGAGTAAGATCAGGCCTTCTACTCTGTCTGGGGAACTGCTCACTGAAAACTGGAGCAGCAATGTTCCTGGAAGAACCCCCTTTTGTGATTGTTTTTCCTTGCAACTCACGTACCTATGCCTCTAGGATCAAGGTAGATTTTCCATCCCTCTCCGTGGTCACATAGGTAAAACCACAGGGTGACCCATGATGTATACCCACTATATCCTCTCTCTTGAGCAGAGCGACACTTACTCCTAATAGCTGAGACACTAATCAGTACAGGTGTGGAGTAGGACATATCCTCTTTGAGTTACTGGACCTCCTGGGACAGTTTTTACACAGCTGAGACACAGGCCCATAGGGAGGAAGAGAGGCTTTCTTCATATTGCTGGAGTTGGCCAGCCAATTAATCTACCATTTGTCCCTCTGTCTTTACAGGTCATTTCTGCCAATGAGTTGATATACAATGCTCGTGTGCTCTGTACCAACTTCTGCCACGTGGGTCATGTGCACTTGACTTGATCTGGATCTTTGGATAACTGCTCATTGTCCAGGTCATCATAAATCACCTCCAGCATGGCTAATTCCCTCAGGTATTGGATCCCTCTCTCCATGGTGGTCCACTTGCCTGGGTGACATATAACATCTTCCTTGAAGGAATACCTTTCCTTCACACCTGACAGGAGTCGTCTCCAGATGCTGAGGGCTTCTGCCCGTTCTCCAATCACTTTGTCAATGCCCCCTTCTCTAGAAAGGGATCCCAGCTGCTTGGCTTCCCTACCCTCCAATTCCAGGCTACTGGCCCCATTATCCCAACATCAGAGCAGCCAGGTGATAATGTGCTCGCCTGGACAACGGCTGAAATCTTTTTGCCTATCTCGCACCTCACTCAGGGACAGGGATTGGGTGGTTACTGCCTTGTTTATGAGTTCTGCCTCTTTCTCCTCCTGTTCTTGTGCTGGCCCTGCTATGGAGTAGTCTGCCTTGTCCACTTCTTCCCTTAGTAGGGGAAGAGTTTCTTCCCTTATTGATCAAGCTGACTTTAGCTTCCAACATTTCTTCTTGTGTATACGGCTGACAGACACCGGCACGTGTTGGTTCTCTGGTTCAGCTGCAGTGCCTGTCACGGGGGTTGGAGTAGCCACAGTGCCTGTCCCTGGAGTTGAAGTAGCTGCAGTGACTGTCGCCTTGTCATCAGATCCAGAGACCTTCTCTTCCCCTTGAGGGTTCTGAACGGTGTTGGACAGGGCTTGTTAGGCATGCACCAGGTCCCAGCACGTTGCAGTCATTTGTGTCTCTCTGGAATTGCCAGGGTGACAGCATACTTTTTCCAAATATTTCACTAGTTTTTCAGAATTCTGCACTTGTTCAGGGGTGAAGTTCCAAAACATTGGAGGTGACCAATGTCCTAGATACTTGCCCATACTATCCTACACACCCTGCCACTCATAACTATCCAGCCTCAGGGCAGATGTCTGGGTGATATTCTTAAGTAGTTGTTTAACCTTAAACAAGACCTGAAACACATTCAGGAGATGTAGCAATAGGAACATGCTGGTTTGAACATCCCAAGGATATTCTCAAGAGCTGTTGTAACTAGCCTGGAGGAGAAGAGGAAGGTAAAGGAGCGGTGGAAAGTGTCCCCCCTTGTCTTCCCCATAAATTGTCTCTCCAAGAAGAAAAGGTAAAGAGTGTAATTATTAATACTTTCCAAGAGATGATTCCCAAAGTATGGAGATGATGGCAATGATGAGTACAAATACCAGATTAGTCTCTCGACCAGTAATTTTATCATATCATAAGCCAGCCTTACATGGTACAGCAAAATGATAACCTTAATCCAGTCCCCAGAGGTGATAAACAACACAACAGGGAACATATACAGCAAGTAAGGTCTTGCATAACACAACTCTGAGAACAAGCACAACTCTGAGAGCAAATAAATCAACATTGCCACCAGCAACTATTAACCTAATAATGACTGCTTATAACAAATTTGTTTTAACACGCTCTGATCACATCTGTTGTTGTCGCAACCCTTCGAGCCTCACACTGGGAGCTAAAAAAGACTGTTGTGGTTTAACTCAGCAGGCAGCTAAACACCACACAGCCGTTCACTCACTGCCCTGAAGTGGGATGGGGGAGAGAACACAAAAAAAAAAAAAAAAAGGTAAAGCTCATGGGTTGAGGTAAAGACAATATAGTAGGACAGAAAAGAAAGGGAAAATAATAATAATGATAAAAGAATATACCAAACAAGTGATGCACAATGCAATTGCTCACTACCTGCTGGCCTATGCCCAGCCAGTTCCCGAACAATGGACCACCAAGCAGTGGATCCCCACCCAGCTTTTCCCCTGAGCGTGACATCATATGGTATGGAATAGCCCTTTGGTCAGTTGGGGTCAGCTGTCCCAGCTGTGTCCTCTCCCAGCTTCTCGTGCACCCCCAGCCTCCGCGCTGGTGGGGTGGTGTGAGAAGCAGAAAAGGCCTTGACTCTGTGTAAGCACTGCTCAGCAGTAACTAAAACATTCCTGTATTATCAACATTATTCTCATCCTAAACCCAAAACACAGGACACCAGGATACCTCATCATACACATACAGTAGGCACATCCCTGATAGCATAGTTGTCTTACCCATGCCCAGACCACTGTGATTAGCTCCCACTTCTCAGAAACATAACTCACCCTCCCTTTCCATCAGCCCTAGTTATGCCTAGTTCATGACGAGCTGACTTAGCAGCTTACCATGAAATCTCCAGAATTATCCAAGGGGTTTGATCAGCCCCATACATTCATCCCAGCCTTAGGGTTAGCAATAAGTATGAGCAGGTAATTAGTAAGAGCAGGATTTTTTCCAGAACTTTAAGATACCTTAAGTACAGAGTAGCTAGTAGGATAGAGAAAACAGAGATCAATGCCATCAGAGCTTGCAGTAGGTTTTTCTTTTATGACAGACACAAGTTTGGGAACCATGCTTAATCTGAGTAGGTCTTGGGCAAAGGGTTAGGAAAAGATCCAGCCATGATGGACAGCATCCATTGTGTCTAGCTGGAGATACTTCACCTCAGCTCACCTAGTAGGAGAGCTAAAAGATGAAGACCAGATGGGAGAAAAAACAACCCTCACGCAGGTTGCAAAGCCTAACATTGTCATTGCCTGAGGTGCCTGTGCAGGTAGGGCTCTGCCCAGAAGGTTCTTCTGCCTCTTGTGGGATCCATGGGTTTGCATGTGCTCCTCCTGACACAGGCACTGGAAGGAGCCCTGGAAGCCCTGGCAGCCTGGGAGTGTCGGAGGGGAACAAGGGGAAGAAGTAAGCAATTCTAGGGATTACTGCTTTCATTATTCTGAGCTGGTAGGGACCAAAGGCAGCACCTCTCCAGCCTTTTAGTCAGAAGAGGCCCACATCAGATCTGCCATGGTGATGGTCTCATCTGACACTTCAGGAGCACTGGGACACAGTGTGCAGTAGAGAATGAGTAGTTTTTAGGCTTTGTTTTGCTTGGCAGAGATGTGTCAGCCTGCTAGGTAGGCCAGTTCCCAGACTACTGCAATAACAGGCAGGAGCTTTGGGAGGATGAATGAGATGATGATGCAACTGTCCTTTTCCAGCGGTTCATCCACCTATATCAGTACTGACTTCTATCCTCTTCCAGTGTGTATATCTGAAATGTCAGCAGGAACCTCTGTGATAAAGTGTTCTATTTCCAGTGGCTGTGCCTTTGAACTTCTTGCCTTCTTCTGTGTTAAGGTGATTATTGTTGCCATAGCTACCATAGTCTATGTGTTGTGAAACCTTTGAAGGATGTAAATACATGAAGCCGTGGTGTTCCCAGTCACATCCTCAATGTACCCAGAAATCCCAGGGGTGTTCCCACAGGGTTTCACAAGCTGGGCTCCTTCCCCAGGGAAGAGTAACCTTTACAAAGATGGGATATTTGAGAGGGGGGAGAGCTGGGTGGGTGCTTTTCCAAAGATCCTTGGAGCTTCCCCCTCTTCCTTTCCCACCTAACACATGCAAAGGACGGATCAGGAGATCCCACAGAAATCTGCATCCGCTTGGTGGTAGACTAGAAACTTACACTATGTTCTCTGTTTTTACTAAGCAGTCTGCTTGCACTTCAATCAGTGCTGACCTTAGGGCCATTTTTTCTGCCTTCTGTTGCAGCCTCGCACCTGCCTTCACTGAAGCTTCTTGAGTGACAGTGACAATAAAACCTAGTTGGAAAATTTGATTTGTCAGTGGGTTGAACAGTTTGCTGTAATCCCATTCTTGTGATGTGCGATATGGGTATGCAATGAAGAAACAGGGAAGGCTGTAAGTGAATAAGCACTCAGTCTTTGTCCCAGAAAGAAACAAACAGCTCTCAACATACTGAGTAAAAACCAACTCCTCATATTATCATCTCTGTATCTATCACTCAGTTCATTTGATCCAAATCAGAACCTCTCCAGGGGTTCTACCACATGCTTGCAAATGTACTGGTTTTTTGTATTAAAAGCTATCATTCTCTATTGACAAAAGCACGTAGTAACATAACAAGAATCTCATATGAATTTGTGAAGCTCGGAAATCATCACAATGTAAGACACTATTGCATCAATATTTATAAACACTCAAACCACTTTTGCAAGTATGCTTCCACTCTTCTTACTTCAACCATTTCTTTTCCCTGGAGCAAGGCAGCTCTTCCCTCTGTTGCATCAATTTCACAACCTGTAAACAATGGGAATTACATTCCTTCCCCATCTCAGTAAAGGTCTTAAAGATTTACAAAGGAAAAGATTTGTATTAATGAAGGCTGTTACTAGCACATGAAAATATTAAAGAAATTGCTTCTTTCGTTCGTTCCATTTCTGTCGGAACACCAAATACTTGGCATCCCACACAACATTGGAAAATACATATTTTTTTTTTTCCATAGCAGAATCTATAAGCCCTAATTGATTCCTGGTCCCAGTGAATAACATCAGGTTAGGTAAGTGTAGGAAACAATAAGAGTGTACTGTAGCTGAGATCAATACAGCTTGCTTCTGAACTCCACAACCAATCTCTCTGGCTACATACATTGATAAATAGACAGTACTTCCCCTCAGCTACATGCTAGTAGTTATGCTTTTATTCAAAGCATCAGAAAGTAAGTGGTATACCTAACATCATCTCAAAAACAAGAAGGTTTTGTCATTCTGCTGGGCTGGGGACACTTGTCTGGCATCTGTATTAGTTACAAATGCTATTAGTAGCTCATTTAGCTTGGTTATTATGCTTCACACAAGCCAGCAGTAGCTTTGCAAGTATGTGTAAAAGCAACAACAACAAAAATTTTGAATTTGAAATGTACCACTCAAAAAACAAAGCAGCTTGAAAAGAAAATAAATAGGTTTACTGCAAACAAAAAAAATATACTAAAGTAACAGCACTGAGCTTATATTATAGTATGACATCAAAACCCTGAATTGTGCTTTCTAAAACATGGTAAATATTATTTTCAGATGTTAATCTTTTAAAACTACTTTGGCATTTTTCCCACAAACAAAAGTGTGACTGTAATAACCAAGTTCCACACACACTGTTCTTTTTTTTCACATTACTACAATCTTCTCAAGGCATCTAAGGCACAGTCATTAGTTTCATAATAAGACAACTGAAAAGAAATTCAGCTCACCTTCATAAAATAAGAAAAAGAGTTCGAAGATCAGAAGTGTAATGGTAAGTCCTTCAAAGGACACATATACAAGGCTGCATATACTGGTAGCTTACTAGAAGCTCAGCTTCCCCTCCTTTCCCCATTATCTCTTTGATCTCAAGCTAAACATCAGAACCCAGCTTTTAAAAAGACTTGAAGTGCCTTTCATTTTCTCTTGGCTGCCTGAGGAGCAACAACTCCCGCATCTTACATGAAAGAATTTATTTCTCCCTAAAAATAACTTTACTTTCAAATGCCCCCTGCAAAGAGGATGAAATAATTTATCCTCAACTCTGTGAAGACAAAAGAAGGTAATTGGACGGGTAAGCCATTACCTACAGCAGGGAAAAAGGCAGAGGAGTCATTATGGATCTAGCTGGAGCAGTAATGGAACATTTCCTGCTTGTCACTTCTGTAAGAAAGGAGCACAGTTCATATGTGGCAACCTTTGGGCCTCTCACAGATGGATCATTAACACTAGCCATGCTGGCTGAGCTGCTGTTAGATATAATCTACCAATTCTTATCCTTCAGGCGTTTTCTGCATTTCCCCCCCTCCCCTCTTCCTTCCTGTAAATGCTGAGAGCGCTGGGACTTTTTGCTCATTTGAAATATAAATTTTATTTGCTCCTCAGCTGACTTTGCTCAGGGTCAGGTACATAGCATAAGCTTTTGCTTTCAATATGGTAAATTTAAGTTAACAGGCAAGGTCTGGAGACTAGGATACATTTCCACTGCTCACAGATGCAATTTTCTTCTCTCATTCTTCTCTGTGTCATGACACAAGTCAGGTAGGGGAACACCTAAAGGTGATGAACAAACCTCCAAGCTCAAATTCAGACCAATTAACCCGCCAAGGTTCAGATCCTCAGGTGCAATAGAGCTGCTTTGTGGATTTCAGGACTGTAGACACATGAGAGATTTCACGGCTAATGTTTGCCTAGGTAAACCAAGAGAACACCATCTCTCCAGTTACTTATATTTTCCATTATATCAGTGTGACTGGTTGTGCAGTGACAACAGATACCCCACCCAAAAAAATGCTGATGTCCAAAATATAACAGAACTTCCAACAGCAATTTTAAATTTTTTGGTATATCTTCCCTCAAAGGTATCTTCAGTCAGAAATCAACAGGCTTGAATGCAGAGGCTTGAGGTGGCTTGAGGTAGTGAAATTTCTTGCTTGATAGCAAACAATAAGGCAGAACTCATGAACAGTTACATGATACAACTTTTAAATATTTAAAACTGAGAGAGATTCAGATTTTGTTGTGACTAATGCCACAAATATGAGGATATGCAAAATGTTTTGACATTTCTAGCTTGAGCCCCATTACACATCTTGTGTGCCTTCTCTCAGAGGTGCATTTTGGCATGAAAGGTTCTCTTCCCAGCCAGGAGCCAGATGGACCACTCCATGAGCCTTCACACTGCAAATAGTTTGGCCCTGAAAAGACTAGTGATTGTAATAGGGACGCTGTTGCAGCAACAGATAAAAAAACAAAGATACATGTTGGTTTTAAGCTGTGTTTTTTATTAGAGGCTTAGGCTGTCCTTTTACTTCCATAAGAAAAGTATTTTACATAAACAGGTAATATGGTTTAAATGTGCCAGTACTAGATTCTGTGTCCAGGGACTTGCTAAGCCATTGTCTGTGTAGCAACATTGCAAAGAGCAGGCTCAAGCATGAGAGAAACCTCACTTGGAAACTCATACTGCCTGGCCCTGGCTTGACCTTGGCCTTCTTGTAGCATGAGACTGTAACATCTGCACTGCTAAAGGAAATACAAGCTCCAGCACAGGAAACATCCCACAGCGGGAAGAACATGAAACCCTTTAGGCTATGGATTTTGTGCCAACTGACCTAGCTGGCACAATTTTGAATATTAGCAGTAGACTAAGTGCTGGTCTAGGACTGAAGAGCAGAACAGGCTGGCACCATGGAAGAGGTGGGGGGATTAGGAGGACTCCAAGCAAGCTTTAGGTAGCACCACTTTGAATCCAATGGTGATCCATGTATCTACAGAGATTCAGCCAGGGAACTGAAGACCTTAGCTTTCTTCCCCCTACTGCAAATTAAAGACAGTGACTCCTACTGAATCTTAGAAGATTGTCACTTGAGCCTAACAAGAAAGCAGCCACAAATACAAAGTATTTTCATTTTTCTGTAGCATTTAAGATTTTTCAGTTTCATCTGCAACAGATATATAGAGAGGACAGTGATAAAACTGCTACATTGAATGGAATTCTGCATAAGTAATTTACTATTAACATATAGCTTTACTCTTCAGAAAAACCCTTTAATATCATTATCATTAATTTTAGCATTTATGATGAGGAATTTTTAGGCATGCAAGTCCCACATCATGACAAGTACAATTTATAATAACATTTCTCAAATGTAGGGAGGCAATCTTTAAAAAAAATGTTTCCAACTCACATTCACTACAACCACTTCACTATATTTATTTGTCTAATTTTCTTTTTGTAATGTGACCATGAAAAAATGACCAGTTGCCATGCCTTAAACAAAAGCATTCTTCATTCTCATACAGGAACCCATTCAAGCAGATTATGAAGGTCTTCATTCATTACATACAGTATGTTTATGATGGATTCCATGTAGCATGGGCATATGCACAGTAGCAAATTTTCTTGATACTGGTGGCTTTAACAATCATTTTAACAACATCAGAAAACTCTTTAGAGTACTCAGATTTTTTTTGTTTTTAATTCCTTTAGATTTCCCTTTCTTTTAAAAACAATGACACATATGAAGCATAGATGTAAAGGCTTTAATGTGTGTCTCACTGCTTTTCAGTAAAGAAACCATTTGTATCACAAAGTCCTACAGCTAGTTTTAGGCCTACATGAAAGCAACTTAATACCACTGAAGGCAGTTGTGTGATCACATCAGGAGTGGATATGGTCCTTCTAGATGCAGGCTGGGGCTCTTCCAGAAAGATGGGTGTCTTGTGTAAATTGGCTCCTTATTAAGCAGATAACTGTGGTGTCAGTAGCTTATTTGCCCAGGCTCTCCACAAGGGAGCTCTGCAAAGAAGGAGAAGTGAGAGGAGGGGTGGGAACCTCCTCAGCTCAGGCCACTGGAAAGCAAGACTGCAGCCACTCTCCCAGCCTTCAGGCTGCAGTGGCAACAGTCCTTGCTGTGCTTGATCCTGCATGTTTACAAACCCTCTCTAAGCTATGCTAGCCTTGGGAGCTGAATTGGCATTTTCAACAGAGATACTGCAGTCCCTGCAGAGTCCCAGCACTTCAGCCTTTTGATATTTGGCAGCTGATGGACTGTGAGGGCTCTGGAGAGTCACAGGGATTGCTGGAAGGGCCAAATTACAGTCTACTCTGGAAAAGTAGGCAGCTTCTTTCATACTGTTCCATCCCCTGTCCCCCAGCCATCCCCAGGCCATTATGGTACTAATAACATGAGGAGAGAATTTCAAGTCACTGGTGACAGTATCATGTCAAACTTGAGTACCTAAATAATAAACACTTCTATTAAGAATTTTACATCCTGTATGCAGTGTCACAGAAGGGTTTGCATCCTAGCATCTCCTGGATTTTGAAGAGAGAATGTGCCTGAGTGATTACTTCTGTGTTTGCCATTGGCACCTGAACGAAATGTCATTCGATTTTGCAGAGAAGAGGCAGCCGTTTCTTCCAAAGAAGTTGACGCTAAGTACTAAATCTATTTTGACTGGTTTCAAACCGGTTTCTGAGGTGTAACGGGGATGCACAGGTCATCATAGGAGAAGAAAGTGGAATGAAAAGTAAACTGCTTTGCAGATATATAGAAATGCAGTCTGGTGGAAACTTCGAGTGCCAAAGTG
Source organism: Platalea leucorodia (assembly GCF_965183815.1). NCBI lineage: Eukaryota > Metazoa > Chordata > Aves > Pelecaniformes > Threskiornithidae > Platalea > Platalea leucorodia. Next base: position 59,284,300 of record NC_138823.1, on the reverse strand, counting down.
ACTGAGGCTGTGAATTAACCTGTCTTGGGAAAAAAGAAACCGATATCTGTTGGCGGAATGAGGAAAAGAAAACAATCCCAGAACATGAAATAGTCCTGGAAGAACACTGAAGAAAATACCCTGAGCTAGAAAATACTGAGAGCAGAGCTACATTTTTTTTCTCATTGTAGGCTTTGACAGAACCCCATTTTTCTCTGTCTTTTTGAAGAGGGCGGGGAAGAATTGCATGAAAGCAATCCTGAAAAGACAAAGGTTCTTCCCTATTAAGATTTATAGTTAATTCTGAGAGACAACAATAATTTTAACTGACAAAATCAATGTAGTTGGCAGTCTGGTGAATAAAAATGCTGCTTTTCTTGGTAGTGGAACACTTCTAAGTGGAACAAACATTTTCATTTGATGAGTGTAAGTTTACAAAGAAACACCAATGGTATATGTAGAAATCTTGTTTCCTGGCTGCATGGCTGCTTCGTTGGTTTCAGATATTCTTAGTACTCTTGGTGTGACAAGTTTAGTCTCAAAGATTCAGCCATGCCCAAGTATCCATGAAGACGTGAAGGTACTGGGAGTAGTGATGTAAACAAGAAGAGGAGGCTTTGTTTTTATTGCTTGTGATGGCACAGATCAAATAACCTGGAATAATTGGTATTTAGTCTCCCTTCTTCCCCTCCCTTCCTTTAAAAGATTGCAAGGGTTTTGGTGTTTGGCAGTTTTAAAACTCCAACTTGATAAGTATCTTGAATACATTGCATGTTACTGTAATGGCCTCAGCAGATGAGATCTTTCCTCATGACAAGCAAAATTCAGGTGTTTCTCTGCATATTACCATATTGATCAGCTGTCTCTGGTTTCTCTGATAACAAGTAATAGTGACTTAAGTAGGAGAGGTGGTAAGAGACTCTTTGGGAGCTACTGCAGTGTAGTTTTCAGTAATTTTTCTCTCTCCAGTAGTCTGTCTCGAAGATTTTGATAATGCTCTGCCTCCTCCTTCTTCTCTTTTAATCTGACAAGAGAATTAATAGGTGGAGCAAATACATGGCTGTTGGATTCCTTTCTTGGTTTCTTATGGGGGGAGGAATTCCTTACTGAAGAAATTCACCCTGCTAGCTGAATTTTGGTAAAGCATTCACCTCTCCCAAATAAATAAAGAAAATCTCTTCTCTAATAACAGTCTTTTCCATCTGAAAATATTTAAAAACTTTTGATTTGCTCTAGCACTGAAGGGGCTTCATCTCTGGCATAATTGATTTGGTATCCTCCACCTTTTCCTATGAAATGACAATCTTTGGACATTGTGGAATGGAAATGAGGGTGAAATATCTGCTCCTGGAACTACAGATGAAGTAGGTGCTGGTACCAGTTGCCAGATGTGGTAAAACTATACCTGCCTTTTAATAGGAGCAGTGGCTAGTAATCATTTCTCAATATCTTATCTACAAGTGTTCTTAATTGTGTATCTATTGTCAACACTGTTACATGATAGTGAATTTGGACATGCTTTTTTCCAGACACTTAGGAAAATGCCAGTGCTTATTTAGGAGGCTTATCTTGCCACAATAAGGAAAGTGTGATGAGATAAGAGCAGAACAGTATCTTCTAAATCTGTCCACACTGAGCTTCATTTCACAGTTCCCTGACAAGGAGGCGTGTAACAGGATGTTAAATCCTGTAAAACAAGGCTGCTGGGATGCTGGCTTTCCAGTTTAGGTGACCAATATTTAAAGTGGGAAGGCAAGTTTCAAGCTGGTAAGATCCATCTGAAAACCATGCACAGTCCCTCCCCTGCAACATATCTGAGCAAGTGGACAAACACTAGTTGAGAAGAGTCAGCTTCTGAGAGTGCATTCCTCTCAGGGGACTTTGATTGCTGAACAGTTCAAACATGGGGCTGCCTAATACAGTATTTTTATTACTGTCTCCAAAATCGACAACTTCTACTTATTTTTTTGCTCTGCACTTCCCTTACACTTAAGAAGACTTCCAGGGCATGGGTAGGCCATATGTGTATGTACAAAGCAAAGCAAATAATACTATTAGGCAAATGCTAGAAAGGCTTCCTGGGCCACTAGACCCTGTGCCCTTTGGCAGCTAACTGCAGCTTTTCTGTAGGTATAAACAGCATTAAATTGCAGACAGAAGGCTGAAATTGTTGATGAATATAATATCTTAAAACAGTAGTCCCTAAAAATTATTTTGCATGATTATCAGAAGTGTAGATACAAGAGGTTATTTGAAACCTCCATTGTGAGCTGTATGACTTCTAGTTATGATGAATCATCTCTGTGGGTTGTTGAGGTTTTTATAAACATACTGTTTCTGTCACTTTCAAACTAATACTAATATGTAATAATTGTATCTGTGCCCACAGTAATCATTACATAATTTGTTTGCTTAACCCTCTTTTGTTAGAGCTGTGTAAATCTTATTATCTTGTGTATGCCTTGAACTAAAGTAAGTATAGACAGTTAACACCATGGCACAGTCCACATGCAATAGCTAGTTAAAACTGTGACAGCATGACATTGTGTTTCAGTCCTTCTAGAGGAATCATTTGGAATAACTTGCTGTAAAATCCACTGGAGAACTCTCCAAGGAAGAAAAAAAGAAAAAACAAAACTGGAGAATTTGTACTTAGAAAAATATGGGGACAGAAAAAAAAAAGTATCTAGCATTTTTCAAAAATACAATACTTTGTAGATAATCAACACCAGAAACTGGCACCTCTTGGACCTTCTAGCTTTAAGTCCCAGGTTGAATTTGAGAAAAATTATTGTGTTCGCTAAACAGCCACTATACCTAGGTGAACGTCTGCATCCAGTGTGTGCTTGTCCTACTTAAAAATATCAGGTAGAAAGAAGATGGATGATTAGCGTACCCTGTTTATATTTCACCATTAAAGGCACAAAAGGAACATGCGTTAATCACTGACCTGATACAAAGTCTGGCATTGCATCCTGAAAAAGAAAATCATTATTTTAATTGGAACTAATGGCTTGTGGCCATGATAACTCATGGTGAGGCACAATATTAATGTCACTTTGTCTGGTGACAGATTATCTTATGCCCACTTACTCACAGTCTGCCACAATGTCAGCTGATGCAAATTGACATTGTCTTCAGGCCAGATCCACAAAAAAGGCTTTGTTGCCTTTCATCCCTAAAAGAGAGATTTTAAGTTTTTTACCCAATGTCACCTGAAAGTGACAAATCCAAGTACAAGCCGGGACTACTCTTGTCAACTCTTAACCAGTAGCCAGTAATTACCTCCACGCATTTATTCCTCTTCCGTATTCTATACCAAGTGTGTTCATGTTAGTATCAAGAATAAGTAGATGGACGTTTCACGCTGGAAAATGTACATCAAAGCATGAAAAAAGAGGAAGAAAATTTTACTCCTGCCAGTGAGTTAAGTGCAATAGGTGATGTTGTCTAATAAAATAACAGTTACATATCCAAAGAGAGAACATACTGATTTTACTTAGAGATATATAAAGATTATATTCTGAAAAATTCCAAAGTTGTTGGCTCTGATAGATCTTTTTGTTGTTGTTTCTGGAACCTGTGGAATTCCAAAACAGAGGTTGTTTTAACCCCTTACAGCTATCATGGTTTATTATGCTAACAACTTGTATCTGAACTGACATATGAACTGGAATCTTTATTATAATCTTTTTCCTTTTTAGATAGAAGAGGTTGTTGGATGTCGTAAGCATTTATTTTCCAGTCTTGATCAGAGGAGTTGAGGATGTGAGGAATAATATCTCCATGCCATAGCAAAAAAGTCAATGATTAGTGATGCTGGGTTTGTCCTAAAGCCCTTCAGAGCCATCACTGGTTCCTCCTACAAATTCCTCCTACATCAATTCAGGCTTCAAGATCAGAGCACCCAAATCATAACAGTCAGTACAACTAGGGACTTTGGACTAGTGAACTGATTAGCATTATCTCAAAAGGTGCTTCAAATTCTGCAAGCTTTTATTTTTGTTAACAAGTCTGAAAGCCAGATCATAGGCCTAATATTAAGCAATTAATTTTAAATTCACTATTCTATAGCACATTTGTGTAGTTAGGTGCAACTCTCAGCAACTAAATTGCACAATTAGTGTATTCATCTTAAAACATAAAATTTTTCCTCATTCTTCAGTTTCTTGTCTAAACAATATCCAAATGCTGAGTTATGCATGCAAATATACCCAAAGAATTAAAGACTTCTGAGCTGTATCACAGTATAGATATTTGACCACCAGTGAGCCATAAAAGGTTAATTTCCAAGGTAGTACATAATAAACTTAATCAACTTTTATTGATACAGTAATGTAAAAAGGATATTTCATATCATAGGTTCAAACTCATCAGCTCCTGTTGACATAGAATCATAGAGTCATAGAACTGTTTAGGTTGGAAAAGATCTTTAAGATCATCAAGTCCAACAGTTAACCTAGCACTACCAAGTCCACCACTAAACCATGTCCTCGAGCACCACATCTACACAACTTTTAAATACCTCCAGGGATGGGGACTCAACCACTTCCCTGGGCAGCCTCTTCCAGCGCTTGACAACATTTTGATAAAGAAATTTTTCCTAAAAATTTCCTATCCAATCTAAATGTCCCCTGGCGCAACTTGAGGCCATTTCCTCTTGTCCTATCACTTGTTACTTGAGAGAAGAGACCAACCACCACCTCACTACAACCTCCTTTCAGGCAGTTGTAGAGAGCAATAAGGTCACCCCTCAGCCTCCACTTCTCCAGGCTAAACAACCCCAGTTCCCTCAGCCACTCCTCATAAGACTTGTGCTCTAGACACTTCACCAGCTTCATTGCCCTTCTTGGACACGCTCCAGCACCTCGATGTCTTTCTTGTAGTGACTGAACACAGTACTTGAGGTGCAGCCTCACCAGTGCCGCATACAGGGGCACTATCACCTCCCTGGTCCTGCTGGCCACAATGTTTCTCATGCAAGCCAGGATGCTATTGGCCTTCTTGGCCACCTGGGCACACTGCTGGCTCATATTCAGCTGGCCGTCGACCAACACCCCCAGGTCCTTTTCCACTGGGCAGCTTTCCAGCCACTCTCCCACAAGCCTGTAGCGTTGCAGGGGGTTGTTGTGACCGAAGTGCAGGACCCGGCACTTCACCTTGTTGAACCTCAGACAATGGGCCTTGGCCCATTGATCCAGCCTGGCCAGATCCCTCTGTAGGGCCTTCCTAGCCTCCAGCAGATCAACACTCGTGCCCAGCTTGGTGTTGTTTGCAAACTTACTGAGGGAGCACTCAATCCCCTCATCCAGATTGTTGATAAAGATATTGAACAGGACTGGCCCCAGTACTGAGCCCTGGGGAACACCACTTATGACCGGCCGCCAACTGGATTTAACTCCATTCACCACAACTCTTTGGGCCTGTCTGTCCAGACAGTTTTTTACCCAGCAAAGAGTATGCCCGTCCAAGCCATGAGCAGCCAGTTTCTCCAGGGAATGCTGTGGAAAACGGTGTCAAAGGCTTTACTGAAGTCTAGTTAGACAACATCCGCATCATACTGTAAACCAACACTCTCATATCTCAGCATAAATCCCAGCGATGTCTAACTTTTTCTTCAAACTTTTCTATTGACACTTTGAAGTAAATGATCTGTGTCTCATCATAATCTACCATATCATAATCTTCTTCATGTGCACTGGTCAGTGTCAAATTAATCATTACAATTGTTTTTGTTCCACATTCTTCTTTTTTATTTAAAACTAGAATGGCAGTATTTCTCAAGTGTCTTGCAAACAACATTTCCATATATTCCATTTAGGATGTTTCCCAATTGAAACCCATTTTTTCCCTTTCCTGTCCTCTGAAATCAAATCTGCATATACATCCTTATATTTGAAACACATGTGACCAATTATTACAATAGGAATTGAGTATCATGTTTAAGCTGGTGCAATAATCCAAAATTTCTGTGAACCTATTCCAAAGTGTTCTTCCTTTTTTTAGTCTTGTAAATGAAATGTCCATCTTAGATTGATTTCCCAGTAGTGAACCATGATATGCAAAATCCAGTCTTTAGCTCAAAGGACACCCTGAGTTCAATGAGGCCTGGGTTCTTATTTAAAGGTTATCCTTTCCTGGAACCCCTTAAGCTTTGAGTATTCCCAGATAACACCTTTTCATAGTAGTTGTCCAGCCTATTATTCTTAGCACTTCCTGTTCCCAAGTGTCCTACAAAGAATTTTCTTCTGAAACTGGATCTCCTTGCTCTTACCCCATTAGTGCCTTGAACGGTCATATATCACCCTGGAATATGACCAGGGGCAGTGGGAGAAGAAATTCAGTATATCAGTTTCACACAGTAGTCTGAAAAATGACTCTGTGGACTGCTTGCAGGAGAAATTACAATAGATCTTGTAAATATTTCTCTAGTGTATAATTCCCTGCTTAGGCAAGTTTTCACTTTGGATCGAATTGTGGTCCATGAGAGGGCATTATTACTAAACAAAAAATAAACCTTTAGAAATTATGATGCTTTGTGAAATAGTGGAGGCATGGGGGAAGTTATTGACTATTCTAAAATGAATGCAGGAACAGTCTGTGTTATATTCATTCACCTTCCCAGAGATCATTGTTGGATGACAGCTTTGCTAACAGGGCATTTCTAGGCAGAGGCATGGTCTGCCCTAATAGAGCCATTATGAAAATAAATTATTCTCTTTATCCCCTCTCAACTGAAATAAGGGCTTATGAAGCTGCATTTTGAGATAGTCTGCAGCAGTACATATGGTCTCCTTCTTGATTTGTTTCAAAGGCAAATAACTCTGAGAAGTTCCATTTAAAAAGTAATAAATATCATACTAGGCTTAAATCTAGGGTATGCTAAGATAACCATTTTAAAGAAAAAAGATGAGAGAAGTTCTTTTTTCTGTCCTCTTTTACAATTAAATAAATTAGAGTGAAGTTTGATTTTTATGAAAGCTTGAAAATACCACCATGTTTCTTAGGAGTCTTATTCATTTTCTTTGAAAGTAAAAGGCAAACACATGATTCTGAGAGCTGTGAAAGTCCAGCTATGTTTAATTTGTGTAACTGTTAAAAAAAAAAGAAATGGAGAGATTATTCCTATGGAAAAGCTTAATTCATGAACACATGTCCTTTTTCTCTACTTTATATACTACAGTTTGCATATGTGTACATTTTTGTGTGTGTTGTCTAGCAACAATAGCTGTACCTCTGGAGCTCCAAAAGATGGCCTTTAAAATTATAAAAGCTTTTAAGAATAGCCTTTCATGCCAATAAATATTGAAATGCTCATAGCTCTAAACTACTCGATTATTTTTTAGTTGTCTGCCATTCAGCTATGGCCCTTGTATCTGTAGGTGTATTGTCTGTACATCCTGCAGCTGCTTTTTAGCCTCAAACTGAGAGAGCTGCACAACCTTATTCATTAACACATCAAAAATGTATATTCCCTGCTGTGGAGAAAGGGCGACTGCTGTGGGGCCTGTCTAAAAATTCATGCTGTTATAAGATGCGTATTAGCACTCTAGCCTTCTAAACATATTCTGCTGAATGTTGGAGAAATAACAGAACATAAATACAGGAGACTAGTCCTAGTGGAAAAGATGATTGATCTAGCCAAAAGTCAGGAAGGATTCTCAAGAAGGAATCCACAAACCTGTTAATATGAAATATTATTTAATTCACTATTAAACACTACTTAATTTACCATTTAATTCACTAGTGAATGGAAGGGGGACCTAACTGTTGGGAGCAGAGACAGGATGTTGGCATGACAATGACAAGGATGCAAATTAATTTGGGGGAAAATGTCCTGTCACAGGTTTGACCAGTACTGTTATGTCAAGTTAGAGAAGACTTTACAAGTGGAAATTTCACACTTGGTTCAGCTTAGTCACTGGCTAAGCATCTTGACAAGATACAAAAAGAAAGACAGTGGTATGCTATTTCAAGAGCACTGTATAGCAAAATGGTCATACCAGCTAGATTCCGAGTTGAAAAGTTTGGAAAGAAATCTGGGTGGATCAGCAACAAACCTGACGATGCCCAAACCTGACAATTCTTCATAAAAAAATCTTAAATGCAAAAATGCAGCTTTAGTACACTGAAGAAGCAAATGCTGTCTCCAATAAGATGCTCCTGTAAAACAAAGTAACTTTCTGATCTTAAACTTTTAATTCCATTCGTATGTTTTGATAATCTGTAGGATAGAAATTTACAAACTTTACCATTGTTAGCCTGGACCTCTAAGCTGTCCTAATGATTTGGCATCCTAATCAAGACTCCCACCCATAGTTTAAGTAGTTCTTGCTCTTCCAATTCACTAAGTTATATAGAAAGAAACTGTACCACTGCAGAAACATAAACCAGAGAGCACAAGTAACTAATTCCCATGTAAGAGTGTAACATTTTTAAAACCAATGAGATTGTAATGAGGAGAGTAAAAATCTAATTGGTCCTACATATGCAAAGTAATTCAAAACTTGGATTGTTTCTATTCCCTTTATTTGTTTACTTTCTGGTTCTTTTCTTTTAGAAGGAGAGCAAAGCAGATAAAGACCAGAAATACATGCAGTTATCAGGATGAGGTATCTTAGAACTTTGCACACAATCAGCTCTTAGTAGCAGAACAATCTCTTCATTTTTCCTCTTCCTAGTTCCAAACAGTTTGGTTTGTTGGGGTTTAATGCTACTGAGCATTAAACCACCTCTTTATTTTTATAACCGGAATGGTTATAGTCAGCTCAGAGTCTGCGCCTTTCTTTGTTGGGATTAGATTCTTTAATTCAGTCAGTTGAACCATATGGTAACAATTGCAAGATGCTGTGACTCTACTTCTTAGAAAGAGGTTTAACCTCTTGAGCCTGGGACACACAGCAATATCCAAATAGGCGTTACTATCCCAGCAGTGCAGATCAGGTAATATTCCTTTCCATAAACAAATACTAAGAGAAATGGGAAGTGAACAATGTGGATTCACTTACAAATGTTCTCAGCACTTCACAGTAGTGAAAGTGGGCCTTCATCAGGATATGTAGCCTGCAACAGCACTCTCTTGTATAACAGCAGTGCACTAGCACCCTGTTTGTCACTTGCAACATCTTGATTATTCAACAAAAACATTCATTAAAACACATGGAGAAGAAATCACAAATTCCCCAAAATAAGAATATGAATTAGAAGACAAATTAGCTGGAAGCATTTTGGTGCTGCACATAAGGAGCCAGAGCAAGTAGTCCAAAATTATAAAAAATGCAAATCAGTCTGAATTTGCAGAATTATCATATTAATATAACTTTTTGAACCACACCAAAGCACACAGCTTGGAGAAATGTAACTGAATTTATTTTGGGTTGTTTAGAAATACTTTAGCTGCTTACTGTGCTTTCTGACTATGAGGAAAAAAAGGGGAGGGAGACTGCCCAACATTGATGCCCATTTAAAACTTCCTCAGTAGATAAAAATTATTGCTCTGGGCTATAAAATCTGGCTTCAGGATAATAAAAAGATTAACTATGGAAATTCAGGAAGCCATAGAATTTTCTCTGCATGGTAAACTACATTTTATTGAACCAAGGGTTTTGATATAGGATTTCTGATATCGAAGGAAAAATAAAGCAAATCATTAATCTGACTGTTCTCAGCTAAACTTAATTAAAAGTTGAACACTTCTTTTATCAATTTCTTATTTCTTTCACCCACCTCTTAAAGAAATGTTATTCCTGGGCTTAGAGTAAAATAAGAAATTTTCCTACAATGTTAAAGACTTTGCCGTCACCAAAGATAATGGTTTGTTTGCCTAAGGGGAAAATGGAATGAATTATAAGTAATACAAAACATTCTTTTTAATTTCTTTTATCCCTTCTCCATGGCATTTCTTTAACTGTCACCGATGTAGATTTAGCCCTATGGGGCTGCAATTCAGAACAGGAGCTCTTTTAACCCCCAGTTTTCCCTGGAAAGGTCTTCTTTTACAGAAACGTTGTTTACATTTCATGTGTTCCTCAAGACTTTCAGTTTTATTACCAGCCTGGGAAAGATAAATAAATAAGTAAATAAATAACCAACTTTGTTTCTGGTGTTTGCAAAATTTCTGCTTCAGTCATGCCAAGATTATCAATATCCATCAATCAGAGTGGAGATTTTTCAAAAAAATAGCTTTCAAATGTACTCTCATTTGCTCAAACTAAAATATACATTTCATATGAAATCAATAAATCAGGGTGATTGAAGAACATCATGAATAAAATAACAAAGGAAATCAAACAGGCATGTCATGAAATGCAAACATGTCTCCAGTTCAAATACTGCTGTTCTAATATTTCATGACAATGTGCCCTTACTTATTTTCTACTATGAGAAAATGAAGCTGCTGCCAATAAGACTTTTTCTAATTTTAAACAGAATTCTTATTTTTCTTTCCCAGAATTTAAAGGAAGGAGTACAAAAAGTTGCCATGCCACTGAACTTATACAAGCCCTCTGGCGAGAAACAGAGGAGTGCCAAAGGTTTCAATACAAGCATGTGAAATACCATTGAAAATAGTAGGCTGCTTTTCCATCTCTCAGGCTTTCTGAATCTTGTTCCTCTCTTTTTCTCATTGCAAAATAAAACCTTCTAAATCCACTGATCCAGTTCTACAGCATTTCAGGCCCCATGCATGCTTCTTTATAAGGTTCTAGAGGAAAGAAATTCTGGGGAAACCTGTGCAAAAAGCAAATAGATCTCAAATTATAGATGTCGCAGAAGCTGCAACCAGCAAGACATCCTCAGAAAGCAAGTGGCGTGTACAAAACTGCTTTTTCTCCTGGTGGAACACCAAGACTTTCTATGGATGTCTATATCTGCTGGAAAAGAGTTGATGCCATGGTTTTGTAGTCCCAAATTTGTGAGACAAGCATGAGACCGCGGCAAATGTTAGATACTGTTTGTGGTCAGTGAATCCACAGGGTTTTTGCCTCTGGAGAATGTAAGCAAGCCATATGCACTGTGTCCAAGCAGAGAGGAAGATCTAGTGGATCAAAACATAATTTAACTACTGCTTTTCTATCTTTTCCTCTGTCAAGCAGTAGAGCACGAGCTCCTGTTTTGCTTTGAAGATTCAACTGGGCTTTGGGTATTTGACTTGTTCTCTTGAAAAAAAGCATATGATATAAGAAGGGTGAGAGATTTAGGAAGTCAGGGATTGAATTCTTATTCTCTTAAACTGTCAATTTCCCTGAAGGAAATTGAGGAAATACCGGTACTGCCTCAACAAACCAAGTAAGACCCTGCAGTGGGTTGACAAAGACTCTAACATATGCAGCCCTTTTAATATACTGTGCATTCATCAATATATGGGAGGGATGGAGGAAATGGCAGCAGAATGTCAGCCATAGTAACACCTACTAGAGCTCTCACTTCTAGGAACAGCTAAAAATGGAGGAGTCTGGGAAACAGCAATAGTGATGAAAAGGCTTTGAGTGAAAACTTCTAACATACTGTAACATTTTAATGCAACTATAAGCAGAAAATAACATTTTTCTCACTCACCAAAGTAACACCTCTCTTTGTCAATGGAATAGTTGATAAATCAGTTAAAATAAAATGTAAATTGAGTTTTCCATCTGGCCACAGTGGCACCCAATAATTCAAGCCAAATAATGTGTTGCCTTTAAGGAAATCATTCTACTAAACAAAACTGTACACCCTACTTTTTTCCTTTTCCTCATAACTCTGCTTAAAACTCAAGATAATGACCAGCCTTATAGAATAAAGCTGAAGGCATGTACATTTTTAAGCAAACTCTTTCAAGCTTTGTTTTAGACTCTCTGTGAAAGTCATATGGTTATATTCTTCCCAGTTTAGCTAATGATAAAGAAATTAAATCAAGTAAATTTAAATGTGTCTTTTTTAGATAAAGCCATGATTCTTTCATTTAGCAATCACCATTGTTATCCAATTCTAAAATGATTCCTGAGCTAAAAGAATTTATGCAAACTTAACATCGTCTTGCACTAGCTTTTTTCCTGTTGTTGGTTTTGTTGTTTTTTTTTTTATAAGCATCTAGTTTCTTTAAATTTGGTAAATTCCACATGAACTTTCCTATATATTTGTCACTCTTACCTCAGTAGTCAGTGAAATTTTCTTTAGCCACGCTTTGATGGACAAGTCAATCCACCTTGTCGTCTAACCTTCATATCAAAGTGACAGAAGATTCTGCAGTTTAACACCTGGAGAAATTTTCATTACTTCCACAAGATTTAGATAACACTTCCATTAACAATGCTTAGATCAATGTTTCAAAACATACAGTTCTAAAACTTCCCTTTGGGCTCCTATTTATGTATTTTTAAAGACAAACATTTCAGATGAGTAAATGTAATGTGAACAAGAACTCACCTTTTACAGAAAATACTTTTGATGTCTAAACAAGACATTTGTTAATGATGCAGCAATAACAATTTCCACATTGTCCATTATACAGAAGATATTTGTTTTGTACTCAGATGAAGTGATTTTATTTCTGAGCACAAAACTCCCCGCCCCCCCCAAAACAAACCTACACAGGTAAAATGTCCCTTAGTGCTAAAAAATGCAGAAATTCTTTTTGTAGTTTCACTTAATAAAAGTGATTTCTTAAAAGGCACAGCTAAAAAAGAAATTTAATTTGAAATATAACATGGCATACCTCACTGAGAAGGGAAAGCCAAGAAAAGTAAACTGAGATGAAATATCCGAGTCTCTCCTTCTGGACTTCAAGCTTTCCTTGAACTGTGGGGATTGTTGTAGGGAAAGAGAGAGGGAATGGAGGATCTGATTCAGGAGTGTAACACTCCCAAAATAGACAGAAGAGTTAAAATGCAAATCAGCCTTGTATATGCTTACCTACTACTCTTCTCAATATTGTTTTGTAGTAATCCTCTACAAAGATCACACATACACCAGTACTACTAGGGAAGAGTACAGTAATACACAGTCTTTCATTGGATTATATGTCATGATTACTATAAATAAATTACAGAACAGGTATTGTTGTAAGTCTGACTTTTAGGGAAGAAGGTGTGAAGGTGGAGAAAAAAGAAGGGAGGGACACAACAAAGTACTGGTCACCTAGTTATCTCCCCTTCAAAAAAAATTAGTTAACTGTAATGTACTACATTATTTTCTGTCTTCAAACGTCTGACTTCTTTTCATTATGTGTGGGTATAAAGAGGCCTCATATACTCAAAAATTGTTTAGCTGACCTGACTGCAGGGAACTGATAAATCCATTACCCTCAGACTAACAAAGTCCACCTTGCTTTATTTTTATTTTATTAGAGAACAGAATATATTGTTGCAGAACAAATTGGATGCTAGACATGTTCAGTGCTTTAACAAATTTTGTTCCAGGCCATCATGCCTAATACTACAATCCTGTATTTATAACTTGTTTATGAAGTTAGCTGGAGGCAACATGACAGTTGCTAAACTTTCAGCGTGGGCAGAGGAGGAAAGGTTAACTGACACAGTTATGCTAGTCTGCTCCAGTCAAAGTACAGTTGTGGAAACCATCCGACTACTGTTACAAATACTAAGTAATTAGGTCAATCCTGCTCAGTTCCCAGGAGACAAGAACTGGAATCACAAATCCAAAAAATCACAGCTTGTATTGACTGCCAGTACTGATAGCAGTATCAGCAGACAGATGAAAACTGCCTATGTAAGATATGAAAGCAACACTAACATCTCCTACTATTCACAGAAACAGCCTGTTGACAAGAAACATTGCACTCCTTTTCCTTAGTCCACCCTTGATTGACACCAGGATGAGGACAGCATTCAAACATGACTGTTTTGCACCATTATAGGTTTCAAACCTTCCAGTGCAAACTGCATATAGGTAAACCATGAATTTCAGTAATATCTTCCAAACATGGAACTCCCCTAGTAAGCCATAGTATTGAGATTTTCCTAAAAATGAGCATGACACAAGACACCAAAAGGCCCTTCATTTCCAAACTTCCTGTACTGAAAAACCACCTAGCACACAGCAACTTTTGAGACTGAAAATCTGAATCGCTAGTGTGTAACACTAAAACAAGAGGGCTCAGAATAAAATCTGCACAACATATTGTTGCAGAGTGGGTCCCTCTCTTTACTCTTCCTCATGGTTCAGCAAATCTTAGTATTGTGAGACTGCTTGCATATTGCCTCTGGGCTTCTCTCCTACTCCAGAAGTTGCCCATTTTCTCCAGGGAAAAATCCATCTCTTCATCTCTGAGGGCCACCTACACACCTTCCCCCTGCTCTTTGTTGAAGTTTTTCAGTTTATTTGTATTACAGTTTCCAGTTTGTTGTCTTTCTCATTCTTTTTAGAGGGCAGAATAAAGTTGGCAGAAATCAGCGTTCTGCTTGAACGTGTTCAATTGTTTTTGGAAGGGACTTACTTTCTCTCCTTTGGGAGAGCTCTACCTGGCCCAGACTGCAGCATACAGACACAAAAGGCAATCCTTTCACAGCTCTGTCCTCTAACAGGACATACGGTACCCACATATCGTGCTGCATACTGGTGTTGTGAGATCAGTTTTATTTACCATTTAATCCTTGCAATTGAAATACATGCCCTTTTCTTGTATCATTTTCCTCTCTAGCTAAGAACAACCCTCTTCTGTCACACAGAAACATGAGAAGTATTTTGCTTTCAAACCTGAGAGACAGGACTCAATTCATTTAACTCATTAGAGTGGTGCGCATCATTGCCCTTTGAGCAGGTTGCAATAGGAGTACATGGTAAGCTGTAGGTACATGACTAATTGAGAGTGTTTCAGGGTTGGTACATGTTGCCACTGTGAAATGGCAGGTTATTCTCTTTAACCACCATCTGTGTGACTTCCCCACTGGTGAATTTAGTAAAATAAATATATAGCATCTCTCAAATATTGGGCCTTTTCTTTGGGGACAAAAAAGCCTGCCTACAAAAAGTAACTCTGAAGTAGAATGTAGGAAACAGCACCACTTTTGATTTTGCTTAGTAACTTAATGGCATACAACTAAACAGGTTATGCAGTATGCTGTGAAAGGATCTAATATTGCCTTAGAATCCCTTGAGTATTCTTTAAGGAACACCAAGTAAAATAATGCTACTGCAAAGCCCCAAGCATACTATATCATGAGTCTGACACCACTTTAATAATGTATTGGACAAACACGGTTTTGGTCTGGTAGGATCAATGGGGGGAGGTAGTTTATTAAGTGAAAACAAGAAGATATAGAGGAAAATCGGAGTGAAAAAGAAAACCTACTGTGAAATGAATGTTTTCTAAATTAGGAGATGTCCAAACTATAATTTCCCCTGAATTTCTCAAAGTCTAAATCAATTTAGCTTAAAGTCTGTGCTTTATACAATGCTTTTGGCTTCACTCTCTTAAAACAAAATGTGGTTCATTTCTTTAAGAAAGAAATTAATAAAACTTAAATTAATGAAACAAGGTAGAGGTTGGATTCTGTACATTCAGTTATCCTTGAAAATTCTTCCTTTTCCTTCATGTACTATCTGTATGTTAGCAGTGGTTTTAAAGAATCAGTTTAAGAAAACACATGTTAAGGACATATATACCTTGCAACTAACAGACATATCATTTACCTCTTCATTATGGTACGCCTAAGTGCTACTCAGATGCCCTGTAACTTATTAATACCTTTTCAGCTTCCCAACTGAAGGCTTAAAATCCTTTCTGCCAAAGTTATATGGCTTCCCTTCCTCTCCAAAACAAGATGCAGTATAAGAATCCTACACCAGTTGTGTTCTAGAATTGCTTAAGCGTTTCCATATTAAGAACCCAATCTTTTGCATTGCCTTTGTGAAAGAGCTTACTTATGAGCAATTCTGTTATAAAAAGTGGTTTTAAACGGTGTATGGAGCTGACCCAGGTTCCATCATCATTGTGACAGAACTGTATTGAAGTCAGTGCTGTGTCGCTTGCACCTGCTGCAGATTCACTCTGAAGCTGGCAAGTTCTGTATCTACAGGCTGAATTTATATACTGTATATGTCAGATACAGTGCACTTCAACTTCTACAAACAAAGTTGTAGCAAAGAGCAATGATGATGTTTATTTAAAAAGAAACAGCAAGGAAGCAAGAGAAAGAGAAAGGAAAAGAAACAGGGAAGTATAAGATTCAAAAATACTTTGCACTGTTGTAAATTAATGGAGCAAATCTGCATTGCAGTTATCTGTCACTAGCCTATTGTTGTATTATATGGCCAAATGCACAAGTTGGATATGGTAAAACAGGGAGATGAGGGATTCTTTTCAAATTTGGGTCTGATATGCTCTCTCAAACCTTCAAAGTCTGAAGATTTTGCAAATGCAAGACAGGTCTCTTCTTGGCCCAATAATGCCATTCCATAAAAAACACTACAAAATATTATCTGACACTTCATTAGTTTGCTTCACTAGCTTTCCTGGAAATCACTTAGCAACAGAACTCCCCAAACACACACATGCGTGTCATTAAATAAAGAGAAATGGCTTTCAGCTCTAAGAAGGTCATCAAAATCATAATTAAAGTAAAATGCATTACTATGTTTAGCTCATTTGTAATTAAAAACCAGATTTATGAAAGATGTAGCTATTCATCTCAGACATATTTATTTTATAACTCTTTTCCCATTTTCAATGGTCTCAAACAAGATTTGGAAACAAAGAAGCTTTAAAAAGTAAACTAAGTAAGTATGAGGAAAACAGCAATATGGAGATATATGGAAATTAGCATTGTTTAATTCAAAGAGATAACAACAAAACCATATGCTGGCATCAAACAGACATTGGAAGTTAATAAGAAACATTTCTGATTCCACATTTGAGAGAGGTCAGTCTCAAAAGGAGCTTTCATAGGTTTAGTTTACTCAGCACTCAAAAATCTGAGTAAATAAGAAAACAGCTCTATTTAGAAACAAGGTCTAGATTAATAAATACAAAATGGATTATGGATTTGGGAAGTTGGCTTGTTTTTACTACCTCCACTTTCAATACTTTCAATTTTACACTCCAACCACTGAAAGAAGTCCCTTTTATTAGCAATGATGTTAACTATACTGAATGTAAAAAAAAGAAGTTGAAATTTTCATCTAAGCTCTCTCTAATCTAATAAGTTTGAAGATACATTCAGGAAACACAAGTACGATTTTGTTTCCTTTCCATTTTACCTGATGGGATGCATAAGCTGAGCCAGATCCCATCTGAAGAAAGTCAGTGGTATGATTCTCTTTGCTTTGGTGACAGCTGCAGCCCAGTAAATATGATTTTCTGCCATCCCTAGGAGAAGGCCACAGGCTTTGCATTGACTGGCCAGTGCAAGGTCTCAGGTCTCATCCAGACTGCTACAGCCTGAACTGGATTTAGCTTGTTGCAACAATTTTCTTGTGAATTCACTCCAAGTGTGTTACCTTAACCTCTCTGACTACCCTGTGTAGCAACAGTCCCACAGGCCTAGGGAGTCAGTGCATGACAAACAATAGCTCTTTCTGTCAAGAATAGTTGGGAATCAATAGAAAGGAAGCTATCTGTTGTGAGAAAGTTTGTAGGAACTGTAAAACTTGTAGAAAACTGAAACTGAAAGGAAAGAAACTCCCACCATAAACATTATACTCCTTCATGCAAAGTCCTCAGGTTGCTGATGACTTATTATCACTACCAACCCCTGTGACAGTTGAGAAACGTTCAGCTGACCTTAGGATTCAGAAGGACACTGGAAAAGTGAACATCACAACAGAGAAAAGGGCAGGATAGAAATTGTTTATGTAGCAATTTTAACTGTATTACATTTTTCTGTATTATTTTGGACTATTAGACTGTGAAAACATTATTGTAACTAAAAATAAATTCTTAGCTCCATATTTGATGTTTTCCTTTTTGCCCAGAACAAGATTTTGATTTTGATCATTATTATCTCTTGAATTTCTAAATGACATCAGTTTGGTTTTACGTAAAACATCATGTAAAATTGCAACTCAGTTTTATGCAAAAGTGCTTAGAAGCCTTCAGGCATTCTTCCAAAGACAACCCTCTTATTTTATTGCAATTATTTCCTTGTACATTGCCCAAATCTCTATATTTTTTCTCTGACAGAGATCTTTCCAGCTGTAGGCACTGTTGTACCTGATAAGGATTTGCTAATGCAATAGCTATACACAGCCTAGTTCAGGAAAGCCAAAGATGTGAGTAGTTACTATCCCTTTGGATTAAACACTTGTAGTCATCGTAATCCTTCTCTCAACTTCCAAATCACACTATGGTTCCAGTTAACTGGTTTGCTAAGGCAACATGAATAAACTGGTGTGGTAGAATTACCTCCCTGGTGATGTATCTGCATTTTAAATAAAATATTCTGGAAGTGTGATCTTCATTTTTCTTAGAAAGCTCCTTGCTAAATACAAACTCTTAGTTTTGCTTCATTTGTATCAACTGCTTGACAAGTAGGTGTGTCTTAGTAATTGGAAACTCTTGACCACTAATGATTGCTGTAATGTATCTCTGCAGCTTTTCTAAGATCTTCAGCAGTATAGAGAACATTAAGAATAGCCAAGCCGTTTGTATCTAAGGAATTGCTCTGCAACAGCAGGATTTGTACAGTACAAGCATTTTTTTGCTGAAGCAAGAAAGAATTGAATTAATGCAGAAGCCACATTAACTTAGATTTAACACATGTTTTGCATTTAGAAACGGCCAGCTAACTCTGTAGTAAGATCAATAGGATTGGGCAGCTTTGAATTTTTGCAACTTCCATGATATAGTCCAAGCTGTTTATTACCTGCACTACAGTCTCTAGACTAGAAGCAAGCTAATGTTTCTCTTGGATGCTTGTTCATCTTCTTTGTGTGTTTGAAAGCATTGTATTAGATGTAGGGCCATTAACCTATAGTTTTAATTTCAGAGAAAAGTGTTGGACACTCACTATTAGAATTGTTTGAAGTAGATCCAAACTAGAGAACTAAAATACTTTTGTGAATCTACAATATTTGGATTTGTTAGGGGAGAATCTTTGTGCTACCTGGTAACTGATGACACATTGGAGGTCAACCCCAGTAATTTGGTGATACTTCCCACACCTAATAATTCTAAAATTTGTGGATAACTAAGTCTTAAAAAAAAAAAAAAAAAGGCTTAAAAATTACAATATCCAAAATAGTTTGGTGGAATAATGACCATATCTGAATTGGGAAAATCACCTCTGCTTTACTTCCCCAAAGAAAGTCTAGTGTGCACCACTTCAAGATGCAGCATAAAACATGACACTTGGAAGTATATTTCTATTGTCATTGCTACTTAGGATGGTGTAAAGGGGAGAGAGAAGAAAGCGCTTCTGTGCTCAAGGGTGGCCTAAAAATGAGTACCTTGAATGTTGAGATAGGGTGCCTGAGCCTTCACCAGATCTGCATGAACATCTTTGCACCCAGTGCTCTGCTTCTAGAATGGACTTTCTGTGGCAGTCTAAAACAGGAGGTCATAATGCATGACACCCGCATTTGCTGTGAAACATAAGACCCTGCTAGAACTTCGGCCTCTAGGCAATGCAGTTAAAAAATGCACAACATAGCTTTGCATGAGGCCAGCTTGCACACATAGGGTTTTATTAGCTCCATTCCAAGCTAAAAAAAACAGCTTCCTTAACCTGGAAGCAGAACAGCCATGCTTATTATGCTCTGGGCTAACAACTCTAGCTGTGCATGACATCTAATCTAGAACACTTTGTATTAATGACACAATTAATCAGCAACCCAAGTAAACTACCCCAAAATTAAGGAATTACTGTAAAGCTCATTTAATCACATTATGATTACATTTTTATGTTATTATGAATTATTATGCATTAATAATACATACAGAATAATTTAATTATGACACTCTTAATTGCCCCTTTTTCTTCAGAAATAGTGAATTTGGGAAGAGATCTTGTCCAAATTAAATGATTCAAAAAGCAGAAGTGCTTCTGTACCAATTGACTATGTTTTAAAGAATAATAATATTTCTATTATTTGTTCTATGATTTTCTAAAAAGAAAAGTTCTACTATTTAGAGTTTTCTATTATTTCTATTATTACTATCATCTCTCCAACATCACCCTGTAGACTTCTGTTTCATTCTAGGGGAAACCCGTACTTTATCAATAAGGGTTATAATTCAAGATATCCATAGTGTGATAAATGTTACTGTTTTCACAAACAGCTTCTCAAATTTCATTTCCATTATATGGAGTACAAGAAGGGAAAATAATCAAACATTTACTTAAAGAAAAGATTTACATCCCAGTTTTTGTAAAAAAGTGTGAACTACAAGCTTCTATACTTAAATGAGGAGTAAAAATATTAAAGTTCATGTATTTTGTGCAACTTCTATTGCACTGCATTTAGTACACAGTGTTCTGTGTACCAAAAATAAAAGGATTCATTTTTAGAGCCTATTAAAATTGCAGTTCTAGTCTATAAAGGAACTTGTAAAAATAGCATCACAGGAATAAATTTTAAATGTGTCTAGTAAATCTGAGCTGGAAATCAAAGTTTAAAACAAGGAGAAAGACAAGAAACTGTTGAATTGACAGGCATATTTGTCTTCAAAAATGAATTCATATTCTCAGTGAAGTATCGGATGCTGTTTAGATTTTTTATTTTTATTTTCAAGGACTATTATCCACTCCTTCAACTGACAGTCATCACCTGTCATTCTTCAAATGATCTCTTTGCTTCCAAGGAGACTTGAAGCCTCAGACCACTCACATGAATGCACAGTGCCTGGCACAAAATGTACCTATCATTGGACTATCATTATCGGTTTCTTCTACCTCAGACTATCCACCTTGCTACTAATTCCCCAATCTCCATTTTTAGCCATAAGATATGTGTCAAGAGGACATAAATGATAGCATGACTTCGTAAAATCATTAAAGAAAAAAGTAAATGCTATGTATACATCTAGGTATTTATATGTTGTTCCTTAAAGTCAGTCAAATTAATTCTTTGTATCTCATTAAACCTTTTTGCTTAACACACACATTAACTTCCATTTTGTCCTGACTTTAGCTTTACTTAATCTCAGTTATGCCTTCTCTAAGTTCAACTCAAAGACTGGGAGGTTATGAGCCGCTGAAAGACTTCAAGTTTTACGCAAATGTCAGATTTCTAAGAAGCTATATATATATATATATATATATATATATATATGAATCTAGTATAAGTCATTTTGATGTTGTATGCATGTGCCTTTTGTTAGGAATGCGAGATTGATATTTTAACACTTGCAGCATGTCTTGATCAAGTTTTTGTAAAATAACTAAACACAAGAAGCTCACCAAATTAAGGATGTCCTTTGAGCGGAAATAAGTAAGGGAGGGTCTGTAATTACAAACAGCGTTTCAGTCTTGCTAACTTGAACCTGATCAGAAGCACCTCTAAGAAGAATTTTTAATTTCTTTGGGGAAAAAAAAGACTCACCTGAAAAAAAAGTGTTAAGTGTTTCCTCTTGCAAATATTGCCCTCGAGTGCTTATACTACATGCTGGTCACAAGTCTAAAGAAAGTATTCTCCTAAATACATTAAAATTCTCTGAATCAGCTTCATATCAAATTACATGTCCCATAGTTCTTATGACTGGGAATGATAAACTGTTGTACTCTGGACACTGTGCACTGAAGGAAAATAAAACTCAACTTCAAGAGGTGCTGGGGTGACATTTCTATATAGGGTTTTGGGTTGTTTCTTCTTTTTTTGTTGTTTTTTTTAATCCCCTCCAAGCCTTCTAGATCAAAGTGTTCAGGATGACAACAAACTAACATCAGTGACTTTTAACTAAAGACTGTTCACAAGTATGAAAATAACTGTTCAATTGGTGCCCCACTTTTCTGTGGGGAACATATCTGATAAATCCTGTTTGAATGCATTGAATTGTTCAAAGGGCCACATGCGTTGTGGGTAACTAATCTACAATGGCAGCGTGACTACAAACTATTAGATTTCACATAGAAAATAATAGAAGAAGAAGTAAAGTTAAAGGCAGGAGCAGGAGGAGGGCTGCTTTCCAAAAGCAGGAGAGCAGGAAACTGAGGACAGCTCCAGGGCTGGCCATGCCCCCACCGGTGAGATAGCACCCCACCAGGTCTGAACGCAGCAGTCAGAGCCAGGTGCTGCTGTTGGGGTCCAACGACAGACCCAGGCACAGCAAGCAGTGAACAAGGTCCAGGGACCAACCAGGGGCTCCAGTCAGCAGCAAAAGAAGATAGGGGCCAGAGGCAGGCTGAAGACAAAGCTACAATGTGGGGGAAAGGGCCAGAGACAGGGCTAGGCACCAGCCTATCTACAAAATTCCTCAGACCAGCTTTGGGTACCCTAGTCTGAGCTTAAGTGAGACCCTCTGGGCCTGTGGATAGGGGTCAGGGGGGACACCAGGTGGGTCTGGTCAGGGGCAGTCAGGCCTGCTAGTGCCCTCAGGGCCCTGATGGTTGCTAAAGCCATGACCATTTGGTTTAAGAAAGAAAAGCCTAGTCTAACAGGATGGTATCCAGCTGCACATTACAGAGTACAGAATTTGACAGAAATGTAAAGTCTTCATTGCTTCTTGGATTTAGGTAAAATTAAAGGTAGAGATGATGATGGAAGACTGGAAAGGCTCAGAGAGCTGAGGCTGTTCAACCTGGAGAAGAAAAAGCTCAGGGGCATCTTATCAATGTATGTAAATACCTGAGGGAGGGTGGAAGGAAGATGGAGCCAGGCTCTTTTCAGTGGTGCACAGTGACCAGCAAAAATTATCTAGTTTCTTGTATAAATAATAGCTCACAAACCATCTCAAATATTTCTGGTAATACCTTTCTGGATGCCCTAGTGCAGACAGGCTTTTTACCTACCATTACATTAAGCTGAGTGCTGGCATATGATTACATGAGACAAATTAAGGGATGGTTAAATTAAAGCCTTCTTGCTGATAACAGAACGAGCTCTTAAACACTGGGAGTTCTTGTTCACCTTTGTGCTTCCCGAATATTGCTTACTCTTTCTAAAAATGTAACTGAAGTTTAGATCCTCACCTGCAAAGTTCTGGTTGTTTCTTTCAGCCTTTTTATTATCATAACACAAAAAACAAGTACTATTAGTTTATAAAGAATGTTATCAGAAAAGTATAATTTTATACACACATATGTGTATATGGTGATGTAAGACTGTATTGGGTCTGGCTGAGATGGAGTCAATTTTCCCCATAGCAGCCCTCATACTGCTCTGCTTTGTATTGGTAGCTAGAAAGGTGCTGATAATATACCAGTGTTTTGGTTACCGCTGAGCAATGCTCGCACAACAACAAGGCTGTCTCTCCAGCATTCGCCCCTCACCAGTAGGCTGGAGGTGGGCAAGATCTTGGGAGGGGACATAGCCGGGACAGCTGACCCAAACTGACCAAAGGTCATATGACATCTGCTCTGCAATAAAAGCTAAGAGAAAGGAGGAGGAGTGGGGGGCATTCATTATTATGACACTTGTCTTTCGGAGCAACCACTACACGTACAGAAGCCCTACTTCCCAGGAAGTGGCTGGACATCGCCTGCTGATGGGAAGTAGACAATAAATCTTTTGTTTTCCTTTGCTTCCATGTGTGGCTTTTGATTTTGCTTTATTAAACTGCCTTTATCTTGACCCACAAGTTTTTTCCATCTTATTTTCTCCCTGTCCTGTTGAGGAGGGGGAGTGATAGAATGGCTTGGTGGGCATCTGGTGTCCAGCCAAGGCCAACCCACCACAAAGACAATAATAATATTGGGAAAGAGAGATCATAGAAGCAATCCATTATAGCATTTGATAGTATCTCATTAAATTTTCTGTGGCAGATTAAGCCAAATGGCTGTGCATAGAAACACTATGAACAGAAAACTGCTTGAAACAGAGGTGATTAATTAACAGTTGACTGATTTAGGAGGGCAGAATGCTTGCAAGCTGACAAAGAACTTGGATAAACAAGCTGTATATCAGGGCAAAGTTCCTGGTTAAGGACTTCTTTTAGGCTATGAAGTTATTAAAATCCAAAATAGTGAATGAAAATATAAAGTAAGCGGGGGCGGGGGAAGTAACCTGGGTTTGTAGAGAGAGGAACTGTATGATCTGAAAGGTATCATTAAACTTCCAGTGCTGTTATTATTGCATTTTCCTTTGGACTTCGGACTAAACTCACATTTTATGTAGACTTAGAATTAGGGTACTAAGCAAAATTTAAGAAATGTAACTGCTAAATGGACAGCCTGAAGCAAACAGAAAGACAAGGACAGTCAAGATTTACCTTTTTTGCACACAAGGCATGTCAAGGAATGTAGCAAGGTGGCTACGGGCAGAGTGTGTGGTTACCACCTGGCCTACTTTGCCAGCTGAGGATAAGACAGTCTTCACTGTCATTTGCCTGTGTAAACAAATACAGCTTTAGTGACAAATCAACAACTTCTTCCATCTCCACAGAATATGCTTCTCGGTATCATTCATACACTGCTTCAGTGAAATAGATCACATGTAAAATGTCTGTGCTGTGGATATGTTTTTTTAAAATTGTCCTCTATGTCTGATGACATGAATACAAGTTTCAGATTATTGTTTGGTTTAGGTGCTTTCTCTCCAGGTCACTGCCTTTTGGGATAATACTTTAAAAACATCTCATATCATCTTGTATTTCTACAAGACTGCTACTAGCTCATTATGTTTCTTGACCAAACCCCCCTTTCTTATGTTCAACATGCATTAAACATAGTAAAAAAAAACAGGTGTCAGGTTCGAGGAGTTGTTACAGCAGCACTTATACCTGAACTTCTTATGTGTGATACATACCAAGTGCGGGGAGAACAGACTTACCGCATAGTAATTTTTAGATGATTCTTTAAAAAACCTTGTTCATGTGGCCCAAATTCACTCATGATAAGATAGACGTCTAAGAATGCATTAGCAGAGTGTTAGGATATTGCATTTAAAATGTCGTTGTCCTCAATCACTTTAAAAAAATATTTAAGCATTTTAACCAACAAGTCTGATTAATGATGGCATCAAAAGAGGTTTCTGGGTTTTTTGCTCAGAATGCTGGCTTCTTCCAGGACTGCCAGTTAAAATGCATTTCAAACAAGAAAGATGGGCCCGGCTGCACACCTTGGAGGAAAGCTTTACTGTGGGTGACCCAATCTTTCTGCGATTGTTAGCTTTCATTGGCTCAGTAGTAGAGTAGAATTCATTAGAACTGGGGTGGAGAAAGGGAGTTTTATGAATAACTTGACTGTGAAGTAGGTATTTGGCCTTTTACTTTTGAAGGTAAGTAAATGCAAATTCTCTTTGAACAAGAGTAGAGCCGCAGTTGAACAGCAATCTTTATCACAAAGATTTCCATAGTGTTAGACTCTACCATCCCTGATTCTTTGACATCTTTTACCAAGGTGGACTTGAAACTAATAAAGACACCTGAGGTCTATCAGGATTTGAACTTTAAATGAGATGTTTTCTCTTCCTACCCTTTGTTGTTATTGCAGTGAGAGGAAAGATTCATTATTGAGGGGCTATTAAGATTTTTCTCATACACAACCACTTTTGCATAAGAACACGGACTATGGCGTTCAAAATCCAAGCCTTCAGCCACATGTCCTGAAATTCAACCTGCTTCCTTCACTCATGGCCATCTCTTTCACATTGAAACACAAAGCCTATTATCCATTTTCCTCTGCATGAATGACAAAATTGTGCAAGTCATCCCTTTCATGGTTAGTATATGGTTTCATGACTGAATGGCATGAAAAAATAGGTCATTTACACTATGGAGGTGATGGGCAGGGAAGCCAAGGACTTGCAAGCAACGTTTTGGAAAAGACCCTTCCACCATGTAATGATCAAAAACCTTCTTGTGGTGGTGAGTAGGGTAGCAGATATGAAGGGGGAGATATACAGCAAAGTACTTTGATTATTGTATATTACAGAAAGTGGAATTTGTAATTTCAGTGAGGACAGCGTCACAACTTCTCTGACAGGTTTATGTGATACACTGGCCATGGCCAATATAGTATTATGCATATGACATAAAAAGATTCTGGAGATAAACTACTAAGTAAAATCCCTAAGACTAAGACCTCCTTAGTAACATACTCTGCAATAATTGCACATCCAGGACAGATATCACTATGTGGTTGAAAAAATGGTATATGAAAGGGAAGACAAGACTTGCTTGGAGCTGGGTAACTTGGACAAAGAAACAGTTTTTGATTTTGGGGAGTATCTTGACATGCGAAGAATCTTAGGGCTCTGGAAGACGGCAGATAATTATTGGTGCACTACAAGAAGACAGAAGGTATAACAAATGACAGAGTAAACTGAGCCAATACAGAAATTGTACCATTATCAAAACCTAAAGTCGAATGACGTTAAGATCTATCTCAACCAGTAATAGTGAACCCATATAAAATGAAACACCTTGCCTAAATACGGAAGAGTGTGGAGATAGTTTAAAGACCCCATCTTTGAAAGAGAATATTTATGCCCCCTATAATAATAGACTTCAACAGGACCTGAAAAAGCCAGTACCATTAAACAGCAGAATAAAAGAGCTATTACAAATATATATATATATATGTCTCCTTAAAACAGAGAAAAGAGGAAGTCAAGTCCAAAGAGGAAAATAGGAATGATCTTAAACAGCTGCAATTTAAAATTTAAAAAAATAATAAAAATAGTTTGGAATACAAGTTGTTAAGGGACTAAAAATACTAAGAAAAACTTTTTCAAGCACATCAGAAGCAGAAAGTCTGTCAAGAAGGCACGACTGATAGCTGGTCAAAGAGTTAAAGGTAGTCCTAGAGAAAATAAGGCCATATCAGGAAAACAAAATAATTATTTTTCTTCAATATTCTCTACAGAAGTTGTCAAGGAGATTTCCATAGCAGACCTTTTCCACATGGGCTGCAAGTTGGAAAAGTTCTCAAATTGAAGACCCATTTAAAAGTTTTCAGAAGAAAAATAAATAAAGTTTTTAGTAATAGATTGCCTAGATTAGCTGGTACTAATCTAGTGTTTCTAAAGGAATAGGTATAAGAAACAGCTAAAATGCTAATTGTGTTGTATAACCAATGGCATTACTGAGGGAATGAGGCCCTGAGAGGAACTGAGGAAAAAAGGCTGGCTTCTATATTGGGTAATCTGTTGCAAACTGTAATAAAGAGAACTGGATATGTGAACAGAAAAGCAGATAATAGAGAAGCAATGATGTGGCTGTGGAGGAAGTATGGACTTGCAGATCAATGAAAGTTCTATGAATGAGTCTATAAAAACATATGAAAAAAGATTATGGAGTTGAGAGAGTGCACTTGTATATTGCATTTTGATATTGACAGTTTATTATGAAATCCTTCATCAACAGTCTTGTAGACCTAAGCTGACATGGGAAGAAAGGAGAGATTTTATCGTTCGCTAATAATAGACTAAGAGGTAGGAAACAAACGTTAGGAAAAATGGTAAGTTGCCATGATTCAGTAAAGTTACTGTTGGCATCCTTCAGGGATCTCCATGCACACAACAAAAGTGATGGTTTGGTGATTTTTTTTTTTTTAAATTATTCAGTTTAGTTTCAATTAAACTCACTACAATGGGTTTCAGGAGTGCCTCATGATACTGAGTCATTGGCAGTAAAATGTCAACTGAAATCCAGTGTTGATAAACACAAAGTTACACATATAAGAAAAAACAGCACAAAGTAAATGCCTGTAAAGAATTAACTGAATTAGATATTATTGCTAAGAGATTTACCAGTCATTTTGAATAGTTCTGTTTGAATGACAGCTCTGTGTCCAGCAGTGGTCTGAGGCAAATGGAATGTAGATATTTTTTGGTGGATAAATGGAGATCTAAATAACAACAACCAAAAAATCCTGTGGTATACGCAGCTTTGAATGCAAAGTAAATTTTCGCTGTGCTTCTTCCTTCTGTTCCCCCCACACCCTCTGCTCCAGCCCAAAGAAGAAAATGGTAAAAATAGTAAAAAAAGAAAGGAGAACAATGAGGCAAAGGTATGGACAGATAACCATTTAAAAATAGTATTTATTTAGAATTCTTTGCTTTAGAAAAGAGGGAGTGAAAAGGGGAAGTATATAACGGAGGTCATATCAAGTCATACACAGTGTGGAGAAACTGAATGGAATATAGTTCTTCCCTACTTAATGTGCTGCAGAAACTGGGAGCATTAAATGAAATTCTTAGACAGAAGTTTCAAAACAAACACAAGATTAAGAAAATATCTACAGTGGAGATTCAGATTATAGAATTTATTTTCACAAGATGTTAAAAGTACAAGTAGATTCAAAAGGCAAGTAGACTGATTTATAGAAGAGTTTAACGAGGACTGTTGACCACACATAAGTGGATGAAAGGTCTAGGATGGGAAATCCTTAAGCTGGAAATTTCTCGTGGCTGGGATAATGTACTTACCTGACCTTTATTCTAATGCTTATTCCTACAGCATCCATAGTGACCAGTGTCAGAGATCAGATACAGAGCTAAATGGACACATACCATGATTGTTATTTCTTTGTGTCTTAACGTAAATAGATTGAGTCATAACGCAGCTATTGATTGATAATAATAAAATTCTATTAGACTCATTTTCTAAGTAGAGATGCAGAACAGTGTCAACCTGCATTGTATCAAAGGCCAATACTTACCAGTTTTAAACTTCACACGTTTTTAATTGCAGTCCTGCTTTCTTTCCATTGAACATTGTTTAAATTCTTTGAAATAGTTGGAGTGGAATAAGGTGTCTAGATAAGATATATAAATGAAGAGGACCTTGAAAAAATCACCTGTGCTTCATATTGTTAGGCTGCCAACCATGTCAAGTTTCCTGAATTGGTCGTGTAACAAATGGGATTGTGTGTACCATACAGTTTTATTATTCTTTGGTTCTTGTTGGCAATATTTGTTCCAGCAGTTGCAACAGAGGTCAGGACAGTGACAAACAGGATGGTGGAAATCTGCACATAAATGGACTAAGAGTTTGCAAGGATCCTTCAAGCTTGAAATAGTGTTTGAGAGAGAAAAAGAAATATTTCCTGCAGGGGATATGTCCCTTCATACTGAAGTAGGAACTGTCACGTCATGAAATAAAGTCTATAAATATGGCTCTTTTTGCATATTTTCAGTGTGAAAAATAAGTACCAGGACAGAGTTCCCCATGTGATTTCTCCTTATGTGTTGTCAGTAGGCAGAGTGGTAATACTTGACTGCTGGGCTGCATCTGTACCATAAAATTGTCATGTTGTCAGCTAATGAATTACAGCCATTCAAGCCTTAGCCTATTGTCCTAGTTTTGTCTGGAATAGAGTTAATTTTCTTCCTAGTAGCTGGCATAGTGCTGTGTTTTGGATTTAAGATAAGAATAATGTCGATAACACACTGATGATTTAGTTGTTGCTAAGCAGTGCTTACGCTAGTCAAGGACTTTTTCAGCTTCCCATGCTCTGTCCGGTGCACAAGAAGCTGAGAGGGGGCACAGCCAAGACAGCTGATCCAAGCTGGACAAAGGGATATTCCATACCATATGATCTCATGCTCAGCATATAAACTGAGGGGGGGTCAGCCAGGGAGCAGCAACCACTGCTCAGGGACTGGCTGGGTGTTAGTCGGTGGTTGGTGAGTGGTTGCATCACTTGTTTTTCCTGGGTTTTGTTTCTCTCTCTTTCTCGTTGTTTTCCTTTTTATTAAAATTTATTATTATTATTATTATTATTATTATTATTATTATTATTATTATTATTATTATATTTTACTTCAATTATGAAACTGTTCTTATCTCAACCCATGATTTTTCTTATTTTTGCTCTTCCAGTTCTCTCCCCCATCCCACCGCAGGGGAGTGAGCAAGCGGCTGTGTGGTGCTTGGTTGCCAACTGGGGCTAAACCACCATACCTATGCTTTTAGTATTATAATACAATTGTACTTGAGTATAGGGAGTTTGTATGTCAGTGGAAGTTCAGAGGAGCTAAGTAGTATACAGAAGTCATATTAAGTTACTAAGAAGTATATAAGAGGAGTATACTAAGTACATACTAAGAAGTATATAGAAGTCATATTGCTCTATGTTATGTAAAAAGTGATTCAAGTTTTATCACTTAAATCAACAAGGACAAGCCTTGAGGCAGCAGCAAAGGACCTGAGTTTGTAACATGAATGTTGGTCACCATTTGACACAAACTTGGTAGGGATGGCTGCTGTATTAATTAATATATCCAAGTTAGGGAGCACTGAAGCCCATATATAACCATCATGAACTATATAGAGGTGTGAAAAGGAAAAAAGAATGTCCTCTTTCACCTTCTTTTAATATCAATGCCTACTTAAGGTTGCTCAAGGACTCAGAAACATTAAGCAGCCTTTAGTCTGGTCGGTTACAGAAAAAAAAATACCACAGGAGACATCAATAATTCATGACAAAACTACGCACTTTATGTAGTGCTAGGCATGGAGTATATCTCATAGCAATCCAATCAGATCTATATTTGGGTAAGCATCCTAAGCAATCCTTTCTCAGAAAGTTGCTACAGTCTTTGAGCTAGAGTGTTCATCTGTACAAACATGTGATACTCATCCTGATAAAAAAAAAGAAAATAAAAAGCTGAAGAGGTATAGAGATTGAACTGTTAGAGGCTGTTCTTGCAAATGAAGGCTGGTACATATTGATATGTTAGTAAGAGAAAGCTTTTCCTTGTTGAAACTACTCAGAGGTTAAAGAGAAAAAAATCAGTCTCCAGGACCATAAGGCTAGCATCTTTCACAAGTACTTACTTCAAGTCAAATCTCAAAAAAAAAATAAGAACCTGTCCTTCCAACAGAGGCATTAGCCCACATTCAAAAGAGACAGAGTAAAACCTCAGTCTGTGGAAGCCAAAGTTGAAGATCCCACTGGCTTCACTGGAGCTACCATTTAATCCATGGAGTGTTTCAGAACATTCTGTTTTACTAGACTTAGAGCTAACATGCACAGGGTCCTGGCACCATCTGAAGATGTGCACATATAATTTGCATTATCTTAAGCAAGAATTGTGTGTATATCTGAGATGTCAGTGCAGGTCTGTATGTGTGGGATTAAAAAGAAAAGCTTAGGTTACAACCCTGAGCCTGAGAGATTTTCCTTGATTTGCTTTCCCATTCATGTGCTGATCAAATCTACCCCAGCCAACATGGGAAAATTCACGAGCTTCTTTGCAGAAAAAATATATTTTGCTATATTCAATATAACTCCCAGCTGCAACGTACAATTGGTGATATGCAGTCTGGAAAGAGCACTTGGTAAAGGCAACCATGGGCTCTTCTCTGCAGAGACATCTCTCTCATGTCTTTCTCATACAAAAGAATTCTCAGTTAATGATTGGAGGAGGGAGTTTATTTTATAGTTTATTTTATAGTAGTTTATTTTGGCTAATTTATTTTTTAAATAAAGTTAATAATTTACAACCAGTACATAGTCATTTCTCTTAAACTTGTGTAAGCAATCAGGAGGCAATTTGAAAAGAACTTGCTTTGATGATACACATTGTTATGCATAATACTTGTCATTTTTGTTTGCAAATGATAAATTATTCAAACAGTTTCTCATTGCAGTCATGTGGTTGCTTAATGTGTCAGTGAGATAGGAGTTTTATTTTTTGACTGGATCCCTAAAAGGAAGATTAGCCTAAGATGTTCAATAGATTCAATACGTGTTACTAATCCTTAGCCATGAAAAAAGGGAAAAACATAAAGAGAAGGAAAACATACTAATAGATACATTTAAGAAAAAAATATGCAAAAGAATTCAGGAACTATGATATCTGTTTTTCAGGTAAGTTATGAGTCTGAGGGAATTGTCCTTCTTATATATATATACAGGCAATATAAGGCTTATAATGCAGTTTTAAGATGATCACGGCTAACGATCATGTATGTTCTCCCTTTTAGACAAAGAAGAAAATGAAAAATGAGTTGCTCTGTGAAAGGTCCACTATCAGTTTTTTAAGCAGTCACAACCTGGTAGCTATTCAACTGTGTTGACCCCAACTGCTACAGTGGAAAAATGAATTGCAGTTCACGTATTTGCATATGCGATAAGTTAGGGTAATGAGTTCTTGCACGTGAAATAAGTTATGATAAGGAAAGAGATACATGTTTGTAAATTGCAGGGACATGTTTATATCTGGAAGAGCTAAAACATGAGAGATGCTGGTTAAACTCCAGGTCCCTATCCTGTTTTTTAACAAAGCCTGGCCATTTGGAGAAGTTGGGTAGAATACATAAATATGATATATTTCATTTGTATATGTATATGTGTGAGTTTCTCTCAATATATACATGTATGTATTAACATCCGAACCTCTGTTAACCAGTTTTTGAGTGTTCTTTCCCGAGGTACCAATAAGCTTGTTTGAATATTGTAACATCTTATTTATTGTTAAAAAGAGGGAATATCTCATTAATTTTTTTCAACAACTAGAGTACCTCCCAGACTGAGTACCTCACCAGTCCCTTCTAACTTTTTCCTGGTGCTTGGGAACTATATCAGTTCTCTAAAATTTTATCTTGCATCACATTAGCCTCTTCCTACCCATGTTATACATCTTGCCTGCACAGAGAAAATCTTGATGCAACTGCAATGGATAAATCATACACTATAACAAAAGGACCTTTGGGTACTGTAGTTTATACAGGTTATTGAAATTAAGTAAACTAAATCAAGAAGAGCATTTTTAGAATTGTGTAGCTGTTCTGTATCACAGAAAAAAAGTTTGGAAAACATCCAGAACTGTTCTGCCAAAATAAAAATCTCTTTTTTTTACCTTACTATGTTGTTACACGATACAATGAAACATTGCATTTGTTTTTAAGAAGTATTTACAAAGGCTTATGGTAAATTATCTAGGAATTCTGAGGTATATCATGTTATGGAACATCAGGTGCAAGAACAATATGTTGAGTGTTTATGGGCTTTATGGGCAAAGTTTGAACTAGGTTTTGATAAGGAACTGGCTTTTTCCAATCTTTTACTATACCTGGGGTTTAAGACATAGTCAATCATTTACAGTTTACACATCATAGTTTTCAAAACATCTACTTTTGGAAAAGAGAGAAAATAAGAAAATAACATACGAGTATTGGGGAAAGATAAGTGGTAAGCCAGAAACAAAACAAAACAAAAAAATACTTCCAGTTTGCTTTAGCTTAATTTTACTTTGCCTTGAATTAAATTTTTAAAAATACAATTTTGAAGCAAAAATACATTCCAGCTGGCAGACTGTATTTTTCCTTGCATGTTTTTTCAGTGCTTTCCCCTTCAGGGCATGTAGCATGTGGACTCAGTTGTCCAGCTCTTTACAAATGCTGCAAGCTATAGTAAAATGATGGTTTGTGTCAGGGTTGGAAAAAAAGAGTTTTCAGGAAAGCCATGAAAATAACGTACTCTCTTGAAGTATAGCACATGCAATGAGATGGGCACTATGCACTGTGCATGAAATTTAGGCTTCTTTATGTGTTTCTGTACAAATGGAAGAAGGATCACATTACCCACGAAGCAGCTACTGTGCAGCTCATATATCTACCAAAGTACAACTACTGAATGCAGAAAATTGAATATATAAATACACACTGGAAATACAGCCTTAAGCACAAAAACCATCATCAGGCCATAACTCTCATTTAACATTCATGTCCTAGCTAGTTCAGATAGGACCATATCAGGCCCTATCAGGCAAAATTCTCATTGCTTATAAGTCAACAAGAGTTTTGCCAATTTAAGAAGACTAGTCTTTGTTCAGTAGTGAATAATTTCCTTGGTAGGTTAGAAGTGTATCTGCCTGCTGTGTAAGAGACAATGTATAAAGCCACTTCATTATTTGTAACTGTTTCTTTTTCCCCTGTATTCTTCTTTTATGGAATATATTCTCTGATAATTACTACATCTTCTTTTGCTGCCACTACTATGCATGAAGCATAAAAAAAAAAAAAAATCCTGAAAGCAGGACATGCAAAGATAAAGAAACCTGTGTTTTATCATCTAGTTGCATGAAGAAAACGGAAAATTGAAACTGAAGGATTTCTTCAATTCTAGAAAGATCAGCTCAGCATACCTATTACAAACTAAACTAGGAATGCCTGAGAGCTAAAACTTTAGACAGGGATTTATTCTTGCCCTTGACACATGAGGTACAATACTATATTGTGAAATACAAAAATGGACGAGGTTCTGAGGGTTGAACTGAATGACACTGTTTACAGGGAGCTGGACAGAACAGAATTTTTCCAAGCTCTGGATTTGATGGACAACCTTTTCAAAAATAGAATTGCATTTTGCTGACCTGTTTTGTGGGTGTTTTTTGAATATGTTTTATATCTGACATTTCCTACTGATTTAGAACAATGTATTTAGTGCAATGTATTTAGTGTATTGGTAGCTGCTGGGGAGTTTCTTTAAGTATCTGTGTGCTGGTTTTGGCAGAGACAGAGTTAATTTTCTCCCTAGTAGCTAGTATGGGACTATGGTTTGGATTTGTGCTGAAAACAGTGTTGATAATACAGGGATGTTTTAGTTATTGCTGAGCAGCGCCTTTTCTGAGTCAAGGCCTTTTCTGCTTCTCACACCACCCCACAAGCAAGTAGGCTGGGGGTGCACAAGAAGATGGGAGGGGATACAGCTGGGACAGCTGACCTCAACTGACCAAAGGGATATCCCATACCACATGACATCATGCTCAGCATATAAAGCTGGGAGAAGAAGAAGGAAAGGGAGGACGTTTGAAGTTACGGCATTTGTCTTCCTAAGTAACCGTGACACGTGATGGAGCCCTGCTTTCCTCGAGATGGCTGAACACCTGCCTGCCAATGGGAAGTAGGGAATAAATTCCATATTTTTCTTTGCTTGTGTGCATGGCTTTTGCTTTACCTGTTAGACTGTCTTTATCTCAACCCACGAGTTTTCTCACTTTTACTCTTCCAATTCTCTCCCCCATCCCACTGTGGGGGAGTGAGTGAGCGGCTGTGTGGTGCTTAGTTGCTACCTGGGGTTAAACCACGACAATCTGCTTGTTTAAAACTCTTAGCTGTTAAATTAAAATTTGAAACACATGTTGAAAGGACTTGTTGCATCCCAGGTTCTACATATCTTTTCAGTTTGTACCCTCCTAATTATTTTTGTCTATATTTACTGAGGGTCTGTAAGCAAGACCAAAACAACTGTACAACCTTCTCTGCATCCTAGTCTTCTCTCCCACCATATTCAATGGCATTCCAGAAAAAGGTAACTTGATGAGTGTATGATCTTTCAAAATCCAAAATATGTAAAAGGTATTTAACCTTTAATGTATGCAATGGAACTGATAATTAAAGGCAGCTTATGAGTTCCTTATTTTAAGTACTAATGGGACTTTGAAGTTGAAGATGCTCTATCAATCTGTCTTGTAGGAACGTGGGATTCTGTGACTGTCCTTGTGCAATATTTCTCATTTGTACTACTGAAAATTTCAGGTTAATTTCCTGATTGGCTGAAAATCCAAGGAACTGTATCTCTGCTTAGGCTCAATGATTTATGGATGATATGCTAGCTCTTTTTCTGTCAACCAACCTAACCTCACAGCAGCTTACAAGCTGCAGTGCCACTAAGACAGTTGTTATTACTCTTTTTTAAGCCCAGCAGTTGCACTTGCTCTTGATTCCTTATAACAGTCAATGGTGACAGTAACTATGATGTATACTTTCCCTTTGTACAGGAGACAGAATTCTGCAGCACTGTTCATCTATCTGATTCCCTTGTAGGCTTTTCACCTACTGCTGTAATTTATTTTTCAGAAAAATACCTCTTGAAAATAAACACGGATATAGGAATATTCTATTGTATGTGTGTGCTTGTGTGTATGCCCAGCTTTCTCTTTATACAACTTTGCTCTGTGCCTGAGGCTTTTTTCTCTATATATAGCATATATGTGCTCTCTTCCATCACACTCCATTCTATAGGCTAGCCTAATTCAGACACTTTTCTATGATACTCCATTATGGCACTGGGTACTGAAAAATATTGCCGGATTTAAAAGTAAAGTTTTCAAAATTCCTTTTTATTAAGGATATTATATTATCTGATTACGAATCTTTGTGGATCCCCTATTCTGTTCTTTTCTGTTTGGACTGTTAGTATATATGAGTTAAAACATTTCTCTTGTAGACCTCTCTAGCTCTGTCACTGCATTATTTTTATTGTGACAGTTTATGATGAGTGGAAATTTTCAGGGTCTTGCTTTTGACTCTTTTTGGTTTTTTTATGAACTGGAAACTTTAATGTGAAACATTATCGGAGACTAGAAACGGAGAATAAAGTCGAGCTAAGTAAGATAGGAATGATTCCACCTATATTTGAATGTTTATATGATTCTCTGCCACCAGTCACAGCACATTTACAGAGGATTTGCCATATTAAGGTGTTGAACAGAAGCAAAAAGTGATCATCACACTTGGAAAGTATCCAGGGAACAGGAGCAGGGCCTGTTTCCTCCACCTTGCCTCATCCTGGAGAGTAGGAAGGAGTTGCTGATGGAAAGGTAGGAGACTCCTTGCTTCTGTTCTTCTCCCAGTCAATTTGCAGGTCTTGGTAAGAGGACCACCAGTTGCCCAGTAGGGCAGGGTGGATCTGGAAAGTGTGTGAAATCTGAAAGTGTGTGAAATTTTGTCATCAATTTCTGTGTGAACGATTAGCTACTATTTCTCTCTCATTCTGACTTTTAGCTTCCATTTTCTCCTTAAGTTTTTCAAATTCATGGTGGTTAGCCTTGGCTAACAGCCCAACTCCTACCCAGCTGCTCACTCACTCCCTTTCCTCAGCAGGGAAAAGGAGAAAGAAAAGGAAGGGGAGGGGGGCAAATCAAACAAAAAGAAAGCTCTTAGGTCAAGATAAAGACAGGGAGAGCACTTACCAATTACTACTGTGAGCAAACAGACTTGACTAGGGAAAATTAACTTTAATTTATTTTCAATTAAAGCAGATGCAGATAGTGAGAAACAAAGACAAACATTAAAGCAATGTATCTCCTCCTGTCTCTCCCAGGCTCAAGGGCACTCTTTCACTCCCGTATCCTTCCCCTGCCCTCAGCAGTGCAGGGAGGATGGGGGATGGGAGACACTGCGGTCAGTACATAATGGTTGCTGCTCTCTCTGCTGCTCCTTCCTTCTCACACTTTTCCTCTGCTCCAGCATGGCCTCTCCATGGGCTGCAGTTCCTTCAGGAAATATCCATCTTGTCCAGCATGGTCTTGTCCATGGGCTGCAGCGTGGCTATCTGCTGTGGAACCTGCAACACCTGCTCCTCGTCCTTCTTCTCTGACCTTCATATTCACTTCATGTTTCTCACTGTTTTTCTCCCTTCTCCTCTGCCTCAATGGCATTGTTTGCCCTTTCTTAAGTATGTTTTTCCAGAGGTGCCACCATCTTGGCTGAGGGACTCAGCTGTGCCCTGCGATGGGTCCGTTGGAGCCTGCTGGAACTGGCTGTATCCAGCACGGGGCAGCCCTGGCCTCGCCTCACAGAGGCCGCTGCAGCCCCCCACTGCCAGCACCTGGGCACCTGCACCAAATACAAAGATTTTTACTCATCTGTTCTCCTGAAATACTTTTTAAAATCTGTTTTGATATGCAAGCACATTGCATAAATCAAAAAGTAGAAAGCCTAAATGTAAATAATTTAAATCCAAAAATGGAAGGACTCAGTTTTCCTTAGGTAAGCAGGAATTCACATCTGTGCCGTAGGTGCCAGGCTGTAGATCCCAAACCCATCTCAGTCCCTGGTAGGGTGCAACAACCCAGGCAGGCACCAGCTGCTTTTCACATTAGCTGTGGCTTTGTTGCTTGGGGAAGGAAACTGAGAGAGCTGGGACATGCTCCAGTTGAGTCCCTCTGCTCAGGTGATGTGGGACAGAGGTTTCAGTGTGTACAGGTATGTGCTCCCAATCGTGCCTAGAGACGGAATATGTTACTTTTACAAGCAGGAAGCAGCCATGTAAGTATTTCAGGCTTTCCAGTGCTGAGGGGGAATATATTTTGGCATTTCAGACTCTAGTTCCATTTCCCAAAGGGATTTTTTAGACTCTTGATTCATGACATTTTTTAACGTTTCACCTGTTTATCTGGTACAGCTTATAGTTATTGTGCCAATGGGACAATTTATGAAGAGAATAAAATGGTGAGACAACATAATGAGGACAGCAGAAAAGAAGGCAGTACATGACATGTAGTCTCACCCTGTTGAAAGCCTGGACAGAATCTCCCTACTTCTCAGTGTCCAGAAAGTCTGTTCAGTAGACTTCTCCGCCCTCCACAGAAGATATCTTCTCCCCTCTCTGCTGTCCTCCTTGGTCTCCATGAGCCCTGCTCCAAGTAAGGAAGAAAGCAGTATTATCCTTCCATTACAACAGCTTCCTCTAAACTGTGCCCTCTACTTAACATATCTCCTTGTACATCTTCACTGTTAGCTGTACTAATAAGCTCATCCTGCCCAGAAATGATTCCTTCATAGGATGCAATCTGGCAAAAAGCATCGGGACATGTCTATCATTTAAAAAGTGCCCTTACCTATCTTTAAAAAGGTGTAGACTTTCAGCCTCCTGACAGCTTTCAATTTAGAAATTTATTTTTAGAGATGAAGTGGACAATTTCATGCTTTTTCACAACTGTATATAACAATAAATACACTTTTTTCCAATAACCACTCTCTTAGAACATTGTTCCTTTCTTATTTTATATCACAGCACCCTGAATATTTTAGCTGTAAACATTTGTGAGACACAGCTGTGTTTCAGTCAGCCTTGCAGCTTTCTCATTTAGATCATGACAAAGTCTATCGGTTTCCAGTGGAACTGACTCTGATACTCTCAGGTTTCTTTGTAACCTTAAACTTTAAAACCCAACTTTCTCTTGTTCACTTGGATGTTTTTACATCACGAACAATTCTAACTTTTCAAAGGAAGTGAATGTTTAGTCATTGCTCTAGTTTTTCCCCACATTTTCAGCAGTTTTTTCATAGCATAGAGTTCTACTCTACAATAAGGGACTCAGTCTCTTGCTTTGTATGTAGCTCTGTGCTAAGCTGTATTCTATTCTCATATGGAAATCTTTTCTTAGTTTTTCTACAAAATATCACAGAAACATTAATAGGCTGGTTTTATGATGGAATTTTTCGACTTGTCAACCTCTAAAAAAATAATTTCATAGTGTTTGTAAAGACAGCATGATTCAGAGAGAATGGCTTTTAAAGTCCATGAAATTCTTTAAATAGCTTAAAGACCTCCTACAGTTCTTGTTTTATTTGTGAACTGTAAGATACACTTCATTCACTTCAACCAGCTTTTTGTTGTTGTTTTAGTCAGCAGACACATAGGGCATAAAAACTAATAGCAGCCTTTTCTGTCTGATATATTTTACATGAAGACATTGCTTTAAATTGTCTTCATGTAGCTTATTATCATCTGAGCTTTTTAACTAGTGGTGGAATTACATATAAAAACAGCAGAAATCATAAGCAGAAAAAAATACCTGTTTTGTATATTCGTGAAAATAAAAGCTTTTTCTGTTAGTGAAATTGCTTTAGAGGTGTGTATATTTCATTGTAGCTATTCTAATTTCTTTCTTCTACCACGTTTTTTTTAGTATAATCCTCTCTGTGCAAC
This sequence comes from Platalea leucorodia, assembly GCF_965183815.1. Lineage (NCBI taxonomy): Eukaryota > Metazoa > Chordata > Aves > Pelecaniformes > Threskiornithidae > Platalea > Platalea leucorodia. The sequence continues at coordinate 59,244,620 of NC_138823.1, read as the reverse complement.
ACATTTGACTTTTAAATCTGCTTTTTGTCTGATTTTCTTCTTACCTTAATCTTACCTTAAACACATTACCATCTCTAGCTGGTGTAAACGGGCCGAGGAAACGGAGTTCTATCTACGCCACCTGGGAATCTTCCCAGGTATTTTTTAATGTTGTACAATTGTGAAAATGCAAGAATTTTTATCTTTTCTCCTTTTTTCCCTTTCTGCAACATGCATTTAGCATGTTTTTTAATATTCTGCACACTGTTCTCAATATATTTCATATTCTTCATACTCTGCCTTTTTAAAGTCCAATATTTTTGTACTTCTACCTTTATGAATATTCTCTTGAGTGCCTACAATTCAATGCTGTTGCTCTATGATCACAAGAATCAAATCTTCACCAACTTTTATCTCATTTATCACATATATTTATTTTCTTGGGGATACATCCAAAGACATGCCTGGCCTTCTTGATTGCTCAGCAGATTTAAAAGGCAATAGCTCCATTTTACCTCCAGAAATAACTTTCCATAGTCATTTCATGATTTTTATTCTGGTCTGTGCCAGGGTAATTGAAGTCTTCATGATTAATGATGTGCCTCTTTAAGAGAATCTGTTATGCATACAAACATTGCCTGACCTGTCTCTTTTCACACTGGTTTGGATGTTTTTATCCATTTCTTTATGACACAGTTTGTACCTTCTTTATCACACACTTCCATCCAGACCACTCCTGTTCTGGTAAGCCATTCTGCATGCAGAATATAACTTTTCTGATCCTAAAGATATATTGTCCTTTACTGCATATATCTTCCTGTTACTATGGTGTTTTTATAACTCCTTATTTAGAGTCCTGAGCCAGCTCTCCGTTAACCTACAGTAATTAAGTTATTTTTGTCTAAACACATATGGTTGCAGCTCTGCAGTCTTCTTTCTTTATATAACCCCAAAGAATTCATGGAAAACAAAGCCTTTCTTGATTCATTTTTCTGAAGAAAGTCTTCTTATCACTTTTACATCATTATTTTCAACAGCCTGCACTCTGTTACCTTCATTGTGACATTCTAGAATAATTTGTACTCCTTTTATTTCAACTGTGAGCCATGAAGCCGTTAGCCCAGGGATGTGCGTGTATAGGTTGGGATCATTGTAGCTGCAAGGGGCTCACCAGCTTGAACTTCTTACACACTGAGGGACCTCCAGATCATTAGTATGATCCTTGACTAGCGAGGATGCATTCAGTATCTAGCAGACAATTCAAAACATACAGTCTTACAGAAGAACAAAACCAAAACCCACTGTTGTGGAAAAGGTGGACGTTAAACCTTTTTATAGAATAATCATCTAGAATCAACAGTAGCTTCACACAAATAGTAATTAGAAGCTTTAAAACAAAGTGTATTTTAAATAAAAGGCTTGGGAATTATTTGTTGTTCTTGTTTATTTCTCCAGCTGACAATTTTTTTTCCCTCTGTTCCTTTAGCCTTCTCCTGTTTCATATAAAAGAATTAAAAAAAAAAAGGTGCATAATGCTTTTTTATTTATCTCATGTTTTCATCAGCCACAGAATTTTTTTGCAATTCTTAGTAAAAGTTAGGAATAAAAGTGACATATCTTCTGCAGAAGATGAGAATGGTGTGACATCATGTAGACATTACATGCATGGGAAGATGACAAGGAGGATAATAGGTGGAGGCAGAAGGATCAAGTTCAAAACTCATGTGTAGCCTCCTGGGGCTGTTATTTTTAATTGACTGAGCAATTTGAGTAATCAGTTACTAACAAAATCTCAGTATTTCATCACTAAGCCCTGCCTTTAATTTGCAATTATCCTGTGAGTACCATTGCCCTTTCTTTAGTAACTGTAGAAAATACTGGTGAAAACATCATTAAAGTCTGTAGGTTTTTTCTCACTCTGTCTGGATAACTCTTTACAACTACAAACTTCCTCTGCCTTGTGCTTTAAATAAATTTGTATACTCTTTCCTTGAGGGCTTCTATCCTCAGCCCTAAGCAAATAAATAAATAAAACACCGTCCTATTGCCCGTGCCCTTTCAGCAGAACGTACTGTCTATTAAGATGAACCATTCCTATATCGCTGAATGGCCATATTCACCAGTCCATGAATTTGTAATTTAGCGTGTTTACTGCAGTCCTGGGATGTGTACCGCTTAAAATGTTCACCAGGGACTTTGTCATTTAGCTGTGTCATATTATTATACTGTGTAATGAAACATAACCACATAATGCATGTAAATAACAAAGTGTCAGCTCCCTCCCAAAATATAAAGAGAATACAAAATGTAACTTCTATCACAATCCCAGATAAAACAGCATAGTAATCTTCTGGAGAAATGAAAAAGTTGGCTCAGTGAAATTCTTCCTCTTCTTTTTCAGTTAAATATAAATGAAAGGAGTAGGATTTTCATTTCATAATACTTCCCAAACTTTGTTACCTACTAGGTTTCTAATTCATGATTATTTTTTTAATATGGCCCTTACATATCTGTATCAGCTGTAAAATACACACTTCTATACATATCCATCTTCTTCCTGGCTCCCTCTCTGCAGTTGCTCTCTTTCTGTCTTCCTTTGCTGCAATCTTGACAACAAATATTTGTAATTTTCTTTCTTTTCCACTAGCTTGCCCTTAGCACTTAAAATGAGCTAGGCTAAAGAAGAAAATCTGCCCCCAGACGTATGCATGCACACAGCTGCAATTCATTCCCAGGCTCAAAATTCTGAAGCTCAAGAAATCTTTCACATTCATTTATCACCACTTGTTTAGCTCTATTTCTTTCTCTCTCTCTTTCAGATTCTCTCATATTGCACACAGAAGCTCTCTCCAATGCTTGTAAATGAACAGATACTAAACTGTTTTGAAGCACCATTTCATACACACACGCACGCACACACACACAAAAAGAAATTACAATAATTAAGGGGAACAATAAAGGTTTATCACGCAATCAGTTGGACAAACGTATTTAAAAGCCAACATGGAAAACCAGAGCACATTGCAAATATGCTGAAAGGAAGGAGACCAAAATGCAAATATGCTTGAAATGACATTAGACACATTCAAAATAAGAGTATACACACTTTTTGAGATAGGGTAGAAAGTGAAACACTCTGTAACAAGTAGCAGTTCCAGAAGAAATCAAACAAGGATGCAGAATGCTGATTAAAACTTGAAATGAGAAGACACAGAAAAGATGGGCTAATTTCCTATTAGTGAGATTTCTGGGAAAAAAATACAAAGGAGCAGCACTATCCTTTTGAGTGAAAACAATACTTTTCTTTTTTCATCCATTTTTGTCTTTTACTTAATTTTTCAAGTACAGGAGAATGAATACCATATGATATGTTCTAACATTCGCCCAAATTTCAAAAAACATTTCCTTCCATGTTGTTTATCCCTTTTGTAGTTGCCAAGAAAATCTGCATGGTTTCCACTTAAGCTGAAAATCATTTTTTAAGTTGTACATTCAAATACTCACACCACAGTTGTCGTAAACTGTACATACAATTTTCCACATCAAGGGATCCTCTTTCCACACCACCCTAGTGTGGAGGGCTAGAATGGGGCTATTAGAAAAGCAGAGCTTTGACTTCCCCTTCACAAGTAGATCGTGCAAGCAGTAAAAAGAAAATAAGTCTGAAGCCTGAAACCTAGCTGTAAAAATCCTACATTAGCCTACTGTTTTTAGAAATGATGTGTGACATAAAATCCTTGTGGTCCAGGCAGATGCTAACAATTTGAAATACACTTTCTGTTCTTTGGCCTCCTCAGTCATAAGTATTTTCACCGCAAAACTAAAACAGAAAACAACCAAACTCGGATAGTGTATATGAAAAACTGCAACTAATAATACAGGTCCAATTTCAAATCTTGGTTGTAAAATATTCATAGTCTTTTCCTCACAATATAATCGTAGTAAGAAAGGAGATAAAAAGAGGGAAAAAACCCACCTCTGAGTAAAATCAAGCAGCCAATTTCAAGAATCTTTCCACAAGTAATTGCTGATCCAAAGAGACTAAATTCATTAGTTAAAAAATTTGTTGTCAATAATCTGCTCAGCTCTCATCATAATGACAGTATAGCTTTTATGAGTTGAATGAATTGTCTAATATGATGGAGTGTCTCAAGAGCATTCTGAACAACTGACTAATCCTAGTCTAGATGCTTTTATATCTGCCTATTTTCTTCTCTGCCTTGATGTTTTATCTGCTTGTAGTCAAACAAATTTAATCTGCCCAATAATATAATCTGTTCAATAATCTGTCCAATAAATTAAATCTTTCTATCCGTAGAACATTTGGAGGAATTGGAGAAATAATTGCACTTTGTTTAATGTAAAATATAGCTGGACACATATATTCAGATTTTTTTTTTTGTCCAAAATATATTTCTAATCCCTAGAAGCATTTAGCAAGCAGACTGATTAAATTAGGGACATAACCAATCATCTAACTATTATTTAGGCTGATAGCAAACAGTACATCTCCCAGCACTGTATTTCAGAGCATTGGAAATACCAATTAATAGTAACCCTGATATTGCGACAGACAGTTAACCATCACTGTTCAATCTGGTCAAATCAAGTAAGTCAAATGGAGGTAAGAACACATATCAGAACTAAACACGGGCTATGCTGTATTTTCATAGACTTTTATATATTTATCATGTACTTTTGAGGACTTAGCTGGACAAATTTTTCACTGCAAGCAATTTTAAAATTGAATTTGGTCTTTTATTTTAATTGCTTGTGAACAATTGTAACTTTAGTATCACATTCAAACGTTGACTCAGCAACTTTCAGGCATGGACCCTCCAGCACATGGATTGCTCTCAGTTTTAGCTGTCTGTTGTGGTCAGGGACTCCTGTTATTCCAGCATGCAGCAGGTCATCTGCACCATGCAGGTCTCTTCCCTCTTCTCTCTTCATAAGTAGCAGATCCTAAAGAAGGGGGAGGCTGCGATTCTGTCATGGAAGAAGAAGAATGGACAGTGAGCTGCTGGGAGAGAACTAGCCAGAAGGATTACAGGAACTGGCATTCTCACTTCATCCAAGCTGGATGAACAGCTACTGCACTTCTTATCCTTGATGACACTAGCATTTTACAAGGGAATAACACGGATCTCATCCTTGTAGCAGCACAAGTTCCTCTCGCTTCTGCCTGTCCTGTACTCTGCTTGGGCTTAAGGACAAGCCATTTTGTGCACTTACTTCAGCAGCTGGTTGTTGCAGTTCAGTGGACTGAAGAAATAAAGACCACAAACACAGCACTATACTGCTAGGCCAACCAGCAGATGCTCAGTGTGTCCTTGGTAAATTTTAAAAGTCACCAGGGGATCACAAAGGAGATATCCCTTGAGGATTCTAGGTGGAGCAGTTTCTACAGGGGACTCATCTATGATAACAGCATCAACTTTATTTTCAGGTAATCACACAGTATGAACTAATAGACCTTCATCATTTTGGGGCTGCAAAGATGCAGGAGCAGGGATCTCCACAAATAAACAGGTTTTCTTTCAGAAGGGGACTAAATGAGGGAGAAATAATTGCTTAACTATAATACCAGGCTGGAGTCTAAGAGCCGATGTTGTTTGGCAGGATAAAAGGAGTGGGATTCAGGGGGTGGAACTGGAGAAAGGAACACTCCCAGGGACTCCCTGTCCCACTGGGAGACCCTCTGGAGCACCTAAGGAATAGGTAGGGTTAGGCCAGGCAGCAACAGGGCATGAAGTGACTTGCCGGCAAGTCCTCTGCAGTGGCAGACCACTGTGTCTGCAGGCAGGCAGGCATCCCATGGTGATCAGGATAGAAAACTGTCAGGCAGTTCCCCAATTTTGAACAAAAGAATACGGTACCATCTTCCTGAGCAAATTATTTCACTTAATTTATTGTTCTCTGAGGACTACCACAGTCTGACTGAACAGTAGTCTCAATATTACTTATGACCATCCTTTGACAAGCAGAAAGAAAAACACTGAAGCACTTAGTCCATGCTTTTTTCTGCAGCAATTTTGACTGTTTTGGAGTTTTTTTTCTCTTACATTTGGTTACCCACAGCTGATTTCATCTATTATGGAGCAAAGGCAATTTTAGTTGCTTCACAAATACAGTTTCAAATTACTTCCTTTTATATACCCAATATTCACTTTTGTCATTCCCTTGAAGAGCATTTCTTCCACCAGAGAAGTCCACAACTCCTATTAGAGGAAAATTCTTGTGCGTATAAGTGGAAAAATAAATTCAACCAATTTCAAAGATTCTGTAATTGAGACTAAAAATCCTGTTTAATTGATCATTGCAGTCGCTCAATGAACAGTCACTGAAAGTGAACACAAAATTGGGTCATGGACTTATTTGGATTGATTAGTATACATGTACATGCATATTTCCATTAAAAATACTTACAGTGTATATCCAGATTTCTACATTTATGGGTCTGGAGCAGAACCAGCTTATTTACACCACAAAAAACATAATGCCCTTGCATGGAACACATATTTCATCAGTGACTGAAATCCTAAATATTGTGGCAAATGAAGCTTCAAAACCATGTTGTTAAAAAATGTATCTTAAATTACAGTGCTGACAAATGTAATCTAAAGCAAAGTCTGATAATCTACCAATTCACTTCAAACTGTCATTGTAATGAGTTTTGAAATATAATCAATAGTATTGACTTCAAGGTGATTTTCATAGGTGTAAGGGCCAGTTAAATAAAAGTTGGCTGAAAAATTCTTTTGTCATTTTCAAGTTGCTTTTGTTATGAACCTGTTCATATTTTCAAGCTTCTGTTTAATAACCAATTCCTAACACAGACCATTATTTGCTAGTTGAAAGTGATAGGCCAGAAAAAAATATTAGTTAATAATAAATTTTCTACTCTTCCAGAGCTCAAAACCTGGTATTAAAACTCCTCTCTGTCTGATATTTGCAATAAAAGGCTGAAAAAGTATTTTCAGGCCTCAAAGAAATATAGGTTGAATTAGGTTCAAGACAAAGAAAGAGTAAAAGTATAGTTTTGCTTTATCTAAGCCAGGTCTAACTGTTCTGATGTCTGTACTCTATTTTTCACTGAGGGATAGACTGTCACATCCCTTTTTAATCTTTCCTGCTGGGTACAGCAGCCTTTATGCAATCTGAAGGAAGAAAATACACTGCAGGGAGGGAGAGCTTCACAGATGCACTGGAAAGTCCACCCTCATGCTCAGAGCTAAAATGCCAGCTACTGATCTGCTGCCTCTGAAACATTTTTGCTCGTAATTATCCCATCCATTTCTGATTAAAGAATTCCAGGCTACAATGCATAAAACGCATCCAAAAAGTGCTGTAAGTGCAGGTTTAGGAACAATGTGAAAAGGAGCTTCTGCATGTCTGAGTTAAAAACCTGGGTAATGGGATGAGCTACGCTCTCAGCTTTGCTTGATCCAATTCAGGGTTGCCTGGCTGGGTGTGGAAGGATGATTAAAGTGCACCAGCATGGAGGGCAAGAAGGCAGGAAATACAGGTAAGCTACAGCCGCTTCCTGCTCTCGTGCTGGGACAGTGCCACCGTATGCATCCCTTGCAGGGCAAATTCTAAATTAGTAACTCCTTCTTCAATGACCCAGTAAAACTATTTGATATTCCCTTTTTTCTCACTGTCTCTAAGCAAACATATAGTGTCTGATTAAAGAAAAATTCTGTGCTATGCTCCAGCTTCTAATCATTCAGAAGGAGACCTCGGAGTGACAGAAACGTTAGTTTGCAGATTATTTCTTTTTCTGTGGCTCCAGAAAAAAAACCCTACAATTCTAATCACCCTAAACACCATTCCTGTAAGGAAAACATTATAAGAGAAACCAAGTCACCAAAAGGCTCTGCCTAGAGAAGTCCTCCACTGGCAGTGAATGCTTACATCAACTGTTGTGGCTGTTTACATTAAAAAAAAAAAAAAAAAAAAGTATTGCTTTGGAAACACAATTGTGAAAACAGTTCTGTTCTGTCATATATTTTGGCTTGCCTGGGACTGGTTTTGCTTTTAATTCAGTAGATCCTGACTACATATCCCCACCTGTAGTTCTAATCAGTGGTTACAAATATTGCAATTAGCTGCTGTGGAAATGATTATGTTGTCGCAAACAGAGGATTAGAACTTCATATGAGGAAAAATCATCAAGAGCAGATGAATGCTTGAGAAAAAAAAAAGATCTGGGTCTCATGTTGAGATTCTTAATGACAAAATAGAAAGCCAATAGTAGCAAAGAGGGAAACCAGAAAAGTATTACTGCTTGCCTTTAATGCAATTTTCCCCCAAAGGTTATTAAAATCCACTGATTGTGAAATGTCTGTTCTTAGGCAAAGATTTAAACTGATTAAAATGCACAGTGTATTGGGGATTAAACCTTTATCCCATGACAAAGTTCCTCTCAATGGAAACATAAATGACTGGATTCTGAAATTCTAAGAAAAAGATTTACTCTGAAAGGAAAACTGTTTAATTTTACCAACACCAATGCAAGAAATACAGGACCAGTCCTGCTCTGACTTATAGCTCTTGGCCAGAAACAATGTAAAAACTGCTCTTCCCTAAAAGCAATGGTTTCCACATTTTTTTAGATTCAAACCCTACTTTTGTAGGGCTAACAGCCCTATATATTTGTGCAAATGGCTACATCTTGTCATGTGCTCAGGTAGCAGCTACAGCCCATCTCTGGCATTATGACCCCTCACTACCAGTTCCGAAGAGAATAATCCATTCTCCTGTCAAAGCTAAACTTGAGTGACTCCTAAAAACTATTTTGATATAATTTACAGTTGGAATTCATTCTGATTATATGAAACACTTTTTCTGAAAATATTAATTTTTAAGACAACCTGTTCTGTTACTTGGGTCAATGAAATTAAACATTAATGTTAAAACATTAGAAGAATTGCAGGAAATTCACTTCTTCTTGTTGTTTAATGCCTGTCATACAGGCAAAGGTGATTGTTATCTCTTGCAGACACTTAACAGAAAAATGGCTGGTTCAATAAAGCATTCTGCATTCTGAGATTTGAAGATGATATTTTGTGAGGCACATCTTGATAACAGTTTTTGTTATTTTCTTTAAGGTCCCACATGTAACGTTAACTCTGACCCTCAGTGTACACATATTTGTCTCAGATCAGACAGGGCATTTTTATCAGATCAAGATGGACAATAGGTATTTCTAGTCTCTTGATCTATTAAACTTTTGACAGATGCTGAATAAAAGAACCATGCTTGTCAGGACAGCATGCTAAGACTTTTTTTCGTAGGGGAAATAAATTGCGTATGGTCACTTTCATCCAATACTGATTATCTTTAAATTGCAGGGATTACAATACATTCAAACTAAATACAGATATTTTCTTGAAAAGGCCAAAGTCTCCCTATGTATTTGAGCATATTAGCATTTAATATTTCTTAATAAATAGACAACAGCTTTGACTATTTTGTATTAGTGTAAACCAGTACACACTTTGAAGGGATTCTCAACTACATTTTGTTATTACTTATTTATTATTATTTATTATTATTTATTTATTATTGTGCTTTAACCCTCTTCTACGAAGTGTTTCAGATTATTTAGATTCTCAGTGTCTGTTGCCTCATACCTTTGAGCCCCTTGGTGGGCATGCTTTTAACCTAACAGCATACTCATTTTTCCTGATACTGTTCAAATTTTGCCTTCTAATATGCTATTTGCATGTGTATCTAGTTTACACATACATTTACTAGAAACAGGCACATACAATAAACACCAAGATTTATTTGTTTAATCATACCTGTGCTTTTGTCCTGCCAGTTCTGATTGGATGAGTCACTTTTTGTACTACCTGCTAAAGTTCTGCTTAAAATGAATGAATGAATGCCTCATTGCAACCTTTGCATCTTTTGCTGAAGCATTGCCCATTCTGTCTATGAAAACCTATCTGACCTCATACTGTTAGGTCTTTGGATACATTACACATACTCTGTCATTGCTTGCATATTGTTTTCATAACATCTTAGCACCTCCTCCCACTGTTCCAGATTGCAAAACTGGCTTTTCAGCCTCAGTTCCATATTCAAGGCTTGTATTTTCCCATATTGTTTAAGAAAAAAAAAAAGAAAAAGGCTCTTCATTGATTTAATGTTCCTGTAGAATGCAGGAATCTTCCAATATTTCTAGTAGTTTTACAGTCAGTCTATTCTGCATGAGTTAAGTGGAAGCTATTAAACACATCAAGAGCTTCAGAGCTAGCTATTGTTAGAAAGAAGACTACCTTCTGAATCTCTGCCTTTTGCAGACATCCATTGCTAGCAAAGGCAGAGTGAAGTGCTGTTTAAAACTCTTCTATTTCCAGGGAGTTTCAACTCTCATGCAGCTTTTAACTGCCCATTTTTCCACTGCAGGTATTTTCTTTGTTGCTCCTTTTCCTCTGGTAGCATGCAATATCTATTGATCATTCAGTGCCTCAGTGCTGTTTTGCACCATAGCTGCTGCTTACTGCCTGTGTTCAAACCAGCCTGGCAAGCCTGGACAATCCAGGCAGAGCCTGAGGTGTGACTTCTTCTTCCCACCTGCACATCAGAACACAAGAAGAGTCATCTTTGGTCTGACCAGGTCCTTTTAGCCCTGTGTCTACCCCTCAGAGAGAACAAAAGTAACTGCCTGACAAGAGTATAAGAACAGAGTTAGCATATAGTTTTCCCTGAAGTATCCCTCTAGCCTCCAAACTTTTTTGCAGCTCAAGTAATTCCTGAGCCAGATATGGCTTCTATATATTTAGAAATCCCCTAAGGATTTGTTTTCTGTGACCTTCACCAGCTTTCTCTGGGATCCGTGTAAACTTAAATAATTGCAACACCTTCTGGCAAGCAGTACCACGACTAAACTACACATTGCAGACTGCTCAACTCACCTATATGCTAGCTTGCTTTGATTCCTTCCTCCCCTGATCTCCTGTAAGGGAAGATGCAGAAGGCAACCAGTCGCGCTCCCTAACACCCCAAATCAGCTTATACCCATGCCTGCTCATGTCATTTTCAAATGGAAGGGTTCTCTCTTATTTAGCCATTTCTCACATGGATGTCAGTCTTTGATAATCCTTATTGTCTTTTCTCAGACTATTTTCAGCTATATACTTTCAGAGATGGAGAGGACCAGAATTGCACATTTACTACTGCATGACCAGTGACTGTCTTGGTGCGTCACTCCTCGAATTCCTGCCATTTCCACTTAACAAATAAGGCTCCCAACACACCCAGCTCAGACTCTATCAGAGCTGGTCAGCTTATACAGGCACAGTCCCAAACACCACAAAAATGTGCACCCAATGTCAGATTTAGATTCTCAGGTCAATTCTGCTGCCTAAAACCTGTAGAAGAAACCTCAGGAAGCGGTAAGATAATCAAAGCAAACAGATTTTAAATTCGGGGTGTTAAAAGCATTGCTCTCCACTTTGCAAGTGAAGCATTCTTCAGCTTTTTGTGAGCTCTGACATGCAGAGTTGTAGTAAGCAGGGAAGCTGTCCAGCCCAGATAGAAAAAGGAGAAGCCCTGAGAAACAGCACTAGCGGCAGCAGAAGAGGACATGCTACAACCGCCTTTAGTAATATGAACCCCCTCTGAGTTCAGGTTTGAATAGGACTCCTCATACTGTATTAATATGATGATGTCACCAAAAGATAGAGTGCCTTTGCCCTGCCAGTGCCAGCCTTCCATTGATTCCCTTTCCTTTCCCTCTGCCTCTCTATTTCTTTGTGTTCTCACAGGTTTTCATCTTGCACCTCATGGATTTTTTGCTGCTTCTTTGAAGACTATTAATGCCTTCAAGACGTAATTGCTTTTGGTTTTGTGGGGGCCCTTTCCTGAGAAGTGAGACTGATGGCACTAGAGTCAATGATGGACTCAATAATCTCTCTACTGTATTATTTAGAATAACTTGTTGTATGATACATGAATCACTTTTTAGAAAATCATTGTAAAAAAGATTTCTGTTTGCTCCTGTTTGAATAAAACTATAACGCTGTCAGCCATTCAAAGATAAATAGTCAATATTTACGGTAATGTTCAGCAGCAGCATTAAGCTATATCTACAGCTACAAAATGACATGGGAATCCATCTGAAGATATTGTCAATCAGAGATTTGGGGAATAGAAAATTACTGTAATTATTTGTCCTTGTGTTTGAAAATATCAATTTTCTTTAGCAAGATGGCATGGTCTCTTTGTATTGATGGCTATTTGATGTTAAAATGGAGTTAACTTTCTTAATTATCATTTAGCATTTTTCTCAAACCCTCCCCCCCCAAAAAAAACCAACAACAACAACAACAAAAAAAACAAACAAAAAAAACCAAAACCAAACCACCCTACCATTTCACTATTTACAAATAATTCATGAGTCTCATGCTTGTGGAATTATGAGACTCCAAGCATACAACAGGAAGCTACACTTTTGTAAACCCCTTGCGCTTCTTTCAGGCTCTGTTGATGTATCACCTTCCTCTTCTGCAGGTTGCCCTAGGATTCCCTTTGACAAAGTCTATTAATTGTGTTATACCCTTTGAAAGTAAATTTGCTCTTTTCTTTCATGGCCTGACCTTGCATATCTGAAACTGCCCCTAGAAGCAGAGGGCATTCTATAGCACCTTTCACAGAGATTTCAAAATACTTTATAAATATTAAATCATAAGCTAATTCCAAACACTTGAAGAAACTGAAGAGTATTTATGAGCAATCCTTTCTCCCAAACTCTGCTGCATAAATCAGAAAACCAAATATGACGTAGCAGACCACAGGAGAGAGGAGCTTCAAAAAGGAACTTAAACGTTCTGCCTCTGAATATAGCTGCAGGAAGAATGTAAATCAACAGTACATTAAAACTGGTGTTTTCCCTGATGTGGGATACTTACGAGACCTTGGGTGATTAAGTGTCTTGACTTGGAGCTTTTATTCCAGAAGTCAGTACTCGCTAGAGATATATCAGGTGACAGGCTCAGTGTTGAACAAAGACAGTGGCAACTGCACAGCAGCCAACACAGTTACTAGCAGTATTTTGGGTTTCCTTGGAGTTTGCCAGTCAAGCACTCAGCCTGCCTACCAGAGCATGTAAAATCTAGAGAGATCAGAGCACGAGATGGTATTGCTGGAGGCTATAAAGAGAGGGCTGTATTTTTGTCATGTCTTTGAAAGGTTTCTCAAAATACAGGTTTGTCATAAACATCGTTCTGCAGTTTGTGGCTATTGAATATGAAAACTGAAAATACAGCCAGGATTGCAGCTTTCTATCATCAAATTCTTGATTTCTTTTTTAATAAAAAACCAGCACACAAAGAGGTTCAATATCTGGACCTATTATCCTTGCCATTTCTGTATCATTTTGGAAATTCCTCATAACTTTGGATTTGAATTTAAGGAGAAAAAACCATTATATATAGAAGGCTACTAATAGCCCACTGGCAGAGCCACAATCAAACATTAAGCAGTTTAAGTCATGGACTCTTTCTGGTATTAGGACCCATGCAGGATCTTTCTTTTCTGCCATTAATTAATGCCATTAATATCCTCCTTTTCTCCTGCAACAGTGGTAGCAGGCTATGGGACTGAGACATACTCTCCCCCACCTGACCTTTCCCCTTTTCTTGTGGATCTGTCATGTAATAGAAGAAAAACAAATTGACATATAAAGAGCTTAATGGGTCAAATTTCCTTAAGACCAGTGCAAAGAAAGAAAGAACGAACTGCCTTTAAAAAAATGTAAAAAGATTCACTGTGCTCATTTGATACATTCTGCCTTCTGGCTGATCACCGTCCCATGGGAGATGGGGAAACTAAACACTGCACGAAACTGGCCCTGCAGTTTACTGTTTTCTGGGTATTTTCAGACTTGCTCCACAGTATCTTTTGGTCAGTTCTTAAAATAACTTGGAGAAACACTGTATTGACTTTGATACAAAAATCAGTAGAATAAGGGCACCAAAATTCCATTTCTTCTATCTAAAACACACTGCTTTTGTAGAGTCTTACTTCATCTGAAAGAAGTAACAGACAGCTATCAAAATGTCTGTGTTATTATAAGTCAGAATATCCACAGACTAACAGCCTGAGAATATTATGGTATATTACAACAGCATATGAAACAGGTCTCATTTACATGCAGATCTTCTTACACTTCCTACGGGTGACTGAGGATAAGGTTTGATACAGTTTGTCTCCTGCCAGTCCTTGCTGAAATCATCACAGACTCACTACCACTGCCTCTTAAGGCCAAAGAGCAGTTTTGTTATATCATGATAAGCATGCAAAAATTGAGGTGGTTGCCCAAAAGATTTCATTTCTTTAATGTTCCAACTGGCTGAGTAATTTTAATAAAATTATTTTTCTCCTAGAGCTTCTTACATTTCTTAACTAAGCCTAACTGGAAAGTGGTATGAAGTCATCATTGTTTGTTTGTTTTATTTTATTCATAGCCACCTCTTTCTATAAAGGAGTACTCAGGTGCTCAAACAAAATGAAGTAGAGAAAATGCAGAGTAATTGTATGTTGCAGGGGGATGGATGGAAGGAACTGTAGCAATGCTTTATCCCAGAGAAAGTGCTCAGCCTGACAGAAATGAGCATTTACGATTTTGATGAAATATTGAGGAAATTATTAGGAAAGTTAATTATCCACTTGTTAGAAAATTGACACTCTAAATTCATGAGACAGAACATAAACAAATGAAAAGGTCGCTTGAGGTTATCTGTGTCATACCTTAACTGTGAGTTGTGGCTTTTCCAGTTTATTTTTTTATGAAGCAGATGAGGCTTGCCCCTCATTATTTCCATGATTACATTCACACTTAGATAGATCATACTTGTATAATTGTGGATATTTTATATGTAGGCCACCTGCACATTTCTCTTCCTCCTGAGACTAATAGGTGAACAGCAGGGACTATGTTTCTCCAGGTAAGCGTGGGGGGAGGTAGCGTTGTTCACTGAAGTTTAAATCTCTACTTGCATTACCAGATTGCTACATCTCTAGCGTTGTGGGATTTCTCAGCTTTACCAGCAGTAATTTATAGCAGCTCAGTGTATAATCTCTTTCTTTCCTAGATTCTATTTTAAAGTGTCCTTTTGCTTCTTTTCCTCTATTCTTCTTGCCCATGGTAGCATCAAAGTATTTGAAGATGATGAAGTGGAATGTTTGATCTTTTTGTAGTGCTTCTGCCTGGATACAGTGCATTATCTTGTGTGTCACTAGATAATACCTGGGGAAAAAAAAAGACCCTGAAAATATAAAAATAATCATATATGAAAGGATTTCATTTTGCCTCATCACCTCTGAACAAACTTAAACAGCTGCTGACAGCTCCAGAAAACTTTGAAAAATGTTCTTTTTAGAAACTACTGTAATATATTGTATTTTCTCTATATTTCACTTCTCTTGTTCATTCTTTCTGAAGACATCTGCATGAGAACGGGATCTTTCTTTCCAGCAGTTTGATGACTTCAGCTGTCCATGCTGTACAGATTTGGTTCGGGCTGCTTGGACAAGACTTCTGGTAGAGCTTGTGTTTTCAACACTTGCAAAGATTCTGAATAGTCAAAGAAGTCAGGGAGGAGGAAGTTTATGTCTCATTTCTGCAAGTTAGTGAAGTGCAGAGCCCATTGCAGCACCCAAAAGTAGAATTACACTTATGAACTAGACCTGGCTATCTGGACTCTTCACGGTTTGATGGAGGCAAGCTCCTTCTAAGTACTTGTGGGGCTCACTTCTGTAAAGCGTGCCCTCTGAGTCCCCAGGCTAATGCAGCAAAGCATTTACTTTCCTAGTTAATTCCCAGAATGCTGATTAGCTCTTGTAGATCTGGGCCAAACACGCTTCGTCTCACGCAAGACTGAGTACTGACTGTAATAATAAAACAAAGTGAACTTCCCACTGTCATGTGTTGAAATCTCTGATATGTATGGAAAGTTTTACCCTAATTTAATTCATTTGTGCCCCTCTATACTTTCTGGTTGATAACCAAAAGGACTGAGAAACCTTAAGAAAGGCTGCTCCCTTGTGGTTTTTCTAGCTAGGCAAGAATGAGGACTTTTTGTAAAATCTGATATTATGAGAGTTTTTAGTTCAAGTTGTTAATCCCAGAAAAAGCATTGATGATAAATACATTAGAGAAGTCAGTAGTACTTACCACACTCCCAGGTGTTCAAATACTTTTGCAATTCTCCCAGGATTAAAACCTTGAACAAGCAATTAAGTCAATTATCTAAACTGTACAGCTTCTGCTCAAGCAAAATTGAACCTCTGAACCTTGTTATGTTTGTCATGTCCAGGGACAACCTTCACTGTGATTCAGGGGATGATTGCTGGAAAGCAATTTGCAGACTCCGGGCCCACAGTCCAGGCCACAGGAAAGGTGAATTCACAGGACTGCCGTATTGCTGGCAGAGTGCTCTCCCAGGACTCACCAGGGCTACCAGGCAACAAGCTCCAGCATCAAGCTTTGTGTGACTGGGCAGAGAGTCAGGCTGGGAAGCGCAGCAAAAATGAGGGCAAAAGCATCCATGGAAATACTTCCAAAAGCTGAGAGTTGAAACCCCCACTCTGAAAACAAGGAAAACAAAAACAGGGAAGCAATTGAATGCTCTGAAATCACCAACATTTTTGATTAATGTTCTAGGCCTGCACAAATTAATTTAGCAAACTATGCTTTCCACATGTAATGCAAAATCAATGGCATTTATCCATTCAGATCTACAAACTAAGTTGTGTAGACTGTGTGAATGTGTATAAAAACTAATAAGCATACCTGAATTAAATAAACAGTTGGAAACTGCAGGCTCGGGGACTTTGTAATACCATATGGAGTCTTTCAGATGTAAATTACCAGCTGAAATTCAGCCTGGGTCAGTAGTAACCCAAATTGTTGCGTTCTAATAATTGTTCAGTGGCCTATATGAAATTAGGTGATTGACATGTCTACAAATTACAAACACAATTGCTGCTAATAGAGCCTCTCAGGGAGACTGGAAATTGCATGGGCATGGAGAATGAACTGCCAATTCATCCTCAAGGTGAACTCTTCATGTCAGAAAGAGGCACCTGGGGGAGCTGTGTAGTGCTACTTTTCATGCTCAGACTGTTCTGATTAATTATTATCATTTATTATTTGCACGGTCCTCTACTGCAGTATCACCTTTAGGCTGAAATCTTAGATCGTCCACTTCACCAGGAATGACAAACACACAGTTCCAGCATCAAATCATTAGCACTTAGAAGTCCATCTATAAACTGCTCTGGAAAGCTAGCCATATCCCCTACTATGAAGTAAGGTGGGATGACTAGGAGATATGGGGAATGAGTTTAAGGACTGCCTGAACTTTAAAACAAGGTCATATCAAGGAATTCTTTTTCCACTGTGGCAGTCTGCTACTTTTCCAGAGCTCTAGTATGCATGTAAGTAAAGTGTAAGATGCTCTATAGTACATCTGCTACTTTCAGAGGTTACTTTCCAGCATGGCAAGGACTATTTTGGGGAAGAAATTTCAGATTTTTAATCTCGTGTTAGTCTGGCAGAAAGAAAAACAAGGAAGGAGGTTTTCAGTGTATATGATCACATGTATATGTTTAGAAACCTTTTGCATATCAATAGACAGATTAAAAAAACTTATGCTTAATTTGGATTGCATCAGGAATTTCATCGATATAGCAAACGCTGTTGGGTTTTCATACAGATTAAAACCACTGCATCAATTCTTTCTTTTTTTTCTTTAGTTTTCTTCATGTTTAAAAGAAACTTCAGACAATGCTAAGAAATTACTTTCCTTCCATACCTCTATTTCACAAATTCTTGTGGAAAAAAAAAGCATCTCATATTGGCATCACACTTATCACATCCCTTACAAATCTGATAAAATATTCACGAAGATAATTTCATCTAGTGAGTGATGCAGGGCCAGAAACAGCTGTCATGGGACAGATGTTGGCTCCCTTATTGCACAACAGAGTGTGCTCATTGCTTCACACCATCCCACGGCTCTAGCTCCCTTAGCTCTTTTGTCAGATCCGCCCCAGGACCATAGTCGTTATTGGTATGAAACAAAACAAGAGAAGAGAAAGAGAGATTGGGATTTATTTGTATGTTCCTCAGAACTATCACTATGGTGAGATGCTGTAGAAACACAAATTAACCTCAGTCCTGACAGGACACTGGGTATTTCTGCAACATTATACCTACCAACATCTTAAAAACACCTTACATATCTGAAAGAGATGGAAACACTTAGATGGGTGGAAGATGAGTGCCCACACTGGAGTTGGCAGCATATGAAAGCCACTGTTCCTAAGCACTGATGCCATTAACTAAAAGGGAGTCGGGACTCAAGCTTTGCCTCTCAGTGGAAAGACTTAAGCAATGGTGAAATATTGCTGGTCAAAGGAAGCACGATGCCTGCCAAAGCACTCATGTCACATTCTGCTTCACACTAAAACATAGACCCCAAACCAACTCCTCTCCATCTCCATTGTTACAAACACCTGAAATCTTGAAACTCCTTCAAATGTATATGGCTTCTTTATTGAACACTGCCTTACTTAATAACATAATGATTTGCACCAAAGATACCTTCTTTTTTTGTTCACGTATTTTTCTGACTGCTCAGCTTTCATTCTTTCATGTAGTTTGGAAAAGAGACTCAGAAACTCTGCAGCATGGCTTTGTTGTCCTGTTAGTTTATTGTCTAAATTTCTGCTGGCCCCGCTGTCTTTTTGTTTCTGACAAATTGATTAGCCTTCTATGCAGAATTATATAAATTAGAATATCATTTGCCAAGGCCCCCTGTGGGCCAGTATATTATATTTATGTGGACTATAATCACAGTTTAGCTTAAAAAATTAAACAAATACCCCATATACAATGCTAAAATGATCCTACCATTTATGATTCTGCAACAGAATTGCTAGGAAGAAAATCATAATTAGTGACAAAAAGATATGTTCCTCTGGAGGTATGCTAATCATCCATTTCTGCTGAAAGTAGCACAAGACAAAATGTAAGTATTGGCTTTCACACAAAAAAAATGTCACCTTACATTTATCAAAAACAAAGCCAGAAAATATTCAATACTTTGGTTAAAATACGGGGGACTGGGAAGGGAGAGGCACCAAGCCTGGGACCATCAGTAAATGTTAAATGTGTTTCGTTCTTACCATTTCCATAAAACAATATTTAGGGGAAGAAGAAATATTTTCCCCCTTTTAAAAATGTTCACAGACAATGCATTTTTCAATACATAATATCTGTCTTATGGCATATGAATGCTCTTTATCACATTACTGCAAATACCTCTTGCACATCTTGTAATAGAAAACTTATCATGAAAAGTATCTATTGCAGAGATTTGGCTAGGATGCATATGCCCCCAGAAAGGTGCATAAGTCTGTGTGTCAAGGGCCTCTTCACCTTGATTAAAGCTACGCATATAGTTATGGTGGTCAACCAAGTCTTGACTTTCACCCAAGTCTTGATGTTCTGTGTAGTCAAGTTTCTGTGTAGAACATGTTTAACATGTTCTCACTCTATATCAGTAATTTCCCCGAGAAGCAGACAGCCAGCAGCTCCGGGGCTGGCACGATCCACAGCACATTGCTCCAGCACAGTGCACAGGGGGGTTCCCAAACCAGGGGAACCTCAGGGGAGACAAGAGAGCCGCCAGAAGCCCACAGCTCGTGCAACAGCGGCTGATGAGACCTGGCCCGCCCACCAAGTATAAAAGAAGCCCTTAGGGAGCACTGGTTACCAAGAGTCCCACGAAGAGGGTAGGCAAACAGGACATGACGCATCAGCAAGGGCATGGCGTGGCAGTCTGCACGGCAGTTTGCATGGAAGGGCATGCAGGAAGGGCGCCGAAGCTCTGCCAGTTCAGCCAGAGAGCAATGTTATCCACCAGGCAGAAAGCCATGGCCTCTCTAAGCTCTGCCCCCACACAACAGACGCAGCTTACTGGACAGAGCTCCAGGGGGAACACGCTGCCACCCAGGTGTCAGGCTGCAGGGTGTGCCCTGCTCTTACACCAGTATCGGACAGCAGCAGCGAGCACGCCTGTGGGAGGTGCGCCCAAGTAGAGGAACTCCTCCGCTTAGTGACACAGCTCCGGGAGGAGGTGAGTAGGTTGAGGAGTATCAGGGAGTGCAAGAGAGAGAGAGACTACAGGAATTACACCCTACCTTCCCTGAGACAGGCCCAACAGGCAGACGGGATGCATGATGCGGAGGATTCCCTATCCTCTCTCCGCCTGGCTGAACACAGTGACTTAACGGGTAGGGGGCAATGGTGACAAGTTCCTGCCCAGCGCAGCAGGCGCATCTCCTCTGTGATCACCACACCTTCTCAGGTGCCCTTGCATAACAGGTATGAGGCTCTGCAAGTGGAACCGAACAATAACAAGGACGATGGTTCATCTAGCTTGGAGCTGTCACAGAAGTTAAGTCGGCCTACGCTCTGCATCAAAACTGCTTCCATAAAGAAAAAAAGACAGGTCATTGTCATAGTTGCAACAAGAAGTCTGAGGGCAATCAAGAGAGACTTCAGGGCCTTAGGACGACTGGTTAAGGGATCAGGAGCACGAGTAGCATTCTCCTCTATCCTTCCAGTTGCAGGGAATGATGAGGGAAGACACAGGAAGAGCCAGCAGATCGATACCTCGCTCCAAGCCTGGTGCCACCAGCAGAATTTTGGGGTTTTTGATCGTGGGTCAGTTTACATGACACCAGGCCTGCTGGTGACAGATGGGGTACACCTATCTCAAAGCAGGGAAAAGGTTCTTTGCACAGGAGTTGGCAGGGCTCATTGAAAGAGCTTTAAACTAGATCTGAAGGGGGAAAGGGATAAAACCAGGCTCACTAGAGATAAGCCTGGGGCAGCACACTAGTGTTTCAGGGACAGTGTGCTAGCAAGGTCCTTCAGACTGCCTTCTCAATGGAGGCAGGGGATGGAGATCCATGCGGCAGCAAAGACGCAAGGGTTATGGATGTGTTAGCAACCATGGAAGCGCCTGAGAATGGTCATGTAGGAATTAGGGCTTCTTCCCCCAAAAAGGTGATGGGATCAGTAGCCCAACTGAAGTGCATCTACACCAATGCATGCAGCATAGGCAACAAACAGGAGGAGCTGGAAGCCATTGTGCAGCACGAAAACTGACATAGTTGCCATCACAGAAACGTGGTGGGGTGACTCGCACAGCTGGAGTGCTGCAATGGATGGCTAGAAACTCTTCAGAAGGGACAGGCAAGGAAGGCAAGGTGGTGGGGTAGCCCTGTACGTTAGGGAGTGTTTTGATTGTCTAGAGCTTGATGATGGTGATGATAGGGTTGAGTGCTTATGGGTAAGAATGAGGGGGAAGGCCAACAAGGCAGATGTCATGGTGGGAGTCTGGTACCACCCAACCAGGATGAAGAGGCAGACAAAGTATTCTATAAGCAGCTGGGAGAAGTCTCACAATCACTAGCCCTTGTTCTCCTGGGGGACTTCAACTTACCAGATGCGTGCTGGAAACAGAATACAGCGGAGAGGAAACAGTCTAGGAGGTTCCTGGAGTGTGTGGAAGATAACTTCCTGACACAGCTGGTGAGGGAGCCAACTAGGGAAGGTGCCCTGCTGGACCTGTTGTTTGTGAACAGAGGAGGCCTGGTGGGTGATGTGATGGTTGGAGGCCGTTTTGGGCATAGCGATCACGAAATGATGAGAGTTTTCGATTCTTGGAGAAGTAAGGTGCGGGGTCAGCAGAACTGCCACCTTGGACTTGTGGAGGGCAGACTTTCGCCTGTTTAGGAGACTGGTTGGCAGAGTCCCTTGGGAGGCAGTCCTGAAGGGCAAAGGAGTCCAGGAAGGCTGGACATTTTTCAAGAAGGAAATCTTAAAGACACAGGAGCAGGCCGTGCCCATGTGCCGAAAGATGAGCTGGCGGGGAAGAAGACCGGCCTGGCTGAACAGAGAGCTTTGGCTTGAACTCAGGAAAAAAAGGAGAGTTTATGACGTTTAGAAGAGGGGGCAGGCAACTCAGGAGCACTACAAGGATGTCGTGAGGTTATGCAGGGAGAAAATTACAAGGGCCAAAGCCCAACTGGAACTTAACCTGACTACTGTGGTAAAAGACAATAAAAAATGTTTCTATAAATACATGAGCAACAAAAGGAGGGCTAAGGAGAATCTTCATCCTTTATTGGATACGTGGGGAAACATAGTGACAAAGGATGAGGAAAAGGCTGAGGTACTTAATGCCTTCTTTGCCTCAGTCTTCAATAGTCAGACCAGTTGTTGTCTGGGTACCCAGCCCCCTGAGCTGGAAGACAGACATGCGGAGCGGAATGAAGCCCCCATAATCCAAGGGGAAATGGTTAGTGACCTGCTGCACCACTTAGACACACACAGGTCTATGGGGCTGGATGGGATCCACCCAAGGGTACTGAGGGAGCTGGCGGAAGTGTTCACCAAGCCACTTTCCATCATCTATCAGTAGTCCTGGTCCCAGTTGACTGGAGGTTAGCAAATGTGACGCCTATCTACAAGAAGGTTTGGAAGGAGGATCCGGGGAACTATAGGCCTGTCAGTCTGACCTTGGTGCCGGGGAAGGTTACAGAGCAGATCATCTTGAGTGCCACCACACAGCACATACAGGACACCAGGTGATCAGGCCTAGTCAGCATGGGTTTAGGAAAGGCAGGTCCTGCTTAACAAACCTGATCTCCTTCTATGACAAGGTGACCCGCTTAGTGGATGAGGGGAAGGCTGTGGATGTTGTCTACCTGGACTTTGGTAAAGCCTTTGACACCATTTCCCACAGCATTCTCCTGGAGAATGTGGCTGCTTATGGCTTGGACGGGCATACTCTTTGCTGGGTAAAAAAACTGGCTGGATGTCCGGGCCCAAAGAGTTGTGGTGCATGGAGTTAAATCCAGACAGTGGCTGATCACAAGTGGTGTTCCCCAGGGCTCAGTGTTGGGGCCAGTTCTGTTTAATATCTTTATCAACGATCTGGATGAGGGGATCGAGTGCACCCTCAGTAAGTTTGCAGACAACACCAAGCTGGGCACGAGTGTTGATCTGCTGGAGGGTAGGAAGGCTCTACAGAGGGATCTGGACAGGCTGGATCAATGGGTCAAGGCCAATTGTCTGAGGTTCAACACAGCTAAGAGCCGGGTCCTGCACTTGGGTCACAACAATCCCCTGCAACACTACAGGATTGGGGGAGTGAGGCTGAAGAGCTGCCCAGCAGAAAAGGACCTGGGGGTGTTGGTCGACAGCCAGCTGAACATGAGCCAGCAGTGTGCTCAGGTGGCCAAGAGGTCCAATGGCATCCTGGCTTGTATCAGGAATAGTGTGGCCAGCATGACTAGGGAAGTGATCATCCCCCTGTACTTGGTACTGGTGAGGCCATTCCTCGAATGTTGTGTTCAGTTTTGGGCTCCCCACTATGAGAAGGACACTGAGATGCTGGAGCATGTCCAAAGAAGGGTAGTGAAGCTGGTGCAGGGTGCAGAGAACAAGTCTTATGAGGAGTGGCTGAGGGAACTGGGGTTGTTCAGTCGGGAGAAAAGGAGTCTGAGGGGAGACCTTATTGCTCTCTACACCTACCTGAAAGGAGGTTGTAGCAAGGTGGGGGTCGGTCTCTTTTCCCAAGTAACAAGCAGTAGGGCAAGAGGAAATGGCCTCAAGTTGCATCAGGGGAGGTTTAGATTGGCTATTAGAAAAAATTTCTTCATCAAAAGGGTTGTCATGCACTGGAACAGGCAGCCCAGGGAAGCGGTTGAGTCACCATCCCTGGAAGTACTTAAAACGTATGTAGATGTAGTGCTTAGGCACATGATTTAGTGGTGGACTTAGTAGTGCTAGGTTAATGGTTGGACTTGATGATCTTAAAGGTCTTTTCCAACCTAAACGATTCTATGCTTTCAAGAAAAACAGCCAACACAGTAAGATCTAACTCAGTACATCCACTTCTTGTTTCCCTTAACCCCTTAAAAAATATTTCTGAACACAAGTTTTGTAGAAGGCCTGTTATATTCTGTTTAGCTTCCTGTGCTCAGGCTTTGAATGTACTGAACTGTACTTTAAGAGCTTGTATGAGAGGCACTTTTCTTTAGCTGTACTTGAAAACTTTTTGCTCTCAGTAAAATGATGTCAATAATGAAAGTCTTCACAATGGCACAAAAAAAATAAATAAATAAAACCCCTAACTTATTTTCCCTTTCATTTACTTTTCTTTTAGATGCCTGCTACCAAAGGCAGTGCTTATTACGTTTCCCCCTGACAAGAGAAAAATATAACATAAAACTCGAAATTTCAGGTTTGATTTTATTATACTTTTATAGTTTAGGGCTTCTGCCATATAAGAAGCTGCGATTTTGTATTTATTCGATAAAAGAAATGCATTTGCTTTAAGATGTGTTCTTGTATTTTACATTTGCTGGCTCATAAGCCACCTCAAATTCTTGAAGATGAAAACATAAATTGAAGTACTGAACAAGGTCATTCCTCTGGCAGTCTTGCCAAATCCAAATCATGTGGATAAATTATTATAGTAAGAAGTAGGAAACATTTTTTTTAAAAGGAAATGTTTTGTCATTCTTTTTTTAGTAATGTTTCATTTGTTTTGTTTTACTGCAATAAGAGAAATGTGCAGAATGGCTTTGGAGGGGAAAAAATATTTCAGAAAAACTGAGTCTGAAGTTAACAAAAAAAATCAAAGATAATATGCTTTGGGTTTTTTGGATTTTGGGCTCTATTCTTTGCTCTGCTGCTGTTCCATAAAAGTACATTTTTAGGGTGGCCCCAGCAAAATTGTGTGTGCAGTTTTTTTACTGTTCCAACTGGCTATTCTGTATCTATTTGCAGAAATGTTCAGATCAAACTCTGTTCTCCATACAAGTGCTACCAGACTGACCCTAGTCTAATGTCAGGAAAAAAGTGCAAGCTTTCCTTTACAGGTGGCCAAGGTAGGAGACATTTCTAGAGATGCTTTCAGTTTCCAGCAGGAACTATTTCAGTCAAATCTGAGAGTTTCAAAAGCACATATGCCCTTTCATCTATAGATTCTTCTGCCAAAATCGCTTGGAAGAAAAACCTCATTAGGATAATGAGGTCGCAACAGCACTAACCTCAGGCATGGGTGGTGGAACCAGTTCCCTGCTTGCCGTTTAGGGCCATGTTTAAATCAGAAAGACCCTGATCCTCACAGGGTTGTGAGTGCTTAACTTCCACTCAAATAATTCAGTGGGAGTTAAGTGGCTTATATAATTTTGAGGAGCTCGGTCTTTCTTTTTCGTATCTCAAGGTGTTTCTACATCATAGGTTAGAACTAAGACCACTCCAATTAAATTCAGGAACAAAACCTGGAGCCTGCCTCAACAGCAGATATTCCTATGATGGGTAACAGAATAAATTTCTGTTTCTGTAACTCAAAGTATCTGCACTGGGACCAACCAAATAGCTCTACCTGGTGTTTCTTGTGGAGGTACAATGAAATCAGTGCTAACTTAGGAGTCTTGCAACATGGTCCGTGCATACGGTGTGTGTGCTCTTTCCTGTCCGTAATATAGACCCAGATTATTTATCTGTTTCACAAGGACATTGCGAGGATGAGATATACTGGCAATAGTGAAACACTGGATGGTTATGATTTTAAGACTGAACCGGTAACCTTTCTCAATTTAAAATTACTATAAAGTGAAAGTATTGGACAAGCCCTGCAAAATGAGGTTGTGAAGCTGAACCGGGAGAGCACAGGTTGGGAAAAGAGCTCAAGAATAAGCTTACTAAAAGGAAAAGAATCTTCAGAGAACATACTGGTAGTAAATGATAATTTTGTTAGACTTCTTCCCTTTGTAGACTGCTTTCTATTCTACAGGTTCAACAAGGAGCATGCAAAAAAAAAGGAAGCTTTCCTTAAACCCACATGGAAGAATTAAGAAAGCCAGTGCAATAATCACCCATAAGTCTCCTCAGGGTTTTTTTCTTACATAAAGTTCTTCAGTCATAAAATTCAAAAGCTAAAATTTGATTAGGACTACTTCGAAAAGTATTTGTCACTTCTGTTATTAAGGCTTTTTCCTGCCTATTTTTTTTATGAATATGCAGAGGCATTGGTTTTAAAGACAGATATTCTAAATTAATTTAGCAGTGCCAGACACCATGCAATTGACATTGTTTAAGGAAGCATACTGCAGGGCTGAACTCAGGTCTTAACATACTGCATGGAACAAAGATAATGTAATAATATGCAGGGCCTTTCATCCAAGGATCACAAAGCATTAAATAGAAGTGTGTAAGTTGGTAATAAGATTTCTCGTTTACAGCAGAGAAAATTGTGCCTAGATATTTGATTTTTTTTTTTTTTTTAGTCACACAGAGCATGAGTTTCTTGTAGGAGTTGCTAGAGTCTCCTACCTACTACTCTGAAGGAGACCAGAGCATTGCCTGGAGCTAGAAAGTCCATCCTACTAAAAAATAACAGGTTTCTGACTTTGTTAGGAGGAGCCTTGTTTGAAAGGAGCCTGAAAGTCTTTAACCTTTGGGCCAGAGCCAATACAAGGATACCCCAGGTTTAAGTTGGGTTTTGTGTCAGGTGTATGGCAAGCAGTTTGGGAGCCACTGATCAGCAAAACTGTCACAGATCATGGCAGATCCCTGACACTCAGACCTGACCCCACTGTCAGGATGGTGAGTCCCAGGTTGTCGGCTAACTCCTGCCCCACAGCTGTAGATTTGTACTTTGGTGCCTCCACAGTAGACCATGCAGGGCTCCCTGGGAATCCTGCCTCTAATTTTTCAAAAGATCTCTGAGTCTAAATGTCAAAACCATCTTGAGTTCAACTAATAGGTGTTCTCCAACAAAACTTTTTTTCCTGGGTAAATTTCCAAGCAGTTTTATATCTTTGTGCTCCCCTTGACAAATGTTGAGCAAAATAACTTAGCACGCACATGCATGCTCATAAAATCAGTGTGGATTTTACAGGAAGGACAAGGAAAATTCTCAATAGAAACCTGAAAGATAGGCTTACTGGTTATGTCTGCTGACTTCTCCCAGGGATTTGCTGATCCTTTCAGCCTTTATCAAAGAATCAGCCAAGTGCTATAAAATGTGTTTTATTAGCAAGGGTCCTTAGTGTGGAGACAATTAAACACTGCTCTATCTGTTAAAATAATGAGATTTGGTGGGAAAAGGTAGATCATTCTGCCCCAGCAGAGGGCTATAAAGATTACCTTGTGAAGAGACAAGATTATTTCAGGAAAGAGTTGCTTGAAGTTAATGGAAGATACACAAAAGAGAAGTTTATGTAAAAAAGTTTTGATCTGCACTAATGACATTTTCCAAGGGGCAAAATGATTGTGGAAAAAACACCTTGACTTTCTGTATGTGATTTATGCCTTGCAAAGTCTGTGAACCACTTAAACCAAGTTAAGCTTCAAAATTCCTGGAATTAAGCTAAATGCTTATAAATCCTATGTATAATTATGTAAAACTCCTGACATATCTGTATTCTTAATACTTCCTGTATGCTGCTAACATCCCAGGCTGGGATTTTCTAGGCAGTCTAAAGGAATAATGCACTACACTGCTTTGAAAATCCTAGCATCAGGTGACTGTACTGATTGCCTATTTATACTACTGGTAAATAAGTCATATTTTGAAATTGTTCAGTTCTGTTGCAATATGAATTATTTCCACAGTCTTGTGGCAAACTAAAGAAAATTACAAAAAAAAAAAAAACCACAACAGTGTAATATCATCTGTTTAAGGCAATCTGTTGGTGAGCAGTGGTCTCACTGTAATGAAAAGAACGGCGCCTAGGATCTTTGAAAGATGACACAGATTTAAGTAAGTGACTTGTATTTCCACCTCTGCCATCCAGGATGCAAACAGACATCAAGTCCCAGTTGAACTGGACAAGGGAGAAAAATAGAGTCTCTCTATAACCCCGTGATAAGAGAGAAAGAAAGATTGGGGTTTGAATCCTCTTTCACTGTTCCCTTGTAATATAGGAAATCCTTGCTGATATACACATGCAACTTTGTTTTCTGGTTTCATTGCATTATATGTCCAGACAAGGAATTGGCAACAATATTTCTTCCCTGAAAAAGCTATGCTTTAAACTTGTTCCTGTCTATCAGGACTTGATTAAAAGGAACCAGTACTGACAGTTCACATCTGCTCCTTCTCACACAGAGGTGTCCTGTCTGCTTTACTTTCCTCACTCTTCTGAAAGAGAGGTGAACTAATTCTCTATTTAACAATAATAATTTCTTCTGTAAAAGGAAGGTAATGAGTTACTCAGTCTGCCTATTCACAACTTGTGACAATTCAGGGAGATTATCTCAGGTTTAGTGTATATCACAGCACAGACTGAAACCTTTCTACTGTAGATATGAGGAGGGGAGGATGGAGACACAGGGGATCGGACTTTTTTTTGCTCATATAGCTTATGCTAACTCCTCAAGAGTTTATTTAATGTTATAGGTGTGCATGCTATGGTACAGCAATGTTGTCACAAAATTGATCTGTAAAACACATAAACAGAAATCTCTGTTGTGGGCTTTACCTCAGTAACCTACATTCCTTTATTTAACCATTCTGCAATAACATGTTCACTCAGACAACTTCATTTCCTAACTCATCACAGAGTTTAGGACCAGAGACCACATTTCAGTCCCCAGAACTCCTGCTGTAAGGAGTTTGGCTTCTTGCTGTTCCCTCAACACAGAGAGTTTCAAAAGAAAGGCAGAACAGCAACAGCTGGCAGCAGTTTCCCGTCTCATCCTGCCAGAAGTGATGAACAAGCAACTAGATTGTCCGGTTAATAAATGATGCACAGCACTAAGTGATACTTGAAATGATACATTGAATCCCCTTTCTGTAACTTGCATGTCACAAAATTCATCAGCCTGTAAATTACCTTTTTTTTTTCCCCTGAGAAAACAAGCCCATTTTAAATATAGAAATCCCTTTGAAGTACACCTTGAGTTGTTTTAAATGTGCTTGTTTAGCAAAATAATCCCTGTGGTAAAGTATAGCTTCTACATATCTGAATTTTTTAGTGTGACATAGCTTCATAGCTTCAAAAATAAATACCCAACACATGCTGGTAGCAATCAGATTTCTGTCACACACATGGCCACCCATACAGCTCCTTTCCAATTCATATGTATAACTATTCATATAGCCACAATATTTTAAAGAGGCATTTAGATTAGAAATAAGTAATACCATGCTAACAGTCACCTTTCCTTACAGGAAGTAGGGTTTGGTAAGAAAAACCTTGGCAAAAGGAAAAATTCTCTACGACATTTCTCGGAAGCCAAAGCACAGTTCACAGGGTAGCACTTTACAGGGCATGCTAGGAAGACCAAATGCTCATACATTGCCTACATGACTGATTTGCCAGGTTTTAGTATTTGTAAAAGATATCTCCTACTCAAATATTTACAGTCTTTTGAAATGTTAAAAACCCCATAGATTTAGATGAAAAATAGTCAGTTTAGACATGATGGGATTGATTTAAGAAGCAAGAATGAGTTGGCTTTTCTCATACATAACACATACAAAGTGGCTAACACAGGGTTGTATGAAGATGGTCCCCAATGAGCTCTTTTGTATGGGACACCATAGCCTAGCGCAACTGCTGGAATTGTTACAGCCTGATTATCCAGATAACGCAGCCTTCTTTCTAGGGTTTTATGAGTCTGAGCAAGCAAAAAAGCTTTGGCAGGAGTCAAAAGTGTGTCAAAGGTACGGTCCTGGTACTATGGCCTCAACAGAGCCACGTGTAATCAATAGCGACAGAGTAAATACAGTGAGTGTCTCAGCACCACTTTTAGTGGCATAGACATTAAAACGGCTGTCGACAGCTGTAACCTGTGTCTGTAAACATTTGAGTGTTGACATTAAGCAGTAGTGCCTGCAACAAATATCTGCATTTGTCTTCAGGAAAATCTAATCTCACTAATCTTGATCAAGCACTGCTTTTCTCCCTTTCTCTCTGTCCCCTGCTCACTGAACACACACCAAGTTTTAGATTCTTAAAAAATTATATGGAATTTACATATAATGTTGATCAGGCATCCTTGTGTTATATATTGTACAATCTCTTTAAAACAGAAAGTTGTCTAGTGTTTCCCACTTTGTCGAACTATTTTCCTTTCTAAACTCAGCCTCTGAGTGCTCCTGTTTCTAGCCTCTACAGGGGCTGCCACAGATCAGCAAAGAGCACATGCACAAATTATTCTTGATCATTATATGGACAACTTGATTCAACTGCACTGTGTGATGGACACCTTAGATCATGCTGTGCGTCATGTAACCTACCTGTCTGTACCGGGGAAAAAATAAGATTCTTAATAGGTGAATGTACAATAGATGCATATATAGAGCATTCAGAACTATTTCAATGAAACAAGATAACCATGTATAGTACTCAAATACTGATATGATTTAAGGAATTTCATTTTTTTCCATTTTAACAAACTTTTTTCTTCCTTGTCAAGTGGTTGCATAGATGGACATTACAGTGTTTGATGATGATTTACCACCATTCAAATATGCTTGAGTTGGTGCGCTTGGCTCTGTGAAAACACCAAGGGAGAGGAGATATGTAGGAAGGCACATCCATTGTGCATTCACCACTCCTTAAAAAGAGAATAAGCAAATATGAACTTCAAATATGCAGAGCTCAAAAGTGTATTTCGTCTGGTTTTGCAGTACCTTTACAGGTTTTTAGATGTGTTCCTCTGCCTCTGTGCAAAGCTCATTCTTTAATTTGTTTTCTGCTTGCTTCCCCTTCATTCAGTTCCTGTTGTTCGACCTTGCTGCTGTCTGCTGGTAGTCACTAGATGTTCAGCTTTTGCTAATCTCTTGTCAGCTACTCAGTCAGACAGCACTGTTCAGCTTTGTTTCTCTGCAGCAGGAGAATGATTTTAGGCCTTCAAAGAAACTCTTTCTATCTTTAAAGTGGCTACCCTTTCTGGCACTTAAAGAAGGGAAATTTCATTCCAATCATAATGCAGTTATAGCATTGCAGAGAAAGTGTATGAATAACATTTATCTTTGCAGTCTGAAAATACAGTGATGTAACATGGAATTAGCTATTGAAGTGACTTGTGTTGCTTCCTGTTTCTACTTGATGCTAAGAAAGGTGTTCCTACATGAAGTATGACTATAATCATGGAAAATATTGAACTGTATCAGCCAGATGCTGAACACAGAAGATAGCTTTCATGTGCTCTACAGAGCACCCTAGAACAAAAAGCAATTGGCCCAGTTACGTCAGCTACTCTCTCAACTGCCCTTTTGCAAGGGGAGGCAAAAAATCTGTGCACCAAACAAGACAAAGAGAGCATAAACAAACCCTGGCTTCTAATTGTTGTTTATTTGCCAACGTCATACAAGAACCGTGAGGGCTGGTGAGTCTTGCTTTCTTCTAACATTTTTTTTACCATCAGAGACAGTCTGGATGTCTGTTGGGGACAGAAAGAAAATGTTTTTCTTTTTCTCTTTGTGGAGCTACAATAGTTACTCAGAAAGCTGGGAAGAGAATTTTAGGAAATGATAGAATACTGGGGAAAAATTTTCTTCGCATTTAATTCTACATTCAGAGGTGATGGAAGCACTTTATTTCTTTTTGTTACTTGCTTCACATTCTCATTATCTACAGTTTACCAAATCACACTCTTGCTGATATTTGCTGATACTTCTAGACATAGACTGAAGTTCATTTACAGCACAACTAGTTCAGATAGTAAATTATTAAGGCAGGCAGGAGTTTAATTCAGTAGATTTTATCACTTTCCTGCAGGGTGAGATTCCTGAGAAACAACTAAATATGTAAAATTAGTAATCTTAACAAATATGGGATTGGAGTGAGCAGCAGCTGCGAAAGACAATGAATATTTTTGTTAATGTTAAAGGAATGATAAATACATAACCATATGATCTTACCAGTTTTCAAATGCAGACTTTATTGTCCTTGTCCCATAGACTTGTGCACTCTGCAGAGGACCAAGGTGCATACATGTGGTACTCACTCTTACATTCAAAATCTTGTTCTGGGCAAAAAGGAGCCACAATTCATATGCAGAGCCAAGAATGTATTATTAGTCTAATGAAAGTCTTAACAGCCTAATCAAAGACCATAAGCAGTTATTATTGCAGTTGCAATTAAACTAAAAGTCATAGTCCGAATTACCTAATTATTACTGGAAAAATTCTTTAATCATACTGCTACAGGTATTACACATATACATACCTTTCCTTTGGTGTTATGTTCACCTTCCAGTGCCCTGCTGGCTTCCTCAAGAAGAGCAGGGGAGGGAGGTACAATGATTCCTTAGCACACCTACCTCTGACAGGAGGATCGTGAAAATGATGCTGTGGGTACCCCTCTTCTCAATTTTGGGTCCACTTGGCATTAATTTTTTTACATTATCTAACAGAATGTGCTTTCTCTCACTTTATTCCTTGGTTCTGAGTTCCACTTTATACTTGTTTTTCTGATCTCTTTGCTAATCCTAGAACTGATTTACCTGTCTCTCAGGATTGCATCTGTTTAGTAATCAGTAGCTGACCATGAAGATTTATGGGTTTTTACAGTCTGAAGCCTCTGTATCATCCTCTGTGTATACTTTCTTAAAGTACAGTTTTATTCTAGGATCATAAAGAGCGCAGTCTACATAGAATTGCTAGTTATTATTACTGTCTGTTAATTAACATTATGCACTGCACTGTGCAACAGTGAAAAACTTAGCTAAGGCAAATTTAGGCAATAGTCACCTGATGGGTAGACAACTGCTATGATACCTAAAACGAGCTAAAAATCAGCTCAGGCCAAAGCAAGCCCAGACAAGTCCTGAAGCACTGCACTATTAGGTCAGTACAAAGCCTGTGTCCTTTTACAAATAATGTCAAAATCATATTTGTTGGGCTGCAGCACTGAGCTAGCGACAAGTTGTCAGATGATCTGGCTTTCCCTCAGACCCACAGGACGGAGAACTCAAAAGCCTTCCTAGGTCTGAGATTACAGATGCAGTCTTCTGATTCAAGTATTTGCAAAACCTAAGCCAATAGCTGGGAGCAGGGCTATCAAACTATTCTGTTGGCCTTCAATAAATTATTGCATCTCAGTACCTTTATGCTGCCCAGCCATGATATTTCAAACTAATTGCAAGTAGCAAACAAACATTATTTTTGCTATTTCCTATTCTTACTTTCACTTTATCTATTTAAACACTGAAGCTGAGAAGGAACTGCATTTCATTTAGCAGTAATATTTGTGGTGAGGTTTGTTAGTGACGGTAAATAGCCTGACAAAAGTGGCTTCATGAGATGGGGGTGGGCTGTGAGGGGGGGGATTTTCTGTGAACTAGAAGTTTCCCAAGGTGAAGATTTTCTATTAAAACTTTGAAAGCTGTGTTTTCCAGACATG
Organism: Platalea leucorodia; assembly: GCF_965183815.1. Lineage (NCBI taxonomy): Eukaryota > Metazoa > Chordata > Aves > Pelecaniformes > Threskiornithidae > Platalea > Platalea leucorodia. The sequence continues at coordinate 59,211,173 of NC_138823.1, read as the reverse complement.
ACTTTCTTGACTACTTTTGGCCTCTTGACAATGTAAAGTTATCTTGGGATTCATTCCTGTCTTAACAGCCTTGGTGGAAGTCATTTATCTGTATATGTTACATATCCATATGACCTACATTTGTCAAGGACAGAATTCCAAGAGATCTTGCAGACAATCTGAAGGGAGAAAGACTTTTTTAATCTATTAATTTGTAGCTATAGATAATGAATGAACAATCTTTCTATAATAGTCCTGGATCAAAGTTTTTAATCAGTTTCAAAGGCTCAAACACTGCAGCTGCTTCCTGGGACAAAATTCTGTCTTTCAGGTCCTCCTATATGGACAAGCCTGCAGGTCTGGTGCCACAAAACAATAATTCTTTCCTTCTCTACGTGCAAGATGCCCTGGTCTGCAGACCCTTATTTTATTGTTAGGTGAAGAGTGTAATGAGACTGCTCGTCTGATGTTTCTTTGGTGATGCCCTCTGATCCCATTGCCTAGTCATATATTGCTAACAGAGGCATTATTGTGGCCATCTGACATGCTGGCCTGATCAATAACCAAGATGTGCAAAAAAACGGAGTTCGCTGGCAAGTCTCTGCAGCCTCCTATGTGAAGAAATGTCTGGTTATAAGCAACAGTACCCACGCTGCCCTCTTCAAAACACTGGCCTGGGGCATGTGAGAAAAAATTATTCCATTTTCTAGCACAGCTATGTCTCACCTTTATGGGCGTACACCAAAGTGCAATAGAAAATAAATAGCACATAATTTTGCATTTTTATAATAAGTTTGAAGCTAAACACTAGGAAACCTTGTCAGCTCCTGCTAAGCTGATTCCAATTAAAGCTTCTGGCAGAGTTCCAGCTGTTTTACTACCTCAAATAGCACTGAACATAACAAGGTTTATGAAGCATTCAAAAGTCAAATACCCTATTAACATAAACATGTAGTGAAATCAACTCTTCTACAATTTTCAGCTTTCTTTCTTTCTTTCATTTACGTTGGATTAATCTAAGATGATGTCTGTTTTCTTTGTTGCATCTCCCTTTTTTTCTGCTTGCTGGAATGCAAAACAAGATTTAGTATTTGAACAGTGCATGATTTGCCCTGAGAACTTACTCCCTTTGGCAATTTTATTACAATGCTTTCTATCCCACTCTATTTCAACAGCAGCGTTCTGAAGGTTGGTTTCCTACACTGCTTTTAACTCCAAAATAGCAAGTGGTATGTGTTTGCATATTTCTGTTCTGGACTATTTGGGAAGCTTTCTGCAAACCTGGTTGCTAATGCCAACACTTTAAGGAGAGTTGCTTGATTCAATTCACTTATAATTAACAGGAAATAAATAAAAAGAAAAAGTAGTGTAATACTCAAAACCATTTCCTGATACAGTATTGTCATGTACAAACAACAATGTATACAACGCACCAAGTAAAACCGTCTATAATTATATTGGCATCAAAAAACTTTTCAATAAGCAGAAATAGAAATATGCAATTAAGGTAGAATCATAAATCTGGTATTGGCCGCCATCTTACACTTTGTGAATATGGTTAGTTAAGATAAAGCTTTATGATGTTATTTGTTAAGTCTCACCTTTACATTCATTTTGTAGTTTAGCGTCTGATAAGTCAGCTTCACATTCCCAACATATAAATTAAATTCTGTCATATCATATTGCTGTTACTCCAGATCTGCAAGATTTCCAGTAATGTTTAAAAAGTTTGTTTTTCTTGGGGTCAGAAGCATTTTCTTCCTTCATACATGGCCTGATCCAAAGCCCATGCAACTTTACTGAATAGCTGATTTCCACAAGCTCTGGATCAGACCTGTAATGGATTAGATGCAAATATTTTTTTCTTTTGTTTTAGTTGAAATAAGCACTGTTAGACAAGGATAGCCTCCTAAGACAAAATAAAAACCACCCGAGAATATGGTTTTTTATGCAGAAATCAATCCATTACTCTGAAGCCAGATAAACCATGTTCTCTTTTACTTTCCACTTACACATTTTAAGGAATACGTATTTTAGGAATTTCTGATCCACTTGTCATGTAATCTTGTGTTCTTAGTGCCATCTTCTACCACAGTCGTTAACAAGCTGAAATGTAAACGAGTCCAGGAGAACCTCCAAAGTTTTCAAATTTCTGTTAGTTTGAAAAGGATATTTCTGTGAATTATGTGTGAACCTTCAATTTTCAAAATACAGTGTTCTTTTAATAGTCTTTTTCCACCCTGATATTTTTTAGGGACAGCCTGGTTGCAAACAACAACTACAAAAAAGAATCATTTTTAAATGGTCATTTTGGCTTTTAAGCCAGTTCAAAAAACTAAAGATAGAGGAAGGAAAGACTTGCAAATACTTGACAAGAATACCTAATTGTCAGTACCTCTTAATATTCTTTAGTACTCTGACACATAAATATTAAGTTCTTTTGTATTGCATGACCTTGGAAAAAATAATTAATTAAAATTATTATTTTTATTAAACAATATAATTCAGGTTTTAGTTTGGTAAGAACTTTCTGAGTCTTACCACTCAGAATTCATTATGATCCTCTTTGATACAGGTAAGTGATTTTTAAAAATCCTGATCTTTCAATTTTTACATGATTTAATCTCTTTTTAAGATCTATTGTTACTATAAAATGTGTTGGGGTAAAGCTTTGTGTATTATTCTGAGAGGAAATTTGTAATTCAAAGTAAATATTATAATAGACTATTGCAACATTCAAAAAGGCAATGAGACCCTGACTTTTCTCTAACTATTGGGGTCATTTGTACAGAGATGATAGTTCACTGTGCCAGAGTTTCCCCGCTGCCTTCTCTTTCTTCCTTTTTCCTTGATGGCAGCCTTCAAGATGATTTTTTTGCTAAGGTGATATTTAACGCAAAGCACTCTATTTAGTTTGCATTCGGGATCTAAGAAAGAAAAGCAAGTCAAATCCTGTTTGGAAGCTCTACAGTATAACTCCCATGCCATTCTATATAGGTTACTGCAAATCAACACACCTTTCCTTTTTGAGACTACCATACAGAGTTTCACACAACGAGCTTAATCACTAAAACATATCTTGTTATTTAAAAGCCTTGACCATAGAAAGCATACATCAGTTAGGAGTGGTAATGCTTTAGCTATAGTACTAAATAAATGCCAAAACAAACCCAAATATATTGTTGTTTAAAATTTGGATAGAAATATCTTGTCCTTAAAATGTTCCCCAGCAGTCTATTAAGAATATTTTGTTTCTTTCCAAAAGGGCAAGTTAGTTTTTGGTTTGCACCCTCATTTTGACCAGATTGTAAATTCTTTCTTAATTGGGCCTAAATTCGCTAGTGTACCATTTTAGATTTGTTCCATGCCTCCTGCACACTGCATTTATCACGGATTTTTATTCACATCTGCTCAGTTGTTCAGCCTACTAACCTAATGCTTGCCACATATCCAGACATCAGGATGGATTTGGGGGGGGGGGGGGGGGGGGGGGGGAAGGATTAATTCAGAAGAGAGCAGCAGGACCTCTGATAATTTTGAGTTCTGTGTATGAAGGCTGATTAACCATGACTAGCTCCAAGTTAAATGTCTGTTGTTTACAGAGGAACACAGGGAGAACAATATTCTCAACATTTTTTTTCTTTTTTCAATGATCAAGACACATTATTGTTTGAACACACTTTCTTGAAAGATTCCTCTCAGCTTTTTGTTGGCTTTGTTGGGTTTATTTCTTAGTGAGACTGCTGACAATGTAAGGTGTGTCATTTAAAGATTAATAGACACAGGATGCAAGAGATGCAACATTCAGAGCATGAAGAATCATTAACTAGCAACGATGTCTGAGGGATGTTCCTGCATTTCAAATGCTTCATTGCTTCATTGAGTAGTGAACACAGCAACTCACTCTGAGGCAGATGTTATGCCCGCACGCATTGCAAATGCAAACAATTATCTCCAGAGCGTGCAGAGAAAAATCAGACAAACTATGTAATATTCTGGAAGAAAAAAAAAAAAAAAGAAAAAAAAAATTATTTTGAACTGAAAACTTTATGCCAAAGGTGTTTACATACATGAACACCTGTAATTGTTATGGTCCATAATAATGTGCATTGAAAACAAGGTATTCAAAGTCAGATTCAGTATTTTGGCCAAGAAAAGATCTTCTGGTTTGAATGATTTGGGGAGAATAGAAAGCTTTCTGCTGAATCTAGAAGTTAATTTTTAAATTACTGATGATAGTGGGAACATCATTTCACATGACTCTATTGCTCCATAATTATCTGTTGGTCACCATTGGAAATGTCCTGAATCAGTTGAGACAGGTATAGTCAAAGGTGGAATATTGTAGTAAATGGATTAGTGATTTAGACTGGTGTGGAAGTTCATAAGCTAGAGACATCATAATGTTCACTCCAGAACTATCTACCTCAGAACCAGAAATTCTCAAATATTTAATGCAATAAATCCTCAAAGCTAATAAGGGGAATTAGGATAGAGGAACAGAACACAAGGATATTCTTGTGGGTGGGGGGAAGTGAGGCAGGAGTTTGGCTTTCTGCTGTCTGCCCAACACCTAAAACTGTGTGGTCCTGTTCTGTTTGACCAGGATGCTAAGTGTTGTACTAATACAACCTCTGTAACTATTACTACCATTGACAATAAACAGAGAGATCAGGATCTAAGTGGAAAGCTAGTGTGTGTGCTGCAGTGCATCTTACCTGTATAACCATTTTCATCCAGGATAGTATGCATATGTACTTCAAATTTTGTTCCTGTGGTGCTGGAAGATGTCTTATGTATGTTGAACAGGAAGAAAAAAAATTGGTTCTAATGTTAAGCTATGTCATCAAGATAAGAGACACAGTGTCAAAGCTATTGTAGTTACAAGTGTAAGGGTTTAAACTTCATAGTAATATGACATCTTAGATGTTTGCACCATCTTAAATGATGTGTTGAATCTCAAAGGGAGTACACAGGAATCTTTTCACCTGACACGAAATTGCAGTGACTTCAGGGGGTAAGATGGTATCTTTTAATAACTTATACTGAGAATCAGTAAAGGAAAGAAATTAAGCAAATGGAAATGCTCAGGGGCTGAAACTACAGTAACATTATCCTCTCATCATATCCAGGAGAAGAGAAGGCATGCTTTGCTTCTGTAGCAAACTGAAGTTACCCCCAGATTTCAAGAGGATTCCCTGATCTGCCTCCACAGCCTAGCCCTGGTACCCTACAAAGACCATCCACTTTGCTTTTACTATAGACATGGCAGTTAGTTTCTGGGGAAGGAGATGGGAATGGAGGAGAAAAGGACAACTCATGAATCGGAAAAGACAGCTCTGAAAGAATTCAGAGAAACAGAAGCCTTGCTCTGTTATTAAGGGAAAAGCTAACCCTGAAAACAATATTAAAACCAAAAGCGAAGGGGAAGATGTTCTGACCTCAGAGCTCTGCTTTCCTCTCTAGACGTCTGATATGCCTCTAATCATTTTTCTAATATTGAATATATGTCAGGCATATAAAGTAAGGAATTTCACAAGTTTGTAAAATCTTCAGTGCTGTCAATGGGTACAACCGAATAGTAGGTTAGAAATACCTGCTCTCAGTACCTTCAGTCCCATGGGAATATATTGCATCATTTAATGAAAATTCAGACTTTGAATCTTTCCTGTTTATGACTATCAAAAACATTTCCTGTAGCAGGTCCAAGCTCTCTGTGAGTCTCATGATGACACAGAACACATCTGGGATGTATGCCACAGCTCAGGATAAATGAGCCTAGTTTTGGTTTTAAGCCATAATTTTTTTTTCACTTTGAGAATGGTTGTGAGAAATGAAACAGTCCTTGGTAGTTCCTCATGATAAAAGGGCCTTCAAACTTACAGCAACTCTACAGCTCTGTCACAGCCCACATTCCCTCTAATGTTAAGTAATGCTAGCATACACCTCCTTTGTACTTCTAGATATACCTCCAGCACACTCCTTTTTTCCCAAGTTTACAAAGTAGGAATAGTCCATGATTACTTACTCCTGCCCAAACCAGATGCCAAGTATTCACTCAGGAAAGTCTTCTCAGTCTGCTTCTTTCATTGCTGCTGTATGCTGTCGGGACGGAGGCTAGGCTTAACCTCAGAAACGGTTGTTTACTTGGCAAATTAATTTTGAGCATGGTATCTTAGATCAAGGCTCCCCAGAGCACTGCAATACTGGTTCTCAAATACCTGTGCAGATATACAGTTATACTCTCTTTTCCTCTGTAAGTCCTGGATCATTGAACTTTAGTATTCACCTCTGCCTGAAATGTCCAGAACCCTAGTTAAATTACCTCCACTTCTCTGGGTCTTAGCCTATTATTATGATTTTACTGCTAAACAGGCCACACTAAACTAAAAGGAAATATGCTTATTTATTTATAAAATCCTAGGTGGACAACACAGTTGAAAAATTCATAAATACACAAATAACAGAACAGAAAGAAAATCACATTTAATCTAAGATATACAACTCTGTCTTCCCTTCTTCTCAACGAACACGCAAGCTGCAGATGCTTACCTGAGCTAACCAGTCAAAACCTTTTGAATGCTGTATATTGTCAGTCTGCCTTCCTTGGAAAAAAAAAAAAAAAAAAAGGCATAACAGCTTTGATACTTGTTCCCTTTTGAGGGTCTCTTAGAGACTCTATCATACTCCCCAACCCTCACCTTACAAATATTATTGATCCAGACCTTATTCAGGAAGCACTGTTTATTTTCCTTCTCTTATACTGTTCACTGCCCTCTCCATTTTAAAAATGTTATTATCCTTTTAGCAGAGGAAGTATTATCTCCTGTACTTAACTTGTCAAATCATTGGTCTACTGAGTGACAAAATATCTTTTCAGATCTGGAGGGCAACATGCCAATTTCAGTATGGAACCTATTGACACAATGAATCATATTTTTCACACTCACACATTGCAAAAATATATTTATATAGAGGCACTCATTTATCATGAGACTTTCAATTTTTTAAATCATATATGTATGGGTTTAATTAATTAATAAATAGAGATTCAGAGACTGGCAGTAAAACACCATGTGTGGGTTACCGGTTCAGAGCACAGATACAACTCAGAATGGATCCTGATCCAAATTCTGTAAGAGTGTCATAAATGCTATCAGCTATTCTGGGTGATCCTACTTCTGTTGTTGTGCTTGGGAGTTTTTTTTCCCCTTGGAAACACTTGTAAAAGCCTCACTCTCATTGCAATACAAGAGATTTGCAATCCTCAAAATCGGTTGTAAAATAGAGTTATTATTTAGGATTAGGTTAATGCTTGCTGGCGAACACCTGCAATGCAAAAAATTGTTGCTGTTTAGCATTATCTAAATCATGACTGCAAGACAGACCATTGAGGTCTGTAGAAGCTCAGGCTTGCATTCATCATGGAGAATCACTCTTCTGTGTAGGTTAAAGCATTGTGGTGCTCAATATTAAGTAATAGTGAGGTTTGACACCATACTACGTGCCTTGAAAACCAAAGCTCAAAAATTTCAGTACAGCGGTATCTTCTTATGGTGTAGCACAGCTATCTTGTGAATTTCTTTGCAGCAGCATCATTCATGCTCTGATAGGCTTAAGTCATGTTTTGCAATGTTTCAATGTCAAAGTGTCGCACATGACCTTGGTCTCAGTTGCATTTACCACTACAAAACAGCACTGTAAAGGAAATACGTGGCACACAGAGGTTCCACATCACCCTGGCTATTTACTGTCAACACCTACTCATGTATAATACCACATATAACAGCTTTGGCTGGCTTCTGAAATAAAAATATGGAAATCACTTCTAGGTGACTCATAACTGGTTAAAGAGATATATCTGAACTTCTGCATCACTGTTTGTAGAAGCAGCAGCAGCAGCAGAACTGGGCAATCTTACTTTTCAACTGTGGGGAACTCAGAGACCAAAACTCTGACGGCAGCCCCCTTCACATAAAGCATGCATGCCACACATAAAGCATGCATACCATCTTCTCCCCTTCTCTGCACACCTCTGCAGGAGCAGCATGCATTGCTCACAAATGGCACTTGAGGAAAATATCCTACCAAGTTAATGCATAGAAGGCATTTTTAATTGTCTATTTTAATTCTTTTTCAGGAGGGTTTAGGTGGCTTTTGCATGCTCCTGGGAGAGGGGGCATGTGTAAGTAAGCATGAAGGAGAGAAAGACACACACATACACGTGATGTTTTGGTACAATCCATGGAAGTAGCAGAACACTTCTGGAGTTCATCCTCTAATCACCCCAGAGACAAAGCTGTCTGGTGCGAGCTTCTGCATAAGCAAGATATTCAGAAACTTGCAAAAAGAAGAAAAAATCTCAAACTAACTGTTGGTTTTGTATCTTTCCATTCAATTGAAATAGTAGTTCTGTTGATTCCAGATTTAATTTGGTAAGAGTAACAGAAAAGTCAGGTTACTGAGTTTAATTTGTTCATTTTTCTCTGGAAAACTGATCTGAAAGCATCCAAAGGGAAAAAAATTAATCTACCCCACAAAATCAGTTACCTGCAAAAGGAATTAAATAATTATTGTTCTATTTATTTCATATGGCTTTTCACTGTAGGTAACAAATACCAAATGTTACAAAAATATCTTTGGGTGAGATTAGCAACACGTGTGTGATTTTATAATTTGAATGTCTTGCTTGGGTAAGCACTTGTCTAAATATATCTATAATTTCTTTTGTAAAACTATAGCCAATAATATCTAGCCCAGAACGTATGTAGCTGAGGATAATATTGATAACAAAAAACTATTCTGTTTACTTTAATCCTTCAGGTAAAATTTCACAAATTATGTTAGTAGAAAAAAGACTCATACTTGTTGACATCTATTTTCTTTCAAAAATTTTTCTGGATAACTGAGTACATGAAGGACAATAGTGATAAAAAAAGTGAAATAAATGAGTCCTTAGAGGTCCTATCATTTCCTGAAGATGACAGCAAGTAACAGTCAAAATCTACAGTGTTGATATAAGACATTGTCTTTGATTGTAAGAGTTTGTCTCCTCAGAAAAACTGAGACTTTAAGTTTCATCCTAACATCATGGCATGTATTAATATATCCCTTCTAGTTTATTGTATATGCACAACAGTAATAGCAGCATCTCAGCACATGCTAGCAACCAGGGTTGTTGAAGTCACTTGGTGTAAAGCAGAACTTAGGCCTCAGCATGGTCACTGCTGTGGATATCAGTTGGCCTCAATATGTATACTGGTATCTTCTGTTTGAAGTTTGCCTTCCATACTGGAGAATGAAGAGTTGTAAATGTCCTGCTTTAAGTAAGGAATCTCCTGTGCACTTGAATGAGAATGCTGGAAGGTGGTTTGACTGAGAAATACTAGAAATCTCTCTGTATTTTGGATATTTTCTGTTCTTCAAATACGTACTTCTGTGTTTGTACTAAGTTGTTTGCCTGTTGTCTCTCAATCCATCCACAAAGAAAAAAAAAAAAAAGCTTAACTTCAAATTGATTAGTAAATCAGAGGTAATTTCAGTCCTGCATCTAACATGTAATTGCAAATTTTCATGCATTTTATATTATGAAAATGAATTCCTTAGATTTTTTTTTTATGATACAATTTGCCTTGTGTATCAATTTTACCTTAAAACATTAAGAAGTCATTCAAATGCAAGACAGAACCTTAAGGTCTCAGTAGAAATAGTTTATTAAGAGTTCATCGTCACAGAATTGTAAGATGTGCTTTTTCAGACAGCACTAAAACCACAGCTGTCATGTAAATACATGCTTCAGGAAAATTTGAAGGCCAGTAGTGCTACCAGTCGAAGGACTTACAAGTCTCAAGTAGTCCATGTAAAGGTCAATTAGTATAGGAAAAAGGATTAATAAAGAAGATCTGAAGCATAAGAAACTTAGCAACTGAGCTGGGGAAACATATGCTAATTGTGTTGTCCATAGCCCAGTTCAAAAATAAACTTATTCATTATGCAGAACAGGTTGACTGATGCCAGAATACCACCTGAGTAAAATACCTCTGCCTTCTGAAACAGAACATAATTCTGTTTCCCTGGTGTATTTCTTCATTTGTAGGCTGTCTGAATTGAAAAGGCAGATGTTTTATTCTGGGAATTGACTGCAAGGGTGATTGCTTTCAGGTGAAACACTTAATAAATTAAAATTTAGGGAGCAAGATAACCTTACTTAGGGAGAAGAGCTGAAATAAGTAAATGTGAAAAGACAAAAAAAGAAAACCACAACTAGTGGTTTGTGTTACATTTCTCTGCCTAATTAGATAATTAGAAGGTGGGTACTAGAGGGCCTAATATTGATTAGTTTTCTGAAAACATATTCTGAGAACAAGGACACAAATAGGAATGGAAAGCATTTTGGTGTGCAATCTGTAATGGTCACCTTTAAGAGCTTAACGGATGCTTTAGATAACAAAACAATGTTGTCTCTGAGTTTGCAGTGCACTTTAGAGATTAGTGCAAATGCAGGATTAACAATATTTAGATATCCACTCAAAATGAAAAGTTTTTGAGGATGACCCTTGATGGAACAACACCAGCCAGCAGGTTATTTTTTCCTAAACGTTTGCTTTTAGCAAACTCATAAGAACAAAATAAAAGCCTCCTTCATGCAATTTTCTCATTTTCTACCATCCTCTTTCTCACAATCAGTGGAATTTACAGTTACCTTCTCTGGATACCGTTGCTCATTTTTTTGATTTTTTTTCTCCCAGTACTATAAAAAGACATATAAGCCACATAAAATCATATTTTTACTGAGGTAGGAACATATTATACACATACTTTTTTACATTTCCTTAATAAACTGATTAGTATGCCTGAGCATTCCTGTAATAATTAAGTTCCATAATAATGAGATTTGTAAAAATATATGTATAATTGTATAGCCTTCCTTTTTGTTGAGCTACCTTGGAACTACAAAATGGGACAGACTGGGAGCCAAGATTTGAGTGCAACAAAAATAAAGGTGACAAAATTACCCACACATTCTTTAGTTAGAAGTCTAAGAAAAATGCATATAAGGAAAAAGGCTACTCTGGTACTCAGAAGTATATTTCCTTTCCTCTTTTTATTCCTGTTGCAGATAGTAGCTATTTATATATTAACCTCCTGCAATTTGAAAAACAGTATTAATATTATAGAATTTAAGTTGGAATGGCAGTGTTCAAATATTTGTCCATCTTAAGCTCAGCTTCAAAAAACCCACAGGGACTTTTTACTTGAAGGATTTTAAAACAAAACTTTCTGCTTCATCTTTAACTTCCATCAAACTATAGATCTCTGGACAGATTAAAAACTAGTAAGCTTGCCAAAATGAATCATCTTTCTATTCAACTCCTTCACTTTGAAGGTATATATACCATAACTACATACAATGAAAATAAATCTCTCCTTAGAACACATTAGCTACTTTTGCCTATTTCTATTGCCTAAAACCCCTTTTTGATACTGCTAGTGTATCCATGAAAGGCATCACTGGCTACAGGTAAGTCTTCCAATCAAATTTTGTCATAAAACCACTGAGATTTTATGAAAAAACAGCATGAGAGAATCAGAATTACAGAGTTCTTTTCACAAATGACAGGTCTCCTCAAAAATTATTTGTGTGAGATAATAGCTCAGGAAAGTTTTTTTCCCCTCTAAGTTACAGTAATACAATGATTTTTACTTAAAATGTGTCAACCTAATAGTACATTTTCATACCAAAATTCCTTCATTCCACCCCCCCTATAAATTCTCCTGGTATACTAAGTGGAAAAATTTTTTTTTGTTTTTTTTTCAGGATAGGTGACAAACCATCATTGACTATCAAGAGAAACAATCTGACCAATAATTCCTCCTCCTGTTCAATTAATCACAGGAGTAGTTCCCATGGTCTTACAGAAACTCCACCCTAGAAATGCAACAGCCCAATAGGTGAAGGGAAGAATGAAACAACCTATAGCCTATGTCCCATAGCCTATAATCATAGGTTAATTAAGGTTACAAGGGGCATCTGGAGGTTTTCTGGCCCAATTCCTCATTCAAAGCAGGGACAAATTTGAAATGAGGTACATATTTTTAAAGTTTGATCAATCTTTAAAGTTATAAAAAAACCCACCATTTTTTAATAGACAAAATAGAATGCATTCCACAGTTTTCTCCAGAACTAATACAGCCTTGCTCTGCTACCTTTCACATCTTTCACTGATCACTCCTAGAAGCTTTCCTTAATATTGGCTGGTGACAATATGCATTTACCAATGTTAACATGATGAATTTTAAAATATGGTTTCTTGAGTATTTTTGCTCCATGCTTTGTATTATTTTCCCTCAAAAAATGAAACCTCCTTTGATTTCAACTTCAAAATTTCATTGTCATTCCACTTCAGTACAATTTCGATATGAATCTTAAGAATGATTCAACACTTATTGCCCATAAACCACTCTCCATTAAACAATTTATAACAAAATTCAATTAAAATGAGCACAATAGTGAAACTGTTTCACTGGAGACTTAATCAGTTTTTCTGTGTACAAGTGGGATCACATAGAATAGCTAATAACATTTACGACACTTATACAAGATGTGGATCATGTTCCTTGTGCCAAGTTGAATAAAAAATTACTTTAGGATACTTGGAATCTCAGACACAAATACTTTCTGTAAATGACTAGCAATGTATTCTTGATGACCTATTACTCAGCTGCCATTTCAAAAATGAATTAAAATCTATTTATGAATAATTTTAAATATATGAAGGAAAATTAAAATAGTACAATAATTATATATAACATGTTTCTTTTTTCCTCAGAGCAGGTCAAGAAAAAGTTTCTATAATTTCAAGTAAATGATACTCTTGGAATGAATGGATATAAGAAAACATATTAATCTTAACTCCCATAAAATTCTTTAAAAATTTCTAACTTTCTCTCATCCCAGGTCATAACCATATGCAAAATTCAACTACTCCAATGTGATAAATTTAATTGTTTCTGAATGGCATAATCAATTGAAACTACTCAAAGTGTGCTTATAAAACTTGTGAATGATATCAAGCCTGAAGTAACTGTAATTTCCATGACACAATCAGAATTTGAAATGAGGTTTCACGAATGAAGGAATGGTCTGGTGTCTGGTGGAATTTGATGAAATTTGTGACATGCAAATGTGACCAATAGGGGGGCAGTCAAATCAATGTAAAAAGCCCGCAGACCTACAAAAAAAGTACATAGGTGTAGAGCAGATCCCAGAATGAATAAGGATCAGCCATGTGACTCTGTCGCAAGCCAAAAAAAGGCAAATGTCATTCTCAGATGTATCATATCAGCCAGACAGCCCAGAGAAAGAAGAGACATAACTTTTTATGTATATATAATTATATATGGTTTTAGTTAGTTTATATCAATATCAATATAAGGGCTTCAGCTTGAGAATTCTACCCAACAATAGGCCTTTAAGAAAGCTGTACATAAATAGAATAATTCTGGCAGAGGAGAAAGACAAATTACATGGAGTTTGGAAAAACAAGGAAAGGCAGACATTATTGGCATTGTTCAAAATAAAAAAAGAGACCCAGTATAGCTCTTTAGATGTTTAGAAGTTTGTGTAAAAAAATGCAATGATCATTTTTCTTCACCATGTTCATTAAGAGTAAGATAAAGTGTTCGTTTCCATGACTGAAAAAAATTCCAACCTTCAAGGTAGCTTAGCATTGCCATAGATTACCTAAGGAGGCAACAGAGTCTTCCTGCTCAAGATTTCAGAACAAATTAGTTAAACGGCTGGTCAAGTAGACTTCATCCTATATATGGGCACAGACGGACTAAACGCCTTCTTTTAATCTTTAAAAAAAATCTTTGCAGACACCTTGTCTCATATCAGCCTACGATGCCCCTGCAACTCTCCTAAGGCAGAATCCTGTGATACTTGCAATTGGAGAGCAGAGGTTGCTTTATAGACAGCAGTCTTCCTGCATGTCTGTTCAATTTTCTCACTCTTCAATAACCATAGGGTCTTGCAACATGTGAAATCATCCAGGGGTCTCTGGTCTGTGACGATTTGCATCTCCTTTCTTGTGTAATCCTGTATGACTGAATTTGGCTTTAGCAATATTCTAAGTAATTTACCATGGCTGTCTTACTTTATCACAGTTGATCTTCAGTATATAATGTTACAAATTCTCATTAAAATGATTTGTCATTCTCCTAACTACTTCTTTAAAAGCTATTTTGTTTAAGGTTTCATTAGAGGCTACTAATGCAAGACACTGGGATCATTTTAAGTTCACAGCCTTCCTGTGAAAGAGAGACTCAATTAAACCTGGTTCTCTATATGTTAAATTGGAACATCTTGTATTCCCTAATCAATTATTTAAATTATAACCTCATGTCCCCTATTGCTTCTATTTACTTCTATTTAGTTGTTTTTCTTACCCTATTGTTTCATTCTGTTACTAAGTGTTGTGTGACATTTACCTCGCATTTGTTCACAAAGTGCTTAAAGTTCATTATTGACTATGCATAATCAGTGTATGCTAATTCTCTTTGCTTCTGTTTCTGTCATTATTACGTTGTAAATTACAGAAACAACAACTCAACATATACAAGCTAAAGCTTTAGGGAAAATATATCATCGTGGAAAAAAAATCAGGCCTTCTAAATGTGTGCTGTTTCCTCAAAGAAAAGGAAACAGGCTGGAGCATTTGTTAAAGACAACATTTTTCTTTCAGATCTACATGGCTGAGCTTAACTCCATTACCCTGCTCACCTTATGTGCAGAGATCGCTGAGCATGAAAGATATACAGAACAGACTATCAAAGGTGAGATCTGCTTGGTAGGATCTGAAAGAAGAATACTGCTTTAAACTGACTTTCCAAAGCCTCAAGATCTGAATGTAAATGAAGCTCCATTTAAGTAAGCTAGGAAAACATTTCCCACTTATGGCTTAGCAGAACCAATCACTAACACATTCTTCAGTCTTGTGAACAAGTGGCAAATGCTTCAATATTCCTAGAGAGCATATAAGTCTTTTTCTTTTCCTACACTCAAGTTGTGCCACTCAAAGCTAAATGGACCAGCTGCAAGGTTTTTGCTTTCTATCGGTACTAATTCTTAATTTTAAACTAAACAAATGAGACACAGAAAGGCCAAGAATAACCAAGTGCCGTTTCCAATTATTACCATGTCTCACCAAATACAAATAGTAGATTCATCCTAGACAATCATCACAGCAACTTACAATCTCAAGTATAAGAGTCAAAAGTCCTGTAGTTGCTGTAACACTACCGTTCAACCTCTTCTGAAATTTCAGCATGCCTTTATCCCTTTATCCCAAAGAAAAACCTAAATACATGTGGTTTGCATGCATATATACTGAGGGAGAGCAGTTGTAGGCAGAAAAGACCGACCATTCATGGTGCAGTGACATGTCTCTACAGAGCTGACTGAGGAGCTGAAGGGTCAGAACATAGACTGCAAAGCAAAGACTCACTATCACTGCAAATTGGTATGTTTTGACTGAAGAGATTTAAGTGCAGAAATGACCAGATGATGACACATGTAACACATCACGCTTACAGGTTAGGAATGGTGAAACACGTTTGTCTGCTGAGAGATTGTTTTGGATTACTTTTACAATGGAGAAATAAAAGGGTTGTATGGCTTTCATAGGGCCAATAATATAAAAGAAGATCTTGAAAAGAACTATTTTACCTCAGAAATGCCAGTATCTGCAATTCCTGTTTTAATACCTCTTCCCCCTTTCACCAGGAAATTAAACATAAAAATTTGCCATTTGGATATAAAAAGTAAGACACCTAAATATAAACATCCTGGTTTTCAAAAATGTTGAGACCCTGGCAGTTCTTTTCATTAACTTTGATAGACCTTCTGCTGTCTATTGCCTTAAAAATAGGCCAAACAGCAACTAGTTCTTTATTTAGATTTGTAACCTTAGGAGCCATTGCTTAAGTACGTGATACAAGCTTTTTACTTTGGTGAAGAAGTCAAGAAATGGGAATTAATAGTACTGCCATAATATGGTGATTTTAAGATTCTCAGGCTTTGGTCTGTAAACTAAAAAGGCTCCTGTTTTTCCCTCTCGTTGCATTACCAGTAAAAAATAGGAAAAGACATCTTAACAGTGTCATCAGCCCTAAAATACATTCATTCACTTTCCCAGTACTACTTACACGTACCACTAAAATGCATTTCCAAAGCAGAGTGTGACAGCAAATTGGGATATTGCAGAAGTAATGAGGCTGATGAATGCTGACCCCAGGAGAAAGCTTAATGCTAATGAAAAGTAGTTAGGAATCTTTATTAATTACATGGGGAAAGGGAAAGTTTTTTGGGTCTGATTTTATTTTACAAAATATTATTGACAGAGCTAATTGTAAAGTCTGTCTTTTGGGGAGGTGTTTCCATCAAAAAATGAAGATCCATGTTTCCAAGGACTGTAGAGATATCAAGCTTGAAAAACTAACCTAGTGCCTTCCAAAAAACTGGAACAAGTGAGAAAGTCTCATCAGGTCAGATGCTGTTACCTTGTGAATACACAAAAATGGGCATATAAATTGTAAATATAGAACTCAGTGTTACTGACATACTGGCCATACTGCTGTTGCCACCCCATCTTGGAAGAATAGATGTGGTAGCAGGTAAGAAGCAAGAATACATTCCACAAAATAAAATGTGATGATCATATGCAGGTCTCAAAATTAACTGCTTTTTCATGTCAATTTTAATTGTCAAAATCTTCCAACAGTACCTGAGACAATTGTTTTAAACCAACACGCTAAAAAGCACAGCTTTATGTTCTTAAAAGAATGTGTCAAAATACCTAATTCTGTTATTGAAGTTGGCTTGCATAAAACATTTCCATTTATGTGAAGTGTGAAGTATAAGCAAAGTAAAGAGACAAAACTACCTCTCTATTACAAATTGTATTGTGTTTGGTATAATTCAATCTAATTTATAAAGTCCCTTGTCATGGAAGCATATCAAGGCACTTTACACCCTGAAAGGAATTATACATCAGCTCAGTAAAAAGCCATCTTAAAAAGAGTCTTTAATCTTACTTTAAAACATTTAGCAAGGGAATGAAATAAATGGCTTGTAATACAGGCAGACCCAGAAGTCTTGCATATATTTATCTTTTGAATACACAATTCTCAATAAGGATGAATGCAGTAGGGCAACTTCAGTATCAGAGTATTTGTTCAAGGCCCCTGCTGAATATCATTAATTAGTCCCTCTTTCCTTTCTGTTGATCTTACATTCATTTATTGCTACATAAGGTCACAAGACTGACAATCCAGAGCAGACTAAAGCACTTTTAGTTCTTCACAGAGTAAATCCCAAGTCAGTCAGCATCATTCTCTGCATCCTCCAAGCTCCATCAACCGTATTCCAGAAGGGACAACCTAATACACAAAATGGAGTGTGGGTAACCCTGTGTTCAAGATGCATTCAGTCATTAGTCCTTGCTGGGCTACCGAACAGTATGCCAGCTGTGCCACTTGTTTTTGTTGAGCCTTATTAACTGGGAATCAAACAGACCACACCGGTAAAATATTGGCTTAAGCGAAATCCATCTTTCTTACCTGAGTGTCCCTGCTACTGTTTCACTGAGTAAGTCTTACGACTGATATTCTGCTTTCTATAACGTGTGTTTTCTTGGCAGTGCAGCATAAAAATTCCCAGACCAGTTTGGAGGTGAGCACACTCCAGCCACAATGCTTCACCTGCACCAGTTCAGTCAACAATGTTCCACTGCACTTCCCTGTGAAGAAAAGCAGCTGACACAGTCCCACACTGCCATGGCTAAAACCTGGGTAGGTGAATGAGCCCATCTAAGGCGATCTGAAGTAGCACTGCACCATATTGCAGTCTGCCAAGCTGATAAGCCCACAGTCTTGACTGCCATCCACCCACACATCCTTGCCTTCCTTCTATTGAGAAGTAAATAGTAAAATGGGCTGTTGTGAACTGTCCATCAAAATCACTAAAAAAAACCTGGTTCCATATGTTCCATTCTCTTTTTTGGCTAGCTGAAACATTCTTGCAAGGACCTAAACGCAAGAGTAGTGAAAGAAAGTCTATATTAAGACAAAAAGCTAAGTTATGCTAAAAACACCTGAACTCATGCTTCAGAGAGCCTGAAGCAGCTGGGCACTGGACCAGTGTCCAGGTACTTGTGCAAGCTCCTAATGCCCTTGGAGGAGATTCATAGCCACTGAGAAGTGCCAGATCACAGGAGTAACTCTGTTCATGAAAGTAACTCCGGCCATACTATACATTGCAGCACCAGTTTCTTCCCACTACCTAGAAGAGCAGGGTTGTTACACAACACAGAGCACTGGCTGGCCCCAGACATCATCTGTAGAATAACTGCCTCATCAGTGCAGTGCTGTACACAGTCTGTGTCCCATCACTGAAGCACATGCACCCTTTCTAGCTTTACAGCTAGATTTTTAACACCAGCTCTTATGTCTCTGCACAGCACTGATCCATGCGGCTTAGACAAGGTAAAAGGCTGGTGTGAGGCCTGTTTCTGTGGCTCTGTGTCCACTCTAACATGTCACCTTTTGGTGGTAAATTTCAGGGATGCAGCAACACTTGCAGGGTCACTTTTACAGGAGAATGAGTCTCCTGAATCCAGAGGTGATGGACATTTAACATTGTGTAGCAGTGCTCAAACATTTTTCTCCTCTGCCCACACAGCCAAAACTTTATCAGGCTGTTTTTTCTCTCTTATGCAAATCCCATCATTTCCGGATCAAACCATTCTAATAACATGTGAAAACAAGATAAGAACAACACCTTACTAACAGCATAGGGAAAAGGAAAAGTAAATATCAGTTACCTGTCTTAGGCACTGTCATCCTTTAGCAGCTCTGTTCCCATCACAACAGAGCTGAGCGAGCCACATTTAAGAATTTCTTTTATTTTAAAATTTATTTCCTGAGTCAATGTCTTACATTTTCCTCCACTTACTTTGGCTTTTTATTCTTATCTCTATTTTTTTTCAACCTGCCAAATCTCTTTCATGCTTACTACTTTTGTTTTTCTTGTTTCATCTTGCTCCTCATTTCCTCACATTTTGTAGGTCTTGTTGCTGTTGTCATTGTCTGTAGAGTTGCTGATGTTTGACTTTTCCATTAATTTGAGATGAACAGAAGAAAATGAATTATGTTCAATGTTGAACATATGCACACAATAAACACCCGACTTTTAAAAGATGTCATGGAAGCATCTGCTATGATATATTTTTATGACTGGTATAAAACTGAAATAATTGGTATTTACTTTTTATTTTCATCTTCAGATGTCATTTCTGCCCACCCCCTCTATACCCACTTAAAAATGTAGCACTACGTTAAAGTTAAATCCACACCAAAAAAAAAAGTCAATTTAAAAGCATTTTTGAACTTCTGAAATTAAAATATTCCCAGAGTAAAAATAATCTTAACTACTGCAAAGTTTTATGCCCTCTCTTGCACTCTGCACTCATTACTGACTACAGCTTAAAATCTATGCTCATTAAGGCTTTTACTACCTGTTGGTGTGCATATAAGTGAAAGGCATTTGTGTCTGACTACTTAAACTGAACTGACATACCTAATAAAACAGGCATTGAAAACTCAGTAAAAGGTTTTTTGGCACCCCAGGAAGCGAGTGGGATCATTACAAAATTAAAATACATAGAAGGGAACTCTGAGTCAGCAAGGCAGCTACAGTACTTGGTAACTGTCACTTGATTACTCTTGAAAGCTGATAAAAATCAGAAATAGTGATTGCCCACCACAGGCATAAGATATCCTTGCTGCTTTAGAAACATAATCACTGTGTTGCAGGAGGTCTAATCAACAGCTACCTATAATCTCTGCGATAGCTGTAAAAATGTGTTAATGAAATATTCATGTAGGTAACTGTCATAGGCATAAAACATCATAACCTACTACATTTTACTAATGAATACTCTATTGGGCCATCCTGTTCCAACTTATTTTCCTACAAAAGCAATGTAGGTTCAGCTGCTGATTTTTCCTAGACACTGTGAGCAACATCTCACTAAAAATGTCAGTCTTGAACTGAACTCCTGAAGAAGCAAGGATCAGATGTTGGATCCTGTTCCTGGAGAAGATGGCATGATTTAGTGCCCTGAACACAATTCCACATTTCAGAGATAGTTCCTTTTGTTTAAAACATATTGGCAAAGTTTTCATTTGGGAAAGGCAAGAGATTGGATATATGTGGGTCATTCTTGCTCCTACTTTCATGACAGAAAAACATTAAAGAGGGAGTATTTTGTTTAGCAAAGGCATTAGGCTGACATGGCAACTACCTCTCAGTCTTAGAAGGTTGTTTAATCTCTCGGCATCTCACTTGAGGGTAATCAAGGAGACAATACTTCCTTTATGCTTTGCTTACAGAGTAAACATTAAAGTAGATCCATCAGTATGTGGCTGTGAAGTAACCAGGCAACGTCACACTAATAATAAATTGTTTAAAATAATTTGTGTAAAAGTATACTGTTTGCAATGTACATTACAATATCTGTGAATCATACATACAAAATTAACCAACATGGTAGTGTCTATGACACTTCAGAACAGCTGGCATGACAGCAGACAAAAAACTACAAAAACCTTCAGTTTTTTATTAAGAATCAAGAATCCCACCCATCTCAAGACCATGGAAGGTTCCTAAAAGACTGTAAGAAACTCAGAAAGTTAGGCAGTTATTTGAGAAATACAGCCCATAATCATTTTAACTAGGATAGAGATTATTTTGTGTAGAACAATCAAAAAGTTTGCTTATATAGCATTGCATATGAACTTTTATGACATTTTCCTGTGATTAGAACATTAAACTTTTTATCTTTAAAGCCTGAAGTCATCACTTCCTTGATAGAAAGGATTTAATTTTCAACTCCTTTTTGAATTTCATTTGCCAATTCAGTATTATGGAAAATTTCAGTGTATTAAATGAGGCAATGTGGAAAATATCTTTAGAAACAAGGAATCTTCTAGATAAAATGTCCAATGATGATATCAAATATCGTTTCAAATACACCTCTTGACTCACAATTTAGCCACCCACAGTTCTACTGTCTTTTCAATAGCTTTACCAGAATAATAGCAAGACATTCATCTGTTACCTGAAAGAAAATCCAAGCTCCCCTTACAGCATCTTAAAATATAAAATACCAAACTTAGCTGAGAAGAACTAAAAAACAGATGCAAGAAATAAATTCAGTTGCTCCAAGCAAAACTTGCAACCTTGCTCAAAAAACCCTGCTCAGCTACTGCCTGCTCTAGAGACACCTACATGTGATAGATATTTACCATTAAAAGTTACCAGGCTACCTAGAGTTGTGCCCAGGAGTGTTTCAGATTACTGCAACCATAAATCACAGGCTCCCAGTCCAAGAGGAACCCTGCAGCCAGAACGCAGTAGATCTCTGCTAGCCACATCAGAGCTACTGCAAGTGCACCACACAGGAGCTCCAAAGAGCCAGACTTGTTAAACATATGCAGAACAGCTTAAGATGAACCTAAATTCACAATCAAGACCTAACTCTACATCACGGTCACAGTCAGAGCAGACTTACTGCAGTGATGAAACCATGCTGCTCCAGATATACATGTAGGGTGCTCAGGCACCTCCGACACCCATTTGACTCTGCCACGCTTCAGCTGTAGCTGTTCTGGGTAACTCAGAACAAGTCTCACACTCCATATTTCAGGATTCACAGATGAAGTAGCAACGTACTCCTCTTCTGCTTGGGGATCTGCTTGATGTGATAAGCCTGCTCTGAAAATATTTACCACAGTTTATTAGAGAGAGCATCACATACAACACAGAAAACAGGCACAGGTGGCACTTCAGCTCTTCCCCATAAGATGGTGTTTAGTGCCATAGTGCAGGATAGGTAGGTAAAATTTTTCTTTTTTTCAAAACCAGCTGTCTTCCCTCCCTGGTGATTTCCTAACTAGTTATACAGGTTTAGGTTTGTTGATGTTCCCTCAATTGCTCACCTTTCTCTTCCAGAGGACTCTGAATTATTAGTGTGCCAAAGCATAACTCCAGCAGGAGAAGCTGGTCTTATCCACATGCAAAATAGCTGCCAGAATGGAAGCTGTACCCTTCCCAAGGATTTGTGGTTTGACTGTCCTCAGGCAGAGAGGATAATGAGTCTCAATTTTCTAAATCCTATTTGAGTAATGTAAATAATTGGTACATCAGCTAATAAAATGGCCTTCACTGTACTAATCACCTATTAAAAAGAAAACTTTGGGCACCTATGCCATCCAATGAAAAAATATTTACAAAGACAAAAAGCAAATTCCAGACTGTAAATCCGAAGAGGTGTAACTCAGAAGATCCCTGCTGGCCTGCCAATAGTTTTAGCTTATATTCTGAAAGCCCCCGTTTCTCATGAGACATGGATTAACAAGCAAAGCTGTGGCATCCGAGGGTACTGAAAACACCAGGTTTCTCTGTTGGTGTCCTGCAACAAACACAGCTAAATTCAGATGCTCATGCACTTATCTCAAAGCACTTCAAAAGCAGCTGTATGTCCTGTCTCTGGTCTTCAATCCTGATTTGTATGTGTGTCGGGAGCTAGTTTGGGCAAGTTAAAAAAAGCTCTTTGACCAATTAGCTCTTGTTTTATATGCCTAATCTTTGAAAAAATGTATCTGGAGTCAGATTTCTCAGTGCTCTCCAGAAAGAATCTCAATATTAGTCCATTGGTAATATGATAATATAATAATCACCTCATTTATGCTTTCAGCAGAGCACTATGCAAATGTCAACTAATTATTGTTAATTAAAAAATTATCTGCAAGCCTCTTTTGTACATGTGTGAGAACCAGTCATTTGATTTTATAATGATGAAATTATAAAAATGTTTTCAAAGAATAAATGAAGTAACAGGGCATAAAATACTGAAAGAGGTGTAAAAGCAGTTAATTATGTTGTACAATATATTATATGATCATAAAGCAGTCAGGACTAAGGGATAACACGAATGGAGATTCAGTATTTTATTACCTTCAAAACCTTTCTTCTTACACTATCAGCACAGTAGCCTGAAAACATTCAGTTTGTAGAGAGCCAAATTTATGTCATGATAACCATGGACTGTGGAAGCAATCTCTGTCCAGAGAGCATGGGATGACGATGCAGAACAATGCTGATTAGGCAGCATAGGTTTCAGTACAAGCTCTAAAAAAATATGCTATTAGTTCTGAAGAAATACATGAGTAATCATTACTTCACAATTTTCTGGACAGTCTAGGAGCATAGGACATCTGACATATGGCTCACATGCGACATGTACTGTCACAAGTCATTATGAGATGAATAATACATTTCACCTATTTGAGATTAGGTATGTGGACAGTGTGGAAATGCTATTTTTCTGATATATCTTCTGTAGAATTAAACTTGCTGCCAGTCAAGTCCCAAATATTTTTTTTTTTCTTAAACTGAAATAAAATATTTTAAATAAATATAAACATAAATATTGAAGCAGACAACAACAACAAGTGTTTTGTGTTTGCTTCATCTGTTCTAAAATGCATTCTGGATGTTTTCATAAATTACTATTTTGGAAAAAAAAAAAAGGCATGCAAGATACATAAATGAATATGGAATTACCTTTGAACAGTCAGTCCATAAGCTGTAGGTACTTTGGAGGTATTAAATGTTTTGGAGGGAAAGCTGTTGTACCCTCTGAGCTGTTTAAATACCTGTAAAGTCTTTTCATTCAAACTGAAAGGGGCCTGTGAGCATCCATTTGCCCTGTAAGAGGCATTCAGTGCAAGAGGTTAATGGAAGGGAAAGATCTAGATATGTCTAGAAGGTCACAGACTTCTCTCTGATTGACTGCTCAGAAACAAAGCTTATAGCAAGAGGAGAATGAGGAGCACCAAAGGAAACAACAGTACATATTTGTTTACTACCGGCATGATGCATACTCTCTGTGATTTGTATTTATTTCTTCTTTACAAGTGAAAGCTCCCTCTCCCAATTCAGTATTACCAGGTTTCACTGAAAATTATTGTTGCAATCTCCTTTTGTGCTATGTCCCTGGTCAGTACCAAATAAGGATTTACTTTATGTAAAAATAATAGTGAAATGTATTTATAATGCATTGATGCTAGAGTAGTGTAACAACACAACCTTGTTGCTGTAAACCTCATCCTTCTCTTCCAAGTTGGTTCTAAAATTAGTTTATGCAGTCTTCAAACCAGTACAATTTTTCTGCTTGCTCCACCACAGTTTGCAGCGTAGCTAAAAACAATATATTAAGATGCTGGAGCCTCTGTGGAGTCATCACGCCAACTCTTCAGGTGCCAAGAGAAAGATGAGACAGCACCAGAGATTTAGGCTGCATGAAAATGCATAATCCTGTGTGTTTGTCTGCCGGCTTCTTTGGGACATGCATTTCAAAGGGGAGTCATTTTCCACCCTGAGCCTGCTAAGCTGGTCTGGGTTTTATTCTGGAAGTCTAGCTGGCTTGTGGTTAGGTTTGGATCTTGTTTTTGAAATAGAGATACTGAAAAATACATGCATGGGAAATATACATGGGAAGATAAGCTCTTCTGCCCTTTCTCTCTTTGTCTCTTACACACACATCATCTGCCACTTGGCTAATGTAGATAGATGCACCTGTGAGTAGGAAAGGAAAAAGTTCTGGTTTCATTGGTCTTAATTCACCTGTTTCTGTCTGATTTAGTAGAACAGCTTTAGCCTTTTCATGCCCTCAGTCAAAGGGTAAGCACAATAATTATGACCAATCCAAAAAGGAAACTGGCTGAAAAACATTGATCATTTTAGCCTTTGGTTGAAAAGGGGAGCAGTAATCGCACCAGAATTCCCTCACCCAAAATGGTACCTAAGGCACAGTAAATTGTTCACTGATACATGCTTTCTCAGAGGAGGTCAGTTTAATGAAAACTCTGAGAGTCATTACCATGTGCTCTCTGGTTATTGAAAAAGCTTCCAAAGCACTACTTCCTTCTCTTTTTCTCCTCATCAGTCATTACTTGTATTTTCTTTGCTAATGTCCTTGGCAAGTTAGGTGAAATTAAACCAGAGAGACAGCATGAAAATGGCAGAAAATTAATTGGTGCATTCACCTAAGAAAAATATCAGGTTTTAACTTATCCTGGGATATCCTTTTGTCAAAAAAAGAAAGTCTCCACTGTTTCTGCTTGAATTGTCTTTGCTGTACCACTGATGGACACCCTGGTAATGTACGTTCCCTCAGCTGAGACAAAGGAATGCCACATGCTAAAACAACAATTTTCCATGCACTGATATTTGCCAGAATTTCTGACATCACTTCAGCTGTTAGTCTGGAGCTGGCTGCTGCCAAATAACATGTATGTGACCCACATGGCAGATACAGTAAATCTTCTTTCTCTGGTTTGTGTCCTCAATCATTTTGATCATCTACTGGATGTTAACATCCATTGAATTCAGTTGTTACCTTTTTCTCTATACAAGTTAATGAACTTTGTTTCTTAAGTCATACTTCAATTGTCTGTGTGTGACACAGCAGTTTGGCATTGGAGAAAGTACCCGTCTCCTGGAACCCAATGGCAGAGTTGGATTTTAATGCTCTGCAACCATGGTTACATCCACTGTGCTTTCCTGAATTTCGCATAGTTGACTAGCTTAGCGCTGTTGCAGCAAGAAAGGCTATTTATTCACTTGATCCTTCCACATGGTAGTCCTTTCTATTAGCTGTTTGTTCAAAGCAGTTCAAACAGTGAAACAGATCATGAACATTTCTGTGGTTATTGGAGCTATATTTTCTTTAATTAATATTAGAGGGAAACAAAAATTCATTCCTAAGTGTGCATCTGGGTTTGGGGCTAATTTAAGTTTAATATCTGAGATCTTTTTGCGTGATATTTGTAATATAAACATGATTTCTTTTTTGTTCTGTATTTACTCATTCATATAACCTAAGAATTTACATTTTGAACAGGAAATGTCACAATAATTTAGCAAGGAAAGCAGAAAGAGAAACCAAGGGAACAACTTAACCCCCAGCCAGAAATAGTGGTAGCAAACCTTCCATTTGCTTTTAAGGCTCGTAAAGCAGCCACAGGCCAGAGGGAGAAATGGAAGATTATAGGCACAGATGGTCTGAGGCTGAAAGAGGTAAAGGTAACTGAGAAAACTCTCTTAAGAAACTGAAACAATATCATTTATGTTCTGGCTGTGTTTGGCTCTGGGCAGTTAAGAGCAGCTGACTCTGAAAACTATGGCTTGGTTTGGAATTGTGTGTGTTGAGATTTACCTTTACAGTATTTTATCCTCGTTAATGTTTAGAGCTGAACAAGGTGTGGGACAGTCCCACATTAAAAGAATTGCAGATTGAATCTATGATTTTGTAATTGCAACTCATTGTTATTTTCAACTGTTATACCACAGCTAAAGTTTGAGCTTGAAGTACTGAATTTCTTTTTCAGGCATTTCTACTTTTTATTAACAAAGGATAATTATACATTGTCATATTAATTCCTGAACAATGTACAGAGAGGTTTCAGAAATGTTGATATTTGGTCATTAAGTAAAATAGAGAATACTAAATACATAAGACAATATATAGTATGCTTAAAAGCTGAAGAAGATATAATTGTTGCTACATGATTAGAAAAAAATGTCTAGGATAGAGTTGTCTAAATAGGAATTTTCACATGAAAAAAATCTTTGCATGTGCATCAAAGCCCCTAACTTACTTCAATAAGGATTTATTGGCATGTGTGGTGTTCCTCTGCCCACATATGTAAGTAGATCTCTCAAGTTATGACATACAAGACCGAAATATCAATCCCCACTGCTGGAAAAAACAAATGTGCACCAGCGCCTATGGTCATGACATGAACATGCCTGTATGCACAGCTCTTAGATGAGGAAAGCAGTCTTGGATAAAAAGAGTACCTGTATACCCAAAATCTTCTTATGGGTAAAGGGAAACAAATCCTACTCTATGGAGACAAGAATTTATTATTGCCCTGACTAAAATATGACTCAAGAGGCAATAAACAATTATTAGTTTAATTACAATGTTAGTAACAGCCATAGTCCAAATTAATATAAAAAAACTCATTTGTAATACAGTTTAAAATGTTATAAAAAAACATTCACCAGTCTCTCTCCCTTTTCGCTGGTGATGCTCACCTTTCCAGGGTTCATATGAGTCACACGGCTCATGATTTCAGTCTTTCCCAAAAAGATTAGAAAGAGGGATTTGCTGCAAGTTGTCAGCATCCTAGGATTCCTGCTGGGAGGTGTACAATGTCTGCGATAGGGTTTTCTTCTTCCCAGTCTTGGGATCTCCTTGGGTTTCTTTTCAAATGTTTTTTGCTTGTAGCCCCGCTTCCCTCTCAGGGGCTCCCAGCTAAAGACAGAGATTGGCACAGTTGCTTCACCCAGCCCCAGCTGCCCTCAAGGGCTGCTGTTTGTCACCCGCTGACTCCCTGCCTCGATCAGGATGGTGCCATATCAGGGATCACAGAGTGAAGTTAAAACAGGAGAGCCCACAGGCACTGTCCCTCTTGGCAACTGCTAAACTAGGGAGAACACAGCTGTGGACACAGCAAGCCTGGATAAGCCCTGAGACCCTGTACTGTTGGAGCAGTACAAAGCCTGGGACCTGTTACAACTCATGACAAAATCATATTTTCTGGGCTACAGTGCTTCTCCAAGATGCCAGACCAGACATAAATGCTGAATTCTCTTACCAAATGCATATCTTGCACCTTCATCTGGGGCACAGAGGAGACACCTCTGCCCATGTGCACAGCTGGTACAGCAGTAGCAAGGGCTGAGCCAAGCCATTTTCTAGGAAATCAACAGGTCACCAGCTGCAGGAGCTGGCAACCTGACAAGGAGGAGGCAAACGGAACCAAACAGGACATTACTGGTACCTAGTGGGGTGAAAGGTTACAATAAAAGCAATCTTAAATGGGAGGTGCAGGTTTTTATTTGGGGAGATGGAAAAAAGTTGTTAATGGGGCCGTAGACACTTCTTTAAATACATTTATGTTGATGCTCACCTCTCAGCACAGCACTTAGGTTCATCACAAGGTAATGCCACATAGTTGTTCTGAATATTGACTGTCTAAACCCATGCAGCCCTAGTGAGTGTCTAATTTGTACTGTAGTTCACATAATAAATTATCACCATGATGATGATTTCAGAATGTCTCTATGACCCTGATAAAAAGGAAAATCTGAAGAAAAAAATATTCAGTGTTTATTTAGAGTATAACACATAGAATTATATGAGGAAACTTTGGCCTTGGAATGTTGCTTTTAAGTGGCAGCCTTTACTACTACCAATGAACATCAATTATTATGCTACCTGAATTTCCCATTTAGAGTGAGCAGTATGAAAGTGACCTATTTCATTGGTATGCCTTTTTTAAAAAAAGAGAGAAATGATGTGTCCATTTACCATATCAAAATTTTATAAAACTGTTTCTGCTAATGAGATTTTGAGTGTTGATGCTTTCAGACACTTTATCTGTCACAGAAAGAGTGGTACAACACTTAGTCATGTAAAACAACTTGGGAACTAACCAGAAATCAAGTCACTAAATAATGAGAACATCTGTTCAACATCTGTTGTTTAACTCAATTTACTAGACCTGAGTACAGGAAAAAACAGTGTTCTCATTACTAGTCCATTGACAAATAAAGTAATGAGAAATTGATTGGAATTATTAGCAGCTCCATTTCAGCTTAATGTGCGTAAGCTATCACTTAAGACTGACATGATTTTTTTTTTAAATTCAGAATTTGATCATACAAATGACTACTGTTCAGCTGCTTCTGCTAGCACCATTTTGAACATAAGAAGCAAGCAAGAAAATGTACAACATGTTTGAAGTGAACAATACATAACAAAACTCTTGTTTAATTTTCTTACCACTGTAGCTGTTTGAGTTTAGGATGAAATATTGTCTTTTTTTTTCCTTACATGGTCCTGTGGAAAAATTGACATGGCCCTGTGGAAATGAATGCAGCATCATGGAACCCAGACCTTTGCTAAAGAAGCCATGTCATCTCACTTACAGTTCTAAGGAAATTTCTAAAAATCTTAAATAGTATTATTTTTTAATCCATTTTATCCACCTTAATTTGAACTTTTTGAAGTATGCAAGCACTGTATTATTTCCTTTAACGTATTAAAAATAGACCACATAGAATATGAGATGAAATTATATTTGTGCTTCAGTAGTGTAAATATTTATAAGCTTTACGTGAAACATAGTCAGCATTTATTGCTGATGCAGCTATTGATTAGTAAAATCTTGAGTGAAAAAGGTTACATTAGTCTTGCATTAAAATGCTCTGAAATGGACCTTGTATCACATTTTATCACCTTTTTTTCTCTCTAATGGGAGTGTTTTGCAAAGCATTTAAATTCATAAGCTATCCCTTGAAGTTTTTTAATCACTTTCTTTTCTGTTATGGAAATAATTCATAACTGAATCATATTTACTGGAATAGAACCTACTCCTCCTACTAGAAAAGTACAGTTTTAACTTAAGGCCTTTATGGGGACCCACATCCAAAGGAAACCTCACACTCTGCTGAGGTTTTTGTACACTCGAGTTTCAGCATCGTTCACTGGAGAGGAGGAAGGGGGAAGGAAGAGGAGGTTTAGATATCAGGAATATATGCAATGAGTAATCCTGTGAGTTTGTGCCGCCTTTCCCCTAACAACAGTTCCCACAGACTTGCTTGAGAAAGAGTGAAAACATCTGAGGGCAAATTAGACCTCGCATAAATAATGGGAACAATTGATTTCACTTAAGCATGTGATGTAAGGATCCTGATGAAAAGTGTAGGAAATCCAACAGGTTTAAGCTCAAGAATATGTGGGAAAAGCAAATACCTTTCTAACATCTCATCCGTCTAACAGGAAGAATTCACTGGGCTTCACCAAGTCCAAGTTCAGTGTACAACAGAGTACGAGCTCAGTATGAAAGAAAGTTTAGCACTGCATTTTATTGTACAGATGAGCCCAGATACGTAATTGTGTTCTCACGTAGCAGCTGATTTCCAAGTATTGTTGATGTGCATGATTTTTTCCTATTTCGTTATAATCTAAGTCAAATTATCAAGAATTGACATGGGTTGAGAGCATTCAAACTGATAAGGGCTGCAGCTCAGCTGATGATAAACTTGTAATGCTGTGGTAACTTGTTTTTATGTTTCCCGTTGCTTCACATGTCAGTGTTCTTGACATACCAATACACCAAATAAGCCAGATCAGTTTAGGTAGATATTTTGCAGGGAAGAAAAGCATTAGCTCCCATCTGTTTCCCTTTCTCAGTGTTATTCCTCTCTGGCACCCTGACCCAACATGCCAGGCTCAGAGGAGCAGGAGGAACTGCTGTGCTGCACTAGGCGTGCAAACAGTGTCAGCACTGGGACATCAGGGAAGGGAGGGGGAGCCCCAGGCTTTCTCCCCGGCTTGTGCCTGGACTAAGGAGGCACCATATGACTTGTGGATGGACACGCACACCCCTGCCATGCGGCCTGACACAGGATGTAGAGAGGCATCAGGGCTTCCATTCACCCCAGGGCTGCACCTATCTCTGGATTTCCGCTGCAACTCTGAGATTAAAATCTCTGAGTTAATTTTGAACAGTGAAAAGAGAGAGAGGAAATGGCCTTCCAGTTTTGGAAGCTGTGGTAAAATTGTTGATTGACTTGTATGTAACTGAGGTGCCATATTTCTAATCACAGCAACAAGATTGTGCAGTACCTGCTGCATGTTATGCCTGTCTCCAGGTTGTGCTATAACCCATGCACTTCATCGAAAACTTGCAAAAAAACAGGAGCCAAAGTGATGCAAGATGGAGAAAAATTTTCAGACCGTCATCTACAAAACAAGAAGCCTGTTCTGCTTTTACAAAAGCAGCAAGAGTTTATTTCTAAGTCTTCTTTTAATATTAATTCTTGTCATGACCACAGTGAATTTCTACATTTCAGATTATTTTTGGTTTCTCTGAGGCAGATGGAGTTTGCCTTTCACATGATGTCCTGAGGGTGAAGGTTCAGTAAGGATGAACTATGCAAGCTGCTTCGCTATAACACATGACATACTGTTGATCAAAGAAGAAAGTGTTAGGGACCAGATGTTGCAAGTAGTAATAACATGTCCCAAGCCTTGCTTTCACCTAATGCTTGACATGGTGGAGCTAAAAGTACTTGTAAGATATGATCAATAGGGAAAACATAAGTGAATATCACAGAAGAAATAGCTCAGTTAATTTTTTTTTCTCATTATTAATTCTGCCCTTCCATATTTTTAATATTCTGCTGTAATTTCCCTCTTGCGTTTAATTTTCTTCATCACATTTTTACCCCATTGGGATATTTCACTTAAAATTGGATTGATAGCTGCCTTTAATTTATTCTTTTCACTTAAAATGCAGGGCTCCACTTTTTCCCAAAGGGTACAACACTACTGAGGATTATTTCAAATCCTAAAGGAAAGAAGCGTGTTCCAATTAGTCAAACTCTCTCCCTCTGTCTCTGTAAGGTTGTTTAATTCTATTTACTCTGCAGACTTTTAATGTAGATTAGCCATTTAAACAGTTATGCTACTATGTTTTGAATCTCTTGAGGGAATCTTGGGTTTAAGAGATGGAACACGTTGTCTAAGATAATCCTTCAACTTCCTTTTGTTTCCTTGTGTCCTCAGCTGAAATACAGTCCAGAGGATTAGAATAATCTTAAAAAAAAATAAATATCTATGAGGAAAGCTACTAGGATTGTTTAGACTAAAGAAGGAAAGGCTAATGGAAAATATGTTAATGGTTTTCAGACACAGGTATTTGAGAAGAGGGCACATTAATCTTTTCTTCATGTCAGTGCTGAACAGAATAAGAGGTAATGGATTTAAATTTCAGCAAGAAATATGGGGGTTAGTCATTAGAAAAAGGTCTCTAATAAAAAGGACAGTGAAGTCTGGGATATTATGGAGCCTTTAAGTCCAATTTAGACAAGCATCTGTCATAGATATTAACACTTTGGGGGACAGGTTTATGGACAAGCTGATCTCTTGAGTTCTGTGTTTGCCAGACACATTTTCTAAAACTCTATTTCTTTTCCTGAATCCTTTGCTATCCTGTCTTATCTGTAAAAGGAAAAAGTGACTCTTTCTGAGTGAGCATTGTGTGTCAGAACAGCACAGGTGGGGCCAGGTATGTATCACTGTATATGTCACTGAAATTAAAGTAATTTATGCATTACATCCTTTTATAGATAGCCAATTCCTACCTATAATACTTGTTAACATTAAAAAAAAAAATTAAAAAAAGACCATCTCTTAACAACTCTGTTCATCAAATCATTGCATTTTTCTGGAATATAATATGAGCTTTCTTTATTTTCTAATTCAAACCACAGAGTCATCTCATATTTTACAGTCATAATCTTTCAACACAGTCTTCTAACTATCTCATTAGGGACTCAGGATGCTTGAGAGTTCTTTTTTCATTCTTTCTGTGATTTTGCTTGTCTAAAATAGAAGGGCATCTTGGCCCGTAAGATGGAGTCTAGTTTGACTTTCTAAATTTCACAAAGTCTGTTTGCAAACTTCACTTGGAACTGAGACAGTACATACAGTCTCCTCCCCCAACACCAGACCGCATCTATTTTCATAACTACTATCCTTTCTGACATCTAGGCTGCAGGACATACTTCTCCCTAGGCTGGAACATGTTACCATTTTCAAATCATTTGAATTCTCAAAAGGACAATTTTAAATGCTGTAGCAAGAGACATTTCCTCTTATTCACTGGGAAGTGTTAAGGGCATCCACAGATTCAGAGCTAAAGATGGATTCTCTGCTGCTTGCTTGTAAATGTCCTGGAAACTGGAATAGAGGAAAACCCCTAACAGTTAACTATTACACTGTGCAAAGCAGCTGAAATACCTCCTTTGCACTGTGATTGACACAAGGACAAGAGAAAGGAATTCTCAGTGCAGCAGTCTCTATTGCCCATGTAGCTGTGGGGACTACTGGCTTTTTGGAGTTGAGTCATCTGTTATAGAGCACTCGCTGAACTCACTCTCAGTAGGGGCACCTGCTTGCAAACTGCTTCAAAGAATCTAGGCGCTCAGATAACATGTTAATGAGTGTGGTATAAATAGATAAATAGATTTGGCTGCTGAACATCTTTGTAATTTGTGAAAAGTAATGATGTTCTGAAGCACTCTCAGTTAATGAAAAAAAATACTGTGTGCTTAACATATCATTAAAGAAGGTAGTTCATATTAGTATCAACTTTAATTTAAAAACATATTTGTTTCGGAAAAATATGAAAGATATACCATAGAAACATTTTCTGAACTCAGTGGGGGAAGGCTTTTGTAGGGTTTAACCCTTTTATCTTGACGCATCTATATAAAGCTAACTTGAGCTTCCCATTACAGCCTTGATAAAAGTGGAATATTTGTACCTCAGAGAAATAATACTGTAATCCATCATCTACTTGCCTTCCTCTTCATTCAAGTAGGTAGTTGTTTCCTTTTTTTAGTTTACTGGCACAATAATATGATACCTGTTATTCTACTTAACTGGTCTGAGTAACAGCATTTAGTGTTAGAGTTTATTTTCCTTTCCAATGCCTCTGTTGTGGTCTGTAATAGAGGGGAGTGTGTCCTTTGCCTCTGCATAGCTGATTCCCCTCAGTTTGGACATCTCATACAGAAGCATAAAAAGGATTCTTCTTCATCTGTGAGTAGCACAGTCTAAATTCACCCTTTTAAAGAGTTTAATAATACTAATTCACCTCCTTAGTAACATAAGGACAGTCAGTACGATCCACATTGCATAAAAAAAGAGACAGAAACAGTAAGATGGTAACTTGCTCAGTGACATTAGCACAAGTCAATCTGGTTTACCAGTTTAGACCTCAGTAGTTCATTGTCCCACTGTTCCTTAGCCAGCTGTCATGAACACACAGTACAAAGTAGCTTTTTTTGCAGTGCAGCTCCCACTGCAGTCTATGCCACTTCAGTACCTCATTCCACTTAGGGCCAGAAAGTTTTTCATTATTCTCAACATGAAACTTACCCTCTGCAAGTTAAGCCTGCTACTTGCTAACCTATTCATTAGGTTCTGTTCCAGTTCAGCATCACAGCTAGCTAGAAAATTTCCATTAAAACCCAATTTTGCCCACAAGATGAGAAAATTGATCATCAACATTTTTCAAATAAATTTTAGCTATCAGCTTGCTCTGAGACCATTTTCCAAAGCCTGTGAAAATGTTTAATAACTAACTGACATTAAACAATATGCAAAAATATCTTAATAATCTAACATTGCATTTAATTGAAGATTTTAATAAAAACTTAATTAAGGTTCCCACATTTGTACTTGGGGGCTATCCTGAACTCAATACCATTCAAATCCCATTAGTGCTAATGGCCTAATGCCAAATGTGGAGAATATAAAACACATAAAATTTACTTTTAATAAGTCATTCATCCTACATTAAATATAAAACTATTATTAAAAACACATTCAAGAGGATTAACCACTATTATTACAATGAATGTTTTTAATAATCAGTTGATATTTATTTAGTTT
Source organism: Platalea leucorodia (assembly GCF_965183815.1). Taxonomy (NCBI): domain Eukaryota; kingdom Metazoa; phylum Chordata; class Aves; order Pelecaniformes; family Threskiornithidae; genus Platalea; species Platalea leucorodia. Next base: position 59,176,527 of record NC_138823.1, on the reverse strand, counting down.
ATAGTACTGTCTAATTATTACACAATTATAGTTTTATAATGTCCCTGTAAATCTTCAGCAAATGAAATGTCTATCTGGAAAAATTAATTTTAAAAGTTACCAAAATACATATTTTAATGTCATTGGCTCAAATTCTTTCTTTAAAAAAAGAGAGAGAGGGAGAAAGAGAGAAGTTTTATTGAAAGAACGTTTAGGCAAAAGAAGTTTAATTTAGAGAAGCAAGATAGCGAGTACACACCAGATTATCAGAAGAAGGTTGCATCTCAAAGCAGGGTCAACTTTTTAATGCAAAAATATTTAAATTAAAAGCATCTGTCTTCTTCACATGAGACTTTAACAAAGAAAAAATGATCAACAGATAGTTATCAGACCAAGGGGAAAGGGGATGGTAAATTGGACAGAATGCAGGCAGGTAATGTGTCAGGCAGCTGAGTTTTGGACAAAGAAAACTTTTCAAGTCCTCAAAAAGAAAATGGAAATCTTGATTTTGGAATGTTTTGTCTATCTGTCTAAGGTGTTTAAAAGGATGGGAGATATAGTCCAAACAGAAAAAGAGGAGGAGAGTGACTTACCATGGACCAACTGTAGACCATTTTGTCTCTATTTGTCACACTTCTGCTCTAAAACCTTTTTAGGGTGTCTCCTATTTGCCCCTTTAATTTCCTCTCATTGTCTCACACAAAACCTCATATTGTCACATCTTTCCCATTGACAGACAGGATTGAACATACTTCTTAGGAATAAAAACAGCTTCTCAGGTGGAGGCCAAGAATATTCCTTAAAATGGACAACAGTTGCTTCCTGAAGAAAAAACGTTGTTTAAAGTACCATAAATCACTGTCCCCATATTTTATCCTGAACAATGTTTCGATAAGTGCTACATGAGCTAATATACACAGGGAACCTGCAGCAGATACAGCCCCAAGCTAAATGTAGAAGGCTACACTCCACCATATGATATGCAAGTGCACACAGGACTAGCCAGAGCTAATGGAAAAGCCTATATACTGTTTTACAATTATCCTTGTAAATCCACACCTGCTAAGTGACAGAAAGTCTCTGAGAATGGATTTGGTGTATACAAGGACATATGTCTTCAAAAAGCTTATATGGTATACAGACTCTGACCTTAAGTTTACTGAAGCCAATGCACATCACTTCATTGACATAAGAAGGCTGTGAGTCACAAATAATGCCATATGCCTGGGTTGTACTAATCACTTTAATGAGCTAAGATTGTATTCAAAAGAAGAAAGAAAAAAAATGAAAAACGAAAGAAAGGGTCTGCTTTGACTTTGAAATCCTTTGATTTCACTAATTTCTGTCCTAACATTAAAGTTGTTTAAACATGTTTTAATTGCTTACATTACAAACACGTAAGGCTTTGAAATACAGAATGTTAATGAGAGTTTTTACTATTTGGCCAGAGCATCTTATGAAATATATGTGATTTAGCTATATTTGGTGAAAAATAATCTCTAATGCTTTCAGATAATTCAAAATCTTTCTTTTTACTTGTTTTATTTATGTGAAATTCTAGGCAGCCTCCTCAAGGAGTTAAAAAGACTCATTTGCAATCCAAGGATTATAGTTGAATCTTAAATCATTGAAAGAGATCTCAGTTTCACTTGGAAATGTGGATATTATTTCAACTACATAGTATTCTTTTTACATAACAAATGCTCAGAAATTGTCCTGTTTTTTTCTTAGGGAACCCATATCATTCATTTCAGTAATGCTGCTTTTGCTTTTGTGGTACCATCTTCCTCTCTGTGGTGGTCAGACCCTCATGGAGCTCTTCATATAATTAACCATAAAAAAGTCACTTTGCATCAAACCTTGACTTTATTTCAGATTGTTGTTCTGCCAAAGCATTCAACACAGCTGAGTGCTAAATCAGTTCATAGAAGGCTTTATGTATACTATGAGTTGCTAGTGATATTTTATGTGTGAATCAGCAGATTCTGAACAATTCAAAAAGATTTCAAAAATAAAAATTAGACATTGGTATCTCTTGTCTTCAAGTAGTAGACAAAGGAAAGGGAAGAAGGAGGACCGATGTCAGAGAAGACACCAGAAGTCAGTCATAATCTATATCCTTTTATGAAACAGCAATTCAGGTGCATCCCCTCTTTCTACAATGCCTGGTTGCGAGATCCTCTATTTGGTTTTAAGAGACTTTTGTCCTTTTCTCTCTGGGTGGTGTTGATGCACTGTGACTCAGAAGAGATGAAACTCCTTTGACAGCTGACACAAGGATCAAAAAAGATAACAGAGATCAAAATGCTTAATGCCTTTTAGTGATAGTCTTTATTAAAAATTTTCCCTTGAAGAGAGTTAACTACCAGAGAAGGATAAAATGCCATTAAAAAAAAAAAAAAAAAAAAAAAAAAAAAAAAAAAACCAGAAAGAAAAGGTTAGGGAATACTAAGTTAAATGTTTTCCAATCAACAGTGTCAATCAACAGATAAAATTCACTCCTAGATACTTTAAAAATTTGCCTGAGGCAATCTCAGAACCATTACCATGGTCTTTAAGAACTGGCAGTGGGAAGCTGAGAGCTGTCAAATAAGCGCCGATTTTTAACCAGGGATAAAAAGAGCATCACATCAAGGCTTCATGAGGGTCAGTGGGGGCTCCCCATGGGTCTGTGAGGGCAGAGTCTGGCAGCCAGGGCCCATCCTACCACCCCAGCCAGGAGCAGAGAAGCTGCAGGGCACTGGGGCAGTCCCAGGCATCTGGCACCTCCCTGGGAACAGGTACAGGCCAAGGCTGGGCAGGGACATGGGCCTGCAGGTGGGCCTAACTCAACAGACTCCATGGCCAGGCAGGGCAGGGCTATGGGGAGCTGCAGACCAGCCCTGCTGCGGTGTCAGTGGGGCAGGAGCTGGCAGCGCCAGGGGGCTAACATGGGGTCTTGGGCCACAGGCAGGGTGAGGGGAGCCCCAGGACTGAGCAGGGACAGGCAAAGCTCGACAAGCCTCAGGGACATGACACATTAAATGTCATATGCTTATCTTCAAGGAGACTGTAGATACCATTTTGCAAACCACTGTCTTAAGAAAGCCAGGTAAAACCAGCCAAGATCAAACTATTGGGACGTGTGCGCCAAAGTAGTTGGATAAAAATATCGAGGATGTAATTATCAGTAGCTCAAAGCCTGTTTCATGAGGATAAGCTGAATGTTTTTATAACAAGTGGGACCGTAATATAACAAACATACTCATGAAACGTGGAGAAGGGATAGCCTACCAGTATGGTAGAGGAATGGATTCAAATGTAACATAAGCAATCTTCACAAATAGTAGAAACAGTCTGGAAAACACAGGTCATATTGAAAAAGAACATGTGCAGTGTACAGCACTGAAACAACAATGTGCCTGCTATTACATAGCATAGATATACATCATTCTAGGTTTTGTAAACAAGGCTTTAGTCCATGAGACACCTGAAACAATTGTTTATGCTGCATTCAGAACTCATAGTATGTCTGCTGGAGTTATATATCTGGTTTGGGTAGAGTTTTCAGGACCAACCAAAGAAAGTCCAGAGTAAAGCAACAGGAACGATCAGACTTTGAGAAAAAATTACTTATCAGGAAAAAGTGCAAGAATTGCTATAAGTTAACCTAAAAGACTAAAGAATGAACATGCTAAGCATTCAAATATATAAATGACCTTTGGAAAAGGAAGCAAATAATATATTCTCCAGCATTAAATGAATGAGAAAAAATATTCAGTTAATATAGTAAAAAAAATATGGTCAAATACTGGTTAAGAAAAAATTCTAATAGTAAGTCTCATGAAGAGCGGAAAAATATTATCTGGAGGTTGTCATGCAGTCTCTGTCATTTGAAGTTTTAAGAGCAATTCAAGACAGACCTTTACCAGAGAAAGCAAAGATATAGTTGACCCAGCCTTGGGGCTGGGATATGCTGTGGAGTACTGCGATTATGTGCAATGTCAGAAAGACCTTGAAAATGCAAGGAGGAAGTGAGTAAAAGCATTCCTGTGTTGTCATGCTATTTTGCCAGTTAGACACAACCTGTAAAATGAGAAGGAATTGCCATATCTACAAAGGAGCTTGATGGAACAGGCAGGTTCTGATACATTTCCCATTGAGTTCCTCTCTGTGAGGAAAACTTTAGGAATTTCTGCTTTGAAGTTTTGGGACCATACTTTGGTCACTGCTAGAATTCATAGGGCTTTTTTTCTTTTATCACAAGCTTTTAGCAGACTTTGAAAGAGTACAGACTGCAATCCTAATAAATCTGACAGAATCACAGGATCACTTAGGTTGGAAGGGACCTTTTGGTCCTTCCCCTTTGGGACTAGGGGATGTAGTCCAACCCCTCCTGCTCCAACAGGATCAGCTAGAGCAGTTGCTCAGGGTTACATCATGTCAGGTTTTAAATATCTCCACAAATGGGGACTCCACAACCTCTCTGGGCAACCAGTGCCAGTGTTTGACAACCTTCACAGCCAAAAAAGGTTTTTTATTGTGCTGATTGAATTTCCTGGTTTTTAATTTGTGCCAGTTGCCTCTTGGGCACAGTCAATTTGCACTACTGCGAAGTCTGGCACCTTCTTCTTCATTCCCTCCCATCAGATATGTATATTCAGTGATAAGGTCCCCCTGAGTCTTCTCTTCTCCAGGCTGAACAGTCCCAGATCTCTCAGCCTCTCCTCATGGGAAAAATGTGCCAGTCCCTTAATCATCTTTGTGGCCCTATGCTGGACTTGTTCCAGTAAGTCCATATCTTTCTTGTACCAGGCAACCCAGAACTGGACACAGTACTCCAGGTGTGGAATTATCAGTGCTGAGTAGAGACGAAGGATCACCTCCCTCAACCTGCTGGCAATGCTCTCCCTGATGCAGCCCTGGATATCATTGGCCTTCTTTGCTGCGAGGGCACATTGCTCGTGTTCAACTTGGTGTCCACCAGGACCCCAAGATCCTTTCCTGAAGAGCTGCTTTCTAGTAGGTTGGCCCCCAGTATATACTGTTGCATGAGATTGTTCCTCCCTTGTTAAACTTCGTCTGATTCCTCTGACTCCTATTCTCTAGCCTGTCCAGGTCCCTCTGGATAACAGCACAACCCTCTGGTGTATCAGCCACTCCTCCCAGTTTTGCATCATCTGCAGATGTGCTGAGAGCGCACTCTGTTCCATCGTCCAGGTCATTAACAAAGGTGTTAAAAAGGATTGCCTCCAGTATCAATCCCTGTGGAACACCATCAGGGAATTGCCTCCAACTGGACTTTGTGCCACTGATCACAACCCTCTAGGTCCCAGTTGTTCAGACAGTTTTCAATCCACCTCAGTTTCCACTTATCTAACCCATGCTTTGTCAGTTTGTCTATGATGATGTTATGTGAGACACTGTCAAAAGCCTTACTAAAGTCAAGATAAACAACACATAAACCTTGCCTACCAATCTAGTCACCTTATTGTAGAAGGCTATCAGGTTGTTTAAGCATGATTTCCCCTGTGTAAATCCATCCTGACTATTCCTAAACAGCTGCCTGCCCTTCACGTGTTTGGAAATGGTTTCTAGGAGGACCTCCATCACTTTCCCAGAGATGGATGTGAGGCTGACTGGCCTGTAATTCCCCCAATCTTTCTTCTTACCCTTCTTGAAGATAGGAGAGATATCTGCTCCCTTCCAGTCTTCAAGAACCTCTCCCAATTGCCATTACCTTTCAAAGATGACAGAGACTGGCCCCTCAATGACATCAGCCAGCTCTCTCAGCATTCATGGGTGCAACCATGAATTCATGTACATCCAGCTTGACCAGTTTGTTTAAATGCTCCCTAACACGGTCCTCCTCCACTGAGGGTAGGTCTTACTTGCTCCAGACTCTCTCTGGTCTCAGGGGCCTGGGATTTGCTAAAGAAGCCCTAATTTTTACCCCAGCTGTTGGTAGAAGTTCTGGAAATCTGTAATTAACAATGGGCATGGAGGGGAAGATGAAGGGGGAAATTAAGCATTGTAAATAAAGTACATGTCACCCCAATATATTGTAAAACCACTAAGTTCTCAGAAAAGGCAAGTAAAAACAGTTTTCTTCCTGGGTAAAAACTGGCATCCTCGGTCTCCCAAAGACTGACAGTCTGACACTCCAGTCATGAAACCTCACGTACACATACGTACTCTAATTCATGAAGACTGGACTGAAGGTGACGTATTGCAATTCTAGAAGAGATACATTGATAAAAACAAAATTATGAGTTCCCTTGTTGCATACATCATATAATTTCAACATTTTATTTTGTTTCCTTTCTTGTAAGATCTGACATGCTCTCTCTGCTTAGAGTCTCATTCTTCCATGGACATTGTTGGATTTTTGTGGGAGAAATGATGAGACAAAAATAATGAAAATTGGAAGAAAAAAGATAGTGAACATTCTTTATTTGCTTGTGGTAGACACACAAGAAGGATGTTAAAAAAGGTAGCTTGTTAATACAAGTATTTTGTTGGGTTTTGGCACAAATGTTTTGACTGCTGACTGTTGGAAGATACTGTTCTGCTGCCACTCAGATGGGCCTGCCAATACTAAGGGCCTTGCTGGTGAGCTGGAACAAGGCTATAGTGGTTTGTTTGCCACATGCTGGCTTCTCCTCTTCATGACTTTTTAAAAATTCTTTCTCATATTTGGCCCTGACATTATATGTAAGTCTAATGAACTTCCATCCAGATCTCTACAGAATGTGAGCAGGTCTGACAGCTTTATACTGCCTATGTGGATAAAAAAGAACTACACATGAAGACAAATTGAAATATTATGAGTATAAACACAGATTTTGCCAGCTACTGACTAGAAGAACTAGTCATGGTTGAGAGTTATAATTTAAAACCCGGCACAGGAAAAAAAGACTTTTGGAGAAAAGTGTGCAGAATAATCCTGCATAAAATTAAGGATGTTTTACCTTCATACATGCCAAGAAACTAATTAAAAAATAAATAGCAGGCCAACAGCAGAATCACTATGAAAAGAAAATTAATATGGGAAAATAAGATTACTGTTGAATTTTCTATGTCAGATGCCAAGACCTGGGTCGAATATTGGTTCTAAAAAAACAGGGATCTATTTTCCACTTCATAACTCTGTTACTGGTGTTTAATATAGAATGTAATTAAGTGAAACCAGTTGGGTTTTATAGAAAATAAATTTGATTCTATGCCATTTCATATTATGTTTTTTAACAGATTTATAAGCAAATAAGAATTGGCATCTATAGACAGATAAAAGATGTAATTGTTTAGAATTTCTTGGTAATTTTTGTAGTGCATTCCATATGCTTGTAGGAGATGGCAGACTTCTGAACTGCTCAGAAAAAAAAATGTATAGTTGTATGAATAAGTATTTTCTGTGTAAAGTTAACTCATGAATTCCAGCTTTATAGAAGTAGAAAGGTTCTAGACTCTGAGATACAGATTTCCAGCACAGTATCATCCAATACTCATGCATTCTGAAGATTGTATTGTGGTGATATTCACCTCACTAGGAAAGCCATTTTTCAGGTATGAGATTTCAAAGTTTTTATTAAGCACTGATAGTAATTCCTACCTAGAACACCATGCGCATATCGGCTGCCGAAGTGTGAATCTTTCAGGAGCTGTACCAGCAATGACCAAATCAGATTTGATAAGAATCTTCTCTTGAATCAAAGTACTTTTGACATTCCTAGTGTTTTCTTAATATCTCCATTTATCTAGTCGTCCCAAAAGGAGAAATAAGAAAGTGTTATGAAAAAAGATTGTGCTCAAAAGTTTTCAGTTTCTAGTCCCAAGAACTGAGTGAGTAACAACTGACCTTTTCTGCTATCTGGATCTAATGAAATTTCCATATCTTGTTATACCAAAACTTCTTGCCACATAAAACCCACACTTGCTTTTAATAAGGTGGTTTTCATTTGACTGAAATTTCATCATCCCACACTGTATCTCCCACGTGAATTATTTTGGGTGTCCTACAGGGATGCATTCCATAACAGGAGGGGTAAATATAAAGTTGCTGAAATTTTGAAAACATGCTTCATACCACATCAGTGCTGGGAGAGGCTGACCCTCAAGCCCCTGGGAACAGGCACGCTGCTGGGATGTGAAGGATAGATTCCAAGTTCCTCCTCTGCCTGCTTCCAGAGAGGAGCTAGAGCTTGTGTTTCCAACATCCCATAGAATATCTTACCCACCAGGCTTTTAGCTATTCTGGATGCAGTTTGCTCTAAAAATGCCATTAAATGATCATTTTAATGACATGCCCTTTTTCTAGTGAAAGACAATTATTACAGAGACGCTTTATAAAGAGAACTTGATGTGAAGAAGACTTCTAGCCCCTTGTCCATCTGCTGTCTTGCTGACTTCATCACTACTGTGATTCTGCTGGGTAGAGGGTAGATTATTCTGTCCACCTCTCTGAAAGTATAAACCATCCTTCTGCTTTCTTTAGTACTGGTTATATGGGGCAAGGCGGGGGCAGGGTCTTGTCCCTTTACTCAGCAAATACGTAAACTGCAATAAATCCAGTCATTTGTTTGTTGTTCATCTCCCTACCCCACCCTGCCCCGCCTTGTTGCTGAACACCTGGCAATCCCAATTCCCAGTGCAGTAGTGCTGAGTCACAGCAGGAGCCTCCGTGCAGCCCTTCAGAGTGCTGCACCGACAATGGCTGCCAGCATTGCTGTCCACTTGTTGGTTCTACCTGTATACTGCCAGAGAGTTTAAAAAGTGAGCTACCTTCCCTGCCATCTGATACCATGGCAACCACTCCTCTGCTTTTTACCACTAAGCATCTGTTAGTGTTTTCATTGTAAACCCATGTTTTAAAGAGTTTAGGGCTTGGCGTAAATCGCTTGTTCTCCTTCAATTTCTTGCACTGGATTATATTAGAAAAATAAAAAATCTGGCTCTTTCTCTCTTCTGCTGCTTAAAAAAATAGCAAAGTCCTCCAACATCCAATGTAAAACAAAGTAAAAGCAATCAAAATTATTAAGGGTTGCCATGGAAGTCTGGGTGGCACTTTAGCTCCAGCTCCTACCCTTCTGAGATCTCAAGAAAGGGAAATTAAGGTGATTTAATAGAGGTATACAGCAGCTCAGCTTCCTACCTCATTCCTGCTTTTATCTGATGCTGCAGCAGCAGACAAAAATTGCACTTCTGAGATGTAGAAAGCTGTGCACACTGGTGAGCGAGAGAGGTAATCAAGGTAACAGGTGATAGACTAAAAGGTAAGTGGGAAATAAATGAAGAAGATATCACATGTTGGGTACAAAGGTAGCAAGGCAGAGAGCTGAATCAGAGGGAAGAGATGAGGGTGGTTACCAGCAAGTAGGAAGAAAGGATATTCTCAGCAGTGACAGATAATGGCGCTAAAAGAGGATCATGGAATATGCTACCAGGATTTCTTTTTTGATGGCGATAGTCTGAAGTTTTCTGTAGGAACGCAAGCTAGAGACAAGGAATGACATTCTGGATTTGATGAAAGGAAGTTGGGATTAGTAAAGTAGTTTTTACTGTCACTGAAATGAGGTTATTCTATTCCTTTCTTCACATTCCAATCTCTAGAAAGAAGGTGAGTTTGAGGATAAGAAATTTTAGAAAGGACACTGTGAAGGCTGAACTATCCTCCTAGGTAAATCAAAGAGATTTTCACTCAGAATAGGAAAGAGTAGAAAAAAGATAAGCACCTTTGAAAATCAGATTGGTCTAATGAGCTGAAGGATTTTATGTCTGAGATTATGTGAAATGGCTTCTCCAATAGCTTCTAGCCATCAATATCTCTCTTCATTCCTGTCACATGGAACAAACAGACTCCAACGTTATTTATTTGCCTATGAATAACTCCTTGGTTCAGAATACACAGCATGTGCAACAAAATTGAGGCATGCTGTCCCTCTCTTTATTCTACTTTTAGGACTTGGCCCATGAGAATACCTGTACAGAGCTGGCACTTCCTCAAGATCAATGCCTCCCATCTTCCAGGAATATCTGACCTCTTTAGCCATACATTAGCTTGGTTCCAGCACTGTCTATGAGGAGTCTTCGGTTGCAGGGTAGCAAGCATCAAGAGAACAGTCTGTACTCATGGTAAAACAGATTTGTGGTGAAAGGAGACAGGCTGTGAGAAGTCTCTCATCATGTCCTAGGGGCACACCAAGACCAGAACAGCAGAGATGGTCACAGGGTTCATCTTTGACTGTGTCACCAAAGATGCTTCAGCAAGACAAATACCTGACAAGATTGTTCACCAAGACAAATAAAAGTATATAAATACCTGAAGGGAGATGCAAAGAAGACGGAACCAGGCTCTTTTCAGTGGTGCCCAGTGACAAGAAAGATGCAGTGGGCACACACGGAAACACAGGATGCTGCCTCTGAACATCAGGAAACACTTTTTCGCTGTGCAAGTGACTGAGCACTGGCACAGCTTGCCAGAGGTTGTGGACTCCCCCACCTTAGAGATATTCATAAACCATCTGGACACGGTCCTGGGCAACCAGCTCTGGTTGGCCCTGTTTGAGCAAGGGTTTGGATGAGATGACCTCCAGAGGTCCCTTCCAACTTCAACTGTTCTGTGATTCTGTGACTCTGTGACAAAATAATGAGTTATTTTGGGCTGGCTTTGAAGAGTAGCCTAAAGTTCTTATGACAAGATGTTCAGTAGTGCTAAACAGAGAGAAATTGGCAAAATCCCTAAACACTGTCTAGTTTCACAATAACTCTAAAGCAGCAGAAGCCAGCCTAAACTGTCAACAAAGGAAGCATCTCCATCTTCAGGCACTTGTTCCAATCTCTGCACCTTCCCTCCCTTGGGTGACCACAAAGCATCCATGCAGCTGTGCAGTCAGAAATGGCTTGGAAATATTTTTAGAAAAATTATTCTTTTGGCAGCAGAAGTTTCCAACTCAAACTAGGGTTCCGAGAAAGTTTAGGACAGAATTATGGGTAGAAAAATGTCCTTCTACTTTCAGTGTGAAGTCATTTCTAAGTCACTCCTCAATTACCTTCAAGAGTTCAGATCAGCTTACAAATCAGTACCTGCCAGCAGCTCTCCATTGTAGCTGTTAATTCATGCTTTCGCATCTGTTACATTAGCATGCCAAAAGAACTTACAACCTCCTTGAAATTTCCTTCAGCATAGTTTGAGCATAATTGAATATTAAGAGATCAAAATTTAATTTCTGTATTTTCTTAACCAAATCTATTCAAATATGCCCTATGCAATAGCTCCCTTGGAGTATTAGGTGCAGAATAAGGTCAGAACTTTTACAACCAACTATTTCTGAGTGACATATAAACAAAGAAAGGTTGGAACCTTTTCTTTCTTTTAAAACATGAAAAGCCAAAATGTTTCTAAGCAATTTAACATCCACTGGGCCATGCTGCCACCTGCCAGTCTGGTAACCCCTTCTTAGATTTATAAGGATAGCTGAAGAATAGCTGAGTTGAAAATATCCTTCACCTAACTATTTTTCGTTCTAATTAGAAACGTGTAGTCTAAACTTTGTCAAAGTGTAAAAAAAGAAACCCTTAGAATAAGTGCCTGAATAGGCAGTAAGGCTGCCTGTGCTGCCTAGGTGCACATTTATAAGATCTTTCATTATATGGGGATCAAATCCTTTCGTTAAATATTCTCATTTAAAACCAATTTGCATAAATAAGGGCTCATTTCTCAAAGAGCGCGCTCATTCAAAGAAAATTAGATTTCACTTGGAAATGCACACAACTCCAAATTTTTCATCATGTTCTCAGGCTGTGCAAAACTGATTCATTTCCAAATGTGTCCTATATTGGTTCGCAACCATTTTCCTCCCAGTCTCAGTAGAGCCAACAAAGCTGTTACACACCAGAGCCTCTCTGAGCATGCCAGTAGGTGCATCCACTTCCTGTATCAAAGCAAGACCTTGGCAGACACCTACTCCTGCCTTGCTTTGGTTTCCAACAGAAGGATGCACCTGTGCTGTCCAGAGGGGAGCTGTGAAATGCTCCAGTCAGGTCCCTCATGATGGAGCAATCTGGATTTCCAGTCATTCTGAAACACATGCCTCATCCTCAGTCTGTGCATAGGCAGTGTCAAGTAAAGCGTCCATCTCCACCCCGTTTGAAACAGTCATTCTGGGCATGGAGGAACTGAGTCCCTCTGTTTCCTTTCTCATTTTCCTACACCAGCTTCTGCCCAAAGTTCTGTGTATGGGAAAGCTGTTCTGTTCACCTTCTTAAGCTTTCCTAATTGCTCTCCCAGCTGCTCAGCAATGCTCAGGTCTACCAATGAAATCTTTATCCAGCGGTGTCGGCATCAGAGGAAAGTATTAAGTAAATGGTTTGCAAGGATTTATTGTTTATTTATTCTTGTTCCATTTAGATTTTTTCACGTCTATAAAGCTTACTTGTCCCTCATTAGCGGGATCCAGGTTCTGTCATTTACTCATCCAAAACAGTCTCCTCTGGGCTTAATAATGGCTGTTAGAGTAATTCAGAGCCATTCACTGAGTGTAACAAGGGGCTGAACTGGTATTTTTCCATCTGACCAAAATGTTAATGTAGCTCGAAACTCCATGAAAAAGGCCTGGGAATGTCACAGATTTCCCAGAAGTGCAGCTCTAGTGTATTCTCAGCTACAACTGCTACTGTATTCAGCAAGGAGCCCCATAACCAAATCAATTTTATAGGCACTGTTTTGAGCACCACTTAAAGATGTAGCTGTCTGACACTTCTGAAAGGCTTTAGTTGCTTTGGATGAATTTTTCAGGAGTGGGCATCAGCTTCAGACTGATTTCTCGTTGTTTTTATTGTTTGTTTTGCTTTTGAGTTGAAACAGTTCAGCTACTACTGCAAATAACACACAAGTGAAACATTGCATTTTGATCAATTTTTTAAAAGAATGATTGCAGCCATTTATGTTGAAGAACTCCAGGACTTCTGTGCTTTGAAAGGCTTCATGTTTGGCAAGGAATCCACTGCATAAAAATTCACCCAGATTTGGACAGGTTACAAGCCTCCAGATTACTATTTGTTTATGTACAGTACCTAATGGCCAAATTCTGGCAGCTGAATTCTCTGAAGATTTGACATGCGTGGCACATCCTCTGTCCTTCCCTGGTCCCTGCATGCCACCTTTACAATGACTACCCCATCTCTGTAATCACTATGCCATCTTTGTAATGGCTATAAATATGTATTGGTGCTATTAGTGCTAAGACTTTTCCTTAACCCATTTTCTAGGGTTTTTTGAAAATGAAATTTTCTCAAACTCTGAAACCACAAACAGATAGAGTTTTTCTCGTGTTGGCATAACTCTTCCCTGCTAACACGTCTAGTTTTTCCAATATGTTGGGAAAGTTCCAAGAAAATTATTTTCAAATGTTGATTTCCATTTTATGTTTTGACATAGTTTAACATGCAAGATATGTACCATATCATCTGGGTTCGATAGCTGATTGGGTGATGGGATCTGTTTGTTTGTTTGTTTGTTTAAAATTAAATATACAGCGTTGCCTAGGCTTGTGAAATTAGGTGACAAAAGTTCATGGGTTCAGACTTGTTTCTCATTGACATGAAATTCACATTAACAGAAATATGTGAACTCTACCATCTATGTGATTTACTTTTTATATGATGATTAAAATACATTAATAAGAAACCAGGGAATAAAAATACTTTGGTGATTTATATCATCTATGTAATCAACTAAAGTTACAATCCTTCTAAAAATTTTTTCCAGTTTATGAGATGTTTGATATAATCTAAGTATCCAGTTATGACATTAGAATTAGTTATCTATCTCACATGACATATTTACAATACATGTTATACACTTACATCTGATTTAAAATATTTTATTTGCAGTAACTTTCACTAAATGCAATTCTTGTCATGCTTTTTCTTAACTAATTTGCTTTCTTCTGTTTACTAACTGAATAATTTGTCAGAGTATAATTAACACAGATGATGCATTTGCCTAGTTTTCAGGTTCAGGTTAAATTTATACTACTGCATATGGAAGTGTCTAATTAGATTGCCATCTGAAATGGTGAAGGAGTTACTATATTTTGAGTAAAGCCTTTTTCACAGACTTTTATCTTATTCAGTGGTACTATAATGTTTTCATTAGTTGGCAGTTTCTAAAATGAGACTTTCATATTAAGCACATCAGCTTACGCACATCAGTGTTTACTGAGGTGGAAATATTTGTAAATTAGACACTAATCCCCCAAATATTTGGAGAGATTCTACATTCTGTAGGCAGAAGTTTTATGCTGGGCCAATTAATACCACGATCCTGAATTTTCCGACTCTCTAAGGTTCTAAATCCAAATTTATTTTATTTTCCAGTGATTTATTTTCCAGTGGCTCCTTTCTCTTTTGGCGATAGTTGCAGACCTTGAAGAACTGGAACTTAGGATTCAAAAGATATGGCAACAACATGGAGTTGTTTGTTAGCAATAACTTGTGAGAGCTTTATGTGGCTGTGTACTACTATTAATGACAAGATGTGTACCAAGTGTGACTTTGATACTTCATTTCAAACCAGTTATGAAGAATTAGGTATGGTCCTAACTATAACATTTAATTTATTGTGACATTTTACATTAATGCCAACAAAGTAAATCATGTGGAATAGGGAATATAAAATGGTGGTAATGGTCAGTTAGATAGTTAACTGTTGCTATATGAAAAGTGTCATTGTGCACATCTTTCACAACCAATGACATTAAACAGTGAGAATGAAAGTCATACTGATAAGTTTTGGCAAAGAGAAATAATAAAAGAGAATGTATTTATCCTAGTAGAAAATAAAAAGTTAGTGGGTCACCGCAATTACATTATTGCTTTTGCTTAACATAGGTTGATAATGCACCCCTTCCCTCTTCATGCCTTTCTCATTATTGAGTAAAATTCCAATAAATGATTAAAGAGCTGATTTTGTTCTGTAATCCAAATTACCAAATGTGAGCTAAAGAGGCATTCACAGATCTAGCCTACCAAGCAATATTTTAATTCTAAATTGCCACTTCAAATTTATAAGCAGTGATATTAAGTATGTTGTTCACATTAATTCCAATTTATAATCTGATGTAATAACTAAATCACAGAAATGGATTAAGTTTCGTAGACTTTTTTTATTGAAAAAAAACCCCACCATATGTTGTTGAAAACTGACATTGCAATTACACTCATAATGCAATTGAGTCTTCAAGTTCTGTTGTCTTTACTTGCCAACATTTCCCTACTGAATAACAAATATCAGGCACATTTACTCAAGTAAAATGCACATGGAAATAATAACAATTTTTTAATTCAGATTCCAAACCAAATAATCTGTTTCTCTTTATGCATTTCTTCGGTAAGTGAATAGCTCATCTCACACATCTAAGAAAAAGGAATTCTCTATACATGACTAGGAAATTAGCGGAGCAGTTAGTTACTTGCACCCAAACAAATGTTTGACAAGACAGAACTGCTCAGCACTGTCTCGGTACTCAAAATCATCCTTTTAAAGACCACATTAACTTTACTACGTTGTGAATTTCATGTACGGAAGTTTATCATTACTCTGGAACTGTGCAACAAGAACATTTCCTGTATTATTCATGATGAGTGGTTTTTAAATGTAACTGTCTCTCAGAGATTTAGATTCTCTTTTAAAACAAACAAACATACAAACCAAGGCAATTTATTGAACAAGTGGGCATCTGTTCTGCTAAAGCAGCCTCTCCCAATATGTTTGGTTTTTCCCTTTCAGTATGTTCCACAGTAGTTCTGGATGCTTCTTTTGCAATGCTTTGGTTGCTGTCACTTGTTTTGTGTATTAATGTTACTTTACTTACCAAGAATGAGTCTCTTAAAAGCAAACTTAACTGGGGGTGTGTTTGTTTGTTTGTTTTCTTTGTTTAAACGACAAAATACTGCAAGAAAGGCTTGCACATGTCTTTATGGCCCGTTAAATCAGCTACGCCATCTGGATTTCTCTTTTGAGATTTTCTGTCCAGAGCCCTCAGTATATCTCAGGACACCATAGTGATGTAAGTAAATGTTATTTAAAGCATTGTACTAATAACCTCTGTTGATATGGTGATGGGACAGAGAAGTTGGGTACTTTCATCCTGGCTTTCTTTTGCTAAATCTTTAAACTTCTAGGGAGCAAATCCAAAAAAGCAATTGTGCTTTAACTGTTCTCAGCAGGGCTTGTTAGAGGACAAAACATCCCAATATTATGCTCGTACTTTTTTTCAGTAGCTCAAGCTACACCTGAATCTCTCTACATATCACATTACAGTATTATACTGCGGTGAGGTAGTTTTCCTGAGAAGAAATGAAACATGGGAGGGAGCTAGGGATATTTATCATGCCTGAATTTGCACAGCCCCATTGCTGTCCATAAACACCACCAATATGGAACTGATCTGTGTTCTAACTGACTTTGAAAGAGTATCTATAGGAGATAATGTACATTTGTTAAACTTTTCACAAAGAAATGCAAGACAGGCTTGAGGTTCCTCAAAACTAAGGCACTCAAATTTTTTTTTCATTTTGGAAATGTTGCCCAGCACCCGCCATGTATGCTAAACACCTATATTTCTGCCTCTGTGCCACTGGTTCCACCCAGTTGTATTGACTTCTTCCCATTCATCAAGGTGCTACAATTCCCCCATTTTGTAATGAGCTGTCATAGTGCAGCAACAGAGAGGGGAAAGAGGCATCTATCATGTCTGTGATTTTTTTCCTTGATACCAATTAATTAGACAGAATCGTGGACTGCAGAAGAAACGTTTAGAACTGAAGATATCTAAATGATCTCATCAGCGGAAAGTTGGATCCTTTGGTTGATGGTTTCTAATTTACACTGTAGCAGATGGATGGTGCTGAAGGTCACAATTACTGTATAAGGCCAACTTGTCTGTGCAGTTTGAACTCCATGTAGATAACTGTCTCATTTATACAGAATGCTGGTAGTGAAAACCTTTTGTTCTTCTTTTAAATCTCTATTTCATGTTGGTAAATTACATCTCTATGATGAAACAAAATCAGATTTCAGGTTATCCTGCATTTCATTCTTCATATTGAATCTGGAGCTCTCTAATTAGACTGAAGAATTTTGTTGCCATCAAAGAACCAAACGGGTTTTGTTACTTGCTTAGTTGTGAAAGATCTGAACTGAAAACTTTTCAGACATCCAGCCTAATAACAATAAAAACAGAATACAACTCCATATTTAACTAATAGATGAGAAACATTTTCTTTTAAGGCAAGAAAAAATAAGGTCAAATAACTTTTATAATTGAACAAGCTAAAATTTTCAGAAATGTACAACTCACTAAAGTGACAGGAGCAAAAGTTTGTTAAAAATCAGTGAAATCACTGCCTGCTGCAGAGTGGCCCTTTAGCAAAAATTGTGGGTGTATGTTTTAACAAAATCAGCTACTCAAAACAACTGGTATTGCATGATCCTTCTGAAAAATAAATTGCAAGGTAGAATACCCCATATTCAGCAAGGGATAAACTGTTTTGTCTATTGTGGGATAAAATCATGCAAATGAATAGATATGACATGGCACTTAAGCTGAAAATCCACACATTATCTTCCTTTGTGCTAATTTGTTTGTGTAGCTATATACCATCATTCATGAGTCAGACTCCTAAATCAAAACACTTCAAAAATAAAAACAAAAATGAACCCCAAACAAAAAAAAACAAAAAAAAAAAACCACAAAAAAAACCTTTCATTTGAAATTGAGGACTGAATTACTTGGGCAATGTTTTCTACTGTTAGTGTCTTGAAAGTGATATTAAGTTGGTACTGGGAGCATCAAGCAAATGAGCTGTAGAATTTTGTGCTGTGGTCTTTCCAGTCTAGCTTGGGCTGTGAAGGTGGCTGAGAATATTTCCATCTGATGGATATTCACTGACATTTTTTTTTTTTAAATGAACCTAGTTCATTTTCCAGCAAATATCTATCTACATGGTCCGTATCCCCTTACAGAACTTGAAATTAAGTTGTCTCCTAAATTCTCCTGTCCTTTTATTACCACCTCTGTAGGTCTGGTTATGTCTTTTAAGCTAACTACTCTCTTTAAGTCTAGAAAACTCCAGAGCTATGCTACTGATAGAGCCAAAATAATTCATTCTGAGGCCCTTTCAACAAGGAAAGTGCAGTCAATTGGAAAGCGGACTCTGGGAGAAAATGCAAGCACACAGAGTGGTGCAGCTGAACCCTCACCAAGGAACATTCAGAAACAAAAGAAGAACTGCAGAGGTTGCTGCGTGCTTTTTTGATCTAGCACACACACACACACTTAAAAAGACGGAGGCTTGATTTTCTGAAAAATCCTTTTGTTTCCTAGGCACTGAGATTGAGAAAGGCAGTATTAAACAAGCTCATTTCTTTGACAATCTATTACTTTGTATTGCTTTGCTAAAATTTTGTGTTAGTGTCATAGATTTGCAGATGTCACTGAGCTGCAGTAAGTCAGTGAATGTGGCATGGTGCTGAATGATTCTCAGCCTGTTTTCTCACATCTCGAATGTAGAGAAGAGAGAGACGATCATGTAGGTTTAAGAAACAAGTCTGACTATAAACATATACACATCATTAAGAGACTACAGTGAAAGACAGAAAGACATGCTGCATTCCTAGTGACTGTTAAGTATGATGCATTTGATATATTACTATCAGATCCAATCTGACCTATGTTAGTATATAGTACCGAATCACCTGTGGATGTTATTATGTCTTATCCATTCTGAGCTTCCTATGAATAATGATCTTTTCTTTTCCCTGTTTGTTTTCTACATTCTCTGTGTCCTCTACAAGTCTCATTTGAGCAGTCTGCAGTTTTCTTTTTGGCTTCTTCCCACATGTCTCCCAGCATCACAGAAATGGCTTCCCTGTTTCTTCTCTGCTTGAGCCCTGTGTACCAACTTAGGATACTTGAAGATTAAATCCTGAGTGGGCCACCATGACTCATCCAGGCTCCTGCTTAGAATAACAATGTGTCTGCATTACAGTCTCCTTCCTTACATCATAGTTACTTGCTGTTACATCATCATTAGCAATGTCAGCCACGTTCTGCTACAAACTGGTTCCATTTTTCTTTATTCTCCAGTATATACCAAATGAACTAATAATGGTACAGTGTCAATAAAAAAAGTATTGCCACTTTTCATTTATGTGAGAATAAGTTTAACTTTAAATTTTATTTTCCATATTAGTGGATTTTTTCACTTCTGTGTGACTAGCTGAGCTATATGGCATTTTAAGTATAACTTGTCCCAAAGTTAGAATTTAACATCTGTTTTAGGGTACACAGTGACATTTTAAGAAAAGAAACCTAACTCATTTGTGCAATTTGTGTATCCACATGTGCATGCATTTTCTAAAGATTAGTGCAAATTACTAATGATATGTAGTCATTTTAGGAGCAAATATTAGGAGAAAATACTGGATTTATGTTTGTTATTGTGATAGTGGCCTAGACAGCATGCAAATTTGATCAGAAAAAAATGTAGGCATAAGTTGGCATCTGCTCTCTAAGTACCAGAACTTTGTTCAAATACTTTATTTGTCAAAAAACACAAAAACATTGTTTGTTGTAACTGAACCCAGACTGGAACACTGGGGGTGGCAGAACTTGTATATATATCTATGCTAATGAAATATGTCGCATATTTGTGGTGAATGTGAAATTAGAAATAATTTTTGAAAAACTAAATTTTCTTATTATGAATACTGGAGGTAAAAATTAGATTACAGTGTGGGATCTGGGAGATATACTCCCTGATTTGGTGGGACCACAGTATGCACCAGATTTTCATCCAAAGATTTGTATGAACATACAAGTCTGTGGGCCAGAGGACAGCTGAGGCAGGTCACCTCATCCAGGCAATCAGGGAGGCACAGGGACCACAACATATACCGTAAAGTACTACTATCCTGCTATATACAGAGAACTATATGAGATGCCTGTATGTTTCATAGCATCCCACACGTAGATGTTGTAAAAGTAGTAAGACCTCTTGTATTCGGTGCTATATACAGTTTTGTAAACAGTTTCTAAGCCTTTCCTCATGGAAAATTCTTGGCTGCCTGTGTGAGAAGCCCAAAACATGGGGTAGTTGATACTCAGGGCCCTCAGGCAGTAAATTCCAAAGCTACATACATAGTTACAAGAACACACTTTGTCGGGTGCTTTTGGTGAACCATAAAATGAGCCACATAATCAATACATGGTTTTAACACATTCAGATAAGGGCTTTGCGAAAAAAAGCAAACCATTATATTTTTATATTTGTTGCAGAGAGGCTTCTGTATAATCAAAATCTACTTCCTCAGAATATTGTCTTCTGCATTGTAATGCAGGAATGGAACTCCACCAGAATGCTCTCTGCATTGCTTTAAGTGCTATTCGAAGTGCAAAGGATGGTGTATTTGGGAGCTTTGGTTCACTGTCATGCAGGTCAGGTTCAGGAATCCTGAATCCTGGCAAGAAAGAGCAACCAAGGCGTATAAATGACAGGTAGCAGCTCAGAAGTCTGCTGCTCCAAGCATTGGCCTGGGATAAGGGAGAACTACATGCTACCACAAATTACTCGAACCAGGCAGAACGGAGAGTGAGTTGGATTTAGCACACCACAGATGTTCAGAAAGGCTGGAGTTCCCTGCTTCTGGCTGTACTATGACAAGCTGCCCCTCAAATAAGTGAAATCCCTTTAAAATGACTACTATCGTGGTCATGGGATTTGTTCTTGTTGTTTTTCTATTTACAGTCTAACCTCTATTTATTTACCATTTATTTTCTTTTTTTCAGATTCTAAAATACTCATAGAGTATCAAGCATTATTGAACAAGCTATTTCTTATTTTAGCGTATTTTATGCAAGCTGGAGCCCAAAGGGCATTACAGAGTTAAAAAGTAAGTAACAGCAGAGGGAAAGAGAAAAAATGATGTAGTAATAGATGAGGGAGAAAGGACAGAGATTTGAACAGAGACAGAGGGGCAATGAAGCAGTGAGATACGGGAAGGCTGTTCCAGATGGCAGAAGCAGCAGTTGGGAAGGCTCTGGCACCAACAGTGGCAAGATTGCAGGCAGGGACAGTGAAGAACCGGGCACTCTGCAGGGAGAGGAGGGAGAGAGAAATACAAGGTCAGGGAGGCAGTCTGACTCAACTGCATGGATAATTATAAAACCCAAGCTGCTGATACTCTGTCACCGAACCTTGTGCAGCTGATTTACGCCTCTGCAGAGCTGTGCAAAATGGTGACTGAAAGGTAGCAGTCTTTCACCTCTATGGCAGGTATCTTGCACCAGTCACTGGAAGATGAGCAGGGCAGCAGTTATTCAAGCCTAAGGGATGAAGTTAAAGCAGGTCCCTAAGGAGGGATCTGCTCCTTATGTTTGTGGGCAGAACGGGATGAAACCTCTAGAATTAAGTAAAGATGTTTATTGAGATTTTTGAAGATAGTAATTGCCTTTTCAGGGAAGCAGCTTTGAAGTTTGCTGTCATATAAACAGCTTCCACAAGAACACCATTGTCTTACACAGGTGATGGGACCAAACCCCTCTGGTAGGGTCATTTCCTCTTGGATGCTGTAAAAATACCATGTCTTGATGACAAAAGACAGCTTTTTAAATTGTTTTTCTATAGCTCAGGCAATTGTAAAAGGCTTTTCAAATGTGCATGCAAGAAGTTCCCTTATGTGAATTAAACAAGCGGTGCACTGTGCACAAAGTATGGAAAAAATCTCTTTGAAATGTCTGCGGAGGATTTTATGATGATAGTTCCATTGTCTGCAGCACAGTTTTGCATAGATTAATCTACACGCTGTGACTGCTTCATTGATGGCTTTTGCCATCAATAGTGCCAGAGACCTTTGAATGGAATCTGGGGTCAAGCTCTGCTGGGATCTTCATTCCACCACCGATGGCCTGAGCAGCCGTGAATCTGGATCTGGGTGCCCCGCACATACAAACAGACCCATTATGTGCTATCCCTTCCTAGCTGAAAAACAGAAGCATTTGAGTATGCGATTCAAATGCCAAGATCATGAATGTGGTGAGGTTCTGTCCTGTGCCGTAAGCCCCGTCAGGCAGATGTCGGGCAGGGATGTGTGCCGAACAGATGGATCATTCCTCTCCTGGCAAGACAGACTTGGGACTGAGAGCTAGCCTCGAAGTGCTAAAGCCTCAAAGTGTTTAAAATTAACATCAGAATGTAGACAGTGCCATACTATGTTGGACCAATATGCTAATAGATTGTACTGTCCTACTTTATCTGACAGTGCCTCATAAAAGATAGCTCAAAGAAGGCACTTTGCAGTAAGCCGCTGGGAAATAAGTCACCAAGAGGAAGAATTTCTTCCTAAACTCCTTTTAATTTTTTTTTGCATGTCTGAAACTCCTGATTATTTGGAAGAACTGGATCTACAACACTCCAGATGCTGCAAGCTTTTTCCTTGATTTAAACAAGAGTTGGAGCAAGTAATTAGCCTTTATCCTCACATTTTCGGATACTCTTGTTTGCACATCTGTCTAATCATATTGCATAAAATGCTTAAGAACACAGAAGAGAGAGGGAAGGAAAGGTTGAAAAATGTTGATTGTGTACTTAATTATATTTAACTATTGAGAAACTATTTCTTATAAGGTAGATTTTTGCATGTGGTATTTGTTGTCCTCCTTTGGGAGGATCTAAGTCAACCCAGACTCTGGGGACTGGTGATCACTTACTCAGACATTAATTCCACATTGTAGTATTCTGGCAGTTCATCAACAGCAGTGATAAGAGGCATCCAAAAGCCTCAGTCTAATTTGTGATGTCAGTTCTGCTTTTTAAAATAAGAAAGCTCCTTATACGAGACAACACTGTCATGTACCT
The DNA here is from genome assembly GCF_965183815.1 of Platalea leucorodia. Classification (NCBI taxonomy): domain Eukaryota; kingdom Metazoa; phylum Chordata; class Aves; order Pelecaniformes; family Threskiornithidae; genus Platalea; species Platalea leucorodia. The sequence continues at coordinate 59,153,652 of NC_138823.1, read as the reverse complement.
GTGTATCCCATATGAATACACAAACATGTTATTAGTGATGTAGTTAGGATATTACCTGGTGTTTGGTGGTTTTCTTTTGGTTTCAACTACAGTTTAGTATAGGTCTGAGATGCATTTACACTTAAATAAAATGTGTGTACAACAGGAAAATTTTATAAAATATCAGGACCAAATTGTCACTTGAAGGTGACTGGATGTAGTTCAGTTGACAAACCCCAATAATGGGTTTGATTATTCATGTCCGGGAGAATTGGCATTTCTCGTTGACTTGACTAGCCCAAATAGTCTTACCATTCTTCATATGAAAACTGTAGGATAAATGGTGGCAAATTTTCCCTCAACTCCCAGAGAGTCAATTAAGCAGCACGGAGTACAAAATATGGCCAGTAAAGACTACTGTGTACTATGCATTTCCTACTTTCATTTAATTCCCCTTGCCACTGTAATTTAATTAATTTCACTCGGTCTTATTAATCTTCAGATAACATCTTGATATGGATGAGCGTACAGCTTCATCGCATGGAACGGATTTGTTCTAAGCACCTCTTTTTGAACAGTTTTTGTCTCTTCCCTCGGTGGAAGTGTATGTGAACAAACGATGCTTAGGTGTCTGAATTCATAATTACTAATGCTGCGTCTATAATATTATCTTACGAAAAAATGCATTCATACTTCTTTAAAATATGATGCAAAGTCTAATCTTGCTTTTTCTCTAATTTTGAAGTTGACTTCGTCATTATCCACGGTGCCGTACCGCGGGCTGCAGATAGCGATTTAGTGCCTTTTTGGCTTGAGAGGGTTTTTTCCGAACTGTTGCTGTCTAACAGCGCTCTCTACTGATGAAGAGTAGAAAAAACATTTCATTGTTGTGCTTTTCTACAGGCTTTTAATTTTAAACTGCTAAATTGAACTAAAAGAAGTATCTTAAATATCGTGATGAACTAACAATTTCAAGCTGATCTGTATAACTTTTTTGATTTGTTTTCATTTAATTTCATATTACTTTGTCTTTTCTGTATCTTATACTTGTGCAAGTCACAGTTATATATCAAAGTATTGAGATATTTCTAAGCAGAATCAGAGTATTTGGGAAGAACAGAAATCCCACAGGCTGTTTTCTCCTAAAACCTCGAGTTTTACTAGGCAACACTTTCCCATCATTTACAAGTTGGCAGCAGAGATCAATCAAATATTAGACAGCATTCTTACTTTGCAAATAAATGTATCATACTATGCACAAAAATTATGTCTGCTGAAAGCTACTAAATTGTCTGACTTCACTTTTCAAGTCCTTACTGTATTTCAACTGTGTAAAGTCTTCAAGATTAGGCACATAGTTTGGCTTTAAGTAATCTTATATGAAGAAGTCAAATGGGAAGAACTGTTGCAATAAAATACTGTTTTGGCCTTTCAATATATAAAGGGAACTTATAAGAAAGTTGAAGAAAGACTTTTTACCAGGGCCTGTAGTCACAGAAAAAGGGGCAATGGTTTTAAACTGAAAGAGAGTAGATTTAGACTGGACATAAGGAAGAAATTTTTTACAGTGAGAGTGGTGAGACACTGGAACAGGTTGCACATAGAAGTGGTGGATGTCCCATCATTGGAAGTGTTCAAGGTCAGGTTGGATGGGGCTTTAAGTAACCTGATCTAGTGATCTAGTGAAAGAGGGTTGGACTAGGTGATCTTCAGAGGTCCCTTCTAATCCAAGCCATTCTGCAATTTTATGAAAAAAAGAAAGAGAGAGAGGGAAAGAGTGGGACATTCAATATAAATACATAAAATCACCATCTCTAGAGTCTACTCATAAAGGAGATACAAGAGACTCCAGGTCGAGGTGGCTTGGATGCCCTGCACTCAGAGAGTTACTGCAACACCAAGCACAAACCAATAACCGTTACTGTGAGGGCTGCGACCACCTGTTCACAACGCTCCACAGTGCACTGGAGGCCCCTCTGCTTCTATGTCTCCTTTCTCCCTGTTACATTAATAGTGTGTGGGGCTTCTCTTTCCTGGGATGTTATTTCTACTGCTTTCTGCTGCTTTTATTTCAGACAGATATTGTATGTCTGTCCATTGCATACTAAACTTGCTCAGTCATCTACTAAGAGCCTTTAAGCCATCTTCTGTGAGATTATATGCAAATTAATTGGCAACATGGGGCCACAGTAGTAATAACAATAATATTCAATCACATTTTTTCAGTTGCAGGACTTTTTAATGTCTGATTACGAAACAAGACAATAATAGCCTCATAGTCTTCCTCTAACCAGACTGAAATGGAGTGTGGGGGAAAAAAAAACAAAAACAAAAACAAAAAAAAAAAAAACCTAATTCTGCCTTATTTGCAGTATTGATGCTGTTTGAGTGTGTATTATAATTATTACTTTGCATTGATTTTTGTAGTTTTGATTTATTTCTCTATTTAAGTCAACATAGAAAAAAGAATAGCTGGATCATAATCCCTTTCCTTGAGGAAACTACGACCACAACAATACTGAGACTTCTCCTCCCTTCTCTTTCCACTTCTGGCAATGAATTTAGTCTCAAACTCACAAAAATTGTTTGGTCCATTTGGAATGCATGTGACATTTTGCATGAAAAACAGTGTGAAAAGCTGTTTTCTCTGCTCCTTTGACATAAATTATTCATCTTTGTGATTTATCAGACAGCTTTTTCTTGTAGATAAGAGGTTACCTTTCATTTGCTCTACAGATCACATAGCCTAAACAATAGAAAATGGGTTGAATCCAGCAGAAAATAGGAGACCTGAGTATCTATAGTTTGTGTTAGGATTATTAAAAGAAATTGCTATGGCTCCAAACCTGCTTAACTTTGAATGAAGTTGTTTATGCATGAACTAGGTTACCCAGTGTGCAATAAAAATGCAGGTAGTGCAGAAGTAGATGTCTGGTTTCAAAGTGTATTAGCGTGTATTACATTGTATGTGTATTACATTAATGACAAGAGAGCAATTCACTTATTAGTTCTTTGTTTGTTTGTTTGTTTGTTTTCTTTTGGAAGAAGTTTTAGAAGAGTTTATGATTTTACTTTTGTAGGACATTCTATTTAAAACCAAATCGTGACCTTGCCAAGAGAATCACACAGATGACTGAGGATCTGTGTTGGAAGGATTATCATGTTTGAACACCCAGTTCTGGCTCAGACAGTCCCTCAGTCACACATTGCTTTCCCTGTTCCTCCACTCCTTCCTACATTTTTACTGTCAGTTACTGTCTAAGCCATGACATGGGGCTAGCTGCACCGTTAGCCTAAAGCAATACGGTCATGTTTAGTTTTCTGCATTTCTTGATATTTGAACCAAATGCTGTATTATGGCATGCATGGAGAATTCTTGCTTCTGAATCTGCCAATTTCTGACAGACGTTTTGGTGTTTCTTTTCATAATCAAGTTACAGCAGTATTTCCTGCTGGCCTTCAGTTTCAGCCCCAGCAGTGTCTATGATGGTAAGCCCCTGTTCTCTGGCCTTTGTGGCAAATGGTACTTGCCTGGGCAGCTAAACTCTCTGGCCCTCCAAAATAGTCTGACCTTATTCATACTGTCTGTCTTGAACCGTCCCTGACCTTGGTTATCCCCAGAGCAATTTGTGCAATAACAGGGAAGGCGCTAATTGGTGTGAGTCAAAACTGTGCCAGGGGACAGATTATTGTATGCTACCCATATTCAAGCTCTGCTCTGGTAATGTTTAGGTTACTGATGTAGACCTACACCAGCGGCTCCAACAAACAGAAGACTAAAGATTTCACCATCTGAATAAAAAATCACCTGGAGAAATATATTTTGTACACAGTGAAAGAGAGGCTGGTTTGTTAGGGGAATACATGGAAATAACATCACCTGTACAAAATCATAGAGGCTGTATGCTTTTTCCACAGCTTTCACTGAATGGCATGATAAGGTATGTAGATACTACGAAGATAATAATACGTTCTTAAATGAGTCCATTATTTTTCTTGAACTCTGAAGCTGCTGCAGCAACAGTAGTAGTTTAGAGCAGTAGCTTTTGTTGTCTATGGCTTGATAAGAGGCTGCAGTTTCTGTCACTGGAAATGGCAATGGCTGTTCAAGCTACTGCCAACTTCCGCAGAAATTTCCATTTTGAGTTACTGAAAAGAGTAAACCTCATGCAAGCTGCCTGAGGAGAACACTTATAAGTGGAAGACTACACAGTTCAAGGTGCTGGTGATAGCAGCTAAGCAAAAGTGTTTTCTTCTGAAAAAATATCCAACATATTTCTGTTCCTTTCCAACAGTTCTTTTTCACATCTGTGAATTGTTGAGGCATTTAAACCTTGCCTCAGATTTTAAAAACAATAAAAACTCTTTGTTGTATGTCCTCATGTACATGTCACATGGACAGGATAGCGACCTCCAAGGCAAGTCACAGGCAACAAGTCAGAGGTAATATGCTTTGATTGGTGGTAATGCCTGGCTATCAAACATCAGCATGTGAAGTGCACTTGGGCCAAGTATTTTCTGTATTATCCTTAATTTGTGCACATAAATTAGATTAAATCAAGAACCTGTGAGACAAAACCTTGGCATTTAAAGTTCTTACTGCACAAAATTTTTTCCATGGGCTTTACATGGAGTTTACACAGGCAAACTTCACAGAGGGCAGCGGGTTTAGTGTGAGTTCACAGATCTGACTGAATTTGCAAAATGCATATGTGGGAGAGAGAGCTGAATTCACTACAGGTAACAGAAAGTACAATCAGGCCTCTTGTACCAATACTAACTTTGTCTCACTGACAGAGGTCTGTAATACCATAGACAGAAATTACTCAGATACACCATTTTTTAATCCTCTTTCCCATTGCTTATAACTCTACTAAATTTTAATTCCTCAAGGCAGATGTTTTGCATACCATGTGTTTGCCTGAGGACACATTTTTAATTGATCTTGAAAGTAGATTAAAGCAGGTTTTTGGCTTAAACAACTTGGCTATTTCTCAGAATGAATCACAAGCAAAATATGTTTTACTCACATTAAAAAAATTAGAGTGAGACAAGTGCCAGCACCTCCATGTTTAGGCTGCAGCAATGGAATCCTTTCAGAGGTGAATATGTCCTGCAAAGTATTAGCTGAAAAGTTGCTACAAAATCAGCGGTGTGGAAGTTACATTTTTAGAAGATTTTGTTTACCTCAAATTAGTTCCATCCTACAGCCCTCAGGGGTTAGCCTGACTAATTTTTTCTTCAGAGCCCTTCAGAGTTTCCTGCCTGAGGACAACGAGAACTGATCAGAGTTTCTCTGACATGAATCTCTACAGCTTCTATGAGCAACACAAAGGCAGGAAGGAATAGTCAGGTTGCTGTCTGCCTTGTACTCCACACACAAGCCTTAGTGAAAAGCACCAGAATAAGATTATGGGGCTCTTATAAGGGTAATGGAAAAGGAACTTTAAAAAGGCAGAAGCAAAGAAAAAAATCAGAGCTGCAAAATTGGACATTGATGGAAAGATAAAAAGGACTGACAATGGTAAAGAGGATATCGAGCACTTGGGATGAAATGGTAGGAGTAGAATAATCAGGAGACAAAAGCACACTGAATTTGGTGTTGTACATAAGGTGAGATGCATAACAACCCATTTTGTAGTCACTTTTCCTGAACGGCGCTTGGGATGTGCTGTCCTTTTGGATCAAGCCCATGCAGACAGAAAGTAGAGAAGTAACCACCTATCAATATCAAAAGGCAACCAAAAGGCATATGCTGTGCAGAAGGTCTCAGAAAAGTCTCAGGATGCGCTGAAGAGAGCAGCCCATGCACTGAAGGCAATTAGGTAACCGACTTACAATTTTACCTGCCTATTACCTCCCCCATTTATTTCCTGCTTAAACAGGGTCTCATAGAAAAAACAGTGTACAATCCTGTGAAAAGATTTCATGTGCCTGTGTTTCCAGGCTAAAATAAACTCATCCATGCAGCCTCAATTCTACATTTGCTAAATTCCATAAAGCTTATTCCTTAATGCAGTTTTAAATACGGAGATATTGTGGGATTTAAAGATGGACCCTTCAGACAGGAGAATGCAAGGGTGTTAATTGTTTTTAGACTACGTGACCTGTTAAGTCTTGTTGGGTTACCACTGAAATACAAGAAATGTTTGTAGAGCACACTGTGACAGTCTATAGCAGTTAGGCAGCATGGCAGTTTCAATAGAGTTCCTAGGTCTTAATAGGTATTTTAAATCACTGAATCCATCCCAGCTCTTAACCTTTTGAATGGCCATGGAGATAGACTGTTCAGAGGCTCATGAGGGGCAGCAAAGCTTGAATGTTATAATAGGTGAATGTATCACTATGGCTGTGGTTTCACATTCTGAGTTATACAGACCAAAAAGTTTAGAGTGTCACTTCATTTATTTTCTTTAGTGCATCATGTATTCAAAAGCAGAGCTGCACATAGCAGCTGGTTGTGTTAGTTCCAGCTGGTGGTATCGTGGGCAGGCAAAGGAGAAACAAAATTGCAGCACCAGATCAGTGAACACAGCTGCATGCCAGGGTGCCGAGGCAAGAATATAAAACTGATTGTCACCACAATTCAGTATCTAGGCTTTTCTACCCCACATATTCCTCCTCTGAGTGACAGGCAGAAATGTTTAGTGCAGTGTTTGGTTTCTCTTGATGAGACTGAGGAGGGGAAGTTTGAGAAAGTAAACAGATGCTGGAGTGATTTTTGAAAGGTGTGGGTAATTGAACACGTTTGGGGTAATTATTAGCAATAAATGTCCTTAAAAATGAAGCAGAAATTCACCTACACAAAATGCTTCAGTGCAACCTATAAAAGAAGAATAAGGAAGATTATTTGTTGATTACCTTATTTTACCTATCCAGCTTTCAGCATCTTGACAGTGGTAGTTCAGCAGAACAAAGAAATTACTCACTTGGAATTCTGAGGCATTTATGTTTCTTTTATTAGTGAAATCCATGTGGAATGAGTCTCAATGTACTATTTGACCAAGCTTTTTGAAAGAAAAAAAAGATTGGCATCATTTCTTTCCTTACTTAGAAAACACTACATTTTAAATTAAAATGTATAGGTGTTTTATCTTTGTATCATAAGAAATGTATTGAGAAATCTTATGAAGTACTCATATGTAGATTATAAGGATTTCCTCAGGGGTCATTGTCATGCCAAAGATAAAAATGGACAAGTAGGCCTTCCACATATGCCTGTACCTCACAGTTAAGGCTTTTAAATTACAACCATAGCTATTAAGCCGAACTATTCAATAGACATGTCCTGAAATCTCTTTAATCTTTTTCCAACATGACCTATTATTTGTATCACCTAATCCCACATTAATATTTTAATACACTTTGTATATTAGTGTAAAGTCAGCATATGTTAGTGTAAAGTCAGCAGCAGCATCCAGTCCAGGGATTTATGGGATTTTTTTTTTCCTCTTTATTGCTGTGCTTTTATTTCTTATTTGAAAAATAATCCCTATTTAAAAGATGCTAGACACATTCTTCGATAATATTTTAGTTATTTTTATTCAGAATTACCTAATGCTACTGAAATTATTGACCAGGGACCCCAACCTGTTATTCTAAGTTGACTGCTGGTGAAGATTTCCCCACAGTTGAGATCTGTAGAGGTACATAAATGAGAACAGATGTTGCAAGGTGTAGAATGTGTTAAATGGGCAAGTCTCTGTTTCCCAAGCCCATCAGGGAGACCACGAGACCAAATCATAAAGCAGGGTGGCACTAGAGCTACATAATATACACCAGGAGTCAACACAGGTCAGTGGACAGCACACAGTGCAAAGAGCACAACTGTGATTTTAAGCCTTTGTTCCCCTTCTTTATGTCCACTTTAACTATAAAAACAGCAGCTGAGCAGAAACTCAATTTATGCAGCCCTGTAACAGCCAGAAGAATAAAAGTCCTTGCTCTGTCCTTCTAATACCCATGAAGAATTCATTTCATTAAGTCTATCAGACATTATTTGGTGTAAAATGAAAGACTTGTTGAGGACTGATGAGAAAAATATTCAAAAAGTACTTTTTGGCAGAAAAAGACTGTTGTAGTTAAAGCATTTTACCATGATCTTTCACCATTTTTAAGAAAAATTCCTATATTACAAAATTAAATTCATATGAAAAGGAGTACTTATTATTTTAAAAAATTATAAGAGAAATAAACATTTCATGCTATACTTTTTTCTTTCCTATTTTATTTGTTCTCAAATAGTCATGCATTTCAGTGCAACACAAAAAGGTTGCTCTTTGCCATTAAAAAGAAGAGTGAATATTTTTGGCTACCCAGCATGCAACTCTTCATAAGGTAGGTATTCTACGAGCAGATACTCAATATTTCAGAAACCCAATTCTTTTAAGACATCAAACATCATCTCACAACTCTGATCTCTCTTCAAAACACAGAAATGTGGATGAAATCTGTGTGTTTATTCACATCCAAAGATGAATGGGTGTTTGGAGAAAGATAAATGAGGCTGCAAATGGTTTCAGAGATTTTTGTAAATCTGAATAATAATTTTATGCTTGAAGAAAGAAGATTCATATGCAGTGGATTCTTGGTTTCCAGGTAAATTAGAATCACAGAACCACAGAATATTCTGAGCTGGAAGAGACCCATAAGGATCATCGTCTAACTCCTGACTCCACACAAAGCAACCTAGAAATTAAACCATATATCTCAGAGCATTGTCCAAACACTTACTGAACACTGACAGGCTTGGGGCTATGACCATTTGTTCCAGCGCTTAACCACCCTCTCAGTGAAGAACTTTTTCCTAATATCCAATCTGAACTTCCCCTGACACAGCTTTAAGCCATTTCCTCATGTCCTATCAGCAGACACCAAAGATAAGAGATCATAGAAACATAGAATAGTTTAGGTTGGAAGGGACTTTTAAAGGCCACCTAGTCCAACAACCATGCAATTCACAGGGACATCTACAACTAGATCAGGTTGCTCAGAGCCCAGTCCAACCCAACCTTGAATGTTTCCAGGGATGGGACAGCTACCACCTCTCTGGGCAAGCTGTTCCAACCCTCATCATAAAAAACTTCTTCCTGATATCTAGTCTAAATCTACCCTCTTTTAGTTTAAAACGATTACTCCCTGCCCTAACACAACAGGCCCTACTAAAAAGTCTGTCACCATCTTTTTTATAAGCCCCCTTTAAGTATAGAAAGTCTGCAATAAGGTGTTCCCGCAGCCTTCTCTTCTCCAGGCTGAACAACCCCAACTCTCTCAGCCTTTCCTCATAGCAGAGGTGTTCCATCCCTCCGATCATTTTTGTGGCCCTCCTCTGGACCCAGTCCAACAGATCCATGTCTTTTCTGTGTTGAGGACTCCAGAGTTGAATACAGTACTCCAGGTGGGGGTCTCATCAGAGCAGAATAGAAGGGCAGAATCACCTCCCTCGACCTGCTGGCCACTCTTCTTTTTATGCAGCCCAGGATACAGTTGGCTTTCTGGGCTGCGAGTGCACATTCTGGCTCACGTCCAGCTTTTTATCCACCAGCACCCGCAGCACCTCCCTCTCTGCTCCCCCTCCTGCAGAAGTTGTAAGCAGCAGAAAGGTCACCTGTAAGTCTCCTTTTTTCTAAGCTGAACAAACCAAGTATCCTCAACCCCTCCTAATAAGTCTTGCCCTCTAGTCCTTTCACCATCTTTCTTGCCCTCCTGTAGACATATTCTAATATTTCTATATCCTTCTTATATTGTGGAGGCCTAAACAGCGCACAGTACTCGAGGTGAGGCTGCACCAATGCAGAGTATAGTAGGACAATCACTTCTTTTGACCAGCTAGTTATACTGTGCTTAATGCACTCCAGGAAAGGGTTGGCCCTTTTGGCTGCCAGGGCATATTGTTGACTCATATTGAACTTACCATCAACAAAAACACCCAGATCCCTTTCTGCAGGGCTACACTTCACTCCCTTGTCCCCCAGTCTATACGTACATCCACCAGATTACACCATCCCAGGTGCAGAATCCAGCATTTGTCTTTGTTAAATTTCACACGGCTGGCGATTGCCTGGTCCTCTAATCTATCAAGATCTCTCTGTAAAGCCTCTCTACCCTCTAGGGGACCAATGGGTCCTCCTAATTTAGGATCACTGGCAAACTTTCTTAGTGTGCACTCAACTCCTGTGTCCAGGTCACTGATAAAAACATTGAAGAGAACCAGCCCTCAGACTGAGCCCTGGGGAACACCACTAGTGACTGGCCACCAGCCAGATGTTGCCCCATTTACTACAACTCTTTGAGCCTGACCTTTCCACCAATTGTTCACCCATAGTATTGTATACATGTCTAGCTGTATGCTGGACATTTTGTTCGGAAGGATACTGTGAGAGGCAGTATCAAAAGCTTTGATAAAACGTGGTGTTCTTAATATGAAAGTGTGAGTAGTGTTTTAGATGAAAAATCATACCATATATAATATGATTTACTGATTCATGAGAAGCACCAATAACCAAATAAACTTCTTAATATAAAACAGTACAACATCTTCTTTTTCAATAGAAAAAAAACTAAGTAAGGTTTACTTTCCAATAAATACTATCTGGCATTCTTAACCTGTTTATGCCCTTTTCTCCTGAATACTACAGAGACCAGTCGTCTACCACAGTTTATCCAAGTAAGCAATTGTTCTTTCAGATGAATTGCTAGAGTTTGAAACACTGTCTAGGGGCTTGTGGGAGAGCTATTTTAGACAGTGGAATTGTAATCCAGACTATTTTTTTCTGAGGCAAATATATGTTATTCAGTCAGTGGATAACAGAGACTGCAAATGTATTCAGTCTTCATATTTTTGTAGCACTGAAATGTAAATATCAGGAGAAGTTGATGTGGAAACATGATTTAATTCATCCTCTATTGAAGACATCCAGGTGTGAAATGAGTAACAGTGCATTATGGTTAATGATTTCACTGCAGTACAGGAATCCCCTCAGCAGGAGAAGGGTTATTCTGTTTTACTTCTTTAGATAAAAGCTGTCCAAAGACTTCAGACAAGGAGAAGTTTAAATGTAGCCAGGGAGAAATATAAGTAGAGTATTTTATAGTAAATAGAAAGAATCTGTGATCATTCAATAAAGAAATAAAATCTCTCTTCACTGCATCTCCTCACTTTACGGAGGGTTTTTGTTTCTATTTTTAAGTCCTTGTAAGCTTTATGATTATTATATTTATTTTTATTGTTGTTATTATTATTATTCTCTTTTCTAGCATACTTTTCTTATCTCTCAGTATCTGCTATTAGAAGGCAAAACTCTTTGCTGGCACATGTGGTCATTTTTCCCATACATCACTGATTGTGCTACGCAATGAGGCTCTTGCTTGATTTTTGTCTCTGTGCCCCACAATTGGACTTCTTGCTTTCTCCAAGGCTAAAGACATAAAATGTCCCTATGAAGTTTCAGTTGGTTTTTCTTCTTCTCTGTGGGGTTCTGCACATAGAAGTTGCCCCTCTGGGGAATATTTTAGCGATTAATAATAAAGCTCTTTTACATATGTGTGCTCTTATTTTTCTTTGATAAGCATTAGCAAGACAGGGAAATTCTGTAGTAGGCTTGGTCTATAAACTTCTACTGCAGTGTCTTTGTGCAGAGCAGCGGTCATATGAAAGCTTCACACAGAGGAGGAGCAAGAGAGGGGCAAACATTTTGTGCAGTTGACCCACTGTGAGAGCCTACGCTACAAGAGGAAACCTTGTTCTTCAGCTGGTGATGTGCTTCATCCTAGACCACGAGTCAGGAAGTCCTTCCTGTTTATAGCCTTGCATAAGTAGTGAAAAGGAAATTTGTGTTCATACTTGCTCTACTGATACCTATGATTTGAGTTATGCAATGCTATTTCCTTCAGCATGTCTCAGGGCACAGAATTTGACAAGATTAACTGTGATTCATCAAGAATGTTTTCCAGAACAAGCTTTTAAAAAAATAAAATTATTTTCCTTAAATTTCCTTGAGTGTATCTTTTACTGTTAGTAAAAAGGTATGTAATATAGATGAGTGGCTACCCTTAGTGCATCTCCTACTTTTCTAAACTTCTGTCTTTTTTCCAGCGTCTCTTATTCAATTATTATATCTGTTTAATCCTTTCTTTTCTCTGAAGAATCCCTTTTCCTCCAGCCCTTTAATGATTATTATTGAATCACCTTATTTCTATAAGGCTGTTCTGCTGGGGTGCTGAAAGCTGAAAGCACTGTTCAAAGAAAGAGTATATTGCTATATTTCATTTTCTATCCTTTCTTTGTATGTCGTAGTTTACAAATTCTATATCCCACTGAGCTGCCCACCAGCTGTTTAGATCTTCTTTTTTTTTCCTCTAGGAGATTGCACAACTAATTAAAAACTGTCAAACTAGTTTATGTTTAAAAACAATTGTAGGATTGAATTAACCTGATATTTTAAGTAGTTCCCATGCTCCATTTGTGCAACAACTATGTCTACATACTGAAGGACTTTCATAAATTAACACAAAAGAGGTTATTATCTTGCTTGCTAAATTTTACTTTCAATTTCCAGTCTCTTCCTCAAAGTTGTACATTCTTCAGTTCCTACCAACAAAAACAGAGCTATGAACTTTCTAAGTAATGAAACAACATACATATAGGGTCTCAAAGCATGCAGCTTAAAATTTTGTGCAGACAAAAGTGGATCTGATTACAACTTGCTTTATCTGAACTTATTTTGGAAGCCGCTGTTTCCATCAATTTTAGAGCACTATTTTACAGTTGCTAATAATTTCACCTCATTAAAATAGAAATGTTCGCTTCAAAGATGTCTACAGAGTGATAGTATCAAGTACTGACTGCTACGCTATATGAATACCTGCCATGCAAACAATTTGGAGATGTTCATGCTGACTTGGTGTTATATACCCTTCAACAATAAGAAGTAAAGTAAAAAAATGTCTAGGGACATTTCGTTCTTAGGAAAATAGCAAAGCTTTGGTGTAAGGGTACTCTCATTCAAAGTAGAATTGTAAATATACTTGAAAACAGTTACCTGCAACACTTTCATAAATGAAAAGCTGATCTGAGTCAGACCTTTAGTGCTTTTGATGGCCTAGGAAATATTCATTCTGGGTTGATCAGCAAGTTGAGCTCAATATTACTTTAAGAAAGATTTGGGAATGAGGGCTAATCAGCCTGGCAAAAGTAGCTGTTATGGGGAAAATATCTTGTGTGTATTTCTGTACGTTAGTCCTTTAATTCCAGCTCAGCTGACCAGTCTATAAAGCACTGGGGTGTCATCTTTTATTTATCGGGAAAAAATCTAGGTCCTGGTGAAACATTTAACTTTCTTTAACAACGAGAGAGGTATACCTTGGTATGAAGCAAAGATGTAGCCTGTTACTTAGCCACGAGTATTTAGACTACTGCAGTTTAGATCAATATATAAATAATATATTAATAAATAAAATAAATACATTTTCTCAGTAGATAAAATAATCATGAGGAGACTGGAGCACAGAGTTATGCAGGTCAACATTGACAGCAGCTAAGCATTTGTGAAACTTGCAATATGAATTGCTTATCACTGGGATGATCCCTACATAGCTGATGGCATAACAAACAGGGGGGGTCCAGTGACAGTCAGAAACCGAGCTTGAAATTGCACCCTTCAGCACTGCCCTTTCCTGGCACTGCTTTTGCTCTGCTACTAATAATGTTCATATCGTCAATTCAGTCAATTCAGTCTGTTTTCATGGATCCCACATGATCCAACACATGGGAAATCTCTTCTGGCATCATCCACGTATATAGTGTTTTCCTCTCTCAAGTTATGTATTGTGCTTCCCAGTGTCCAAAAGCTTTGTACCAAACCAGCATCCCGGGAATTAAGAGCAGCAAGTATTGACTCTTTTTTTTTGAGAAGACTGGCAAAATACTTTTTCTTACAGAGTGAGTTGCTGACCCTTGACATCAGAGCAATGCATAAAAGTGTTGATAAACTGAAATGATTCGTGAAACAATCAGTTCCATCATTTTGCTGCAGCAGATTTGAACAGGACAAAAACTATTATCTTTCAGACAGGCCCCCAGAACGTTTTTACCACAGCATGAGATTTTATTTGTCTGGCTCCACCAAAAGAGATGAAAAGAGCTACCTAAAATCTAAATGTTTACAGTAGTATTACAGTGTTACGAAGCAGTGTGAGAGAAAGGATTTGAAAATAAAATACATTCAGAAAACTGAGAGAATGGTTCATGTCTTTTCAAGAGGCGTGAGACTGGGTTTACATAAGAAATAAATTAAAGGCAATTTGCTAAGATACTAGACAAACCTATGGTGCTAACACATTTTGAATGCAGTTCTGGTCCTCACATCACTAAAAATGATGTAGCAGAACCAAAAAATGCAGAGCAACAAGTAAAATCAGAGGTATGAAACAGCTTTCATATGAGGAATGACTAAAAAAAATATGTCTCTTCTTCCCAGAAAAAGGACAGCTAAAGCCATATATGGCAGGGATCTGCAAGACTGTGAGTAGCAGGGAAAAAGATAGTGATTATTCATTATCTTTTCCAGTACAGGACACATGAGCAACAAGTGAAAACAACAAGCAGCAAGTTCAAGCCAACATCCAAAAAGAAGAGACTTCTTTGCATGGGGTGGAGATCAGCTGTGGAACTCCTTGCCACTGGGTGCTGTGAATGCAGTTTTTACAGCAGAATTTGTCCAAAATGATGGTAAAAATCCACAAAGAACCATCAAAAAAAGAACATCATCATCCTCTCAGGAAGTCTGTCATATGACTTGTTGGAGGCTATTCTTCTAGCACTGTCCAAGCATTTGTCACTGCCTACTGTTGGAGACAGGACTCACAGAAGACAGACTAGTTGTTCCTCCCAGTATGGTCATTCCTACTTTCTTCTGTTGAATTACAGAAGTAATTTTGAGTAACTGAATCTTTATTCATATTATTTACACTTCAAGTATACTTATACACATTTTGCATGTAAATTCTACATCAGTGTAGGGAAAGGATAATGCTCCAAAGCTGGACATCAGTCTCCTCCATTTAACAGGGGTTGTTTAGTTATATTCAGGCATATTTCATAGTTTCATTAATTCAGTTGGATCATTTCTGCATAAAATGGGTGGAAGCAAAATGTAAAGTTACTAAAAATTATTGAAAAATACAACCCTTCTAAAAAAAAAGTCACAGCAATCAAATATATTGTTACTAATTTAGTAGACTGGCAACAAGAGAGCTTCCTAATACATATAAATGTCATTGTCATTGAATGCCTGGCAATGCTGAAAAGGCACAAAGAGCCTGTTGTCAATGAAGCAGAAAAATGCTGAGCTTGATTTAAAGCAAACTGGTCAAAAACTGGTTGTGTGAAAACAAATGATTACTAAATATTACAGCCTACACCCCACACCTGATTAGAATGGTATTCATCAGAATGAAGAATGTCATACTTTTTCTGTATGAATATTTATCTCTGTGCTTAGCAACAGATGCAAATGGGATGGAGATATAAAAATCTAATTTATTTAGCATATTTATATCTTTAGATGTTACAGAATAGACTTTGTTTTCAATTACTTTCACAATTACTGATATGTACTTCTCTACTCACTGTTTAAAAAACCCTAAGGCTGCCCAAAACCGTTGTGTAATGTTCTTCACTTCAGTCAATGAGCTTTAACAGAAACCAATGCATTTTAACAGAATTTTTGTTTATCTCAAGCAGCACATTTTAATGAAATCAATACATTCTTGCTGAAAGGCTCATGAATCCATTGGAAAGAATACATTTTTACTGAAACCAATATACAGTTTTATAATGTCTGTATGTTTTAGTGAAAGCATGGCAATACATTTTAGCTGAAGCCAATATATTTCTCCAGAACTGATACCAAAGAAACCTTATTTTACAGTGATACCAATGCATTCTTACTGAAACTAATATTCCATATTCCTGAGCCAACATTATCAAGCTAAATGAAACTATGTTTTATTTTAGTGAAGAAATTACATACTTTCAAGATTATCTTAAAACAAGGAGTTTTGCAAGCCTTGTATTTTAGTATGCACATAAAATAAAAAGCAGATCATAAGAAGTCATTCCTAGATAGATCTGTCTCATTGGGTTTACATTTTATGTAGTCTTGCAACATATACGCATTCTATCAAATGAGTAATGATATAGATAGGAGTTTATTTTCATTCTCGATAGACTTTCACTAAATCTTTTTTTCCACTTTATATGCAAACTGACTTAAAATAAGTCAGCATTATGGATGATTTACACTTCAGAGCAGAGGAAGAAAACAGTGGTTAATGATTTTATTGTAGACTAGATGTGATTTATTGTGCAAGAATTTTTTGTAAGAATTATTTTCAGTACATCAGTTTTGGTATTTTTCTTGACATTTTGACTAAAGATGTGCTGATCTGCATTACTTAGAAATATTTTGAGTAGTCTGGTACATGTAGCTAATGATTTGTGATCCTTCTAAGTGTTTTAATTGATGCAATTAATGTGAATTAGAAGGCTCCATCTGAATTTCAACAGATCTGAAGAAATGCATAATCTGCTTAAAATTTAGACACAGTTTTTCTTTATCTTTTCAGCATAAAGAGATAAAGTAGGCAGAACAAGAAAACCAGCAATACAGTGACTTTGAATAAAACTGTTGCAGCATTACATGATACAGCACAGAACCACAGGGCTATTAAATAAAAAGGACTGATTTTATACAATTACTATTTTCACCACAGGCACATCAAAATATTATTTTCAGTTAAATCAAATCTAGCAGCATTTCCTAATGAGAACCCAATTAAATTAAAGGAATTTACCATAGCTCAGTAAACTAAAAAATGAGTTTTTTGACTGCAATATGTTACGAGCTAGCAGTCCATATCCTCAATCTGATCTTTCACAAGCTGAAGAGGGCAAAGGGTTTCCCCAACTCCCATAGAAAATGTATTGAAATTCTTCAGTATTAATTAGCTCAGAGCTGTAATTTATTTCTTTAAGATTATCTCGACTGAGGAAATATTAGGGCTTTTTCCATTACAGTATCCTTTTCTGATCCCATTGTTCATGGGTTCCTTGCTGAAACACCAAAGACATCAGCAAGCAACATGGAGCACTCCCAGTTCATCAGCTCCAGTTCAGCATTGCTATCTGTGCAGATGGGATCCTGATATTTCAGGAACTAAAGAAAAAGATAGCCTAGCCATAGCAAAGTTTGCTTCGCCAAGCTTGCTGGTTTACAGAGCTGACCTACTTACAATCCTTATGAAAACAAAATGGACATTTTATCTCTGAAGTTATGCCTAATCACATCTTCAAAAAATTTCTTTCCCTACTAATGATGTTTGAAAAAATAATGAATAAAATGTAAATGCAATGGAAAGTCAGAGGGAAAATGCAATACTGAGAAAAATACATAGTCCAATTAAAATGATTAGCATAGAAAAGGGTAGTCTATATTCCTACCACAGCTGCTCCCTGAATGGTTCTCCTCATGTACAATAGGTTGCCTTGGGGGTGATTGATCCGCTTCCAGAAAGTATAATTGGTTTCCAAAGAATCTAAAAGACAAAGTGTAACAAGACCATGCACTATACTAGTATTGGATTTTACCTCTCCTCATTATTTAGACCCCTCTAGCAATTTTCCCTTAATAAGTTCCTATAGTGCTTTGCTGGATTCCTTTTTTCTATAACATATTTTTCTCTTCCAAATGAATATGATCCACTCATCTTGACATGAATTCTACACCACCTCTTTCTAATTACCGCTCTTGGTGTCATACCATTTCTTGCAAGTATTACAGAATAAGTGCCATTCCTATATTTATTTTAGAATCCCACGCAATGAGGAAGGATAGTATTAGTTGCTCAATTTCACCCTTTTTCTATGCCATTATTAGAACATACTTGATTTTAAAAAGGGATTAAAGTTTTGGCCTTGAAGTATAATCTTAGCATAAAGAACTATACACCAGATACTTAAATGCAGCTGAACTAAAACCAAAGCAAAAAAGAATTTCACTACTCCATTTGAATCTCGAGTATCAATTGCAAGTTTTCTTGATCACAGAAACAAGCAGGTTTTAAATTCATGGTTAATTTTAAAGGCATTTAATAGCAACCACAGGAAATTGGGAGTCTGGTTTCCATAATTACATTAAGCATATGTTTAATTTTAATGTTTTGTAGTGCTGACATGCAAACAAGATTCAAAGTCTTGGTTGATCAAGCACAGGATGTACAGACACAACATGTATTCTTCATGGATGTAATACAGAGGACATGATAAAGATCATTAATAGGATATACCATCACAGCCTCCTGTCCTCATTTTAACAATCTCAACAAAATCAAAAAGGTATAGAAAAAAGTTGCAAGTTCCATTTAGATCTTTGGCAACTTGCCTTTGGATTAGAGATTCAAGCATATTGTGCATAGCAACAAGATGATTAGAGGTGACTTGATCACGGTCCTTAAAAGTCAACTCAGGGAACAGATTTATGGTAGGAAGTATCTTGCAAACCAAGAAGTAAGAAGATTCAAATGTGTGAAGTTGATATTAAGCATGAAATGAGGGGCAGAAGGAATATTCCAGTGAAATGTAATCAACAACTGAAACACTTAATCTAGGAATCCAATTCTGTGTGTTTCAAAGTCTTTCATCTGACACCAAAGATATTCCTCTCACTTGACAGGGAGAATGGAACTGATAGAAATATTTCTGTCTTCAGATCTCAGGCTATTTTATGCAGAAGTTCAGTTTGACAGGCATACTGATTTCTCTAGTTGTTGATAAAAATCAACACAATTCCATAAAATATACTTGTTAAGAATTATAATCAAACGCTATTAAGATTCAGAGAAGGACACACCATAGAATAATATTTAAGACGTAGCTGAATATAATGAAGCAGAAGGGAAATCCAGTATCCAGACTGCTTCATGTTGCATTACAATTAACATTTAACTTTGAAAAGGTTTTTCTGTATTTACTTATAAGATAGTAATTAGACTGTTTTTTTAAGTATGGTTGTTATTTGGGATTATGTTTCTGAAACTAATAAAAGAAAAAAACAAAAGTAAAAGATGCAGGAAACCTTCCCTACCTTATTACACATAGGGGTAGACTGACCTTGTTCATGAGCAGCTTATAACAGCTACAACCTTAGCTCCTTAACCATAAGTGCTCTTCCAGACTCTGCTCCTATTCACACTATTTACTTCCCTGCCATTAGTTACAATATCTTCACCTTTTGATGCTCACAATGATTCTTCTCCTTAAGACCAATTATTTTGAAGAGACAGAAAATTCACCTGTCCTCTCTCTTCTGCGTTTTCCTTCCACTAACTGTTACAGCATTCTGATCCAAAGGAAAATATACTTTATTCCTACATAGTTCATGCCTAGTTCAAAGCTAAAGGAAAGACCTCCTAGGATAAACTAGAGACCAATAAGAGAAAAAAGAACACCAACAACTATCATCATCTTTATAAAGGAGAGATCCCTTCACATTGTCCTATGTAAGCCAATATCACAGTCCTTTCCTTTATCAGCCTCTACCCACCACAGGTAGCCTCTAAAACACTATCCCCTTTTCTTTCTTCCCCCAAATAGGCTTTCCTAGCTAATAAGTAGTCAGGAAAAATACTTTCCCAGAAAAGTAGCTCCCAAAAATCTTAGTTAAGTAATTACTACATCACCAAGTAATATCACTGCTACTAGGTTGCTTTGCAGACATTAGATTCAAGGCAAAGATCATGTGATGCAAAATGCATGGATAACAGAACTAAACGAAACAGTGATATCTCAGATGCACTAGTGAAAGCTTTCTGCAAATGCAGTTTATTGGCCTGGGCTTGAATGGATAAATACATTGTATGGTTATGACTGTCTGAAGTCATATAAAGAAAGCTAATGCCACATATTAGGAAACCCCATTTTCAGATTATCAAAGACACAAAAGAACTGCTACTCATAAGTTGCTCCTTTATGAAGCATATCTGGCAGAGAAAAAAAAATAGCACTGGTAAATGTAAAACCACCTCAAGCACTACAAACACAGAGTTTGAGATCTAAATAAACTACCACCTCTAATAACAATGTACTGAGCTTTATTAAAAATGCCTGACTATTTCATATCCCACAGAGTCCTTTCTACTGAAGTACTAGCACTGTAAAAGCTATCTCCTCCTAATAGAAAAATTGCTTTAAATACTCAGCATGTTCACTTGGGGATGCTCATGTAAAGGTATGTCTAAAGTTGCCCTGATAAGACAGAATAGTATTTGTCAGTAATTAAAATCTCTATTAAAGGTTAAATGTAGCTCTCCTTAAAATCAGTGAAAATATTTGCATCACTTCAGAAAGTCCTGTATCCAGCCACAAGTGATTCACGTTAGCTTCTTCCTCTTAATTTCTGAAGGATGCTCCATAGGAAAAAATGGCACATGGCATTGTGTCCCATGTGGTATACTGAGAATTCTCTGACATTTCCTGTTCACAGAAATTGTCCCCACTTGAAATGCACTTTTCAGTTATTTGGTCCCTGTATAATGTCAACTGTGCACATCTAAGGCTCAGAAAATTTTGCTAGCTGGCAAAGCCTGGTGACAAACAAATCAATGGTTTTCATTTTGCTGTTGGCATGCCTGACAGGGTACGTGACTATCGGATGTCAGATTCTTTTTAGGCTGGAATTATTGATCAAGTCTATCCAGAACGTTTAAAGCCTTCCCTTGTGTTTTGAAGTATATAGAAAATGTCTTGCTGCTCAAGGTTCCACAGAAGCTGAGTTATTCATTTTCACTTATCATTAGTGTCCTTACTGGCAGCTGTATGGTAATCATGTCTCTTTTCTTCCTTTCAGCCAACTTCTGTCAAATATCCTTTCTTATACCTACACACATTAAATATTCTCACACAGGGTTGGTAAAATGTTCTGAACAAGGCATTTGTGGTTGCTGCTAATAACCATCTTGTATGGACCTTTCTAATATGTCCTGAAGAACTAAGAATAGTGTTCTAAGAACAAAGGAATGGAATGACAGTCCTTGATTTCCTCCTTTCCATGTTCATTCACAGGTTTTGTTCAGGATAAAGTTTTATGTTTTTTCTCACTAGAGAGTAGAATCTGGAATGCTTTTGACATCCCAGCCCTCTGGCATTTCCATTTTATGTCAGATGTGTTGCCTACCCAACTCTGTTATTCTTTAAATACATGGTAAGCTGCAGTGTGTCAGTGAGTCCTGCATCCAACATATCACTTGTTTGTCATGGGATTTCATGAAAAGATCTGAGCCTATAGCAACAATCTGTATCTTTTATGCTTTAGCTGCTTGACTTGGTATTTCACAAAATGATCTAAATTTCCAGTAACTCACTCTGGTCCTGCAACATGTACTTAATCAATAGGACCCTGAAGAACAACATGTATCGTATAATGTAGTCAATCCACTCGTCCTGGTGCATAGCCTGAGGTTTGCCTGGGCCAGCACATCACTTCTTCGCAAGAGTTAGGGATGGCATTTAGGCACATGGGCTCTCTGCCTGTAGCAAACCATGGGCATGTCCTTACTGTTCTGTAACTTACTGCTGTCTTGGCAGTCTCCGACAAAGATGAATTCAAACACTTCTGTGGCCTGATTTATTTCCAGGAGCACGTACAGGTCTGCTGCGAGTAGAAAGTTCATACAGACTGTGTGTGAATCAGAAGAGCTGGGTCATTCCTTGTTCTCAACTAGAATGAAACCAGATTTCAAAATTTTGAAAACCTCCAGAAAACAGAGGTTTTTTCCTTTCTTTATGCACCTCTAGGAAGTAACACTGGCTCTTGCCAAACATTAGTGTGAGTAAAATTTGATTTTCTGACTCTTCGCAGAAAGCAAATAAATACGTACCATGACAAAGCAGATTCTGTGTTAGATTCACATGAATGCTTACAAAGTAGTGCAGTTAACTTGTCTTCACTCTTCATTTTAATGATCCCATTAGAATTTTCATTTGAAAAACAACTACAATTATAATAGCTAGAAAAAGAATAATCTGAGTTGCAGTCCAGCCCTATGATGGCTCTGTTATGGTTGTGTACCTTGCCCTGTAGTAGGAACTGAAGTCCAGGATATCTGTGGAATTGGAAAATATTGAATCCATTTGGAAGCACCAGTGGCAAACAAAATCTGCCACCCATTTATATGCGAGATGAAAGAAGTGAACAATTTCCCCACTTCCATAGGCACACCCTATGCTTGCGACATGAGTCCTTTGGAAGCTGCCGTGCTGCGCAGAATTCACCCCCGATGAAAAGCACCAATCCTGAGGATGCTCACCCCAGTCAATAACTCTCCAGTTCACAACGATATGTTTGCTGAAGCAGCTGACAATGGAAAATCTTAGTTGAAACCTTGTGTTGTTCTTCATGTCTCGTATTCACTGCTGAGGAATTATTTTCCTTAAGAGTCATAAATGTACAGATTCCCCGCAGTGCAGTTTTGTTGCACAGAAAAAAAGACATAAATTTCTGTCTGGCTGACCCTGCTAAAAGAATTATCAGTAAATGAAAAATCTGTTAAAAAAAATGAAAAACAAGAATTGCAACTTTGCCCCTGTGACTACCAAAGCTCTCTACATGCAGGCATATGTGTGTATATATACACATAAACCCATACATGTACACATACATAAATGTACATTTATCTACATATATAGAGAGACATACACTGAAGGTAAGTGTCTAAGAATCAGATATTCTTTTTTAACATTGTGAGGGAACAATGTAAAAAAATTGTGAGTATATAATGTCTCTGTGATACTGCCTCCCAAACTCCAGATTTATTTGTCTGAATTACTGGGCCTGTTCTGTTATGCTATGACATCATGCCAAGTAAGGGCATGACAAAAATGCAGGGAAAAAAATATATGTAAAGGTATGGAGTCTGATGGTTTTTAAATGCTTAATTTTTCTGAGTTTATAAAACTATTTAGAATACAGTAGTGATAGTAATTTAATGCATAAATTATATTAGGTTATATAATAAAAATAGTCATTCTTTTTTTTCTTTTTCTTTTGAAAATATCATTTATTTCTTTTATCAAAGACAAGCCAATGTATTGACATACAGCATTTTACTAGGACTAAAAAAAAAACACTTAACATTTTTAGCAAAGGGACAATTTATGTGTGTCCTGTGTGCTATATGATATGCGTATGTATTATACTGTATCTTTATTTCATTTTTTCTGCCAGCTCTATTTTCAAATTGTCTCTGAATTTGCTTTTTACTCTCTACTTCATTTTTCTATTTTTGCTTTCTCACTAAATTTATTCCTACTGCTCCTTGTCCATTTTGATTTTTTAGCCTCTCTTTATTGAAATGAGAGCCAAGTGATAAACTCTGAGCTGTAATTTTGAAACTATTATACTGAAAGGAGCTTGAAATTGGATAAAATTAGCTTATTCGTTCAGCATTGCAAAAGGACAAATACTAGTAATTCCTGAGCACTTCCAATTTCCATTTACTTCAGAGCAAATTTCACATATTCAGCATGCACCCAGTACTAGAGTTGCTTGGAAACTTCCCTGGAAAACATTTTCCTGGTCTGTGAGCAAAGTCATTGCTATCCAGGCCTGAAAAAGAATTACTGTAGTGATTGCTACTGTACAAATGAAGAAATGGGCTGCATTAGCCTATGACTGATGAGCAGATAGAAACTGGACTGGAAGTCTAGAATTACTATTTTTATTATATAGCCTAAAAGAATTTATGCATTATAATGATGTTTGTATAGGCCTCTTGATGTACAGGTCTATACAAGCCGTGTGCAGTATTGTATAGAGAATGTGCAGCCTGCTAAGCATCCAAACAGAGCAATAAGGCTGTATTATATTACCTGAACACATAGTTCGACTAGCGCTTGGAGCCTGAGAGTATGCCTAGCTTATAGGTAAAATAATTAACCAGTTTAAAAGTTCAGGAAAACTATCAATAAGAGCATTCATGTCATAAGTATATATGTAAAGAACTGATAAAACTCATGCCAGGGAGAGATGTATCTTGCATTCTGGCATTTCAAGGTGCTGGAAAGTTCAGCCCCACTGAGTGCTACTTGGTCTCCTGTATGCAGTGTTCTCATTACCTACAATATTGTCGAGATTAAGGATTTCACAGTTCATATGTTCCACTCAGTTTAGACACAATTCTAGTTTCACAGTGTGGCAACTACTAACAAAACCCAACTTTTTCATGGCAAGCAAGATTTTATAAATGAGGAAGTTCCTTTAACATTATGCTTCAGCCTGAGCTGCTAAGCTCCTATTCAGACCCCTAAATAAATGAACAGATGTTCAGAATTAACACACTGCAAGTCAACCTCATCATGCTTGTTAGAAGTCAAGGAAACGTGAAAACAGATTATTTTTCTTTATGCCTAAATTAGGAAACATGATCCCAAATTTTTCAGGAAAGACTGCAAACATCCTTCTTGTACTCTTATTAACCCTTGTAGTTCTTCATTTCTTGTTTCCAGAAATACTCTCTCTTCTGCTTGTATATTCTCTGCCTTTACTATTCACGCAGTTGGATGTTAGTGATGTTTATAAGTCATACTATAATGACCAGATTTACTCTGCTATTGTAAATTTCCTTATTAAAAAAGAGAGATTTTATGCATGCACAACACCTTTTCAAATGACTATTCACAGGATCTTTATGGTGTTCCAAGTTCAATGAGCCTGCTCTTCCAGTATTTTGAATTCGGCCAACAAATAGACAGTGATTACTTAACTTTATAAAGAATTCTTCCCAAATAGCTCTCTAAATATTTTAATTGAACTTTTAATTTCTTTGTGATGTTCATAACGATTTCTTGAAGAGCCGCACAGGTACAGACCAATGGTGACATCAAGTGGTGATTTACATTTTGACTGTATTTGAGAATAATCACAGTGGCAAAATAATAAGAGGTTTCTTCAGAGTTTTTTCTCTGGTCATAGAATCATTTCTCAGAATATTAATCCTATCTACATTTGGTTACTGAGTAAGGGATAAAACTAGCAGAGGGGTTTTCTTTATTTTTTTTTTTACTTTCTGCTTTATCTGTAGTGCTTTTTATTTTCAATTCTTCATCACCCATTAGAAAATGTTAAATACTATCCAGCCTGAAGGATGACTGCATATGTCTTCAAAGATCATAGGGTATGGTTTGCTGAGGTCATCACTGCTGTGCCAAATGTCATAACTGGAGACTATCATGGATAAAATAAAATCTGGTATTCAGCTAGGTATTTCACTTGTGATATGTGAAAGTCTCTCCTTTCCCTCATTCAGGTTCTGAATTAAATGAAAACTCTGGAAGGTATGTGAGCATTTTAATCCTAAATATTATATAATTTTAACAGAGTAAGTGATCAAAATAGGCTGATATAGGTTTTATACCATACTTGCACTTCAAGCACTTCAAACTGGCACTGCTTAATAAACTGTTAGAGGATGATTAAGTTCAGAAATGTCAGGACTTCTAAAACTGCATTTTAGGCAGACTCCAGCAGTATACTACTCTGCAGTAAGTACTAAGAGGACACCCTATTTCTTTCTAATTTGATCCAATACCAAATACTAGTCTTGAGTCTTGCCATTCTAGAAACTACATCGAGTGCTGCTTTCATTGGTTTTGCTAGTCCTTATCAGCAAATGATGAACTGTGTTACCACAAAGTCTCCACATTTAAACAAGTAAAATATTTTTCAGGTGTTTCAATGTTGTGAGTAGCCAATTGGATTCTGTCAGTGGTAATAGGGCATGGAAAGAAATAGCAGCCAGAGCCTGCAAACACAGAAGTATAGTGGTTGCATAGTTTAGGCTTCAGGAATCTCCTTCCTGTACAGATGACCTGTCCAGCCTTTTCCTTACAGAGCAGATGTGATTCTGTGCCCCTCTGCATCCTCTCAATAGCTCCCTTCCCAAGATCCTTAGCCTTATGGTGGCATAGCATAACCGGCTACAATTTTTTTCCCTTTAAAACGTCAAAAAGAATCACAATGCTCCCTATCTAATCCTCAGGAATTCATACCGCACTGCATAATTAGGCTTGAAATCAGCTACAGCACTGAGCATCTCCATCTGTAATCATCTTTTGAAAAAGAACATAGCACAAATAATTGCAGCAAAGGGTAATTATTAAAGCCAAATTTCACAGGTTTTGTTTGGGTTTTTTTGGTTTGGTTTGGTTTTTTAACTCAGACCAGACTGTTAGGAAGCTTCCACTGCTAGGATGTCAGTCTGATTGTGACAATGCATATAGAAGTGACCCTGTATGCAATGTTCATGACAGGTATGGCTATTCCTCTTGTATCTTGAGCTGCAAATTAACTACCTGCTTGCAAAAGAGGGTTAGAGCCCAGTTTCTCCAGGGTCCAAGCACCAAACAAAATCTTTTGTAAGGAGAGAATTGCCCTTTGTGAAAGCACAAGAACTGTACGTCTCAGCAGGAGCTGTGAGAGGGAAGAAACATAGTCATTTATGCTTACGGATAGCAGAGGAGTCGATCGAGCCACAAGGAGCACCCCCAGCCTTCACTGATGATTGCAACACTGGGCAATGTATTACATTTGGCCTGGAGACACGGCCACAGTCAGTGACTATTCTGAGTCCAGTGACTTCCAACATAGTCAGTTGACAAGTACAATAATACCTACATTCTCTATTTTACTTTCTTTGTGTTTAAGTATTAGTAATATAGCAACTTGAGATAGAAATGAATGTTGTATAAAGCTGATTAACAGACAGAATAAAATACCTCTTTTCATAATGTTCCTGGAAGAAACTAACTGAAGAGGTGTACAAAAGTGATGAGAAAGCATAAAATTCTCTGTGGAAGGTTTGGAAGATTTTTACTAGCTCTTGACTAATGCTATGGAAACACTTGATCAAATTTATCTCATGAGGATTAGAAGTTAGAGTCCACAATGAGGGCATTGAGATGAAGTGCTAACTCCTGTTGCCTTAACTGCTACAAATCTGTTCTTTATTCTAGAGTGAATACCCCTTATCTCTGTTTTCAGCTTCCCTCTATAGAACTTCATTACATCTTTTTCCACTGTATTAAACATCCATCTGCCAGCCAAAATCTATTCCCATATACCTACCTGGGGGACAGTGGCCAAGCTGGTTTTATCCTTCTCTTGAGTAAATATTTGAGACTGATCTTTATCAGCCTGTTTTCACTAGGCAGGTTTTTCATACCTCAGTTCATTCTTCTCAAGCACTCCCAATTAATCTTTCATCAAAATTAACTGTCTGTTCTTGAAGTATGTGCATTCCTTTTTCCCTGAAAAAAAAATATTTTTTAAACATTTCCAACAATAAAAATTAATGAGAGACAATAGGGCAATTGTAATCAGAATCAGTTATTATAGAACATCTTTCATTAAGAGAAGACATAGCATAGAGCTGCAGCCTGGAGGAAATGAATTTCAGAGCAAAAGCATTTATTATGCTCTACAAAGCTTGCTGATGCACAACAGGTTTAAACCTCAGCAAAGGGCAGTTTCTTTTCATAGAATCATAGAATCATAGAATCATCAAGGTTGGAAAAGACCCTTAAGGTCCTCGAGTCCAACCGTTAACCTATCACTGCCAAGTCCATCTATACCATGTCTTCAAGCACCTATGTATCCGTTCTTTAAATACCTTCAGGGATGGAGACTCAACCACTTCCCTGGGAAGCCTGGTCCGGTGCTTGACCACCCTCTCAGTGCAGAAGTTTTTCCTAATATCTAACCTAAACCTCCCCTGGCGCAGCTTGAGGCCGTTTCCTCTCGTTCTATCACTTGGTACTAGGGAGAAGAGACCGACCCCCACCTCGCTACAACCTCCTTACAGGTAGTTGTAGAGAGCAATAAGGTCTCCCCTCAGCCTCCTCTTCTCCAAACTAAACAACCCCAGCTCCCTCAGCTGCTCCTCGTAAGACATGTGCTCCAGACCCTTCACCAGCTTCGTTGCCCTTCTTTGGACACGCTCCAGCACCTCAATGTTCTTCTTGTAGTGAGGGGCACAAAACTGAACACAGTAGTCGAGGTGCGGCCTCACCAATGCCGAGTACAGGGGCACTATCACCTCCCTGGTCCTGCTGGCCACACTATTCCTGATACAGGCCAGGATGCCATTGGCCTTCTTGGCCACCTGGGCACACTGCTGGCTCATATTCAGGCGGCTGTCAACCAACACCCCCAGGTCCTCTTCTGCCAGGCAGCTCTCCAGCCACTCCTCCCCCAGCCTGTAACGTTGCATGGGGTTGTTGTGACCGAAGTGCAGGACCCGGCACTCAGCCTTGTTGAATCTCATGCAGTTGGCCCCAGCCCAATGATCCAGCCTGTTCAGGTCCCTCTGTAGGGCCTTCCTACCCTCCAGCAGATTGACACTTCCACCCAACTTGGTGTCATCTGCAAACTTACTGAGGGTGCACTCGATCCCCTCATCCAGATCATCAGTGAAGATATTGAACAGGACGGGCCCCAACACTGAGCCCTGGGGATCACCACTTGTCACCAGCCACCAACTGGATTTAACTCCATTCACCACAACTCTTTGGGCCCGGACATCCAGCCAGTTTTTCACCCAGCAAAGAGTATGCCCATCCAAGCCATGAGCAGCCAGCTTCTCCAAGAGAATGCTGTGGGAGACAGTGTCAAAGGCCTTACTAAAGTCCAAGTACACAACATCCACAGCCTTTTCCTCATCCACTAAGTGGGTCACCTTGTCATAGAAGGAGACCAGGTTAGGGAAACAGGATCTCCCTTTTATAAACCCATGCTGGCTGGGCCTGATCCCTCAGTTGTCCCGCACTTGCTGCATAATGGCACTCAAGATGACCTGCTCCATGACCTTCCCCGGCACCGAGGTCAGGCTGACAGGCCTGTAGTTCCCCAGATCCTCCTTCCGACCCTTCTTGTAGAGGGGCGTCACGTTTGCTAGTTTCCAGTCATCCGGGACCTTCCCGGTTGACCAGGACTGCTGATAAATAATGGAGAGTGGCTTGGCAAGCTCCTCTGCCAGCTCCCTCATTATCCTCGGGTGGATCCCATCTGGGCCCATGGACTTCTGCGCATCCAGGTGGAGGAGCAGGTCAGTGACTGCCACCTCTTCAACAACTGGAACTTCACTCGGTGTCCTATCTTCGTCTCCCAGCTCAGGGGCCTGAAAAACCCAAGGATGACTAGCTTGACTATTAAAGACTGAGGCAAAGAAGGCATTAAGTACCTTTGCTTTAAGATGGTGGAATATTTGGCCAATTTCAGTGCATGGTTAGTCCATGACTAGCGTCTATCTAAAACAGTAGTGTGGGGTTCCATTTTTGTTGCCCATTAATTCCTCCTCCAGGCTGGATCTGTTGTAGTGATATGTGTGCAGGTCTGACCATCAGAGCATTAGATCACTGGGGCAACTAGCAAAGCCTTATGCTGTACCCTGCTGTACTCAGTTGTAGACCATTGTTATAGCTAGTGACCATGTCAAAGCAGCAGCAGAACTTATTTTTCAAAGACATGCTGGTTGTGATACGCCATCCTTATTAGAATAGACTTTCTGATACTGAGTTGAAGTCTTCCTTGATACTCTGGAGAGTTAAATGTTAGAGGGGCCAGTACCATGGGAGATTGTTTAAAGACAGTAACTTTTAATAATGCACCACGAGCAAAACTTAATATAGGACCAAATGGTAATCCCCTTGTTTTCACTGAATAGGACCTAGCTCCACAAACACTGCTTGTTAACTAAAGCACAAGATGAATGAAGGTTTCTGAACTGGCTTTTAAGTAACCTGTTCTTGGTTTGGATTTTATGTTGCACATCTTTGTTTTTCTTTCTTTCCACAAGAGGGCAATAGTGAACTATGGATTCACTATGGAACTAGTGAATTATGGACCTTATGTATGTCTTGAACTCACTTCAGAGGAAGTATGTGTGTCTTCCCATGAAAAAGAATGAGAAGACTCCGTGAAATCCTTTTTTTCTTTTTTCTTTTTTTTTTTAAACATCAGCAAAGACAGGAAACCTATTTCCCACTTATAACTGTTGCAATGTGTTTAGCAATGAACAGGTTACTCTTGGAGTCTAGAGAAACTACTTAAATCAAAGGGCAATTCTTTATTTAAAGTTACTTGCAGGGACCGATAAGATGGATTTTAAGCCCTTGAATAATACTAACCTAATTGTGCATAATTCATTTTCTTGCTTTCATGCTTATTTTTACAGTAAATATCATTATAACTTGGGTTATCCATACCTTTGATCTACAGTCGTTGAAAATAAATCAGTCCTGCCTGGAATTTGAAACAAAAATTATAAGAATTTGCAATTAGCTAAACTTATTCAAACTCTCTGAGAATTCTGTACCTTGAAAAAAACATATTAAGTGTTATAAAAGCTAACTCTCTGTGGGCATCAGTAAATTTATGAGAAACTATATGGGAAAAAGAATGAAAAGGGAAAAAATGAATGTACTACTCCATAAACTAAGGGAAAGAGTGTTTAAGAACTATGAGTAGGCAATTCTTGAGTAATGAATTTGATCTGTTCCTTTTTCTTGAAGTTTCATCTACTTCAAACAAAACCTTAGTCTTATACTGCAGCTTCCAGAGAAATTCCTGAAAATTCATGTATATCTCATGGTTCAGCAGAATGGAACTTAATTTATAAAGTAGATCAGAAACACCTGTTTAAAGCTGGCCCACTTTTTCTCCTATTTTCCCCGGTGTATCCCATCAAGAACTTTATTTCTCTGCACTACAAACCCAGAGTTTTTAGTGCTTTACTTCATTTTTATCACAGAAAGAGAAATTTTCAGTCCAAAAAAGGATAGCAACTTTGGCCACATGCACCGATATTTCTATGTTTTCCACTGTCTCAGCGTGACTTTTTGCTTACAATTAAGAGCAATAAAGGAAAAAACACAGCTGTGGTCTTGGGTTCCTTTCCACACGAGACGAGCAATGGGATTCCCTGGAGTAAGAGCATCACTTGTGTGCACATAAATCCAGAAAAAATTTAACCTTTGAATATCTGAAAGGTGTTTGTGAAATAGCCATGCAATCAGGTTTTCTGTACGTTTTATCCAGCTGGAATTTGCTTGAACATCATCTGAAGATGACGTATCCTTAATCACAACAAAGATCTTTGTATCTGTTGAAATACTTGCTATGAAAAAAAAACACAACTGTGAAGTGTGGCACTTTATTCACCTGACAAATGATCAGCAGATCATTCTTGAATTTTGTGTAGGTAACAAAAGTTAATTCTCTGAAGGGATTATAATGTCACACTTTAAGAGTACTGAACATTTCCCAGCTGTGTTTTTTAAAGTTGATTTGCATATAAAATCTTGCATGTGCTTTGGTGAAATGTGTTGCACATGGAAGTACCTGGACTAAGAGGAGTGGTTTATGTCTAAAAATACATATGCAGGACTTGTTTCAATATCTGCAATATACCTCAGTTCTACCCTCTCCCACCACAGTTTAGTTCTCCGTTGCACGGAACAGCAAGGAACTAACCCTAGACTGAAATATGAAATCAGTCATTGGAATCTAAGCTGAAACATCTGAACATGTTTTCTTATTACATCCAAAAGTTGTACTTGAACAGCCTCTAAACATAGGACAACATTTATAAGCAGGAAAGACAACTGTCTTGCGCAACATGGCGTCTCTAAGATTACAGAGCTTTCCAGGCCTGGTTTGCTTAACCCTTCTTTTAAGCATTCATCAAAAGACAAAGCAGTCATATTCTAGTTGGTAGGCTAAAGTCACGTAACAAGGTTTGCAAACTTTAGGGGTGGGGGAAGAGATGAGAAGAAAAAGGGAGGTATCTTAAAAGTATGAAGGGACTTTTGCAATAGAGGAGGCCTTAGGACAAGAAGTTTGAGGACATTGGAGCTCTGTGATGGGAGGTCTTGGTGACCTCTGGAAGGACTGAAGCATCTGAACAGTGCGGCAGAAGTGAGCAAATGAGGGCTCAGCAGGGAGGAAGGGGGGAAGACTTTGAAGTGTGGAGCCACAGGAAGAGGGATTCTGACACCTGAGCCTCTCGTAGGTCTTTCAGCTCCCATTCAGATGTCTTGCTAACACTACAAGTTGTCCCTGCTAACTTGAAAGCTGTCATGAGAATATACCCATGAGTCATTCATTTCAGAGTGTGTGAGGGAGGAGGGAGATGAGCACAGGGTGGCTGATGATTGACATTAGAGGGCAGAGACTTTTAAATTACTTATGAATGGACAGAGTAGAGAAAATCAATAGAATCAAGGGAAGCATGTTGCAAAGATGAAACATATTTCAATCTAGCCATGGAGAGAAAATATTTGAAGTAGCATAGTGTCATATAAACAAGCCAGCCTTAGAGAAGGCTGCCTCTTACTCCATTTTAGGAAGCTGCTTTCATGACATGAAGCAAACAAGTCAGGGCATGACTATGGCACTCAGAATAAATGGTGAGTCTGGTTGGATTTATTTGGACATTTTCAACATTAACTGCTGAGTGTACGGTAGCCAGTTGGACTGTTTGGTGATCCCCTGGATGAAAAACAGAGGTAAAGATGTTATATCCGATGAGAAATACAAATGCAGCCCAAGAATGGCTGATAAGGGAGAGCCCAATAATTTTTGCATATAGGTACAGATGACTAAAAACGGTAAAGAAGAGATCCATGGAAATTTAGACGAGGGGGAAACTAAATCGAAAGCCTCTATGAAAATCATTAAATAAAGCAACAAAGTAATATGGGAGTTACAAACATCTCTGAATGAATAAGAAATAAAAATCAAAAGGAGGATGTACATATATTGGCTAATGGAAGGAATTCTGACAAAAAGGAAGCACTTTAGGAAGAGGAATGGTCTTTAATTTAACCAAAAATGACCTTGTCTGTTGGCGCAGAAAATCACCAAGAGCTCTCTGGATAGTAGTGACATTAAATTTTGTGTTGAAGGTAAGATCTGAACAGCTGTGATACACATGGAGAACAAAGCATGCATACACTAGAATCACAGATCTTAATATCTTTGGGGAACAAAATGAATATAATGAAGACTTAAAATTAAATCGACAGCATGATTTAAGTTAAAATTGCTTTAAAATAAATTCAGTCTGTTATTTCATGTGTTGTGTCATGATACAATACACATCCAGCAGACTTCTCATATGGATAAAGATCCCTACTACAGAGTATATTCAGAGAATATATTTTTTCTCTTTTTTAGAATTCACTATAATATTTTCTGTTGCTTCATTTTTCTTCTTCCTCTTGCTGGTATTTTATTCTTTAGATTGATGAGTAATACATTAAATTAAGCAAAAGTAATTTTTTTTCCCCAAGACAAGTACTGTTTCCTATTCTCTTAGAAAACTTGGACTAAAAACCACCATTTGAAAGAGATCATGGGTGTATACACCTGAAATTATATAGCTTCCGTTTGATCCCAGCGACATTGAAGCTGGGCTAGCTTCAGGGAAACAAATGATTTTCTATGTTGTCATTATCTCTGCGCTTCCCTTAATTTACTCTTCATCCCTGTGTGCAATCAAATTAAATGTCACCTGAATTAGAAAAGGGCTGATCTCAGATTCTGGCACGGGCTAAGAATTTTAATAAAAAAATAGCAACAAAAAATGGCAACTAAAGTTTTACAAGGACAATAGAGGACACCTGCAAGATCATGTGTGCTACCTGCAATTTCTGGCTGTTGAAAAGTTGTGGTATAACAGATATTTGTGAAATACATTGGAATGAAAAAATCTGTTTGAGCTCTGTCATACCTGTGCATAATTTCTACAGGATGACGAGATCATGCAGTTACAGAACTGGAGAAATAGTATGTCTCTCGGAGGACTTCATGAGAGGGAGCGAAATATTTCAGGTGGGAGACAGGCCCCTACAAAAGAATCAGCCATTGAGTTACATAGGAAATAGGCATATTATGTGTTAAACTACATCAACAATATTATACTACAGTATCTTAATAAGATAATGAATATAAAATATTTAGAGGAAATGGCAAAAAGAACTGCATATTTTCATGTTTGAGGATCAGACATCAGACATCAGGTAAGCAGCATTAAAAGGAAACCTAAATGGCCAGAGACTGGAAGAAGGTTTTTCCACCTAGCAAAAAGAACACACAAGAAATTATCACCCCCTGTAAATATATCAGAAGAAGAAGAGTTGTTTACACTCAAGATAATGCTATTACAGGAGCAAGATGACATAAACTGGCCATTGTACACTTGTATTTACACAGGGCTTCCATTTCTGAGCTGAGTAAGGCTAAGGAAGAGAAGGCATAGTGAGGCCAAAAATACCTAACCAGTTTTAAGGCAGTGCTACAGAGATCACAAAAAACCACCAAGGTTCCCTTCAATAGCAAAGAAATGGATCCACATGCCCCAGGTTACCAACATCAGCCTGACATCCTCTTGTCTTATATTCTGTAACTGTTAGATGCCAAGTGTCCTTGAACAGCCTGTCTTCTACTGTCAAGTAAAATCCTAAACTGCATGGGTAACCAGACTATACATAGTGGCAATTATCATACTATTTAGAAGTGAAAGGAATTATGAGACTAGTTAGATAAACACTGAGTTATGAGTGGATCATTTAACAATATAACATCTAGTTTGAAATGCCTGTTATTTTCCATGTAAACTTAATAAAATATGATGGGTTACACATTCTCCATTTTACAATGCTTTTTCTCCTCTTTCTCTGGCTCTATATGCTACATATGCATCTAAATGAGCCAATGAAGACTTAAAATATATAAATATCAGCATTTATTAAATATGGACTTTCAATATGATTCACCTTAATCATGTTTTAAACTGATGAACAAACATGGTCGCAGCAAAATTATTAAAATGCTTAAAAAGTAATCAGGTAGTTATAATCCCTCTTTTTGAAAAGTGTTTGGCAAGATTTTGTCTATTATTGTTGAATGGACCTGAAATCAAATGAACAGGCAGTAAGTATTCAGAGCAACAGGTAATATGTTCATCTATCCAGTTTAGGGAAACACCAGGAAAAGGATGCAGCCATAAATGAAATATAGTCAACATCACTCCCAGACAGTGAAGCCATTTGGCATAGATTGACCACATGCATACCCATAAGCTCCTTGGGAACACAGTGTTTCTTATAGCCTGCCTGTGCCTGGAATTTGTTTGGAAAATAGTTGGCATGGCCCATGAGAGCAGCATAGAACATTGTCACAGTTCAACAATGTGTATGATCACACTGGAGTACCCAGAAAGGTTTTTGGGCATTTTAATTTACTAGTATATATGCAGCTGTGAGAGGCCAGAGCATGTTCAGCACAGTGGTTCAGAAACAATTTGGATGAATGCAAGTGGACTATCATGGAAGAGGAAGAAGACTAGCTCTTCCTAATTTCAAGTTCTAAAGTACGTACACAGTAATGACCATCAAAGCAAAATGTTGGTTTTTAATGTATTTTTCTTGTTGTAACCTAGAACATAAAAAAAAAATTCCTAAAACAACTAAAAATAGGGATTTGGAAGAATGCGAGTCGTACTACAAGTCCTATCAAACAAATGTCTCAGGATATGTTGGTTTGGAGGTATATATTAGTGTCATTGATGGGAAAGACATGAGTCAAATAATGGAGACCGATTATTTTAAATGCAGCTTTAATTTTTTTAGTATGGAGACCTAATCAAATTTTAAAGTCTGCTGGAAAATACTAAATTATCTAAATACCAATCGAGGAAATCTGCATGGGCTAGAAACCTGCCTGGGGTAAGTCTATGCAATTCCTTTGACTTCAGAGACCAGACTCATAGAAGTGAACTTAATTGTCTTTTCTTTTTTAATAAGTGCAATTATCTCAAAGAAAACAGAATATCAAACATAAGTGACAACACTAATGCTGAGAAAAGTAAGGAGTGATAAATCTTAGTATCTCTGAGATCTTTACGGAGCAAGCATTTTTTTTAATTTTATATCTGCTATTAAAAGCAGAGAATTATACTTTCAGCCCCTTCTGAATCCTTTGTATTGCTGTCTTTATTTTTGTTCTGCACATCTTTAAACTGCCTCCTTCCCCCACACCAATATAAATCAAGAGCAAATCCACTGAATTCAGCATTTCCACTGAATTCAGTGGATACACATCTGGAAACAAAAAGAAAAGATAGGCAGGTTCAGTCCATTGGACAAAAGCCTTCCATTATGTTATGTCTCTTTCTTTTTTCAATTTGATGGGAAATAACATATGAATCTGGATTATCAATTTAATTTGAAGTAATTTAGAAATAGTTCATATCTAAAGAATGCAAATAGATACTAGCTAAATAAATGGTTGGCAATGAATCGAAATAAACATGCTAATCCTAATTAAATTGGATTAAGACAAAATTCTCTAGATCAGTGCTTCAAGGGAGTTACTCTTGCTGAGATAATAGATTGCATCTTTGATCAGCAGTCTTTTTTCTAAGAGAAGGAATGATTAAAGAAAATCTGGTTTTCTTGTGAAGGTCTTTTAATAAAGCTATATAACAGATTTCATATCACCATCTGGGAAAAAGAAATGTCCTAAGCTTCAGAGTTTTAGGTCTCCATGAAAACTTGTCCAAACTCTAAATCCCCTTTGATCCAATAACCTTCTAATTTTATGTAAAGCATGTACTATACATAAAAAAAAATCAGTAAGATGTGATAACCATAACATATTGAAAAGTGCAGTATTGTCACCTATCCAGTACCATTCTTGAAGACAGTATCCAATTAAAAGATAGCAAAAAATCAATTAAAAAACAGAATAATGTCCAAACATGCCGAAAAGAGTATGTGAGAGAGTGGAATAAGTTATTAGCCATTGAAATATATATGGGAGAGGGTTCAGCTTTCTTAACACCTTTTTTTTCCTTTTTTGCTACATTTCCATATCAATAAAGAAGCAAGATTTTGATTTCTTTATAAATCTTAGAAGAACAGTGTGGTATATTTAAATCTGAGGAAAATACTCAGCTTTTATAAACAATTGTTCACTGTTAACATTTATTACAATTATGTGAAATTTTAGTGAATACATTTGAGTTAAACTTGATCGGCATATTCATAGTGAAAATGTCATAACTGTGCTCATATTATATTATCAGTTAGTTTTGCTGGTTGTCAACACATCAGCGATTACATACCGTCATCAACCAGCTCCTAAAAGCGAGTGAGTCATCTTGGCTTTCTTTATAAGTCTGAGAAAGAAAATTAGGGCCCAGTGTCAGATACAATTAAGCACATCTACAGCTTTTCCAGTATGCATCATTCTGTTGAAGACAACTTATCAATGAGAGTTTTTCAGGGTTATATTTTGAACAGTAAACAGTGTAAATTTTATCACATTCCTATTTGACTCTGGTGTGTTTGTTCCAGGATAAACTCCAGAATTCATGCGAGTCTAATTCATGCAGGTGCTTTGTAACTGTTACCAGAAGTCGGCCACAATCCACTGCTTTTGTAAACTCTAAACATTAGGCAATGTTTGATCTGCTTCAGAAGTCACATTTTTCTTTGTAATTGCAGTCTGAGTGCATCCTCTAAGTGTGTCCTACCTGAGCCATTCTAATGAACATTGCTATTTTGGTAAACATTAACAAAGCTTTTTTTCACAAGAGGTGGATGAATTGAAGTAACTGGCACTTTTGCTCTTAGCTATACGATGTGTGACTTGCAAAACTCACAACCTGCAATCAGTTCCTATCCTAGTCAATATAAATTAGTCCCACAACTAACTGGAATTTATGGTAACAGGAACTCATCAAAGGAAAAATACATATATTTCAGAAGAGTGAAAGAAAGTAAGTGGACTAACAGAAAAGACAACTTGTTTCACTTTCTGTTTTTCTGCAACACTCACTGCCTTTCCTTCAACCAAGGAATACTGTTGGTGTAACTTGGCAAAGGTCAGCTCAGAGAGCTCTTTGAGTTCTGAAGCATTTGTCCCTGAAAGGTACAACACAGACCATCTATGCCAAAAGGGCTTTGCAGAAAATGTGCAAACCATCACTCTTAAACTCATTAAAGGAAACCAATTACAGCCCAGAGGGTCAGAAAAGTATTTGGTTTGTGTCTAATTCAATACCCTAGAGGTTGGATACAGAAGCCTGCGAAACCACAAGCATAGGGATGTTATTCAGAGAGAGCACACTTACCTATGCGTTGAAAAAATATACAGACATATGTATGCACATATATATTCCAGTGTTTTACAAGATAAAGCTGTCTTCCCCAGAAGTAAAATGAATTCTTTTTTGTAGTTTGTTACTTAGCAGTTTTATTTCATGACCATTCCTTGATGTACTGCTAAAAGCAGGACAAGGTTATTACATGACAAAAGCAACCATTACAAGAAAAGAACAAAAAAAAAAAATGTCAAAATCTTGTGAAGTAACCTTTTTGTAGTAGTTGCCTGCAACCAGTGAAGGAAATCATCCATGGTGAGTTAGATTCTGTTACTTTACAGCCTCCCACCAAGAGTGTTCATTCAAGGTTATAGCCACTAGAATCAGTGAGAACTGATATGATGGCAAAACAAACCCAGATGACCTGAACAGTGACATCAGATTAAAAACTTTGTCCATCCAGTGCAGTTCTAGAAAGAAGCTTTTCAACGTCATATAATTATGGTTATTTCCCTTCTATCTTTAACAAGCATCCTGCATAGGGGGTAGAAAAGCAGGCACACAATTTTTAAGACATCAGTCTTCACATGGAACTTGTTCATTGTTTCATTGCTGAGAAAAGACATTGCCAGAAGACGAAAGCCAGATAATAATTGTAGTATTAACTGCCATCGAACGTCATGTCCAATAAAGGACTTAGGAATTTAAAAGTAACAGAATTTGCTCCCATCACAGAAATCAGAGGCCTGTATGAGGATGATGAACTCCCTATGAAAGTACCAGCAGTCAAGTGCTTCAGCACAAGATGGGAACACACTAGCATGTGGCACCTGGATTGGTGTACACAACACAAAAAGGACACAACAGTGTCTGTGGGAATCAATGTTGACTAGTCAACTTCTCCATGAACTATATTTTGGTCACTAGTTTGTAAAGTATCTGTATTAATTCTTCACTACTGATGATTATATTTTGTGCCCTTCCCACGCTGACTGCACAACACTATAACATTCTGAGTCAGAACTAGTTACTAATTTTCAGAAGATGAAGAAAGCAACACATAAAGAAGTGAGTGCAATTCCTTTGCAAACAAGAGTTTTTGAGCTCTTTCCATCACCCAAAATGTCATAAAAGCCACCAGCACTATACTGTGATGGGTAAAAGAGAAAAGAACGCACTGAGGACACAGAAAAAGACCATATCCCCAAAAAAAAGCAAGCAAGAAAAGATGTAGTCTGCAAGGAAAGTGCTATTTAAAGTTTGCCAAGAAAAGCACAAATGCTGTGACAGGCAGGCTTGCATCAATTGATATAGGGATTACAAGATCCTAGGAAGACCCAGAAAAACTCTGGATAAATCAAATCAGGTAATCTGAGCTCCATGAAGAACCAGAAAGGAGGCAGATGGTGAACAAGTCAGAAAAGGCTCTGAGATGGAGAAAGTTCCTGGGATATGGAGTTCCTGCTTCAGGACACTCATAGTATGCAGTAGATGTGGGTTTCTCTGTTGAGAGGGATGTAGTGTAATTCACAGGTGCAAGGGCAAAGTGATTGTTATTTAAAAATACTGATGGTAAGATGAGGGAAAACATAGACTTTCAGAGGAAAGTACTTTGTGGAGGAATCTGACCTAGAAGAGCTGGATTATGGCTGCACACTGGATATGAAGTATAGCTTGGAAGAGCTGGACATCTAGACTTCATAGGAGGCCTACCCACTACATAAAATAAATGAAGCTGACAGATGGTGTATGACTGACATCTCACAGATAATAAAATAGAATCTGAGATGTGGGGACATTGTACCACTAGTAAATCTGTGTAAAAAAGCATCAAGACTGCTGACAGAGGTGCTTCTGGTGCCATAGACCTATTCAATCCAATAAAAATACAGTAATCTATGTTGGATGTGTGTCTGACAACTATTCTTGAGCAAAGAAATCTGAGTAGATTTATGAACTTCTGCCTGAAAATCTGTGAAAGATAAAAGCAAATTTGGCTCACTGGCAGGAGGCAAATGACAGTGGGTCCCAATCTTGAAAAATATCCAGCAGTTCCTACTCAGGGATGATGTGCTTCATTTTCAAAGAAGCAGTCACCTCCACCTCCTCATAGCATTCTGTATACAAGGTATATTCTCTAACAAGAGGATGAGAACAGATTTTGACACACTTAATAAGGGACCTGAATGAGTAGAAATGTAGGTTCTGACCGGTTGTATTCATGAGACTCTGAATTGTGATCCATTCCCACAAGACCCTTGAGGAACCTCTTAAGGCACCCCTTAAGGACTCAGGTAATCTAACCTATTTTATTAAAGATTATAGATAGACTGTGCTGGGCTTTTTTTACACCAAGATTACTTCAAGTCAGGAAGCACTGGTCTACTTCTCTTGTAATCAGACTACCGTTTTGCTTCCTCCTGCCACAGAGCCAGGTAAGACTCAAAAAATATTTTTAGTTAGATGTCCAGGTAAGTTCCCTAGAATACTGCAGGAAAGATCCAGGTGCTAGTAGCTATTAGTAGCTAGCACCATTTGAGATAACTTCTTGTGTTCAAGACATCCACTTGGAGATATACCACAGGACTGCATGAGACCACAGCCCTCCTTGAGTGGAAGTTGGTAGCCAGGTGGCATCACAAATGGCAACAGACACCCATGTAGAGGATACTGAATCCCAAACACTGCATCTTACCTATGCCTGAAGGCACAGGACTTTAAATTAAGCTATTCAGATCAAGGCACAGATGAACAGGACATGTGGTAGTGGCACATCCCTATTTAAAGCAGATAGGGAGCAAGCCACCAGTGGTTTCAGAAGTTTGAAACTTCTTGATGGATTTTGTGTCTCTCTCACAGGCATAAGAGGAAGCAGCAGGTTGTCATTAGTGAGCAGGAAGATATTGCCTTAATTTAGT
Source organism: Platalea leucorodia (assembly GCF_965183815.1). Classification (NCBI taxonomy): domain Eukaryota; kingdom Metazoa; phylum Chordata; class Aves; order Pelecaniformes; family Threskiornithidae; genus Platalea; species Platalea leucorodia. The sequence continues at coordinate 59,112,538 of NC_138823.1, read as the reverse complement.
CACTTGGGTGCTGTCTAAATGTTGGCTGTGAAACAAGGGAAAATGAGAGTAGGTGTGTGCACAAGACCAAGAAATGAAAAACCTTGATAGCAAGAAGATGTTGAAGTGATGAGGAAAAACTTGAGGAATTTTTAATATGTTTACAATGAGAAAAGAAAGATTTTGCCAGGAGGGTGTTTGCTAGCCTTGTACAGGGCAAAAAAAAAAATTGAAGACATACAGATGGCCAACTGTAGTATCTGCTTCTCCATACAGGAGACTAAAAGCTGTAAGTTCAAGTGCCTAAGAATTATGAGCTCCAAATCCATCAGATTTCAGTGGCATTAAAAACTTACTTCCCTCAAACCTCTTGCAAAATCTGACTTGTAACAACACTGGTTGAGATATAAATAGTGCACATTTACATATGGAAATTACTGTGCTGCATCTGACTTGTATGCATCTTCTGGCATTGTGCAGTACCTTTAGAGGAAAGAACCTCTGTTACAGAAAATTGTGAAATAGCCTTCCTGTATGTGCAAGCTGGTTTTTACTTACTATCTATGAAAAATTTCTGCTTTCCACAGAAAATCCTGATTTATGGCACTGTTTAGTGTAAACTAGAGTTGTGCAAATATTAGGATGAAAACTGAAATATATTAATCAGAAAATATTCTTCTTCTGACTGAGAGAGCAGCATCTCCCATGCAACCACCCTCTATGGGTCAGACTGCATCCTACAAGCTGTACAATACATTGCAGTAAATTTTGTTTAGGGAGTGGCCCAAGAAAGATGAGACAATGTGCATGTACCTTTTTTTTTTCCCCTGAAATTCTCTGGTATTTCAATTTTCACCCAATATAGAACATAACACTTCTTTTTTCCTACCCTCTTATCTTCATCTGTGCCTTGTCATAAGATAAATTTCCTTCTTGCACTTTATGTTTGTCTTGTAAGATTTGATTTTTTTGGAATTGTACTAACCTTTTCATGTCACCTGTTTGTGATTAAAACAAGGACAAGGAATTTGGTAAGCTTGTATATTGTATAATTCCTTATTTTCAGGAAAATGTTGTTGGATGTCTTTTTTATAGCAACTAAGAAAATACAGTGTATTTTTCATTCATTTCATCTACAACACATACTTGAAATAAGCCCAGCACTATTTCTCATCTCTAGACTAGCTGGTCCCAAACTTATCAGTATCTTACAGGGAAGTACTGTCAAAGCTCAAATAATTGAGATTTTAATCCATTCTATTTTAGCCATATCTGCTTTTTCTTTCCTTAGAAGGCAATGATGTTTATTGAGCATAAAATCTGTGATGAAGCCAATACAAGCAAAAGGCCATGGCTTTGAACAGACCTGACAGAGCAAGATCTCAGGATATGTCTTGGCCTGAGCTGACTTAATATTTGTTTACTAGCGAAGTGACTGTTGGCCTACCTGATTTAGTCTAAGCACTGTGAATGGCATGTGGGAGTCAGCAGGTGACAAAAAGCAGCCCCTGGAGGGGAGCTGAGGCTGGGGGAGGCAACTGTACCACTCTGGTTTTAGCTGGGAGCCCCTGAGAGGGGAGCTGGGCCTGTGAGAAAACATATAAGCCACTATGAGTCTAAAGATAGTATTTTAGCTTCTTCTAGCCCACTTTAACATTGTTTGATACTCTTCTCAGTATGTTCTTTCATGGTTTGTTTGCATGTCGTTGTAATCCCGGTACACATTGTGCATAAGCCACAGCTGAGGTCTCAACCATGACAGTGAGGAACTGGCATTACCAATGTTGTTAATCTGGAACCAACAAGGGGCAATCCCTTGCACTCTTTGCACACAGTACCTTGTGTTGGTTGAAACGGGTTTAATTTCTCCGTGCATTGTAGGTTTGAGGAACTTCAGAAAGAGCTGTTGACTAGCTCAAATAATTATACTTTAAATTTTTGCACTTAATTATTTTTCAAAAAAAAATAGGCAATTTCATGACTACCAGATTTGTATTTCATACAAACTGAATTCACTTTTTTTGTCTGACTGAGACGCTGTACATATGCAGCGGCCATTTCCAACCTTTCTGGATGCCCCAGAGGCCCAGAAACCTGAATCACTGTCCAAAGTGGAGAAGAAGAAGATTGTTCCTAAAGTCAGTGGTCAGCCTCAAAAATTGTAGGGCTGCCTATCCTGCTTTAGCTGGGACTGGGGATATAGTTATGTGGTGACTAAAAGAAAGGAGTCACTGTAAGAGTCATTTTGTGTTTTCAGTCCAGAGACTGGATTTGGATACAGATCCATACAAACAAAAGGGCCATCTAACTCATGGCCCTCAGCCATTCCTGGGAATCTATGCAGTGATTTCCAGTGATTAAGGATGCAAAGAACACCCTACTAAATGCATTTATTTCCCTTCTGTCTTCCAAATAAGTTTCATACAGTGAATCCCATTGAACTCTGTCCTAACCTTATGAAAATCACCCACATGAAAGCTGGAGGAAAGGAACATCACATTCCTTTTGAAATTCTGCTGCAGCTTAAGAAAATATGGGGAGTACCAGAAAGAAATTAGCTGAGTTAATGTTCTGAGAAATGTTCTCGTAGCCAGAATTTTTTTCTTCAGGTTTTTGGTTGGCCTTTTTTTTTATATTTTTGCCTTCTGTTTTCTTCTGCCTAAGCCTGAAATTTCTGAGGTTTCTGTGTTCGCCTAAAATGTCATCAACACCTTCTTGTAGGGAATTTTGAACTATTTTAACCATCTCTGGATCAGTGGGAGGCAGTCACCATCTGTATAATGCACCCCTCACTTACTTTTCTTCCTTCATGGAAACAGCTCACAGAAGCTGTCGAAATTACTGTTGCATACTGCAAACTGAAAATATTCTCTCTACAACTGAATCTCCTTTTTAAAGCTGGTTTATTTCAGATACAAAGGGAATACTGGTGAATGTCAAGAAGCAGACAACAAGAATGTGTGCGTCTCTGTGTGTGTCTGTGTGTGTGTTCATCTGCATGAATGGCAACCTAAAGAAACAGACTCTCTCCAGGGGCATAAACAATGCATTGAGATGTGATGCATGAGAAACTAAGGATGTGATTTGAGGGATATCAGCTTTTTCAGCCATAGTATATGAAATACCTGGTTAATACAGCCTCAGGAAAAAAAAAAAAAAAAAGTTGTTTTTCTCCGACATAAAGAGAAGCTCTCATAAGAGTTCATTAAAACTGTATAAAACTCACTTGCTCATTAATGTACCCTCCCCTCTGCCAATTTCTGAGAACATGAGAACATATTTGGAGTTCTGAGAAGATGAATTTACTAATTTAATGATATAAGGGAAAATACAGCTCTTGGTTGGAGGCCCAATCTTGAAAGCTGCCTACTACCTGTCCCCTAATTTTGTGTTAGTCATCATGTTTAACTGTATTATATACAGCTAAGTGCTTAAATAGTATCTAAAGACAGGATGGGAACCTGCAAGCCATCATTAGGTGAAAGGTTTCATCTTGAAAATAACAAAAATTGCAGATATTAGTTCAGGGGTTCTTTGCAGGAAAAAAATATGATGATAATATAATTTATGGTCTTATGAAGTAATCACTACCTTCACAGCTCCTGTTTACCTGTTCTGAATTATGATAATTGGACAGAGGAATTTTTTTACACATATCCCAGTAAGTATGATTTTTGCCATAACCAGTAACAAGCTGCAGACCTTGTATCGCCCTGTCAGCAGAGGGGCTCCGGGCTCATCCAGGCTCACTGTGGCCTCAGACTGCTTTGGCAGTTGCCAAGAGGAGCAGTGCCTGTGGGTTCTCCTGTTTTAGCTTCACCCTGTGATCCCCAACATGGCACTGGCCCGACAGACCACAGTAGGGAGTCATCGTGTGACAAACAGCAGCCCCTGGGGGGACCTGGGGCTGGGGGAGGTAACTATGCCACTCTCTGGCTTTAGGTGGGAGCCCCTGAGCTTGAACATCATACCCCTCCCAGCAGAGACCCCAGGACACCGGCAACTTGTAACCCTCCCCCTTTCCTCTTGAAGGAGCTGAAACTGTCATTCTCCCATCCTAGAGGCACGCAGGAAGGGTGAGCGTCACACCAGGGAAAAGGGGGAGATAGTAGTAAGCTTTCCTGCATAATAATTCTAAGGTTATTATTAATGAGGGTTTTTTGCATATTCATATTGTAATAAAATTAATATTATTGTAGTTGGACTGATAAGAGCTATTTGTTATCCTTTGATTAGATTGTTAATATTTCAACAAAGTTAAAAACAAATTCTTGCATCCATGTATGTGCCGTGTTCCTTTTTTCTATTAAAAATGAATAATGTAACATATTCATTTCACTTTTTTCATATTTTTTTATATGTCTTACTTTTATTTTTAAAAGTACAGTTATTTTTGCAATAATTTTAGTTCATTCAACTACTTTTTACAAGAAAGCACAAACAACAAAAGGTTCAGGACATGAGATGCTATTAAAATCCTATCAGTTTACAGTATCTGGTCTTATTATGGAGCACTGATTCCATATTACCTATACAATATAATAGAAGACAGTAGGTTCTCTGAAGCAGTAACCATCACTTGAAATGCATTTTGTAAAACATGCATTCCTCATACGTACAATGGAGCACTTGGCTCAGTTCAGGCCTCCAATGCCACCACAGCACAATGATACAAAACAGCTCAGACAAAAATCAAGTACTACGTATGTAAATGCTTATACTGTACAAGCATTGTACTTATCAAGTACCAAACCGTAGTTAACAAGGACTAAGCTGTACTTGTTAAGAAAGAGAGAGAAGAGAAATAGAATCAGTAATAAGAAATAGTATTTTGGTCAAAAGTGAAGCTACCAGAATGGCAAGAGTTTCCAGCCTTCAAATGATTCTGTTCAGATTCATCTAGCTGACAGTTTATGTTCATTTCCTCCTCCTTGGTTATAATTGGTACTCACACCAATTATAACTGTACTTGATTATATTAAAGTGAGCAGCCTGATGAATAGAAATGGTGTTTTCAAAAGAAAAAAGATGAATGAGCTAGCAAAGGACTGACTGGCAAGGAAACTAACAGATTTTTTTTTTTTTTTTTTTTTTTTAAAGAGTGAAATGCAAGTTGTGGCCTACATCACATAGAGTAGGTACTACAGCAGAGGAAAACAGATTGTGATTAGCAGTTACAACATCTTGATCCTACAGAAATTTATTTTTGTTTTGCTTTATATTCTTGTGTGTGTTCTAAGACCAAAATGAACCAGATTATGAAAGAAAATCAAGCTTGGACCCAAATGTTTTGTTTAATGGCCTTGTTACTATTTAAGTGTTGTTTAAGAATAGGCTGCTCTGAGAGGAGGAGAAGGTGAACAAAACTGAAAATTAGCAAGTCCCTTTTATGGAAAACGCAAAAAGGAAAACGAAGCATCATTCTCTGTGAAGCCTATATTGGTCTTCTCTTTTTGTGATCTGCTAAAAGATGTAAAGTTCTGGCAAAATAGGAAAATCATTGTCCAAGAATCACCATTGGTAGTGCTGGTATAGTTATTATAACATCTGATTTGCCTAACTGGGCAGTGAAAATTGGCTTCATCCATACCTTTCTTTTTCAGAAAATATTACCTTATTTCATACTGATTTATCTGTATATAAGAATCCTTCTATCATCTACTACCTCTTGCATAGGTCTGTTAATTATTTGCATGAGAAAGTAACAGTCACAAAAGTGATCTTTTTACATAAAACTGAAAAACTTCATACATTGCTTTTTGCTTTTTTCCTCTTTGTACTTGAAAAACATTTATTTTATGCTGTTTCCAAGTTAGGAAGTCATTCCCGCCTTCCTTCTTTTCTTTTGGTGTTGCCAATTAAATATCCCAAACTCTGGTCTCAAACTGAGCTTCACAGGAAGACAGACAATTTAGATCCCTATTCAAACTCGGTGTGTAACAAATGTGTTTCTCTTTGTATATGGAATTAGCTACAGAATGTTTTTATCGCCTTGAATTTGTGTTTTCAAGGGGTCTGTTCTACATCCAAACTTTTTCGATTATATCTCAGAAAGAATATGAGCTTCCACAAATGAAAGATGTTATCTGTGATAAATCACGGCACGTATTTTGGCAGTCAAAAGATGCATTTTGAGAGAGTTATTCTTCCCACAGGAATGTGGACCTAATGCCACTCATTATTCTAATCACCAAAGCAATAGTTTAAAATTAAGCACTCAAAATTAAGCACATGACCAAAGCAGAAACAGAGAGACTTAATTGTTGGACTTTAAGCTAAATCAAATTTAATTGGAAATTATTGATGATAACCTGTCCACAAAAAATTGAATTATAGACCTGTATTCACAAGGATGCAAGACCTTTGCTGGTGAACACAGCAAGACAGGCACAGCACCATGTGCAAATGGGTACACAGAAGGGGACTGGAAATCACCACTACCATGGTGGTGATGCCCCACAGGGCATAGTGCCCATCACCCACAGGACCAACTACCCCAGCACAGCAGAGGCTTCAACCCAGAGCAAGATCTGAGGGAGGATGCAGCTCTGCAGGTCAGCACCTCCTCACGCAGGTGTCAACATCACAGTGTTCACTTTTACAGCCATGGGACCCTCTCTGAAGATGGACGGCTGCTAGGAAAAAATGGGATCCATCTGACAAAGTGGAGCAAGGGCAATTTTGCCAACAGACTGGCCAACCTGGTGGGGAGAGATTTAAACCAGGAATGATGGGGGAGGGAAATTGCAGACTGCAGTTAAAAAGAAACCGTAGACGGGGTAGAAAACAAAGAATGAAGGACAATGGGAACAAGAGAGACCTCAGGAGTAGTAAAAGTGGGCAAAGGAACACCAGCCTCTTGTGTATATGCAGAAATGCATGCATCCTGAGAAAAAAAGAGGAGGAGCTAGAGCTGCATGTGCCATCACAGAAAAGTGCTGCAAAGGACATACATAATCTCTCCAGGGAAGTCAAGCAGGGAAAGGGCACAAGGGAGGATGTTGCCCTCTACGAGCAGGAGCAGCTTGGATATATGGGGCTGTTGTACATGACAGAGAGCAGTCTGGATGATTTTGCAGGTCAGGGTCAGCAGAGAGGCCAGTAAACGTATCATTGTGGTGGGAGTTTGTTACAAACCATTCAGTCTGAGACAAAAAGTTGGTGACATCTTTAAACAACTCATGGAAGTCTCTGCACCACAGACCCTGGTCCCTGCAGGGGTCTGCCAGCTCCTGGAAGGGCAACAAGGAGGGACCCAAGAGTCAAAGGATTTCTGGTGGGTGTTGGGGATAACTTCTTGATGCAGGAGTTTCACATAATTTGTGGAGTGAATCCTCCTGCAGCACATTTCTGTGCATGAAGAGAAGAAGGTGACTGGGAAATAGTCAACAGAGATTGACAAGGGCAAATCATACCTGACCAACTGGGGAAAAGCAGTGTATGCCATTTACTTTGCATTTAGCATGTCTTTTAACACTGTCTCCCATAACCATTTTGTATATGTGTTGGGACATTATGGTTGGGATGGGTGGACTACCAAATGGGTACAAAAAACAGCTAGATAATTGGCTTCAGAGAGTGTAGAGGTCTATGTGTAGTGCTCAGTAACTTGTGGAGTACCACAGGGGCCTGCAATGGGACCATTCCTGTTTAACATATTTATTAATGACCTAGAGAAGGTAATGGAACACACTGTCATCACACTGCAAATAGTATCAAACTGGTGGGGGGCAGGGGAAACAGTCAATATGTTCAATGGCAGAGCTGCCATTCAGAGAGACCAAGGCAGGCTGGAGGAAGGGGACAACAGGGACCACGTGAAATTGAACAAGGACAAGTGCCAAGTCCTGCCCTTAGGATGTAGGAGTTTCTGAAATGACACAGGCTGGGGGCGGACAGGCTGGGGAAGGACAGACCTTCAGGAAAGTCCCTGGTGGGCAGCAAACTGAGCCTGAACAAGCCATGCACCCTCATGGCAAAGGTGGCGAGCAGCATCCTCAGCTGCATGAATAGGAGCATGGCCAGCAGTACACAGGGAAGGGACTATCCCCCTGTACTCAGAAGTCATTAGACTGTGCAGTTTAGCCCCACCCCCCAATATGAGAAAGACATCAACAAACTGGAACACATTCAGCAAAGGACTACCAAGATGGCAGAGAGGCTGGAGCACTTGCCTTAGCAGGGAGGAATTTGGCTTCTTCAGCTTGGAGAAGGCATGGCTTTGGGGGGACTCAACAGCAGCCTCCCAGCACCTATGAGGAGGCAATTGATGGAGCCAGGCTCTCCACAGTAGTGCATGGTAGGAGGATGGGAGATAACAGGCATAACTTGAAAGAAGTGAGGTTCAGACTGGACATAAGCAAAAACTTTTTTACTATGAGGACAGACAGGCATTGGTCCATGTTGTCTGGGAAGACTGTGCAGACCATCTGTGGAGATTTTCAGGACCTAAATAAAGAAAGCCCTGTGCTTTGGACTGGAGACCTCCAGAGAGCCCTTCCAATGTGAATTTGCCTATGATCTTATTATCCTGTGAAGAATGTATCTCATTTGGCTGCAAATACTTTGCAGATACCTCATTCATGTTACTACATTCTACATGAAATTTTGTTTTGTTTCTGTTGTTTTCAGATTTTTTGATGACTGGTTGATGGTGTTGGGTGTTCTCTCCAATAGTGTAAGACCACTGCTGTGTTACAGAGCCATCACATAAAGTAGAGAGCATAGAAACTACACTGCTGCACCTTCTGTTCAGGATGGCTTCCTTGCCTGCCTGCATGTTTTACCTCATCACAATGATCATTCCAATCCAGTCCACTTATTTCTTCATCCGCTTCTTCCTGTCATTCTAACACATGTATAACCTAGTGACGAATGGGATTTTTGCTTTATCATTGGACAGTAGCCCTGGAGAGGAGGCAATGCATCAGTATTTCTACCTCTCTTCTAAGGAACTTTTTGCTTCACTTTTTTAACAAGCATCGTAGTTATGCACCTGCTCACTTGGAACCTGTTCTGGCTTGATGTCTTATTCTCTTTGAAGAAGTTGTTGGCCTCTCAGTGATTCAGCCTTTATCTGTTATGTCAAGCTAGCAGAAAAAAATAAAATCCAGTCACTCTTTCTCCTCAAATTTTTCAACCTCAAATTGTTTGATGAGAAGGAATTCTAGATAGAAATTAAGGCTATTGGAAATAGCAATAAGCCAGAGACTATTTCCCAACAGAAAACAGCAATAAAAAATGGCAAGCAACTCAGCAAGCCTGTAGTATCATTTTCTAAAAGAAAATTTATGTTGGGAAAAAAAGTTTGTCTCATCAAATAAACACACAAATAGAGATATTTTCTGTAATATTCATTGTTTGTTTTAATTTTCTGGTTGACTGTACACCTCAGCTATGTCTTCCAGATGCATCAATAATATGAAAGTAGTAATCCAGCTGGAACCAGGGACAGGAGAACATAAAGATGGTCAATATTTGGTGACTGAGTTCAGCTCTTGAAACGCATTGCTGCAATGAAGTAGCTGCTAGTGCAAGAGTTCTGCAGAAACACTGCTGAGCTTTTTCACTGAAAATAAATATTTTAGCAGAGGATGTCAGAAAAAATAACTTCAAAATGTTTATAGGACGTAGAGCAATGCCTGGGGTGGGAGGAGGCACAGCAGGAGTCTAGCAGGCTGTCACTCCGCTGCCTGGCTCATGCAGGCTCCCCCGTAAATCACACAGGAAGGCGTACAGAAAAGTCTACTGGGTCAGGCTCCAAGCGTATTTTATAACTGTTTTTTACTTAGCAAAATGAAGACAGTGAATGCATACAATTATTAGCTATAAATGAAAAGGGGCTGGCTGAATTCCCACCATCAAGAAAAAGGACCTACATAAGCTAAAAGTTGCTGCTGTCCCAAGAACATCTGCTGTAGTCTGCTTCGGAAAACACCAAGGCTGGGAGTCACACCACTTCTAGCTGGTGAGATTTTTGGGACAGCCTCTAGCAGCAGTAAGAAGGAGAGGAGGCTTAGCAGGTTTTAAAGCATTCTCTGACAAGATTGCAGGAAGTATTATATGACATCTTGTCTATGAGAGAGCTCAGTGGTGCTTGCTTCCATTGCTCCCTTCAGAGTACTTCTCATAACTACTCACCTGATGCCAGTTATTTTTTCCCAGAAATAACAGCTTGTTTTATAAGACAAACAGCTGGAATACATCTGGTGAATCTTGCTTGTGACACAGGAGTTCACGATAAGAGGCTGAGTGGACAGCTGCTACTAATTTTACTTCCCTTGGCAATGGTGCAATGAAAAACCAAGCTTTTTACAAATGTTTTTGTTGCATTTTTCCTAAGAAGCCATAAGCTCAATGCTTGTTATGGTCAACCTGTCCTCAAGTGAAACCTGCATACATTGTTCTGGCATTGTCCTTGTCTTTTCTTCACTGTTACTACCCAGAACACTGTACTGTGGAATGGGACATGCAATTGAAGGAAAAATAAGGCTACGATGCTGCTACCTTCTCAGATATTTTGTTTTTCAATTCTCAATCCCTGTCTGTCTGCTTGTTTTCATGAATATATTCAGTAACATTTTCATGTTCCTTGCAGTAGGGAATTTCTTTAGAAACTGATGTACATTTCCCCTTACTTAGAACGCCCCTAATGGCAATTTCTACCCTCACCAGGTTTTCCTGAGACCATCCTGCATAACTTACACTGAATACAAATCCTCTGCAGTTTGCGGAGGCCTGAGCAGAAGAGATTTATAAAAATCACAGATGAAGATGTCCAGAGATAGCATTCTGTTTTCCCAGGTATAATGGAAGGAACTTCAATTGCATAGGTAATAAAATCCCCAGGAAAAGGAAATGGGACAGTTTAATGCTGATATAACAGCCCCAGAAAGACAGTTAAAGTTTATCCAGTGGAGGCAAGAGTTGTATTTTGTGACAGCTAAGCACTAGTCACCCCTTTATGACGAGACTACAGAAAGTACAGAATAAATGCATCCTCAAGTAGAAAAAAAGGGAAGAAAAGGTATAAGAAAAATTAACAACAGTTCAGCTAAGGTTACTGCCAGTAAAGTTCATCTGTCTCACTATACATTCCTATTTATTTGTTACTATGCATGTCCATTCACGTAGTACATTTCATGACAGAAACATAGATGCTGGCAAGAGAGGGTAAAAAAATATCGTAAATGTATTATTTTTTTCCTTTTTTTTAAAGCCTTCAAACATTAATACCAGCCTGCAGGATTCCATGCAGGCTCAGCAAGTCTGCAGCATACAACAAATCCTATGGTCAAAGCCTCAGACTATGGCTTTCTGTAAGCACCACATGGGTATATGCCAACATCTATGCAAAGTATCTCTTAAGCTTGGAAAAAGTGCAGGCATCTGTAGAATCACAATCTTATAATCCCATTTTTCAATACACTGTTTGAACAGCAACATTCAGCTTTCTGTAGGCCAGAAACATAAGCGAGAAATTACATATAAAATCATTACCATGTGATGATGATATTTTTTTCTTAATCCTTGCTTTGTTTTTTTCCAGTTGTGTTCATATTCTGACAGCTCCTCAGCTGTAGAAGGAGGACAGGCTGGTAAGCAGGCACCCTGCCACAGCTGTGCTGCATATCTCCAGAGGGGATGTTTCTCCAACGATGGAAGGACTGGTGACGGCAGAAGGCATTGCTGTGATGTCTTTTTCTTTTCACAATCACCTGTGAAGAGGTCGACTCTAGTGAACCCAAAAATAGCACTCCTTAGTTTCAATGCAAGGGTGTCACTATTCTTTCTGTCCACGTCCAGAAAAAAGATTCTGCTGTTCTGCATTGACATCTACTTGAAACAGTGGGTGAATGTTACTGCCTAGTCCTGAAGAAGAAAAATTAAAAAAAAAAAACAAACAAAAATACACACATGCCTTCTTTACAAGTGAATCTGTTTACATACTCAGAACTGTAAAGGTGTCACTAACGGAAAAGTGTCCTAGGTGAGATCCAGAGCTCCTGTTGCAGAGGAACTGCAAAATTACTCTTGTTCCAATGCAATTTGGTATATTCAATTTCATTTTTTTCCACAGTGCAGGGATTCAACAGTTTTGTTCTTAAAACAATACAATGATAACAGAGACATCTATTTTTTCTTATATTTTGGAAACAAACAGAGATTTCTTGCAATCCTGCATCATTTTTTTAGGCTACCAATCAAAAGCTTGCTGTCATGAAGGGCACCAAGATTGCCAATTTCCTGTCTCTGTTTGAAGGAAAGCTGAAGATCTTTCTAGTTTCCACCCAAAGACCTGAATAAACAGACACACATGCTTGCAGGAATTTGATTTTGTCGTTGAGTGATTAAACATTGTATTTCCTGAATATATTTTTCTTCTCCTCCTGAAACCATGCCCCAGATCTACTGAAAAGTTATTTTTGCCATTAATCATCTGTTAAAGGAGCTGAAGATGATGCCAGCTGAAGAGGGGAGTCAGTGTCTGCAGGCGGTCTTGAAAGCTCCTCAGTCTAAGTGATGCTCTCCATATTTCCATGCATGCAATACAAGAAAGCCAAAGTTCTAGACACAAGGCCATGAACAGATATGTTGAATCATTCATTATCCTCAATTCCTTTTCTTAAAATGTTCCTTTTCTTTTGAATTCTTGAATACTTTCTTCCTTTATCCTGAGTATCCTTTCCTTCAAAAGCCCAGTAATGGAAAAGCTTACTGTATCAATGAAGTGTGATGGTCGAGAAGCTGAATGCCAGATTTCTTACCTATAGTAACGTGTTGCAACCTTATGGAACAATGTGAACAGCTTTGCTTCCACAGGGTCAGGGTTTTCAGACTGCCAAGTCACTCTTATTTCCATAAAAATAATAATTAATTTATATTTGTTTCTCAGTAAATATTGTAGAGTCCCAGTCTGTGACAACTGTATGGAAATAACATTCTTGAAAATTAGTCTGTGACAATCTGGTTCACATATAAATTGTAATTTTTTGTTTCTGTTAGATTCAGAACTAGAAAATGCCTCTTCTCTTTGGTCCCAATATGATACCAGTTATGTTTTAGGAATAGCTGCTGTCATGATATTTCTACCACTGATTCCCTCAGGATCTCTTTGAGGAGAAAAAACTCCTGGGAACAGTTCCTTGGACTGTGACACTCACAGACTCAACAATAAAAGCATGAGTCTGAAGGGACAGGATCCCTTCAGATACCTTCAGATCCCTTCAGATACCTTCAGATCCCTTCAGATCCTTTCCCTGAAGGGAAAGGATCCCTTCATAAGGGATCCCAGAATATTTAGTTTCATCTTTCTTAATTTTAGTTTTTCATTAGTATGGTCACTTTCCATTCTGCCTTTCTTCACCCTGTGTGATAATAAGTGTTCAGAAATCCCCAAGTCTAACAGCATGTTCCCATAAGAACTGTTTGCCAAGGTCACACTTCAACTCAAAAGGCAGTATGTGAAAATAGAGATGACCACCTTCTCCCAGCAAAACTTCCACAGTTCTAGTTTTCAGTGCCCAAACACCCACCTGGACCCATCCATATTATGCATGAGAGCTTTGTTGCAGTATTTCTCAATATGTGCAATTTGATCAAAATTTAGGCCAGCCCTGCCCTTCATCCCCGGACACTGGCTACATGTTGCCGCCCCTTCCTGCCAACTTCCCATGAAGCTGTAGTGAGTTGTTTCAAGGAACTGAAGCTAAAACTAGAAAAAAAAATGAAAAAAGAAGAGTCGTACAAGTCCTACTGCTGACACAGTCAGGGGTGCAGGAAGCTCTAACGTGGAGAAGGAGATCAGGTGAGAGCACAGCAGCCCAAAGTTAGTTTGGTTTAAACTGTTAGAAAAACTTGAAAAATCACATATACCAGCCTGAAACTTTCAGGTAGCTAAATACAAAGGACTGTATAAAATCTAAAAAGCCATGCTATTCCACAGTATTGTATGGTCCAGAAAAACTATGCCAGTAGTATATTTTGTCAGCTGTATGTGACATTAAAATAGATTTTGTTGTAGCCCCTTTGAATTTGGGAATCAGTGTTCTGGCAAAATATGGTTTAAAAAAGAGGTTTACATCCGGAAAATACTGAAAAAATATTACATCTTTACATGAGTTCTATCAAGATAGATGTACTGGAAGTACATGTTTGTAAACATAAATAAAAGAAAACAGTGATGACACAGACATTCTAGATGAATGCAAAACATAATACATATTTTGTCAGATGTCCATATGCTCGCAATTACAAAGCAAGATTTCACTAGTTTAAAAGAATGTTTGAATTTAGGACTGGGGGACCTCATAGCTCAGCAGATGCAGTTCCTGATGATCAAAGACACAAGCTGAATATTTTGTTCCTATTATTTCTACAAGGAGACTGTTTCAGATCTGTCAATACTTTTCTAGGCTAAATTCAATTATAGGCAGCTTGTAACCTTTTGAGTTTGTGAATTTGCACCAGTTTCTATACTTTCACTTATATAACTCTTTTTTTACTTCTCTGATGTTACTTAAAAAGTGTGCAGAAAGCAACTGCCTCTCAGTCTTTACTTGCACACAATCTCTTTTTCATTCGACTGATCATCTTTAAAAATAGCAAGAACAAAGGAAGTCCTAGCATTGGTCTGGAGTCATATGCCATGTGTAGATCTATGGGAAATTTTATTGTTGCACTATTTCACATCAACCAAAAAAAAAAAAAAATCATTAGAAGTGCTCAATTATATATCCTGAAAGAAAGTTTTAGGTTTAGAAGGAAGTATTCTAAACTTACTTTTGATGAAAGAAATAATTATTGTGTTTCTGAAGGCTGTAAGTAGTATCATGAAAGTATCTGACACCAAGATTGTTAGGATTTTTTTATTTTATAGGCCCAAAATTTGTTCTTTAATAGAGGGAATGCATATTACTGTTATATGGACAGGATGGAAATTACTGATTATGTGTTTTCACCTCTCTGCCCAGAAACAAGCTTAACAGACCATTGGGAAGGTGAAAGTATGCTTAATAAGAGGCTACTGTAGAGTATATGAAAAAGTAATAACAGACAAAGAAATTTAGACTGAAAATAGATGGTTTTGTCAAGAAAATATTAATTTTGAAGGCTATTTTTTTTTAACAACCACTCTCGGATTAAACATTAAGGAAAAGAAGAATTAAGGGATTGTATTGGTACAAAGTCAGATAGTTATAAACTGGGCATTTAGATTGAAAATAAAGAGTTTCCATCATTTAAGGCATGAAGTTTCTAAAACAGCCTGCCAAACACATCAATAGTCTACATTCCTTTAAGATAAATTTTGCCATATTTATCAACGGGCACATTTATAAAACAGAGTATGGGTGACCTATAAAATAGAAACATGATAATTCCTTGCCTGAGAAATCTTTCCAAATTAAAAGCTTTATTAAAATGAAAAACATATAACAAGTTAGTCTAAAATGTCCAACAATAATGGACCTTGCAAAAATGTTTGGCAAAATAAAATTAACCAATCGACAAAATAAAAATTATTAGCATAGACCAAAATATTCTGCTCCACTGCCTTCTAAATGTCTCACATCTATCTCACATACGTATGTTGGTCCCTGCATAGAAGAATTTTGGTGGAGTTCAAGTCCATGGATCTTTTGCAGTGAAATTATGAATACTTTATCATGAGAAATGCAAAGTTTCTTTTTGGTTGGGGGAAAGGAGAACGCCAACATGTCACATATGGAAAATTTTGTGAAAATGTAACATTCTCAAAATCTCACCAAAAGTATAGGAAGGAATTTCAGTATAACACAGCAAGCTGTAACTTGATGGACACATCATTTTTAAGGAGGGGTTTCTAATTACTGGTGCTCATGCACTATACAAGGAACTTGTTATCTGTACTTCTGTACTTAGACTATGAAGATGATGCACGCCTCAGTTCTGTAGAAAATAGGAACTTTGGAAATTAATTCACTAAGCCAAACAGTCTTTCCTCTCTGACAATGAGAGTACAGGTAGTTAATATTCTCTGCCTTCATCACCTACCCACAAGGCTTCCAGCCCTGGGAGTTGCTTTCATGGTGGTTTGGGGGTTTTTTGTTTGGTTTTTTGTTTGGTTTTTATTTTGGTTTTTAATTATTCCCTGAAGCCCTGCCCTCAGAAACTAACAAATATATCCTCTTGGGTAATCATTTATTTACTATTTTTCCAAATATGTGGTTTTGAGTTACCTCTCCTGGGCAAACATCAAAAGGTTTTGAAAGTGCAAGCTACTCTTATGAATGCATTACGGCCCCAGCTCAGTGCATTCCAGGTCATCTTATAATTTTGCTTTTTTTTTTTTTCAGTGTGTCAGGAGATTGGGATTTTTTGGTTTGTATGAGGGCTTTTTTTGGAGGAAAATCAAGATTGCCACATACACCCATATGGGACTCAGATATCACTGTCCACAGGGATACTAAATATTGAGAATGGATGATTAGACTGGTTTTGCAACTGATCTTCAAAAAACAGGCAAAAATAAAAAGGATAAAGAGAATGAAGATCATAATGTACTTTGTTTCACAGACCTTAGGAGGGTAGTATTCTGAGTAGAGCTTAAAAGTGATCTCCTTTTGATGCTGGCTTCCATTGGCTTACCATTAGTTAGGATATGTGGCATTAAGTTTTTTGGCAGTAGGTTTGGGATGGGGCTGTTGTTTGGGTTGGTTTGGGTTTTTTTAAAAAAGAAGATATAATGGAAGAAGACATCATGGAAGAAGACATCAAAATAATGAGCCTTCAAGTCCTGAAGAAGGAGAAACTAGCACATGGCAGGACACTTTCCTTTAGAAAACAGAGACATGGAAGTAATTCTTTAAAAGAAATACAGAATTAGGAATAGTGCCCTGGAAAGAAACCTCAGCAACTGTTCAACACTGGGAAGCTCTCATCTGTTGCTGGTGATGACAGCCAAGCCATAGGAAGAGTTTAAACTGTAACAGCTGTTAATCTTTCACAAACCACAAAACATTTAACAGGAAAGTCAACAGAATGATGGGGGCTTAGAATGACCGGTTGGAAAGTGCTAAGTCCACCTTGCCTGTAATTCTTTTCTACTCACCACTTGTAAAGCATAGGTTTTCCAGGAAGAATGTTGTGAAGTTGAACTTCAGAGTCTTTCATGCGTACAATAAATTCTGAACGAACAACCAAGAAGAGAACCATACAGTTTCTTCTTAAGACAGAGTTTAACACAGAAATAAAGTGGTTTAGAAGTCTGAAGTACATTTATTATTACATGAAAAAAAATTAATAACTTCTCAACCAACTGTTGAGAAGCTCAAAATCTCTCAAATGACTGTTTGAGGGTCAGCTCTCATTTGAATCTTGGTACATCAGTTTAGGTAACACATATTACCTGAACTCTTCAAAGGTTGAGGGGGGAAAAAAAGCAGCTTTTCTGCTTTGCAAAAATTCTTCATAGTTCAGTTAGTGAGCAGCCTGCTCTTCAAAGCCAGGAAAACATTGGAGCCTTTGGACCCATAGATGACTGTTACCCCTACTTACTAGTAAAACTGAAAGCTGTAGGTGTACCCAAAGAAGCATAAATACTGGAGTTACCATAGAAAATATCAGCTTCACAAAGGTCTTGCCCTCTACCGTGTTTTCCCCCCACTTAATCCTAGCTAAGTCAGACAAAAACATAAGAACCTTACCTAATATTTTGGTCTGATTTTGTTCTCTCTTTGTCCTGGTTTCAGCTGGGATAGGGTTAATTTGCTTCCTAGTAGCTGGTATAGTGTGTGTTTTGGATTTCGTATGAGAATAATGTTGATAACACACTGAGGCTTTAGTTGTTGCTAAGCAGTGCTTACACCAGTCAAGGACTTTTCAGCTTCCCATGCTCTGCCCAGTGCACAAGAAGCTGGGAGGTTGCATAGCCAGGACAGCTGACCCAGACTGGCCAAAGGGCTATTCTGTACCATATGACATCATGCTCAGTGTATAAACTGGGTGTAGTTGGTTCGGGGGCAGTGGTCACTGCTCAGGGATGGGCTGGGCATCAGTCAGTGGGTGGTGAGCAATTGCATTGTGCATCACTTGTTTTGTATATTCTTTTATCATTATTTTATTATTATTTTCTCTTCCTTTGCTCTCCTGTTAAACTGTCTTTATCTCAACCCACGGGTTTTATTTTTTTTTTTCCCAATTCTTTCTCCTATCCCACCAGAGGAGGGCGGGGAGGGTGAGTGAGTGGCTCTGTGGTGTTTAGATGCCTGATGGATTAAACCACAACACTCTTAAATAGGACCCCTATAAACATGCACTATTTTTTTCTTTTGAGAGAGGAATAGGAAGAAATCATGTGGTATCATAGTCAATACTTCTATTCCTAATAGGTTGAGCTATTTAAAAAAAAACAACTAATGACCTGTCCTGAAATTTCTTTTCTCTGTTATTACATATGTAACTATTGCCTGGAAAAGAGTTCCATTACAGGTGTATAAATATCTTATTAATATACCTAGACATTTTGGTATTATATAGTTATGATATTCTCTAATCTCTGCCCTGGAAGGTTACAACTGACTGACTTTGAAGAAAAGTAAACTCAGAAATACTGGGAAGCCAGGAAAAAAAAAAAAAAAAAGTTTTTGTTTCATTGGGGGGGGGGTGTTTTTAATGTTTATCTTCTTGCTTGGTATGAAGAATGGTTGAATCTTAAAGAGGAACTGTAATGTCTGTGAGTGCATCCCTCCTAAATATTTATAACAAAGTGATGTTAGATTTTGTTAATAAGTATTTCAACACTCTGTGCTAACACAGTTATATTCAGAATGTGGGGGTTGGAGAGGGGACTATTCATCACTCCATTTTAAACAGTCCCTTTTCGAAAGTACTCCTCATTGAAAGGGCTTTCCCATTCATTTTCTGTTCCTGGGTGGCATTTGAACATGTCATGGCATCAAGTTCTGTCCAGTGATCAGGTTTTGTCTTTACTTCTTGCTCATGTTTTTCTTCCTAGCTTTAGAACTAGATTCCATATGTTCCCTTTATTCTCATATTATTCTTTATTCAGATGGCAGTTTGTGATGCAGTTGGCGCCCTGTCAGCACTCTTCTCTTTGCAGTGGTGTCCTTGGTGTTCTTCTCTGAGCTGTGTTCTGTTACATTGCTATAGTTGCAGTTGTAGTTGTAGCTGTAGTTATTGTCATAAGAAAAGCACACCTTCAGAGATTCAGCTGACCATTTCAGGTTCCATAACAGCTCATAAAATCAAAGGTAGGATATATGATTTCCTGTTAAACTCTGTCTCTGACACTACAATAAATGACATTTGATACTAAAACGAATAGCGTGTCAGAGCACTCAGAAATTTTAGATCAGTTTTCATAGCTTAATATAAACAAACCAGTCTCTACTAAGTCTTGTCTTAAAATAGGACATATATATGTTCAAAGAAGTATCTTTCAAATGTAGCATCATATACTTAGCTTACATACCTTGAGGGAAATATGAGAAGATGCTCAAATTAAAAATGTTCGGCAACTTTGCATATACTGTAGGTCTTTTTACAACTTGATAAGCATGAGCTGTGAGTCTGAGGGAGATGAAGTTGGTGGTAGCTGAGAACATTGCTTTTAGGTTTTTAGGCATTTCCAAGTAGTCTGAGAGGATGGTGAGATGCAGACTGTATTTCTGTTGCAGTACAACATATTTGGCACATGTCCCTTTAGTGCTACCTTGTGCATAACAGTGGGAGAAACATCCCAGAAAACATTCACATCCCAATGCAACTTCCAGCAAACCCAGCTGCTCCTAGCTTGAGAATATGCATCCAGCCATGTATAAACATGGAGTTCTCTTCCACCCCAGTCTTGTCCCTTTACTCCAAAATGCACCCTACCCATGGCAGAATATGGACTTTCCATGAGTGAGTACCTTAAAGAAGGAAGTTATTAACAGTAAAGGAGTCAGTAACAATGATTACAAAAATTATACACACAAACAAGGGAGACAGGAGTGATTAGATGTACAGCAAACGAAGAAGTCACAAGAGGAAGGATATTGCAGGAAGTAGATGAAATTTTGATAACATTTCACATATTTACATGCTCCAGATGACTCAGGTGCCTTGCAATATTCCCACCCTCACAAAACCCTCTCAGGTATGGACGTGTTCTTAGACCACTCTACAGCTAGAGTGCTAAGGAGATTATTCCTACTTCTAAGCAGATATACTGCAGAACATTTCTGAGCTACTGGATGAGTGAATTCCAAAAATTTTATATTTGAAAAATAATGTGTAATTCTATGTATGAAATATACTATAATAGTCTAAAACTAAATATACTAATGCCAGTAATTCATTTATCTTTTGTAAAATTATACAGGATTAGATTTTAATAGTAAAAGGATCTGTTCACCATGACTTTAAATGCTTCTAACTTTCAGTTGAATTTAATGAAATAAATGTTTAGTATCATGTATAAAAATGTAAATGTCTAATAAACAGCAAACTCAACAAACATGTAGATATAGGTTTCAATTCCTCTGCTGTCTGATCTTTCTCAAACTTAATTTTGGAGACTTCAGTGACTTAGGAAACAACATTCACGTCTAGGTTTGAAGCCACTGTAGATTAATAATGACTGAAATTCCTTAAAATAAAGCAGTTATTCAGTGACCTGTGTGAAATAGGTTGCTGGTGTCAAAGCAGCTTCCTCCCAGAGAAGCTGTTGTCAGTGCTGTTGCTAATTAGTGGCCTTAGAGTCATTCTCAGCAGAAACCAAGGACTGAGTAAACAGAGATGTGCTCTTTCTGGACAGTTTGCATATGAAACTATATGTCCAGTGGCAGCAAAACAGTGGCAGTTGTATAGAACAACCTACACTTCTTCTATTCCTATTTGGTTTTAACAAAACTATTACTCAAGTTGAAAGTATCCGTGGTAGCATCTTTAAAATACATGCCTGTGGAGCTGGTTTGTGTTTTAAAAATGTGGTGGCTACAGTGGGCTGAGTTTTGGGCTGAGTTTTCATGAAATATTTTGTACCTCTGAAGTACAGAGAGATGCAAACACCAAAAAAGGGAGGGGACAAAATTATTGGGAAAAATCACTGATCTCCAATTCTAGGTAATACAAATACTCATTTCTTCACCATTTCTTTTCAGAATTTGGTATGTAATGCTTTATAATGAACTGAAGAAATGTATGTTGTAAATACACTTCAGTAGATTTCTTGCTGTGCTTTTCTGTACTACTTTAAGTAAACAGAAGAATGGAATTGAGTTAAATGTAAGACATACATGCCAATAGTTCAAATGTAGAATTCGCACAACAAGTGAATAGGACCTGAGTGAATGGGACTTTCATGCAGCCTCGTAGCTCATTCTCTCTATGAGATAGTAACTTACGTAATTTGAGAAACAGTATTAGTTAGACAATAAATGTGTCAAAAAGGAGAGAATAAAACCATAAAAATACATGGCTGCACAGTCGCAATTTCCAGAAGAAAGCTGGATAAAGCTTCAACTAAAGTTCTGGTATTTTGCTCTGCAGAAAATCTGTGTTATTTACTAGTTCCATCAGGTTATTAAAACCAAACAACCCAATGGCTTCCAGTGTAGACTAGAAGGCAACACTTGCATTGAACTGAGGAAGACTGCTGAAAATGCAGACACTGAAGATAGCTTTCCTCACACAGTGCTCTCCACTCTCCTCTGCCACAGGTTTCTGACCAGTGGGAGGATAAGCATAATCCTTCACCATCAAACTCTTTTTCTAATCTTCATCTTTTAACTAAACTTTATACTGCTGGGGTTGTTGCACAGTGATTCATATCTTCCAAACAAAAATTTCATTTAGTTATCAAAGGCAAATAAATGTCTGCTTAAAAACAACTCTTTGATGTCTTTTGAATTAGCTTGGTTTTTCCATGCTCAGAGGAATAAGTATAAAAGAATATGAAATCAGGAAAGAATTGTGCTTGTAATTTTAAATTCATGCTTTTCCCTCATTCTCCTTTAAACTTTTGAAAAGGTTCTATTGCATCTTTTTTGAAACCTGGGAATGACACCTTCAGCTTTAAAAAAAAAAAGTTAAAACAAAAAATAACTCGAAACCTTCAATAGTAATTATTTAAGATAAAGCAGGCAGAACTAAAATCATTGAATGGAAGTGTAAAATTAACAATAGATTGGGTAGAAAAAAGTTACAGAACACTAACAACACAGTAACTAAACAAGAAAAAGAGATTGCCAACTCCTTGTAAGTGTACGTGAGAATATCGGGACCCCAGGAATACCTTCCAAGGTCCCACCAGTGGCCCCCCAGTGCAGTGTTTGTGCTCTGGCAGGGCTGTAAGCTCCCTCTGCATGCACCACATGCCCCCCACATGAGCCAAACAACCTCTTTGCCAAGAATTTAAACTTGTAACTCTAAATAAATCATGGGTGATATTGCCGAGCTTGTTGCAGTCAAACACCTTCAGTATATCTGTTGTTATGCTGCTTGGGATTTAACCATTTTATTGTAACCAAACCTTTTCCCAACACTACCAGCAGATGTAGTAGGTCCTTTAGATAAATACCATAACCAACAGATAGGCCTGTAGGACATGAACACTTACTATCATAGATTAAGCTGCTAAACAGTGCAATTTTTTTTAGTTACTAAGAAAAATACAAATTGAGTTGATGACAACAGGAGAGAGGAAGTTACAATGTGAGACTGTTTATAAAACACAGATGTCAAAATTAAACCACAAATTTCTAATTTTTAGTAAAAGGTGTGATTGCCTACTCCTTTTCTAGCTCTTTTAATCTTTTCTATATACAGAACACAATAGAAGGAAGGACTAAGATTAATCTCTGACTACCTACTGTCTTGGTGGGAGGGCAAACTGCTTGGGAGGTGGCCCAGACAGGGCCCCATGGTTTCAGTCCCCGACTCTTAATCACTCAACGCCAGGATTTCAAAGCAGATCTGGGTCACAGGCACATGCTATAGGTACATAGGTGTCAGTTCTTCATCATTTCTGCAAATAGAATAAGAAATAAAGAGCAAGCATAGGCTTCTCAAAAAGCTAATCTGGCCCATGCACACCACTGTTAACTCACTTCAAAGACCCTTTCTTGCCTGTCATTCAAACTAGGTGGTTTCTTGCTTGACTGGTTTTAAAACCTCACTTACAGTAGCAACCCCCAGCCATCATCTTCCTGCACTCAGACAGAGAAAAGGCTTTTATCTCTGCATGCAGCTTGACAGGCGGCACATACAGTGACAGTCCTGCAGATTGGGGACACACCAACTTCACCACCCATGCTCAGTAAGTTCCCCCTGGGTACACATAGTACCTGAGATACTCCAGGTACTGCCTAGCGTGTGCATGCACACCGAGAATAGTCTGAGCACACATCAGGGCTGATATGCAGGTATGCTATGGCTCTGGTCATGCTGCCAAGGAAGAAGTACTGTGTGGGAACTTGCACTTGCTAACACTGGGCAAATTTGAAATTACAGATGTGTTTTGAAATCTGTTTCTCTATCCATTTGTATTTTGTTTTAGTGGAAAAGAAAAGCCTCCTGCAGGGGTCTTGGGCAGGAATGACTCACTGAAAAGTACACATTATTAAGAAAAGGACAAAGCAATCACAAGGAACATAGTTCCTGTCATTTTTTGCAATGAAAGGCAGCAGGAGGAATCAACTGCTGTTTAGCATCAGGTTTAGTTCTCTGTTAAAAATCATGGAATGAGACTATGAGAAGGCAGAAGACAACTTGCAGGGAAGTCTTAAGAGGAGAGGGCTCCTCACCAATGCAAGAATTAAAACACCTTCTGCACTAATCAAAGGATCAAAACTATTTTTTATCAACATAAATGTCTGAGCAATTCGACTACAGCATTTTCTGTTTAGGCTGGTTTTGTTGTTTGGATGGTGAAATTATAGGTGGAAGCATGGGCTTTTGTTTTCTGTTTTCTTGGGAAAGACCAAAATATGTCAATATTTTCCTGTGAAAGGCCAAAGTATGTTAATGTTTTACCAAAACCACAAATGAGAATCCTGACTGTGTCACATTTACCCCATACCTTACACTGGCAAAGATGCATCATTAAACGGGTGGTCCTGGTTGGCAGACAGGTATGGAGGGGAAAATGAAGCCCACATGCTCATGTCAGCAAGATGGACAGGGTGGAGATTTCTTGCATGTTCCGTTGCTTGTGCACCTAGCTTTCAAGTAAGTAACATTCATGTTCTCTGGCTTTAAGAGGCATTTAGCACCTCTCATAGTGAAATGCCTCACACCTTTATCAGATAGATCATCCAACATTTTAAACAGGAGCAAGAAGCAATCTGAATAAGGACTTCAGTGTGGATCGTAATTGCTCTTAAACATGCTATTGAATACCAAGGGTTTTGGACTCAGTTGCAGTAAACAATAGCATATCACCATGGAAATTACCACCTAAGATTACAGCAGGTTCTGAGTCAGTATCTTTGTTTATAAATTTAATCTATTAATCATCATAATGAAAGGCACGAAGGGGGAGCTTGGGGTAGAGAAATGTCATCTCTGAGAAGAGAAAAATAAGACAAGAACCTATTGGTAGGACGAATAAGATGCCTGCCAATGTCATTTGCATAAGCAAAAAACGGACTGCCCAGAGGCACCCTGTACTCAGAAACAGTTCAAAATAAGTCAGAATGTTAGTAAAAACATAGAAACAATCATAAGGATCATATAATAACTGAAATGTTGGGGGAGGGATCTTCCTCAGTGAAAGGCAGAATTAAAGCTTTGAGTTCCCAAAGTAGAGAAAACATGATTTTTCTTTTTTTTTTTTTTTTTGCTAGTCACTGTTAAGTGGAATCAACAAATGAGACTCCACCTGAAGACAAAAAAGCTGCTCTTAGCTTTTAGCAAATACAAGCCTATTTTGTAAAAGCACAATGCTTCTCTTTTACAGCTCACTTGTTAATGAAAAGCCTTGAACAGCAAATCTAGCAGTTATTGGCAAATAGCTTTCTCAGAGCTCTGGAGGCTTTTAATAAGATGTCTGCTTTTGTGAAAGGTGATCAGGTTTCTCAAGGACTGCTTTGCAACCGTCTCCTGCTTTTGGTAACTCCTGAATATTCAGTAACCTGAGAAGAAATCTGTTACTTCCCTCAACATCATGGCTACTTTTCAGTAATACATCCCAGGACACAACTGAACTTTTTGTGCTACGAGGGCACACTGCTTACTCATGGGCAACTTGTCTACCAGGCCACCCAGATCCTTTTCTGCAAAGCACCTTTCCATCCAGCTAACTCACAGCCTGTACTAGCGTATGGGGTTATTCCATCCCAGGTGCAGCACAATGACGTTCTTGAAGTCCATGGGGTTCCTATCATGACTCCAGCCCTTTAAGGATCCTCGGAGCAAGACCTTTGCCCCCCTTCCCAAGCATATCAATCCCTTCCTGCAATTTAATATCATTCCTCAGTTTTTTGAGGTGTACTCTGGTTCATCATCCAGGTCAGTAACAAAGAAGTTGAACAGCATCAGCCCCGGCATTCACCGCTGAGGAAAGCTACTAGTAACTATCTGCTGGCTGGACTTTGTACTGCTGATCTCAAACCTTTGAGCCCAATGGACCAGCCAGTTTTCCACTTACCTTGCAGCCCACCTATCCATTCCATATGTCACCAGCTGAACCATGAGGATACTATGGGAGACTCTGTTGAATATTTTGCTAAAGTCAAGGTAAACAGCCACTGTCCTCCCATCGTCCACAGAGCCAGTCATCTATAGAAAACTAGCATAATGGCCAGGTATATATTGCCCTTAGAAAATCCAGGCTGGTTATTCCCAGTCATCTTCTTGTCCTTCATGTTCTTGGACCTGGTCTCCAGGAGGATTCACTTGGTAACCTTCCCAGGGACTGAGGTGAGACTGAAGGGCCTATATTCCCTAGGCCCTCCTTCTTTCCCTTCTTGGCTTAACATTTGCCTGTTTACAGTCATCAGGAAGTTTTGCAACTTGCTGTGACTTCTCAAAGACAACTGACAGCAAGATTACGGTGACAGAAGCCAGCTCCCTCAGCCACTTTGGAGGCAGCCCATCTGATCCTTGGACACATGCATGTCTGACTTCCTCAGGTAGTCCCTCCTCAGCGTTCCTCTAACATGGGTCATTGTTCACTCCCTCAGACAGTCATGAGGCTTAGGGACCTTAGATGACTGAGAGCAGATCATACCAGGAAAAACTGAGGCAAAGAAACCGGTGAGTACCCCAGCCTTCTCTACGTCCTATGTCATCAGGCACTCTACCCCACTGAGCAGTGGGCTCATTTTTCCTTGGTCTTTCTTTTGCTGCCAATGCACTTACAGAAGCATTTCTTTGCTTTCCTTCACATCCCTCCTAGCTTCAATTACATATGAGCTTTGGCTTTCGTGACTCCATCCCTGCACGTTCAAGCACTGTCACTAAATTCTTCCTTGCTTCCATCTTCTGTATACTTCATTTTCCATCTGAGCTCTGTCAGTAGTCCCAGTTCATCCATGCCGGCTTCTGCTGTACCTGCCAGGCTCCGCACATCAGAATGGACTGTTCTTGTTCTTTGAGGAACTTATCTTTGAAGATCAATCAACTCTCCTAGGCTCCTGTGCCCTTCATGCACCAGGGCTCAATGTAGAAATATCCATTCCATTTTAATTGCAATACGAAGAGAGCTGAAGCTTTTTCTTTTCATTACAGTTTTAGGAATAAAATGACACACATACAGTGTTTTCTATGTTGCTACTTGTCAATGCCTCCTAATAGTTATAGGGATTGCAAGAATTCTTGGTTTTATTATTAGTTCCATATTCAAAAGTATTGGTCCCTGTTAGACCAAGAAGACCTTGTCCAACACTCAAGTCAGAGACAGCTCTTCCAGTAATTCCAGAAGCTCTTAATCAATGAACCTTGGGCAGAGAGCAAGGACTGGGATTTTGCAGAAAAATTTAAATTTTAGAATGTTAGGGTTTGGGGGGGTGGGGTTTACTCTGTGTTGTGCAGGAAACAAAGACCTTCAAACTATTCTGTAAAAATATTTGTTTATGTAGCAGAGCATATCCTGCTCCGGAACTGCCCGCTCATGAAGCCCACACAGGGAAGAATTTCCTTGCGTTAATGAGGTCCCCAAGGCTGAGCTTCTAGCTGATATTCCATCCCAGCCAAACACTTTTAGATGAAAGGTGTGGGGACAGCCAACATATATCCTATTCATTGCTGGTTTGTCCACGTCCTAAGAGACTGTTGCCACTACCAGTGTAGTTCTTGGAGAAGAGGAGGGAAAGGAGGAATGGAAAGTAGACTACAGAACTCATTAGTACAAAGGCTGCACCATCCACTGTGTAGGACACATACGTGTATAAAAAGCTTAAAGTCATGTCTGATTTTGTTTCAAGAGTTTTCATCCACAACTCTAAAACGTTCCAAAACCAGTCATATTTGTACTTTGATGTATAAATATCTGAAAAGTATAATTTTTATAAGCTTGAACATCAGATCTTATTCTGAAATATCATCTAAATAATATTTTTTTCTCAAAAGAATGTTGGTTTGGAGACAAGTGACCTACATGCTTATTTGCTGACACAGGAGAACAGGTTAGCTTAAATGTTCTGCTGCATGTGGAAGGTTTTTCTGGTTAAACACAATCTCTGTGGATACCAAGAAGCCTACAATATCTCCTCCTTTTTGCAGTCAGAATTCTATTAGCACTCTGGATATGAGCCATGGGACAAGAGGAACAAATCTGTGTACTCAGAAGACTAAACAGTCACTTGAATACAGTAATGGCTTACATCATTTCCAACCCTGATGTAGCTAAAATATACTTCATCCTCAAATTCCGTGGATCACAGAAGGGTGCAAAGTGAAATGCATTAGGCAGACTTGGTCTCAAATTCCCTGACGTGTTTCTCTTCAGATTGCAATCCCTTGCAATTTCTCTGACCATTTTATGTAACATGACAAAGGCTAATTTGGACTTGTGGAGATACAAGACCTGGTAAAATCATTGTAGTTCAAGGATGATAGAACTCTCCTCTACTTCTCACTAATGCAGGCACATGATATTTTGATTGAGCTCAGTTCTGGCTGTCATTTAACAGATAACTAAATTGATAGTATTTAACAAAGGTCTCATGAATGGAAAAGAGCATGAACATCTACATTTCTTGATTTTTTAATTATTATTTTTGTTATTTTACTGATGTTAATTGCTAATATTATTAAAACAAATATCATAAAAGATACAAATAAGGGAATGAAATAAGTTTATACACTGCTGAAAGTCAAGATTTTTCTGGTGGCAGCTATTTGTGGGTCATATCTAACACTGAAAATTTCAGATGGATTTTTTTGAAAAATAAGGGGGGGGGGGAAGAAGACATGAAGAATTTTCTGCCAGAAAGTTTCCAGGCTAGGGGAAAGATCAAGATTTTCTTCCAATTACAATTTTCAAAGTTGCAAATTCACATTGTTGAAATGAAAGACCGAACAGAGATTGCTAACTAATGGTCCAAAAAAAACTTCTTTTACAACTAGAACAGTCACATTTTATTTTAAATAAAAGGCTAGCATATAAGAGCTTGAGTCTTAGATAGGTCCTCTGAGAGCTACTAGAATGCAGATAATTAATAGATCATCTGCCTTGCTGTGGCTTTATCTCATTGTAAGGGATGAAGCTCAACATGAAAGTACGTAAGTACTTTAGTGAATCAAGGCCCAAAAGAAGTTCTTGAGTGACAGTTGTCAGTGACATCTTAAGCTATCAGCCAGCAGGGCCACTAGCCACATCCAGAGTCTCATATAATCCCAACCTATACATTCAAATGCTATTTCCCGTATGGAAAGCCTATGAGACACAACTCTCTGTATGTAAATATCAACAAACCTACTCCAACTCTACAGGCTCTTTCAATACGTGCAATCTGAGAAACTCTATTGAATACACAAAGGAGTCCAGCCAGACTCGTTTGCTATGTTCAAATGACAGTTGTTATCACAACTATATGATTTACTTGTCAAGGACAGCAGAGGTCCTAACACAGCACCATTCAAAATTCTTGAAATGGCCTTGAAGCTACTTGTGCTCCTGCAGAGCATATTACAACCACAAGAGCAAAGACCAAGATTACTAGAATAAAATCTTCACTTGAGTGGCTGAGTACAAACAACAAATACCCTCAACTCCGTTATCATTTTGGAATGGATGGGAGAACAATTTTATGTGTTTGTTTTCAATTTCATATGTTTTTCTATTAAAAAAAAGCATGAGCAGTGTAACATGGAAGACAGATCACACTTTTCAAAGACCTATTGAATTTTCTGTAAGGGCTTAAGGCAGCCCCAGCGACTTATAAGTTTGGGATAGAATAACAATTTGTCTTGGGAAGACAAATACCATAACTCTAAATGTTCCCCTTTCCTCTTTCTCCCCCGTCCAGCTTTTATGGCTGAGCACGGCATCATGTGGTATAGGATATCCCTTTGGTCAGTTGAGGTCAGCTCTTCTGGCTGTGACCCCTCTCAACTTCTTGAGCACCCCCAGACAACTTGTTGTGGAGGGGCAGATTGAGAAAAATAAAAGACCTTAATGCTGTACAATCACTGCTCAGCAACAGCAACAACACTGGTGTGTTACCAACATTGTTTTGGTCACAAATCCAAAACATAGCACCAGATGGGCTGCTATGAAGAAAATTAACTCCAACCCACCCAGACCCAGTACAGCAGTACAATTATCCAGATCATTTCAGTAGTGCTATTATCTGGGTTGAAAAAAACAGCAAATCCAGTAATTCACTTTTCTTGCACTAAACTTAATTTCCAGCTTAATTAACTTAAGCTCAAAGACTTAGGTAAGCATGGCTGTCAGGCAGGCCAGCAGGAAGCAGGGCACAGCTTCTGTGGACAGGCAACTCAGAGCAGCCACCAGGATCAGGACTTTCCAAATTCCCTGATGAGACTGTCATCTTCTGGACTGTTCCCTCAGCAGGGAAAAGGTCTGTAATGCAAGTGGGGACCCTGCAGCCAAAGAGACTCCAGGAGAAGACATGGGGCTGACAACAGCTCAGAGCGACCCTTGAGAAAAGCAACATGGAGGAGATGTTATTTGGGAACTTGAGCAGGCTGTGATTTGTTTGGGCAGTCAAGGAAGACTGTGAAAGCTGCTTGACTGGAAAGCAAGTTTCAAGCAAAGGACTTGTACACTAAGGAGAATGTGACAAGGCAGGAGCCTTCATTTTCAGACCTTTTTATGTTGACCTGTCTCATTCAGAAGAATTGAATGTCCTCTAGTTAAAAAATACTTTTTTATTCTGAATTAAGGTCGTGTAATTTTTACACTCTAGCTCACACACAGCTGTGAAGATAAGAGACCTTTTCATATCTTCTGTTCTTTCACTTTGAAAGAAAGTGGGGGCAGAGCCACGTCTGGGTCCTCATCAGCTTCAGGCTCCCACTGTTTACATACTGGCTTGGATACACAGTGTGAGTCCCCCCTTAAGTACTGAAGTTTTTTGCAAGTTAGAAAGTCACTATTTTGACTTCTCGCTGGCATTGTACTGTTGCAGATTCTTTGGGAGTTCCTGCAAAGCACAAGCTTCATGACTGGAAACAGTTTGAAATAAAATAAAAAATGTATCCTTGTCAGTTACTTCATCATTTGCTGTTAGACAGTATTTCAAGAAATAAAAGTTTTCAACCTCGAACCCCAAATTGGTAACATTAGGACTATATTTACTGGTTTATTTTCCCATTTGCAAGATAGCATTACTTTACAGGATAAACTGCAGCCAGAACAAGTTGGTCTGCTGCTGTTTAATTAACAATTACTCTAATTGTAACTTTCTCAAAAATGAAAAAAATCAAGTGATTTTTAATTCATAATGGGAAGAATTAGATATAGCCAAGATGTACAGCCACAGGAAACTAACAGTCTCACAAAGCAGCACATGATATATATATATCTATGTGTATGTATACACACACACACCCCTCCATGATGACCTTTGAATCTTGTGACACATATTTGAGCATGATTAAGTAAATACAATGTCAATTTCTGGGCTATTAGAATCAAACTAATTATTCATAACTGACTCCTGGTTTTATTAGGGGTGCAACAGTGGTGCGGGGAGGTTGTAGAGGATTAAAAAAACATAAGAGAAAAGCACTACTGATGAGATAGGTCATACAATCAAGGTTAAGACTGTGGTCTCAATGCATAAAAGACATATTTTCAGTACAGAAAGAGAAGAAAGAACAGAAAGAAACATTGTCCTTGAAGGGAAAAAAAAGTTTTAAAATTAAGAGAGAAGCTTAAGAAACTGTCTTCACATTAATATTGTTGTTTTCAGATGTCTCTTTGAGACCATCTCCGAAAAACACAGCACCCTGCACTGGAGAGAGAAGAAACTTTGATTAGTGGACAGACCCAATAAAAGCCTCACAAGCTGGAATTGGAGATAGTTCTGTGAACTTTCCCTCCTGCCTTATAATTAATCTATACAACATAAATCAGGATTTTTGCCATATTAACTCTGAATATTAAGTACAAAATAGCCCTGACATGTTTGTTTTTGAGGACATAATTGCCTAATCTGTGCTTCTACTTCCATTTGCCTTTCAGGTATAAAAGAGCAAATTGATATTCATGGAAAAGGACAAACAAAAGAGGAATATTTATATGCCTGAACACTTGTAGCACAGCTACATTATAGTTTCTTTGTGTAACTATTCCAAATGAAAACCAATATAATAAGAAAGCAGATATGGATGTAGTAAAAAGGGCTGAAGAAAATAAAAACTATAGGCTGTTGTTCACCTTTCAAAAAATTAAAACTCAAACTTAGCACAAACAGAATGTTTAGATACATCCCAAAAATGTAGTTGATTATGTTTTACATAGGAACTGCAGTGTAGGAGGTCAGATAAATTGAAAGATGCTTATTTTTGTAACAATTTAGAGACAATATATCTGTACATTACTTTTTCAATATCTGAACCTATGTGAAGACATTTCATGTAATAAGTTGTCCATGAATCTAAAAATGTTCTTACTTTAAGCATGCAAGTCACCCCACTAAAATCCGTGGATGTTAAATATTCATCAAAGTGTCTACAGGGATAAGAATTTAAATGTCAGCTGAGCACTAGTGCAAGCTCATCAGAAAAGTGCTGACGCGGAAGTCACGGACACAGCACACGATCAATATGATCAAGCAAAATGTCGGTTTATTACATACACAGCTTAGTTAATATAGTTTCTTGCCTTCCTAATCATGCATAAACTTATCGCTAATTGGTTAACTATGTTTGGCAATATGCTGTTCATGCGCTACTAGCAATATTCTGATTCGTTCATAACAATAGTTCACACGCACCCCCCGCTTCTCCCATATCTTGTTTTCAACATTGCAAGCCAATAGTTTCTTCCTCTTAATCTGCTTGTTTCATGTCTTCCAAACCGCAGTCAACCTTCGCAGCATCCTTGAATTCCTCTTGCCTTAAATGCAGATTAAGTCCACATAGTCTGAGTCTGGGTTGCTCACTACATGTCCTTGGCTTTTCAGATATCCCACAGAAAAGAACATTAGTTTCAAAGTAAAAAGTTTAAAGGATGCTCAGCACCATGGCGTTTGGATGCCTACCATACCAAAGGCTTCTTTTTAAGCAGGAGCACCTCTTACCTTGAGGACAGCAGTGTCCATCCACACCAAAACTTAATAACCCTTGGTAAAATCTTTCTGATCCTTGTCTACCTCTTGGACTAAATGCAGAAAATGCACACACTAGCATTAAGACTAACACTACAACATATCAGAAAATACATACCACAAAGGGCAGATTACTGTGCCTGGAAATAGTCATGAGTGGGGCTCCCTTAACTATCTCAAAGTCACAGAGACAGGCATGTGGCAGCCTGAGCTGAGCATGAAGAGAAATGCATAGGACAGAGTTAGAGTCCCAGCACCACAGCACTCCTGTGATTTCATTTGTAAGGTGAGTGATGAGAATTTGATATATAACTGTGTCCATCAGCCCCTGCTTTTGTGATGAAGTTGAACCCTTTTCTGTGCAAAACCAAGTTCAATAAATGTATTGCAGAGCTCTCATGCACTTGCATGTCTGCAGAGTAGCTCTCCAGAGGGATTTCACTGGCTACACCCATGGGTATGTGGCAACTTAGGCTGTACGTGAAAGCGGGTATGTAGGAGAAAGACACATGGCTCTTCACAAAATAATGTCAATTTTCTTTTTTCCATACATAAATTGCTGCAGTTCCATAATTCCAAGACCAGGGGAAAAGCTGCCAAAAATACAATGCTGAATTGTGAATTAAGTATTCATGTGTGTTGTAGATCCATTTAAACCATACAGGATTTTATTCTTCTCTGTGAAATCGCTTCGTTTTCTCCAAGAACGTGTGCTAATAGCTGTTGCCCAATATTTTGAAGAGGCAAAGCATGATATACTCTTGAAAAACATATTTTTGTCATGCCAGTCACCATTACATTTTTGGGCTGTGTTCTCCAGCCAACATACCAATGTCACATTTTATGTAAGGTATACTATTAAATCCAATTTCTCCTCTCACAGAAACCATTGTCAGCATTCTAACCCTTGTCACGTAGGTATGAAAGGGGTTACAATTCATGAACCAGAGGATCATCAGGCCAATTAAATTTTACTAAAAGACGGCTATTATCCTGTCAACAGAGCTGATATTGTTATAACCCATTATGAACAAGATACACATGATAACAGCCTGCTATTGTGAATACAGTAATTACAGATAAGTAGAAAAAGAGTTTGCTTGCCTTACAATGATTTCTAAAAAGTTTCTGTTTTCTATCAGGACAAAAGTTTGACTGTAGGAAAGCTGTGGAGGAAAGACAGGGAAGTTTGGTGAAACCTGGGAAGAGGTCTTCCCTTATCAAAATAACAAATTCCCAAATGGTTATTGCCGTCATCCTTGGTCATGCTGCAGGACCTCTTCTATTTTCTATTAACATGGACTAATACGAAAAGAGTTGAACCAAGGACCAACATTCATCCCTCCAAAATGCGGAATGAATACGCCAGTCACCAGGAAATTATCTAATCTTTCATGGAAGATGGATATGTGCCTGACTTCTGATTTGTTTTTTCCTTTTCTTCTTATTTAAAAAATTGTTTGTTACATTTACATTATTCACTACGATTAAAGAAAAAAATCACATGTAAGATCTAAAAAGACTTGCCAAAAACAGTTCAAATGAAGAAAATGCTTCACTGAAAAATTCTCCAAATTGCAACCAGTACTATTACTTTAAACATGGGAATGTTTATTCTTTTATTCATGAGAAATTTTCTTCTTTCCTGAAGGGGCTTTGGGGGGGAAAGGGCACATATTTCTAAATACACTCCATTTCTCTTGCTTTTTATTTCAGTGACTCTGAAGATGAGGTAGCTTCCAAACTGTCTTCATCCATGACAACATGTACTGAAACACTGTACCCCATATTTGGAGTCCTATGGAGACAGGTAGTTTTTTGTAATTAGTCACTTAGACATCCAACATTCATGTGCAAAACTGGGACTTCAAAGTAGCACAAACTGGGGTAGCCAGGAATTAGTCCTCAGGCAGTTTGGATAGGCAATGTGACCAAGATAAACACTTGGACACTAGAAGAGAAATAAGGACCCCACAGGTCAACTACCAGTATCATCTGGCAATTTCTCTGCATAGATATTTCAGCTGATGGAGGCAAAAAGGCCTTTGATTATAATAATGTAATGGAGAAGATTACAGTTGCCACAAATATGAGCTAACTATATTGGCAGGTGTGAGAAAAATCATTAAACCCATAGGAATTACAAATTGGCTACTGTTTCAGGAGCTGAGGAATGTTATGACTTATTTATTAAAAACACAAAGATGAAACTACCCTTTTTATACAACATCAAGTAAAACAAAAGAAAAGCCTGTAAGATGTCATACATTTCCTTTTTATCAAAGAAACAGCTTCCTATTTCTATAATCAACAACTCCATTAGTAGCAGAAAAATGCAGAAAAGGGGGTAAACATACTTGAATTGGTACTACCACAACTAATTTTTGGTGAACAGAATATTTCCCAAATAACTACCCTGTGATCCTAATATATTTTCCTTTTACCGTTTGCAGATCTGCCTGAAAACAGAAATGTCAAGTGATTCTACATTACTGACAGATTTCATGTACTTTGCCTCCTGCTATTTGCATTGTGTTTGTGTAATGCAGGAAAACTTTCTTTCACTACAGTTTTTACTGGAACCAGACCAAAAAAAATAATTTGGAAAATGTTTTTGTCAGCATGGCTAATTCTCTTCAGAAAACTATCTCTTTTTTTTTCACTTGATGGACTCTACATGAAAGAATATTTTTTTTTCAAAATGTCAACCCATCATGTTTCAACTTAAGACTTTTCAGTCTTTCGAAACAGACACCCTTTCTGCTTTCCATTTACAGCTTTGGATTTTCTGTCAAAGCTTCTAAATTCCTCTCTCTTGTTTTTGGAGTTAACAAGGTGGTGACTTTTTTCAAAGGTTTTCCTGCAAGAGTAAAAGAAATTGAACATTTTCTTTTTATTTAATTTAGAAATATTCCATGGAAATAACTCACAATCTTTCAGGAAAGAGTCTTTACCAAAAAAGAAAAAGGATATGGTGGAAATGTCTTTTATCCCTTTCTATAACAGATATTATGATGAAGGCTGTCATAGAAATGTTATCATTCTGCAGAGGACAATGTAACAGAACTCGTTATTTTTAATCCTGTCAATCTCATTTGTTTTTACTGTTCCCTGTGGTACTATTCTCTAACAGAGAAACTTGCTAGGAAAACGGCATACAACTAAATTAACATCAGAATAGTAAAATGGGAAAGAAAGTGGTCTCTTCAGGTCCCACTTTTTTTTGGAAGACACAGTATGCCTGCAGAAATTGACATCCTTAGAAGTAAAGCAGCTTTGGGGCTGGACTCAGTCATACATTGCTTTTTCGTTCTTTGACATAATAAGGATAAGGCTGAGACATGAAGGGAGCTCAGTATGTTTGATTCTGGTCTGTCAGCAGCAGACCTTCTGCTAATGTGGATCTAATACTAGCAAATAAGACCATGTCCTCACTAACTCATACTGAAGCAGCTTGTATGATCGCTGTCAATAATCTGAGTTTCAAAGCGCCCTGAGTTTTGTTGCATTGTTTTTTCTTCACTTGCATATGCTTTATGGAACAAATTTAATGACACTGAGAAACTGGTGGAAGAAACTTTTACCATTATATTACAGAAACACTATCATAATACCATAATGCAAAATAAAACACAGTAATATCTGCAATTGTTCTGGTCATGCTAGAAAATTGGTATTTTGAAGAAGTGATCACAATGCTTACTTTTATAAAGACAAGAAAAGTAATCTGAGTCCTCAGAGAAAACTTTTATTGAGTTTTGTTGAGCTTTTATTGAGCTCTTAGCAGCATCCTTCAATAATATCTAAATCTCAACTTTCCTCCTTCTCTCCAAACAGACACAAATATTTCCTTCCTTTTCTGCTAGCCTTCACATGATGAAGCTAAAAATTTTGAGCAGAATCCAGTTTTGGACATGTTCCTGAGGGATGACCTGGATGAAGTGCACTTTGTTTTAAAGGCACCAACCTCAAAATAATGTTGTTATTTATCCTTTGGGATCAGTTTTCAAATGTATCATTCAGCTGATCTCAGTTTCTAGCAATGTCCTGCTGCAAGGCTGATAGTTTTGGTAGTCCAGTGGACTGTAGCTTTGATGAAGACTGACAGCCAGTGAGGGCAAGGTGGTTCATCACAGGGGCTGGCACTACAAACAGTTTTTAAGATAGAGATAGGCTTACTGTGTACACAGACTTAAATTCTTTAGCATTAGCGATGATGTATTTCAGAAGCCTGAGAGCTGAATCAGACAAGAGGGGAGTTGCATACTAAAAATGGATGGAAAAGCGCATTTTGAGGAATGCACTTTGTTTCTAAAGGCTATCTCGGTCAGAAAGCTCTGATTTTTCCAGCCATGAACTAGACTTTGTAACTGAATTGCCCCCTAGATTTCTTTCAATCAGGCAAGAAAGCAAGCAGCAAAACAGCTCATGTTGACATTTTAGACTGTGCTTGAAGGAGGAGGCCATTGTTTCTGTTGGTTTCTCGACATCAGCATGACTCTCATCCTCCCCTTACAGCACCGAGCTCCTGAAATAGCTGACAGATTTCCTGCCGGTTGTCATGTGTAAGCATCATGCTCAATTAGGCCCAGACCTACTGAGGGAGAGGGCACACTCAGGCTCTTCTAGCAAAAAAACCCACTAATTTCTTCTTATGCAAGGTATAATATTCAGCAGAGAAACACGGCAACTCTTTTGTCCAGCTAAAAATTACCGCAATTTTAAGTCTTGCAGTTACCGCTCTTTTAACTCCTGCAAAGTCCTAATTTTTTCTCTATGGCCTCTTTTCACTCACATTCTCATTATCCAAAAAAGTAAAGTCCAGCTGTAGCAATGGATATCATCTTCCTGAAAGCTACAGCAGGATGGGGGCGGGGGGGGAGGGGGAGGCGGGGAAGAGGAATGTGTTTTTGTCTGACTGACTACTAGACTCTCCATTTTGGTGGTTGTCAGCTGCTTAAATATTTCCTTCAGGTACCCTAAAGGCACAAAATCACATTTTATACTGTGCTCACCCATCACATAATAAAAGTGTTTGTTTTAAGCAAGTGCCAATGAAATCCCTCCTACCTCCCATCCTTAATAGTACAGTTTGTATGCTTATGTCACATATAGCTTCCACAAATTGGTCATAAATGGCAAAAACAGCAAAAGGTGACTCAAATTTCAGCAGTGCTCATTTGTCAAGATTCCGTATTATAGCACACTTGGAAGTGTTCTGTCTTCCAGCTGTGATTGCATGAAGTTTGTATTTGATAAATACATTCACTGAAATGTGATCTTACTGCAAAATTAGAAAAAATTAATGAATAACAATTGTTTATCTCCTTTCAATGGCATTATTTTTACTTATCATTGAGCCTTTACACTCAGGTTTGTAACAGTA
The DNA here is from genome assembly GCF_965183815.1 of Platalea leucorodia. NCBI lineage: Eukaryota > Metazoa > Chordata > Aves > Pelecaniformes > Threskiornithidae > Platalea > Platalea leucorodia. The sequence continues at coordinate 59,074,447 of NC_138823.1, read as the reverse complement.
TTAATCATAAAAGTGTTACTCTTTATGAGGTTTATTGTAAGTGATGTTATCAGTGATACTATATTCCAACTTGGTAGGAAAGGACAGACTAGAAAGATCATGGCAGATTCTGAAGTAGAAACAGTTCTATAATGCATTTTTTCCTAATTAAATTTGAGTTTACATTTCCAATGAATTGAGTGATATTCCTGGGAATATTCACGCCTCCATCAAGGGACCAGATGCTATGAACAATTAAGTTGAACTACATTTAGAATGGAATAATTTGTTCACTGCTACTGTCAATGAAAGGAATGTCTTTAAAGGTTAAATTAGTTAAAGTGATCTCAGTCATGCTATTAAAGCAGCTTTCTGATACACTGGCAAAGGAGCGTCTCATTAAAAATACTTAGGTTTTTTAAAGACTTCCTCATTAAAGACTTTCTTGACTGAAAACCAGGGCAGAAGGAGAAGAAATGAACCCTAAACAATTGCAACACAAACTATTCAAGTTCAAAATACTTTTTCTGTACTCAGAAAAGCTGTCTTTTGTGTCACACATCTTTTGTTTCATCAAATATTTCTTTTTCTTGACAAGACTCTGGTCCAGTCTGTGGGCACAATGTATGCATATACAGCCCCAGTTCTGGCCACTCGACCTCTTTCAGATCCCAAGTGCGTGTGTCCCTGGCTATGTGTGCACCATGAGAGGATGTGTGATTTTACAGGCTTTAACTGGGATGGCTCACGCTATAGCTGCAGCCCAGCTTCAGCACAGCCTGCTGACCTCCTCAGCTATTTTAGATGCCAGCTTGGGCTCAAGTGACTGACACAGACGTTGGAGGTCAATGGTTATCCAAATTAGTTAGATCACACTGAGCTTAAGTATATCTATATACACTGTGGTCCCTCTTTTGATGCGTCTGTAGGTGTAACTCCCCTCTTTGTATCACACTGAGGGAGGGGGATGTAAAGAATTAATGACCTCTTGCGATTATCAAACTTGCTGCTTTCAAAAGGGCCCCAGGAAGCTGTTTTATAAGGATGCCACATTTCCTTCTGCTTTTGGTGAATACCCCTTATTAGGCATTTTGACTGAAACGGAGTGAAACTTGTGAGTTCACTTTCCATTCTGTATTTCAGATTCTGCCATTCTTGCCTACTTTCAGCATAACTTCTGGAAACTTCTGGAAATATCAGTGGGCTATACCATAAATGTGCTAGTTACTGAGCAATGTTCTATTAACAGCTACTAAAGAAGTCAGGATTTAACCCATAATCAAATTACCATAAAATTCATGCACTTCACTGCATTTGCAACTGCATTGCAGTTCATTGTGCCCAAATTCCTTTATAAATATTAATTAAAGCTAAAACTTTGCTGATAATGCAGCACATTCTGAGCTCTGGAGAGTTGCCATTGTACCATACTCATAGTTTTAATGCAATTTTAGTATAACTTATATTACATAAACAATATAAAATAATGTACTCTATAGAGTATATACGTAAAGAAGTGCTTCCTAAAGCATTCCTAAAGCATCTTCCTTTTGTTGTTGTTATAATGTTTTTCTTGCTCTGGAAAGCGTTTTCACCTCTGAGGAGTTATATACGAAAGCAGACAACAAAATGTTTGCAAAGAAGGTTGTTAGAATTTATTAATATTTTTTAATCCCTATAACTGTCTCAGTGTTAACATAGATATTAATAAGATTCATTACCAAAAAAAAAATATTGCAGCTGTTTATTATTGCAGTTATTTTAGAGCACACAGAAAAAACCTCACTGTTTTTTCAATCTTCATAGTGGCCACACTAAGTTTGTAAACGAATTACATTTTGCAGATGCCACGTTTCATGTTTTCAGTCATTCAAGCACCGAAGAGTTGTATTTGGCTTGAAATTGTACCTAGGCTGAGTCCTCAGCTGGTTTGTTTTTACTATGATTAAATTGGGTGCCTTACTAAGGTCAAGGCTATTCATTCCTATGTTCAATCATCACTGACAGTGAAGGGTGTGTCCAAAGGTCCATCTCTTTCAGTGCCTGAGCTCAAAATGAGAAACACTACAGCACAGCAACTTCTAGGCACCGGTGCTGGCTCCAGCTAGCTTACAGCAAATGCTCTTCAATATAACAGGTGTCCTACTTTTCAACCAAATAGCCCTGACAATGAACACTTCCAGATGAATACGGTGTTTCAGAGAGCAGGAACTAAATTAACTAGTGATGTTTAGCCACTCTTGGAAGCATGCTCTGCAGCCACAGGGACCTTGGGTCTCATCTTCAGAAGTAATGCTGGCAGTGTAAACCTACTTTTTTTCTCAGAACAGACAAAGCTTTTGTTGTTTGTTTCTTTCTTGAATTGGACCACCGTCTAGTATAGATTGTTCTCGAGAACACTTGTGACAAAAACTCTGTTTTACCTCCAGTTTGAAAGTCAGATATTAGTAACAGTAGAGAGGCAAAATGAGGTCTCTATTCTAGGAGGCAAGTAAGGGTAAGCAGCATTTCCAATTATAATAAATGGCTTTTGACCAGTTGCTGCTAACACTGACCTCCCATAAACTGTGAAACAATCTTAACACAGCCAATATCAGAGCATTATTTTCATGTATGGACACTACACTCACATTTGGTGACAGCTCTTTCAGTGCACAAACCATCTCCAGTTCTGAGATCTCTTTGGACAACATGCTTTCACACCAGTTTTGCTGGTGCTGCAGGGCTTATCCTCCTTTCCTGAAGATTTGTATCCCACTTCCCACCTCAGTGCTCACAGGCTGTTAAGACCGGCAGCTAGATCAGACACAAATATTACCTCTTGTGAAAACAGCAGGAATGATGACCTTGTTCCTAACGTGGTCTTTCTGCACATTCTCCTCTCTTAACTTACCTATTAACTACATCATCAGTCATTAATAGTCATTAACTATCATTATCAGTCTTTTTTTGTGTTTGTTGTTTTAGATTTAACCAGACTTCTGACATTCTCTCCAAAGCTTCCAAGAGCTTTCATCTGTTTTTGCTTTCCTCAAAACATTTCTTATGCAATCCTTACTACTCCCTATACTAGCGTTACCCAATTTGTAGTCCATGGACCATAGACAATCCACGCTATATTGAGCAATCTGAGAAAATAAAATGTTTAGAAAGCTCACAATGCATGCATACCTTTCCCTCCCCTTCCACACCCTGTTGTTCCCCAACCAGGCAAACGTATGTGCAAAATGGCAAAATGGCAAAATGACAAAATAGCAAAATGGCAAAATGGGGGGGGGCAGGGGGGAGGGGGATAAAAATAAAAACTAGGCAAAACTTTTCACATTTGTTATATGATTGTAAATTATAAACATCCTGTCAGTATTGTATTCTAATGTAACATATCTATTGTTAAATTAATGCTAAGACACATAGGCAGGGCTTTGAAATCTATCTAGCTATACAGGTACCTTTTTTTTTTTAGTTTTTCTTTGTTTATTGTTTTATACTTAACAGTTTTTCCTTCTTGCCCTTTTTTATTTCTTTTTTTGTTTCATTTTAGAATATGTTGAATGTAGCCACCTAAAAATAAGGTAGCAACATACCTTTCAATGCTTTTTCAGATTAAAATAGCAGTCTGCAGAAAATAATTGCAGTGTTAGAACTTTAAGCCAAAGAGGCAATATAGTTGCCAAATGTTTACAACACATAATGACTCCATTTCAACTTTGTATATACTTAGTAGAGAGCAAAACTATCTTGAGTGGCAGAGAGCTTTCCACCTGCGGGAAAGTTTGCTAAGAAAATAACATCTTCAAAGTGAGTAGAAACATGATGCAGGCTTCAGGGAAAATTGTTGGGCTTGTGAAGTCAAAGAGAAATTGACAAATGTTGTGACGTTTCCTCATCTTTCTCAAAAATCATAAATGATAAATACAATAAATTAAATAGTCAAAAATTGTAAAATGGTCAGTTGTGTTCTTGCTCTTCACAACAGATTTGGAGATTGCTATTTGATAGAAAATTATTTAAGAGTAAGAAAAATTCTTCATCCTTGACACACTACCTAACCATAAAAATAATAAATATTGAAAGGAAAAAGCACTGCTAATTGAGTTATGTTTAGATAACCCTGGACTTAAAAAGAAAAAAAATAAAAAATAAGAAAGAAATGGAAACTCCCCATCTTCTGATTTAGTCTGAGAAATAAAGCAGTAAGTGTGTTGTTATCATTTCTGACAGCTTTCTTGTGAGAGTCTTCCTCCCCACCCCACATTGTAATGATAAAATCATCAAAAGAAAGAATCCACAGCAAGATCCTGTTGATGCAGAGCTTTTTACACATAAGCTTCACACTATAGATCAACAAACTTGCATAAAAGTTGTTCTAAAAAGAGTACATGAACATTTTCATTATCTCTAGTTTTAATTAAACAAATTAAAGTATTAATTCCATTTCCTTGACAGCAACTGTAACCACATCAAGAAAATCTTGATTTCACAGCTGTCATATTAGTTTCCTAAATGTTTTATTTATCATATTTTGCCTCTTTCCTGCCTTTATTCTCTAACTAAGTAATAGACAGAAAATGCCAGGCAGGTTTTTTTTCCAAAAAGAAAAGTCTCTAGCTGCAATGCACCATTCAAACATGCTCTGCTGGAGACTGAAATGCCTTTGATGTTATAAGACAGTTGATAGAAATGTATTAAAGGAGATGGTAGATTTGCCAAAGATAAATTCTAGTTTTCTACAGGCAACAGCCTGTGCTCCAGCATTGTGTGACATTTTCAGCCAAGAATGCATTAAAAACAGTCTCCCTTGTTTTGACTTACTGAACTGTTTGGCTTGGATAGAAGGGTAGGTTCTATTGATTTTTTATTTCATTTTATTTTATTTTATAAATGACAAGTCTTGTGACTGCATCTTCTGTGATTTCTCCTTTATTTCTACCTTAAAAAGCAGTAACTTTTGTTTCTGAATCTGCAATCCTTCATGTCTTTTCTGCAGAGGCTCACTATCTTTTGGAAGATCCCCAAACTCTTTGATTACTTCTTCCCTTGTCTTTCCATTGCTTAGATAAGGGGGTTATCATTTTTAATCTGAGGAATTGTCTCTCTCTCTCAGTGTAGTACCTACCCATATATTTATTCCACACATAGATTTGGCTGGCATCAGCTAACTCACTACTGTGATGCCTAAATTTCATTCATTAACTAGGTTTCCATCAAGTTGTTCTGCAGTCTCATGTTCATTTTACCACGATATCTTTAAAAAATTGAATAATAACCCAGAATTATTCCTGAAAACTCATCTTTTCAGTCATTCCCAGTGTTTACTAAATATTTTCTTGTTTATGAAGCTCCTCCATGAAGGCATGTTTACATGCACACTGCAGTGCTATTATGGATACAGGAGCTATCTTCAAATATAACAGCAGAGATACCAGAAGCAATTTTGCCACCCCAGAACAGAGCCCTGCATGAGTTAAGTTATAATGTCAAAAAACATTATGATACTCAAGTCTGCTGTGGCAAGGTTGTTTCAGACTATAAAAAGCCCCCTTTTTAGTAATGCAGTTATGTGAACAAAAAAGCTGACGTAGCATCACCTTGGTAAAACCTGTTAGTCCTTTGTGCTATAGCAGTGCTTAATACATGCCCCTGTAACCTCCTTGTATGCAGAAGATTATAGTGTACTCATGACTGCTATACAATTATTTAATATCTTAAACCCATTGCAAATCTGATAAGCATTGCACTCCAAAGAACATTCATCCATATGCAATAGTACTATTTATACAATTCAGTTACAGGTTTTTATGTGTTTACTGCTATGCATTTTCCTGTATAGTAAATACTCTTCCCATATTTTCCCCCTGCATACATACATACATTTGTAATATTACAACTCCTAACTGCATAGAGGAGATTTGAAAATTGACATGGAGTGGTCAAGAGAATTGTCTGAACTTTTCTGTGTGGAAGAAAAAAATTCCTCCTCTTCTCCCATGTTATTTCCTATGAAGAAGAGAGGTTGACTTCTAACTCAGTGTTTAAGCCTCATTTGATCAGAGGCTCACGTTACCATGACAACACAGAGAGATCAAAGTCAGTTTTGTGAAAGACAACTGAGCTGATTCCAGCCGCCTCCTCACAAAAATCTAGCAGAACCTCAAGCAATTTCACCATCCAAAGCGCAGCTGAGCTTCTCTGGCATTCCCTTACCCACTGCATAGGTGGACTAATCCTTCCAGGCTCGTGAGTCTACGTCCTGAGCAGTACCAAAAGAAAGAAATCTCTGGCAAAAGAGAATGGAGGACTGCATGACATTTCATCCTTGTCATATGCGTACCTTGCATTCATTGATTTCATTGATTCATTGATTTCACATTTTTTGTGTGAGTCGCTTTCCATTTGTATTTCAAAATCAGTAGTCAGCATACTCAGTAACTCCCAATGACAAACATTTTATAAGAATGTTCTAATTTATAGCTTCTTCCTGAGGTCCCTGTATCCACTTTTCAAGAATCGTGTAAGTGTGGATACTAAAATGTAATGTGTAGAAATGTTTTAGCATGGAAAATTTAACTGCCATCTCATTGTCTTAAAAACAAAGATGGAAGATTACAATGGTAGCCTCAAAGTGAAAAATTATCCATTCAAATTTAAAAAGTATTTTCTTAACCTCAACTTGGAGTTGGAATAAGACCAACTAGATGCGCTCCATAAAATAACAGACTCCCTGCAGTATGGTTTTGTTTAATTAACTAAAGAAAAATTAATAACTTACTAAAGAAATTCTTCGGTATGATATTTCCAGAGATAAAATTCGTAGGCTCATTTGTTGAAATTAATTAATTTAGAGTGAAAAAAAAAATATAGCAGATCTCCAGTGGGTCCATTTTCTTTCCCTCATGATGATCTATTTTACTTTTATGGGCAACATTATAGTCAATAAATCATTTGATGTAACGATGCTTTGCTGCAGCTGTGAGAGTCTAGACATGTCTAAAATTAGTTTAAACTATTTCTTGGAAGGTTTTGCTCTGGAATCCTTATGCCAGAAAAGGATCATAAATACATTCTGGTAAACTATTCCCGCCTTTAGTTAGGCAATATCTGAGCTGTGTTCATGCCCAATAAGCTTCCATTTGATACATTGGACAACTATGTTAAGAAAAGTGTGATCTTATAGAAAACACCTCTGTAGAGATGGACCCTCTGATGTTTCTGATGCTGGTGGACAACAAGCTGACCACGAGCCAGCAATGCACCTTCATGGCAATGAAGGCCAATAGCCTCCTGGGCTGGAACAGGAAGAGCATTGCCAGAAGGTTGAGGGAGGTTATCCTTCCCCTCTGCTGAGCACTGGTGAGACACATCTGGAGTGCTGGGTCCAGTTCTGGGCTCCCCAAAACAAGAGAGACATCAAGAGAGTCCCGTTCAGTGGAGAGAGTCCAGTGAAAGGCCACAAAGATGAGTAAGATAAGAGCTTGGAGTATCCCTCATATGAGGAGAAGCTGACAGAACTGGGGCTGCCTAGCCTGCAGAAAAGATCTCGGGGGATCTTATCAATGCCTATAAACACTGACGGGCAGGAGGGGGAGGGGGGAGTGGTGGGGAGAAAAGAAGTCAAGGAAAAAGCTGTCCTTCACTCAATGCATGATATGGCTGACAGCTCTGAAATCAATAAAGCTTGACTGTTTTATTAATAATTGTAGTTTTCAAGGTAATTTGATAAGCACAATTGAACTTCAGAGATTCAAGCATCAATCACAGTACAGGACTAGATATACCACCTTTCTATGAAGATACTACTATCTGATCTGACGTAGAAAGTCATTTTGAAAAGCTGCTAGGGAGCCAATTCTGACTCCTTTACGAGTAGTTGATCTCCAGCTCAGCTATCAGTGTAATTTAAACTTGCTAGATTTGAATGCAGTGGAAAATGAGTCATTCCCTTGTGTAAGCAAGTCTTTGTACCCAGGACAAGAATATTAAAATCAGAGCTTATCTTACAGCTGCGAACACTACAGAATACTTCTGTTCTGCATTTAAATGTTGAAAAGAATAAAAATCTATAAATGGACCAGTTATAGAAGATAAAGAGAGACAAAAGGCAGGAAATGAACAAAGAAAATACAGGAAAGAACAGCAGACAAAAATATAATTTAAAAATAAAAAAAAAAGAAAGGGAAAAAAAAACACATAGGAGATTTAGAATATTTAGATATGAAAAAAAAATATTGATTATAGAAAATGCCACCAGCACACCAAAGTCATGAAACATACAGGAACAAAAGAAGTGAAGAAACAATACCATGGAATATGAAGATCCTTCATTAGAAAGAAAATTTGAAGAAGAAACAAAAGAGGTGAGTAAGATTTCATTCCAATGAGCAATGTAGATATCAGTCCGGAATTTTCTCCATGTTAACATCTGTGGTAGGGATCATATTTTTGAAGCCCTACAGTAAGATATAGGTAAGAAGGAGGACACTGGTCCCTGGAAGGTGTCCAGAACAAAAAATGTTGCATCACTAAAAAATTGAGAATATTGGCACATGGTTTTCAAAGTTGTTGAGATATGTAGGCTCCCATCACTGACATTTGTAAATATTGAACCCCACTGAAATTACTGAAATCCCACTGAAACCCCACTGAACTAGAAAACCTTAGCTTAAGCTGCTTAAGCAGCCTCTGCCACATAGACTCCATTCTTACACACACCTTTTATCCTACTCCTCCATCACATTTCACTTGTGTCATACCACATGGAGGTACAGACATGCACCGCATCCTGGGGTGCATCAAACACAGCATAACCAGCTGGTCAAAACAGGTGATTCAGCCTTGGTGCAGCCTCACCTTGAGTACTGTGTGCAGTTCTGGGCCCCAAAATTTAAGAAGGATATGAAGGTCTTTGAATGAGTCCAGAGGAGGTCAACAAATCTGGCGAAAGGGCTGGAAGGCATGTCCTGTGAGGAGCGGCTAAGGACTTTGGGCTTGTCTAGTTTGGAGAAGAGGAGGCTGAGGAGTGATCTCATTGCTCTCTACAGCTTCCTGAGGAGGCGATGTGGAGAGGGAGGTGCTGATCTCTTCTCCCTGGGATCCAGTGACAAGACACATGGGAATGGTTCAAAGCTGCATCTATCAGGGGATGTTTAGACTAGACATTAGGAAGCATTTCTTTACCAAGAGAGATCTAGTGCAATAGAAGAGCTGGGAGCAGAACCACCTCTTCCAGTGGCTAGTAGATGGCTTTTCTTTTTTCTAGAAGTGTATCCCATCTTTGTCCCACCTTTTAGACATTTCTTGCCATCCAGATACCATTCATGCTAAGCAGTTGTGAAGAACACATTGCATCCATACTTAAATAATGTAATTCTTACTGCAAGCTAGTACTTCTAGGCCAATGCCTTCACAGAATGCCAGATGATGTATGGAGCACCATTTTTAAAAAGAACAAGTTACAGGCTCTCTCAAAAAGAGACTGAAAATAGTGAGCCTGTGCATAACCTAAGCTCCCATGAAGATGATATATTCTGCTTTCAGGATCCAGAGCAACCTATTAGGAAATGACGACAATGAGCATGTTTCCAAATGTATCTGCTGCAATGGTGGTGAGCTGCTAGCAAGCACCTCTGCTTCCTGGGGGCCCATAGCCCCCAGGGCAGATGCCTGCAACTTTTCAGCCCCATTCCTTCTATTATTCTACCATTATTATGGGTAAAACAAGATAACTCAAATGTCCTAAAGTCATCTAGCTCCCATGCCATAGAGTGCAAATCTCCTCTTCAGACCTGGAAAGGAGTTTACTCCAAAACATTTTCTCTGAAAAATGTTCTTGTTTTGGAACAGTGTGTTTCAATGATGTTCTATTTCCCTGAAAATATTCTAACAAGTTTTTGTGCGTTACTCTAATTGCAGCTAAAAGACTCAACCACCTGTTATGCTTTCTGCATGTTTGGAATATTTATGTGAGGAATTAATTCAGCTGTTTCTCCTTTAGTGGTTTGGAACCCAGCAGAAGTCCTACATCGTCTCTGAAACACCACCATGCAGGGCACTGGTGTTCGCGTGTATGGCCTCCTGGGCTGCTATGCTTTGCAGCGCTGGTGCACCGTCTGGCTCTTTTCACTTAAATTCTTTAAACTGGGGAAGAGATAATCTCATAGTCTTGCAAACCAAGGTGCTAGAGGAACTAACCTAAAACAGCCAGTCAGAGTAAAATGTTGCTCCTTTTTTTTCTTTCCAGGAAAACAGGAACAATAATGATGCTGAATGTATCATTGCTGGTGTGAAAGCTGGTACACAACAGAGTGCATAGGTCAATTTACATGACTCAAACCAGTTATTTTCAGACCTCAAGCAGCATTACTAAATGAATGGTAACATCCAGTTACCTCTAGTTGTGTTTCAAAGTTTTCTATAAAACACAATACTTCCTCAGTCTCTTGTGGGTTTGGGTTTCTTTTTTTTTTATTTATTTTCCCTTTTTCTTAATGACTGGTGACAATTAGAAGAGCTAGGAGAGAAGCCAGTATGCAATACCACTGTCTCTGACAGACAGGAAAAAGAGAACAGTGTTTGAAAGTAGGAGTGAAGACGAATGAATGCTTCCCCACTGATGTTTCCATGCCCATTATCAAATCCTCCCCAGTGTATGCACACATGCACTAAAATCTCATCCACATCTGTAGAGAATTGTCTTATTTTTAGCATGCCAATTTACACAGTCTGAACAAGGTGAAAGATAGATAACCACTGTCATGAAGAGTATGATTTAAATAAAACTTTCTTGCCTTTGGAGGATTTTCCCTATTAGACTGTCGACAAGTGATAAAGTAGGATTCTTAAATATCCTTGCGTATTGGGGAAAGTGGAGGCGGGAGGGGAGTGTGGAAATGTATAGATAGCCCTGCATCTCTGGACACATTAGGGATAAATAGCTGGTAAAAGAATCTTTATTCAGATATGTCACTACAGGGAATCCTACATCCAAAAGGACGAGCATCTGTGCCGCTTTTGCAAACACCTGCATTTACAGCAGAGAAAACACTGCTTTATTTAGGTCTTATTTGTCATATCACCAAATGCCCCAGGCCCTTTCCTCGCCGCGTCTTTCCCACTGCCTTTACTAAATCAAGAAGCTTAATTGCTCCTTCTGTTAAGTCTGAAAGATCATTTGTTACTTCCATTCATTTTATAAATGTGATTCTTTCTAGCTGAAAAAAATATGCTAGTATCCATTAACTATTTTAAGCATCAACTGTTTTGTTCAATTCTTTTTCTATTTTTTTTCTCTTGCACAGTAATTGTAGCAAACTGATTAAAACCATTCTCATTAGGCTCTTCCAGGTAAGCAATTCAGAAATCACAGCACACAGGGAAACGCACTACCTGATTTCTTTGTGGTAGGGGACCACACCATTCATATGGGCACAATTTGACCTTCTGACAAAACTGAAACAGGTGTTTCATAGAGCTTTCACAAAACAAACTAAATCTTTCTGGGTACAAAAAGTCAGCAACCATTGCAAATCCAGCCACCTGGCACTGTGGTGTTTCAATTATTTCCTTATGTCCTGGTTTCAGCTGGGACAGAGTTAATTTTCGTCTTGGTAGCCGGTCTGGGGCTGTGTTTTGGGTTTAGGATGAGAACAATGTCGATGATACACTGATGCTTTGGTTCTTGCTAAGTAGTGCTAAGCTGTCTCTAAATAGGTGCTAAGTGGCGCTCACACTGGGCAAGGACTTTTCAGCTTCCCCTGCTCTGCCGGGGGCACAAGAAGCTGGGAGGGGGCACAGCCAGGGGGGCTGACCCAGACTGGCCCAAGGGCTATTCCATACCATATGACGCCATGCTCAGTATATATAAGCTGGGGGAAGAAGAAGGAAGGGCGTGAGGGTGTGATGGCGTTTGTCTTCCCAAGTAACCGTTACGCGTGATGGAGCCCTGCTTTCCTGGGGATGGCTGAGCACCTGCCTGCCGATGGGAAGTAGTGAATGAATTCTTTGCTTTGCTTTGCTTGTGCACGGTTTTTGCTTTGCCTATTTAACTGTTCTTATTTATTTTACTTCAATTATTAAACTGTTCTTATCTCAACCCACGAGTTTTCTCCCTTTTACCCTTCCGATTCTCTCCACCATCCGACCGGGGGGGAGTGAGCGAGCGGCTGCGTGGTGCTGAGTTGCTGGCTGGGGTTAAACCACGACACCTTAGCAGTTTGCTTATAGCAAATGTGTTAAATATCAAAAAAGATGTGATCCAAAATAGCATTTTGCAGGGAGATGTTATAATGAAGGTGACTTTTTAAGGACTGTTTCAGCAGTGGTGTATATATGGGTGTGTTCATGTATACATGAGAATATATAAGAATTTAAAATCAGTAAAACTAGGGGTTTTTTTATTGATGTGAAAATCTCCATATCATAAAGCCTCAAGCATTCAATGGCAAGTAAATCCCCTTAGCAATAATAACAGACACACCGTAATTTTAACTCATTGGACAACTGCATACAATTATTTTTTTTTCTTTTCTTTTTAATTAAGCATTAACGCTTGAAGATGCGTAATACATGTTTGGTTGCAAGACTGGGGCTGAGTTCAAGGCCCAGTATACCACCCTAATTAATATTACTTTTAGCACAATTTCTTAAAACTTTCAGGGTATCATAAATTGACATGGGGGGAGATTGACATGACCTTTCCCAGCAGTGCATGAAGATTCAGAATAGCAGGAAGATAAGCTACGGGTGCAACCTTAGCACCACACTGTCAGTCATTGGTTAGTCATGTGTGATTTTTCTGCTGGATTTTACTAGCTCTTGCCTCCCTCTAGAGTCTTTAGTCTTGCACTTAACTTCACCCCTTTTTTTTTTTTTTTTTAATAAAGTGCATGTTAAACATTTAGAGAAAATGCTTGCTTCACATAGACTGAAAATGTAGACCTGTGTCTGCCCAATAGACTACAAATCATCCCTGACCCAAACACAGCTCCTTAAGGTAGGAGCTGTGCAGATTTCACCAAAAATTAACATCAACACTGTACCCAAAGAATGACCATGGCAGGGCTATATTGACTCAACAGATCCCTTTAGAAGCTTTTATTAAGAGAATTTTTACATTGTACTGCTATCAAATTTCAAGTTTCTTTCACTTCCTGAAGAAGAAAAAATGCATGTCTTCCTCTGGAGCTTAATTACATTTCAGAGTTGGAATGAAGCCCTCCAGGTAGGACAATTACAAGCATGTTACTCATTCAATCGTACTTTAATGAAAGCCATGACTATTTAATCATATTTAATAGTTTGCACTTAATACCAATCTTTGTCATTTCTGAAAAATCTCTCTCTTGATAGTGTAAAAGCCAGCATACTTCTTACCCACACAATGTTATACCATATAATATGCTAAGTTGGTCACTGTGTACAGTCATCAATGAATTTTATTTTTCTTTTTGCCGAAGAACAGGAGACTTCTGTTGACAGCACTTACATTAGATACTGCAAAGTCAAAAGTAAAACATCAGGAGTTGTTCTCAAAAAATACTTTTCTACTGCTAATGTGTGTGCAGATTTTTCCAAGTAGCAAGACAGTAGATGACTATGACTTGTCACTGTTTCGACTGTATCTCAGTAGGACTTCTGAATGAAACGGAAACACAGCACTGTATCTTCCAAAAGAAAAAAAAAAGATTTCATAAAATGCAATGTAAATCTAGCATGCTACATTTTCTTTATTCCCTCTCTCACAATGATATTTTTAATAACCCTGTTATTCTACATGTTTTTACATATGGCTTTCTTAGTTTGTTTTGTTTCACTGTAAGCTCTGAGGGACAGGGATAATTCATATCTGTGCTCCACAGGATCCCAAGCACACTCTTCATACATAACAAACAGCACCATCCAGCTGTCTGACTATCCTATCATGGGAGGTAATTGGTATGTCCTGTTGCACTGTGATTATTCTGTTCTGCAAACTTTGATTTGCACATTCTAAAGGCAAGCTGGAACTGAAACCTAGATCTGGGTCAATGTATTTCTGTGAGTCCAATGTATTTTTATACAGCTGAATCTCAGGAACAAATGTGAAAATCCTAAGCTTTATAAAAATGTAATTTATAACTGGATATCGGAGTCTAATTTCAAAATGTGTATTTCCTACATTTAGATTCAATGAGTCTCTCTGGTGCTGTTATACTGAGTGAGAGATACCTACTTTTTATAATTATTGGTAAAAGACACCTATAATACCATTTGAAAATTGTCTAGTTCATAATTCTTTCAAGGAAATCAGCTTATATAGTTACAGAGAGACAATGGCAGTAATACGTAAAGGAGACATTGTATCTGAAAATTAAGACTTAGTCTAATGTTTATTAAAGATGTGGATGAACTAGATGGAAAGGGTACTCAAGAGGGACTGTAGCAACAACAACACAGAGCGCAACAGCTGGTTAGTCCAGACTTAGATTCAGCGCTCTTGACTGTGAAAACATGCAGGGGGAGTAAATGCAGAATGTTTCGCCTTAACATGAGTATGCCCTTTACCAAGACATCTTCTGTAGCAATTAAATTTCTCATTTATGAACAATGTAAAACACAGCCTGGCTTCTCTTTGGAAGTAAGGGCTTGTGCACACAAAAGTGCAGCAGCCTGATAGCTCATAGCAGAAGACAGTGATTGCAGCAGACACAATGAACACTGACAGAGAACGTAGAGAAAAGGACAAAATTCTAACAGGAAAGTCAGTCTGGTATCAAAACATACCTCCTGCTCAAGTTTCAGAAAATCTTGAGAAACAGATGACTTTCACTCAGGTTTTTACACTTGAAAATGTTCAAATTCTCATTTGCCGTTTTTATATTCAAGTAAAGTAGGAGAGGCACTTATAGACTGAGAACAATGAAAGAGCTCCACATCCTATTAGCAATCACTGAAAGTTGTCCTGCGTGTCCTGAACATACACAGTTTAAACCAGTGCTGACATATCCTGACAGGCCATGGCACAGCCAGTTCTCATATCCTTCCACCAAACAACACCATATTGGCAAGCATTCCACACATGAATTTGATGTTGCAAGGGATGTATTTTTTTCCCTATACTTAACTAGTTCACTTTGTTAAATCTGGCTCGATGCTACCTTTCAAATTTTTAAAGGAAGAAGGCCACTATATTTCTTCATTTCTGAAGTGTAATTTAACTATTTTACTGTCAAGGTATAAATCATGTTCTTGTAGTTGGAATCAACAATTGAGTTCAAATTCTCATTATTTCACGTGTGGAATTTAAATTTTGTTACAAAGATCAAAACTAGCAGTTATTGCTAAGCAAGCTGTTGTACTGCATTGCAAACATCTGTGTTGATAAGATTAAGCGTCAATAATTTTTTCATCATACATGGATAACAGCACTGAGATTTGAGGTTTCCTTCACTCTGCCTCTCTCTCGCTACGACAATTAGAGAGGAGACATATTAGACACTAGAGCAGGGCTGCTTTACTAGTGTTTCCAATTCGTCTCTGATATTCTGGCTACATTGAGACTGCAAAGTGGGGAGCTTGCTGAAAACCTACATTGTGCTCAGAGGTCCTACAAGTTTTCCAATCACCTTGCTGACTGCTAGCCTAGCTAGTGCCCAGGGTCGTATCATGCAGATTTTGCTCAGAAAGAATGAAGCTAGGCCATCAGCTTGTTACCTGGGTTGTAAGAAACTTACATCTGTTTGTGCTAAACCCTTCCAAAAGAGATCTAAAGCTCCTCTGAACCACCTGAGGATAAATGGTGTGGATCAGAGATGTCTCAGTGTGAAAACAGGCTCGAGACCCAGGCTTACTTCAGAGTGTGGAGGTGTGTCTTTATATTTATTTCAATGCACCTTTGTGACCTTATTTGTACCTTCTTTTCTTCTCAACAAGCATGCACACTGTTGTCTTTCCAGGCAATTTACTTAGTCCTTCTGCTTTGCACAAACACTTATTCATCTCTGTAGGATGCCTGACTTTTGACCCTCTCCCAGTTTCAGTTCAAAACCTCAGCTTATTAAACTGCATATGTTCTTCCCACTATAAAAATTAGCAGCAGGATGCATTTCTTTCTTTCTTTCTTCCAATTCTGTCATTTTTTCTGAGTTAAAAAATGCTAATAATGCTTAATCAGCTAGGCAACACTGAGCTTTCCCATATAGATGCCATTGTCTAGCATAGTAACTACTGAAAAAAAACATAACTGTACTGGAAATAGTTTATAAGATTTTTTTTTCCAGACTATTATTTTTCTGTCAGTTATGTGACTGAAAATTACTCACAGATAGAACCATTAAAATCATTAGCTCTATGAGACATGCAAGTGACAAATGGGCTAGACCCCAACTCTTCTACCTTCTTTCATTTTGGCAATATTCCCAGTTTGCTTAGCCATTTTTGCAACGGAAGGCCAAATTTAGAGATCCTTATTCTGTCCCTTTCAGGTGAATGCTAACTGAACTCCATTGACAAAGAAGAGACCACAGGATTGCATCTGTGTACAGTCTCCAGTTTCATGTGTTTCATCTGTAGCATTGCCAGTTTTGCTCTTCGGGCGAAGTTATTTGAGCTGATTTTCTGAAAAACTTGTGCAGCCCGTGTCTTTTTTCCACAGAGCCCAGGCTTTGCAGTATCCTTTCATTTTCACTTTATTCCTGAAGATAAGTTTGGTTCTTGAGTGAATAAAAGCAGATTATAGGACTAGAAGATTTCTGACATCACGTCCAATCCCCTGGTATTACGTATGATAACATATAAAATCGCTTTCATAAATTGCTGCTGGAGGGTGTAACAAATGGCTGTTGTCTTTGTGTTCTTGTGATCCATAGCAGTAAGTTAGAACTAATGAGTCCATAAAGGAAATGTGGATACATGGGTCTTTCTAGTGGATGCATTACACAGAGGCAGAAAAGATTCTGCTT
Organism: Platalea leucorodia; assembly: GCF_965183815.1. Taxonomy (NCBI): domain Eukaryota; kingdom Metazoa; phylum Chordata; class Aves; order Pelecaniformes; family Threskiornithidae; genus Platalea; species Platalea leucorodia. Next base: position 59,057,534 of record NC_138823.1, on the reverse strand, counting down.
TTCATAGGAAAAAGTCTTTTATAATTACTTTTTTTTTTTCAGTTTTAGTATTTGAGATATTGAGGTCAGAAAATAGAGCCAAGAGTGCTCATCAAACTAAACCAAAACATGCAACAGAATAGAGATTCTATGAAGAATTAAGTGAAGGCCTTATCCAAAATAATTACAGTCACAAGCAAAGATTTCCCTGTAACCTTCTATACAGCAGAGATTAGATCCACAGTATCCTCTACCCTGCTGCTTCTCCACATCTTCACCAGATGGTCTTGTGATATCTGGAGATGGCCGATGTGAGCTGGGTTTGTGGTGCACATAAACAAGATAAACAGATAATTTTGTGGAAGGGAAGATGGAATAACAGACTGATAGCTATCTGTACAAAGGTTTACAGAACTAAGGTTTTAAAGAAGAGCCAGGACTGACAGATAATATTGATGGAAACAATTGCCAAGCTACAGCTTATTGAGTAAGCATAACTAAATGGAACCCACTCTGTCTTTTGTAAACACCTCGTGGATAGCTCCTGTGCTACTGAAGCGTTTAATTTATTTATATAATACCTCTGATATGGCAATTCTTTCTCCATTAAGATCCATTGAATCTGAAAAATGTATTTTAGCTACTCAAAATTTTGACTTTATTCACCAAGCACAAAATACCTCTTTGATAGTTAAGTTCAGCTTGGTTTAAATTTATCTGCAACATAGGCTCTGTTAACAAGAATTTTCTATTTAATAATGTGTTTGCCCACAGGATCTCTAATTAAAGACTGTACATATGCTTTCTCCTACTGAGTAAACTGCAGTATGGATAGCTACTCTTGCCACACAGCTACATCTAACAAAGATGCCAAAAAACGGTGTATTTTGCAAAACAACAATCTCTGTCCATGCAGCAGCTAATTGGAATCTAGGAAAAGATTATGAGCTTGTGAAGACTAATTCATAAAAAGGAACATAACAGAGACAACGCCAAGCCATTTAGAGTGCAGAGATGAGCAACTGAGAGGGAAAGTACCCTTTGGGTGCAGTAATTTGTTAGTTTTGGTCTTAAATTCTTTTTGTATCTAGAGATCTATGGACTTTTGTTAGATACATGGAATACATAAAATGGGAAGAGTTGGGTTCCAGGTTTCAGCGGTTTCCATTGTCCGCTTCATGAAGGCAAATGACATTTGTGAACAACACAGATTTCTTTTTACTTAACCTTTAGATCTACCATACTTTGGAAATATCCATGGTCAAATTACCCAGCAGCACAGATTAGCTATTGTGGCAACTGTAGCCCGTACCCAGCTGTTTGTGGATATACGAGTTGCTGGTGGTTGTTTCTCTTCCTCTGCATTATCATTGACAGGAAGCATGCAAGAATTGAGGATTTTGCTGAAGACCAAAGTGTGCCTAATCTTTACACAGAAATAGAACAATGTTTTTATAGTACTGATACACATGCAATTCTTGAAAGTGGGAGCAAAGAAATTGTTCTGGCCCTGGTCTTGAAGTACAGCGTAAGAGATTTAAAAAGAGAAGACTGGGGGAAGACGTACAGTGAGGAGTAGGCTACTACCCAAAAAAAAGGTTTAGCTCCAAGTTGTACTTCTCCAATGGGATACTCGGTTGGGAGGGATGCACCTAAAGCCTGGGAGGCTCTTGCGCTCTCTCTGAATGGGACAGTAATATTGAAACAGCACCCGTTCATGCATTAACCTGTAAAAGCCTATTCCTGGTTGCTGAAGATATCATGAAGGTCTTTTCTAAATAAAAGTAAGGAATTCTTTAGTTAGGTTTGAAAGCTAAGAAAACCATATAATATAAAAGCACTGAATCTCTTTTCCGCAACTCAGGGGGTTCTGGTACAGTGGGAATGGTTTTGAATACAAATGTGCAATAAACTACCAATTATGCAAAGAATCCAATTAGCTTGTTCTTGAACACTGAATATTTGCTTTGCATAAATATTCTTTATTATGCACTTGAAGAATGGGGAAAAGGTAATTGTGGAGATCACAGGAGGGAGGATTTTTTCTTACTTTCAAAAGCAAAAACAAAGCCAAAAATCTTTGGGGTAGGGTTGGTTTACTGTGATGGGGAAAAAAAAAAGTGGAAAGATAGCAGTAAAGCAATGCTATAATTACAAATGTTGGCAAGAACTGCAAACCAATCCAATGTTACAATACAAACACACTTTTCAGTGACTGTATGTTCTACTTTCATATGAGAAAAGGTGCCTTGGTTTGAATTTAGGTTTAAGATTAAGTTGATAGTGGAATCCAAGTTATTGCTGCTTCTTGGTGGACCTGCAGAACTGGGAATTGGTGTCTTAATTCACATGTTGAATTTAATGTTTTTCATCCAGGTATGCTCCTTGTTAGATGAAAACCACAGCATTATGAAAAGCTACTTTAAGTATTCCCTTCTAGTGATGTATGGTTTTGCACACATACGTTATAAATTTTTTTCTCTTATAGTTTACCTGCAATATTCCTGTTCTCATCAGTTTCTTTTCTCTTAAGACCCACCTCCTTTTTAACACAATACATTAAATAACTTTCTATCAACACTGCCTGTTGTTTTCATCTCCTCTCTTTAATTTTCATTTGTTTGAGAGGTCTTTCAATACAGATTGCCTTAATCTGCATTTTGAAATCTACTGTAGGTAATTGGAGTAATTTATGACTAGTTCATGGAAATAAAGGAATGAAATTAAGCACTCACACAATTTGTTTGCATGCCTGGACCACCAATATTATTGTAACTGTCCACCTTCATGCTTACTTCATCAGGGAAATAGAGACTGTTTACTTTACTTACCAGTGCTACTGAGCCAGCAACCACTGAAAACTCAATAGTGCTCGCACAAAATAGGAGCAAAATTACTTAACAACTTAACAAAAAAAATCTTTTAACATCTGACAACTTCAGTGGGAGAAAAGGGATATTCTCTTTATCCCAACTTTAAATGTCCCTGTGTAATTTTTCTCTAAGTGAAGACTCAAATATTCTACCACCTCTATTTTCAGGAAGATTTCTATGCTTAAACAATCTGTTTTTCTGCCTCCAGAGAGACTGGTTAAGCTCGCTAAATTCTTTTAAGACTTAATTAAGTAAGCATTAGGAACTGCAGAAAATAGTGTAGTTACTTAATTTCTTTAAAATATTCATAACAAGGAGCTGATACTTTTGAAGTTTGTGATTTAACAGTTATAAATGCAGTATATGGGCCAAACTTTCAAAAAGAGGTCTAAAATTAGTGGCAGTAAATCTTAATGTCTGCCTGGGTCTCTTTTCCATAAAATAGGAGAACACACACATGGTAAGAGCACCGAGTCAAATTCTGCTCTACACCTGGATAAATCCATTTAGCTCCAAAATGATTCACTGAGGTGCATGTTAATGCAGCTCTTGACCTATGTAGTGGAGGAGTGACAGGGAAGCAGGCTCTGCTGTTAAAAGCAAGCTGTATCTGCAAGGAATAGACTCCCTTTCTTTGTACCTTGCCATCCTTGCCTGTAAATTAGGATGGTCATTTCTAATAGTCTACATAGCCTGCAAAGCTGCAAGACATTTGTGATTCAAAACTGCAATGATATAATGTTTTGACTCTCTGTGTTCACATCAAGGACAGCATTCAGTGAAGGGAGCACATAGGCAGCAGCTAGAAGTGTCGTGCCCAGCCACTATGCAGTACAGTTAGATGCTGAAGTTCCCCTCACATTGTATGAAGCAGTTGCGGATTCAGGATACCAGTGCTCTATACCACTAAACTGTGCCCCTAGGTAATGTCAAAAGCAACCCAGTTTCTGCTAAAGTTTCTTCCATGATCTGCTCACCTTATTGTTCAGGCAGGCACTTTCAAAACTAGAGCCTAAAGCTAGAGTCTGCATCAGCAAGTCGAGATGCCATATTCTCACACAGATAATGTGTATCTTTTACCTTCGACAATATCAGTGAGAAAACAGAAATCAATCCAGAGACTTTCTGGCCTCAGCCAAGTGACTTTATTTCTCAGGTTGAAAGAATCAGGCAAAGAAAGATGCCAAACCAGTTAGCTCAGTCTGAAGAAGTCCTACTGAGGAGGACTGTACAGGTTCAGCAGGTCCAATAACACAATTGTAGATACCATGGAAACTTTCTGCACAAAGCTTTAGGCATTTATGATTTTGTAAGCACCAGTCAGGTATTTACTTGCATCATTTTTCTGAATATGTGTTCTTAAATTCCATTTCCACCAGCTAACTGGTTTATTTAATGTCTTCCTAAGCTCAGTTAAAGGATTTGGCCCACTGTGTTTCCTTGGAAATTAAACTGTTAAAATTGTAGCTGTAAAAGGTTTCTGTCATTTTTAGCATATTCTTTATTAACAAGTTTCATAAGGCTAAAACCAAAAGAGTTCACTTGCCTTTTAAATACTTCAGGTGTCACCTATATGAGTTTCCTGTTACTGTTCTGTACAGAGCTTATTTTGCTCCTCTACCCATCTCCCTGCATATCTTTATTTTTCTGTTAAAACTGCGAAATTTGTAGTTGCCTGGTACAGATTCAAGAGGTGGCACAATACACACGTTATGTAAAAAGGTGATACTATATAATCTCGATCGTTTTTACCTAATGGGATTTTGCAATGTCAGGAGAGTGTCTGAAATCTGAAGTTATTCTGAAGTACAAAGTCAGATGTTCAAAAAGAAAAATGGTTCATCTAATATTCAGTCTATTTCTACCAGAGAAAAACAGACTGGCAGGATTTCTGTGTATTATAAAATGAAAAAACTTAGTATTGTTTAGATTACAGAGGAGACATACAAGGAAGCAATGATAAAGTTATACAGAATAAGCAGTAGAACCACAAAGGTAAGTCAGAGCTTTCTTCACTTAATAGGAGACAAGGAAAAAATTTAAAGTGCATAGGTGGATATATCTTTGTGCACTGTGCAATTTAGTTAAACATGAGAAAATTTGACATGTAGAGGCAAAATAAGAATGTGAAATTACATAGAGTTTATAGGTTTGAATCAGCTTCCCACTGAAAGTGATTAAAAATCTCTGAGTTGAAGAGTTATTGGTCAAGTTTTGAAACCCTACCTCCCTTTATCTCTTCTTAATTCTTCTCCTATGTCAGAAAGCAAGCAAAAATTGCTACCTTTTCAAAGTTAGTGACAAACCCTCTTGGGAGCAAGATTTCATATAACTGGACATTTGGAGAAGACTTTTGTGTCTTATGCTGAGATCTTTAGTATTGACCCCTGTCATGGACAGAATAAAACAAATTGGTCTAACTTAAAAGGCAATTCCTATTTTCCTATAAAGTGCACCCTTTATTGTAAATAGCAAAGAAAAAAAAATCAGACATAACCCTAAGTACGTCTTTTATCTACATTTTTACTTCACAACACTTCAACATAGAATATTCTACTTGTCACCCACAAAACAATTCCTATCAGAATATAAAATGTCACTCACTAGACAAGATTAGATTATGAAGACTAGGAAGTACACAGTGCTTGCCCTTACGTTGGAGAAGATTACAGCAGTAACATAAGTGGGGTACCACTTTAAAAAGGCAGCCAAGGAAATACTCAGTTCCCATTCATTGTCTATGCATCTTTTCACCATACAGATTGACACAATCTCTGTCTCCGAGGAGCTGACTAAACTTTAAAAGATGGTGTTCCATTGAACACAATTGCAGAACTCCTTTTGATGTCCATGTAGGAGGGTTGGATTCAGCTCTAACTGAAGGAAAAATTATAAGAGAGGGAAAGCAAAACCTTCCATGTCAAAGGAACTATGACATCTGTTGAAAACCTGTATCTCCAAAATTCCTTTCCTACTTCTGTCTCCAGGACATTCAGGTTGCTGCAGAGTACCTAAGCCAAGACCTCCAGTTACTGTGTTAAAGCTAAATCCTTGTAAGACAGCTGTTGTATCACACTCATTCCACTTCCTTTTAGCTGTTTTTTAGGGGTGGATTTCAAAACAGAGATCTTTAAAGGTTTAAGTTTGTCCAAAATACAATTGATATGGTTAGTACCTACTGAAAAAAAAAATTATCATATAGAACACTTTCCCTGCTAAAATGAAATCTTGCATCAAAGATTAATGGTAGCCTTTCTTTTCCCACAATCTCTCAAATTTGGGGAGAGGACAGAAGCCTGTGGAAGCAGCCTTAGGACTAGCAGCTTCAAAACAAAGACCCTTTACTTTCAGCTAAGATGCATACTGAGTATAATTGCCATTATCATTAACATACATTTCACCTTTTTACATTTATAATTATATTTTTTTTAGGCAGAACTGAATTCCATGCCATACTGCAACTTAAATACCCCCCACATAATGAGACATTCAATTCCTAGCAGTTTTCTTATTTGATTGCAATTAACACAGACATGGGATTGTAAAAAGGAATGCTTTTAACAACAGAAGTAGGCTTTTCATAAAACACCCCCTGGGAAGTTAGTAATGTGCAATTACACACAGAGAAAAATGTAATTTATTTGGAATAAATATGTGAGGTGTAAGATTAATCCTGTCAAAAAGAAGATGAAGATTGTCAACTAAATTGCACTTTTCTGTGTGCTGCTACCTTGAGACTGATATTTTACACACAAAAAGCCTACACTGCTGCTCAGATGACAAGAATTGAAGAATCAAGAGTGCCATAATTACAGTGCTCAAAACCAAGAGAGGGGTCCTGAAACCCGACACTTAAATTTGAAAGACCTGGGAAGATTCATGGACTCTGGACCTTTACCAGAAGCAGACATACAATTACACAGTACTACAGAAAGACCTTAAACAGGAGTGTCAGTGCAGTAACTGCCTTTAAATTACTTCTATAAAATAGAAGTAATAAAGTTATGAAGTCCAAAATTACTTCTATATGCATAACTAAAGGCAGGAAAGAAACCTTTTCAGATGCTGCAACTGAGTCATCTATGTCTTAAGTATTATTACAGTCTCTGGCAGACTTTGGACCATGCAAATTTGCACTCTCCCAAATCATTCCCAGGCATGGTTCGTGAGATAGTAGAGGTCACAAACAATTGCCAATCAACCAGCATGGTCCGAACGGTTAAGAAGCTTAATTAATTGCAGGTCATTCAATGCCAATTAGTGTTCAAACCAGAGAGCAGTTGTACACCTATTTAATTTGCTAGCGTAGACACAGACGGAAGGACTTAGGGAAGACTCTGAGAATGATCTTGGTTTACACTGTGTGATAAGTCCAGAATGGGTATTCGAGCTGCAACATATGTTAGGGTTCAAATCAATCAGTGTTTAAATCCTATATCCTTAGTTCACAAATCGTCTACCTCCCCTCCATGGCGTGGCACAGGGGGGTGAGGGGCGGGGGCTGGGGTCAGCCGTTGGAGCCGGCTGGCACCGGCCATGTCCGGAGGCCGCCCTGCAGTAATGACAGCTCCCCTTACTCTGCCCTCTTCTGCTGCTCCTCCTCATACAGCGTTAGAGGTCCCCAGACACAGTTAGACCAAGAATAAGTAACCATATAAAATCATCTCAGTCACCAAAAGATTGAGCACATGAAGAATTTTACATTTTTACTTTTTTAATTTTACTTTTCTTAGATAGACTAAAGAGATACTAGAAATGCAGCTCATACCTAGTTTTTTGCAGTTATCTGATGGTTACAAGCAAAGGCTCTGCCAACACATATGCTACCATTTTTAGGAAAATGAAACAGTTCTTGTCATCCCAGGAGACATTACTCAGGGCAAGAGGGACTCCTTCCCACTGCCTTCTGCTCAGCCTTCCCAGTGGCAGCATCAGATATAACAGGTCTGCAATACCAGCACAAAACATTCGTGTACAGTGCTTGATTCAAAAGGCTAATTTTCCTATTGCTTTCTCATAGTACAGCAAATATTTCCCAAGATATTGAATTATTATTAATAATATCATTAGTTGTAGCAATCTCCTGGGCTAGCTGCCACTGTTTGAGCAAACACTGAATAAACGTTAGCGTGTCCTATTGTGCATTTTCAGGGTTTCCAACCAGCCTGTGGAACTGCAAGCTATTAGTAGAAAATACAAAGTTTGAGTCAGTCAGAAAGGTTACCTTCAATCCTTGCAAAAAATCTCACTGTGCAATACTGTGCATTTTTAACATTCTTAATGAGAGAAAAGAGGATAACTTGATGTGTCGTTAACATTAAATGGAAAAGCAGAATGCATGTTTGCTTTAAATGCAATGAAAAAACATTACATTTCAGACTTCTTTATTAAAATATTCCAATACTGTACAATCATAAAAACTTAAGCAGAAATAAAGCCTAAGCTTGAATGAAACTGAAGCTGATAAGTAGAAATAAAGCTATGGGGAAAAAAAAATAATATTTGACATGTTTTCAGAAAAAAGGGAAAAGTATTCAGAATTATCTGTACATACAAATGAATACTCCATTTAAAAATACCTTATTAAGAAAAAAGAAAAAGAAGTGAGAGTGATACTTCGGACTCTTTTATTACGCTGTTTTAAATTTATTCATGAAACAGGAAAATGTGAACAAGAGAAATCTGGAAACTTGTTTTTTCTACCAAAACATCTGTTTTTAGAAGGATGTCTTGAAACAGCAGGATATAGCATATAGTGATCATGAGACTTACTTAACTTTATAGCCTGGTAAATACAACTTTGCCATTGCTAATAAAGGCCCATATGCTTTGCAGTGACTTGATGCCTCAAGGTCTCAGGACCTGTTTGGGCTGGTCTTGGCCTGAGAACATTTAGTTTGTTTAGCTGTGATAGCAATTTTCTATCATCATCAGTCAAGTAATTCTTGCCTAAATTTGTGTTAGTTTAGGGTTAATCAACAGCAATAAGAAGCAGTGACTGGAACCATGACTCTAGAACACGTGGTGGGGAAGAGTGCAGACACACGTGATGGCAGGAGGTCCCAGACTGCAAACACAAATCACAGTGATCACGCCACAGTTACTACAGGAGGGCAGCATTGTGTATCAGTTACAACTGGTTTCAGAGATAACAAGGAGAATGGAAAACAGATTAACTAGGAACCAATGAAAAGAGAAAGCATGTGAGGTGCCAGTCTTAAGGAAAAAAAAAAAAATCAAACAGACTAGAGACTGAGGAGAAAGAAAAACAAGACATGAATGTCACACACATCCTGGGAAGATGCCAGAATGCTGTCAGCTCCTTGTAAAGTGTCCCTCCTGGTCTTCCTGGAGAAGTCTGAAACATCAGATTTGGGACATCATCAGAACAACATTGGAAGGTCAAGCATGCCAAAGAGAAGGTGGAGATGCTAGGAAGTTCTGGAATAACAGTTTACACTATATTACTAATGAGACCTTTCTGGGTTAATTTGGACTATGAGTGTTAGTATCATTGCAACTGGACTCATGATAACTCTTTGTTCTGTTTTGATTACACTGTTAAATTTAGACTAACAATAACATCTCAGGTCCATAAAGGTTTGTTCCCTTTTGTGCATACCAAGATTTTGAGTGTGGTGGTATCAAGATGGACTTTGATAGTGAGTATATAGAATTGTTGAGAGCTGGTTTTGGAAAGTTACAGGGGCTGTGAAACAGGCAGAGAAAAATGAGAAAAATATACACTAAAAAGAGCTTAAAAAGAGATAATTTAGATATGATAAATACCACTTCCACCATTTTTCAGTAAAGTGCTAGGAGAGGTAATTGGAAAATATGCATAAACATCAAAGTAATAACTAGATCATGCTCATTAAAAAGAAACAATAATGGAAAATCTTTAGCACTGTTGTGTGTGCATTTCTAGAAACAAAGGCTACAGGTCATACAATTGACAGGGCAAACTGTTCTTATATGAAATAGTGTAAACAGCAAAAAATTCACCAAACACAACAGCTACTACGTTTTCCCCACTTTATCAGCAGTGCTGATCACTGAGCTTGGCCCACAGTATCTCAAAACCAGTAGACTATGAAATACATTGACTCATTCTATCTATCTAGAAAAATTATTTTTTAAATGGCTTTTCTACGAAGTCTACCAAATGGACTGAATGCCAATTTGGAACTGCATAGAATCACAGAATCATAGCATCATTTAGGTTGGAAAGGACCTTTAAGACCATCAAGTCCAACCATTAACCTATCACTGCCAAGTCCACCACTAAACCATGTCCGTAAGAACCACATCTACATGGCTTTTAAATACCTCCAGGGATGGGGACTCAACCACTTCCCTGGGCAGCCTGGTCCAGTGCCTGACTACCCTTTCGGTGAAGAAGTTTTTCCTAATATCCAACCTAAACTTCCCCTGGCACAGCTTGAGGCCATTTCCTCTTGTCCTATCGCTCGTTACTTGGGAAAAGAGACCGATGCCCACCTTGCTACAACCTCCTTTCAGGTAGTTGTAGAGAGTGATAAGGTCTTCCCTCAGCCTCCTTTTCTCCAGGCTAAACAACCACAGTTTCCTCAGCCGTTCCTCATAAGAATTGTGTCCTAGACCCTTCACCAGCTTCGTTATTCTTCTTTGGAAATGCGCGAGCACCTCAATGTCTTTCTTGTAGTGAGGGGCCCAAAACTGAACACAGTATTCGAGGTGCAAATACGTACTGATTATTCACTGAATCAGTGAAACATTTACATGGAAATGCCTCAGGGACTATGGATAAACTGTGTTTTATTTAACATTTTAACCAATAACCAAAAAGAGGAAAATAGTCATTAATTTAAATGAAGAAAAATGAAACCGGTGTTTACATTCTGTCTATTTCAATTTCAAAGGATAAGGTGGAAACACAAGAGTACAAGAATCTTTTCTACACCCCATGATATTATGTAAAGATCACATGTGGTCATAATCTTTGTATTCCTATGGCTGATCCAAAAATTTCTGACGACAAGTGGAGTCCCTGCAATAGACAGTCGGTCTCTCCAGTGAAAGAGTGATGTGGCTACAAAGGCACTGGCTACCCAATTCCAGGCTTCTGTGTTGAGATCTTTCTCAAATTTATTTTTATGGCCCTGGAACACTGTTTTTAGACATAGCCTGAAAAGTAGGAACTGCCAACAGTAAAATGGATCCTCCTAGATAGTGTTATCAAATCCACGGGGTTGGGGATAAAGCAAGACAGGGCAAGGCCATAGATCTGTCCCACATGGCTGCACTGGCAAATGGACTTAGGCTGCATTCTCCTTTCTTAAAGAGGAATTTTTAATCATATTTATTTTATTCATAAATTTCCACAGAGATTGTCCATTTAATAGCCAGCAGAAGAGCACTAACCGATTGTTTCATTCATTGGTTTAAACGATAATTTTAACCTACTCTTGGGTGACCACCATTTTACACAGTTCTTTCAGTCATTTGCAATAAAAAAAGAAAAGAAAAAGAGAAAGCAGGAACTTTTTTTTACTACTGCTATTCAGCAAGTATAACTTTACCTGTTCTAGCAGGGTTACTGTTGTAAAGCACATGTTGCTGTAAGTGATGATAGGAAAATTTCCTTGGATTTTAAGGGTGTAGGCATGAACTTTTAGTGAGACTACAGAAAACTGATACTGGGTGTGCGTGTTGTGTATGTATTTAGATTTGGAAGTGGAGGCACTCAGTTGAGCAATTCTGCATAAAAGAAGGAAAAAAAATTGCTATGATGAATCACAATGCATTATAAATCAGAGTGTTTTGATGGCATAATATCTTGTTTTGTCCTATATAGATTTCACTTCATGATGATTTGTCTCACCACTTACAGAAGGAGCAGTTCTATTTGTAGGGCTAAGATTTCATTTCAGCTAATAATGTCTTAGGCTTTTTTGCAAGAGATATATTCCCCAAATTATCTCTTGAACTGAAATTTTGCAATAAATATAGAACATAACAGAAGTTATTTGCTGTTCTTGCTTCTGCAGTAGCTCTAAATCTCTTAACAGTCTTCCTACAAGCAGGGAAAAAAGTGATCATTTTCATATTACTGAAATCTGGTTCAACAATATCAGATTGCTCTTCAGTTTATCACACAATACCTCTGATACCTACAGATAACATATCACATAGCAAAGGCACAGTCAGCCTAAAAACACCAGCCTCTTCATTCATACCCTCTTTACAGAGGCATAATTTCTAGGCATGTATATAGTGTTTCTTAAAGCAACACATGAATATTTTGAGGGACATCTTGACAGAGGGGCAAAGGGCTGAATATTAAAGGTTTGGTGCTACCAGATTGGATACTTGAGTCCAGAAGAACAGGTCTGAGTGATGGTTGTATCACCTGAAAAATATTAGAGATTCAAGTGGGGTGAAGTGAATGGGCCTTAGCACTTCTACCAGAAGAGACCAGCCAGGCACCTTGTGTAAGGATATGCAAAGCTCCACCATCTCATAAACAGGAACCACAACTATTATCTCCAGGCCACCTCTCTCCTACAGACCAGTCCTCCACAGTTGTCCTGCACTGAGGCATTAAATCTGCCACACTGCACAGCAGAGTGATCCAAAATTTCCTGGTTCTGATCTTCATTCTCTCTCTAACGTTATCTCTTCATTCTCTCTCTTTGTTCTCTCTCTCTCTTTCCCCTATAATACATCTACTTTCAGTGCTAGTATGTTTATATATGGTGATTTTGTAACACAGGCAGCTTCTGGATTCATTCAGAGCAAAACTATTCATTCACAGTAACCATTGAGCAGCCTGGAGACAAAAGAGACTTACTACAATGTACTTTACTGTGATGTGATTTTTTTTGTCATCTTCCTTGATGTTGTATCTCTACTTCCACTGAAATCAATCAATCAGAGCTAAAACTAGTGTTTACTTCAGATAATAGAAATTTCTTCAGAAAATACGAATTGAACATAAATTACCATATAAATTAGCCTAGGCCAATAAAAACAATGTAGTGGTGAGATTCTCCATCTTATCTTCAATCCTTTAATTTACAGCTACTTCTCTGTCTTCCAGCTCAAGCAAACAAAATGCAAGAAGCAGACACTATAATTAGTAATACTACAGAGTATTAGTTGCAGCAAAGGAGCTGAGCAGTCTTAATCTTCACAGTCATCTGCAGCACTAATTATGTTCTCAGTATCACCAAGCTACTGTCATGTGAAATTTTATTCACTTCCACATGTCATTATTTATGCACTGGGTGCAGCAGATAAGTATAAAAATCTATCTCTTCTCATGAGCAGAGAGGAGGAGGCATTGGCGTTGGGACCCTGGAGCAAATGAAGGGCAAAAAATAATTAGCAAAATGTTTGGAGCTAAACACAGTGCTGGAATGGTGAATTCATCAGAGAAGGGCTAAGCTTGATCATCCCAAGTTGAATGCAGATTCATTCAATGTCGGCAATCAGCAGCAGAAGCTCTGGGAGAGCAGTGGGCCAAGGCAATGAAAAAATGAATATATGGAAAAGAAACTGTATCTCTCAGATTTAGTCTTTGGCATAACAGTAAAAATGAGTTTGCTTCCCACATCTGTTTCTATTCAATTATTTAGATTTAGATTTACTGGCTGCTACAATATTTCTATAGATTTTTTTTAAAATTATGGAATGTGATTTTCTTGGAAACTTCAGATTCCCTGTTGCATCTATTCATGAAATCAAAACATGCATCAAGTAAAACATAGGAGATAATAAAATTGGCTATGTACTTCTATAAAATGTGTCATATAATTAAAATAGCAAGAAGCTGTTTGGAAAAAATTGCTAAAGTAAATCCCTGAGAGACTGGAAATACTTGGCTTGGCTGATACTCCAAACATACTTATAATGGTCCTGAAAATAAATGTCTGCATCTGAACAGTCTCATTACATGTCAGATAGATCACAGGATCTTTCTTTGAACACATAAACTTCTAAAATTTTATTCTGTAGTTAATCACAGTAAAAGTGAGAAGCATCATTTAGAGCTGATGAAATAACATCCCAGGGAAATTGTCTTTCCTGAAGCAAAATCCCGTGAGATTCAAATATTTTGTTTACAGAAAAAGATGTCTCATCACACTTTCAGTAGTTTTTTTTTAATTCTGTGAACAGCCTCCAAAACACATGCTGTGAGGTAGTACACACAGATAATTTCAGTAGCATATTTACATAAATTTGATTTAAATGAAGTGACAAAAGTTCTTCAAGGCTGATGTTTTCAGTGCTGTGATGCTATGGGGATGTGTTTGGGAAAAAAAAAAAAAACACAATAAAACAACAACAACAAAAAACCAGAATGTTTCCATTTAGTTTCAATGCAGGGGACTTGGCTAGATTCAAGTGAAAACAGGATTTGAGACTACCTGTAGGATCATGTTTCACAGGACATGCTGGGTTGCAAAGACTTGTTAAGCCCACACTTGCCCGGCACAGAAGAGCCCAACACCCTCACCAGTACTACAAGAACAAGCTGGAGATACCAGAATGGGCACCACACAATACTGCCATCACCACAATGGTAATATCAGCAGCTCCTGCTGCTTGCATGGACACAACTTGTTCAGTCTGTAAAGTTTTGTTCTCCCATATTATGGCATGTTTCTATTCCACTGAGACCAAACAACTGATCACAATTCCTTTATATTCATGAAAAGGGAAAAAAAAAAAAAAAAAAACAACAAAAACACCAACAACAGGATTCTTCAGCCTTTTCCTTATCTCCATTGCTATGCAACATGCTTGCACTTACTTTTTCCAGCAACTCTTCCTCTACAATTGCTATTGATGCCAGTGCTGGATATTTGCAACATAAATGAGAAAGAAAGCAGTTTCTCAGAAAACCTAAGAGATCTTTGTAAAATACTACTTCACTATGCTTAACACCTCTTTCATTTAAACTTGCTGGAAGGATAAAAAGCCCAGCACCATATTCTGGTTTCATCTCCTATTAGTACAGTATTTCTACCTACATCTTTGAAACAATATTCACAGAGAAGATAAATAGAATTTTCTGCTAGTCCTAGCTAAAGAGAATATACCCAAAATGCCACCCCTGGAAGATGCTGATTTACATTTCTATCACAACTAAAGCACAGAATAGAATTGGCTCTCTAGGGCATTTTTTGTTGGTTTCGTTTTGTTGAGTTTTTTTAATAATAGGTACAGACTTCCTCTTCTATGTGTGAAATCAATTCAGATGTAATTTTAGCAGAAATTATGCAGACTGTTAATGTGATGTAGATTGCTCAGTTTAAATCACAGAATCTTTGTATGAAATGGATGTGTTCATTTTGTATTGCTGAGGAGAAAAGTGTTTGATGAACATGTTTGATTCAATATTAATAAGAGCAGTCTGTAACTATGTCTTTTAAGAAGTAAGTAAGAAACTGCTTTCATTGCTGTACAGTACACTGTGAAAAATTATACCAATACCCTACTCCACAATATTTCTGATTGAGTAAGGCACTGTTCATTTGAATAACACCAATCTAAACTACAAAGTTTTGCTGTTATAGCTATGTGAATGTAAATCAGGGGGGAACCATCCTTAGTAGATACAATCCGTACCTGACAGGTTATGTCCTGGAAGGTAATTTAATTATCCTGTAGAAAGAACTCGTTTAATGGATATAAGCATCTCTTCTACTAGAAGTGTAATAATTTTAGTGTAACTATACAATCAGAAATTTTATAACATAGGTAAACTCTGAGCTGGGTTTTTAAGAGATAATATTTAAAATAAAAAAATATGTAAATCAAAGAGGAGGCAGAGATACTAATGGAAAATAATTTTACTTGTTACAAAAAAATTCTATATGTGCAATTTTTAACAAAATGAAGGGCTGTTTTGTTTCAAAACATCTCTCCTGAATATTTTTTTAGTTAATATGTTCATATTTACTACTTAATTAACCTAGTTAATATCACTCTGAAATTGTTTTCCTATTGAATAAAAACTCCAGCACCACTCCTGCAGTTAAACCTCCCTCCTTTCTGTGGAAGTTACTGTCTTTTTTGGGGGTGCAGTGAAGTTACTGGGAAGTTTTTTCACTCCATTTTTTGTTCACATTTTAAAGAAATACTTCAGCCTAATGATATTCTTTCTTACATAGAAATAAATTAGATAAGTGCAAAATACTAAAAGAAAAAATTCTTCTTAATGTGCTCTTATATTTATTCCCTGCTCATAGAGATAATCCCTTTTCTCACTGTACAGATAACCTCAATCCTATCGCTTCACCCTCTTCAACATGAAATGGCATTTACTATGACATTTAAAATATCAGCATTTCATTTCTCCTGTACATGTCTGCTTTATCACTTCCAGTAAGCACACACAATTAGGGACAGATTTTCTAAGGAACAGCTTGACAATAAATGGAATCATAACAGGAATCTTAGTACTGGGATAAAGAATGAGTCATTTTAACCTGAAAAACTGCAAGCTTCATGTTAGGTGTTCTAATTAGTACCTGACTAAAATTAACTAGAATAAAAAGAATCTAGTGGAATCCCGGAGGAGAGGTAGCACATAGCAGCCCACCTGATGCCCTACTTCACCTCCTCCCTCCCCCTCCTCACCGCCAGTCACAGGACCCCACTCCCCTCCTCACACTGCTCTGGCTCAGGTGCCAAGTGGGCATTTTTCTCAGCAGAGTCAGCTCCCTAACTTAGCATAAAGATACTAATTTTTAATTGTTGTGTTTGCTTTCTGACAGTATAGTTAGCTGAACCAGTTTGGCACAGCAGATGAGCATCAGAACCAGTAGAAGGAGTAGAGAGGTGAATAGGCTGGACTGGGGATTAATTAGCTCAGGCTGTGAGGTATTACTTCATCCTTAAGTGCACTGTCTGCAAAACTTATTCATGCAGAGCTACTGTCATTTCAGACAGATCAACCTCTGAAAATGCATCAACATAGATAAACTGCTAGGGATATGGGAATAAAGTAAGCTCATTTGCTTTACTAGCTTCACTCAAGCCATTTCTTCTGTTATTACTAGTAGAACAGGCTCTTTAGGTCACAAAAGCCACTTCAAGTTGTCTCAGGAGTAATAGAATTCTGAGCTGTTGAACCAGCAAAAGTGGAAGTATCAGACTAGGTCAGGCGTGGAAGTCTGCTGAGGCTGTGTGCGTGCATGTTGACACAGCCAGCAGCGAAAGCAGGAGTAAGATGTGTGTGAACCTATCCAAGGGATGGGGAACAGGCAACCCAGACAAAGTGATTGCAACGGGACGTAGGGAGACACTCTGTATATGTACTCTCCATAGGTGGGCTTTAGCTCCATAAAGGCAGACTTTAGCTCCAGATTCAGATATTTCAATTTAGGTGTTTGCAAGACTGGTATCCACATATGGGCAATGTGCCTGCATTTCCACTACAGTCAGTGGCTAGTCTAGTGTATCCTAGAGTGATATTCAGCTGACCAAAGGTAGGTATGTTTGTTGGGATGAGCTAAATAGCTCTTTAGATCCCACTAAGTGGACTTAAGCATCTTAGTGCATGAATCAGCTGCCTAAACATGGGTGCTTGCTGTCATCTGAGACCCTGTCAGTTACGCCTGATGGATGGGCTGGTGGATACGCCACAAGACCTATAGCAATCTGCTTCCTTTTGGAGTTGCAGCTGGGGACGTGAAGGGATACCTTACACCACCACCTAAAATAACACTAGGCATCTCTGTTTAGGCAACTGGTTCCCCTTTTCCCCTTCCCCACCTTGAGATTTAGAATGACTCTTGCCAAACTTAAGGGCTATTCTGAAAAAAGATACCACTGGAATTAATAGTTTATAGGGTTAGGTACATGCTACTCATTCATTTCTAATGATTGCTCAGTAGGAACATCTTCAAAAACATAAGACACAACAGCCACTCTGTAACAGACATGTTTTTCCCTCTCTTACAGCTACCTCTGCCTGGTAGGAGAATATTGAAAATTTAAAGTTGTCTTTCAGACTTGAAGCAGAGTAACGCATCTCAAAGAAAAATTCTTCCTGTCAATTGACAGCTTCTAACTCCTCATGCTGGGAACAGCTGGAATGACAACCAGCTAGACGTTATAACAAAAGCAGTGATATCAAAGCTCAGGTTTATTCCTAAGGGAAGGAAAACAGCACCTAGGGACTTCAGCTAGCATATTAATCTACTCTCTTTTCACTTTTTGCACCTGATGGGTTGAGTGGATAACATTGTCATTTGAAACAAAAAGCAAAACCAGTGCATTTTAAATCATATCAAAAGATCTCGTTTAGTTTGTCCTTTCTGGCCAGGCAGTCGACATCATTGCACTAATTCCCAGAAGCATTTAATCAGCAATTGGTGGAATTAATAATAAATTTAGAAATTATTGTAAGGTTTTCAGGGACAGGACCCAATACGATTAGATTAGTATTGTGTGCGGTTCTGGGCCCCACAATTTAAGAAGGATGTGATGGTCCTTGAATGCATTCAGAGGAGAGCAACAAAGCTGGTGAAAGGGCTGGAAGGCATGTCCTGTGAGGAGCGGCTAGGGATGTTGGGTTTGTCTAGCTTGGAGAAAAACAGGCTGAGGGGTGACCTCATGGCTCTCTACAGCTTCCTGCGGAAGGGACATGGAGAGGGAGGTTCTGCTCTCTTCTCCCTGCTATCCAGTGACAGAACTTGTTGAAATAGCTCAAAGCTGTGTCAAGGGTGGTTCAGACT
Source organism: Platalea leucorodia (assembly GCF_965183815.1). NCBI lineage: Eukaryota > Metazoa > Chordata > Aves > Pelecaniformes > Threskiornithidae > Platalea > Platalea leucorodia. The sequence goes on along the minus strand of NC_138823.1, from coordinate 59,038,951 downwards.
TGACATTAGGAAGCATTTCTTTACCGAGAGAGTGGTGAAACACTGGAACAGGCTTCCTAGAGAGAAGATTGGATGTCCCAAGCCTATCAGTGTTTAAGAGATATTCGGACAACACCCTTAATTACACGCTTTAACTTTTGATCAGGCAGTTGGACTAGATGATCATTGTAGGTCCCTTCCAACTGAACTATTCTAATCTGTTCTGTTCTGTTCTATTCTACAGATCCAGCTGCTTCATCCAGCCTTCAGTGCAGTGATAACTGCTTACAGCAGGGATCTTCAGCAACCAGAGGAGCAGGAGTTAGCAGCACAGCTAACCAGCAGCAAAGGTGAAGGGAAATGGCAGGGATTAACTGACACAACAAAGCTAGACATTTTTCAGGTAAGACACAGGAGCGCCTCTTCCATATATGAAAAACAATTTGGCAATTAGTTAAAATTTTTTATATTCTGTGTTGGATTTTCTCTAAGCCTTTCCTGTCAGCATCCTCATTCCACTTTGTGCAAGTAAATCGAACACATCCAGGGAAAGTCACATAGCCAAGTGGCTGGACATCCATCTGCGAGCAGGAGAGATCTCAGTCCCTGTTTACCCACTGCTGTATCCCACTGGCAGCTCATCATCACTCTATGGCAACAACTGCCGTCAGTTCGCTTGCTGCCTCTCATGTCACCAGTTGATGAGCCAGAGGTTTATGGATTTATTACAAAACACTTAACTTTGCAATCTGTACTTTAATGCCTTATTTAAAACCACTTTTAGGTTACATATATGATTAAAAGCAGTGAAGAAGCTTGCAATACTTTTCTCTCCTCAATTTATTATTTTTTAGAGTGTTAGCATTTTAATGCATTTAATTTCAAAGCTAATACATTACTGAGGTGAATACAGTTTTGTAATTTCAGAATTCTGCTATTGTTTCTGCTTATCTGGAACTAGTTTTCTGCAGGGTTACATATATAAAAATAATTATTTTGGTTGCCTTTTTGCGACATGTAAAATGAAATGGGAAATCTCAGAATGTTTCATGGTAGGGATTATATCTTGCTAAAGGAATAAGCATGTGTATGTACCTAAACATCTCTACCCACTCACAATGAAGTATCAACCCTAAAAAATGTCAGCATCTATTTACATGGGAAAGTAATGTTATGAAAGACGTTCATGTATCTATATTCTATACTATGATTTAGTGGTAATAAACAAAGTGGCTAGAAAAAAAATCTATACAACTAGCTGTCAAGTGCCTGAACATTGGTCATTATCATTCTGAAGTTAAACAAGTTAACAAAAAAGAATTTTAAAAGAAGATTAGAGAAGCATTTATTTAAAAATTTGCTCGTGCTTCCTTTTGCTTCACATACTTGGTCCCAACTCTGTTCACTGTCACAAAACTGAACAAACTCAAAAAAATTCATCCCATTAGCACTAAAATGTGATTCTTTGCTTACCATACTGTATTTCATCACTTCATACACTGGATTAAAACTCTTTCTGAGACTAGTTCTCAAGACAGTTAAATACCACTGCATCCCTTGCAACCTCCAGTTATGGACACAGATAATGGACTGTTGATACCATACTTCAGAAATATCTCTAAACTGGAGCAGTCAAACACTGGTACAGGTTGACCAGAGGAGTTGTAAAGTCTCCATACTCAGAGCTATTCAGAACCCTGCTGGACACAGCCTGGAGCAACCTGCAGCCTGCAATGTAAAAGCAGGTTTACGTTGACCCTGCTTTGAGCAAGGGGCCAAATCAGATGACCTCCACTGGTGCCTCCCAGGCAAAATTATTCTCTGATCGTGTCATTACATTTTTGGAAAAAAGACAGAGTTGTTGGCCTCCCTTCCATTTTTCTTTGGCCTATTGTTGTTTTTTTTTTTTTTCTGTTTGTATTTACTTATAAATTTAATTATTTTCTTAACATATATTTGTTCTTTGGAACAAGGATCAGACTCTGTGCCTTTACTTCAGCATACAGGTTCCTGTCCAAGAGAGAGTACTGTGTCCAATCTCATAATAACTGATAATTTAACTCCAAGCAGTTGCTATTCCTATTATTTCTGACTTTGAATTAGGGACCTGACTTAGTGATCAAGTCATAGTTGTTTTGGTTTGCATAACTTGCAAGAAACTGTTCTGGAACTTTCCTGGAAAAAAAAAAAAAAAAAAGGCAAGAAAGTAATATGCTGCAAGCAGAACCTCACAGAAATAGAGGTGGTTTAAAATGTCATCATTTTTTCTTTATTCCTAATTCTGATGTTAGTATATATTGCCCCAATAGATCACTGCATTGTTCAGGACTTCATAACCCCTGATCTTAATGTTTAACCTAGTTTTTACCTATTGCAGTTTAACATTAAAACCTCTCTTCTTCTGCTTACTTGAGTCATAATCAGAGATAATGCATTCTCATGTTAGTGATGACAACTGCGGGCAAGCATCTCTTCTTTATGATTATGTTGCTAGTTAGAACACCTTTTTATTTTTTAACACTATCACATAAATTATGACTTTCAAGTGGTTCAAGGGGTTTGATGCTCTCCTATGAACTTTGAATCATTAATTAGTTTACCTTGAAATGTAGTTTTAAAATGGATAATGGCTGTTTTGTGGTGTCAAAGCCACAAGAACCTCAGTAAATATGGTAATAATGATTTTACACTGTATAAACAGTCAAAAAAAAAGAAAAAAAAGAAAACAACTTAAGTCAAGCATGGCTCACACAGGACAGGATATAATTTACTGTGGCACATTTAGCAATCATTGTCATTTGAAGAAATATTTTATCATCATCATACTACATAACAGGCAGAGGATGAAACAATATTTCTTTTCTCTTTACCCTGATAAAAACTGATAACAGATACAAGTCCATTCACGAACTGAAATTAGTAGGCTCAATTTAATCCTTTGCGATATCAAGTGGCAGATAAATTATATGCCATCTGTCACTCCTTCAAAGGTCCTTCTTATTGTGTCATGGTTCAGACAACACCAATATTCTCCGAATCAGTGATCAGGTATTGCTTAATCCTACTGGGTGATTTGAGCAAAGTTATACGTGAACACCACTTCGCAGGGGAAAAAACTAGACACAGAAAAATAAACAAACTCCAAAATAACCTGCTAGTTTTCATCTCTCAAAATCAGCTGCTTGTACAGGATGTTTTCCATGATTGGTGTGAGGCCAATTTCATATGTATTTCAGCTAGACAACATAAGTACAAACATCACTGTGATTTCAGAGGAGCACACAGCCCCTGGAAGTCCATACCTGCCACCTCCAACATGTGCAGAGGTTCATCACAATGCAGGCAGTGTGGCACAAAGTGTGCTGGCCTGCACCTTTCTTCTGTACCTCTGAGGAGCTCTGAGATGACCATCTGCTCTTACCATCAATTTCAGAAATCTCCCTTATAATTTATTTGAGCTGTCAGTATTTTCCTAGGACTTTATCAAGACCTGGAGCTCTTTCGAGTCACCAGACCACACCTGGGAGAAGCCGAGCTGAGGTGCCCCTAGCTGCACAACCCCTACACCTCTTTGCCCAAGGATGACTGCAGCCACCATTGCCCAGTTTGGTGGGACTGGCAGTACTCCAGATGGCTCTCACCAAGCATGAGGGGTGCTATGCACCTGTGTTGGGTTGACCTTGGCTTGCTGCCAGGTGCCCACCGAGCCGCTCTCTCACTCCCCCTCCTCAACAGGACAGAGGGAGAAAATAAGATGAAAAGCTTGTGGGCTGAGATAAGGACAGGAAGGTCACTCACCGATTACCAACACCCGCAAAACAGACTTGACTTGGGGAAGATTAATCTAATTTACTGCCAATTAGTTGTAACAGAGTAGGATAGTGAGAAATAAAAACAAAACTAAAAAACCTTCCCCTCCACGCGCCCTTCTTCCCAGGCTCAACTTCACTTCTTCATTGCCAACTCTTCTACCTCCTCCTCCAGCCTGAGTGGTGCAGCAGGATGGGGAATGGGGCTTGTGTTCATAATCCTCTGTCTCTGCCCTCCAAATTAGGTCCTTCCCACAGGCTGCAGTTCTTCAAGAACCGTTCCAGCATAGGTCCTGTTCATGGGGTACAGTCCTTCAGGAATGGACTGCTCCAGTGTTGGTCCCCCACAGGCCACAGTTCCTGCCAGAAAACCTGCTCCTGGTTGGGCTCCTCTGCATGGCCTACAGCTCCTGCCAGGAGCCTGATCCTATCTGGGGTCTCCATGAGCTGCACCTTCCTTCAGGGCATGTCCACCTGCTGCAGCGTAGGGTCCTCCACAGGCTGCAGTGTGGATAGCTGCTCCAGTGTGATCCTCCATGGGCTGCAGAGGCACAACCTGCTTCACCATGGTCTTCCCCATGGGCTGCAGGGGATTCTCTTCTCCAGTGCCTGGAGCACCTCCTCCCCTCCTTCTTCTCTGGCCTCTGTGTTTGCAGGGCTGTTTCTCTCACATTTTTCTCACTCCTCTCTCTCACAGCGTCTGCACACCGTTCTTTGCCCTTTCTTAAATATGTTGTCACAGAGGTGTCGCTAGCATTACTGATGGGTTCAGCTTTGGCCAACAGTGGGTCCATTTTGGAGCCATCTGGAACTAGCTCTGTCCAACATGGGGGCAGCTCCTGATGTCTTCTCACAAAGGCACCCCTGAAACACAAACACACACACCCCCCTCATTATCAAAACCTTGCCACTTAAACTCAAGACAGCACCACATAAAAGACAATTGCAGGGTGCAGCATCAGCCTCAGACCCTTGCCTTGGAAATCTCAACATGTTTATGTTATGCTTGCTCCCTTTTCTCACCCTTATGTCTCTGTGCCCAAGTCTTACATCCCTGCACACTGCCAAGGCACAAAATCGTAGTGCCTCTCACCCCTAGAAGAGCATGGGGAACCTTGATGGGCCTGTTGGCACCCCAAGGTACCACCCCACACACAAACTGGAAAATCCTCCATAGAGGTGTGATCTGGGAGAGTTCACAGAGCAGACACCTACAAAGTTGTAGTCCTTTCTATGAAGAAATCCTGTTGCTTGTAGTCTTTCCATGAAAAGAGGGAAACCCTGGCACAGACATACATCAAGCACACCAGGCTGCAACCCTTCTTCCCTCCAGATGTTTGATATTTCAACTGCATGTTTCACCTCCTTAACTCTTCCAGTCGCACCAAGCCACAGGATGTCCTTGCTACAGCTATCTATTACCAGCTGTTCATGCATGGCATGTCTCCACACAGAGCATCACCAAGCAGCATCCACCAGCTCCTTGGAGAGCTTCAGGCATGCTTCACCTTCAGGAATGTTCTGTCCCCCTCTAGCTCCAAACTATCCTTTGAGGCTCGGTTCCTTCCTTTTTTTTTTGCTTCCTGTCATAATCTATTTTTCTCCCTGATTTGTTTCTTAGCCCTTCCACTTCTGTTTGGATGAAGGAAGAGGGTGTTTTGTTTAGGGGAAAACCAGTGAAAACAGTGGCCATTAGCAGGCAGGACTAATAAAAGTAGTGACCTAAGGTCAGTGCATGAAGGGAATGATAAGGGCAGGGCAACTGTTCAGCACCTTCGCCACCTCCAATCATCTGCAGCTCACGGACTTAAAATCAATACTTGTACCAAGGAGAATAAAGCTGTAATGATTTAATCCAGACAGGACATTAGAAAGTGTTTTACTGTCAGATCTGGAAGGATTGTCCAAAGAAATTAGTGGGGATAACTCCAAATTGTTTCAACATGGAGATAGCTTGACTCACAGACTGGATTGTTTGAGCTGATCAGTGAACTAACAGTTAAAATGTCTGCTACAGTGGGTATGATTCACAGGTGTGACAGATAAATTAATTACCATGAACCTGATGTATTTGAGTAACTAATTACATGCTTCAGGATTTCACTCACTTGCACAGATTGGCTTTTGAGTGAGGAACAAAGACATTTTCTTCAAAGGCTTCAGATTTTGGAGTTATCTAAAGATTGGGATAAGCATAGTTTATGGGAAGTGCCAAGTCCTGCACCTGGGTAGGACCAACCTCAGGCACCAATACATGCTGGGGGCTGACCAGCTGGAGACCAGCTTTGCAGAAAAGCCCCAAGGGTCCTGGTGGATATCAGCCTGATCATGAGCCAGCAATGTGCCCTTGCCCCAAAGAAGGCCAATGGTATCCTCGGCTGCAATAGGAGGACCATTGCCAGCAGGTCAAGGGAGGGGATCCTTCCCTTCTACTCAGCTCTGGTGAGGTCATAACTGGAGTATTGTGTCCAGTTCTGGGCTTCCCAGTACAAGAGAGACATGGACATACTGGAGAGACTCCAACAAAAGGCCCCAAACATGATGAAGGAACTGGAGCATCTCTCCTACAAGGAAAGGCTGAGAGACCTGTGGCTTTTCAGCCTGGAGAAGAGAAGGCTCAGGGAGAATCTCATCAACATATATAAATACCTGACGGGAGGGTGCAAACAGGACAGAGCCAGGCTTCCTTCAGTGGTGCCCAGTGACAGGACCAGAGGCAATGGGCACAACCTGAAACACAGGAGGTTCCTCCTGAACATCAAGAAACTTTTTTTACTATCATCAGGGTGACCAAGCAACAGTACAGGTTGCCCAGAGAGGTTGTGGAGTTTCTATCCTTGGAGATATTCAAAAGCCCTCTGGACAGGATCCTGGGCAAGTGGTTGTAGATGGTCCTGTTTGCATCAGTGGAGTTGGAGCACATGACCTCCAGAGGTCCCTTCCAGCCTCAACTGTTCTGTGATTCTGTGACATGCTAGTGCTCCTAGGGATATTGAGAAACCACTTGGGTGTGTGCCCAGCTTCCCACACACACACAGATAAAATCAAATGTCAGCTGAGACATCTGACTTCTCCAAGTCAGATGGAGGGTGGCTGCTGGGTTGGATGGTTTGTTTAACTGCCTGGTTTTTGACAGCCCTGAGCATAAAGCACTTTCTGGGACCACCATTTTGCTGGCTGTGTGCTAGGGCTAACACACTGACCGTGTCCCTTGAGCTCTCTGCTGTCTTCTGTGGTAGATTTTTCAGTGGTCATGTTTTCACTCATAGAAGTAAAATCTCCTCTGTTAGAGGAACGTCATGTGTTTTGTGATCTGTGAAGAAAGAGAATGAATTGACATGTGACTTCCTGATGTACTCTCCTGCTTGATTTCCTGCTACTGCAGGGGAGTGAACTTGACATAAGTGGTCTTCTTTGGTCCTGTGTTTCTAGATGTCTTCCAATATCCCTGGATAATTAAATGAATGGGTTTGCAGGAGTAAAACAGCTAGAAATAGTGTGTGGTATTCAATTAGTTACCCAGAATTACAGAAATATTATATCTCAGAGAAGCCTGTCCCATACAGGAAACAGGATCAGGGAACAGCTGACCTAAAACTCTCACAGGATGCTGCAAGTCTCTCCAAATCAAAATAGTTCATAGTTCATTGTTTGTCCTTACATTTTTTTTTAATTTTCTTTTATGAAAGGGAAAAGTAGGCAATTAATATGAAAAAAATAATTGTTCTGTTAGAAACTTAAGCTGTCAAAACACAATTTCAACAGAGAATTTTCAACTCATGCTATTTTCCGTATCACTCTGACTTTAATTGCAACAAGGGAAATTTAATTTACATATGAGGAAACACTTTCTCATAGTAGCAATAGTGAAAAGCAACACTTAGGGAGGTTGTGACATACCAAGAAGTAAAGGTTTCTAATAAGAGGTTAGAAAAGCAACCTGTGTAAGTCAGAATAGGTGTAGGTTTTTCTGCCTTGCAGCCAGGGAATAGACTAGTTCAGCCCTATTTTCTGACTATTTTCTGTAGTTTTACTGGAGCTAACCAAACCAACTGTCAATGCAACTCAGTACTAATTATTCTAAACTTAATACAGCAGAGTCCACAAAAGATGTCTGTGAAAGGCCTAAGGCTATATGTGTTGTAATAACAGACTTATAATCTCTCACCCTCTTATAATACAATACAAAATTAATGCAGTGTTAGGGCAAATGATAGAGTACTTACGCAAATCAAAATTCAGTAATTATCTAATTATATTAATAATTAATTAATTAGGGACTTCTTACAAGGGCATATAGTGATAGGACAAGGGGTAATGGCTTTAAACTGAAAGAGGGTAGATTTAGATTAGATATAGGCAAGAAGTTTTTAACTGTGAGGGTGGTGAGGCACTGGAACAGGTTGCCCAGGGAAGCTGTGGATGCCCCATCCCTGGAAGTGTTCAAGGCCAGGTTGGATGGGGCTTTGAGCAACTTGGTCTAGTGGAAGGTGTCCCTGCCCATGGCAGGGGGGTTGGAACCAGATCATCTTTAAGGTCCCTTCCAACCCAAACCATTCTATGATTCTATGATTTGCAAGAGGTTTGGTATTTTTCATCCTTAGCTATTGTGACACTACCTCAAAGAGGTTTTTTTCTTCTTTTTGAACTATTTATGTATGTTTCAATGGCACTTATGAAATATCACACCTTGACTACCAAATCCAAGAGAAGTTAGGAAAAAGGGATCTTTTTCATTACCCTCTCTCTGCATTTCAGCTATTCTGACTGACTTGCCCTAATTACACCTTAAAAAAAAAAAAAAAGATTCTGTATACAAAGTAATAGCCTATGATATTGATTAAAGGCAATGAATTCACCATGAGCTAATGAGGGGGTGACAAGTTTCAGCAGGTAGGAGAAACAAACAGAAGAAGCAACAGTTTTCTGTTTGTACATTCCACTTTGATTTCCTTTGTGCTCCACAGCTCTAACCTGCATTCTTTTACTTCAGCAGGATCCTGCTCTTTGTATAATTGCATATATAAAAAGCATAAAACTAGAAAACAGCCAGCAATTCTTCATTACTTAGAGATTTGGGTTGTTGTGGGTTTTTTTTTTAATCAAGTCTGGACATCTTTCTAAAAGATAGGCTTTAACCTATCAAGGAGAAATGAATCTTGACACAAGAATCATGGTGAATATGTCTGCACAGCCTCTTGCAGACAGGCACAGGACAGTTCTGACCGTTCTTCCATTCAACCAGCTGCAAATCAACTCCAAACTGTGGCTGTTGTTAGCTTAGATTCTGCATCTAGTTAATGCATCCCTATTGCTTCCAATCGAGAACCAGATCTGAATGCAGAGAGAGGGTGAACCTGTTTCTGCCTGTGATCATATCTCACGTACCAGCTACAGCCCGATACAGGAGGTCAGACTGTTGTGGCTTTCAGGTTTTGAAGGGAAAAAAGGAATAGGAGGAGGCAAAAGGGATGCAAAACAGAAAACAAAACTTGCACTGAACACTAAAAGGACAGCTGAAAAAAAAATTACGTTCAAAAGCGCATGTGTCTCCTCTATCCATATTATCCACAACATTGCATAGTCATATTTTTTGTATGCCTCCCCCCGCAACAACAGAAGGTAATCAAAGGGGTTGTCTCTTTAATCAGCACATAAATCCATTTAGACACAAGGGTTTGATTAAACAAATACTGCAATTCAAAGATACAATCCAGCAGGGAAACTCTGACAACTGTAATAAAAATCTGGTTGGCAAAGAAGCAAGAGTGTAGTGGAGGGGGAAGAAAACTGGTATTATCAGTAACCACTCCCCATGTAGTAAATTAGTTGTTCTCATTTACTGCAGCAAGGAAAAATTCCGCAGCTCTCCAGGTCTGCATAAGAACCAATGTGTGAAATGCAATCCTCTTTCCTTGCTCAATCTTCCAGAGTTAACCCGTGCAGTCTCCCATTAATACTGTGACTTTGTCCCATAAAGAAATCAATAATCAGTCCCAAGAAGGGCTGGAGGTAGTTTACTTGCAGTAGAAATTCATAAGTACCAGATAGCTTAAAAAAACACATTTCACACATCAAGCGCTACGTACATGCATCTCAATTCATGACAGAACAAAGCCATTGCACTTCACTATCAGTTGCAATCCAGCCTCACCACTGTTCACAAATGCTACCAAATTGCTTGAGAAACAGTTTAGAGATCAGCTAAGACATTAAATGTAAAATTGATATACAAGTGTTCATCAGAGTAACAATGTCAAAAGCCTAAAATTATTACATCTTTGCAAAATAGTACATTGGGGAACCACAATTTTTGTAAAAGCAGATATTAACATAACATGAAAAAAAATCCCTCAGAAATCTACCTTCTATAAAGAACTATTTTTTTAGACAGATGGGTAACAAGAAAAAAAACAAACAAACAAACAAACCTCAAATTCTACTGAATTGGAAATATCTAGAATATTTGTAAAGTGAATATTAACATAATTTAGTAACCTTTACCTAAAGCAGAGATTTAGAGAATAAGCACAGAATAATTAGTCTTTTTTTAATAATTAAAGTCAAATGTGTAAAACTGACTATAGTGGTAGAAGTAGTCAACCAAAAGATTTATTTCGCATAAAGGGCCCATTGCAAACATTGTTCATGTGAACTAGCCTTTTTCCTGCATTTGAGGAGGAAAAAAAGAAATTACTCAGAATTGCTATACAAATAGAATTTCCCTGAGAAAAGCCAAAAGATTCATCCCAGCATGTGGCCATTATGAACTGTACCTGTAAAGTATCTGTTTTGCTATATAACATTAAAACATTGCCAGCTCTTTTGGAAAACATGTTTTTAAAATACCGTGAGATGGTAGGTGATTCCTAGATGTTACTGCTACAGAGCAATACTTTGCTAGTTCTGTATAAGTGGTCGCTCTTGGAGAAATGCCCATTACAAACAGTCCCCAAAGAGCACTCTGATGCTGGAATCTGTGTTGAGTGGGATGCATCCAGGCTCTCATTTCCATTGAAATCAGTGGCTAGAGACCTCTGTGAATATGGTGTTTATGGTTAATACCATTGATGGGAGCAACAGCTAGTAATTAAGCTGTGTTGCAATGGCCATGCATTCTGGCAACCTGCAGAATACAGGCCATAGACATGCTATGCATTAAATGTTGTTTCAAGTCTAGTGCTTGAACACAAATTTTTGTTTTAGAACAGCATCTTGATTTAAATTATCACTACTTTACCCTTCACACATTGTCCCTATTGTTAACTATAAAAAAATGAGAATCTGAATACATCCTTTGTACTTTGGTCAGCTGTTTAAAACCCTCTATTTTAAAGCTGCTACTTGGGTTTCTGTGAGCTGTATTCAAATCACCCCTGAACTATCTCTCTTGTAGTCAGAATAAATGAACTAGAATCTGGTGTTACATTGTGCTATAGGCTCAACTCTTTGTAAGTAGCCTAAAGTTAAAAAATATTTTGCACATATCCTTAGAAATTGCATATTTCAGCAAATACTTGACACATGGGACAGTTTGGAAAGTGATGCCTATTTGTAGCACTGTGTGCCGAATTTTTAACCAATCATATTTGCAAACCATGTTTTTTCAGGCTTTTTGAGCAAGCCTTGCACTGCTGCTAGTGGGTGTCTAATTCAAGGACAGCAAGAACATGCCACTGCTTTTATGCAAGAACCTAGTTCCTCGTGGATAGTCTACAGGTGTGACAAGACTTATCTCCCTGTTTTTCAGTTTAGTAGTAGTGATGCCTTTTAGAGTTTGCATGCGGCAGTTTTTATAAAAAAATCCATAAAGCATGGACAGCTTATGAAAACTTTTGTATTTCTTCAATACTCTGCATGCACAATCATGCCCTTTGTAATGCTGCTTTTACAAAGTAGAGAGGTTTATAAATAGAAAAGAAAATGCGCATAATCAACAGGAAGCTTTTTTTTAAAGACGCTCTTCATTTTGTTAGCATAATGACTGTCTATTTCACTTCTTTTTTTGAGCTCTTTCTTGCTGAGCATCCTGTATTTCCTCACCTAGCACAGACCCCTCTTAGTGGGAAAATAAAATAACTCCTTTGACTCCAGTTGTTAGCAAGGCTCCAGTACCACAATTACAGAGAGATGTATTTATAGCTGTGCATAAGAGTTTGCAGGAACATGAATCTCTCACAGATGGCAAAATACAGTCACTCTCCTTTTTGCCATATCATTATCCTAAAAGGTGATAATTAAAAATAGTTCAAAGTTCAGACATAAATAACGTTTTGATTAATTATGAACTATTCATTATTGCCATATTTTGAAATTTCTCTCATTAGCCTTGTATTCCATAAGCAAATTAGTATGACAACTTTATTGCTAATAACTCAAATATAGAAATAATTTTCATAATTTGTACACTGGATGTGTCAAACTGTAAAAATCTTTTTTTTTTTTTAATTTCACTTTCTGATCTATTCCATCTTTCAGGCTTAATGTAATTATGCACCTTCTTTTAGAATAAAAAGCAAGCTATTTTGAGCTCTGTTGAGAGCAAATATAGCTCTTTAGCAGCCCTGAACTATAACAGCATAAGATGAAAAGTTAAAGCACACATAGCTTGCTGAAGAAAAATATTTTCTGATTAAAATGGTGAAGGAGGTAGCGTTCTTTAACTATCATACAAAACATCAAAGATCGAGCATTACAGTCAAAGTGCAGGAATTCTGTGTTAGCTCTCCAGGTCAAGGTGATTGTTACAGATGTTTTCATACTTCTGCTCCTAAGAAGTATTTCAAACTGTTTCAGTTTTAGCTATTGCACATAATAATCCCAGTGGGAAAAATTTTTTTTTCAACTGATTTTTTTAAAAAGTGTTCAATTCAACAACTTTAAGATCACAGCCAACTTGTGCCAACGCTTCCCTAGCTAGACCGTGTCTATGGTGGACCCATCTCACAGACACGTTCTGTGTTCACACTGCCTACGAATTGTATCACAATGAATGAACTGTGGAGAAAACCCCAAGCGCTTATGTTCCCTTGGGGTGATTCAGTTGCACTGCCCATTGGTGGAAAAGAGAGGGACGCTGAGAACAGTCTGGTCTCCCTTCTGGCCCATTTAGTCAACTTGGTGGCTGAAAATACAGGAGGAGTCTGAGAAGAAAAGGACTGCAGCAATAATGGTGCCCTGCTGAGAAATATGAAGTCCTCATCTCTTCTTCTATTATGTATCAGTGGTAAGCCAGTCAAAATACAACAGAAGTTAAAAAGTCAGACCCTTTATGATCAGTAACTGTCCCAGCTCTGGATACAGGAAGCCTTTAGGTCTTGTCTCTTAGAGAATGGGTATGAGAGATTGTCCCATGGAGCAAAGTGTCTTGAAAACCTGGCTTCCTGATTCATGGAAAGTTCAGGAAGGTTGGGGTAAAAAAAAAAAAAAAAAAAAAGAAATTCCATCTCCAGAGCTGTTGTTTCTGGAAATACTGTGAGGTATCAGCATATGTAGAGTTTGGCTGGAGCAGGTTTCAGGGCAGGTCTCTCAGGGCAGTTTATCTTTCTGACCCTGTCTTGCAGACTGCCTAGGACGCTAGCAGGCAACTTAACAGGAATTGCCCAGGCTGCCATGGCCCTATTCAATGGCAGCTTTGTTCAAAAATCATTCCTTGAGACCTTCTCACCAATTGCAGTGATCTTTCCTGTTACAGGATCTTCACTTCACTGTAGTTTATAAATAGTTAAACATCTGTAATGATCTGGGAAATTTTTCCATTTGCCACCTATAAATTGCTTAGTATTGACAACTCATTACATGTAACAGCCAGATTAAAAATCAAGAATCCCCATATTTCCAATGTTTGCTTTCTTTGTGGCTTTTTAATTGCATTTAGAATGCAGTTCCAAGGGGTAATGTGAGATCACAAACAACAATATTCATTAAACCTTGACAATCTTACATTTAAATGGAAGCAACCCCTTGGGCAACAAAATACACCAACACCACCAAATCACATCAAAGAAAAGTGCCTGCTAGTTATAAGACTACAAGGTAGGAAGGTGAATCCCTTGACAAAAGATACAGAAAACTACACAGCAAGGAGGTAATTTGGCAAACAGGAGTTAAAGCCAAAAGCAAACAGCTTTTTGCAGGAGTGAGAAGGAGAGTTAGAGACGCAAAAAAGAAACCATGCACAGAGATATAAAGATCCTGCACTCCATAACTGAGTGTGACAGAAGTTCAAAGACCTCTTGGTGGGGAGAAGAGGCCAGAGCATGTTGCCCACATTTTTGAATGTCTAGTGTAAATATGTGCATTGTCTTTTGTACCATCAATCTACAGACAAGGATATTTGGATTAGAAACCATTCATAGGCTCTATATTTGTTTAAGCTTCAGTTTTATTTATTCCTGGAGGTTTAAATAGTATAAAATACCTGGAGGCTTAAGCAGCTCAAAAATTTGAAAGCCTTGGAAAGGTTACACTGAAGTTAGAGAAGTTATTCCTGGGTAGAAATCCCAAATCAGAAGAAAGGTCCATCCCTTCAGCTCTCAGATAAAACAGGACCCCGATGCATGAGACCAAGACAAAAAAACTCATTGTTCAGTAGAGGAAGAGAATTGACCTGATCCGGGACATCATCCAATAGGAAAAGCATGGCTATATGTTTCAATATGCCATTAGCCCTGTCTTTCTTCCCCACCAAATCCCAACTCGTCCTTCATAAAATGAAAAAAGAAGGCGTATTCTAAACAATAAAAGCAGGATGTCCTTCCCACAGAAAAAAATCCCACAGGTCATAAACCTGAGGAACTCATTGCAAAAGGATGCTTTGAAGGCTAAAAGTTTACAGGAGCACAAATGAAGACCAGACAACAACATTTGAAAAAAAAAAAAAAGAAAGCAAATAACTCAAGCTTACTAAATACCCAGAAGAAAAATCCAGTGAACTGAAACAATTGGAGCCATATTCTTGAGGCATCCACCAATGGTTACTGCTGTAAACAAAATACTTCACTAGCTGGACCTTTGGTTTTACCTGAGCTCACTGTAGGTATGTCCTTACATCCCCTCATGGAGCTCAGTGCCACCACTGAGGTGATCGCTCTCTGCCTGACCAGTTGATCACCCCCACCAGAAGAACTTGTGGTTACTACTGAAGATTTCTGTTTCTTCATCATCATCCTCCTGTCTCCTCCCTGCAGTGCTCCCTGTTGTAGTCTTAGAGAGCAAAGCAGCCAAATAAGCTCCAGAAAGAAGTGCTGTTGCTGTGGCTCTGCCCTGGGACTTGGCAGCAGCGGGAGCTAATACTGAAGTCAGTACAGGGTCATGCAAGCGATCTGTAAGTGAGCAGCAGCAGGTTACAGTGAAGTGGTCTAAGGGTTCAGCTGCCCATGCAAACCCAGTTTCCAGCACAGTTATGTGCAGCTTTTGCTATTCAGAACGGCTGAGCTGATGCTGATAGCTAGTCTAAAACTAGCTCTGAGGAGCTTTTCTCTTACTGTAAATAAGCCCTTTTCATCTTATCCATGACTCAATTACCAATTGGCAGAGGCAACTAGAAAAAAATGAGTTAAGACTGTTTTTTGCCTCAAGGGTACTGTGCAGATAAACATATCGAAGATGATGGTGTGGGTGTTCAGACACTGGAGCGACAGAGACCAAGCTACTGTCTTCTTCATTTGCTTTCCATTGTCTTCTTACACTACCTTCTTGTCTTTATAAACCTTTGTGCTGCACATCTGTTCTTTCATATACCTCCAATACTGGATTTGTTTTCGTGTGTGAATATATTACAGAAAGTACAGTCAGTACCACACAGTAAAAGTCAAGCTTCCACAAGCTCCACTGCCCCCACCTTCTACCAAGACCCTCTGGCTTTGGAATTAAATTAAGATTTTAAAAAAGGGGTAAAAAAACAGAGTCTCTCCCTTTTTCTTTCTTTTATTTCCTACTGAGCCCAAATGCAACTTGTGAAGATTAGTATGAGTACAAAAAATTCAATTTACCAATGCAAACACGTTCAAATTTTTGTTCCAAGTCTCAATACCCATGCATGTCTGAGAATGACAAATGAACCATATAAGAGGCTTTTCAATTATACATAACAGATAACCAAACATTGTTTATGGAAAATGTGTTTTGTTGGAATAATAGGCAGGTAGATACAAACTAGACTGAGAATAAAATGCAAGTCTTTCTTTGTTGATTTTCCATCACACTAAACTAATGAAGCATTCAATAAAAGCATGCTATAGACTAATTAAGAGTCAAAAGAAAAAAAAAACTACAAATGCGTGAAGAAATGTTCTTTTCCTTCAGTTTCTATCATGAGCCTAAAACAGAAGCTGAATATTAATGTCTTGAAAGAGAAAAAGCAATAGACAAAGCTGCTATATTGGTTATCTCTGTTCTTTGCATGCCAAAAATGGTAAGTATGTTACTTTAGACAGTAATGATTTCACACGAAAAAGAAAATGAAAAGAACACAAACAGCATTTTAAAAAATCACCTGATTCCTAAAGCTAGGAATGAAATGTAAGAACAAAAAGATGCCAGTTGAAAAAATTCCTCATAATCCAAGGGGAAATGATTAGCGACCTGCTACACCACTTAAAAACACACACAAGTCTGTGGGGCCGGATGGGATCCACCCAAGGGTACTGAGCTGAAGGAGGTGCTCACCAAGCCACTTTCAATCTTTTATTAGCAGTCCTGGCTAACCAGGGAGGTCCCAGTTGACTGGAAGTTAGCTAATGTGATGCCCATCTACAAGAGGGGCTGGAAGGAGGATCCAGGGAACTATAGGCCTGTCAGTCTGACCTCGGTGCCAGGCAAGATTATGGAGCAGATCATCCTGAATGCCATCGCATGGCACATACAGGACAACCAGTGGATCAGGCCCAGTCAGCATGGGTTTAGGAAAGGCAGGTCCTGCTTGACTAACCTGATCTCCTTCTATGACAAGGTGACACACTTAGTGGATGAGGAAAAGGCTGTGGATGTTGTCTACCTGGACTTTAGTAAAGCCTTTGACACTGTTTCGCACAGCATTCTCCTGGAGAACGTGGCTGCTCATGGCTTGGATGGGCGTACTCTTTGATGGGTAAAAAAACTGGCTGGATGTCCGGGCCCAAAGAGTTGTGGTGCATGGAGTTAAATCCAGACAGTGGCTGATCACAAGTGGTGTTCCCCAGGGCTCAGTGTTGGGGCCAGTTCTGTTTAATATCTTTATCAATGATCTGGATGAGGGGATCGAGTGCACCCTCAGTAAGTCTGCAGATGACACCAAGTTGGGCGGGAATGTTGATCTGCTGGAGGGTAGGAAGGCTTTACAGAGGGATCTGGCCAGGCTGGATCAATGGGCAAAGGCCAATTGTCTGAGGTTCAACAAGGCTAAGTGCCAGGTCCTGCAGCTGCGTCAAAACAACCCCATGCAACGCTACAGGCTTGGGGAAGTGAGGCTGAAGAGCTGCCCAGCAGAAAAGGACCTGGGGGTGTTGGTCGACAGCCAGCTGAACATGAGCCAGCAGTGTGCTCAGGTGGCCAAGAGGTCCAATAGCATCCTGGCCTGTATGAGAAATAGTGTGACCAGCAGGACTAGAGAAGTGATTGTCCCCCTGTACTCGGCACTGGTGAGGCTGGGACTTGAATACTGTGTTCAGTTTTGGGCCCCTCACTACAAGAAAGACATTGAGATATTGGAGCGTGTCCAAAGAAGGGCAACGAAGCTGGTGAAGGGTCTAGAAAACAGGTTATATGAGGAGCGGCTGAGGGAGCTGGGGTTGTTTAGTCTGGAGAAAAGGAGGCTGAGGGGAGACCTTATTGCTGAAAGGAAGTTGTAGCGAGGTGGGGGTCAGGCTCTTCTCCTAAGTAAAAAGCAAAAGGACAAGAGGCAATTACCTCAAGTTGCACCAGGGTAGGTTTAGGTTGGATATTAGGAAAAATTTCTTCACTGAAAGCGTTATCAAGCTTTGGAACAGGCTGCCCAGGGTTGAGTCCTCATCCCTGGAGGTATTTAAAAGCCATGTAGATGTGGTGCTTAGGGACATGGTGGTGGACTTGGCAGTGTTAGGCTTACAGTTGGATTCGATGATCTTAAAGGTCATTCCCAACCTAAATGATTCTATGATTCTATGATTCTCAAAGTCCAAGTTAAAAAAAGAAACCCAACAGATATCAATGCATTTAGAAACTACCTAGATAAATTGTTCTTAAAAATTCATTTGGACAATGTCTTTGTTTTTATGGGGTAGCGATATATAATGGTCATCAGAAAAAGTAAATTAACACATTTCAGCAGTAACAGAACCTTCACGTGTCTGTCTTGGTGTTTAAGTGATATAAAAATTTCATGGGCTGTCTTTGACATTCCAGTGAACCCTCCTCCACTTATCCAGTCACTGCATTAGAGGTGTTTTAACACTGAGGGGTTCATACTTTAAATTGCAGTATTTCTTTCTCTAATATTGTCCCTCTCATTCAGCTTAACTCTATTGTCAAATCTTCCAGTATAAAGATAAATCAGCATTTTATAGAACAAAAGGTAGTACAGGTGGTCAGGTTAACTGCAGTTACAAACCTAGGATTGCAGGGATGCTGTCTCAGCCTGAAATGAAGTCTTCACATACTCCATCACCAGCTCTCTGCACAAAAGGAAAAGGGAGCAGGAAAAATAAAAGGAGAACTTCAACCTGCTTTATCAAAGTATTACACTCTTCCCCCTTCCTGCCTCCTGCTCAGTACCCATGACAGACCTACTGCTGCTTTTGCCCTCAGACAGTCCCACTGAGGGCCCCAGGGCTCAAGATTTTTATGAGAGCAAGATAAGAAAGAAGAAAAGTAACATAGCTGAAGTAACTCCTCGATCTCTGAATCATCATCTAGAGATTTCAATAAACTGACAAATTATTTTAGTGTCTTGAAAGTGTAGAGTCTTTTAGTGATACATATCCCTGTCATTACCCTTATTGCTTTGCATATTTTTATTTGTTAGCTTTAATTAGTGTAAAAGGCATTAATGTTTCTTCTCCTACCTAGAAAGGAAGCACAAAGATATAAAACTTTATTTATACATTCGGTTTTCTTTAGAGATTTTTTTCAAATGAGAAATAAAAACTCAAATATAATATTAAATTTCAAATTAAGAAACTTCTCATGTTGCATTGATGGCAATCCTATGCAAATTATTTGGAAGTTTATGAGGTTTTTTAAAAAAATTTACTGCACTAACTAAACTTGAAATTTCTGCTTGTCAATAGCAAACTAGAAGACCCACTCAACAGATTATCCTCTTATGTGAAATGTCATTTTGCTGTCCTTAATGTGATGCATGTTTTACAATTAAGCAATAAAACACAGCTTCCCCATCAGACAGTGAATGATAAGAGAAGCAAGCTATCCCAAAGAAGACTTCAGGTCAAAAGCTACCTGACCTGTGCCACAGTCTGCCATTAACAGTGCTTATCATAAACAAGGCTAGAAGGAGAAGAGGAAAGTACTCCTACCTTCTAGGAGGTTCTGGAAGAGGAGAATGTAAAGTCCTAGATACTTCCTTTCTAAGGTATTGGCTGCTCCTAAACTTTGAAAGACTAGACCTCTCAAAAAAACCCTAAATTTTATGTATCTTGAAGGCTTCATTGTTTTTAAGTTCCTATAATACTGAATATCTTTAAGTTCTTTACCATATTTACAGATACTTTTTTACAAGTATAATGAACCCAATCTACATACAAATGTTGCCATTTATCTAAGTGCAATGTAAAATTAAGGATATGTTTATTTTTTAAAGGCAATTGTATCAATTAAAATAGCTTTCATTGAAAACTACATCTTTGTGGTTT
The DNA here is from genome assembly GCF_965183815.1 of Platalea leucorodia. Lineage (NCBI taxonomy): Eukaryota > Metazoa > Chordata > Aves > Pelecaniformes > Threskiornithidae > Platalea > Platalea leucorodia. Next base: position 59,019,336 of record NC_138823.1, on the reverse strand, counting down.
AACCCTAGCCAGCAACTAAGCACCATGCAGCCACTCGCTCACTCCCCTGCCCCCAGAGGGATGGGAGAGAGAATTGGAAGAGCAAAAGTGAAAAAACTCGTGGGTTGAGATAGGCACAGTTTAATAATTGAAATAAAATACAGTAAAATAATAATAATAATTAATAATAATAATATTAATAAAATATACAAAGCAAGTGATGCATGATGCAATTGCTCACCATCCAATGCCCAGCAAGACCCCGAGCAGTGGTCACTGTCCCCCGGACAACTCCCCCCCACTTATATACTCAGCATGATGTCATAGAGTCACAGAATAATAGAATCGTTAAGGTTGGAAAAGACCTTTAAGATCATCAAGTCCAACCATTAACCTAGCACTGCCAAGTCCACCACTAAACCATGTCCCTAAGCACCACATTTACCCATCTTTTAAACACTTCCAGGGATGGGGACTCAACCACTACCCTGGGCAGCCTGTTCCAATGCCTGACTACCCTTTCAGTGAAGTTTTTCCTAATATCCAACCTAAACTTCCCCTGGCACAGCTTGAGGCCGTTTCCTCTCGTCTTATTGCTTGTTACTAGGGAGAAGAGACTGACCCCTGCCTCACTACAACCTCCTTTCAGGTAGTTGTAGAGAGCGATAAGGTCTCCCCTCAGCCTCCTTTTCTCCAGACTAAACAACCCCAGCTCCCTCAGCCGCTCCTCATATAACCTGTTTTCTAGACCCTTCACCAGCTTCGTTGCCCTTCTTTGGACACGCTCCAATATCTCAATGTCTTTCTTGTAGTGAGGGGCCCAAAACTGAACACAGTATTCAAGTCCCAGCCTCACCAGTGCCGAGTACAAGGGGACAATCACTTCTCTAGTCCTGCTGGTCACACTATTTCTCATACAGGCCAGGATGCTATTGGACCTCTTGGCCACCTGAGCACACTGCTGGCTCATGTTCAGCTGGCTGTCGACCAACACCCCCAGGTCCTTTTCTGCTGGGCAGCTCTTCAGCCTCACTTCCCCAAGCCTGTAGCGTTGCATGGGGTTGTTTTGACGCAGCTGCAGGACCTGGCACTTAGCCTTGTTGAACCTCAGACAATTGGCCTTTGCCCATTGATCCAGCCTGGCCAGATCCCTCTGTAAAGCCTTCCTACCCTCCAGCAGATCAACATTCCCGCCCAACTTGGTGTCATCTGCAGACTTACTGAGGGTGCACTCGATCCCCTCATCCAGATCATTGATAAAGATATTAAACAGAACTGGCCCCAACACTGAGCCCTGGGGAACACCACTTGTGATCAGCCACTGTCTGGATTTAACTCCATGCACCACAACTCTTTGGGCCCGGACATCCAGCCAGTTTTTTTACCCATCAAAGAGTACGCCCATCCAAGCCATGAGCAGCCACGTTCTCCAGGAGAATGCTGTGCGAAACAGTGTCAAAGGCTTTACTAAAGTCCAGGTAGACAACATCCACAGCCTTTTCCTCATCCACTAAGTGTGTCACCTTGTCATAGAAGGAGATCAGGTTAGTCAAGCAGGACCTGCCTTTCCTAAACCCATGCTGACTGGGCCTGATCCACTGGTTGTCCTGTATGTGCCATGCGATGGCATTCAGGATGATCTGCTCCATAATCTTGCCTGGCACCGAGGTCAGACTGACAGGCCTGTAGTTTCCCAGGTCCTCCTTCCTGCCCATATGGTTATACGTCTTACAGTATGGAATATCTCTTTGGCCAGTTTGGATCCAGTGTCTTGGCTCTGCCCCCTCCCAGCTTCTTGTGCACCTGGCAGAGCATGGGAATCTGAAAAATCCTTGACTAGTGTAAGCACTACTTAGCAACAACTGAAACATCAGTGCGTTATCAACGTTATTCTCATACGAAATCCAAAACACAGCACTATGACAGCTACTAGGAAGAAAATTAACTCTATCCCACCGGAAACCAGGACATACATCAAGATCAATTATCTTGTTGTCAGTACTCCAAAAGCAAAATTAGCAAGAAGCAAAAATAAAGTTCAGAAACTTAAAGAAATGGGAGAGAATCATGGAAATAAAGCTCTTGATACAAATAAATTCTTGAATTGAGAAGCCTGTTGTTATGCATCACAGTACTTGCTTTTTGAAGGTGAAAATAATTACGTAATAATTTTGACAATGGATAATCATGTGGAAATTACCTAACAAATGCCTCCTCTAGGTTTTCTTTGCTTAGAATGTCCCCTGAAAGCTCCATAAAGAGGCAGTGCAGGGAAAACAAACAGTAATTAGGAAAGAAAAAAAGGAGGATGATCACAGACAACCAATTACACTTAATAAAACATGTACTCCTTTTGACCATTTTCATTCATACTTTTGAAGAAATTAATGTACTTTTTACAAGACGACTAAATTCTCCTGACATACTATTGATGATTGAATGTACTGAGCATCTCTAGAAAATGTTTCAGTCACCTTGAATACCAGTATTTGAGCAATGGTGCCAGACCACTACACTATGTGTGTGAAAACTGTGTTTCACAGCAAAAGCAAAGCCGGCTTTTCCTTTTAAAACTTTTCTACTTTCACATTGAATAGTAATATTATATCTAAAACACTTGCAACAACATAACCCAAAAATAGCAAATCCAAGTATTTAAAAACTAGTGAATGTTAGCATCAAACTAGACCACGCAGCTGCAGTTAAACCTTACATGTACTGAGTCTTATGCACTCCTTAATTATGCAATTGTAGGCTTTAACAAAATTTCATATACAATTCCTTTCAGAAAAATTGATATGGGCAAAAAAAGTTCTGTTGCAAGAATTTGCATTAATACACACGTGAGGCATCTGAAATGAGAAGCCATTTAGATCAACAGCGCACTCTTGTGACATTTGGGCTGACAGCTCTCCACATGGGCTGACACCAGAGACTGACTGCTCTTAACCTCAGAGGAACATAAGAGGATCAGGAAACTAGGTCTCCATTTTAAAGAAGTCTGAAGGAGACCATGGTCACACAGCCAACCTTACCTCCTCTCACCTTCTTTTATTACTCTTTCCAGCCTGCCCTGGTGAGGGTGTCATGCCACCCAACTCCCCACAGGCTGCTGGTTCATGACTTTGCCCTTTCCTATGCCTCATCAAGCAAGTCTCCAGCTCTCCTTTTCCCCTCGCTCCAATCCACTAGATACAACCACTTAGTGCAAGAAAATAACAGCACTACCTTTGATATTACTGCAAGTATTTTTGATTAATAATAAATCAAGCTTCCCAGGGGTTTGGCACTGTAATCATACATTTACGCTCAACAGTATTCAGTCGTGAGGTGCTGGGAACGAAGCAAGAGGTGACGGCTGGAGACAGAAGTACACCAGTGTTGCACCTTGGGCTTCTCTATCTACCCCAAATTCATCCAAAAAATTCTCTACTGGCACTTTAATACCAGCTATAATCATCACACTTGCTATATTTTAGTGTGCAAGAAAAAAATGTGCTAACATCTGAAAAAGTTGGCTGAATCCTTTCTTGTTGGAGCTTTGCTTGACCATATGGCACTGCCTCAGGGATGAATTCGTTACCAGCGTGCCTCCAGAAATTCCCTAAAATTTAATTTTCTATCATACCTCATATTTGCCAAGTCACTGAAAAAGAACGAGCAACATCTTTGTGCAAATACGGGATTATTAGTAATAAAATTGCAAATATTCACATAATCTTGATTTACCAGACAATCACAATTAGGCTGTCTTCTGCTTAAGAAAAACTTCTTCTCCTTCTAATGTCTTCCCTAGCCATCTGTCCCCAAAAGATTATTGTTTGCTTTCTGATGATAGAGTAGCCTAATAATTGCCTTTTCTGCAAAGCTCCAAGTTTGCATAGCGTGCTGAGAATGGTATGGAATGAAAATCTGACCTAACAGGTCTATTTTTAAGCAAGAATCAAATGGGAGGCTAAATCCAGTGAGGAAGGCAGTTGACTTTTGCTTACATGCTTTGCTAAAGGTAATGGCTACTGAATCTGAGACTTTAGTAAGTATTTAATATAGCTAACAAACTACAGTTGATGTATTCCCTGTCCACTGGATGGAAAAATTTTGTATACTGTGGAAATATCATTTGTGTTTTTCTTGGCCCATCTGAGATCGCAGTTTTCATGCACTCCTCTTCTAGTCAACTTTGCTGATCATGGCTCCTCCTTGAAAGCCTGGACTATTTACAGAGCTCTTTGCTGCTACAGTTTCTAGATCTCTTTCTCTCTTCACATGTGAAAATACTGTTTATTTCCTGGTGTGCCCTTCAGAATTGAAACACAGTGGGATGAAAACATACACAAGATAAGTATTAAATTGGCTAAGTTTTGTAAGCACAGGATGGGTAAAATCATTGTAAGAAGTTTGTCAGGTGATAATGTCCTTCTCTAATTTGCATTTTCAACTTTCAAACTAGAATTGTCTGCTGATTCCATGTCTTAATAAGTAGAAATAAATTTTATGCAGTGTGATAACAGGGATTCATTTTTTTATTTATAACATGCAATTCTAGCTTCTTTTTCATTGTAATTCATCATAGTACATCTGTTTTACATAGCAATATTTTATTCAGAAAAGTATTGAATAACTCTTGGCCCCTCTCTGACATGTCCTTTTATCTTTACATACCTTCCCTTCACAAAACAAAACAGAAAATTAATGCATTAACATTAGAAAAACTGATCTGCCTAAAACTATAGTGTTCTGTGCTTAGGTATGTGGTTTCTTAAGGGGCATTTTAATTTATTTCTCACCTCTGATCCCCTCTCTAAATGCTCACAGTACCTTCCAGAATAAATCTCTGAATTATTCCTATTTCTTACCATTGTGCTTCCTCAAACATTCACCGCACATTTAACCATAGCATCATACACCTCTGCTGAGCAGGAGAGAGCCTCTATAGCCAGGTCAAAAGTACAGTAAATGCAGCTCAAGCTCCTCTACCACTGCAGCTTTGTACTTAATGTGCCTCCTGGAGGCTGAAAGTTTTGTTAGCTGCAGTTAGAACGAAAGGCACGATGCCCTTCACACACCTACAGCCCCAGCTTTGTTGGGCTGGTTGGAATAACATTCACATTACATCTGAACACAGACGTTTGAAATATTAATAGAGACATACTAGAGTGTTAGGCTAATGTAACCTGAAGAATACTTCTCTGAAGGCCTTCTGCTCTTCCGCTCAAAAGTTTTAAGGTAATAAAATGATGACAGGGCAAATCATGTTCCCAATTCTTTTTAATAACCTGGTAAATCACCAGAATTCAATTAAATCAATATACCACTATCTTGTTGAGAGCAAGTACCGTCTGACTTTCTAGACTTAAATAAAACTAAAAATTGAATTTTTGTATTGTAAATGACCCTAAACATTGTTGTTATGAATTCTGACTCTTTACTTCATTCTCAATTCAGACTTGATCCAAACTTATTTGTGCCTAAGGCTGAGTGAAGAGGCCTCTGTGCCTCCAGTGTGTTTATTTTCTCTGCAACTGAAATAAAATGTAAGCACAAATTTACAGAGCTTTTCCTTATTAGTTATTTATTACACCTTATGTTACAGACTTTTTTGTGCATGCAATACTGTGTTAGGCGGTGTATTGGGCTCTTAGTCTAGAACAGAAATTCACAGCACAAGAAGAGGTGAAGGCCTTCCACAATTAACTTCCAAGCCACCTGAGTGTCTTCAGGTCCAAAGCATGCAAAGAATCTGAGTTCATAAGGAGATGAGTTCTGCCTGACACGATATAGAATGAGTGCCCTTGAAGCTGGTGCTCAAGAGCAAGGGGCATGACTGGGTATATTTGAAGGAGGTTATTCAAATGATGGACAAGGCAGGTGAAAACAAATTGCAAAAAATGTTCTGCACTCCTGTGACATCAGTTGTCTTGACTGTGTCCTCTTCTTCCACGCCATGCACACTTTCACTGTTAATTATCTTTGTGTATCATAATGGCACTCAGTGGGTCCAACTGGTCTAAATAAAAGGAAGTTAAAAAGAAAAGATGAAACCTGTGTGCATTTGAGGATGAAGAATGAGAGTGAGGCACTTTTTTCCTCCTCGGAAACCTGAAAGTCACTCAAATATGATGAACATACCTTCCATTTTCTAAAGCTTTTTTCTTCTTCAGGTCCCCTCCCCTCGAATGTGTTGCTAAGCCTTCTGCCCTCCAATTAGTATGTGCCAAGGACCTAAATGACTCTCACTAGAGCTGTCAAACTGATAAGTGCAGAGAGTTTGTGTTTTTACCAGTCCTTCTGCACACAGATTAAGTAAATCCTCAGTTCCTGAGCCCAATTTCACCCTTTCTGTAGTAGGCTTGATCTTTTGTTTGGTTCCCTGGAAGCAAACAAATTTTCTCAGTTTATACTGTTAAGAATATGATTCGGCTTTGGGGCATTGCTATTTAACCGCTATTTAATAGATCCAAATGGGAAGTCTTTCCCTAAGGTAACTAACTTATGCTATTCCCTGTATTTGTTTCAGTAATAGGGACTATGACCTCTTCATGAAATATTGTTAAGGCTCAATACATTTTTTACCTTCATGACCTGAATTGCAATTCTCCATAATGACCACTTAAATTTATCCAGACTAGGACAGTTGGACTTTGGTGCTGCCGACTTCTCTCTACCTCGTTAACTTTTCAGTGCAGCTACCAACCATGTCTTTAGTAGACACAGTAGGTCTTAGATTGAAAAACAAACTCAGTGACAATCATCTTGATAGGCAGCGAACACCCTATGACATCTCAACCATCTACCTGAGTGTTTAAACATTACTTATAATATGGACCATGGTCTTTTTGTGAATAGACTCCTTGATTTATAGTCTGCCAAATATTAGGAGGGGAGGTTATAAAGATCAGGAGTAGCTGAAAGAGTAATCCTGCTGAAACATAGAATATTCTCCCTTTGACTGGGCATCGTTTCTTTTTTTTTTTTCTTATAAATGTTTTCAGAGATGGTTGATGATTTATTTTAAAATGACCCTAATTCAAGGTTATGCCAATGAGACAACTGTCTTTCTCTTTGATTTAGATGTTCCAATCTTTCCTTTACGCAAAGACTATGTTGGCTTCATTTCCTTTATAAGTAATCTTGCTCCCAGAGTTACGAGCACACTGACTCACAAGTTGTTTCATTAGCAGGTAAGTGGAGGTTTACTAAATTTATCTAAAACTCAGAAAGCCTGCTTGGAGAAAGTACTGAAAGATGCAATGTTATTTGTGGAATGAAGTGCCAAATTTCTAATGTTACCTAAAATCTTTCATTTTACAATCATTCTTCTCTAAAGCAAAATTTTGGCAGGGGTTTTATGCCTCTTTTATGAAGTTTGAGTAAGATTTCCCTCTTTACCACCTGAAGAAGTTAAGCTATACAGTAGGAAAGCTTCCGCTGAAATGTTTCTTATCTTTTGGGTACTGCTTTGCCTGCTTCATCTCAGTTTTTTCACTGCGTCAGCCAGAGGTCACACATCTCTCAGAGACTTTCTAACTGGTCACCAATGAGTCCTTTTCTGGATCTGTACTGGGAATTACACAAGGAAGGCTACTCCTGCCAGGTACAGCTTTGTAGCATTCACTCAGCTGCAGGGAGACCGAATTCTGTTCTCAATTACTTTAGTGTAAATATTGAGCAATTCCATCGATCTACCTCATATTAGTATAGATTTTCAGGAGTATAACTGACAGAAAACTGTGTGGTTTGGTGCACTCTGTCAATGCTCTTAGGTGCTTAATCCTGTGTCAGTCTGCAGCACACAGCAAAGGAAGGCAGAGGACAGCAGAGGTCTCTGTCCTTGAAGATGACCACAAGGAAATGCCTATATTTAACACATGTTGTTGTAGATACCTGAACTAACATTTATCCTCCAACTCTCCTTGTTACTTTTTTTAGACCAGCAGCAGAAGCCAAATGACACCACACACACACACAAATATATATAATTTGGGGCATCTTCATAAACCTCCCACACCTCTCCAGAGGTGGGTTGGGATGACAGTACACCTTTTTCAATGAGACTTTGGCTACTTCTACCTACAGCAGAAGCCATGCCAGCACTGGATGCCAACAGGCAACCAGACTAAAGCTTTACATGGCCACTACTCCACATGCAAGCAGATTTTTATGGGCTTGCAGAATTTAGCTTTGATTCTTCCCACATTTTTCTTCCTATTCATTATTTCTCCCTTCCAGACAGATGGGCATGAAGACGGCTCTGAAAAGACACATCTCAAAGAGGTGTTTTCTTCATCCTGACCTCATACTATAGGTTTCCCAGAGAAAGTAATCGTCTGTTGAATTCATTCTTTAATCATTGTCTTTTCACTATTTTTACTTTTTAGCATAAAGAGATGTAAATATGTTAGCTCAGTGTCAAGATAAAAAGCACAATAGCGTTTTTAAGTAGCTCTCAGGAAAGATCCTGTATCTTTCATGCATTTTTTATCAATAAGACATACCTGAGTTTACAAGGCAGTGCACTTAAACAAGAGTGAATGCCATATAAATCCACACCCTCATTTTCTGCCATTTAAAAATAGGAAATTTTATTGTAGTGGTTCCATTTACTTTAAACATTGCTTCAATTGCAACTACTGGAGCAATCACGTCCAGAGAAAAAGATGGGAGGCTGCTAAAATAACACGTAGGAGGGCTGCTTTCTTTAGAGCAGAAACACAGAACTTCTTTTTCAAGAAATGGTTAATGCTTTTTTGTACAGGAGGTTTCCTTGATGCTTGTTGATAACAACATTTCTGTGATGGCACTATTACTGGCAAACTTAATGATTTACTGGAAAGAATAAGAACAGAGTGGTGGCCTCAGAAATGTCACTTGAAGGCCTCTTGATTGATTTTTACAATGATCCCAGAGAACTATTTGTCCTGTATTCAAATTCACTATTATTTTTCATTCCTTGTAGAAAGTTACAGCTATACATAATCTTAAAATTAATTTATTTTGAAAGCAAAGAAGAAAGAATAGCATAATAAAAGCTATGAAGTCTGGAGCACAGTAACTAATGTTTAAAAAAACACATTAATCGGCCTACTACAATCTTAATAAAGAAACACATATTTAGTAGGCATCGATCATTGTAGCTTTTCACCAAGTCACTCGAACGGATTGAGACTGATCTACTAGAGTGAAAGATGTGACTGAAGGGTGTAAGTAAGTACATCACTTCCAAAGCAACTACCTGCTTCAAGAACAGCAGGGGTTTTTCTTTTGTGGTTTTTTTTTGCCTTAGGTAGATTATATGGTTACAAATTACAATAGACTAACAATTGTATTTCTTAATGTACCACAACTTTACAAAGCAACAGCAGCTTTATGGAGAGTGAGACCCCATGTGTTTCAAAAAAACCAAACAACTCTCATGTTCACGTATACTGTCCAGCTGCAAAGACAGGGGAAACCTTCACTGAATTTCATTCCCTTCTCTGATAGCTGTGTATTAAATGACTTGTAAATGTACCCCCTCTCCAGGGCATAGCATGCTGTCTGCACTGGTGGGAAGGCTCCTCCAAAGTGCAAGTACTGGATAAGGAAGCACAACACCAGTCACTAGTGCATTAGTGCATTTACAGCCCTTGATTTTCTACAAGTTCTAGTTTTTCTCTATATAGACTGTTCATTTTCAGTAAATTGTCCACATGCTTGATATGAAGAGGGTTATTTCACTAATGACTTTGTGGGCATTCTGTGTTTATGCCTCAAGACAAGACAAGCATTTTTATATGACCTCCAACACTTCATGCAATTTTTTTTGGTTCCAGATACTTGAGATAACAGTGTAGCTTACGGTCTCAGAAATTGTATGTGAAAAATGATACTGCTGCAAGGAGTTAATCAATTGGAAAGCATTTCCTGACTTTTCAGCTTTAATTTATTTTTCTCACTGTCATTTTAATGACCCTTGTCATTTCCTTCATAAACATCCTAAATAATTCCTTTTCCTCTCTGCTATTGCAAAGATTTTTTTAACGTTTATTGAGAACTCAGTCCATCTTTTCTTAATCACTTTTACTTTTCTTGCTTTCAGTATCTTTGCTGAAATACCCAGGGCTGTGCATGTTTTGAACAAAGCTAGACTAGCATCATATAGAAAGAAGCAGTCCTGGCCAATAAGTTTCTGCAAAGCTTAGATGCTTTATTGCATTTTTTGTTGTTGGCAACAAAATCATGGCATATTGAATATACCTAAGCTTAAATATGAATGAGGAAATCTTTCCTGAAAGTGACGTTTTTCCTTATTCATAAAAGAAGCACGTAATTGTGTTATTTCAAAGCTGATCTCAAGGGGAAAAGAAAAAAGAAGTATCCATAAGAAATAAACGCATCTTTCAGATTTTCTTCATCTGTATTCTTTGCAAGACCTCCAGTCTGCCCAGTTTCTGATCCAGTCAGAAAATTCTTTTTACAGTTTCCAAAGTCAGAAAAAACATAGTATATAGAATTCTCTTCAATGTATACATACATATCTGACATTTAAAATTTCAGCAAGTGTGATTTGCAGCCTAATTTCACGCTAGAAATGCTGCTTATAGGGAAGCCACAGCTATAACATTTTGCTAGTAATTAGACCAGTTGGTACATGTGTGGCTTTAGATACCACAATACTTTTTCTGTATTTAACTTGTATATGTATACACTTCCCTTTTTTTGTCTCTTTGCTGCTTTTTTTTTCAAAAAGTACTGTCTCTATGTCCATTAGAGTGAAGTTAGTTCTAAGAAAGTACTAGACACTGAAATCATGTGAGACATATATTCATTATTCTGATGCAGTAAATCTCCAAGACAAACAGCAGTGAACACTTATACAACAAACATCTATCTAGGTCTGATGCCAGGTCATGAAACTGAAATTAGGCTAAATAATGTTATATAGTGTCTTGGGCATATGTGAGGAGTCAGAATAGCTGTAATCAGTGATTAATACCTGGCTAACCCTATTTTGTTGAACACTAGAGGGAGATCAAAGCAAAAGAATAAATGATCTAATAGCTTATGGATACTAATTGGAGTTGTTCATAAAATTTCAATGGATGAGAAGATGAAACACCAGGTATCATAGTATCTTAATTTTTCATCACAGTTTTCACATACCCTCATTTGATATTGTTTTACCTGGAATGCAATTTTAAAGAATAATAATTAAAAAAAAGACTTAGAATGAAAAGGCCTGTGTTTATATCAATACCTCAATTAACATATTCTATATCAAATTAGTTTTTCATATGACACACGTTTACTTCAATGAGAAGATAGAATTTTTAGCAATTGAAAAATGAAACATAAGCACAGAGGCCAGCTATTTCACTGTTCTCTGAACACGGGGTACTTTGTTCTAGTATGTACCTACAGCCATAAGCAGGGGAAACTCGTGTTTCTGCAAGACCTTCCCTAGAAAGAGATCTTTCTGTCAGACCTGAAGGCAAGCAACTGAGACTGTTTGCATTCAGAATAGGATGGAAATTAATGCTGTCACTCGTTTGCCATCACAACTGTCATTTTGTTCAGTGTTTGCTGAACAAAGTTTGTAACATAAAATATATATTTTAAAATACAGATATCTTTGAGTTTTGCATGAAAGGAAGTTATCAAATGCACACTTTTTTGCCCTCTCAGTTACTGCTGGGAAATACCAATACTTCCAGCAGGATTCCCAAAGGAAGGGCCCTTAGGGCTTTGCATAGTTTCCTAAGAGGAAGGACCTGGTTAATCAGCCCTAGCAGAGGAGGAACCCTGGCATCCAACTTACACAACCAAGGAACTACTTGTGCTGCAGTTTGTACAGAGATTGTTATCCTGGTAAGGCTGTCTGAGCTGGATGGAAACAGCACGGTATTGGCACTGGTAGAAATGTAGTTATTGACAAAGAGCTCACAAAGTCAGGGTTATGTTACCCTGAGTAAAACTGTTATGCATGGTAGATTGCAGCAACCTCACGCATCAGTACAGCGTGCTGCAGTCCCTGCACCAGTCAGCACTGCCAGCATACCCCATTTTCTGTGTACAGCATGGTGTAAGGAGAAAATGTGATATATACACACTAATAATTGCTGTTGTTATTTAAGGAAGAAAAGGTTTGTATAGACTCAAGGGAGATAAGAGGAGTGAGAGGGCAGGAGCAGAAAGAAGCGCAGATGGGAAGGGAGAGCTGGAAATTTGCCTTTCAGCACAGCAAGCTGCTCAACTGGCTCAAGGCTTGCTGTGAAACCATAACCTCTCACAAAGTTACCAGTCAGCTCTCCTCCACACAGAAAAAAAGAATGTTCCAAATTTCACTTCCCAAAAATGAGCAATATTTATACATTATTGAACAACTGTGCTACCACTAAAGTTAAGTAGCAACTTTTTGGATGCTTCCTACACTATTTGGGTCTGTTTAATAAATGGTAAGGGATTTAAAATCCAGGCCACCTGAGGAAACTATTTCCTTCAAGAGTTTAACGACTGCAGCCGAGGATGTTTCACATAAGATCTGCTACTGTTCATCAAGCAACCAGATTTCTGTTTGGGTTTTTTTATACAGGCCATATTGAGGTACCTTAATGAAAGTCAGCCTAGAAGTCAGTGAGATATTTTAAGTACTCTGAGACAGCCAGTGATCTTCATTTTAACTATGGCCAGAAAGGCTGGGGGAGGTAGAGCAGGCAACTTGCAAGCTAACAGAGCCCTAGTCTGTAAATACTATAGAGTAATTCCTCTGGCTCAGTTACTTTTAACATCTGTAAAGAACTATACAATGTGCAGGGCAAGGCAGAATCAGGCTCTGTGTGTCCTTTTTTACTTACTTGCTCATTCAGGGCTAAACCCAGCTGGTAGACAAAAAGAAATGCCCATTAGAAAGTGTAGGGAATATCCTATCCTCATAGCTTACCTTCCTATAACAGGTCCAGTCCCCTTTGTCTCTGTGAAAGCCATTGCTTACCCACTGAAGAAAAAACATAAGAGAAAAAAGAAGTTTCTCCTTTTACTTGTTTTACAGCTTTAAAAACTAAGCCTCCACATCGATGTTTTTAAGTGGCTTGTTTTCTTCTTAAATGCCTTGTATATATGTAAAAGCTGGAAATAAGAAAAAAAGGTAATTGTCCATAGTTTTTTGTCAAACATATTTTGATACAAATTTGTAACAGCTTGAATGGAAGTGACTGAAAATGTACATAGCTCCTACCCGATGAACGTGGGACTCATGCTGTCATTTTCAGAAGAAGGTCGCCCTAAGCAGCACTGGACAGCGTAACCAGTCACACACAGCTTGTCCGACGACCTCCACAAGGGATTAGTGTTCCACTATGACCAAGTTTTAGGAAGAGAACCAAGCTGAACGGATCACCAGGTGCCCTGATGCCTGAGGTACTTTCATTTAAGCCAATGAGTGTTTTTACACTGGATAGCTTTGGGGATTAAATGCTAGAGATAACAACATCAGAAGCCATTTGTTAAGATATTGGAGACTTTTTTGGATTGAGAAAAGGTCATGGTATTTTAAGTGACAAATAAGTACCTCTGTATATACTGAATGGATTGTGAAGTATACTACATATACTGTGTCTGAAACACAAAACACTTGTTCTTTTCCATTCCTAATAAATTACTTTTCTAAGAAAATATATATACATAGAAGGACAGGGAATTAATGTTTCTAGAAACAAATCATTGCATCTACATAATTAGCTAGTTATCTCAGCTGTTTTGTGCAGTCCAAAAGCAGAAGAAACTACTCAATACCCTTTCAGTTTTTATTTACTGCCAGTTGTTTAGAGAGCAAATACAGCTTGGAGTTTCTCCAATAAAGGGAGGTATAATTTTCTAGTAAAAAATTAATAGATGCAAAAAAACTTGGGAAATTATACAGTATTTAAGGTATATAATTTATTTACTGTATCTTATCATTATCATTCACAGCTGAAATTACTTTTGTTGCTATTACAGCTGACCAGGCCAGTTTATTTAACATTTTGGGATTGAGGGAAGCGTGTTGTTTATTTATTTATTGAATAAGTTTTCATCCAATTAAAAAAAAAATAAAATCAAGCGCAGATATATTACTCCCAGACCTTTCAGGTGCTAAGTCTTTGCATTTCTACTGCAGAGAAAATTGAATTTTTGTAATCAATAGTCACTGGGCACACAGGAGAGAATTATGCTTTTTGTCCAAGACTAATCCTGCATGGTGCTGAGAGCTGCCAGCATCCACGGAGGCATTCTCAGCCTTGTGACAAGCTGGAGTATGAGTGCTGGCTTTTAGCTGTTTAATATATACCAGTGTGAACATGGTTTGCACGTGTCAAGAGTATTGTAAAGAGCCAAACCATAATCATGGTGAATGAATACAGTTGACAGGTAATCTGAATTCTATTTGTTTCCTAAGTTTGTACAATATTGTCAGTATAGTTTCTGGTCCTGTCTTCCAGTCTCCCAGTTTCCTGCTTCATCTTGCTTTAGATAACTACAAATCAAATAGAAATTGCTGATAATATTACAAATTATGCATTTCTTGTAACTTCACTATTGCCATCAGCTCATTGCCCATTATACCAGCTCAGGAGACTGCCTCTTTCCAGATAAATAATGTTTCTGAATATCCAGTCTTACTGAGCTGTTGATTTCTCCCTCCAGGACCTAATTTAGACATGAAAAAGAATGGGTTGGGGTTTTTGCAGGTTTTGTGATACAGCTATATTTGCAAATGTGTTTCAAACTTAAAGGTTCTTTTTTGTCATTTTTGACTGTTTTACATTTCTTGCTACAGTCAAGCAAACTTATTCTTAGACTGTGAGTGACCTTGAGAAAGGTAAAATCTAAATAGTTCAGCTATTGCCAGGAAAAAATGGTTGTAGTATAAGGCACTTTTTTATTCTTAAATTGTTGTGTTCTATTTTTAACAATTCTGCTACATAAACACCGGCTGTGAAAGGTTGACTTTGCAGATACCTGCAAAAGATAAATCTGAGGTCTTTCAGAGGGTGGTGTTGGTGAATGGCATGAGCCCTCTATCTGGACAATAAAACGATGAAGCAAACTGGCAAGGTGTTGACAGTGGGGAGGAAATCTCTTGCATCCAGGCAGTCTCTGGTACTGCAAACAACACAGGAGGGTAAACTTTTTTTTTCACCTGATGATTATTTATAGCTTTGTGTGAAATGACCTTGGGTCTAGTTTCTGTAGCCAGTGGAAATATGCGTCCAAGCTCCAAGGTGTCTTCTTTTTCCACGAGCTTTTAGGACACACTGGGGCTACTCATCATGTTCACAACGGCTTTACATCCCATGAGTAGTCTGTCCTACGTTGCTTAGAAGTGTTAAACTACTTCATGCACACTATCTGGTAGATCTGTAGCAGTGAAAGAATCCTGTAAATGTGGGACTTACTGTAGATGTATGATATAATGTGTTTTGCGAAATCAAGCACTGGATTTACTACCTGTGTACAACACTGTACACACCGATATTTCTCTCTGGGAGGTCTGAGACAGAAATATGACTGTGCACCACACTGAAGCATCAGAACAGGAGATAATTGGCAACATCCTTGATGGAACCCTAGTAAAACAGTGTGCAATAGCCACGTATACATGCTGAAATGAGAATCTCTGAAATAGAAATGTCTTTTTCTGGCTTTCTAGTAATTGTTTGAAAACAACGTTAAGTGGTATAATGTCATTATTCAGTTTACTGTAACTGCTCTAAATCCCTTATAAGTTCTGTGCTCTAACCAAATGCTGTACTTAATAGGAAGTTACTGTAAAATCATAAGCAGCAGATGTAATATATCATGCCATTCATAATACTATATGTTTTCAGTGAACTTTTTCACGTTTGTCAGACAGATTAGTTCAGCAATATGACTATATCAGCAAAGAAGCATTACTGAAGAACAGTTCTGAGAGAATAGTGACTTAACAGATGCATTTTTGCCAACTGATTGTCCTTTTTAAATCCCATTGAAATGAGGCTTTGTCTGAAGTGTCCGTGTTGACTTTCTATTAAGAGTGAAATTAAGTTGTTAAACAGATTGTTAGATTAGAAATCATAAAACTTAACTGTGACAGTAGATCTAGATGAGAATAGGAAAAACATATCATTACAAAGATATTTCTGAGTCTCTTATTCTTGTTAGTAACTCCTTCCTTCACATACTGACAGATTTTGACCTGATTGGGAATGTCCACGTATGCTGCAGTGCAATACAGTTCATTTATTCCACTACACCGCCTTTGTTTTCCAATAAGTATGGGTAGTCTCTTGAATGCTTTCTCCTAAGTGAGCCTGTTTCAACTGAATTCGTGATGGCTGGTGGTCCAAGTCTCAGCATTCTTCACCACGGGTAACACCTTACTGGCAATGTCAGCAGGTAACATTAGCAAACACAGGTCAGAAACCTGTTTTCCATTGAAAAGTGGCCAAACACATTCATCTGCATTGAGGCTAATCATTTTCAAGCAGCAGTTCAGCTGTCCTGATTACAGATACCCACTGACACTTGCAGAGGGCATTGTTTGTATACAAAGTAATTAAAACTTTTGACTTCTCCATTTGAAACACTAATAAAGTGTATTATGGCATTTGGCCACCCTGACTGTGAACAAATATCCAAAGGAATTTCAAGACTTACTGGTATGAGAGTGCCAAACAATTAAAAGCTGGTTTGAATTTAAAAACAGAGGGAGAATATATCAATGTTTTAAAAACGGGGACATTCTAAATAGCAACTGCATCTGTGTTTCACAAATGGGGCTATAAAAACTACAAGAAAAAGTGGGTCTTATTCTTTACAGGTAATACCCCAGCTAAATTAATATCACATCCATTTATGCATTAATGAAAAGCCTAAAAAGCCCAATCCTGTGCAAAGATTCATGTATGCTTTAATGTAGTTTAGATCAGGATCATTATGGAGAAAGAAAAACATCGTCTTGATGCTGAAATAAACATTTGGTCTTTTAGATAGTTGTAAAATACAGCCAAGAAAAGATTGTACTTAGGATCTTAATCTGCATTGGAAATATGTTCATCAAATCGAAAGACAGTTTCAATTTACATGAAAAGGAAGCCTCTCACTAGTATCTAACATGCCTCAGAAAAATATCAATATTTACAACTGCTCACATCTAAATTGAGGGCATTTTATTTCACCATCCACAGTGTGGTGGTAAACATGTTACTGTCCTGGACAACAGTTTATCTTGGCATTGGTCTCATTTGTGTCTAGTAATACTGCAAATCTTGCGAGAAATGCCAGACTTTCTCAAAGCAAACAGCTGGGCCAGTAAAGATTGCCAAACTCTTGAATTCTGTCAGATCAGTTTCAGTAAACTTGGAATGCAAATTCGTAAAGAAAACTACATATATTTTTTAAAACTGCTTTGAAGCTAAAAGAGAATTTACACTTTGTTTTCCTCTAAGGCCCAGCGAAGCCTGGAGCAGCTCTTATTTTATCCAAACCGACTTTGCCTCTCTCTGATGATGATATATGTTCACTCCATTGCAATAGGTAGTATTTCAAATGTCTATTTTTGCCCTATCTGTGTGGTAAATTTCTTCTGGATATTTATGTTTCTACATGTTTTATTGTAGGAGGAATTCAAAACATTTCAGTTACGTCTTAAAATTGCTCCAGATGAAGGAGAAAGCCTTCATCAAACGAAGAATGGTCTGACTGACAGGTCAGCTTCAGAATAAAGCCAAGTCTGAGAAATAACAATCCAGAATCTTCCCACGACCAGAAGAAATGAGCACTGAGAGACCTTCCAACCTAATCAAATACACAGGGCAGACAAGCATTCCTTCCCTCGAAAATATAAGTGATTTCTCCTTAAATATCACTGACTGCACCCAGGTCGTGGTGCCAGAGGAAGTTTTTTTCACTGTTGCTGCTGCTGGAATACTGGAAAATCTGCTTGTCCTTATTGCTGTCATTAGAAATAAGAATTTGCACTTGCCCATGTACTTCTTCATTTGCAGTTTAGCTATTTCAGACATGCTAGGTAGCTTGTACAAAACACTGGAGAACATCTTTATCATCTTGTGCAAAATGGGGTACCTGACACACCGTGGAGACTTTGAGAAAAAGCTGGATGATGCCATGGATTCCATGTTCATTCTGTCTTTACTGGGGTCGATTTTCAGCTTGTTAGCTATTGCAGCAGACAGATACATCACTATCTTCTATGCTTTGCGGTACCATAACATCATGACAGTAAGAAGGGCCTTAGTTATTTTGGCAATCATTTGGACGTTCTGTGCTGGCAGTAGCATTGCCATTGCCCTCTTCTCCTACGAAGCAGCAACAGTCATTCCCTTTACCATCCTGTTCCCTTTAATGATGTTTTTTATACTGTGCCTCTATGTCCATATGTTCCTCCTGGCTCGATCTCATGCTAAAAAGATCGCCTCACTGCCAACCAGCACAGTCCATCAGAGAACTAACATGAAAGGAGCCATTACGCTGACCATTTTCCTTGGAGTTTTCCTTTGCTGTTGGGCTCCCTTTGTTCTTCACATCCTCTTAGCAAGGTTTTGCCCACATAACCCTTACTGCGCCTGTTACATGTCCATTTTCCATGTGAATGGGACGCTCATAATGTGCAATGCGATCATCGACCCTATGATTTTTGCATTCCGAAGCCCAGAATTACGGAGTACATTTAAGAAGATGTTCTGCTATGCCAGGTCAAACTGGAACTGGTAAACACTTCATGAAAAATGAAGATGATAGAAGTACACCTATGGGGTGCTGTGCAACATCAGTTTGCAGAGTTAAAAATATTAACAATTATGCCCAAAGTAATACTATGCTTGTAGGATACTGCCAGTGATTTTCAGAGGGCTACCAAAGAATGCATAAAAACTAAGCATGCACACAAATCTTTGCCAACCAGACCTCCAGAAATATTACTGAGGAAGTTAATTTTGCTGACAATTTTCATGCAAGTAAAAAAATGTCTTAACTATCTTCTGTTATTTCAGAAAAATCCAGATATAAATCTTCTGCAGCACGTATTGCATTAGCCTAGAGATGAGTTTACACCAACTCATTTTGTATCAGTAATTTCAATTTAAGGTGTATATTACTTTAAAATTCTGTTGTTTAAATCACAATGAAATGAACATTTGTTTCTAAACGGCACATTTATATAAAAGTCTATGATAAAGCAGAAAATACAGACATGTAATTGGATTTTGCTGGAAAAGTGAATTCATGACTGTTCTTTAACACCTAGTCTCCTTAAAATCATGTAATTAGTGTTCTCTAAGTTTCAAAAATAACTTCTGGAGTGTGAGTCCAAGAGAAGAAGATATTTTGGTTTAAAAGCTATTTTTAGTGACTGAAGAGTTTTTTCCAACATAAAGTTGTTGTGGCAGCAAAGAAAGGTTTGAATTTAAAACTCCAAATCTGTATCTAGACTAGCAAAGGGAATTGCTAAGCTTGCCAGATCCCCATTGGAAGTCCCTGGGCCAGTTTGCTTTAATAAAATAATAAGCTTCACAGACAGTAAAAGAACTTTGATTAAGCCATGACTTTCTAAACATGCCACAACAAAGAACTGAAAAAATAAAATACCAGAGAGAAAATTCAAAGGCCTCCAAGGAAGTCAGTCACCTGGATAAGGAATCAGTTAGCCAGTCTGGAAGGATGCTACAAAGCAGTTCATAATTTACAAAATCCTAGTGATAAAATTTTTAATTGTCCCTGCCAAAATAACACAGAACTCACAAAACTTGAAGGCAGAATAGTTTTCAACAGCAAAACATCCTGAAGCAGTCTAGAGCATATGGTGAGGAATTAACCTCACAATAATTCAGTGGAGTTATTCAGCTGTGCCAGAGAAAGAATATTTAGTAAGAGACAGCCCTGAAACTGAGCAAGCCAAGGCACAGCTAGAACAAGAAGGAGAGGAAAAGATAAAAACTGTTAGAATTCATAGATAAACAGAAAAATTTACTCTGATGGAACACTAAGAAAAACAGGAATTTCAAGATATATGGAATATGGACCAAACCATACATATTCAGGTGGACTTAGGCTTACAGGTAAAGATATAAGAAAGGGACAATAAACCTGAAAGCTTCTATAGAACTAAGCAAATAAAATATCTTAAATGAGAAAAGAGATACTAAAATGAAATTTTTTCAAACCTATACATTTATTACAAAAAAGATTTATCTATAAAAGGCAAGTTTAGAAGGGAGTTCAGAGATAATCACACATTTTATTTTAATGAGAATTTTTTCGTTCCCATCAAAAGCAGAACAAACGTAAAGCTGCACAGCAAGAAATGACTGTTAGACCTGAAAAAAAGAAAAAAGAAAAAAATTATACAATATTAAAGACAAGGCAAAACAAAAGACCTACAGTACCATAATACCCTGTGCACACAGTTGATGAGCTTCAAAATGATAAAAAATATTTGACAGAAAATTGTGATGTAGGCAACCCTTATGTTAAGTCTGCAACACATGAAATATCTACTGAATGCACCTTCCCTCAAAATTGTTTTCCATCTGCTTCCCTAAAACAGACATAGTTAAGAGAGCTAAGTAGCCTCAATGTTAGAAGTCACTGCACTTTGTAAGGAAGTCCACTCTAACTCTACCAATGCAAGGTCTCTGTGTTCAGACTGAGATCTCCAAGTGTAAATTTTGATAAATTATGTACAATAAAAAATTAACCTATGACTTCTAAACATGGAGAATTAATCAATAAAGAACATACATTTAGCACTGCAAAAAGGAACATTCAAGACAGACTCATGTCAAAATCCAAAACTGAGTAGTAAAATATACCATTGAAATTCTGTATAAAGTCCTTTGCAAACGACTGCTCATCTTGTGGAGACACTGGCAGTTTCAGCTAGGAAAGGGACAAATGTGAGAGCCCAGGCTGGGGGCAGACATGGCCATGGCTACGGCTACAGCAGGCCCCAGATGGGGCCACCATCTACTGCTTTCTTCTGCCACACTAACATGTGGCAGCTCAGAGTAGTCCTCAGACAGGGTTGGCTTGGCCTGGAGGAAATAGGACAACTTGGACCTGGCTGCCTTCAGACCTCCTCTAACTGCCCCCACCTACCCAAGAGTCTCAGGATCTGGCTGGCACCAACCTTCCTCGTGGCATCCCCAGGCCCAGGGGAGAGAGGAGGGTGAGCCATCGCTCATAGACCCTAGGAGCCAGAGCCTAGTTCTCATCCCTGCACCACCAGCGCTTTGCTTTGCCACAGGGACCTGGGCTCCTACCTCGCCACAAAGCCTGGCCTCTAGGACATTCCAAGGAGAGAGCAGCCTGAGGCAAGGAGGTCAGATGAGGCACTATGCCCACCCTTATGCCAGACCTCCAGCCTGCCTTACAGGTTCATTACTGCTCTGCCTATGCCCCAATCTCAGAACATGGCTGGTAATGGTGGCACTCTCCTGCCATGGTCCCAGACCCACAGTAGGAGCCCTTAGACAGCCTGTGTGGGGCACAAACTGCTCACCAAGTAGCTGGGCTCACTCTCTCCTTTTCATTACCCATGCCTCAGCTTCACCCTCGACCTAAGACCCTAAGGACACCTAAGATAAGAACCTAAGATACAAAATCAGCCCTACAGCACACCTTTGATCCCCTTCCTCTTGGCCCCACTTCAAGGGCAGAGCAAACTGTCCTCCAGTAACCCAGCACCTGTCCACTCCTTCCCAAGCTGTCCCGCTGTTTTTCCTCAGCACCGTCCCTAAGCCTCCAGCCACCATTTACCTGCAAAACACGGAGCAGCCGGGGTTATGTAGGTTATGGCCCAGTGAGATTTTTTTTTCCATCCAGCTTGTTAAGACAAGGAGTCAACACTTAGGCAGCAAATTTTCGGCAGGTTTTACCCCACATCGTTCTCTTTGACTTGAACGTAGTTCTGCAGTTCCTGACATTGGATCTCAGATGGCCATGAGATCCAAGCACTGCCAGGAAGCGGTTCCTACCTAACGTTACCAGGAATTAACTGCCTATGCTTTGTAGCTTACCTGGTCTCATCTGTGGATACAGTCAGAACAACATCCCAAAAGCATTTGTTCATGTCATGGTGCTTGAGCAACACTTAAACTTATGGCTTGAGGTTATGTCTTTAAACTGGTAATAGAAACTTGGAGGCTGTTACTGTTAGACTGTGTGTCTAATATCCAAACAGCCAGCAAGGTGGGGAAAAAGCTGCTACATACGGGGATCTAAGACAAAGCACACAGAGAGAAGGATTGTAAATTATGATAACTGCCTGTTGTTCTTCATTTTTAATGGGTTCAGGACAACAGAACTTGCCATGTTC
The DNA here is from genome assembly GCF_965183815.1 of Platalea leucorodia. Lineage (NCBI taxonomy): Eukaryota > Metazoa > Chordata > Aves > Pelecaniformes > Threskiornithidae > Platalea > Platalea leucorodia. The sequence goes on along the minus strand of NC_138823.1, from coordinate 58,997,024 downwards.
TCTATGTAAATTTGTAAAAAATGCAGATCCTATGCATTTGCAATTTAGTTGAAATCTGCAACAGAATATTAGATCTCAAGCTGAGCCTAAGAGTTGTATAAAGGAGTCAATATAAAATTCAAAAGACATATAAAATTTTCTTTTTCTTCAGTGTGCACTAGTTATGATTAAATGGAGCATTCTTTTGAAAATATTTCATTTCAGGGGAGGCAGAGACAGGAAGAGCACAAAATATTCTTGAATAAAAAAGCTTCTAGGAAAATTTTCATTTTTAAGTCTGCCAGCATTTGTTGCATGTCAGCAGATGGGTAAATCTCCATATGTTATCTCCTAATTGGCTGCAAATTTGGCTTGCATTTTAGCTGTTCTGCAGTTTCCAAGCAAATAAGTTTTTCCATTTCACATAGTAGTGTCTCTGTATATCTCCCTGTGTTGCTCTTTGAACAGATTATTTAAGTCATGATTTGTGAAGCCTCCATTATACTGTACCGAAGTCACTCTTGAAACTCTACTCCAATATATTAATGTATAACAGTGAACACTTTTCTCCGATTTCGGGACTTTCCTTCATCTGCCCAGCCTCAAATGACAAGTGTTTGGGGGACAGAACTGTACCTTAACATTGGGAGAAATAAGTTAATCTCAGATCCTACCAGAAGCTAATAAGCCTGGAAGGAAAATCCAGTCCCTTGAAAAACACAGGCAACACTACAATCAATGTTTCATTTGGAAGGGCCCACAGAACTTCACACGCCTGTGGCAACAAAACATTTCCTAGTCACTTACTGCAAAACCAAAGAAGAAAAGCTCGTGGGTTTTTTGCTATCTGTTGTTTTGAACTGAACTTCATGTTCAGGAACAAAGTGAACAAATCTGATAAAGGCACCCAGGGGGATTAATTCTACTGAAGCAGTCAGTATGCCAGTGAGAGACAGACTTGCATAGCAGTTTTATTTTGTTCACAAAATAGCAAGACAAATATAGTTCATTTGTGAGAAAAGATAGTTTAGAGTTTATTACTTATGTGAGAAAAATCTTGTTTCCATGAATCATGGTCCTGGGCAAGACTTTCAGAAAAATAGGTGTCTTGGACTCCTATTAGCTCGACAAAATTTCAGTTTTTCAAACAATATTTAAGTAATTGGAAAAAGAAGTTCGACATGAAGTGCAGAGCACCGTCAAAGGCAAGCAATACTTATTTAGAGTATTTGTTTATAAGAGGAGTTGAGGCAAATGTTAGCCTTCTCTGTTTAAAAATCTCAAGCAAGATACTTCATATTGAGTCAGCTACAATTACAGGCAAGGAAAACAATAAAAGGATCTTAAAGTATCTATTTATTGTGAGACCTAGTACTGCTTGTAACAGTCCTGAATTGTGATTATGTTCACAGCCTTATTGATTTGGTTGATTTTTTGGAATTTGTTTTAGCCTTGGAGGCTTGGAACTTTCAGTACTTTTTTTCAGTACTAAACCTCTACGTTTCAAGCGAACACTTTTTTCAAAATATCTTTTTGAGTCAGATTTGAACTAAACTCTTCAAATGATACATTTATTCAAACAGAATCTATTCCCCAAGTAGGCACAGAGTCTGTTTTTTAATTCTCTCAAGGTAATTACAGCAGATAGCCATCTCTGAAGATATTATGTGTTCATCATTCGATAGCGCTTTGATACAGCTTTGTTTGAAGTGTCACTTTTACAGAAGACACAATGCTGTTGTGAGCTCCTCATTCAAAGAGCATGACTTACAGTACAATTCTGGAGAAATGAGTGTGACCATTTAAGAAAACTTTTCATGTCCACTTGAAAGCAGTTTTCTTATGTCTGCAAATGCCCTCAAATTACTGCTATAACACAAAGATCATACTTTGGAACTGTCACACATAGTCTAATGAGTGACCATTAGCTATTAAGTAATTCTGGATAACCCAGCTGGAGTACAAATGCCTAATGAGTAATTAAGATTATTTATTGCTTTCCATATTTTTTTTACATTAAGAGCATGAGATGGGTTTGTTACTCCACATTCCATGTATCACAACTTCAGTCCTTCAACAGTTACACCTAACACCGTTGCCTGCCCCATCTTCCAAAGGTCATACACTCTCCTTTTTTTTTCTCCTGAGTTCCAGCCAAAGCTCTCTGTTCAGCCAGGCCGGTCTTCTTCCCCGCCTGCTCATCTTTCGGCACATGGGGACAGCCTGCTCCTGCGCCTTTAAGGTTTCCTTCTTGAAGAACGCCCAGCCTTCCTGGACCCCTCTGCCCTTCAGGACTGCCTCCCAAGGGACTCTGCCAACCAGGCCTCTAAACAGGCCGAAGTCTGCCCTCCGGAACTCCAAGGTGGCAGTTCTGCTGACCTGCCTCCTTACTTCTCCGGGAATCAAAAACTCGAAAAGGTTATATATATAAATATATATATAAATAAAATAAAGGTTATATATAGAAAGGTTATATACAGAAAGGTTTCCAGAACAAAAAGGCAGGCTGCACTGCATGCAGCTTTACAGGCCAACAACTCGTTTCGGTGTCATGGCCCTGAGGCACTGCCAGTCCTGACTGTCGCCGCCCACACCCGGGGCTCCCCCCACTCTGCTCATGGCCCAGGGCCCCATGTCAGTCCCCCAAAGCTGCCAGCCCTTGCCTCAGTGACACTTCAGCAGGGCTGGTCTCCAGCTCCCCACAGCCCTGCCCTGCCCAGCCATGGGCCCTGCCGAGCCAGGCCCACTCCGAGGCCCAAGTCCTGGCCCAGCCTCAGACCGTCGCCAGGGAGCTGCCTGATTCCCAGGGCTGGGGCTGCCCCAGGGCTGCGGCTGCCCTGCTCCTGGCTGGGGCGGTGGGACGAGTCCTGGCTGCCAGGCCCTGCCCTGACGGACCCCAGAGGAGCCCCACGGCCACTGGCCCCCGCAGTGCCCTGACTTCAAGCTGTTAGTTGCAAACAGGCAGTTAAGTCACTTTCACAGAATCTGAAACTACACAGGAGCCTCTGCAGCATAGCATGAGAGCATTCAGCTCTGCAGGGAGCCTCGGTGTCAGCATAACACTGTGTAGTTTAATACAGTCTCTAAAGCCAGCAAGAAATATCTTCAGCCCCTTTTAAATCCTATCACATAAGTTATTCTCCTAATTGTCCCTTCCTGACAATTTAAATTTGGTCTCAGTATTTGGTTGCATTGAAAGTCTAGAGTAGATGTCTTCCAATTCAAAACTAGCTTCCCAGTCCCAGGGACTCCTGCAGCTACTCACTTTCAAAATTAATTTATATTATCCACCATGCTAAATATGCATTTGAGCTTTCACTTGAATTTTACAGAATGATCTACAGAGTCTGCTTCACTGATGTACCGTTTCAGTCTTACAGTCTACAGTCTTACATTTTCATTTACTTGAGAAATGAAACTACAGCCAAGCAATTTGGGTAATCACATCATCTGGTGTGACAGGTAAATCTGTCTTAACTGCCAGTCTGTGCAATGAGGAAAAAAGGAAGAGAGAAAAAAGCGCTTCAGCCCAGCACGGAGCGGTCCATGTCAGAGGGCAAGCCGAGAGGAACTGACGGAGGCCTCAGGTCTCTCGTCTGCGCTTAGATTCCTCTCAGATCACAGCAGAGCCTTTGAAAGAGGGGGGAATTTGGATAAAAAGCAGCTGCTGGCTCCTGGATGAGCAGGCGGATGAAAGAAGCGCAGCCTTGCAAGTGAGAGCTGGCTGGTTAATAAGGGGTTGAGACTGGTAGCGTTTCCCATTAGAGGAGCTGGCACTAGGGGTTGTTAGAAGTCTGGGAACAGGCCCAAGGAAAAGGATCACTGAAGAATAATCATTTTTTAAAATAATGGTGTTAAATGAACTAAATCAATTGTTCAGCCTTTTTCTATACATAGGGGTCTTTACTGAAGGCTTTGTCTAGGTGGCTCAGGAGTATTAGGGGCGTGAGAACGCTCATCAGGCAGAGGGGTCCCCGGGCTCCCAGGCTGGAAATGTTGCCAGCAAAGCCAGGATCAGGCTAGGAGGGAAGAGGTCAGTGCTGAGACCTGGATGGGAAGGAAGAAGTAATTTCTAGGATTGGGAGGACAGCATGGAAGTAACCAGAACAGAGAAAGAAAGGTGTGGAGAGGACATACTCATCTTGCACTGCTGGACAGAAGTGTGCAGACCTGAGAGAGAAGCAGAAATGAAGAAAGTAACATTCAGGGTCAAACAAAGCAAAGGAATGTCAAGAGATTAGTGAAAGGAGCAGAGATGTCCAGAACAGGGCTTTTGTCCTTGATTTGCAATAACAACCAATAATTGTTTTTTTTTTTTTAACTGCATTTTGTATTCAGTATTGATGTATTGGGTGCAGGTGCCCAGGTGCTGGCAGCAGGGGGGCTGCAGGGTGGCCTTTGTGAGGAGAAGCTGGGGCTGCCCCATGCCAGACACAGCTGGTTCCAACCAGCTCCAACAGACCCACCACAGGGCACAGCTGAGCCCCTCAGCCAAGATGGTGGCACCTCTAGGAAAACATGCTTAAGAAAGAGTAAAAATGCTGCACAGCAGCTGTGAGAGAAGAATGACGAAAAATGTGAGGGAAACAGCCCTGCAGACACCGAGGTGAGATAAGAAGAGATATGGTGCTTAGAGACATGGTTTAGTGGTGGACTTGGCAGTGCTAGGTTAACGGTTGGACTTGATGATGTTAAAGGTCTCTTCCAACCTAAAAGATTCTATGATTCTATGAGGAGGTGCTACAGGCACTGGAGCAGAGACTCCCCTGCAGCCTGTGGAGAAGACCATGGTGAAGCAGGTATTTCCCTGCAGCCCTTGGACATGATCATGCTGGAGCAGCTATTCACACTGCAGCCCATGGAGGACCCCACGCTGGAGTGGGTGGATATTTCCTGAAGGAACCGCAACCCATGTGGAGAGCCCATGGTGGAGCAGGTTCACCCTGAAGGGCTGCAGCCCATGTGGAGAGCCCATGCTGGAGCAGAAAAAAAGTATGAGGAGGAAGGAGCAGCAGAGAGGAACTGCTATGGACTGACCACAACCCCTATTCTCCATCCCACTGCGGGACAGAAGAGGCCATAGAGGAGTCACGAATGAAGCAATGAAGTTGAGCCTGGGAGGAAGGGGAGGGTGGGGTGGAAGGTCTTTTTAGTTTTGTCTTTGTTTCTCACCATCCTACTCTGTTTTAATCAGCAATAAATTAATTTTCCCCAGGTCAAGTCTGTTTTGCCTGTGACAGTAACTGTTAGCAATCTACCTGTCTGTATCTTGCCCCACAAGCTTTTTTCATCTTATTTTCTCCCCCTGTCCTGTTGAGGAGGGGAAGTGAGAGAGCAGCTGGGTGGGCATCTGGCAGCCAGCCAAGGTCAACCCACCACAATTGATTAATCCTACAAATAAGGATTAACAGTACTAGCTTAGAAATCAGATGCAGTAGGACTGCAAGGATGGGCAAACCACAGATGAAGGAAATGGCTTGCAGTACACTAGTTTAGTGAACTTCACCAGCTTTCTTAGAGATCCCAACCTGAAGCATCCTTTGTGCTCTTATACTGACAGGAAAATCCTGACTTAGACTAACCGACAAATAAACCACAGACAATAATGTTAAACTGGATTCTGTGCATAAGCCTTGGATGTCCACTTACCTCAAAGCACTGGGATAAACTAAAAAAATCTCCTCTTGTTTCAGCTGATGAGAGTAAACTTTGCAGGTGTACATGGCTTTGTGTGCTGAGTACCATCTGCCAGCTTTCTGCCATCACATGGTGGAAACTGGGTGAAAACTCCTCTGTTAGAAGGCAATCTGAATTAAAGAGAGGGATGATAATAAAATGACTTTAGAGGTTGGCACTATTGCCTTGATAGTGCCAAATGAAGTCTGAACACTCAAGAATAGTTTATATTGAAAATGCAGAGCAGTAGCTTTTTATAACAGAATAATCCATGACAGCTGCTCAGGAGTGTTCTCAAAATCGTCTAGGTATTTACTGTTTATTTAACTGTTGTTTAAGCTCGAACCCTGTAATCTTTTTTGGAACCAGTGTCAGTCTCGGCATGTCAAAGGCAAGATTTTCTGACAATACTCAAGCGGGACATAGAGAGGAGGCAGAACTGACGTAGCCTGTGAAGCATTTATTTCTATTTGACATATTAGTGCCAGAGCTACAATACCACGTGGCAAAAAGAGCACTTGCCTCAGAAGTCCCAGTGAATAGGTGGCTAATAGAGAAAAATTATCTTGAGCACCATCAGCCATTACTGCTGCCAAGGAGGAGGGACATCAGTGGTGGCAGCAGCTGGAAGGAGTGCCTGGTGCCTGGAAGGAACAGCAAAGCTGTGGCTATCTGATTCACCCAGATCTCTTGCTGTGGCTCCTCTTGATGTCATGCCACAAAGGAACTGAAATATTCGTACGTACCTTCACGGACATACAGACGTATGTTTTTTATATTGCTTTCTTCATAAAGGTTCTTTCAACTCAGTCGCACAGACTTTCAGTCTCAGTCCTGCATCCATTTGATTTAGTGACGAAAGAAGCCTTAAAGTGCATTTTCTGTGTTATCTCTTTGGATATGTGTAAATAAAGTAATACCGTATCTCACAGAAGGAATTCAAAACAGGTCCTGAAGAATCTACAATGTGAACAGGGGTTATGTTTGTGTTTCATGACTTAATTATTAATTTATTTTTTATTTTCTTCCCCATACCTTTCAAAAAGTTCAGTTTCTTCCTTAAATCATCATCATAAAATTGTCTGCCGTGATCCTGGTCCCTGTTAATGTATCATGTCTGGGGGTCAGTCATATTAGAGTCAGATTAAGTGTGGTGCTACTGGTATTTCAAAAATAACCTGATAATTTAAAATTCAAAACATATTGCACATTCATTTGAAATTCAGATGTTGAGGTTTCAAAAAATATTTCATGCATTATATCTGCAAAATGTTTTATATCCATTCCATAACTAAGTACCTTACAGTATACTTTCCTCAGCTGATTGTCCTCCCAGCAACTAAGTCATGATCATAAAAATTAGCTTAAATGACTAAAATTGCCTAACATAATATCTGTACTAACATTCAGTAGTCTATTCAAATGTTTGCCTTCTTATATTTGTAACAGAAAATGTGAATAAAAGGCAGTACTCTGAAAAAAAGAATTTAGGACTAAATAAAACAAAGGACTTTGGTAGAATTTGGTGCCTAAAACAGGAACACCTACAGCTGTTTCTCTTTTCTTTGCAAGCAAATACACACTCAGTGACACAAGCAAGCCCCAGGAAATGGGAGACCAAGATTTACGTTCTTAGACAGAGAGAATTCAAAACCCCACCTATAGCCTTTCTAAAGCAACTGTTGGGCCACAGGCGTTTATGTAGGTAGAAGAATTTCCAGTTGCTCTTCTTTGAAGATGTTCCTACTGTTGAAACTGTGCAGTCAAGAAACCAGCATTCACTGGAGCGGGGGACGAGAGAGACTTGTGGGTCAGAAGCATCCCTGTGGGTCAAGGAGCTCTGCGACTCAGGTCTGCGACTCTTTGCACTGCTGACATACTTTGCTTCAGCAAAAATATAACAAAGTGATTCCCCAGGAAGTCTGAACTAGAAGTCCCTCAGGTAATAGAGAGACCAGAACCCAGCCTCACGTACTTCTGGAGGGGTGGTTTAAACATTAGTCTATTGCATGAAGCTCATAGTCTTAGAACCAAGACAATGGCAGCGTTTTACAAGAACGGTATCTAGTACACAGCTCTCTCAAAAAGGAAGGGTGTGATCACCTGCTCTTAAAAGAGACAATCATGTGGTTCCATACCGCACAAGATTATTTGAGTCCCTTACCTCCTCACTTTGTTCAATATTTCTGACCCTGTCTTTAGACACCTGCTTGTATCCCCACTCAGTCTGGAGAACCTTAGACTTAAGCAGGGTTCTGGATTGCTCACTTGGCACCACCAAAACTGACAAGATCCTCAGAACTAGAACAGTTTAACTCAGCTCTCCAGACTGTCTTCTTTCCTATGTGCACAAGGAGAAAATGGTAACAATTTAGATCCATTCACAACATGCTCTGTGCTAAATCAGAGCTCAGTAGCAGCTGTTTGGCCTATGCAAACTCTGGAGCATGAACCATCCAGAAAAAAGTATGAAAAAGGTACTGCACAGCCCTAGTTCGCAACTGCAAGCTCACCTGCAAAGCAAATCTCTGAAAAGTGAGAGCAATCCTGCTTCCTCATGATTACAAGAAAGATCTGGTTTTGAATCAGTCAGAAGGCATCTTATTTTTGTTAAGAGACACTCTGTATTACACTAGGCCTGTAATGGATAATTTCTCTCCTAGAGAAGACAGATAAACTTAAGTTTACTAAATTGTCTCATATTGCCTGCAGTTAGCTTTGTAAAAGCCCAGACTTTCAGTTTGAGGGTTTGGAAAATGTTCTTCTGAAAGAATGTGATAGGATGAGAGGGGAAACAAAAGGTCTTCTGAATTAAGTAAGTCCGCTCTCCCAGCCCTTCTGGCTATACTGATGACAAAGCCTCCCCCACAAGGAATATGCCTTACCAACTGGCAATGTCGTGAAACAAATGCCTAGAATAAGGTCAGAAATAACATTTAGCAGTTCAGAAATGCATCTGTTCTGTTAATGATAGTTTCATATCCATATTTTTGGGTTGCAGATGAAGCTATATGGAAATGAAAGTGTCTTTACATCAGCTTAATCCTTCTCATACTAATTTCAAGCTGAGGCACACTTTTTTGTGTGTCTCTTCAACAAATATCTTTGCTCAGGTCTGCTTAATAAGTCCTGGAAAGGCACACTTGGGCTGGTTTGTGCACCTGACCAGTTACCAACTTCTCCACAACAGACTGCAAGGCAGATTGTCTTGCCTGTGAGCTTAGGTGCCCAGAGCACAGCTTCATTAGTACAAGACAGCAGGGTGGCGGTGGGGAGAAGAGGCCTTTCCCACAAAAGAGAAATCTGATGTTTGCTCGCACCTGCAGCACGCAGGGTGACAGTCCCCCCAGGTTCCGAAAGTGGGTGCGCGTAGGAGAGGCCACGCTGTCCAAAGTGCACAAACCTCTGCAGCCAAGCGTGGCAGCTGCTGGCAGGTAGGCAGCCACAGTTACAGGGTAGGTGACGCAGAGCGAAGGAGCTGCCAGCAAATGTAACCTTAAGGGAAAGAAAAGGCAAAGAAACTAACTGCTTCATTTTAGTAGTCCTTTCTAGCAACAGTAGAAATAGTGTGATAATTATCAAGAGAAAAATGTCAAGCACCACTGTGCCCAAGACACTGTGGGTTGTGAAAGAGTTCCTTGGCACAATATTCAAGCAATAAGAAATGAGAAAGGACTAAAGATAGAATGTTGGGAATTAAATTTAAAACAGTATATAATTCAGTAGTGGTAAAAAAGGAATTTAATTCTAACATTTCTGCTTAAAGCCTAGCAATCTGTGAATTACCTGAAGTGCACACTGAATTTCGAGATATTTGGCTTTTGAAGGATATTCTAGTATATATTGTAGCCTGCATTTTCTGTAATCCCTTTTATCCATCAACACCAGAGACATTTTGCTGCCCTTTAAAAAACACTTTTTCAAAAATCATAGAGTGCACTTTCAAGACTTATCCTTTGCTGTTAAATCTTCACACCTTTTCTCATGACCCACTGACCACCTTTTTCAATCAGTTGTAAGATGAAGCCTTAGTATTACTCTCCTAGACTAGTTACCTCAGGGTGTTTTCTTTAAATAACAAAATTCAAGTTTATTGCAATAATATTAGCTAGAGGGAAGGTCCTCTGATTAAGTAATAAACACATTGAAAAGTGGGGAGGACATATTTTGACCATGTGGAGGAAACATTCGTGTAACAGGGGTAGAAGATCCCTCATGCTTTCCTCCGTAACAGCCGAGGTGGGTCAGACTAATAGTAGTGTCTGAGCCCCATTACAGGGAATAGCTACAAAACATTTCATCCCACCCTCACCGTTGTAGCTGAAGGACCCCAGGAACTATGAACTCTGTGGTATCAGCACACACACACCAGTAGGTCTCTGCAGCTGAAAAAATTGGTCCTTAAGTGAATTAGTACGTGAAATTAAAAGACAAAATCATAATTAGCTGGACAAGAAAGACCATATCTGGAAACAGATGCCAGAATGCAGCCAACTTCTACTTCTGAGAAGGTTAAGGAAACAGGAGGTGAGCCACAGGCTGATGCTTCAGGGAGGGAAGAAAACAACTCTGAGTCGAAACCCAAACACAGTTCATCCCTGCAGGAAAGAAAGTAAAGGTAGAAAAATCACCCCTACAACAAACAGAGCAGTGAATTAATTAGTTTTAGTACTTAGCAGGGTAGACGGACTTCTGTGTGGTTGTTTATGGTATTTTGGCCTCTGTTTAAATCACAGGGGTTTTCTAATAAGGTTGTTCTGTTTTTAACTCTTGGATTTGGACTCTCTTGTTTTTACCAATGAGGTATAACAAGAGCAGTGGATTTACCGTGCGGAATTTAACAGCCAGTACACTAGCTTCCCTTAAGGAATACTAGCATCCCTTCAGGGGAGAACTGCTGTAGCAAAACATAATGGTGAGAGTAAAGAACAGATACTTGAAATAAGCTTTCAAATATATGTTTCCGTGGGAGCAAATTAGCTATAATATATGGAAGGGCTGTACCCACACTTCAGCCAGCATTGCTTCGTCTCCACTCCCTGGCCACATCTTGCTTTCTACATTTCAAATGTTTGTGCACATGTTCAAGATTCAGATGTCTGTCCTCAGCTGACTTAAAAGAAGTTCATGTATTATCTTTGGCATGTTTTATAGACCATTTGACAAGTAGTGCATTACCAAAACCACAATTTCATATACTTGAAATACAATTGTACCCACCTCCAAGGCTGAGAAGGCAACAGCTGAGAAAAACAGTCTGAAACAAAGAAGAGCTTCACCTATCCACCAATAATTTGCATTAGAGCAAACATCAGAGAGAAGAAATGCAAGCAGACCCTTTATTAAGGCATGAGGAAATGATAAGTTGACAACCCATTAGGACAAGAGGAAGAACCAACAAGGACTGCATGTCTCTTATGCTGATGCACAACTTGTAAAGTCTATCCTTAGCTTTGCAGCCCATGACCTTTGGATCTGTATACAGATGCCTGTTGTTCAGTACCCTTTTTGTTCTAGGAAAAATGTCTTTCCCAACTATAGTTCCCAGCTGGTTGCACAAGTTTCCTATAAAAGAATTGAGCTATTACACCAGTATGGCATTCGGTCCCTTACAGAGGTCACAAGCTGCTGTGCTGCTGCAAGAAGGGAGTTGGAAGAGCAAGAGGGACACACTCACATGCAGAATCTGGTCTAAATGGTGGCTCTCAAAGGAGGCCATTACAGAGAGCAACCCTCTTGCCTTCATTTAATGGGAGTAAGCTCTACTTAGTCTGAAAACAATGGAAAAGAAATACTGGGTGACTCTCTGACATTTCAGTAGTCATCCCACAGGTTTGTCTCCATGAGACTGACTGAGGTTTTAAACCCCATATTCTTTGCTCTCAACAGTCTGTGCATCTCTCTGAAATGGCATGAAGTTCCACAAAGCTGTTTGTACATGTGGAAAAAATAAGAAGATTAACAATAGCCACCCAAAAATTTTGATCAGGAGGTTCAGATGTGTTTCAGGAGCTGTTAGCATTTAGATCACCAACATGTATCACTTGTCAGATGAATAAAGAAAGCGATGGATAGATACATAGATAGATAGACAGACAGATCGATAATAATGTATGTATAATAATGCTATTTTGCCACTTTAGAAGCAAAGTTAACCACTCAATAAAGCAGTACAAAAGCCTCAGAGACAGAAGCTGATGTAAGAAAAAAAAATACATTTTTAGGGAAGGACAAACAGAAACAACCCAAATATTGAGGCCAATATGATCAAAGCATGAAGGACAACGACTATTTCCCACTAACAAATGGGCACATCAGAATGGTGGTTTCTAGGGAAGGTAAGGACTTCAAATCCTTGTCTTTAGTATACAATGGAGCAGAAACAAAAAAACAGAATGAGGTCCAAAACCTTAATGGTGAAGGGAAATCTCTAAAAAATCTAAAGAATTACTAATTCAAATGCTGGGAAAAATATAAATGAGGAATTGTAGAGTCAGAATCTTCTTGCTAGTTATTATAGCCGCAGCTTTTATTTACAGGGACTCTGTGAACATAACTAATTATTATACTAATAAAGACAGCTTTCATCTTAGTGTCAAAGACAGAACTGCAGTCCAAGCAAAGGTCCAAAATTTCTCAAAATGGAAGTATAAAGCTATGTCTTATATTTTCCACCTCATTTTGGCACAGTTTTTAATTTGTCAGAATGTAAGTGGCTTGCTACTTCTATTCATCTCTTTTACAGACGAGACAGTTTCACAATCAGTTACTGCAGCCATTGGTTTTAAAAGCGTTGGTTTCTCTGGATGGAAAAAGCACCTATTTTGCAGTTGAAGGTAAGCACAGTGTAATTTTATGCATTCAACCATGACAGCACTTGTTGATTTAAAGCAAATGAAACGGTTACTGAAAGAAATCTTTAGAATACCTTGCAGACAAGTCATTATTTTGTCTGACCTCTGAAAGCTCCACTGATCAAAAACTTCCGTCTTTTACAGAGGAAAAATTAAGCAATTATAGTAATTAACCAAGGGGCAGTAATAGAGTCTCCATTAAAGGGGATAATGTATTCCCTTCTAAAAGACACATCCCGATCTGCTTTATTAACAGATGTGTGACATTGGCAGGAGATCTCACTTAGGGGAAGCAGTTTTCTTTATCTTTCACAGAGAGTTTTATTAAATCTACTTAAATCAAAGGCTATCAGAAAACAATAATTTGTTCACTTCCTTTTTGCCATGTTGATTGAAGTAAAAAACTATTTCTCTATCTAGTCATGTCAGATTGAATCTAAGTACTTGCACCATCATTATCACCTTGGCAGCTATATTCATATTATTTTTCATTACTTTCCCAGCCACTGTAGCTCCTGTTTCAACAAATGTTAATAAAAATTAAAATTGCTCAAAAAGCGCTTCACAGATGAATTGTCTTGTATATAAATTTACCTTTTTCCCAGCTAATTAAAATAACGTTCTGCAAGGAAATTACTTGTCTTGCAAAAACCATCTATTGATTTTATTTTTAAAAGCTTAAGGTAAAACTGAAATGTTACAAACAGAGCCAGTCCAAAACCTGTACTGTCTTCAGGAACTAGAAAGCTATAAATGTTACTTGAGACAATAAACGGAACTGGGAAAGGACATTTTGATAATGTGAAGGCAGCTATCCTGGGGGCAAAGGTTGATAACCACAGTTCTTTCCATCTCTAGTAGTTGCATAACTAAAGATTTTGAAAGAGAGTAGAAAAAACAAACCTAATAGTGCTGCCAAAAAAAAAAAAAAGCCTACAATTGCAGAAAGCCAGTGCTAATAGTTACTAATTAGTCCCTTACCCTGCCAGAGATAAATATCTGTATTTCAGGGAAACATGTTTCAGCTTCTTTTATTATTATTATAATTACAGTGAGTAATTGAGGATTCACAGACAGAGTGTGTTTGTAGGCAACAGAATAAATACATACAGTGAGCTCCAGAGAGATGATGGCAAAGGAAAAATAGTAAGTTGGCAGCTGGGAATGTCACATATTTCACCCTGGAAGAGAATTTGGCCTGGTACCTTGCTGCTGGCTGATGACCAGCTATCTCATTAGAAGATCTGTTTTGTTCAGGCACAACAGCATAAATAAAGATAATGTATTGTGCTTTCAGGTCTGTGTTTGCATTCACATTTCTTCCCCCTCCTAATAATCATATAAGGACACATTCTTTTGGCACAAGTGGGATTTCAGTGTACAGGCCTATGCTCCCACTCAGCAGTCACTCCAGGTTTGATGCCTGAAGTCGTTCTTGAGCCGCTGGGAAACTACATTTAAAGACCTGGCAAGATATATGTTGCAACCCCAACCCAAACAGACACTACGTCCAAGCCAGTACCTATTCTTCTACCTCTTATCTCTGTGTTACTAGTGGGATCTTCTCCAGCTGGTGCCACGAGGGTAAAACCAAGCTTTCTGACCTTCCCAAACACTTGTGCAATGGGAGACAGGGAAATGTTTCCTGCAGAGAGACATAGCTCCTTTCTCTGTGAACAGACTTGGCAGCGTAGTGGATCTCCCTAACACAGCAAGAGGGTTTCCACCTAAGTCCATACTTTCTTGCATACACACAAAGCCGAGCTCAGAATAAAGCCCAGAGTAACAGTAATGCATAATATCTTAATTCTTTGTGATGTTTCTACTTGCTGGTTTGAATCTTCTAGACAAGTGACTTACATGGGATAATCTTGTAGTGTGCTCTAGATCATAAGGAACTCACATCACCGGTAGCTCTCTATGCAGTAGCTGTCCACATGCACTCACATGTGGAATGACATAGGCCATAGATACACATTCAGTGTACACATACAGTGCTTAATTGTATTCCAATTGATGGCTGTTTTTATGTAGTACCTCAGCACATAAAACCAGGGCTCCTTGCTTACAACACCTGGTCCACACATGGAAAAGGTTATAGCACTCTCCCATCCACAACAGTAGGGAAGAAAAGAGCATGCTGAGATAGAAATGTGCTGTCTAAGAAAGGAAAACCCTTTCCAGGAAGACTTCCTTCCCCAACTTGTCATCTACCAGTGCATGACTATATCATTCCAAGTGTCACATGCTTTAGGTATCCACTTTATTTCCCTCCAGAAGTTACAGCTTCTATTAGAAGTCCATCATTAATTCTGTGCTCTTTTAAACTGCTTGAAGCAGTTTTGCACTTTTTTAAAGCTGAGGTGTCTTTCAAGGCTTACTTGGGGATCAGAAAAAGAATCCTGATCCTGGCTTTCCTGGGACTGATGGAAAGGGGAAAACAACAACCTTCTCTCACCTGAAGCTGAAGCCCAGGCTTGCTCCTTCACTCATTTTCATTTCCCCCAGACAAGTTAATACAGGTAGGTACTACCTGCTGCTGCATTCTGCCACAAATGCTGACCTCAGAAGTCTCTGTCCACGTAAGCTGAGGTCTCAGTGATTTTACTTCACTGGCAGATTTAGGATCCCAGCTTTTTCCCTGTCTAATGTGATCACAGGCCTGTTAGGTAAGAAGCAAGGTGGTTCAGCAGGCCTGCTTGGAAGGAAGGAAGGAAGGAAGGAAGGAAGGAAGGAAGGAAGGAAGGAAGGAAGGAAGGAAGGAAGGAAGGAAGGAAGGAAGGACAGACAAATACCAGCTTAGGAAGATTGTCTGCATTTTCAAGAAAAGGTCTGGAACTGTGGCATTCATAAGCGGAGAATAAGCACAGTGATTCAAGTTCAGATTGGCTACAGAGTCAGGGCAGTGCTGGTAGTAGCTTGACAGCAACTGTGGATAAACTCATGAAAATATTTTGCTCATTGAGTCAAAAAAGACGAGGAGGACCTAGAAAAAACTTCAATTTGCTTTATGTAGAGGAAACCATGAGCCATGAAAGGAACCTGAAGTTGACAAAGGAACATTGGTAGCAACAGGGTAGGAGCCATTACCCTGCAATCAGCAGTGATACAAACAAGAATGATCCAGGGAACTGCATGCTAAAAGAGCACCAAGATCTAACATGATGTAGCAGTAAAGCAGCCAGGAGAGAGTCAACTATTTCTCAGTGATGAGCTAATAACCTTTAAATCCCTTTAGTCCCCCTGAATTGTCAATAGCTTTCACAAAAAAACTTCAGCAACAATAACCACTGTAAAGAGATGTGATAAAGAACTTGGCAAGGACAGCACATGTTGCAAAAGAGAAGAAAGGGGTAAAATAAGTCAGTCTGTTGGCATGTGCTAGGATTCTACCAGCAGCTATGCTTGACATAGATTTCTTAACAGATAACTTAGTTTTTAAAACATGGAGAGTTCTGATGTTGTAAGTATATAATCTTCATTGACCTTGTCATAACAGGCCAATGAAAAGGAGAGAAGCAGAAAAGGGAGCTAGTTCATTTATAACGTCCCCTCTGTCCTTCCATGAAAGTTGTCATGCCTGTCAACTCATTAACTTCTCTGCTCCTCCCTGAACTTCTTGAATCATCTTTGACAACTTCACCTTTCATCACAGAGCTCTCTGTCACTTGGACTGCTCAAGCAGATCAAAACTGCTTGAGGGAAGTTTCCTCCTTTTCTTTCACCTTGCCAACAGAACAGGCAGGAATGTAAAGTCTGAATGAACTCCAGTGTCATACCTTCAAAATAACATGGGTCACTTGAGAGCTGTGAAGTGCCTCTGCCACTGTTTTAGTCTTGTTGCAGTGAAGTTGTATTCAGCTTTTTATCTACTTATTTCTGTGCCTGTATAATCCCCTTACTTCCAACTGCACAACAAAGGCTTTGAGGAGAACAGAAACTCTTTTTTTGATACACAATGCCACAAAGAGCCAGAGAATTTGGCAGAGTTTTGCAGAGATGTGCTCTTAGTGCCGTGCAATATTTAGACCTGCAGCAGCATAATTTGCCTTAGGAAATTATTCTTTCACAGAGCTTTGTTTGGAATAAGGTCTTCAAAGGGCCATAGTGACACCTGTAGCTCATGCACCACAGGTTTCTAAGCAGAAGGGCAAGGCTGTTGCTTCTACGAAACACTTTTCCACCTTTGCCAGTTATGAGTCAGTCCTGTTCTGTTCTGTTCTAAGTAGTCAGTTGTTGTGGGCTAACCCCAGCTGGCAGCTCAGCCCCACACAGCCACTAGCTTACTCACACCCAATGGGATGGGAGAGAGAACGGAAGGGTATAAGAGCGAAAACTTGTGGGCTGAGATAAAGACAGTTTAACAGGGAAAGCAAAAGCCGCGCACACAAGCAAAGCAAACCAAGGAATTCATTCACTGCTTCCCATCAGCAGGCAGGTGTTCAGCCATCTCCAGGAAAGCAGGGCTTCATCACACATAAGGGTTACTTGAGGAGACAAAGGCCGTCACTCCGAACGTTCCCTGTTTCCTCCTCCTTACCTTGAGCTTTTTATTGCTGAGCATGACATCATATGGTATGGGACATCCCTTTGGTCAGTTGGGGTCAGCTGTCCTGGCTGTGTCCCCTCCCAACTTCTGATGTACCCCCAGCCTACTCGCTGGTTGGGCAGTACGAGAAACACAAAATGCCTTGCTGCTGTCTAAGCAATGCTCAGCAATAACTAAAACATCATTCTATTATCAACACTGTTTTGGTCACCAAACCAAAACATAGCACCATATGAGCTACTATGAAGAAAATTGACTCTAACCCAGCCAAAACCAGTACATCACTGTATAGAAATTATATTTGCTTCAGCTATAGGAAATACGATCAATTTAAAAAAAAAATAAATACTTAGCAAATGCTATCAGTAAAGCTGAAATGAGAAAATAAGAGTAGCACCAGAAGGATCTTTAGTCTCATAAAATACCTAAGCCACCTTGAAGGAAGAGAAAATGTGAGAAAATGTGCCATTAACTTTTTGTGCGGAATTTGCCTCCCTCTTTGCTTTTAAAGATGCAACTTCAAATTCTAAGTCATCTATGGACTTTTCAGATGTATTTTTAGTATATACTGTACTACTATAGAGCACAGTTGTACTAGTTACCAAATACAGCAGTAAAGTATCTTAAAATAGACCCAGAAAGGAGGAGAAGTAAGGTTGACTTTGTATATAGAACTTTCATAGGTTTATATTTTTGTGCTTACTGTTCTTTTATACATAAATATATTGTTAAAAAATGAATGCTTCCTCAAGAATGCATTACATGGGAGAGAGCAAAAATCCTTTTTGTTTATATGGCAAATGCTTTCTCACTTCTTTTGTTCTAACTTTTGCCTCTGCTCTACAGAAACAACACTTAGCTGAAGTGAACTTGCAGGAAACCTCACTAAGTGAAAGCGGAGAAGCAGGATGTATATTCCCGTTTTGGCTCGTACTACTGTATCTCAGTTTCAACCGGGACATTGGGAACAGTCAAGGGCCTATACTTCCTCATTTGTCAAATGAAAGAAGCTGAAGTTTCTGAGGCAAGACACTCAAATGCTCATACAGAAGAGAATTAAATACTATCATCTTTTTCTCGTGACCCTTAAGAGACTTGACATTAATACAGTTCAGGCAATCTGACAGGATCAACACTGGAACAAAGTGTATTTTTGCAAATTTGGGTTAAGATACATTGGCAGAAGTCCACAGCATGAAACTCGCCTAGCAGATAGTCCTACAGTTATCTAAAGTCTTACCACATTCCACTGGCATAGCACTCCTTTTCAAAGTTGCCATTTGTAGGAAATTATATCTATTACATCCTCTTGGGAGTTATTTAACAGGTATTAGCTACTCACTGAAGCAGAATTATTCAAAAGAAACAGATAGGTTTCATGTTTTGACACTGTTTCCAGTCTTTAAAGAAAGGTTGATCTTTATTGCATAAACCATCTCTCCAGAAATATCTCCTAGCTCCCTCCTTTTTAGCAACAAAGCAGTGAAAAATCAAATAACGCCATCTCTCCACTAATGTAAAAGGAGACAGCAAAATGATAAGCCTGAATACATAAAAATATTTGAAATACATTCCTTTAGACCTAAAAAGCTTTGGAGTAATTTAAAAATTAAATCCTAACTGGCTTCATAGGTCTTGTCATTGTTGATTTTTCTAAGAAAAAGATAACACAAGACTACTTCAGCGGTAACATCCTTTTAAATGCATTTGCAGATAAACAGCACTTCCCCATTTGTGCTCCTACAGAAGAGATGTCTTAGATGCACACAGAGAAACTCCTGTGTCTTCAAAAGGTTCACGTATATCACTTTCAGGGTATAAGACAGTTACTGGATGGAAATGTTTTATTCTTGGTAATTACATAAGAAAATAACTCAACATGGCAGCTGTGAGCCTTTCTTTCTGGTGTTTTGGATCAATTCAACTGGGAATAGAAAATTAGCACTCAAGTCCAGAGTTCAAGTCTGTAAAAAGAAGAGATCCAAAGTGTTTTTTCCTTTTGGCAGCTGTTGTTCAGGTGGTTTAGTGACTGTTCTGAGGCAAATAAAGCTTTTCAGTTATGAAAGTGCTTATCACAACATAGGATGAGTTACAGTAATATAGTTTCAATTCATGAAGGAGCAAGCTGCTGTATGACACCCAATCATTTGGGCAGCTACAGATGAAAGAATTTTGGATCTTGTAGAGCTGATGAAAAAACAGGAAGTGCATTCAGAGAAAATATCTGGAACTTTTAGCCCTCTCAAAATTTTAACTTTTGTTTCAAACAAAAAAAAACCCCAACAACCCCCTTTGAAACCAAATAAAACAATTTCTTCTTTTTTCCTTTTTTATTCATTTTTAATTTTTTCTTCCCTAATAAAATTTGATGGAAAAACAACCCAAACATCAGCAGGAAGAAATAGGAAAAAAATCACCCTTTCTATTTCAAAAGATAGTGAAGCTTCATAAAAGTACATTTGAAGCTGAAAATGTAATGGAAAATATACTAAATGATCACCTTTTACCCTTTTTTGCGAAAGGCTTTTGCAGTGCCAGAACTGTCCTGTACTGCTAAAGCCAAATCATTCTGTAAAAGTGTGTTAGCTTCAATGGCCTTTGTATGGGAATGCTTCTGAAGCCAAGGGGTCCCTGGTCACTTCAGAAGTCCAGGGGGAATGACAGGCAGAGCCTGAGACCTAAATCTGAAACCTTGACACAGTCACATTTCATAAAAATGAGTTACAAAACATGACAAATTTCAGAACTTTAAAAATCTCATGAAGTGTGTTTGTCCTCCTGTACACACTCATTCAACTGTGGTTCGAATGGAAGATTTCATCCTGTTCCAATAACGAATACACCATGCCCCAGGCTGCAGACAAATGCACTCTTTTCTTCTTTCCCCTCAAACAAATCCATCTGCTTCCTAATATGATGTTGGTTTCCCATTTTTGGAAACAATTCCAATGTGTTAGACTCTCTGCTCTTTTAAGTGCTCAGATTATATAGAGAATAATTTTGAGGTTGGTAAATCTTGAAAAGTTACTTTCCAAAGCAAGAAGGCAACACCATAGACAAAAGCACAAGCCTTAGAGGAGAAAAAATATTGCTAAGCAAGTCTGTATAAAACAATAACATTGTTTTAATTAAATTGTGAGCCTGCCCCATAAGCTGTAGCACAAGAGGTTGGCAGAGGTAGCAGCAAAGTTTGTATTTTTCCTCCAGTCATGAAAATTCACTAGTTACTAATTGAAATGTATTAAAACCTTAAGTCCCAATTATTCTTACCTCTGCATTGGCTCATACATGGTGATGGTTCATGTATGAATTATTCTGTGTTTATATTACATAAAGCAGGAGGGTGAGTATTGCTGTTACAGCATTTACTAAAGTGTCTTTATTACAATCCTGATACTGATCCCATGTTCCAAGCCAATCAGCCCGGTGACACTGGATGGATAAAGGGGAGTGATGGCATGACGTGTTCAGCTCAGTGCTCTTGAGCTATTTTCTTGGTCATAACTGGGCAAAATGACTTCCCACGGTGTCTCACACTGAGAAAGCAGCCAGTGCTTCTCATTTCTCTTCTCTGTCACATGAGGGGAATGCAGATATGACATGACTGAAATGAGAGAGAAAACTCAATCACAGGTTTTTCCTTTGTCTTCTTGCAGTTGTGTGGGCACCTTTATTCCCCCTGTGGCCAGGCTGCAACTTTCAGTCTAGGCCACAAAGGAGGG
This sequence comes from Platalea leucorodia, assembly GCF_965183815.1. NCBI lineage: Eukaryota > Metazoa > Chordata > Aves > Pelecaniformes > Threskiornithidae > Platalea > Platalea leucorodia. The sequence goes on along the minus strand of NC_138823.1, from coordinate 58,976,244 downwards.
GAAAAATCCTGCTTTATACGATTGGCCCACAAGTTGTTGAACTGAAATAAGCAGAATAATGCACAAAGTGAAGTATCCCCCAGCAGGATTCAAATAGTCTGCCTCTTCAGCTCTCCATTCATTTTAAAAGCCTATTGCACTCCCAGGAAATCTGTTGTTGGATTAAGATGAGTATTTTCACGTATTTTATGTCTAATGGTGTTCTACAGCTGAGACTGTCTTTGGGAAATTCCTACCCTGCGTTTACTGCATTTCCACTCACCTTTAGTTTCAGAAAAAAGGTTGAGGCTTAATAGTTATTTTCATTCATTTTCTTTTAAGTCCATTAGGAGAAAAAAAATCTAAATCAGAATATTTTAACACTATTGGAAAGATTTGCAAGAAACAGTCATATGGGGGAAGAATATCTCCAGAATCCCCAGTAATGACTGGCTTTTATTTTGTCACCTAATCACAGGTTATATAATGGTGTATGTAAAATGAAGATCAGCATAATACCATTCATATAACTGGCAATTAATTAGGCCCTTTAAAGGTCTCCCTGTATTTCATCTTGCCTACAAGAAAAAAAACGTACCGTCAGAGGACATCTGGAACATGTGTCTTCCTTCCAAACATCCCACCTGCTGCATAAAGATTCATGATGCTCATTTATACATTTGCCAATCAGCTTCTTAGCCAGGGTCTTTGTACCACACCACCCCTCACTGCTCCTCCATGTGTCAAAGCCACAAAAAGTCAAGTTGTTGGTAACTCCTAATGGCTCTGCAATCCCTGCTTTGCAGACAGAGAAGCTGGCAAAACAGTCTGCATCAGAGGAACTCAAACAAGTTTTAAAAGGGCCCACTAAAAAGACCTAAGTAAATAGAAACTTGCACTGTACAAGCATGGGCAAGTAAAGACATATGTTTGAAAATAATTCTTAACTAGCTAGATTATGGGGCTACTAAAACAATAGCCAGACATCATAGATGTTAGTATTAAACAGGAATTTCTGCTCAAACCAAGTTAAATGTTAAACGTACACTTGAAAACTTCAGAACTGCTCTAGAACCCGTAATTAAACACTTTTACTTATTTCTAAATTTATTCCAAAGAAGTTCTCCCATCCCAATCAGGAATTATTCTATCATTTATCTTTTACAATTATATTTACACAGTTTACGATCCTGATGGTTGAATGGATGTCTAGAATGCCAGCTCATCCTTTTACTTGTGCGAATTTAAAAATGAACATTGACAGGCTTGAATTTAAGGAGATTTTTATTATTCCCTTGCATTTTAGCTCCTCCAAATTTTGTAATTCATTGCTACCTATGCTAAATATTTTGGAGGCAGCAAAAATACATGAATAACCAAAGTTCTGGATGATCAGAGATGCAGTAACCATAATCAACACAAAACTAAATAAGGTTAATCATAGTTGATTCAAATAAGGTTAAACAATTCCAGGGAATTATCTGATTAATTAAATGTGTCATGTCACTGCTAGATCTGGATAAATTAATTTTAACATAAATTATTCCATGAGCTTAATTCTTCTTTCTGTTTTTTTATCAATTAATTATGCCCTCAACACTTCTCAGTTGAAGCAAAATTTTGTACAAAGCTACTTCACAGTTCAGGCTGTTCACTTGTACTGTGATTTCTGATTCAATTCTTGTGTTAACCTTTGTATAGTTCTGATGTTCCGGTCTCAACCTAGTCTCATGAAAGCTTCTAGCATGAACCTCTACATACATAAATGTAGGCAAGCTTCTTTTGGACCATATTAATTTACCCCTTAAGAAGAACAAAGTTATCACTGTTCATTAACTTTCTTGGGAAAGAGACCTGAACACTTGCTAACTTTCCATGAAACTCAATTCAAAATTTTAAGACCAGAACAGATTAACACGATCATTAAGTCTGACTTTCATAATAAAGGCCATAAAAATCTCAGCCCGTGATTTCTGCATCAAAATCATTGAGGTATCAATTCCTCACTATTAACAACTCAGTTTCAGCAACTTCTTGCCACAGCTGTTTCCACAGCCTCTCAATTCATTGTGTTAATAAAATAGTGGCACCAGACATGAAAATTCACATTTCCACATGTGTGATGAAGAATTTATGCCATTGATAGTATCTACACAATCCTTTTAATTATGTTTTCTTGCTTAATTCTAGCTCCAAAATGAAATACATGCATACTGTATGAAGACGGGACAGAGATTAATGACACTTTGCAAAAATAAATGGCATGAAGAATCATCTAGTATCATTAGGCACTTAAATCTGACAAGTACAGAATATGGAGACAATAATCCAGCTAAGCAATTTACTCAGGGTACATCTACTCCTTGTATTGGGCCACAGTGCAGAGATCTCTGAAGCAGTCTTAAACAAGCTGGTGCCAAGACTGTGAGAAGCAAACAGGCACTGACACTGCTGTCAGTGGCTGGCTGTTACACTTAGCCCAAATACAATACCGTATTTAGTTGGCTAGATTATCTGGGAGCCTCAAGTCAGTCCTTGTACCATATTTTCCTTTGTTATGCAGGAATATTGCATCTAGTCATGGGCTCTCTAGCACCATCCTCTTACCCCAGAGTCATCAAGTATGAAAACAGTCCTGCAGATTTCAGAAAGACAATTTGCACTTGCGAAGAGCAGACTATTCTGATGTATTTGCTTGAATTGGAGACTAAATCAAGAATGCTGCCGTGAAGTTAATGAACAGCAGGTGCCAGTTAACTACAGATCTTTTCAAAGGAAAACCTGCAAACTGAAAAGGATGCCCTCAAACCGTCTGACTGCAGATAGACTAAGGGGATTTTAGACCAGATGGCCCCATATAAGGTGAGTAATCAAAGACAGCAGCCTTAGTAAAACTAAGTTATTTTAAAAAGCTTTGCTTGTTTTCATCCATCACTGATTTTCTTTTTCCCACAGGATGAATTCATTTTAAATTTAGTCTGTTTCTGCAGTGCAGAGGAATGAGTTGCTGCAGGAGACATAAGCAGTGTTTATCACTAACTGCTATGGAAGTCCATGGTTACTTAAGGAAGAAGTTCTCAGTGGACGCATAATAGAATCATAGAATCACAGAATGCTTTAGGATGGAAGGGACCTTTAAAGGTCATCTAGTCCATCCCCCCTGCAATTGGCATGGACATCTGCAACTAGATCAGGTTGCTCAGAGCCCCATCCAGCCTGACCTTGAATGTTTCCAAGGATGGGGCATCTACCACCTCTCTGGGCAACCTGTTCCAGTGTTTCACTACCCTCATTGTAAAAAAATTCTTCCTTATATCTAGTCTATATCTAGGCCCATTGACTCCGGAGGTGTGAGGAGAGAGGTTGCCAGTGAAGACTGAGGCAAAAAAGTTGTTGAGTGCCTCAGCCTTCTCCTCATCTGTTGTTACCAGCTCGCCACTTTTGCTCATCAGAGGGGGTACGCTTAAATAGTAGTAGAGTGGTGCAAGAGTAAAACTGGAAAGAAAACCATTTAAGTGCAACAAAAAACTGCCTCATGTGCAGCACAAGCAACAGAAAACAGTGGTAGAGGGTCACTGGCAGCTAATCAGCAATAGCCCTAGTGCCCTCAACAAACTGGGAGTCAAACGTGCCTTAGTAGAGAAGTAGAAAAGATTTTTAAGTGATTCCTACCCTATACAAAAAAAAATTTCTGTAGAATAAAAGCTGTTTCCATTGGTTTTATAAATACCTCAAGTTGTAGCAAAATATTAGCTTAAAACTGTGGATGTCTTTAACAAATCTCCATCCAATTTCCATGTATTTGCACATTTCAAGAGCAAGAAATGGCATTTAGTATTCTAACTTCCCTTTTTTTACAGAGAATTTTCTAACTCCCCAGAAAATAACAGGCAGAATTTGACACGAGCTTCTATCTTTGCCTTGCTTGTGGTTTGCCAAGGCATTTGCATAACGAATAATGTTTTTAGACTACCAGCACCCTTTCAGAGCCCTTGAGCTAGTCTGAGCATGCTTTCCTCTGGAACTACTGAGCCCCACACTACAGGCCAAAACTGAAAGTAGGTGGGTGTAAACGCTCATATCAGAGTACCTGGTAGGAATACCAGTGGCAAAATTATTAACTTTAAGAATCAATAGTTTGTCAAGTTGAATTACATTGATCACTTCAATCTAGAGTATTTTGCTATATCTTTGTAATAGTGATATCCTTCCTCTGCCTTACAAAGTAGATATTATATTGAAAGTACAATTATATTAAAACATCCATAGGAAAATGCAGAAATGCATCAAGCACAACTTTTAAAGTGTGCTTCCCCTGTGGCCTGGCTTATTAGAAAAGCAATGCCAGTCAAATAAAAGCTTACCTTACCTATCAGCTAAGTCTGTTGCTAACATCCAAGACAGTAGCAATGAATATGACACCCTTAAGCCTTGAAATCCTATTGATTGTGACTGTTTCAGTTAAGTAATACAGCAAATGGGTTGTATTTGGTTTGCTATCAGAGGACAGTCCTAAGCAGTACAAGTATTTCAAAGGACTAAGGATGCATTAGGAGGGCTTACTAGTGTGCAAAGTGCTCGCAAACAGTTTGAAAAAGCCTCCAGACACTTTCACGTCCTGCAAGTCACAGTGTCCCATGCCCTATCCTTATCCTATGTTTTAGCAATGTATTTATTTATTTATTCAAGCTCTATTCATTGCAGTGATCATAGTTGCTTCTTCAGAGTTTTTCACATTGCAAAGAGATTCTGGACCTGTTACAAAGATGCCGCTCACGGGCCACCAGCCACAGCCCAGAAAGTAGGGAAAAAAAGAAAAAAAGGAATACACCCAATTGCCTTTATCCCCTGAGGGAGCAACCTCATCAGCAAACGCTGCACTGGTATCTGCATACTTCCTCCTGTGCTCCCACCATGTCTGGGCTCCAGGGGAGAGGAGGAATGGTCAGGCCTGGAAATCCACTTTTTGAGAGGAGGAAATGCCCTGCCTGCCCTTGCAGCCCCACAGGGACTCCAGAGTCATGGCTGGTACCACAGCACAGGGCATAACCCTTTGTCTCAGATCTGGTACAGGAGGAAACTAAGCTGGTGACTATCCTACCACTCCCTGTTACACCGTGGATGTCTTTTTGGTGTCTCAAAGCCCAGTTCTTCAGATTGTGTGGTGACTTCAGAGAAGTGCTACTTAACCACAAAGGGGCGAAATCAGTATTTTAGAGCTCTACTTTCAAAAATAACTCATCTTTAGCTCTCTGCCTTCACCCTCAGGGTGATGCTATGCTTCTGCAAGCAATCTTGCAGCAATGATTTGAGATTTCATTCATTAGTGTTTGCAAAATACTTTGAGACTCTCAGGAGGGAGATGCTACTGAATTTTAAATATCTGCTTAATTAGCTCTGTTCAGAGGTTATTTTACCCAGTCAAGCTGAAAGATCAAATATATCATAGAAAGGTAAACTGCAGAACAAAACAAAAGAATAATCAGTTTGGGGATGGTTCAATTCCTCCCTGTTTCTCTACAGAGAGGGCTTATTATATCTCTTCCAAAGTGCATGACTGTCAGGGCCCCATGGACACCCCCCTCCCAGGGCTGGGGTAGGGGGGACCTGCTGCAGGCAGTGGTGACCTAGGACGAGGTCTGGGAGAAGCCTCCGCAGATTCTTTCCTCTATCAACTCCATTAGTTCACCACAGATTTCCTTCATTATTATTAACCATGTTCTTGTCATCAGATGCTTTTTTTCACAGCACTAATAGCGCTGGCGCTTCACTGGTCATTATTAATTCAGCAAAGTTTTAAAGTATGTGTAATTCCAGGTGTCCAGCCTCCCTGGATCTTTGCTCTGGTTCTTCCCTGAGCATTAAACTTTTCATTATTCAGTCCAGTTATTTATTACCCTCTTTACAAATTCAGTACAATCTTCTAACTGGCATTTTCAACGAAAGGTCATCTGAAATACACACAGTGTTCCTTGTATCACCTGCCTTCCCCTCTAAAGGTCCGCCAGAGCTCATGTTGTATTTGTCATCTATTTACTCACTACATTGTGCAACAGGCCTTTGATCCCCCGCTTGTCTGTATGCCAGGGCTGTGTCCCATGAGGTATCTCTAGGGTGGCTTTCCTCTTTTCCATTCCCTTCTGATTAAGCTGGACATGTTTTCAATATCGCCTACTCTAAATACAGTTCCAGTGTATTGCTTAAAATGCCGTGGCTAACTTCAGGTATTAATCGCACATCACTGTAACACCAGGCATGTGGCCAACAAAACCAAGGAGCTGAAAGAGGAGCTGGGAGCCTAAATCCACCTGTCACTTGTTGTACCTAAAGACCTTGCACTTTCCAGTTTTCTGGAAGCTGAGTACTTCTGCTTTGGGCGGCAGAGGCACTGAGAGCTACAGACCGGAGACCCCATCTCAAAAATATGTTCAGTCAAAATTAACTGAAAAGATGTTTCTCTGCTTATTTCACCAGAGGGACTGTCAGACTTCCCCAGAGTATAACTAAAACAGCAGGCTACACACCAAATACCTTTTTTTTCTTCGCAAAGTTTTCCTTCAAAAAATCCACCTCCAGATTCAGAGGTGGCCATGCCAATGTCCCTTTTCATAGTGAAAACCTGAATATTTAGCAGCTTCACTGTGAGATGAAAGACCTGGACTTCATTCAAGGACTTACCTCCTACCTCTTCATTTTTTATGCACTTTATGCAGGGACATGAACTGTCATTGGAATTGTGCTTGAAATTCAAGTGATTCATCTCTTTCCTCTGCCATTTGAAAGAAGGGCTTTTTAAGCACCTGCTTTACAAACTGTGATTACTAAGCAGGGCACTTAAGCCCAGGAGAAGTCGAAGGTTTAACCTAACTTTTCCAAGTGAGTTATGCAGGTTCCCTATGAGCTGACTTTGCAGAGACTCCCAGTGAGAGCACTGGATCCTGGGGGTCCACTGTGGATGGCTGGCAGATTCTCGGTCTAAGGAACATGAGAAATAAATGTATTTGTTGACACACTGATTTTCCACTGATGTTTAAAATATTGTTATTTTCCTTTCTAAGGAGGAAGGAGCTAGAGAGCCACCACATCCTGAATTCCTCCTATATATCTTTTTGGGGAGAAAATGTCTTTCAAGACACTTCAGTGGAATGGAATTCAGTCACACCTGGTGAGGGTCTTGCACACAGACGTTCAGTCAAGATTCCAGCACTCGTTGACTCTTTCTCTAAAACTGAATTTGGCACATCCTTGTCTACCAAGACATTTGTTAATACAGCCCGGCCCTCACAGCAGGAAAAGGCAATTCATCTTCATCCTCTCTAAGAGTGAAGTGTGAACTTAACACAGATTTAAAATGCTTGCTTCCCCAAGCTCCACCACTTATCGACCACTGTATGAGCAGAGAGCAGGAATCTCCTCTCCTTGTTATAGCCAGGGCTCTTTATGTCCTCTGGGAAAAACTTTTGGGAAAGAGCTACTTTTGGTTTCAGTGATGTATCTCTGAGCTGAGGTCTATGTTGGCACTACTAATAATTATTTTGCTATAGATTTAAAACGAAGTTAAAGTATAGGAGTATTTCCTGCTACCCGTTGAAACGAAGAATATCCTGGCCAGATTGCCCTGACTTTAAAAAGCACAAGGAACCTGTGAGGCAGAAATAAGAGTAAGGTCTATGTAAGGCTATCCCAGCACTATGAACTGCTGGGATATAGAAATTCAGGGGTTTAGGTCCTGACTCAAAACCAGTGCAAAGCTTTCCAGAAAGCAGCTTAGAGTAAAGCTATGACAAACAAAAGGCATAATACAAAGATTATAGGTATTCCTAGGGTCACTTTTTCAGGGTAGGTGAAGTAAGCACAAGGTTTCTGTGCAAGATACAAAAGCCAATGAAAAAGCTAATTTACAGGCAACACCACTTATTGCTTGCCAAAAGTAACTGTGTCCTGTTAAAAACTGGCAAACTAGATAGAAAAATTAATCCCATTTTCTTTGTGGGTTTTTGTTTTGGTTTGGTTTTTTTCTGTTAATTAGGGCATTTATGCAACAGGGCATCGAAAAAGTTCATTTGGTGCCTTTGAAAATCATCTGGAGCCAGCATACAAAGCTTATAGTTCCAATTCTCATCTTGCTTTAATCAGGTGTAAAATCAGCTTAATTGAAAAGGGAGGAGTGACGAATCACCATCTGGAGGTAGCGGCACAAATGACGTTCTTACCACCCTTCTCAAAGAAATGATGGGCTTCCAGGAGAAGTTTGTGTCTGAACTTGGGGTCCCTGATCCTCAGTCACCCAGAGTATGTCTGGGACACATTGCAAGACCCTTCCAGCCTCTGTGGCCAGGCTTCCTTCCCATCAGAGGTAGGAAGATGGAAGCTGTGTCCATCACATGAGTTCTGGTACAGGGCTGGGACGCAGTCAAGGCATGTACTTGGACCTGGAAACATAGAAGCACTCCTAAGCACTGTATTTTTGGCATATGTTTTACGTGTTGATGCATGACCAAAGCCCTCACCATTGAAAATGTAAGCCTGGTTAGATAACAGAGAATATGTGTTCCTATGAGCATTTGCAGAGAGGGAATTCTTTTAGAGATCTTGAAATTTTCGAAATTATGGAGCATGCTGTACTCAATGAAAGTATATTGTTACATACTGCTAAGAAAAGAATAGAGAACAAAACATGGCATCATTTGGCACTGTGGAAATTTAGTTTTCACCTATATCTGGATTATCATATGCTTATCTGGTCCCCCCCCCCCCCCCCGAGTCAGAAAGGATATAGTAGATCTAGGAAAACAACATAAGGACAACAAGGTATGAAGATACCAGTAGAGATTAAATAGGCTAGGGATCCTTGGCTGGAAAAGAGAAACTTTATGGGGTATATAAGGGAGTAGGATAATGAATGGTAGAGGGAAAGTGAATGGGGACCAATTATTTCTCTTCTTTACAACATAAGGACTCAGGGGCATTGAAGAAAACTTCCAAGCAGATGTTTTATAAGAGAAAAAAAATCATTTTTCCACACAAGATATCTAAACTGTGAAACTTACTGTCACAAGATGTTGCAGATGAGTATAAAGAGATCCAAAAGTGATTAGGTAAATTCTTGTAAGAAACATTAATTGAGAGCTATCAGCCACAAAGCTGTAAATATAGCCTTCTGCCCAAGAAGTCCCTAAACCATAGCTTGCTGGAAGCTGTAAGGGTATTCCAGAGGATTACCATGCACATGTCCAGACTTTGTATAATTCCCCTAAACAGCTGCTTTTTAATTTGATGGAGACCCTTCACTCTCAGCGCTCAGTACAGCCAGTCACACGTTCTTAGGGTTTTTTTAGGCAAGCAGCTCAAGAAGAAACTGTTCTAGGGATAGTGCTTAAGGACCATAAGAATTTAAATTTTACTAGACAGTGTGACAGGTGCTAGGGGAACTCTTTGTTCTGTCACACTGATTCACTATCATTTTCAAAAGCTCAGGATGCGAAAAGCACTTGAGGTTTTTTTCTTCTACTTCAGATTTAGACTGTTGCTAGTTTGTTCACAGGTGGAGAAAATATGTGAGAAACAAGCTGCAAATTGGAAAGTAGTGTAACAATTGGATGACAAAGAGCAGAAAGGTTAGGGGAAAAGAAGCTGTACATCCTCACATACATTTCATTTGTTGATGTCATTTGTGATTGTACTCTATGTCTGGGAGTAAGAACTCATACACATGTAGGCATGTATGTAAGTATAGAAACACACATACATACCTCAGATTCTCCTTTTCTGTCCTGTATGAGGAACAAGCTGGATCCAAGATGCACACGGCTCAGGTTGTAATACATGATAAGATTAGAAAAGGAAGGCACATGAGCATCTCTTGTGGAGATAACCTAGCACAGAGACTTATGCAGGCAGCTCCACCACAGCCTGCATAACTCTCCATCCCTGATGTGGGGATCCCCATTTCCACACCCATGTTCCCATATCTTACTCACCCATCCCACCTAACAGGAAGGGCACCGTGCAAGCAGAACAACACAGCTGAAGATTGGGACTGTCCATTGCAATCCCTGAACACAGCCCTGGTCACCATGAGCTGGTCTTCTGTGCAAGAAGCTAACCAGCAACAGAAGCAGTATTTCCTGCAAGAGAGGCAGGAGAATCCCCAACAAGGCTTTGGAGACAAAACAGAGTCCTGACTGTGTGAGGGAGTTGGTTACTTTCCCACAGATCTATAAACCTTTTCTGCCTTCTTAGAATTTGCGTGCACAGGAAATTCCTGTGGTTTCTGCACTTATTTTGCACAGGATTCCTGAAAAATGTGACTAAAGTCTCCAGAGACCCACTCAGAGAAGGTTTTCTAAGAGGAGAAGCCTAAGCAGTGGGAATGTGCAACCCACTCTCAAAAGGGGGTTGGACATTGGTTGCATAGAAGTTCCAGGCCTGTAGGTTGTAGAGCTGAAAGCAATCATCCCTCCCAGCCCAGACGCGGTAGTACTCAGTAGTTAGAGCCTTTTGTGATAGGCTTTTGCCCATTTGGGAAGCAGGGCTGGCCCAGGATCATAAACAACCTCTTTGCTGCATTCAGTTCTGACTGGTTTGTGTTACAGGAGACACTAAGGCTTTTGGGAAACTAGTATTTCCAGGTACCTTATTGTGGCCTTGGCCTGGAGAAAAGATTCAGATTTTCCTAATGCTAGTACAGGACCATGCTGGATATGGGATTATCCAGGCAATGCCATCATTTGCAAAAGCCAACCATCTACTTCAATCTGCTAAAGCAAGTAAAACATGCAACATATAAAGTACAGTGTGACCCAGAGACAGAGCAACATGCCTACCATCAACCACCCTTTGCAGTATTATAGACTGAAGAATCCAGTCTTCTGCTTCACTAGATGAAGTTCTGGTGCAGCTAGAAATGTTTGGGGTTTTGTTTTTTGTTTTTTTGGTTTGTTTTTTTTTAATATTCTCCCTGCTCTTACTAATCTACTTAAAATACACGTGTAATTTCACCACTTTGTGAGTTTATAGAAGTTGACCCCACCTGCAACAGGAGTGATTTCAGAATAACTTCTTATTAAAAACTTTAAATTAGTGACACACAAGTTAGAAGCATTGAAGTGTTCAGTCATCAAAGCAGCAGTGGGCAACAAAAGTTGGTTTTGGAGCTCTGGGACAGAAATAGTGTGATTTGACCTTCTTTCCAATGACTGATACCAAACCGCAAATGACTGGCAGTGTAAGCAAGAGTAGTACCATTAGTTAGTTAGTGTTTTCCAAACTCTGGTAGAAGTGAAAGCATGCTAAATATTGCTTTCATTCGGTGACAAAGCAGGAGAAAGAAACAGATTAAAACATGTCATGGCCTCAGAGAGACATGTATTTTGTATGCGTTCCTATAGTGTAAACAGCCTTTTTTTGCAGGAACTGTTCTAGCCTGTTCTTGAAAACACTTTCATTTCCCCCTTAAGCTGTCTTAGCTCCCACCTGTAAAGCTTATAATGAGGATGTGATGCTGACACCTAGAGGAACATAGATATGAATGTAAATACATTGTATAAGTCTGTAACCCTCTTTTATAATGTGTTTTTTAATAAGGCATCTGTTTAAATTGAGAAGTGAAAGCCTGGAATGCAATATTCCCTCTGTGAATAATCTATAAGCTTAGTGGACACATTACAATGAATAACCAATAATAGTGGGTTTTCCAGCAATCCAGTTTAATAGCTTCTCCATATGTCTGTGTTTATACATCAAATAAACTTCCAACAAAAAAGTAAAGTACAATTCAAGAAAATACCCAAAGCTATTACAGTTTTGGCTTCCTCTTTGTTGATTTACAATTATGTACAATACTGTCTTATTTGCAATACCCACTGAAGACTTAATGATTTATTTACAACATCACCTGGTGCTTTTCACTATGCAATTGAACTGTCTCCTTTTTGCTATTTACATTCATAGTAGCAAGAACCTTCTCTTAGGAGACATTTATGGATAGGGTTAAGAGGTGGACTGAAACAAGGCAAGATTCTCATTACTGACTGCAAACATACCTCTGAAAGCCCATTTTCAGATATAGCTCAAGGAAGATTCCAGTGCCTAGTGCACTGATATAACCATTATATTTACAGTCAACATAATAAGGTGTCTCCACTGAGAATAACATTCCCACTCATATCAGAGGGAGATATGTGCAAGCTGGAGGCAGTATATATTTTAAGCTGCAGCAAACACAAGGTATAAGGTGCTACAGATGCACCCTACTTATCCTGCCAGAGACCTCCAAAGCAAATGAAGACACAAAGTATGCTATCTTTCTAAATGTGTGGAGGAGAATTTTTTACAATTCTTCTTACACAAGTGATTAAATTAGGAGGGAAAAAAATGATAATTTTATCATAATATGCAAACTGTTTCATAGCATAACTTGGGTTGGAAGGAACCTGTGGAGGTCATCTATTCCAAATCATTCAAAGCAGGGCCAACTTCGAAGTTAAGAGTCAGCTTTCAGCTTAGAGCAGATTGTTCAGAGCTGTGTCCCGTCAAGTTCTGAATATCTCCAAGGATGGAGGTTGCACGACCACTGGGCACCTGTTCCCACGTTTGACCATCATTATGGTAAAAAAATTTTCCTAACACCTGATCACCTTCCACCCCGAAGGTATAACCTAAGGCCCATTGAATCAATCATAGTCCTTCTATGTACAACAGCTTTAGAGCATCCCTAAACCAAGTATAACAAGGGTTATTCTTTCAGCTTTTCAGAATAATTTGTTTTTCCAAACTATTTTCTGATACCTAGTCAGTAGGGTACCACTGCTTGAAATATTTTCATAGCTTATATTGCAGTGCAACATATGTACCATCCATTGGCATCAAGAAATCAATGCCACAGCTGCACTTCCTCCATCTGTGATAAATCCAATATTTTGCACATTACACAGCTCTTACAGAACAGCGGGTTTCTGAGAGCATGACTAGATGCAAATTACTCACACAAAAGGCATGAGGGTTTCACCTTAGAATCCTCCCAACAAAGAAAAAAACTGTTTGTTTGGGGAGCAAAAGTCAGGAGTCTCTGTTATAGCTACATGTGCCTGAGTTTTTGAAATCCCTGTTTTGCCATTGCCTGCTATTCCTTCTGATCATCGAAGTTGTTTTGTCTCTCCCAGCTTGAAAGATGCAATCTACAGTACAGCTTTCTCCAGTAACAAAAGCTACTCCTAGCTGAAACGCTTTTCTAATGTCTATATAAAGGCAGGCAATCACCCAATCTTTCCATCTCCACAAAACGTTACATAACTCTAGAGGCCATGTACCCTTTACTTCCCTAGCTCCGGTGAATAAAGAAAACAGACAAACTAGAATCAGCTCAGCCTTCGTATTCAGCTTTAAAATCCACCATGGTACATCCTACCCCACAGTGATAACACGTATTCAGATATGAAAATCTCATTGTAACACTGTCCGCTTACATAATACATATTGTATGACAGTAACAGTCATGACTGGAATACAAGACTGCTGATACGTGCATATATATTGGTCATAGCTGTTGAGCGAGGTATGTGAACTCTGATAATTGGAGCTAGTTCTCTGATTTTACATCTTCAGAAGAAAAGAGCAAAAAACGTGTTAATTCTGGGCATCAAAATAAGCCATGCTGTATCTAGAGAGACAAATATCAAGAGAAACACACACTGAGAGGCTGATGGGCTCGTTTGCATGGCAGGTCACACTTGTTGCATTTGGCAGAAAGAAAAATAAGGCTTTCCCTGTATAATCCTCTTATAAGATCCAGTCTTCAGTAGGGTAAAAGAGATTAAAAATATTCTTTCTCCCCATAATACAGATGCACTGAGCAGCTCTTACCACCAGTGTGAGAGAGGTGTGTGGAAGGAAAGAAAGGTAAGACCACATATTAAAAAATGGTTTCTGACTGCCACAGAAATCGTGACAGCTGAATGGAGAAAGATATTCTATAGGCATTTCAGCAGAATTACAAGGTGCGGCAAGATGTTGCATTTTAATTCTCTTCCCTGATTTGGCTTTGTTTCCTTAATACTTGTTTGACAACCCACAGACCATTCTCAGGCTATAGCAACAAATTATCTCTTTGAAGGTCTTCCTCATTTCCTGGCTACGAAAGGCATAGATCAAGGGATCAATCACTGAGTTGCACATAATGAGAATGAGGTACATGTTGAAGTGAGACATGAAGCAAACACAGTAGAGGTTTTGGGGGCAGGAGATCATCAGGATGAGATGAAGGAAGAATGGAGCCCAGCAAACAATGAAGATGCCAAGAAGCATAGTCAGAGTGATGGCTCCTTTCATGCTGGTTCTTTGACGAACAGAGTTGTACCCAGGCAAAGCAGCTATTTTCTTCACGTGAGTACGAGCCAGGAGGAACATATGGATGTACAGCGAGACCATGAGGAACAACATGGTAAAAAACATAGTGATAAGACAAATGATCACGTAAGTTGATTCATAGTAAAGAATGAATATAATGCCACAGCCTGTGCAAAAGGTCCAGATGCATGCAATAATAAGCCCTGATCTTTTCACTGTCATGATGTTGTGATAACGCAGGGCATAGAAGATAGTGATATACCTGTCTACTGCTATAGCCAGCAAACTGCACATGGAAGCCACAACAGATATGCAGATCATTGAATCAAAGACATTGTCTATATGACGGACAAAGGCATCTTCCATAATTATGTGTCTATTGTTTATTAAGTATATTGTTATGGTCTCCCAAGCATTAGACACACTAACCAGCATGTCAGCCACTGCTAAACTGCAAACAAAAAAGTACATGGGTGAATGCAAGTTCTTGTTCTTAATTATTGCACATATAACTAAGATATTTTCGAGGAGGCTTACAATGCCCAGAGTTAGGAACACCTCAGCCGCAATGACCACTTGCTCACATGGCGATGACTTGCTCTTGACAGTAGGCACAGTAAAGTTGCTGCCAAAGGCACTCAGGTTTAGTTCAGAAACATACAGTTGAGAGGACGTGTTCATCTCTGGGAGCAAACACTTTCTGTTCTTTCTGAGGGACTTGCCAAGGAGTGTGGTAAATGCATTTTCCCAAAGGCAAAAGACCCTGCCAAAAAAAATATAGCATGACGAGAACAGGCAGAAGTTAACAAAACAAATATCACCCATTTCTATTTAATTTGGCTTGTACACATCCTGCCTCTTCCACACCGTATTCCTCTACTGATTCTAAATTAACCTCCGATTGGCTCAGAGTTTTTCTACTCATCCTTACTGGGAAATTAAAACACAAACTAACAAAAAGATTCAAGCACTCTTTATTCATAGTTTTGTTTGTTCTATTCCGTCCCCCAGAAGTGAACACAATGTCCTGGAAATTCTGCTGAACACCAAACAACAAATGGTTTCCAAAGTCTCAATTCTCAGACCCTATAAATGCAGGAGAATATAGTATTACGTTCAGCAGAACCTGCTCACTTGAATACAGTATATAGAAGTTTGAATTATTGCCACAATTAAGAACTGAACATTTTCAGTGAGAGATTTAAATGTTTTCCTGACCTTTGTACTTCTTAAGTTTGCATGAATTGTTATAAACAGCTTATCTGTGCAATACTAACATGCTCACTTAAAAGCATAGTATTAAACACCTAACCAAGGCAAATCCATATATTTCAAGATACACTAAGGTTACAGAATCAGTATGGGTCGAATTCTGTCATAAAAATAAGTTCTTTATTCCAGATCGTCAGTATTTTATTCAATGCTTGTTTGGTAATGACAATATTCAGGGCAAGTTGTAAGCCATCAGATTCTTAATAAGCGGAACACTTAAAACTGATTGTCCGTGACTTGTTGCAAATAAAATTCAAAGCATATCAAGCTAAATCATTTTCAGTTTTTAAAAGTAACCTTTTATTTGCAATCAAGAATTAACTGTACCTATTTACCAGAGGTGCTCCTTCAGCTGCTCTTCCTCTTTGTTGCTTGCAACCCTTCCTCCAGAGAGCAGAAGTTTCAGCCCCCCTCCTCACCCAACATCTGGGGCTGGGGACTCCCTGGTGGGAATGGATGACAAAAATAGAGGAAAAGGAATGAGTAAATCCATAGAGTCAAGGCTGACCACATATAAATTACTTACTGTGCAACTGCCTTTTTATAGACTCAAGCAATAATGACTTCAGTACTCAAACTGTGGCTCCTCCTCCCCTTCTTTGCCCCTCTGAACTTCTCTTTTCACAGATTTTGTTAGCAAAGGTTTAGTTTTTACCACCATCTAGTGGTATTCTCCTGTTTCTCTAAGAGAGCAGTGATTCTGATCTAAAATTCATGATGAGCTTTTTAAAATATTAAAGGGGGAAATGCACTAAGCACGCTCCTTTCCGAAAATATTTCTTTTTTGTTTTCTCTGCTGTTGCTAGCACTCACTGACAATAAGTTCATACTGCAATAGTAATCCAAAAGAGGTGAGAGCAAAAGACTGCTATTGAAGTGGGAGGCTTATTAATGTTATAAGCATTTGTCTTATATTCATAGTTATAATTTTGCAAGAATAAGAACCACACTTTTACAAAACTCAGAGAACATACAGTCAAGCCTGTCACACCACTAATAGAAGATATAACTCAAGTAATTTATGTGAAAAAATAGAACAAATAAACGGTTGTGTTCCAGTCCCCTTGCTAGAATAGAGATTTCAATGCAGACATGGAAGGATTACACAGCACATCATGCCGGGAGCCAGGGCTTCCCAAGATGGATGTGAATTCCCCCAGGTTTCACAGGGTCTAAGAGCTGGGAAACTCAGTGCTCAGTATTGCAATGGCTGAAGTCCCTCTGTGGGTCTAGCAGTCAGGCAGTCCAGGCTCATTCTGGGCCTTACCCAAAAGGTGGCAAAATCAGTGAGACTCTTTTCTTTAGCAAATGGGCTCTGCTTCTGCACGCAGACTGAGGAATGCAAAGCACACACCTTCCTGACATTGCCAAATGCCCTTTATGTTATCCACTAACTATCCAGTCAAATATCGTGCAGGATTTGAAGTTAGCTTAAGATAAGTCTCTGCTTCCCCAAATCACCACCTTTCCATGAATTAAGGGGTTGGTGTTTTTTTGTGGTATATAACAGCTTCAAATGCTTATTTTTAACCTATAGTGTTTTTCTTAAAGAATTGCCACCAACAAACACAAACTTTATTGCTGTATCCTGTGCCATTTTTGTGTTTTCAGTGTTCAGACAGAGTTTATTGTTATAATGCAGCTAAATCCATATTTCTGATTTTATATTCCACAGAAGCTTCCTCTGTTGTTACTGCTAGCTTCACTCTAGGGACACTGAAAGACCTGGGCCATGGTATGAAATGTTCTTATGTACAAACAATCCCTGCACCAAAGGAGACAGTGAAAAGCATTTTTATTCATTTGAGTAAAATGACTCCTCTAGCATTATGCAGTTATAGTCTGGACATAAACTTTGCATGCCCCTTCTCCCTACTACAGGAAAGAGAATTTAGATTATCACAAAGTAGAGGTAGCAAACTATGCTCAAGTGCAGCTGTTAGATCTGAGCAGATAATGCCAGCTAGTGAACAGCAACACTCCCTGCTGTATCCAACCCATCTGTGTGCCAGCTCTGAGCTCATAGGTGTTCGCAATGCCCAAAAGAAAAGAATATAGGATGCCTATCTGTAGTTCTCTTTCTGTTTTTTAATCTACAGCATGTTTTACTTCTCCTAGGTTGTCTTTAGTTAACTTATCTTAGTTATCTTCAGTTATCTTTTGCATAGTTTCTGATTTTCCCACTGTAGACCCTGGAAATCATATACCTAAAAGTAAAATTTTACTTCTCTCACTGTTCCTATATCCACCAAGAATTGTGCAGATGCTGTGCTCTTTCCACTGCCAATTATTTCTCTTCTGCTATCCTGTTTTTTTGTTTATTACACTCTCTCTTTATATTCTGTTCATCTTCCCATTTACAAATTCCTCTGTATGTTCAGCTTAATAAACTTCTTTGCAGCCCAGCTTAGCTGCCTTTACAAAAGTTCTCACTGTACCTGGTAGGACTCAGTGGACCAGCTGATTACAAATCACACATCAGATTGGATGGCTTGGCTGTTATTCCTTAGAGCAATGCCAGGTATCTCACATACAAACTATGAATCAGCTTTTGGATTCTTCTTCCACAAGCCAGACACTGCAGGCATAAACCCTGGGACAAGTGTCTGCTAGACAAGGAAACTCCCTTATTTACAAAACCTGTAAAAAAATTACCTGCCTGGAAACTGGAGTAGTGATATAGATGTAGTTTGTTTATGTTAGAGGATTAAATTAATTTTTTTTTTTCCAAAAAAAATAGTTTTATCGTTATATTGCTGCAGCAAGAAGCTATAAGTATAATAGTTTGAGAAGCAAGTAGCTGAATGGGCACCCAATTAGCAATGGGTGGAGGCATGCAGGTGAGTTATAAGGATATTAACTAAAGGGGCACAGGAGCAGATCTTTGGATTCTCTCAGGAAAAATCCAAGAGAGGCTTCACCTTCCAGCTGGAGGACTCCCGACTGAATAGGCTGGTCTTTTAGATGTTCGTGATCTTGGTGTTCAGCTCCCTTGTTTGTTCAGTTAAATAAATTCTCTGTTTCTACAGACAGGTTCATGTTCGGTGTTTTCCAAGGCCACAAAGATCATGTCTGGACTGCCAGCGTGGGCAAACCGTACTCCATGCATCACAAAGCCTGTGTCGGTATTTAGCCATTGGGCTGTACCGACACAGCACCAGACCTGATCCCTTGAGTGCACACAGAGTGGGCACCCTGAGGAACACACTGAAGCCTCTGTCCTGTCCCCAAACCATCATTCTCTTTCCACAGGTGGAAAGAAGAAAGGAGGTTGGAGTGGGGGCTTGGGGTGTGGGTGCACAGGTCTCCCTGCAGCATGGAAACAAACACAGCTGGGTCGTACGCCAAGGAGCCTGGATCTGGAGCCCTTGGGAGTGCTCCTGAGCTCCATGGTCTACATATAGCTGAAAGGGATGCTAAAATGCATCTTCAGGAATAAGTGTTTTGTTCATGTGACAACTTACCTGGCGTATAAAAAATGCTAACCTCTTAAAGTCCCTATTTGACTGAACTCAAGAGTTTGCTTTGGGCCCCAGGCAAAAAGATCAACAGTGCCCCAGAAGGACATCACTGAACATAAGAAAGAAGTAAAACATGATGCCAACAGAGAAAGAGACATCAGGTTCTGTTTCAGTGCCATGCCATTTCTTTCCATTGTGACGTGGTGAGAGAGCATAAAGCCTCTCCAGCTGCATATCTGCCTTGCAGGCTTCATCAGCAACCAGAGTGGGAGTCATGACAGCATCACTGACAGGAACACTCAGACCCTGCCTGCCACCAGCACCACCAGCGATCACGCCAAAGCTCCCCTTTGCCCAGCACGTCCCCTGGGGCAGGAGTGGCTATAACTACCCTGACCCGTAGGACAAGTTACATCATGTCAAAACCAGCAGGGAATTGCATGCTGCCTTCATGACAGCAAGATACTGATTTTATCAATGAATGCGTGAATGAGGCCAATGGTACAACGTGCCTCCAAAGAAGTTTCCGTAAGAAGAGCTTATCACACTCAGATGCATTCTGGTATTAATCTGTGCTAATCTTAACAGATTCAGAGAAGAGTTTTACTGACGCTAATACAAATCTACCCAACTTGTCTAGTGCTAATACATTGAAGCAATTTAATTCCAGTGTCCTTCTGTAGCTATTTTTATCTGTTTGATGAAAATACATTTGTCCTTCATAACATAGCTTTGGATTGGTGCTCTTGGCCTATTTATGAAATCTCTCTTCTCTCTAATCCTTGCCTGTGCTGTCATTAGCGTAGTATTTCAGAGCCAGAGAGGATCCTCTCAGGCTGCTCTGAGAGATAACCCATGGATCACCAAAAGTGAAGATTGTGGCCTTCTCTGCATTTAAATCACATAACAAACGTTGTCTAACTTCTCAGACTGAGAAAACTATTTCTCTTGACCTCTGTGCTGAGTAGCTTTGGCTGAGCCCCATCCAGGTCCTCCCTGTTACCTCCCCTGCATTACCATCCAGTTAGCCTTTATTAAAGACAGGAAATTAATCAAGATCAAAAATAAAAGGCATCAATACTTCCTGTCCTTAAATAAAAAAGCTGGATGAAGTAGTGATAGACCCTTTGTAATTCAGTCCCCTCCCCTCTCCAGGGGATAGCTGAAAGCCTAAAAGTTAGGCTTTGCAGTAAGCAGTAGTATACTAAATACATTCTTTCACATCATGGCCCTAATCTTCGAATCAACACTTGAATGTTTTTTGCAGGAAGAATCACAGAAAAGCAAGACTGAAATAAGACATCAAAATAACATGTAAACTGTGCCCTGTCAAAGGGTGGGATCGGCCATACTTGGTATGACTGCACTAACACTTCTAACCATCACCCCTGTCATCCAAGTGCTTCAAAATGGTTTGAGATAATCTCTGGCCAATCTCAGTTAATACGTATCAGTGGTGCTTCCCTCATCAGAGTAGAAAGCTGTGAATGATGCAATACAGTATAAAAGGCATTTTAGAAAGACATATCCTAATAAACTAAACTGGACATAGCTAGCCCCTTAAACTGTAAAAGGGTAATAAAAGGTTTAGTAACCATCATTTTTATGTGCCTTCTAATGGGAGCCAATTCCAGTAATGAATCATCCCCTAACATTTTGTTAGAGCACAGGTCAGCAGTACAGACCTGGTGAATCATACAGAAGTGCCAGCTACGGACTCAAAAAAACACAGATGACCAGTGAAAGACCATAGAAACTTTCTGACAGACAGGAGGGGTAATTCAATAATGGACAAACAGACTGGAAGAAAAAAAAAAAATGCTTAGCAGGTTCTTATTGGAGACTACTTTCTACAAGAGAAAGGAAAGTATTTCTTGCTAGACCACAGAGAAGATTTAATGTCTTTATCCATTAGTATAATGATCTAAAATAGGTGATTAAAAATGCTACTTTAATTACATTTTATAAGACATTCCATGTCTCATTTCTGCAAGCTTATCTTGCAGTATGGCAAAGGCAAACAGTAAGAGCACATCATTGTTTGTTTGCTTCATAAAATGCTTGTGCATGAGAATAATTTATATATATATATAAAATGCTGCTAATTTGTTGTATAATTCAGCTTCTCATTGGGACTTTGAGCATTTTAACTTTTTTAAAGTGACCACAGGCAATTCAGTGAGTGCTGACATGTAATCCCTGGTCTTTACATTCAGAATTCCCTGTTTTTCCAGCCTGGTTCATAACAGTGCTAGGCACACATTAGCTGCCAAGTGGACCTTCTAGTCACCCATTTACCAATAAATATTCAGAAGCAGATCATTCTTTTCCCAGCAAGAACTAGCTGACTTTATTTACACTCTTCTTGAGGAGATCTAAGAAGAAGTAGCCCAGCCTAAGACTCATTTTGTTTCAGCTGGGACCAACGTGGGGCTTGTTTCACAAAAGTCTTCTCTGATTTTAACTGGCCTGCCCCGTGATGACAGCCTACCAACTATTTCCCTTGGCTCAATAAACAGAGGTCTCCTTTTGAAGACAAAGGCCTTTTAAAGGACTGGTTTGAACAGGCCAGCCACGTATCCACTATTCCCCTCTCACCTGCATTACTAGCACACGGCCCAGACACTGAATCTTAAACCGCCCCAGCCTGATCAGAAACACAGGCACCATTCTCCTGCCCTAAAGTTTCACACATTCCCAAGATACAGATCCATTCTGAAATTCAGGCTTTACTTTTCTACTGTCTACCCCTATGGTCCAGCTTCAGCTTCCCTTGCAGCTTAACTCCACCTTTCCTTAAAAATCGAAGTTGGGAGCTCCCTGGTTTAAAGTTTCCATTTTCCTCGTGAAACAAATGTGAACAAATTCATGTACAAACAGACACCACACAGAGCATCTGAGCACATCTTTGCATTTACATTAACAGATAAAAACCAAGAGATTACAGACCACTAGCAAACAGCAAACCTTCTAAACCCAATGCACTGCACTTAGGTCGTCCTTCCCTGGGAGTTTCCTGCATGTCCATCTGAGTATAAAAAGCCACCCTTTCCTCAGAAAGAGTGAAAAAAATCTGATTTCTAGGGTTTTATAAACTTCTGGTCTAAAGAGATCCCCTGAACAGCTGCTCACTTCCCTCTTCCCTCCTGCCAGATGAACACAGGAGCACAGTGTGAATCCTCCCCGGGAGCACTGCACTCCCCATCCTGGGCTGGCTGCTTGGTTTGAGCAGAGCGCCCTGACAAGTCAGTGTCTCTCTGACCTGTGCTGTCTTTGTAGCCAGGTGTTGGCATTTTAGCCCAACATGGGGATGACAAACAAGATGAACAACTTTGAGAAGATATACAGTGAGAATAAGCATGAATTCACTATACCCACAAAGAGACATTGCTACACATACAAAATTGCAGATGCAGCAATGTGTGCCTGCAGTTCCTATCTAGGCAAGTGCAAATGTCTCTGATTTAATACATATGATGAGTAAATGTAAATATACATATACCTAGGCAATTTTCAAGAATGCTATGACAGCAATATAAACATTTCTCTCTTTAGAAGTAGTTTTCAGTGCTATTTCTAAAATTTCTCTACTGATATACAGGTTCTTTCCTCACTCTCTGTTCAGTATGTTTTCAGATAGAAGGCAGCCTCGAGAGCAAGCTCTGTTTCTAATGAAAATAATCAAGAAGCCCAGTGCATGCGTTAATCATTCAGGCTAAAAAAGGTGGCAGATTCGTGTCTCCCAGAAATCAGTTGCTATTGGATCAATTGGGAAATCAATTTCTGCAAGACCTAAGCTGGACTATGCCATGGTTTCTTAATTGAATTACATTTCTTCATGCCATCTCTAATTGCTGATAAATAAAAAGAAAAAATTGGTTGGCATCTACGATCTTTCTTTTACTTCCTCTTGCTGAGCTCCTCAATTATTGCAGCGTGGAGGTCAATGCTGGCTAAACATCACAGCCTTCAAAGTGGTAAAAAGCTGCATCTTTGAAAATGTGACCTTTGTGCTTATTAAAGATGCTGAATGCCTAAAATGCACCTCAAACTCTATGACTAGTTGAAAGCTGGGATTGAAATATTTACATTTGGGGGATGAAAGACAGACACTTCAAAATTCTGGGAAAAAAAATGAAGCTTTAATCTTAAGGAAAAATCAGACTAAATTTTTCCATTAATCTGTATTTAAGTTGCCAGCCTTCACAGTCTCCAGGGCTGTCAGTCAGAAAGCTCAAGCGGTCTTCAAGAAAATCACTGGGCAGTCGGGAGGGAAGATGCAGTTGTGTAGACCTTACAGAAGAACACCACCATGATAGGCGTTCCTGTTCCATTTGTCCGTATAAGGCACATTGATGGAGCATCAGTTTGATACCACAAAAACACCATGGCCCTCTAGTTCTAGTGACTATGCTTGTACTCCTTGTACTGTCCCATGGATGTGTAGAGCCACCACCAATGTTGTTACAGAAGTTTAAACAGCAAGGATTACGCTCATTAGTGTAACTCCATTAATGTCAGTAATGTCACACATCTACAGAACATGGCTCTGATTCACAAAACCAAGTATATTTTTGTTGATACATCCTGGTCTCTCAATAACTAGCTCAAATGAAAAATTCCATGAAAGTCAGCAAGGAACAACTAAGGTCTGAACACCTACTTACAAACACACAAAGGAGTAGCAAAGAACTAACTTTGGCTTCAAGGAAAGTAGTAGCAGTGTAGTCAGCTTATATATATGCAAATATTTTTTATTCAAGAGAAGGGGACAAAAAAGTTAATCCAAAGTTTCAGATCAATTAGAAGAATCAGGACAAAGAGAAATTGCAAGTCTCCTGACTTTTCTCCAGAGAATAAATCTGCAGGCAGAGCAAGTTCACAAGCACTTATTCAAAGAATAGGATGAAACAAAAGGAGCCTAATTTCGAGCAATGAGAAAGAAATGCACTTGGTTAGCATACATCTCAATTTTAGTAACAGAATTAATATTGACCTGCGTTACCAGCATTACCAAGTTCAATGATACCATCACTTCTGAAAACCAGGAAACACAAAGTACACTTCCCAATGCAGCCTGATTTCAGCCTTAGCTGTAGGAGAGTTGGAGCTTTGTCTTATACATAGGGAGAAGCAAACTAGAGAAAATCAATTATCTCATCAAGAATGTTCAGTTAATTTGAGGTTTGCAACCAAGTACTGGTTTTGGCCCTGAGAGTTAAAATTAACTGCTACTAATGTTGTGACAATAGTAATGACAAAACAAAACTTAAAGTAAGACACAGTTTTCTCTTTCAGATTTATAGAATTCTATTCCCAGCAGACTAAACAAGACTAGGAAAAAATTGCAGTGCTTCTCAGTTATAAATAATACAATAATTTATTAAAATACAAAGGCAAATGAGAGTTTAATATTATTATAGAATTGATAATATAACAGAGATAATTTAATCAACTAATGAAATTTCCACCTCTTCATCTTCATTAGAGTCTTCCTAAAAGACAGTAAATTTGTCAGTAACTAGATGCTTCTTCTTAATGTTGTCTTCTTACATAATTTTGAGATTAACATAGTGAGCTTGTAACGTGCCAGAGAATAACAGGAAAGCCATGGGAATTTCTTACAAAAACATGCTCCTATGATTTAGAGGATGCAGTGAGAAAAAGTTCAGCACATCTGATTCAGTGGAAGTGATATTTTTATCCTAAAAGTTTGTGCTGGATTTAGCACACAATATAGAATTTATGCCTTGCAATGGGACGATCAATACCTGCCCTGACACAGAGTTAGAATGGGGCGGACGGGCAATTCAAGCACTGCCATAAAGCATGCCAGTATCAAGTTAACCCATCAAAATTGTTTAAAGAAATCTGAGCCAGCTGAATGAGTCTGTATTGCATCAGAGCTTTACATCACAGCCACATTTTTAACAGAGGATCAGAACATTAACTTTACTGCCATGTCAAACCACAGCTCCTGCATCCCTTACAGTTGAGGTCTTTGCCAATTTTAATATCGCAGGCTAACATGCCAACTACTTGCAATAGTAATAATAAGTTTTTTTCCATGTGAATATGTGTCCGCTACACACAGTGAATAAAACCAAAATACATTGGACCTTAATACTTGAGCCCTGTCTAAAAATTTTTCTTCCTATTCTTTTGGCCCATGTTTTATTTTATTCTTAACTTCTGATTATTTGTGTTTCTTGAAGTTGCCCTATGCAATTATTGAACTGTTTTTTTTTTCCGAAATACATTCCAGAATATGTTTTCATTAACAGCAGAATGATCATTACTTTTGAAATTCAGGACGTATGTTTGGGTCATTAAGTATTGACTTAAAGGCTAACTCCAGGCACACAGTTTAGAGAACCTTGCCCTGTATAGTTTCCAGCCTAGACTTATAAAAATATACTGGGGGCTTGGGTTTGGGGGTTTGTTTTTTTGTTTGGTTTGAGGGGAGGGTTTCATAGAATCATAGAATGGCTTGGGCTGGAAGGGACCTTAAAGGTCATCTAACTCCATCCCCCCTGCCATGGGCAGGGACATCTTTCACTAGACCAGGTTGCTCAAAGCCCCATGCAACCTGGGCTTACACACTGCCAGGGACAGGGCATCCACAACCTCTCTGGGCAACCTGTTCCAGTGCCTCACCACCTGCTGAGTAAAGAATTTTTTTCCTAACATCTAATCTGAATTTCCCCTCTTTCAGTTTGAAACCATTCCTCCTTGTCCTATCGCTACCTGCCCTTATAAAGAGTCTCTCCCCCTCTTTTATATAAGCTCCCTTTAAGTACTGGAAGGCCACTATGAGGTCTCCCCAGAGCCTTCTCTTCTCCAGGCTGAACAACCCCAACTCTCTCAGCCTGTCTTCATAGCAGAGGTGCTCCAGCCCTGGGGTCATCTTTGTTTGCATCTTTCCTATTTCTTTGGCATAACTAAAGTTATCTGAAGTATCTGAAAATTATCATTTGCAAATAAACACTGGAAAATGAAACCATGAAAAAAGCGTTCACAGGGAATGGCATGAGTGCAAATTCATGTATTTCCATAGCTATGGCCCTCACTTCCCTCAGTTCCCAGCCTGGCCTCCACGCTGGCCGTGCCAGCAGGAACACTTGGAAGCCGTATGGCAAACAGGATCAGGGAACAATTCTGAGTTGAAAAAAAAGCAGCCTCTTAAAAGGATGTTTATTGTTCTGCTAAATTTGGGCTCTGGGCTATATATCCACATATAGATCTGTGCAATACAAGTGGGAGGAAAAAGCGGCCGACAGGAGACAGAAACTGTTGCAGCCAGCAAAGCTGCCAAAGGAAATCTGTGCCCAGCCTCAGCCTTAGAAACCAAAACTGTTCTGCTAGCTTAAATGTTTTTCACATACAAATAAAATAAATACAACTGACCTTTCTTGTTGATGTGTGTCTGCTAACAAACTAAATCTGTTAACAGAAATACGGATGCATAGCAGGTTTTGTATTTACTGAAGCACAGCACAATTAACAAGGGGGTGAGCTAACTCAGAAAAAACTTGCTTAGCTGAGGGAGCCAATTAGTAGATGAAAGGAACGAGGTAGCCTCCTTCAGCAGAAACATGGTAACGACACCTACCTATTCGTCCCCTCCTGACCCAGACCCAATCACAGCCTTTAGCTGCCTGAAAGACCACATACTCATTTGAGAGGAAGAGTTGAGCACTCTGAGGTTTGTTGCTGTTTCTAATCCAACGACGATAAAACACTTTGTCCAGGGAACAAGGTCAAAAATACCAGCTTCTCCTTTCTCAGAGGAGGGTCCTATTGACCAGCTACTATTCAGAGATCATGGCTTCCTCTTGTTTGATCCTTTTTCAGCTCCAGAGAGCACACTTTGCTGTAGCTTCAGCAAAAGATTGCCTCTGACAGCAGTGCCATAGTCAGACGAGTGAGTCTTTTTCTTTGGGAAGTGGGAGGCTTGGGGTTGAAGCCCCTGCATCCGAGGGGGCCTGTGCTAGAGGCACCACTGCCCTGAGTGAGGGCTTGGGCCCTAAAGCTATTCAATAAGTGGTAGGCATCTCTTTGAACACATTGCTCAAGGCGATAGTTCTGGGGCTCAAATTCAGCCTGATGTAATATTTATTTCACCTACAGCAATGCCAAGTTCAGTGTAATCGTGACAGAAAATATGTCAGACAGGGCGCAATGGTTAAAAAGATAAGCTCTAACTTCCCTTCCCATAACAGGACATGGGGCATCACTCGCCAAGTGAGTGATGCTGGCACAGCAGGAGTGAGACCAGGAACGCCAAGCTGTAAATAACATACCAATGCATCATTATAATTTTACAGCTCTGCCTTGAATTTTGGAAATGTACACAATCATGACAGGAAGATCAAATTCCAATTAAACTTTCTTCATCTAGTTTAGAAAAGATACGTCAGGTAGAAGTGTGACATCTTTACTAGGATAGTTTCGCTTGGCACACCTTGTTGTACTTGAAGTGGTAAAGATGCTTCTGTCTGCCTCTTTGCTGTAACAATGGGCTGTAACAGTACAACTACACCTCCAGTGAGAAGTTGTACCACTTTCACGTAACTGGTAGTGCTAATGCAAAACAGCTGCTGTCTATAGGGAAGCCCTGGGTGAAACTGAGCATTTGGATTCTCGCACACAACCACTTCGAGGAGAAATTACATGTTTGTTCAGCCTATTTCTATTTGCTGCCTGAAAAAAGCCACAGCAACTATGACAGCAAAGTACTTTTTGTTCTTGTTAAAGGGTACGGAAACCTTCTTTTAGGCCTGATACTGAAATCTTGATTAAAATACACCACCCTTGTGCTTTTTTGGAGAAGCTGTGCTCTGGCACTTTCCTCTGAAATCAACTGCTATATCTAAATATCTTTTTGCATGAACTTTTTCTTTTAGTATTAACTGCACTTGATTCGCTGTTTGCAAAAAAAGCCAGTATTACTATTAACAAGAAAGAATAATCCATGCATTCATGACTAGTTTAATTCCAAGATTTCTACCACATATGCCTCCCTTGCATAGCTTTGAAAAGGCTTGCATAGGGCAACTTTTATTTGTTTCAGACTTGTTTTAATGTTTTTACTTTAAAGGAAACTGATGATTTTTCTTTGATTAAAATATTGGTATTGTTCTGAAGCAGTGGTATAGCTGCAGTCATATTGATGACAGTCAGATAATGGACTTCAGATGAATAGTGTCTGAAGATCAGCTTTTGGGGCAAGGACCAGAGCTCAGTCTTTGTGATGAAATGTTATCCAGGCAGGAGGAAATTCCACCGGCTCTTTTGCTAGCGCAGGATGACCTGGTGACCAAAACCTCTAGCTCCTACAGCAGGAAGTGTGAAGACATGAACCATGCTGCTAGGTTTGGATGCACAGCAGTAGGGCAATGGCAGTAGTGTGGCTCCTTACCTACATCTCCATCTTGGATAGCAAATACTTCTTTCAAGTGCTTCTTCCTGGCAGCCAAAGGTTTTGACATCCCCAAGTGTCCTCCTGTAGCACTAGA
The DNA here is from genome assembly GCF_965183815.1 of Platalea leucorodia. Taxonomy (NCBI): domain Eukaryota; kingdom Metazoa; phylum Chordata; class Aves; order Pelecaniformes; family Threskiornithidae; genus Platalea; species Platalea leucorodia. The sequence continues at coordinate 58,947,668 of NC_138823.1, read as the reverse complement.
TTTATTCACATGTGATTAGGTGGCTGTGTAAGAGACATGCAGGAGTTGAAGCTCACTGAGGAGTGGATTTTCATCTCAGTGTCTGCTCAAGAACAGGACAGGGCAGAGGTACAGCGAGGCTATACCTCCCACTATACCATCCAATGCTATGAACATCAGTCTGCGGTCCGGAGCAGCAGGGGGAAAGCTGTGGGGAAAAGTTTCCATTATGATACAGTACAAGGATGCGTCTGGAAAAAAAACAGTCAAACATTGCCACTGATTTTGAAAGTCAGAATTCTGGAGTTAAAGACAACAGCTTTTCACTAGCCTCTGATTGCTGGTACATTAGATTTTGTCTGTGACAGAAAATGTTATTTCTGATGTTTTTAATGCCTTAGCTACTATGTTATAAATCTTTGGTTGATGAATTCAATTGCAGAACAAAAGCCTCTGTGCAATAAGCTTTACTAGAGTAAATGTAGTATAAATTAACCCCTTACCTCTTTTCAGAGTAATCTTTTAATGCAGACAAGCCTTAAAGATATGGGGTTTGGGTTTTCAAATCATGTGCTTATGAGCCTGTCTGATAAGAACTACTGCTTTCCCCCCCAGCTTCCTCCAATACTTACTTGCAAACTTGTGACTTGGGCAGTACACAACTTCAGGTCACAACAAGATCCTCTGCAAATCTCCGGCATGCCTTGGATTTCAGTTAGAATTTTTTTATGCAGACACTTCTCAATTCAGTTTTATTTTTCCCCATGACAGTGAAAGACTCACCATGCCCGCCCAACAGCACCCACTGCTCCTCTCAGGCGACAGTGGTGCAGGTAATGGCACACGCTCCAGGGGCCTCCAATCACATACACCATGTTTTCAGTTCAGCAGCAGTTTATTCTCCAGATAAGATATGTAAGGTGATAAGAGGTAAAGTGTTGTATCTGTGTCAGGAGCAGACACACACATTGAGGACTGATCATCACAGTGTGCTGGAGACAATTCTCAGACAGTGGAGCTGGAGCAGAAGGCAGGAAACCCCAGGTGGTACACAATCCCTAAGAGCGTCACTTGCCTTTCCCTGGCAGGGATGAGAAGTTAAAGGAAGCCAGGTAAATACATTCCGCTATCCCCAGTTTTCCTTCATTGGTCCAAATTAAAAAGTTACTTTATGAATCATTTCTTTTCCAAATAACATTTGGGAAGCCAGTGCCCTCTGCTTGATCCATAAGATAAATGGGCTTTTTTCTTAGTAATAAGATCAATAAACTAATAGTATTTTGCAAATTCCAGGCTTCCCATTAGATGAAACTCTGCCCTTTGCTTTCAGTCAGGAGATGATAAACTATCATATTTAGCTATCATATTTAAGATTAAAGTAATTTTTTTCTTTTAAAGCCATAAAAGTCATGTTGGGATTTTACCATTAAAATCAAGTCAAAAAATTTAGAAGACTTTCAGGGAAACTTTGATGAGCAATGTAAGATAGACATATTTCTGAATACATTTACCTTAAATTATGACTTAATAGCATGTCTAGTTCAACTGTTACTGGCAGAGAAGGCACAGTGACCTATCCTCATACACAGAAATACTGATTGATTTCAGAGAAAGCATTGGGAGCTCTCAGAGTGTCAATAGGGCACAGCTTTAATGAAAATTCCAGCCTCCAGCTTTTCACAGGAGCACTCTACCCAATCTTTAAAGCACATAATGGTAAATTTGGCCATAAGTAGTTCAAAACAATTTGTTTTCTAATACAACTTTTTGTCTTCAAGGGCGTTTTGACCACAGATTAGGAAATTGTGAAAGCTTCAAGGAACAGATTCAAACAGATGGGACCTCCATGTTGCACTGAACAGGCTGGTGTGACTTTCAGGTGTGAGTGAAGCCTTGTCCAGAAATTCACCCTTTTGCCTCTCCCTATTCCTTTGGTATTATTAAAGGTCACCACAGCAGTATTTTACCCACTGAAGTTACTGGAAGTCGCCTTGGCCATCAGTGTAGAAAGTTAAGTTACTCAAAACAGTATGGATGATTTAGGTTTTGATGTCCTTGAGTACATGTGGCTGCCATTATTGCAGTGTGGAAGTGTAAAATCAGATATTCTCTTCAATGGTAGGTTGTTTTACTGATGTTGCAGAGATAATACAGATTTTCTTCCTCATCTCCTTTTTAGATTATACAATTCAATTATTTTCTGCACGGTATTCTCTAATGAATATATAAATGTGAAAGAAAAAGTAACGGTTGCTTCTTTTTTCTCTTAGTTGCTTTTTTTCCTCTCTGGACATGTAATAAATACAAAATTAAATAAAAAATTATCTCAGCCTGGCCAAAAAAACCTGCTTCTTACAAAGTCAGCAGTGAATAAAGAATACTAAATATTGCACTTCTATTGCTGAAGTTGGAAGAGCAATGAGTGAAGTGGTATCGAGGTCAAATTTGCTGCAAAACTGCCTACTCCAGTGAAGCCAGCACTGAATTCACATTGCCAAATTGCCAAAAAAAATCTAGATTCTTCTCTAAAGACGTCCCCCCCGCCCCAATCCAACTTAGCAAAGGCAAGCAACTAGGTAGTGCATTGCGACCAGCCACAGTAATTAGCACCTTCCCCATTCACCGTTAATTGCCTGCACAAAACCAAGAGTCATAATCATGCTGCACTCCAGCTCTGTCACTTGGTTATACTAATTTTTGGTTACACTAATTTTACACTAATTTGCAGCCACCAAATTTTGAATCTTAAAACAATGCAGTGATAAACAGAATCTTTAATATTCAACACAAGTTTTTAATTGGGACTCAAGGAGGCAAAAAATTATGCTGTGTATTTGTGATGAAGTAGACCACTGTAATGATTACATGTACTTGAGAGAAGACAAGACTGCAGAAGTTGTGAAAGATCACATTGTATTGCTACTCGGTAGATGGAGTGCAAATACATAACACAAAGGTAGCCACCAGTAATAATCTTTCCTATAGCCCTGTAACTTATTATTTTGGCATCAGGAGGAAGAGGATCATAGATCCCTAAACTTGCTCATCTTACTACCATGTTACTTTTGTTGTGTGGTACACACTGATGTTCAAATATCAGTGCTCACAAATCATTTTAGCAACTAATGAGAGTGGCTTTATATACTCGTTATTACACACAGGATATTTTAAGAAAGACTGCATGCCCAGCTGTGAGGGACCTGATTTTCAAAGACTGCTGAACAGATCATCTTTAAAAAATCAAACCTTTTTCTATTATTTCCAGGAAAGTACCTTAAAACATCATTTCTAAAATCAGTAATCTTTTAAAATTCAGCTTTGTTGTTCTGTGGTGGGTTGATCCAGGCCAGCAACCAAACACCCACCCTGCCGCTCACACTCCCCTCTGCTGTGGGATCAGGAGAAAATATAGGGAAGGTGAAAAGACTCGCGGATCAAGATAATGACAGTTTAATTAGGAAAGCAAAAGTGTTGTGCACAGGCAAAACAAAAAGAAGAATTCGTTCACTGCTTCCCATTGGCAGGCAGATGTTCAGCCTCTTCCAGGAAAGTAGGGCTCCAGCATGCATAATGGTTACTTGGGAAGACAAACACCGTAACCACAAATGTCCTCCCTTCTTCCTCCTTTTCCCCAGCTTTTAGTTCTGAGCATGATGTCATATGGTACGGCATATCCATTTGGTCAGTTTTGGTCCGCTGTCCCAGCTGTGTCCCCTCCCAGCCTCTTGCCCACCCCCAGCCTACTGGCCTTTGGAGGAGTGGTTTGGACAGACAGCCTTGATGCTGTGCAAGCACTGCTTAGCACTATGCAAAACACTGGTGTGTTATCAGCACTGTTTTCACCACAAAATGCAAAGCACAGCACCATACAGGCTGTTATGAACTCCATCCCAGCCAGACCCGTAAAAGTACTTTCCATATTTGATTTCTCCAGTATTCCTGTGGACTTTGACAGTACTGGTTTGTCTAGGTACTATTTGTGCTATTCCATCTATTATTTTTGACATATATGCTGATTGCAAGCCCACTGGGCGATGAAGCTAACTCTTTTATAATAAATAATAAGCTGATGCCCTCAGAGTTCAGCCTACGTATAAGAGGGATTATAGTAAAATAATTTGGAATACTTAAAGCATTACAGCATTGTACTTGGAAAACACCTTAATACAAGTCTAGAATGTATATATATATATAAAATTATAATGCTTTAATACCACAGCTTAATTGTACAACCAGACACTGCATTTCTACCTTTAAGGAAACAAAATTATTAGGATTTATTACACTTTAATTCAGAGATTAAAATGTATTACATGAAGAGGCAAAGACAACAAAATTTACCTTGTCCGTGATGGTCTTCTTCAAGTAAAATTCCTAGACTTGAGCAAGTAGTCATAGACTTACAGAACTCTTTTGCAGTGTTCGAAAGAAATCTCGTGGCAGATGGGCAGTGCCTCAAAAGAAATACTCTTCATTTAGGTTAAACAAAGAACTGCTTAAATGTGCTCTGTTGAAATCTAGCCTCCATTACAAGACAGGTTGCTTGCAGTGACATTCAGACATTCAGACAGATCTGAATTGAAGTTGCATGTCTGATCTGAGGCAGAAACACACACACACAACATAAAGAGGGAACAATTATACATTAGATGTGCAAAAATACCTGAAAAGGAGCCAAGAAGGTACTTTCCATTAAAGTGCTGGCTTGGAAGACCCTTGTCAAGGAAATAGGACATTCTGGGCCTTTTTAGTGAATAAGGAGGACTTGTTCAGTGTTAGGATCCTGGCAGTGTAGAACAAGTCTTATAAGATCCTCCCTCAGGACTGGACAAATAGGAAGAACAGCTTTCTTCTGCATTATGCTTTCCTGATTCCACTGTCAGCTCACTTACTTGGAAACTCAGCCTGAAGTCCAGTTAATATATTGAATCTTTTTACACTGAAGTATTGGTTTCCTACATCGTCACCAAAGATCCTGAAGATGGCTTCAACTATGCTTTTGCAATGCAATTTCTAGAACTGTTAAGGTAAAGACCCTTAAGATCGTTGAGTCCAACCGTTAAACTAACACTGCTGAGTCGACCACTAAACCATGTCCTCGAGCACCACGTCTACCTGTCTTTTAAATACCTCCAGGGATGGAGACCAACACTCCCATGTCCTTTTCTGCCAGGCAGCTCTCCAGCCACTCCTCCCCCAGCCTGTAGCGTTGCATGGGGTTGTTGTGACCCAAGTGCAGGACCCAGCACTGAGCCTTGTTGAATCTCATACAGTTGATCCCGGCCCAATGATCCAGCCTGTCCAGATCCCTCTGTAGGGCCTTTCTACCCTCCAACACTCCCACCCAACTTGGTGTCGTCTACAAACTTACTGAGGGTGCACTCAATCCCCTCATCCAGATCATCAATGAAGATATTGAACAGGACCAGCCCCAGTACTGAGCACTGGGGAACACCACTCGTGATCGGCTGCCAACTGGATTTGACTCCATCCACCACCACTCTCTGGGCTCAGCCATCCAGCCATTTTTTTACCCAGCAGAGAGTGCACTTATCCAAGCCATGAGCAGTCAGTTTCTCCAGAAGAATGCTGTGGGAAACCTTGTCAAAGGCCCTACTGAAGTCTAGGATTGAGTGCACCCTCAGTAAAAGGACCTGGGGGTGTTGGTTGACAGCTGCATGAACATGAGCCAGCAGCGTGCCCAGGCGGCCAAGAAGGCCAATGGCATCCTGGCTTCTATGAGGAATAGTGTGGCCAGCAGGACCAGGGAGGTGATAGTGCCCCTGTACTCGGCACTGGTGAGGCCGCACCTCGAGTACTGTTTTCAGTTTTGAGCCCCTCACTACAAGAAGGACATTGAGGTACTGGAGCATGTCCAAAGAAGGGCAACGAAGCTGGTGAAGGGTCTGGAGCACAAGTCTTACGAGGAGCAGCTGAGGGAGCTGGGGTTGTTTAGTTTGGAGAAGAGGAGGCTGAGGGGAGACCTTATTGCTCTCTACAACTATCTGAAAGGAGGTTGTAGCGAGGTGGGGGTCGGTCTCTTCTCCCTAGTAACGAGTGATAGGATGAGAGGAAATGGCCTCAAGCTGCGCCAGGGGAAGTTTAGACTGGATATTAGGAAAAACTTCTTCACTGAAAGGGTAGTCAGGCGCTGGACCAGGCTGCCCAGGGAAGTGGTTAAGTCTCCATCCCTGGAGGTATTTAAAAGACAGGTAGACGTGGTGCTCAAGGACATGGTTTAGTGGTGGACTTGGCAGTGCTAGGTTAACAGTTGGACTCGATGATCTTAAGGGTCTTTTCCAACCTTAATGATTCTATGATTCTATGATTACGGTATAATTGAGGACACACTGAAGATGAGGCAAAAGCACAAGTCAGCTAACTTGTCCCACATGACTTTTACTATCACTTGAGAGATGTAAAGAGTCTATAAGACAATGTGGCTTTCATTGCTGGCATTGTAAGGCTGGCAGCTGAGGCATCCAACTTATCATGTATGAATGAAGCAGTCTTAACACGGAAGTAGCGAACACACAAAAAATCGCAACTCCTCTGCACTCTCCATGATGCTTCTTTCGAAGTGGAGGGGCAACAGTAAACTCTGTACAATTTCCATAGGTACCATCTTTACATTTCACCTCTTCACATTCTTGTACAGCTGCGTGCCACCCTCCTCCCTCCACTTGTATTTCCTGGTAAATCATTCCAGCCTCTGTGAGGTGTATGAGGAGTTTTTGTATGAAAAACACTCAAAGCAGTGGGTGGCTTTAGTACTATACCCTCGCCTAACAGAGGTTTGGTCTGTTTCTAGCCAAATTTTCAGGCACACTGAATAGCACCTCTTACATTGTATATATGCTCTCATTAATGTAACAGCCTACATGCTCACCTGTTGTGATAAAAATTGTAAAATTTGTCCGTAATTATGAGCTACTTTTTGCCTTTCTTCAGCAAGAGAATAAGCAATTTGCCTTCAGGTAGTATTGTTTCTTTATTCTGATTAGATCTGACAGGGTTCCAAGGGCTGCAATATATGTTGCAGGTCCACTGCTTGCTGCAGAAAAACAATCATCGCAGCTGGTATATAATTACGCTGTACTAATTGAAGCAGAAGATATTTCCTGGGCAGTAATGAGTAGTAGAGAGGGTTTAGTGGACCAAATTGCTGCAGAAGCCAGTCTCAGTCACTCATTATTCCTTCAGTAGCTGTCCTATGCTAAGTCCAACTCAGCAACTACACAAAATACCAGATGAAAACCTAAGTGTACATTGCAATAACATGATCTTTAAAGTTTCCACCAACATATAAAGCTTTAAAGGTGGTATTTTTTGCACCAGTAAAAGTCACATAGTGCCCAGATCTGCAGAATATCTTCACTTCTAGACTGGGATTAGCTGTTAGACAAAAGACCGGTGCCAACACCACCTAACATGCCTCCTTGTTCCATGAATGATCAGTTGATCATAACAAATTTATATCTATCTTGCTTTACTTTTTTCCACTTTTACTTCTCTTAGGAAGAACAAAATTACTGTCTTTTCGTGACAAATATTCATCAGTGTTTATGATGCAAAGTCCTGCCAGACAGATGAAAAAGCGGGAACTTTTTGACACATGCTCTGCTCCCTACTGCAGTGTGTGAGAGGCAGAAAAGCCTTTCTCAACTCAGAAAACCATTTTAGATTTCTGGACTAGTGGTCTTGTCTCCTGCTCCTTCTCCTCCAAGGAAAGTGTTGCCTTTTACTTGTGATGACTGAGGATATTCACAGGGTGACTTACCAGCTACAACCAGCTCTCCCAAGGAAAGACACCCAGGAAGGACGAGATGGCTTGTCTCACCAAAACAAATGTCATGGCAATAAGCAGCCCCAGTCATAGGCAGGGTAAACCAAAGCAACTGCTAAACATTATGACACTACCACATCAGAAGAATATATAACCCAACTTGTTCTGGTATGGCTGATCTGCTGCAGACTCTTGTTAATAGATAGGTCATATTTACTCTGAAGTTAATCTACTTTCTATTGCAGCCCTTTAAAATCAGATGTAGGCAAAGAAATGCATGAAGAGAAGTTTGGGATTCACAGTAAAGCAGGAGAAAATATATGCTGAGTAATATGGACACTGTTCCTTTTCCTACATTTACTCAGATGTATTCAGCCAGAGCACTGGTGTTCGCTGTGATGCAGGGCAGTCAAAAATTACATCCCTCTCTGCAAAAACACAGGAGCCTGGCAGAAACACCCTGTGCTGGAAAGCCAATTTCTACTTTTCCTGCCTGTATTTACTGTTTTCATACCTCACTGTTACCTTTTGACCACCATCTTCTGTGCCAGCCCAGAAAGGCCCAGCAATGCTTCTGCGCCATTTGCGAGTCGTCCCAAAGGGAAAGCAGGCAGGCAAACCAGGTGCTGCTCTTTGTGCGCATATCCTTTCCCCACCACCCTGTCCCTTTCCTCTTTTTGATATCAAGGGACAACTATACTCTTGCAGTTACTCCTCAGCATTAATTTGGGTTTAAGAGGAGAACTGCAGATAAGTGTTTAAAACTCTGCACGTGAACATACAGTCAGTCTCAGAAAACACATCCTGTATGAAAAAAAAAGGCAAAGAAAAGCATTAAATTGTGTGAATGATAGTGGAGTGCCTAACTTTTGCTATGATGGGCATTACCACCTTGCAAGGCTATACATAGGTTTGTAAGCACTTCTTCCCCCTCATTTAATGTGGAATCTTGACTCTTGGAAAAGTATGTTGCCCCTGCTAGTACTCTGCTCACAGTTTTTTGTCAGAGTAACCCTGGAGACAAGAAAAAGTTGTCCTGTCTTAGGAGAATGCAGCCAGTGTCTTAGACTCAGGCAGCATAAATCTTTGATGCAGAGCTGCTATAAGGAAACCTGACCTTGGTCTTAGGCTGACAAAGACAGGGCTGGATAAAAAAGAGCACAGTGTATCATGGCGCTCCCAGGTTAAGCAACGCTGGTTTTTCCTCCATTAAGAATCTGACAAAAGGTCTTTCAGACATGTGATACCACTCAGCAAAAGGACGGAGGCAAATGCCAGAAAAGGACAAATAGTGTGTTCAACATTCACATCTGCGTAACCATCAGGCTGCTCAGAATTAATACGACCATATGATGAGCCTGCATTCTGATTACAGCCCGTCTGTGCAAAATCAACACCAAGGAACAAGATGAACTGTGAACTAGTTTGAAGGAATAATTGTGCAGGCTGATGAAAACGACAAACCACTTCCTTGGATTGCCAACCTTCCTCCAGAAAGAAGGTACAGTGGTTCCACTAACAAGCCAAATACACTTAGGGTAGCAAAAATAGGCCACCTCCAGCACAAGAAGCCTTGATTGCATCAGTATTTCACATGTATTTCTTTGGTAGCACCAGAAACTGGAAAGGGCAATGACGCTTCTAAACACAGCATACGAATGAGTCCCAATTGCCATCTACTTCTGCTTCCCAGAAGTCTGCAACATAATTTTACTCTTTTCACTGTATTTTCCACGCTGACCCTTACTGAAAACAGTCAGAAGTTAAAATTTTAAAAGGAGCCTAGAAAGGCTGGGGACAAAAAATCATAATTTCCTTTGAACCAAAGCCAGATCCCAACTCCCTGTAGCCTCCTTGGAAATTCCCAGCCCCTGCTGTTTTGGGAACCTAAGAGAGATGTTAAAGAAGACAGAGGATTGTTGCTTTTAAGAGTCTTTACATTATTACATTAAAAATTACTGTACTCACAATACAATAGAGTAGACATACACAAGCCTAAACATACATTGCACACAGTGCTGCTGTTCCTGTGCAAGGGAAAGTAGATCCAAACGCAAATACATGCAGCTCTTTGAATGAAATATCCTCCAGAACAGACACCATATGATACCTGGATAGCTCTGATGATTTACACTTGAAAAATGCTAAAAAGTTTTCAAGTAATGAGGATGGCTGAAAATAATTGTATCATCTGACACAAATGGTTCATGCAAAAAGTAGAATTTAAAGATAAATTGGAAGTGATTTTAAAGGCTGCAACAGCCAAACATGTCATCTACTAATAAAACCTACTACCGTGTTGTTATCGTATCCTTCCAGTTATGTCAATGCTCTGATGTGATTAAGGAAATATCTCAATTATTTTACACTTGACTTCTTTTCCTCCATCAGGCTGTAATTTATGTGTGCCACTAGTGGGCTTGTCTCTGAATTACAGCTCCTGGCAAATTCTGCTTCTGAATGTGCCTGAAGTTCCCACATGATTTAGGGAAACAGTTTCCAAGCGTTGAGGTATCATTTGGTTTCTAGAAATTGAAAGGAAAGTTAGTGCTGAAATCAGCAAGGCAAGGGACCAACTGACTTTTAAAAGGGGAATGGATAAGATCATAAAATGGACCTTTCAAAGTATATGTTTTTAGTTTGGATTCAGGCACAGCGCACTCAGTGTGTTTATATCCGAATTCTCCTGCATAGCTGTGGGACATCCTCAGCAAAATAGGAGCAAGTTATAGAAGACCATGGGAAAACTCCCTCTGACTGCAGTGGAAGTTCGACTGAAGCTTGATCTTAGTTTCATGCGGCATTTCATCCCAATAGCACATGCTAGCCAAAGGTTTTCAGCAAGCGTGACAGGGCTCAAGCATAGACAGACTCACAAAGTTTAAGAAAAAAGTTCACAGCTGACATACTTCTAGGACTGAAAGTAAATGGACTTCTATTTTTCTACTCCAAAAATACCTACAGGCTTACACCCCTTCCCTCAAGAAAACTGTAGCTTGAACGTATTTTTCTATGGTGTTGAGTACCAGGCACAACAGTGACATTGGGCACATGGTTATTTCTGCTCCACACAACTCTCATGACTGTCACTATCTGGCATGTGAAATGCTGCTTCCAAATCTGAGACTACAGAGAAAGTCACATACCAAATATCAAGGAAATACCCTCTCCCCTTATTTCAAGGTGATCCTGCTGCCTTCGCTTCTGCCATTTGAAGATGTCTTGCCTAAATAGGGGATTGCTTTTCAGAGTATCAGCAAGCCTCCAGCCAGAGAAGATTTTTCTGTTGCAGTTACTCCACTTTTCAGCAACAAGCTGGTGATCTGCATATAAGCTTGAGTTGGACCTGGAGTAGCTTGTGCTCCCTGAAACACCTTCCCTAGATTTAATTTTTCCCAAGCAGAGTAACAGTTATAAATACCTTATGTCCTTCATTTAATAAAAATATTCATCAACTAAATCTATTCATAATTCATAATCAAATTTCATTTAAAATTACTGATCATTTCTTCTTTACTTTTCTGGCCTCTGGAAATAAATAAGAGAACTTAGAGGAAGATCGGTAATAAAATTTAGTGGAAAATATGAATTAAATTTTTGGTGACTTCATTTTTCCCTTCCCTGCCCTGCTCCTATTTCTGACTACCTACACAGAATATGGTTTGCCAGCAATTTTTAATGCAGATTTGAGTGAGGAAGGCTCTGGTCAAAGGCTACAACAGCTGGGCCAAAGAAGGACTTTCTTGGCCTCTCTGTATAGGTACTGTTCAAAGAACTAAGTCAGAAACCTATGGCCTTGGGAAAATGAGAACAAAGGTATGCCTTAATTATATTCCATGGAAAACTGGACCTGAGAGAAACTCTAGCAAAGGCTAACATGAAATTTTACAGACACAGTATCGCATTAGTACTGTATATGAATGCAACTGAATGCATAGGAACAGGACAGAAAGACGAGAGAGCCAACCTCGATCTATCAACTACTGATGTTTGGTACAGATGTTATGTTATATATGTGGAAGCAGAGAACCGGCAGCTGAAAGTGAACCGAACGGCTTTTAAGCAATTCTCTGACAGTGCTAAAACACTACAGAGTACCCCTGTTGCTTTCTACAAACCAGTTTCTGGCCAAATCAGTCCTCTAGCCAGGAGACCAGAAATATTTTTGTGTGCAATATCACCCAGAGCCTTTGCTGAGTCACTTTGCATTTTTCTGTGTCTATCAGCATATTAATAGATATCAGAATTCGATTACTTATTCATGTAGTTGTATTAGCTCAGCATTTCCCAGTCTCCTGAGCTTTTGCTGGTAGTCTGCAGGTCTACCCTGCATTCATTCTGCTGCCTGCCTTACGTCATTACATGAATTGGTATAATTGCCCAGCAGAGCACTGCCTGGCATGTCTCATTAGCATTCTTTAATTACAGCAGGACTGAATGGCATGTCATTTACTTGTAAAAACTATTCACAGTATATTACAAAAGTGATTATAAACTAATCTCTAAGCTTTGGCTTCAGCTTGGACCTGACATTTTTATAGACATCTATACTTCATTCTGGTAGTTCATGACAACAGATCCCCTTGACTAAGCTGTTGCCTGTTAATAAGCAATCTTTCCTAATTCATCACCTCACACTTTATTAAGCATAGGTAAACAAGAGTCTGGGAAATTCTTTTACTGCGTATTTGACTTGTTAGCAAATGTTCACACTAATTTGAGCTGTTCTCCCTCTTAGCTCCTACTTGCTGATTCTAGTCACTAAAAGAAAAATTACATTTCAGCTGGACTTATCTGAGTTTTGTAGTATAAATACAAAATAACACGTTCTGCCTCCATATTGGACCCTCTACCCTAGCTCTCTTGTTGTCCCTTCTCTTTTCAAAGTGATGGCAATGAAGTCCATCTGAAAAAAGACTCTTCTAGGCAATACTTACTCTACTCAACACAGTCTGAGCAAACTGCCTGGATCAGGGTTCTCAAGGACTCCACCACCAAAGAGAAAAAAACTGCACTTAAACTTGGGGAAAGCAAGAAAAACAGGAGGGGAAAAAAGAGGAAAAGGTTTCTACAGGAATTTGGAATCTGGTAAGCACGTGTGGGGGAATCATAGTTTCAAATCCAAATACATAAAACTCCTCCTCAGTCTGGTTTTAGAGATCTGAGACCTTTTGTATTACTAGTCCTTTGTATAATCGTATGCCAAGCAAGCCAGACAACAGGATAAAGTTTTGCCTCACAGCACAAGGCTGAGTTGCATAAAGTCTGTGGTCCTAGTGAATGATCTACAAGGAATCCTGTCATTGCTCTCTATAAATGTCATCATTTTAAGTTGATCAAATTGGATTGTTCTTAGATCTAACATGCTTAAATCCAAAAAGAGTTTTGAGGTGACAGAAGTAAAACAAATATTTTACTGTGTAAGTGCAAAGTCAGGATTACTCAGGTTGGTTTATTACTGAAAGAAAGAAAAAGTACTATGTTCTGTAGGGGGTATATGCCATCTTCCATTTAGGCTGAAGGAAAATGCCGTTATCCCCAGTAGGTGAATACATAAATTCTGACTGTGAATTAGTTTTTCTCCACCACACTGAACACAGTCATCTTTATACAGGGCGAAGTGGGCAATATTAACACCCTAAATCAATCAGGATTTAGTTTCATGCTCACATAGGAGGTTCAGCACACTAAATGACTGAAAGGTACCACATCTGTGAAAGATTTTTCTTTTTATAAGATGTGCTTCAGTGTATAACTGCTAGATTGCTGCTAGAAAGGGCAGCTGTGAGAGGAGAAAACATGATAAGCAAAACCACAGATACTGTCTGGAGACAGGCACATCTTCAAGAAAGGATGAAAGAAAATATTCACCTGGTTTAAGCTGTTAATTTAAAGCAGCAATTGCTAAGCAAAGCACAATAAGAGCATGTTCTCTGTTCCATGAACCGCTTCTGGCCTTGAATCCACAAGCAGAATGTTGTATTCTCCCCACCATGGACAATTTACGGAAAACTCCTGACCTGCTAGACCCAGAATGTTTACATTGCTTTGTAATGCATATTTTCATTGAAACCTTACTTGTACTGGAGGACCCATGGCCTTTTCACACATGAAATGGAAGTATTTCATACAGCTAATAGGAACTGATTATTTAAAGCAGTGACCGCCACTTACTGAGATTCATTTCAAGTAAAACAAAGAAATGGGCAGTGATTATTCTACACTACAGTTTGAAGGAAAACCTGCAAAGCTGAATTATGTATTTTACTAATAAGTGTTCTTCTCCCCAAAATATTCTCACTATAAAAGTCTCAGTTATGATAATTGAACTGATTAACTCCCACGGGAAACATGAAAAACACCCTTTCAGCACAGCATTTGGTAGAAGAATAGAGAACAAGGCAGAATAGGAAATATAGGAAATTAATAAAAAAGTAATCCTTTTGTCTGCACTTTTGTTTTTTGTAAGGTGTGCTACCCTACTCTGTACAAACCATTTTTAAAGCAAAAAACAATGAAAATTGTTGCTGGGCCAAAAAATTCTACAGCAGGCTCCAGCTGTGACTCATGCACAGATGCACAGACACTGCAGATGCTCTTGGTTAATGCACCTAAGTCATCTTTGGAGTTAGCACAAACTGACAGCAGAAATTATGACTAAAATTAAAAACTGTACTACAAAAGTAATCTCCAAATAGAATAAAGTAGTTTAATACACTGACTTCTTCTGTCAGGCCAGCTGTAGGTGAAAGTCAGCTAACAAAAGAACATTTTAGCCGGTCTTTTAAAAGTGGTTTCTCTATAAAACTCCATTTTTTCATCTTGAGATTCCTAAATAATGCCGTGAGAATGACAGGTTACAATGCTGCAGAATTAATGGACTTCTACCAGCAGGACATCCTTCCCTCTCCTCAGGAAAGGTGGGCACAATTTTGCTTGGCATATGAAAACACTGAAGACAGCAGCCAAATTGCACATTTAATTTCTATTTACCTCAGGAATCAACAGAAACCTCTCAAAAGGAAAAACATAATACTTACTTCTTTGCCTCTTTTTTTCTAATATTTTGCTAGTGATTAGTAAAACAGTAACCCCGTCTCCATCAGCAGATTAATTTCATAAAACAGCAGTGATTATATAATTTGTATTCTGGCAGGGATGAAAGTATAGCAAGAACAAGAAAAGTATTTCAAAGATGTCAAAGCAGATGTAAGTAACATGCACTTTATATAAAAAAATTATATTCCAGAAATAAATGGGTTATTTTATCCATTAAGTGTCCTAGGTAGCCTTAAACCATTTGGTAGGGTCTCCTTGCCTTCTGTGCATCCTCCTGTCTCAGATGTTGGGCTAACATCTGCTGCACAGGTGTTTAAAATCCTGGTCTCAAGGGCTAACGCACATATTTATTTATTGTTGGGAAATGATGTAGTCATCTGGTGGCAAGGACTATGATGAAGTTCCAGGTTTTGGTACACTAATTTTGGATGTTCTTAAATACCAACATACTACAAAATATTGCTGCTTTGCTCGAAATTCTTTAGCCTGAAGAAGAGAAGGCTCCAGGGAGACCTTATTCCAGCCTTTCAGTCATTAAAGTAGACTTGTAAGAAAGACGGGGACAGATATTTTAGCAGGGCCTGTTGTGATAGGACAAGGGGTAACAGTTTTAAACTAAGAGAGCGTAGATTTAGATTAGATATAAGGAAGACATTTTTTACCATGTAGGTAGTGAGACACTGGAACAGGTTGCCCAGAGAAGCTGTGGATGCCCCCTCCCTGAAAGTAATCAAGACCAGGTTCGATGGGGCTTTGAGCAACCTGGTCTAGTGGAAGATCATAGAATCATAGAATCGTTAAGGTTGGAAAAGACCCTTAAGATCATCGAGTCCAACCGTTAACCTAACACTGCCAAGTCCACCACTAAACCATGTCCTTAAGCACCACGTCTACCTGTCTTTTAAATACCTCCAGGGATGGAGACTCAACCACTTCCCTGGGCAGCCTGTTCCAATGCCTGACTACCCTTTCGGTGAAGAAGTTTTTCCTAATATCCAACCTAAACCTCCCCTGGCGCAGCTTGAGGCCGTTTCCTCCCGTCCAAGATGATGTCCCTGTCCACAGCAGGGGGGTTGGACTAGGTGATCTTTAAAGGTCCCTTCCAACACAAACCATTCTACGATTCTATGAGATTGCCAAAATATTCTTAAGAAAGTAGAATAAAACATCAATTCATCTCTATTCAGGCACAAATCCATAGTACTATTGAAGGCAAAGGTCCACGCAGGAAGAGCAACATGGAAAACCATTGTCTTCTGATTTAAAACTTTTTTAGAGGAGAAACTGTTCTTTTACTTGTCTGGACGGCATCTAGCATGCAAGTGCTATCACAGCACAAACAAGCAATACAACCCACAAGCAAAAGGACAAATTTTAACATAATCACTGACAGGTATGTCTTTAGGGCAGCCTTAGGACTGCGTCTTCCTTTCAGATTGTGTTCCATTTTGAATAAACTTCACCTTAAACAGGCATTAGACAAACTGTACAATATGTAATCAGCCCCTTGGTTATCACAGCTGGCGTTCCGTGTTTTTGCCCAAAAGCCTCCTGTAGGCTCAGACTCACAGTAAGCAGCCCAGATCCCCCGCTTTCTAAGAGGTCCAACAGTACCTACCATTACACTTAAGGTGCAGGGGGCCCTACACACTCTTACAGCAGGCCAATTTTTCCTCGAGGCTGTTGTTAAGAGGAAGCAGTGATCTGCTTCTAGCTGAAGAAACATTTAATTGAATCTTTTATCAATTATGCGAGGAAGCCAACAATTTCCAACCCTCTAATTATTGTTATTTGTTCAGCTCACTCATAGCTCTTCTATAAACAAGCAGGCTTCAGTTCCAGCTGTCTGTTGCACAGATGTATGCTGGCAGGTGTCAAAGCAAGGGAACTGAAGAAAGAAAAGGACTACCTGGACCAAAGAAATCAAAATAATTCTGCTACCAGAAAATTACTACTCCACAGAGCAGTTTCCTTGGACTATAAAAATTGGAGATCTAAAAGCTGTATTTTATATATAAACCAAGGCTGTCTTTGTGTTTATTATTTTGTGTAGTTTTTTGTAGTTTTAAACCAACACAGGCTATATTTGTGCCTAAAATCAGAACAATTCCATCACTGTCAAGTTAGAGGAACTGAGGTCAAACTGAGAAGGAAGCTGTAACTGGTGGGGAGCTAGTAAGTCATCAGCTGAGTAGTCTTATTCCAAGACTATGAAAAAGCCTGAAAAGATAAGACGAAGAGCCAAGCACCTAGGTGGGAGTGAGAAAGTATGACTCCAGAAAATGTGAATATCGTTACACTGAACCCCATGGTGATGTTCACTCTACCACTAACTGCAGTAAATTTCCAGTGTAATTGCAATTAGTGATTAATTAAGGGTGAGCAAAAGCACACCCTTCTATCAGACTGTTTCAGAAACACTGTATGAATTCAGACAAGACTGTAAGACTCAGAGAGAGAGGGCAACTCTTACAAAGCTGTCTATTGAAACAATGTGGCCTATGAACTAAAAGAATATCCTTTCCTTGGGCTTCAACTATTAGCAGCACAGCTCAGTCAGACCTTAAATGTTCAAACACCTTACCCTGAAAGTGAATTTCAGTTGCTGCGAGACACATGAAAGCGAATGAAAGGACGACTATGTTGAGAACCAGATTTAATAAAATGAAGAAAGGATAACAGCTTCCATCAAAATGGCATTTATGCACCATCGGAAAACCTTTAACTTATCAAAACCTAATTTATCAAGTTAGCTTTGTTCTGCCTTACATCTGTTCTCTAACTAACAGAAACATTCAAGGCAGTACCTAAATCTATGATGGTGATGTATTAAAGAGGTATGCTATAAGGGAGGTTAAGGGAAAGTCATTTCACCAGCACTAGCACATCTATGTAAAATGTTACACACTGAAACTGCAAAAAACTAAAGTCTATTAACAGGTTTTAGTTCAGCACACAGTACTCATAATGTCATCAGCAGAAGGATTCAGGTTTCAGACTTTTTTCTTTAAATCTCAAATGAGGTTTCTTGTTCAAAAACCACTCAAACACTTGTCTCCATGTCTTTTGGCACTTAAATGACCTGATTTTTGTGCTTCACACTTCTGAAAAATCAGGATGCTTATTTGCATTCATGAGTAACAATACAGATGCCTGTTCCCTCACTTCCATACAGACGGAGGCTCTCATTTGTAGCATACAAGGAACACTGGGGACTGAGATTACAAGACTACTGTTAATCCTGCTTGATATTAGACAAGCCATTTCTCCCCCAGAAGCATTATTACTTTGGCAATAAGTGGATTGCAAAAGTGGATTTATTATCAGCCCCTTGATTACTCTGCAGGTGTTTTAAATTACTGCTGCCCACCTTAATGTTCCCTAAATTAACTGTTTTCAAAGTCTTTACAAACACAGTTTAGCAATTAGAATACAGCACATAATTGTTCTTTTCAATAAAAATAGATATTAGAAGAGAGAGTGCTTTATTAAATAGACTATGAATCAAAAGGAAAACACTTTTAGTCAAAGGACTGAGATATTCATTATGTAAATTAAACTATTCAAATGTTGTAACAGTATGTGTAAGACTTGCAGCAAGTCTAGCTTCTTAAGACAATCAAATACGTTCTACCAGGCAACATGCCTCCTTAAGCATTTGCTTAAAACTTACGCACAAAACACAGCACATACTTAAGTGCTTTGCAGCAAGTTGTACCACACTGGTGTGTAATTCACAAAAGGAAACTCGTATTATACAGCACTGAGACAGCAGTAACCTACCGAAGCATGACACATTTCCTGCACAAATAACATATTTCATTTTTTTTGCCGTAAGGTTGCAGAATATTCTAAACCCCACAAGGAACAATTACCTATACTAACAGTGCTTGGGCAACTTGGTTACCTCGTAACCTCAGCTACAGGACAAGGAAACAAAATACACAGCAGCTTCTTTCAAAAGTGAAGAAAGATGGGAGAAAAAAAGTTAGGACCAATTGCCACTGGAAGCCAAGTACCTTTGTTTTGAACAAGTCTTCCATGCTTACCTTGGCAAACGCATCTTTCATAAGCACTGAATCCATCTTAAATAGAAAGGGCTGGTGTTTGACTTGACTCTTTATCAACACAAAATTATACATATAAAGCATTGTACTTTTGAACATATTAACCAATTAGTTACCACAAGATTTTCATACATCCACTTCCATGGTGAACTGAGGTGTTTCCTGAGGCAAGGAATCTATTTAACATAAGTGCAAAACAGTTTTTTTAGCTGTGCTGGCTCTCCACAGCAACTACATGCTGAGCAACTGGGTCCTACCACAGTTCTCAACTGTCTGCCATCACAGAAGGACCTAGAGGAAAAGGTTGCACCTCTTCTAGCTCCTATTCCCAATTCATATGTTCCAACACCTAGGTGAGAGAGGATAAACTGAACTACAAAGTGAAGTTGCCATTTCTGATCTGAATTCCTTGATTGTGTAAAGTGAATTTGAAAACTGAACCACTTAACTGGTGTAGCACCCTTCATGTATCACTCCTCCATCCTTCCTTAATTCAAGGGATTGCCAAAACTCCTTCTATTGCAAAAAATCAGCTCAGATGACCTTGGCACTCCCCTGTCTTCACTTTTTCATCAGCAATCCTGAGGGCCTGGATGCTCTGCACTCCTTTAATTGCTTCTCTGAAGCCACCCAGTTCTACTGGGCAGATACATATTTTATCAGGAAATGTTGCAGGGCTATCCAGTTGCTGTTGCAGGGCTATGATCTTGCTGGGATCACAGACACATGGTGGGATGACTCGCATGACTGGAGTGCTGCAATGAAGGGATACAGGCTCTTTAGGAAAGAGCAGCCAAGAAGACAAGGTGAAGTGGTGGAGTTGCCATTTGCATAAGAACACAGCTGGAATGCATGGAGGTCTGCCTTGGGATGGACAGTGAGCCAACTGAGAGCTTATGGGTAAGGACTAAAGAGATGACAGGTATGGGTGACGTTATAGTGGGTGTCAGCTATAGGCCACCTGACCAGAAAGAAGTGGATGAGGCCCTCTACAGACAGCTAGGAGCAGCTTCACAGGTCCTGGTCCTCAGTATCTACTGGAGGGACACCACAGCAGGACATAAGCACTTCAGAGGGTTCCTGAAGAGCATCGATGACAACTTCCTGACCCAAGTGACAGAGAAACCAACGAGAAGAGGTGCTCTGCTGGACCTCATACTCACCAGCAAGGGGCTTTTTGGGGATGTGAAGGTCAAAGGCAACCTTGGCTGCAGCGACCATGAGATATTGGAGTTCAGGATCCTGAGATGAGGGAGCAGGGCAAAAAGCAAGCACAATGCTGGACTTCAAGAGAGCAGACATTGGCGTCTTCAAATATCTGCTTGGTAGAGTCTGATGGGATAAGGCCCTGGAGGGAAGGGGGGCCCAAGAAAGCTGGTTAATATTCAAGGGATCACCTCCTCCAAGCTCAAGAGTCAGGAGGCCGGGATGGATGAACAAGAAGCTCCTAGCAAACCTCAAACACGAGAAAGAGGCATACAAAGGGTGGAAGCATGGACAGGTAACCTACTAGGAATATAGAAACACTGTGCAAGCATGCAGCGATGCAGTTAGAAAAGCCAAAAGCCCACCTGGAATTGAATCAGGCCAGAGATTTCAAAGGCAACACGGGCTTCTACAAATACACAGGTGAAAAAAGGAAGGCTAGGAAAAATGTGAGCCCAGTGCCGAATGGGGCAGGGGCACTGGTGACACAGGACATGGAAAAGGCTGAGGTCCCGAATGCCTTCTTCACCTCCATCTTTACTAGTAAGATTGGCGTTCAGAAATCCCAGGCCCAGAGACCGGGGGAAAGGCTGGAACAAGGAAGATGTGCCTGTGGTTGAAAAGGATCAGGTCAGGGAATACTTAAGCAAACTAGACATGCATAAGTCCATGGACCCTGATGGGATGCACCCACGAGTGCAGAGGGAGTTGGCAGGTATCATCATGAGGCCGCTCTCAATAATCTTTGAAGACTCATAGCAACTGGGCAAGTGCCCAAAGACTGGAGGAAAGCAAATGCCACTCCCATTTTCAAGAAGGGCAAGGAGGAGGAACCAGGGAACTACAGTACGGTCAACCTCACCTCGATGAGGTGATGGAGCAACAGATATTGGAAACTATTTCCAGGCACATGAAGGACAAGAAAATCATCAGTAGTCAGCATGCATTCATTGAGAGGAAGTCATGCTTGACCAACTGCATAAACTTCTATGATAAAATAAATGACTGGCTTGGTAGATGAGGAGAGAGCAGTGAATATACTCTACCTTGACTTCAGGAAGGCTTTTAACACCATCTTGGATGAGCAGACAATAAGGTGGATTGCAAACTGGCCGACCAACCAGTCCCAGAGAGTGGCGATCAGTGGAACAAACTCTAGTTGGAGGCCACTAACTAATGGTGTACCCCAGGGGTCAATACTGGGTCCAATCGTGTTCAAAATTCTGGAGCATCTCTCATATGAGGAAAGGCTGAGAGAGCTGGGGCTGTTCAGCCTGCGGAAGAGAAGGCTCAGGGTGGTAATCTTACCAATGTGCACAAATACCTGAAGGGAGGGCGTAAAGATGGAGCCAGGCTCTTTTCAGTGGTGTTCAGTGACAGGATCAGAGGCAACAGGCATAAACTGAAACACAGGAGGATCCCTCTGAACATCAGGAAACACTTTTTTCACTATGAGGGTGATGGAGCACCAGCACAGGTTGCCCAGGGACATTGCGGAGTCTCTGTCCTTGGAGATACTCAAAAGCTCTCTGGACATGGTCCTGGGCAACCTGCTCTAGGTGAACTTGCTTGAGCAGGGGGGTTGGACCAGATGACCTGCAGAGGTCCCTTCCAACCTCAACCATTACGTGATTCTGTGATATGTTGAAATTTGCTTAAAAGAGGAAAGACACTCCACTGTATTTCCCCTCTTTTTATTATTCTGATTTCTTCCAAAAATAGCATAACAATGTACTTCCAAATGGAATTTGATACAAGAAATCTAACAAAACTAGCTTTGACACACACAAATTTCAATGAAACATTTCAGCACTTCTAAAGTGTTGGTATTTTTCAGCTAGTTTCATGAGTACTAATTCTAGCAGACAAGAGAGAGTCTTGTTTTCTTAATTTCAGCAGCAGAACTGACTGATTCTACTGCTTTGCTGAAGGTTATAGGTGTTCGTCTATACAATAAAAAAAAAAAATAAATCAGGAGTCATGAGGGAAGAGTATCACCTAATTACAGGGAGAAGGCAATACAACTACAAACTCAATTAATGTGAATGCTTAACTTTGTAACAGAAATGTTCTTTCCGAGGTTTATTATAACTTTTCAAAATACTCATGTACCATCAACATTTCATCATTTCATCCCTATGTAAACTATACTAGCCAACAGAAGCAAACAGCTACTGTCAACCCAAGAAGGGAGAGAAAAAACACAAAGTACCCACGCCCTCTCAGCAGTGGGTGGCTAAATGTCAGAAATCCCTAAGCCAGCTTTAAAAGACTGACGGACAGTTAAGATGGTAGCTAGGCACAGTTCTGACTATTAATTCATTCCCAAACAAAATATTTGGCTCTAATTTGGGGGTCGTTATCCACAAGTACCGGGGTGTATACACGCATACACAGCCCCTCTCCCAGAGTGAACTTCTAGTATCCTCAAATATTATAACAGGCTCCCCTTTTAGCTCACGATCCAGTACATGACCATGTTCCTAATGCCTTAACGACTGCAACGGGGTCCCCATCACCACGAATAGCTCATACTTCTGCCAAGCCCATTTGGAATTTTATGAAACAAGTAAGAAACACATCCTAAGATCTGTCTAATAAGTCTCAGGAGACATTGAAACTACCAAAAAGTCAGGAGAGTCTTTAATACAATAGAAAATGTTCATTAATCTAAGTTCAGCAGCTGTTATTGATCACCGCATAGTCATATTTGGAAAAACAACATAAAGATTTAAAACTTCAGAAATTCAGTTCTTCCAGAGCAGTTTTGTACAGAACAAACTCATTTAATCTTGAAAGCACCATGAAGTGACACTACATATCAGCAAGCACAAAAAACAAGAACATCATGGGACTTAACCATGTAAACTACACCTTGAATACCACTAAGGTAGATTTACACTGCAGGCTTGAGCACAGCACAGAAGTACTCAAACTGACTCAGATATTATTTGCCACTTAGCTCTGCATGCAATGTAGATATACCCTGTATGTCTGAATATATCTCATGAATTAATTAACTGAGCTCTGCAGTACAATATTTAGGCCCTCATTCTGCACCATCAAAGTCAACAGTCATTTTCCCATCAACTTCAGAAAGTGCAGGGTCAGGCTTGTAATCACAAACATAGTTCTACTAATAAAATATTTGTTTCTAACATAAAGTTGTGTCAAGTTCAAACATGAGTTTTGAGAGCATGCAGATTGCTTACAAATGCTTAAAAAGACTGGTTCAGAATCTTTCTTATATATACACACACAAGTCCAGCTGTCACAGACAGGCAATGTAACTCAGAATCATGAGCTTGCTCTAGTTTTTGGTAGTGTCCTGCACACTTCTGATAATTAAAAAATAAAAAATAAAAAAATAGTTGCCACAATGGATTTCTGACCATTCCAACTTGCACATGAATATGATCTCTTCTTGCTGCATCCAGTACATGAAGTTTCACAGTTGCTTCTCAAATGCAAATACCAAGTAAATACCTAAAAAGGAAAATGAAGTATTTAAAGTTTCAGCTTCCTCTGCCACTCGATTAACTTTTCAAAATGTAAACAAGTTGATACTCTGCCCAAACAACCTGTTAGCAGGTTACTGAAATTATAAAAACTGCTATGGTTTCCCAATGAGTAACTCCAGCATTCAACTCCAGCATGGTTTTAGACATATTTTCACAATAGAGCTAAGAATGCACAAAAGCAAAATACTTTAAATACTGTTGATATGGTTAATGCAACGCTAACTTCAGTTAGCGGTATTACTGAAATGTGAATGTAATTCATCAGTTACTATGCCATTTTACACATAATTAACATTCACTGGTACATAAAGTCATATGCAACTAAGTTTAAAGACTCCTTCATATATGCAGTAATTGGGGTGAAATTATTATTAATATTAAATATTAATTATTAATAATTAACAATAAATATCACAGACAAAGAAGAAATATTTACAAATGCTAGATGGCATTTTCTCAACTCCAGAACAGTATGATTCTAGAAATGGATACTCATACAGTCCACACCAGCACCCTTAGGAAATACTTATTTGGCATATAATCGATGCTAGCTATGTCAGAAATTCTTATGCTTCATACCAGACCGTTAAGTTAAACCAGTTTCTTGAGACTGTGACTCTAATTAAACATTTATGGATTTCCACTTGAACTCAGCTTTTGTTTTCATGGATGAGGTGCCATAACTACATTGCAAATCTTTCAAGACAAGCCTCAGCAATAAAGCAAACTGTAGTTCCACGTAACGAGCAAGCTGTGCTTACACCTTAACTATCAGAAGCTCTGTACTCCAAATCTCTCTGAAAAGAGACTACTCAGAAAACACAGTCATCACTAACTTTTAAAGGTATAAAAAGCCCCTCTCAATTACATTAAGAGTTTACATAATACTTTTACATTGCTGGAATTAATGTCTACCTTCTGAGTCATACTTTTAAAAAAGTGATAATAATTTAAGAAAGCAAATACCTTAACTAAAGATTTTTTCATTAGTGAATTGAACAGCATTTTTTGTTTTTAAACCATCAACACAACCAGGACAATGGTCTGCAAAAATGCAAATGCTGGTTGGCTGCAGTTACACAGAAGTTAGTAATAATCTCTCTGAGAGTTAATTTTTATCCTTAGAATTCCCAGTCCCTTATATCTGAATTTTATTAAACTTTTATTAAAACTAAAAAGTTTTCCATGGCACATGCTCACAAAATTTCAAAACATATTTAACAATAGTGTATCCTTTTCAGTATCTGAGGCACTGACTTTTTTTCTCTTCCCTTTATAAAACATTCAAATACCTCCTCACTATCCACGCTTTAATTGCTTCTTCCTGAAACATATATCACTACAGGCAAAGAGTAAAGCTTCAATCCCTGTCTTCCCAAAACAGATTTGTATTATTTTTGATGAACGTATGTCCCAACTGGAGTTTGTTTTCTAGTTGACTGGTAACAGTATAATATCCAAGTGTACCAAACAGTAGTATTTAATCCCCTAACACTAGCAAAATAATCCTTTAACACTGGCATCCTCTTTTCATACATCCTAAGTAAGGCTTCCCCAAACTATTTTAGCCCAAAAGTTTGTGTGCTAGAAGCTACTTAAATAAAGCAAAATTTCAACCTATTTTATGCACTTCCCTCCCAATTTCTTGAGATGTGTGTACTACACAATCTATACATAGGCATTTGAATAACACAAATAATAAAATCTTCCTATATTTAAAATTTGGATTTTCTTCCATAACCAACAGGCTATTTTACACACTTTCCATATCAGTCATTCAGTCAACACTGAGTTTTCAAAACCATACTTACTTGTTGCTTCCCATTCAGATTTACTCAAGGTTCCCTAGAAGGGGACAAAAAAACCCAAAAACACAGTTTCAACAAAAATTGAGGAAACAATAACACACCAGTTTAACTCAGGATAATCAATCTTTCACAGACCAACTTCTAACCGCCCACGCTGGCTGGCTACTTAGGGACTAGAAGAGCCTTACTGTAGACAACAGATACTTATAACTCCAATAACTAGGACAGTAGGGAATTGGAACACCCCAGATAACAGAACACACCTAAATTACACAGGTATAGGAGAATGGGCCAACAGTCTGTTGGGCGGGATGCCTCTGTAATGCAGACAACGCCGAGTCCATTACCACACATCAGTGTGACTTGACCTGGCTCAAGCTGCTCTCCAGCCCGAGATGCTCAACACTTGTGCAGAAGTCAAGAAGAGGCCCTCTATCACGGTGCTGCCACCTTCCCCGGGAATACTGCCTGCCTCCACCTAACACCTCCCTGCAGCCCACAAAAAACTCTATTTGCAAGAGACTAACTCCCAACCCAGCTCACACATTGTGGAAAAAACAGCCTGCCTTGGAGCCTAGGAAACCTACTCCTAGCTCAGCCTTTCAGATGAAAGCAGGGCAAGTGCACAAGTAAAAAGCTGCTGCCATTTACGCTACCATTTAAGAAGCATGAGGTAACAACAACAACAAGCTAGTTTTCTGCTCTGCCCATTCCATCCGCTTCCAGTGAGTCCTCACTTGGGGCATGATTTAGCCCATAAGCTACCCACTGACCAATCCTGACCAAATGATTCATCTTTTAAAATGCTAGTGAAAAAAGGCTTTTTCAAGCAGGTTTCTTCTCTGCCAGCTGACGCAGCATCTGGCAAAAGACATCTTTGGTCTGACTTGACCATTCTCATGTTCTTAAGCTTATTTCTTAAAAGAAGCATTTTTCTTTTTAAAATTTTTACATTTCAAATACAGAGAGCAGGTGTCTTTTCCCTCTCGATGTAGGATTTTTATACATACAGTAAAAGGAATACATCTTCAAGAATTCAGAACATGAACGGTAGATAAACCAATGATTAAAAAAAGAAAAATCCAAGCACAAAATCTTCAAGCTGACCAGCCTCATGCTATATCTATGACTACAAAATACGATGCCATCAGTAACTGCATATGATTTTACTAAAACTACAATCTTTACTCAAACTAGTCTCCAATTTTAGTTCTCTCTTTTCAAAGAGCCTCAACACATAAAAAAAGACCTAAAGTTCAGACTGAAAGAGCCAGCACTGCTTATCAGGAACCATTCAGCATGAATAGTTAGGTTAAACCAAACCTTTGCAAGGTTTCCACCCAGCCTGACTCCTCAAATGCACAGGCAGAAGCAAACACGCAGCTACCTGCTACCCAGAACAGCTAGCCTGGCTACAGACAGAGAGGCAATAGCCAAATGGCAGCAGTTCCTGGGGAAAAAGGACAGCAGACATTGCTTATCCTCCTGCTCACTTCCTGGGAACAGCAGCTGTGCCGTCTCCTGTCCATCATGCATGCAATTCTGAGACCAATAGAGAAGAGTGAAAGGCTGGGAGGGGGCCAGCTGCAGATAACTCCAACATTGTCATTTACTGCTAGGACAATGGAAGAAAGAAAAACCCTTTACAAAAACATGAAAAAGACAGCAAGCTAGCATGTGCATTAGAAGACAGGACTAGAAGCAGAAAAAACATATTTAATTGGACCACTGATCTAAAATCTAATATGACCTCCATTAAAGATGGTTCAGTATTCTTTTATTTCCAAAGTCATAAATCAAGCTGCCAGAACAGAAGAAATGCAGAAAAATATATGACAGGATAGCAGACTAAGTTTTGTACACAGTAAGATTATGATAATCACAAAGAAAGTTTCTTTTCATTCCAGAATGTGAACAGAATATCATATTTAATAAAATTGAGGGCAGAAACATATGGATTTAGTTTTATGCACATAGGACTAGTCTAATTCTAGGAGCTCTGTTAAAAAAAAAAAAATGAAGGCACACCAGATTTAAAAAAATAGCATTTACAGAACTTCAATAAAATCAGTTGAGAAGTGAGCTGGATCTTCTTCGCCCAAAAAGACAACAGAAAAACAATGTTTAACATTTCAAATAAATACAGTATTATGAAGAAAGTTTTCAACTCTCCTGTCAGAGGATTAAAAGAAAACTAAAGCTTTAAATCAGTAGCGTGAAGATCCAGAAACATAAGAAAATTCTTCAAATTAAGAAGAGTTATGTTAGAACAGCTGCCAAGGAAGATGGCAAAATATCCTTTCCCTTTACATTGTTACAAATTTCTTAATAGCTACCAAATTAAGTGAATTTGATTCTTTGAGTATGGGGTATAGATTAGATGAACTCCTCAGCCCTGCAGCTCTATGATTTTTCACACGCGCAGAGACATTCATACCACTTTCATTGCAGTTGAAATGAAGAAGGCAGCACATGTCCAAAAGATCAGGACCTCAATTTTAGACACCATTTGCTCTAGTGAAGTAAGAGGGAACTTACCAATGGTAACTTCGCCTTGCCATCTTTGATGAACTCTTTTGCATGCTCATAATCATCAGGTTTATCAGAAACAAGCCTGGAATCACCAAATGTAGAATATGGCTGGAGAACGTAGGAAAAAAATAAGAAAAAATATTAATTGCATAGTAAGATACATTAATCACATCAGTCATGGGTTTGCCACAACATAGCCTAGAACAGAGGTTAGTAATAATTAAGAGGATCTTAAATTTAGATCCCTCCTTTAAAGCACCTATAAGATCATGTCTGTTATTCCCTATTTCCCAGAAAATCCGTCACCCAGGATTTAGAAATTAACTTTTATCCTTATGTCTCCAGAACAGGGGAAACGGAATAACTATGCCTCGGCCCATCGATCCAGCCTGTCCAGATCCCTCTGTAGGGCCTTCCCACCCTCCAGCAGATCAACACTTCCACCCAACTTGGTGTCATCTGCAGACTTACTGAGGGTGCACTCAATCCCTTCATCCAGATCGTTGAGAAAGATACTAAACAGAACTGGCCCCAACACTGAGCCCTGAGGAATAGCACTTGTCACCAGCCACCAACCGGATTTAACTCCATTCACCACAACTCTTTGGGCCTGGCCATCCAGCCAGTTTTTCACCCAGCAAAGAGTATGCCCGTCCAAGCCATGAGCAGCCAGGTTCTCCAGGAGAATGCTGTGGGAAACAGTGTCAAAGGCCTTACTAAAGTCCAAGTAGACAACATCCACAGCCTTCCCCTCATCCACTAAGCGGGTCACCTTGTCATAGAAGGAGATCAGGTTAGTCAAGCAGGACTTGCCTTTCCTAAACCCATGCTGACTAGGCCTGATCACCTGGTTGTCCCGTATGTGCCACGTGATGGCACTCAGGATGATCTGCTCCATAACCTTCCCCGGCACCAAGGTCAGACTGACAGGCCTGTAGTTCTCGGGATCCTCCTTCCAGCCCTTCTTGTAGATGGGCATCACATTTGCTAACCTCCAGTCAACTGGGACCCTGCCCTGGTTAGCCAGGACTGCCGATAGACAATGGAAAGTGGCTTGGTGAACACTTCCGCCAGCTCCCTCAGTACCCTTGGGTGGATCCCATCCAGCCCCATAGACTTGTGTGTGTCTAAGTGGTGCAGCAGGTCGCTAACCATTTCCCCTTGAATTACGGAGGCTTCATTCTGCTCCTTGTCCCTGTCTTCCAGCCAAAGCTCTCTGTTCAGCCAGGCCGGTCTTCTTCCCCGCCAGCTCATCTTTCGGCACATGGGCACAGCCTGCTCCTGTGCCTTTAAGATTTCCTTCTTGAAGAATGTCCAGCCTTCCTGGACTCCTTTGCCCTTCAGGACTGCCTCCCAAGGGACTCTGCCAACCAGTCTCCTAAACAGGCCAAAGTCTGCCCTCCACAAGTCCAAGGTGGCAGTTCTGCTGACCCGCACCTTACTTCTCCAAGAATCGAAAACTCTCATCATTTCGTGATTGCTATGCCCAAAACGGCCTCCAACCATCACATCACCCACCAGGCCTCCTCTGTTCACAAACAACAGGTCCAGCAGGACACCTTCCCTAGTTGGCTCCCTCACCAGCTGTGTCAGGAAGTTATCTTCCACACACTCCAGGAACCTCCTAGACTGTTTCCTCTCCACTGTATTCTGTTTCCAGCACGCATCTGGTAAGTTGAAGTCCCCCAGGAGAACAAGGGCTAGAGATCGTGAGACTTCTCCCAGCTACTTATAGAATACTTTGTCTGCCTCTTCATCCTGGTTGGGTGGTCTATACCAGACTCCCACCATGACATCTGCCTTGTTGGCCTTCCCCCTCATTCTTACCCATAAGCACTCAACCCTATCATCACCATCATCAAGCTCTAGACAATCAAAACACTCCCTAACGTACAGGGCTACCCCACCACCTTGCCTTCCTTGCCTGTCCCTTCTGAAGAGTTTCTAGCCATCCATTGCAGCACTCCAGCTGTGCGAGTCACCCCACCATGTTTCTGTGATGGCAACTATGTCAGTTTTCGTGCTGCACAATGGCTTCCAGCTCCTCCTGTTTGTTGCCTATGCTGCATGCATTGGTGTAGATGCACTTCAGTTGGGCTACTGATCCCATCACCTTTTTGGGGGAAGAAGCCCTAATTCCTACATGACCATTCTCAGGCGCTTCCATGGTTGCTAACACATCCATAACCCTTGCATCTCTGCTGCCGCATGGATCTCCATCCCCTACCTCCACTGAGATGGCAGACCAAAGGACCTTGCTAGCACACTGTCCCTGAAACACTAGTGTGCTGCCCCAGGCTTATCTCTAGTGAGCCTGGTTTTATCCCTTTCCCCCTTCAAATCTAGTTTAAAGCTCTTTCAATGAGCCCTGCCAACTCCTGTGCAAAGATCCTTTTCCCTGCTTTGAGATAGGTGTACTCCATCTGTCACCAGCAGGCCTGGTGTCATGTAAACTGACCCACGATCAAAAACCCCAAAATTCTGCTGGTGGCACCAGGCTTGGAGCGAGGTATCGATCTGCTGGCTCTTCCTGTGTCTTCCCTCATCATTCCCTGCAACTGGAAGGATAGAGGAGAATGCTACTCGTGCTCCTGATCCCTTAACCAGTCGTCCTAAGGCCCTGAAGTCTCTCGATTGCTCTCAGACTTCTTGTTGCAACTTCCATTGGTGCCTACCGTAAAAATCAATAACGGATAGTTATCTGAGGGCCGTACCAGGGTAGGAAGTGTTTTCTTCACATCTTTAACCTGGGCCCCAGGAAGGCAGCAGACTTCCCTAAGAAGTGGGTCCAGTCTGCGTACTGGGCCTTTTGTTCCCTTCAGGGGGGAGTCTCCTATGACAATGACCCGTCTTTTTTTCTTTATGGAAGCAGTTTTGACACAAATCATAGGCCAACTTAACCTCTGCAACACCTCCAAGCTAGATGAACCATCATCCTTGTTATTGTTCGGTTCCACTTGCAGAGCCTCATACCTGTTATGCAAGGGCACCTGAGAAGGTGGGGCAGTCACAGAGGAGATGCGCCTGCTGAGCTGGGCAGGAACTTGTCACCATTGCCCCCTACCCGTTAAGTCACTGTGTTCAGCCAGGCGGAGAGAGGATAGGGAATCCTCCGCATCATGCATCCCGTCTGCCTGTTGGGCCTGTCTCAGGGAAGGTAGGGTGTAATTCCTGTAGTCTCTCTCTCTCTTGCACTCCCTGATACTCCTCAACCTACTCACCTCCTCCCAGAGCTGTGTCACTAAGTGGAGGAGTTCCTCTACCTGGGCGCACCTCCCACAGGCGTGCTCGCTGCGAGTAGGGCACACCTTACAGCTTGACACCTGGGTGGCAGCGTATTCCCAGCGGAGCTCTGTCTGGGAGGCTGTGTCCGTCATGGCAGGTGCAGAGCTTACTGAGGCCATGGCTTTCTGCTGGGTGGATACCATTGCTCCCTAGTCGAGCTGGCAGAGCTTCAGTGCCCTTCCTGCATGCCCTTCTGCCACCCAAACCGCCACACCACGCCCTGTTTGTGGCGCTCCTGGTCACTAGCGCTCCCTAAGGGCTTCTTTTATACTTGGGGGGGGGGGGCTTGGCTGCCATTGCTCCTAACCCTGCCCAGGTCTTATAAGCCGCTGCCATGCGAGCTGCGGGCTCCTGGCGGCTCTCCCAGCTCTCCCTGAGGTTCGCTCAGTTTGGGAAACCCCTCTGTGCACTGTGCTGGAGCACTCCACTGCTGATCATGCCAGCACCGGAGCTGCTTGCCTCAGCGACTGAGAACGAAGCTGGTATGTCAAAGGTTGCGTCACCATGCTACGTGGCAATATGAGCCCATACAAAGCACCGTCCCTTTCAGAGTAACAAGGACAGTCAAGTCCACTTCAGCCCATGTGACTCAGTTTAATAAGTGACCAGATACTTGACTTGATAGTTTTCTGATGAAAAATTCTACTGTTTGAGGAAGGAAGGAAGCACAGAGAACTGTGAGTAAAACCAAAGCCTCAGAGATGGCTCCTCTGAAGCTCCTAAAGTCATCCAGGATAAGAGCTTGAGCATAAAAAAGCAAAAATGTTGGGCAAAAACGCAAGCTCAGTTACAGTTAAGTACCATTTTCTTCGACAAACACACCCTGTCCTTTTATTCCTACAAAGATTACTTTCTGTCTTTTCAATCAATATTCCTTGCACAAAGATCCAGCTTTCAGTCTCTCTTTGCTGAGGAAGAAATGGATTACAGTTACCACTATCTGACACCAGGCATGATTCTTGTGCTTCTGCATACTACTTAATAAAAACAAAAACTTGCCTCAAAATTTAAATTTTACCTGCAAAACTAAATCACTCTATTGGGTGCTGGTGCCCAGGTGATGGCAGCAGGGGGCTGCAGAGTTGGCCTCCGTGAGGAAAGGCCGGGGCCGGGGCTGTCCCAGACACAGACCGTTCCACCAGCTCCAAAGGAGCCGCTGCAGGACATAGCTGAGACCCTGAGCCGCGAGTGGGGTGCCTCTGGGAAAGCATATTTAAGAAAGAAAAAAAAACCTGCACAACAGCTGTGAGAAAGAAGTGAGGAAAAATGTGAAACTACCCTGCAGACACCAAGGCCAGAGAAGAAGGAGAGGAAGGAGGTGCTCCAGGCACTGGAGAAGAGACCCCCCCTGCAGCCCACGGTGAAGACCATGGTGAGGCAGGCTGTCCCCCTGCAGCCCATGGGGGTTAACAGTGGAGCAGATATCCACACTGCAGCAGGTGGACATGCCCTGAAGGAAGCTGCAGGCTGTGGGGAGCCCACACAGGAGCAAGCTCCTGGCAGGAGCTGTGGCCCGTGAAGAGGAGCCCAACCAGGATCAGGTTTTCTGGCAGGAGCTGCAACCCCGTGAGGAACCAACCCATGCTGAAGCAGTCTGTTCCTGAAGGACTGTATCCCATGGGAGGAACCCATGCTGGAGCAGGGGAAAAGTGTGAGGAGGAAGGAGTGGCAGAGACAAAATCTTATGGACTGACCACTACCCCCATTCCCTGTCCCCCTGCGCTGCTGGGCAGGGAGAGGAGGCAGAAAGGTCAGGAGTGAAGGAATGAAGTTGAGCCTGGGAACAAGCGGTGGGTGGGGCAAAGGTGTTTTTAGGTTTGTCTTTGTTTCTCACCATCCTACTCTTTTTGTTTTGGTAATAAATTAATCTTCTCCAAGTTCAGTCTGTTTTGCCCGTGACAGTAATTGCTAAGCAATCTCCCTGTCTTGACCCACAAGGTTTTTTTGTTATTTTCTCCCCTCATACTTTTGGGAAGAGGGAATGAGAGAGCAGGTTGGTGGGTGTCTGGCAGCCAATCAAGGTCAACCCACCACAGTTGCACTTTCAGCCACAGGAGTTTAGTTCTTCTATTGGTAGCCCTTAATTAATTGCACAATGTTCACAACAGGAATTTCAATTATTGTACAATAATTAACAAGATGTAAAATGCTATTTAAATGAAACAAGTTAATTTCATATTTACCTCCAAGGCCTGCATTCTCCTTAACAGCATTTTATGCTCCTCGTTCTTGATTTTTTCTTCATAGAATTCCCGAAACGTCATTTTGTAGACTAATTTCATACCATGCTTCTTCGCCATTCTGTCAAAATAATAAGCATAATTAGGGAAGCCACAAAATTATTATAGCTTTATTTTCAAAGGAACAATTTTAAGCCACAGTGACATCTGATGGTACTCACTAGGATTACATTCTTTCTAGAATTCATTTAAAAAAAAAAAAAAACATTTAGATGAAAAAAACTGCACTACCACCACAAACTGTACTTTTTAATTAGGACAACAAAAATCTACACAGAAGTAATTTACAAACATTTGAATAGCAAAATGTCTCTTCTCCCAACGCACAGAAGTAAGTTCCATTTGAACTTACAGATAGACTATGCTGTTTTCCCTGTAGTATCATCACCCTGTCATCTCAGACATTACAGATATATTTAGAGAACGTCTTTCTACTAGATTAGTGCCTTACATCTCAATTATAGGTAAACACTGTGGTCATACAACGCTGAAGGTACAGGTGTCAGTGACAGATGGTGGTGTTTTTCATAGAGAACTACAAATGAAGTGTGTGAAAATATATGGGTTTGAAGGGAAAGCTTAATATTGTTTAACAACCACACTGAGCTTGAGTGGCAGGAAAAACCCCAACATGGAAACACTTGTCTGTACCTCAGGAGACAGGCTGTGAAAGGCAAATCTGAATTCACACAGAGGTAACAGCAAAATGTATGCTCACAGATTAAGAAAATTTAGAGGAAGAAAAAATAAGTCATAGGAAAAATCCTATGAACATCCAAAGAAAGTTGGAGAAGACAAGAAAGAGGCACCATGATGAAGAGGATATAGAAGAAAGCTTGCTGAAGAACTAAAGAAAGGTAGAATGAAACCCCCCAAAGAGTCAAGATTAAAGAAGAAAAAGTTGACAGCACTAAAGGTTTGCTGACAGATCCAACATATCAGCTAGAGACACTCTCGTGTGAGACCTAGTTTAAGTCTTCACAGCTTCTGACCAGAGCACCTTCAGCTGAGTGCAACGGACAGATTACAGTTGTGGATGGAAATGCAAGAAACCTCTTCATTTGGAGCAACAACAAAAAATGAAGAACTGAAAAATATAATAAGAAAGCCAAAATACAATTTTCTGCAAGTATTATGCAATGACACACATGCTAAACAAATGCTTATTATGTTTCACAGCTTTCGCTATATAATGAATTCAAAACTCAACTTACTCTTCCAGTAATGGAAAGTAAACCAAGAACTCAGGGACATCAACCACTTCTTCCAAGTGGAAATCATACTTGCAGCCAAACAAGGGATATTCTCCCTTCTTTTCAAATTTTACATTATACACCTCATTCCCAAATGAATTTGTTTCTGAAGCTTCAAGTCGCTTTCTATAAAATGAGATATAAACAAACATTAATTGACCAGTAAAACCTTTAATTTAACAAGCAGAGAAAACTACGCATAAGAGGCCTGAAAGTGTTTCTCCCAGTACTACAGCATTCAGTGATCTCTGTAGTTTCCCACCTCCCTTATCTAATAAGGCAATGAAACAGTGAAATGAAGCAGCATGCTAGGTTGTAACAGCTTATCATTCCTATAGAACATACCAAGGACTAAATGGACCTAGAAAATTAACCTTTAGCCCAGACACTGTCTACATGGACAAGTCAGGCTTCTTGGAACAACCACAGCAAAACCCTGACAGTTATTCCCCAGGCTGTGGCTACTTTGCCACTATTTAAGTCGCTACAGAGGGTTTACGTATGAAGATGTATACTCTATACCAGAAGAGCCATGGGTGCAAGAGACAAGGATTGGTACAGATTTCCCTGTTTGAGTCAAGTTCACAAGTGACATTTTCCTGACTAGAATCCAAAATTGTTGCAAAAAACTTGCTTTTGTTTGCTCAAACATACCAGAGCATGGTAAGAACAACTATCACTTAACGACGCTTCACAGACTTTTGAAAGACTAATAGAATATAAAAGTACTTACACCAGTTCAAAGCTATTTGGAGTTGTGCCAATGAAATACCCTCCAGGAGAGAGGTTCCCACAAGCATTTTTAAGCATCATGTCAGCCTGCTCATATGTCTCAAATGAGTAATGGTAAACAAATTGACAGCTGCAAATGTCAAAGCGCGTATCTGGATCATTGTATTTGGAAGACAAGAGATCCTGAAATAGATTAAAAAGAAACAAAATTGTAACAAAAGCTACAGAAACAAGCACGATTCACTTAAATCTTCCAACAAAATACACTACTTCCATAATTCTTTGAAGTTTTTCCTTTCAGCCCCCACTCCTTCACAAGCTCAACAAGAACAAGATGAAACAGGTAAGAGTAAGTCCTCTGCTACACAGAAAACCATACGTAACATTTGGGAACAACAAGAATACACGTACACATTTCAAAGTTATCATGTCCTCAAATTCTGTTCATGTTGTCAAGTAATACCACTACACCTGAAAGGCCAAAACCTAAGGTTAGTTACCTAATAGTTTCCAGAGATGTTTTACTGCTGAGGGTTCATAACTGGTCACTGTTTAGCTGGGAACAATTATTATAATAAAATGAATTTTCAGTTCACTAAGTGTCTATAATGAGAACTGACCCATTAAACATATAATTGAGACGAGGAGGTATTGTTTTAAATACAACAAATTGCCTGCCCACCAAGTTGTATTTGTCTGTATTCTCACACACGTACAGACAGGTATACCAACATACTCCTCCCCACTCCAGACCAAGTAACCACGAACTCTGAAGAACTTGGAGCCCTTGAAATTTGTCAGGTTAAAGTTTGCCACAGTTTGACCCTGTACTCAGCAGCTCTCTAAATTTTTTTGATCAGGCTTCTTTTATACAATACTAGTAAGCCACCATAAACACAGGAGCACACAGGTTCTTCCCAAGGCCCATGATATGCATTCCGTACTTAAAATATTTCGTACTTAACAGTTCTACCCAAATTTCTGTTCTCTCCCAGACTTCCCATCCACCCACTCACTCTCAGTGTCTACCAGCTCATGCCACATACTGTCAACGTTCTGTATGTGGCAAGGCAAAAACGGACGCTTCACCCATAGCAATTTTATCTGTTCATTTACTCCCTATCTGCATTTTGAGAAAGAGAGATATGGGAAACTGAGAAACAAGGGTGGGCAGAGCTGTGAGAAGGAGATTTTGCATTACATACAACACAGACATACCAGGTCAGAGAGATGAACTTTTGTGTCCATGGACAGACAGAACAGAGCGTGCAACAGAAAATACATGTGCATGTCAGACTGAGCTATAATAGCAACGTGAAAATATCCCTTTTTCTCCTGGCCAAGGCTCTCTCCTCTCTCTCCCCTGACCGTAATTTTGAGCCGAGAGAAATGACCTGGAACCTGCAACAGACTGTACTCCTCAGAAGAAGGAGAGGCAACCAAGAATTCAAGCCAGCAATCCTTCCTGTAAGGCTAGGAAGAACAATTTCAGCCTTTTCACAGATATGCTGGAACCAGGTAGGCTCTGTCCCTCCGCCTGCATCAGCAGGGCACACTCAGCCTGCATTTCTAGGGAGCAAAAGCAGTGCTGCTTACAAGACTGTCTCTTAAGCCTCAGCGGTATTCGGTATTGCCTCCAGACAGTCTAAGAAATCTGCTCTGTCACGCAAGTTTTGAAGATATGTATTATAGTAATTAAAAAGCTGCTAGAAAAAAAAGGACTGGGATAAGCAGAATGTATAAGTCAAATCAGAAAATGTCCTTTATTCATTCCAGAATAAAAAACACATTCACCAAAGTAGCTTCTGACATCACATGCTGGCTCTCAGAACTCCAGAAGTATGTAGTCATTCCCTTCCCCTTGTCAAGTGAAAGAAACTGAAAGCACCAGATTTATTATCTGAAAAAGACATTAAGGCTTCAAGAATGTTACACTGTAAAACAGCAATGAAACACATTTAACTACGTCTCAGTAACTTGTACGGTTGCTTCTCCTGATCGTACAACAATCTGATCTTAAAAATATACGTGCCCTAAATATTATGGCACTAGCATCACTTCCCATACTTGCTTAACACAGGAATGTCAAATCTCCAAAATATTATAAAGCATAGGAACTGTACCTTGGTACTATCTGCTTGTATAAATTCTGCATCAAAAATATGTTCATTATAACGACATCGGGCTTTCATGTCTTCATATCGCTGCCTGCACTGTTGCACAGAAATGTCAGCAATATCTAGAGAGAGAAAAATCAAGAAAAAAAATAAAAATTAAAAAAAAAAGAAGTGTGTAAACTACTCCCCAGACAAGAAAACTGGAACAATTACTGGAACACAGCAGATCCATCACAGCAGGGATAAAAGCTGATCTTTAGTTACACTTTGATGGGAACAAACACTTTTATTTCCAATTTGTAGAGAAGGAATTTAATTTGCAGGAGGTGTTTGGGACTATAACTTCCTCATTGTCAGTCTTTACTTTAGACAAAAGTTGTAATGTGAAGATTTTAGAAAGCTCCCAGCCTCAAAAGTGCAAAGCAAGCCTCCAGAGTTTCAAGTGATGGGTACTAGGTGATTGATACTAAGTGCTGTTAGCATTAAGTGTCTGGTATGCATTAGCTAAAACAGTTCAGCTCCCAGAGTTTCTCCAACAGTACTGAAAGCTCTTCATCTTCTTACAAATATACAAGATGTTGAAATGCAATTATTTGTGATATATGCTGATATATTGCATCATGGGAATTTTTTTAATTTTGTTTTTAAGACTGTTCCTTTCTCAGACACACAGTTTCACTGAATTATATTAAAACTAGCATTTTGCAATAAATTTACATAAGAACTTTGTAAGCAAATTCATTAACTCTATTTGAAGACTGCCAACTGAAAAAGAATGGCAAGAAAGAACTGTAAAATGTAGAATACCCAGGATAATTCCCACTAATGAATTTTATGAAATTTTTGTATCCGTTAAATTTGAAGTTAAGCAATGCTTACTCTGATTCTCCTTAGCATGCTTTTTGGGAGAAAAGAAGATGGTATCTCCTCCCCAACATCTAAGCAAACTATTTAAATGAAAAACTATTTAATCAGACCATTTTTTGTCAAACCACTGCAGGGTTTGTTTGATTTTTTTAAATGTAACTCTTATGTGCATATTTTCAGAACAGTTAAAAACACTACAAAAGATTAGATGTGGGAGAAAATACATAAAATACAAAACGTCAGTCTTCTCCCCAGTGTTACACTTTGCCTAAAACAATCTGTGGTAATTGTGCATTTCTTTACTGATAGTAGTTTTTGTTTATGAGTTGAACAGAAAATCAATGGTTTGTGTATTTATGCTGGCAATCAAGTTGATGTCTTCAGGTTAAAAGACAAACGAAGACTTTTTGACAGAAGGTATATCGTTGCATTCTTGGGCTTACTAAAAAAGGAAATAATAAAAGACTGGAGATGTGCTTGTTTTTCCCATAAAACACTGGTGTACTTTTCCTGGAAAGTTATTGCGTCTTCTTACCAGTACAGACAAGTTTTTTAATTCTGCCTTTTTTCCATTTCAGTAAGTCTCCACCTTTGCCACATCCTAGATCCAAAACAGTTATATCACTCTTTTTCCGTCGTACCCGGTCTATAAATTCACCTAGAAAAATAAAAAGAGAGAACACATACACAGGTCTCTGTAATTCTCTCGTATTGTACAGAGATCCCTAAAGGACCAAAAGGGTTTGAGAATTTCAAAACATCTCAGAACTTACTTTGCCTCTAAGTCTTCTTAACATTACAGGCTTAAATCTCTTTTTCTAGAAACCACTCATGATGAAAGCAACCACAAACTTTTAAAACTATGGAGAAGATAATGAATATTTTCTGTGCTTAATGTGCTTTGCATGGAATGTGACCAGAGCTCTGAACTGTTTCCCTGGCAGACAAAGGCAAAACTGCACGCCACTAAACAACCACCCCGTGCGAGAGAGGGTAAACAGGGTTCCCTTTCATTACCATTATAATGAAGGTAGATGTTATTTGAAAGTATGGGAAAGCCTTTTGCAAAAGAGTAAAAGCCAATTAAATGCATCAGCCACAACTTTTCCTTGCAGTCACATTACAAAAATGCATAATGTTCTCCAGTGACTCTCCTAGGCCTTGCCATAACATTAGCTACTTGTTTGCTGTCTTTTTACTCTACATATACCAATTTCATTTTCTCTTCTGTCTCCACTCTGTCTCAATTATCTCTGCTCTGACTGATGTTGGCATACTATGCAAAACATATCAGCATGCTAGCAACTTTTCTTCACAGTCAGAGATATCAAATATGTTTGGATACAACTGCTGTAATGCCACACTACTGAAATTTATCATGATTGAAAGGCTTCAACACAGGCTCCAAAGAAGTCTTTATATAAACTGAAATATTGCTTCTAACTGCTCTGATACAACACAACAAAAAGCAGCATGCTAAGACAAACGGTGCCAACATCTCCTGGCATGGATCCCTCTCCAGGAATCTGTGGTGCTCTGCTGGTACTTCTTTTTGTTTGGAGATACCTGACGGTTTTGTTTCCTCACTTTGGAATTAATTTATGGGATAGCAGACTTGGCGTTTTATAAAAAGCTGCTGATTCTTAAAGAACTACATCCTCGAGTTTTTCATCTTTATAAACCGTTGGCTGTGGGTAATATAGAAAATATTTACATGTTCAAGTTTCCTACAGAATTGCTTAATCTAGACCTAAGGACAGACTGCTTTGGGAAAATGGCTAGGAAATTATTTGAGATACATTTAAATAACAAGACCAGCTCAATCTAACAAGAACAGATAGATTCTTTATGATTTAAAGCTGTACCTTTCTCTTTAAAAATGTCATGAAGAACAGTTTCCAGTATGAAGTTTTTCTATTTTTCAGATCAGTTGATCTTTAAAACTTTAGCATGTATTTGGCACTCCAACAATATAAAACACTATCACAAAGATTCAAAATAAAAACATAGATATTTTATTGCACTTGAAAATTTTACTATGTATTAAGAGACAAAGTGCCATAATCAACATCAGAAAGCAGAAAAAAAGTTACATTTTGATACAAAAATTAGTTACGTTTTATTAAAGTCTAAGCAATCAATTAAGGAAGCTTACCAATGAGGACGCTCTTTGTCCAATTATTAAAGTTTCGGAGGTAGAATATGCGAGACTGGCTACGTTTTTCCAGTCCAACTTCTTGAAGTTCATTATAATGCGCAGCTACAGCTTGCCCATGGCCTATCTCACGCTGCAGAAACAAGGGAAGGAATAGACTCAAGCAGTGATTTCTTTTTATTACCTTTTCATTTAATCAAAAGACCCATGTTCACTTTGAGCATTTAAGAAAGTAAACAAGTAATACTATGAAGAGCACTATCATTATAATATAATATCATTATCATATATAAAAACATTTCCCACATCTGTCCTCGTACTGACATCAGTACTTCAATTATCACAGAGACAACTCCCTTAAAAATTTAATCCCCTTTTCAGTTCATCCAAGTAATTTCTGACGGATGATGCACAGCATCTCTCCTTCACAGAAATACTTAACTTTCAGCTCTCTAATACTCTCACCACTCTCAAAGAATCAGTTTCATTCCCCTTAAGCCTGGGATTGAAGAAGAGGATGTTCCTTCTTGAGGAACTTTAAGCTTCTTCAAAAATCCTGTTTCAGAAATTCAGTGTTTACATCTAACAGAAGTGTATAAACTGGCAATTTAACCAAAATGCCAACTGGCTGATGTCGCATAAAGCCCTAAGTGGATGATCCCACTGCCAGAGCTTTAAACAGAGCATGGTAAGGAATGAGAGTAATGACTTGAAAACGTATCCCATTTAATGCTTAACAATAAGCTGTAAAAACATCTCTGTTTTAGCCTTAACTGTAAATATTCCAAGAGATTTCTGTCACATGTGGCACAGAGAAGCAGTCTACATCCAGATATTCTGCTCCTAACATTTCTTCACCTTGAAAATAATCTTCAATGATATACATGAACTTAAAATAAATTCTAAATAAAATACAAAGTGACAGAACATGGAGAACTAACACAAATTCTGTGAGGCACAAAAGTGTTTGAAATAACAGTATAAACTAGAATTAAGGATTCTCAGTTAAAACCCACAAACACGCCACAAAGCCCCAGCCAGTACAAGTTCACACAGCAATTAAAAGCATTCCCAATAGCTGACTACAAAAGTCAACATCCTGATATCTTATTATTCAAATAGCAGCTCCTCAAGAGAAAAGAAGGTTTGACTGACTTGAATATACTACATGAATACTTCAGTGTTTCATATAATTTTGGTAACCTTCAGAATGAACACAGACATACTTGTCTGGAATCTCTATGACCCCATCATCTGTTTGTTACTACACTCAGCTGACTGATACTAACAAATATTTTGACCATTTCTAGGGTTTTTTTTTTTTTTTTTTCGGGTAAGCACAGATGGCTCCCTGAATGGTCACTGAGGGTGATGTAAGCTAGAATGGCTGACTTTGACAAGTGTGGGGGACATATTCATACAATCCATTAACGCATCTCAGCTGCTGCAAGCACAGTTGCAAACAGCCATCAGCAATAACATGCAGATGCTGGCAGCTGTGCTCAATGCAATCACCCCTCTACACCCTTAAGCTACACAAAACCAATTTATTTCTTGTCCACCTAAACCTTATTCCAGAACTACCTTACTAAAAAGATGAAAAGGTTAATAATGTTTCTACCACAATAAGGGCACCATTTATTTTACCAGATTGCTTAGCCATAAATTAACATCCTGGAAAAATTCTGAACAGAGAAACAAAACATTAGGTCAAAGACATTTTGAAATTATACTCAAATATCTCAAAAGGTCAAAATTAGACTGGATATTGCAGCATCAGTTTCTACAAGCTCATACGTAATAAAGGAGAGTGTCATACAGAACATTACCCTTTTCACCCTCCCGGTTAAAAGGACAAATATTTTCTGCTACTCTGGCAGTCTTAAAAAAAAAAAAAAAAAAAAACCAAAAAAAAAAACCCAGCATCTGTAAACCTTTCAGTACTTCACTTTCCTAACAAATCACACTGAAATTATATCACAGAGGATACAGTTTGTAGAGTTTTCTAAATTATACAATACTGTATTGAGGAAATTCAAGAACAAAATTATCTTATGGAAGAATCTCCCACGCACAGATAACTATACTAACGCACTGGATAACAACACACAAAACACATCAATTCAAGATACAGGACCTGGACCAATGCCTGTAAACCCTACACTACACTACCAGATTGCTACCACATAGATGATGGAACAATAGTCTTAGAATTAGATTAAGCGTTTGCTGAGATCAGTTTTCTTAACATTCTAATTACTAGCCCTCTTTCTCTTCCATTAAACCCAACATAACTTTTGCACCTGTTGTTTTGCTAGGAAGCTAGCCACAAACTTTGATATGCGGTGTTTCATGCTGGTTCACATACGTTTAGCATAAATATTTTCAGCCTTTTCTTAAGCTAAGGCTTTAAAACAAGGATGTGAACATAGCTCAAAATAAATGATACTCACTATTTTCTTCGGAGGTTCATCTTCAGGATCTAAATTCTTCCTTTTTGCTCTGCTGTCCTGCTTAACACTATCAACTTCTTTTTCATTTTCAGTGGGGTGCGCTGTACCTGAAGTTGAACTATCGCCTTCCCAACCAATACCTGAATCTGCCTCTAAGGTATGAGGTGTTTTCTCCACTTCTTCATCCAAACTCTTCTCTACTTCCTGTTCCTCTGTCTTGGTTATATCAGCCATTTCTGACAGGTTAGTCCCCTTGTCCATTGATCAGAATGGAAATCTGTAGAGGGGAAAAAAAAAGAAAACCCACCAACTATTTTCAGCGTTGAATTTCACTTACTCGTGGTTACGGTCATGACTTTCAATCATAATACTGGCATTATAGAAAACCAACATGCCTTTGCCCTAGACAACATATAGACTTTGAATTTGACTGGTTATTTAATAAAGATAGCACAACAAAATATGTGGAATTTCAAAGTACTCTCATTACAATAAGATCAAATTAAGATAAATCTTTACTCTTCAT
The DNA here is from genome assembly GCF_965183815.1 of Platalea leucorodia. NCBI lineage: Eukaryota > Metazoa > Chordata > Aves > Pelecaniformes > Threskiornithidae > Platalea > Platalea leucorodia. Next base: position 58,904,082 of record NC_138823.1, on the reverse strand, counting down.
GTTTGAGTCTCTTAGCTATCTTTATTGATTCAACTGCAAAGCTCTGTTGAGCCTGTAATCTTCCTTTTCCCCTACCCATACAAAGTAACATGCACATCACTTTACATTTAGAAACGCAAGCTGTCAGAGTCCCTCAAATTAGTAAATTTGTTATTTAATATGATATGCTTTCAAACGGGTGCCCTCAAACAAAAAAATCAAGGTGCTTTTAAAGAGCAAATTTTCATAGCACTTGTGGATTTAAGTTTGCCAAGAATATCCACTATGCCTCAAGCTTCACTAACACTAGGCTTCTTCAGCTGTAACTGCATTTCTGTATCTCCACTTCACAAACACCTATACAGCTGCAAATCACTGCCACAAAGCTCATTTCGTCTCCAGCACATCCCAGCCTTCTTTACCCCACCATCAGGAAGCAGGGGACTTACTTTTCAATCAAGCATAGGAGAGGATACCCGGGCAACTCCTTTTCTAAAAACAGTGGCCTACTTCAGTCTGTAACAAAAAACATGCACACTCCACTGTATCCAGGCTTAAGCCTCCTAATGAGGGCCAAAACACATCCATTAAGTGGGCCACTACAGAGACCCCCGAGCGGCTTTCCTCAAAACAGATGGCCTCAAAGTATGACTTATGGAAATAACTTTTCCACTACGGTACAGCATCTAACTCATGCTTCCGAAGCAGCACACCCTTTCTTATCGTCGCTCGGCTGCTCCAAGCAGCTGACCAGGTGCCTTCAAGGCCTCAATTCAGAAGCGATCGGAATTTCAGAACCAGCGATGGCAACCAAGTGCCCGGGGGGCAGCTCCTTCGGAAGGACCCCCGGAGAGCTCGAAGCGCCTGGGGAAGGGGGGGCGGGGCGGGGCGGCGCTCGAGGCCCAGGCAGCGCAAAGAAGCGACAGACGCTGCAGCGCCGCCCCGTTAACGGCCTGGGCCCTGACGACTTTCAGCTGCGTCACGGGAGGCTGCGCAGCGGGAGGGAGCGCGCCCCGACGCCGGCAGGCACGCAGCCTCCGGCGGGGCGCCCCGCGGCCAGGCCGCCGCCGCCGCCCGGGCGGTTTCCCAGGGACCCCGGAGCGGGCCGAGGCCCGGCCCACCGCAACGACGGACACAGCGCGCGCCGCCGCGGCGCCACCCAGGGGCCCCGGCACGGCCGCAGCCGATTGGCGACGCTTGGTGGCGCGGCGGAGCCTCCCGCGCGCCCCGCCCCCCCTCGGCCCCGCCCACCTCGGCTGCCCGCGAGGCCGAGGGCCCGGGGCCCGCCTCCCGCGCGCGGCGGGGCGCGCCCCGCACCCCCCACGTCGCCCCGCGCCGCCGCCGCCGCCCCGCGCCGCCTGTCCCCGCGCCTCGCGCCCCCGCCGCCGGGCCGCCCGGGAGGGCGCGCGACACTCACCGGGCCCAGCGCTCCGCCATCCTGTTTGCGGAAGTGACGCCCCCCCGCAGCGCGGCGGCAGGAGTGGCGGCGTCACATCCGGGGGACGCGGCACTGCGCACGCATAAAACGTGACGGGGCTCCACGGCCGGGCTCGGCCCGCCGGGGGAGAGGACTACGCGCCCCAGAAGGCCGCGCGGCGGGGTGGGGTGCGCGCCTGCGCAGTGGGGCCCCGCCGGGCCTCAAGGTGATGGTGGGGACGGGCGTTGCTGCACGTTGCCCTGCCGCGCGCGCGGGGCGGGCGGGGGGAGGTGACGGGAACGGCGCGCGCGGCAGCGGCCGTCGGTTCAACCGCCGCCCGGTGCGTCTCCATGGCTCGGGGCCGGTGAGGAGGAGCGGTGGCCCGGCCACAAGGTACCCCCCTGGCGGGGCCGAGGGGTGGGGGCGGCCGCCCGGGAGCGGGCGAAGGAGGCTGCGGGCGCCGCCCGGGGCTCCGCTGGCGTGCGGGGGGCGGTGGCGGCTGGTGGGGAGCGGCGGGGCCTGCGGGCGGCGGGCAGGGTCCCCCGGCTGCTCTTGCTATCGCGGTCCCGGGGGATCGGGCTAACTGACCTGCGGCCGCCGGTGGCTGCGGGGGGACGGCCCGCTCAGAGGCGCCGGGGCCGAATGGCTGCTCGGAGCTCCGTGCCGCCCTCCGGGCTGCTTTCTCTTTTGCAAACTCCGGGGCCGTTTTGTCTGGCGTGAGAAAAGTCGGCTGCGACCCGCTGACAGCTGTACTGTTAAAGGGCCGTGGTTAGGTTGCGCTCCTGAGGGTGTTTCTCTCCGGAGACAGCTGATCCTGCGCGTGTCTTGACTTTTTAGGCTGCTTAAAGTGGCTGTGCAAATATTTTCTCGTCTAATAAGTGCTTTGCACGGTTTCTGGTGACTCGCTTGTGGTGCGTGACAAATATGTGTAAAGGGCTGGCTTCCCTCAGGAGGAGAATCAAAACTGAGAAATACGATTTTTGCTTTTCTTACTTGTTCACTGGTAAAATTATGTTTTCTTGCTCATCTTGAGCTTTCAGCACTTTTTTCTCTTGCATCTTGTAGGCACTAGCTTTGGAGGCCTCTGAGTCCATAGGAGGCTGTGGCTGGCTGAATGAGATGCAACCCTTCTGGCAAAGTTGCATAGAGTTATGGTTCTCATTAGTAATCTGCTTCTGGTGATTAACTGTGGGAGTTATCTAGGGAGTCAGACTGAGAAGTTGTAAGAATTTTTATTAAGGCTGTTAAGTCAAATGTGGATTTTTGTCAGATATTACAAACTACATGTTCAGCCTCATTTATGTCCATTTCTGAATTGCCTTCTACAAGCTGCTCAAAAGCGAAAACATTGATTTGGACAATAGTACATGAAGTGTCCTAGAATTTCTTACCAAAACTAATTCTTAAACAGGCTTCAGCCAAAAGTGTTCCTCAATTTACTTAAACCCCAAGATGTTATTGCTGTTATGAGTATAAATGTGAAGTGATTTGCCAAAGTTTTGCTACTTTAGGAAGAGATAGGGAACAGGTTCCTCGTTTGGAATGTGTCTTGCTGCCTGTGCCACTAGCTTATATGACTTGCAGCTGCTTCTGTGTGGGAAATGCATGCACAGAGGATAATGTGTCCCCACCATCCATCTCCTCCTGTGGGGCTGACAGCAGGTGTTTATCTCCTTTTCTGTTCAAGGGCTGTTTGAGGTAAAAGGGGTATGACTAGCCTCTCTGGCAGCATTATTGAATTGCACTCACTGCTTGAGAAGCACTTCCATCAGGGAGGGGAAAAAAGAATTGCTTGATGATTTGGGTAGCTGGATATCAGGTGGCTTGCACATGGCAAAAACTGAGTAGGCAAATTCAGGCTGTTAAAGAGTGTGTAAGGAATGTAAGAAGTTAAAGATTTATCTAGCATGACTGTCTACAGATCTGCTTTACAGACTATAGCCACTGATAAGAAAAGGCTGGATCTGGTTTTGGTTTTTAAAAGGATCTGTGTAATTCTCCTGCTGTAGATGATCTTTTCTCCAGGTAAACTGGCCTAACTCTGTGTGTGTGCTTATAGGCATCACTAAAAAACCGAAGTCTGTTTTTGCAAGACAGAGTTCTTGATGTCCCCTTATCCCAGATAACAGCCTTCAGTTTGCATCTTCACACGTTTCTGGATCTGTAGGGAGTTCTGACTGGTCTTGAAGATAAGGCCACAACAAATTCAATTACAAAAGCAGAAAGCACACTGATTTTTAAAATGTAAACCTGCTAGTTGAATCCATAACATTCCTTGCAATCAGTTAGTTTTGCAGATTGGGAAGAAGGTCCAACATAGTTCTTGTTGTTGTTGATACACTGTGAACCCAGAGAGTTGAAGCTGAACATATTTTGAAAATTAGACGCTGAAGCAAATTAAACATCAATCAGCAATATTTCAGTATTAAGAATGGAATAAAACCACTAGAAGAACTGAGGCCTGGGCCCAAAATGTGATTGAAGTCTTCGTGGACAGTAAGATATCATCACAATAAATCATAAAGATTTTATCTGGATATTCTGATAGGTAACTACCTAGTTCCATCACTTTAGATCAAGGGTCAACCTCAGGTCAGGGATTCTTAATGACTGTGAAGTACCTCTAGTAGATTCTTTGACTTGGGACAAATGGATTGTGTAGTATGGCAACAACAGCAACGAAAAAGAATACTGCTCAAGTTACAGCATTTTTTCTTAAGTCTTGGAGCATGATACCTCCTCTAAAAACCACAGATTGTTCTTCATGTCCCTGTCCTTATAATAAAATGACAGTAAGAGTAGAAAGTTGTTATTCAGTTAAAAAACCTTATCCTTTATTGTGAGGATACCTTCCTAAATTCAGTTGATTGTGAAGATACCAGTACATGTGTGTTAAGTCCAGCATACTTCGTTCATATTAAGTCAAGAATGTATGGCTTCAAACTGTCAGGAAAATTACGGTTTAACCAAGTGTTAATAGGCCAGATTGGTGTGTCTAATTATGTCAGTCCTCCTGCCTTTTGTCTGTATTAGTAAGCAAGCAGTTAAGGACAGAAGTAATTTCTCCTTGAAGACACTGGGATTGTACAATAGGGCTTTACCCTGCTCGATGTCTAGACTTTTCTGCAGCACAAATGGTAATGATTGGTGTTCCTCGTGAACTTGGTGTTTCTTCCGAACAGTTCCAATCCTTTCTACCCCAGTGCCTTCCATCACTTAGTTCTCCCCACATCATCTTCAAACTAGCTAGCCATTGTATGAGTCAACAAAAAATGAAATTTTTTTGTTATGTTTCTAGACGTGATACTGCTCCTTCTAAACAAAGGCATCTGAATGGTAAAACTAGGTCTTGGTCTGTGTGCATCAGAAAACGAAAGTGCCATTTAGCTGGGCTGTAAATTTTAATTCCGTGGATCTGCTGTTTGATCTTGTCCAAAGTCTGACCTTGACCGTGTGTAACAGTTCTTATATAAACAAAACAAGAAGTTTCGTGCTTGTGATTGTGGCTTTGTAGAGCGTTGTGGCAGATGATCCCCTGCAGCTCTCTAAAACTTGTGTAGTCTGTCCTTGCAGAGTGGGATGAGGGAAGGGAATGGGGGTTACTGCAGTCAGGTGCTCATGAACAAATTATAAAACACAGCTGTAGTTTTTTCAGGTGGATGGATTTTGTTGGTTCTAAATAAAAATAGGTGAGTGGCTTTACAGCAGTTCTGTTAAGTCTCTTCCAAAAGGGGCTGATGGAAGAATTGAGTAGAATGCAAAAGCACTTGTCTTTTAATTGTAATGGTGGTGCTCAGCCCCAGCGCTTGCCGGTTGGTTAACTATTTGCTCTTAATATTTTGTGGATTTAAAAGCTGATTTTTCTGATAAAATTAGATGGTATCTTTTGCTTCCTGCTGTCTCAGGCCATAGGATAGCTCTTTCTGACAGAGGGATGTTTCTGTGCTGAAACACAAGCCTTGGGCTTTGTTGATCACATCTCCTAGAATGCAGTGTGTTTTCAAAGGTTGCAGTGTCACAGTCGTGGGATTCCTTTCTTAATCTGAATACAGAATGTAGTAAATCCGCTACTTCAGACTGAGCGGGAGCGTTGTGTAAAGACACAGCTCTGTGAGTGACGCTCTTTTGGACGCCTGTAGGTGGGGTCATTTTTGTTGCTTGCATGGCTGGCAACATTAGCAATCATGTCTTCTGTGCAAAAGATGCTGTGTAAGGCATTAAATTGAATGGTGGGCAGGAAAGTTTATCCACTCAGGTGTCAAGACCTTAATGAAAATAATACTTCTTTCATAAGAACAGTTCACATTCATTTGTAGAGATGTGGGGAATAGCATTTACTAAAAATTAGATGAGGAGTGTGGTTTTGAGCATGTGTGTGTTCTGTAAATGTTATGATCAGCCTCTTCACACATAATTTTTCAAGATATTCTGATTGATACTACACATATTTCCCCATATGGACAAGTTTGAATTCACAACAGAGAATTCAACACTTACTTTGAATATTTAGAAAAGATTTATACTGGAAGTGAATGTCTGCCAACAGTAATTCAGCTGAAAGATGAACGTTCTGTATTTTTTTGCTGGGAAAAATGACAGCTTTTCAGTGTTTGAAAATGTGAGATAAATGTGGTGAGAGAATAAAAGAAAAAATCTTGAACCTAATGCTTCCACTGTGAATTCTGTTCCTATTGAAGCTGGGTTTTTTTTGCAGTTTGGGACTGTTTTACATTTATTCTTACTTTGTTTCTAACTGTAAGGCTTCCGAGTTTTTCCTTGAGCATGTTTTTTTGAAAGTCTTAGAAGCACTTTGGGTGAATTTGATAGGTATAAGACTTGGTGGGTGTTGTTATTTCAAGTGTTTTGTAATATTTTAAATGCAAGTTACATTACGTAACAATTTTATTACAACTGATACTGTTGATTACAGTTGGGTTATAGAGGGAAGGGACACAGAACAATGAGGTAAGACCTGCAGAGATCCAGGGTGGCAAAAATGGCATTTATCAAGGCTAGAAAAGACAGTTTTGGTAGTCATAATGCAAGATGAGGCAGAAGGCTGTACAAAGTTGATGCTACAATCTAAGCGTATTCCTAATAAATGTCTTCTATAATTAGTAAAGAGAAAGTATTTGAATACCTAAGCTGTTATTCTATGATCTGGTCAAAAAGCCTGAACTTTATTTAGGTTAGCACCATTTGTTTTCATGAAGTCACAGTATCCACGTTGTGTCTCCAGTTGTTTCACTAGACCTTTCAGGAATATATATTTGATTGTAATTCCAAGAGCTCTTTAAATTACATATTATATTCTAAATTTTATATGTCAGTGAAATACTGAGTGACCAGAAAGATTATGAATTAAAGAATGAGCTTGGCTACTAGAATCCAAATTACAAATAGCAGGAAGTCTTGAGTAAGCTAGAGTTCAATTTTCTCTGTAGCCTTTTGACTGTTATTGATGGCTCTGTTAGTGAAAAGAGATGTGCACAGCAGCTCTGAACTCTAAAGAGAGGTAGCAGAACTTCATAAGAGAAATATCTGAACCCTGAACATAGAGCTAATAGTCATGTTTCTAATGCCTTAAAATATAGTCGGAACTCTTGAGATGCTCAGTGAAAGTTGAAAGAGGCGAGGAATCTGCCAATTAAAAGTTCAATGAACTATCGAGAGGGGAGATCCTAAGAGATTCTCAGACAATGTTTCAGTGAAGTGTAGAAAGCTGATCTGTTTGTTTATTTATTTGTTTGTCTTTTAGCATCTAATCCCTTGCCAGTTCAGTTGTGGGGTTTTTTTTCTGAGGGAGTTCAAAGCTGTATGCAGGAAACTGCTGACATGAGGCTTGCTTATGTGAATTACCTTTTGCAGCCTCTTTTGGTTATTTAGTAGAAACTTCCCAATGCTTTGCAAAATGTACCACCGCACCCCCCCATACACCTCTGTGTTAATGGCCCTCTGACAGAAAAACACAAGTGTTTTGAGGGGAATGAAGTATTGATACATTGGGAGTTATAAGGGCGAAAGAGGCTATTAGGGGTTGTTTGGGTGGAATAGAAAGAAGACGGATCTTACTTTGATCATTAGCTTAAAGTGAAACGTAATGTGCAGAACGGTAAAATAATAAGCAGACAAGTACAATCCCTGCTTTGAACTAACAAAGGGCTTTTTTAACCTTTATAGCGTAGATGTATATGCCTATATTTAAGTTTAGTTAACCTCTAAAAGCACAACTCTTCTGACTTGCTTATTGCAGGCATATGTCTATAGAGTGACAAATGGACAAAAAATCAAATCAGATAGCACTTTAAAAGGCAGTTTTTTCCCCCACCCCCTTGACATATGCCTGTTATTTTGGGGGGCTCTGGAACCAACACAGAACATGATCCAGCAAATTTACGCTTGTTGGAAGGAATCGTGGAGAGTAGAGACCTTTTGTGGTATATGTGGTGTGTTTTTTTTGTGGTGTAATTATGTAGAAATTCAGTAGAGGGCAGAATGAAACTTCTGAACGAAGGAACCCAGCTTAGCAGTTCAGCGCTGCAAAACAGGAAAACGGAGTTAAAAGATGTAATCGCACCAGTTATTAAAAACATAGTTCTGAAGAGCAGAAAGCACTACAACGTATTGTGATACTTTCTTTTAGAAGACTTAGAGAGAGAACATTCACACTTTTATATAATGCTTCGCTGCGTGCAAGCTTAAGATCTAATGCCTTCCAACATAGAGGAAAATGGGGATACCGCTGTCATATTGACTGGATGCAGATCAGCTGTTAAGCCTCCTGTTTAGCATTCTAGATCTATAGCTCAATACACAAGCATTGCATTAAGCTTTCCTGCTTTATTTGCCTTCTGAATCCAATGTTCAGACTTTATAAACGTCTACAAGAACTTTTATTCTTCCTAAAGCTACTTTTTGTTGTGCTTTCTAGTACTTCAGTATCAGAAGATTGTAGTGGTGAAGATTGCTGTGTGTGTAAGGACCCTGTGAAGGTTTATTCTATTTTCTTCACTAAGTTTGTTTTAGGAAGAACAAGAGTAATTTAGATAAAAGAAGGGTAAAAAAGTTGTTGGCTTGTCTCCACTTGTATCAGTATTGAACTGTAGTAATACAAACAATTTAAAAATTATAGCATAGCATTCACTAAGTAAAGATATTATAGAGATTAGACATGATGGAGGTGGGATGGGGCTAATGTTTTAGGGTAATTTGTCTACAAGAGTTTACTCTTTCATTTGTTTTAATGTGATGGTTTTTTAACAAGATTTTAATAAATTTCACCATGACTTATTTTGCATTACTCCCTTTAACCTAAAATGTGGTGCTGTATTTTTTTAGACAGCTCTGAATGGTAGATGGGATTAGACAGCTAATGATGCCCAAACTTCAAATTATAACCAAGTTTCTTAGTTTAGAATTAATAACAGATTGTATCAGGGACACTGCAAAAGTAGTAAAGGTCGAAATACAAGTTCTAAATGCTCATTCATACACTTTTAAAGTACTAATACAAAGAATAAAAAATCCCTGTATGCTGCCATTTTCCTGTCCATGGATAGTGACTGCATGCTATGCTGAACCATTGCAGTTACTAAGAGGTTTATAGTTGTATTTTACCTTGAGTTTAGGAAAAACAATGGTGCTTTGCATGTATTGTACTATTATTACAATGATTTTAAAATGTGTTCCCAGCTTTTTAGGCAACCCATATATGTTTTCTGTTCAGTTGTGTTTTTCTTATTTTGGTTCATTGACTGGGCAAGATGTTTTGGGTTGGTTTATTTTTTTTTTTTTAAATATACTGTCAATAAGTTCTTGACAAGAACAATTTAAATCTGAAAACAATTTCTGTTTTTTGGTTTTTTTTTTTTTAATTCTATTTAGTAAAAATGTAAGCAATACAGTGGGGGGGGGGTTATTAAACTGAGCTGTTTGGATGAGATCTCTGTACATTTGCTTTTTATGCAATCTGAAAGGTGAGCTGGAAAGGATTTCTGAAAACTTGGTTTGTGTTCTTTCAAAATTCTTCTGTATGTGCAACACACAACCCTCAAAGTTTGCTTGATTTTACACTAAAAATGACAAGAATGTAAATTCTCTGGTTTCACAGAAAGGTGCCTTGGGAGTGGAAAAAGCTCATGGATTTTCATTGGGAACTCTCCTGTGGTATAATTAATGTTCTTTTTTTTTTTTTTTAAACAGTAACAGAACAAGTAAAAATGCTTTGAATTCATCCATATTTACATATTGTGTCCAGAGTGTTCCTGGTAGAACTGAGAAAATAAGTCAGTGTAGTATACATGTACTATACCCTCAATTCCCTCAGATGCTTTCTGACCTCTTTTACAAAAGAACTTACACTAAAGTTTTTGCCATCTATCATCCACCCCCATTCTCATATTTTAATTTCTCTGGTAGCTCAGAAAATGTTAATTGTAGCAGGGTAGCTGCTTTCATACAAATTATCCTGATGAAAGTTTCATCTGACAACATCTCTGGCATAATTTCTTTTTTTAAGAGCAGATATCGACAGCAGTCTTTGCCATGCCTATGTCAGCCTGGCTTGTTACTTCTGTTTTTTTCCAATGATGCCTTGTTTCTTTTTTCCTTAAAAAACCACATCCAAACCCATGAATTTGTGGTAGTCATGCAGACCAAATCCGTGACATTAAAAGATCCTGAACTTTTGTTGTTCTTGGGAACAAAATAATCACTGGAAGGCAAAGATTTAGCAGAGCGAGTGCAAGAGACAGGATACTCCTGCAGTACATCAGTTTGATGCCAAAGCTGATCTGAATTATAACAGAAGAACCAAAGTTTCCTAAACAAAACCCCTGGCACTCTAATGGGAAGCTGATCTATACTTTTACTCAAGAGGCCACTAGAGCACTCCCTTTATGTCAGAGGGCTTGTTTATGTCAGAGGGCTTGTTAATAGCTTGCCGTGAGACAGACGTGCCTTCAGGAACTAAATGGATGTCCAAGAATCCTAACCAGAAGTATGTCCTGAACAGCCAAAGTCTCTTCAGCTCAGTTTACGGCCAGCTGGAGATAGTACTAAATAGTTAGCCAGAATATGACAGTACTGAAGAGGAGACCTTATCCCAGAAGTGTTTGTATTTCATTTTGTAGTTTGACCTAGTAGCATTCAGTCACTGACCACATGAGATTCTTACAGCAGAGAACAGCTATATTTGTCCTTAGACATATCTATGTTGTTGGAGTGGGTTTTTTTTTTTCTTGTGACATTTCTAAGAGAAAGCTGTTGTAGAAATCTAAGATCCTTTAAAACACCTTCTGCCCCCCCGCAAAATTCTCATGCCACAGACCAGCTGCTTTTCCACCTTGGTATTTGAAGCTTCTAGCTTCTGTCCTTTTCTGTGCCTTTGCATTATTATGCAACAGCATGAAAAAATGAAATACATTAAAACAAAGAAACAACTTTTGAGCAGTCACTAGGTGTAATTGTGGATAACACTTAGGTTACTGTCCTGACTTCCTTAAAATCTGAGGGGTTTTAACAACCTAAAGTTACAGGGGCAATTGTATAACTTTTATAGCTCCAGTAATTTCTTTAAGGAACATATACTTAGAGAGTAAAATTATGCCTCAAATGCATAGGCTGACACACTTTGTCCTGCTGCCTGTTGAGTGCACAGGGTACTAGAACTTCCTTTCACTAATCACATCTTAAAGGGCAGATTTCTCTGTATTCATCTCGTGTTTTAGAAGTAGGAAACAACTACAGTTTTGTATTTCTTTGGACCTCCAGCCATATTTATTGTGTGCTTTGTCTGTCCTGTTTAAGATTTGTTTGCAATGTTGAGCCAAGGAATTAAAATATTACAATTGAGCAGCTGCACTCATCACCCCTTTAACAATATTAATTTCTTTAATATAGCATACACTTTTTGTAATTGATTTTAATCTGTTATTTTATTCATTTGCCTTTCCTATGTCCTGGTGTAACCATTATAAATATAATACTTCCCTCCTTTAGTCTTGTGCTGCTGGATAGTAGCGTCATCCTCAGCTTACTGACACTTCAAAAGTCTCTCCTTTGTTCATTTAGATAAGTAAAATAAAGCACATACCTATAAAACACAGTAGGATTGTTAGGAAAATTCCAACCTTGTTTTGAAAAACCTGTTTTCTTTTATTCTCAAATATAAGCACTGTCGTATCTAAGCCTTTTCTTATCTATCAAGTATCTAGCAAAAAGCTTTTTTAAAGTGGAGAAGCAAAAAGAAAGCTATTTCACAGAGTATTAGCTAGAACCATACTATCATCTGTGCTTACAAGTTCAAGACGTTTTCAGGATCTACCCTAGATGGTTAGAAAACCTTCCCTTTGACCAGCCAGCTTTTGCATCATGGAGGAAAACCCTTTATTTAATGAGTTCCAAGTCCATCTGAGGATATAGGAACAATAAAATGGCATGCCAAGTCTTGTCGGTGGCCCTGGTAGTTCCCTCGCTTTAAAGCCATTGGTGACATTCTATTTTTAAGTCTTATATGGTGCAGCTAACTCTGTGAGCAGAGGCTTTGAAACTCATTTACCAATCACAACTGTGTTAGCTACTGACTGCTGGGTGTTGAACACATAGTAGTGACCCATTGTCTCTTCACACTAAGGAGAATTCTCATGCCCTGAAAGCTATTTCATACCCCAATGTTCTGCAGCCATTGTAATGAATCAGAGGTGCGATACGGTGTTATTTTTGTGCCGTCAGTAGGTGTTGGACAGCAAAACCTAGAAGCAGTGTTCTGAGAAATGCTACTGTATATACACTATATATAACGGGAAAATTCAGAAATACTTGTTCAGTTTTTTTCTTGCTTCTGTACAGAATAATGATCTCCTTCCAAAGCTGTTGGAATGCAGAGTCCTGTTAATAACATTAATGAACCAAAATCGGAGTGCTGAGCATGGTTTCCCCCATGCTGCATGGTGGCAATTTTCAAAGCTTGTTTGGAAGGTATTTTTCAATAGGGTACCATCCACTGAAAACAGATGAACGGCGGAAGGCTCACTCAAGAGCTCCCAAATTCCCATAGATGGATGGGTACCCTTTCCTGAGTCTGCTGCCTGGATAGTGTGAAAATCTCCTTAGGGCAGATGCTCGGAGCGTTTTGTACTGTTAGTGAGATGGGGAAAACAGTGCTCTGTGGAGAGTGTTGGCCCTCAGGAAGGGAGTGTAAGTGGCAAGAGGCAAGCAATGTAGTAGTTTTCTAGTTTGTTCTTATAATTTCTATATATCAGTAAGGTAGTTGGTATATGACAGAGTGCCATCTTAATGCTTGAGTTTTGCTGAGTGTTTCCACTAATTTTTTGTTTTGAGATGCAATTACATTTGTATCTAAGAAGTCCGCAAGAATCTCCACTTCTCGTAAAACCAGAGATACCACAAGCAGTTGCTACTTTCAGTGAATTCTTGCAGACGGCTGACTCTTTGAGGGGCAGTACCTGTAGCTGATTTACTGCTCTATAAGCAGCAGTACTTCTTGGCTCCTACTGAGTTCATAACTCAACAGGAGTGAGTAACTGCTTGCTTACATAGAGACAAGAGTTCTCTTTTTCCCCTGTTGATGCAATACCTCCTCTGTTCGTATGAGTTCAACAAAAGTGGGTGTCTGTTCTTCACATGCAGGGTAGAGGTTCCCAGGGAGTTTGAAACCATTCTGCTAATCTTTTCCCCACATCAAACATTGTAATTCCAGTAACTGCTATTCATTCAAGTACAACAATAACCTAAAAATATCTAGAAAACATATAGGCAGGAATGTTCCAACAGATGCATTTGGGTTATTAAACTTTTCTCCCTTGGAAGGAAAACCATAGTTCACAGTTGAGGAACTGCTAAGTTACAGAGAAAAAAATCTCCCATTAGCATGTCAGTATCCAAAGGGGTATTTATACCAGTAACTTCTCCGGTAAGCAAGATTTCAGGCTGACTGAAAATCTTCATAACATTAGTTTGCTGTTGTTGTCATTTCTCTAAATGTGCCTTTTTTTTCTACTTTAGCAGAGTCATCAATATGTTCAAGACATCTATTTGAAAGGTGGGGAACTACTGGAAGAGTTGCAACTTTTTGAAAATACAAACCTTATACCTTTCCTGTTGCATATCTGGAAAGTAATAAAGGGTATGTATGGCTTCATTTTTTTAAAAAAGTCTGCTTTAGTTATGAAGTATTGATCATTTTCAGCAGCCTAGACAAATTCACTATCAAAACACCTCACTGAAATATATCTAAGGCTATAGGTGAAGGGGAAGCAGACATGAAGATGACAGTGGAGTTTCAATTAAACTTGAATTACTTCTAGTTTGGACCAAGAATTGTTATGATAATTAAAAATGTAAAAGCATCAGAAAGATTCAAGAGTTGTAATATAACTGACTTAACTTGCGTGTGTTACATAAAATCAATTAGTGGCACTTTTTTTGGAGGGAAGGAAAATTAGTTCTGTAACTTGCAGTTATTGTATAAAGGAAAGGAGAGAGTTAGTATTCATTCACTAGTTTAAAGCATGCATTTTTGAGGGGGAAAAAATGAATTCTTGATGTCTATAAAGGGCGAACAAAATTCTTCTCTTTTATGCGGAATCTCTCAATGGTTCTTTTGGACTTTCAGGATTAACTGTTAAGTGTTCAAAATCATAAGGTTAACTGCGTTATCCACAGTTTTAAAATATTCTTTGCATTGTAATATTTCTGAAATTTCAGTTCAGTTTTGCTCCAGTTAATACATGACATTCAACAGTACTGTCCCCCTTCCTAACAGACATACACTGGCAGGCTGTTGTTAGGTTTGTTATGATTAAGATTACTGATTGATTATTAATATTATTGATTTTTTTACTGTATGAATTTTTAGTTCAAAATAGTATAGAACATGAAAAATTATAGCAAAACTAAGAATGTATTGACACCAAAAATTAATTTTAGTTGCACTTCAGTGAGTTCATACTACACTTATGGAGGCTGGAAGTATCACTCAAACTATCAGTTGCTACTAGAAGTGAAGTTTCAAGGGTAACTTTTCAATAACTGTGCAGATAAAAGCAGTAGCTAGCACTAAACATCTAAAAATGTTTTTAGAGAGTAGAATGAGCATTTTAGCTGTAAGGAGCAGAGTGTGTTAAGTGAGGGGGCCGTTTCAGAATGCTAAAGAAGTGAGATCTAAAATGATTTGCTTAATTCTAGCAGGTAGCAATTTCTGCAGAACAAGATAAGGAAAATCTTTTGAAGTAGAAGACTAGAAAGCAGTTTAAAATTTGAGAATTTCAAGTGGCATTGGAGCAATTAGCAATCAGATCATTGAAATGCAATTTGTTTATTCTTTTCTTCTTGTTTCCTCTCTATAGAAACCTCAAGCCACACTTCAACAAAATGCAACGGAGTCTATTACATACTGCATCTCAGCTGGCACATGGGACATGTTTGGGTTTCCCTCGCACTAGTATCTTTCAGTGCTTAAAAGGACAATCAGTGTTATCTAATGTTGGATGCAAAGTGATTCTGGCACTGGACCCTCCTAAACGATGTCTTCATGCAGGTGCAGTATGCTTTGCTTCAAAGAAAAGTGCTTTTTCATCACAGCCAGCAGACACTCCTCACAAAGTACCAGAAGAGAGAAATCCTTTGACTTCGGCCAAGCTGAGCCCTGTAGAGTCAGATTCTTCAGATCCTGATCCATTACAAGACAAATCAATTAGTCTTGTTCGGAGATTCAAAAAAACTTTTAAACAGTATGGAAAAGTCATGATTCCAGTGCATCTTCTGACTTCCACTGTATGGTTTGGATCCTTTTACTACGCAGCCATGAAGTAAGTTGATATTTTGTTGCAGTGCCCAATACTGCTGTTGAATTGAGACTGACTTTCACAGGTGAAAGGACAGATAAATTATTATTACATATTAAAAAGTGCCTCTATATGTAACAGGGAAATGAGGCTACATTTTTAACTGAAGCATAAGATTAATGTCGGAAGTATATAGGATTCGTGAGTGTCACGTACATACTATTATTATGCAATTATTGCTCTGTACCAGATATGTTGCTAACATTTTAAGGAATGCTTATCTCCGCAAAATATGCATGGATGTAAACAGCATCAAAATTATTAGTAACCTCTCACAAGGTAAAGATAGGAATTTGGAATCCTGATTACGAGTTGCTAGGTGAGCTCTGTATAGACCTGTTCTTTGTTTGCCTTTGGACTTGAGGGGTATGTCACCACTTCCTCCCCCCTTCATCCCCAGTCCTCCCTCATCATTGGACTTTCATGTCATTCACCTCGCTCTGATCTCCTCACAAGTCATGTGTGTCTTTTCCTTTTTTATTTCAGTTTCCTGTCTTTGTTGCCTTCCACTGAAAAAATTGCTACTGTAGGCCAGGCATTTGAATTGGAAATTAAATATTTGTGTGGCTAAAAAAAAAAAAGATAAACTATGTATTCTAATTTTAGGTTCTTTCAGCTACAGCATGTGCCAGATACTGTTCTGGAAAATGGCATTTATTAGAAAAAAAAACCTACTGTATCAACTATGAGCTGCTAGTTCAGATGAAAGAGGTTTTATCTGTCTGAAAATGGTTTGCTAAATATGAGTAAATGTTTATCTTTGGATTGCTAGTGTTGTATATTTAATAATAGAAAGCATGAAACAACGACAGTTCGTGGTGGCAAGGATGGGGCTTTGACATCAGAATGCCTTACCACACAAGTGTTTGTTTTAGTTACTCTAACCAGCTGGCATAATTGCCCTTTCTAGGAGCTTATAGATCCAAATGTCATTCTAAATTTAGCTCATGTCAGAGGAATAAAGGTCTTGAGCTATAAAAATATTTTGCTTTGGATGAATTCAGGTTGATGCTTACATCCAGACATTTCAGATTGAGTGAAGATTACTTTTCTTGAAACACTTAAGTTAGCTGCTAAAATAGGTATTTGATGGATGAAAACAACTGAAATATTTAACTAGAAACCAATTATAACAAAGCTTCGGTTTGTCATGCCACAGAAGCAGCACCCTCTTGAAATGGAAAAGTAACTTTCAGAATGACTGCTCATGATACGAGACTAAATAATGGTGGTTTATTAAATAATATGATTAATGCTGTCTTTCAGATCTTCCTAGGTCTCCATTTTCTACTCTGGGGATAGGCCTTCAGATTGTAGGTTCTAGTAACTGTTAGTAAATTACTGCCTGTTATTGTTCCTGATGCTAAAGTGATCGCATGCACAGAACAATGGTTCAAACATTAGGTAGAAATGGATAATGATACTAATAATACAACATCTGTAAATATTGGAAAGTCGGGTCTTCTGTAACTGCATATATCTTTCTACTGTAATGTAAAGACGGACTGTCTTTTTCTTTGCTGCTGATGTTAGCTTCCCTGGTTTTTGAATAGAAAGAAATTGTGATAGGAGCTCCCTCCACCCATCTTGCCACCTTATATTGACAAGGTAGAACGACTGGGCACAAAACCCCTGAAGTCTTGTGCATACAACACGTTGCTTCCTTTTCTTTTGCCACATTCCATTTGTTATATATATTTAAAAGTGAATGGGGGACACGGAAGTCTTGATTCTGTGCTTCTGGGCATGCTGCAGATTAGTCTGAAATTTTAAAAAGAAAAAAAAGTAATTTTAGGCAAAATAGAACATGAAGTTGAACCTGCAGAACTGGAGCCTGAGTAGCTATCTTACCACCATTATATCTACTTACCTCCAAACATAATAAACTGGGACACAGGTAAGTTAGTAGCTGCTCAGCCCAACAGGGATAATATGAATGGGTCACCTCTTGGTGGAATGCTGAAAAGAACATTAATTTGCCTATATGTACAGAAATATAAATCCTGTAAGTATGTTGCTTAAATGAAAAAATACTTTGCTATCAAACTACAATGTGTGTATAACAGAGTTAAAGAATGGAAATGGTACTGTAAATCCCTGTTCAGGTTTCAAATTCCAATTTTGTTGTTGTCATTTTTTTTCTCTTATAGAGGAGTGAATGTCGTTCCATTCCTAGAGTTGATTGGCTTACCAGACAGCATAGTAAACATCCTGAAAAATTCCCAGAGTGGAAATGCACTAACTGCATATGCATTGTATAAAGTAAGTATAATTATAGTTTGTAAATAAGCTCTAAATCTTGCCTGGTGAACTAAACAGGGTTTATTTGTTTACAGCAGAAAAAATTAATGCTGTTTTCTCTCTTTTTATAGTTACACATGCTTGAGCATTTGGTTTTGTAGTAAAAATAGTCACATGCAAGTTGATATGGGCTCTGTGTTCCTTTAAGGAGTCTATCTGTATTTCTAAAATAACGTCTTTGTTTGCTGCAGAACTATTGTCTGCCCTCAGAGATTTAATTACAATTAAGTTATTCCTCTGAATCCCTGGCATAATTAACAGGGATAAAGAGGTGAAGTCTAAACACCTCATGATTCCCAGATAAAAGTACAGCTATTTTTATCCTAGAGGATTCACTAGTTTGTCTTCCTACCTTAGTTCTCCATCATTGTCACGTACTTCCATTGTCCATTTGAATCAATTGCTTACGTTCAGGTTGGGGTCTCTTTTTTATTGTTTTATATGTGCACAATCCGTGTTTGGGAAACTTGAAACATGTCAGACCGTGCAAAAACAAAGTACTGTATTTGCTTTGAATGCCGCTCATCTGTTTTGTTTCCAAAGGTGATGTGCTTCTTTTCTGTTATTTAAAGGGGTTATTTTCCCAAACAAAATGTGAAAGCACTACTCTTGCCAATTGTTCCTGTGCCTAAAAGAGACCAATAAATAAATGTGGTTAAATATAAAGATTTTATTATAGCTGGGAGATCTGGCAGTGTTGGAAGAAACTTTCAAGATGTGGAAGCACTAGAATAGGTTACAAAGGGAAGACTGTGCAGGCTTTATCTTTGAAGTTTTGAAACAACACGTTAGTCTATCTAGCATAACAAACCTGGTTTGTTGTATCTTGGATTAGCTGACCTCTTAATGTCTCTTTTCACTCTGGTTTTCTATGTGTGGGTCCTAGTTTTGGACTGAAAGATGCCTATACTCTTGTGAATTTTAGAATTTAAAGCATATCTTGTCAGTATTTCCTCTTTGCTTGTATGGCTCAGTGTTCAAACTGCTGTGAATTGCATTCTGAGATGCCTAATGCTTGTCTCACAAGCTGCACAGGGAGGTTTTGGTTTGTTTTTTTTTGAATGGAAGTCTAATGCCTGTGCTGGTTTTGTCAAAAGGATACTTTAAGTAAAAGCTATGCATTTCTGGGGGATGTACTATAAATTGGTTTATTTTCTTACAAATAGAAGATCTTTTTAGTATCTGACACTGGCCAAAATAGATTCTCAATATTAAAAAGACCTTTTGCTAGATTATATTGGCCTGTTGTATTGATACGGTGTGTTCTTTGGTTTCTTTAAGATTGCAACTCCTGCCAGATACACTGTGACTTTGGGAGGAACGTCCATCACTGTTAAATACCTACGTAAGAATGGCTACATGTCCACACCACCACCAGTAAAGGAATATCTACAGGATAGGATGGAGGAAACAAAGGATAAAATTACAGAGAAAATGGAGGAAACAAAGGATAAAATTACAGAGAAAATGGAGGAAACAAAGGATAAAATTACAGAGAAGATACAAGAAACCAAAGATAAAGTTTCATTTAAAAAAATAAAGGACTAGGAGACATACTTAATTTTTGGATATATCAAACTTAGCACTTTAACCCTTTGTGAGGCAGGATATATGAAGTGCACTTCTGAGCTTTTGTTTGTTTGTTTTGGTTTTTTTTTTTCCCCCTTGTCTGGAGACTACAGTTGCTCTGTGGATTTCAAAATTCTCTATATTCACCAAGGTTGAAGTCCCTTGGGGGAGAGGTTGTGACAAAATTTCAATTTGCAGAAGGAAAAGCAAATCTCTGATTAGAATTTCATATGTCCAGTGGTAATAGTGTTAACAGTTGCTCTTCCCTCTTTTTTTTCTCCCCCCAATGAAGATGGTTTCTTCCAAAAGCCACTACTTTATTCTTTCATCGTAGTGCACAGCCATTATTCCATTAGACTGAATCTTCCATTAAATGAGAATGAAGATTTCTTTACTGGGGAAGGCAACATATTTTGGTTTTCAGAGTATGTGGACCCAGGCGTCTTTAATCGTGATCATCTCTCAACTTGGAGACAGACCATTATCACTGATACTGCACATGAAGGAATCAATGGATTAGCTACTCAGTTGGAATGAATTATAATGGCTACATTGACTTCAGCTGAGCTGTGATAGTTTACAGGTTGAGACTATGAATCTTTCTTGGACAGTGTATCTTTTCAGAAATCTCAGCTGAAAGCTACAGGAAGATGAGTTAATCACATTAGCCATACTGTCAAGTATACTTTGTTTCCTAAAGTTGATTTGCTGTAGAAAGAAAGTTATTAAATGAAATTAATCAATAATTGTATATTAAAAACTAGGAATTTTTTATTATGTTAAAGTTTACAACACTGTTCTATTTCATTTTTGGAACAAAAAAATTCTGAAAGAGAAGTTTACTTGAGAAACTGGTATACTAAGGGGCTTTTTAAATACATGTAAAGTTAGAGTTAAACCCCAAAATTCCTCCTCCTATTCAGGAATTCCTCAGACTTCAGCAGAACAATTTAACTAAAATAAGCATAGTTTCTGAGACAGTCATCACAGTCCACCAAACTTTTTTTCCCTAGATTTTTCTTAGGTCAGGCAAATACTTATTCACAGCTGAAGGCTGAAATGCTGTCTCAGAGATGTCATAAGAGACTAAAGCTAAAACTGTTCTATTTGACTAGGCAGGCAAACTTCTCTCATGGTTTTATTCAAATGTAGGCTAAATTGAAGGGTTTTTTTTTTCTGTTTCTATTACAGATCTCACTTTGTAGCAACTCTCTGCATGTGTGTCTTGTTTAACAAAGGTGGTTTTCTGCAGGGGGATATGGGGAAGCAACAGAGTTGGACCCTGAGCATTGTAATTGACTAGAGTAAAAGAATATAGCTGGTACTTCATCAGCTCTGCCCCACTCTTATGTTTTCAGTCAAGTCACTGAGGGCCTCTCCATGTTTGAGTTGAACTTCATTACCTTAATTGTGCAGGATTGATTACATACTTCTCTGCCTCTGTCCACATGTCAAATAGTAACTGCAGTCTAATGCCTACCTTACAGCGATGTTGTGAGGAATAATCATTGTATATTCAGTGCCCTGGAGATGTAAAGTGTCATGTTTCTGATAAATACTATTAAAAAATAATTCTGTGAATTCTTATACTGCTGAGATGGGCACTGCTATAGGATTGGAGTTAATAGATGCTTTTCTTCTTTTTATTTTAGTGTACTTTTCCTTACTGTCCCCATGCACACATTCTTCTGATGTTGGCATTTGTCCCGGTTTTCCATTTTTGTGGGCAGTGTTGCCTGTGTCCTGCAGCCCTGTGCAAAGCCTGAAGTCTGCCCCAGTAATACTGCATGGTCATCCTCTCAGTCTGGGGCCAGATGTAGGAACCTCTCGGTGGAGGTTAGGATTCATCTCACAGGATTCATGTCGTCTTTGCGTGTAGCAGGGGTTGCACAGGGGTACCTTAGTGTCCTAGGATGCGTCTGTAGCCCCCAGGCATGTTAGAACTCGTTCATTAGACAGACACAGCCTTTTGGCACCCCCACCCCCCATCCTCTTGCCCTTCCCTGTGTCCAGCTGGCCTGTGACCACTCCAGCTCTTAAATGATCTGTCACTACCAATGCTAAGGACAGAAGATCTCCTGTCTTATGTGCAGTAGACTGTCCTATGTGACCATTTCTGCATCTGGAGAAACAACTCCTAGTGTTTATTGGCAAGTGTCTCATCAGTGTACTGTTTGGTCAATTTTGCAGCATGAGCAGCCTTGAGGAGTTTCTGGGACAGCCGTATCCTCTACCCAGGATGTCAATTAACAAAGCATGCAATTAACTGGATCAAGCAGGAGGAAGAATCTTCAAGACTTTGAAAATCTGACCTGGAGAGCTTTTGTGACAATTAGTCGAATGCTTGGTTGTACTGGTGACCTTGTCTCAAGTCAGCCTCATCTGGAATCAATGCATTGTCTCATTAGTGTGGAGACCAGCTGGGGAGTTCCTGGCCCACCCAAGGGAATGAATGACATCAGTCCACTGGGTGCCCAGCAGGTGCCCAGCTACGCTGCAATTTTAACTATAGGATGAAGTCGATTTTCATCCTTGTATCTCACTTGCAACTTAATCTCCATAGCTCTTGCCACAATACTAGGGTGCAGTTCTCATTATTGACAGTAAGATGTAGTGTGGGTCCGTGTGGCTGGAAGTCAGTGTCCATCCCCTTTGGTGAGGTAGTGCACCGGGACTGTGCTCACAGGCTCGGCGTTTGCATCAGGCTAGGGGGTGCCTGGGGACAACAGAGGGTCTCCTCTTACTGGTGTCCAAGCCAACACCATTGGCACACTCCCATGTGGAGCAGCACCAGTGGGTGCCTTTGGCAGTACAGAAGGGACAGAGGAGCAGGTGCCATGGCCTGGGAAAGCAAACAGTTTGGCCGCAACACCTAGAGCTGGCATTGAGGCAGCCAACAAGTGACCTGAGCAAGGGAGTGCCTGGCAGGGTGCTGAGTCCTTGGTGGGGTGAAAAGCCCAGTCAGAAGCCTAGGAGTGCCTTCTGTTGCCTGCAGGACTACCCAGTCAATGCTAGTAGGGTCTGCTTTCTTCCCCTGGCAGCTCAGCATTTTCATGGGAAAGGGCTGTCCCTTTACCTGCCCTCTAGGCCCTCGAGGGCATGGTAAGGGATGCAAATGCCTTCAAGGGCATTTGCAAAACCTTCAGAGATCTGGTGAGACCAGGACTAAGGCATTTGCCACCACACAGGTGCCAGAGAAATTACTGCTTTGGTGACTTACCCACTTCTGCCTGCTCCCTGCCTCACACATAACACCACTGCACGTCATTGTCTGTCTCCGGTACAGGTACGTGTGTGAAGGTATTGAATGCCTGCCAGAGCAGAAGCTGGAAACGAAGTCACAGCCCAAGCAGCAGCTGAAGTAGAGCCCAAACAGGACCTGGAGCCAAAGTTACAGCCTGAGATGGGGCTAGAGCTGGAGTCGCATCCCAGGATGCCAAAAGTAGCAGCTTGAAAAGGAGCCAGAGCAGAAACAGTGGCCCAAGATGGGGCTGAAGATGCAGCCTGTGTAAGGGCCCAAGCCAAGTGACCACTCAAGCAGGAGTTCAAGCCAAAGTCATGGCCCAAGGTGATGCCACAGCTGAAGTAGCAGCCTGAGCAAGAGTTACAGGCCAAGTCTGGCTGGAGGCAAATTAAGAGCCTGAGATGGGGCTGGAGGCAAAATAATGCCCAAATGAGGACCAGAGCCAAACCTCTGACCCAATGAGAGACAGAAGCTGAAGTTTCAGCCCAAGCACTGTTCAGAGCCAAAGTCACAGCTGAGGATGGGGCTAGAGCCCAAATAGCAACCTGAAGTTGGACCAGAGCCAAAATTGCTGCCCAAGATGGGGCAGAAGCTAAAGTCTCATCCCAATATCTTGACAAAGTCAAGGCTTGATTTGGCACCAGGTGCCAAAGCTGCAGCCTGTGTATGGGCCAGAGCCAAAGTTGCTGCCTGATATCGGGCAGGACCCAAAGTCACAGCCCAAGATAGCACCAGAACAGAAGTCAAGGGCCAAGCAGGAGCCGGAGTAGTCATGAGGGCCCAAGCAGAGGCTGGAGCTGAAGTCACAACCCAATAGCAGGCTGGAGATGATGTTGCAGACATGGATGTGGCCAGAGCTGAAGTCATAACCCAATACTGGGCTGGAGCCTAAGTGGTGACCCAATATCAGGCTAGAGCAAAAGTCATGGCTCAAGATGGGGCTGGAGCCAAAGTAGCTGCTCAGATTAGGGCCAGAGCTGCAGTAGCCTCCTGAGCAGAAGCCTGCAGCCAAAGTAACAGCCTGATACCTGACTGCAGCCAAAGTAGCAGCCCAAGATGGCACCAGAGCTGAAGTTGCAGCCCCAGATGGGGGCTGGACCTGAAATCGCAACCTGAAATTGGGACAGCACTGAAGTGGAAGTCCAAGCAGGGCTGGAGCCAAAAGCAGGGCCCACTATTGGGCCAGAGCCAAAGTTGCAGCCCAAGGTCAGTCCAGAGCTGAAATCACTGCCCAAGATGGGGCTGGAGTCAAAAATCACAGCCTGATATTAAGCTAGAACTAAGTTGTGACCTGTGAGAAGTCTGGAGCCCAAGTAGCAGCCTGAGGTGGGGCTGGAGTCAAAGTAATAGCCTGAACAGGGACCAGAGGCAAAGTCGCAGCCCAAATAGTGGCCAGAGCTGCAATAGCCACCTGAGCATGGACCAGAGCCAAATTTGGGTTGGAGGCGAGTAGCAGCCCAAGATAGGGTAGAAGCTGAAGTCACAGCCCAATATAGGGCCAAAGCCAAATTTGCAGACTGAGATGAGGCTGGAGATGAGGTCATAGACCAAGATGGGTCTGTAGTACATGTTGCAATCACAGCAGGGATCAGTGCCAAAATTGTGGCTCCAAGATGGGGCTGGAGTAGATGTCATGATGTGAGCAGGGGCTGGAGCTGAAACCATGGTCCAAGATAGGTCCGTAGCTGAAATTGCAAACTAATGTGAGACTGGAGCCAAAGTCACAGCTCAAGCAGGGGCCAGAGCCAACATCACAGCCCAATATGCAGCTGGAGCTGAAGCAGTGGCTTGAGTTGGGGGCCAGAGCCAAAATTGCAGCTGAAGATGGGGCCACAGTCAAAGTCACGGCCGAAACAGGTGCTGGAGCAAAAAGCGCAGTTCAATATCAAGCCAGAGCAGCAGTTGCCACCTGAAGTAGTACTGGAGCCAAAGTCATGGCCCAAGATGGGCTGGAGCGAAAGCCATGTCTGGAGACGAGGCCAGAGCCTAAGGCACTGCCCAAGCTGGGGCAGGAGCTGAAGTCACAGCCCAATATTGGGCTAGAGCCGAAATCATGACTGGAGATGATGTTGGAGATGAAGCCACAGACCAACATGGCGCTGGAGTCAAAGTCACAACCTGCTATCAGGCCCTAGCCGAAGTTGCAGATCAAGCAGGCACAGGAGCTGAAGTAGCGACCCAGTATCAGGCCAGACCTGAGTCAGAGGCCAGCAATGGGTCTGGAGCTGAAATCGTGACCTGAAGTTGGGATGGAGCTGAAATCACATCTAGAGCTGGGGTCAGAGCTGAAGCCATGGCCGAAGATTTTGGCTGGAGGCAAAGTCACAGTCCAAGATGTGGTCAGGCACAAATTAACAAGCCAAATAGGGGCTGGAGCCAAAGACATGGCCTGAGATTGGGCCAGAGCCAAAGAAGTGGCTCAAGATGGGGTTGGAGTTGAAATCACAGACCAATATGGGGCTGGAGCGAAACTTGTGGTTTGAAATGGGGCCAGAGCCAAAGTCGCAGACCAAGATGGGCCTGGAGCTGAAGTTATGACCTAAATAGGGGTGGGAGCCACAGTAGCCTCCTGAGCAGGGATCAGAGCTGAAGTCGTGATCCAATATTGGGCCAGAGCCAAAGTCATGGCCTGACATTGAACAGGAGCTGAAGATGAGGCTCAAATGCAGCCACCACCAAGCTCACAGCTCAAGGTGGGGCTGGAGCAGAAGTCACAGCCCAAACGTGGAATAGGGCTGAAGTCACTGCCCAAGAAGGGTCTGGAGCCAAAGTCACAGCCCAATAAGGGGCCAGAGCCAAAGTTGTGACCCAAGGTGGGGCCTGAGCCCAAGGTGCATCCCAAGCAGAGGCCAGTGCTGAAATCACTGCCCAAGAATGGACCAGAGCCAAAGTTGCAGCCTGATATCAGGCAAGAGCTGAAGCTACAGCCTGAAGTAGTGCTGGAGCAGAAGTCATGGACTGAGCAAGGGCCAGAGCCAAAGTTGCAGTCTAATATTGAACCAGAGACAAAGATGTGGACGGAGATGGGTCCAGAGCTGCTACAGCCTCACAAGCAGGGCCAGAACCAAAGTTGCGCTCTGATTTCAGGCTGCCTGAGCAGTAGCCACCTGAGCATGGATCAGAGCTGAATTTGGGTTGGAGGTGAGTAGCAGCCCAAGATAGGGCAGAAGCTGAAGTCACAGCCCAATATCAGACTGGGGACAAAGTTGTGACCTGAGGTGGGGCTGGAATCAAAGTTGTGGCTCAAGATAGGGCCTGGAGCTGAAATCATTGGCGAAGATGGGGCTGGAGCCATGGTAGTGGCCCAAAATGGCTCCAGATCTTCACTCACAGACTGAACAGAGGTCAGAGCTGAAGTCGCAGCCTGAGATGGACCCAGAGCCAAAATCACAGCCCAGTCAGGAGCCAGAGTTGGAGTCACGGCCCAGTATTGGCCTGGAGCTGAAGCTGTGGCCCCAGATACGGCCAGAGCTGAAGTCACAAGCAAAGCGGTGTCCAGAGCCGAACTCGCAGCAGGATACACAGCCAGAGCTAAAGTTACGACCAACATTGGTCCAGAGCCCAATTATCAGCCCAAGTTAGGGCTGGAGCAAAGATGGGGCCAAGCCAAAATTGTAGCCGAGTATTGGGCTGCAGCTGAAGTTATGGCCTGAGCAGGGGCCAGAGTCAAAATCATGGCCCAAGATGGGGCAAGAACCGAAGTCATAGCCTGACACGGCACTGGAGCCAAAGTCGTGGCCTGGCATCAGGCTGGGTCCAAAGTCTCAGCCCAAGATAAGGCTGGAGATGAAACCATGGCCTGAGCAATGACTGGAGCTGAGGCAATGACCGAAAACGGGGCCAGTCAAAATAATGGCCTGAACAGGGACCAGTGCCAGCTGTGGTTGAAGTTAGTGCCAGAACTGAAGGCGCAGCCCAGATTGGAGCTGAAGGTCCACTAGTCTCTCGAACAGGGCTAGAGCTGAAGTTGTGACCCGATAACAGGCCAGAGTCAAAACAGTGGCCCAGGATGAGGCTGGAGCCAAAGTCAAAACACATTTTCTGATTGTGTCCCCTTCAGGGTGTCAGCTTAGAGCATCGCACTGCATTCATCCTTGCTCATCACTTACCATCAGCAACAATAATAATTAGAGAATTGTAATTATCCCCTGGCAATTATCTGACTATTTTGATGAAGATGATCTTAAGTAGAAAGAACACGTCTTGATTTCATAAGCCTGCAGGGCAACATGTAGCATTAAGTTTGGGTCTGAGTTTGATGAATTGATTGGACAATCACAGAGGAGGGAACACAGAGGAGAATACATAAGCTTGCTTAGGAATGAAAAAAGAGAAAAAAAAAAAAAAACACCAACCAAATCTAATACAACAGGGAAAGAGTTTCATAAAGAGACATAATTAAAGAAAGATTTCTAACTGTTTCTGTGTCTGGCCAAGTGGCCAGAAAGAGACTAAACCACAATCAGAGGAGAGCCTACCTCAAATAAAGTCTCCAGCACTGTTTTTAAAAATTTTTTCTTTTTAAGGTTTTGGTTGTTGTTTTTTTTTTTTTTTTATGATACTGTTGATAAAAAAAAGTAGTCTGTAAATCTGTTACTTTTTCTGTGCAGAACTGGTATAACTGAAAGCTGCTGAGTGCGTTGACGGCACCAGACATGAGACAGCCTCGTGATGCAGGGCAGCTCCGTGAGTGCCCAGAGCGCACCTCCTCCTCACAGGCACAGCAGCGAAGACACACCTCTGGCCAGGAGCCACAGCGGGTAATGCTGATCGTGACAGTGCCCACCTCTGAAAGTGAAGCCCCTTTTCCCTAAACCTTGTTCGTTACCGTAAAGAACTGTCCTACGTGGGAAAACAGAGGTTCACACTGGGACATCTCCTGTATCCCAGCTTCCTGAGAAAGCAGCACATGGATGGGCTTAGGAAGCTTAGGGTGCAAGATCTCATTTGCAGCCTCTGGGCTTCAGCATCCCCAGGAGTAACTCATGAACTATGTGGCAATATTGCTGTGTTAGGGAGCTTGATGGTGGAGCAGCTGAAGGGTTAGGCTGCTGCCAGACACTATTTTGATAATGTTGGATCACCAATGGGCTAAATCCAGGTTTAGCATACTTAGTACCAGATTACATGTGCCATGGCTTCTTGACACGTATGAGCTCACATTGCTCAAACATGCTACAGTTTCTGAGTCAACTCCATTGGCAGATTGACTCATTACAGAATCAAACAGTCCGTGTCCTTCTTTTAATCTCAGGCTGAATCAAGATATGTTCTCTTGCAATCAGAATAAAGTTATAAAACTGATGGAATTTCCACTTGAGATGCTGTGTTGAATCCATCTGAAATGCAGGTGTGATCCTACACCTAATCCAAACCAGAACGGTACTGCTGGGCGGTTAGTAGTGGAATGGAGCCAGTACTGATAACTTCAGAGCACTGTCTGGGCAGCCCCTCTGCAGTAAAGACAACATAGAGAGCCAGCATGGGCGCCTTGCAAACTCTGCGTTTACCTGGCCCTTGTGCCTGCTGATGTCTTCCCAAATGGGGTCTCAAAGCAGAGGGAGACAAGATCCAGATCCACCATTAGGCTCTACACAAGCTGCGAGTTTACTGCACACACGGGTACAAGTTACTCCCAGGGAGATTCCGATGGGACACGAGAGGTAAATGTTTCACAATGAGAACAGTCAATCATTGGAGTAATCTCTCCAGGGAAGTGGTTGACTCCGCTACGCTGAACACGTTTAAGAAAGACTCAGCTGGACATGGTGCTGGGCCATCTTGTCTAGATTGTGCTAGAAAGGTTGGACCCTTCCAACCTGGTATTCTATGATTCTGTGATTTTTTTTTATTATTATTTCATATGGATTTGCCCATAAACGCCAAAAGAGTTGCCAGAGAGCTCATAGGGATGTGGAGCCGAGAGAACACGAGAGAAGTTAGAGATGAGAAGTAACGCTGTACTTGCCCTTCATGCTTAATAGGCTCCGCGGTAAGCGGCGCCAAGTGCCCTCGGCTGGCACCGACTACCACCTCCCACCAGCGCGTTCGCGCCAACAGCGCTGCTCTTGATCCAGGCACTCCGTGAGAGCTGACTCAGAGGAGTACCTTTCCCCCAGAAGCGGGGGTCTGCACACAGCTAGGGCGTTCAGCCGCCTCCCAGGTGCGGCAGCCGTGTTTCAATGCGGCAGGAGACACTTGAGAAGGATTTTAGTGGGGGAAGGGAAATTTCTTAGCCTTGGCTGACTGATGGCTAGTGCTTCGGTTCGCCAAAGAACCTGCGTTTAATTTTTATCCTGCATTAGATAAGCCAGGAAAATAAAGATAACACACTATAATTTTACATAAGGAGAACTCCGAGTTCTGCCTAATGTCACTAACAGTATATTTTACATTTTTGAATAGTTGCGCAGTAGTCCTGTATTTAAGCAGAGTTGCATATATCTGCATAGTATGTACCTGTATACAGCCAATCTGCTTTAAAAAAAGAAAGTAAAACTGCCAACACACAAACAGCACTTAAACTACAGCTGCACAATTTACGCCGAGTAGTTTTTACCGCAGACAGGCACTTTATTTCTTCTGTGGTACTGTCAGATGACGATTTTAGTGTACCTGATACCATTTTCCTGACTGAGCATAATTTAACAGTAGACAAAAGTGTCTGTTTCCCCTAGCATATGGCTGGAGCTAGCATGCATATTTTCTTATCTACGGGCAGAATATACAGCATAATTTTAAAAGGTGAGAGGGCTTGCACATTGAGTAGCTAATGTAGTTATCACTCAGCCGTACGGCTTTTAACACGCACCAGTGCCCCTCTCCCTAAGAAGCTGTGACACCTAATATTGCACCAGCGACTACCCGAAACAAATACGGTTAAACTTTCAAGTAACTATCAGCACCTTTGATCTGCAGAACGACGGGGGCCAAACGAACCAGACTGACTTTGCAGGCAGTCAGTCAAGCTTTACCTGTTAGGCTTTTCCTGACAAAACATCAGTGAAAGTCACCAGCTCATCAGCATTTTCCCCGAGAGCTAGAAAGGTTGCAGCTGTAGGCAAGTTTTATACCACTTACTTACAATCCTAACCCCACTGTCAGGAAAGAACTAGCTCCTGTACATTTTGCTGTTGCCATAAACCCCACTGAAGGGCTATGCAAGCACATTCGTGCTTTTATATTTGACTTCTACGGCTTCTGCACCAAGTAAAGCCAACTAGGGCAAACTTGGCTCGGCTTATGAAATATTCACAGCATTCTAACACAATTATGGGTGTATGCATAGACACAGGGACATGTAATAACCTGGAACATTCTCGCTGCTTTGAGATGATAACTGCTGCTTTTCTTTTTCCCATAAGAGTTTCTTGCTGCCCAGGGTTAAATGTAGGTCAAGCTGTCTGAGCCCATGTCTGTGGCACACAGAATGGGATTAAACCGGAATTTTCCACTCAACTCGACTGTCAATCACTGTAATGTCTGCAAATGTTAAATCAATCTGGAGTGCTCTGGTGTTGGCATTGAAGGGAGCTTCTGCGGCTCAAGGATGGCATTTTGGCCTCCATGAAAAAGATGCCCTCTTTCTCTGGATGAGGGATGGCTACGTTGTGGCTGCTTGCTTAAACCCCTGCAATGATCAGCCACAGAAAAATAGCTCTGTAGGAGACAGCAGTACACGCGTGTTGGAAGTGAGTGGGGAGAAACTACGCCTCGCAGGTGGAGGGGCTGAGAACGGTGGCGATGGGAAGGTTATTCCCAGCACTGCCACCGACGGCGCCGAGACCTGCCATGTCCTTCTTCATGCATGTTTCCTTGTCTTTAAAATAGCATTAGCGCCTTTCTGCTACTGTTCTGCAGTGTGCTTCATAGTGGAAACCATTAAAGGGTACGAAACATTTTACAGTAAGCATCTTCTGGTTTACCTATTAGTCCCTTCATTAAGGAGAGCAAGCCTTCCACATGTCCCCCCGCCTTTAGCTGTAGTTAGTAGGTCCACTGGCATCCCAGCAAAGCTGCCTTCGGCTTAGCATGTGATGGACATCACTGGGACAGATCATGCAGTCCTGCCAACTTAAACAACATATTAGGGGCAACTTGGAACACCTAAGGTAAGCAGAAATAGGCAGTTAAATAGTAGCAAGTACAGCACATAGTTTCTCCCTTATGTTTTGAAACATTCCAGAGGCAAGTGATTTTACTGACTATAAAGGATACTGCTCATCAGTTTTACCACACGTAAAGAATTCGGTATCTCAGCTCTAATCCCCACTCTCCGGAGCAATCATTTGGCAGTCCATCT
The DNA here is from genome assembly GCF_965183815.1 of Platalea leucorodia. Lineage (NCBI taxonomy): Eukaryota > Metazoa > Chordata > Aves > Pelecaniformes > Threskiornithidae > Platalea > Platalea leucorodia. The sequence continues at coordinate 58,873,405 of NC_138823.1, read as the reverse complement.
GGAAAAAAAAAATGTAGAAAACAAACAAACAAAAAAATCATTCAAGTTTTTATCCTAACCAGCGCTAGACTTCTGTGTAAGTGGCACAATGCAAACTGCACAAAAGCAGGGCATCGCCGCAGTAGAAGCGAGCTATTAGAATAGGATTCAGCAGTAAGGTTTTTAAAATGTGCATTTTAATTAGAACTCATTTAAAGCACAACTGATCAAAACAGTGATAATGAGAGAAGCCTAATTAATTTTTGTCTAAGTAACGAAGTCTCATTACAGTGGGGTCTTTGGAAGAAAAGGGTTTGGGATGTTAAAAACAGGGTGTTTGTAATGAGACGCAATACTGCTGGGAGCCTGGAAGCCAGACCTAGAGGTTTCACAGGACTGCAGCAGCCACTGTATTAATCTTTTAACAGGAAAAAGTAACCCTACTGAGATGAGACATCCCATTTATAGCCGAGTTCTGAGTTGCAACCATTGGCAGAGATATTAAAACACAATCAAACAGAATGGCATATTATAAAACAAATACAAATACAATTAAAACCAGATTAAGCAAAAGATCAAAGCAGGCTCAGAAAAAATGCTGTTTCCAGGGAGTTCAGGGTTCAGACAGTAGAGGAGGAGCTTGGAGATTTGGAGCACTTCTAAGCACTAAGGAACTAGCGATTTTCTAAGTACTAAAGAAGAATTAAAATGCTGTGGATGGAGGAGAGCTAACTCAGGGTGGTTAAAGGAAAAGAACATGGTTATTGTTGAACCAAAAATAAGTATTGTAACATTTAAAGAACTAAGCCATTTGAAAAGAACAGCAGCAAGAGGAACACCCCTGGTTCCTATCTGAGGGTAACATAAAGGCTGCTCCGTAAGCAGGGTGTCAGAAACAGGCTGGGGCCGGGGCGGCCTCAGCAGACCTCTCTTTCTTGAAAAGACCTGCGAGAAAGCCCCAGGTTTGAAGTGCCACCTCCCTCCAAGCATCGCATCTCAACAACAGAGAGATCAAGCGCCGGCAAGCACAGGCACAGGTATAAAATATAATACAAGAGAATGACTTCATTAATAATCGTGCTAAATAAAGCATCACTTTATACTTATACCTAAACAGAAATTAGCTGCTCTGTAAAAAAAGTCTTTCCTAGTTTTGTTAAGCTTTAGTATAGCAAAGGGAGAGGTACCAGCCATGGACAGTTTGATCTGCCTTGGAAAGATCTGTATTACCAAAGACGAGTGTCTTCCGCAGGACGCTTTTGTCTAGTTTCTTACTAGCTGCATCATCTCTCTCTTTCCCCCATACCGTACCACAATTACTCATTTTAAGTATCACCCGAAGCATGCCCCAGGTTTCTTAAACCAGGTTGTGCTTTCCCCCCGCTCCCCCATGAGCCGTACCCTGTATGTTCGCTTTTTAATCAGTTTTTGCAACTCAGTGATTTGGGGCCACTGCTTATCCCAGCTGGTCGGTCAGCACCGATGTGCCAGGGGCAGTCACCAACACCCAGGGCTTCCAGTGAGACTGAGGTGCGGGTGCTCGTTTAAAGGAACTGAAGTAACGAGTGGCTTCGATTAAGAGTCCAGACTGTCAGCTACAGGGGTGACAGGCGGGTGCTTGGACACAGCTGCCTCTGTCAGAGAGGTAGGGCAGAAACATCGGATATCATCCCAGTATTCATCACCAAAGGTGAAAGTCACAACACTGATGTAAAACCCTCATCAGACACCCGTTTCCCAGGGCCATCCCCTATGTTTGACCCTCTGAGTCCGCCCTCCTGTCCCTTAATGATCACCTACCTGGTTGCCAGCAGCAAATCGGCAAGGGAGGAAGACAAGTACTTGTTTTACAGAAGGCCACTCTAGTGTTTCACCTTTTTCGTTTTGTTGGGGTTTGGTTTTTCGCTTCAAAGAGAAAATAAATGCAACAGGAGACAAATGCATTTCATGATTTTTAATAATTTTGTGCCATGGTTTAACCACAGCATATTAAGAACAAGCATAAAATCTGTATTTAAAACTAACAACAGCACTTAGAGCAACATCTTCCTTTGAAAGTATTGCAATAAACAGACCTTAGGTCTAAAAACTAGGACATCACCATTTGCTCAATTAAAAGAGTCAGATACACAACAGTTGAAATCTTTTCCTGTATATAACTGGGAGTTACGGTGGAAAAAAAGCAACAAATTAATTGTGTTAAAAGGAAAATAAAACTAAAAAAAAAAAATTAAAGCAAGCCAGGTTTGTCATAGCGTCACATGAACAGCTATTGAGAAATTCCAATACAGTTGTAAAAAGACTGTTTTTAATAGCTTTGTTTTTACAACAATAAAATTTAAAAGAAAGATTAAATATTGTTGATAGTGCTGTACATATTTCAGAATAGCTTGAAACAAAATGGACAAGAATAAGAGACATGTTGAAAACGTGATCTTGAAAGCCACAATGTCGGAAATACAAAAAAAATCCATACAGCAATAAAGCATTTTACACTGTAAAATAACTAGCAAGAAACAACAAAGAAAGGGTCAACACTCTAAAACCAGGCATTTGATGGTTAATTTTAAGTGTAACAGCCTGACTGATGTACATACCATCGCGAAATGCTCTGAGCACAGCACCACTGGGCAGCTGATAGCCATACAAAGATAAAACCCCTACTGGTGCTTATGTAGTCTTTGTAATATAAGTAGAAATGCTTTGTTAAAGAATATTAAAGTGAATTTTTTTATTATTATTATTATTATTTTTGCTGTCCAGGCCCCTATGATGCCTGAGGCTCTCACAACTTCTGCTTATACTTCTTTTAAAATCTTGGCTGCCTGCTGTGCTTCGTGGTAAACGTAAAAGCGTGAACGCAGCTGTGAGTACACTTAATAGATAGTCTGCTCTTGCCACTGCAGCTTCAAAGCAAATTAGTGCCTCTAAAAGGAGACATGCTTGCGTTTGGTCCACTCAATATGCAAGTTTTCTTATGATAAATCCTACCCTAGATTCCTCCAGCGGGAGGTTTACTCTGTACTGAGTCTTCCTAGTCAAGGCCTGAGGTTTTTTGTTTGTGTTTCTTCCTTCACGCACAGAAGTGGTACTGCAGTGCAAACAGAAGCATGAACCTGGCCAGGCAAGGCCTACTTCCAAAACAATTACTCTATGCCCTGACAAACAATAAATGAGTTAACAAATGACAGTCATGAAATACGCGTGTTTCCCTATGGTACATGCTTACTGATAAAACAGCTCAATACATAGAGGGATGGATACAAGCTACCTGTAAGGGCTTGATGATGCAGAACTGGCCATAAAAAACCCTTTAAAACAGACAAAACAAAAAAAAAAACCAAAACAACCGTGATCAGCATTCAGATACAGGACTCCTGTGAGGGCTTTTAAAAAGATATTTACAGACAAACGTGTAGCTGAAGTTTCAGGTCGACAGAGAAGTCATGAAGGACTGTGCTCCAAGGCACCATCCTCGAGCATGACGGACCGGACTGAAAGCCCACTCAAACCAGAGGAAGCCTCGCCATTGACTTCACTGGGCCCCGGATAAGGCCCCCTGAGTTTTAGCATAGCGTTTATTTAGCTAGTCATCTGAAAAACCAAACAAAAACGCCATCTCAATCGTATCCCAACACGTTGCTACCTTACATCTGTGGTTAAAGCCTGACAAGTATAAAAAAGCTACATATAGACACGAGTATCTATGAAAGATTAGTCGGTATCCATCTGTGAGAGGACTAGTCTGTCTCGGACCAATAAACTTTTATATCACCTACCATCCTGGGATAGTTAGAACAAACAGTTTAGAAAAATAAGTACAGCATCTGCAAGTCTCTACACTAGAACTTCATGGTGAGTTTTCCTGAGGTATTTGCTTTACCAAGGAGCCCGCGCCAAGAGCGCGCAGGGACGGACAGCCAAACGCGCGGAGACGCCGGGGGAGAACCAAACGGCCGAGAGAGCCTGGCAGAAAGTTAAAGTGTTGGATCGCTTTCCACACCGCTACCTGCGTTGGCTCTGAACAGGTTTAGGCGTTTCTCCATCATCTTAAAATACGAACCTGGGTTAAGCCACTGCTGTCAGAGGCCAACACAGCAGCAGCGCTGCCGACTCAAAGCTCATGCTCAAACCCTGCATTCAGCTCACTACCAACTGCGGCTTTGCTTATCTACCCTTAAGGCTCGCACCCCTGCAGCTACACAGCCACCAGCAGGTCCCAGCTACACACCAAGCCTTAAGTTCGCAATGGCAGGATCGCATACCAGTAGTGGGCGTAGGGCAAGGGCTGGCTGTTGTCACAAAACTCTCGTTGGCCTAGTTTTGATTTTGCAGGGATGGTTTGGGTCAGTTCCCACTTGTCTGAGCTTCACTTCAAATCTAGGATGTGGATAAAAAGATTCAAAAGGTTTTAGCCCATTCCTAAGTTAAAAAAAAAAAAAAGGTAATCAAGGATAATAATAAATAAGGTATCTGCTGGAGAAGTAGTAACTAATACTGGTCCAACTCAGCAATAGCGAGGCAACAATCAATACGAGAAGCATCTAGTTGCAAGGTTAAAGCTGTGGAGGTTTTGTTTTGTGTTTTTTCCTTTTTTTTTTTAAAGTGACACATTTAAAAGAAACCCAACTGAACAAGTCTTCACAGCAAAGATGCATCAAATGACCAATCACTATACACAGGCTAGTCAAAAAGGATTTGTTCAAACTTTTTCCCTTATGATATTATATGGATATTTAATAGGAAAATAAAATACATAGACTTTGTCATTTGTATGCATTCATTTGCAAATTTTCTTACAAAAAAGGACCAAGCACAGAAGCTGGCATTCACAAAGTCTATGCCATTTTTTTTTGTGTTAAAATTGGTATCATCTATACATTATCTTACAGTATTAACAACATCTATTTGTTTTTGTATGTCTGTCTGTTCTACCCATTGGGTAGGATATGTGCATAATATATTCAAGTTATACACAGCACCATACAAAGGAAAAAAGAAAAAAAAAAAAACAAACAACAGAAAAAAAGACAGACAACTGAAAAAGCACCATTTTAAGTGAGGCACAACAAAGGTGGGAGCGTAAGGCCTGATCCAAAGCCCCCTGAAGTCAGCAAGAGTCTTCCTACCAACTTCACCGGGCTCTGGATCAGGCCCTCTCGAGTGCAAGGGGATTCCTATCTGCTCAGACCTGAACATGAGGCACCTTAGTTGCTTACAAACTACTGACATGCAAACCTCCTCAAAATTATATCTAATAAGGACGTATAGAATTTATGAATAAACCTACCACGACAGGCAGACAAGCACAAACCAAGGAGAGAAAGGAGGAGTAAAAGAGACAGCTTCGTCACCCACGAGGTCCTACACACACCACGTTGTTTCAGAAAGCTCACACACCAAACCATTTAAAACAGCAGCAAGCAGCAGCAGCATCAATATAGCAAAGAAATGACAGAGTCATCTCTGGCAGTAAATCACACGGCTGTCGGAGGGAAGGGGGAAGCATCTAGGTTACAAGTTTGTTTCTTTATTGTTAACCAACATAAAAAGGTAAGCTCTTTTATAGCAGGAAAGCGATCGCTAGCAATACCCAGGTTGCTTGTGTTCAGCCTAAATATGGAAGAGACGACAGCAAGGCAGAAGTAAGAGCCAGAAGAGTTTGCAACATTTCTCAATACAAAATCATGCTTGGTTTTCCCTTTTGAAAGCAGGAGAAATGTAGTGAGTGCTTACAAAAACGGCATTAGCAGCCCTGAAATACATTTAATGCAAATAGTTGCGATTTCAAGGAAAGACCAGTAGGCTCCTCCACCGCGTGTCTGTGGTACTTACTAGTGTGGAAAAGCACTTCATCGGAACTGAGCCGTCACCTACACTTGAGTTTGCTGGGAGGAGGCAGTGCAGGTCTGGTGTTGGTTTTGGAGGCTGAACTTAGCGGTGCAGCTTCTGCTCATCCCCCAAGCAGAGCCATACCAAGAAAATTACTCTTTTCTGCTGGTTCAAGTGTGCCCAATGGGGCTTTTGCCAGCATAGCAACGGCCATCGGAGGTGGGCCAAAAGGTGATTTACACCCCTGATTAATGAGCACAAACTGGCAAACAATATATTAAGTATTTAAAAAAAAAAATCTTACCAACCAACATTTTCAGCTGGGCCACTCTCAACACTTTAAACTTCAATTTCCTAACGAAACCTACAGAACAGTCTTTGGGCGGGAAACCTCTCTAAGTTCAACACGTCCTCACAAGGGACTTTTCCGTGCTCTAAAAGGCCTCGAGAGGTCTCAGACAATTCAGTAAGAATGCCTCTGTCCAGGGATTTAAACTATTGACACATCTGGGGCTAGTTTAGGAGAACAGTTGTAATTGCACTGGTTGGCACGCAGGCAACCCAGTGTGGGAAAGGACCAGATATGTGTAATTAAATTATTTGCAACAGCCTTTATCTAAAAAGCAAAGATGTAATCAAAAGCCAGCCTTCATCTGAACCCGCTGTACAAATGGATCACTTGGTTCTCAGCATCAGCTAGGTTTGAAAAAACATGCTTCCGAGATCCAGAGTACATGGAGTACCATTCCTTCCTGTACATCAACACGAGGTCTACATTAGGGTTGTCCCAAAAGCACGAGGGTTTTTCAAAGCTCACCCAAAAAGCACAGAGCTCTTGGATGGAAGAGGCACTAGCGCACCAGGTCACGGGCAAGAATTTGCACAGCAAGAAGCTTCCCTACTGATAAAAACAGGGCCATGACATTGACAGGACTGAAAAGCAAATATTCCTCATGCTTCCAGCTGTTTGACAAATGACCTGTCATTGTTCCTGAGAGCACGATATATAGCCATTTAGCACTTCTGGAAGGTGATAGTGGAATAATAACTAATATATAGATAATCAAGGGGTAGGATACAGGCACAAGTTTGCATGCAGGTACATATACACACACATGTGCATGGACTTGACTTAATGGTAATGACCAGAGAGAACTTGTGAATAATCCTAAAATACCTTCAAATGTACCAGCAAGCCTATTGTTTATCCTTGAGGGGAAGGAAAAAAAAAAGAAAAGGGGAAAAAAAAAAAAAAAAGCAAAGAACAATTCTGGAGCATATCTATTTTCACCAGCATACTATTTTCTTTTTCTCTGCCTATGAAATCAGGTTACCTTAGTTACCATGAGCGTTCAGGGCTCAGAGTCAGAGAAAGGTTAGCAATCAATCTTCTCCAAACCATTCAAACATTCCTTACAGATCAGAGTGGCAGTTTTCAGGTCCAATATCTCACTACCTGGCAGGGTTAGAAACGACCACTTCAGATAGCGCTGTTCCAGACAGCCTACGCACGGGACTCTCCGGCAGGACAAGGCTTTCTTCCCTATTGCAAAGAAAGTGCATTCTTTCAGAAACAATGTCATTTCACTCCTTGGCCTTCCCTGAACCACATTCACAGAAAAAAAAAAAAATTCTCGGTGACACTTCTTTTTTCTATTTCTGCAACACAAAAATTCAGAGATTTGGGATAACAGAAGCAGCTTCCAGCTGGGTCAAACTGGTGGGAGAAGCGGGCAAGCAATAATAAAAAGCCAAATGAAGCACAGCTTGACCCATGGTTCCTGCAGATTCCACGACTGCAGGAACGCAAACACCTTCCTCACTAGCCATCAAGAACTTGGACATGGGGCATGCATCTGAGTTTTCATACTTACAAGGAAAAAGCATGCTGTAATAACATCACATCGGACTGAGACTGGGTTAAGTGCAGAGTTCATCAGTGACGAGGCTAGGAGTAGCTTAAGTCCTGATCAAACCAACCTATTACGCCAAGTACCGTGAATTCTGCACACGCCACGGGGAAGGGATCTGAACACCGCTCCGTTGACTGGGTACTAGTCTTCATATTCCTCACTCACATCTTTTAAGCAGCATCACATACACAGAGCCTGCTTGTACAGCACTGAGATGAACCCAACCACAAGCAGGCTAAATGTACATCCACAATTAGAGCTAAGTGCTGAGTGCTCCACTGGGAAACTGGGAGAGAAACCTCTTTCCTGTTGCCTTTTCTAGCCCTGCAAGATCACAGGAAAACACCAAAGATGAGGCATATTTAGCACCAAGAAGGCAGCCATGCCAAGACACATAAGGGAAAAATTAACATTTGCAGTAGGATAGAGGCCGTAATGCTTTATTTCTTAAGGGTACATTTAAAAAAAAAAAATCTTTTAACTTGAATATTTCTAAAGTGGGGACATCACTGGACTGAATTGTGGGAAGATGGGTTACTGGGCAAAAGTCAGGAGATGCAACCAGAATTCAGGCTAATACGATCATCATACAGAAAACTCCACACACGTATTATGTGGGTTTTGCGCATGATACACATAAACCAAAACATCAGTATGGAGGTACATTCTACATGATTAACTCTACAACGTTTGCAGAAATCTTTTATAATTTACAAAGCTTCATTTGAGTGGCTGTGGAATACAGTTTATTAATTCTGGATATTTTCAAAGGGAGTTTTCCCTAAATGCTTCATAGAATTACCTATCTTCAAAGATCGCCAATTTCTAAGCCTGTGAAGATTGATAGTGCTATCTAATTCTGATATTCCTTCTTTTACCATTCTCCTCTGTTAGCAAGGGCATATTCTCTCTCACTGCAACAGAAGAAAAAACAGAAAGAGAAAACACACACTGTTGCAACGTTATACTGCTGACAGCACCCCCATCAGAGATCACTAATATTCATCAGAAAATACCATATTTACTCCTATAAGAGGCCCCAAAACAAAAGTAGCAGATTGCAAGCAACAGGTGGCTACACTTTCAGGGCTGACAGGTATACTGGCTGCACATTAGCTTTGGACGGCAGAACACGATGAGAAGGTGAAGAGGCAAGAGAAAATGCAACCATCAGGTGAGCAAACACTAAGTTCTTTTCAAACCAATCTTTTCTACAGAACTGGAACAGGTTACATTTTCCACGCAAAGAAAAACTTCCTCAGTCAAGAAAAACTAAGAGACAACAGTGCATGCGTCATACTGGACAACGTTAATGGGAAGTGCATAAATAGACCGGCATGCAGAGATGGCAAAAGATGGCAAAGGGCTGCCTTCAAAGAAAGCACGTTCCCAAGAGGTGACTTTGAAGGCAACTTCAAGGCTCACTTCACTGAGATCTGTGCATGGGGAAAAGTTGGTACTCAACCGGTCCAAGCCCAGGGCCCAGTCCAGGTGTGCTCTGCCGTGACAAATGAGTTCCAGCTGTTCTCGCCTGAAGGCTTCTCGGCTAAATAATCCTCATTTAGGCAACAGCACAGTATCTGCGTAGGCACACGCATTCTCCAACTTAAAAGCTCACTTCTGAAGGACAACAAAAGTCACTGAAGACCAAAACCAACATTTTCTGGTTTTGTCTTCTGTTTGGGGTTTTTTTTAACTAAAAATTACGTTCATAGGTTATTTGCAAGAATCTGATTTCACAGCTTTTATTCCCAGGAACCAGACATGACAAGAGCCCTAGCTGACTGACAGCCACCTAGTCATCTCCTAAACACCTGTCCTGTGAGTCTGAGTGGGAAAAAAAAAAATAAGTGAATCCCTTCATACAATCTATCTCTCTCTTCAAATAACACATACATTAAAAGGCAGCTTTATTCTGCATTACCAGCGTGACTCAGACCAAAAAACAATTACAGAGACAAATGAGGCTGCGTATTCAGACTAACAGTTACACAAACACGTTCTAAGCTAGAATAAACCAAATTGCCTTATGAAGAACATAATCTGCACTGAGGCCCATAAAACACACACACAGACACGCATACGATTTTGGCATTAAAACTCTGCATAGATCAAAGATGCACTTCAGTTATCAGAGCCCCCCGTGTGCAGAAGTCCTGCAGAAATCCAGCCTCCAGCCATGGGACCAGGCGCTAGGGCACGGTACTCCTCCACAGCGCGCTCAGGGCACTCAGTGGCTGCTGCCCGTAACCAAGCACAAGGCTTAAGAAAATAGAAAAAAGTGAAAGATCTTGAAGTGAAAAGGTCTATGACACCCACACGTACACATACATATTAGAAACTATTCAAGCTAAGACTCTAAAGGTTCTTACTTTAAGTCCATTTCCGAAATGCATTTTAAGTGCAAGTTGTGCTTTTTCATGTGCTTGTGATGTCGCTATCACCATTTGTCAACTGCCTTCCAGCGCTGCCTGTGCTTCCACACAGAAACAGCCAGGGAAGAAATACCCTGCGTGCCGTTTTACAGGCAGGTAACATTTTCCAACTACTCTTAAGACCAGCGTGGCGAAACTAGGGCTAACAGACACTTAGTTAATATGCAAGTCACCTCCAACCATGAGCGTAGTCCTGCTGGCGTCAACCGGATGACGTGCACGGCGGAGGGTTTCCGCAACAGGGCCCAGAGCAAAATGGTTTGGCAGTGAGAGTAACGGGTGCTCCCGCGTCACCGCCAGAGACGCCGCAGAAGCCAGCAGCACCGTCACCAGCGCTCTCGGTCCTGCTGCGGAACCTGCACGGGGGGTTATAGCTGCAAAGGCCCCTTCGCTTCAACAGGATGGATTTCCAGGACTGAACTTCAGTACCTGAAGGATGAAATGGAGAGCGAAAAGCACAACAGAGTCTCACGTATTCTAACAGCATTGCAGGGGAAAAAACCCACCTTGCATTTTTAAACAATTTATTGCATAACGTCATGATATGTGACTAAATACATTTCAGCCTACAGCGAGGACAAAAATCTCTAAAACCGTAAGTACTGGTGATACTGCATTATGAAAAGGAAAAGAATGGCAGCACTTAGTTAGAATCAATACAAATTAACACATCTGGGATTTCATTTTGCCATTTATGAAACAAATAGTCTACGCTGCAAAATAGCTAAACCCTAAGTGATGGAAAATGCTGGGATTTCGTATTTGCCTTCTTCCGTCCAAAAGTCTCCAAGACACTTCATTGATGCACTGTTATGTGAATGCAAATTATTGCAAAGACAAGTTAAGCGTCCCTGTATTTCTTGATCTGTAAAAGTCAAGAGATGTTAGGCTAAGTCCTGTCCCCTTTTTCTAGCAAACCCGGGGGAAGGGGGGCAAACTCCTCCAGATTACTTCTGGGGCTCTATCATTATTCCACAGGTGAAAAGACAACATATAGAAGAACTTCACATAAAACAGTTCCCTCATATATATTTTTTTTAAAACATTAAGATAGTGCAACTTTTTAAAACACATTTATCACAACACAAATTAATTCCTTGCATTCATCTAAGTTCTCAACTTTATACCTTGGCACACAAAACAGGAATTTTGTTTCATATTAAAAAAATCCACACCCTGGGAGAAAAAAAAAAGCAAACTGGCCAATTCTTCCCCCATTTATCTAGCAAAACCACCTTCTTCCTTCTGCCATTCAGTGAGTATAAAACAGGCTGTAGAAGCCTCACTTCTGTGCTAAGTTAACTTTTAGAATTAAATAATTGAAATAGTTTATTAAAAAAAAATAATATATCCCCCCCTCTCCCCTGAAACACTGCTCGTAGACAAACTGAATGGAAGTTTGTATTTCTTTCAATCTGCTTTGCATGCAATTCCCCTGAAAGGAATCAGAAACAAAGAACTGGTTTGCACGTTTGGTTTTACTAAGTTGTACCACGTGAAACGTAACAACATTGTGCACCGGAGCACGGGGGTCTTCCTCCACTGCTCTCCTTGAATCTCTTGTCTTCAGTTCAAATGCACCTGGGCGAGTAACTTAGACCAGGTTTCCTGGTTTGCGGTCTTGGCCTTTGCTGGGGACTATTGTGCTCTCTGAATTGTTCTGCTGAAACTGAAGTCTGCTCCCCCTCTGCGAGGAAGGAGGCGCGTTGCTGTGCTGGTGATGGAAAAAAGAGGAGCCTGGGTAATGCCCCATGACCTCGCTGTACGTCGGGGGTGGTCCTTCCATCCTTCCATTACTGCTATAGTTGGTTGCACTTATGCCCGAATTGCTGCTTGGTGGGCAGGGGCCCCCATTGTACATCGAGATGTCTATCAAGTCGCTATCAAAAATGGTTCGGTTGGGTGGTGCCCTGACAGATTCCCGGTTGAGCTCCATCTGCTGTTCTGGGTCCCGGAGCTGCAGGGTGCACGGGCCTTGGTACGGCGGTGGCTCCTCCCCGTCCGAGAGGGAGATGGTCGGAGGAAGGTCAATCTCATGCTGCATGTAAGGGTAAGTGGGCTGGAAGCGACTGAAACGGTCCCGCTGCATAAAAGATGGGGCGGTAAACCTGTCCCTGGACCGTGGAGCATACATGATCTGAAACGGGAAGAGAGAGACACGTGACCCCACGTCTGAGGAAAGCACTGTGGGTGCTCCGTATTTATGAAGAATGGATAAAATAGAAAATACTTCTCTTTGCCACCTATCTTAAAAGATTAAACCCAGCAGGTATTGTACACGCGTGCTCCCACGCACATGCATGTGAAAAGAAGAGGTCGGAGTTGCAGGAAGGATCTAACACAAGATACTTGAGAACAGCTTCATGAAGGAAGACCAAGACCTCACACAGCTCCTCCTGACATTAAAACATGCAGAGCCAAGAGTAAACAACTCTGTTTCTGTACATAGGAAACACTTTCTCTCTAGTCTTGACAATTAACTAGTTCTACGAAAATGTCCCAATACTGAATTCCAGCTGCAGTCTGAGCCTCCCCCTCCTACTCATAGTTAACGTAATACCCTGCATCACCAAAGAATTCAGATGGTCATTTTAGTACATTTTGTAAAGGCCTGGCATATCTCACGCCTTCACTACCAGAGTGTATCAGGTGTCCTCCTCCCCCTCAGTTCTCACCCAGAACTCGGCCTCCAGGAAGGACCTGCAAGGCTTCTGCACTGCGAGCGGAAAAAATGTCCCCAGCATATTAAGCCCTGGAGAAGGTCAGGCTTTCCAAGAGGAAGAGTTCAAGACACTCTGTGAGAAGCTATCACTTGGTCTATCCAGATCTAGACAGACACACCAGCTTCTTAGATCTAGCTCTATCAAACCGCTCTTCTCATTTTTGGGTCCACACAGGGTCTTTAGCCCCCGACCCTCACAGATGCAAGGTCAGCCACCAGGAAGATTCACTGTTTGACACAGGTGAGCTGGGCCACTTGGAGCAACACACCCACAAATTATCGCTCGGAGCAAGGATCTGTGCTAGCCGGAAGATGGGTGACACTGGTGATAGGATGTGTGTTGTAAATCCAGGCAAAACACAGGGAGGAGAGCAACCGGTCTCGCAGATTCCACTGAATACTCAACTTACTGAGCCACTGCATGAGAGAGACAGCTCCACCACTTACCTGAGAATGCCTACTACGATACAGGGAGCTGTGAATGGAGATGAGGTGTCAGGTAGGCAGAATTTCATTCTTTTAATGAAAAATTCTTAAGCATTTATGGAATAGGAGTTAAGGGAGGCTCAGATGTCCACATGAACCTGGCTCTCGGCCTACACTGAAAAAGCTTTATTAGATGCATGTTTTTGAGAGCAGCCAAACATACATAACAGGAAAGAGGAAAGCACATTAGCTAAGATAATAAGAAATCTGTCTGTACCTCTGAAGCACCCTGGCGCGAAACCGAGCTTTCTGAAGGCCACAAGCACCCTTCCTGGAATGTAGAAAAACACAACAGAAGAGAAAAATTAACAGATCACATCACCATCCTACCTCAAATACCACAACTTTTAGGAGCAGCTTCTAAGGACTGGCTGTCTTCACCTAGAGAAAGGTGATAAACAAGTAACGTCCCACCCATTGCTTTCCAAAACTAGAGCAAACAGCAGCTCGGCACCCAAGCAAGTCAAGCTTGGTCCGTTTTGCAAGTGCCGAGGCGCCAGCCACAGCACCCAGCCTCACCGGCCGTAAGGACGCAGCAAGCCGGTCGCAGCTATGAGCACATGGCAACACGCAGAGATGACAGGTGACACTTCAGCTCTCGCGTGCTGAGCGGGTACCCTTCACCTCCCAACCCGCGACAAGGCCACGTCAGCACGGTCGGCAAGTCTGATGAAGCCGACCTGCCAGCCAGGATCCCCACGACACACCAGAGCCAAAACAGTTCTCAACGAAACCTGGCATCTGTAGCCTCAGTGAAGCGACAGTCACTCTAAACCCAGGTTTTGGGGGTTAAAACTGGAGGGTTTTTTGACCAGTTTTTCTGGTCAAAACTGTCAGTTGCCCAATTCCCACCATAAACAGTAATTAGGCAACTGAAGTTTCAGCCACCAGTTCCCCTCTTCAACCACCTCCCCAAGCACCTTTTCAGGCCGAAGTACTTGCTTCTCATGCCTTGGAAGACTGTTCTGACACTGTACCAGCACTCAGGGCAGAACAAAAGGGTGAAGAAGAACATGCGTGTATCGTTTTTCTTCTGAATTAATTGTTCTGAGTAGCAGTAACTACCGCAATGGATTTATTTTATTGGAAAATTTCGAAGCTGAAAAGGACACATCAGCAGCTATAAAGCACAGAATTTCAATCTTGGTGCAAAAAGAGAAAATCAAAACATTGTATGGTCATGACAATTTTCTTGGTGCCAATTCAAGTTTTATGATTTTATAGACATAAGAAGTTTCAGGAATAAGAAGGAAAACGCATACTGTCCCCAAAGGCATTACCCTGTATAGACTCCTTTCAAGTCTTACTGTACTGCTTCTTCTCTGCATAGCATCTTTCGACATATTTCAGATGTAAAAATAGACCTAACTAGATGTTCATCATGACACTCAGAGACCAAAAGCTGTCTGTGATCTTGTCAGGAGAGTCCATTGCACAGGAAAGCTGCTCTAAGAGGAATCTCCCACAGGATTCAGCTGTTAAGGGAAATGCTTTGAATAACAAAGCTGGCCAATCACTTCTCTTCTGTAGCTTTAGAGAGCAGAGATAGAGGGAGGCTGACAACTGCAATTATTTACAACTTCCCTTTGCAAGTATCCCCATTTGCAAAGGCCTGATACAAAAGACAAATTTTATGTAGATTCGTGTATTTCAGTGCTTATATAAGGTTTTGTCAATAGAAGAAATCATAACTGTATAACTGTGTATATACATGTATATACACACTTTGTACTCACCTTCCTTTCCACCCCTCCCTCACCCAGATGCCCCATTTTGAAATATCTTGAGGGTACATCTGCACAATGAAAGACAACCAGGTTATCAGGAGCTGACCCAGCAGGCTCCAAGCCTGTTGCAATTGTTAAATAAAACATACTAGTCAAAGCTAAAGTACTCAATTAACTGCCCATGAACCACAAGCCATACACAGCCCAACAGCAGATTCCCAAGTGATGGTTTGAAAAATAGGATAGTGTGTAGCTTTATGCCTAGTGCAACTGTCTTGGTCTCTCCTTTAATGTGTTCAGGCTCAGAAGAGAGGAAAAAAGGCAAAACCAATGACCCAACCCAGAAAGGAATTCAGTCTACCACCACCACTCATGTTACTTAGGATGCAAAGATGTGTAACAACACGGACTCTGAGACAGGGCATCCTACAGCCCACCTGTAGCTACTCCCTTCCTAAGGTTTCCTCTGGAGAGAGCAGCAGGCTGAATAAATCATTTGGCAGCAGCCAACCCCCAGTAAGATCTCTATCCCAGGAGCCAGAGGAACTCCCCAAGCAGATGGCTGGGTAGCATGTGCTCAGCCTGCCCACACTTGGAAAATACCAGGCTCACAGACCACGTGCAGACCAACCTCACCATGCATGTGTGGTCAGTCCAGTGCCACAGGACAGGATTCTCTCATCACCACTAGAATAAGCCCAGACTAACTGGCCCAATGTAGGAAAAGGCACTACACTCTTACTTAGTGCATGGACAAGTCTTAAAATGGACAGCAAGAGAGGCAAGGAGAAAGGGAAGGAGCCAACAGACAACTGGGTTTCCTGCACTCAGCTATAGAGGAATCCTGGAATCCTTCTAGGACACGAACTTATTGTACAGTGACCTGCAATGACAAATACAAACATGTACACGGGCTTCCTAAACTTTGAGAGCAGTATGACAACAGGGGAAGAAGCGTATAGAGAGGAGGAAAATAAAGAGAGAGAAAAAAAGACAATAGACAACATGCCAGTGCTTAATTATGAACGGCTCTATGGGGTTTGTAAGTATTTGAGGGACACAATAGAACCGGAAAATCATTTATGCTTAATATCACACACTAGATACCCCTTATCCTTTCACATAGCACATATGTCAATAGGTGCCTCTGAGCCAGACACAGTAGCTCACTACTGAGCTGTGCAGCTCCTGCTTCAGGGCTGGCCTGGGAACTGCCAGCTCGGAGCAAAAGCAGACTCCGCTCAGGTCTGTCTGCAACCACTTACTTAGATGTGCCCTTCTGCTAACATCCCAAGGCTAAGTGAAAAGTTAGGAAATTAATAATGTCTCCTTGTCCTTCTACTTACAAACCTTCATTTGAGAGCTGAAATGTTTCCCTGTGCTCAGATCAGTGAAAATCAGGGAGGAAGTGACAGCATTTGTATTTATGTTCCCTCGTTCAAAATACCAAGGTAGACTGGCCTAATAATAAAAAACTACTTTGGACTTCTTTTCACTCAGTGACTTCTTACCCCACGAGCGAGATGATATCGGACACAAGCCATACAGCTCGGCACGACAGCTAACCCGCTGCCAGGCCTGGTGCAAGCTCGCAGCCCCGGCACCGTGCCGACAGGCGCTTCCCAGCTACCAAATCCAGCGCTGGCAGTCCTGCTCGATGCCCCCGCACACCAAATGCCCAGGGATTTGTGCAAGTAGTTCTCAGGCACGTGCAATCAAGGCTAAACTTGAGCAAATGCAATTTACCCATTTTTTTTTCCGTGGGCAATATATAATTTATCTGCTTCTCATAGGTTCTCAACAGCTAGCCACTTCAACTTGCTCCTTCTTAAACAGACTAAAGGTCTTCAGCCATGAACTTCAATACTTAAAAGTAACAGGGAGAAAAAGCTTATGCATTCTTTCCCTATATTGCATTCATTTTTAACATTGTTAGGTTTTGGAATGAAAATGGATGAGTCTCCATGGTAAATCCTAGCTCCTACAAATAACACCAAAGCAAGAAAAATCTTAGGGATCCAGCTATGCCTTTGCTGACCTCAGCCATTCCTGGGTTTCACAATAATTTACAGAAATTAATTTTGCGATTAGGTTTTGAAATAACAGCATCGTTTAATAAATCTAGCTGGATGATTACTTAATTATCTTATGATGATGATTATTTGACTTGATATTTAGAGCTTAGGAGACTGGATAAGCCTAAGGTAATTTGCCTAATTTGTATTTTACAAAGGTTAACAGCGTCTAGAACTAAACAGCTTAGGAAGATGACTTTTTGAAGCCGGTTTTAAACACTGTGCTTCCTGGAGCACACAGTGTCATCCAACTACTTTGACTGAGCATCAGCACATTGACAGGCAGCAGGAAAGAAATTTACCTGAAGAAAAATTTTTAACTCTGGATAAATTGCAGGCAAAAATTTACACTCAGTAAGAAAAATTCCCTCAAACTGTAGTGAAGCAAAAGCATCCCTGGGCTGGTTTTGGCTGGGATAGGGTTAATTTTCTTCACAGTAGCTAGTATGGGGCTATGGTTTGGATTTGTACTGGAAACAGAGTTGAGAATGCAGGGATGTTTTCGTTACTGCTGAGCAGTGCTTACACAGAGCCAAGGCCTTTTCTGCTTCTCACACCACCCCACCAGCGAGCAGGCTGGGGGTGCACGAGAAGCTGGGAGAGGACACAGCAGGGACAGCTGACCCCAGCTGACCAAAGGGCTATTCCATACCATATGATGTCACGCTCAGCGTATAAAGCTGGGGGAAAAAGGAAGGGGGGGACATTCAGAGTGATAACATTTGTTTTCCCAAGCATCTGTTACGCGTGATGGAGCCCTGCTTTCCTGGAGATGGCTGAACGCCTGCCTGCCGATGGGAAGTAGCAAATGAATTCCTTGTTTTGCTTTGCTTGCCTGTGCAGCTTTTTCTATCCCTATTAAACTGTCTTTACCTCAACCCATGAGTTTTCTCACTTTTACCCTTCCGATTCTCTCCCCCTTCCCACCAGGGGGGAGTGAGCGAGCGGCTGCGTGGGACTTAGTTGCCAGCTGGGGTTAAACCACAACAATCCCATATAACCCAAACTTTGTGGGTTTTTTTACTGACTCTTCAGGAGATTTTCAGTTTTCCTCCACTTCTCAGAATTAGAACTTTGCCTGAAATTGTATTTCCTGAGAAACAAAAGTTAGATTTTCACTTTCTGAAATGTATTAAGGAGGTATTAAGAAGGTCCCACTTTTCCCCTCGATCAAACTCAGATTTTTATTTTTTTATATGTATATATACACACACACAAAAAAAAAAAAAATACACACTTCTCTTGCAAATGAAGTGTTTCAGATAGCAGTGCAGTTTCTGGTTGTGGCCCTAGGTGGCAGTGACACATTACACCACATTAAAGCAGCGGCTTGCTCAAAACGCTGCGGGAAGGCAGCGGGGCTCGCTCCTCCCTGCCTTCTCCTGGGCCGTAAGAGACCATCGCAGCTCTTCAGATTGCAAGATTTTCCCTGCCGAACACAAGCAAAGCAAAACTACTGCGTTGTCCCCAACAGAATGACAAGTATTCCAGCAGGATTGCTCTTCCCGTTAAAAGCTGCGCTTCCCAAGGGCAGGAGAGGTTACTGCATCTGGCAGATGCACAGTAAGGAGGTACCAAGGAGGAGAAATACTAGAGAGAGGTAATTACGGAGGGCACCAAACCTCTCGCTTGTAGTCCACCTCCCTACACTTACAGAGATTATTTCTATTACTTAACACTTTAAAACTTTTATTTTACAGCTTCACAGCGCTTTACCACTTTAAGTAATCCTCATTTCATCCAAGTGAAGGAAGTACTATTATCCTTCCTCCTTTATTTGGAGATGAAGCAAGTCGCCCAAGGTGACACTCTGAGTCAGGAGCCACCCAAAGCCAGCGCTCCTCGCTTCTAGTCCTCCCTGCAGATTTCCTAGGTGATACCGCTCTTATTAAAGATGTTCTGACTTTATTGTGGTAGACTTCAAAGCACGACAGCCAGCGCACACTGTCCCTCCTGGCAGCACACCCCGAGGAGAGGCAAGCCCGAATCCCTCACACCGGCAGTAGGAGAACACAGTGCACCTCCAGCTCCTGCCAGCTGGTGCCTGGTGCAAAGGAAAGGTTTGGCAAAGCAGGGTGGTCTGCAGCACTCGTGCTTTCTCCCAGCTATAGACTGGGTTCTTGTTTGCACTGGCATTTTCTTTCTTTTGCACATGTCGGTAAGAAGATGAGAATGGAGTGGGGCAGGGATGCCAGGAGGGAACAGAAGGAATAATGCTCACACCAGTGGGGAATAATTTAAAAGGCCAAGAGGCAAGACTGACATTTGAAATCACCAACAAATCCCTGGAGTTGTCAATATTATTGGGTATTTTTTGTCACCCTCCTGATGTCCCCCTTTTAATCTGAAATAGCTGTTCCAAGGAGGGCAGTATTTTTACAGCTGTGCTCCTGGAGCTTGGCATTCGAGATAGGCATTATCAGTGCAGGTCCTAATGCAAGCTGACTAGCCCTAGCAGCGATGCTGCCCTCAGTGCTGGGAGGCAGGGGCTGGTCAGGGCGAGCATCTTGTGTGCTGGATACGGGGACTTTGCTGCCAGGGGTGGGCCTGGGGCAGTCAAAGTGTTCAGTACTCCTTCGACATCCACTTTGTAAGAGAAAAAGACACAAAGATAGAAGCCACCAGGATGGGGAGAAGGAATCAATTTAGGAACACCAGAAGCTCATTAAGTACCTCCCTGTAAGTCACTTAGTTAATCTCTTTTCCCTCAATGTCCCCCTGGAAATCACTGTTGACGACACTAAGAGTTAATCATCAGAAAGCAAGATTTATCTTGGTTTTATCCCAGCAAACACTAGAGTGCCACAGCAGCCGCTCGGCCACAGCTACCTACAGTCCAACAGGATGGTTCTGGTTATCAGCAACACTGCCCTCCCAATACAACTGTCAGTCCTCCCAAGGCACAGCCAGCTACGCTGCAACACACGCCTCCCCTGGGGCATCCGACACATACACCTTGTGCGTGGATGTGCCTCTCCAAGGCTGCCACGTGGCTCTGCCCCAAAACCCCCCAGCACCGCCGGTAGCATCAGTTGCTCCCATGGGAGAGGCTGTGTTGTCCTAGCGAAGCGGCCCTGGGCACGGTCCTGGTATGCTCCACACCCTACAGCCTTTACATCCCCCTCAGATGCAAACCCCTTAGCTCTGTAAACCTTAGCTCGCTCCAGGCTGTGAAGCCAAACACCACTGATGCCAGCAAGGGGAAACATGCAATATTTTATCCATCATGATATGGACACTGTTCCATACCATGCACACTCACTTCAGGTTGCCGCTCATGACAACACGGTTGTCACTCAGCATCGTTCCACCTCTTGCAGTTATGACCCCAAAACTCCTATTTCTGCTAATGTTAAAACAGGCTTTGAGTGTTTTAATATCCAAGACAGGGCAGGGCTTGCCATGGGAGGGCAGACAGCATCCTCAGCAGCACTGCTACGAAAGCATCCAGTACTCCTGAGCACTCAGAGGTTGTCCTGCCCCTGCTGTGATCTGTTTAAGGCCTCAGCACACTAATCAAGGTAATAAAACAAAGACCAGGGGAAAGAGCGGAAGATGAGACTCCAGAGGGGATGAAAAAGGAAAAAAAAGAAAAAAGATAAAGATGAACTGGGGGTCACACAGGAAAGCATATTTACAGAACAGGAACGTAACAACTACTTTTCACCATGTACTTATCAAAAAGCAACTTTTTTTTTTTTCCTGGGATTGGTCCCTTTTCTGCCCTTCTGAGTGAGATTCACACTTGTGATTCCAGCGATATTTCATCTTCTTTTTAATACTCTAATTTCTGGACTTGGAAGACAATGAGAATTTCAACTTCCAGGCCTCTTTTTTTTTTTAAAACATGAAGGAAGTTCAGCCAGACAAAAAAACCCACAAATAGCTTTTATTTCATTATTTTGGAGGTCTGGCCCCATGAGTTTTACAGGTGTGAAGTTGGCAATAAAGGCAGTAGATAAATTACCTGTTCATTTCTATTATGCTTTCTGGAAGAACCAGAATAGAAGAGGTCATCTGTTCGATAGCTGGTCTTTACGGGGCCAGAAATCTGTGCAGTTCAGCCACAGCTCAGCTGTTGGAAGGCATGATTACCTAGAAATACGACTGGCTTGAAGAAAAGGAAAATTCATAGAATCATAGAATCGTTAAGGTTGGAAAAGACCCTTAAGGTCATCGAGTCCAACCGTTAACCTAGCACTGCTAAGGCCACCTCTAAACCATGTCCTCAAGCACCACGTCCACCTGTCTTTTAAATACCTCCAGGGATGGAGACTCAACCACTTCCCTGGGCAGCCTGTTCCAATGCCTGGCTACCCTTTCGGTGAAAAAGTTTTTCCTAATATCCAACCTAAACCTCCCCTGGCACAACTGGAGGCCGTTTTCTCTTGTCCTATCACTCGTTACTAGGGAGAAGAGACCGACCCCCACCTCGCTACAACCTCCTTTCAGGTAGCTGTAGAGAGCCATAAGGTCTCCCCTCAGCCTCCTCTTCTCCAGACTAAACAACCCCAGCTCCCTCAGCTGCTCCTCATAAGACTTGTGCTCTAGACCCTTCACCAACTTCATTGCCCTTCTCTGGACACGCTCCAGCACCTCGATGTCCTTCTTGTGGTGAGGGGCCCAAAACTGAACACAGTATTTGAAGTGCAGCCTCACCAGTGCCAAGTACAGGGGCACTATCACCTCCCTGGTCCTGCTGGCCACACTATTCCTGATACAAGCCAGGATGCCATTGGCCCTCTTGGCTACCTGAGCACACTGCTGGCTCATGTTCAGGTGGCTGTCAACCAACACCCCCAGGTCCTTTTCAGCCAGGCAGCTCTCCAGCTGCTCCTCCCCCAGCCTGTAGCGTTGCATGGGGTTGTTGTGACCCAAGTGCAGGACCCGGCATTCAGCCTTGTTGAATCTCACACAGTTCGCCCTGGCCTAACGATCCAGCCTGTCCAGGTAACAAAAGGACAAAAAAAAAAAAAAAAAAGGCCCATCTCAATAGGAAAGGCACAATTCTGCATCTTGTTACACCTCTGCTATCTCAGTTATGTGAAGAGGGCTTCACTTCATAGTTCACTACAGGAACTAGCCAACTGCTCATTATTTTGCTTTACTGTTTTCTTTTAAGAAATACGGCTGAACTTCCTCTATTTCCATTCAGTATTTCTCCACCAACAGAAGGCCTGAGTCAGAATGGTATTTTCTTCAGACATTAGTAGTTAATAAACATTTAAATCTGTTTTCAGAGTCTATATACCATTTAAAAAACCAACATTCCCTTGGAAGAGAATTCCCTTATTGATCACATTCGCACACAGAACAAGGCCTGCTTGGTTAAAAAAATAAATGTATTTTAAAAGTGTATAATCTAACCTGCATCTTACTGCTCACACTGTCTATTTACCTTGTGCAACTCACTCCACTGTGGACAATGAGAAGAGACTGGTCGCTTCCAGTTTCACATCACAGAGCAAATGCTTT
The DNA here is from genome assembly GCF_965183815.1 of Platalea leucorodia. NCBI lineage: Eukaryota > Metazoa > Chordata > Aves > Pelecaniformes > Threskiornithidae > Platalea > Platalea leucorodia. The sequence goes on along the minus strand of NC_138823.1, from coordinate 58,850,761 downwards.
CGTTCCCCACCCCTCATGCACCGCACACTGAGGTTTGCACTGCAAGCAGCGCACAACCAGTTTCTATCAGAATTTCCTTCTAACACCTGAGACAAAGGAAAACTCAAACATATTTGACATCTGACCTCAGAGACCTCCAAAGTCCCATTCCCCACAAGTACGAGCTTCTTTTCAGAACAGCTTCAGCTTGTCAGAAATCCAGATGAGTAATCGTGATGACAAGCCCATACCACAGAGTTTTCAGAAGGACTAGTAACCGGTTCTTGCCAACCAACCATCAATTCCCCTGAAGTGCTCACTTGGCTATGATTATCATTACTTATAAGGGTGCCATCAAACTGAAACTGAGTCAGTATTTTAAAAATGATTTAAGAGCAGTTCTGGATATTAAAGCAGCTCCCAAGTCCCCACTGCCAAATTGCCTGCTCTTCTTCACAAGAAGGTGATGTTTCCTCCCTCACATCCAAGAGAAAAGGCACCACTTGCTCTGATAACAGACAACGCTAACGAACCATACAAAGGAAATAATGGGTTACTTCACGCATTTGACAGCTTACTGCAGTTTTAAAAGATTTGTGAAGATGAAAACGCGTTTCCTTTATCTCAAATTATTTCATTTTAGGTATGTGTAGCAATTATAGCTAACATTTTTTTGGGCAGAAGTGTGGTTCTTGAATTACGGCGTCCATTTCAAAGCAACACTCAAATGAATCTAGCCAATTTTTCCAGCCCTGAAGTCCACAAGGTTAAGGTTTGACAAATTCCAGTTTCATCCGTAACCAAATTAGAGCTAAATATTCCTGTGCTACTGAAGTGCTAGGGAATGAGGCAACCTCACCTTGAGAAGACAGCTCCTTTCCTCCCTGCACAGCCCCCAAGGTAAGAGCCATTCACCCCAGCAAAAGGGTGCAGGTGCTGTGCTAACCAAGAGTTTTGGGAACCCTGCATTCGTCACGTTTGACAGCTGGCTTTCAGGAGGGAGCTGCCAATTGCCAGGATTGCCAGTGGGGCAGCTCCACAGCAGCCACTCAGGTCCAGCCCCGGCTGCAGCATCCCTGCCTCCTCCCCTGCCTGGCCACTTCTCTTGCTGATCTGGCTGAAATCTAACTGTGAAAAAAAAAAAAGCAGTTAGTGTTCAGTCAGGTCAGCCCCTGAAGGCCTCTCGCCACAACCCTGGCAGCTCCATAAGGAGCACAAATAAGGAGGAAATGTAGGACCGGGATGGAAAGAAAGGAGAGACTGTGGACTTACGACTGGTGCAAACCATTATGGGACCACACCTTCCAGTTACGATCAAGAATTTTTTTGACAGTGAAATGAAATGAAGCTGTGAACCCAGTGCTGTTGCCAGGAATTCAATGCATCAAAATGCTACCCTCACAAATGGCCCCTTGGCCATCGCAGTCAGCAAAGAGGCCAAGGGCACCACTCCGAGGACATCGAAAAGCACATCAGAAGAAGGACCTCCCTGCAACATCACAGGACGCTGCGTGGCTTGGGTGGATGTCCCAAGGTCAGGGGCACCCTGTGGTTAACCCTCACAAGGGAGGAGTGCACCCCACCCAGCAAACTCCCAGCTCACAAGGCAAGTTAGGCGCCCATTTACTGTTGGGTTGACTAAAGACACCCTTAACAAGTCTCGACTGAGATTTGGTCTTAAGCCTTTGGCTCTGTAACAACACATCTTAACCACTCCATGTCCTTTTGGAGGGATCATTTTCCTAATATTTTCTTGTTGTTTGAGTGAAACAAACATCAAATTTTCCTGGGCCCTTACTGGGCCAGTGTTTTGGATCCAGCAAGCAATTACTGCAGCTTCACAAAACAGTAATAGTGATAAAACTGCAGGATACTAGTAAATACACAGAAAGTCACAACAACATGTATTCCAAATCTTTGTACCCCAGGTGATCTCCGTTCATTCCCCGCCTTGACTCCCCTTCAAATTACAGCAGCAGCAAACCGGACATCACATCTGTGCCTCCAAATGCAAAATGAAAACAGGCTACATAAAACATAGCAGGGTCTAAAAATAATCAGTGTACCTTAAATTTATGTTCTCTTTTTTTTTTTTTTCTACTGACAAATGCAACCTCAGCAAGACTGAACTATAAGGAGTATCAAAAGTGACATCAGTAAGTTTTTCCAGCAGTCGCCTGTACCAGAGCTCCTTAGGAGGCTTTGCTGCAGACCCATACAGCACAAGGAGAAGGAATTTGGTGCAAGGGGCTCATACTCACTGTCTGCAAAGTTTCCTCCTGTCTTCTGCTTTGGCTCTGTCGGTTGATAAAGGAGCGTGTCGAGAGTTTGTAATGGTTCAACAAGCAGATGATCACTACCACCATAACAGTTATAACCACAATTATAATGATGATTTGAACAAACTCCAGTTCAGCTGAAACAAAGAAAGAAAAGAGGAAAGTATGTCAATGACTCACAGAATGTTATCCATCAAAGCCATAATCTGAAAAACCCTCAGTATTTCATCAAGATTGATCTGGAGTAAGATGTTACTGCTGTCCATTTCACAAAGTTTTGTGAAGAAAACTGTGTTCTAAAAAGTATGAAAATTATTTATTTTTTGGCAGTGCCGATCAATGGGTATGAGTGGCTGCAGGTCAAAGCTAAGAAACTTCTTGGTGATTCTTCTCTGCAGCCTTCACAGGTAATAAATTCTTCCACATAAACACCACAGACAAGCCTTTTGGATAATACAACAATTTCAGTAGGGAAAAAACCCCAAATAAAACCACACACAAACCCTACTCTATTTTAATAGCCACCTGCCATGCCAATAGAGTCCAGAGGGTTCCATAAGCTTCAAAGCAGAGGCCATGGAGAAAGGAATCAGGACACTGTATCTACTAAGTTATCCTTTTTTTTTTTTTTTTTATCAGCTAAATAGCATGAAAGCTACCTAAATCAAGTGGAAAACAAGCAAGCTTTTCTCCTATTGAATCTCCATGCAATGTCTTTTTCAATTACTTACTTCTCTCCAACTAGAGTAAAATTAGCTTTTCTAGGACATTTCCATTCAGGTAAAAATCTAAAAAGAGATCTGGTACTCTAAAACAAGATATGTTCCACTACAGTTAAAAATGAAACCGGGCCCTTGGCTGTTGCAAGAGATACAATTACAATGAACTCCATCAGAGCCCATCATCTCATCTGAAGTCCTGCCTATACCACAAATATTAAGTATATTTAGAAATGAGTCACTCTTGCACCCTTTCAGCTATACTGGAGCAGCAAGGATGAGCAACGTAAGGGGAGAAATTGCCCTTTGGAGTTACACCGTTGCTGATATTTCTGTGGAAATCGCATTTCTCACAGGGGATGCTCTCATCTTGAAAGACAACTCCAGTTAATGGGAGGAGGTCTTTGGTTGCTAGGCTGGTAGAAAAAGCAAAGCAAAGCAGTGCAAGTTGCTCAGTTTCAGCACTTTCCAAAAATGGCACTAGTTTTGGCCGCCAAAACATGAACTTTGGGGAACCGATATTAAATTTCTGTTTTAAAAAGCCAGTGAGGAAAGAAAGCTAATGGAATATAAAAAGACAAAGCAAACATCGCAGAAAACAGCTTCCCCTCTCCCCTTCTCTCTTTCATTTGTAGTCATCCTCACCCTTCTGTGTAACAGCAGCGCGCTCACGCAAACACAACACGACTGTGAAGCTGAGCTAGAAAAGTGCTGTTCACGTATAAAATACAAAACGACCTGCAGTGGAACTAAAGGAAACCCGAGGCTGTTTTGTTATTCTAAGATCTCTTGCGAACAAACCCTCAGACTACCGGAGCTGCAGGCGCGCTGGTGTCCGGTGGAGGCTGGTGCCGAGCCCCAGCTGTTTGCCACAAGTGACCAGTGGGCAAGGGCACGCCACCATCTAAATGCTGAGGTTCTGCCATGGTCTCAGTAGGAGTAACTAAACTCATTTCAGGCTAAGGAAAGAGTAAAGGGCACCATCTATCATTTAATTTCTCTTTGCTGTTAAGTACCATCTACTCATCATTAAGGCCACCAACATTCTCAGAAAATTTGATTAGTCAGTACTTTGCTCTGCTTTTGCTATCAATCCCATATGCAGCAATTTTTTTTTTCCCCCCTCTCAAGTCATTGGAAGCTAACAATGTCAGCACCAAAAGATCAAAAAGCAGGAAGCATAGAATTAATTAAAAAAAAAAAAAAAAACGACACATACACCAAAACCGTGCTTAAGCAAAAAGTAAATTTTTCTTGGCTCAGAAGCACAGAATACAGACTCGACACAGTTGACAACTGCTGCAATTCACATTCTGCGGCTACTATCAAAGGGTTTCTTTACCCAAAACTTTTTTTTTTTGGGTCCATGAAATACTTTAGACTGGAAATTGAGAGACTGTTGCTAAAGGGCAACATGCAAAACAAGCAATGTTGATTTAGGCTTTCCTAGAATGCAAAGATCACTGGAATGACATGTTACTTCTCTATCTGCCAAGGGCAGAGTCTTCTAAATTTATCAAGGCCCCAGCATTTCAGTGGCAGGGGACGGCACTTCTCCTTTAGAAAGAAAGGATTGGAACCGTGAGCATTTCCCTCGGGGGGAATAATTTGGAAATGTTTGACTAAGACATGGCCATACAATAAAAAAAAAAAAAAAAAAAAAAAAAAGAAGAAGAAGAAAAAAATGAAAACCACAGTACAGAAGTGTGAGCACACAGGATTTTCCAAGACCAGCTTTACATCACAAACACTGAAACGCAACAAAACACCCTACTGATGTTCAAGAGGATTTCCTCGCTGCACAGTGGAGGGAATGGAAGGGGGAAGGCGATTTAAAAATGTCTTTTTTTCCTCCTGACTGGCCCTCCTGCTACTCACTGGGTTATTAAAAGGAAAGAGCAGAGACCAGAGCAGCAGCCTCCATGCACCGGCGCTGCTGAAGGCGATGTGGGCGACCCCGGCCCCCGCCTGCCCCCCGGCCCCGCTGCCCCGCACCCCGGGCCCCGCCGGGGGGCATCCCCTCCTGCCCCTCTTCCTCCCAGTTAACTGGGAACGGGACCGCGTCCCTGAAATCACACGTTCGCACCGCCCCAGGTCTCGCCGTCACACTCACATACACCTGCTTCTTCACACGCACAAAATACTTGTAAGACGTTTTTCTCCCAGGGGAATGTTTTTCATGGCAAAGGCACAACACTGAAAAGGCAACTGTAGAGGGAACGGACACCCCTTCTCAGAGAGCACGCAAAAAAGGAAATCGTTTATAACCCTACCAACAACCGGGCAAGCAAAAGCGCCTGGGCCGCCGCCCCGCGTCCTCCTCGGCAGAGAGGCTCCCCGGGCCAGGCGAGGCCTCCCCCGCGCCCCCCGAGCCGGCCGGGCTGCAGGCTGGGCCTCGCCCCGGCCGAGCGGGGTCGGAGCCCGCAGCAGCCCCACCCCCGCAGACGGACCGGAGGAACGAGCGGGTACCTCTTTCCAACAACAGGTCTTTTAACCGCGCATCCTTCACCGCTGTCCTGTTAAGCCGCTCACCGGACATGCTCGCCTCCGGCGGGCGGGGGGCTCAAGCCGCTCCGCCAGCCCCCGCGGCGGGCACCGCATCACCGGCGGCCCCGGGATCCATCCGGCCAGGGGGCACCCTCCTCGGGCCGCCCGCGCAGCCCTAGGCGGGGACGGACTGACTGACTGACAGACAGACAGACACCCTCCTCTCTGCCTGTCCGTTCGTCCGTCCCTCTCCCCAGCGCACCGGCAGGGCCCGGCCCCGGCGCTCAGACGGCAGCCACCCACCACCCGCGGGGCCTGGGGCGGCGGGAGCGGGCGGGCAGGGCTCCCCCCGGGCCCCGCGTGTGCGCGCACGCACGGACGGACACACGGACACGAGGGACGCCTCCGGGCTCCTGACGGCAGGGTCCCGCCGGGCTCTGTCTGGAGCAAAATGAATTTAAAAAAAAAAAATAAATAAAAAAAAAATTAAAAAAATGAACCGTCGAGAGCGAAAACGGAAAGAAAAAGCCCCAGGGCGCCCCGCTCCTCCCCGAGCCCCGCCGCGGGGCCTGGGAGGGCCGGAGGGAGGAAGGTCCGTAGCTTACCCGCGCCGCCGCCCCGCCGCTCTTTAAGCCCGGCCCGGCCCGGCGGGCGCTCGGGGCGCCCCGGCTCTTCCGCCTGCCCCGGCCCGCCGCGCCTGCGCCGCCGCCGGCCCCGCCCCGCCCCGCCCCCCGCACGTGCCCGCGCCCCGCCCCGCCCCGCCCCGCCGTCACGCGCCCCCGCCCCGGGCGCCGCCGCCGGCCCCCGCGCGGAGCCCCGCCGGGAGCGGGGCGGGGGGCCGAGCACCTTCCCGGGTCGTCGAGCGACCCAGGCTCCGCGCCCGCCCCGTTCCCACCGACGTGAAAAGGCACCGGCGAGGAAACGTCCGCCCCGGCTGCTCCGCCCCCTCCCGCGCCGCAGGCACGCAGCCAGCGAAACCCGCGGGAGCTGCGCGGCTGCGGCTGCGTTACGCGGCGTTTTAGGGAGAGTCCGGGGGGGTAAAATCTTAGGGAGACGCATCCTGGCGCAACACTGCGAAACTGTGACCACGGGAAGAAATAATGCCGCGCCAAGAAATCCACGCGCACGAGTTAAAACCAAAAATCGAGGGGGAGGGGAAAGGAAAGCACCGGAGACTTTGAGACTGGGGCTGCAGCCGCACGCCCGTTTCTGCAGCGAAACTCCCGGCTCCAGCAGCGTCCGCCGTCCCCTCCGCCCCGCCGCCTGCCCAGCCTGGGGCTGAGCCAGCCGCTCGGGCTCGGCTGTCTGTCGGGCAGATCGGTTCCCCCTCCCAGTCCCAACCCGGACTCCCAGCAAAGCACCCCGAGGGAGGGCTGCCCCCGCCGCTGCTGCTCACCGGGGCCGCGCAGCCCCACAGGAGCCCTGCACGCCAGGAGGCCCGCTTAGCACCGGGTCCCTCGTTAGCCCTCGGCTCCCGGGGTGTTCCTCCTAGGCCTGCTTCGCCAAGCCCTCCTCCCCTTCCCAGTTACTTCTCCGGATTGTGGGAGCATCCCAAAGCACCGGGGAAGGTCGGTGCGCATCTACATGAGCAGGAAAAAAGAGTTCACGCTCTGGTCCGCGCTTGCCCGGGTCCTGGGAGCTGCTGAAGGCAGAGGAGCTGGGCTGCAGCGCTGGCGAGGCTCCGTGTCCTGCTTCCAGCGGGCTGGCTGGCTCAGCACAGCCCCACGCCAGCACTGCTCCCCCTCACAGCACGGCCCCAGGGTCCCAGCCCGCAGGACACGCTCTGGGGCTGACCCTGCACACAGACCCGCTGCTCCCCACGCCTTTCAGATCTGCAAACCCCAGGGACCGGTCTCAAAAGATCCCTTGACTCAAAGTCAAGGAGCAAAAGCCAGGAGAGGAAAGAGGCTGAGAGGAGTGAGCCAGCTTGCGGTCACCCATCAGGCCTGCCCTAGGAAGTCAGGGGGTTTAAAATACCCGGAGACAGATCCTGAGATACACAGCCACTGCCGGCAGCAGGGCCCTCCCGTTTGGCCACCGGCTCTCCCCGCTCTCTGCATTTATTAAACCATTGTTGACGTTTACCTCAGTCCTGCAAGGTCTGAAGCCCCAGTCCAAACAGTGCAGTCAAGCTGGGGGACAGTGATTGTGGACTGCAAATAAATATCCTTTGAGAGTTCCTAGATGAGCAGAATGATTTTAAATTACATTTCGATGGAATACTTTTGTGCAAGCAGAGTATTAACTGACTACAGCACCGTTACCAGCAGAGGGAAATAATTCAGTACAGATAGCAGATGTGGAGCACCTTCAAAACTACAATTTTATCACCCCTAGACTACTTTGAAAATAATGAATTCAACAGACTGGTCTTTTAAACATGGCTGTTGTATGGGCATGACCCATACAGAGTCGCTGCTGAGGCTGATTATCTTCCTGTTGCAAATTCGCTGTTGTCAAGGTCTGAAGTGTAAAACAAAGTTTCTGAGCCAAAGATTGACCCACATATATCATTCCCAAACCTCATGTTTAAAATAAGATAGTTTCAAATAAGTGTAGTTTAAAGACTATAAGCAGAAAACAAAATAAAATTAATATATTAGTATTAATGCTGCTCCTTTACTTTCGTCTCCTACAATTGAAGCCTGGATATTTGAGAGTCTTTTCAGTTCCTGAAGGGCACTGACCTACAGCATAAAACAATTGCTTTGGCAAGACGGGATTCAGTGCACAGAGACTGATACTTCACACACTTTACTCCCTCTCTAGCCCACTACTTCCCTACCCACCAAAATCTGTTTAATATTATGGTACAAGTGTAGGCGCAATGGCTGCAAAATGGTTACAGACTGCTGTATCCACAAGCAACGCACCTGATAAGCATCCTCAAGAACATCCTCAGAACAATATTTGGCTCATTACCTATTTATTAAGAATTTATCATGAAGTTTTTAATGTGAATCAAGCCCTTTAGAGGCTGAACAACTGCGCAGCAAGTGCCAGATAGCCCATAAAAGCTGCTTTGTCAACAGGGACGGAGGACGTGCTTCCTTCTAAAATTCCCCTCCCGGTAAGAGGTTCCACCGTGACCTCGGAGCAGGACGGCTGCTCCGGCAACAGGGCTGAAGCTCCCTAAGCAGGCTTTGGCACACCGAGCTGTAATGCTCCTCCACTAGTCATTACAAGTCTAGCATATTAATGATAAAGCCAAGGGCTAGTTAAACTTGGTAACATTTAGGTGAAATTTTATAAAGGATGTGTTTACTCATCTGGCTCCTCAGTCTTGACTGGGAAAACAAAAAACTCATTCTGGAACCTCAAGAACAAAACCTGATTTTTTGTTTTACTAATAGTAAAGATGTTAATCTTCTCAAGTGTAAGAAAACACAGTCATGCTTTGGTGACCAAAACTGCACAGATGCTGCTTTCTCAATATGAGTTTCGCATTTCCGCTACTTACCCCTTTTTTTCCTCTGCTTCTCCAGAGACATTACTGACTGTGGGCAGGCTCTTGGCCAGCCCTTACTCTGAAGAGTAAGAGAAAACCCACAGACTTGAAACTGGAAAATAAGGGGGTGTTTCCTCCTGCCTGCAGCCAGCCCCTCGGGATCGCTCACCTGGGGAACCTGGATGGCGGGGGAGTGTGCAGAAGTGCTTCCCCCTCCCTGCGCTCTGATACAGCTCGGAGCCACGCGCCCAACTTCAGCCCATAAAACCATCTGAGACGGCCACAAATCTATAACCGTCAACATTTCACCCAGGGCCACACGCCCTTACGTGCCTCTTCCAGGTGGCACCAGGGCGATGCTTCATGGTCAAAGCCGTGTTGGGGCGACACGTGCCTGTCATGGGGGAGCTGTGCTTTCAGCCCCCCGGCCAGCCAGGCAGGCAAAAGGGCCCTGGACAGCAGCCCCGTGGGTCTTCGGGACCACACGGATAATGGCTGCCTGCTGCAGCCCCAGCCCCATGTCATGCTAGCAGCCATGGGGCTCCGTCCAGCTCCTCTCTGCCACCTGTCTTGTGTTGGCCCCGGCAACAGGGCTGAGGCACGGATGAGCCGGACCAGGTCTCTGCTCACAGGGAAAAAAAGTCAAATTGCTTGCTGGGTGAACACTGATGCCAACACAAAAAAAGAAGGCAGGAAATGGTCAGTGAGGGACAGAGCAGGAGACCAGGACCATCCCCTTTTGGGTAAGGGTTTGCACCTGGACGGGCTTCAAGCGACCACAGACGCACCCACCGAATGCCCCAGGCCCCCACCTCTCAAACTGCCACCTCCTGGGGTAAATTTTCGCCTTTTTGGTTAAAATGGAGTTCATAGGTTAAGTTTGTCAGAAAAAGATACTGAGGAATGGCACCACCCCAGGGAAAGGAGAAGTGTTTTTCTCATTGGCAGTGAATTCAGGTAACTTATTTGTCAGCAGGTGCATATCTAGATGTATTACGTCATCGCATTTAATGTGATGCGGTGCAAGGAACAAGCAGTTGGGAGCAGTGTGGAGAGATCAGCGACACAACCCAGAAGAAGCAAGTTTGGTGGAGGGATTTAACGCAGAAGAGGACAGTGTTAAAGGCCTCTAAATTAACTCCCTGTTAAAGCCGTTCTTTACTCTGCATTAATAGGAAGGATTGTGAAATTGATGTCTATTTTTTTTTTTTTTTAATCACCCTTTGCAATCCTCAGTTAAAGAGCTGCCTCCAAATCTTGTTTCCTAGAAAAACAAAGCAGTCCTTCATATGCATAGTCAGTGGCACAGCCTGCGTGGTCCATGTGCTGGCCGCGCATGCGGTGGTTTGTTTTCCTGTGCTGCAGGGAGGGTTCAATCTGGGACACTGAATTGTAACATGCTGTTTTAAAAGTAATCACCGTTTCAGACCTGACTAGCCCTGGCTCTGTTTACACTGGCAAGTGAGAAAATCTACTCATGAATTATCCCCACTGCAGTTCTATTAGTCCTCGCACGCCGGCTCGGCACAGGCAATTTACAGTCGTCTCCTCCAGCAGGGTTAAATCGTACAGTGAGAATAATACGCTGGCCCTGCTTACCCTGGAGATTACACTGCTGGTAACTTTGATGCTCCCTTGCCACTGCTGAAAAACAGGTACAGAATTTCCTAGTGCCGATGCATAAGGAATGAGAAACTCTGGGCAGGGAAAGGCAGCTGTAAATCTGAGGGTGATAACCAGCCCAGGCTACTCAGAGCATGAAAATATCCCTAAAGGGACGAAGCAACCGGGTGGCTGAGAAAGAAAATTTCACGCAGGTACCTGTTACGCTGAACGCTGTTATACACTGGCTTCCACTTATTTTAATCATTGACTAATTCAATCCTCCATTTAGTTCTATTAAAAACTTGTGAACAAAATCAGCTGCACCGAAAATACTGCAGCCCCTTCCATCCTTCATTTGGATCATATTCCATAGCTCTTGGCTTATTTTGAGCTCAAATCTAATTAGTGGTTGTAAAAATGAGTCATATAAATAAGAGAAAAGGCAAGCAAGGATCACAATGTTGTTTTGTTTTGTTTTTTTAATTCTGTTGTTATTCAGAGTTCTCCCAGCAGTAACTGAAATTAGTACCTGGTACTGGACTCTGTGGAGTCTCAGTGATTGCAGTGCGACTACCCTGCCTAAGCTCCCCGTGGTTTCCAGGCAATTCCCAGCAAGTCCAGGGAAGAATCATCCCTCATTATTAAATTTTTTTTTTAGCCCATTCAAACAGGAGCTAGAAGAGATGCACTAAGGAACACATTAAAAAGCTGAGAGATCACATCATGCATTATCCTACCATAGGAACAGATGAAAGTTAAATGAGAGACAGAATTAGCATGGGTGCTAGAATCTATGCATATGCAAGAATCCACCTCCAACACAAAACTGAAACCCCTGTTGTAGAAATATAGGTTGCTAAATAAGCTATTAGCAGTATTTTACACAGAAAAAGGAACGTTCATTCTTCTACTAAAGAACACTCTTTGGAGTTACAGAGTCTCCTGCCAGGTGGATTATTCACTCCATAAATCTCAATTGCCAACAAACTCCCTGGCAGCCAGGAAGAGAAAACAAGGGGCACTTGACTGCAGATTAACAGACTATCATGATATTTTAGTACTTTCTGACTAAGGTGTATGGGAAGACTTCAAAAAGCTAGACAGTGCAGAAACCTTTCAAAGATCACAAGAAAACCCAGCAACCCTGGTCTAAAAAAGAAACCTAAGGGCAAGACACAGAACGGAGATAAGAAGGGAAAGCAGAACCAGGATTACAATAAAGTACTAAAAATACAACTAGAATGTGAAGAGCTGTATTTTATTTCTGACATTAATATAATCAGCTGGTTTAGAGATGCGAAGCTCTGCCTCACTGATGGTGCTGTCTAGTACCTGAGAGTAAAGGATGAAGAGAGGAACGTGGAAAAAGTATCCAAAGAGATATGGGGGAGAAAGGGAATCAATATAATGCAAAATTTGGGGTCAGTGATGACAGAAAAATAATGCTTTTAAAGAACTACCATGCCAATATAAGCTAGTATTTAGAAGTGAGTAAGGGAAATGCATCAATACTGAAAAATGGATCTATAAGCAAAACAAAGGAATTTTCTTCTTTTTCTTTTATCCTATAGTTTTCTTACCATTTGTCTTGCAGCATTTACATACATGCTGTCTGGATGTGTAATCGTAAGGGAAATTAACCCTGGATAACCCCATGCTGCAGCACGTTTACAGAAATTGCTCTAGAGAAACAACTCCAGGAATAAAATGGGGGATGTTCAAACCATCGGAAATCAAGTGAGTCACAGACATGATAGGTCTGAAGGATGGGAAAATCTCTTTATGAGAACATGCCATTAAACATTACAAGCAAGCATAAAATCACTCTGCCACAGTATTTTGTTTTATTTGCATTGTTAAATTTCTTCTCCTAACAATAATGGATAGTTTATAGCACTAATGATTTATACAAAAGGAGCTGCGTAAATGCATCCCAAATGGGTGGCCTCTTTCTTAAGAATTGTAGACTCAGTTTCCTTCAGCTTTATCGCAAATCAGTGACTCACACAAATTTCACATCTGCCTCGGGATACAATGGCGCAGCTTCTAATGAGGTTTCATGATGGATTAAGTTCCTATGGTGCAAAAGAGGTGTAAAAACTTAAGCTAATTTAAAAAAGCACGCTGCATTTCCACAAATTGCCGTGGTGCGAAAACTATAGATGCTTTGCCATTAACAACTGTTACCACTGAACCCTGTGTGGCTATTTTACTAAGTCCATTACTTCTGCCTTCTGCAGCCCCGCTTAAAATAAAATACATTGTTTGTATACAATTTGTGTATGTCCGTGCACACAAACACAAATTTTCCCCAATAAATCAATGCAATTGACCCGGAGAAGGGGGCCACAGTTTAAGAGTATTTAAATTGGTCTGCAAAACACATTCACCTCACTTGCAGTGCACCCTCAAAAAGAGATGAAGACTGAGATTTTTGACATGCAAAATGATTTGGATTTGCTACAGTTTATAACCCACTTTATGATATAACAGAGTATTTTATTCCCAATCCCCAGTATTCCAAAACTGTTAAGTCAGGCTCCCTCAAATCAGAAATCAGAAGAGTGGCATAAACCAACACTTTGATCACATCTTTCCAGCGTTTCTTTGACCTTTACATCCAGATGAATGTATGAATCAACTCCCTTGATTCCAGCCGCTGAAGCACTAAGAAAACCACTTAATTTACGGTAAAATCTTGAGAACTGAGAACACTGGGAATAAGAATCAGAATCCAGTCAAGACTTCTTAGGCCAGCAAGAATGAGGATAACTGCAGATATTATGTACTCAGCTCACGGGGAAGCATCAGGAAGTTTCTAATGCACTGCTTTTCTGACTAATGGCCTAAGTGAGTGTGTAGACAATAATCCTCACGTAGGAGATGTGAGGAGGAGCCGGGAGAGAAAGTCCACGGAGAATGTCAGTCGTCGGATGCTTCCTGCAGTTTTTCCATCACCACTTATCGGGAGCCAGTTTTAACGCATCATCACAGGCATTCCTCGGCAAGCAGCAGCATTTCTGCCGCTTCCTTCAGACTGGCAAAGGAGTAAGACTTCCCAAAAATACATCCTCTAGAAAAGAGGGAATGAGGCGAGCGAGCTCAGCGCTCAATGGGAATCGGATACCTCACTGCTGCTTGCGAAAAGCAGACCTCTGAGTAAACCACCAGCGAAATGACAACCACGTTGCAGAAGCTACCAGGCTATTTTTACCAAAGCAGAATATGTTATCTTTTAATTTCGTATAAAGGCAATAAAAATTCATAAGATTCATGCTCTGAATTTGAAGAGAAAAGCTTGGTAATACAGCATTCAGACCACATGGTTTTTAACATTACCATGAATGGTCTACGTTCTTCAGTCTTTTGACATGTTCACAGGGATGGTGTTTACACTGACTCGTTCATAGTACATCATATCACATTTTAATGATTCGGTTCAGCTCTGACAAAAGGAAACATCTGCCATAATTTTTTCTTTCGTGAACTTTATCACAATTAAAAAATCTGACGTTTCACCAGCCTGTGTGCCAACCGAGAAGCACGCCAAGTTCGGCGCTTCCTGATACATACAAATGCGTGCAGCGTGAACAGCTAGTACCAACAGCACCAAGCCATCACTGACTTGTCAGTTCCCACCACAAAAGAGAAAAAAGATCACAGTTTGTGGGCAATAATTTCATAATCTTGATCTGGTTTCCATATGACAGAGTGCAAGAGAGAGAAAGCAAAAAAAAAAAAAAAAAGAACGCTTCACAGCTCTGTGTGATGACAACATAAGATTTCTATGTCTTGCCCTATTGCAGCCAGAAAAATATTAAAGCAGCATGTCAAAACTGGCGTAGCTTCTGAAAAACGATTTCCAAACATCACTTGATGGACAGCACCCTAGCAACTCAATATGAAGCTTAAATCCGCATCTACTTTACATAAAATGAGGCCAACCCCACCCAATGCAATGGTAGCATTCTTGTTTTCAGCAGAATTAATGGGATCTACAAACTCAAGCCACTTCTGAGATACTGCACACATGATAGGAAGGCAGCTTGACCATTTACCCTGAAGACCACCAACCTCTTGTACCCTGTGTAAGGCCGGGGTAATTCTGGTACCTCTAGGCAGTACCAATGACACCACCACTTCAGGGTGGAAGCCGAAAGCCAGAAACAAAACCAGCAGCCTAATGTTACAAGCAATGCAGTGCTGCTTCATACATGGAATAGCAGGGTCCCATGGCTTGGTGGGCTGTGTTGTTACTGCGCCCAGGCAGCTGGGAGGGATGGATGTTTCTGAACAGACTCCAGGGCAGAGCTGGGGTCTCAGTGAGGGTTGAGGGGTGCTTTCTAACACTGCTCCTCCGTCCATTTTTTTTCCCTGTACTACCAGCGTAATACTGGATCGGGCAGGGTACAATTAAACTTTAAGTGTCTCATAGGAGGACTTCAGGGACTGAGAAAGAAAAGGAAAAACAACCCTGCATACAGAACATACAAGACTGCTCCAAATGTATGGCATAGGAGACGTTTAAGGAGATGCATGGTCTACTAGCTACGAGATCAGACTGAGATTCAGCTTCTCTCCCCAGCTCTACCACAGCCCTGCCAGTGACCTAAGGGAAGTCCCTTCAGCTCTCCCTGCCCGTCCTCGCTCTTCTCTCTCTCGGTACCACAGCAGCACTTCCACAGAGCACGGCCTCACTCCACACACTGCCTGATACCAGTGCCATATGAAATTTGGGCCACTAAGCCACTTTTGAAGATGACCTGTGAGCACCTAAATCACAAAGATGCATTTTCAAAATCTGCCCAGTGGTGAATGGACGGCTGCCCTTTCCAGTGAGCAAAAGGCTGGCCCCAAGCAGCTGCAATGGCATTTTCCTGTGTGCGGAAACCCAAAATTTGCCTGAAATCTCACCAGACACACCAGGAGCTGACAGCTAATGTATCTTACAGTTGGTTAGCTGGTATTTTTGGACGGGAGGCTGCATGTCAAAGCGTACGACTGTACATCCAACACTGTACTGACTCACCGCTGGCATTTTTGTGTAGCCCACTAAAGAAATATCATTACACCCAGTTTGGGTTGGGCGAGACTTTCTGGGTGAATCTTCTTGTTGGAGAGGAATTTTTGAGAGTAAGATAATCGTTTTCAGGTTTACAGAGAAAGCGCGCTCTCCCACGTGTGCATACACACACAGAGCGGGAAAAGCACGTTCACTCCCTGTCACTTCTCCACGTTACCGCATTGGGGTAGCAAAACTACTGATGCTTCAAATTTGGCACAGTCCTAATTTTTAATAAAAAACATGGTTTTCATTAGGATTAAGGTAAAGGGTTAAAACCAAATAAAACCAAGTTGTTATGCAGCCTCCAAGGAGAGGGCTGTGCTTTCTGCCCAGCCTGGGAGGGGACGCTGCCCGCACAGCACACCTTCCCAGCTGCCTCCAGGCAAGCGCAGGGCAGACGCGGGCAGAGACATCTCTCCATCATCCCTTTCGGCCTGACATCAGGGGTCTCTGCCATGCTTCTGATCGGCCAAGTTTTAAGCCACAGCTGCAGAGAATCAGCCTGAGCCAGGCAAGCGCTTTGCAATGCGGCTTCGTGATCCCCTGCCACCGGGATCGCTTCATGCATTCGTGCAACGATTCAAGAAACAGCCTTGACTGCTCACCCATTAACTTTGGGACGTGAGTCAGGTTTGCAATGCTGGGAGACAGGCTATTTTTACTACACTTAGGATGTGCTGTCACAACGGTAAATCCCAGTTGCAGATTTACCGAAAGCGCTAAGGGGATTTGTCGGGGATTTCAGGACGCCCGGCACCCTGATCTGCATAGCAGCTCAGACCAGGCTTTTTGCCATTCAGAAGTCCCAGACGAACGACTCGTGAGAGCGTGCAGTTTGCCAGCACAGTGCATATTCAGCGAGCGTGTGGGGTCTGGGATGTGTCGGACATCGGAGGCATGTGCTGGCCACCTGCACACGGTATCTCAGCCTCCCCCACAAGCTACGCGCCGGACTTCATCGAACACCTACGTGCACAGGCACACCCCCTCTCCTGTCCACGATGCCCGGGCACACCAGACCACGAGGACCATGCATACAAACTCCCTGTGGCATGTGGCAAAGACCTGGCCATGCAGCCCCTGCCCTCAGGCAGGGCACTATATACTCCCTGTACACCTCGCGCCACTCCGATTTCTGTAGTCTCAACCAAGTGCAGCACAAACTTGTGATTACTTCCCTCACAAAGTTTATACCCTACAGCAAGAGCTTCCCAGCCCACTTCTGTTCTCAGGGATCCGATTCCCTGGCTGCGGGAGGTACACAAAAGGGTCTCACAGGAGAAATCTCCGTGCACCCATCACGGATGACTAATGGATGAAGTCTGAGAAATGCTGCCGTACGACACTAAGGATGGCGAGGCTGAGTTGCTGCTGCTACCTTACCTGCTGTATTTCCTGCCTTGGAAGCTGCATGTCATCCTATTAGCACAGTTTTGCTAAATTAATTACAAAAGGCACACCCTTTCCAGCGCTCATCCTGTTTTTTTTAGACATGTCGAATAACTTTACCTTGCTGTCAATATATCTGGTTTCTGTTTTACACACAGAAGACGGGAAGAAGGGAATTGCTCAAGCCAAGGCTGTGCATATAAGGAACATGAATCTGTCATACAACCCAAACTGGCTCTCGGCTTGAATCTATCCTTTTTTGGGCAGACTGCTTAGACGTTTTGTATTTAAAAGGACTCTGGCATTTTTCCTTCATGTTCTCTCATATTTCTTGCTCTGAAAGCTCAGACTAGGACTTTTTGTTCGTTGTAGGTGTCTTCCTCAAAGCCAGCTTAAAGGTGGGGTTTTTTTGTTTGTTTGGTTGGTTGGTTTTTTTTACTTTTAGAGGTAAGAGCTCTGGTTCCCAGTGTTAAATAGCAAAATTTTGAGGGTCTGTTTTTCTGTTAAAAAAAAAAGTTGCTCTTTTTTTTTAGCACAGTGTCAATCTCTGTCGCATAAAGAACTGAGTCCCAGTTTCCAAAATGTTCGTATTTTATCTTTTCTGCCATATTTCTTCAGTTAATACTTTACAATTCTGCCTGAAACTGAAGTAGTTTTAGTTTCTCTATTGCCTACACATTTTGTCATTTCTAACACGACAGTACTGTAACCCATTTGTTTTCTCAGTGCATCTTTCAGCATCACTTGTACTTCACAGTGCAGATGTCTAATGCAGATCAAGGCAGGCGCTGCAGTATATTCTGTTCCAAAAGCTATCCCCACCTCCTCACTTGTTTTGCAACATGGCTATCAAAGCATTAAATAAATAACATAATAGTTAGCATATATCCATTGTTTTACATATTCTGAATGGTTTATAGATGTTACTTAATTTCTTCACGTGCTGCTCCTGTGAAAGAGATACAGAGGTGATCATTTTATCTGAATTGCAGCTACAAAGCAAGTCAATAGCTAAACTAAATCATCAGATCAACAGCTCTTTCTCAATTTCCGAGGTCAGAATAAATCCCATTTATAAGGAAGAAACAACAAAAAAACCTGCAGACCACCTCCTGCAAACAAATGAAATGTGCGCTAAACGTTGATCACAGCTTTTTCTCCACAAGCTCAAATCCGAAGCCTGAGTTCTCTCCCTTAAAGCTCACACCCAGAGGCACGGCTCGCTGGTCAAGGCAATCTTCAAAGTTTCCCATCTTGAACAATTTATTTTCAGGAACAAAGCCTGGAAAAGGTCCAAAACCCCCGTGTGGGTTGGCAGCAGCTCAGGATGCTGTCTAGGTGTGTCTGGCTTGCCCAACTAACAACTCTTTCCACTTCCTTCATTCAGAGCGCACTCGGGTTTCGCCGTACTGCAGCAGGCCAGCCATTAACTTCTATTCCTTCATTTCTAAAAAGGCTACCGGTTTCTCTCACTAGATCCCCAGCTTTATGGGCTGTCAGACGCTTTGGGTTTTAGATGGTGGCTGAGAATTCGACAGCAAATGTACAGTTTAGGATTTACGGCTGGGAAAACAATTTCCCAAAATATCTATGAATGCAATGCAGAAATATGCCACATTATAACAGTGAGTATTCTTTCTCAAAATGGAAGTGTTAAACTTCAAGCACAGCTCTATGCCTGAGATGAGCCAGGAAACTTCTGAAATGAGTAACAGGCCTTGCTCAGCACCCTGCGGGCAAAGCAGCCCCCTCCTTCCCGCTCCTCTTCCCCCTCCAGGTAGCCCCGGCACAGTAAAGACTTGTTTCTCAGCTACGCTTTTAAGCCAAACTCCCCTCAATACTGATGCCAGGACAGTGTTTCCCAGCTGCTACCCTCAAATTGTTAAATCCTGAAATGGGTCCCTCTGAAGGTTATTAGAATCATAGTATCATCTAGGTTGGAAAAGACCTTTAAGATCATTGAGTCCAAACTTAAACTAATTTTTCATGTGCAGAAACGCAGAGGGAAATAAACACTAATATTAACCTGTTCAAGCAGCAATAAATCCCTCTCCTTTCCCCTCCCCCCCTGCTTACGGCTACAAAAATTAAATCCATAAGGGCATTTATAGAGAACATCTTATTTAGGGAAGAAAACAAAAGTGACTGACACAGTTATTTGTCACTGCTGGTAAATAAATTTGCACGGCTTACAATGTTTACCCTGGAGTGCGGCTGAAAGATCCATTTGTGCTGCATTAGAAACCTGCCTCAATGACAAACTTCAGCTCCCCGCTCCAGCAAAGCTGATGTATTGACTGGACAGGTAGATATTAGGTGCTCTGACTGTCTGGATGCTATGGAAATCATGCCGCACGCATCCGACCGTTGTCAGCGGCAGAAGACAAGCGCCGGCCTCATTCTTATTCTAGCCAGGAAAAAGGCCTCGTCTGCATTAGCCTTTTTACTGAAAGGCTGCCATATTTGTCAGTTCAGACGCATGTAAGATAAGCTCTTTCCCCGTTATCTAATATTTCACCGGGCAGTGGAAACGAAGGATAAGCAGAACCTAATAGTCTATGTGGGCAAGAGATCTTGAATGCTGTCAAGCTCAGCACAAGGCCTGGATGCCCTAGACAAGGGGAAGTTTACAGCAGAAGTTAATCACTTCATTTTGAAGAAAAACGCACAGGGATTTGGAGAAACAGTTACGACTTATCCTGGCTACGCAGCAAGCAAGGAGACAAGTGTAAAACCCTTAGTGCAGCATTATACTCGGTGCCTCTCCCTCCCTATAATGTAGGTACCGCTCGGCTAAAATTGCAGTCCAGGCAAAGGGGATTAAAGAAAGCAGCTGTAAAACCACTGCTTTCCCTAAGCAGTCGGAGGAAACAGAAGGGCAGGCAGGGAGAAGCAAAAACGAAAAACCAAGTTCTGCGTTCTTGAAATGTCCTAGGCCGATCAGTCCCTTGCATGGCAGCTAGCAGAGAGGCCGAAAGTACCACTGCACCCTGGTTTACCTGTACTCCTCCCCTCTAAAACTGCCCAAGTCTCATACAGAGTTGGGAGAAACCTGGCAAACAGATCAGAAAGGCTGTTGCTCAGTCGCAGGGCTTGCAGGCAAGCACGTATCTAACAGGCTTTTATGCTGCATAATGTGGGTACAACAGTGCTAAGCAAATTCTGAATAAAATTAAGATAGCCTGTTTCAGAGCTCACAGAGTAAGTCTGATTTAACAGCCTGTCTGCTTAACAGATACACCATCTTAAACAGCAGTGACTATACGGTCACACTACTCCATTTTAATGTGCTGACAGGAGAATCAAACCGTATTTGCACAGAAGTGCAGCCCCAAGTATAAGCTTTCAACGTTGTTTTGGCCCACCCAGAATGGCCAAGCTATGCCCAAAATTTTTATTTTTTTTTCATCTGGCAAAAGTGGATTTTTTGGGGATAACTGTTAATAGCTGCCCCGCCAAAACGTAAGCAACAGCCTCTGAGGGAAGGGCTACAACACGCGCGCGGGATGTGGTATCCAGCATCCCTCTGCTGCCTGTTCCTGATCCACTGCCGACATTTTAAACCACCGTGTAAGTGACACGGTGAATTGTGTCATGTATACGGACTCCTAACGTCAACTCTGCACTTAATACCTCATCTGGTCACCAATAATAATTTTGATCCTCCCTACAGTCAACAACACTTTGGCCGTCAATAGCAACAGTCCCAGGACAGCTGCTGTCGGCAGCACTGCACCGCGTGTGCCCGCACGTGACGGCCGCTCTGCCGTGCCGCCCGCCTGCTCCCGTTGTGTGACGACAGGGAGTGTAGAAAGTCACAAGAAACTATTCCCAGGGAGTCAAGTGCTCCTCAGCGTCAGCACTCGCCGTCCTCGCGGAGTAGGCCAACTGGGGGAAGACGCGTGCGGCATGTGAGCCTGCAAGGAAAACAAAGCCTAGCCTGCGTCTAATTTTAGGCTTGGCAGCCTTAAGGATGTTCCGGGCTGTCTTTATCTTTGGCTTTTCCAACCCCTCTTCCTTTAAGGCCATACCCTTAAAAGTGGTTGTGCTGCCTCTCATCCCAGGTCTCTTCCCTTCCCCACACGAGCCCGGTCAGAGGGTCCAGCAGTGTGAAAGCCCTGACCTCCCTGGAAAGCCTTCCTTTCAGGACGCCTCGCCTGGCAAAGACCTCCCAACCTGCCGGCATGGGTGGGACAGAGAAGGGACGATACCTCGCGCTTTATCTCATCACCAGCTGGCTGCACGGCTTTCTGAACCGCCCTTACCCTCGGGTCGGTCAAGAGCGTCTCTGCTTTTTGTCACATCAACCTTGCAGTGTATTTTTTCTTTTTTTTTTTAATCGTGTACATTAACCACTTCATTTAAGATTATTGGTTTCACATTACTGGGAAAGAAAAGGGAATGGGGAGGTGCCAGGAGCTGATGCCACATGGAGTCTTCTAGCTGGCCAAGCTCCACTTCCCCTTATAGACCCCCCACCCCAAACCCCAAAGCCTGTCCAACGTGACTCGGATACCCGTTCCTCACACAGGAACGAGAAGAGGCAGGATAACGCCAAGTATCCTCCTGCTCTCTGCGAGCTCCCCGCTGCGGCATGCCAGAGGAGAGGAGCGGACGCTGGACCACCGTGTCCCCGCTGACATGGGGAAGCTGCTCACCCCCTGGGTGCCTCAGCCCAAGGCTGGTCCCACCGCCTAGGCACGAGCCCTCTCCAAATCGCAGCTGCAAAGAGCAAGCACGCGGCAGTGCTCCCAGCCCCAATGTCCAGCAAAGCGGCGCCCCGTGTTTAGGGAGCGTAGAAATGCAGAACAGACAGAAAGGCTATGGTGGCTTTCCGGAATGTTTTCGCTTTGCTGTTAATTTCCTAAAATGCAGCAGGGTTTTATTTAAAAACTGGAAGAAAAATAGAACCTAATGGTGCTCTTTCACCCTTCACAGTACTCCACCTCTGCCAGTGTTTTCGACACCCACGCCCAGAGAATGCAGCAGGTTACCCATCGCGACGCCACCGCTGGGTCCCAGCCCCGGGGGCACCGTGCAGCCTCCTGCCCACCTGTGCCAGGGCTGAACAAAAATACCAGCTTCTGGAGGAAAGCGTCTTTCGTGCAGCCTTACCGCATGACCTCTTCCTTTTACTTGCATTCCAGCTGCCGCTCTGAAGCTTGCACAGAAATGAATAATCTCATTTTCTCTGCTTTTTAATATTCTTTTTTTTTTTCAGGGGGAAGAGGGAAACCTTGATTAGACAGACGTGGCTACTTAAAAGCAGTCTCTAGCAAGTCCATTCTCCGATGAAACAATTGGAGCAGAATGGCTCTCTGTTAATGTTACATTTAGTCATTAAAAATGTGCATTTGTGATTCTAAAAGCTGCTAGAGGCAAAACACAACAAAGAGATACATACTCAGATTCACATTCAGTTTCCAGCCTGGTAGACTCAGTGAAACTAAAATTAACATCTCTACCTTTCATATGCATTTATGGGCAAACATACATTGAGTAATAACCACCACTGCTGTACACATTTGAATCCTCTTTCAGCAGAGGACTAAATGCCATTTGAAAAACCTAAATAATTTAGCGTCATAATAGTGTGAAGTGTGTAAAGACACTTCTATATACTACTGCATCTAGCTCTGGGGTATGGCACAGGGGACGTCGTCATCTTAAAGCAACAACATGATGGCTTCGGGCAGGAAATACACACAGCTAATAGATAAAAGGAGCAAAAATACTTGAACTGGACTGAAAACCATCCCTCAATAGTAACAATAAATAATCCAAATAAAAATAATAACAAAAAAGAATACAAACTATCCAGTGGGATCTTTAATTATGAGGATCTACAAAGACCTTGGTTCACATTTGATCCATGCTTGTTAAACACCAGTAAAGTGTAAAATTAGTTCATTCTCATCATTTATTTGTATTATAGGAACATAAAGATCCTTCAGTCAAGAATCACAACTGCAGTGGCCTGAGCACTGCATAATTAAAAAAAGACAGTCCTTACATCTATGATCTTGAGGTCTGGAACTATGACAATAAAGATGAATTGCTTAGGAAACAGGAGGGGAGAGTAAGGAGTAAAACGCTCACATCCACTGTACAAAATTTTGGGTATTCTTAGCTCAACAGCTGCCTAGCCAAAAAAGAAAAAAACTAACCCCAAAGGAAGCCTTTTTAGGATTTTGACAGCAAATATCATTTCCCATGTATCAGGGACCATGTACTGAATCATCAAGACTGTTTTCTGTTGCACAAGGACAATCTCCCACTAAGCCAGACGCAGTAAAGGCACAGCCAGACTAAGGGGAGTAGCAGGAGAAATTAGCATCCATTGTATTTTCTGTATTCCAAATGCTTTCTGCTCTCCTTTTTTCTGAGCAGTAAAAGAAACTGTGAAAACAAGGTCCAGATACTAACAGAAATAAAGCTGTTTCCTATCTTCCTATTATCTATCTTTTAGCATTTTTGGTGTCTCAAAAAAACAATGCACACGGGGAAATAATTAAAGGTTTAAAAAAACCAAAAAGGCAATCTGAAAGGTTCAACTTAAGTAAAAGCAAATGAAACAGATGGACACACAGTTCAAATGCTATGGCCATACTACCCAAGACTCTCCTTTACCATCAGCAGCTGGAAAAAACAAATCTCAAAACTGTTTAATTTTTGTTCTGTCACCCAAACTTTGCTTTGTTTCCACACTATAGAGACCAGGAACAGAAAACTATACCTGGTTTTCCCATAACAGTTTACAAATTTTACAGCCCACTTCAAATAACTTCTGGCAGTTTGTTTTGTTTTTTGTTTTGTTTTGTTTTGTTTTGTTTTGTTTTGTTTTTCCCCAGAGCTCCTTGGAGCAGGGAGCCTTTAATAATTTGCTCCTGCAGTGCCAAGCAGAATGCCAAAATGAAAAGAGAAATTTAAAAAAGGAAAAGTCATAGAGGTATGCAGAAATGAATCAATGACAAACTAAGCTTCAGTGTAAAAAAGTGAAAAAAAAACTCAAATTCAGGTGAGGGACTATATGAAAGTAAGCGGGTGAGATGAAAGAGGCACCCACACAGGTGCTCAGAAACGATGAACTAACGGTCTCTTCCAATTTCACCGTTCAGGAGCTCCTGGCACACCACTGCCCTACCGGCAGCATCTCCGCACTGGAAAGAAAAGTCTGCATCTACAACTCACTTGTTAAAAAGTGGTTCTTTAGGCTATCGTAAGACAATAATTTACAATGCCTAGATTCACTCTGTGCTTTGTTGCTGAGGAGAGCAGAAACAAACTAACTGTTCCTCTTTTACAGTGGTTTAAAAGCACAGCGCAATTTCAAGGGCAGATCAAAGTTAGACTAATTATTTCCTTTCTGCATATCCTATAACTAAATGTAACAGGTCACTAGGGAAGGGTGAAACAAAAGATGAATGTATTTGCACACACTAACAACAAACACTAAGAAACAAGGACATTATTTATATAATAAAAAGATGCATAAGGGAAAACATCAAAGCCTGTATTAAATATACAAACCCACAAATATATCACCAATGGTGCCTAAATAACTAGGGAAATAAACTGGCTGCTCTCTTTCTCCACACTTCAAATTAAATGTAACTGCTGAGGTGGTTAAATCCTTCAAGAGCCTTTAGCACTACTGATCATGAAGGTTTGATAATTCTAGTATTGCCCACCTGAAGTTAATCCCAAGACTAAAAAAATGCATTTCCATTGTTTTCTGTTGTTTAGAAACATTTGTGTTTACTAAGGCCATACCTTAAAGATTTAGGCTGCAGTCAGGAAGGCTAGAAACATGCTTTACTATATTTTTTTTAATGAAACTTGACATTCTTATTTATACAGTTCCAGGAAACAGAGCTTTAAAATACTCCAGCTATCATGAGAACTGAAGAGTGGTGAAGAATATAATTTGCCTGTAGAAACCTGCAGAAGCAAAGAGCTCCTGTTCTGCATTAATTCCTCTCTAGGAAACCTCAACAGGGATATTTTGCTTACGTTACTGTTCCTTTGTCCTTTTCCCAGGTTACTTCATCTGCTAGTCAAGAAATTGCAAGCTTTTGGGGGGAAAAAAAAAACAGTGTGTAACTCCAGTCTTTTGTCCATCTGTCAGCAACCGCAAAAGCAGTCTCCGTGGCATATCCTTCAGCATTCCTGCTTCAACCACTGCTTCAAAGTACCTACACAAAGTAAGATAACCCCAGCATACAAGGACTCCTCCAGGTAGCACACAACACACAGCAGCATCTGTCAAGGCTCAGGCAACTGTCCAACTTCTGTGAAGACCCATTAAACTCTCCACGATTCAAGAGAGCTTTTGGTATAGGAGCAGTACTGCCTCTTGTTTCGAGATCTTCCCCCGAAAACCATGTTCTTGGACAATATGCTTTCTTCCCCTCAAAGGGCGAAAAAGGTTCACTGGAACAGGAGGAGAAAAGGGAATGGGCCTTTTCAAGGCAGAGAACTGGGGGTCTTCAGAGAAAGCCCTCTTGAACAGAAAGGTGGCGCACATGGAAGGTACCTGAGCCGGACAGAGGGACGGCCACGGCTGCACGGAGCACGGGGCAGCCACCGTCAGCTGGGCCTCCAGAAGTGGCAAGGTGTGCAGTCCTGTGGGAATAATACTTTGCATATTTATTGCTCTTTTCTTTCATTCCTGAAGCCTTAGGGAAGGCTGTCGCCTGGCTCACATCCAGGAAAGGCTGCACGGATCAGGCCGAATGCAGACAGAGGAGCACAGCCTGGCACGCAGAGGTCTGAACGGCACACCTAAGTTTCTACAGTAAAGCCAGGAGCAACTCCAAACTCCTTCTCCATTTCTACAGACAAATAAAGGGCCTTTTATTTGCTTGACAGTGCTCTTTATTTTTTTAATGTGTGCCCTTTTACTGTTCCTTGACTAAAAGTACAGATACAGGCATTTCTCACCCACACAGTACTCAAATGACTTTCAAACCTTTGTGTTAGCTTGTCATTTTTGGTAGCTTTCACACCCCTATTGAAACAAAGCTTAGACAAACCCTGAAAACTAAGGATCTCTCCAGACATGTCTAGACTCTCAGTTCAACAAGGCACAATATTTTTGAACTCTCTAACCTTTATGGGAGGTGACCAAAGCCAGCTCAGACAGACTAAACTGACACACCGCCAGCTAATACCCTGAACACCTTAAAATGCAAATAGCTCTAATCTTATTAAAAATGATGCAATTTGCCCTACCGCAACAGCAAGAGGGGGAAGAGAAGCAAAAAATACCGTTGATAGCATAGGCTACCGTTCTCATCAGACAAACAAAACTGTAACATTTATGAATTATTTCCATTTGCAGTTAAAGAAGCCGAAGAATTTTTTTTTTTTTTTAATCCATATTGAGCCTGGTAATAGCCTATATCTAGGCTATGCGTGGGAGGTGAAGAACTGCCACCATCTCCCAAAGACATGACTAATACAAGATTTGGTAAGTCAGGAAGACAATGCCAAGTCTTTCCTCATCCTGTACGACTTGGATGAAAGCAAGTCTGTCGGAAGGTAGCTAGAGCATGCCAGTGTAGGCTCCTGCTGTACCCGCCACTATAAAACAGGCACCTCACTAACTTAGACGGAGCGAACAATGTAGAAACATAGCAAAAAAAGTAGCTCTTTGCAAGGCAGAGCTGTCACGCTATCCTGCCTCCTCCCTCCAGTGTGGGACAGCAGGAAACCCGCGCCCTGTATAAGGGAGGAGCTGGGCAGCTGCGAGTCAGTTCTACTTGGAAGAGGGATCGTGCTACCGATGCAGTGAGCCTGGCACACCACCTGATTCAAATTGCCTAAAACCTGCCCATTTACAACCTGTTCAAGTACAGTCTTGATTTCCAGTCCTACAGGGCTCGTGCTCTGAACATAAGGTAAATGAGGATTGGTGAAAAGTTCCTTATTCTGATGGGTTACTTGTATCCAGTATCCTGGAAAAATAATGCTGCCTTGGATTTCCGCATGCCCTTCCAGTGAAGGATTTCCAGATTCCTCCCAAAGACTTCCGAGTCCCGAGTCTGGCCCTTAGTGGAAATGCCTCAAGTAAGGCTGTCCAACGCCAAGCTTGTGATTGCTCACATTTCCAGATATCCAATTCACTCCTTTTCCAGGAGCAGAAACGTATCACCAGCCAGGGCTGTCAAAGTATTGAAAAGGACACTGATAATAAACTGGTTTGTACCAGCTGACGAGGTGTGCTACAGTAGCACAAAAGCCTTTTGGCCATGCTGACAAGCAAAGGCATATGGGAGAAAGGACTGCTGGAGTTTTGGAAGCTATTTACTGTGGTAATCTGCAACTGGTATAGAGCAGCATGTACAGAAGTAGTGTGGCAAGTTGACAGAAAGCAAGTAGCAAGCTGCTTCTCTTTTATCGAGGCTTTGCTCAGCTGGGTTGCCTTATGCAACCACCACGGGAGCAAATTCACCACGGGAGGCAAGAGGAAAAAGAGACTGATTTATCTTAAACCCTGTAGAGCTTCTTCATTCTCAGTTTTGCAAAGAGTACATACATGCAGCCCCAAAGCACAGATCCTATCACATGAAAGACCTGTCAAAACCAAAAAACTAATCATTCTATAAACACTAGGGCATCATCGAACATACATTTGCCTCCAGATCACGGATTATTGTTAAATTAGGATAAATCTCTTTTCAAGTGACATCTCAAAGTAAAACAAAACCAACCATACCACCCAAGCCGAAATGAACCAAAAGGCCCACAGCCTACTAGCCCAACCAGATGCACATAGACCCATGTTCCTGTCCATTTTGGATCATAAGAGCATAGCTATGAACCTGTTCTCAAACAAGCATTCCCATGCCATTAAAAAAAATTGCTAACCAATCTCAAATACTGAAAACCCTGGTTTAAGCCAGGTCACAAAAGAAAGGATGGAACAGTCCCCGTAAGTGAGCTGCGTTTTGCTGGTCCTCTAATGGATTTGAGATGAGGGATCTGGTGACAGTCTGCCAGTCATCGGACAAAGGGCCAGCAAGAATGTCAGCAATTAAGGGAGACCTGCAGGGAATAGGCAGCATCTGGAAAAAACCTCCAGGATGAGAGTCAGAAACAGGGCAGTCTGCCTATGCCATGCTAGCTGGAAAGCAGCTCCCTGTAGCGGCTGGTGATCTTGTAAAGGCAGCTTCAAAAATGGTGGGCAGCACAACTATCTCTCTCTCAAGTTGCATTGGATCAGAAAATACATCAATTCCATTAACAAAAAATTAATTTCTGCCACTGTGAGGCACTTTGAGCAATATCTATACCATGGTTTATTTTTCCAGCTTACATAAGGGTCCAACTGCAACTCTGCAGAGAACCTTGCATGGCTACTGCTAGTTCAGTGCCATCAATTCCAGACTCTCATAGTCTCCAAATTACTGCTGAGTGTCTTTGAAATTCAAAAATAAGCCATCGTTCCTGCTTTGCAGAACTTTTTCCTGCAGGATCTGAGTGTTCATGTGGAACATGCTGGGTCTTTATTTTGGTTTTAGTCTCAGAATGAGTTGGCAAACAAAATGGGAAATCTGAGTGCACGGTGGAGCACTGGGACAGCAGGACAGGAGTTCCAAGATTTTCTTCACAGCCCTGCAGACTCCACAGAATTTAAACCCAGCTGAAATGGCAACACTGTTGGAATAGGATAGTGTAAAAAAGAGGGGACAGGAGGGCTTCCAGTTACAAGCCCCACCTTCAAATTGCTAGAAAGACTTGGGTCAGTCATTCCAAGTCAATAACCTAAGACCCCTAGTGCAGAGCTTCACCAAAGGAAAGAATTTTGCTCACGTCTTTCGCTCCTCTTCTTTGGCTCCGGCCCCCGTACAGCACTGCTGACTGTCTAGCTCCCATGATCTGGCATGTAGAGACAGGAAATCGGAGAGGCACCGCACTACTGGGAACGTAAGTGGTGCCGGCACAGTGACAAAGCAGCAGGAGATGAGAGATCTCCTCCGTAACCCCCCATGACCATGCTCAGCAAATGCATGTGGACGATCACCTCTGTGCCACAGAGAAGGAAAAGATCCTAAAAAAAAAAAATCTTCTGAACACTGGAAGAGGAACTAGGAAATTATATGCCATTTTCCTTCACACTGCTAGCTCACTGAGGTTACTGAGTGCAAGGGAGGGATGGTAGGTGGACCACAGCTGTTCTACATGGCATGCACCGCTGCACGTCAAAGATACAACATCAGAAAAACAACAGGAACTGTAACAACAGAGTTTAACAGCGCTGTTACTGCTAGCCCTGCACCTGTAAAACCTGCCAGGGATGGCAAAGTGCAGAGGAACCATAGTGATCACCAGATGAAGAAGAGAGATCTGGGCACTCAGAAAGCATCTATGGTACAAAAGATCTTTTTTTTTTCATCCAGTCAGGCAATTTTCTTGGATCACCTTTCCAGCACCTATGAAGGCTACATAAGTCACTCTTACGCACACAGCACACGCTGCACCATCGCCTGTGAACTGGCACAGCCCTGCCCAGAGCCACTGAATCCTTCAGGCTGCAGGGGCCCTGGGAGGTGCCTTGTCTGACGCTGTGCCCAAAGCCAGGTCAGCACTGAATCCAGATCAGGTTGCAACTTATATTCGGCTGATCAGATTGACTGTAAGAAATGCCCTTTAACTCATCAGGACAAGGAGGGAACTCCACTAACTTAAATGGATATACTTCTAAAAAGACATTAAATCGGTATGGCTTGGGTCTAAGTAAGGCTGGCAAGGGTTTCTGAAAACAGGCCATGTTGGCAACAGGAAATATTTCTCCTAGCATGAGAGCACTTAACAGAGTTCATGAAGTTAGGCAGGTAACTGTCTCTTACCCCTACACAGCCTATATGAGCAAAGAACCCCTCAGACAGTATAGTTTAAACCTGTCTCTTGGAAGGAACAAGCTACACCAGCAAAATAATCTTTTCTTTTTTTTTTTTTTTTTTACATAATTTCCTCTACCCTCCAGTTTCTGCTGGCACAGCCGAATGTGTTAGGACAGTGATTTACGCACAACCCTCGCTGACGTACCATTTTCTAGTGCAGACTAAGCTGCATTCATTAACCAAGAGAACTTCAGAGTACGACGAGTTTAAAGGAGCTCCCCAACCAGTTCAGAAATACACGTCAAAGAATTTTTAGAAATATAGCAAACAAGTCACTGATAATCTTTCCTTTACGAATGAGACTTGTCTTTCAAAAGGTTCAATGCAATCACTGTGGTCCATTTTGGAAAAGCACTTTGTGACAGTGACGATTACCCAAAACGAACAGTGCTGGAGGAGGGAGACAAAATTTTAGCAGTAAAACATACAGCTTTATAGTCTGAGGAATGCCAAGTACATACGTTTTACCCTTGAGTTTGCTTTAACACAGTGTGGGTATTATCACTACAAGCTGATTTGATACCTGAAAAACCCTCCAGGTAATATAAAAGCATGTTTTCAGATGTGCCAGCACTGTAACTGCTCTGCTTATGGCCCACAAGCTGACAGTGACAAAACAGTGACTAGGAAAACTTTCTCTTATTTAATTGAAACAGAAAAGTTCTCAAATCAGTCAATGAGTTATGCTTGCACTACCAAGGTAAGCAATTTTCGAAGCACACTAGGTTCAAAGCTGCAACCGTCCTACACTCAGGATTCCTGAAACCTCACTGGAGCACTACATTTTTTTAGGAAATAATTACATGGGCTTTAGTTGTTTTCCTTACTCTGCTCTCACTTCTGATTCCACAGGGTTTGTTTTCCCTTGGCCCAAATGACCCATTGCCGCTACCACAAGCTAAAATTACACATAGCTGGCACATACACTGAGAAATATGAAGAATCATTTTTAATGTGATTTGCTTTTAAAGGCAAACCAGCAGTTACTAATCGGTTGACCTATTTCTGCTCTAATTTACCATACTTAAAACACACAACCCAAAAAACCCTCTTCAGAAATAAAATCCACCTCAAAAACTTAACTGGGGTAGAAAAAGAAGTAAAGATGCCATTACCTACTAAATTCCTCGGGGGAAAGAAAATTGGTATTTAGAAATAAGATTAACTATAATAAAAAGAAGAAAGGAAAGGAAAAGCTTAGGGAAAAGATCCAGGTCACGAGGATGGTATTTCCAAATTTTTTAAAGCTGCAATGCAACATTCCCAAGCTGAGAAAAACATGTTTCCTGCCCTCATGGCAACCCTGCCACGGAGATGCCAGCGGCTGTCTATCTCCTCTTCCAGTTCTGCATGTCCCACACCTCCAAACCCAGAGACTGACTCCTCCAACCACACGCCAAGCTTCCTGCACGTCTGAAGGAAGACTGGCAGAACTAAAGACACTGCTTACAAAACATGTCCCCATGGGTATTAGCACAAGCGTTAATAGTATCATTTATTTTCACCTATTTGTGCCTTTTTTTTTTTTAATACTTTCTCCTTGAGCAGGCCATAGAAAGAGCCTAATTGGTTTCCCTTTTCTTTGCTGGCACAGATCCTGGTCCCAGTGCTGGGGCTGGCGAGATGCCTGTCGATTTCAGTGGGAAGAGGATCAGGCCCAGTCCTGCAGATGTTACTCATGCAAGTACTCAGCTCCACCCTTCGTTTCTCACATCGCTCCATGCTCTACTACTTAAAAAACAGGGACAAACTGGAGCGACGGAGCCCGGCGTGCAGCTCTTAGCCTCTCATGCCTTCTCGCCGTTATTATGTGCTGCCCCTCAAAGCTCTTTGTCACCGCTTGGCCAGGGACTGATAACATGCAGCATTTTGCACCTACAGCTGCCAACATCAGGCCATTCGCAAGCGGATCTTAATGGGAGCCATGCACCCTCATCTTTGTTTGTCAAGGACCATGGCTTTTCTGGCCTGCGGGAAAGTCAAAAGTCAACAAAGCCATCTCAAATACTGCGGCATTTGCTCTTTTTCTTAAAGTCCCAGTTCCTGCGGTCGTGTTTCTTCTTGAGAAACTTGGCTTTCATTTAAAAACTAATCTTTCCGGGTTCCCATAATTGCAGAGGATAGCCTGAAAATCTGGCTTCAGAGTTTCCCAAGAGGAAATAAAAAGCCAGTAAACAAATAAAAAGAACTGGAAGTTTTTCTTGGTTTGATGTCATTTGTTGATTTTTCTTAACATCACTATTTTAAGCAAGTCTCTTTTTATTTTTTTAATGTCTTGGCAAATTATTTTTGAATGCTTTAGAATGGCAATTTGCTCTGAGCTAAATCCTGATTCAGGCGGCCATCACTGAAGATTAAAAAAAAAAAACGTTTCTTCACTTGTTTGTCAGCATTATCCAATATTCATTAATTATATTTTTACACCTATTATTTTATAGTAACGCTTTAAACCTCTTTATTGGATTAGAGACAAACTTAGGAAACAAAGTCCATTCCCAATCTAGAAAACCCTCAAGGCAACTAAGAGACTTGGATCTCATTTTATGCTTATGAAGCTGGTGTAGGAATTGTAAATATATACCTATGAGACACTCTAGATTGGGAAAGAAGAGCTGACTGCTGCCCCTTCGCAATTGGACAATTTACAAATAAGTATGTAATTGGGCTTTAGTTGCTGACCTGTGTAATGTGCACTATTTCAGTATTTCCAACTCAAATAAAATGATGCTCATTAGAAAAATGTTCAGCTTGCATTATTTCAATACTCAAAACTGCTCTTCCCTAAGCAGAACCGAAATGGAAAACAGGCATATATTTTATTTTTATATATCTCTCTCTACAGATACAAACACACTTTCTTCTTTCTTAACCACACTTTCTGCCTTTAGGAGAGCAAGATATGCAGCTTGGACAACTGCAGATGTTTAAGAAGAAACCCTTACAATGCTTAAAGAAAAGGAAAGAAAGAAGAGAATTGTGTTTGCTTAATGGCTACGTATTTTATGCACGTGGGTGCAAGAGCGTATTAGCTGTAACCCTCACTTTGCATTGTTGATTAAAAAAAAAAGACAGAGAAAAGAATGAGACTTTCAGTGCAGCTGGATCAGCTCGTACCACGGGACTCGTATCTGGCACTGGCATGGCCCAGCTGCGCAAAGTATCTTATGCCAATGTCACGACCCAGCTACTACAAACGAGGGCTATTGCGCAGTGGTAGCAATCTCTAGCAACAGGCTGTCTGGGCTGTAAATACGCAACCCTGTCTTGTCGCCGGCCACCTGGAACCATGCCTGG
Source organism: Platalea leucorodia (assembly GCF_965183815.1). NCBI lineage: Eukaryota > Metazoa > Chordata > Aves > Pelecaniformes > Threskiornithidae > Platalea > Platalea leucorodia. Next base: position 58,817,588 of record NC_138823.1, on the reverse strand, counting down.
CTGAGAAAAGTTCCTGTTCACGGACTGGCACGGACCAAGATGACGGTGCATCCCAGAATTTATGACCCTCTACGCTTTGGCTGCTTACAATAACCTTCCTCATAAAGCGACATGAGATGGGCTGGGCTGTCGGTGCTGGGCTCACCAGGGCAGAAATGCTTCCCCCACCCCCAGAAAGAAACCCCATGCGTACCCAGCCCCGACAGCCATCCTTCGCCATGACCCACCGTCATAAAACAAGCTGCCTACAGACCAATACTCACAAGGAGCTATTTCACATGATTTTCTTACAGGAATTCAAGCCTGGGCTCCCCAAAACACACCCATGAAGCTCTCTGGATTGGCCTCTAACAAATTGTATCACCATACCAAAATGAAAATGCCATTTATTTAATTTTTTTGATGCCAGAAGTGAGGGGCAGAAGGTTGCAGAAGAGATTTTCAGCAGCAAGGAATTAAACAAACTAACAAAAACGCCCACAACAACAGTGCAGCAAACTTTGGGACACCTTAAATATAATACATTTGATTCCAGGTCTAGTCCTGCCAGCCAAATATGAAAACGACAAGTTATGTTGGGGAAGTCAGGCTTGAAAGCCTAGGCTGGACCGTTCTGCCCACTCCTCCCAGCCTTCGGGGTTCTTGCTGAAGCTTATGAATTTTAGGGAAAAAAATTAGCAAGTCGGTATCCTGGACTTTTATGAGAAAGGTAGCAATGACCGAAGAAAACGTACTTTGGTTTTGGTGCCCAGGCAAGTGAGTGAGACTCGAGCACGTATTTCTGAGAAAAGTAACAGCAATACGCACTGCGCTAGCCCATCAGGTGATGGAAGAACTAGCAAGAGAGCTTAAGGAACTGCCACTGCCATGCAAATATTAAGATGTTGCAGACAGGGTGCCTCAGCTTGGGGGAAAGATGGGACAAGATAAAAGTACCAGGAGAACACAGTGCTATCAGGACTGACTCCAAGTTTCTACACCTGCAAAACATTCTCATGTGTTAACAGTAAAGCATGGACTTTTACTTAGGATTTTAATACAGACCAAACAAACCGAAGAATAAGTCATGTAGAAATTTTAAATTACCAAGTCCTTTTCTTCTCAACTCTTCCCCAAGGACTTCAGGCCTAGTTTAAGCAGAAAAGACATTTGAGGCATTGAGACTGTTTCTCAATGGTGAAACTATAATTTGGGGGCAAAACAAAGGCAACTGATTCTTCTGGAAAATACCTGTTCCCTTTCAAAATGGTAACAAAAAGTACCTGTTTGGGGTATGCACACCCTTAGAAGACTGATGTGTTTACAACACAAAAAAATAACATATCAGTCCATGCTGAGAAGTCAGGAGCTGTCTATTGACCTCACTGTGACTGCACAAGGAGCATTTTTCCCAAAGGCAAACTTCAAAGAATTTTCAGATACTGAATGTGAGTCGTCTTTTTTTTTTTTTTTTTTTTTTTTTTTTTTTTTTTTTTTTGTTATAGCAATTTATTATGATGCAGGAAGATCCAAATAATCTTTTCCTGGTTTGTTCTTGAATTTTAAACTTAATGAGATCAGAAAAAAATCAAATCAGTCATTTTTTCCATTCCCACAGAGGACTTTTTTAATGGCTTCTCTGGAAAATGCTTACATTTAACCAAGCGTAGCCTTTCAACCAAATGTTCCCTAGGATTAAGCTAGTATTCACAACATCACAGAGAAAATTTTGCAGTGAGTACAAATCCTTCTTCCTCTGAATGGCTCAGCCTTCGGTAGGTTCAAGTAGTAACAGTCTTCAGGACTTGAGGAACTGCAGGACTGTGCAGTTCTGCAAAACCCAGCAAAAAGCCCCGACCAAACATGTGATAAAACCCTTCAAACCTTCCCCTCATTCTCTTTTTCTCTTTTTACATGTGTATGTTTCATATCGTCTTGATTTTTCTATGCAGAGAAATCTGAGAGTGTGTTCTCCCATACTTCCACATCTCCTTTCAGAACTTCTTTTTCTGCTCTAGATGTTTTTCTGGGACTATGGACATAACTAAGGAGAGGAGAACTCCCTGTGTCCACATGGAAAACTGGACTCCAGTTCTGATTTCTCCCACAGTGGTTGGGGTCAACGAAAATCTCAGTGAAAACAACTGAGTTATTCTGGTGGAAACTTCAGAGAAAAAAAAAAAGAATTAGGCTATCGCCTCACTACAGAAATAGATCAGTGGTATGTGTTTAGGCAGTGGCATTTTTCAACCATGCACTATTAAGAATACTCAGCTTGAATATTCCACAAATTCCTTAAGATCCTGATGCCTCTTCCTAGGACTAGCTCTTCGTTAAATTTAATGACTCCTTAAAACAGAAAAGAGAAAATGTCAATACCACCTGGTAGCATGAGTTAAAACTATCTAGGTAAATTTGGTCAAAAAAATTATACTGGAAACTTCCACGACATTTAGTGGGATAGTGAATATTTTCTTGCACACACTCATGTACACACAAAGGGAAAAAAACCACAACTTGTTTAAAGACAAATTCCTGTCTTCCCCTTACAGGCCTCCCCACCCCCCAACCCAAAAATGTGATTTACCAGAAGGAGCTCACAATGCTGCCCTGGCTGAGAAAGTACACTGAGAACTTCACAGGGAGCCCAAAATAGCCTGAAAAGAGGAAATGGGTGGGGGTGAGGTTCTTTCTTCTGCTCACAAAGGACTTCACCAGCAGATATAGATCAAGTAAAAACAGTCCTGACATGCAGAGCAGCACTTGGTGACAGTCCTCCCCTCTTTTCCCAGTCTGGTCTATTTTAAGATCACATCACAGGAAACTTGGCAGCTACATGTTTCCGAAAGTTGCCCCTGCCACTTCCACAAGTTCAAATCATTTATAAGGGCACAGCTCACAGCACAGAAAATTCTGAGGGGACAGAAAAGGTACTGTTGGGCTACCAAAGGCAAGTCATTCAAAGAAAGAAGACAATTACTGATAATTAAATGAAGCTGAAAACGTTTGCTTTTCAGTACTGTATTACTGTTTTCCAAAGAAATGCAACATTTACATGAGCCGTCCAAGCACCGATAGTACTTGTGATGGACACCAAATGTCTGCTCAAAGAAAGAAGTTCTTCTCATCAAGAGATTCAGCTGTGTGGGCTGCACCTTGATCATTTTGTCATGGACTCTCTCTCAACTTCTTACCAATTTTCCCAGAAAAAATTAACGTTGAAATTCCAGGAACAATGAACAACACAGTTGTTGCACGTGAACCTCAACTCTGATTCCCATTAAGCATGGAACAGGATAAATGTTAATGGCATGGTCTGATTAGAGAAATTGATGATAATTAAAATACTAACAAAAATGAAAAAGCACATAAACATTGCTAATGCCTTCACCCTGCATTATAAAAGCATCTGTTATGTACAAAAGCAGCAATGGGAGACGAAGCGGGAGGTTTCTGAAACTAGGAAAATGAACAGTGATTATAACTGAGTAAAAGTATTTTTAAAACCCATGGATTTATTATTTCATGACCACCTCTTTTACAAATGCCAAAGCTTCACAGTCCCCCTTGTTCAGAGAACTAAGTTTCTGAGTAATCTGAGCTCCAAAAAATCACCGAAAAAAAATTCTGCAAGGGAAAGACTTACTATTTAATCTCAATGGATTAAAACAGCCAAGTAGATGTTTATCTCCCTTTCCAGAAGCAATTTATTTCTGGATATGGGAAGAGCATTCTCATCCCCCAAACTCAATTTTGAGATACCTGTAAATAACTTAAAATACAGGTTCCCGAGTTCAGTCTGTACACTAACGTGATTATTGGAACACCATAAATCTTGAGGGGCAATCTAAAGCTATTAAAAAAAAAGATTAATATTCTCTACAAAGAAAGAGAAGAGGGGCAAGCCCTTGCCTCTTTATGATGTGTAAAAATAGGTGAAAGCTTTCAGGGAATTTCATGTGGTTGGTCTTTTGTATTTTAGTGACATCTGCTTCAAAAGGAAGGCCACTAGAGGAAAGGCGTATTAGATCTCTTCTTGCACAGCTCGCTCACTGCTCCCATGCTGAATATCACTGCCCCCTCGTGCGAGGGCTCTCTGTTCAGCTTCCACACACAGTTAGACAGATTAGCTTAAATTGCTGTAAATAACTCCTGCTTGCTGTTCTTGAGCCCTTGATTCCAGGCTGCTCTATATTCTTAAACTGTACCTGAGTCACCTTCATGTGTTATCCTCGGCGCTCTGGGAAACCCAGGGTTTAGTAAACAGGTTAAGCAAATGAAAAGGTTAGTCAGTATTGTGCTTCAGATGGATGCAAGATGAGATTACACTGAAAGCAAGTGTATTAACAAAATTAAGAAAGAAGGGTTTCCAGAATCTTTGCACTAATCGAAATAGCATGTACTGCACAAAAAGAAACCACCCCCAGGTTTTGTGCTTGAGTCTTTTTGACGCTGGTATTGAAGACCATTACCGATACTACCAGGTTATTGGGCAAACAGGGTTTTTTGGTTGCCATACAGGCTAGATGACATAGACGTTACAAGTTCCCTATAACTGAAGGTAAAGAAATTGGAAGGAACAGAGATTAAGGTGGCAACTAGATAATAATATGAGTTGTGGAGGACAGATTAGCACAGTATACTTACTCCTCACCATGTGTTAATGTGTATCTCTACAGCAAACAGCACGAAATTCAATATACTTGAATACACTTTTCACCACACAAAAGAACTAAGGCAAGTTAAAGCAAGCTCTATTAAGAATGAATACTGACATTTAAGAAAGGCTCACGATAACATTGCTTCATTCATTTTTGTGGGTTCCCTCCCCTCAAACATGCTAGTGACATTAGGGCATGACAAGCCATCACCAGTTCAAACTCAAAAGCTTACCAGGGACAAAACATTAGGTGGGAAGCAACATGATCCAACCAGTAGGGCAACAGATAGAAAATCTACAGAGGCTTGGAAGCAATCCAGCCCCTTCCATTCTCCTCTGTACCTCTGTTGCAAAGCAGTTCAACCCTCATACCTCCATTTTCCACTGGCCATGAGATAGGCCACGATAGTTATTTCTCTGTAAAAGCACTTTATAGACAATTGTAGAAAAATTATGTACAAGAACTTCTTATGCCCTAAAAATAATTCTTCACGTGAGCTGGCTTTACAGTCTTAGTTTCTCCATGTGATATGGTCCCTCAGCATGAACACATTCAGGTTCTGGTAAGTGCGCCATCATCTAAATATTAGAGGCATCGTCCATCATCTTGGATCGTTAACGAACCAGCATCCTCAGAAATGAGAAGGGGAAAGACAAGGCTAGAATGATTTCTCCCCTGAAAATTACTTCTTCTGAATAACAGTGAAAATACCTTGGACGTAAATCTGATCAAGCAGAATGGAAACTGGCTAAGTTTTCAGACTGAAGAACTGCAAACTGACAGAAAATGTCTGGTTCCAGTACCCCCAATAACCCAGCCCTCTAGCAGTTTGCTGATGCAGTCCTTCAGCTGTGAGATAAGGTGATTATTACAATAACTCTTTACATATACAGAACCCACACAGCCACACACAGAGCTGAAAAAGTTTTTCCAATTCAGTGGCATCAAAGTAAGGAAACCCCCACACTGGTGCCGCTGCACATAGCAGCACGGCACTTACAAGTCCCCGGGTGCCACACACAGCCCACGCACATCGTGCGACCGTAACTAATTACAGTTTCGGTGGATGTAAAAGGCAAAGGGTAAGCAGAGAAATAGGCACAGTGAGATGAACCCACTGTCCTGGGCACCAGCTGAAGGCAAGTAGCAAAGCCAAGAAGAAAACCTGAGGCCGTGTCTACATGGTTGTAAAAGCCTGACTTCTGGAGAAGCCATAAGCACGATGCATTCCTTGCCTTCAACATACAACACTCACTCCTTGTCTGTCCTTTCTCCCAGACTATGCAGAACGCCATAGTATCTTCTCAGCTACCTGGACTGCCATCTTTTCTTTTCTTTTTTTTTTTTTTTTAAATGACACACGATAATTTCATACAGTGGGCCACGTTTTCAGAAGTTCTCAGCATCCAGAAATGTTGAACCCTAAAAGAGCTCAGCACTTTGCATTTCCTGAATATGTAACGACCTATCTACAGATCTGTCGTGTTCAAAAATCTAATCTTGGTGACCTCTCTCAAGGTTACATCAGTACACACAATCAGAAGAGTTGTTGAAACCCTCCCCCTCCTGTTAAAAAAGAAAAAAGAGGCTTAAAATATTGTTCTAGTTTTTTGTAACAACTAGAAGTTAAAAACCAAAACCTCTGTCTCTCCTGGAACTTAAACAAGTGCTCCTTCACAGTAAGTGCCAGTGAAATTCTCACAGGGATGCCACCGACTCTGTGTAACTACCTTTTACGGTGTCTCTAACTTTTTAAGCCTCTTGGCTAGCTCGAGGCACGCTCAGAGCCATGTACCCTATCACTCTAGTGTTCACACATGTACACGTCTTTTTTTTTTTTTAAATAACAATTTTTCTATGGTATAAGGCTGCTTTTCAGAGATGTTCATCGCTCTGTTTCCTGTTGACTACTCAGGAAACAGTGGATCCTCATCATCTCCGAAAACTAGGCCATAGATGACTTTAAAGCTGAGCCGATGCTCACTGAGATGACACCTTCTGCACGGTTACAGAAGGCAAAGTCTTCCAAAACCAAACAACCGATCAGGGAAAGAACAGCTCGCCATGTTAAAATGAGAGGTACTCTGTCTACACAAAAACATTAAAAGAAAAAAATCCTAAAAAATATGGCTAATTTTAATATATTAGCAGTCACATTTTAAAACGCAGCCTATTTTCCTAACAGAGATATGTCTCGATGAGGGTATGGATCTGTTCTGCAGCTAGGAAGGGTTTCTCAAGAAGAAAATAGCCACTGCAATGAAAGAGAACGAATGTAGCATTCGTCCCACCAGCTCAGCCCCGGCATATGCTGGCGGGAGCTGCAGAGGTGGTTGTTAGCCTGAGAGGAGCCCCTGGGGCACCACCAAGAGAAGGGGGAAGGCAGCTCCTGAAGGACGCCTGCACGAGGAGGCTCCGCTCTTGGAAGGGATGAGAAGGTGCCACGGGCAACCTGGTGAGCAGGAACACGCCTCGCCGAGCGGGGACCAAAATGGTGAAACGCAACGCTGGCAGATGAGGAATGATGAAGAAAACCTGGCAAGCTAGGTTAGATACCACCATAGGTGATGTCTGTCCACTCCTCTTCAGCCTCTCTCGACTGGATTACGGGATGCCGGTCTCCTGCTCACAGAAGATGGTTGGTGAAATTGGGTCCTCGCCGCAGGCTCAACTGCGGGGGATTTTATCTACTTTTTCCCCTCAAGTTATGGGGCAGGGGGGGAAGCATGTAGGTTTACGCCACTTTGAAGAGCTGGCTGGAAGGCTTCGATATGGGGGGGCAGAGAAAGGGCCTAATCAACACGTTTAGTTCTGAAATACCTAAGTTTTAATCAAATTATTAATTAATTTCTTTATTAAACCGTTACGGGAATTTGATTCATGTTTATTTATCGCCAAGGTGATGGTTCAGCCCCCACCTCTTTCCCTGAACCCAGAAAACAACTTTATTTCTCCCCGGCTTTCTCAGGCGGCCCTTGCGAGCGCGGCCGGAGGGAGGGAGGGAGGGAGGCCGCGGGCCGAGCAGCGCCCGCCGGCGGTCGGCAGCCTCCCCTCAGGCGGCAGCGGCAAGGAAACCCAACGGCGGCGGGCCGGGCGCTACAGCCGCCGGCGGCCAGCGGGGAGGCCGCTCCCCGGCGCCGGGGACACCTGCCGGCCAAGGGCCGCCAGGGCGGGAGCGCCCCGCAGCCCCGGCCCGGCCCCCGCCGGGGCTGGCTTTTTCTGGAAACATGACAGCCGGCTTCGGGGAGCCGGGGGGGACGACGGGGGGAGCCCGGCAGGACGCGAAGGCGCGACGTGGCGACGGTTGTTAAGGGAGTGACAACAGTGCGATCAACAGAGGGGCTGGTGCGCGGGGAGGTGTGATGCCCCGGGTTTTTATAGCCGCCTCATGATGTCAGCGAGCCGCGCTGGCCGCCGCGCACGGAAATAGCTGGGCCCTTCAAACGCGCGGCCATAAATCCGTTGGCAGGCCTGGAGTGAACGGTTATTTTTGAAAGGCCCGAGCAAGATAAAACTTGAATCGGGGGAGAGTAGCTGACTTACAGCCGCTTTTAGGTCAATTTGCTGCGCTGCGGAAGGGTAAAAAGGCTTCTTAGCGTCCGCGGGAACCTTTCAAATTAGGGCGCTTGGCCCCCGCTACCAGAAAGGCAGCCAGCGTGTGCCTGCCCAGCGCCGCCCGGCCTGCGGCTCCCAGCCCGCCTCTGCGGGCAGCGGGGGCAGCTCTGGAGCAGGAGCAAGAGGCAGAGCGGGGCATCCGGCTCCCCGGCCACAGAGCAGCCCCCGCCATCCCCCGAGTCCGCACGTTTTGCTCCACGGCCTGCGCTCCCTCCCACAGCGGCTGGCCCTGCGTGGCGGGCACGGCTCGCCGGCCCTCTTGCGAGAGGAGGCGGTAGGCAGCTTGGGCCACAAAGACAGCTTTGGGCTTTCCAGCCTTACTCCTGAAATGCAGTGCTGCACCCGCTCCGAAAGCTGCTTCGCCTGTTCAAATCAGGCCTTCTGGCCAAAGCCTCTGTACCTGGACAATGAGGATGCGCGAGAAAGCCCAGCGTGCTTAAGCTCACGCTGCCACACCGTGCCTTAGAAAACAAGGAAGATGTGGAATCCCCTCATCGCAAAAATCGATGTGCCCAACTACAGCAAAAGCCTTGACAATCCAACTTCTGTTCTGACAAAGCAGTAACATTAATCTCCTACACTGCTGTGGCAAGGCCCTGAGTCATGTTACATTTACTCATTTTTTTTTTTTTTCCTTGTTAAAAAGGAAGAAGGAAAGAATTGGGAACATTTACTCAGCTTTCAGAAGAGCAAAAGATTGGGTACCTTTAAAAAATAACAGTATTTCAATGCAAATATAAACTTATCATAAGCTTCCTGAAGCACACACAGCATAAAGGCAGCATGACTGCAGAGAAGGTATCTGCTTTCAAGGGGATTTGCATTCTCATTGAATGCTGGACCAGGTCCAGACCAGCCGGAGGATAACCACCCTCTAACCTCCCTGCGGAGACTTAGAGAGACGAGACTGAAGCAGTATCATTTCTGACAGAAATCAAATCCTGGCTACTGCACTGCTGGGAACACTATAGACAAGAAGGAAAAAAAGAGGGAGGAATTGGAATTAAAACAATTCTGTGGAGCTCATTTAGATAATACCTTGTCAAAGGACCTGATATGGGAACACATTATATATTTACTAAATGCATGCAAAAGTTAAGTGTCTGCTAGCATAAAATTTAATTTTAATAAACAGGAACGTATGAATGTTAAAGCTAACCGGTTATAAAACAGCTCAGTTACATGCCCAGGTTAACCAAGCTAAATAATATGTCTAGTCAAATCGTACATAAAACCACGGAGAGCATTCAAAAAATACAATTTGTTCAAATTTCCATCAGTTCATATTTCAGCACTAGCATCTCAGAGGACAGGATAATTCCTAGCACTATGCCTCCAAAGATTCAAAACCAAGTGACCTTAATGGAAGCTTATGAGTATCAGGATATTGCATTATGGGTGCTGGGTACGTATTCAGTACTTCCTTCTTGATGTAATGCACCCAGGGACGTATGTAAGAAAATCCCAGGACAGACGGATGAACAGCTTCTAGGTATTCCCTATCTTGCCATACTCATTATGCTGTAGTGGTAGAAACCTTTGAGCAGCCACACAGCAAACTGGAACAGAAAAACAGTAAGCAATTTTTGAGTGCCAGCAAAGCACAGGAGGCAGCACAGGAATGGGAGCAAAGTGACTGCACAAGGCAGCAACTGCTCAGTTTGCCAATATGGCCAATAAATGAGTAATCTTCATATATTCTTTTCAGGGCCAGTGAGCTCTAGGACTGTCCCAAAAGTAGCAGCATCTGAATTGTGTTGGGCCTACAGAGACCCTTAGCCATGGCTGGACTGTTTGCGAAAGTAAGTCTAGACTACAAGAAAATGTAATGTTTTAAAATGTCCTGGTTGGCCTGTTTTAGATGTAATGCTAGCAACCCAAATTATGGATATGCCAAACCCAAATGACAGTCAGATATAAAATCACGGCATTACAAAACCATTAGATACTATTTATTTTTCAACTGATACCTTAATTTGTACTTCTTTAAGTCACAGTTTAAAATACTTCCCACTAGAATCTTGGTTTTGCTGTTTTGTAGGATTTGTAGCAGAAATACTAACATTGGTCTGAAGAACATACGAGCAGAAATGTCTGTGGGTAAAAGCACCAGGAAAGGCAATAGAGCAAAGTTACAAAAAAAACCCCCCAAAACCCAAACGTTTTGATAACCATGGACATGACTGCCAGCAATCGAACAGGTAAGCACCGAGGAATGTGGTGTTTGCATCAGGACTAGGAAGTCTGCAGCGCAGATTAGCAGAAGACCTGTGCTGTGACAGGAGGAGGATGGCAGCGAGGCTGCACCACGCTCTGTGTGCCGTTCCTCTTCCTGTTCTCCCAACAGGGAAGCTGACTGTAGCCATAAAGACACCCACAGCGGGGAAACCCAGGAAACAGGCAGCAAACCAAGATTCACCTAGGCTGAGGTAAGCAAGATTCAGAAGCGAAAGGACACGTCATAATAACGTGCTTGACTTCCAAAGGATAGAGAAGATCTACCCCAAAAATAGGGCATCGCAGATGCAGCCGTCAAGCAACGTGGTGAGAACTTGGTGGGTGATGTCCCTTGTCCTCCAGGTGCACACAACTGATCCTGGCCAGATCACTTCTCGGGTACACATCTCTCAGAGCTTAAGAGCGTGGGGGTTGTGAGAGTGGGCATGAAATCGATAAGAGAACGAGTGTGGGAGGAATCAGTTTTGTTTAAAACAGATATCACCTTCCCCTTCCATAATGTCTGACTGAGGGGTTTTTTTGCATTCATTTCCTTGTCACTATGCATTACAATTAAAGCTGAGATTCTCAGATAATCACTAGAACCTCAGAGTTGAAACTTGAAGAAAACTGGGGAACATGCAATAAAATCGCAAGAACGAGCAGGCAATACTACCAATAAAACGTTGTAACATGCTAGCACATAAAAAAGGGCAAGCCAGTAATGGGGAACCCCACCGCTGTTCATTTTACCTAGTTAACAATTTTTAACGTACAATTTGCTCTATGAGAGCGTTTTAGGAGTCTTTTCTAAAAAACCCACTTTCTTCCCTGTGTTTACATGCCCTCCTGGTGCTACAGGAGAAGCTCCATCAACAGTGCAACTTAGACTAGGTTTGGGGTCTGAATGTATTTTAGTATCTGCATAGAGACAAACTTTGTTGAAGGGAGAGGGGAAGGAACATACAGTAATTGTGTCCCGCCTCTAAAAATGGGACAGATTTACCAGAGGGGACAAATAACATCCAGACACTTGTCAGTGTTTGTGCTTTGCCATCGTGTGTCTGTGTGGGTTCCCACTCTGCCACCACATACACACAACTCTAGGGATCTTCGCCTAGGGAAGGCAACTCTTCATCTGATACAGAACTCAGGAGGTAATGTAGTTTTGTGGAAGTATTTAAGTCAAACATTAGGAAAGGCAAAAAAAGGAAAAATTGAAAGGATCTCTTGTAGGAGAGACGATCTGAAGCTATTCTAGACGTGCCATTTCCTCCCAGAATGAAAGCAAATACTTATCTGAAAATAAATTTACTTTTATGCTGAAATAAATTGCTCTCACAGATTTGGGGGGGAGGGAGTGTCGCATCAATACAGCTACCGCTGGGTAACTACTCTGCTAACACTATACTGGGAATCCTCCCAGTACAAACTAGCTCTAAAATTTGGTCTGTTGTTTCTGTGCAAGTGCACTTGATTTAGTTACAGGTGTGATTCCTACCTAAGTAGTTTATACCAGCACAGCCTGTAATACAGACACATCTATACTGGTAGAGAAGTTTCTGTGATGCTGCTATGGCTGTTCCCACATGGGAATACTCTGATACTGGACAGAGTACACCCATATTGAAATCAAACTGTTTCCACATTGTTTTCAAAAGAATTTGTTGCTGCAGTGCTGCAGAGTGCCTGTTTCTGAATGCTGGTTGCTCTTCAAGCACCAGTTGCTGTTTTCTGGGATTTATGACTGAAAGGATTAAAACCAAAGAAAACTAAAATAGACCTCCAAAGGATATTAATAGCTCCTTCAAGCTCTGTCACATTCCAGATCTTATTATTACAGAAAAATATTCCTAAGGTAATAGATACAGCTTCCTCAATCGCAAACGTTTTTTCCAACAAGTAAATTCTAACTCATTATACAAATATCCAGTATCCCAAACACAACCATCCATGCAAATGATAACTGGGTGATCATTTGCCCCATTTGCACGTATATTTGAAGGGCAGTTGAAAATTTGGGCCATTGTAAATGTACGTGCATGCCACTGTTTTACAAACACAGGGCTAATGCCCTGGAAACACTGAAATGCCCAGCGGCATCAGTGGGAATTGAGGGCTCTCAGCATTTGGCAGAACAGAGCCCTTCTTACGTGCGGGTGTAAACACATTCGCTTGCACACAGAGAGGTTTTCAATAAAACGCAGATGGTAGACAGTAATTTTCTCCTCATCTGGACATTCTGTGAGATGACATTCCTGACTATAGTTTTAACATTATAAATTAAGATTTCGTAGTTCATTTAAACATAGTTCATTTGTTTTCTAAAGATTCTGGTTCTCAGCAAATGAAGAAGACACATTCCCACAAAGCCAGCAGACCAATCATTATATTAACACTCTGACACTTGCAGATAACCTTTAAGGAAGCTTTATCTATTTATATCACAGCCATGAAAACGTCCAAGAAGCATATTAATTAATAGTGATAATAAAAAATAAAGCCTTCAGTCATGTGTTCCGTTCAATCACTTACACCCTATATTTTTAAAATGAACAAAATACATTTGCAGTTTGCCGGGGAATTATTTTAAGGTCCTGGTGTCCCTTAGAATCTCTTCTCACGTCTTTAGATGTCTGCCTTTTCGTTCGCGCGGACTGAAATGTCTAGACATCCAAATTAAGGAGTGACCAATCACCGACAAACTGATCCCTCTGCGTACAAGGTCAGCGCGACAGGGGCACGCGCGCGGGCGCGCGCACACACGCACGCATACTTGCAGCCGGCACTGTGCAGGAGGCCTTTATTTGTGCACAAAAATATTGATGTTGCTAAGTGATACGCAGGCGGTCACTAGCCCCAAGTCTTTGTGTTTGTTTATTACTGTGTCTTCTTCCCCGAATAAACAATGCAACGGTGAGGCAGAGATAGAGGAACCCGTCTAAATTAAAACAGCTATGGGACCTAATTTATTATGTCTGTATGATATCAACCTATTACTTTTTTTCCTGATTTTGTTCCGTTAAGTCAGAAGGAAAAAATTTAAGAGGAACTTGAAAACACACATGTCCTGAACGGTCCCAATCATCCTACTTCCCTTCAGTTAAATAATAAAAACAATTTACTTGCAAAGGTTCCTCTGCATCTTAAGCTTGCTGGCACCAGATTTAAGGAAATTTTTTTCAAGTTAAAATAATGGTCCTGTATTAAATTCGTATGTCTAGTAAATTGGAATAAGGGGCAACCTGAAAATAGTATCTCATGACACCACATAATAAGTGTGGATACACTTATCTAAAAATTCAGTCCAGTTCCATCCAGTTCTAGAATCCAAACTTCTATTAAAAAAAAAAATCTTTAAAAAATCCCCCCCAAACAAACACGCACATACACCCTTTTTTGAGTCATCACAAATGTTAATCTTTGGTGGTATGAGGAGTAGGTTTCTGGAAACACAAATGTTCACGACAAGGGTCCCGTCTGGAGTTTTCAAAGTAAATCCGCTTTCTTGACTTCAGGGAAGGCAGAGCGTGGAGAAGCTGGGTTTCCATAATCACCTCCCTTGGCTAGCCCTCAAGGCTTCTGGGGTGCCCCAGAAATGCCACAGACCCCCAAGCTTGTGAGCCCTCCTGCTCCGACGCAGCCCCCCAGGTGAGGTGCCCAGGTAAGATCCCGGGGAGCCCTGCAAACGCAGGGCGCCAGAGGTCACCCCTCTGTCTGCAAGCATGCTGGGAGGAAATCAGCCCAGTCTCCTCCTGGAAGCTTCCAGATTTCCAGAAATTTTTCCAGTCAACATGGCAGACCATTAGATTGCAAATCCTTTTTTCAACAGAAAAATATTTCATAGAGCTTTGCCATGTCATAACAGAGACACCACTGGAGTGAGGCCACTCTCCCCCTCACCTACCTGTACCACTACTGACACCTGGAACTACTACTACGTACACAGAACATATTATTAGGGAAATAGTGAGTGTATTTTGACTTTATTTGGTTTTATTTTAGCAGTGAGATACAAAGATGACTACTAATGGCAACTGGCTGTGGCAAGCACAGCTTGAGGAACATTTCAGAACCTTTTACACCTTACCTGAACAGCAAAAGCCTGCACAGCAATATAAAGATGAAAATGAACTGGGAACGAATGTAAAACAGTAACTCAGGTAACTTGTTTTTCTTTTTGCTCCAGGTTACTACAAGTCCTGTAATAGATCACAAGACCGGTGTAAACGTCTGGTTTTAATTGTCCTGTACATACAAGCTCCTCCCAAACTCTGTTTCTTTCTCTCCCAGTGAAACAACAGCAAATTTACAAAAGCAATATTCTGCTGAGTGACTGCATTTTGGAAGTCTTCGTACATAAATAACGATACCCAAAGCAGCGGCTGCTCCAAACCGTCTTCCATTCCGTCAGCTGAATCAGAGACGGCAGCAATCGGTCCAGCAGGAAACTGAAGGGACAGGACAGCTCGGTCCCTTCCTTGCTACGTCAGTAATTTGCTGGATGAGTCACTGGCCCTCTCTGTCTCAGTTTGTCCATCTGTACAACGTTAATAGTAACGATACCTTCCAAGCAAAAAGCGCCGCTTTAAATTCCAGAGATCAAAGACAGAAATGTTCCCGTTCCAGACAAAAACAATACTTTGCCTAGTTCTCAAGCTGCTTGCATGGCCAGCACTGGGTGCATACCATTCCTGCAGTAAGCATGAGGTAAACATATTAACCCTTATGCACCAAATCAATACTTTCCATTAAAGCATTGTTTCTGCAGATGTACTCTTGAACAAATACTTTAGTTGTGGGGTGGGGAAAGAAGAGGGAAATGAGGACATAAATAGAACATGTTTTCCTCAAAAGGAAAAGCTGTATGTTAATTCAAAGTATTCTTTTCCAACAGACTTCTATTTGTAGGAAGAATGAGACGCTGCAGACAACAGGCCTTAACAGTAATGGCACTACTTTGAAGGTCCCGACTTGCCTTCAACTACAACGTGACCTCTCAGGCAATCAACCGCACCCTGTGACAAGCACATAGCTTAATCACATGTTAACTTATTTTACTTCTTCCGCCTCTTTTCTTAAAAAGCATTTTACATCTCACTAAAATCCTAATTGTCCTAATTGAAGTTCACGCTTCTGATTTTGCCTTGTCTAGAGGAGAAAGCTTATTCACAAATAAACCTTGCAGGATGGAAAAATGACGAAGAAGAAAATATCAAGTCAGACAAGTATGACTGGAAACTCAGATGTAAAGAATTCATATATTTCAAAAGATGTCTTGATAGGTATATTCCCACCTCATTCCAAGAAAATAAGATTAGCACGTATTACTGAGAATTTTATGCCTCAGTAGAAGGCCCTAATTATATTTCACACTGCTCTGAAGATTCCTGTAATATACACACATCTTTAATGTGGAATTTTATACCCTATTTATAGCATATAGGCTCTTTTTGATATTATTACTTTTCTATGAAAGTTCCTTTGAAGTCAGGTAATTACCTTAAGCGAAATATTTAGCCTGTTGTGAGAATTGAACTATGAGATTTGTGTAGAACAAATAAGTCATCATATAGCCCGGTATAAGGGTTTCCGAGCCACAAGTAGGGATGGAAACATTAATTATGAAGACAAAGCCAAGAATGCATTTTAAAAGTCATTTAAAGTGAGAGCTGATAAATCTGTATAGTACTACATCTTGCTTCATGCATGGCCCTAAAACCTATGTGACCTAAGCACTAAAGAGCGTAATATTATTTCATTACTAGTTAGTATCCTTAGTAAAGCCACAGCTTTAGGTTACCACAGACCGGGCCAGAGTCAGGCTATAGCTGTGAAGAGGTCAGGAGGAGGTACTAAAATGGCTAATAACGATCTGCAGTAACTTTTCCCCAACCAGAAATGTCGCATCATTAAAGACTCATAAATCTGGATTCTTCCCATGCTAGAAGAAAGTGTGTCTCTTTCTCTGCAAAGCTATGAATCTCTTTAGCGGGATAAATGACCTATGGCCACCATATATCAATATACAAAGTTATGTCATTTTTATATTGCATTCTGATCTAGGACTGAACCATGACCATTTTGTGTCTGACAGCAGCATTTTCAAGAAAAGTCACTTGTAATGAGAAGTCACCAGCGGGTCCCCTCTTCACCTCCTCAGATACAGTTCCTGGAAGCTACCTAAAAGTACAGGATGTTAAAACACCACGCCATATGGATCTGCAATTTGTCACGCAAATGTTATCCCTCATATGCAATGCATAATATAACACATGAAACCAAACCTTCAAAATGCAGCAGAGCCATACATACACATGCACGCACGCACACATGCACACACAAAAGGGAAGTCAGCCAATGCAGGACCGCAAAAGCAATTCATTATCATTTTTCACAGATGGAACAAATTCACCTAGTTTACTGCATCCAGACAGGTTCCCCCAACTGCATGCACTTCAATAGTCTGAGAATTGAAACTGCTGTTTTTATTATATTTTTTGCCTAAGCAAAAGTCTAGCTTCTTATTAAGAATGCTTAATAAAACCAACACACATTAAAAACAGTCAGCAGGGAGTGTTGCAATTAGATGCTTGCACAGTGCTTCCCTCTGTGCCTACATGCAAATATTTTTCTTCTTATACAGACTTTCAGAAACTTCATCATGTTGCTGCAGTAAGAGAGATCTCCTCCCTTTTTCTTCCTGTGAGATGTTAGGCCATCAATTGCATCTCACCATTACTTTATAGAATAGAACAAAACTACTTGTAAATTGCCTAAAAATCTAAATTTCCCCCCCTCCCTCCCTGCGTGGGACCTAATTACAGCCTAACTGAAGTCACTGATACTGCAGTTTCATCCCGCCAAAATTAGGGGCGGAGGGGAGACTAGGCTTAAAAAGGCAGATGAGATACAGATCAATAAGGAGGTAAAAGGCTGGAAGAACCACATCTAAGGTGACTGACGTATCTACATTGATTATATGAAACATTTTCCTTTACAGAATATAGAAATGCTGTTGAATATGTTCTTTTCTGGAGGGAAAAAATGTTTGGACTAATAAGGGCAATCAGAGGGAAGACAGGCTTACAATTCATCTCTGTCGAGTTAGTCAGATGCAAAATTCACTATGATTGCTGTGGGATTCTCTATATAAAGCCAAAGTCTACAGAGTCTAAAGAGTGCTGCATGCTTTCAGCATAATTCCTTCCATCTGAGTGAACAATGCTCAGCGGTTTATAGGAGGCACTCCTCCATCTTCTAAAATTGGCAGAACATAACTTCGTAACAACGTCTGCAATTCTCTTGCTTCATATTCTTCCTTCCCAGGGTAACCTGCTGAAGGGACTACAGCATATACATGAAAGAAACCAAAGCAGCAGGAAGAAACTTTAGGAGGGAATAGGAGGAATAGGAGGAAGGCTCCAAACCACAGGCTCACAGAAGGGTTGAGGTAGGAAGGGACCTCTGGAGGTCATCTCGTCCAACCCCCCTGCTCAAGCAAGGCCACCCAGAGCCCGCTGCTCAGGACCGTGTCTGGCTCCTTCCAGCCTTGCTCTGGCGAGTGAGAGGCTCTGTTCAAGGGGAATAACTGTGTCCATCTCACCTCACCCCAGAGATGCTACAGGACATACATAGTCATTTTCTAAACTAATTCCACAGCCTATCCTTTACAAAACATTCAACCTTTCTGTAAAGGTTTCCAGTTGCCTGGTGGCATTCGACATCAGCTTTTCTGACGCCACAGTCTGACAAAGGAGGTTTCCATTTTGTCGGGGATTTGTTCCCACTGCTGTATCCTAGCCTGCAAGCATAGCAAAATGTCTCTACCAGAAGCGAGTATGCAAACAAACAAAAAAACGTTGCAAAAATATTCAGTGTGAAGGAAAGCCACACCCGTCATCTAGGTCTGTCCAAGTCTGTCTTTTCGCCATATTTATATCCTAATGTTCCAGGTTTGTTGGTTTATTAATTACAAATTTGTCTGTGCGAGTCTCTTGCACATTCGTTATAGTCTTCATAATTCGTTGCAAATGCCTCGAGGTCACACTTAAAACCATGGTGTGAACTATGCCAGACATCGAGTTTGTGAAAGAGCTTCTTCCAGGACCGTGCGTGATGTCTGCCTCTCTGTGCAGAGCAATTCAGAAATGAGGTGCAACTACAGCAGGCCTTTCCTCGCTGCTTAGCAGCCTCCACATCTCCTCTCGGTCACAGCCAGTTCCGACAACATGGTGTGGCACAATTTAATCTGAGCTTAATCTGAGATTTTAAATGATGACTCCTTTTACTGACGCAAAAGTCTGCCAGCGCACTGCCTCGCTACACACCTCTCACGATCCACTTCTCTCACGGAGCGTCTTTGCAATTTTGCCTGAATCAAAACATTGCCTGTCTCTCCCCACTGACAGCAGAGCACTGCTTCTTTACAGCTCTTCTGCAAAACAAGGTTGCAATAACCTGAAAATGAAGGTAGTTTTAGGTTGTGCGATCTACCTGAAACACCACTCAGGCAGTGAAACATCAAAATGGGAAGGAGTGGAAAATAAAAAGAAAAATAAGACATAAATAAAGAGCGTGTTTTGGTTTTGGTTTAAGATTTTTCAGCTCTGATGGTTGTCAGTGCTACTAGTGTTTTGTTTTAATTCAGTCTTAAAACAGACTTTGCCTCAATCTTTAGGAAGAAATTTAAACTGAAATGGAAAATTAACAGTGGCTCAATCAGTGCAACCCCTCAATTACACAAAATCTCCATTACCAAGTTGAAAAAAGAAGAAATGACATTCCCGGTAGCCATGCAGGAAGTCGGAGAGAAAAACAACCTTCTGCCAAAAGCCGAGTAAAGGCTTCCCTTTCTTTTCACTATCTTTATGGTTTCTACCACCTTGTCTGCCCGAGCCGATATTTCAGTTCCCTACCCAGGAGCATCCTGCGCAGCAGCTCCCGCGCTGCTGGATGCGTCCCTGCCTGCCCGTGGCCAGGGAGAAAACAGTTAAGTTGAGCAGCAAAGCGACAAGAGAGGCAGCAGCCTCCGGCAGCCATGGGAACAACAATTTCTACAGACTAGAGGCTGAAATTTCAGAGGGAAATAATCCCAACTGCCATAGCCAGGTCAGAGAGAGGGGCCCCAGTGGCACTGGCTTGAGTTTTAAGGCAAAATGTTACTGTAGACGTGCATGGACCTGACTTTACCATCCTCTGAAGGGCCGTAATAATGACAGCCACATACCTGCAAGAGGTAATAAAGCAAAGCAGGAATTTTGCCTGCACAAAATGTAAACATCAAAACAGATGGTGCATTTATGTTAATCAGTTAATGTTTGCAGAGTGCTTTGAAGATGCAAAGCACTATAAAGGTACTAAATACTTACAGTCTTGTCTAGACATCATCAAGCTCATTTTTAGATTGCAACCTTTTCAGGCCAAACAGTGCCTCTCTGTGTATGTTTGCACTGCGCCTTCTGTAACGGGCTCCAATCTCAGGATGCATTCATAAGGGAGGAATAACAGAGGAGCAGCTCCTGAAGGTGAAAAGCACAAGCCGACAGCTCCTGCTAAAGCAGCATGAAGTAGCACAGCAGAGAATCGGGCTACCTGTCATCAGGGAATCTGATGGAAGTCAAAATGTACTGTACCAGAATCAAAATAAACAGATCACTTTTGTGCAGTGCAATGCGTAAAATACACATTCAAATACAAAGACTATTTTCTGGATGTTTCGCCAGAGAAACAGGTAAAGATTGAGGCTGTCACAACAGATAACCTTTTACAAAACAGTCTGCCATAATGGTGAAAACTGTGTTTACTGCACTAGCAAGCCAGGATGAGAAAAAACATCTTTTACAGAATAAACTATGTATGTAGACTGAACGGAGCTATGAGAAGTGCAGTGGCAATCATCGTCATGCATAGTCCAATTACGGAATTTAACAAAGCAAGTTATGAACAATAAGATCACAGATTTTGTTGAGGTTTGGGAAAAATCCATCTAACCCATTTCAAAACTCGCTCTTTCTATTTGCTCTAAGGAATGTGGCACGCAAATAAAATTAAACTCCAAGAGACTTATTCTGCAGTAAGTGAGCCTTCTGTGTCAGATTGTCTTGCAACCTAAACCAAACCTTACTATTCTTATGTTAAGAAACCACAGATTTCAGAAACCTTTTCCACTCACGTTTCCCAGTCAGCTCAGACTGTAAATGGGGAAAGAAGTCTGGTGTTACACAAAAGGTGTAGACAGCTGAAACACGTAATCCTTACTCATACCCTAAAAATAGACCCAAACTGACCACCCAGTGCATAACCAGTGCTACCGAGCATGGAATTGGAGTGAAGAGATTTCAGCTCAGCCGCTAGCTCCCAGCTAGGAGCATCATGGAGTCGGCGTGTGGAGGCCTGAGGACGAAGCAGCTTCCCGTCCCTCTGAAACGGCCCCTCCGACCCGCTCCGAAGCAGCACCGACGAGACCCACGGGGGAACGGCATCCCTTTCCCTTTCCCTTGAACACAACCTCAGCTTTGGTCAGCAGCCTTGGAGCCGGGATAGAAAAGACTGAGGGAAGAAAGGGGTGTTTGTGTTTAGAAAATCGATCCCTTTCACCCTAAAAATAAACCACCAGTTTTTTTCAGATCAGAAATGTACATTCTGAAGGGGGGAGAAGGTGGTTTTATTCCCATTTGTACTTTTGAAGCATCCCCCAAAATCTACCTTCCTGCTCTGCTGGGGGAGCGTGCAAAGGGTCTGCCACTAACTCACTATTCCCATAAACAGCTGTATGACAAAGGCCTTATGCTGTAGATTCGCTTGACTACTACTGAGAGGTAAGGTTATTTTCTTGCTTTTGAGGTTTTGTTTTACTGATTTTCCAGCCTCTTCACTTCAGCTGTTAAACATTAATTTCTAAGCGGAAGAAAAGCCTTAATATCATTACAGCTCTTATTTCTCAATTTGTTCTCAAATAATTTCTGTCACTGTCCCAAAAAGAAAACGTTAATTGGAAAAGGATTAAAATAATAATAAAAAAAAAGTAGTCCTTTGTACTGACAAAGCACATTAAAGAGCAATGCCAACACCATACTGACTTCTTTCTTTCCAAGGAAAGTGTTGCCTCTCCCTCTCTGTCTCACAAAGCATGTATACATAATGAGCCCACTTTTCAGTCTCATCTTAACTGGGTTACCCTTTCCTTGCCCGTAATTTTGCATATGCTCACATAATTATGCCCTGAAATTTGCAAATACAATTACTTGCTGACACACTTTGTTATTTGAATGATAAAGTATTTGATTGTATCCAATGAAAACAAGATTCAGATGTGGAAGCAAACGTGTTTTAGCAAACTTAATGTACTAACTTAAGCTTCTGTTGTTTTATGGAAACATGATCCTCTAACAGCATGTCTACACCCTGTAGTGAAGTATTGTCTGGAGACCTTGCATTAAAAGCAGGATAGCCGTATTGCTGCATTACCACATTAGCACTTGCCTGGTAAGAAATGAAGCTACATAGGAACAATCACCCTTTTTTTTTTTTTTTTTTTTTTTTTAAACAGGAAAGTTTGCTTGCATAAAAATCATCAAGTTAACAATGATATATTAATGAAGTCACAAAATAGCTTAAAAAGGTGCTGTTAGATTAAATTCATTTAGAATTCATATTGCATCTTGCTGTTTGCAAGTTCATTACATGTAATAAAACTTTCTGATTTCTCTCCCAAAGAGAAAGTTTCCAAAAGGTGTTAAATTAGAACTCATGACAAGAGCGGCTGTCAAGATACTGAACTACAGTTTAGCAAAACTAAGAGGGGTTTGACTGAGTTTAGTTAGGTTTGCCAATGACTTTTGAAGCTACATTTATTTCTTGTTAGTTCAAAGTTAGCAAAAATTTTATTAACATTTTACTAACAAAATTCCATAGAAAATCCTTAAAAGTGCGCATTGCGCCTATCTGGGGCTGACCCTCTCTCACCGCAGTCTTGTCGAGATCTCACGGCAGCTGGATTTCCTAGTGCTCACCATAAATGCAAACTACTAACTGGCAAATCCAGATGGGGTTCAACTGTATTTCAAGAGCAGTTTTGACATAAGACTTTCTTGGTACAGAGCACAGATGTGAAGCTAGGGAGATTACACTGACCATTCATTTTGGTTAACATCTTTCAGGAGAAAATGAGGAGCAGGGGGAAGCAGCCCACTAATTACATTAAAGATATCAAAAAATCTAAGGACGGTGAAAAAGTTACCATATGCTTAGAGATATTGTCAGTAAGATCAGGAAGAAAAAAAGATTTTTGTTATTAACATTTTTGTCTATGTTCGAATATACTGTCATCACTGGAAAAAAAAATATCCAGAGCCTGGAGTCATTCATTTTAGGTCTTGAAGCTGGCACTGAACAAAAACACAGCTAAACACACAGAGAGCAATTTAACAAATGAATATTATATGGAGTCAATCAACATAACATGAATTGCCACTTCAAACTATTCAGAAATTATGGCAGCACTTATATCAGGAGAGCTTAAAGATTCCTACATCTTTTTTCTTTAATTTTATCTCATTTCAGAGCCTTCAGGGATGATGTGTTTAAGCTTTTCTTTGCAACTGAGAGAGCTGGAAATTAACCTTTTTTACAGTGAGACCAAAATTCTTAAGTATTTCTATAATCAGTAGCCTTGGAAAGAAAATGCATTTTAAAGAAAATGCAAATCAATGCCTGACTACAGAGGAAGGCTGCAAGAGTTGGTGACTATAATCCAGCAATGACAACACACCACAAATTGGATATTAACTTCAGAAATAATCAAGCAGCAAAATTCCAATGAAGTCTTGAGCAGCATCAGCTTCAAGTTATAACCCAGGGTGTCTGCACCATGCTGGCCAAACCACAGATCAAGCATTGTACAAGTACAAAGTTAGAGGACTGGTAGCCACTGAAAGCACCTCGGTATTTACTGCTGCATTCGACACGAGTGTTTATATATGAGGGTCAACCTGACTCCTCTGTGTTTCAAAACCCCTAGGTGATCATACTCAATCATCCATATATAAATACTCTGGCAGTCCAGGAGGAAGCCTACACTTCATCAGACGTGTTTACAGGACACATCCTACCAGCACGCAGTCCGTCGCTGCCAGAGAAGCGCAACACGTTTCCGCATGGGCTGCCAAGAGTTGCTCTTAAAACCAACCTGAACTCGTGGTTGTATTCCAGACTTTTATTCCCATTGCAGCTACACAGGATCAAAAGCTGTTTACTCCTTTGGCTTAGTAGGTTCTACACCAACAAGGTTTCAGGAAAATGTGCCAAAACCGCCAATCAGGGCTTTCATGTTTTTGTTAGAGCCTAAGGAGGGATGACACAGTGTGTTTACAGCTCATGCAGCTCTGAACTCTCCTGGGCAGGAGAAAGACAGCATGATCGCAGCCCCCTGATTACGGCTTGCATTTTTGAAATGTTCAAATCTTTGCAGCCTTTCCATAGTATTTAATGCATTTTGACCATAAACTGCTCCAGAGTGTAGGCAAAAACAGTTGGGAAAATATTAATCCTGTCCTTACACAGTGACAATAAAAATGAGAAAATACAGGCTCCATTCAACGTGATGTCTAAGAAATTCCTCTTTGAGTGGATACTCTGACTCTACCTTCTACATTCACAGGAGACAAATTATTTTGGCATATAGAGATAAGAAATTGTGTCAGCTTAAGTTAATTTTGTACAACAAGTATCAGAAAATGCTGTTTTGACCTTTAAAAAAAAATAAAGTATTTTCAGACTTTCACGCACTCTTAAAACGGAATTCTAAGTGCTGTATAACAGTTCTTACAAGTTAGACAAGTATTTTTATTTTGCAGACGAGGAAACAAGATAAAATTGTTAAGGGACTTCCCCAAGTCATTATTAGACCTGGAGAAAATTTCAGAAGACTTGATCGTGTATCCTGCGTTGTCCATTAATCAACATCCCTGACAGAGGACATAAATATAAGCTATCATCACCACTATATATGTTTGCATTATATCTACTAAATGGCTACATGAGTTGAATAAATTACATTAAACTAATCTCTCTTACTGGGTTGCTTTCCTGTTGGGTCAGCATTACAGTCTAGGTCACCACACAGCTGTAGGAGAACTGTCACAAGGAAGTGGGCAAGAACATGTGGCTGGAGGTAGGGCAAGACCAAGTGCAGACAGAGATAAAATTAGATACGGAAAGCAGACAGCGATCTAACAAAGTCCTCTGTTTTAGCCACAGGGTGCTCTGTTTGTTTGTTTGTTTTTTTTTCCATGCATAAAATCATAAGAATACGGGGCTGAAGAATTCAGAGATCAACTACTCTGACCTCCTACTCTAAGGTAGGAACAAGCGCATGCAGATTGCCTATGACTGATGATTATCTAAGCTGTTCTCACCTCTAGTGAAGACACTGCATTGAGTAACCCTCAGGTAGGCAGTGGCAAGGTTTTACTATCTCAGCAGCGGAAAGGTCTTACAGACTTTTAGCCTAAATCACCTCTGTGGCACATTAGATGATTGATTTCTTTGCTTCCTCTGGAAATTATGGCAAGCCATTGATCACTGTCACTGACATTAAATACTGACATTTTGCATATCAAAAACTTATCACAGAATCACAGAACACCAGGTTGGAAGAGACCTCAAGGATCATCTGGTCCAACCTTTCTTGGCAAAAGCACGGTCTAGACAAGATGGCCCAGCACCCTGTCCAGCTGAATCTTAAAAGCATCCAACGTTGGGGGATCCACCACTTCCCTAGGGAGATTATTCCACTGGCTGATTGTTCTCATTGTGGAAAATTTTCCTCTTGTGTCCAATCAGAATCTCCCCAAGAGTAACTTGTACCCATTCCCCCTCGTCTTTTCCATGTGACCCCTTGTAAAAAGGGAGTCCCCACCTTCTTTGTAGCCACCCTTTAAATACTGGAACATGGTGATAAGGTCTCCCCTAACCCTTCTTTTCTCAAGGCTGAACAAACCCAGTTCCCTCAGCCTGTCCTCATATGGCAGGCTTCCCAGTCCTTTGATCATCTTGGTGGCCCTTCTCTGGACCCTCTCCAGCCTGGCCACATCTTTTTTGTATAGTGGGGACCAAATCTTAACACAGTATTCCAGGTGTGGCCTGACAAGCGCTGAGTAGAAAGGGATCATGACTTCTTTATCTCTGCTGGTGATGCCCTGGTTGATGCAACCCAGCACCCTGTTGGCTTTCTTTGCAGCAGCAGCACACTGTTCACTCATGTTGAGCTTCCTGTCCACAGGGACCCCCAAGTCCCTTTCCACAGAGCTGCTCCCCAGCTGGGTAGATCCCAACCTGTGCTGCATTCCTGGATTATGTTTTCCCAGGTGCAAGACCTTACACTTGTCCTTGTTAAACTTCATAAGGTTCTTGTTAGCCCACTCTTCCAGCCTATCCAGATCTTCCTGCAGGGTGGCTCTCCCTTCTGAAGTGTCCACTTCCCCACTCAATCTGGTATCATCGGCAAACTTCATCAGGGTACACTTGATCCCATCATCCAGATCAGTTACAAAGATCAGCGTTGGGCCCAATATCGATCCCTGGGGGACCCCACTTGTGACGGGTTGCCAGTTTGAAAAGGATCTATTTACCACCACCCTCTGGGTGTGGCCTGCCAGCCAGTTCCTCACCCACCGCTCAGACCACTTGTCCAGGCTGTAACACGTCAGTTTCTCTAGGAGGAGGCTGTGGGAAACCATATCAAAAGCCTTGCAGAAATCCGGTTAACAATGCCCACCTCTCACCCCACATCAACCAAGCAGGTTACTTTGTTGTAGAAGGTGATCATGTTTGTCAAGCACGATTTGCCCTTGGAGAATCCGTGCTGGCTTTTCCCAGTCACGTGCTTCATTTGACTCGTGATGGCCCCCAGGCGGATTTGTTCCATAACTCTCCCGGGGACTGAAGTAAGACTGATGGGCCTACAACTTCCTGGATCCTCCTTTAAGCCCTTCTTGTAGATGGGGGTGACATTAGCCTTCTTCCAGTCCTCTGGGACATCCCCCAATCTCCACAACTTCTCAGAGATTATGGAGAGTGGCCTCACAACGATGTCAGCCAGCTCTCTTAACAACCTCGGCTGGATCATGTCAGGGACCATCGATTTGTAGGGGTCAAGCCATACCAGCTCTTCCTTCACTGACAGTGGGTCTGTGTTTGCATCAACCTGGATTTTTGTTCTCAAGGCCTGAGGCCCAATGGTGCTGGTAAAGACAGAGGTGAAGAAAGTGTTGAGAACCTCTGCCTTTTCAGCGTTGTTGGTGACTAATTCACCTCTCCTGTTTAACAGTGGGCCAGTGTTTTCCTTCTGTTTCTGCTTGTTTACGTATCTGAAGAACCCCTTCTTGTAGTTTTCGACATCTCTGGCCAATTTCAATTTGAGCTGAGCTTTTGCTTTTCTAACTACATCTCTGCACACCCTGGCAATGCCCTTGTAGTTCTCAACGGGTATTCCTCTGCTTTTCCATCTCTGGTATGCTTCTCTTTTGGTTTTGAGCAGACTCAGAAGCTTGCAGTTAAGCCAAGGGGGCCTCTTGCTCCACCTACTTCCCTTACCTTTAAAGGGGATGAACTGTTTTTGTGCTTCCAGGAGAGTGTTCTTGAAAAACTCCCAGTACTTGCTAGTTCCTTTATTCTCCATGGAAGCTTCCCACGGAATCCCTCCCAACCGAGCTCTGAGCGAGCTGTTTGCTCTTCTAAAATCTAAAACCTTTGTCTTAGTACTAACCTTCAGCATGCTGAGCAGGATCCCAAACTCCACAATATTGTGATCACTGCAGCCAAGGCTATCACTAACCGAGGTATTACAAAGCAGGTTTTCTTGGTTCGTGAGTAGCAAGTCCAGCAGTGCCTCATTCCCGGTTGGCACATCTAACATTTGCATGAGGAAGCAGTCCTCCAGGCATTCCAGGAACTTGATGGATGACATGCGAGCTGCTGTATTGTTCTTCCAATAAATGTCTGGGTAGTTGAAGTCACCCATAAGAACCAGGTTCTGTTGACCCAAAGCTTGCTTAAGTGACCCAAATATTGCTTTGTCAGCCTTATGTCCCTTCTGGTCTCCCTTGTTGTAGAGTAAGCAAGCCAATTTTTTCAGTCTTTCCTCTGTGGTTACCTGTTTGAAATCTCATATCATTCAGAACTTTCTCTACTTGAGTTTTGTCTCTCTCAAAGTGAAGGAACTCAAACCAAACACAGTACCCCACTGATGAGGATCAGTACCAAACATAGCAGAAAAATGACTTCCATTGTCCAACTGTTAATTTATCCTTACATGCAATGGAAAACTAAAATATCACTGAAGACGCTGAGTAAATTCCAACAATATATTTTTATGTGGAGAATAAAATTAAACATGATGCAAGGAAAGTCGCTGCCCTACAGAGCTGGCTCATCTTTTGAAACAACATAATTAGACACACATTCTCACACACTTTATAATCTGGCTAGCTGCCTGTATGACCTACAAATTCTACTTGTTGTTATGTACTTTTATTTATTCAACGGTCTTCACTTTTCAGAAATGCTGTGCGCCATGACCTTGGCACTACAGTCACCAGACCAAGTCGGAACATCCTGGGTGTGACGATAGTTGCACCTATCAGTACCTGCAAGGACTGTCCTTTCAGACGGACGTACCCACAGGAAAGAGTTGCTGGCAAACTACTCTTTCTAGTTTGGACATCAAGTCGATGCTGGGCAAGTAACCAGTCACTCTTTCACTCTCTGGCCACTTCAGAGGAGAGAAATCAAAAAGCAGAGAGCAAGACTCCCAGCAGCAAGGCTCCCAGCAAACAGAAGAGATGTGGATGAAGTGCCAAAGGATCACTGCCGTGGTGAGGGAACATGAGCAGGCATTCGGGAGCAAGTCTTGCTATTTTCATAGGGCTTCCCATATTGAATACTGCCTGTGGTCAGAGGGCATACAAATCTTTTTTTGCCAACTTCATCTCTTTCTTTCAAAGATGAACCTGAAAGAATTGACTGAGAACTGCAAGCTGCCAGAAGAACAGGAACCTGGGGAAGCACTTGCTTAAACTACTGGGTACATGGATTGATCAGTACTGGCTCTAACACTCTTTGCTTTTTTCCCAAATTATTTTTCTACCAGACAAGTTCCTGGAAATAGTTAACAATAGTGGAAAACACCTGTATTTGCACAGCTCGGGGCAGGAAAGAGTGGCTGGAAGGCACCAGCTGAAAGTCACCAGCATTGACTCCAGTGTGAAACCAGATTCTTCTGTCCCTTTGGCCAGGCCTGAGAAATTACAAAGGAAATTGAGAAATCAGTTCAAACAAGACTACTTTCATATCTTAAAAACCTGTAGATCCATTCATATTTATTATCTGAATATTGCAAACTATGTGTTTTTTCCTGACATACTACGGCTACCAACATGTGTTGGGCTTCACTCAGATTGCCTCTTATAACTCACTGCAACACAAGCAATCTATAGGGGTTTTGCAAATCATGGCAATAGATTTTCTTTAATTTCAACCAGCAGCTGTTGAAGCAGACCAATAAATAACCACAGCACAGTTCCCACCGAGCTCCCAAAAAAGGCTGTAAATACATTTAACAACCTGTAGCATAAACACATCTTCTGCTTTCAACCGACACTGAATACCTTTCAGAAAGTGTTTTTGTTACGAGTGTATTTGAAGAGAAGAAAGGCTTTAAAGGACACAACTGAAATGCCTCTTTTTCCAAGGGATGTATCCACACTCCCTGCTGCATTGCATCTAACAGATGAATCAGAGATCCACACATACCAGCAGCTAACCATCTTTCTGAAAATGAAAGCAGTAATCAGTCTGATTAATTTAACATTTACTTATTTTAACATGAAAACTTTAACTTGGGGAATACGTGACAACCGATGGAAGTCACAGAAGCCTGCAATTGTGTCTTGGTTGGCTTACGGTATTTCCATAATACACTCCCACCATCAGTACTTAAACTAACTCAGATTTCTGAGTAGCAGGCGTGTGGCATTTGACAAATTGCTGGCTATTGCGCTGAGTTGAGGTTTAAAGGGTCCCGCTCACCTGGACTCACACCATAGCTAGCCACCACAACTGTGTGCGCTTCTGTCCTTCAAAACACATCGTTGAATTGATTCAGCGTAACAATATCCAGTACTTTTTTTTCCTGTAACGTTGTTTTTCCACACAGATATTTTCAGTGATGGCTCAGCAGTTCGGCCCTGCCAACAGTCGTACTGCCAAAACCTTGGTGGTGGCAGGCAGATGCACAGAGCCAGAAGGCTCTTGCCCTGACTTCACCAACAAAGCCACTGTCTTACTGAGTTATGCTCTCAGGAGGCAGCAACCTCTAAAACTTCCCTTGAGCTTAGCTAAGAAATGGCACTATAGCAGCATATATAACATGTTGAGGCAGCTTCCAACTGGAAAACTAAACAAATAAAAAAGAGACAAAAGAATCAAACTGAAATATTTAAAATAAAAAGTGTTCTTTAATGAAATGAATTAAAAATTAAATTATGTTTCTTTACAGCATCAGGGTACCTGATGCTTCATCAAATTCGGAATTCATCAGAGTCGCACTGAATTTGTATAAAATTAAACCAATAACAGTCTCCCCCATCTTTACTAAAAGTGACGGTCTTCAGTAACCATATAACCCGGTGCTCGGCAGAAGAGTCCTTAAGGGGACATCTCTAGAAGGGATTGGATGCAAGCTGAGAGCGGTGGTGATGCAAGCCCCACTGCCTCCTTGCCCCTGAGACCAGTCTACCATAGTCTCTGACTTTAGAAAGAGGAAGATTAGGCCTTTACTGTTGCTGGTGCTGAATGTCTCACATTCATCTCAAATGCCAACTGCACCTTAAATTAAATTTCTGAAAAAGAATATACAGGGGAAGAGCTGGCGTATGTCTGCCTGCCATTTCAACTCCACCTCCAGCTGGGGTAAGCAGGAGTCACTGGGAAGGTATTAACACTGTATTTCAACCAGGACCATCCCATCAAGGATACATAAGAAATCACTAACAAAGGAGACATCAGTTTATGCGGTATGCTGTGTCACTGGGAAAATCATGGTTTTGCCTGTGTACAAATATACCTTTCAGTTTAAATAGACAGCTCTTGGGTATAGCACAGGACTTAAATTCAGGGCAGGGTTAAAGTCAGGGTGGTTGGATCAGGTAGGGAGGTTCTGGCATTAATGCTCAGGTAGTTTGTGAGAAAGTCACTTCACTTTCTACCTCTGTTTTCCTCCCTTGCTGGTGTTTTTTTTTTTTCATTTCAACACTTTGAGGCAAAGACTGAAGGCATATGTGCAGCTCTATGCCATGCAGGTTGCCCGGCCATTTTATGACTTGCTGTCTGTTCTACCTTGCCTTGTTTCACAGTTTCTACTATTGCACAGCACTCTAGTTTCTAGAGAGTTTCTGTTCCTATTTCTAATTGCAGAGCATGTAAAAGGCGCTACATTTTTGATAACAACAATAAATCACTATCAAACCCAAAAAGAAGTATGAATTTGAAATGTTCTTCCTCAAGCAGAAGTAAATGACTGGAGGGGAGCAAAGTATGATCAGAGAAAGCTAATAAGAACTTCTTCCAAAATAGAGAGCACTTACCTAGAGTATGGAAAACTACCTCTACTGGCTTTGAAAAAAATTCTTGACCTTGGGCTTCCCTGAGCATATCTGTTAGCCTACAGAAGCAGTCTCTGCTCGCGTCCGCTGACGCTTGTAAGTACCTGCTCAAAGTGGAAACTCCACCAAGCAAACATGAGACATGCACTTTGGGGAGGGCAGCGGCTGCCCACGTGAGGCTCCAGTGGGGGATGCAGGAGATCCAACGAACTGGGAATAACCTGATTCATCTCCAGTTCCACCTTCATCTAGGAAAAATTCTGATAGGCACTTCACTCTTTGGTTTTCCGCAGTTTTCAGAAGAGTTTTCTGCAGGCTCAACTACTCTGTAACTCACACCCAAGCCTCCTAAAGGACATTATAATGAACTACAGCAGAATACCTTGTACTACTGTAAATGTTCAACATACTCTGAAAACTCCATGCAGAGAGTAATGAATCTTGCAATCATTATTTTTACATTGTAACTGAGAAAAAGAGACCTGGAAAGAAAGGATTTTGTTACAGTTTGATAAGGGGGATAAAAAAGTGCCTTAAAAGAGAGCAGCATGGTTTTAAATGGCATTTCCCTAGGAACTAACACTATGATCAATGCAAGTGAGTGGAAACACAGCCATGCTCAGCTGCAAAAAAAGTAATGCACTTTGCTACTGTCAGAAAACCTTCCAGCAAATTCTTTGTACGCTGGCGAGGACGTCCTTTGGTTCTGCTTCAGTCAAAGGACTCTTTACACTGTGAAACAGTCCCAATAAATGCTCCTAAGGCAGTGACAGAAGGAAACCTGACAAAAATGAGTTTGCGACAAAGTTCCTTGATTTTATTAGCCTAGACAGTCAGCTTTTGGAAAAGATGTACAAATAACTATCCACAGTGACATTACCTCAGCTACATATTTGTTTAGAGAAGCTGAGCAGCAGAGTCTGGGAAAAGTGCAAACTATTTCTCAAAGTAACCTCTTGTCTGTCTGGCACATTTCAGGGGACACAATGTCTGGGTCACATAGGAAAGAAGCTGGAGTCTCTGTGAACCCTGACAGAGCCATGTTGCAAGCTGCGTGAATGGCTTCAAATGAGGCAGCTAAGGGGGGGGGGGGGGAAAGTGCCACTGTAAATGTCTCGCAGAAGCACTTAAAATACTGTAAACCTTCTAGCAGAAGAGACTCAGTGTTGCCAACCCTTGCAATTTTATTGCAAGTCTCATGATGCCCTATTTAAAGTCGTAGCTTTTGAAAACAACTGATTACCTTGGAATCAGCTTCCATTAAAGAAGGCCTCCAGCAAAGGTTACACAGAAAAGCCTGAAAAGCCCAAGTAGGCTGCAAAGCCTCAAGAAAATAACCTGTTTATTAAAGGCTCGTGATCTTTAAGCTCATCATGATTTTGACAGAATGGCTCATGACTCTGTTTAATCATTGGTGTTAGCCGTATCAGAGAGGTGAAAAAACCCCAACAAAACCTGCCTCAAAACTAAGCCTAAATGAATTCCTCAACAGCATGAGCAAATTGGCAGCAAGAACGGAAAGCTATCTCTGCATTGCCTTGCCTTTGAAACTCTCTCAACAAAACAAAACAAAACCAAACCAAAACAAATCTCATACTTCTCTAAATCAAAGGGTCATGATCAAACCCAGCAGAACCCCAGAAATATGTTGGGCTTATGGAGCTGTTCCTGGAAGGGAAGGTAATAAGAAGTGGAAGTGAATCTCCGGGTTGTTGATTCCAGCACGATAGCTGGAGCCTGGCAGTCAGCTGCAAAATAGGTGCAGCAACTTCAGAAACCGGAGATGTGGGAGCTGGTGGAAAACAGATGGATGGTTTGCCTGCTATGCCAGGGAAGGTTATTTTTTGCTGCTTCTACTTACATCCACACGAATTATAATATACATCCTGTGGATGTTGACTGTGAGGGAAGTGGGGCGAGAGGATCGGGCCACGGCCACAGCAGTGGGAGAGAACTATCAACACTCATCAAAGGAGCTCGGATGGGAAAAAAACAGTCTTCAAGTAGGCCAGATCAAGATAACAGAGATGTAACGCCATGAATAAACTATCACTTCCACCTTTGCTACATTTATCTCTTCCTTCATCATTATTTCTCCACTCCCCCCCACCACTCCTTCAGATTTCCACTTCCAAGTAAGACAGAAGATCAAGATGTGTGCTTTAATTTAAAAGGGAAGGCACAGAGGAAGACACGAAGAGATTAAAGCAATCAGACTTATTTCTCACTTGAAAGTTTGTTTTTACAGGGAGGAGGCTGGTCTGATTTGAGTAAACAGTGTCTTGTCAGGGTATCATTGCCATGAGCAGTGGAGCATCTCCAGCCGAGAGAGCAGCTGAGCCTGGTGGCAAGAGCCACGCCAGAGACGGGAGCAAAGAACAGGGCAGGGAAGTTCTTCCCATCCAGCCCATTTGGCAGATCACCACGGCAGAATGGAAACAGCGATTTTCCTGCAGGAAGGGGGCCTGTTTATCTCTATTAGACATAGATAGGTATATTCTTTTCACAGTCCCCTTCTCTCCAAAGCAGCTTCTCTTTAAAGCTGCTACCATGCCAAATACTGTTAACAATAAAAGGCATACTTTTTCTATCTAAGATGGAAATTAGAAATAGTTACAATCATACAAAGAATTCCTGGAGACTCCCAACCAATGCCTGTTGGGTCTATCCCTGCTAAACTTGCCGCATGGAAATAATTTAGAGGTGGAAAGCCAGCCAGGCAACTCACAGGAGACTTGTAGTCCATATTTTTCTAGATGTTGGTCAAAGTAGTTTCCCATTTGTTTTTAATATACCCAGGATTCCTCCCAGACCTGCTAAGCTCTGCACTGCTTTTGTTCATTCAGTTTAAAATCTGTTCCACAGACACCAGAAACAAACAAACAGAAAAAAAGCTTCGGGGAATGGAGCACAGCTGCCATTAAAACTGCATTAAGCTTTCCAAACGACAGTTTCATAGGCCCAACACACCTCTAGACAATGACCACAAAGCAGAAGGTTAGCAAGCCCAGTCTTCCTCATCAAAGTAACCATACATTTAAATGGGTAGAGGGAAACACGGATGTTTTCCTTAAAACGAGGCCATGGACGCATGTGTACGTCAGCCCTGTGCCCAACAGCAAGGCCTGACTTTGGCAGGGAGAAGAGAGCAGGAAGGAGGAGTGGAATTTAATCCGACCTTTCATCCGCCTGTCCTGCAGTGAGCAAAGCAGAGCGGCTCCGTTAAGAAGGGCTCGTGCCCCCTACAAAACCTCTGTGAGGCAGCTACCGCCTTGTACTGGTGTTGCTAACTATTTCTGAAGCTTTGGCAGATGTTTTCACTTTGGGTAGTCCTTGTCACAGGTCATACCCAGTCATCCTGCAAAAGCCGAGCTGGTCAGGGCTGGAGGGAAGGCTGCAGATGCAGTGGTTTGCAGCAGCTTCTGCAGACTTGGCAGTTGATACGCCCAGGCTGCAGAGATGCGTTTGCTATTTGAGCGCAGCTTAGTAAGGCTTTTGAAAGATGTTTTTGCTTCACTAGCAACCGATCGAGTCAGTCGCTGATCAAGGACAGAGAACTTTCCACTGCAGAGACACCAAATAAATTGTTAGTTTACTGGACTCTATAGCCATTTGGAAGAACTGGGATGGTGCCATGCTTAAGCTCTGAAGTCAGCCTGATGCGTTACTTGTATAGTGTACACTTATGCAATAACACTGTATAGACTGATAAATCACTGCATAGAATGTATTTATGTGTGCCTGCTGAAATATATACTACCACGGTGAAGCTGTGCCTATAAATGTAAATATTTAACAGCAGAATAGGGGTAAGTCTGTGTGCGTATCAAAATATTTTTCACTCAAGGACTTTATTTAAAACTTACTTGTAACATGCCAAATAAATATTACTTGCTGTTTTACAGAACCTGTGGTTTGTTGGTGATTAATATTTGTTTACTGAAAGACTGTATGCACTATTTGAATCTGACAGTTACCAACATCTCTATATACACAGTAGTCCTCAGAGGAATGTACTACCCTCTTTAATATTTCCTGAAGAGCCACAGCTCTGTCCTGTGCTACAGGAGAGTGAAGACGAGGTGGAGGTAGGACAGAACATAGTGCAGTCACACATGGTACATACAGACATGTCATGCCCTACCAAGAACAGGTAAGGCAGAAAACAATTTTCAGGTAAGTAGCTCAATATTACAGATGAAAGTATACAAACGCATGTGTTGCATAAAACTTTTCAAAGACCGTGTGTAGCTAGATATGAAATCAAATTAATGGCCAACATGATATTGTGTAAGCATAATTATCAAGATTATGGGATGTCTTAAGTTAATTTAAGGAATATTAACAGGATCATAAATCTTGTCAGATAGATTTATCAGATTGGAATATTTTGAAAACCTCACCAAACAAGCTCTGACTTTAGAAGGAGGAAGATTAGACTCTGCTGTTGCACATCTCCTACAAAAACAAAACAGAAAGGTCAAAGCAGTGTGCCTGACATAAATTGCGCTTGGAAATTTCATTATGGATTGGCACGCGCTCCATTCACAGCATCATCTAAAGTTATCTTCGGCAAGGAAGCAAAAGATAAAAGGTTCCTCAATATATAACAGAATATCAAAAAAGGAAAACTGTATCTAAAGTGCAAAGCTCTCCAAAATGCTCAGTAAAACATACTCCATATTTGAAAATTAGGCTCAAGTAAAAGGAATATTTAAGGACTATTCTGCTTCCTAGCCTTCCCACAGGACTCAGCCACACTTCCCAGGCACAGATCCCATCCTAACTCAGCACATAGCTTCAGCTCCCATAACACATCTGCAACTCCTTTTAGTCTGAGCTACACAGACAAAATTAAGCATGCCATAACTTAAGAGATAATGGTATAAAATTAATTCTTCAGCATAATTGTAACTGTAGTTGATATAAGATTCAATTTTGTCAGTAAAGTATCAAAGGAATTTTAGCATATCCTAGACAATGATTCTATCATCTAGTAAGAAGAGACTTTACATCATGGACAGTTTAGGTTAACATCCACATATATTATACTAGAACCTCTCTGATGCAACAGATTTTATTCTATTCTGTGTTATGCTGTCAACAAAAATGGTTCAAGCCTTACTGTTGACAACATTTTAAACCAAAAATAACTGAGTGCATCATAGTTGCTACAGAATCATGGAATTTAGGAGGAACATCTACACCAATGCTTTTCTTCTATAACAAAGCTGAGTATGCCTTCTCCTGCATTGATTAATTTGAAACAAGAGGACGTCCATAACGTCTGAGGTGAAACTTCTGCAGTTGGGTAAGGGACTTTTTAATGATTTGACTCCTTCAATCAGTTTTACTTCCAAGCATGCACTTTTCTTCATCTAAGATATTCAATAGGTCATTAATAATTAGAAACAATCCTCTATGAAACAGCTTGAGTTTCACATAGTTTTAGAGAGTCCTCTGGTTTGAAATCTGGCCACATCATTTAACAACCCTAGCTGAAAGGTGGAACCCTCCTCCAGGTTCTGCTAATTCCCCCCACCCCTCCTCAGCTTCACTGATTCAAAACAGGAGTCTCCTGCCATTCCGTATGTTGTGAGGATTAATATTTGTTCACTATCTTAGGCATAAAAAATACCATACAAGCATGTGTTTTTATTCTAGGTGCACAGAGCCGTGCCGCTCTAGGACTCTGTCTGCAGTCTTTACAAATCCTGACACTGAGCGATTTACAACTTGATCAAATCTAAACCTTGGCTTACCAGGCCTTGAGAAATAGTGTTGACTACTTTCATAAAAGGAAACACTTTCCCCTGCAATATGCAGATGACGGTAGAATTGGCTGTTGTTGCCTGCCAAGGGTAAGAATTTCACAAAGTGTATGATGACATCTGTACAGATCAGAAGGCTGTCCAGAGTTACAACAGTTAAAGATTCAGCAAGAATATTAAGCATCTGACTTCTGGGTTTAAGCCAATCACAATGAGAAATCAAGCTGAAGCTTAATACAGAGCACTTAATTTTTTTCCCTCGAAATTCCTCTAAAACCAGAATGGTTCACTTATGGATAATTAGGGGGCATTTCCCATCTCATCCAGCTGTTTAGTAACTGAATGACCACACAAATGACGAGAAAGGTGAGAGCAGCTGGGCCAAGGACCTTCCAGGAAGATTTTTCATCTCTACAAGACCAACGCAACACCACTCCAAGCTGCCCCCAGGATGCTAAAACTGACGTGACACAAGGACAGCGTGACAAGTGATTGCACCTCTCCAGCAACGGGAGGAGCTCACAGTGGGAGCACGACACTCCGTGGCCCTGGCACCCACCAAAGAGGGTCCCACTAAACTCCGAGTGGGAAGGTGGAGCGCGCCACATGGATCATGCAGGGCTATCAGGGCTTATCAGCTCCTGCTCAGTGTAAGCCCTTTGGCACACTCTGGTGCAAGCTGAGGGAGAGAGCCGCTTGGTTCAGGCCCAGAGGCCAGCCCTGAGCTGAGCTACTGTGCCTTCAAGGTACCAGAGCACGGGGAGTTCACTGCACAAACACCCGTCTGCTTCTGCAGGGAGGCAGCCCAATGGCCGCTAGGGCGTAAGAGCCAGCTCAGTGTTGATGACAAGTGATCGCACTGTTGAAATAATCTGGAAAAGAGTTCAGCTATTCCTATACAGTGATGCTTGTGAGCTAAAAAAAATCTTTTCAAGCCAGAAGTGGCTCTGCAGGGGAGAAAGCTCTGGTATTCCTGATTCCTGTTTATCTGTCACGCGGGTAGTTGGACAACTCCGGTATTCCTTATCCATAACCTATTCACACTGCCCTGTTGCGGACACCCCCCCACCCTTCTGCATCCATTGACTCTACTGCGTACTGAAGTCTTGCATCTTTCGTCTTCCTTCATATGCTTACGAAAGAGCTGCTGTTCATGTACATGCAGCACAACAAGCAGCGCGCAAAGTGATTTACATGACCCACCAGGGATGGAGAGGGATTTAGAAGGGAAAAAGTATCATCGAGCTAGACAGATGGCTGTACTGCAGGGGTTATGGCTAAGGAAAAGGCTGCAGAGACTAATCAGAAAAGGGAGGTCCAGACTTTACAACAAACTGCCAAGCAAAGGATTGGTAGGGACTGCTGGACTGTGGCAAGGTTTACTTAAGAGGCCATCCAGTTAATTTTAAGGCTGGGTCACTAGGGAAACATGTAGGCAAAGGATTGGAGGGGCTGCTCGTTAAATAGGGGTTAACAGTTCCAGTATGCAAAGTCTGATGAATAAGCCCTGTTGCAGAGAGGGCTACTAGCAAAGGCTCCCTTCTCCAGCTGCATGAGCCCTGCAGCCTACGAGAAGGCACAAGCAGAAGAATATTAAAAGAGAGCAAGAGTGCAAGGAAACCGTCAGGTGGTGTAAGTCAGAATAATACCCTAACCTCATCATTGCCAAGTTTCTGCAGACACAACAGCAAGGGAGATTTCTGAGAAGGATATTGTGAGTGCCCAGAGGATGTTTACAGGAGCTTTCAAGAAAGAGCATCAGTCTTGAAAGCACAAAGCTAAGGAAAGTTTGCCCATGTCACTCTTCTTCTAATCCTTCCACCAATTCCCTCTCCTCTATAACAAAATCTCTAGCACATAAATTGCTTGCCTTTGCTTTGAAGACCTATTCATTTCCTACCTATCATATCTCATTTCTCACTGAAATATCAGCTCCTGTCTCCGATCAACCAGTGATGCCAACATTCATCACCAACTTCAGTGACAAGCTGGGACAACGATCTTTGCAGGAGCATTTGCCATGGATATGAGCAAGACTGCATTTGTCAGGGCAAGAGAAAAGTACACAGCAGTAGTTGAAACTGAATTTTAGCTAGATGAGAAGGTAGATAGAAACAGAAGATGTTTTGAAAAAATTCTAATTTGTCTGAGACTCTTCTCAGACTCTCCTTGCAGCTGTGTGTAATTCCACATACTCTATCCCAAAACCAAAACAAGGCTGTGTTCTGAGGCTCTCGTGACTTTCTGCAGGATTTCCTTGCTATTGCCTTCATGTGAAAAAATTCCATTGTTTTCTAAAGGAAAGCTCAGCTATCCAATTAATTATAATGAAAGGCAGCAAAACAATCACATAGACAAAACAGAGAATTCAAAAGCTTAATAGGAGCTCCTATTAAAAGGAGGCTACTTATTGTAAATAAAGGGTTGGTTTGATTTAATTTCTACATTCCTTTACCTTTATTCAGACCCATACTATGTATCAACTTGACCGTGTTATTTTAAGTGCAGTAGCTGTGTAAGCTACAGACACACTGCATGGAAACAAAAACCAGAAGGGATTAGTACTTCTAAGTTTGGACTTAAACTTCAGGTTTAAAGTTAAAAAATGTGAGTTTATGAGTAACTGAGTAATCATGCGGCTCTTATTGTGCATCCCAGCATGTCAAATCCCATGGGTCACAGACTCACAGAGTGGCTGAGGTCGGAAGGGACCTCTGGAGGTCAGCTGCTCCAGCCGCCCTGCTCACGCAGGGCCACCCAGGGCCAGTTTGAGGCAGCTTCTGCATGTCTCCAAGGTGGGGAGACTCCACGGCCTCCCTGGGCAACCTGTGCCAGTGCTCGGTCACCCTCACAGTCAAAAAGTGTTTCCTGATGTTGAGAGGGATCCTCCTGTGTTTCAGTGTGTGCCCACTGCCTCTGGCCCTGTCACTGGGCACCACACGGCCCTTTGCTGGACTCTCGTCTCTCTCTCAGTATGTCCATGTCTCTCTTGTACCGGGGAGCCCAGAACTGGACACGGCACTCCAGCTGTGGCCTTGCCTGATAAAGTAGTCACAGATAAAATTTTCCTCATCTTTATCTATACATTCACATATGTGCCAAGCCAACCTGATTAAATGCAAATACTAGGACACCTGTCCTTCAACTGCTCAGGCATTTAAAATTGAAGTCATGCAAAGTCATTAGCCCCATGTAAAAGCTGGGCTTCAGGGCCTGACTCAGATCTCAGTCTCTCTCATGCTAATAGTTTTGTTGATTTGCACTGTTACACTCATTTCACATCGGTGGTAAATGAGTCCAAAAGAGACCCCAATTCCTCAAAATTTTTTACTTTACCAGCTACCTCTCTCCACACACACAAACGATGGAGTGAAACAGGACGTGATATTTCTGAGTAACGCATAGCCAAGTGACAGCGCAGGGGCCGTCTCCTGCTGCATGCACCCCATGGCTGAAACATCGTGGCAGCTCCTCTGAACTGGCCACGGCATTTCCCAACAGCCAGCTGAAGAGGAGAAAACAAGTGCCATAATGAAAGAGAAAGGCTGATGATGAGCCTGCATGCTGAAATGGACTGGACTTGGCTTGAATACTTCACGTACACGTCAGGATCTGTGGGTTTGCAGGGTTCACCATGTTATAGATTCCCAGTTTCAATTCAGTCT
Organism: Platalea leucorodia; assembly: GCF_965183815.1. NCBI lineage: Eukaryota > Metazoa > Chordata > Aves > Pelecaniformes > Threskiornithidae > Platalea > Platalea leucorodia. The sequence goes on along the minus strand of NC_138823.1, from coordinate 58,777,017 downwards.
GCACCAGCCTTTAAGTTCCACCTAGCTCCCACTCTACAGACTTCAACAATTTGTACGTTTGTAAGCGAGACACAGTATTCATCTCAGAGACACAGCTCTAAGACTACTGAAGAGAGAATATTTGGGAGTTTGAGACATCCGTAGAGCATTTCATGTTAAGAAAGAGAAACGCCAAGCACACTACCATAACACTCTGCAAGGACTAAGTATTAACTCAATGTATCATTTTAGTAAAAGGTTGTAACATGTACTAAGCAGAATCAGTGTGAGGAGCAAGCAAGAAAATGAACATCAGCTCAGCACAAACCACGCTAGACCAACAAAAGTACTTCACTTGAGGATGAGACATTATTTGCTGAAACTCTTCCTACAGTCAGCAGTTTACAAGGTTTTTTTTGTTCCCCAAATCCTACACATCTGATTATGATAATTACTCTAATCTGCCAGCATATCTGCCAGAATGGACCTGACATAGCAGCTATTACCAATGAAGCGCAAAGCCTTTTACAAGATGAAAACCAGCGAAGCTATCAAGTCCTTCAGGACTGGCAAGATGCCAGGTGATGATGGGTTGCCACCTAAGTTCTGTAAAGCCCACCAAGACCAGGTGAGTCCAATCTAACAGGCAGCATTTCAGGAAATGGAGAAAAACAAATTTTTGCAATCCATCTCATAAAGCTATCAGTTCTTTGATAGACAGAGACTCCCAGAAAGGCAATGAGATGCCACAGATAATGGATACACTATAAGAATTTAGGCAGACCAATCACTGCAAAAATGGTCATCTAATTTTATAGCCCAGTTTGCATTTAAGTGCTATGTTAAAGTATAGAAGGCGGCTTTAATACCGTATTAACTGCAAAAAAGTAAATGCAGATGTAAAATCATGTCTTGTTTGACAGAGGAAGTGGGGGATCCATTGTACATCACAGAAGAGCTGTTGGTTACCAAAAGGGCTTTTGACTGGGTGGAGTGAAAGAATTTTTCAAAACTCCTGATGGATATGCACTGTTATTTAACTGCAAGTATGCTTTTCTTTTGGATACAAAAATGAAAAAAAAAAAAAATCAAAATATTTTTGTGAAATGGTTCTATTTCTCTACCATTTGAAGCACTCAAAAATATTGCTCGCTCTACTATTTCAGCTTGAAATTTCTCCTGGAAACAAATGGGAAGAAATATACCAAAAAGGCATTAATATGAGCAATCAAGTCTATAAAAATTATACGATGCTGAAAGAATGCTGCAGCCACTCCAACATTCTGTTATTGATATTTAAAGGTCGGTTTGCTGAATCTTAAGATCTTCAAATTAACCAAGTATTTAATGTCACTGTTCTGCATTCCTGGGCTAACCGAATCTGAATGATAATTTAAACCGAGCAAAATAAAGCATGACCTGATTAGGTAATGGATGATGAGGTACAATTAACATGACTATTCAAAATAATGGGTCAGATTCTGTTTGCTATAGAATTTCTGCTTGGTTCAGCGGGAAGGAGGGTCAGAAGAACAATTACAGCTCCCTACTTATTTGTCCAGCCTTGAAAGACAGACAAGCCTCAAGTCTGCTTTAACATGCAGCAGAAGGAAAAACTCCTCAAAACATACTCTGTCAGCTAAAGAGAGCTGGAGTACTTAAACCACAGCTTCTCCCTGTCTCCACCACACGGCCTGAAGATACCCATGTCCTGGGATATGGTGAGAATGGCGTAAAGAGTAACTGTCGTAGAAGAAATCCCCAAGACGTATCTGAGCAGAGCCCCATGTAGGTAGATGACAGGTAGAGGACAGGAAAGATGAACAAATGAAAAAAAGTCTAATGCATTACAGTGGATTATTCTGTATTAACAGAAATAACTGGATTTTGCGGCGCTTTGCAAAATGAACACTGAAACTATGTTGCAGTGTAGCTTGGAGGCTTACCGAGTAGCAATGCAACAGCCTAAAAACTGAAAGAAACATACAAGATTAATTAGGAAATAAAAATCCAAGGTGTTTAAATTCAATATAAAGAAAGTAGCTGCCTGAGAAAATACAAAAAAACTGGATGCAAAACATTAAGCTGCAAGCTTTTATATCCTCTTTTGTCCTTTTTCTACTTCCAAACCCAGACAGCAATAGCCTTACAGAAAAGCAAGACACATTTGGATATGAGCATGCATTACACCAGACAAAATTCAGCTCTGGCTGCTAAATGAAAGGGAGCTCAACAGCCCACGGACAGGTAACACAGACCTGTGCTCCCTTCCTCCTCAGGAGGTCTTCATCTACTACCATGAATAGTCTCACCTGTTAAGCAGCCCAAAACTGAGAAGATGTGGCTTTAAGAAAACTTTTTTTTTTCTCATATACAGAATAAGCAGTGCCTAGCTTCTCGGTGATCTAATAAAGTGTATTGGGCGCTTCTAACTTCTAAAGACAACTAGTTTAAATGGGAAAAAATTAATTCATACACACACACACAAAGCTATTTTACACTTCTTTGGGGAGTATCTGTACAGTAGAAAACCTACAGGATAAGATCTTGGAAAAATTAAAAGAAGACTATGCAACCTGCATTTGAATAAGGTTTAGACTTTCAAAGCAAAGCATTTTGTAAATGACTGTAATGACATATACACACACACTTTGCCCCTCTTCGTCTCCCCATCATTTAGCTTTCATAATAAAAGCATCAGATGCATTTGTAATATAGCACCAGTCTCCAAACAAAAGACATTTGACTTAAGAGTTAAGGTTGAGAGAACATAACCACAGTTTAAGAGCGAAAAAAAAAAAAAAAGGAAAAAGTTTCTAAGACATTGTAAATAGCAGCAGCTTTAGAAAGCACAGAAATTTAGAGACCAAGTTTGACATGAAATCTGTATGTTTAAAGGCTGTGGAAAGGCACAGTTGACAGAATAGAAACACCTTAATTCTGTTCTGCAGGGATGCCATTTATCCCACCGCCTTCCCCCCCAAATACCCACACAAAAACGTAACAATCCCAAGAAACGCTTATGGAGGGTAGGGCGGAGGGTGGTGAAGCTACTTTATTCATACTAAATTCACAGAATTCTTTATGGAAAGAGAGTGTATGTCAAGAAGGAAATCACCCATGAAAACAACTACATCATGATAAGTGTATATGCATGGTAAAAGTGGTCAAAAAACTGTGTGACGCTATTCCCCACTCCCCCCCTTTTTTAAAGCTAACACTGAATACCAAATATAATTAAGAGGCAGTAAAGTGTTAACCAGATGAATACTTTGGTATCTACTCTTTCAGATGACAGAAAAGAAATTGTGCTAATTATCTGCATTCATTCTCAGTACAGAGCTTCTCCTGACCAAAGGCAACACCTCAGAATTAAAGGTGGAGGCATAAGACGCTGTAATTGGCACTCCCTCAGGCTTTCTTAGAGTATCAATTTTTAACATGAATGGTCTGTACAATACTGGAAAGCCATGAAGTTTTTTAAAAAAAAAAACTTTATAATGCAGGATAACTGGGTAGACCTGCACTTCAATTACCTTCCTGGACAGGAAAGGAAACCAAAAATAGGAAATTAACATTCCAAGGAACTTTTTGCATGTCCCAGCTTAATACAAAACAAGTTTAACAAATGTTTCATTTGCTTACTCGCAGGCACCATCCGAACAAAGCTGCAGTGCAGTAAGTTACATGGGAAGTTTGATGAAGCTCAAGAGACAGCTTGATGCTTCATTTCCACTTGGCAATAGCCAGGAACTCCCGGAGTATTCCTGGGAAAAGAGTGCCCTGGAAGGGAACTCAGTGCTGAACTGCTTCTTGGCTTCCACAGCTAATTTATACCTGAAAGGTCCTAAATAACAGCTACCAAAGTGTTCCTGATGTGGTTTATTATAATAAATAATTTATAATATTGTAATAGTATAATAAAGAATTTAAGCCCTTGATTTGCTAGCAGAAACAGGTTTCTGGTATTAAGAACAACTTCAAAGAAACTCAACAAACAGTTCTCTAAACAACTCTCCCATATCATACTGCTTATTGATGCAGATTTGCACATGCCTGTAACTTAGCAGGAATTTCAAATGTATGGGAACCAAAAGTGCTTCCATCAAGCTGCCATTGCCAGTCTGAGAGCTGGTACCTACACGTGTCACTTCTGAAGAAGTTGATTTCCCTGAACTGGCATCAAACACTTTTCTGGCAAAGAGATACTGTCAGCGACATTAGATACCAACCACCAACCATCCACAGCTGCCTCCTCATCGTTGCTTACGGGAAATGTCCAGTCTCACAGATAACCAGCAAGGCACCGGCACTACCCCTGCAATGACTTGGGAGGGGTTATCTGCTGCTGGCTCCTTTGCAGGTTTCACAACTTGGACCATTCCTGATGATTATTAGCAACCAGCCTTGACCAACTGACTCCTACAAGAGGAATTAACAAGCTGGCGAGGGGTCCAAAGGAAGACGGTAATCCTGCTCCGGACAAAACCCTGCACTTACCGTGGACCTGCTCAAAGCCCGACATCTGCACTAGTGTCTCCCTCAATGCCTCACATGCTCGTCATTCCAGACTGTATGCTGCTGCACAACACATTGTCCCTGGTTTTGCTTTTGATTATGCTTTTCCCCATGTCCTCTTCGATACTTGTGTCTGCCAGTGTCTGAATGCCAGCAGGAGATCTAACCACTAAACCTGACCCACCCAGACACCGTGCACTGTGTTCCCAGCAGAACTCCAGTTGTACTCTTACTAGCTCTAATGAGCCTGCACTAAATAACACGTCAGGTCTGGGACTTCCAGAACAGTCCTTGAAACCCATTTGGAAATGATTAATTATACCAAGATTGCACACGCACATATCCAGACAGAAGTGTCTTACAGACGTTTGGATCCCAGCTCTACTTGGTAATGAAGTTTCTCTCTCTTTGTGAAAAAGCTGGGTAATTTAAACCTGAGTGAATGTATATAGTAACTGTCAGGGTCAACAGAGTCTGAGCCATTCATCTGTACCCATGTACATAACATTGATGTAGATCAGCATCATCTTCCTGAGATTTCAAAATTCCATTTTAATGGCTGTTTTTATTACTGTCTTCTCAGCAAATAAATAAATAAATATTAAAAAAAAAAATCTGAAACAGCCAGGCACAAGTGAATAAACATTTCAACCAAGAACATCTCAGAAGAAATGTTTAGACTTATCTGTTGTGGGATGTTCATAGATTCACATCTTATCATCTCTCTCCTGATTTACTAATGTACAGTGTACAAGCCACACCTCTGGACATGTGGTAGCATGACCCTTATGATAATATGAAAGGAGGTGAGTTGTCCCTCAGCCTCTCTGAAGTCCCATATCTTACTACGGCTTGAAAATTAGACATTGTTAGAACTGCAAAATCTGGCAACAAGATCCCTCTCTAGAGCATTCTGTTCCCTTTCCTTCTGAGAAAGGAAATGCTTCCACTTAGTCAACAACAAAGTACCTGAAATTGTCTTCACCATTCACGATGCATCTAACCCTCCTGGACTGCTTTCAGTGCTAAGATGCTTTTTATCCAGCACGTAGCTATGACAGAGATTATATCATAGTGAGAGAAATGATGCATCACCTAGATAGCGCTGGTGACTGCAGACTAGTATGTATGATATTGTGCCTAAGTGACATCATTTTTGTGCAGTATTGCTTTGATGAGCAAATAAAAAGGAAAAGGCATGGGATATAAAGGTCTGCTATCAAACACAACTTCTATCCTTCCCTGGAACTTCAGCAATAAGGATAATTCACCATTTTACTGCTTTAGTCATCAAATTTTATTACGCTTTTGGTAGCATGAATGTTTTCTCTCTAACACTCCAGCACTTGGTGATTTGTAAGGTCTCCTTATTCAGCTTTGAGCAAAAAAAAAAGGTGCAAATTTTAATACTGTTACAATCACTCCTCTCTGCTCCCTCTCCCCGTGCCTGAGACTTTCAGAGCCTAAAATACATTTAACAAACTGAAGAAAAGTATTTGCAAGACACGGGTGCTCTGCACAGCCACACACTTAAAATATCATATACAAACACTTGGAGCCACAGTCCAACACTTTGGCCCTACAGTAATGGCACCAGCTTTCTATTTTCAGAAGCAGAATATTTGTCTTCGTTTTTTCCCCCAGTCTGATGCTTCTTTTAATTGTACTTGTAGAGTGAATCCTTTCAGATTTTTTACCAGGAGACTTCTTTCAGTTCCAAAGAGTGTCAGAGGAGTCTTAAGATCCGGTATTCAAACCTGAAATTACTGAAATGCAGGCAACGTGAACCCAACTGCACACCCAGCCACACATTTTTAATTTCATATGCATGATCATGCACCATTGTCTTTGTATAAAGAGGAGCACAGGCATTTTGAGAGTAAATTTAAGATGCGACCCTTCAATTAAGTAGATGTGCTAAGTCAAAAGTCAGGTTGGAAAGTAACGTGGCAATATGACGTGGTATTTCACCTTTCCCTCTACGCAGTCTTTCCCTATTAATGCACTAAAGCTTTATGTAACTGGATTTCAATGCTACATAACACATATGAACACATAACAGTGTTCACAGCTGAATCAAATAAGTGCATGCATTAATAATGGTCTAATAATAATTTTCTAATGGTTTTGGAGTTAAAAGCTCCGGAGTCCAACTTTAATGATGATTACCTGCAGAACACAGGGAGAGACGCACAACCTCTTTATGTCTCACTCCATCTGCCACTTAAAAAAAGGGGGGTGATATGATGTCAACCCCACTTCGACAGTGTTATCGTGGTAGTCAAATTGCTATTTGTGAATTATATTAAGAGCTTCAAGATAAGAAGATGTTTCAGTTATTCTTGTTAAACAGTCACGTTCAACAAATCATCATTTGTCTGCATGTCTGCTCTGTTACTCATGCAAAGAGCAATGACTTGCACAAGGTCAAGGTGTATAAAAACTCTTGGCCTGAGATCCAAAAAACCTCAGAATGCTTAAAGTGACTGTTATTCACACAGATATGCAACGTCACAGGTATGTATGATCATCGAAACACATGTACATGCCTGTACCTATTCACATGTGCTTTTTACAATGCTCCTAGCATCACACATGCTCTCTTACTTATTCTCAAACACTGCACAATCCCGAAAAAACTACTACAGGAAGCAGCTTCATCTTCCAATGATGCTAAAATGTAGGACCCTGGTCTTTGGGGAATTCACTAAGTCTTCTTGTAAGCAAACAGTGTTTTATTTGAGCAAGGATAGCAATGGAGGGCATTCCACACACAGCTGTGTGTACATGGAGACAGATACACACTGTGAGTAGACCGAAAAATATGAACACCTTGAAGATTCTGCAAATTATTACTTATTAATTTTCGATGAATCAAAAGAGTTTATGAAAAGTATGTTCTTTTCCTTACTTAATCTCCCACTCAACATCCACGTCTTAATATGAATTCAATTCAGACTATTTTTAAGCATCTCTCGAGGTACATTCCATAGCATCTTGAAAGAAGATCAGAAAATACAGCCCAAATAATGTCATAAATCACCAGACTTGAAACAACTCAGTGAGAAAAATAAAATCAACATTTTGGGTAGCCCTTTAGCAGAGGAAAATTACCCAAGGCTGACGCCTCTTCTTTTATGCTGCATTCTTACTACTACTTTTGAAAAATATTGCCCACCTTTGGTTAGAGCCAAGACTAATGCATGTTTCACTAATGAAACTGAACTTTCAGAATTCTCTAATATGGCAACTAAACACAGGTCCTAAAAAAACATATAAATTCTTACATGTCCTAACACCACCACCTTAATGGTGAGTAAAAGCTAAAGCACTTAGTACATACTTTTTGTTTCCTCTTTAGTGTATCTAAGCACATAGCATATTGCAAAACCCTTCAATAAAACTCTGTATTCTGTACCGTAACATAATTTATCTAGCCATCCTTTCTGCCAATTTTTAAAGCTTAAGAAGAAAACCTAATATAACCTTAACCTATTGTCTTTCAGTATTTGAGTTTATTAAAAATCCAATCTTTGTTTTTAACTACAAGATAGAGAAATATGAACAAAAAGAAAAATCTACAATGGATCTTGTGAACTCAAAATCAGTTCACCAGAACTACACCTGAAACACCTTAGTAAGAAACAAGGACCCTTGGACTCTCACATCACTCCCCCCTCCCTCCTCCTACCCCTAAAACCAAAGTGACCAGAATACAGTCTTTTGCTCCTAAATTCCCAACTCAAATCCATCTTTAATCAGTAATAACTGAAACCAATTGCCATCTTGAAGGCTTTTTGGCTTATGTTAAAGGAATCTGAGGTCCCAGTCTAGCTCCTGGAGAAAAGGTGACCACAACATGGCCCATGACAACTGATGCAACTTGGCAAGTTCCTTTCCTGGCTGATTCATAAAAACAAGAAGTAAATGGATATGAAAGGGAAAGCACCTTCAAGCTTTTACAGGCAGCAGCAACTCTGCCTCACTGAAGAGCTTTGATGAAATGTGCAGGCAAGCCTACATTGCTGTTACACAGACTACTTTGCTATTGGAAAGCATACAACTCCAAAGATCCCAACATGGCAGTATGCATTCACCCTACATGTTCTTCAAAAGAAATGTTAAGATCACACATGGGTCTGTGAACAGCAAAACTAATGACATCTGGTTTCCCAGAGCTTTCTGGTTGGGTTGCTGATGTTCAGTAAGATGCAACCAGGAAAAACAGTTTTTCCAGTAGCTGAAGCATCCATACCATCCCTTTCTCACACAGACTCTGGTGTTGACTAGGCACTGGGCTCTTCCTGCAGCTTTTCATTCAATGGGCTCACTAATAAGGTCTTTCTCATTCACCTGCTTCTCACTTCTGAAGAAACCATCACATCTCTAAGATCTCTTCCTCTTTTGGGGGACTACTGTTTCCCAAGTTGTTGCGAAGGGGTGAGAAGTAGGCAGGCAAACAGGCAATTAACATCTACATGCGCACGCATGTGCACACACACACACAATGTTCACAGTCACTGAAGCCTTATTTCTTTGAGAATTTTAAACAGGGAAGAAATGTTTTGCAGTGGTTTTAGTACATAGTAATTCTCATTTACTTCTAAGTGTCTGAAACATTAGCAGAGGAAAATATCCAGAGCTTAGCAGCATCTGCTAAACACTGCACTCTGCTAAAAAAGTAGTTTGAGCTAGGAGAAGGAAAGTTGGCCAAAGCTTCTGGCTCAGTGGAGATGCATGCTCAGTAGCCCTGTCGCCAGGGAGAGCAGCCCAGCATCCGTCACTGCAGCTGAAGGAGCCTTCTGACACTTACTCCCCGTCTGTCCTGGACCACAGACAACACTGCTGAGCACAGAGCACCCCGTGAGCAATGCTGCACCCTCCCACTGCAAACACCAGCACCTCAGCAGCTGTGAATAAGCTGAAAATTTAGTATGTTCAGGATCCTGCCTCCTCCCTTGCAGCCCCCCTAGAGATCTGGATGCCACTGGCAGAGCGTGGTAAGCAGAGACTAAACAGTCTCTTCACAGATCTGAGCTCTGCCTATTCCACTTCTGTCTGCAAAACACATGACAATATTTAAATTCACACCATTCAACAATACTCAGAAAAACCTCTTCTTTTACAAAAGACACACAAGAAACACTTTAGTTTTGTGTTCTAATGTAATAAGCCAAGAGACTTTGTTTATTTGGAGTTGCAATTTCATCACTAAAACAATAAGGAACTGGCAAAATCAGATTACCAATATTCAAAGCAGTATATGATCTGAACTGCTGATAGATGGATGACAACAGTATGCTAAAGAGTTGAAGTTATGTTGCCTATCCATTGGACAACTGCTAATGGTACCACTATAATTTAAAAAAAAAAAAAAAAGCAAGCTCTGCACTTTATTTATTTGTTCCTTATTTATTGACTGATCCGTATTTTACCTGTTTAAGTCAAACAGGATAGCTGTTACGTTTTAATGGCATCATATTCTAGGGTAAACATCATTACGGAGTAAGATCATAGCATTTGTAAGCAAGTAGTAAAATAAAAGAAAAAATCAGAGTCAAGAAAATTTAGAGAGATCGCAGTTCAGGGCGGGGGCGGAGGCTGAGGAGTTTATAATCATCATGTGAAAGAATACATCTGCTTAATGCAGAGATCACACCATTCTTTCAATGGATCTAGGAGTTCAAGGCCATTAAGAATATATATGAAAGAGGAAGTAACTTCATTTGCCACCAGGTATACAGTGCCAGCACCGTTTTGCCATGTTGACACAGGCGGAGATTGCTGATAAGATAAAGCATTCTGGAATCTACCGTACCTTCCTGTTAGCAACCTGCTCCATTTCCAATTTAGATGAAGATGTAAATTGTGAGGTCAAAAGATAAGCCACAGGACAACTTCTAGACACTTCTCTTTTTTGTAGTAGAAACAAAAATGCTTGCTAAAGAAGAGTGTTGTAACCAATGGCTTACACATTTTTTCATCTGAGCCCTGGGATTTAAAAGGAAAATTTAATTGGGGACATACTGAAAAAATTTTGTTCAGTCTTGCACAGTCACTGGCCAAAAAGCAGCACAGGTTGTGCTGGCACTGTACACGACTACTGAAACAACATATTTTCTGTCCGTCTTAAGCAATGATGTTCTTGCTTTTGCCTTAAGTGAGGAAATATTCTGAAAAAAATGAAGATTATGTTCCGCTTCTATGTTCCCTTGAGAAAAATTTAGAGAGCAGTGTCATAACCCAATGTCCACTCTTCTCATCTACGGATGACAGAATGGAAAATGCCACTTTATTTCAGAAATGAGCTACTTTTTTCTTAGTCTGTTCGTCATTCCTGCCTGCAGGCACAAGGGTTGTGGAGATGACTCCTTCAAAATCATGTTTAGAGTACTAGCACTTCTGCTATCCAACAAGCTAATGCTTGTATACTTTGATAACTTAGGTAGCTCAATCTTCTACCATGCTAGTTGGTCCCAGCGCTATGAAAGATTAAATTCTTAAATCAAGAAGTCCAATGACTTTTATAATTTAGCTACAAATTAACATCCAGAAATATCTCAGTGGTCTACTTGTCCTTTCATAAAGAGGACAATCTGACTTTGCGAATCTTTTACCACTTAACCTGTCTGAAACGTGTTCAAGGTCTTCTGCCTACGTCAAACTAGGCTAAATCACTAGCAACAGGAGAGTGCCCTTTTCTGACTATGAAGTATTGGAAATACAGGAATGATGCAGAATTTGATTATCTTTTATATTGCTGAGGGAAAAAAAAAAACATTAGGTCAGAGACCTCCCTCAGATATTTTGAAGAAATGGAGAACTTTGATATAGTTTACTGAGATCAAGCAAATATCCTTTTCCTTCTCTGCTCCAGAGGGCCATGAGCTCCTACTGTTCCCTTGACGAATGTCAGGACACTGCTTCCCTTTTTGCTGATGGCATCACTTTTATGCTACTGCCTCTTAAAACCTCACTTTAAGATGGTGCTACTGTTTCAATGAATTTAATGAAAACAATGACAAAATCCTCATAAGCAAGGTTGAGCGTCTGCATCCTTATTCCTTTGTGAGCTTTCTTTAACATTTCTATCAGAAATATTAACTGCCACCTAACCAAAATGATAGCCTTACAGATTAAAACCTTCATCTCTACCAATAATTAGAGAGTGGAGAATCAGTGTCCAATTCTGTGTTTTTACAGTGTCTATCACTGCAGTTAAAAGATATAGGATTTTTTTAGAAAGGATTTTCTCCTCCTTTAAGACACTGAGGAGACAGCAACTTGCTGCTGTTTACCAACAGAAAACTCCCTTCCTGGAAAATAACTCAGCCATTAAGCAGGTCTACCGGTGCAGGACTCCACATCTCCAGTCCCCACACCATTTCCAGGAGACCAATGCATGTTTCAGCAATACGGTTTCTCAGAATTAGGACCATTAACTGTGAGAAGGAGAAAAGTTACTTCCAGAGTTTGGCCACCTGGAAGAGCAGGTCTGGCAGAAGCCATGCGTGTTTTGGCAGGACAGAAGAAGGTGGAAGATGCCAATCAATTTAGGCCTTTTCTCCATGAGGTAGTTCCTCACCGTTTTCAACAGTTAAGCTGACTGCGGTTTAGAAATACATCACTGATCAAAACAGATAAGAAATCTACTGTATAAATACCAGCCTTGTGCAGAATGAGTTCAGCTTTCCGAACATCAAAACAGAAGAACAAAAACCCCAATTTCACTGTGACTTTTCTCGATGTCTTCCTGACAATATAAGCAATGGAGCCAAATGAAGAAAAAGCACAGAGGTGGCTGGGTGGCCAGCTTCATACAGGTATGTAATGGAAACAGATGTGTACATGGGAAAATACTGGCACGCCAACACGAAGGTAGAGGGGTGACCTACGGACATCCACAGCTCTTGAATGCACAAAGGCATTACTGCGAGCACTTCAACAAATCAGTAACAGGGATACTGTATCCTGGACTCCTTGAACCTTCCTATGGAAAAAAGATAGGTAGCCAAGCGGGTAGCCAAGCAGGTGGATAGTACGATGCTCTTTTAAAGGTACTGCAACAAAATCAGCTGTTGTTGTTGGGGATTTTTTTTCTCCACTTTGTGGGGTTTTTTAATTACTATTTTTATTACTACTTGTCAGACTACTTGTCTGAAATACATTATGAGGCTTAATTTTTTAAGGAATATACAGCATGCTGGGAGTCTGTGATAGAAGACACTCTACACAGGCCAACTATCATAATTATGCTATGATTTTATGCCCAGCAGGAAACTTATGATTTGCCACCCAGGAACAAAGCTAAAGAAATGACCTAAGGTAGCCAATTAAAGTTTTCATAAAGAAACCCTCATCTATTCTCAAAACCCAAAATCTCCTTTTATAGCACAATCCTCTTAGCACTTATCTCTCCCTTCCTCATTAATCCAGTTTCACCTAGCTGGCACTGACACATGCAGAGCCGGGGAGGGAGATACACACACAGATATACACACTTTACTTTTTTCCGTCTGTTCTTCTTGACCTTTCTGATTCGGTTCAGCATTTATACTAGCGCACCTGTCTGGCCGATCTCCCCTGCAACGTGCCCTTCAAGATGAAAAACATAGTTTGATAATGCATGGTGACAAACCTTGCAGAGAGCAAGCGGGCGAGCAAAAGAGAGAGAAAGCGCTAAGGGAAATCGCTTCTAACCAGGATCTGCTGCTGCACAGCTAATCAGGCAGGTATTCAGTTGTTCACTCCTGCAGACTTGCTTAGCATAGAAATAGGCTGTCTGCCCAGGAAGATGAGGTAATGTCTAGGTTTAATGCCAATCTCTGTAACTGGCAGGACACATCGGGTAAATATTTCTGCTGCAGGAGACCACATTAATTTGATTTTGCTACCAATTTTCATTATTGTTATTATTTCTATCACTATGAATATGCATGAGTTTACCTGCTAACGCTGAGGAGGGAGAGGGCACAGGGCTCCAGGTGAGGCCGCCTCCACGCTGCAGCACTGCTCTCCCCCCTCACACTGCTCCCCACACTCAGCGCTGCCTCCGCTTTGTCCTCTCATCTTCTTTACTGAAGGACCAGGCATTTGTCTGCTCACTTATCTTCTCTACTCCATTTACGTAGTATTAGATACCCTTTTCCACTCACAGCTTATGCTTTGTCCCTCCTTACCGTACCACGAAACCCACCTTCCATTCAGTACTGCAATACCATGGTCATCCACAAGTGCTTCTTACGCAGGCACTGCTTTCCCTGCATAGTAATACAGCTATCATCTATCAAACTGTCAAAAATGAACAAACCCCCCAAAACATCAAACAAAACCTCACAAAACTCTGCCAAGCAAATATGCAGAGGGGTCTTTTCAGCCTCTTTGCTCTCTTCCCAAGCAGAAAAGAACCTGAAACGCCAAAGTGAAAACATAAACAGAAGTGCGAGTCTGTCTGTCCATCTTGGAGCTTCATAAACACAGCCAGAGCTCTAAAAATTAAGAGATGTTTAAAGCAAGTCAGGAGCACGAGAGCCTGTGAACAGCAGCAAGAGAGAAGTGAACAATCCTGCAGGAACACCACCATGACTGAATTCCCCGTGACATGGTGGCTCCAAACGGGGCAAAGATTTGGGGGGAAAAGATTTCATGACAAAGGAGGACATGGACTTACGGTCGGAGAACAGGGTTGCAAACAAGGATTTCCCCAAAGTGACTTGTTGTTGGCCTTAATCACTTTCTCGTTTCTCTATCAGTTAGAACAAAACCAACTATCTGTGCCTTAAAAAAAAAAAAAATCCCCCAAACTTTGTCCAATATACTACCTTTTCAGTTTCTAGATCATTAGCTTTTGAGCTCTACAGTTTACTCGAAAACTATATCCTGAGGATACAACAGTGCTCATTGTAGGCTCATATTTGGTTAGAAACAGAGGCAAGGGCAAAAATTTGGTTTTGGCAAATATAATTATATTCGAAGCCTTAATGTTGCCTTTATTCAATTTAAAAAGCCTCAAATATAAATATAAACTGGTATTTTCCTCCTTTTTCATGAGGTCTCTCCAAAAGACCATATTCCAACCACCTAAATACTATCCCTATCAAATTCTTTCAATCTTCAGGTTTGTCAGCATAATGGGTATGATCGTACTTTCAAAGCTACCACGCTCTAAGACAGTCGCATGCAAACCTCCTCCAGTCTGGAAAGACTGCGGCAGCAGGGAGCTCAGGCTGAACATCCCTCTCCTCTAAGGGGGTCTCTCAGCCCCGGCTGCGGGACCGGCTCACACCGCAACCGGCCCCTGCGGCAGAACCAGTTTGCAAGTCCCCAGCCCAGGTCCTACATGCAGATGTCTGCATCCCGCCTTTCAAAATACTCATTTATATTCGGTTGTTGTGCACAATTGTATGAATGTTGGGAAAAACAAATACGGTCATTTTCTTCTGATCAAAAGTTTAACGTGCTTAAAACGATCTTCTCAGTATTAAAACTGAACAAAATCTTTGAAAACTGCTAGCAAATCTCTTGCATTAAAACTACTTTTTTACTTGTCTCACCTTTCATCTCTTGAATGTCAGCACATATTTTAAATCATATAGCATCAAAGAGGGCGAGGATATGTTTGAGTTCATTCTTTTCCCTTTGATACCAGGATATAGATGAGCATTTCAGTTTAAAATCTGTTACCACTTGTGATCAGCATCCACACACTGAAGACTGCACTCCAGCTCTTCACTTCTTTCCTTCGTGCTTCAGGACACGCTGTCTTTTTGAACTGTGCTGTTCCATTTGGTTCCACCATAACCACTCCTTGTACCAGATTTAATATTTAAAAGACACGGTCTACCACATGAAAGTAGTACACTAGCTTGCTTGGGGTTCAACCAATTCAGGGCAGACATAATACAGACTTACCCACTTTTACTACATACACGTATTTCAATCAAGTTCTTTGTAGTTTCTGCTGAAGAAACTGCTCAGGCATCACAATTACATTACAAATTTGTTTCTAGTTCATCACTACCAGTGATTCAAAGACATGAAAGGAACATTTTATGTAAAGAAAGGCTAAAATCTGCATGAAGAGGAGAGGCGGAAGGTGTCGCAGTTTCTTCCAGACAGCTCTTTATGGCAAATGGCAAGGAGAACTGAAATTGAGGAAACTTATGTAAATCATCTGTCCAAAGTGAGGTCTGCCTTCTTTACTCTCACATGCACCCGATACCAGTGACATCTGACAAACCTGAGACAGAAAATGATCCAGAGACCTTTGTCAGAACTAGAAAGGAACGTGACTCTGTTTGGCAAGAACATGGTGACTATTCCCAAGCTGACTACAAGCCAGAGCATGAAGAAAGGAGCCCATTTTCACCGTTAGGGATGGGCAGGCACAGAAATCCAACTTGTAAGTTAAAAAAATCTCCCCTCACTATGAAGAAAAGCATAGCTAAAATGAAATCTGTAGGCTTGGTGTTACTGGGACCAAGAAATGAGACTCTTTGCCCAGCAAGCCTCAGCTACCTGGGCTGACAAGACAAAGGTAATGGATGTGCTCTGTACACTGCTTTTTCTGATAGGAATATGTTCTCATATTGCATATTCAACTGAGGCCATGCCCTGGCAAAAAAAGACCAGCATGGATTTGACAGATGACACATTAAAATGATTTTTCAATATTTTGTAGCTGAAAAATGTGTCTGTTTAGAGGAAGGCTGGATATGCCTGCTGCAAAACAGTAATGGCATCCAAGTATTGGACATTACCAGATTGCACTGTATACCAAAGTGCTAACGCATTTCTTCGTGTGCTCCCATTTGCTGCCAAAAAACCCAATAAAACGGGTTCTCATCTCTAGGTCCCTCAAGTTAGCATCTTTTACAAAGGATGATTTCACTTTAAAATACTGGAATTGTTTTTAGCAATTCCAATTTTAAGCCATGATGTCACCAATACACAGTAATCAAGGACAGCTGCTTTTGAGTGCCAGTACCCTGACAGGTTGATGATACCTCCGTCTTATGCCTTTGAGTCACTCATTCTCTCCTTCTATATGAAAGCTCCCTCAAGAAGTTCTTAGTAGAGATTTAGCCACGTTCGGTTTCTACCCTGACAAGATAAAAAGAAGCCACAATTGCGACGAGATTGCTGTTGTAACACAGCCTTCCCAAGGATGCCCAGGCTCTTTCAATAATTTTTCAGAATTATGTCAACAAGAAGAACATGTTTCTCTGAGTGTTTCTGATTTTATTTTTTAATAGAACGTAGCAGCTTTGTATCGGTTAAAAAAAACAGGGAGAAAGAGATGGAAAAATCAGTGTCCTAGCCATGAACCAGCTCTGCGGAGAGTTAACACTCTGCACTGGGACAGCCCAAGTTTGAGCCAAAACGTTGCCCTTGGGGTGTCCTGCCAAGCAGAGAAAAAAGAGCGGGGCAGATTGGTGGGTATGCCAGATTCTCTGTGCCACAAAATATGTGCCATAGTGTGGGTGCAAGCCTCGGCAGCCGAAGCAGGAAAGCTGTAGTTAGGTCTCTGCGATTGCTGGAGCAGCTGTGACAATCAGATGAGGTGGCAGGCACGTGCCTTTAGGGATGCAGGAAAAAAGAGGTCTCTCTTCTTTGCCACTACATGGGAATTCACAGCAGCGCTCCGCAGCTGGAGAAAGGGGATCAGGCCACTTTGTCCCTACCGAGCAAAGGTTTTGATAACCGGAAAGGGAGGTCTGGTGGATACAATGAGGGCACAAGGAGAATTTATTTAAAAAAAAAACAAGCTCAAGAGGATTTTGACAACAGGGTGTACTAAGGGCATCTACCACAAAAGCCACTCAACAAATCTTACACATACCTCTAGGCTGATGTGAACTTTTCACTCTTCCTTCCAATCTGCTGAAGAAATTCTCCCAAATCCCCTCAAGTGGTGACAAGTGCTCTTATTCCTGCTGGCTGCCAAACCTCCTTCCTTCCCCAACCTGTTATAGTAGCAATGCAGGAGGAAGATAAAAGGGGAGGAAATAAAAGAGTCTCTAACATGGCTTTCCTGAATCCCAATCACTGAAAACCAGGCTGATGGATCTCTTCCTGAGAGCAAAAAAGCTTCTGTGTAATTGAAATATTTCTTATTTGCCATGTTCTAATTGTGCATCATAACCACAGGACTAAAAAGAATATGTGGCTCCCTTCAACTCAAACAGAAATCGGGCAGTTGAGGATAGTGATTAAGTGAATAACAAAGATTTTATTTTTTTTTTTTGCGCATTTAGTACTTCAATTTTTTTCAACATAAGTTGTCTTGTAAAAAATATGTGCAATTTAAAATTTAAAAAAATTCTGAAATTAAATGTTTTGACAACTTAAAAACTGAAATACTGAAATACTTCCCTAAAAAACTATTTACCAAGTTTGACAGAAATTTGTGACAAGATTGAGTTAGCTCTGAACTGTGTTCCTCAGCAAGCTTACACCTCACTTGCTTTGTGGTTCACACTCCTGTACAGCTTAGCTTCTCGCCCAATCTTCAATAGCAATTTTGTATCAGCAACTGCAGGTCAGACTACACCAAAGTCCAGAGATCCATGAGAAAACTTGCACTGAGATTGGCCTGTTGCTTTTCAGAGCATCAAGACATCGTTCAGTTTCCACTGATGTTAGCACAAGAAGTCCAAGATTCAAATTGTTTCTTAATTTGTTAGCTAACTTTGTGGCAATTTCAAATACCAAACACAAGATATTCCCTAATTACTTCCTTCACGTAAAACCACACATTTTGTTTAATGCTGAGGCTTTGTGAAAGCAAGCAAACTGATTTTCTATCCTTCTTAAAAATCCTACTACCTGATCTATCGCCATGTATCCTTGATGACAAACTAGTGAGTTGGTTTCTCTGGGATGCTCCTGAATCAGGAGCAAGATGCTGATTTTGAAAAGGCTTCTTCATGTGGCTCTACCACGCAGATGTCCAGGACTTGTAGAATTAACATTTATTACCTCTTAAAGAAAATGCCTTGATTGCTTCCTTGCCATGTATTCCCAGCCCCTCTTCTGTGTCCCTCTGTTGCACCCTCTGGGTAGCAGACAAGGAAGAAAAAGCATTGCAGACATTTTCACATAGCTAATCTTTATGAACCAACAGTGTTTCTGACAAGCCATTACCCACAAACTATGGCTATTACCGGAGGAAAGACATTTTTCAACTACTTACAAGGATACAGCAACAGCTTAAAAAAACCCTGACAACAACATTGTATGCATCGCTTCAAAACTTTACGCTAGCCTACATCATCCCCCAGCAATCTTAACTCTCCAGGGAATAATTTTTCTTTTTTTTTTCCTGCTTAAAGTCTTGTAGTTTGCACACATAGACTGTAAAACCAGGCTCTCTCCAGAAGATGAACAAGTTAACTCATTGGAAGTAGCAAGCCTAAAGTTGTTTCTTAGGCTGATGAATACAAGACATCTGTTTACTGAAACCAGTAAAAAAACCACGTAGTGTTTTTTTTTGTCAACATGGAGCTCTAGTTTTCAAAAGGACTTTGACAGTAATGCCTTGAATTTCTTTTCCTTGCACTAATCAATTAATTTAAAAGGTGTGATAGGAATTAATACTAGATTATTTTAGCCCTTTCTGCAACTCCACTCATCCTTCCACAGAGGTGTGTGCTCCTCCCTGCTCACTGCCTGCCACGGACAGGTAACGTATGTGGCAAACGATGGCCACAGTGAAAAGCTACCACCAGGAAAATAATGGCTTCAGCAAAACCAGACTGACTGAGTTGGCACCATTTCAGCTCAGTGAAGATCATACGAAGAAAAAATGTGAATTACGATTTCAACCACCCACCCATGCCCACTTGTGACACTGTTTGCTCACACTACCCACGCCTCAATGCACGGATTGGTTCCAAATTACCACCTCTAAGAGACAGAGCTGAGTGGAAAGTTCCCCAACCTTTCCAGAACAGTATGGTTTAACATCAAAATATCTCCACATACAACACTACCTTCCTCATTTCTAACCACATTTCTTTCCTATACCGTTATAGACTATTTATATTTTCAGTAACAGCTCATGATACCATCCTTTCTCTAGAATCTTTAGTGGAACTCGGCATATGACATTAAGATCAAGGAGATTTGTTATACCAAGGTCTAAAAGCCTTGTGAAGTTATCGCCATTGAGTAGAGATGGCTAAAACAAAGTCAGGCTTTCATCTGCTGGAAATGCACCAAAATCTGCTCTTTAAATACAGCACATTGTAGGCTGCTGGTAAGTCTCAGGTCTTTCACTACTATGATACCTGTTTAGTAAACCCATTTTTTAACACAGTGAGCAGATTAAAGTGTTCATTTAAAATAAAATGGTTTCCATTAAAGACAGTCTACCCTGTGATCTTGACACTCAAATTCCAGTAGCTCTTAGGACCAGAACTGAAGTCCCTTCAGCCTCTCAGATTTGGAAAGCTGCATCTGCAACATCCCCAAATAATAGATCACTGATGTTGGGCTTTTTTTTCTTCACTTTGGGATATCCAGGAGAACGCAGACAAGGGTTTTTATTTCCCATTTTCACTGAATATACGTTTTCATGTCAGCCAAAGTGAAAGCTAACACAGTTGGAATATAGTAAATGTCAATATTTAATCTGGCCTTTCCCTTCCAATTTTTTAAACCACAATGCATCATCTCAGCATGATTAATAACAACTCTTCTGTTGCTCTCCCTGAACCGACCTGAGGTATTTTTGTTGCTAGGTAATGTTTTGTTGTGAGCTGTCCTCCCAACACAGGAAAGATTAAGAGATCTCAGATGGAACCAAAGACGGCATGCCAGCAATCACAGCTGAAAGACGCTTGCACTTGACATCTTGAGATGGGAACAACATGTCTATTGTTTGGAGCCATCAGTCCTTTGCTATAATGCCTGACAGACAAAACCACCTACCTTGTCAAGAATTGGGAACCTTGTCAAGAAGTCATTTGTACTGATTGGATAAACAAAAGGGGAATCTGGAGAAGCAGGTTCATAAAACAAACCAAATGTCCTAGAAATGGCCCATATTCACCATTACATTCCAGAGTAGAAAGGAGCTCTCAATTTACTTTAAGTGGTCCCAGGAGGATCCAATACTCATAAAGAAATCTTGCATTGACCTCAAGCTTCCACAGCAGCTTTTATAAGAATACAATGCGGCGCTGCCAAGGGAACGGGTTTAGCCAGAGAAAAGAGAGTTTTGGCCAAGACATTCCTCCATCTGACTAATCCTTGGCTTTCCAAGAGCCTGCTGGAGCCACTGGCAGCCGATTAAAAAAACCTAACACCTTTTTCGTCCCAGCCTATATGAGATAATATTTCAGCAGCCCCAAATCAGGCAAACGTGTAGTCATGTTGCATACTTCCTCCAGACTTTAACTATTCCTTTGCCCGACCAGGGCATTCATTCTAAAACACTTTTTCTATGCAAGGACTAACATTCTTATTAACGTATTTACAAAAATACATAACCATATCTCCGAGTTTCCCAGCAATACCCTTGGCAGAAATAAAGGAAGCCAGACTGACAGAAAAGTTATACTCCAAGATTACTGTGCTGTATTCTTTGCCAAAGGGTAATTTGTCAATGCAGTTGACAAATTGAAAAAGGGGAACATTTTTAGTGCCAGCCCCAGAAAACAACAGAAGTGAAAAACAACACTCATTCCCTTACTGAAAATATCACCACGTAGCCTATAAGATAAGGAGGGGAAATACAAGGGAAGAAAAAGTAGTCCCTGCACTGAGGAACCTAACTCCTTAATCTTATATTCTTTAAGACTATCTGAGTAAAGAGAAAAACAGTCTACTTTTCCCAGCTAACAAGCTATTTGCGCATTCTGGTGGCACCTAGGCTCCCATCAGGAGTCAGAGATCCTTTTGTGCTAGGCACTGTAAAAACACTTACTAAAAGGACAGACAGCCCCAAAGGCTTTATTATCTAGAATAAATAAATTACCATGAATTAGGGCTCAATTTTCTAGCAGTGTGGGTAATTAAACACTGGAACAGGTTGCCAGGTGGTAGACTCACCATCACATGGAGTCCCGAAGACTGTATTTCTCTCTAAAAAACATGCTTCCAACTAATTTACAGGAAAAACTAAATGGCTAACTCTAACAGGGAGGGTCAAGCTGCATAATTACAGTGATCAGTTCTGACCCTTGAACCCATGAATCCCCCCTATTCAATCTCTTATTGTGTTAAACCAAAGGCAGATAATTAATAGTACCACATTCAGCTGCTACTAATACTTACCGTTCTGCATAAGGCAACAATGACAACCACACTTCAGAGCTTCAGCCACTGGGCAGGAGATTTTCCCCTCCTGTGCATCCCAGTTTTATTTTCTCCTGCAAACTGGAGCAGTCCTCCAAAGTGCTATGCCACAGCAAGAGTCACTGGGTAGGAAGGAACGATGTTCTATGGTAACACAGAATTTTACTTCTTCAGTGCTTTATCTGGTGGGTGTTATTTGGCTGCAACTGGTTATGCTGGCAGCATGTCCCCAGATCTGGAATCCCAAAGGAATTTTCCTGCAGTGGTCTAATGATATTTCTGCTTTCTTTTTTAGCACAGTGTGTGAATCACTAGGTTCAAGCCCTTATCTCAGCTTATCCAGATGAGCATCTTAAACTTTTGATGTGACCTCTGTTCTGACCTCTTTTCTGAATGTGGCATGCAACAATTTAATCCAAATAAAACCCCTGGGGTCGATATTGAGGACATATGAAATTCCAAGGCCTTTTAGACCACCAAATTAGACAACCTAATGAAGTCCTTTGGGCTCTAAATTCTGTGAAGTCGATATAACGGCTTCTCCGTGGGCTAAGAGCACCCAAAACATTCTTTTCTACCATATATAACTGTTACTTTCAGTTTAATTAATACTAAACGGCTTAATCTTCATTATATATCTCACTGTGTCTATGCAACTGCCTTGGCTACTTGGAAGCATTAAACTACTTGTCCCCAATGGCTTCTTAATGAACAGCATTCTTCTACTGCATGTCTGGGAGCTTCTCTCCCTTTATTAGCTCTATTACAGACCACTGTGCACAGGTGGTCGTAAACAGTGTGCTACAACTATACATTATTCATATGAGTTACCATATTAACCAAACTCAGAAATGCAGAGCAGCATTAAAATAAAATGGATTTCTTCAAAACAGTGTTCTTCTCATGGATTAATACAAATCTCTGTGAGACGTTCCACTCCCTTAGGCCACCAAAACCTTCCTGGACCGCAGCAGAGGGAAGGCAGCAGTAAGACCTTCAAGATTATACTCGGTTTTGTTATTGCAGCTTTAAAAAAGCTGGCAGCCTGCTTGCCACATCCCACACCCTTCCCACATCCCTGCCAGTTGTCTTGAAGAGTGAAGTCAAATTAACCTTAAAAACCTGAGGTAGTCGGCCAGCAGCTGTGGAAATACTAAAAACATGGAATGGTAGAGCCAGCCAAATCACTTCATTTCCTTAGGCAACAGCAAAGAGAAAAGGGAATGGGCAAAAACCTTTAGGACTCAGGGGACTTCTGGCATATGTATGTTTGTGCTTGAGGGTAAAGTACTCCCTTCCTGAATCAGAGAAGGGAAATAGATAAGAGAAGCTGGTGTTCCAGGTTAAAAAAAACCTCAAAAACCCAAGAAAACCCACCACACTCAAAATTCAGCAGTTTTTCTTTCTTTGCTTGAAAGTCATTGACCGAGTATGACTTTTATTAGGTTCCCACTCTAGTTTGAATTCCAGACACGATGCAAAGCACAGAGAAAACAAACCCATTCCTATCAAAGAAAAACAAAACTAAACCCCAACAACCCACATAACCACCACTTTTCAAAAATGCTCTACTTACAAAACATTAAGAGAAGAATCATTTGTGTCCAAATGCCATTCGAACTGGCATCGCTACCCAGAAACACTGACCAGTATAATCAATAAGACAGATTCTAACCTTCAGGGATATTTTAATCATCACAACCATCCATGGTTATCAGCTCAAATTATGTGTCCACCCCTAAAACATTCTTCAAGGAGAGTTCACTATACTGGCACTAGTTTTAGGGCATGTATTTTATGATATAACGAGTAGCTACAAGTCTAAGAGGACTGCAACATTTCCAAAATGGCATAGGCATGCCACCCTCCTATAAAACATAATAAAAATCTATGTCAGATCAGTGCAGGGGCTAAAGTTTTATGCAGAGCAGACATTTGCCTGGTAATCACCATCAGCACAGAGCCTGGCTGAACGTTTCAGCAGGAAGGTGCTCTTTGTCCAGGGGAGTTTATGTTGGTTTCAAGCCCTAGTAAGCTCCATCAGTGCAAATAGCAGCTTTGCCTCAAAACCAAAAAACGCAACCCAACCCAATCCACCCTGCATTACTACTCAGGACAGTGACACCTGAGTTACACAGCCTCTCTCTCTGGTCTAGAGAGAAGCAAGGAGCAAGACCGGACAGCTCTGGAGAGGGAACCTTCAGGACAACCCAGACACTCTCCACAGGAGCACAGTTACGCAGACCTGACTCATCTCACTCAGTGCAGCTGAGCCACTTGCACTGCAGTTTACTGTAACTGCCAT
This sequence comes from Platalea leucorodia, assembly GCF_965183815.1. Classification (NCBI taxonomy): domain Eukaryota; kingdom Metazoa; phylum Chordata; class Aves; order Pelecaniformes; family Threskiornithidae; genus Platalea; species Platalea leucorodia. The sequence goes on along the minus strand of NC_138823.1, from coordinate 58,752,914 downwards.
CTTAAAAAAAACCAAACAACCCAAACCAAACAAAACCCCCTTCAGTTACAGATAGGCATCATCTACTTAATATAACCATATCACTCCTTTCCAAATTCAAGAGATGAAAGGCTTCTCTTTCAAAAAGCTGTGAGACAGCAAATTAAACATTGCGATAAAAGAAGTTTCTGATCAGCAGGTGCCTCCCGTGCCGGCAGCAGGCGAAGATACTACTTTTTGTCAGCAAACACAGCGGCTCCCGAACAATGAGGGTTCCCACCTTGGGGGCTCTGCCAGAAACGCTATCACCACCAATATCAAGTAGCTGGCAGCACATGGCGTTATGTGCAGAGATCGCCCGAAGGTCACCAAACATTTACCTTATGGTTAAAAGCCAAAATGAGATTATCCCCATGGATGCCACCTAATAAACACACACACCAGGCTGTGAGGGATGCCAGCTTGTCTGGAGCGATAACCACTCACAGTGCTTGCGCTGGCTGCCAGGAGAGGAGCGTGAAGAAGGAGCTCAACACGTCTGCACAGCCTCCGCTTGGGAGAACTCCAGACATCCCCATCGCCTGCTTTATGGCCCATGCGTTGCATTTTGTGCTTTAAACCCTTGCCCTGCGCACAGGTCAAGTGGTGCCACCTGAACTGCCTGCGGACCTGAAGCAGTGCTGCTGCTTCTTGTCTCCCAGCGGGGATTTCGTTAGGTGGGTATTGCAGCCGAGGTCTGCAGATTGGCACAGGAGTTATTACACGGAAAACCTGCACAGCGGATACCTAAAATGTGGGCAGTCCTTGGAAGAAGGATATTGCTGTCAGAGAGAGCACTGCAAAAAAGCTCACTTCACACAGACCCCAAAGGTATTATTTAAAAAAAAAAAAAAAAAAAGGCAAAAAGAAATCCCTCAAGCTAAGAGGACAGACCTACAGAAAGTACGGAAAAGGGGCTGAAACAAGATCCTTTGCCATTTTCTTTATTTGTCACTTGCAAACATAATTTCTACAATGATGCGCAAACGTAAATAAATAAGTAACAAATGGGTGCCATTCCAGGGAGGGATATTACTTCACGGCAATTCAACAAGGTACAACAGAGTGAAAAATAATGCGCTGTGTAAAACTGTCATAGATAAAACCATCCGGCACTCTGGCAAGGACCAAATGCTCAAGAACGCCAGGCCACAAAACCAGCTATTTCTGCATAAGGCACCATCTTGTCCTGAAACCTCCTCTGCCATCCCAATGTGTTGACAAGTGAAATTCACAGGTAGCTGTTGGGCAGCGACTCCGCTGCCAGCGAGGACCAGGATTTGCAGCTTGCTGTTACCTCTGCCCGCCCCTTCCCATCCCCTCCGAACGGCCCATGCTGCTGCCCCCACCTCCTGCATCCCCACCGGCTGCCTGCGCCTGGCCTCGAACACGGTCACGGGCTTGAACCAGGCCGACACGCTGACTCACCAGCACTTTACCATTGATTAAGTGTACCTTTATTAAGGAATATAGGGTGCTGTGATGCTCAATATTGGGTCATTTCTGTCTTTCTCCTCTTCTGCTTTTCCAGCACCAGCTCTTCCCTCTTCAAGGGACTCTATAAGGTCTCTTCCTTCGGACGACTGGCTATAAAGGTTATGTTTAAATAAAATCCAAAAGAATCCTTTGGTTGAAGACCACGTTATTTGTGGCAAATGTTATTTGTCCCTGACACAGACACCACCACCAACAGGTCTCCTGCTGTTTGCAATGCCCCGACACAGCACCAGCAACACACATCTCACGCACACCTTACAATTTCTACAGCCAATATGGGGAAACGCCACCAGTAAAATAAATAATCCTGCTCTGGCAGCTCAGGATCAGATCAGTTAAACGTGTCTAACTGCTCCTGGGACACCCTCTCTCTTTATGAACTATTGAGAGGTAGGTTTTGAGTTGCCTAAATAATTTTACATGTAGCCTCTGGGGTTCTCAGCAGCAATTGAAGGCAGACAGTACTGGTCCAAAAAAAAAAAAAAGGTAATGCTTTTTAGGATCATGCCCATAGTATTAGCAAATGCCTTTTTAAAACAACTGGTGCTTTGAGTTTGTTGCCTTCACAACATCAGGAAAACAAGCGTCACACCTCACACCCACTAATAATGAGCTGACTTCACCTAGTCAGTGGACAGACATTTGCGTGCCCCCAAGAATATCCCACTGTTCACCCTACACCAGCAAAAGGCACCATATGGCCTACTATATTGGTGTCATATCTAATTTCTGCAATTATGTAGGGCACTCTTTCAGAGAAGTAGGTCGCTGTGATATTTTGGATGCAAAGGTCTTCCACTCTTGGAGACCTGAATCAAACTTTCATGTAAGCATAGTGCTTGTTGCTATGACATAATTGCAAGCTTGTTTATGTTATGAATACTGTGTAATGAAGTCTGCATGCAGTCTCCTCTATTCTGGGATCGAAAGTACTTTGACTTATGAGTTATGGCAAACATTTTCAGTCTGGGTATCTGCTGTCACAGGAACTATTTGGAAGGCAGTGGGGCAGAAAGGCGTGCACGAGGGGAAGGTGCTCAAGGACGTGATCAAAGGAACAAGAGTACTACTCAAAAAGCAAACCCACCAAAATAAAAAAGTGCATGAGGTAGTATGTTCCTTAGATTCATCTCTGCTTAAGACAAGGCTATTCCTAGTAACCCCCCGCCCCTCTCCAAACTAAACTACTAACGGTGCATGACAGTCACCAATCTGACTCAGTACATACATCAGTCCCTGAATACACATCAATTTAATTTGAGACAACACACCATGTCATCACTATTCCTCCCCTTCCCCATGGCCGGCACAGTCACCTAGCCCTTCCAAAGGAGGGTGGTATTACCGGAGTAGGAAACGGTGGCATGACCTTTCACAGTTCATTTGCTCTGAGACCCCAGTGCAAGAAAGAAATATTTGGGTTCCTGGGCCTGTACCATAGCCATCATTTCCCCATCTGAGGTGGCAGAGAGAGCAGCTCTGCTCTACATAAATGCTCTTGAGTACTGATCTGAAGCTTATTGATGTAAGACGGGTTAACATTTTCTTTTCTAAATTGCATACTCCCATTCCCAGAATATACATATGAAAAAGGGGTAATTGTCCTTCTCCAGTTGATTCAATCACAAGGGCAGCAAATGTCTCAATGGGTTAGCTTCACCCAGAAGTCTTGGGAGAGTCTTGGCCTGTTATTGCCCTCCCCTGACCAACCCGATATTTCTACTCTTTACAGAGATGTCTGCAACTTTATTTTAAATGATGTTTCAAAAACTCTGAACTATTTCAGGTGGGTAATGGAAAAGGACAAAAAAAAAAGGAGAGAGAAAAAGAGACAGACCAAGATGAGACTATTTAAATTTCTTTCTCTAGTTTTAAGAGATAATTCTTCAGGAGCATGGGAAGAACATCACTTGAGAGCGAAGTATTCAGCGCCACAGCTTTAACTGCTCTACCTGAGAGCATAACAATAATTTAGCCGGGCTTCTGCTCTCAGAGTGGAGCCAAAAAAAATTAATTTCATGAAACTGAGACATGGTACAAAACTTCATTTCTCCTCACAAGGAAAAACTACTGATAACTTTTTTTTCCTCCAGAGCTTCAGAAAGGAATTTTTCTTGTATTTTCCTTGAGTTTGTAACAAAAGGCAGTGGAACTAAATATATACTCTGACTAGAAAAAAACGCTGTGTGTCAGAAGGGCCACAGCACTGTATAAAATAGTTTGCAAAATGGAGGTTACAAAGGGATTAACTGCATGAGATGCTCTAGCGGGGAAAAATAATGGAGGGACTACAGCTACATTCAAAAAGGAAAGAAAAAAAAGACAGATTATCTAAGGGCAGACCATCACTCAGACTTACTTCAGGGTTTGGAAACCAGATCCAAACATTACTGAATGTCTCTCTCCCAGGTGTAGACACCACCACTGAAAAGCCAAACCCCAGTCATTACTTTCTCTCTAAAATTACACACAACCTCACACATCCTAGCACTCCCCGCAGCTCCGTAAGCCGACCTTCCCAAAGATGCTTCTGCAATCAGTCGCAGAAGAAACCTGCCTGCGCTTCTGGGCATTCAAGGTAGGGAGCCAAAATTGTGAGAAGGCTTTGAAGGACTATCAACACTCAAGTTATTTAGCCTGTGTCCTCACTGCAAGGTGGCTGCGATACAAGCCTCAGTGAACAGAAGGAGCCGGGCTCTTGAGTCTTGATCCTACCTCCAAGCAGATTAGCCCATCTGAGGACAAAGCACCAACAAACTGCATTGAGGAAGTTTTATGTACAGATAGGAGCAAAGCTAAGGGCAACACCCAAGAAACCAAGTTAAGACAGAACTTGGAGTGCTGAAGAGGTTGTATCCAAATCAAAAGGAAAAAACATTTTTTCTTGCTCTTCACGTTTTTATAGCAGAAATAAACACACAGACCGCCTCTGACAATAGCTCCAAAATCCAGAGAAAATTGTTATGAGAGGGTGAGTAAAATACAGAGCACTCACCAACAGGTATTTGCATTCAACCAGAGGAAAACGAAAACAAAACACAGATGTAGGGCAAGTTGAGCGTGAGAGGGGTGCCAGAGGTCTCCATCAGGTACTGAGGAACACTGACTGAAGTACATTTAAGAGAATACCAATAGCTTAAAGCCACACTATCATACTTTTTCAAAATCAAACTAGAAAGCTACCTTACTACAGCATTTATCTTTATGAACAAGACTCTGTGCCGTCGCTGGTGATTTGCATATTGTCTGCATTGTTTGCCAAATGCCATCAACAACCTCTCAAGGCCATTTAAAATGGGTAACGTGCTATATCTGTTTTAAATTAGCTGAGCAGGCGTATACAGGTTCTTAGGAAAAGTGGTTTGGCTTCAGCAGGAAGAGTAAAGCCTTTAGTAAAATAATAATAACTGGAAGATAAACATGCATTTGAAAAACCACCAAGGCAAGAGAACGACCTCAAGTTGCAAGTCGGAGTGAGCTAAGTAAAAAAGCACAAAAGCGTATTTTGCTGTCAGCCTCTGTGGGCCAAATCATGAGAGGTACTGAGTGTTTATTTGCTAGGGACAGCAGTTACACAAGGCACCCTTCCTCTCCTGCTGCCTTACGTAAGCTTCCCCGTCTAGACACGAGCTTGACTTTGACGGAACATGCTGGTCCTACATTTTTCTCGGGACTTTCCTCACCATCTGGAAGCTTACAGGGGAACAACAATGCACTCGACAGTGACTCTGCCTCTCTTCAGCTGCTTATACAAGAAGTCTGGGCTCTTAAAGTATTCAGTGGAGGATGAAGGGAGTAAAAATCCAACTGCTCGGATTTAATTTCTTACTTCAGTGGTATTTCCAAGGGGTTGCTCTGTCATGCCAACATAGACAAGAATCAATATTTCTCAGTTACTTCTGCAAATAGAAAACAGAATCTGGATCATCCTAGAAAATAAACACGTAGAAAGGGAAAAAAGGAAAAGAGAGGTAATAAAGGACAAGGAAACTACATGTAAGCAGGCTATATATAAACTCTTTTATATAAAACACCTTCTGTACCCCACACACTTTTTCAAGGCTTCCTGGCAATAACAAGTGATATTTCGTTCCGTGGGAAATAACGTAAGTCTAAATCAATGACACGTTGAACTATAATACAAGAATGCATTGAAAGTTCCATATGGGTTTGGTTGAGGTCATGATAATACCTTCGCTAGACAAGCAAAAATTGCATCTTTTACTGGAGTTCTGAGAAAATCCGGCATTTTAATAATTCTTAAGGCAAAATGGGGGCAGAAGAGTCTCTACGAGATGGCAGGAATTGGTAGGAGTTCATGTACCAAGATCTGTTTTCCTTTTACTAAAAATACAGATACAGACAAAAGGAAAACAACACAGCCAATATTCATAGCCATTGAAAGTTTGTCTTCTGGTAGAAAATAAACAAGAACAAAAGATAACGAAGTTGATCTCCTAGTGGAAAACACTTGGTTATCCCTTCAACTTTTGTCTGGCCATTGTTTGACCAATACTTGCCCAACCTGACCCAGTGGCCTGACACGAGCCAGCCTGTGTGCAAACAGATGCAGCACAGGACTACAAATAGAAGATGCAATTTTGCATACCTTAGCATATTTCCAAACACTAAGCAAAAATTCAAAACCAAATAGGTTTCTGGAAATTATCCTCTGGAGCCTGTGCAAAGCAAGGCAAATATCATTCAAGATCAGCCATAAAATAAAGAAAAGGAGAAAGAAAAAAGTCTGTTGTAGTTATAAATGGCTTGTTAGTGGAGTTCAGCAGCAGGGCAGCCTGTGATTGATCAAGTTGGCTGTCACCAGCGGGAACCGCTATAAAGGGTTTTGGCAGAGGGACTAGGATGCAATGATGAAGGTATGTGCTCAACTAAGGAAAAAAAGGAAATAATAATGTTTAATAAAATATATATTAAAAGATATTCACAAACATGGTTCATAGTAACCCTATGAACTCAAGAAGTTTCTGCAGTGACACGAGAGGACTGAAGGAGCTGATGACAGGAGGAACAAAAAGCATTTGATTCTTATGCACATATAATAAAAAACACCCTTGGCTTTTGTAAGAAGCCAGTTAAAACTGTTTGGCATCTCCCAATATTCCTCCTCTTTGATCTCACTGCCAACATGATCCACAGCAAATGAAGAAGCAGAGCTTACACTATATATCTGTCAGTAAGAGTCAGGAGAGGCATCGGGAGAGGCATCACGAAGGAACATCATGACATTCTTACCCATGTCATTTTTGCAAATCAAGGCAGAGCTGGCTATAAAAGGAATAGGAGGACAAAAAGCCATCACCTCTGTGTGAAAGAGCTGTTAGGTAATGGGTGAATAATGCAGAACAATAGGATTAAACAAAATGCCATTTTTCACTATATATAGCGGTGTATGTATATAAACACACGTACACACACGTGCAAATCTCCTGACTGCGAAGAAGAAAAGGGTCCAGGTGCCTTGACTGCCAACGTGGAACTTCCATCATCCACTCCAAATGGCCAGAGTTCATAACAGCTGTGATTCTGGGTCCTTATAATCTCTCCATTACAGACTAAGTGATATTCTCAGCATAGCAGTCTCAGGAGAATAAGGAAATTAAGGAAAAAAGAGTACAAGTGACTTTGTAACAGGAGTGTAAACCAGCCAACCATGGAGACACTGGCCCATTCATTCCCTCTGGCAACTTTGCAGCTGCAGAGTGGCCAGGGCAGTGCCGGTACCTGCCACCATAATGAAATCTCGAGAAACATATTTAAAGAACAATAAAATTGGAGTGAAATAAATGATAGACGGACCTTAATTATTCTGCATTTAGCCAAAGAAAACTTCTGGCCGTGTAGCTGGAAAAAAAAAAGTGATGAACCACTGAGATCCAAATGTTCTTAAGAATTAAGAGAGAGGCAAAACCTGAATATATCCTGTATCAGCATTGGTTTGAGCAGTGTTAAAATTGTTGTGAGTGGATAGCTTTTGAACAGCCTGCATGAGATCTCACCTCTATGCATACTGCACAAGTGTCCACACCACAAAGCCATCAGCCCAGCTGGCACTCTTACTGTTACAGCAAAGAAGTCAATACTTCAACCTGACCTGAAGACCAAATACATAAAAGGTATTTGCTGCCAAGACTAATGCTGGGCAAGCTTGTGGTAGCAGTGTCCATATGTTCTACTCATTACAGTACTGCCAACACCAAGTACTCAAAAATATGAGTCAGGTACCATAAAATGTCAAATTTGGCATAAAAACAGGTGTTTCTTTTAATAATTAATGGACTTCAACATTTTATTTCCTTTTAATTTCTGAGCACTTACAGCTCCTAAGCATAATTTTTTCAGGAATGTTAGGAAGGCACTCCTCAAACCCAAGAGCTGAACTCCTCAGGAAACCCCGTGATGCTAGTACACAGGCTTCCCAGTAGGAAAGAAGCAAATACCATGAGACAGGAACAAAATCAGAAAGTTAGCAATGCTTTTGCATAAGCAGCTTCAATCCAGACCAGTCCAACAGGCACCAAAATCTAATGGCCAGTCCCATCTTAAACCACATACTCTAGTAAAAAGCAAAGATCATCATCCATGGAAAGGCAAGAGGACAGCAATACATATCCTTCTGGCCCAAAGTCCAGAGTTCAAAGCCAATAACCCATTTTAAGTAACGCCATCTCAGCTTTTGTACAAGAAGTGAATTACTTGCACTTCCTGCACTGTATGTGATTTCCACACTAGAATTTCACATTGCCATCACAGGTTTAGAAGGAGGACTGCAGTTCTGCATGCAGTCACGCAACTGAGTTGTATTTACCTGCTTTTACAAAAAAAAAAAAAAAAGAAGTGTTTCTATTTTAAAAGGAACTCTAGGTCAAACAGACTGAGTTTTGAAAACACATTTCTTATTCAAGTGCCAAACGATCAGAAAGCGACGCACCACACCTAGGTGAACATCACCGTCCTGGGGATCACCAGATCTCTGCCAGCCCCACAGCACACCACCGGCTTTCCTCAGTGGACCGAAAGCAGTTCATTCTTCACTCTTAACACTTCTTCAGTCTGACAAACTCAAAACCTGCAAACCTCAATTAAATATCCTGCTATTGTAGAGAGCTGACGTCTCTCCCCCACTGAAGATGCGCTACGCCTCGGCTACCTTAGATCTCTGTGACTCATCCTTGGGAAATCTGCAGTTTCACAGGGCAGTGTCTCTTTAAATAACTGCTTTTCTCGGTTTCATTAAGTTGTGTATTTACTTTAAGGAACATTTCTTCACTGCAGAGTCAAGGGACTACTGTAATTTATTCCTCGGTGACTTCTTATTGCACAGACAGAAGTGCTTCAACAAAGAGGAGGCGGGTGGGCAGCAAGTCTGTAACCCGGCTGATCACCACCATCCCCGTGGGAGCTGCTCTCAGTTGCTCACCTGTTGATGCCACCAACCTAATTCACAACGAGATTCGCTGAGATGGACCAATTTGGTTCTCCCCATCCTTGTCTGAGCACTCTTACCACGGTGCAGTGAACAAAAGCCAAACTATGATTATAAGATGTCTGATCAGTTATTAGCAAGTCCACCTCTCTCCCTACTCTCCTCACCCAACACAAACTATTTCATTATTCATTACCTCCTTTCTCCTTGGTCAGGCCCAGAATGCACTAAAAATTATATGGGAGACGTAGAAGGGACAGGAGGAGAGAATAAACAGGCAAACCTGGGGAAAAGGCAATGGTGGGAGTAGCCACATTTGGATTATATAAAAGCCTGAGGGACGGCAGGGTCCAGCTATCCTGTGCTTGCAGTCTCTTACAGACAGCCTTGAGGGTGCTTCCCATTCGCCACCTTGCTTGGTCCCGCCGAGTGCCGCCCGGCTCTCTGGCCACCAGCCGCAGGAGCATGGCCATCCCGAGGCTTCCTCGGTGGCCAGCGCCCCCCCAGCAGCTCAGTATCTGCAGGGATGGCTAGAGGTGTGACTGCAGGATCCCCCAGCACATCCCAGTGAGCTGTAACCCCACGGATTTGAGCTTTAACATTACTGCAGCTACAGAAACAGGCTTGAGTCTGATCTGGATTCACGTCTTCAGGCAGCTGGGCTGAAGCCTGGCTTCTCCAGTCTCCACTTCCACCAGCGACTCAGCCCACGCAGGCATCTCTGCACCCGTCGCAATTAGATCTCCAAATTGCCACGCAGGCATCGCAGTGACAAATCTCTCTCTGTGCCTTTACACTCCCCTCAGCCTTTGCCAGATCCAGCAGGGCATGTGCGATGCAAATGCTTTCACACCTACGTGTTTTGTTTAATCAACCACAGATGCTCAGATTGATTGAGCAGTGATTTGCATAGATTAGTGTGATGTCAGTATTTATAATAAGGGAGGAATATCATGCCAAAGTCCACCCCTGAGGAGGTATCTACTCGCAAACTAAACAATAATTGGATAGATTTTATAGTAGAAAAAGAGATCAAAATTAAAAAATTGAGATCTTCAAGTCAAATTTATCAGATTTCCTCTGTCTTCTCCCCTCTTGCAGGCTTCTTTCTTCTTGTCTATCTGGTGACATTGGGAATTTTCCTCCTTACCTTTCCTAGAAGAATTACAACAGCTGTCAAGGCTGTCACTGTGACCAGCTCTACCTGAAGAAGATATACATTGCAAAGTAGGTATCTCTACACATTGTAATTAGTATATTCCTTGGAGCTAGTTGTGGGTAAAGATCACAATTTTTCCTATGAAAATCTTCACGTTTTAACAAAAAAGTGAAAAATAAAGTAGAAATTATTTCAAAAGCTCAGTTTAAACGTAGTAAGAGTTGTACAAAAGGGGTCTGAAATCTGTAGGAGTTTTTTGCCAGGAAAAATTAAAATTTTAAAGAAGGCTTAGTTTCAGACAAATAGAAATTGTCAGCACTTCTAAGCAGCACTGATCATTTTTCTCCTGGCCTAAATTACACACAGCTACAAGATTCACTTTTGTGTTTCGGTAATTTGCATAGTAACTACCTTTATTTAAAAAGAGTTTAAAAAAAGGCCCAGAATATGTAACTCAAAAGGATGAACAAGAGAATTAGATTAAGTGCTGCATGCTCTTCTGGAATTCAAGTTAAACATTTTGTTGAAATATACTGAAACGCAGTGAATACAGATTGCTTTAGACAGGCAATAATCCTCATTTTATCATATAAGATATCAATATCTATTTTACAGCCAGCCCTAGTAAACATCTATCAAAACGGCAGAGTAGGGACCTTCACTTGCAATGTGAAACAGTTACCATGACCAAAGGACGCAAGTCCCGTCAGCTGTCATGTCGTGAGATGCAAGTACTACAAACAGCAACACAAACCCCAGGTACTTCAAAGAGTAAATCAGATGGCTTTTTGCAGAACTTCAGGGAGACTGGCAATATTATCATTACTGTACTGACATACAGACAAAAGTAAGGTTTTTTTTCCACTGAAGTTTCAAAATAACATTAAGTAGACACTTTGGGATTGACTTATCTATTTCACTGCCTGCTTCCAAGGACGAATCTTTTTTTCTTTTTTTCCTCTTTTTTTTTTTTTTTTCCTTTCAAAATAACAGCCCAGGACCATATGCAAAACATCATACCACCAGCAGGCACCAAAATCCAGGACCACCCAATGCAGCCCAGGCATTACTTGCATGGCACATCAGCTACATGTTCTCTGCATCCTTGGTTTACCTCCTCAGAGGATGGCCAGCGGTTTCCAGACCACTGAAAACCAGCTTGGGGTTGAAAAACCCATTTAACTTGCTTTGAAACATAAATGTAACTTGTACTCTCGTAAGACTGAACAGGAGTCTCAATTCTGCATCAGAAAATTCTTATAATATTAAGAGAAATACAGGGAGGTTTTGTTTTCTAAAGTGGTCTTTGTTTTATGTATTTTAAATAGTAAACATAGAGAATCAAGAGTGAATTCAGAGAATATTTTAATCGATGCATACTTAAATTTTACTCTGTGAAGCTTTCCAGTTCAGTGCCCTAATGCTCAACCAACCTAACCATTCCTGGCAATAAATTATTATCTTTTAACAGATATTAGTGATTGATTTTACTGCTCTTCTTGCACATGTTTTGTTACCAAGATGTTTGTTTGTTACCTTGCTTTTACACAAAAGTTGGGATATTTCTAAGAGCAGCAAATTTCTAAAGGTGGCTTTCGCTGGCAATTAAAATGGACTTTTTGCTCCCATTAATTTTCACTGAACATCTGCATGGACTGATGAATCCCCCCATACTTCCACTAGAAAAAGCAAAGCTATTAATAAATGAAAAGTGAAGAAAACATTGACAAAAATAATCAACAGACCAAAATCCCAAAATACACAGTCCTGTCCTTGAACATCAGGACAACATTTAGAAGGTGCACAAATGCTTGAGGAAAATGCAGCCAGGCTGTAGGAAACGACTCTGGGTACAGGGATGCCAGAGCAAAAAGCATGCATTCACTCACTGTTTCTGAAGTACATGAATATGCACTTTCCTCTCTATAAAATGACCAATTTACCATTTGGAAACTGCAAAGCGATAATTAATGTACAAGATTAAAGAGAAAGGAAAAGAAAAAAAAAATCTTTCAAGGATGCAGGAGGAGAATTTTCTGCCTGAGGCTACATTAGCCAAAATACGAATGTCCACTGTACAATATCTAATTTCATGCATGAATGCTGCTCTGGGTCACAGCTTTTTGCTCTCTCCCTCTGAAGCTTCCCCATTCACCCTTCTACCCCAGCCTAAAATACTGCGATTTATAAACTGCTTGGAAAACTGGCGTCCCATCAGCCTCATAAGTTTCATAAACAAATGTGTCTGTCTAACCTGATACTGAATTTATAACATTTTTCAACCAAGAGGAGTAAACAAGATGATGCACAAGGCCATTACTTCGAGATTCCGGCAGAATGGAGAGTGTTACTGACAGATGAAAAATTGCTCCTATTTTTGCCAGCAAAATTAAGAACTCTGCTGGAACAAAATGAAATCGCCTTCCAATTTCCATTAAAATAATTCTTTTCCTTAAATAATAGAACTCAGGTTTGTTTGAGAGAAACCAATTATGGTATGGTTTATCAGGACAAACACTGTCGTTTTTTTCTATTTCAGTTTAGGAACAGCAAAATTGTTCAAATATGTCCTATATTACATCCTGGAGGACTGAAATCTATGCTGAAATAAAATAAGGGCAGATAATCAGGCTCCAGAACAACAGCTTTAGGGCTGGCTTACACAGGACAGTATAGTAACATATATGAGCAATGAAGTATCTTGGACTTATTTATCCACATTAGCATGGCATTTTCCTAGACTAATACCATCATGCTTCTGATATTCAAAAAGTTAGCTGGGGTATCTCAGCAATCATGACTGCATCCACACGGACACATCTTCTGATCTTATATCTTCTGTTGTATAAACACACTGATTCACCAGTTTCAGCCATCAGTGGACAGTCTGCATAGGCAAATCAGGCACAAGCTAAAAGGGAAGGCAAAATCCAGTATGAACTTGCTCTATGCACCTGTGGAATTGCCATGATTGCAAGTTAAGATAAGCTGCAAATAACAGTTTTATCTGTCTAGACTAAAGGTTTAGATTGGCTTGCAATCAACTGCTTCAAATACGGCAAATCTCCAGGACAGGAAGATGAAAAAGAAGAGAGGAAAATCAGTATACAAAAATTTCTTTAAAGAGCTGGCATATCTTCATGGAATCACAAAGTGGTTGAGGTTGGAAGGGACCTCTGGAGGTCTTCTGGTACAAACCCCTGCTCAAGCAGGGCCACCCAGAGCCGGTGGCCTGGACCGTGCCCAGGCAGCTTCTGAATATCTCCAAGGATGGAGACTCCACAGCCTCCCTGGGCAACCTGTGCCAGTGCTCGGTCACCCTCACAGTCAAAAAGTGTTTCCTGATGTTGAGAGGGATCCTCCTGTGTTTCAGGTTGTGCCCATTGCCTCTGGCCCTGTCACTGGGCACCACTGGAAAGAGCCTGGCTCCATGTTCTGTACACCCTTTGTTCAATGTATTTATATGCATGGATGAGATCTGCCCTGAGCCGCCTTTTCTCCAGGGTGAGCATTCCCAGCTCTCCCAGCCTCTCCTCATAGGAGAGATGCTCCAGTCCTTCATCATCTTCGTGGTCCTTGGCAGGACTCTCTCCAGTAGCTCCAGATCTCTCTTGTACTGGGGAGCCCTAAAAGACACTTCGCAAGAGACACTTTTTCTGAAAGACACTTTTCTCAAAAGACACTTTGTCAGTCTGAAAGTAGTAGATTTCTCCGAATTCAAAACAGCAAAGAGGGAAGATTTACTTGAGATGGTTAATATAATCTACTTTCTCACCTAAAGATATTAAGCCATTTTGTCTTAAGGGGTCAGTACTACTATTAGACCCACAAAAACACCACTGAAGTCTCTAAACAACAAAAATTTTGATGCATACCAGAGACAGAATTATACATATCTTTTTCACACAATTTATAGCTGTCCTCTAGAAAAGGCTTGAAAATGACTAAAAAGGGAAGTTTATTAAATTGTTTACTGCTCAAATACATTCTGAAGCAAAAATAAATGCCTTGCCAGCTGGTGTTCCTGTGCTCTCTGCAAAGCAGCAGTGTTCGACACTTATCTCATAAGACCCAAAATTCTTCTTTCTGCCTTTTTTTCCCCCTGTGCTGTCATTTTTTTTCCCTAACATTTCCTCTTTAAAAAAGCAAGATCAATAAATAAATTCTTGATATAGCTGTTTGCATAATGTCATGAACATTGTGGGAGAGCACGAAGTGATCCTTAACCTATCCCTCGCTGCCTGGGGCAGCTCGGGCCGGGAGCAATGCCGCAAGAGGGAACAGACCGTCGCAGGGTGCTGCTTGCAGCCCCCGTCGTGTCCCAGACCTGAAGCCCCAAGTGCCCAACCTCTTTAAAAAGAAAGCTTCCCTAATCATTTAAAGGCTGTAGTTTCTGAAGCTTGAAAGAAGGGGGAGGGGGAGGGAACAGGAGAAAAAAGCACATGCAAGAGTCCTCTTGTCTATCCGGAAGGAAATAACTTGATAAAGGATTGTTAAAACCAACATTTTAATGAAACCAAAGACAGGATACCAACTTTTAAACTACTCCTCTGCACAAAATTTTCCAGCCTATGTTGGGGAAAAATAACAGATAGAACATGTTAATCTTGTTCTGGCTTACTAGTAAGTTATTTATAACACACTTCAAAATTTTGGAAGGTTATATTATGGACTCTGAGTTGCATTGTCTATTGTTTTACAGCCAGGTGCAGGAAACTCAAGTAGAGCCAACATGCTTACTGAAAAAAAAAAAACCAAAACCAAAAACCAAACCCAACCAAAAACCTCTGGATTGCAGAACTTGCTTTTTGTACTTTTCTCATATATTTTAGTAAATGTAGGCATCCCATAAATTAATATATAAAAGCAGCTCACCCCATCTTCCCTATATGTGTTCTTCTGCAAATGCCAGTGACTATCAGAGGCTCATCTTTGAAGAGAAACTCCAAACTTACCTTAAAATTGTTCTATCTTGCTAGCTGATTTCATATTAAAGACATATAAGTTAAAGGAGTTTTGATAGGGAAAGGGAAGCTTTTGGCAATAGTCTGATCTCTGTACTTCAAAGCAGAGACAAGAAGTCATCTTGCTTTTCTGAACAGACAAGTAACAGAAAATTATGTGGGCTATTCTTTTTTCTTACTCAGTTTTTGCTCTTCTTGCAGAACAGAAATAAAGTCACCTATTGAAGACTCATCTCACTAGGTAGGGCATTCCCCAGGTCTTAAAGAGCTGGAGAAATCCAAGTAGCAACAGTACAAATACTATGAACAAGAAGAGAGTCTATATTTTAATCTAGATGAAATAATACTGACTTCAACAAACAGATGCCCAATGTGATACCTTTTTCCAGCAGCAGACTGTGTGGAACAACCACAACATAATTATTAGACAGCTGCCAATTCTGAACAGGATGCTTTTCTGATCTTGCGCAGTAACAGCCAAAAATTTGCTTAATTTTAGCTTAAGGTCAGGTAGTCCAACACAAAGTCTGTGTCTGGGGAAGTTATATTTATGTGCCACTTATCTGTTCTTCCCCTCAGTAAATTCATTACCCAGTTTTCCTTCCTGCTTAACCTTAACCTCGACTTCCAAAAAAGTATCAAATTCCGCTTACACAGTGTTCCTTATAATTAGACATAAATTGTTCAAGAAGTTCAATTGTAACATTTTCTGCTATAGCATCTCAAAATGATGGATATTAATAAAAGCTTTAATCATCCTGCAAAAATACTATGCTATCACAATTTTATTCCATGTTTTAAATTCCTCTGAGCAGAAAGAAATACAAAGACTGATATATTACTTATTACTATGCACACAGCCATCATTTCATGAAGTTGAAAAGTTGGGTTACAACAGTCTTACAGTGTTGAGAATACACCCGTCAATTAAGTTTTCATCTATGGTGTTGGATACAGTAAAGCTTATTTTATGATGTGAGATTTATATTATCATATATTAATTTTAATGTAACTACTCTCTATTATATAATGTTATGTTAATATGACTTTTCTTGTACATATCTGCTATAAAATACTAACACAATACATTTAATATGTGCATAGATGTGTTCGCATACATATATGCCCATAAAACAGGCAAAAGAGATGTTCAGATCCCTGGGAGTCTTTGATGGCAATGCACACATTACAGTGCAGATCCTTAGACTATCCAATCTGAGTGTTTAAGTTGTAGTCTAACAGAAACATACTGTAACACAAATATATTAATTATCACGGAAAGCAAAAACAACCAACCAAAACGCTGGCTGTTGTTAACAGAGCTTGTCAGACACACTAAGTGTCCAAAAACTATTTTTGTACTCCTGAAGCTTATTCCATATTAATATACATTTTCAAACTAATATAGGCATCGAGTTAGTTTGTCATCTTTACATTTTAAGTACACATCGTCTTGTTTTTCTCTCTCAATTGTCTCAAATCTTTCTCCTTTAATTCTGCTCTCTGCTAGCAGATCAGCCTCCCATTCTCATTTTCCACATTTTACATATTTCCTTCTTCGGTCATTCACTGGCACTTGTCAACAAAATTTACCCCTAACCTGCTTGCTGATGTTGACATTTTCCAGGAATACGTGCTCAGTGTACAAGGAACTTAAATAAAATGAAAAAAATGCAGGTTTCCTGGAAGATGCTAAATTAGAAGTCCCGTATGCAAAATCTCTTCAGTTATACAAAGACTGGGCACCCAGTGTCATGCCCTGCCAGATGAAAGTCGAGCACTGCCCTTTGCTCTTTCACGTTAAGTGGCTTTTTCCATCATCAGCTTCTGCTTGCATAGACCTGGATTTGGGAGTTTTCTACAGCACTGCTGGTATTTGGGAGGATATTTTGGTTTGGTAAGCTGTTATGATGGATAAATACACTAATGGATCACCGTATGCTGGACAGCCCTCTTGATGATAGGGAACTCTTGCTCCCTGGCTTTTTAAATTTGTTTCAGGAGCTGCTAGGCTTCTTCCCCTTTTATTTCCCTTCTGTATAGTTTTATTTATTGTTGGCTTTGATCATTAACAAAAGTGGGCGGCAGCAGCTCTTCAAGAGCCAGCTATGTTTTCTTGCTTTTCAACATGCCTCCCTGTAATTTTCCTCCAACCCCTATACTTTAGGTTGGAGAAAGCTGTTTGCATGATGGCTTCCCCAAAGAGACACTTCCAAACCTAAACCAGAAAGTTTCTTATTTAAGATTTGCTCTTTGTTTCCCTGCCAAGAGAAAACGGTGTTAGATCTTGTACAACTGGACAATCGTTGGCAGAAGACGGGTGGGTGGTCACAGATGCAGAAGACTGAAGACCACTTTCCCAGACACCAAGAACACATCACACAATCTGAAGATGCTCAGTACTTTTGAAAATAGTTGGCACACATGCATGATCCCAATGAAAACAAGGGATGTCATGACCAAACTGGACAGATTTCTATTTCCAGCAAAGAACTTTACATCCCAACTAGCACTGTTGCACTCACTCTATAGATCATCATCACACCTCCAATACGAATAGTTTTTCATTGCTACGTGATGAACATCTCATAATTTATCACTTTAGGTCATTCGGGTACTAATATGTCAAGCCAGGCTTCAAAATCCTAATCAAAAATTTTTTAGCCTTCCTGTTTAGCTCAGAAAACATACAGGCTTAAAAAATAAGCTTTTTTACAAGGTCATATCATAGGTCACATTTTCCTTTAACAAATGCTTACCTGACCAGAATATTTTTTTTTTTTTTTGGAAACAATCAAGAGGTAGGATATAGGTCCAAACCTGAGGACTCAAACAAGCAATAAAACCTGAGCACTCAGACAAGCCAGATCCAACAATAATTTCGGGACACTTCATATGGAAGGCTCTTGGGGAGAAGATTACTTTCCCTATAACCCTTCTTTTTTGCAAAAGCATACATTGGGTTTTTTCCAGTACACACATCCAAAAGTAAAGTTTCATTCTAAAATGTGTAAATTTGGCCTTGTTACAGTCAGTAATGAAAAAAAACACAGAAGAAAACGTAACCTGTAAACACAGAAGTGCAGCTACACTAGCCATAGGTGAAAGATGACACTTTTCTCAGGCAGCAAAACTAGTCTCTGCTAGGTCGACTTAGAAAAAAAATACCATGCCGTATCTCCTTGTAATCAGCTGAAGGAGGCAGATCTAAAGAAGAAATGAAATCTAAACAACATAGACGCAACGGAGTTTTCCAAGAAAAGAACAAAGGAAGAAATCAATTGTGCTCATTTTATTGAAAATCGTTAAGAAGAATTCAAAGAAACCAATTTCCAGGGTTTTTTTTCTGGACTGAATGACTAAAACCTACTGAACCAGAACACTCTGATGTAGGCATGGTGTAGGAAGTACAAATCCAGTTCTTCATGAACAATGAAGAGGGCCTAAATCCAACTGCATATAAAAGCAAAAAATTTTACATACAAAAATTAGTTTTATGAGAAACTTGGGAGAGCAGCATCTAATATTTCAGCAGAATTAGGGAAAAAAGTCCAAAAACTGCTTTTGAAGATCCCTGTGGCTTCATTCAACAGTGGATTTTAATAATTACTTAACAGTTTGACATTCACAAATATTTAATATTAAATATTATAGCACATATCACATGCTAGCATTAAGTATTAATGTTAATAAATATTAGCTTAATTTTAATTAAAATTAGTTTATTGGTTTGTTTATAGCAGTATTTAGTTTATCTTGATTGTGTCGTCCTTTTGCGTAAATGAACTTCATCTGACGCTCTCTAAAATTATTCGGGGTTTTTTTTCCCCTCTTTTCCTCTCATGCCCTTTTCAACTTAGCAGTTTAATTAATATCTATTTCTAAGAATAAGAGTCATCCTAGAGAATTTAACCAAACATGCTGAATGAACCCCATTTCTGAGAAGACCTATAACAACACGCCGAGCTTTAGTTGAGCTTCATTTCCCGGAGCACAAATCCCTCCTTCAGCTGGCTGTAACATTTGACTTATCACTGGGAATGTACAAAGTTTATATTATGTTTTGTGGAAAAAATCTGTAGAACTCGGCTCAAGTTAACACAGACCCAAATGACCTTCTCCAAAAAAACTTCTTAAGCTTCCAGAAAATAGCTCTGCGTGATAAAGCGGGTATTTTTTAAGCAGAGTTCTAGCTCTATAGAGCTCTTCAGTAAACACAGCCCCTTCCATCACACTGTGGAGACTACCTCTTGCTGGGGAGATAATATAAATAAGTTTAAATAACATAAATATGTTTATAAAGAAAATATAAATCTTTTTAAGCTGGAACTGCTCATTAGACAGTGGCGCTTTCATGCAAAGTAACCCGTGACCTGACATGGGTCTATAAAATACAGACTTTGACCCTGAACTGCTTCCTGAAAACCCCTCCTACAGTGGCCAGGGGAGACAATTTCAAAGAACGGGAGAACGGGAAGGGAAGGGAGAAGAGGGAGAAGAGGGAGAAGAGGGAGAAGAGGGAGAAGAGGGAGAAGAGGGAGAAGAGGGAGAAGAGGGAGAAGAGGGAGAAGGGAGCCAAACTGACAGGTCATTTTTGTCAGTAAACTTCCCACGGCTCAAAACCTGGCGTACCATGCAGGGCAGGATAAAAATCCAGCAGATACAGCGCTGAATACTTCTTTGTTCATTTTATTCTAATATATTTTGCCGCAAAGAACAGAAGCAATACTGTTAGACTGGAATATGTCACCAAACTTGATTCTTTTATCTGAAACCAAAGTCTAAATGACTCCTTTTATCTGCCTTGCTGGTTCGTTGTCCCTCTCCAAGTGCCTGAAAGAAAGCGAGGAAGCTCAAAGCTGTCAAATTTCCAGACGTCAGTGGACGTCGCAACACCCGTACTTTGAACAGAAGGAAGTGGATTGATTTGGGTAGAAGGATTTTCGGAGGCAAAACATCAAAAGATGGCAGGAAGCAAGAAGGAGGGGAGACCGCTGGCTAGTTCCAGCCTTGGCACCGATTGAAATGAAGGGAGATGAAGCCGGATCCAACAAGCCCCTTTCACTGCTTTCCTCAGCAATGAGCAGCTGAAACAGTAGGTATGACTCAGTGAGAGGAAAGCAATTTACTGAGTTTAGTACTTCTACTTACAAGCATGAATTCAACTCCTCACAACTGGTACCACAGTATTATTTGTTTTCAACGTTTTTATTTGCAGCATGAGTTCGAGTTGTCAGTGTATCTGTTCACTAAGAGATACTGTAGCATTATCCTACAATCACCAATTCCTTACATCCTTCTCTCCCAACCTGGAATTTATTGAAGCTTCTCCAATATATAGATTTGCTGTGACAGGTATTAACTACATCCAGAAACATTTGAAAAGAGCCCCCTTTATGCTACCAGGTATCAATTTTGCTACCGGGAACGTCCACACTAAAAAGGCCTCCCTGGATGTGCTTCGTGTGTTTCTCAACTTCTTTTGAAATTAAAAGTAGCAACCCCTTGTACTAGATCTGCTGAAGTAACTGAAGACAAGAAGCAATTTATACTACAAACACGAATACTATTAAAGCACAGCTTCCTCCACATTCATGCTATTTACCCCTCCCCACCACCAATGGTGGCAATAACCTCTACCTTCTCTTTCTGCTCTTCCTCAGGCCCGTCAGCATGGCCAACAGAGCTGCAGCTAAACCGGAGCCGTGCACACATTGCCAGGTCCCTGCTATTTAATTTGCCAGTCAGCCCTAGGTCTGAAATACACTCAATGCTTGAAATACTTTCTTCTTTTTTTTTCTTTTATTTCTGAATTTATTAATATTCTCTATATTTAGTACTTATGAAAGTAACAGACAAGATGAATAATTAGATATCCAGCAGGGCTAAATCAACGAAGCTCCTTTGGACTCAGTTCACAACGCATGTAATTCCAGTGCAAGGTTCTTCCCATCCAGCCCTATCAAAGGGCCCCAAAGAACTCCAGTTATAGATCTTTTTAATCACTGCCTAATTTAGGAGCTAAAGGAATGATGCCATGTAAGAAAGAATGAGGTCTATTTTCACCACTAACCTGAGCTGAGACACCATATATGAGCAATTAGGACCCTAATCCTGTACCACTTAATTTCCCAATTGCTTTTACTGGTTTTTAAAATGATGGATTATTGCTTCTTGTTTTCTTCATGAAAACACAGCAAGTACAATCAGGTGCTCTAAATACCCTGCATCTGAACAAACGAGAATCCGCAGTGCTCTACCTGGAGCAACATCCTTGCTATTAATGTGCACACGCGGAGCAGCCGATTGCAAACCCAGCACCATGAACCCCAGGGCTGGCTGTTACGTTTTACCTACACGGTTCCTGCAGAAATAGTAGGAACCAAAAATCCCAAGGAGTTATAATAAACTGACTTCAAGACAAGCAGCAGGAAGGGCGGCTGGGAATACGCGTGCACGCAGTGAGTTTCGGACGGCGATAGCTACGCAAGGCAGGGCAATGTCTTTGGGAAATCCAGCAACTTTTTTTTCCCACAACCTGCCACACCTCCTGCTTTCTTCCCAGCAACTGACTCGCCAGGCAGCCTTGCTCTGCCTACCGCAAGTTATCCATCTTCCATTCTCTCAACCAAACCTCACCCAATCTGTTCGCTCACAGACTAGTATTATCCCCGTTTCTCCATCCTTCGTGGACACACCTAAAAGGCCCAGCTGCTTTTTCTAAGGATTGTCACTGTTTGAACATGTCAATGTAGCATTCTGTGGAAGTCTCGATTCTTTTAAGGTCAGCTAAAGGGACCTCCTCCAGGCCATGTACACTATAAACATGTAATGTAACAAACGAAAAGCTCTGTCAGAATACAGTTATTCCTATAAGCAGTGGAAATACTGTGTAAAACTGCAGTGCAAGGTGAGGGCTTCACATCCATGAAATACAACATGCTTTCTCCATGCCTACTTTCCATATGCTGTAGCTGCCAAGGGCCGGCAGGCCCAGCAAACAGCCTGTGAAGGAATCAAACGGAGGCTACAAAGTCGAGATGTTGCTTTGATTCCTGTTTTAAAGAAGATATTGCCAAGATTCATAGGCCAGCAGTAGGATTCAGAGACCAGGGCTGATGCCTTCAGGAGGCCGGGTGATTCAATCACATGGAAAAGAAATACCTCTGCAACTGAAAGGATTAGATGCTTGCTCCTATTTATATCCAAGTACCTCTAAAAGACCATCTTCTATCCCAGCCCTCTACCAAAGAAGGAAAAAAAACCAAAACCCCAACACTATGCTACAATCTTCAAACACTTGTGTATTTATAGCTGTTCCCATTTCAGTTAAGTTTCACAGTGTTTATGGTCGGCAAGCTCTCCCTCACAATATTGTACTTCACCGCAGAGTGATGCACCGTTAGTGTGGAAATATTCTGCCATGTGGAATACAAGGGGTTTTTTTAAGATCAACAGTTTAGGAATGCAAGTTATGTGGGATCATCACCTATACCTGTCCATTTGTAAGTAACACTTAAAACCCCAGTTTCCAACAAACAGTGCCCGTGCCTTCACCTTTTTTCCCCCTGAGTAACGTTTTATCACTATGAATCATGCATAGATGCAGCTTCACGCACAACATGAGGCAGAAAACCCAAAGTATTTTTCTGATCTTTTTCTTTTTTACTGAGATAAGCAGATCACTAAGAGAATCCCAATAACTGCATTTCTTTTTCAGATTCGTGTGATGAACACAGATTTTTAAATCTCAAAAAGCTGTTTCACGTCTGCAGATTTCTAGTGGTTGGTGGCCCCGCTCTGTAATCAGATTTTCGCTGGAAAATCACTTCTGGAGTTGGGTTTTCCCCCCACTGGTCGACAAATATAATTAATTAGAAAAGAGGTGTGTGTCTGTCCGTCTGTCGGCGTGTATGAATAATGGAATGAGACACAGCTGGTAAAACTAGCAAAGCATAAATGTAATGTCTTGACCACTTGTCGCTATTACAAAACCCTATGGCATCTTTCCCTTGTGTATTAGTATTGCAATGGGGATAATTGCATTCTGTCTACTTAAATTCTTAGTTTAAATAGCTACTATGGTCACATATAGAAAGATATTTGTGTGTCTCGCTCCTACTTAAGCAACTTAACTGCCGTTGAAATCAGGGACAAACATACCTTTTGAATATGGCTCATATATGACATAATTAAAGAAAAGAATTTCTATAAAAGTCAGAGACCAACAGTGTCATGAAAAACACACCCTGCAAGCAAGGTCTTGACAGCGAAATAATACTTCAGCTTCCTCACTAGAGAGGCCAAAAATTAGAAATACATATTTAAAAAAAAAAAAAAAAAAATCTAACTGCTATGGTTCAAACAGGTAGTTAAGTTCGGTCAGTCCTGCAGAATGGAGAAAGGAATCCTAATTATATTATTACTATCATCTAATCCAGCTCAGTATAGTACGAAGTACTGCAAAATTTTGTATCTGCGGGTGCAATTCAAAGATCTCTGAAATCCATTTTTATTGTGCATACACATTTTTGTACACAGTTATTAGCTTGACAAATGATGTCTTTATAGAATCCATAATAGAAAGCGTGGCCAAATATGTAACTGAAGTGTTCCAGGCAATATGGAGAAACAGTTGTGCTCATGTAGAAATTAGGCTTTCCAACAGAGATCTCTGAAGCCCCATTTGTACTTGAAAGACATGTCTCTTGTTTCACTTTATTTTCTCCTAGCCAACAAATATCTCATCTGTATTCTGCAAAATGCACCTTTCAACTGTGGGAGGAAAAACAATGTTTTAGCATTCTGTGGGGAGGGAAGATAAGGAGGGGGATAAGGGGAGGGGGGAAAGAGGCATTATTTCCCCAGTTACCTGGAAGATGAGAAGCGTTCTTCTAATTCACAAGCTTTTTCAGATGGATAAAGAAGGAAGTTGTTTCAGGGAAGTGTGAGAAACATTTTAACAAGTGCAGAAACTGGATCAGAAAAATCATCTCTGTGTTTATGTTCTGGCAGCAAATTTGGAGTCGCCCTTTCTGATCTACAGATGTGCCTTTTACCTGGAAAACAGCGCAGCATAGAGTAGTAGATAACTTTAACCCCAGTGTAGCAACACTAATTGTGCTGTCTGTTACTGCCTGTTCCTGTAACGATGGGCAGGGCTGAAATGTGTCATGGATCTGGACTTCACAAAAGAAAAAAGACTGTTCTAGAATATATATACATGTGTGATCATACAGGTAACATCACCACGTACCTTCCCCCGCTGTGGCAGTTCAGAAATCGGCTGCTCTTTGCTGACTTTTTATTGAAAGAAGTACAGTGAGAATCATCAAGGGGGTAGTTTAAAGTTGACATGGCACACACTGGGTTCATTACCCTGAACGGAAGCAAAACGGATGAGGCAGGTTTCGTCTCCGGTGTTAACCCAATGCTGTCCCTTCAAGGGTACAAAAAGCTGATGGCCCTACACTTACAGTAATCTACACCAAGAAATTAATCTGTCGTAACAAGGAAGTTCTAGATACCTCACTTTCAAAACAATTTTAATTGAAGCATGTTAGTTATGGTACCGCGTAGAGATTAAGACAAGTGTGAAAACCAGATGCAGGACTGCACTCAAGCAGTCCCACAAACACCGATGTTATTCAACATTCCAGCCGCTAATTAGCAGACGGATGGTATCTGAGTAATAGCTGGCTGGTGCATATATGACCACACATCTGTTTCCCACCTCTCTGCATCACTCTGCATGTTCACAGCCTACACACATTTCTCTCTGAAAGTCCTAATTAATGGATGGCTTGTGTTGCAATAAGCATAGAAACTGTTATCGCCTCCTGCAAGAAGAGAAGACCTACAAATGTCGTCCACTACTGTTGAACGTACGGAGCTCAGTACATTATGTTTAAGGAGTAGACATTTCTGAAGGTCTGGTTTATTAACTACACTAGCTGAATGCACAGAAGGGCTGTAGGAAGCTTCAAAGAATCAAATACCAATCCGTATTGCAACACATTTAATTCTAAACCTTGCTTGCTTAAACCGGCTTCCTCTGCAATTCCTAGCATACGTTTCCCGTCAGCACGCTCTGCTGCACTGGAGATGTGCTCAACACCCCTCCCAGGGCTAGAGCCTGCTGTGCAATAGGTAATCCAGCACCGGCTGCCAGAGATATGGCAGTTTTCACTTGTTGAGCAACTCGTTGTGCCAGCCTTGCTAGCTAACCACCTTCTATGAAAAAGATATACACAAGACAGTCCAGATTTCTGCTTTATAAGAGATGATGGAAGGCTGTTAGATGCAACATCAGTAATTACTTAAGTCAGGGAAACTGCACATAAGGACTCTGGTCATAGCTGCACACAAACACTATTCCAAGCCACTTACTGTGGACTTCAGTCTCACATCACACATGGGAATCTACGCGCTGTCCTCCTGGATGAGAATGTTCAGTTCTCCAAAAGACTGAGGAAATGTCCTCTCAAGCTCTCAACCCGCTCTTACAGTTAGACATAAGTTTAATCCCTGAAACCTCAGCCTTACACATTTCCTATCTACTCCTCTCTGGATAGATTACACACAAGTGGACTCAGCGTTCAGAGGCTTCCTTTCTTTAAATATTGCTAAATTCTTGCCTCAACGACACTGCACGATAACGAGGTCTACAGCCTAAAGACAGGATGTATGAAAAAAATTCTTTTTTTATCAGCTTTGAATTGAACTGAGCGATCTTCCAATCTTACGACACAGCCTAAGTTCCTGACCCACCTTCTGTTCAACACCCATAGTTCTGTGTACCTTTTTATTTCCCCACTCTTTATCTACACTCGAAAGTAAACAATTCCAAACTTTTGCGTCTCTATTCATATCAAAGTCTGTTCACAACTTCTTTCTGCTGTTTCCCTATGTTTTCTACATCTGCAGCATGTTGCTGTGCTGCAGCAACACTTGAACACAGCATTCTAGATAAAGGTGAAATGTTGATTTAGGTAATAGCATCATAACATTTCACATCCTATTTTTATTGATTCAAAATATTTTATCTGACCGCAACTATATTCTCTAAAGAGTTCTTCATTCAGCCCTTCATAGTGATGCTTTGGTCCTTTTCCTTAAATTACACAATTAATTAGGATCCACTAAATTGTATTAATAGCACATACTTTCCCCTCCAGTATGAATTACTTTACATTAATCAAGATTGAGTTTCATCCATCATTCTGTTGACTGCTGACCTCGTTTGATTAAATCCTTCTGATATTTCTCTTCAGACTTCACTAACCCACAATCAAATATCATTACATTGCATTACATTCACCCATTTTTAAGATATTCTGCTCCAATTGTGGAATTATAGTTGACTGACGGAACTCACTCCTATTCTTCTGCCTCTAGTCATACTAATGCAAATTGACTTTTTATGTACCTACTTAGGAACTATGTAGCATATCCATTTCCTTGCTCTTAGATGATGACATGCAAGTGAAAAATTAAAGATAAATTTATTAATATTGGACAGTATGTGCTAATGTTAATATACAACATAAAGCACATACTTTCTAAACTTTTTTTAAAATTCTCACTGTCAGCTTATCATTGTATTGTTTTGCCAGTGTAATACCCATTTTTCTGAGGTCATTACAGCTTAACATCTCTTTGCATGTTTCTTCAACTGCGTAAAAATTTAATCTGCTTTTATTACTTCTGCAAAGTAGATGAAAATCATTATCTCCATTTTATAAATAAAGAAATGAAGGAAGAAGACCAATAAGGATTTCTTCAGGATTACACAGGAAGGCTATGGCAGAGATGCCAAGCAAACCTGGAATCATTGGCGAGACCTATTCACTGATCACCAAGTCTTCCATTCTTCTATCATTTCAGTCCTTCCTCTCATTTTCTAACATCAGTGGGATTTCCTTTCCCCATACGTTATATAATAGGCTTGTCAAAAGGGGACATGGTTTGAAACCTGTGTTATATAGCACAGTAAATGCATTTGCTGGAGGAGCACCGCCAGCCCCAAATACTCCCGGCCAGTTGACTGATCATCTACATTGTAACAGCCTATCAAAAGTGACAGGTATTCACAGTGAGAGCTGCAGCTTATTACAAACAAAAGCCACATGCACCTTTCATCCTGGTAATTAAAACAAACAAGCCAGTGCCTTTGTCAGGGAGGGGAAAAAAAGAGCAGGTTTGCAACATAACATAATGATTTCCGACATTGTCTAGCAAATCTTTGACCGGTACGAATGGTAATTTCTTCTGGAATATCTGAATCTGCTGGAAAGAAGTCAAGATTGTTTCCTATTTAAACACCTGAAAGGTTCTGCAAGATAGCAATATCATTCTTGGCATTAGCTGCAAAGCATTGAACACGAAGGAAGAGACTGAATATGTGAGGTACCATGAGATGGGTGGCCAGGTTGAGGTACTGGACTGGAATACAGGCCACTGTGACTGCTCTGCAGGAGACTACCGACTCTGCTCTGGAAAACACAGGGCGATGACCCTTACATCAGACCGTGGCTCTACAGTTTCTCAAAGCATATGGTTTATTTTGGCCAGATGAGCTAGGTTTCGAAACCAACAGCAATAAAACTATCTGAAATTTAATAGGAGATGTAAAGCATGAACTCTCCAAGAACTGAGAAACCGATTCCCACCATCACATACGGCAGTGCATCCATTCTCATAGAACCCCCTGTTTGAATAATGACAACCCTGGCCCAACCAGCCTTAGTCATACCCATTTGTTTATACACACTTACATTCGTAATCGTAGACCACAAAAAAGAACACTCTAAATCTTGGTAAAATATAAAAGAAAGGAAAGATTGATTTGGAGGACTGTGCTGCCAAGAACACAATAATATCACCATCAGCCCCCACACGTTTGTTATTGCATTCAGCACAAGTGCCGGATGAACATCTGCACTGTAAAAATTTAGCCCATTAGCTCCTTCAGCTTGTTAGCATATTTTAATACTGTGATCACAGCTTTCTATTTCTATCAAGGTGCTACTAGGTGCCAGACTCAGTATTCACATAGTGCGTCATTATTATCTCTACACCCCCCAGGTCCTTAATCCGTCTTGCTTTTATAAAGCTATTACACAGCAATACTGAAACAGAAGGAAAGAAGAGGGAGAAATCTGAGGAGAAGGAAAGAGGATGCTACCAGTGTAGCAATACTGCTGGAAAGATAAGTAGAACAGTGATCTTATCATGTATGGCTGGACTAACGCTGTGTTACATACATCCCTCTCTAGCCTCTTAGTCTGTATTGTAACTTAGAGAAAAGTCATCTAGCACATACAAAATGCAATTAATTTAACAACTCACTCTCTCCTGGTCTGTTTTCCTTTAGCTCCTTACAGTGCCTCAGTATAAATAGTTGGTCAACTCTATCATTTATCGTCTAAAAAATTACTTAATGCTAACTAGTCTGTATTCACCCCTTATGTTTGCATAAGACATCCATGTGAGCAAAACAAAAATGAGTGCAAGCCTGCTGTAATACACACACACGTACTCCCACAGTCGTGTGATGCCGGTGTGTTACACAGTCACAGGTGAAACTGTGTTTTCTACATGCAGTAGGCTTTGTGTGTGCATTATTTTTTTAAACATCCAAGCCAAATTTAAGCCTACCTTCATCACAGGATGAACTTGGTTCACTATTAAATATAAAGCTGTCACACAGTCCACAAATCCTGACCAAAAAAAATCCAACACCACAAACCAAAAATCCCCACACACCACTCAGAAAAAAACAGTAAGCTTAGAGAAATTAAAAATATCTGTTCCTCACAAAATAAGTGAAAAGACCCAGCCCAGGCAAGTAGTCTTTCAGGTTCACATGAATTCAGCACTTTCAAGCTTGCGTCCTACATTCAAAAAGCCGTAACATGAAAAGCATGTGCTGAATATAGAAGAAACCAGCGTGCCCACACATCTACCGGTTAGCAAAGGGCTGATGGATCTTCTCTTGTTCTTACACTTATGAAATGAGACATTTTCTCTTCACCTCAGTTCCTGCCCTTTCTAAATGCCGAATTCTCTCAGAACAGAAATCCCATGCTCTTCACTCAGAGCAGTACAGCACTCCTCCAAGGAACCAGGTTTACTGGGAAAAGCACAACTGTTTATCTAATTTGCTCTTCCACTTAGCATCTGCAACTGCCCAGTGCCAGATTCAATACTGGGCTAGCTGGGCCTTTGATCTGACCCAGGACAGCTGTTCCTATGAACTCATTTAACTAGCTAACATTATTCCAATAAAGCCCCATGTCTTAAGCCAAACTGGACTTTGTCATTGAAAAGAAATGTTATATTACATTCTACTAGCACGGGTTCATTCCAAATGAACGCAAGCCCATGAACAGTCATGAGAGACCCCTTCTGGCGCTTCATTCTTCTGTTTCATTTCTCTGTAACAAAAAGTGACAAATGATGAGATTTTCAGAATGGAGAAGAAGGGGGAAAGCAACAATTAGCTCTTAATTCCCAAACTCTCCTGTATTCAGGGTAAGGTCTTGAAGCATATGCTTTAGTGAAGCAAGGACTAAGGCATTTAATAACACTACAGTTTCACGGAAACCTTAAAGCAGTCAAGGATAAACCACCACTGAATGCAGCCACTTCTACCGCCCTCTGTTTTGTGCTGGCAGAAGACTTTGCCCAGTTGAGCTGAGAACGGAATCAAAGACATGACACTGGCTGAAACAAAGTGGAAGTTTCTCAGAGTTTAGTAGAACCAGACCAGGTCTCCAACCCAATTCCTGTGTGGCTGCACAAGCATTTGCACAGGGACGAGTCAGGGAGCAACCACAAGGGGCAACACTGGCTTGCGCTGGTTTCGAGCACTTGCAAAACTGTGGAGAAAGTAGGGTTTCTCAGACTTTCCAGTCTGAGAAAAATAGCTGCACACTAATGGCCAAAGCAACGTGCTTTGGTTAAACACTACACGATATGGAAAAAACATCATTCCACACACAATACAGACCACAGAGATCATTGAAAAGCATGGATTTCTTTGAGCACCAACATGATGCTATATGTTAAGCTACACAGAAACTTCAGACAGAAATTTTTCAGTGTGCATTTATTTATACCAGAACATACAAGCAAACTCCCAATTCATCTTCATCTCAGTGTTACTTTAAAACAGAAGGAGAAGATGAGCCTGCTTCAGAAAAATCAAGGTGGTGCATTTCATCAGGGAGATGAAGAGTTTCTGGAGATAAAGGGTCAGATATGCATCTGCAGAATGAAACACAATCAAACATCACAGTCTGCAGCATTCCTAGAGAAGGAAGGTCATCTAGTTTGACTCATGTCCTTTTTTTGTGATTTTTTAAAAATTTTTATTTTTAAAAAAGCTGCCGCAAAAGCACATTCTCTGAAACACTTTAAACCACATGAAAACATAAGTAATCTTCACACTACCTAAGCACCTGAACATCTTCCAATGCTGTACAGAAGAAATAGTTTGTGACTGCTCCTCTAGGCTTCTATCAGCCAAGTGCAAACACAGCACAAATGCAGTGCTCCTCATGAGCATTTACCAGCAATAACCGATGTGAGTGAATGACGGGGAGAGCGGTGGCTTTAAAATTCACGCCAGAGGATTTCAGAACTGCATCTAAAACTTACAGAGATTTAGCCAGGCAGCTCCTAGTGCACTGTACAGTGTGACCCCTGCAAATGAAAATGTAGAGAAGGACAGCAATGAACACTACTTATTAATGTGGACTGAAAATATAAGCAACAAAAGTTGCTCAGTTACGCTATATGATTTCTAATGTCGTGTTTGAGCACCTACTAGCTGTATGTGAAATAATGTCTGAAAATAACTGTCTCGCAGTTTATTCTCTTCCTCTCTCTCCAGGGGGAGAATTGTGCCTGTGGTAGGATACTGTGCTGTGGTTTTTGTACTTTAGTTTTAGGCCTGCATTTATGAAATACTTTTGCTACCATGCACTTCTGGTGGAGAAAGCAGTTTGAACAGGGGTGCCCTCAGAGTCTGTGGGATTCCACTTCCCTGCCTCATACTGGTCCACAAGGAGCTCCTGCCTCTTGCAGAGCCAAGCATACCTGTCGGATAGAAAGTCTCATCATAACTACTGCTCTGAGGTTTCCAGCCTGAAGTTTACGCACTCTCTCAGATCCATGAAAATCAGTCTTTGAATGAAGATTTTAATACACTGTATACTTTGAGCACTTAAAATTCTCTTTTGCATCTGTAAAGAATCAGTAGCAGAAAAAGGAGACAGGAGAAAGCAAAAGCATTATCAGGCATAATTGTACTAGATGAAGTTTCCTAAAAGCTAACAGGAATTGAAGAAGGGGTGAATGAAAGGTGTATGAAGAACAAACACAAACAGTTCTAACAAATGTTGTTTCTAGATCTTGATTAAAGGTGATACAACTAATTTACATGCTTTGTGAATGAATAATACAGCATTTCAGAGCTACTGA
Organism: Platalea leucorodia; assembly: GCF_965183815.1. Taxonomy (NCBI): domain Eukaryota; kingdom Metazoa; phylum Chordata; class Aves; order Pelecaniformes; family Threskiornithidae; genus Platalea; species Platalea leucorodia. The sequence continues at coordinate 58,721,344 of NC_138823.1, read as the reverse complement.
AATTCCCAAATTTTCATCTGCAGGGCACTGTGAGCTTTTATTTCTTTTCTCATTAACTGTAAAAATATGATCAATGTTCAGCTGGAAACTTTGTGAAATGGAAATTCTTCACCAGAAGCCGAGTTCAGCCCTGTTTGTAAGCAGATGCAAATACCTGAAGTTGTACCGGCATATTTCATGGTTGTTATTGGCCACATACGTGTGTGTCTGGCCTGTCCGAGTTGCTAATACTGTAAGGCTCCAGATGAAGAATGGGTAAACTCTAGCATTACTGAATTCCACTGGAGTTTTATTAAAGAATCCATGGGACCAGCATTCTACTTCATTTATTAAACATTAGGAAATACAGTATTTTTAAAAATAGGTACAAAATATTCAAGGAGAACACAAAATTCACCTTAATGTTTTGCCTTTTTTTCAAATTTTCAAGCTCATATTAATTGCTAACGTTCCATTATGTGCTTCAAAAATATGCAAAGATGAAATGATTTCAAAACAAAGCACAGAACCTGTTCATAGCACTTTAAGAAACAAGACTGCACTATAGGCTGAAAACCAACTGGATTTTCTAAATAAAAATATCTGTCTAGTATTTAGTTACAGGTACAGAGAACTAAACCCCAGAACGCTATGGCTTGTTCTGTAATATAAGCCCCAGAGAACCTCTTGCTTTTTAAATAAGTTAGCATATGTATCAAATTAAGTTTTTGTTGTAACTCCACTAGTCACAAAATATTTATCGCTCCATCCACATCGGAAATTTTTATTTCCTTATCATTAATTGTGCTTAGTGACAAAGAAAGGACAAGTAACAGCATGAGAGATCACTAAATAGCGCAAGACCTGCCCTAGGCTACGGGTCTCACCTGGTTAACACAGCTTCTCCTTTCCAAACTGTAGGCAGCCTCATGCAACCCCATCTTAACAGCCAGGGACATACAGAGCCCCGGGTAGGGAGAGGAGATTAATCCTTCTGAATAAGTGGGCCCAATCAAGAAAAAGTAAGCAAGTAAATAAGCATTTTCAAGCATATACTGTGACTAAACCAGTCGATAAATACAGGTGACCGAACAGTTTTATGCCTGTGCTTTATGGCCAGATGACGGCTCTCTCAATCCACCCCCTCCCGAGATCTATACTCCCAGCTAAACCGCCCCGCAGTCCCTGGGCAGATGCAGCTGAAATCAATAGCATCATAACACCGTCCCTCTCCTTTCCCCCCCGAAAGCCCCGTGATAGCCAAGTTTCAGCTGCGATCCGTATTGACCGGCTCCCAGCACCAGCGGGGCCTCTCCTCCTGCCCGGCGGGGCAGGATCAGCCCCGATCGCTATCTGATGAGAGGGGAGCACGTCCTGACTTTCCCCAGTCACTTAAGCCGGCGTCTCATTGCTTGTCCTTAGAGACCACAGCTCCACTCAGGCAGAGAGCGTCTAGACAGTATTCATGATCCATCTGTCTGGCACAGCCAGGCTGATGACAAACTCTATTAGACCCGAAACAATTTTTTTTTTTTTTTCGCTCTTCCCTCCTCCCATCTCCCTTTTCCTCCGAGAAGCAGTAATCTGACACTGAAAATTACTATCATTGTTGCAATGCTCAAAATAGCAGTGCCAGACTTTCATTAACATCAACGCTAGACTGCTAAATATTTAAAGAAATGGATAAATTTCACCTGAAGTGGGACAGCCCGGCACACATGAAAGCAGAAGCACAATCAAAATGTAAATCTAAGCGGTTGTTTTTATCTGCGCAAATTCGGTGTCACAGTCAGAGGGGGATGCCAAAGGTCTCTTTAAACAAAATATTTTCCTTTGATTGAGCTTTTTGTTTTTAAAACAGAATCATTCTCCAACCCCCTGCAGATCCCTACAAGGCTGAGAGCTGACAGAAGTAGGTGGGGGTGGTGAAAGGGAGAGCTATATATTTGATTTGTTTGGGTTTTTTTACCTTGCAGAGGAAAATGAACTCCTACAGCAAACTCTTCTATGCCAAAACAGCCATGACACATCACCTCCATCAATGCTGACAACTTGAAATTTGATGTAGACATAATTTTCACATGACAAGAAGGAAGGATTTGTTCTCCCTTATTTTATTCTTCTTCAAATTCTCATGCATGTCAATATTTGTGTTTCATATGCCCACGAACACATACAGACCACAGCAGAGGTAAGTACCTGTACTGTTTTCCACCTAAGAACTAAAATCTCCACCATTGCAACCCTTCTCAATTAGACATGACTTGGATACTGCAGTCTGAAAATAGACAACAGACTACGCTTCCCATTTCAAAATCTAATTTACTTTTAGCAGGACAAGGCAGGCTGATCATTTGTTGCAAAACAAAGGGAAATGCTCGAACAAATGAACTGTGTCCTGCTAGAAGCAGGCACATTGTTTCAATTCCTCGGAGTCCGAATTTTGCAGGTCACATGGAGTGGCAGGCTGCCGCCAAGGCCAAGTCTGCAATGTTTAAAATCCTACTCTTCATCTCATTTTTCCTACCATGGCTTTGTGCTGTTAAATACACCCTCGACCTCCAAGTAGTGTTAAAAGAACAGTCATCTCCATTATCTCAATCAATAAGTCTTCACAGTTGATGAAAATAAAAACAGTAAGAGGACCTACTGAAAGCCGACACGGGCTACTTTGTATGAGGCTACCTGTGGGGAAATGTGCAGTCCCCTCAGAGCATCCTCCCTGAGGAGGGGGAGGTACGCTTCAACATGCATCGCCAAACCTGTGCTAAAAATCCCAGTGTAAACCAGGCAAGCTGTTACCTTAACATGTTCGGCTTAAATGCCTTAGCGTGTATTTTGACCAACTTGCAGGATTGCAGCTTGTGTTGTCTGAAATCAGACTCCAACACACCTTGGAGCTGGTGCAGACTTTCCCCAGCTGCCCTCCAGTGTCTCTGTGCTATACAGACTAAATTGCCCACGTAGCAGCATAAGGAAAGCCTACCTACAAGTCAGCAGAGGAAAATTAATAAAACCAACGGGCTGCAGAAATACACATTTTGTTTAACTTTGCACACAAGACATCTTACTGAGTTCAGTAGCAACATTTAAAAGACTGAATTAACAGCCTTCACACTGGAGCCAGATAAGAATAGCAGAGAGGAACACCAGGTCTGGGAGATTTAAACTCCTCTAACACAATGAGATAGCGTCTGCTATAATCATGAGATTCAGGGAGCAGGTCACCCACAAAAAATATCTTTCTATACCACTGCTCATGCAACTTAACCAAACAATAAGCTCCAACGAGACATTCTGGATTTGGCTACTGGCAAGAACACAAATGAGAAATGCTTCAGTAGCCAGGAAATATGGGCTACTGCTAACATGGCACACACTGCTTAAATAAACTGAAGCAGAACTTCCATATGAAAATTTATTTATTTAGACATCATTTGGGGGCAGTCTAGGTATTACTGTGAAATGAGATGAATATTGTTTCCACCACAGGAGGACAGAAGGTTTGAATACAGCATGAGAGAGGGATTCTTTGAAGAAAGAGCAGAGGGGAAGGCACACCACAGTAGTGCCAACGTGCTCTAGGTAAAGGCAAGAGCAGTCCCAGGGAGAAACAGGCAACCCTGCTTGGACATAGACCAGCACAAGCTTACACAGGGCTCCTTTCAACAGTTTCCTGCCCATTCGAGAACTGGGCACAAGCAAGAAGATGCAAGAACAGAGCTGATACATAACACTGACCAGAAAGAAATTCCTGCTTTGAAATTCCTCATGTGATTTCTTTTAACACTCATTTTCTTCTTATAGAACTGTATTACCTTCTTGTCACTAATTAGAGGCCAATGAATATACGTGTTGGAAGGTAGCCTTGTCAGCTGGGACATTTCAAGCACATATACTCTGGTGTACTCTGCTAGGGATGCCCATTAAAATCATTGAAGCAAAAGCATGCACAAGTTCCTTAATTCAACATGTCAGACCTCTAAGGCCTGGGGACCTCACTTCAAGAAGTATTCTAGAAACATTTTTTCAAGGCTGGAATAACCCGATACAACCAACTGCCACATTCATGATAATGCTCTTTTCTATTACCAGTTGGCACTGATTTCGAGCATGTAACAGCCTGTTTAATAGCCAGAACATGATAAATATCACTGATCCTCATTTGTTTTAAATACTCTTTATGGTTGTATTATTTTTCTGTCTGGCTTTGATCTTTTTCCTCTTTGTTTCACCATTAAGACCCTGTTTCACTGGGCTTTGGTTTTTTATTTAAAACAGAATTCCCTTTATTTACCAGCAGTTGTGGCACAGTCCCTATCGCATTGAAAAAGTACAGTCACTATCAATATCCTCAAACGCAACAAATAATGAACCACTCTCTCTGCCACAAGGTAAGCAAAAAGTTAAACACTTCCGAATGTTCCTAGCAATAAATCAAATATTTCCCCTACCAACTCCTCATTTGCAATGTTGTTACAAAACCAGCAAATATAGTTCTTGAAGGACTTAACAAGATTGTTTACCTAATTACTCCACTCAGCACTGTGGAGGTCTGAAGTAGCAGGACTATTGGATGCCATATTTCAGAAGGAGTCAGAGAAAATGGACAAGTATAAGAGATTTAAGGAAACATAATTCATGTGTAGGAACTTGGTGGTTTGGAGGGTTTTTTGGTTGTTTCTTTTTAAACCCTCCCAGAGGGTAACTGACAGATGGGTGGTAGTAGTCCTCATGTCTGTAAAAGGCTCATTTGAGAAGGAAGCAAACAATTTTTCTCCATGTCCACTGCAAAGTGAGAGAAATGCCGCCACTTTGACCCTCACAGCTTTCCAGAGACAGGATCATGAAACACCGAAGCTCCAGTACAAGCAGTAGGAAACCTGCCGCCGAAGGTTTTTTTGCAGACACATTTTGCTGTGTTTGGCCCAGATAAACTTTACGCCACTGGAGGTGAGGAGGATGACCTGCCAGCTTACCAACACCGCTCCCTTTCAGGCATGCCTGCCTTCATGTTCTTGACCTACCGCGACGCCTGAAGGGAGGGATGTGCCTTAGGGGGAGACCAGGAAGTTTGCAGATCCTGGATCAAGCAAGTAACGATTTCTACAGTCCAAAGGCCTTTTGAGGAAAAGGCCAGTGTGCGGTGCCAAAACACTGCTGTGATTACTGCACAATTGCCACAGGGACAGAGGGATACTGAAAAACCACCGGTTCCCCGGCTATCAGACCTCAAGCTGAAGGAGGCCTTCGGACTTCCACCTAGGATCTCACAAGGTGCCACCGTTGCACTGTGGCCGCACAGGGCCACCACCTGCAATGCCCCAACTGCTGCTTGTCACCAAAGTCCTTCCCTCCATCTGCTACCACAGTGGTCTTCGTGGTTCCTTTTGGGCAAACGGTTGTGCTGGCTTGGTTTAAGAGAAGAGCTGTACAGTCCCAGTCAAAAAAATTCCTCTATCTGAACTTTAAAGATATGCTTACAAGTTTTGCATGCACAAATAATAAGGCATAACTTTTTTACAACTCAAAAGCCAAAGTTAGCCTAAGTTCATGAGCAAACACATGCGACATTTTAATCTGGACCCATCACCAAAGCCTATGGCTAGTCCTGGGGCTTCAGAAAGAGTTTTGCTCCAAAAAACAAATCAAAGCAAAAATAAAATGAACTAACATAAAAGCATACGTAGGCCATTATTTCAAAACCCCTGAAATCACTGCAGAGGTACCAAAGTACCGCAAAGTACAAGATTTAAAACCATTTACAGTACAACATTTAGAAACATATTCATTTGGAGGTTAGAGGGCAGAGGAGGAAAGGCGTATATCCAACACCTGACTTCATCTTCTATTATGAATACACTCCAGTGATTCTGTCCTGCTTAATGGCACATGTGTTCATTACAAAGATTACAGACACATGCTGCTTATAATTCCTATTATTAGTAACAACATAACTACCCAGATATTCCTAAGCCATAGTCACAACCAGAGGTGAAAGAGCATGCTGAGGGATGTCTGTATTGGCGGAACCAAACCATTTGGAAAGCGGTAAGTAACATAACACCACTTCTATTGTACTTGTAGACCAGAAGCATTATTGGAAGATTTCTCCACCATCCAGAAAGCCGAATTGTGGTGTAAAAATAAATTATTGCAGAACATACCAGAACAAAATCGAAGTTTGACTTCAGTGCACATCACTGAGGGCAAAGCATTAAGAGAGCAATTCTGGTGATAAGCTCTGGCACTCTGTGTGAGACATTTATGCAACAAAGAATAGCAATTCAAGCTATTTTAAATATATACCTACAAAAGCTCAGTGATCTACCAAATGATGCTGATTTCAGCACTAATAAAATACATTTGATTAATAGGCATGATAACTGGAAAGAGTACAACTTTCTTAGTAGCCTTACTAGCATATAAAGACTGTCACACAGACAAAGCACAAAATATTTTTTTAGAGCCTTGGAAAACAAATTATTTAATCATTTATATATTATGCTTTCTTTCTCAGAAGCCACACATGACCCGTATGATTATAACCACAATATCTGCAGTTCAAACTCCCTTTACGTAACTACAACTTTCCAGGTTTAGAAACCTAGAGTGTTACATATCACTGCTGGTTCAGAGAAAAACGGTATTTACTTCCTCAGTCTCACCCCCCCCAGATACCATACTGCAGACCAAGTTTCCGAACAGACTGATTTCTGAGGTAAACAGCCACATTCGACATATGTACACACACGGATGCACACAAAGAGCCAGTACTTACAGCTAAAGATGCCTGGAGGTGGATGCTCTGTTACAAGCAGACAGTTCTCTTCATCACTGTTATCCCCACAGTCATTCTGTTGGTTACAAATCAATGAACCAAGATACAAGCATTTACCACTGGCGCAGGTGAATTTGCACTCTGAAAGGCAAAAAAGAAACCAAAACAAAAATGTGTGAGGAAATTGGTGCTTCACTGCTAGAATGACTGATATTAAAGGCAATATTTTTCAAGTAGATGCTATCATGGCAGATGGGTCTTTGGCACTTTATCCCCCAAATAAATAATATAGTCTTTGTAAGCATTGCACGTATAAATATATACATGACACATTCCAGATCACCAGATTCAATCCACTAGTAAACAGATTTACCATTTGCAGAAATTCAACTTCTTCTTCTTAAAAAAACAGACAATATTTTTTTGCAGTTCCTGTTGATTACAATTCACTTTGGTCAAAGACTGTGTTCTCATACATGTTTGTGTGGCACCTTGCATATTTGCGGCAAGACAGCACTATGAATAAAAATAATAATTGTCCCACATTAAAAAAAGTCTTGCACAATGTAAAACTGCATCGGCTGTAAGGCAACAGTATAGTTCGTAACCAGGAACAATCCTGTCCAGACACAGACAATTATTCCTTAACTACTTTCCCAAAGCCAATTTGCCAGTCTCCCAACTAATTACAATCAAGCGCTCCGTGTCTGCACATTGAATTCCCACATGCCAGTTTGCTTTACAAAGTCAGTAAACTGCTAAAACCTCTATAAAGTGTCTGAACGCTATACACAGGCATGCTGTATTTTTTACATTTTGCTCATTACAAAGAAATGAATGCTTTCCCCTAAACATGGTTCAGTCATGAGAACAATTCCTATGAGACCAAGTATTTAAACAAAAACTTTGTTACCTCAAGTTCCTTCTTACTTCTCTGCCTTTCTGTGCAAAAGGATGCAGGCTGGCTAACTAATCCTGTGTAAGATACCTCACTAGACTGATCTCTAGCTCTTTGAAAAAAAGTCAAGGAAAAACTCCTCACCTCATCTCCCACTCAAATTTTACACTGACAGGATTGCTACGCAGTTACCCCTTCAGACAGGGATGACATTACCTCCATCCTTGGCCTTTTGTTTAGTGGTAAAGATTCAGTAAGTGCTAACCAGTGGTAGCCTTTTATGGGAATTATAGTCCAGTGCCTTGTCATCTTGGATGTTTTTTCTTTAATTTTCAGAGCCCAGTCAGACAGGGCTTCAGTCTGACTGACTTGGCTTCTGTCTGAAGCTGTAATACTTCGGTATTTAAATAAGGCGTTATGTACTAAGGATGTCTACTGTGGTTGATAATTAAAATTCCATTGCCCTTCTGCTAAACTGATCATTTAAATGTCGCTTCCAGAAACAAAGCTTTATAGTCAGTATTTGAGATGTAATTAAGAAATGTTCACAAAAATATACATGCAATTATAAAAAGCTTTCTCACTAGGCTTGTTCCAAAGTTAAATACGCTACACATATAGAACAGAGGACATATTATATCTAGACAAATTATAACTTAATGATTACACTTCCAGCATGTTGACAGATTCTGGCGATTCTCATTCATAAGCAAAGGCAAAGTAGATGGAATTAAAAACAAGAAACACTAGCAAGTAGTTTATTAAACTGGTGCCATTCCCTGAACCCTGGGCTTCCCTAAGGCTGCAGTTTGGGTTGGCTGATTCTGCTTAAGAGAGATGATCTCTGGTCCTTCCCAGCAAAGAGATGGCATTTGTTCATCTTCAAGAGTATCAACAAGAGACTTCCCTTTAATCTTAACAGCACGCGGACTTACTTACTCTGAACTGAGACGACAGGACCTATAATTCTAAAAAGCCCCTAAAACAGTTACTGAGGCGTGATACTTACCCACACATATCTGCTGTGTAACATAAGCAATAGCGAAGGAGGGGAAAAATAATAGTAATAGTGAAGGAGGGGAAAAATAAATTGGGAAAGCAAACAAAATGGTTTTTCTTAGCAAATTTGCTTTTAAAAAGTGATTTGTGGACTTCACTCCGAACACTTTTCATCAAGAGTATGAATGGCATTTTGGTATACATAGCAGCAAGAATCTGCTGCTACAAAGACATATGCATCAACATGTGCAACATATAAAATGCTATTTAGGAATATAAATAAGAGCCATAAAATACTATGCAAGAAAAACAAGCATTTCCTGTGGAAAAATCTATCCTTCTATTCCACTCGAACACACTGCACTTAAAAATCAGTGAGCATTTGCCTAAATAAGGTCCTCAAGATTTAAGCTTTTTCTGTCCAACCCTATAGTACTTGAACTACTCAAACTGTACAATAAAATACTGTACAAACAAAATATTTTTCCATGTTCCTTTGTCGTCCTGTCCTTCTCCGTTGCGACAGAGAACTTCAGAGGCATTTAAGGGCTTAGTTTTTCTTTTTTAAAATTCATAACCAGAGTAACCCTTTGAAACCTAAGGAACTAAGAAAGTCATTAACAGTTACTTTTGGAAAGAAGACTTAAAAGATCGGTCTCAGTATTAACAACCTGATAATTACAACACTTTAGGACTGATTTCTGCAACTTCATGAAGTAAGAAACTGGAACAAGAAAAGAACAAAGCTGCCTTGCAAGATGAGAAAAGTTGGCTTGAAAGGGCTCAAACTTTCCAGGTATCTTAAACGAGGAATATAACACAGGGTGAAATTAGAGTGGTAAAGGACATACTGCTTCTGTTTGAAAGACAAATATCAAACACCATATTGCTTGAAGTTAGAACATTTGGCATGTTACTTTGGCCACAGTATTTAATTCTTTCTCATGTCTTTGTGTTGAGTCCTAATGCAAAGCTTTCCATGCTTCCCCCATGGCTGATATAAAATACTCAAGCAAGATGTCAGCTCAAAAGTAATTAAAGCTAAGAACTTTGGGTTTCTATTTGCCACCAGATTATACAGTCTTCAGACAAAAGACCAAATGAAGCATTAAATTTTTAGTAGCTTTATTAAAGTCTTCAAGTTCTGGTTTTTAACTAACATTACCATAAGATGACTAACCAGAGGAAAGAATTTGTGCTTTAAGGGTTTTTTTTTTGTCCTAGATAACGGTCCTCATTGAAATTTGAATTAAAAAAACAGACTCAATCAACTTTTCTGGTAAAATTTTATGGCTGCTTCCTCCTTCCCTCAGATACATGAACATTGCCTTTGTCAAGGTGAACAAAAGAGTCATCAGGCCTCTCGTCCCCTGTTGATGTGCCCACGTGGACTGAAAGGTTGCTCACAATACCGCAGGAATTCTGTGTTGATTTTAAAATGGCCCGTGTTGCTAAAGTCGTCTTGCCTTGTGATCTCCCACCAAATCTATTTGCCAAGAAAGCGGTCATCCTGTACTGGGCCTAGCTGGGATGGAGTTAACTTTCTTCATAACAGCCCCTATGGCACTGTGTTTTGGATTTGTGACCAAAATAGTGTTGATAACACACCAGTGTTTTGGCTATTGTGGAGTGGTGCCTGCACAGCATTGAGGCTTTCTCTTCTTCTCACTCCGCTACTCCCAGGGAGTAGGCAGGAGGTGGGCAAGAGGCTGGGAGGGGACATGCCCAAGACAGCTGGCCACAACTGACCAAAGGTATCCTCCATGCCATACAGCATCATGCTCAGCAATAAAAAAGAGGGGGTTGTCTTGCCACTGCTCGGAGACTGGCTGGGCATCGGTCTCCTTGTGGGAGGTGGTGAGTGGCTGCCTTTGCATGACTTTTTTCCCCTCCTTCCTTCACTTATTAAACTTTTTGCTGTTACTCTTCCTATTCTCTCCCCTTCCTGTGTGGCAGGAGGGGGCGGTGAGCGAGCGGCTGTGCGGGTGCTTAGCTGCTGGCCAGGATCAGCCCATAAGACATGCATGTGCAAAAGTAACTTCTAAATCTAACAAAATTCGATATCCAATGGAGGACAAAAAAGTGCAAAACTTAGCCTGCATAATCATGTTCTGGTTAAGTCTGAAGGAAATACTCAAAGGAAAAATGTATTGTAGGAATGGGACAAATTAATTAAACAGATTATTCAATGAAAATACAGATACGTCTGAAAACTGAACATACCTAACGTTATGTATTTGCAACTGTAAAGGAAAATTCAGTACCTTAAAGTAGTTTGCATAGTAAACGCCTTTAAACAGTGTGTGCTTTTACTAAAACCAGAACAGGACCCTTCCTTGTAAAGCAAGGTGGATTAAAGTCAGGTTGATGGATATAGTAGGAATCAAATATTAGAGTATTGTCAAACTGAAGGTTAGTAAATAAACCTGCAGAGGTCTATACCAAAATACTAGGAGTGACCTCAAAACACTCTGACAGGGAAATCCAGACCAGCCCAGACTAGACCAATCTGCCTAATGACACACCAGAGAGCCCTTTTCAGTACAAAGTCTTGTACTTGGCCTGTCTAGACAAGAAGAGCAGGAAAAGCTCCTGTTCTAAAAACAAGCCAGCATGATCCTTCTTTCATGAATAATGTTTCAAAGCTAGGCAGTTTTCCTCTTCATTTCAAGAGGCAATTAGTGAAACATCAGTAGGCTGGTCAGCAAGGCTCTGACTAGAGGTAAACCTGAAGCAAGATGACCGTGACTGGAGGCTGAAAAGAACAGCCCTTCTTATGATTATGTCTATGTTCGTAATTATGTCTGCAGCACAATTTAAAAATTTATCTTGCCGATATACTGATTCTTCATCATAAAGTTTTAGTAAACATACTTCCAGGTAGAACTAGAGTACCTTGAAAAAAAAGGAATACTAAGAATACTATTATGAACGTTTCCTATTTTTATAAACTGTATGCAAGTAGTATAAACAAGTATATTGCTCAGGTGTTCAAGGTAGATGTTTGTATGTACAAACTCTCTACATACAAATACCCATTAATATATGACTGCATTTCAAATCGTTAATTGAACATCCTGCAACAGGTTTCAGCTGCAACAGTATCATGGTTAAACCCCAGCCAGCAACTAAGCACTACACAGCCGCTCGCTCACTCCCCACCATCCGGTGGGATGGGGGAGAGAATTGGAAGAGTAAAAGTGAGAAAACTCATGGGCTGAGATAAGGACAGTTTACTAATGGAAATAAAATTCTTTAATAATAATAATAATAATAATATACAAAGCAAGTGACATACAATGCAACTGCTCACCACCTGCTGACTGACACCCAGCCAGTCCCCAGGCAGTGATCACTGCCCCCCGGCCAACTCCCCCAGTTTATATACTGGGCATGACGCCATACGGTACGGAATAGCCCTGTGGCCAGTCTGGGTCAGCCCCCCTGGCTGTGCCCCCTCCCAGCTTCTTGTGCACCTGGCAGAGCAGGGGAAGCTGAAAAGTCTTTGACCACTGTAAGCACTGCTTAGCAACAACTAAAACATCGGTGTGTTATCAACATTGTTCTCATCCTAAATCCAAAACACAGCACTATACCAGCTACTAGGAAGAAAATTAACTCTATCCCAGCCGAAACCAGGACAGTATCCACCCCTTATTCTATACCATCTACGTCATGCCCAGGTCCTACACTTTCCAATACATTCCAGTTAATCACCATCACTTTTCCTATCTTTTGATATGTACACACAGATATCATTCCCTTAGTCTACGGGCCATCCCTCTAAAATGTCCATTGAGTTCATTCAGTCCATGACTTTGGCCTCCGTCTGTCATAACAGTCCTTCAGGGCGGGAGAAATGGTGTGTGGTGTTGGATTGTTGCATGTTGAAGCCAGTTCTGGTTCCATCACAGCTGCACTTGTCCGGTTCTATCATTGCTGCACTTCGCTCAGTTTGATCAAAATTCATTCTTCATTAATCTGGGTGATTCTTGCTGTAATACCACTGATATGGCATATAGCAACCATAGTAGTGACGACACACGGTATTATATAGCAATTAACATCATACAATTCAGTTCATTGGCTATTTCCACCCAAAATCAAACCCCCTTGAGGTACACGTTGGGCTTCCCTATACTTTTGCATCTCCCACCAAGTGCACCCAGGTCCTTGCTAAATGTGTATGCCAATATTTGAACATCCCATTGCTCTCAGTGTAGTCTTTAACAGACCATTGTATCGTTCTATTTTCCCGGAGGCTGGTGCATGACAGGGGATGTGATATACCCACTCAATGCTGTGCTCTTTGCCCCAGGTGCCTAAGAGGTTGTTTCAGAAATGAGTCCCGTTGTCCGACCCAATTCTTTCTGGGGTGCCATGCTGCCACAGGACTTGCTTTTCAAGGCCCAAGATAGCGTTCCAGGTGGTGGCATGGGGCATGGGATATGTTTCCAGCCATCCGGTGGTTGCTTCCACCATTGTAAGCACATGGCACTTGCCTTGGGGGGGTTTGTGGGAGTGTGACATAATCCATCTGCCAGGCCTCCCCATATTTATATTTCAGGCATCGTCCTGCATACCAGAGAGGCTTTAACCGCTTGGCTTCCTGGGTCACTTGATAGAGAGGGCTTACGATCAGACTGTAATTTGGAATATATATTCTTCAAAAAACCCACAATGCCCAAGAAAGCTTGTGTTTCCTTTTTGCTGGTTGGTGGAGACATGGCTGTTATTTTGTTGGTTACATCCATTGGGATCTGATGACGTCCATTTTGCCATTTTATTCCTACAAACTGGATCTCCTGTGCAGGTCCCTTGACCTTTGTTTTACGGCAAAACCAGCCTTCAGAAGGATGTGGACTATTTTCTTCCCTTTCTCTAAAGTTCTTCTGCTGTGTTGTCCCATACGATGATGTCATCAATGTATTGCAGGCGTTCCGGAGCTTCACCTTGTTCCAGTGCAGGCTTCCCGGGGAGGCAGATTTTCCATCACACTTCCTCATGTCCTCTCCATGGTCACACACGTAAAACCACAGGGTGTCCCGTGTTGCGCATCCACTATATCATCTCTCTTGAGCAGAGGGATGCTTACTCCTAATGGCTGAGATACTGGTCCGTACAGGTGAGGAGTAGGATATATCCTCTTCAAGCTGCTGGAACTCCCAGGACAGATTTTCAGACAGTTTTTTGACAGCCAAGATGCAGGCCCATAGGAAGGAAGAGACACTTTCTTCATATTGCCGGAGCTGGCCAGCTGATTCATCCACTATTGGTTCCTCTCTGTCTTTCCATGTCATTACTGCCAATGAGTTTGCATGCGACAATGGTGCGCTCCATAGAAATTTCCACCACATGGGTCACGTGCTTCATTTGGATCTCTGGATAACTGCTCCTTGTCCAGGTCATCATAAATCACTTCCAGCACGGCTAATTCCCTCAGGTACTGGATCCCTCTCTCCATGGTGGTCCACTTGCCTGGGTGACATATAACATCTTCCTGGAAGGGATACCTTTCCTTCACACCTGACAGGAGTTGCCTCCAGAGGCTGAGGGCTTCTGCCCCTTTTCTAATTGCTTTGTCAATGCCTCCTTCTCTAGAAAGGGGTCGCAGCTGCTTGGCTTCCCTCCCTCCAATTCCAGGCTACTGGCCCTGTTATCCCAGCACTGGAGCAGCCAGGTGACAATGTGCTCACCTGGACGACAGCTGCAATCTTTTTGCCTCTCTTGCAGCTCACTCAAGGATAGGGATCAGGTGGTTATCATCTCATTTATTGGTTCTGCCTCTTCCTCCTCCTGTTCTCTTGATGGCCCTGGTTCATCATCAGCCCTTACTAAACGAGCCGATTTTCTTGTGTATTTTTTTCTTGTGTATAGGGGCAACTGATTCTGGCATGGGTTGGTTCTCTGGTTCAGCCACAGTGCCTGTTGCGGGGGCTGGAGTAGCCACAGTGCCTGTCATTTTGTCATCAGATCCAGAGGCCTTCTCTTCCCCTTGAGGGTTCTGAACAGTGTTGAACGGGGCTCAGTAGGCATGGGCCAGGCCCCAGCATGTTGCAGTTGATTTGTGTCTCTCAGGAGCTGCCAGGGTGACAGCATACTTTTTCCAAATACTTCACTAGTTTTTCAGGATTCTGCACTTGTTCAGGGGTGAAGTTCTGAAATACTGGAGGTGCCCACTGTCCTAGGTAGCTGCCCATACTATCCCACACACCCTGCCACTCATAACTATGCAGCCTTGGGGCAGACCTCTGGATGATATTCTTAAATTGCCTATTAACCTTAGACAAAACTGAAACAATATTCCCAAGAAATACCAATAGAAGTATCTTAACTACCCAAGGATGTTCAAGATACTGAAAAGTTATTGTAATGAAGGAGGAAACATCATAGAAGAAGGTAACCAAGGTGCCATTCTGTATTTACTCCAGAAAAAACCTCTCGGAGGTCCTTTCCCAGCCGAAACCAGGACAAACAGCAAAAGACAGATTTGCCTCATGATACAAAAAACTCCTCTGATCAGTGTTTTTTTATTGTGAAATGCAAGATCTGCTGTATTGGGTAGGCTTATTTTACACTTTCTGTGCCTACCCAACAAGATAATTTTATCCTTGCATTCAGTTTAATTCTTTTAGACTTCATTTACACTTGACTTCATCCATATGAACAGCATTCCCATTGTTTTGTCATCCCAGTTACTGTAGGGCATTTTTAATTATAGCTAAGTGCTGTTTGTTTTTGTAATGTAAGTCTAACCACAGGCCAAGAAAAAAAAAAGTGACAAAGTGTCATATTGAAAAAATATGGGGGTTTAGGCCACTGTTCCGATGCATGTCACAGCTATTTATTTAACGGGTCTGAGATGATTATCTGACCCAGGGGCAGAATTCTATTCCATCCATTCGAATAAAAAATAAAAAACTATATACGCAGCCAGTGATCTCAAATTGTTGTGGCTAAACTGTAGCAACACAGTTCAAACGCACAAAATGAAATCCTAAGTGATGCCTGAGACTTAACCGGAGTATAAAGACACTCTCCCAAAATCCAGCGAACTGGTCGCAGCCCTGGCAGTGCAGCCAGCAGAGGGTGATCAAATACCCTGCTGGTGTCACGTAAGGAGAAGGTGAAAATCTCTTTGCCTCTGGGTGCATCTAGGTCTCTAGAATAAAGGCCTAATTTCTAATTTCTTACATAAAGGCTCCATTTTAAGTATGGCATCATACTTCTTCATACTCCTGGTTCATATTGCAACACGTAACAGCCTGAAAGAAAATATGTTTAAAGGGCATAATCACCTGTTATAAGGGTAATAAGAGGCAGAAGTAGTGAATTGGGGAGGGTGGGAGGAAGCACACTTCACTAGAGATTAAAGAAACAGAAACCACAAATACCAGAGTCAGTACAATAAAACCCTGTTCAACCTCTGATAAACATCTGTCTGTGTATTATTTTTAATACTGTAGATTGTAACTTTATAATAGGAAGTAAATCATAAATAGGAGGCAGTGTACGCAAGGAACATGTTTATTTGGGAAAAAGCTTGGTTAATAAGGAAGATGGCAGGCTGCCATGCAATCTAATAAACCTCCACTGGTGCAGGGAAGGGAGGGATAAATAGGTCTTTACAAAACAAAAAATCACTTCATAAAAAGAATGCCAAGCAGAATACCAGCAAAAATGAAAGCGGATCAGCTTAGGCAGAGAAAGAAGCAGAGCTGTAAGCCACAGTCAAAGGCCTGTCCTCGCTGCCCACAGCCTCGCACAGGACAGGGGAGTCTGCTCTCGGGGCCACGCAACATGGAGACTGAGAGACCTCCTCTGCCCAGGAGAGATTACAGCCTTAAAACCGGACTGATTGAGAGAAGATTGTTACCAACTCAAAACCAGTCTCATTTGCTGAGCTGCTACCCTCCTGCAGTCCCCCATGCTTGCTGGCTTATCCAGCAATTATCTTTTCATCTTCTGCTTAAGGCAAAGCCTGAAGCTATACCGTTTAACTAGTTACTATTTATGCCAGTAGCTAAAGGAAGCAAACACAATATTCTTACACACAGGTAGTGAAATCTGCTCTTCATTTCACCCGTTCAGGGCGTTAGGACATTTCACTATGCTTATCTTAATTAACAGCCTGACGCTGTGGGGACAACTGAAAGACCTCCTTGATTTTAAGATTTGTCAATGGGGTTCGTTTTCATCTGTATTATTTCTTCCCCATATATACCTGTCTCCAGTGTGAAAAGCAACAGGCCTCTTCTTGAAGTCTGTTGGGGCATTACGAGAAGAGTTTTCATTCACATTGGAAACTTTTTCACATCTACACTAAAGTCAAGAGACTGGCTGTCACTCAGCCACCATCCTGCCCACGCAGCGAGTCTCCGCAGCCTCGCAGCGGGGACAAGCAGCTCCCCTGAGCAGGTCTATTTGAGAACGAAGGACTGACAGTTCCCATCACAGCACTCATCTCAAATGGACGTGCCTCTCCAAGGTGACCTCAAAGACCATCAGGACCATGCAAATCGCCAGTTTTGCCACCACAGGGAAAGGCAAATAAAGGAAAGCTTTTTTTATTGCCACCTTCATGGACAATCTTTTCTGTTTTATTTCTTGTAAGACAGCAAGGCAGTATCAAAGTGCAGGTTTGTATTTTCTGCCCTTCTACCCACTTGCTTTTCCAGACCTGGCAATGATCTGCCTGTTTATGCCCACACAGCACTGCAATGCCAGAGCTTCTCAACACATGTCAAGAACTGCGTCCCCTGCTCTGCACTTGTGTAAAGCCTCCTTTACATCCCCACCAAAGCAGCCTGACACCTTCTGCAGCCACAAAGCTTCTGCAGAAACCTCTCCCCAGCACCACATGCCTCGTGCTCCCCTGCTCAGCGCCTTGTGTCAGTGCCAACAACTCAACCGAGCCACCGTCTTGACTTTGACCCATGAGGTGTTTGGGTCAGAGCCTGCAGAAAGGACGCAGAATGCCATGGCAGATGTGTGCAGTTGCCAAGGTGGGGGACAAGGAACACCTTCACTCCAGCTCCTGAGAAGGAACGACCTACAAGGGATGGGTTTCCACGAGCCATGAGAAGGCTTTGCATTTCTCCCAGTTCAATGCAGTGGCAAAGCGGGGTCTGCTATGGCACGCCAGGCCCACCCACAGGCCCACGTCCCGGCCCATCACCTCACCCCAGGGAGGTGCTCAATGCCCAGGGCTGGGGCTGCCCCAGTGCCCCCTGGCTGCCCTGCTCCTGGCTGGGGTGGTGGGACGGGCCCTGGCTGCCAGGCCCTGCCCCGACGGATGCCAGGGGAGCCCCCATGGCCCCTGACGTTTCTATACATACTAGCAGAGTTTTCCTAATCAAGTATGGGGAAGGCGCGTTGGTGACTCAGCTAATGATGCTCTCATTTTCAGTTGTGAAATTACAGGAGGAGACGATTAAAAATACATTAAATATGTACCTTATAATTTTTCTCAAGCACAATGTCATTATCATGGGCAAGTGCAGATGAGAAGTAAAGAGTATGTGCAAATGAGATTTTCTTAACATCTCGTTCTCCTTAATCATAATTCAAAGAATTCCTGAATTATGGTAAATATTTTAAAATTATCTTAGTTGGTTTTCATCTTAAGAAGTCTTTAATAATCACAAGCAGTGTCACTGGGTTTGTAGAGTGCTGCATACACAGAGGAACATAAAATAAAAAATCATGTTACTGTAGCAGCTTCTTGTTCTTTCTTTTGAATATTATTTGCACAGCAAATAGCTCAAGACTAGACCATTTTATCAGGTAACATCAGGATCTTTGAATCCAGAGAAATATAGACTAAACCATGTCACTTCACAGATGCATCGCTAAGTTTTTATTACGGTCCTAAAAACGGACCCAGATGAGGACACAACAGTTACTTCAGCACCTGAGGACTATCTGGGGGTTGGGGAAACAGGATGATTGGTGGGAAAAAGTGCTGTCTTTATGTTCTCTGTTATTAAATTAGGTCAGATTACTAAAGACTGTGACCCCCATAAGGCATGAACTGTTTTTGGTTAGCTCTCCTAGGAGGTACTGAAATACAGAATAAATACCATTCTCATCTGCAATCGTGCAATGTTACTGAAGCAAGTAAGGGTCTGAGAATATACCTGAAAACTTGACTTTCCATACATGTACAATGCAGGCAAGAGTATACCACGTTTCAGGTGGCTGTTCAGAAAATGCCAACCTAATATTGATGACAATATTGTTTATAACACATCTTCCTATGCATACTGTGCAGAAAATGTAAGAGAAATGAATGTATTTACTATGTGTCACGATGCAGGATAGTTACGGAGCTTCCCCTGTAATGTGAATTCCAGATTTGAACAGACAAGAGAGTTCTCCTTTCACTTCTCAATGGCATTTGAATTGTGCAATGCACACTGATGTGACTAATGACAAGTTTCTTTATCACCTGTAACATGTTCTCCAATCCACATCTGCAGAGATTTGCATATTCCTGTTGTAAATACCTTGTCACTGTTCGTTTTTGTACTTTAAAGGCTATTTCCCCTTAAGTCCAATTATCTAAAAAGTGTCTAACTCAGGTCACTGTGCCTCAGTGTTCACTTAACAAAAATTATAAGCAAAATAAGACATAGAGTACAGCCAAACAGATTGCTCTCAATGGCTTGCATCATACAGCATAGACAATGTTTTTTACAAACTAGTATTGTCTTGTATCAATTGTTATTTAATTCCTCAGTCTTTATTCAGCTCTATCTAAAAAATGAGTCACACATTTTTACTCACCTTAGTACCTTTCCCAGAAGGCTGGATTTTTATGGCTAAACCTTTTAAAAATTAAAAAAAAAAAAAAAAAGTTTTTCCTATTAGAAAATTCTTCTTTTCTCCCCCTTGCCTTATCCTCCAGCCAATTTCCATGAACACTCCCTCCCAAATATGTATTGCGTTCCCAATGTATACAGACTCCCACCCATATGCATTTCCATATAGCAGAGCTGGTAGTCATTTGGCTTGCCTAACATTTTCCACTATAAACATCTTGGAGAATCCCTCCCATGTTCGCTGCATGCAGCAGGTCTGTGATGCTGAGCAGGAAGAACACCCTCGGGCTACAAAAGTGCCTTTTCTTTGTCCCAGGAAATTCTCTTCTACTTTTATGGAAATAAAAACAGTTTTAAAAAAAAAATGCAGTTATCTTTCCATTGTCTGTGTCAGGAGAGTCTCTGGCAACGCTCCAAAATAACTAAAAGGCACAGACACTGTGAGGCTCCAGTGATACCACTGCTGGAGCAACAGTCCAAACCATACTGGGATGGCAAGGGAAGAAGCAGATTAACTGTGGTGGGGAAAGGGGGTGAGCTCTGCTCCCCCACACTTTACACAAGATTTCTGTTTCACTTCCAGGTATCTGTGCTGCCAAGTTACTGCTACCACCAGATGCTCCTCTTTCGTCCACGAGTGCTCCCAACATTCAGTGCACAGGAGAGACAGACAAGAGGGAAGAAATGTGAACGCACAGCAAAGAGTAAAGTCAGTATTTTATGGGTTGAGAGTGCCGCATTTAGCAACCTAAGCAGCACAGTTTCAATAAAGATTCTTTCACACTACAATTCTGCAATTTTGTTTAAGCATCAGCAATGTATTTGACCATAGAGCAGCTATTTAACCAAGATTATTTCATAATTTCTCCAGCCAAAGTGCTTACAAAGTAGACAATGCAGAAAACACTGACACAGGCATCCCACAGAAATCTCTACCATATAAATCTTTCTGTTGTTGAAACTGTATCATTTAAAAAGTAACAGTGCATTTAGGACAGTACCTTTCTGGTTGTGAACGTGAGCATACAATTAACACGATGCTGGACGGCGCCGAGTCTATCCATGCACCACGCAGTATGTTGGGAAACTTTACGGCACAGAAAACCAAAGCAAACAGCTTTCCTTCCCCCAAACACATCCAACTTTGCAGATACGCTGTGTGTTTAAGTGAAAAAGTACCTAATAAATAGGCACAAGCCTGACATGATGCAAAACTTGTATATGAACAGACCCTCTAGTTCACAAGCTCAGGCCATGACTACACTGCATGCGAGAACCAACCTAAACGAGCTGGAGTGCTGCGTCCCCATAACCAAACGCTTTGGGCTGGCACTGCTGCCCAACGCGGGGGGGGGAGGCACAGCCTTCCTCCGCCATCGGCTGTGGTTCCCGTCTACGTGCGGCTGCTCCTCTGGAAGGAGACAGAGAAACTAAGGAGGTTTTCAGCAGGTCCGTTTTAATCAGGCGGTCCCCTGGGCCCGAGAACCGCACCGCTGACTAAGCAGCAGGGTGGTGAGGAGGGAAGGGACTGGAGCAGGGCGCCGAGGGAGGAAGGATGGTGCCAGGGCACCCAGGTGTGAGGGTAAGGGCTTGTCTTCACAGCTGACATCTGCACATCTGGCTTGGGTGGAGCTGCACAGCCTGGCACCCTGCTGGCACAGCTGGCTTTGAGAAGTCAACCATCCTTGCCTCTTCCTGAACACAGTTTTGCAAAAGGAGCACGGTCTAGTTTACACTGCAGACCTGGTGCCCGCTGTACCAGCACACCTGAGGAATGCCCACCTGCCACGCACGTGTGTACACGTGTGACCTGGGCTTGGCGGACCGCTGATGGATGAAGCTGACTTTACTGCCAAAATGCGCATCGCGTTTGAGAGCCAAGCAGCATCTGATCTCCAAACCACACCCCAAAATCCTGACCCATTACCTCAAGCCTACGGCTCTTCTGGACATTATTTCTGTCTGTGGTTTATCTTAATATGCTGGACTGGAAACTAGCGTGGTTGACATGCAGATCAGCCATGCCAGCCTTGAGATAGCAACGTCTGTCAGAGAGACAGGGTAGGCGGCCGATAGCGATAACCATTTCAGCCATCTAATTTTAATCTGCCACTGTATATCTGTCAGAAGCCCTACAGAATTTTTTGGGTGGGGAAAAGAGATGGGCTAGGGCGAATCTCCGGTTACAGCTCAAGTTATCAGTGTATCGATGACAAGTTAAATCATGTTAAAAATTACACAAGTGATGTGCTGAACACAGAGAACCACCCAAAACCTTACCAGCCATGAAAGAGAATAAACAACCAGAGCACTGCAAACTCAAGAGCAGCTAATTCTGTTTTAACTGTGGGCGAGGTAGTTTGTCATATTGTACCAGCTCATTATTACTAATCTGTTCAGAGACGGTGATAATTTTTTGTGTTTTTATAAGCCAACATAATTAAACCGAGGTCAGTTTCATAGCACTGGTCTCTCCTCAGAAGACTTCAAATAGGGAGCTCGTAGTAAAGCAAAAAAGCCAGCTAATACAGTACGCTGCTAATCTGCAAGCAAAAACAAAGGAACAAAATATGTTAGAGCTTCCCTGTGTTCCATCACATCCCTCTAACTTAGGGTCCTTCAGCTTAAAAAATTATGTTAAGACACTAAGGAAAATTAGGAAATATTTCTTTAGAACATAAAATGTGTTACTATTGAATGTTATACTAACATACAAAAAATACTTCTTCAGAGAGTGATCATTCCAAAATCCAGGCTGCAGATTATTTTATGATCATTTTATGATTTGCAGGCACTGCGTTCAGACAGATGAATATAAAAAGAATGATCACGCATCCTCAAGAAAGGAAAAGGAAGTTCAAGAGCTACCAAGGTAAGGTAAAGAGCAACCTTGCACACACTGAAACTCTACAGTAGTGTAACATAGGGCTCCCTGATTTTTTCTTAGCCCAATTAAGCTCTCAGCTATTTACCAATACATAATGAAGGCTACAACTAAATGAACACTGGGAACACGTTAGTACATTTTCATAAGTTTGTGCATCAAACCTGTTGTTTGTAAGGTCTCAGCTGAGATGCGGCTTCCAGTGTGCAAACACCGCCTGTTCTTTGCAATGTGTATCAAAAAGCGTTCACCTGAAGTACTTCAGCCTCGGCTTGCACAAGGCCTTTGTACTTTGTGTTACAGTGGATTAGGAACAAACTAGCTAGAGAAGTTATCATTAATAACAGTGAGGAAATAATATTGAAATATGTCTTTTTACACTTCATGCAGTAATTCTGTATTTGAGTTGATAGCAAACTATTTAATGTGCTCTACTACCTAAGAGACAGAAGACAGAAGCAACGATGGCAGGACTATACACCCTGATAAAAGGTCATTCAAAAGGGTAGGAAGCCCCTTTCATAACAGATCAGGGTTATATGAAATGTAAGCAAAATTTCCTTAAAAGACCTATGTGTAAGGGTTTTTGAGGAGGTTACCGATTTTAAACAAAAAACGCACCTTCTGATGCTTATTGGTACACAGTATGCAGTTGTAAGAGGCTTCACAATGGGATTAACCGGTTAAAAGAGATGAACGTGTTTAAACAGATATGCGTGTATAACAGTAAGAACTTGTGGTCTTCAGAATATATTGCAGTTGCCAAACGGTTGCTTAAATGGTAGCACATTTGAGAGAGAAGAACACCGTTTTGGTTTAAACACATTTTCTAGATTTCCAAACATGACCTCACACACTCGGTTTTATTTTTGTCAAAGCTTAAGATACGGAATGAAAAAAATCTTATTCTACAAGCACACATTAAGAATATCATTAATAAAGGAAAAATTATATTGTCTTCTGACTAAACCATCAACATTCACGTGATATGATACAGCAAAGCATCTGCTTACTCTTCTGGGAGGGCAAAGTTGTGGCAGAGCTGCTATTGCCAGATTAGATGGATGCAGTGTTGTTCTCTTCCTCAACATTATTTCTCAGGACACTAAATCATCACTTTTTGATTTCCATGGTGATTTCTAGGGAAGCGCTGTTCTTTGCAACACTTAAATTACTACATTAGGGAAAACATTTAAAAATGCCGGGTATTAGAGAGACACTCACAAAGGAATAACTGAAGGAAAAAATTAATTCTATTTTTAATTTCCAAATAGACTAGGGTCCTTCAGAGAATCACCATCCTGCAGCTTTTTAGAAGTGTAATTACATCAGACAAAACTCAGGTAAAAAAAAATTTCTATTTGAGGACATCAAAGATGTGAAGAATTCACATACTTAAGACTGTCTACAAAACCAGCATTAAAATTATAAGCATCAAAGAAATGGGCAATGGATACAGCAGGCTAGGCGCCTTTCTAATAATACACTGATGTTCACTGGGTCTGTCTCATTTTTGATGTTTTGGGGGGAATCACACGTATTTTAATGATAACTCCACTTCACTAAATTCAACTCCTAAACGTGTATTTTAAACATCTTGCTCGCTCTTTTTCTTTGACACTAAAGGTCATCTACATAGACTAAGATTGTGGAGAGATACTATGTATATATACAGATAGAGGAAGATATAAAAGGAACATGAAAAGAAGAGAGGAATGTTTTGCCCCTTCTTATTTTTTAAAACATTAAGTATTTCATTCTCTCTCTCTTATCCCATGGAGAGAAAAAGTAAAGAAATATTACAAGTACCTAAGCAACTGAGATGAGAGAGGACTACTCCTCAAATCACTTCAAAACTCTCTAGATCAGATCTTCAACTTTAATGGGGCTTCACATATTTATTTCACTTAAAGCTTATTTATATCAAATGCCTAGCAATCAGCAGCCTACATCTTGCCTTTTGCATAAAGATTTCAGCAAGCATCTTCCAAATTTTTTTCTCTCTCAAGCCACATATCAAGTGCAAAACAAGGAAAGCATAACCTGATTAGTAAAAGAATCATACCAGTTTTTTTTTCTTTCAAAATAGTTTCTTTCTTTACAACATACAGGCAAATACCTCACAAAGAAATAATATCAAAGAAAACTCCAATCTTTCCATATTCTTTCCTTATAAAGTTCACCTTTGATTCATACCATTATATAGAGAGACATATACTGTCACATGAATATATCTAACAGCAAATTCAAAGCATAGGCATTGTAGGCCAAGGTTTGCAGCAAAGTCTGGCCTAAGATGTAGAGGTATTGACCCTGAGATTCCTTCACAAAGCACTCAGCCTGTGAATTATTTCATACTCCTTAAATAGGACAATGTAGAGTTCAAAATCTCAGTGCAGAACCATCACAAAAGTATTGGCTTATTTTATATGAAAATTCCCGCAGGTAAATAGGAAACAGATTTTTTATTTTAAACAGAGTATCTTCTGATTTTGAATCCCTATATCAACAATATATTACATAATGTATGATGTGCATGAGGCAACGCAGGGCGAAAAAGCACATTCCAAGCACACATGGAATATTCCTGCCAGACTGTACTACAATTTTCCAGCTTCCTTTTTAATACTTGATGTCTGCATACAAAATCAGCAGGCCAAACAAGAGGACTGGCCTCAATTATTTTCATATAATGTTCAGGAGAAAAGACATTTGCGGGCTGTACTGGTTGCTGTAAGAGGGAGCAGCCTGCAGTTCTGCACTACTACACTTGCAAAGTATGAGAGACTTAGTCTTGTAAAGTACGGATGCTCTCCCAACATGGACCAGCGTGAAGGGAATGCGTAAGGTTGTGTGCCAGAAGATCCAAGGGGAAAAACTATTATGCTGTCTTGAATAATAGTTCCAGACATTTTTCTTCCTGAAAAGCCACAGAAGATTTTCTAAGCTCTTGAAACAAAAAGATGACAATTATTTTCTTAGATGCAGTTCTCCCCCAGTCTATATGATGCTGGGCAAGCTACTTGGCTTTTCAGAGCATATCTAGAGCTGGGATGATGATGATAATAGTAATAATAAAAATAATGCCACTACTGCCACTGTGAAATGATCCAGGTATGTAAAGCTTGTGACGACTGTAAGAAGGAAGGTACTAGCAAATTGAGTAACATTATCATGTGTCTTAGTGTTGAGGAGAACCTCTACTGATTAACAATTTTGGTAATTTTCTAGTTCCATTAGGTTTTTTAAATCTCATCAACTATTAATTCATTTCTGTTATCTGTACAAATTTTCTCAATGGAAACTGGCCAGTGTTTCAACTGTGCCACTCAGACAGCTATCAGCTGAGATATAACGCTCTTGCTCACTTCCATTTAGTCCAAACATTTATCCCTATCAAAGAAAAAGTAAAACCAAACACTTCCATGCCTCATCTTGCATGAAAAGTCACTTTTTTGTTCAGATGTGGTTCCAAGTGTCTCTTTTCAACCATCTACGAAGACCAATTATGTCAGTATATAACCAGCACTGCTGTGCTGGCTAGGGGAGCTTTACCTTGTTTATCTTTCATTTCCTGACACAGATACAGCACCTAAAGAAGAAACTCTGGGCAATATTCTCCTAGAAGACTAGTCCATATTCTTCCTATATCTTTCACTATTCAGGATCCAATGTCTATACTCCACGAAGTCAGTGCAAGACTGCAAGGATCAGGATTTCAACGAGGAGGCAAAAATGATTATAAATTTCTTGCACCAATACACAAGGATGTCTTTGTCCCCGATGACATCTTCCCCAACTATTTCAAATTAAAGTAGTCAGATAAATGAAAATGCTTTATCTCTGCATGAAGGAAAAGAATACTAGCAGGGTATGTGAGGCATCATAAGGATGGAAAGCTGCCATGAGCTCTGTCTAAAATATTGTGCATCACAGTCTATGTCAATTGTCCATGACCCTGTCACCTCTCTGCCCTGGAGGCCACGAAATTGGGCCTATTCGAGACAGTCATCATTTCATGATGGCTCTGGGATAGTTCAGAAGGAAAACAAATAATTGCGTTGTTAAATTACTAATTTATGAGAAAGGTGTGAAGGTTTGAAAGAACTGCTCTGAGACTTCTGCTGCAGCCATCACGATGAATATGCTGAGCCCCCAGCACCCTGAGAAAGGTTCTGAAGAGGAATAAAAGCACAATTAGCAGACAACTGAATCTAGCTACAGATCGCCTTTGGTTTATTATTCTAGTCCCCAGTATCTTAGGGAAGGATAATTTTAAGGGGACCTACAAGTGAACAGAGACCAGTAACTCTTGACTTAAATTGCTATTAAAACCTGAACAGTCATTTTATTTTAACAGCAGTTCAGCCACTAGTACCAATGGGTCAAGGGCTCAAATATACTTTCATTTGACATTGTGTCTTCAGTTGCTAACGGAGTTATGATAATATGTCTCTCAACAGCCCAGTGTCAATAGGACTGTAATAGGGCCATAACAAGGCTTTCAATAGGACGTAGGCCTACACCGCAAAACAGGGACCAGGCGCGTCTGCGACTGCATGCCAGCCCTACGCCAACTGATGCTCCCCAACTCCAAGTGAGCAAGCAGCACCCAATGCTGATCGAGAAGAGTTTGCAGCACATGACGGATCCAGGTGCCTCTCCCAGTTCCCCTATTCCAGAAAAATGAAAAGGATAATTAAGCATGTCTGAGATTTACTGAGCTGGCAGATTTAATACTGAAGGAGAACACCTTCTGCAGTAAGCAAAGTCCTGATGCATGCAACATTACCTGCGGGGGCAAAAGGAGACAGCCTTATTGGCGTGTCAGCTTCCACTCCGTCTTGCACCCAGTGATTTTCCTACTTTCTCTCAGCATGCAGAAAACCCCCTACGGTACACAAGTTTTCAGACTAAACTAATATTGATAAGGTCATCATTTTGCTGGCAAAAACCAGTTAGCTTCTGAAAATGAGCTTCATGTATATGTTTCACCTTCCTTTTTACCACGGACAGCCAACAGACACTGGTCTTCTAGGATTAAAACTAATTCAAGCTTCAAAAATTCACAGCTATTTTTTAAGGAATCACAAACACACAAAAATTACTACCAAACATAATGAAAAGGGAAAAGTCAGAAGATTTTGTGCCTGAACTGTTGAATTGCCATAGCTGCTTTTTGGACAACATGATAAAAATAATGCATATTATATACAAATGTCATATAGAAACTGGTTCCATTGCACTCAGCATGAAAACCAAACATTGTAATAATTGATGAAAGGTCTGTCATTGGTATTAGCAACATTATTTGGCAATGTAATAAATCATTAGATGGAAAAATAACACTGAAACATAAACTTTAAGTTACTCAGAAGTTTGTAGAAGTTCTCAGCCTATCTGCACTTTGCACCTTAGACACATCTTCCTTCTAACTGATATTTGTAAGTTTTTCATAGGTATTTCCTTCCTTATGAAATGTGAAATTTACCATGTGCTTATCTTAAAACTCTTGTTTCAGTAATTTTTCCACGCTTCCAGGTTACTAGTTTAATACTAAAAGAAAAAAGTTACTACAGGAACAAAAAAAATGCTGGTTTGGTATTAAAACTTCCTTTCTTAGAAAAACTTACAGTTTTATGGAGCAACAGTGGGAGAATTTTAAGCTCAAAATGTGCTTAAGTAGTTGCAAAAAAACCAACGAACCAAAGAAGAACCACAACCCTTACGTGATGGCTCTTGCAAGTTCTCCATGTATTTTTTATAAAAATAGAATAAATGAGAGAGTAACACATGATGTTAAAGCCCAGGAAATCCAGGATTTCAAGATCCCCAACCTATTTCTGCTCCTGATTGGTAATGATAAATTTTCTACCACATTTCTGTTCATCACTTTACACACATTTGAATCACAAATACTTGCATACTTTGCTACCACACAAGGGCAAGTGTTAAACGGCATAAGCAGAGCCCCTTTAGACAGTCTGATGACAGAAAGTTTCTAACTACAGCTAACAAATATGAATCCTGATTTTGTAATAAGGCCGCTTATGCATGATCACCTCTCCTGCAGGAACAGAAACAGTCATCTAAAAAAAAAAAAAAAAAAAAAAAAATCATCTTCTTCACACCGTGTTGTAACTCAAAACACACACAGCAGTCCATACACTGGTAGAAGGGATATCTTCCAATCACTCACTCCTTAGCATAGCTCTTCTACAGAAACCGCTACAGTCAGCTTGGTCAAGTCTTGGCAGGACCATCGGAGCCAGCAGAAGCCAGTCTTTTAGGCTGTTAGCTGGAGCAAGAGGGGACATTGCAGTTTCCAGTAAAGCCTCGTGTTTGACCGCTGCTCCCCTCTCCATGGGGAAGAGGCAGAAAGCCATACCGCCAGGTTCTCAAGCTACCAGCTGGACCACAACCCCTGAGAGGAGGTGGTGAGTCTTACTGAAAGGCTCTTCTCTTTTGGATCGGTCATCAGAAAGAGGTGCGAAAGGTGGCATACACAGGGCAGCTGTGAGGAGATCGGTACTTCTCTTCTGCCTATTGAATCCATCGTGTGCACTGCTGTTGGTCCCAAAAAGGTTCCCATGGCAAAGTTACTAGTGGAGCGTAGGCAAAGCTCTGAGAGGAGCGGGGGATCAGGAGGAAGGAGGTACATTCAAACTGACAGAAAACCGCAAATGCCACAAAGAAGAAAGTGACTTACCTGCTTTAGGAAAATTCCCCTCACAAGGATGCAAAGCTGTATGGTGTGCCCCTGAAGCCAAGGTGATTTGACTGAGCAGCATGAAACCAAGCTTTAAATAGATTGTTTGAATCACATATGACAGGCCACAAAATAAATACTTTGGCTACCAATAAGGTCTGTAGTGAAGTCTCAGGGGATGGGATCAACATAAACTGCAAAGCAAATCGCAGGCTCAACTGCTTCATCGGGTTTTTAGCACAACTTGATTTGAGCTTAGGTAGAAGAGTCAGCCCTTCTGGCTATACCCAGAGTGAGAAAATGTGAAGGGAGACCTCAGCACAAAGTGAAATCGCTGAAAGTAACTTTAACTCAGGCAGTTCAAAGAAAATAAGGGTATGTGTCTATGTGTCTGAATGGCAAAGGCTGAGATTACAAAGTTCTGGTTTATTGCAGACATGGCAGTTTAATCAAGGCAAGCTTTATAAAGAGGCAAGTTATCTTTTAATTGATCAACAGATACAAGTGGAAAAAACAGGCAACATTTGGAGCACGCAGACCTGTCATTCAGGGTCTTTTTCAAAGACCCGAAGAAGGAGTTGCAATGCACACAGCTTGTCTGTTTTCTCCAACTAGATCAGATGGTCTAATAAAAGAAACTACCACCCCCTCTAATTTCTGCCTTGTAGAAATTACTAATACAGGGATGTATAGCTCAACATGACATCTTTCACAGCAAACAGAACAGCTTTGCTCAGTAACAAGGGTACCCGTGAGATCATCAGAGATGCAATGCCTTCCAATGTCAGCATAAGTCATTATGGGGAAACTGAATCTCCAAATATCTAACAATAAAGTCCAGCAGAATAAATCTAAGGATAAACATTACATTTGATACACTATGCAGCCACGCACCTGCTAATATCAATATCTGACCTCTCAATCATACGTAATTTACTCTTCATGACACCTACAGCTGTAGGTGAGGAGTAGATGCAGAGCCATTAAGAAAGTAACCATTCCAAATTTCAACTACATTGTCATAGGAAGTAAAAACCAGGAAAAAAAATCTTTTTTCCCAGGGAAATCACCCTGAGACAAGGCAACTAAGTGCTATTACTACTGAGAACAGCAAAACAAAGCTATGTCACATCTTCAGTCTGATAATCATCATAGCTTTTCCGATCAGCTTTATTTTAGCCTTTGTTCCTTCAATTCTTGTTCTTTTTAAATATCTTATTCTAATATAAAACTATTTGCTATTTTAAGGATGCAGTTTAAGTTCTCATTAACTCTTCCTAATATACAAACTCTGACAGCTAAACTTAACTGATTATTACCCGTTCAGAATATGGAAATCTAATGCAGATATCATAACCCCTGTAACTTCTTGTGGAGTCTACTGCTGTTGTAAAACGTGACAGAAGAAAAAAACCAAACAGCATTACTTTCAACAAAGCTGCAGAACAAACTGAAAGCAACAGAGACAGGAAAGGGAAGGAGAGGGTTATTGTCTCACTTCACACTGAATGATTTAGTCATTCGTAATCAACAAAGATAACAGCGGCAGGTAAGAATATCATTGCCACATCAGAACATCTGCACAGTGGTGAGGAAATACATACATTTATTTTCATAGTGGACCAGAGCAGCAATGTATCTTCCCCTTGTACTAAAGGCATATCTGATTCTTTTTAACATTACAAGACTTGAAATACTCCTTTCTAAATGAACTGGACATATTATTCAATTTTGTCTCTTCTGGTAGGTGCATTTAGCAAAACTAAGTGTTCTTAACAACTGTTCAAGTGTTATTAAAATGGGATCTCTTGGACCATTTATACAAAGACTACCTTGTTCCTTAATTTCTAATTTCCAAATAATAATCTTGAAAGATTCAAGTACAATAAAAGCATGCCTGCTGCAGCAGGGTACACAAATATGCTATACATTATTCTCACAGTTTAAGTTGCACTTTTTAAACCTTGTAACAGTCATAAGATATTGACATTTTACACAACGTTAATCGATAAAAGAATTTTTAAGGTTATCACTTTGGAACACTTTTGTTAAATGACTTCTACTTTTATATCTCAAGGATTACTTCTCCACCCAATTTAATGATTCATTATTGCCACAGAGGTAAAAAGAACATGTGAGGTTAACAGTTACAGCTATTAGCTGTAACGTAACCAGCATTACACTGTATAATTGATCTATTTTCTTCAAGAATAAAATTCAGAAAACGAGAGTTACTACTAGCATCTATATAAAAAAGTACAGAAAGCCCGGGGGCAAATGCATGGCATAATAGCAAAGACAAGAGGAAGGAAAATGGGAGTGCACCAAGAGTTTATTTATAAATATCTGGGAACTCATTTCTTGGCATCATGTAAGGTCTACACAGTCTCACATTTATCTAACTTTTAGACAGTGGCCCTATATTTAAAAACAGAAAAACTAAGAATCAGCACACTAGACTTACAATGCTCTTCTCAAAAATGAGTATAGCTCTTTCCCAGTTGAAACTGTTTCAAGGCTGTCAGTTTAAGGATAAGATTTCCAGAGTTTGTTCCCTGTACAAGTATTTAAAGCTTTTTCTAACCCAGTGTTGGCAGAACTTCATTGTGATTGTAATGACAGCAATTGCTGTTAAGAGAATCACGTTAACCACTGTATGCACATCTCATTTTATCTTCATCTTTACCTTCCGCAACCATCACACCTCAGGCTTCGACGTCTTTCTTCCACCTCTCCATGAACACTCTTTCCAGGTGGCAGGTTCAAGCACGTACTTCTTTCAGGGTGAAATTCTGCAAGTCCACCTCAATTTTAGATATTGTCCCTAGGTCTCACTTCTCTTTCCTTATTTCTCTCATTAACACATCCAGCATCCCATTGCCTCTTTGTTAGATTACAGGTACCAAATAGCTGGAAAAAAAGCAACTTCACCTTCTCTAGTCTTCTGTTAGCAAGTACCAGCTACTCTGGTAGCAACAAAGCTGTCTTGTGAGCTGAACCACAGTGCCATGAATGGGGGCAACTGGGGGATTTCATTCACAATCACAATACTTATTGAAAGCAAAATGCTAATACAGCAACAGCCAATTTCACTTGCATGAGAATTTTCTTCCCACTGGCTGTCCATGACTGGTTTTAATGCTGTTTTGCTTATGTAGCAGAAGATGGCCCTTAGCAAACTGAAGAATCTTGAATGCTTATTTAAAGATTTCCTGGAGGTGAAGGGCTCATATGCCTGAATACTTGTGGGTTTTGGTATCTTGTTTGTTTGCTTTCCAAACAGACCACTAGTTGTAGTATGAAATATGATTTCCACAAAACTTGCCTTTTTTCCTTCACGGAAAGCAAGTTACATAAAGAACAGACCTTTCTGAGGCTCTTCAAAATACATCTTAAGACACCACATAAGTCTGATCCATACATGTATAAAGCAACAAAGCAATGAGCCTGCTTGCATTACATTAATGAACACCATATTTTGCATTTAAAGATCCTTGAAAAAGAAGTGAAGCTAACATGGACAGCTTTATTTGTATTCATCTCACTAAATTTTGTTCCCATAAATTTCAATAATCCTACTCTCTAGTTGGCAATTCAATGACAGATTTTTTTTAAGCCCTTAAGTAATATCCCATACCCTTCAAGCAGTCTTGTATCCCAGCACCCCCTTCTTCCCAATGCACAATTAATACTTGCAGATTAGAAGGGTTGTTTGTGTCACATATTTTATGAGCAGCTGTAACTCTTCTGCAGAGAAATTCTTTCCAGCAATGCTGGCATAAAGCAAGCCTCCAGTTTCCACAAGAAATCCTACTGACTTATGTTCTTCTCCTCATGGCAGCAAGTAAAGAGAATAAAGATACAACAGAGGAAATATGAGAAAATAGTGCAGTAGGTATACTGCTGACTTGGAGATAAAAATAAGTATTTTAGTACTTGTGGTTATCATCTCACCCTTCATACTGGGTTCAGATTCAGAGGCTGTAGCTTCAGTTCTCATGTCTGCCAAGCTTTCTAGCTCACTCCACGTAAGTATTTCATCTGTGCCTTAGCTGTGTATCTGTAAATGGAGGACAGCAGTACTTTTTCTTTCTGCTTCTATCTTGCTTTTTTTAGATGTTGAGATTTTAAAAGGGGCTGACCTTCACAGGTTTGTGTTTTGGCACAGCAGGGTCCTCATCACAGTTGAAGGTTCTTTGGTGCAACACTGATCACTACGAGCAGGAGTCATATGCCTGAGAGAACATTAACTTGTTTATATCAAAAAGTAGAATAATATGGTTTTAAAACAGTAACATACTTGAGAGATTGTACAAAAGCCACTAAGTCAATGCCATGTCACTTTTTCCATGCATACACTAGAGAAGGCACTGAATAAAAACATGTTCAAGAACCATACTTGTTGCCTTTATTGTTGGAGCTTACCCCTATTCCTTTCATTACACAGAAACTCTCCAACAATTTCTGTGAACAGCACTGGTTTGGACACAAAAGTTATGATCTCTACAGGAAAAAAAAAGCCATTTTAGTTCATGGATGCCACCTACATCCTGAGTTAAGAACAGTGAAGTTTTTCTGAATTTACTCTTGCATTCTCGTGGCAGAGAGAATGTGTCTCTTCAAATTCTCGCTCTGCGCAACTGGAAGCAGATATTATCTTGAAAGTATTTCTTTTGCGATAAACAAATCAAGTATAATAAAGCTCAGAATGGGGAAAAAGGGAGACTCACGCACAAACTCCAATTTTTTCGTTTAAATCAAGGACCGACTGAGCACGCAGCCAGGCTGTGAATCCATCTTCAGCCAGTATAAATTACTGGTTTGTATAGTCTAAGCCTCCAGGATAAACAGACGATTCTTGAACAATTCATATCCCAGCAAGTCTTCCAGGCTTTTCTGAAGCCAGTACCTTGTCCCAGGTCCTCCTCCCACCACCTCAGCATATGTACTCCTACAACATTAGGCATGTAGCACCGTCAGCAATCAAATGGCATTGAATGAAGCTATTTTACCCGCTAACAACAGAAACGAGCTTATCCTCAGAGGCATGGATTGAAGATGCTGCTTAGATGCTGGCTGTAGAGTAGGGTTCTTTCTGGGTGTTTTCATCATGAAAAATCCTCTTTGTTAACTCCTCACTTCTCAAACAAACCTTCCTCTAATCTTGCCCTTAGATCAGAAGGGAGTGACTTTCTAGTGAAGCAAGCGAGAAAGCTAAGAACACAAAGAGCCCACAATAGGACAGAAAATTTTAAGAAATAAAATCAAAACCCACAATGTATGAAAGACATACTGCTCAATCTGTTCTTTGCCATTAACAGATTGTTAAGCCTGGCACAAGAGAGCGTGGAAACGGACCAGTGGTCGTGAAGAGCAGGCAGAGTGCCCCCGCTTGCCACCCGCACACAGATGCATCCGCTTAAACCCCTGGGAAATACATCTTGATAGTTTTCAAAGAAAGCTTAGGGATTCAGCTGCCCGAACTACTGGGTAGGTTTTCTAGTCAAATCATAGCGGGGTGACTACAGGAAAGGACTCGAATATGATACAGAGCAATTTTGTTTTGATATCAAAAGCCAAGTTTCTGGGCTCCAGATACTGCCAAAGCCCACCTGCTCGAAGCCCCCTTGGTAAAGAAATGAGCAGTTTCCTAGCCCTACACGAGCACAGCTTTGGAAATGATGGATCTCAGAAAGCAGCAGTGCTATTACAGATATATCACAGTATTGCGTCATATTCTCTTCCAGGGAAAAGAGTACCTTTGGGTGTCTGTAAGAGGCTGGCAGGGCTTGAAGGCTACACCCTATTAGCAAGTCACGATCCTACTAGAAACCGAACATTTTGCTTATTCACTGTTGCTGAGGGCTGAGTAGAAATTAAAGAGGGTGGGAGCATCCCTCAAAAAAGGGTTTGGAGCAGGGGCTGGGCAGTCCCAGGGGAAAAAACCTGGGAGAGGCACAGCGTGGGCTGGATCCTTGGGTGGATCCATATTGCTCCATAATGAAGTGGTTCTGTGAGGAAAGCCAAACCCTGGGCTGGGAGATGTAGTCAATACAGCCATTTGTAGAAAGGCTCAGAGGAAGGACTGTGACCACCCATAAGAGGCTTTGCTCTGAACAAAAACCAAACCAAACAGCAACAAAAAAAGGCCTGACAAGTAAATTGATCCCCATGCATCCTGGCCTCTTTTCCTAAAAAGTAAAAGGGTGCAAATATCAAAGAAGTAAATGTAACAGTTAACTCTGTATACACGGTATCAGCTTCTCCTCAATTACTTCTAGTCTTTTTCA
Source organism: Platalea leucorodia (assembly GCF_965183815.1). Lineage (NCBI taxonomy): Eukaryota > Metazoa > Chordata > Aves > Pelecaniformes > Threskiornithidae > Platalea > Platalea leucorodia. The sequence goes on along the minus strand of NC_138823.1, from coordinate 58,685,981 downwards.
CCACCACATTTATCCTGCAAGGTCAGATATTTTCACTTCTCTGTTTACCTAAACTGCAAGTTCTGATTTGTAAAGGCATTGCTACCATATACAACAAAGAAACATAACATTAATTCATACTATTTATTTTATGGTAAAAGAAAATTGATAGAATATCAAGTCAAATGGCCTGCTTGACATTACCAAGCAGCAAAACATTAGACCAAAACTTCACCTCACACCGTTCACTCAAAACACCACTGCCTGGAGCTGAGTGCATGGGAACATCCTGCATCATTTTTACATGAATAAAATTAGGTTTTGGCTAATATCGCTCATGTTTCCACTCCACCACTGTACATCCTCAGCTTCCAAAATGGTGCAGTCAAGCGCTTCAGTAGCTTTGCATTGATTTGGGTTTTAGGCTTCCTCTTTTAGCACTTTCCAGTGTGTAATAAAGCACATTTCCAGCTTGTCTCACGCAGCCACTCCCGCCACTGGCTCGGCCCTGCCAGGGCTCCCCTGAAGGACGGCGCCTGGCCGCTGCTGGGGGGCCGCCCGACCTCCTCCTCCCACACAGGTTATGTCGTGCCCAAAGGCATGCAACGGGTTGGTTTGTTAGAAAGAAGTGCGTGTCCCTGCGCGGGATTTCTGGCCACCTTCAACAGCTTGTTTTCTGTCTGAAGCACCACCAGCAAGACTGTTGCCTTCAGAATGCAAAAGGCCTTTTCAGCAGTGAGAACACCCTCAGCCAGCCACGAGCATAGCCTGAAAGTCATAACCTACCTCTTCTCTCAAAAAAAAAAAAAAAAGCTACCTAATTAATTAGAAAGAATTAACAGAAAACATACACTGCCAATTTAACAATCAATTTTCACTCTTTTTTTTGTCCTGGGTTTTACTTGAGGGACTACGCATTCATTTTGTCCATTCAAAAGTCTGCCTTTTTATTATGATTAAACACTGAAATGTAGCGTATTTACAGCTAAATTTATTGTCATATTCAGTCTGGAACCGGCCATTTGGCCGATTAAGTTGTATCATGCGAAGGCAGCGTGACATGTACTATTAAGAAATGAGAAATGGCAGATGGGCATTTCCAAAGAACCATTGGCTTTGCAAATGGTAACGCTACAGCTGAATATCATCTACTAAAAATGCTTATCAAAGGTGAGGATCCAGGTTCAACATTCTCCATGAACAGGCCAGAACATTCCCCCCAATGACTTTGGGAAGGAGAAGTTTGCTATTCCCAGCAATGCACTACTTCATAAAATAATTTTAATAATAGCATTGGCCATGACGTTTCTGTAAATTTGGACCATCTTTTGCCCTGGCCTGCACAATTCAACGGCCTTTCATTTGGGCTCTCAACTAACTGTCACGAGAACAAGTGGACTTGGCACATATAGCCAAGACTACACCTAAACTGAAAATTAAAGGACTTTTAAATGGAATTTAAATTAACTCAATGAAAAGAAAAGAAAATTTAATTTAAAATTAAAAATCGAAGGAAAATCTTTCCAGATTGGAGTAATAATTTTAGGATGGAGCTTAGTATGAATGGTGTTACGTGATGCAGTAGCCTGCAATATCAGGGGACTGAATGCCAGGTCTGTGGAGGATCCTTTTCTGAGTCCAAAGTCTCTCAAGGTGTTTCACAGGACACCACACCACGACATTTCCTCCGGAGTCCTCTTGGCTTCTTTTCTGCCTTTCTGTGCCTCCACATTCACTGAGCTCCAGGTGGCTTCACACAGCAAGGCCATCTTCTGGAAGTGACTGCCACCCAAATTCTCCCATTCTTCCCCTGAGCCAGTGGAAAAGGATGTAGTACCTCACTGAAACAAGCAAACAGGCAAGGAGGTCTTCTACCCCAGTTAAACAAAAATTTGAAAGGAGAAGCATTTAAAATATTAAATCCTTGGCCTGTGTGAAATGCCCCTCTACTTGCATAAGGACTGCCACAGTTCAATTAGCAAAGGCAGTATCTGTCCAGTTACAGATTAAATAGTCCTTCAGCCAGATGTTTGAAGAGAACTATCTGTTTTCCTGAGGTGAAAGGAAAGAAAGAAGAAAACAACGTTTCACCTACACAAAGTTTGGGAACAAAACTTAAAAGGTGACCTCCCAGATTTGAAGAGTGACCTAAAGCAAAAAGCATCACTGTTCTAATCACTGATCTTAAGGACAACAGAAGAACTGGGTTGCGACCAAAAGCTATCGCTCTCACATGGCACCTCCGCTCGCGAATTGATTTTCACAGCTTCTCACTCTCCTGTAATTCTATTAAAGCATTTAACCCTGAAGAGGAGACTTCCAGGCTATGCATTACTATACTTGAAACAGTTTCACCAAATGCTACTTACTGAGTGTAACATATTTAGACAGCAAACTCTTAAGAGAGTGAGGTTGTATCTTCTTCCATGTATTTTTGCTGAGAATACTATCTGTACTCAAAAAATTGCACACTCTAAATAAAATATCTAAGGGAATACAATGGAATGTGATCTGTTACTATCTATGTGCTGAGTAAGGGGCATTGCAAAAAGCAATCTGTTTCTCCCAAGAACTAAGAGACAGTAAGAGTTGTCTGTGGGTGACATAGTAACCTTGAAGATTCATAAAATAAGAATGCATTTGTTAAGAAAATTGCACAGATTTTAGGAAGGCCAGACTAGCTTTAAGAGGCAGATGAAAACAAAACTGGAACAGAGGGGGATGAGAATCCTCTGCTACATATTCAAGTTGTATTTTTTAAATTAAATGTTTATCTGTCATTGAAAATCATGCAAATAATGACAGCAGCAATGCGGGAGACCTGAGTTAATGCATAAATGAGTTTTCAACTGCTTTTACTATTAATTACATACTATACTTATTAGAAGACATTTCAAACCTGTTTTGCTGTTTTACATTGAGCCTCAATTATAATTCCGAGGAAGAAGGCTACCTTCAGCAGCAGATACACCACTTATATATTTGATGCTAAGTAAATCACACACAGTTTTATTCATAAAAAAGAAAACAACCTCAAAATACAGTTGCTTTGGCTTTGCCCTATTTTTTATTATTCTTAATAATTACCTTTTAAATATGCTTACTATCCAAGAGTGGTAAAAGCTTTTCTTAAAATACTTGCATACTGTGAAACAGAAGAATGGATGCAGTATTTCTGTAACATTAAAATACTTCTATACAAGTTGCACAGGCATAGAAACATATGTCATCAAAAATAAGATGTTTAAAGAAGGCGGCCAGGCTAGAAGGAATGCAATGGAGCAATACTCCAGCAAAAAGAGAGTCAAGACTTTAAACATGCAAGACTATTAATCTATCCTTTATCACTTATTCCAAGAGCTCAACAGAATCTATTTAAACACTGAGAAGACAGAGTAGCGCAGGTGGGTTACTAACTTAAAAAATGTACATTTATTATCCAGGGAACCAGCAATAATAGAATCACAGAAAAGTAAGGCTGGAAGTGCTCTCATGAAGTCCATTCCCCTGCCCCAGGGCAAGATCAACTATACATAAACCACTCCTGACAGATATTTGTCTAACTTGTTCTTAAAAACCTTCAGTGATGGAGACTTTGCAACCTCCCTAGGCAATCGGCTGCAGTTCTTGACTATCCTTACCATTAGAAAGATTTTCCTAATGTCTAACCTCAGTCTCCCCACCACAGTAAGCTTGTCTGTTCCTTCGTGCTCTATCCCCAGCAGAACTGGAAAACAGTTTCTATTACCTTCCTCTTTACATGAAATTTCCATATACTTTTAAATGGTTATCACATCTTTCCCTCACTCTTCCATTCTCTAAATGAATAATGGCCAACTGGGTCATATGCAATCTGCTGGAGCAATTTATCTGGTCTCCCATGTAATCCCCTCCAGGAGCCTCCCCATTCTGGAACTACCACCCCCATGCCAGAGACACCTCCACCCAAACCACCAGCAGTTAAGCAAAACAAGATGCGGGGAAAGAAGCCAAACTGAGCGGCAGGCTCTCAGATCACCTTCCTGCAAAGAAAGGTCCCACATAAACCAGCAGAAGTCACTGTGGAAGAGATGTGAGGTGGGGAAAGGTACTCACCCCAGAGAAGGGCAGACGAGGAGAGGAAGGGTTGAGTCTAGAAAAGAGGGGAAGAAGCTTTTAGACAACCTGGAATTAAGTTGTAGTCAGTTGGTCTGGAAATGGGAGAGGTCAGGAAACAAAAGAAGGTGAAGGAAAGCAGTGATAATCAGGAAGATTACCAGAAGGGTAGGAAATCTGGAAGAGAAGTGAGACCAGATGTACAAACGGGGAGGGATGGAAGAGCCTCAGTACAGAGAGAGGGGATTTGGGCACTGATGGGGAAGAGGTGGAGAGAGGCTGGGAAAGTGTGAAACAGGACAAGAAATGCAAAAGAAGCCTTGAGTGCCAGGAGGATACAGAGCAGAGGTGGGGACTGGACAAGTTCCACCAAGCTGCGTTCCTATGAGCATGACAATCTCCTAACATATGAGTTCAGTTTCTCTGCTAAAGCAGGGCCTGGGGGAGTATCAGCCAAGCTGAGGAGCTGCTCCTTGGGAGTAACTTGGCCTCGCTGGATATGGCCCAAGGTCAAGCTTCGGCGACAATGACCTTGAGACATAAGGCTGCAAGGGATTATGCAAAGATTTGAGGGTGCCATCACTTCCACAGGGAAAGGTGTGAGGGAGAAGATATGAAGCTATGACAGAATGGGATCAGAAGGTGACAGGGAAAGTCAGTGCTAGACTGAAGGGCAGGGGCCCACTGCACAGAGCAACCTCTTACTATTTATTCTGGTTTCCATAGTGCCAGAGCTAATAATCCTCATAGCAGTGCTGAGGGTCACAGGGCAGGAATGCCTCTGAGTCAGCCCAGGTCTGACAGAGCTTGTGCTGAGACGGAGCTAATAAAATCCTGATGGACCTAAGCTGACCTTGCAAGGTCAGGAGGCTTCATACACTCACTGATTCCCCATCCATCCTATAGTGTTCCCCTTATCCTTTGATCATCCTGGATGTCCCTGTGCCACACACTCCCCAATGACAGAGAGCTAATTTCAGAATCACACTGTTCTCCTAAACCAGCACTCAAAACACACACTGGTGAAGAAAGTAGCTAATTTAAAAAATAGACCTTGGCTGTCCAGGATCCCCACCACTGTTACCCTAGCACTGGCACAGCACTGAGAGTGGCTAAGGCAGAAGGTGCAGTACTTCATGGCAGCTAAGAAGTGTGCAAGCGAGGTGGTCCTTCTGAGCATCACACCAAAGCACCGCTGTATCACGGCCACATCTTGCCACGTAGCTCAGTGCATCAGGCACATGCCCTCGCACAAGTCCCCACTGCTTTGTGGGAACCTAGGAAAAACATCTTTAGAAAGTCTGAGAATTACTGGTCTAGTCTGAAAAAGACCGTTTTTCAATTCTCAAGGGTCACATTGTCTAGACCTCTGGCCTTTCCTTTTGCTCTTCTCTGGATGTTCCAATGGGCCCAAAGAGTGCTGCTCAGAACAGAATTATGACAGCAGCCACACAAATGCTAAGCAGAGTGGAAAAATTATTTCGCATGTTTTACACACAGACTCCTGTCCATATATTCTAGCGTAACATTTATGGCATAGTATTGTTGATTCATAGCCATTTTCTGAACTCTCGCAACTGCCCATCTGTTTTCTGCAGACCTGCTGCCTCACCAGTTATTCTACATTTTGATTTGCACAGCTGATTATTTCTGCCCAACCACAATTTAGAACTTGTCCTTGATGAACTGCATCATGTTTATTTTAGATCAGTTCTCCAATATACCACATTAATTTTGAATTCTAATCCTGTGCTCAGAGGGTTTACATCCTCTCCCTGGTTGGTGTCATCTGGAAATTTTGCATGCAGATTCTATCATCTAAGTCATTAATTAAAATATTGAATATTTTCAGGCAATGCAGGGAAGAATCCCACTTGACATATCCTTCTAGTTTGACTATGAATCACTAGCAATTATTCTGAGAACAGCTTTCCAGCCAACTGTGTACCCACCTTGTAGCCCCTATTGCCACCTTGTTTATGAAAGGGTGAACAGCCTTCGCAAAATCAAGATATACTATTTCTCTACTTAAGGGAAATTAGGCTCCACTGACAAGGTACCTTCTGGAAAAAAACATGCAAATTCATTTATTATATTATTATCTACAGGTTATTTATTAAAAAAATAATCAGTTGATTATTTGATTCAAATTTTTTTTCCCAAAAATTTAAGATAAGCTATCTACTCCAAAGGGGAAAAAGAAGGACCTAGGAAAGTTTACATGTAGGTGCACTGTTTGCTCCTTCACACGTCTTTTGAACCTAGACTGTCCTTCAAATGTTCTCCAGTGTAACCACTAATTGCTCAGACATTGCTTCAGCTATTTCGCCCTGTGTTGCAGAGATAATTTAATGAGCTCCAGCTTGTTCTAAAATACCTATTATCCTATCTCATTAGTTTATCATCAGTTCTGTTCCTGCTCGATTGGAATTCTTACCTTTCTCAGGGCAGCAGTCCTTTTCTTGGCACCTGATTACAGGTCACCCTTTTTGGCAAAGAATGATACAAAAAATGTCATGAACTACTTGGTCCTCTCTGCACCAACGGATCATGAGTTTTGTCATTTCCTCTCAACTGGTAGTCCAGAAACTCAGTCTTCTTCCTCTTATTACTACTGAGAACATAGCATGTTTCCTTGTTACTGTGTCCTTTATTAGTTGTACTTTGGTTTGTGCCTTGGCCTACCTGACTTGGCCTTTGCATTCTTCTAATGTTCTTTTACACTTATCGCTAGTAACGTATCTATTTTCCACTTTCTGTATCAGTCCTCAATTTTCAGATCATGCAATTTTGTCTTTTCTTACACTTTTTTATTGGTACACCTTTTATTTGTGCTTTTAATATCCTTTATTGTGACTGAAAAAGAAAAAGTTAGTTCCTTTAGAAATTGCCAGCCTTCCTGAATTTCTTAGGTTTGTTGCCCAAGAAATGTTACCTATCAGTTCTATGAGCTGAATGCAATCTACTTTCTTGCATACCATTGCTTTTACTCTCAAGTTCTCTCTTCTCATCTTCTGAAGAATGATAAGCTCGCTCTTTCATGATTGCTATCAGTCAAATTGCCTTTTACCATCATAGACTTCGACATCTCTTTCCTAATCAAGCCTAGGAGCACTTCCCTTCCATTGCCTTTTCTACATTCAGTAATCCTGAACCTATCATACTTGCATGATCTACTGAAATTAGTATTTAGCCAGTAAAGTGAAAAAGCTCTAACCATAAGCTATTGTTTGGTAATACATGATAAAGTGACTGGATGAGCCCATCTTTTGGAACAAGAGCAATGTGCAAAAAAGGGCAGCTTTGACATCTGTGCCAGTAAAATGAGCATACAGACAGGATCAAAATATCTCCTAGCCTTAACTGTAAGCCTTTCCAGGTCACAGCGATTAGCAAGGTGGAAAGGTGGTTTATGAAATACTCCGAAGGTGGCTACACAGAGGTATTGTACTCCCAGGCTTTTTTTGCCGGCGCTCTGTTCAGTTGTAAATTGAAATGATTACTCTGATTGTTGCAATAGCTGCAATCACTTAGTATGGCTAGATTCAGTGTTGACACTGCACAGGTTTCAGATATCAAAGCCTTCTCTGTACAAATTAGCTCCCTTCTGCATGTGGTCATGCCCCCTCTGCCGCTAGCAGCTACTGTTTTCTCCTACAGCTAAACTGGCATTCCAATAAAACAAAAGGAGCAGTATAGCAAGGATCAGAGCAGCAACCATATGCACCTGCCATTACACTTTTATTGCAACTCTTAAATTAGCATAACACAGTCCAATGAATTTTTGTAGGAAATATATACCTACCCACTGTTTACTGCTGACTGCATTATATGATTCTAGCAAGGAACAAGAAAGATCTCCAAAAAGCAAATATGGACCAATTTGATACAAGTTAGAAGAAACAGAAGTCCTTGCCCTCTCCTCATATAAAGCAATGATATTTCAACCTGTTTCCTTTACAAGTCTCCTGCCTGTTTCCTTTACAAGTCTCTTTACAAGAACGCACGGTGCAACTTAACTCAATGTTTAATAAGTCTTTAATACAGCTACCAAGATTTGAAAATGTTTATTAACATCTTCACCTGAGGGCAACTCCAAAAGAATATAAAAATGCCTTATGAGAGACCAAGCAACCTTCACACTGTTAAAAGCCTCCAGAATAAGTCTGAATCTGTTGGGTTGTCACCACTGTTGTCCTGGGCCTCCAGGGACGCCATTTTCATCTCCTTGAATTTTATGCAGCCCTATTTGCCAGGTCTCTTTCACCCAGCAGCAGTCACAAGGTTACCAGCTTTCTGACACCCCACTGCCCAAGCACCCTGATCACAGTGCCAACAACCCCTACCTTCTGGGAGCTAAGGGACAGCAGATGCTGTGGCAGAAGTGTGTAAAGCTGAAAAGAAAATAATACAGCATTGCAAGGGTGCTAAAGGTAATAAGGTTTTCAGCAAAGGAGAGAGCTACAGAAGGCAGGGCGGGTAAGGAAGAGAATGGATATCCACACAGTAGGAATTTTGGTGGAGAGCAAAGGAGTGGCAAAAACTCCTGGGAATGAGCTGAGGGCTGGCAGAGAGCGGCGAGGAGGAAGGTGCACAAACAGGACAAGAACAGCAGCGGGGAGCTGTAGGAGTGTGCTGCCGGCCCTGCAGTGGTCCCAGACTTCATATCTCCCATCAGCGCTGGAGCACATGTGGAGAAAAGCTTCCCGTTTCCTCTCCCTCAAGACCCATCTCTGACACACATGGAAACCATGCTGTAAATCAAAGCAACACGAGGCAAGGGAGACAGTTCAGAACTGCACTACCACTCCAAACTGACATACTGGTGCAGAGAGACGGACACGGAGCTGCCGCCCCACTGCAGCCAGAAGGGTGGGACCAGCCTCTGAGGGTGGATTTGCTTTGGGAAAGGACAAAGTGGGAGCCTGTCCACAGGGAAATGAACAGTTTTGCTGTTCCTTCCTGGGAAGAGCTCCTAGAACAGCAAGCAGCCCAGGCTAAAGCAGCCGGAGACAGAAAATGATCTTCCCATACATAAAACCCACAATCCAGTAAACTTCTAAAGGCAAAAATTTTAAATTGGAAAAATAAACGTCTCGCACATCACTTTCACTGTGGTACTAATCCATTATCTAGACCTACTAAAGCAAGAGGAGTATCCAGCTGATTTTCTACCCACTTCTCACAGGGTCTCAGCCAGCCGGCAGATGTGGAAACAAAGCAGCAGGGTCTTCTGATCCCCGTTTGCTTCTCCCACCTCTCAAATCAGAAACCAGGGCAGACAGGGAAAGCACTGAATGAACTCCAGCAGACTTTACACTAGAGGGAGCTTTCCTCAGAGACACACACCACCTTGGCATCCTCTTTCTCATGACATTATTTTCAGTGTATCTACAGGGAAATACATTGGACCCGGGTGAAATCGTTACCGTTTAAACCCTCTGGTTTTGCTAGCTCAAGCATTGCAGCACATCAACGGTGCGGGGCGGGAGAGAGTACAAGGAGAAGGTACCTGGCAAGTTCTGCCCAGAGGTGTGCTCTGGATGACGAGATACAGCTCAACGCTGACACGTTTCTGAGAAGCCTCCTGATACAAACCGTGTCCATCCTGCGCCCTCGCCAAACTCCCGTGTTGATCACAAGGGCAACTTAACAGACTATGTTTTTTACAGACCCAAGGAGGGCACTCATTTCTAAGCTGTTAATGAGTACTTCAACAAAGAAAGCTGAGATACTTCCCTAAGGCTTGTGGCCATCCATTTCAAAGGGCCTGAAATACAGATAACTGTGTTACTCACTGTTAATACAAGTGTTGAACTGTTTCTCAAGTGAACTGTTTTGAAACATTATTTAAACTGAAAGTACTACAAGGCACTAACAACAGCCAGGACCTATTCAATTTATTTTCTAAACTCCAGTCAACTATCCCAAAACTATGAGCTGAACCAGAACAGAAGTCCTTACCTGTGAAAGCATTTGTGGCCTGAAAACCAGCTTCCTGCATACTGCTCTCCCAGCGAAGCTTGAGATTCCCGTCTTAACCTGTCCTTACTGGAGACAACTGCTGAGCTTGGAGCTGTCAAGTCACTTCCATCTTAGCTTGTCAGAGTCCATTTCTCTTTCCATTCCCGTATTTGGCACCATCCAGTTCCCACCTGATCCCAGGTCTTTCAATCCGTAGGCAGGGGGGATCTGCACTGAACCTAAGTAGGAAGCGTTGGACAGTCCCATCAACCAGCCAGCCAGAGGATTTGGGCCATGATGAATGTGGAAATGAAGCAAATGGCCTGCCAAGACTTTCCTTCCCTTTTACAGTTAAGTTCTAATCCTCTGTTCATCCAGCACCATTTTTTCAGGTCTCGGCCAATGGTGATGTTCAATTGTCTCTCCTCTCTTGTGTTCCTCTCCCCTCAGGCACGCTCACTGAGAAATTAAAAAAGAAGAGATTATGTTTCCTGATGACCTGTAGCAACACTAAAATTAACAGACTCCAGGGAACAAAAACCCAAAACACATTATCAGGGATTGATTGTACACATTAAAGAAGATCTTCAGAAGGCAAATATTGCAATTTTGCTGAGATGCAAAGTGTGACCACACAGCTCTTTGAAGTGCAAAGAGGAACAGTGCTGAGGGTGTCATATGCACCTCTGAGAACATGATATGATTTACATTTCAAAAGCCATATTTAGCAGAGATGGAGGCAGCAATACAATAAGAAAATTGCAGTTAAAAGGGAAAAGGAAAAATACTCAAGGCTCTCCAGTCTAGTCTATTCAAAGCCACAGTGAGATTATTAGCATTTCGTATAGCTGCTTCCCTTCTTTTCTGGAGCAGGAAAAGAGAGTGCTGTCTGCCGACACTATATATGCCGTTCTAACAGTCTTCTGAGGTTAAAAACCTTTGTATGTCTTGCTGTCGATTATCTATTTAAAATCTCAATTGTAACACAGATGACGCAATTCAGATGTCTTCAGACATTCGGTAAGGTTAAAAACACCCACAGGCTATACAAGAGAAAGGTGCTTAAGTTTTTCTTGCTACTGCTACTTCTGCATAGCATGGATATCCGCAGCTCACTGGAAACTAGAGTTGTTGCACATCCAGCTTCTAAAAACCAGGATACATTTACTTCTATGGGGTGAACAGCAGACAGGTACCTGTTTAGGGAGAAGATTATTTTTGAAAACAAGGAAGAAAGAAAAGAGGACTTGGAGGAGAACCTGTTCCTTCATGTAATAATGCTTGGCTCACTACCTCCCAATTCAGTGGCACAGGCAGCTAATGAGTCTAGCCAGGGCTGGCAGCGCTGGAGCGGACCCAAGGTCCATCTTCTGGAGCAGCCCATATCAGAGGGTGCCAGTATCACTGTCAGTCCCAGCACGTGCTGCTTCGGAGAGCGGTGCAAGACCAGGCTCAGCAGGCAGGTGTGAATAACACGCCACCTGCTCCCCAGCCCCATTTCACCCTTTGCCCTGACCTGCAAGGTCCAGAGGCCAGCTTATACCCTGAAGCGTAAGCCTGAGTATCTCAGATGGTCCAGAACGGCAGAGAAGATTCTCATGCTCCTTGGGGCACCTTCTGCTCTGCAGGCACTGCTTAGTGCACAGCCAGCCGGCCCTCGAGGGCTTCGTTAGGGGCCTTTCTTGGGGGGAAAAAAAAAAGGCTCTCCTCTCAGGTGTGTCACCGAAACCAAGTGAGCCTGACACCTGATGAATGTCATTTTCCTCAGAACACATTAAAACGAAAGCTAGCTGCTAACAAAGACGAATTTTCTATCTTAATGATGTTGCTGGTTTTTTTCCCCCATTTTGTTACGCCAGTATTACTGAAGAACGCACGTTTTTGTCTCAAAACACAGCACAGGATTGATTGATTAGTTTCTTGTATTCAAATCTAGTAATTTGTATTCAAATCAAATAAGGTTACAGAACAGATTTAAGATGTTTTCCCTATTTCTTACCCAACAATCTCAACTTAATAGAGGAGAAAGTAGAAATTAAGGAAAAAAAAAAAAAAAAAAGAAAACAATGCCTTTACATGTAGTAACTTCTATCAGAAAAAGCTGCATAAAAAGTTTCAGAATAGTGTTTAAAATGCTATTATTCCTGAGTGTCAGGTCCTCAAGATACTTTTTCAGCCCTTCCAAGTTCTCTATGCAACTAATAACCATTTCATATAAGGCAATTTTATTCTAAAATACATACAACTGAGCAAGTATAATATACATACACCACAGCACATATTTCTTTTGGCTCTTAACATTGTGCTAACTATTCTATAATGACTACAGATGGATGCTGCACTCATTTCCCAAGCTTTTTCTCTAGAGGCCTGAGTATCTTCTATATTTATAAAAGCAGGTCCGTATTTGCATTAACATTTTCAGCCTTATAACTTTCGATTTTGGTTTATAAATCCACAATTTTGACACCTTCTGTTTTCAGCATTTTACTTTCTCTCCCCATCTTAGAGATGCTCAAGAGATGTGCACTAATACCTTAGCATCCAGGGAAATTCTGTTATTGTTACATCTTTGTATTAGATATAATAAACTTCTGATTCTTCAAAGAATAAAATACTCCTACTTTCTTGAAAATTAACTTTTTATTAAAAGAAGAATTATTTTCCACATCTTCAACATTTCTGCTAAACTAATTAACTTCAGGTTTCTAGGGCAGATTCCCTTGTTCAGGTGATGAACTATAGTGGCATCATAGAATCGTTTAGGTTGGAGAAGACCTTTAAGGTCATTGGGTCCAGCCGTTGACCTAGCACTGCCAAGTCCACCACTAAACCATGTCCCTAAGCACCACGTCTACACGTCTTTTAAATACCTCCAGGGATGGAGACTCAACCACTTCCCTGGGCAGCCTGGTCCAGTGCCTGACTACTCTTTCAGTGAAGAAGTTTTTCCTAATATCCAGTCTAAACTTCCCCTGGCGCAACTTGAGGCTGTTTCCTCTTGTCCTATCGCTTGTTACTAGGGAGAAGAGACCGACCCCCACCTCGCTACAACCTCCTTTCAGGCAGTTGTAGAGAGCAATAAGGTCTCCCCTCAGCCTCCTTTTCTCCAGGCTAAACAACCCCAGTTCCCTTATCTGCTCCTCATAAGACTTGTGCTCTAGACCCTTCACCAGCTTCACTACCCTTCTCTGGACACGCTCCAGCACCTCAATGTCCTTCTTGTAGTGAGGGGCTCAAAACTGAACACAGTACTCGAGGTGCGGCCTCACCAGTGCTGAGTACAAGGGGATGACCACTTCCCTAGTCCTGCTGGCCGCACTATTTTTGATGCAAGCCATGATGCTATTGGCCTTCTTGGCCACCTGGGCACACTGCTGGCTCATATTCAGCTGGCCTTGGCCCATCAATCCAGCCTGTCCAGATCCCTCTGTAGAGCCTTCCTACCCTCCAGCAGATCAACATTCCCACCCAACTTGGTGTTGTCTGCAAACTTACTGAGGGTGCACTTGATCCCCTCGTCCAGATTATTGATAAACATATTAAACAGAACTGGCCCAAATACTGAGCCCTGGGGAACACCACTTGTCACCAGCCACCAACTGGATTTAACTCCATTCACCACAACTCTTTGGGCCCAGCCATCCAGCCAGTTTTTTACCCAGCAAAGAGTACACTCGTCCAAGCCACAAGCAGCCAGTTTCTCCAGGAGAATGCTGTGGGAAATGGTGTCAAAGGCCTTACTAAAGTCCAGGTAGACAAAGAAGAACCCAATAGGGCTGAAGAAACTCGACAATGCAGGCACCTTCAGCAACCACTGCTTCTTCAGATAGAAAGATCTAATTTTAACAACATTATGGGACGCTGAAACACTTACAGAGTTCATTCAGACCTTAAAATTTAAAAGGTAGTGCACTGCATCAGGTTTAAGTCCTCCCTTAAGGACTCAAGTGAAAGAAGATACCGATATCTCTTGATTGCCCTAAGTGAGCATTTTCTATCACTGCAAAAGCACTCTTCTCCCTTGGCAGATAATGAATTTGGATGTGGCTGGCAGGACACAAGTAAGGAAACAGAGCAGGCTGCTGGGGCAAGCCTGTGCAGTGCTCAGAGCTTGCTGGGCCTCTTCACAACTCAAAACCAAGTGCAGTACTTATAAAATGCTTCACACTTATGGCTAAGCAGGCTATTTAATGAGTATTATTTTCAACAGGCAGACCTTTCATCAGTCACATCTGCACAACGATTTCAGGTCTCTCAGATTTCAAATGCATCCAGGTGACGATGACAAAGCAGCCCAGGTGATACTACAGCAAATCAGTAAAATGGCAAATTCAATTTTTTAACAGCAAGTAAAGCTATGACCTTTATATTGTACTTTACATTATCCAGAAATTCTCCATTAAAGCTGAACCGATGTTTAAACAGAGGAGGTTTGTGTTTGTTCCTAATAGACTGGCATGTTTGTATGCACAGAATGGGTCAGGACCTCTGTGGACACATTTTGGTGTGGCTCAGCCAACTCCAGTGAAGCTATGCGTTTATCCTTTTATACCAGTGAGGTGCAGAAATGTCAAACCAACCTGCTTAAAGGACCAAAAAGTGAAAATACATATCTGAAAAAGAGAGTGGAAAGTAAACAATACTGATAGAACTACAATAAGGTGTGATCTTTGATGTAACTATTATGTTTTTCACAACCTGCAGAGACCCCGGTGGGAACACATCCCATCATACTGATCAGATGGCAAAGAGAAAATGTAGACTAGAAAGACTAGAGATTTTCTCTTTGCTCCATCTGTTACCTCCTTTCCAATTGCAACAGGAACTCTGCTTCCACTTCTGCTTTCATTCATCCACTGCAGTGTTATATGAGTCTCAGAAGCAAACCAAAGCAAAACATCGTGTTTTATAAATATGTAGCTGTGCTATAAAGATTTTCAGCTACTATGTGCTTACATGACTGAACACCTAGAGAAAAATCAAATCGATTTGTTTCCATCCTCTCCATTTTTCTCACATTTGGTCCTGGGAAAGACACCACCATCTGAACCTCACACAAACTGCAAACAGAAAATATTTTGACTATTTAACACCTTATGTGAGTTACATGTTCTCATGGTATATTTAGCTAGTGAACCTGCTATTCCTCTTTTCTGAACATTTGAAGATGCAGTATTAAACGGCCACTGTAAAAAAGAATCCGAGAGGGAAAAGTAGCCAATAAGTGTCATTAAATCATGCAATAACATCTACTTTTTATGAAGTATTGTGCAATCATCAGTCAGGACCAGCCTGGAGGAACTTGCACCGAAAGAAGAAGTGAAATACTACTTTTTCCAAGACTGGTATCTCTGTAATGTCTTGAAAAACACAAAAGCACTGGCTGACATGTAAATGCTGCAGCTTGGGGTTTTTGTTTGTTTGTTTTCCATTTCCTTTCACTCTGTACAGTCTGTTTCTTTGGCCATGCGCTGTTGGTTCCCACCCAGGCATTAGGAACTCACTGGATATGCTGTCAGAAGAGCTACAGTCATGGGAAACGTTTCCTGTGATAGCCCTTGGCACAAGGCATCCTAAAGGACAGCATTTGACTGAGGTGTTTAACAAAATTATAACAGGAGTATCTGTAGCATAAGCTACATTTACGTTTTTGAGAAAGTTACTGAACAGCTTGTGAGCTGTGGTTTAATTTAACTTAATCAAGGGAGCACACTTTGCTGAAGTAAGGCCTATACTTCCTGTAAGTTAAGGCAGCAGAGACTTGCATATTCAAGAAGTTTCTGGCTGGAAAAACACTTCCAACATTTTGTTTTTATAAAACAATGTTTGTAAAAATATCTTTTAAAGTTTGCTAAAGCAATTTAAAATGAAGCATATGTGCACACTTATAGCTCACCTCTCCACCCGCTTTTGGATTCACCAAGAGTTTTCCAGGCTTTGGTTTTGCTTCTCATAGAGACTTCTAAACTAGATATTAATATCTACCAGTTATACCTACTCTTTTTTAGATGGTAAGGCCTGTGTTTTACTGTGTGATCCTCATTTATTTTATTTACTTCTATCTGTAACTTGTCTTCCTTCTAAGATAACATTGCACCAGTGCTAAATGAATCCTGGTTCTTGGGAAACGCTATGCTCCATAACTCGAAAGACCACTTAAAAAACTCAAGGCGACTTTCACAGGAGACCATACACAAATCTAACTGAAAACCAGATGGTTAAAATATGTTTATCTAATCGCATCTTTCTCACACACACATATACATCATTTGTTTTCACTTTCTATCTTCAATATTTGTATAGGTCAGTTGTGACTTTTTAAACAGCTGCTGTATTTCACTTTCTTGGTGCATTTCAGTGACATACAAAATGAGTTTCTATGTTAAGTTATGTTCTACATATTTATATTCCTACAGATACTTTCAGATACTCTTCAGCTTGTTTAGGAATAGTGTCCAAGCTTCTTTTTCCTTCCTTTTTGTTACAGCACTCCCTGAATTGGGGCAAAGAGAGGACAACCAAAGCTAGGTGTGCTCTTTCTGCATTAGCTGAAGCAGGAAACAGGTATTGAGAAGGCGGCATGTTGCCAAAATCAAGCAAAATTTTTTCTAGCCTGGTAAGAAAATGTTCTAGAAAGCAAGATATATCCCCAATGCCAATGGCAGCACATGCTGCAAAATCCACTACAGACAAGGCCCGGTTTAAACGAAAAAGGATGAATGTTTCGGTACAGACATTTCTTCTTCTCCTCCTCCTCCTATTTGTTTCTTTTTGGAGCAAAGCAACAAACTGAAGCAATGATATAAAAACTGGCCTGTGCAGTAGCTTCACGCCAAAGAGAATAGCCTCTGGTAATCAGACAGCAAGGAGTATTTCACTTGAAGAAATCCTATAAATAACTGATAACACAAAGGAGCACGCCACATTTCTTTCCATTAATCTTGTTAAGTGAAATAATTAATCTGGGTCCTATCTCTACGAATAAACTGAAGAGCCACATATTTTCCCATAGCTGTGCTGACAGAATGCAGTAAAACCCCAGTGGAAAAGTTTACTAAGATCTCTGTGACAAGCTATTGGATTTGGATGAGATAATTATTGGGAGAAATTGTACAAGCCGAGTTATGCAGGGCAAATAAGAAGATTGCATTGTTTATTTTTGGACCTTAATAAAACCGTAATTACCAGAAGTTGTCAAGAGAAATCATTAATCATGCTGCTCTATGAACCTAAACAGTCAGAGAAAAACCTGAGCTCTGAATTTTATTTGCCAAAATAACAAAAAGGTAGTAAAGGCAGAATCCAGTCTTAATTAATCTTTTTCCAAAGCAACACAGAGTCAGTATTTGAATTTGCAGAAGGCTGGTAAAAGCAAAAATTATGTTGAGCAGATTGGAGAAAAGATCACAAGTTTTTGACTGGTGTCCCTGTGACTTGTATGAGAAACAAGCAGTTGCCAGAAACCCAGGGGATTCTGCATATCTCAGGACTTTGAGTATCCAACATCCAACTACACTCCAAGGGACATCTAGCATCCCTGCATACCACTGGAAAAACTGTGGTTGGGAGTCATAGCTGCAGAACCTGACCACCCAGATAAGCATCAGTAGGACAGGGAAGTTATGGGTTTAACTCTGCTGTGCCACATGGGATGCGCGAGCAGGGAGGAAACACCTTAGGAGAACACAACACGGCCACTGCCCATCTGTTGTTAAGAACATTACCAACACGGAGCTGAGCACAAGATGAGAGAGGTTTCTCTCCTCCTTCTCTCCCACAGCAACTCTTTGCCGCTTCAACAAAATCTATCTTCTGGCTTCCTTTCACCTCATCTTGAGAACCCACCACGCAGACACAAGCATTGTACGTTATTTACAAGCTCTCCATTTTCCAAGCATGCATCACGCATTTCCAACCTTTTTGCCAGCCAACACAAGCTCCCCAATTTCTTTATCTAGGTTTTTAGGTATAATAGGAGCACACGGTCACGTCACCTCCACTGACAAACCTTGCATAAGAGAAGCGAATGGGCAGCGCGCCTTTCCTGCAGCAAATGAGTTACATCAACCACTCCCATCATCCCTAGGAGACCCAGCGGCACCCTTCCTCTCGCCACCAAGAGCGCCTTTTGGGTGCACAGCTGAAACCAACCTCTCCCACTGAATTAGAGCAGCCAAAAATCCTAACATACACAATGAAGATACAGACACACGTACTGACTTCACTCATAAAAAGCAGACTGTGTGGATCTAGTCAAGTTGCACTTCATTTTTGAAGGCAGAAACATCTTCACTGATTGTTCTGAAAAGAAAATGCCGAAGACAGTATCTCCCATGTGAAAATCTCAAGCAGCGTATGGACGTGGAATGGCGCAGTCCTCCCACTGAACAGTATTGGGGACTATGGAAGTAAACATATATGGGAATCTGAAAATTCAGAGATTAATAAGAGGAGTTATCCAACATTATTTGAACTTCTGTCAAAATACTTGGTATGAATGAAAAACCACAACGCAATGCTCATTTTGGCAAATGCAAAATGCGGACGAGAACAGTGAACCAGTGCTAACTGTAATGAAAAATGAACTGGTGCTGAATAGACCAGGAGCATGGAAGCTGTTGGAGATTAAAACTAGTATCTGTATAGCACTTGGGTTTGCTACATACGCCACTGGGAAGCGAGGGTGCTCAGCCATTCTCAAGCGTCCTATGCACTTGAGCCATGACCAAAGAAAATCCTCTTCTGCTACTCAGCACTGGTGAGGCTGCACCTTGAGTACCGTGTTCAGTTTTGGGCCCCTCACTACCAGAAGGACATTGAGGTGCTGGAGCGTGTCCAGAGAAGGGCAAAGAAGCTGGTGAAGGGTCTGGAGCACAAGTCCTACGAGGAGCGGCTGAGGGAGCTGGGGTTGTTTAGTCTGGAGAAGAGGAGGCTGAGGGGAGACCTTATTGCTCTCTACAACTACCTGAAAGGAGGTTGTAGTGAGGCAGGGGTCGGTCTCTTCTCCCTATTAACAAGCGATAGGAAGAGAGGAAATGGCCTCAAGCTGCGCCAGGGGAGATTTAGATTGGATATTAGGAAAAATTTCTTCACAGGGAGAGTGGTTAGGCATTGGAACACACTGCCCAGGGAAGTGGTACAATCACAGTCCCTGGAAGTATTCAAAAAACGTGTGGATGTAGTGCTTAGGGACATAGTTTAGAGGTAGACAAGGCAGTTAGGTTAACAGGTTGGAGTCAATGACCTCAAGAGGTCCTTTCCAACCTTAACGATTCCATGATTCTATGATTCCATGAACTATATAATTGAATTGGCATAAACTGCCACCATATTAATTGAAGAAGCACTGGTAAGAATTTCATAACTTTCTGGAAGGCTGTATCAGTCAGTACTATGAAAGTCCATCTGCTGTGAGCAGCAGCTGTTAAGGAGGGCAAGGAACTTAGGAGGGCAAGGAACTTAGGAGAACAGCCCACTAGTATTTTATACACATTACTACACAAAGCTAGTTCTAGTTTCCTGCAAATCAAGCCACGCCACAAGAATTCATCTGGTTTATTTACAGTGGTGTCAGTAGCCAACATCATCTGCGTGCTGCACGAAGAAATGCAAACGGAACGTTATCCAGACAAGCAAAACCCAGTTTAAAAAACCCATAGATAGCACCAGGCACATCAGCTGCAGGGTGTTCCCAGCGCCACTGTGAGCAGCACAGGAGACAACGGCACTCTGCAATACACAGCTGCAGTCGGTGCAGAAAGTCAGTCATACACTCAACAGACAAGAGCAAAGAGGTTATTTTTTCTTGTCCTTGAAGGACAGCTTTTTACATAAACAAACTGCATAAAGGCATGGGAAGTAACGCTGTTATCAGTTAAATCTGTGAAATTCCCCTAGTTGAGAAGTTCTTGTTTAGCACAGATATAAGAACAGAATTCCGACTCCCTCACTCCAGCTGTAATTCAGGAAGCATTTCTAATCCTGATCAGCAAACTCACCAAGAACGCCATGTTTGTGATTTTTTAATCTAGTGCCCTATCCATTGTCTACTAACATTGTTTAATAACAGATATATTTTAATATACCCTTGTCATATTTTAAAACCATTCTTGCTATGCTCATATACAGTGTCTGGATGCAACTGAGGCACGTAACTGCACGCAACTGAAGAAGCGTGTTAGCAATGCAACACTGACAGCACCTTCTTTAATAACTGAGGGAAAAAATACTCTGAGGCTTTTGACCAAACAACTCAAAAATCGGTGTTTTTATCAAGGAAAATTGGACTGTTTTGTTTCTCTCAGGCAAACATCCCATTCACTCGTTCTCTTCCTGTACCACCCATGCATTTACGGAAATCTGACTTCTCTGGCCTGGTTTTGTGTTTCATGTTGTCCTTTTAAGTACAAAACCATAATGTTTACTTTCAAATACACATAAGATCACATGTGTAGTCTTTCAAGCCTACCTGCCAGTCTTCCCCCCACGCAATGTTCTCCCAATAAAGACGCCGATTCCTACAGGAAGGACCTACACAGATGTAATTTATAAATAATTATGAAGTGCAATTAAAGCTTCACAGCTACAAACAGAAACACTGCAATCTCGTATTAGAAGAAAATAATGATCTCTGCAGATGAACAATCATTATCTTCCTCCTTCAGCCATGGAGTTGCAGCTTTGTATTTCCCAGCTGTTAACCTACCGTTAGTCTTACCATAAAAGCAAAGAATACTTTTGGCTTTTTTTTTTCTTCTTTTTAAACAAGTGGAAAATGTAATGACAGTCTGACTTTGTGCCTTTGATAAATAAGCTTCCAATATCATGGAATGTTTTCTAATAGGAGCATCTGCTTTCTGCATTGCAGCCCTACAGCTAAGAAAGCGTTGGACTTATTAATAAAGCACAATAAAGAACGAAACATCTGGGTGGGAAAGATGCACGGAAAGGGAGAGACTGTCTTCCTCTTGAAATATTCAAGAGACAGCAAAGCTCATCCAAATAAAATGCCGTTTTTCTGTTGAGGAGGCAGCTGGAACCAATGATGCTGATGATTCTTATTCCACTATATCTTGCTGCAAGACACAAACCTATTTAGAGGAAACACAGGAGAAAGCAGGAAAAATCCCACCTGTATTAATCTATACCACGTAGTTAAAAGCTCCTGACAGTACAACCCATTCCCATGCCCAAGGAACAGGCAGATGGGTGTACATAAGTTCTCTCTGCTAACAGCACTGGCAAAAAAGGGCTTCATATCAACACTTCAAATACTGAAAAGAGAAAACAGGACAAAAATAAAACAAGAAACACTAAGATCCCAGAAGAGTTAAATAGCTAGAATTTTGGATCAACAATTTGAGCATCTTATATAACAGTTCATCATATGTTACCCAGTCACTCACGCATCAAGAGCTGAAACTGGGTTAACTACAAAATTTCTCAGAAACAAACTGAAACCTTGATTTTAAAACACTTCAAAATGTGCCAAATACTTTGGTACACTGTTCAAGTTAATTACCATCAAACTAAATATCTACGCTTTGCATCCGTAAATGTAAAATCTGCGGGGCTGTATGCTGATCCTGCAAACGGCACTCATGTTCTGTAACGGTACGCAGTACTTCCTCGCACCGCTGACCCAAGGGAACACGAAGGCGTCAGAGAACCTTTCTGAGGGAGGATGGTCATCCCAGAAACCACAGCTGGAGTCTCCCAGCCAGCAATGGGTGCGCAAGCATGACTGGATTATCCCACCTCCAGCTCAAAGGGATATATATGCCATGCCCCGGGGGTCGCTGCCCTGCCCTCCGGTCTTCCACAACAGCAGACAAACAGCAAGGGCTGCTGTCACTGCGGGGACGACAGCCAGAGGAACTGCATACAGGTCTGTCTGCCTACGGCAAATGGAAGAATGAATTACTCTCTTCAGAATCCCATTTTTTGGAAGGAGTAAGTTGCTACCTGGTATATGTGTAAGCTAGCAAGACTAATTCTGATATACCTAGGCATTTTTCTGACTTTTCTCACCTCTTCTAGCTTAACACTCGTGGGTTTGGGTTTGTCGGTGTTCTTCATTTTTAAATAACATGCAAGAAAACCCAACCAAAGTAGTGTATAAAATCTGTTCCCTAGAATGATGACAAAACCAAAACCAAACCAACCAACCCTGGCATGTTAATTCAGTACACATTTTGGATTTGTAATGGGCTGTTTTCAAGCATGTATACCTTCACAACTTTAAAACCCAATTATCAACAAAACGTCAAAGGATTTGCTCCTGTTACATCATGTTATACATCAAAATACACCAAGATAGAATCCATTTTCTACCCATTGAGACCTCATGGCAAGACTGAAGCTCTACATTTATTTTATAGTTCAAAAAAGGCTCTGGACTTTTTTATTAAAAACATACAGAACAGACAAGGAAAAAAAAAATCAAATATGCATTTGCAGACAGAACTATGTGGATTTTTAACAAATAACCAAACCAAATTTACCTTGTGGCCAGAAGCAAACATCAAAAATGCCAGCTCAGAGGGCTATTTTCTTTTGGTAACACTATCACTTGGGGAAACTATTAAAATAGCACAAACTTAAAAGCAGCATTGGCAAAAACTGAATGCAGTTCAACTCCTGTTTCCAACTAAATGCCTTTTTCGCACACATATGCTTTGCCTTCCGTTACTCAGCTGCATAATCTAAACCACCAAACTGCACTTACAACAAATCTGAACTGACAACGCCAAATTTTAATTGAAACACGCAAGAGCAGTTGGGCAATGCGCAAGCATTTTATAGAGAAGTTAGTAGCGCTCACAGCTGGAATAAACCTTCACCCCTATAAGGAAGAAGGGAATCTAGCTTCCTCATTTTATTTTAATCCTTCTTTCAAAAAACAGACAAATCTGCTCAACTAAAAAAGCAAGCAACACCATAAATATTTTTCTAGTCTGAAAAATCTTTCTGTTCAAAGCCCATGAACAGTTTGGTATGTAGTGACTTCAGGCAAAAGAAAAAAAAATGTTATTTTCTACCTCTTAATGAATGAAACTACATTCCTTCTCCCAATGCAGAGGAGCTTTCTTGCAGGCTCTCTATATGACAGCAACATGAACCTCTCATCATTGCAAGCGCTATACAGGCAAAGTGTCTCTGAAAATTGTCTGTGTATTTGTCTACACCCTTGTGTGTATATGTCTTTGTACAAAGCCCTGTAGGCAGATCGTACCTGCAATATATGCTCCTTTAGAGCATTTCATGGCATTAATGCAGATATTTTTCTGCTTAAAGAGAAAACTCATTTACACTAAAAAAATTCACCTCACAACAATATAATGCAGTCCTCCTCCAGATAGATTTGCTGAGATTAGTAAGTCAATTTTATCATGAAAGTGAATGCAAGGGAGGCAAAGGAGACCTACAAAAGTATCAGGAAGTAAACATGTAGCATTCAAACTAAAATACGCTAGTGGTAGCTCAAATCTAACTTCTAAAATTCAGACTTTTCTCTGTTATTCCAGGTAGCTGGATGAAAAATTCACTACTTCTCTATTAAGCCCCCACTGCTGAGGAAAGCATGCGCCTGGGAGTTAAGGCTGGACAGCCGGGTGGGGACAGCACAAGGTGTCCTTCGGCCACAGCACAGTCAAAAAACATTTGCTCATACTTCGTTTTGGGAAGGCAAAAAGGTCATCTGAGATGGAGGAAGGTCACTTTGTCTCTATTTCCAACCCGTTCTTGACTCCTCGGATGAGCTTGTCTGCAAAACACTACCACTTATAAAAGTCATTCTGTCCATGAAGAAGTACATTAAGATTATGGATGCCCCTAAAAAGTCATGGCCCTCAACTATTATCCAAACGTATTTATTTCTGCAACCAGCTGAATCACAGCAGCAGTAAACTTCCAAATCTGTTTCCTTGTTGAAGTTTTTAACTTCAAAACTTACTGTCCTGGTTTCAGCTGGGATAGAGTTGATTTTTTCTTCCTAGTAGCTGGTATAGTGCTGATTTTTAGACTTAGTATGAGAACAATGTTGATAACACACTGATGTTTTAGTTGTTCCTAAGCAGTACTTACAGTGGTCAAAGACTTTTCAGCTTCCCCTGCTCTGCCAGGTGCACAAGAAGCTGGGAGGGGGCACAGCCAGGGGGGCTGACCCAGACTGGCCACAGGGCTATTCCGTACCGTATGGCGTCAGGCTCAGTATATAAACTGGGGGGAGTTGGCCATGGGGCAGCGACCACTGCTTGGGGACTGGCTGGGTGTCAGTCAGCAGGTGGTGAGCAGTTGCATCATGCATCACTTGCTTTGTATATTATTACTGTATTATTGTATTACTATTATTACTACTATTCTATTTCACTTTACTTCAATTATTAAACTGTCCTTATCTCAACCCACGAGTTTTCTGACTTTCACCCTTCCAATTCTCTCCCCCATCCCACCGGATGGTGGGGAGTGAGCGAGCGGCTGTGTAGTGCTTAGTTGCTGGCTGGGGTTAAACCACGACACTTACTTACAATCTACAAAGTACACCATGATACAGCTGCAAAAAAAGCACTCATATTATGTCAGTGAAACTGTAAAATGTAACTGCTGCACCTATTTCTTCCCTTTCAGAATGCTGAAGATGTCGGGCAAATGCCCTCTGCTCACATCATTAAAACAAACAAAGCCATTGCCATGAAATCACTCACTGTGCAGAAACTTTATAAGCTCTCCTATTATCTTTTATAGCTTAATTTGAGAACTGAAAATCTCTGGAGTGCTTTGCAGCACATTAATAAGAGACACTTTGCTGTATAAAGTTTATCATTATTACTGTATTGCCTGAGTCAGCTTATTGCACTCGAGTTGTTTTTTCCCCCAAAAAAAATTCCTTATACCAAGACCTGATTTTTTCAGTGAATGACAAAGGTGGTGGTGGTTCTCAGGGTCTCTTTCATAGGACTGCTGTTATTTCATCTTCCGTAGTGCTTTAAGAGCCCATTATTAATAACGCTGTTGAAAAATTCTTCTCTGAAGCCATCAGGCATTATAGGCTTGACTATGCTCCTATTTCTCTCACTAAAATCAGGGGCCTCTGAAGTCCGAAGAGTGCTACTAGAAATTAAGAAAACAATACTGGAAGTGTCAGCTGGCAAACGAGGGAGCATTTCATCTCCTGGGTGAGCTTTTAAACAAACTCCAGTGTTTCATACCCTACTCTGGGTACTTAAATACTTTACAGCTTACAACAACCTTTATCTAATACCTAACGCTGAACATGATCTGGATTCAGTTACTTGAAGGGTTTGAAGACAGACATGTAGAAATACAGACAGGCAGCAGAGGCCACAATGATACCAGCAGCTTTCACAAGCACCGTAACGTCCCTTAGGGTGTGATCCTTTTCCTCTTCTCTAACAAAATCTCTGTGCCAGTGAATGTGCTAACACAGCCGCATCAGTACAAAGGTCGATAACTGGGATGGCTTATTTTAGTCCCTGAGGCACTACATTGCCTGGAGGATACGCATCAACTTTCCCGAGGCTGGTGGAACTAGCTGTACTAGTGAGCCTTCCCTGGGTACCAACACCCAGGTGGGAAATGCAGGTGAGAACTGGTCCCTCACCAAACTCCACCCGGCTCACCGCGGAAAGGATCAGCGGAGACCTGATATTTCTGGAGCCTGCCCCAAAGGCGTCCACCCAGATGCGGAGCACAACCCGTAACACAGCGCAAGGCACCTGGTCAAACCCTCACATGATGACTACAGCACTTCAGAAGCAACACTGCAATGCTTTTACCTGCATTTTCCTAAAGTATGATCTCGCACACATTTCTGGTGTATTCATGTAGGATCCCCAACTGTCAGATCTGGGGCTAAATTTGTAAACAAACTATTTCAAGCAAATCAAGAACACGAAGTGTTTTTGAAATCATGCTTCACTTTGTTAACAAATACTGACTGGCAGCATTCTTCTGTGTGTTTTTTTTCTTACAAGTATATAAATTGTGCTGCATCCCAACTCATCAACCATGTTGGGTTTTTCCCAAAAGGGGTACAAGGAGGGACTGGAAGCACATGCAGGTTTGCTGGACAATGAAAGGCAAATAATTTTTTTTTTTTTGTAAATGGTGAAAAGCATTATTTAAACTTACATTTATTCATAAACATATTTGAACAGAATTTATTTACTCAATTAGTTCTAAAAACCAACTACCTAAGCAAATAAATGACTGCTTAAATATGGTTATGTGAAATTAATATTCTCCATTTAGTCTCCAGAATATTAACTCATTTTTAAGTGTAAAATACCCTATACAATATAGCTAGAAAATCTCACTAAGATCATTTGAGATGTGTAAATGCAAAGAATTTTATCCTCTATTCCTACCCAGATCCTTGCATACTCAAGAGAATGCAGTTAATTGATATCACAAAATTAAGAAATCACTCTAACTTTTCAAAAATGCAACAAGAGATAATGCACACACAATCAAGAAATATAAACAAAAGCTAAAAAGGTGGTCGTTCTAGTTTGAGTCTGACAAGACTTGCAAAATTTCTCCATGGGCTCCGATAGGCTCAAACAGTGGACTTGTATAAGCCCCATGTTGATAAAAGCATTGATGAAACGTTTCTTTCTCTGATTATACTCTTGAAGACACAGTACAGAGAACACTATTGGAGTTCTCAAATCAAGTTCCTAAAAATGATCGTGTCGTCTCCAGTCTATTTGGGAATATGCATTAAGCTAATCAAACTGACAGGTTTTGCAGCAGAATTCAAGACAACCCAAGTCCTGCTGTTCCTGGAGTCCAGCAGCCCAGAAGCTCAAACCTGTTCATATTCACCTTGTCTTCCCACGACTCCCCAGCACAGCATTTATTTTACAGAACTTACGTTTTTTCTCACAGCCTAGGATAAAAATGCCTTCAGAAGTGAAATACGCATGTCCGATATTGCTTTTCCTCCCTGTCCTTAACATATGGCCTCAATCCTGGTTGACAACTCTGTTCAGACCCTGCTCCTACAGGAGAACCACGTACCTCCTTGGGGGCTTTTAATGGAGTTCTTCATTACATCAGTTCCATGTGGGTACACTACGTGAGACAAGCAACATTTTACTAGTATTTATTGGTAGCACTGAAAAGTTAAGAAGCAAAAACCAAATTTCTGCCGAATTTCTAAATAAGGGAGGACCATAAGCTTCTCAAGAAAAGTTCGCCCGAGTATTTCTTTTTCACAAATGCAAAATATGCTTTTTATTAATCCCATTATTGGAAACCATGGAGCCATTTTGGCTAAAATAAAACATACCGAAATGCAGGCAGCCAACATGGAAAACTTCAGTCTAAAAGTTAAAGACACATGAAGTGATAAGCAGCTGAAAACAATCATACAATAGCAAATATTTAATAAAGAGCAGTAGCTAGATTACACACATTTGTTTTACAGTTTGTGCATGTGTATAGTTCACACACATTCGCTTCTCGCTTTTGGAAGCATAAAGTTTAGCACAGCTTCCATGGAAAACTTCTACAAGAAATATTTCCGCTAATAGCTAAAACTTTCATTAATAACACAGAAATGCCAGGAATATGACTGTAAAACCTTAAATAGTAAGCTATGTAGTTACCAAGACATTATTCTCATATGAACACGCACAACCCGTCCAAACACACAGAGTCCATGAGCTGTTTACAATTAAATCTAATGCGTTTCCTTGTATGCGTAAAATATGTATGTGAAAGTTTCAAAATCTCTGAGTTTAAAATCCTGTTCCTGTCAGTTGGACATCCGAGAAGATCTCCAAATCTCAGAGGAGGACACTTTCCCAAAGACGCTTCCCAGAAGAAACAACATACAAGGAGCAACACTAACGTATTGTAACACTAACGTAATGTATTATGAGATTATGTAAAAGAATTTTAAAAACTAATTTAACGTGGCGGCAAGGTAGTTCTTTGCTCCCGACGACTAACATCTCGGATGAGGCTTGTAAACAACTTCAGGGGTATTCTTAGAGCACTTGCAGTAGCCACCACCAAGAAGACCACGGTTACCAACCATTTTGCAGGTACTGCATCTTCCACTATCACAGTACGGCAGCAGGAAAAAAGTGTGCCTCACAGTTTCTGCCTGCTTGTAAGGCAAGGGCAGACATATATGTCATCGTGATCCCACGGTGTCAGCACGACAACAAAATCACCACAGATTCCACTAACAAATGACAACAAATGTAAAAATGACAACGTGTGAATTTAGTCTATTTAGAAACCGTGAGGGAAACAGGATCCTCTACAGCTTGTCCAAAGAAAGAGCAAATACTTTTCTGCCTTCTCACGAGGTTAGCCATAGGGAGTTCTGCTACCACAGACAGAGCTGCACCTGAGGAATAGGTGTGCCTGCGTTACCGACAAAAACCAGTCACCCACAGTCATCCTCTGCCTTGTACTGCGCTGCCCACTCCAGTCAGACTGGGAGAAGGGAGTGCTAGTAAGACATGGGCTAGAAGCAAAAGTATTTCTTAAACTTCTATGATCTGCCAGAAACAGGAGTTAGGAGGATGCTGAAATGCAAAAGTTGCCTTGTGAGCCTTCTTTGATCCTAACACAAGGCCAAAAATAAATTTCAGCACACAGGAAAAAAAAAATCCACACTACCTTATTTTGCTTATTTTTAACAAACTGATCGATTTTTTTTTTTTTTTTTTGCTTATTTTTAACAAACTGATTGATCAGGCTTTTAGGGTTCTTAACTAAGCAACTCCTAGTGAATCTGAGGAAAAACCAAAGAATCTCAAACAAATCATTTTATCAACCAGGAAAGTCATAACCAAACATACACTAGCAGAGTCTACTAAACCCAGTTGCTAACTACCTAATGCTACCACCTAAATTTGACCTGTGAATTATGCCCTTGTTTCAAACCAGAGGTCTAATTAACAGCTTTCAGGTTAGTATTTAAACTCACAACATTAAGTCAAACGCAGTTAATGGAGCAAGTTCCTTCATGTTAAGGAGGATGAAAATATTTTTCTTACAGGAGGTACAGCCTCTGGCTATCTCCAAATTATGGAAAAACTACAAATAACAACTTAAAATAAAACATACTAGCGTGTATGTTACTAAAGATCCAGTAGAGACCATCTGAAATCGCCTAGAGGAAAAATGCTTAACTAAAAATACTTGCTGAGGCGAAACAAGCAATCTTCTCTCCAAGTGTAAAACTACCTCCTGACAGCTCTCTAGGAGGAGTACGAGAGTTAAGAAATACAATTCGGCTTTGAAGGGTATGATCTCACAGGGTTTGTGGAAAGCTGTTTAGATAAATTATGAAAGAAATGAATAGCAGAGATGAAGGTAAGGCAAGGAAGGAGAGAAAGAACCAAGCCAAAATGGTTTGTCACAGACAACTGCGAAAATGCTACCAAGGAAAATGCTTTTTATCAAAAATCTACAGGACGATCCCCAGTAAGAGCTACCTCCTCAAACAGCAGTGAACAGCAGAAATAACTGCAATGAGGATTACTTTCTATCCTCGTTTGCTGATCAAGCTGCCTCCTTTTCCCCTCTGCTGAGACAGAGCCTGCTCTCTCCACATAGCAGGGAGAAATGAAGTTAGGCTATTAAAAAAAAAAAAATTCTCTTATTAAAATATGAAAGAACTGACCCAGAAAGCATCAGTCTCTCTTGTTTCTCCTTCTGGGATAAGAAATTGTTTTTTGTCTTTCCTTGGGGCTAAAAAGCAGAGACAAAATACAGGAGGACTTTTTCCCCCTGCCCCAGCAGCAGCAGCTTTCCACTCCGCAGAGGGGTCAGGGAGTCAGGGCCCCCTCTCACCTCCGCCTCCGGCTCTAGCGCTCACAGAGTGCAAAATGGTTTGCTCCCTTCGCTCCTCTTCAGGGGCTCACGCAGGTCTCTCTGCAGGTCTGGTCCAGGTACCTGTGGGACCACTTTTGGGAAAGTAGCTCCTTTCCCCTTTCCCAAGCACGTGTTGCAACTATACTAGCCATTCGATCCCAGCTGGGCACAGCATTGCCCATGGCTCTGTCCTCCTTAAGAGCGCCGAGGAGTAACGATTCCCCAGGCTGGAAGCACGTCCCTCACGGTAGTGGTGATGGCAGAGGTCCGACAGGCAGGCTACTCCTCCCTGCCTCTCCAGGGCAAGCTGACTGCAGGGCGTGCGGTCTGCCCCAGGGAGTGCTTCAGTCGAGAGCTTAGGAACAAACTGTAAAGGATTTCTTCAGTGCTGCAGTCTTACTGACGGGTTGAGTTACATTTCTCGATAACCATGTTTATGCATAGTATGAGAGCCGATAGCTCTCCCTTCATCAGAACAAGAAAACAACAGAGGCAGCATCTCCACCTCTGTTTTAAGTCTTTTTATGAGTCACCATGTAGCACAAATTAAAAACAAGAAAGATATGTTGCCGAGTCACTCTGAAACTAAATACAAGAAAGGCTATTGTTTTTCAAAATTTGGTTACTTGAATGGGAATAAAATGAACATCTCATCTACTTAGGGGTTACACTTTTAATACTTCGTGTCAAAGACCTATTTTATCCTGTCAAAGGAAACATAAATGGACACAGAGAGGCTGTCAAACTGAAGGGGTGTCTATTACTGTACTACCAATTGTTTTTATGAACACTGTGAACAATTAATTTCTATAAAAAAACTCACTCTGATTTAACTTAGTAGTATTGCCTGAAGAGATGTGACTTAGCTTGAAGAACAATTAAAACATTTTATTTTAATAGGAATATGAAGTTTATGAGAAATACACATATTTTTTCAAATATGAGTTATGTTTCTGGTTTATTTTTTAACCTTGCACTGGATGTCAGGTGTCCTGTGTTTCAGTGAAATTCTGTCCCCGCCTCATTCAATGGGAATTTTGCTAATAACTTCACTCTGACCAGAATTTTACCTGGGGGAGCCATATTCATTTCACCATTTTGTAAGTAAACCCAAGAGCATTATGCCTTGTATAATGAGCACAGAGCTTGAAGAAATCAGTAAATCTTCCATTTTATAAATTTTTCCAAGTTTCACTTGAAAAAAAAGAATGTGTGAATACTTACATACATTAATACATTAGGTAGCCGTTGTATACATTCACTTCAATTTTCAGCCAAAGGTCAGAACAACCTCCTTAGCTTTATTTTCTCAAAATCAAACGCAAATCTTTCTAACAAGTTTGGTCAGATTTCATCTGACCATAATACAGGTTTGCACAACTACCTTACTTCAAACTCCTATCACAAATTCCTAGTTCACATTCACTATGGAAACAGACTTTCAGTTCACTTGAGACATAAGTCATAAGGATTTAACTCCCCATGCTATTCATTAAAAATAATTATTCAATGCATAAAGGCTTGGTGCTGACTGAGTGAACGGTCAGGCTGAAGTATTCCCTTTAGCTGTATAACAGGCATCTCAGATGCACCAAAGATGCGTTTCCTCACACAGTCCCCTTTATTGCTCATTTGGAAAGACTATCTCTACAGTAAGATGAGACTTCAGACACCCATTTAGTTCCCCACTCCTATACCGGCTTTTCCGATAGGAGCGCTGAGTACTGGTAGACAATAATGATTTTGTAATGTGAACATCTGTGCAACAGAAAACAGACTGAGATCAAATTAATGGCATGTATCTCATCATTAAGCAGGTACCAAATAGTAAAGATTTTTTTAACTGCCGATAAACCTGACTAAATTCTTACCAAAGATTTGGCTATGGAAATACCAAAAGCATTTAAAAATGCATGAGTGAGATGCTCTTCAATACCCTTTTGAAATAAAGAAAAACATTTATTTTCAATTAAATAATCAATCTACTCTTAGGCAAAGCTCCAACTGAGGTCTGACCATATAGAACTCCAAATTTTGTAAGTTATTGGTCTCACTGCAACAATAACTCAGCCATAATGCCCACGAGTAGCAATTAATTAAATTTAATAAGGAACACTATGAGTTGTTCCTGTTTTTAAAATCCTAGCCAGGAGCTTAAACAATGCTGCTTTTCTTATTCCAATTTTCAAATGTTTAAAAATCCAATTGAACAAAATCGTCTTCAATGTTGGAGAAAATCCCAATGCATAAAAATTCACTTAAGTGCTCTATTAAACAAACCAACCAAATCTACGTGGCAGAGGAAACGCCAGCTTTTAAAAAGCTACTGAATACCTTCTTCACAGCAACAGAAATAGAATTTGTCTTTAATAACACGCATAGAAGAAGTTTTTCCCCATCACTGAACTCTGAATCAGGCATTCACTGAGGATTAAAAAGCAAACATTAGAAAAAATGAACTTGGTGTGCTGAAAATTCTCTATTCACTTCTATGCATGCAGAAGATCTTTCCCTTTCTCCTTCCAGTGAAGAGGAAGGTGATGGTAAAAAGCTTG
Organism: Platalea leucorodia; assembly: GCF_965183815.1. NCBI lineage: Eukaryota > Metazoa > Chordata > Aves > Pelecaniformes > Threskiornithidae > Platalea > Platalea leucorodia. The sequence goes on along the minus strand of NC_138823.1, from coordinate 58,653,525 downwards.
ACATTATTTTCCTCTCTTTAGTATTTGAATATGAGACTACATCATACGACAGAAAGCCGAGGAAAAAACTCAGGCATTATACAAGCCCATAGTACCCATCTAATTTCCTGGCAAGTACAGTGCAAGTGATAAATGGGAAACCAGCAAAATTTTTCCAACTGTCTTTTACAAAAATGCATTACCTGAAAAGACAGTTGGAAAAAATAGTGCCAACTGCTCTTGGAAAAAGAGATCAAAGACAGCCTTTAAAGGAGTAACATCACAAATTACTGGCTTCTGAGTAAGAAAGTTAACAAGTAATTGATCATGTAAAACCATAAAAGAGTATTACCAAGACAGGCACCAGGCTATCCCACCTACATTTGGAAGAAAGCTTAATGCAATCAGCAAGAAAAATCCATCAGACTGGAAAGCCATTTGATTATTTCAGTGTATTACATATTTACGTTGTGATTACTCTAACCCAATGTTTTAAAAACTCTCACCTGCTTCCGCATTTGTACTTATCATTACCAATGCCATCAACATAATGCTAAAAAAGAAAAGCTTAACTAACTGTGCAGAATTAGTACAGAAAGCACTATAGCCACATAAATTTCATTGGTGTACTCCGGATTGGGAAAAAATCCACTATAAATACGAAAAAATGGCAAACCGTAACCAGCTGAAGAGCTGGATTCATTTGTACTGAGAACTACTCTCTTTCCTGAGTATGTTTGGTTTTGCTACAAATTAAGTCCAAATTCTGAGGTTTTCAAGCCAAATTCCACTGGCAAATTCTACAACGGATTTAAAATCCTCTTTTTCAAATTCCAGGTGCAGCCTCAGCACTTTTTACTTGTTCTTTGAAATAAAAGAGTCTACAATGCTGGTTAGGACCTATATTTACAAAACCTGCTTATGAAGGCAATCATCCCTAATTGAGACTGTGGAAGAGTCCCAGATACTTATAACATAGGAACTCCCGAAAATGAAAGGTCAACGAGCCCTGCGCTCCCACCAGAAACCAAGGACTGGGACAGCTTTATAACGGCGAGTACCTCGGGAAGGACGACCTTGCTGCCACACACCCTTGCTGCCAAACGCCCTTGCAGACAACCAGGTGGACTCCTCTTCTCCCAGAACTCTCAGGGGCTACAGGTTCCTTAAAACTCTCCGCTCCCTCACCATACCACCAAACAACGATACTTACTTTACAGGAATTACTTGTTAAAGAGAGCGCCTCGTACACACAGTCTATTTCAATCAGGCTGAGAAGCAATGAGGAAAAAGGCAGCCCAGTATTTTTTGGCCGTTTTTCCCCTTGCTGGAAGCTTGTGTGCTCCGCTCAGCGCAGACCCTCTCTTGCCTATTGGAGATCGGCATGCCAGCAGCACTCAGTAAATAAAAAAATTGACTCCGAACTGCACACGTTATGTGCAGCTCAATAAAAAATAATGCTGGGTCTTTGACACATGTTTATGTAACACCTAATATAAAAGGGTTGTTACCTTCTCAGGAATAAATATGCAGCGCAGGCAGAAGTCTGGAAGTCTTTTCTAACTAAGAAAACAAAATCTGTGAAGTCCAAACTCCAATTCAAATTTTTCATGAGGATTCTAGACCTAGGGTTCAAGTTTGGGACCATACCGAGTTAAAACTAAGTAGATGTGTTAAAATAAACAAAGAAATTACATTTTGAGATGCAGTAATCTTGACTGATTGGGTTTGTTTATTTATGCTTTCACAGCATTTGGTAATCTGTGACAAGTGTCTCAGCTAATGCAAGACAGATTCAGCCACCTGGAAACAACCAATATTTTAATATATATTAATAATGCTCTAACAATAAACAGGAGCCTTTCCTACTGGTTCCAGTAGTTACTGTAGAGCTTTATAAAGCCTGATCTTATCATGCAGCTCCTTCTCATCACATACTACAGTGCTTACACTTGGAAAAATAATGTTACAGCATTTTAATCTTTATTATTCTCTACAGTTTGGAGTGACCTGTCTCTGCGACTTTATAAATAACCCAAATACTCTGTACGCTTAATTTGCTATCACCATAGCAATTTTTTTCAAAGGATGAGTCAAATTCTTACTCCGAAATTAAATGCATTTTTTTCAATTAAGTCTCTTCTCGTGGCACTAAAGCACTGGGCAAAGTTTTTATTCAAAAATCCCTTTCTTCTCCACACAAATTTCATTACCGCAATCATAATAAACCTTTCTTTAACACGAAACACTAGGTCTTATATAAGACGTGTTTACAGCATTTACTACCTTGTTAATGCTTTTGTTCCATGGAGCAGGCATTTGCTGTGACACTGAGTCTGTCATTCTCATCAACTCAGTGATTCATCTGCCTTTCCTACACTTAGCTTCCAACCTGTCTTTCCTAATTTTTTGTTTAACTTATCACTGTTTAGGTACTGCTCTCCCTCTTTAGATTCTGAACCAGGCTTTTTTTCCTTTCCACTATACAAGGTCTAACATTTGAAAAGCTGTTGAGCACTGCAATTCATGGTACCGTGACTCATTTCTGTAATGACTACTGTTTCCTACAAAAGAAAACTAGTGTTACTTGTCGTATAATTACAAAGAGTTAATTCACCCAGGTGTTAGAATATATGATTCAGGAAAACAGACACAGAGGAGCAGCAGTTAATACTTTTGGAAATCCGAGCAGTCTTTGGTGCCCCTGTCATGCTCCACTGCCTTGCTTGCAACCAGCAGAAATAACCCATGAAGAACTGGAACAAAGAATTTTCCAGATGGACAAAGGGACATCACTGAAGATCCGGGACAGTCCAAGAACGCCACCCTCCAGCCCCTGGGGGATCTGTGTTACTGCAGGGTTTGGTAGCAGTGGCAGACATGTAAAATCCTGTTCAGCCTGGCTCCTGTCTTTTCAATTAGACAATTTCTTGTCTCGGAAGAAGTTGTCTGGGTCACTGAAGTCACTGGAAGTCATAGCTACCAAAGTAAAGATATCCATAACTGCAGGCCAGGTCTGAATCAGGCTGTATTCCCATGCAAGGGAAGGAACTTTAGAAAGATTAGTAAGTTAGTTCTGAACTCATCTCGGCTGTTTTAGATAAACACGAATAAACTGGTTTAATGAACCTTCCTTACACAGGCTACCAGATGTTTGTTTTGTCCAGCTACTCGAGACTCTTTATAATAAACATTCCTTCTTTTCCAGAAATTTGAATTTTTCATGGCTGCTGCACTTACATGAGCTAGAAAGGGAGGGCTGTAGCACCCATTTAATTTTCTTTCTGCCCCTTGCAGACACTGTTTGATGAAGTTTAACATTCAGAAACTACCGGAATAACGAGATTTCCACTCCAATGTCTTCTAACAGAAATATAACACCACACCACTGCTCTCACTCTGCCATTGTGTATGGTCCCATCTTTCAGTTTTAAACCAAAAGACATCTGAAAGACAACACCCATAATTCTAAGTTTTCAAACCCCAGAACACTTCAAAAACATCTCCCATGTGGCTGGCTGGCAATCTTTTGATCCACATGGCAAACTGATGATGGCGCACGAAGTCAATCGCATGACGCTTTGGTTTTGTTTTTTTTTTTAAATAATCCTGGCATCACAGAAGATCACAACTTTCAGACATATTTGCCATCCAAAAGCCAACAGACAAGAGTACGCTACCTTCGACTTCATTACTTCTTCAATTTGAAATACAGGCTACATACTTCCAGTTAACTAAAGACACTGTTGCACAGTAGCTCATTAAAAGTGATACTTATTTTATCTCATCATTTTTTATTGAAACAATTTATCTACCTGAGCATCTATGCTTTATCAAAGAGTATTTGAGAACTATAGAGGAACTGAAGTCTCAAGAGACTTGATTTAGAAAACGATGATGGTTTGCATCACTTTTTACTAGCCACCACAGTCAGAAATGACTTTCTGCTTTCCACACAGGTAAGCACTACTAGGTTTTCAACTGGATCATGGATTACAAAGCAATGAATCCCGACAAAATCACTTTTGAAGTTAAATTTCAAAGATACGCTTAGGATACCAAGGATAATTGTCTGAATCTTTGATACTTTCAATAAACATTTTGCAAAGAAAATTATAAGCACTGAATCCCCTGAACATGTTACTATTTTTTTCTTTCTAATATTAAAGCTACTGTAAGAGTAGGGAGCAAGAAAGAAGGCCAAAACCACATTTCTGTTTCATATATTGCAGCTAAAAGAGACCTTAGGATAATGCAGTATTGCCCATCTGCCTCTCTGATGCTCCAGCAGAATAGAAAAATGGATGGAGAGCTCAGGAGAGAAGTCAAAATTATCCAAATGCCTGAGGCTGTAAGATGCTCTGCAGTAGATGTAATACCATCAAAAGCCACAACTAACATTACCTTGCTAGTCACAGGAGATTGCTTGCCATCCTTTTGTCTGCTGAAGTGACAACTGAGAACCACAAACTTTTTGGCAAGGAACACAAAAGATGGATAACTATAACAACATGAGGAGAGCTTCAGAAGGCAGATGAACAGAAAGAACAGATGTGGAGCAGGTGTCTGCTCTCTGCATATAAAACGATGGTTTTTCAGGGTCACCACTGAAATAACAGAAACTTGAGGCAGAACATAAATCCTGAAAAGGTCCCCGTCTCGGGCTTTCAAACATCAAATGTAAGACTTCAAGCGTTCACTGTTACTAGGTAAAGCCCAAAGGTCAATGATTTCCTTACTAATTTAGGGAGTGACCAAAAACAGAAGACAGCTTGTGGCATTCTTGTCAGAGTCGACATATGGAGATCATAAACCCCGAGAAGGCTTGTTGCTTCTTCTCTCACTGAGGAGTGTCTGAGATTACAGTTCCCCACAACGACATCCAACCAGGTGCCATACTCCCATATCCTCCCTTCCAGCCAGGCGCATGGAAGACCAGCACCAAGATCTGAGCCACAGGCCGTCCAGCCTCAGATGTGTTTAGTAAGAAATGCACCGATTAGAAACTAAGGAGAATTGAGCCACCTGATACATCTTTATCACAAAACATTGGCTCAACATCTTCATGTGCCCCTTAAGATTTGCCTCATATTGAGTTTCTCTAACCACACAAGGTGCTTTAACCAGCGTGAGAGGACAAGTGAAGAAGAATGGCCCTTGTTCCCATGTGACATCAAGTCCTCAAAGACATTCACTTCAGATGAAGTCCATGTCATGAAAGCAACTGTTTTGAGAATCTATACAAAGGGCTAATTTAGACTATGTTAATAAAAGTATCTCCGGACTGCCCAAAGCAGCTGGTGTACTTCTACCTACTGAAGAAACAGAGACCATCTGCTGGTAGGCTGTACCTATCACGATCAAGAAGTGATGCAGTTGATGTATTTCTTAACTAGTGACAGAAAGCAGGACGATAAACACCACAGACAGCTACAGCTGTAATACTGACCCCATAGCCCAGGGCCATATGATGTTGTAACGTGTTATTAGGTGCTGTCTAGTGTTGAAATGAAAATCCTGGGGCTTACAGCCATTGTACACTGACCCACGGAAAGATCACACGGCCCTCCTAGCAATTTTTTTCATTTTTCACTTTAGGTTTCCCATAGGTCATCTCTAAATGCACAAATCCACTTATTCTTCATCTTTCCTCAGCTGAAATGCAGGAAGAAAACCTTCAGTGCCCCTGGCAGAAAAAGTTACCAAGCACAAAATCCCCATAAGCTTTTAGTAGCCTCTCTCACCTGATGAAAAGATCGTCTCCTCCTTGAACTGACACCAGATTACCAGAGGAAAAAAATCTTTGGCGTCTTCAACAGCTGCTTTTCACTGTAAGTCAACAGGGGAGACTTATAAGCAAAGGAGAGAGCTTTCAAAAGAAATAGATACTACTTTATGACACTTTGCAGTCAGAGGTGGTAAGAATGACTAACAGCTTCCCAGCACTTAAACAAAACCTAGGTTTCAGCTAGTTTTTCCCCCAGCAATAAGTTGTGTTCTTACATACATGGCAGAGGTGCGTGGCGAGATCCTGGGCTCTGCTGACTAAGAACAACAATACCCCAATCAAGGAGCAGAAAAGTATTTTTCGGAGCTGAAAGCTTATGCAGAAAAGTTGCAGCAGCTCAGCAGCTTCCTGCTGGCTGGCTGAGCTGAGCTGAGCTGAGCTGAGCACAGCCAGATGAATCACAACGTTCTGCAGAAGAGATCTTTTTCCCTTCCCAGACAAAATTAAGATTTTTCTCCTATCTGAGTCTGTTTTAGAGGAATGTGCTCTATGCCAATATAAAACTGTGTGCCTGTAACTTTGCAACATTACTGGCAAAAAGGGAAAATCACTAATATTAATGTAAAAGTGGCATAGAAATGCGTGCACATGATGATATCCACTAGCAAGTATGTGTATGTCTTGGCTGTGAAAGGTCTTCTTAAAGGAAGTCTTAAATCATTCATCTTTGTACATATTTCTCCATAGAAAACTTGTGGATACCTAGGGGTGATGTGATTAAAGGGTTTCAGGAGAAGTTGTTTGTTAGCAGAAAAACATCACAGCCAGCATCTAACCGGCCAGCTCCTTGAATAATACTGACCTCAAACACTCACGCTACCACAAACAGCAATACCTAAAATATTTTTCCATCCAACATTTCCTCCAGTTATTTTTCTCCCTGCTAAGACATCAGCTCTCTATTCCTGCAGCAAACAGCAAGAGCAAACAACTGGCTTCTTCATCAAAACACAACACTGCTAGGTAACTAAAAGCACCCACATTTCATGTTTTCAGACTACAATAACAACTGTACTTGACTGTTACCTGCTGTCAGAATTCAAGCTTACAATACAACACACAGTCACATACTCATTAGTTAAACAAGTATAAAACATGCTTTTCTCTTCTAATCTCGCTATTTATTTGTTAGTAACGTCCCCACTTCCCAGGTCAGACCTGCTTATCATTACTACGACACAAAAAAAGCTGCCAGCAAACAAGTACAAAGATTTTAAAGCTGAGACGCTACAGGAAAGCGCGAGGTTCCTGCAGCTGCTTAAACAAGGTTTAGTTTCACGCTGTGGCCTTACCAGGACACTGTCATCCCAACACGGCTAAATCCAGTAATTTGAAGTTAATTCTTTTTTCTTTTTTGTTTTTTTAATAAGCCACCCCCAGTCCAACTAATTTTCAGTTGTAACTTATCAGGAGCAAAGATTTTAGTCCCGTGTGAATGGAAAAGCAGCTAGTAATTGAAAACAAATTAACCTATTTCCAACTGTGCCTAATTCGTATTACTGCATTTTCAAAGGAAATCTTTACAATAAGCACACAAATCCTGGTAACATTTAGAGCAGGGATGGGAGAACAAAACCGGGTAAAGGGAGAGGTTCTGCATCACTTGGCTGCTGTGCTTAGGTAGCCTGACATCATTAATTTCCAAGGCGGGCCGGGAGGTAGTTAATACCTAACTGCTGGCAGAATAAGTGTTGCATGCAGAGAAAACTAGTTTCATACATCTGGAGGACTGGCATTTGAAGTATCAATAAGCTACTTTTCCCTTGAGAATAACATAACTATTTTTTGCCGGTATTGCACCTTTGTTGAGCAATTATCTGATCAGGGGTCAACAGAGAAAAAACATCAAAATTAAGCATGCTGATCAGTTATCACTCTCCATTACCTTGTAATGGTAACATTCCCATTTGGCTTCATGGAAGTATCATACTTCACAGGTGTAACGTGGAAGTATATTAGCTATCCTGTGAATTCAGTAATCCTGATCAAGTTATTCCTCACTTATGACAGAAAACCTTAACTAGTGATACATCAGCATAAACACGTCATTGTGGCTACAAAATTATCCACATTTTATAAGTACTCCATATTTTGAAAATACTCTGTAATTTACTCTTTATTTTTCAAATACTAACTTGGATTGAATAAACAAGGCAAAAAAAGAAAGGCAGCAAATCTAGGAAACTCCAATATGAAGAACACTACTTAAGATTACTATTAGTCTGGAAGACATTAAAAAGTGGGACATGTTTAGTTCAGGTCTGGTTAAAAGATTTCCTGGCTTGTCATTAAAGAAGAGATTTTCTGAGATGCCTGAGAAGACAGGCTTGAAAGCTAAGCACAAAACTGGGCATTCAGACAACTGTTTTCCTTGCCTGATTCTGGGTGGGTTCGTTTGACCTCTGGCAGCCCAGGTAAGTCAGTTTATCAAAAAGAGTAACTAAATTGAGGTACTCGGTCTAAAACATTTAAAGCCTGACAGAGGTGCTGAATCCCGCAGTTCAAACCTGAGCGAGCACGAGGTAGGAGCACAGGATTTCTCTTTAAGTCAAAGCCTCCCTCTGAAGCTTGGCACCCAGAGCTGATGCCCAAAATAGACTCTGTGAAAAATGTTAGCCTGAATTTCCCTTTCCCTCAGCCTGAGCTCTTGAAATTGTCATCTGATGTGAGGTAAAAAGGGAAATTATAAAGTGTATTATTAAATACTTTAGATGTTGCCTGGAAGGAGGAAAGCTTTATTTTGTGAAAAGCTATAGGCCCTATACCAGTGTGGCTGCAGAGGCTGGATAGTTAAAGGAAGCAAAAAGTAAACTGACGGCAGAAACAGAAGTAGGGTATCGTCCTGACCATTTGCACTGGGCTCCATCTATTCTGCGACAGACAGACAGCTTTTCACCACTGTACAATGTATCTGACAACTTGAATTTGCCAACCTGCTGTATTTATTATTGGGATATCAGGTAAGGATGTAGACAGATGTGTCTAAACCAAGGCATTTTCCTTTTATTCCCTTTACATTTCTGCTCAAAATGAACTGAGACCAAATTAATGACTCCTAATTTTAATAAGGATTTTGTATTTTCCCTTATAGCATGACTTGTCAGTTCAGACAATGATTTGATTAAATCAGTGGTCATTCAGAAATGGTACAAATAGCTCTGGGTACTAAAACACAGCTTACAGGTTACAAAAATATTCAGCATGGTGACAGAGAAAGGTAGAAAACTTGAATTCCAATCGTTCACAGAACAGAAAAAATTAAAAAGAAGCAAAAGTACATTGGTTTTATATTTCATTATTTGATTTTTAAAAAAAGGATTGTTTTGTTTAGTTTTGCTTTTTATGCTTAGCATTAGCGATACTGGACCCAGAACAGCAGGATTCAAGCTCTTACAGAATGACATTTGTGATAAAAAAAAGGCATGACATTATTTTCAACTGCAACAGAGTAAAACAAGGACTAAGTGCATTTTTCGGCTCCACGTTGTTTCTTAGTAGAACAAATTATGACTAAATCCCTGTACTAGATTTTGCTAGTTCAAAGAGTCACTGGAGTCGCACTGAAAGGCAGGACCTGCAGCACGTGGCAGAGCTGTAACAGGCAGCATGCCTCTCAAGTCTGCTGCTCTCAGCCTGGGCCGCTCACAGGAGGGCATTTCCAAAACACATACCCTTGCCCACCCCGCTGCATGCCAGAGAAGTGTTAAAATACATGTACTATATTTAAATATTTCCAATGCTATTTATTTATTATTAAGATTAGGGATAACTCCACATGAATAAGAAAAGAAAACTGTATTGCCATATTCATACATGCCTAAGACAATTCAACTTTACAGTTTTGACATGTGTAGCTTATTAGACTCTTAAGAATGTAAAAACACCATTGGCATTTTTCATATTGCAAGTGTCTGGTAGATAATGGCCGTGCAGATTTTATACAGAACGGCGCAAGTAAACTTGCCAAACTTTCATCATCACTCCTTTGGAAACTCTGAGGGGGCCTATTAAATTGGCATTTTGTTTGACATGTACACAGAATGTGCTTAGCATGCAGAACGAGTATGGCAATAAACCTTTTCTTAACAGCTGTGTTATTTTAGCTAATGATAAACATGTATCTAAAGCCACATATCACCACAACTTAAATTGGTGAGAAAAGCTTAGTCACCCCATGGAAAGAGAGGCTATCACAACAGAGAGGAAATAGTTTATTTATTCTTAACTATGAAATTAATTGTCTCAACAATAAACACAGCCAAATACACAAATTATTGTTCTAAACTAAGTGAAGTTCACGATCATCATAGCTTATATTCTGTCTCTGACTTTGCTGCATCTATTCTTTAGCAACAGATTCCTACCCACGGGCACATGTGTGCAATTATCACTGATCTCGGTGGAAGCTGTGATTGCGTAACTGAGAGACGAGTTTATTTGCTGGAAAGTTTCCTTACGGTCTAAAAGCTTCAGAGGCCAAAAAGGCTCTTTTTGTCATCGTTGTGGCTCATTCCATTCTGACTACATTCAAAATGAAAAAAATCTGGACATGTGAAATGCAGATGTTAACGAGCAAGAGAGCATATTGATTTGGTTAAGCCATTTGATTTTGACAAACTGCCAAAACAACAATAAAAGAATCGCAAACCTGAAATATTGGAGATTTCATCAGCAGCCTACAATGAACAGGGAGATAATGAGTCCCTGACAACCTCTAGGAAGGGATCGATGCTCTCCATGGAACTGCAGTGACTGGGAATTCCAGACAGTGCCCTTCGATTTTCTCTGAAATCTTATCTTTACAAAGTAAACAAACATGAGATAATAACCTTTAAACTTTCCACAGCCATTCATAAGAGGATTCATTACTACAGAACAGCAGCTGACATTCAATATTAGTCTCCGTTCAATATGTGGTACTCCGTGTATCGCAAAACTCGATCTTTTAAAAGGCACAGCTTGCAACTCCCAAAATCGTGACACTTAAAAAAATAATAAAATGGATCAGGGTGCCTCAGAAGCATTTTCCAGCTTTTCTCTGAATCAGCAGAGCTGTACACATCCCACCTTTCCAGTGAAAACTAAATTTATCATATAATCAACTGAGTCCGCAATTCGAAGTCTTCAAAACACTGCAAAAACTAATATCTAAGTTTCAAAATGGGAAAAATACCTTTGTTTTCAGTTTTTAAAAACATTACTAAACCTGGATCAAATTTTAAAATATTTTCTTCTTTATTTACTTGCAATCAATCTAATTTTGGTTCTTGTGTTCAGAAATATCTGAAGGAAACTAAACTATGACAGAGCTTTTAAAGAGCATGTGCCTGAAATATTACTGGTCTCTACAGACATGTTAACTATATATTTTTAAACGTCTTCAAAATTAAGTTAATAGCTATGTAAAAGCAGAATTTTTCAAACCAAATTTTGACATATCCATCTTCACAGAATTAAAAAAGACATTTTACTTTAAATATTTGATAAATGGCTTCTAATTCCTTGAAAACAACAGCATTTAGACTACATTAGCCCAGTATCTTCTTCAATTATAATTGTATCATTTTATTACATTGGAGAGAGAAAAAGAATAGAAGAGGTAAGTGCTGCTACATTACCTCCCCTATTATTTTTTACAGCAGTTTGCAGAACACCATCAGTAAACACAGTGCTTTACAAACCACATAAGAAAGGTCATTACTCCAGAGAGCTTACAACTACAGCTAACAAATCAAGTACAACCACCCTTCCATTCAAAGGCAACACGAGGACATTCCTTCTTAATATATTAGTGTATCATCATTACATCTTTAAATGACTTCAGATCCCCAAGTGAAGCATCCAAACAGCACCAAGAGTTGACAAAAAGGGGCACATTTTTCTCCTTGCCCTTCCTGACTCATAACGTGCATCCTGAAACAGTGGGCAGATGCACATCGACTCACTTCTCCATCACAGGCACAGAAGAGAAGGTATGGAAACAAACCGCGTGGGAGACACAAGGGAACTGTACCTATCAAAAGACCACACTAAAACCCAGGAGCAGAAGCTGGGCCCCAAGCTCTGATACTCTCCTGCTCCTCGTGTCGCCCCGCCATGACTTTTCTTTTGACTCTTGCTGGCTACACCTTTGCTCCAACATTTTGCAGTCATGCCCACCAAAAACTGCTCAAGGGAGGAGGTGAAGGAAAACAGGAGTATTTCATGCATGAGAAACAGGATGGAAACTCGTAAGAACACAGACTGAGATATTTGTTTGTATTGTGGGCTAAATATCAAGGGTTCCTTACAAGTTTACTTTTCAAACTGAATTTCTTACATGACATCAGACCTGGAAAACAGCCAATATAACGTCTGACCAACTATGACAGTCATTTACTTTCTTTCAAAGTGTCTCCTTTTCTTTAGATCAGCAATAAAAATCTTCATTGGGTCCTTCAGAAGCTCCTCTTATAACAGCATTAATCACTAAACAGTCAAGTACAAACCGTTATCAAAACAGAGAAGCCTTGTTTTCATTGCAGGTTCTGCCACCAGAGCAGCAGCGCCTGCAAGATACAAGCACAATCGTTTTTCTCTTAACAAGCTCCTTCACAAATGCAGAAGTAATTTGTAATTTCTTTTTCCTTTGATTAAAAAAATCCAATCCTTCATGCTCTCTAATGAGGTGCGTGCTCCTTTCAATTCAAAGAATCAATGCCTCTGTAACCCAGGTAATTTCCTTCATGGCCTTATGCAGCATCATCACACTCCTCCTGCTACTTATAAGTTAAACTTAATAAATCCATCACCTGGTACTGTCTACGTGGTACCAGACTTTTTCCCACACCTAAGAAAGCAAAGATGCTGGAAAAAACCTGTGACGAGACAAATACAACCTTCCATAGGCAGGACACGTTTAAACCTCCAGGCAGGAGTGGTAGCTCAGAGGTCAATGGCAAAGGGTGGTCAGGGAGGCCGCCTTGGCCTCGAGCAGAGCCCTCTGGGAAGCACAGGGGTGGGGAAAGCAGGTGCAGCAGCTTAATGTGTAAGACAAAATAATGTTCAGTTTAGAAATAAAATACTTTCTCAAAATTCTGTTTTAATCGTATTTTTCCTTCCACCACCATCCCAATCTCTTCCTTCCTCTCCACCCAAAAACCTGTCAGAGAAGTTTACCCTTTAGCTAAGAGAGAAAAAAAAATAAAGCAGTGCAAACCCCAGTAAGGATAAGGTAAAAATGCTGAATATTTTTAACATCAGTCAATTCCCAATAGCAACATTTAGACAAACATTATTACTCAAAAAGACGTTCCTTTTAGAAATTATTTCTGGTGATCATTGTCAGATTTACCAAATATTAAGGTGTCATTTATAATTGATTAACAGAGATTATCACCTTCTGTACCCATTGCAGACTAGATTAATTTTATATTATTAATGATTATAAACAAAAAGGTGGCTATCAATTATCATGAGGCTTTCTTTAAAAGATGTATAGCTGATAATTAACAAGGTATCAGCACATTGTACACTGGCAACTGCTTACCAATTCATTAAAAAATCATTCATGTGTTACTTGTGCATGACTATAAACCCGAATATAAAACGGAATGTTATTTTTTTACCTCCTGCCAATCCATGCCCCAGCTCGCAGAAAAAAATTAGTGAAGATGTTTTCTGTGGGTAACTGAGGAAAATGTCTGGAAGACTTAATAGTGAGGTTGTTAAACAAAAGCCAAGAGAGATGTACTGCATTTCCCTAATAACTCCCAATCATAATGCTTAGAGAAGAGGGAAGATAATTTACCAGGTGTACACATAATCTTTGCTGAATTACCAAAACACTGGAATGAAAAGAGGAAGCTGCTGAAATGCAGGGGGAAAAAAAACACATATAGGTAAAGAATCGAATAGCTTAGCTTGATAATATGGGAAAGTAATTAAGAACTTGGATCAGTCAATTACTGAGAGAGTAAAGTTTTCCTGGAGTACGTTTAAGCTGACCAAACGGCCTACGTTAGGTAGAAGCGTCCTACTTTCAGTACACCCAAACATTCCTTTTTGGACCTGCTATCTTGCTAGTCAAGTGTATAACCATCATGATAACTTTACCACATATACGCCCACGCTACCTCAGATTTTGTTTGCTATTTACTTCTGTAAATTCAAACCATTTCCAGCATCTTTGTCCTGACTGTTATCAAGTCTGTACTACTTTTGTAAGGTTTTTCTTTTAAATTGAATTTATTCTCCTGTTAGACAGCATTCTTCAAAAACCCCAGCAAGTGAAAATAAGTGGTATATTTTTTCTGGCCTCAGACACCTAGTTAAGTTTATCATGTTTTCCAACACAGGATTTAACAAGAATTTCAGGAAAAATATATTATTATACCTAGTCACACTGGACACTGCTAGTAAGATACTTCATTTACTTTTACGATAAACTAATGTCAGGTTTTATTTTGCTGCTTTCTAAATGTGTAAACATTTTTAAATGTCATGTTTAACAAATTTTGAGGTGATTAATAGCCATGGTCAAACATAGTCACCTGTGAGACACCATTCTTGGTGTACCAAGCAACAACGAGTAATGTGAATTATCCACCTTTATGCCTCAGTGCACTCAATGAGGACTGGACTACAATATCAAGTCAAGGAGAAGAAGGTTTTTGGTTCTATTTAATTTTTAAGTTGTAGGCTTATACATGCAAATAAGCTGACAAAAATCAAGCCTTTCCCTTGCCTTCAGACTCTCTTCAGAAGGTTGAGGCTGGATGAGGCTCAAGCCCTCATCCAGCATAGCTCCCCGCGAACGCCAGGGAACAGGCGTTCCGGAGCAGCGGGAAATAGAGCACTGGAGATGCTGGCTGCTCTTCCACTGGGTTTTCAGACAACAGGAGACTTCAAAGACAGAGCACAAAGCACTAAGCAAGCACCCAAGTGCCTCGGCAACAGCATTTGGCAGCTGAAACTAGAGAAACACCACAGGAATAGCCCTGCATAGCATACACCTAACATAACTGTGCTATAAGGATAGGAAGGGAGATACCTATGCTTTATTTACATATACAAAGAAGGACTGTTGTTTAGGAAGTCAGGTGCCTTGCAGTTTGAATGGTAGCTAAATCTGCTGGTACCTTCTTTGTGAGCGTTTGAGAATAAACTTACTTTCAACAGCGAAGCAGCAGCAGTGACCACAAATGGTGCCTCAAGGAGAAGCAGACAACAAAATGTAAACTTAAGATACCAAACTTGGAATGATCCGACCTACCAGTCTTCAACAGATATCAGGAATGGAAAAAACAAAGCCAAAGGAAACCCAGTGACTCTGGACAATGGTTCTCCTAACTTAAATAAGCAACAACCACGGTGCATAGAAACAACCAGCGAAGTATATGCTTGAAAGATGAACTCTCACCTATCCTTTAAATGTCTAGCAATGAAAACACTGGTCGAACAGAAGAACAAACATTACTTAAATATAAAAGCGGACTCAAAATGCTTTTCCTTTTTAAGCAAAAATTTAGAGAACAGACCATTCTGGTGAACCAGAACTTCTAAACTAACCAAGTGGGGTCAAGGAACAGTGCTTCGGGAAGAACCAAAAAAGGAAACAAAAGGAGGAAGAGCATTTCCTCTTCGCAGAGCTTCGCTTCAGCCTGCAGTCCCGTAACTGCAGTGACGAGATAAACCTTTTCCTCGCTAAATAGGAAATGTCTCTTCCTCACAGGAGAAAAAATGCACAGCCAAATCATCTAGAACTCAGAGATGTAAGTTTGAAATTAAAACAGTTTGCATGTCCATGATGGACACGTACTTTATAAACAACTAAGTCCAGGACAAGAGATTATCTACGAATACAAATGTCCAGCAAGACACTAAAAATAGCTGACAGGTCTGATATATTGTGTTACTGCTAAAAGTCATTTGAAGATTTTTTTTTTTTTAGCTATATTAACGTGTAAGTTTTACATATACATGTTTCATGAGAACTGTTTAAGCATAATCAGGTCCCAAATAAAATTGCAAGAGCATAACGACAGGTAAGCTACTTCAAATTATACTTCAGTTGCACATATTTTATTACTTACTGTTACGTACACAAATGATACACTACACTCACAGTATTTCATGAATGACATTAAATATTAAAAGCCTAAGATGAAAGAAGGCATAAGGTTTTAAATAGGAGGAGAGAGATGAACATTACTGCAAAATGTAAGACAGAAAAAATAAATATAAGATTATAGTTGTATTTTTTTTATTATTTAAAAATGTCCATCCACTAGTGAGAATAACTATTAACTTTGCTTGGCAAATGGTTGTATGTAACTACCCGCAACTGTTCCAAGAAGTGGAAGCGTTTTTCTTGTTAGAAGATAAAGAAATAAAGGAAGATTGGAAATGAGAATAAGGCAATTCCCAGAACAGGTAACACATTTTGGGGAATACTGCAGCAGGCAAGACTTGAAACCAGATAGCCATACTAACTCAAAGAGCCAGTTTTAACACTTTAAAGCTTTTAAAGTTTGCTTTTCTTTCCCGTTGTCTAAATTAAGACACTTTATCAGCCCTAATGAGTTTACCCATTAAACCATGGATTTTGAGGTTACGAAGAACAACAGAACTTTTTAGAGCGGACTCCAGCCCCACGCGAGAAGGGCGCACTAGCTAACTTCAACAGACGTGACCTTTATAAAGCAGTATTATTCACCCTCTGCTTGTGGGCGCTTTGACACATTAGCACTTTGCGAGATCTCCAGGCGGTATTTTATCAGCAGGGCCCATCCAGGCATGATGTGCACTTTCACAGTGCATTAGCATACCGAGAGGAGGAACACTGCGGACTGCAATGGCCTTTCCTTGTAGGACAGACTTGAAGTGTGAAACAACTTTACTGACATTCTCACTGACATCCAGGAGCTCCTCTGCATATCCAGAATTCATCAGCATGTAAAATCTAGCACTGTATACTGAAGAAAGTAATTTCCAGAGCAGCTTAACTATTAGTACTTTAATGTTTGACCTGCTCATAGCCTTATATTCTGAACAGTTCATCATCTTACCTTTTTCCTTCTTACCTTGCACATATTCTACATACAAGCCAAATGCTGAAGTTTAAAAAGAAATCAAACATGTTTGACAACGTAAACAGAAACCCTGCTTCTCATCTTACATCTGTACCGACCAGAAATAACCCCGGTGAAGTCAGTCAGCACAGGTATACAAAGGCAGGGAATCTGGTGCAAAGAGTAACATACACCTTCGTACACAGACACAACCCAGCAAAAGAAAGAGCCGATGAACTGAGCTGAGGTCACACAGAAAGATGGCAGAGCAGTCTGTAATAGATTCTGCCTCCTTAAGGGCCGACCAGTTTTGCACTCGATGTTTCTGGTGGTCACTGAATCCTGGTCGTAGAGCAGGGGATTCCCCCATTGCACTTTCAAGGTCATCTTGCCAACAAGGTAGGAGGGCTCAAATCGCAAACAGCAATCTACAGTTACCTCAAACCATTCTGTAGCACAGTAGCGTGGAGTGTAAAACTAGACACAGACCTAGCTCATTATCATTAAAACCATTTCAAGCTGCTTCAAAATATAACTTTCGAATTTTAGTAACGAAAAATTGTTTTTTCTCTTTCCTGTTTTATTGAACAGCAAATGAGTGGAAATTTGGGCTACAAGCCACCCTCAAGCCCTTGTTCCTGGGCACTTTTGCAAACATCCAACTGGCTTCACCAGTTTCTGCAACACACTGAAGGCGCTCCTGAGGAAAGATCGGTTTCATCTTCATTGGCACATTTTTGTCAGCTGTAAGACACAACATAGCTCACTGCTTTAAAAAGGAAGGACAAGCTGGATTCTTCATCTTCAAAGTATTAGGCTAAGAATTTGGTTTGGCAATTACACTTCTGAGACCTGCTCTTCCAGACCTGGATGTGACTTTTTCAAGGATATGCGTTAGCAGGAACCCAAGAGGATTTTTTTAAATAGCAGGTGCTAAGCAAGCCAGAATTTTATCTTACAAACAGAGGAAATCAAACTGAACTGACCATATCCCAAGTGTAACAGAACTTCCCAAAGGACTCACACTAAGAATTTACCTATTTAGTTTAACATTTTTATAACCAAGCCTTCTATTATAAAACCCAACTTTTCTTAAAAGGTATTTCTATCACCATATCATAGTATGATACATTTTACTCAATTCTGCAGTCATAAAGAATCATGTTTACCTTATAAAATTTTGGCTAATGTTACGTAGAGAAATAAACTTTAACCTGCATACATCAATTATAAAATAAATATTGCAAGTTAATGTTCCATCTCCTTCGTTCTGCATCTTTGTCTTTAGGGTTTACCACTAAGTGATGAAGAAGTTTATCTCATATATAAGACACGCTACTAACACTGATCTATTCCCTCCCCAAAACATCAACAAAGGGAGCTATGGGTCATTGAGCCAAAAAATTAAATGCTGAAATGTACATCCAACAACGTTACCCTTCACTACCAGATATCCTGTGGAAAAAAAAAAAAAACAAAACCAAAAACCAAATACAACTCCAATGTCTAGCCAAAAGAAAACATTCAGAAAAGAACAAGGTGAAATTCAGTCCCACTCTTCAGGACGAAAGGTATCGTGTTACAGCTTCAAATCTTTTGTAGCGTCTGCTTGAGCACAGCTAGAACATGTGGAGAAAATTTATGGTATTTTATCATGGTTGGCTTCGGGGAAGGAAGAGGTTTCTCTGTGAGGTCAGGCACAGGAAATTATTAGCTTTTTTCCTTCAGTTCTTCAACACACATTCTCTTCTACTGCCAACATTGCAGTCATTTTGCCCACGGAAAGCTGACTAGCCAAAGCAGTACTAAATTAAGGTTAGCTTGCACTACAAACGGGCACGTCAGTGGAAGGTACCCCATTTTTTCCAGGTTTGAATATAACAAAGCCAAATTCCAGTCCATATTTGAGCAGAAGGTTTGCACCTGATGAGCTTCAAGCTATATATATATATGACAAACTGATGCAGTCTAAAGGAAAACAGGGAATATTTGCAATTGTACTGTGTTTCCCCCCTACTACTGTTCTACTTTCCAGGCTCTTTCTTTAAGGAAAAAAAAAAAGATGACAACAATGACTAATCAAATAATATACCTCTTATTATACACCAAACGAAATCCATCATGATTTTATCAAAGGGAAAGAGACTGCATTGTAAAAATTAATGGTATTTTCTTGAAGCTGCGTCTGCAGTGTTCTCAGTTCAGCAGTTATTTATCCAGCAGCTCAAGTCAGAGCTAAAGACAGATAGATACTAAGAACAGGACATCACCAACCTCATGGGAAAACATTTTTGGGAAATGCTGGGAAAAAAAAATAACACTTAGTAACTAAAGTGAAAACAGAAAGATCAAACATATGTCACCATCCAGTTCTTTTTCTAAGCCCAGTAGGAATTTAAGAGAATTCCTGCATATTGAATTGGACAAAGCTGCAAGCAACTTCGTCCTCGTTTGAAGCAGATTTGGAATAATTGCTGTCAAAAAAGTTGATAGCTTGGATGGCTGCAAGCACAAAACCACAAGTGTCTTGTAGTCACTGAAATAGGAAAAAGCTGAAAGACATCATATGACATGTCAGGTAGCTACAGAGATCAACAGGAAAAACAGGTACAGATATCTGTAACTAAAATACATCCACTAAAAAAATATCTAGGCCTGGAGTCTTCTAACTGCAACAGGATGCATTAATGAGAATATTTATAATATATTAAAACAAGACTTTCTAGTAATGCACTAAAGAACACCAAAGAACAACAATCAAGGAACGATGAAAGAAAACACACATATACTCATCACCATCTGAACAGTGACGATAAATAATGAATTAAAACTTTTGCTAGGCAATACTGCAAGATATGCTATCAAACCTATAGTGCTACTACCCATCCTGGAATACTTTTTAATCACTAGAAGGATAAACCCAGGGCACAACATAGTAAAAGAGAAAGCAGACGATTCAAAATTTGAAATGAAAAAATTTTGATCACCCAGTCTATTCTCTTAATTAGTATTTCAGCTATTTAATGCACTTAAATTCAGGCAGGAGAGAAGCAATTCTCATTGCCTGCCAACCAAGATCATCAGACCTATAAATCCCTTTTTATTAGAATTACCTTTTAAATATAAATTCCTTGTAATATATTTCCCCTAGTATGTAGTAATATAGCAATGTACTTCTATACAGTCTGTCTTTGATCTAGAAGTTTGACATGAATTCTTTAAATTTGAGTAGTATTTTAGAAAAAACAGCCTTGAAAGATGCATCATTTTTCCAGAGAATTCCAACAGATACAAACTTTGGACCTCCTGATTGACAAGACCAAACTTCAGCTGTATTAAAATGAAATCCAAACCTAGCATTTTATATTCCATCAAGAGGGTGGAAATAAAGAAGGACGACTAGAAATAAGTTTCTGCATGTATGAAAGCCGCCCCACCACCACCACCAATCTCCTTTGGTCACATTACT